>NC_090129.1:19474763-24274763 GCF_040581485.1 Linepithema humile | reverse complement strand
AATATAGAAAATATAACGAGTTTTGAGAAGTAATAGTCAGCTTATGTTAGAGCAAAGAACAAAGCTTTCTTAAGTTGATAGGACTAAATTAACGAAATCGAATGCGACCTAGTGAATTATCTAATATTATATCTTATTTTGTACTATTTTGTACCACCAAAAATAATTTTGTACCCTGTGCTATTTAAAACAAAAAAATCGTGGCACTGCTAAGTTAATATGAAGCTAGCAAGACCAAAACAAAAATAAAATAAATAAAACAAAGCAGTACTAAAAATAAGTACCAAATAATCCACTAAGTCGCATTCAATTTGGCTGATTTGGTCTTATCAGTTTAAGAGAACTGAAGAGCAACAGCATTTTCGAGAATGAGTTTTTGAGCGTTTCGAGAGACAGAGTTTATTACACTCATACGTATATATTCTGTTAATAAATTGTTATTTTCGTTACTCCTGGCTAATCAATTATATCTGAAATTATATTTTATATGTTTACTATTTCTAAAAATAGAGAAACATATCTATATTTATGCAAGCATCATTAAAATTGTTATTGCATAATGAGGATGAAACCATGATGTTTTCGAATAAAATAATTTGCGAGGCATTCATAAAGAACAAATTAGCATATACCATTTGTTTGCAATTACTGTAATTCCTGAATGCTTCGTCAATAATTGCAATTATAAACATTTGCATAATTAGCTGTGATTACATGTTATTATAGCAAATGAAAAACATATAGCATGTATATTATTAAATTATTTCGGAAATAATGTCGTGTAATAGAAGACTTGAATGTTACATCATCAAAAAGCACTTGCTACTAATTTATTTAATTAAAGTTTAATGTGCGTTTAATCTATATGTGTAGAATATATTCACGCATATATTGCAAGAGATACCCACAGATTTAACTACTTTTTTATAAAACCTTACTTTATAAATCCTCTATTTTTGTCATTGAAAATTTATTCAAGATTTTCTTCTATATTGTTCTGCATTAAAGACAACAGACTTGGAAAATATAATATACATGTTACAAAAGCAGTTGCGAGATATTATTTATAGGTAAGAACAGGAGTAGAAAAATAAGGACAAGCATTGCCCCCGTATACAACGTTGCATATTCTTTTATGTCGTGAAGCGTGAAATCGAAGTATTGGCCAATGAGCTGAATGCCGTCCGTGTAACAGCAATATCGTATCTTCGCTCCAAAAATTTCATTCGACAAAAACCCGCAACAAAAATAACGTGAACTAATTAATCCACACTAACCAATCTATATCCAAAGTTTTAATATCTTTCTATTCCATTTTATTATAGTTTTATAGTTTTATTTATAATTGAATCGACATCAATCAATATGGGTATTGATTTTTATTATTTGCGTTGTTTTTTTATGTATATTCTTGTGTATGTAAAAATAATAAAAATGCATAGCAATAAAACAACAAAACAAACTTATTTTCTTCTAAAAAAATTCTTTTTCTACCAACTCGACAGAGATAAAGAATAATTCACGAAATAATAAACAATATTTACGAAATTAACGGTCTTGGATATAATAGGTAATTCAAAGCATTTTACAATCTACTAATTTTTACAACAACCATTTAAGGCTAAAGTGCGAATTCTCTTAGTTAATTATAAAAAGACCTACTGCCAAATGAAAGAAAAAAGATGGAAATTAATAGTCCAAATACTATTGTGCATAACGCATTCCACGCAGCTGCATTCAATATGCAATATTGTAATATTGAGATTGCTCAATGCGCACGATATTGCATGATATGCCGTAATGTAAATTTGCTGAACTATAATAACGTTAGATCGTTATTAGAATATATTTCAGTGCTCTAAGATACCGAGGTAATATGCACTTTTCCAAGAAAAATACCGCAGCTTCACGGTCTTATTTTCTTAATTTTATTTTTGTCGACTTGAAAGTACGTCGACTCTTCAACGAAGTCTCATGCCTCTGCGTATTACCTTTTTCCACTTTCAGATTCACATCGCGTTGTACATCGTCACTGAATCTACATGTACGTTGTCACTGAATCTACCTGATGTCATGAAATAAAATACGCGAGTTATTCTTTTGCCAGGAAGTCGAGAAGCCAAAGGTGGAGAACGTAATTTTATTTCCACTGTCGCTCAATTGGAAATCTAGAACAAGCTTGATCGTACTGGAATTGTACAAAAGCTTTCAGAAAAATTTGATACCATCTTTTATCGCGTTCAAAAACTCATTAAACGAATTTGACACTTCTTTTAAAAATAATTTTGCTCTTTCATTATTTAATCGTGCTTAATTTATTTAAATCGTGCGGATTAAAAAAATTAAATAAATAAATTTTCCCTAAATTTATATCGACTTTAATATATTCCGTGTAGCACTCGATACAATAAGAGCATATTTCTGCCCTTTTTCACGTGCTACAATCTTGCAAGAATATTTCTCGCGATAGTTCTTTATAATGCTTTTTATCCTTTCGACTTTCCTTTCATAGAAGTGTCATCGTGCAGACTATTCGCGGCAAAGTCGTCGGAACGACTATTAAAGGCATTCAGAAACAACGATATTAGCCCTTAGAGACTTATCCTTATCTGAAATTTCCACGAGATTGCCACACCTGACAGATGATATGTACGTGCTCCACCGCACATATGTACATACAAACCACATGCATGATATTCACAAAAATTTCCAGCCGAGAAAGGAAATATTTTCTACGAGAATTTCTGCGGGAAATTGAATTGACGAAAAAGCAACTTCAAATTTTCGTAATAAAAATTCGTCGAGGATAGATAAGTACCCGCTAAGTGGATAATTTCTTATATTAATACGTCCTTTGCAAATGAGTAAATGAAAAAGTGAGCTTACGGACGTTTCAAAAGACGAATTAACTCGCTACTTTCGTTCAACAGATTAAACACTTTACTGTCACTTCACCGTGTTAAATGGCTATGTCAATTTTATTCGCACGACAGCAAAACGTACATCACCATATTCGCGCAAAATACGTATAAAAATTAGTTGCCGTTAGTGCGACGAGAAAACCGCCAGATGAACACTGCACGAGGCTACGCACACAAAAACTACCTACAACTCTGCAGACGCTCGCCGAGCATAATTAGACGGCTAGTATCTCTAATTAAGCAGTTGCGGCGTAGAATATATATTTTTTTTTTTTTAAGTAGCTACATAATGACGCTACGGAACAGCCCCGTCGTCGCTTCCGCGTGTAAGGGGATACGCGAGGCGCGCGGTGTACGGGACAAAAGAGGAAAATTCGAGAGTTCCAAAGCTGGAAACTGAAATGGAAACTAATATACGGCAGATGCAGCCGTGATTCAACGCTGCACCAGCGGCAACATTGCGCCGTCCCGCTCTTCCCGGTTTTCGGAAAGTTGCTGCTCCGATTCCCGCCCGCATGCTGCACCTAATTCTTTGTGCAAACTCTTCCCGGTGTTCCCATGAAAATAGTGATATCACGTCCAACTAGTTCATACGCGTAACAATTTGATGTCGAGCAAGCATTTGAAGTAAAATTCCAAAAATTGTGGTGATCAGATATCTTATTATTTTTTTATATCGATATTTTATATGTAGAATTTTTTTAAATTACTGTCGTTAGTACAGTAACTGTCAAACTATTAATGAGGATAAACGTATGGAAATTTCGCGATAACGACATATAAAATATTATATTTTACGATACTGCACAGAATTTTCCCATATAATGTATTAATGAATGATGAAAGTCGATAAAAGCTAATTTATATATACAGTTAATTAAAAATCATGTTACGCATGTTGTACTTTTTATTTTGTAAGTTGCACATTTTGGCGTTATAGTTACTAGCATTGTATACTTTCGACCATTAAAACAAATCTAATTAATCAGATACGACGCAGCGTTGGTAAATAACAGTGGGGTAAACGCGTGGTATGCCTATGTGAAAAGCTTGCGCAAATCTATAGCCGCAATAAATTTGCGAATAGCTTACGGTAAAATGGACACAAAATAGCGATACGCGGTTATCAAGTACGCTTCGATTTATAAAGCGGTTGGTGTTGGTTAATTTGTCCCGCAAAAGGATATTCCACCAGCTACAGCCTTCAATTTCTGTCATTGCCGTGTAACAAATGTGCATTAAGCGCGATAATGCAGCTTTTAAAACTGTATTGCATGGATATAACACAATGAGCTTCACGGCGTGCTACAATCACATTATTTGAAAATATGATGTGACGTACAATGTAATATATACATAAGTAACGGAAAATATTGCATAAAATAATCCGTGATATAGTAACACGGTCATTTAATTTAAAAAATAATCAAGGATGCTGTTATATCTTTCTCTTTTATTCAAACAATTGCAGATATATGTATCTCTATAGCGTTCAACGTGCCAAAACCTATATAGATCTATACAGTATTATACTAAATTCTCTAACGGAAAGTGATAAACAGTTTCAGCCAGAACACCGAGAACCACGTAATCTTTTTAACTTCCTCTAAGTTGGAAGTCCTAATTGAGGAACTCGCTGCAACGTCACTGAGCTGAGCTATTTAACAAAAGTTACGGAATTTGAACGTTCCAAAAAGCCGCATATCCGCATCAACTTCTTCAATTAACAGTGATCTAAGTTGTAAACCAGAGAGATTATGTTAAAATGTATAGAATAATCTTCACCGTGATATGTGCAACACAATAGCTAATCATGAATTTAACTACATCTGTATAGAGAAAATGTAATTTTCATCTATTTTCCCGTATTTATCGCGACATCGCTCCGAATCAACTGTATCGATTTACATCAAATATGGCAAATATATTGTAAAATTATAAATGGGAAAAATAATATAAAATATAAATATTAACAAAGCATATTTTGAAAGCATTGTGAAAAAATCACGATTTCCCATTAATTGCACAATAGCCAGGTGAAATTCGCACAAAATAGATTTACACATCGAGTTTCGTTGACGAGCGTGTCACGCGTACTCTTACGCATGTATTATTAATAAATTATCAAGTGTGCCATGCGCGTATACAAGCGCCATTAGGCAGATGGCAACGACTGCAAATTAGCGGCCAATAATTATCTCGAAAGCACACTCGATACACACGCTCTATTCGCAAAGTTATCCACGTGTTACGAACGCCACCTCATCAATCGTAAGGGATAAACGCGACGAGAGATGACCCGCACGATCGCCGCGGCCAGAATAATTCCATATTAATGACGTATACCGTGGATTACCTCTATCAATCGTAGGCATTTCGGCGTTGTTGCTGGATAGATTCGTAAACAGTTGCCGTTTATTTACGGTTGTTTTGCTGCAAATTCCGGTCGACCGAAATTCTACTAATTTGCTTATGCGATGTTGAGCATGACGGACGGCAAGACTTGCTACTCGCGTATACACGTACTTCGAGAAGCTCGCAAAATCTCTCAGAAAATGGTAATTTACGAAATACGAACCAAACGACGAGGAAAATCTGCTGCGTCGTGCTGTTTTTTGTACAAGTCGGATTTTGATCATCACAAAATCTAGTTACCGCGACTTCGTCGTAATGCACTCGTTGCATCGACCGAACTTTGACCTTTTGCATCCTAATGTTTAAAACATGCAGCTGCGGCTTATCTTGCCCGTTCAAGATCACAATTTCAAAGCAAGCAATTTTTGGAATTTTTCTGTTTGTTCTCAAAAATTTTCATAGAAAAATGAAGAGGATGGAAAGAAAAAAAATCAAATGAAACCAGAACAAACTGTACATGCGGTTGATCGCGTACTGCGAGTCGATAAGAAAAAGCGGTAAAAACTTTATACTCATGTGGATACACATGTAAATTGAGTGCACTCTTAAATCTGCAGAAGAAACAACCAAATCAGACACGGTACGTAGCGGTAATCCGCGCAGCTCGTTCCAAAAGTAACGCGTGTTGTTACAGAGCTCATCTCTAAATCAAAATACAGACGCAATCTCATAGCAATCCTACACGTGAAAATCGCAACTGCCAATATTACGAAAGCAGCAAATAACAGAGTGGAAGCGACGAGCGGCAGCGTGCGTGCAGCGCCGGAAACACGAGGACAGATATGTAGATTGGGCACGCTTTCAACTCGGAAAGAAAGACGAGCCAGCCGAACAATAGGTAAATGCACTCCCGCGAAATGTAGACCGCTACTAAACTGTAGCAGAGCAAGCTACCTATTCTGTGTGACTTGCTGAATCGAGAATCGAGAAATAGGCATTCTGTTGCGGCGACCGTAAGACGGCGAGGATGGAAACGGAAATGGAAAAGCTTGAAAACGAAGTGCTCTCCCGTCGAAACTTTTATCCCGAAAAGAATGTGCGAGATTGAATGTGGAAGGATGAGAGAAAGAGAGAGGATGCCGATAGCGCGAGAGTTTGTAACACGACAAGAACACGTTTATCGCATCGATCATGAATCCATCCGCGTGATGCATTGACAAACACGCATCGTTAAAGCAAATCAAACGAATCAGTCAGACGAGAAGCAATACGATACAGTAAACAATACAATACGACCAATACGAATACACGTGAAATAATGTAATGAATCGTTTACAAAATTTGTTCTACAAGAAATCATCTTGAATTTTCCCATTATAGTACTGAATAATTTATGAAATAATTTATGAAATAATGTACGACGTGTTGAAGATCATAAATCTATCTCAGGAACGTGGAAACTGTCGACCTAAATTTAATGATATAAGACAATCAGAATGCTGATGACGATTAAAATGGAGAACGAAACAGAGAAGCCTTTAATCGTATTCGACTCTTGAACCTGCTCCATGGGGCGGTTAATTAATTATGTATACGAGCTATTGTTTTACTTCGCATAAGGACTATAACTCTGCGTAAATTAATACCGTCTGCAAACTATTTTAGGAAAATCTACCGCTACATAATTTAAATGACAAGAAAATTAATTGTATAACGAAATCCTATAACGGAAGAATATTTACCTATAAGCAGTATCAATTTTCTAGAGTGCCATAATTGTCTCAATATACAATGTCTATAGCAGTGCGTCAAAGATACCGAAATTCGAACAAAAGAAAAGAAAATTTCATTGAAATCGCGACTGCATTCGCGCAGATTTCGATACGATGCGCACAAGCCGGTCCACTCGTATTTCATCGCGGCGACTGTTGCGAATATAAAATATCTTGCATTAATTTTCGAATATTCGAATCTATTTCACGAAAGAGTGAAAATTACGACTTGTCCGTTTTTTTCGCTGACAGCGCTGAATTATGGCCACGGAAGAATTGTTCCCGGCGAAATGCAGATAGGTGCGCATTCCCCCTGCAGTTCGTGACCTCATTTCGCACAGATTTTGTACAATTTATAGTGGAAGACGGCAAAGATATCCGTGCAAGATAATCAAGATTAAGTTATATAAGGCGTTGCCCGAGCACCAGTTACACGAACATTTACTGAGAATTTATCCTCAATTCAGCGCAATGATGCTTTCCCAACGCGATGCATAGCTAATCCGAATAAGTATCTAAAAGATGAGCTGAATCTATTTCAGAACTATCTGCTCAGGCAACTTTTTTTAAAGATCATAACATCGAGCTCTTTAAGCCAAATGTTCTCGCGTTACCTAGCGAAGCTCTTTCTTTACCCGCTCGTGCTAGCTTTTTTTGCATCTCTCACCTGGATCTGTGAAACTTCAGCCGTATGTAAGCCCGCGAGCGCGTCCATCGTTTCAAGGGATTTATAGAGATGACGGCAACTTTTCAAACTAGCAAAGCCGCCGCGACGACGATCATCGCCGATCGCGATTTCCAGTCGCGATCGCGCCAATTATAATAAGAATTTACGAGCGAGACCAAACGACTGCGCAGACTATCGATAAAGTGCCATCGGCGGGGGACGCCCGATCTCTTTCCTTCCTTCGAAAACATCCGATAGATTTACGAGGGTAATTACGCGCTTTCTTCCTGCGGCTATTCGCCGTCCCGCGCAAATGCACTGTCCATTCTTCTCCCGCCTTTATTCATCATGTTCTTTTTCCCCCTTCTTCTTTTCGCACACGTTAGCACCTACATGACGGGTTTGACCAACTTTACGATCGTTGATCAATCGACGTCATCTAGTATTTGGACATGACATGTTGAGCACTTTGGCGTTACGATCGGGTGCATTAGTAGAGCGCGAAAGATCTTGATTTTTAGAAAGATCAAAATCAAAAATTTAAAATAAACTAATTCCATAATATCCGAGATAGTAAGCAGATATGCAGAAATCTCAATATGCAGAAATGTAATATTAAATTATTAATTACATCTCAGGAAGAATTTCAAATTATGACAAATCTGTACGCAGGGCATTCCACGTAACCTTTTCCCAAAGTATCAAGAATGTAAACTAAATTAATTAATTAAATTATTATATCTATATGAAATTATATTTAGGTAAGAAGTAATATTTCAGCCATTAATGCTTGTTTAGAATTTCCGCTAATAACTTTATGACTAATAATCCTAGTAATATCTCGATTTTGTGTACCAAAATTCCCCAGCGGTTCACCGCTTTAATGCTAATATTCCAACAGAAAATTCAACTTATAGATCCGCAAGCCTCCATTTCATTGTGTTATTCCACACTTTACAATTTTCGAAAATGTAGAGAACTCTGATTCAGGAAATAAAATCGGTTCCTTTCCTCAGTATTAATAATTAACGAATACGCTAATTCCCCAACAAATCGACACTCGCGAAATACGAGCCATCGTAAATTGTCATAGCGGTAGCCGGATATAACCGGGTGGTTCTTACAAATCCCACGATATATTCGTTTAATTCGCAAACTAGAGCGCACGCGCGCGTGGACATAAAACGCGCTTGACAACTGTTATCTATATATGTAAACGATTTTACGTGCTAGATAAATTATACAAGCGGCTGGGTCGCAACTAATTCACGCGTCGCAATGATCCTTGATTTATGGCGCATTGAGTCGGGAGTTTGCCCCATGAATCAAAACGAGCGTAGACGTCGAGTTGCGTCGATGCCACGAGACGAGATATCGACTTTAACATCATTAAGTCTGATTATACTAATTATTGCAGGAATACGCGCGCGCGCGCGCGCGCGCGCAGCGCCTTAGGTATCACGAAAGACGGGGCTAAACGCAAGCGACATGCAACATCTCCCGAGCGGCAATTCCTTCAATTTACTCTCTAATCTCTTAATTATATGCACATGGAGTTGCCACTTTGTATCGCTGTTGCCTCCAATAAGAGTAGGTACAGACAAGATTCAGTCAATTTTATCCTAACACATTTAATTTTGAGAAATTTCTCGTATTTTGTTTCATGTTTTTGCATTGATTTTATCTTCGTCCGACTTAAACGAAAAATTTAATAGAAAACTCAATAATTTCTTAATTAACTCAATAGATAGTTACTTTTTTAATTTTTAAACACGTAAAGATTAAAAATTAAGCAGTATTTAAAAAAAGACTACTTATCTCGCTTAGAATATTTTTAAGTACTTTTTTATAACCTTTTGGAACACAGTATTAACAACTAATTTATATCATTATTTCATTTAATAGCTTGTGCGAAACGGAGATTAAAATCGGCATAATTTTGTAAAGGTTAATTGTAACCTAACCTTTATAATTTTGTAACTGTTAATTTTTAACAGTTAATAAACAAACAATTAAAATTAATAGAAACGAATACTTGTTGCAAGTCGAATATGCGCATATCTACAGCATTAAGAGTGAAGTTCATCAAAATTATAATTGATTCTAACCTCCAATTTCAAAAACATAAAAAAATAACTTACCCAAATTGTCGGAGCCCGCTGCCAGATAGGGTCGTAGAAGCAGCAACGACACCACCAGCACCATCATGACCATTCCCTTCCTGACCGCTGCACTAATTAAAATCATCGTCACACTAATCAGTCAATCGCCACACTGATGCCACACCGTCGTATGCTATTAACGGATTTCGCACTGATACGCGACACTACCCGCACTTTGGTCATCGACACTACGATATCAGATACTTCCGTATAACTATTAACAACGAAAACAAGTCACCCGCCGCGAAGTCATTGAACTCGAATCGATCATTCCGGTCAGTCTGTTTCGATCAAAGCCGATAGCACCGAATCGTTCCAAGCTGATGCGCCATGATCTCGAAAATCCGAGACGTTTATTTCAGGTCGATTTACACTTATAATTTGCTTCAAGAACTCGTCGCTCGAGATTCTCAAACCTCTTAACCTAACAACTCACTTCGATCCGCATCGCGAAATCCGGACGTGGGCGTTATCCATGCCGAAATTGTTAAAATCACGTAAAATATGTACTAGATATATCCGTATTGTTCTGCGATCTAGCATTTAAAATGGCTTAGCGTTCGTGAACACACTTATTCACCGCCCGCGGTCAAGTTCACACTGCTGCATCGTCGCGTTTTCACGCGCTCGTCGTTCGAAACGTCGCGAGATTCACGAAACTCGCGGGAGACGTAGAATATCGGACTGTCAAAATAACATGGTCACGCATAGAAATTTAAACAGAGAAACATACACATCGCTCGATGCACGACGCGCGACTGAGCGGTAGTCGGGACTTTTGAAAGTAGGGCTGCGCGTCGCGCGTGACGTCACGGCCGGCAGCCGGTCGACTCATGCGCTCTCGCCTGCTCTTCTCTCGGTCGTTCCACCACAGGGTGTATTCTCGTCGAATTTTCGATACGACCGAGATAGGCTTAACTCTGTGCCAACCGTACTCCGTCAAAATTATCTAAAACAAAGATATATATGGTTGCGTTAGTATAACAAAAGAATGACAAAAGAAATGAGATGGCTACAAGATGGCTACTCGATCGCAACGTCAACAATAAATTAAACATGCATAAATCGCAGTGCTGACTGCACTGCGATAATTAGAATCACATCATAAATTATTTAATACTCGTGGAAATAGCTCGAGAGTCAAAGCGCGATGGCTATGACGCATTATCACAAACAGAATAAATAAATAATCAATCAATAAATCCGAATGTGATTGAATTTATTCATCGGTTGATCTTTCAAAATTTTTATTTATGAATGCAATTTAGAAACTGTTTGAATTTAGACAACGTAACCTTTCTGTCGAATAGAAATGGGCGTAGATACAATTGTTGCTACGCAATTATATGTAGAAACCGTTAATGATAACAGAAGTTACAAAATAATATAACAATTGCCAATTAAACTTACGTATTACCTTCCTGAATATGCCTCGAATTTCTAAACTTTTCAACGCAACGAAATACGTCAAGCAACAGTTTTTATTATACAATGATTTTGTGGCGTCACGGATTATTGTAATTTGACTAGAGTAGTTACCTCGACCTATTTCGCAATGCGTTCCTAAATCTAATATAAAAGAAACTGAATCTAACGCAAGATGATTGGCTATCGCGTCGCTTATTACCGCATGAAGCGTTGACGTCTATGAGTAGAAGCCTTAATCGCACACTTGTGTTTTAGTTTGACTAGCGTAGTTTAGTATAGTTTCCTTGAGCTAGCTTCACAGTGACACTGCTTTTAGTTGTCGCACAACAAACACTTGTAATTCGATTTAATTACTTCACACTAATTCTGTGATACACCGCAATCTGTTCGATCAGTGTCGACAGCTTGTATTGTCCGTCGAAAACGAAGTTTCTGAGCAAGTATCGGGAGTGTCGAGTCGAGCAATAAACGAATAGATTAATTCAGATACGCGATACAATGTAGATTTTTCTCGATAACGCCTGAATTCGCGGCGGACATGTTTTTGCATCGCGAGACATTGCCGTGATTCGCGTAATGGCGGAATATAATCTCAGATCTTCTGGTGAACGAGTGCAAGCATCTAATGTCATACGATCATCTCGTTTCACGTTGTTACAGATTAGTTATTCCAAATATATTACGCGTATGGTCGGGAGTGTCGTGGAATGTGACGGGTGATCATCGTGCCATATTAATTAAAACGGGGATGTGACTAGCTGCTTCCTTAATCGATTCGTATCTACGCGAGGAAACGTCTGGAACAGTTAGCGAAGAGGGAGTGGTACCAGCACATCGCTTGATAAGTAATTTCACTGGTTATATCGTGATATTTATTTTGTTAACGATAATTCGACGTTGCATAATTGTCACTATATTACACACTTATCGCACTTTAATACACAACGCGCGCAAAAACTGATAATATTAAAATATTTATATTTACTAATAAGGATATATGAAACAGATTACTAGCAATATTACTTGGTTATTTGTCTCTTGAAAATTTAACTTGCAAAAAGTTTTTACTCTAACAGTTCATATTTCAAATATTAATGTTATAATATTTTTGATATTAAAAGAAAGTTAATTGCTGAAACTTACCCCAAAAATCTTCAAATAAATAATTGTGCACAATTTTTTGAGTTTTTGGGATTTTAATAATATAATAACTTTAACATAATTGACAACACATGAAGATAGAATATGATATAGTACTTACTGATACTAAATTGTTGAGGGACTTTGACGAGGGATAACAAAATCTTTGAAACATTAATCTAAACATCATTCATCATTTGTTTACAACATTTTTGTCTTACTAATATGTACATTTCCATATCTCCGGAGAGAATATAATTTGTACTCCACGTTCCAAATCATGCAGTTACAGTAGTCACATATAGAGAAAAGCTAAGTATGAAAGTAATTTGCGGCTAATACGATCACAATAGGTAAACGACATTACCTTGCTGGCCTAGTTAGACCGTTTTCCAGATTTTGTCGATATGTAACTTCCTTTTGTAAGGAAATGTATGCAACCAGATTCACAATATGTCTTTTATTCTTTTTCCTGAACGATGAATATTGGCAAACGGTCATTCTGCAGAGAGATAAACTGCAAATTAACTTTTTCCACTGTTATTCTAAAGTTCTATCCATTCTAAAGTTTTTTTATATTATTTCATTGAACATGTTTCTCTATTATATATTTTAATCTCAACGTATAATTTTTTATTATCTCCTGTATAACTTTTATATGCGTATATGTTGATAAAGAACAGAATAAATATGATTCGAATTTAAAATTAAAACATTGTAAAAATGCTAAATTAAGATAATTTTATCATTTTATATAGAGAATGATAAATACAAACTTTTGATGCTGCTGTTATTTTTTATATACTACTGTTTTTTTATTGCATTATTACACGGAAAGAACACTTTTGCTAAAAGATCTAAAAATTATGTTACGTACAGATCCGAAAATAAATTTTGTTGGACATTCCAAATTTATCAATAGAGCACTCAATCTTGATTCGTTAAAACTTGGCTACGATATGAAAAAGATCGAGTGCTCTATTAATAAACTTTGATTGTCCAACAAAATTATTTTCAGATCTGTATCTGATACAATTTTTAGATCTTTTAACAAACGTGTTCTTTCCGTGTAGTACATTACATTATTAGTGTTTTAAATCAATACTTAATTGTTTATTCGATAAAACATCCTTCAGGATTTTCTGTCAATTAACTGAATATTGAACAAAATACTTTACCAATTTTAAGAATTAACAACAATTTGGTTTTTATAAACTTGTTTTTGTGCTATAAATGTGCTATATACGACAAAAATATAAAAACAGATTTTTTTCTAAATGCATCACGACGTAGAGATAACGAGCAGTGTTAGTAGCATCAAGTATAAGGGGCCATGTGTGCATCAGAGCATAATGCGTAAGAATAGCCTAAGAATACGCAAAGAAATGTCTGGTCGATACACATGAGTTTAATTTTATTCACTCGGCTACCTAAAAACACACCATCGAGAAGACAGATGAAGGGACTTTCGAACTTCTCACATGTGAAAACGCCAAAACGTATATATGTGTATGTAGGAACAACGAATTTCAAACACTACACCTATTCCTAGATATCACCTTAGTTAATGGTTGACTTGTCTACAAGTACGTAGATAATTATGTGAAGTGCTTCGCTTGGCATTGTCGATCTCATTTCTTATTCCTCTGATAACAAAGTTCGAACAATCAACATGTGCATAAATTCGGCAATATATCAAAAGATATAATGCTGATAAATAATAGTATTTCTAAAAACAATTCTTATGACATATATTATATGAATTGTTAATTAATAATTTATTATGAAACGTACATTTTATTGGAATTTCGTTAAACATTTTTAACTTTCACAATGAATCAAATATTCTTTCTTATTATCAAATTTTCCTGTTTATCCAATATTACCGCGTTATAATATTAACAGTGTAATTCAAAAAAATAATGTAAATAAGAAATCTGCAGTATTGAAAATCACAGAATAAGAAGTCAAGAAACAAGTAAACGATTTTGAGAAAATTGTTTGGCAACGCTTGAAGGATGCAGACGTAATAAAGTATAAAGCAGTCGAAGCAGGATATATAGAACAACGCAGGACGAGCTTTGAAGATGCGTTTTATGAGTTTACCGTTCTAACTTTTTCAAGAAACTTTATCGAACACGCTTGGCTATATTTTTTTCACTGAAACACTTTATACGTAACATATCTATTAACTCTTCTGTGCATCAGCTTGCTTCTTCACTTTGTTTTTTTTTTTTAAATTATGATAATATATTGATTTATATATACAATGAAACAAAATAGAAATCAATATTTCATATTTTTTAAGTAAATTGCTATTAATATTATTAATTTTTTTAAATATAATTCAACATCTTGTAGACATAATTTTCCAAAATCAAAAATAAAATTAAGTATTGTTATAATTATATGAATTAGAATGTATTAATATTATTAATATTAATATCGTATACAATAAAATAAAAGATGTACATTTTGAACAGTAGCTTATGAAGTAAAACAACGAATATAATGTTATTAATTCGTAAAACTTAAAGATGTGTGTGCAATGTGTTTCATGTTATTACGTTAGTTTCGCTAAAGATGTTACTACAGTAACCTCATAAAGTGCATTCTGAACGCTCGGAGCGCTTCCTACATTATTTTACCGGCCTCGGTTCGACATCCTAGTTTATTACTTTTTCATCCTTTCGGAAGTAAAGTATTACATCTAGGCTGCTACAATAATTAATGTAACGTAATTAGGATTGATACAAAACTATATTTTATGAAAATTTTTTTTCTGAATTGGCACAACTTTTATTATTTTATAGCTGCAAAGTAATATTTAATATAATAATAATAAAATTTTTAAATTTATATATTTTATGACTTTGTAATCGTCAACGTCTTTTTTTAATTATTTAAGATCATCATATATAGATATTACATGGGTTAATCAATATTATTAGTATAATGTTTTGACGTTAATAACCATTATTTAACAATATCTGTTTCCAATAAAATGGTTGCATAAATTACACAAAATCATGAATTATACTAAATAATTTGTTCTGTACGTTGCACTTTTTGACGATTGCGTAATATCCGAGAAAAACTTTTACAGAAATACAACTACGCATCATAAAAGTATCGGTCCTCTCTCTATCTAGGTTTTCTATCTGATTTACAGCTTTACAACAAAGCAAGACACAATTTTCTTCTGCGCTCCCTTGTTTCTTAAATAACGATATCGTACGAGTTTGCAAAAATTTATCGATGCTTCGGAAAATACTGCGAGCTGGATAACGATGCAACCTCGGCGCGCATATCAAAGTTCCTTCTTCTAAACAAGGCCGAGCAGGCACGCTCGTAAAATACATCCCGCGCGTCCAAACATCTCAACACATATACTATTCCGCTTAGTCTCAACTTACTACTAGCATAGCGAAACAATGACAAACGCATTTCCCTGATAGACAACATGCTGCATTGATTACGTTTGCTTCTCTCAAAGGCTTATGACAATCAATGTTCGGCTACTTGTTTAACGTGTCAAACGTGCCACTTGGTTGAACTGCAGTTAAACTACAGTTGAATTTCGCTGAAATTCGTGCGGCACAATCCATAAGGTTCGCAGACTGGCATGCACATGAAAATGAATAAACCAGTTAATTTCCTGCATTTCGAAATAAAAGATAATTAAAAATACGAGTAACTTAATTTAACACAAATATGCGAAATACATATTGTATATATAAGAATTCAAGAAAATAATATTTTTTTACATAAAAAATTTCAATTTAATATATAATTAATATTAAATTGGAAATCAATATTATTTATTTTATTAAAATTACTTTAATACTGTTATAAATAATTACTTACAGTTATTTAATATGCTGAAAGTTGCTGTAATGAAGCCAAAGTCGCATATTGGCATTCAGTTTTACATTCATTTTTTATATATTTATTTCATATTCATGTGTATGCAAAATAACTGTGGACTGTATAATATTCAAATTTGCTGTTTGGTTTTAATGCCTTAGCTTTCTAAATTTTTTGTCATGAATATGAAATTGTCTTCTATGTTTGATATGGCTCTTATCAGCTAAATTTTATCTTTCGAATTATTTGTGAGGTTAAATTAATTTACATTTAAATGCAATGCAAATGAAATGGATATAAAATAACATAAATATAAATACCGTTACTATCATCATGTTTCCTCTGTTATATACCTTCGAAATGTTATTTTTGCGAAACGTATTCCGCTGAATCCGCGTTGATTATTCGCGAAATCTCCTCGTTTGCAGAACTGTCGACAGTGCACACCATCTGGCTCGATATGTCAATTACAAAAAGCAAACGAGACACGTAAATCATCGTTACGACTAAACTCTCTCGCGATGCCGAGTGCTGCCGCACTCGCGAATGAAAAACGCGAGAAAAAAATACTCTCCATTCGTTTTGGCATTACACGTTAATCCGAGACACATCGATGATTGGCCACTGTTTTGAAATAAACCATCGGCTTCAAAGGAAGCTTTTCATGGCCCTGAGAACGTTTGTCAGCCGTAGAATTGTAGAAAACGCAAGACTGATAGATCTCTCCAAATAACTCGAGGCAAGATTTGCGGCGAATTTCATCGCTTATCCTGCTTCTATAAATTTTTGTCCGAGTTTAAATAATGATTGATATATCCTGCTTCTATAAATTTTTGTCCGAGTTTAAATATTGATTGTGTTTTTTATTTTTTATTATATAGATTTTACGTATCACATAATGTTTACAACATTAAAATGATTGTTTTTCTTCTCAATTTTATTTTTAATATCAACTATTAAATAATTTTAAATAACAGATTATCATACATACACATATAATCAGACTTTAAGCCTGAATGTGATTTATCTAGTATTATTATTGAATAACCATAGTATTTATTCTTTACTTTTGCATAAAATAGTAGAGGAAGTCAACAAAAAAGAATGCATTTTTTAGTTAAGACATTTGTTATCTATGAGGAAAGATCGATGTCCTCTTTTTTAAAATAAGTCCGTCGATCAAAAGCGACGTAGCATGGCAAGGTTACATATGCAAAGTAAGGCGGTGCGGAGTACACCATGCACGAAACTTCGTGGCACAACGATCAATGCGCTTTGAAGATGAAACATTTTGCATACAATTTATATGAAACGCGTTTGTGTGTATGGTAAGAATGATCGATTGTTACATTGTAAAAGTTTCTCGTCAGAACATTTCAATCGCAACGCGATCATATATTTGCTTCGTTAGATACACATAGTACAATGCTAAAATTTTTTTTATTGCAGCTTTATACAAAGTAAAAAATTACAAATTAAATAAATAAAAGGTAATTGGAATTCGCACAAAAACAGGAAACACACAATATGTGCTGAAAATACATTTAAGATAAATATATTAAAATTATTCTAAAAATTTGCAATAATTTGCATATATATGATTTTCTCGCATTTCTCACTTTTATGTGTACAAATATGAATGTGTTTTAAGTATTTCTAAAAATATGTAAAATTAAGTAAATATTGTGCAATTTATTGTTCTTTTTTTTAATATTTTGCATTATATTTGCTCAGACATAAGTGTTCATGAAAAAAAATCTGGAAAATTATCCGCAACCGATAAAGTTCGTGCGGTTTTTTGTCAAACTTATTATCAGCGAAATCACCAATTTTGTTGGTTGCCTAATATAATAGATATTGAATGTATATATTAATCATAATGTGTGTCACCATTCACTATGATTGATTCAAAAATCAAAAATTAATTTTTCTATGGCTAAATTTTAATGACTCAATATTCTATTACTGAAAAAAACTAATTAATATTTCAAAGTTCGACAAATTTCTTTTTACTAGGACGGACTTATAAATTTGTTTCACAGCTTTCTTTCAACGTCCTGAATGAAAGTGTAGAAAACTTGCTCACGCACTGATAAATAGATCTGTTAAAATTTTCGATCACGGATTTCGAATGATGTGGAATAGTGCAACATCGATTATGCAATGACATTGGTGTTCAACGTAGATAGAATTTTATCTTCGTTAGCGGTTACGAACCGAGAGTAGAATTAAATCATAATAAAGGGGAGCGAGCGTCCGTCACTATCGTTCTCTTTACCGTGCGCGTACGGAAATCTACATCTTCACGCTCCGTAAATTCGGCCCTGGGAATTTTTCATAAATTAGACAGGTGACGGTGGCGTTAAAGTCCGCGGGAAAATTCCGAGAAGCCCATAAATAAGGAAAACGCTCGCTTCCACGTCGTCCGTTCTTTCAGCGCCTCGGTTAGTTTACACGGCGCGGCATTGAAGAGGATGGGCCGCAAAGTCAAAAGATGGGAAAATTGCGGAATCAAGAGAGAGAAAGAAGGATGAGAAAAGCGGAGCATGCCGGTACAAAAGTTCGCGCTCTTCAAATCACATTTACGTCCTCCGCTTTTCACGTAAACAAAGCGCGAAAGCTTAAAAAGAAGCATAATTATTACGTGCTGTCCGCAAATACTTCATTATAGATTTTTAGAAACATATTTATTCTATGTTTAAAACGACATATAATTTTGTATTGAAATATGAATTGATTTTTCCAGATGAAAGACCGAATATTATTGTATGTCAATACGCGCAATGTAAGCTTTAATTATTAAACTTGCTTGCCCGATTAATGAAAAATCGAGAAACAGCTTTGAAAGTTGAATTCAAATATAAACGAAAGGGTAATTACACATTCGATTATTTCATTCAAATCAGATGTAATGTAATTTTCGATATGTGCAATGTTATTGTGTTTCGATTACGACATTTTATATACAATGAAATCTATATATTGACAACCTGAATATGAACAATCGATATTCTTCCAAATTAATCAATATTTTAAATACTAGAGTTTTGGTGAAATTATTTGTTGTTGGAAAAACTTTTGAGTGAAAGCCGTAATTAAATATTGTGATCTCCGTACAAATGCAACTTTCCAAATTTTGTTGAGTAAATTTGTAAAATTAACGGACGCATGATGGCACACTGAATTCATACGATGTAAGAGACGCACGATTGAGTTGCAGTGGCGCGCACAAAGTGCCAATTATCCTTGTCTAGCAGTAGCAACGGCTGCTAGTTACGATGCATCGGGCGCCGCGGTGCCTGTTTTCCGCGGGATGCAGACCCACGCGCGCACTCTCGCAGAAAGTAGAGCGGAAGGAAAGTGGGTGGTTTTGAGAGGCGTATCGGCTGTGTATAAAGTGTCGAGAGAGGCACCCTTAACGAGAATGCTCGTGCGAATTGCGACCCGTGCGGCGAACCGCGGGCGAGAATTTCGAGAGGCCGCTATAGTTGAATTCTTTCATGAGAAAATCCGATCGATAATCGGAAATACGAGATTCATCCACAAGTGGCAATTATTTCGGAGAGCCGCCGTTATTTATACAACAAGCGAGCCGAATATAAACAACACACTGCGTATTTTTTATCGACGTGAGGGATTATGATAACTGCTGTTAATTCCGCCGTTACTACAGCGCAAAATAAATTTTACACAATAAATAAAACAATAGAATAAAATAGTAACTAGTATTCGGATCACGCATCTCGTATTAGTGCGGACGAGCTTTTTTTTTTTAATTAAAACGAAATATTTTTCGAACGAAATATGTCCGTCGCGACGCGCGCCGATGCGTAATAATATGAACGATAAATTCCATGCGCGCAGCGCGCTCGCACCTCTCGGATCCTCTAAGTAAAATATTTTCTCTCGGGAGCCCAGTCAAGATTTTCCTGACGTCGCTACGTGTAATGCCTCTTGCAACACTCGCCGCGGTTGCTGGTGCGTCGTATTTCACGGTTCCTCCCGAAGCGAGGTCTTAAAGAGTGATATATTACTGCCGCGTGGGGACGTTTGTTGGGTTTGTGCGCGTGTTTGTGTGGATCGATTTCTGAAAGGGTACCAGTAAGAACCGTTCGACGCCCATAGGAAACACATGTGCCCATTGCGGCCTCCGCGGAATTATAAAACGATCCTTTCCGAAACTGTTAACCCTCTCAATCCAGATTTATATCGAATGCATAGTGCACAGCGTGCACGGAAATACGAAAAAAAAGTTAAATTAAAAAGCTTGATACGCGATGAGTTTGGGCCAATCTTTTGCGTCCTTTTTTTTATCGATTTTACTTCTTTTGCGTTTATCAATAAAATAAAATTTAAAAAAGTTAGAATTGTGCATTAAATTTTTTCTCTACTTTAAACATTATTAATGAAGTAAAAGTTTTTTCAAACAAAAACGTTTTTAATGACCAAAAAAATATGAAAATCTGAAGATTCGCATCTCAGTTAAGCGGGAAAATGAAAGCACGCTACTACAGAATTAAGCGATCAATAAACATTTCACGTCGCTCCCTCAACATTGTAATAAAATAGGTCAAAAGAAAAGAGAGAAATGATTAGCACACCGCGGTCTGTACATAATTGGATTTTTAAATAAATTAGTATCACGGAGTGTAAAGTTTTCTCTCCGTAGGAGAACTTTCTTATGTATTTCGTGAGCAATCCGATTTTTGTTCCGCCTCGCTCCACCGCTACCCGCTATGTCGTATAATCGAATTCTCCATTCTCCCGGCTTCGTCCGTGGTTCCGCTCTCTCGCGGACGATGGTTTGAAATATATTTGTTTGTCAGATTGCGTCGAGTCGGGGCGGTGAAGGAAAAGTAAAAGAAACGATGGGAAACACCCGCGTCTTCTCTCGAGAGAAGCGTAAGCCGTATTTACTGAAGCGCGCTACTCGCGACATATGTAGCAAATTCGTATATATCTCGCCACTTCGACGTACAAAGATTATTCCGCGGTAACAGCTTCGTATTGTCCAAGGTTTGTGAAACATTTGAAGAGTCAGTACAAAATCCTCGTAAATACTGAAAATGAAATTTTACTTTTTAATAAAATTCTACAAAATATTTATCTCGCAAAAATGCTGAAAAAAAAGTATTCAAAAACATTGACAACTCTTTTTATATCATTTATTGAATAAAACTATTCTTAAAAGTAGCAGTTATATTGCCTTTTACAGAATTATTGATTTTAGTTTTGTGTAGATTTTTTGCGTCAAATTTATTTTTTAGGCTCTCGTATATACTGCTTTTTTGTTAGCAAAGCTAAATTTCTATTAAAGTCTACTTTTATTCAAAAATTTTTTTGTAGAATAGATGAAAAGATCTTTGCACTCGTTAATAAATATGTTATATATTTATTATCAATTTTTATATTTATTCTTATTTTTATTTGTAATACAGATTATATTTATGACAAATATAATAACAAGATCGATTGTTCGAACAGCTTAGCGTTATAATGACTGCAAGAATTGGCTGTATGCTATTAAATGTAAACCACACATCCCCAATATGATTCTATTCAAATCGCTTGTTATATCGTGAAACTAATAAATCCCAAATCATTATCTTCAATAGCTCTCGATTATACAGTAAACCGCGTACGCATCAATCGATTGCCGAATTGCAATTCGTGGCAGCCCCGCATATAACGGCGATGAGAAAAATTATAAATTAAACAAGCATACTGAAGGTGAGAAGCGCACGGTGTTAACAAATGAAAAGTTAACGAATTTAATTTGGGTTTACGAGGTCACTTCAACGATAGTCGACGGCAATGGCAGCGGCGGCGGTGGTGTATCGGGCATTCTAGTTACCGGCAGCGGCGCGATGTGGCGGCAAGTATTACGTTTGCATCGAACGCGACAGCATGCATTCCAATTTGAAAGGTCGATTCTCGCGAGGATTCGTTTCGCGGTTACCACGGATGCGGTTTAATCTCGGTTACCAACTGCAGAAGAGACGTCGCCTCTCGCCGTCTCGCTCGTTTGCTCTGTCTTCCTCCTTTCGCTCTATCTCTCTTTATCTCTCTCTCCGGCGCTGCGGAATTATTCACAAGTATTCTGACGGGAGGAGACGAGACGAGAGGACGAGAGCATTCCTGCATGGTAACGAGGATCAAAATATCCCCGATCAATAATTCCACGTCGCGCTGCTTCTAAGGGCAGCGTGCTTAACTAAGGAGCTCGCGAGTGGAACGTCGACATTCGCTCCGACTGCCGCTCTGATGACTTGAGTATCGCTTTATGAGGATCTTGATCTTTGGCGTTTCGTCTCGACTTTGAAGCGCGACAGGCGTTGGAGCAACTGACGAGCGTTACAAGTGTGTTCGAAAAGAAACATTCGGGCTGACGTATCAATTTATCTCGTCAAACCATAAAACACCGGATCATCTTGCGTCGTGAAAAGAAACAATGGAAAAAGCGATTCCTGCGTCACGCGAGATGTCAGACTTTGAGAATGGCGCGATCGGCAACCCTTAAGATTTCCGTAAAAGCGACGGCGCTCGTTAGTGACTTCGGTTACCACTTCGTGTACGAACAAGGGACGCTTTTTCCGGCGTGGCGTGGGCGGCGCCGTTCGAAAATGTTACAAGATCCTTTGACATTGTCCAGAGATATACTGCGTCAGCTCGGCTAAGCTCAAATTCAGCGGAATCGCTATCGTATAAAGTACCATACATGTTACTTTAATCGACACGTCGCTATCAGCAAAAATCAGCGACGTGTATATGTCTTTATTACACATGAGCTTTAATAGCGCGCAATTTGGGCAAAGCAAAAAATGCAAATATTTAAAACATTCAGAACGAGCTGAAAATTATTCCGTTCGAAATAAAGACATTATGGAGTATTTCATATTCAATATGCGATGTCCGTAAATAACGAGCCGATAAAAATGCGCATGATTGACTTGCAATTATGTCGCGTTTATATGCGTAACAAAACAACGTCCGCAAAATATTCGAGAAATGGTGGCCACTCTGCGGCAAAGTTGCTGGCTCTCTGTGTAGAGCTGAAAATAAATCTTTCGTGCGGTGAGTGACATAAATGCATGTCACGCAGAAGGAACTCAGCGCGTTCCTAAGAAAAGATTCTGCATTCTATTCGTCGCCCCTGAATCGTTCAGTTTCCATTTTACATCACGCCTGCATCACACGATCGAATAAAATAGACGTAAAGTCGTTTGTCAGGATGAACTATAAAATGAAAACTGGTGATGCGACTGTATATCACTAACAATGTGTTTTTAAGACAAGTTATATTTTAAAAACAATGTATCAACATATGTGTTAGCGCGTTACATTTTTTATTCCATTTATTAAACACTACTACAATTGTTATTACATGTCGTAATGTTGTACGAAGATAATTAATAGATATAACTGTTTGATAATTTGTTATCCATTAAAATGAACAAAAGTGGAAATTCAATATAGCAAAAATGCGACAAGCCGCAATTTCTCTCAATCGATTTACATTCGCATTAGAATGCTGAGCACCGTACAGTTTTATTTTTGCAATTCGGATTGTTGCGAAATACTACCATTTTCATTTTCATGTGGATTGGTGAACTGCGTCCACTAATCGATAAACATTTGAGCGCAGCTGCTTCGAAAACTTCACGCGCAGCTAGGAAGGTTCGGAGTTCGCAACTATGCAAGAGAATTGAAAATGAACGTTTGAATGAAAAGCCTTACAAGTAGATTGATGAAAAGAAGATTTTATTAAGAGGATATTTTATTTATTAGTTCAATAGAATTCAAATAGTTTTAGCTGATACATGAAATGTGATACAATTTATATTTAATACATAAAAATCACAAGCAAAAAGCACGGGAAAAACGTATGTTCAGCAAGCATATTATATTTATAATTTCTCAGATAAAGTTTCGAGTGTATTTTATTTTTATTATTTATATGCCGTCACAATATTTTCCCATCAGATTTTTGCCACAACCCGGATGTGTAATATATCTGCATTGCGAAAGAAAATTTGCGAGCACTCTTCAAAAGTGTCTATTACACTTAACAATTCAAGGTCGCGCGCAACCATTCATCAGGTACATCCGAAATAAATTCAGGCAAATCGATAACTCATATTTTATATGCGGATTTGCAAAAACGTTCCTCTCCATGAAGCGTTAATAGTCATCGATTTCGCATCGCGTACTTCGCGTATCCGCGGCAGTCGGGACCACGCTTGCTTTGAATAAATCGTGCGATATTTTACGACGAGCACCTTACGCGAGGGAGGCGTGAAGAGGACGGAAGACGAATCCATTCGAAATCGCCGAACCCTTTAATCCACTAGCTCAATGGCGCCGCGAGGATGCGGTACCATCGCTCGCTTTTCTGTGTATCGGCGAATACGTCAGCCGTGCGACGGTATGATTTACAGCTCGCGTTGGTAAATGTCACCAGGTTATCCAAAACCGATAAATCGGTCCTGCCGCACGGCCGCACGGCCGCTCGGTTATTGCCAGGTGCGTTTTCGTGATCTCGCGCTCTCCGCGTTCACCCACACCATCCTCGGCGCCGGGATTAGATCGGGAAATGGTTGCCAACTGATTTGAATATTGGCTACCATCGACTTATCTCCGGACGGCGACGGAGAGCACTTTACTCGTGAGCGTGTTTAGATTTGAAAATAGGCTCTTGCAAGCTACGACATATGAACGAAATGGCGATATAAGTCAGAGCAATAAGTCTTGGAAAATGCTGGAAGGTACATGCATATCTAATTACTTTTCGGATCAACATTTTAGATTTATCTCTTGGCAAGACTTTTTTTACTGTGATAAAATAGCTGATTCTTGTGTGAGATAAATATTTTCACAAATTCTGTTTCTCAAAATGAGAAAAATATGACTTATACCTTACTTCCGTTCGCCGGGAAGAGTAGCACGAAACGAAATAAATTCCATTTCTACACGCATATAATTCATGACTTTTCTACATTTATATTTTAGTGTTACGAACACTGTATGAAAAAGAATAGGAATATCCATTGTCTTTTTGACCCATAAACTTAATCTCGCAATTTTATGGATCCATTACGTCCATCGTGTCTTTCGAATTTGATGTGTATTTTAGCCGATAAAATTTTTATACATCTTCTAAAAAATCCTTCAAGAATTTATGTTGTAGTGACAGAAATTTTGACTCTATTTTATATTCCTATCGTCATCTTTCTCCCATTCGTTAATTAAAGATGTGATATTACGTGTTATAACTATTTTATATGACGCCATTTATTTCGGCAATATCACTCCTTATGTGGCATAAAATGTGAAATACTATGTGTAATTTGTTACGGCGGGGTAGCACTTGTCGGCCAGCGTGGTAAAACTTGTTGCACCCCACACTTCCTCTTGCGAAGCGCATCCTGGATAATCGACGAAATCTGCTTTAGGGCAGAATTTACAGGGTGTCCGCACCCAGCTGAACCCGTGCCACCACTATCCGGCCAGCCAGGCATGTCTACGGAAACTTCGATGGGGGTGGCAGAATATGCTCTTCCTCCGTGTGCGTGTGACCTCCTATCCGAGAGAGGAGTTTGTAATTAACGAAGCAACATCGCGTCGCCGCGGCAAAGCCTGAGGCATAAAACGCGTAACCCCATCCACTCGTGTCGATGAACTCGCATCTAATGTCGAACTTCGGTGCACGCTCGACCGCGTATTTAGAAGCGAACACCCGTTGGACGGCATGCGCCATGCGCGTAACGATCGTAAAGACCTCGAATAGGTGCGACTTTCGAGACGAGAAGCCGCAGCGCACACGGGGGACCCTCATCAATCTCACATGCGACTTTTGACATGTCACTGCACTCCGTCGTACGCTCGCGTCCTACGCGTTCGTACCTTTCTCGAGGTGAAGTCCCATTCATAAGGTCACATGTCTCCACCGACTGTCGATACTTTGAACGTACTTCGTGTACCCTCGATTTTTACTGCCATCCAAAAAACTTGGCCTTCAAGTTTATCGAACAACTTGCAATCGCATTTTATGATTCATCTCAAGTGAATATGTATGTCGTACATTGTTAGTGAAATAATGTCAAAAAATATATGTAAAAATAGAGAGAAAGGATTTTTAGAGATTGCAAGACATTTTGTCTTTCCTCAATCTTTTATTACTTGTTCGCTTTTATTTCTTCTCGTGATTTCTTTCAAATTTTTCGAGATAGATGCGTTCGAGATAAGTGAGCAATGTACAATTCAAATTTTTCCCTTCTTATCGTTGCCTTTCGAGCTTCAACTCATCCAAACTTTTTTGCCTTCGACTCGATAGCAACACGAATACATATCAACGCACAATAGCATAACTTCCGTGCGATAATAACGCACTATCAGGTTACATAAGCCGTTATATGAATAAGCTGAAGTATACGTATAATTCCTTGCTTACGTCCATGTTACCGAAATAAGATAGAACATTGGCTTTGTTGTACGGTTAATTTGTTTTTCACTTCATTAACTTTTCATTTTTGATATAACAACATCATTAAACTTACTAAAGATGCAATTAAGAACACACGGGAGAAATATTGTCATAATAAAAGTCAGTTTAAAGAATTATAAATAATGAGGTAATTTCTTTATCTCTATAGATATTTAATATTAAATATTAATTGCCCCAATATTAAATATTAATATTATATATCAAATATTATTTAATGTTAAACAAGAAAAAGATAACCGCTTCTTTATCAATTTCTTTTTTAAAAAAAACAGTTTTTAATTTGTCTGATGACACTTAAGCTGATAGATTAATAAATATTTAATTTTAATAACGGCCTTATTAATCAATTTACAATAATATCGAATCTCTTATGTTTGCAGCAAAAGAAGAAGCACATCTTCTCCGCGTCGCAGCAATAAATTCCTTCCGCTTACTGCGCCAAACGCGGAATGCTTCCGCTTGTATCTATACGCAGGGAGAAACTGGAGATTCTATTACTTTTGAGTGCTAGAACCACACGCGAGCTGCAACCAGGCCGAGCGGACGGCTTGATGCCGCAAAGTGAGTGCTTACGGTTTACGGTAGATAGTTTGTTCGTCGAGACACGTTTGCTTCTTCAACGTAATCTTCTAGCGTATTCTGAAGCATCTTTAGTTGTTCTCTAGCGATGGTTTCAAAGACAATTCGAGTTGCATCGATAATTGTGCAAGCTAGAAATTCTGAATGACGTAGTAGAGAGAGAAACGGTGTTACGTGGGTAGAATGTAAATAATGCGATTCAGAGATTATTCGTATGTAAAGTATTTGCATACGGATAAGAAATTTCCTTTACCCATATATTTAAATTTATTTACCATTAATTTACATAATTCGAAGAAATACAATAAGCACATTTAACGATTTTGGTCTGAAACTTTGCCGCGAGCATTACTTTGAATTTAAAACATGTAAAAAATTTAAGACGAGGTAACTAAATTAAAAGCGAAAGAAGCCAAGCATTTGCAGATGTGATTTCAAATGTATTGCGTTTATCGCTTGATTGCAAATTATGAGAGGTGTATCCGATAATTAATTTCGTGCACTACTCTGTGTGCACGTATATAGTATATTTTTCTAAATTCCCCTTTCGCAACGCTCGACTTTCCAAACTTTCCAAACATTCGTGTTGTCGCTTGACGTGAGTGACGTTCGACCGTCCCGAGTCTGTACCAGTCTTCGTCCAAGAATGCAAATTTATGCTAACCGCGTAAAGTAATGCAACCGAGGGAAGAAACCTATAAGCAGCTAACAATTTAGGGAGACATAATTCGTCGCCAACAAAAGTTTGATGCTCGGAAAACCTAACTTTCTTTACTAATCGAGATTACAAGGGATCCTTTGCGCGATATTCGATAAAACTTTACGTCGCGCGATGTCTTTAAATTTTTATAAACCTGTATATCATTATATATTGCATGTTTTTTTAATATAATCTTGTCAGTGATGTCGAAAATCTTACATAAATAAGAATAAAAACGCTATTAAAAAATTGTAATGCATATGCCATTACTGCAAGTAATTTATAACGCGGTGTTAAACTATAAATTTAAAATAATTAAATGCAAAATAAATAATTATTGATAAAGCTATAAATTATTCTGAATAAGCGACTGGAAAAAAACTAGGTTGACGTTGAAAAGATTAAGATATAAGACGTGAAGGGATTAACGGAAATTTTTTTAAATTACGTTGAAGCACGTTTAACAACACTTAAATACGTCTCTGTCAAAGTGGATCATCTGCCTCACAAGCTGTTGTCTTTTATGGTATATTTGTAGTTTTAACGGTCAACCAGACCGACGATACCATTGGTCGTCTTCTATGATGATAATGTGTCCGTAACCAACCCCAGGATGCCCATATCGCAGAAATGACCGGCCGCTACATGATTAATGTTTGCACGTAATTTCATCTGCATAGAAACATACCACACCCTGAGAGGTTAAGACTGATACACGATAAGAGGATATTATCCAACTAATCAATTTGCACATGATACACGAGATAACTGACCAGTTGACACTGAATAATGCTCGTGGATCACGCGTTAGAAGATCGTTTTCTATAAATGACATTATCGTTACATAAATGATGTGATTACCGGTTCTCACGTTAATTTAGATCTGAAATTTGTCACTCGACTAGTTTAACTCATTGTCAGTGAGTGACCAAAATACGGCTGAAATATAAAAATTAATTTTACTGTTAAAAATTTCCGCAAAATATTTGCTTTAATTGTTTGAGAAATTATGTAGAATAGGAAAGTTCTGTTTGCTAAAATTACCAAAAATCATTAATTTTATAGAAAGAAATTCATAGCTTGTCTAATATAATATTAATTGTCAATTGTCTTAGTTGCCAATTGTCAAGGATTTCGTAAACTAGATAGATTGAAATTGAAAAAAAACTAGATAGATTGAAATTGAAAAAAATACATTTCTCAAGCGCAAAAAAACAAGTTGTATTTTGTTTCTGATATATGTAGTATCGTACGGATTTCTTATATAATAGTGCACTGAAGTGTATGCACACACGCGATAAGCACGAGAAAGCGACAATTTCTTTTCCGTGACAGTACGAAGAATCTCTACGAAAAACTGGCACTCGTAAAAGCGATAGCGGCGCGTAAACGCGGTTACGCTGCTGGCAGATTATTGGAAAACAGATATTTTCCAGCGGCCGTCGCGGATGGGATTGCTCTCGATCGGAACTCCGGTATACTTTAGGAACGGCAGGGTATTCGAATTCGTGACTCATCGCTTCCCCACTTGAATAATCAAATATCTAAATATATTTCTATGCCAGCCAAATAGGCCTCTCTCTCTAATAAATGTCGCCGGTTATATTTAGAGAATATAGGATAATAATTTTTTTATTCGATATTTTTTGTTCCGCTTTAGTACAAGTATTAAGTTTTTAATTAAATGTGATAAACAATTAGTATCGTACATAATTTAACAACCATAATATACATTTTTAAAGATACATATATTTAAGAACATTTAGATTCCAATTACAAATCTTGAGAAACATATTTTTTCTATTTTAGACATTTATCTGCATTATCAGTTTTTTATTGTACATTTCTAAACGATCACACAGTATACGAATACCTATTTTTCGGTGTAATAAGAGTTTCGAACATTGTCATTTAGAGTTCAAACTTTTGCAAACAGTACTGATTGAAATGCGCGAAGAGAGCAAAACTTTGAAACCCGCCTTTACCGTCCACGCCTTCATATGGTCTTTTTAACTGCGCTGAGAGGGTGAGAAATCGATTTCTTTAATCGAGCAGACAGGTCGAGCGTATCGGGTTCTCGAACATCCCCCAAGGGTTGGCGGGATTCGACGTATCGAGAAGTTAGGCGAGTGTATCTGACATTATTGCAAGCAATTCACTGTACGACTGCCTCCCTCTTGTAATGTGGGCATTGCCGTTGCAGTTCGATAGACAAAGGCATACTCGAAGCTCGATATACCTGATAACTGACAATGAAAGCAAGAGTAAGCTGGTTCGATTGTCGTCTCGAGTGGATAACGTCGATGAAACACGATTTAGTAACTTAAAGTCCTTCTACTCTGCTTTGAGCGAATTTTAAAACATTCTAGAACATTATAAAGATATACAAGATGTAATCATGCCGTTATAGTATTAAATTGACCTTTTATTGTACGCCATCGATTTATTATGTAATAATAATGCGCTACAAAAGATCACGCGGTATTTTTACTGTTATGATTGTAAATCAAATCACCGTGTTAATGCACGCCGCGTCTCGCGACTACTTATTTATCGATTCATATAAATAAATGGAGAGCCATTGCAATGAATGACTTCCAATTACCACTTGTCATTCCAGTTAATGAGTTAATCCAATGCGTTGCGGTTAATATTTACGGAATAACGCTCTCGATTTACAATATTAGTGTCATAAATTGCTGCTTAATTCAATTTCACAATAACTTCATGCTTTATTTCACACTTTACATACGTTTTTTGCGAATTATGATTTGATTACAAAAAGTACTGGACATTTGTACACATCACTTGCAGAATTTATTAATATTTAACATATCAATTCAATCGATGATTTTCTATGAAAATAAGCCACTCATTGAATGTCACGAATAAATCGGCTAAAAGATTGAATCATCGCGCCTTACATTCGTGTACATTGCGGCACATTTTAGTATCGTCGGCATGCATGATAGGATGATATTCTTCACGAATAGTTCTAGAATCTAACAATAAGTATCGCAGTCAAATCAATAGTGAAACTTAGCAACTATTCGCATCGTCGACTTTGTTAACTCTGCCCTTTGTTACTTCCTGAATCGCGTATCCGCTTTTCGAGATTGCGCGGCAGCGGTGTGACCCAGAGTCCGAAATCGATCAGCGAAAGGTTCATATCGTACGTCCGAAACGGATTAGCGATCACGAGATAAACACGATCCCGCGTTCAATCGAGTACTTCGTATATCCAGCCGCGATTGACTTAGTTGTTCGGTAAGATGATTGCCGGAGTCGCCGGCGCAAGAAAAGTCGATCTTTCTGAAGAAGGTACTCGCGATTCTCGAAACGGTAGGAATAGCCGACTTGCGACTCAATGAATAACGAGTCTTGAAAATGATCGCGGACGAAGTTTGGAGAGGTCGTTCCGCAGCAGATACGAGTTCGCAATTACAAAAGTTTTATTTAGAACATCAGAAGCGGAGTAACTTACGTGATCATATGACCGAGAAAAAGTGTTCTATTTGTCAAATAGTTTTGTCTCTAATGAGTACGTAAGTTAATTTTTCACGCCAACAATTTCAGGAAAGAAATTCATCGTCGGATTTAACTAGATAATTTTTTATATTTAATTTTAGTCTTACATGTGTAAAAGCATTTTTTTATACTGATAGTTCAGAATGTTCAACGTTATACTGCTTTGTATAACTTTTTAATTGTGAAATTATATGGTAAGATAAAGAAGAAGCGATTATTGGAAATTAATACGAGCTTTATTGAAAGATATTATATAATCCGTGAAATAATTTTATTTTTACAATACCTGTGCAAATGGCATGAGCTTTCTTCGCAATCAAATCAACTCTCTCCAGTTTTTCACTTTTCCATTTAATTGGAATGCGAGTGTATTTTCTTCCATATTGCTGCTCTTTTAGAGAGCTCGTTCACATTATTGTCTTTTTATACGCGAAACGGTGTATTTATCGCACTTTGAGATCCACGACGGAGAAAGAGAGAGAGATAGTCGTATAACATGCGCGAGCGTATCTTCAGCGTAAAGCGTTTCCGAAATGAGCTTTTCCAGTCTGGCCGGCGGTACGGTACTAAAAGGTTGACGATGACGAAGAGCCGCTGTTACGGCATGTGAGATTATTTCCCAGCAGTTGCACGGATCGCTCGCCGGAGACAAGCAGGCGGCGAATCGACGCAAGGTTAATGACTTTTCTGCGAGAAAATCTCATTCGTTGTCGTACTGAAAAATCTGCTTTTCTAAGCTCATCTATCGTGTAATTTTCCGCGAAGTTAAAAAACTCAAAAACACGAAATAAACTGCATAAAAATACACATATATGGACAATATAATTGATTACTTAGTTTTGTTATACAATACAACATAAAATGCAGGTGGCCTCGAATAACGTTTTTCTTAAGAAGTTTCTAAAGATAAAGTCTACATTATCTATATAAATTTTACACATTTGCATTCACCGATGTCTTTGTTAGAAAAGCTAAGGCAAAAAAGAATCTTTCTCGTTAAGTTGTCATCTTTATGTAACGTTTATTCTTCTTAAAGCGGCTGCTTTGTCGACACAAGGCACCATTTGTTGGCACAGTACTGAAATGCAAAAACAAGGCCGACACCTTTGAGATACCTCGAAGCAACGAGCACCTAAATAGCCTTTATATATTCAAATCGGCCGGCAACTTAGTAAATGTATTTCGTAAAATAATCCTCTGTTAATATCCACTGTTTTATTGCGAGGAAATGAAGAAACGGAAACGAGAGAGAGAGAGACAGAGAGAAGTCTCGACAAATGTGAAAGTATTATGTTTAAAAATGTTGTATCTTGAAAAAGAACTATAATTTCAGTCTGACCATTATACAGACCGTTAAAAATAGTTTGTATGGGAGTAACTTTTCATAGTAATCAATTTGTTTCATATTGAAAATTTTTAGTTTATACTAAACAGAGACATATGTATAAAACATTGCTTTTTTCAATAATTGAACCGTAAATTAATATTCTATTAAAAGTCCATTGAAAATTAAATAAAAGATAATATTATGCAAAAATATCTGCTCTGTGTGGGTGCTTTTACACCTCGAGATTAATTTTATTCTAATATGCTCTGTCACTTGTATATTATTCCATATTCTGTTTATTATGTTTATATTTTAATATATTATATACGTTGTAATATATTTATCACGATCCATGTTCTCGATGAAAACATTGAGATTATATATTTCACAAATATATAATGAATATTTTTTTTATATTCTTTATATATTATATTTCACATGTTTTACATTTTTTTTTATATTTAATTTATATTTTTGAAACATATATATGAATTTACATTAAGAATACGTATTGCGATAAAGATATCATAATTTACTGCACACTTTACTTTAATGAATTTTATTCGAAACGCATTTTCTCTTTGCTTCTGTCATCACAACATTACATCACTCTATTATTCGTACTTGATATACTTGACATTTGCAAAGCAGAATGTGTTACACTGAAACTGTCTTTCGGGAGAAAATCTATTTCTTTAACCGCGAGAAATTTATTCCTTTAACTGCCACATGTATCTCAGGTTCGCGTTTACTCCCAATGTTCCGTTTACACGGCATTGACAGATGAAACCGTCGAAGACGCATGCGACGCTTGCGAAATCGGAAGCGCTTTGAAACAGGTGCCAGAAGACAGATCAAAATACTATTCGAATCCGACGGAAACGCGCGATGGTGCTTGACGCGGAACAAACGGTGAACGTGATCGCATTCAGAACCGCTACAGAGTTTGCAACATTTGTTTCAATTTTTACTCTCTACGTACGGATAGATTACCGGTAATGCAATTGATATGAATAGTAAATGCATATAAATTGTGCATCCAGCATGTTTTAATCGGATTACTTTATTATGATTGATACTCGTGCACAAAGTGGTTTAATCGATTTATTCGATACTCTTGATTTAAAACCTGTCACCTAAATTAGTGAAATTAATTAATTTGTTCATCTGATATGATCCGATCTTGGATATCTGCTTCTTTGAGCCGCGTTATCACGATCACATGAAATATTTACAAAACGAATCTTTTGTTTCAAACTTTATAAAAGTTAAATGCTTTGAAAACAATATTAATAATGTAAAGTGTTACACTTCTGTTTATAATAGAAATTTTCTTTTATTCATTACTCAGATATACATATTTTATTTTTAAATAATTTATTTACAATTGGATAGATTATTTTTTATCTATAATATTATTAATTTTCTACAAACATTCACATTCATGGTTCCACATCGGTAACATTTATTTAAAAAAAAATCATCGTTTTCATCATAAAATGCCGATTTGATTTTCGATGCTAACGGAGAATCGCCTGGTATGGCAGTAGAGTTATCTATGGGACCTCAAATCATCCAAGTGACGTGGCCGGATAAAAATAGAGCAGATCGAATCTCGGCTTCCTTCTGGTCTCTCGAGGTCAGGCCAGCTGGCGCAGTTTGAATTAGAAAAGACACCGCCGAAAGACCGGAAAACGGAAGTGAATTCGTTAATTAAAACAAAACGTCGCGTCGTTGCACCGAATAAAAATCAACAATTTCTGCTAATTAGTTAAATAGACTGAGCAATGTTTTGAATATAATTTCTTTCAATGCTTGCGACCCAAATTTTTTTCAAATTATACGTATTTTTGAAGTTCTATATTTATCACTCTATATGCTTTAGCCATCGGTAAACTATTTCCGAAAAATATAACGAGACAATACGTCTGGAAAATATACAGGCGTGAAAGAACCACGAAATAGAAAAAATTCCGATACGCTGCGAGAACGATATTCGGTCGAAGTGACTCGATTAAACGTAAATAAAATCAAAAATAATCTGATGAAAATCTCCGCTTAAGAAGTAAATCCATCTTCCGTAATGTCACACGCTTGGAGAGAGAGAGAGAGAGAGAGAGAAATTGTATGCGCATCGTGTACATGGCAACGGATGCGGCTCTGATGTAGCCCGATGCAAAACGTGGTAAGACGAACAGCACGTTTGCGGATGGATGGCTGAAGCAATGTGCGAACGACATCGACAACGACAACAACGACACGACCGAGACCATGCGGAACAGAATGGATGCAAATGTATATATAGGCGATGCTGGCGAAATGGTAATTTGATTACAAGACTCTTCACTGCAAAGCGGCTCTTTTCGCCGCTCTTTTCGCTCGAGTCGCGCCTTTGTTTCGCCGCAATCGGACCTGATCACGTTTCGACATCCCGTCGCCGGAATACCATTAATCCGCTTTTTACCCGTATACAGTTTTTGTTCTAATGCAATTATCATGTTAGAAAGCTAAACAAAGATCTATAAATAGAGAAAATGCTAAAATGCGAGTCTATTAGCGAATCTATATATATATATATATATATATATATCTAATACTTTTTTAAAAACAAGAATATTGATTAAAATAAAGAACATGCAGAACGTATTTTTGCATATTACTCCGATAGCAGCTTCGCAAACCGATATTACGTCCTGAGGGCTAAATAGTAGACCTGTACAAAGCAATATTTGAACGAAAGGAAGAAAACATGTTAATCGAAAGCGTTGCTATTTGCGATGAAGTGAATGTGACACAAAGAAACTGCTCACTTTGGTAGCAGTTGGCGCTACTGAAAAACATGCGAAATCTTTAAGATAAAAGCGCCACTTTTGCTCATTAACCAGATAGGTGGCAGTGCCTATTTAAATGGAGCACAAGTGATAGAATAAAAAGGACGGTCTCTTAATGAAAGAGGCCGGGGAAAAACGAAGATGAGATGTAAAGCAGCATGAATGAGAAATAAAGAGATTCCACACTTGCGCATCGCGGGCGTCAAGAGATTTCTTTTTTTCTGCCGCGAGCGAGCGAGCATATCCTGCCTCTTGTGAAGAGAATATAAAAGAATCCTCCTTTCTGCTTGCCACCTCTTTAATTAACCCATCCCACTCTCCCTGTCGCTACTTGCAGGAGATAACTTCGACGTTCGACAGAAGTACGGCGTTAAGCGCCGCCGTAAATTAACCAACCGATCTAATTATTCAAGCCACATCACTCTCGCGTCCCTCTTCTGAACATACTGACATGCAAATCCATGTCAAATTATATATCCGACGTAAATAAAATGTCCGCTTTTTCTCACGCGAATGAAACGTTTATACAATATTTCCTCTCGAATGTTATCGCAACAAAGTAGCATTGTAGTGAAATAATAAATTAATTTTGACGTTTGTGGCATTTGAAAAGTGAAAAATATTTGAAAAATACCAAAAATAATTTCACTATATCGGAGTAAATTGTTTCTTTCGCAATTTGAAACATTTCCATGATAAAATTGGAATTCTGCCCTACACAATGTAAATAAAAACAATATTAATTATTACACAGAATTTATATATAAACACGTTACAAAATAATTAAATCTAATAATAAAATTTATATCGTTTTCACTTTGCGACTCACACATTCTGTTATTTTATCTTATAATGTAATAAATAACATAAATCCTGTGCGTGTACACGCGCCTGAAAAAATCCTAGAATCACATTAGGCGTAACGCTGTGTTCACTTGCAGCAAGCGCATAAACGAAGGCAAAAAAGAGACCATTTTAAAATAGAGTCTTGTTGAATTATTCGGTACAATGTGATTGCACGTGAAGTAAATTACCCTTCCTAGTGCACACGCTACTACGACAAAATACGAACGCGCGTTTATATAAAAAATTGCAAAGGTCGCTGTAGTTTTATTTGTGTACGCCACATATGTACGTAGAGTGCTGGGGCAGTCTATTGCCAGAGTTATATACGGAATTGATGTAAAGTCTCTGGAGATTTCCAGATTATTGAGTACAGTCGATTGAATTTTCGACGTTCGGAAATGTACAAACTCGCGAATAAATATAGATTATTAGGAAACTTAAATGAAACGTCCCGATTTAATGAAATCCATTCCGAAAAAAGCAAACTTGTGCGAATTTTAATATTGAAATTTTACCTGTTGCAAATATAGATTTTTAATGTCAGTGAATTGTGTTACAGTCTAAAAAGAATGAATTTCTATGGCAACCCGAGGTATTACATTTAAGTTCCTGGAAGTAGTAAATCGGATTATTAGTACTTACCTTGCTTCAAGTAGAAACCAAAGTACCTAAATCCTGAAACGATTGTTCAGAAGCAATCATCGATCGGCGAATTTGTTACCGGTAAATAACGGCAGCAATCATCATTCTCGTGCGAAATTCAATACGTTGGAGAACGTTTGTCTCTTCGCATCACATATGTACAGTTGAAAACCGCTTGTTAACGCGAATCACATGCAAGTTTGTTAGTCACTGCCATCTATACAGGAACGATGGTGTTACTGCTTTATGCATGTTGCAAATGCTGTTCACGAATAGGCTGCGATAGCGCATATTACAACGATGCAGCTTATCGTCTTATCGCAACTCTATAGCGTGTCTTCTGGTCTAACTAACCTCTTTAAAACATTAAAAAGCAAACCCTTTTAACTTTAGTACTTTCTTTCTCATGAAACATTTAGTCCTTTGAAGTTGCTTTCTGACGGAAAGTAATCTTCCTAAATCTTATTCTTGTCTCGGAAAGCTACAAATATAAAAAATGCTTTGCAACTTTATAAACTTTATAAAGAAGTATATTTGTTTTTAATAAATAAAAGATTAAAAAATGAAGAGATGTTAGAATTAAAATTATGATATTAATAGAATATCAGTAACAAAGATACAAAAATGTATAGTTTAAAAAAAAATGTATTTAATAATACATATCAAATTTATAAACTATTTTTATAATAATTTATATTCTCACGTACAATGTTTACAATGCTATTATATATACATAGCGTATATATTTTTTTTTATTATAAGATTATTATTATTATTAAAATATCGAGAAAGGCAGTCATTTGCAATAACGATATCCGATGCATGGAATAAACAAACTCTCGTATTTACGAACTTTCAGAGACACGAACAAAATTAATATTTATTTCATTGCCGATGTTTCTATATATACTATATATATAAAAATTATATAATATAAAACGATTTTAGTTTAAAAAAAAATGCTATAATTTTAATTTATTTATTTCCTTATTTTGGCAAAAATTAAAGACAAATTTGGATGTAATTATGCTGTAATGCTGACAATATATGTGTTCATTTTTAACACAACAATACTATATTTTTGTTAACTTAAAAATTTGTTTTGTAGTCCACTCAAAAATAAGAGCGCTTATAGTTTTTTACACGGTCGAGTTTAAACAATAAATTAGAGTAATAGTATTGTATTATAATTTTTTTTATAAAAAAATATCAATTTTAATATATTTTTTATCATTTTTAATGTAGTTTTAAGAATAACAGGAATAACACAATCATAAATAAAATTTGATTTCTACTCGAATAATTTTCTAATGTCGTTACATCGCAATGAGAAATTTATCAACCTCAAAACGGTATGGTTTAATTGTATTATGATTCTATTCTTTCATATTTCACATACTACTAGCTTACGGTATCGATCTTTCGGGACTCACAATGTGTCTCAGGTTTCCATTTCCGGTCAGGGTCACTGTGGATTTCGTCAATGCGTCTCATGCCTACCCTGAAACCCGAGAATCGAAGCGAATTCACCCAGTATGATGCACGGCTCGTAAAGCATCCCGCGAATCCATTTCCTGGTTTCTACGAACTTCTCGTTCGCCCAGACGAAATGCAAATTCGTCACAAAATTTTAACATAACACCTGTGTATTATGTTACTACCAAAGCCGTTTTTAACTTTAAAATAACACATTTTTTTAATATGTATTATGGACATTTTTCACAATGTTTCGTATTTGAATTTACTCAAATATTATAATCCAAGTTTCCAAAGAAATTACTCGAAATCGAGTTACATTGAATTCGTCACAGAAATGCCATTAATACGTTCTCAACCCATTTAGTATCGCTATCTCCTCGAATTTGAGACACTTCCGTTATACTAACTCGTAGACGCGCATACCGCATTATACACAGCACGTACGGGAACGCGTACGTATGCACCGCAGCCCGGTATTGTGTTACGTACATCACATGAGTGTTACGCGCGTAGATACGTTCCGCGCTGTAATCTAGAAACGGAGAGTTGGTGTGCATCATCAAACGGTACGTTAGTTTATCGGTTAACCAGTAAGACCAATTGCTGATGATACACAAGCGCATGTGTAGTTTCAATCCTGACAACCTAAACTAATCCTCCGAAGAGACTATTCGTTTATTTATGTACCTAAGAGAGAATATCTCTCTGTTTCTCTTCTTAGTGAATCTCTCTGTTACTGAATGAAAGGAAAAATTAGCCTAAGCTTTTTACGCGAGACAAGCGCATTGATTATAATTAACTTAAATAAATGAAAGAATATTTTTTCGTCGCTAGTTGGTCGATGGATAGATTTGCCGGTGTGCTCCACTTAATTATAGTTAGGCCAAGAGTCGGCGTCTAGTCTTACAAAAGGCAATATATCTTCTCCACAACGCGGTAGGTCTTAGCGCAGTCGACTAGTAACTTAATGCACCATTCACTGCCACGAGCTCGGCTCACTATAGTTCTGCATCATAACATAAAACATCACCGCTACGTATTCTACATCTGTATTCAGTATGTTATTTAGTGAGAATTAACGAAAAGTTTACGCAAAATTTTAATTGCAAATTTAACACCTTACGATTTAATGAAATTGATTTATTTCCCAATATTCAACGATTATTTAAAGTATAATGGACAAAAAATACGTTAAATTTCTATATTTGTAATATTTATTTATAATTGGTTATATTTCAAAATTAAAGCCAATCAGTTCTATCGACGTTCCCTGAAAAATCACGCTCAACGCAAGCAATATTTTATTTTTTCGAGAATGTATTAACCGAAATGTAACATGCGTGAAATTTTCAGAAAAATAATTTTGTTATAATTTAATTGATTTGGCAATAAAAGTGTAGATATAATATTACTTTTTCAGCAAAAACCAATTTTTTATATGTATTCGGTATCGACTGATGTATTTAAATTGTTTTTGCAGGGCTCGAATTTATTTATTTATTAAACTTCTAATTTTTCTTACAAAATAAAATATTGCTTGTTTGCAATATATTTTTATATTTTTCGCTATATAAAATCAATCACTTCTAGCGATTAATAAACGAGGATTAATAAAGCAGGTATCTGAGATATCATTTACTGTACTTTGCTACAGTTTAAATCCCACATTACATCACTTTCTATATCTTTCTTTACAGTTTAAACATTCCTTTTGTAACTGTAAACGCATCTCAAATACAAACGCGCGGATTCCTTCGATTCATTCCACTGAAAGCAAGAATGGCGCACGTACGCTATTTAATAAAACTGAGAGATTCTGCTGCCGGTACTTTTTCTCATGCACGCGCTCGTGAACAAAGCTTGAAGACGTACCGCGGAGGCGGACAGAATGGCAGAAATGTAAGATAAGGTAATAACGCGGCCAGCACTAGTAAGATGCGGATTACATAGTATAGAATGCAATTTAAACTGCGCAAACGTAATTATTACCCTCGTCGGTTTTATCACTGTCACGGTAAATAATTCAACACATATTTCGCGCGTATCTAATCGTTTCTCCGCGGCTCCCTCGCGGTTTGCAACCACAAAGTTTTGTAGATGTATTATGTTAGCTGAACCTAGTAAGAACGCGCTTTGAACAAGGTTGAATGTTTTGACCTAATTAAGCGCTGTAACGAAATAAGTATTTTTTTCATCGCGTTACATTTCTTCAAGATAAATCTGTGTAATTTATCTCTATTAACGTTCTTACACAATTGCAGTTATTATTATTAGTAACTTTATTATTATTTACCTTTTAGTGATCTCTTATTACGTTGCTGATATGCATATGCAATATATGAAATTAATTACATTTCTCTCTCATGACAGGATGACATAAACGTCACATTTGCGCAATCGGTGCTTTTAAACTTTCCCCACGTAAGTGCTCTTTCGCATCTTTACGTAGCATTTAGAGGAAGACGAAAGTCGACAAGTGGAGACGAGCAGAAGCGTTTCGAAATAGAAGGGTAAATGCGGTGCTAAAAAACGTCGCTGGCTAGAAAACTTTTCCGTGCTGAATCAAATTTATTCCTTTACGCAGATCCAGTTATAATCTCTGCATTCCGCTGAGATTGTGGACTACGGAAAATGCAAAGTAAGCCGTGCGGTTTGTCGTTGCAGGAGACTGATTTGCATAACATTTTGCATTACACGATAGCATTTTTAAAGCTGTACCGTCTTCTCGCCCAGTCTACGAGTGCCATAAGTTATTATTGGCACTTGTATTTATGCCATGAAAGTTACAATATTTTCCTTGCCACACAATATGCATTACGCTCAAGCTGATATTAGAATCATTATAATGATAGAGATAAAAGATACATTCAGTTTTATCGTGGATATTTTTTTAAATATTACATCTTCTATTTAGTAAAATTAATTAATATTTTACATTTTATAAAATTTCTCAAAAGAATTAACGACATATGAATATTTATTAAATATTGATAAATATTTATAAATATTTATAAAATATTCATTAATCTAAACACTTTTTCGTGTAAGAAATAATTGCTATCTGAATATTCATTAATCGGAATACTTCCTCGGAGAGGAAAATAATGACTGTGACTCTGATTCGAGTCCGCTTTTAGAACTTTTAGAACCAATCATCTACTTATAACGCATTACGTCTCGTTGCATCGCGGTAGCGAGAAAAAAAAAAAGAGTCCACAGAACTTGCGTATATACCGAACTTGCGTGTACCGAACTATATATAGCCGAGCATGTTCGTGAGATACCGCGGCTGTGATTTTTAGAGGAAAAAAATCAGGGGCGGCAGGAAGGATGCAGAAAATAGATGTTCTGGGTCAAGTCGACAATTAGAGCATCCGAGAAGGAGAGAAACGAGCCGTGGTGCATAGAGCCGACGAAAATATTCCAACAAATTGACTACACTCGCGGCACGTCGTACATGCACGGCCGACTGCCATCGGAAATTGGGACACGTGAAAGCGTTTAGCGCGTTCCGAGGGTGGAATTTCCAGATTCTCGGTAACGTGATTGATGAAGGTGCTCTTTCTCGAGCGAGCGAGCGAGCGAGCGAACGAGCGAGCAGACGCGCGCGCGCGAGAGCCTCCGTTTTGGTCCCCGCAAATTGATAAACCGGGCGACGATAGATCTCTCTTTGAAGGTGCGCGTATTCCTCTATCCTCGCGCGTCGCGGTCTGCCGAATGTCTCACTTGTAGCGATGGATATAATCTGCGAGTATCCAAACAATGCGAAATTGCATAATATCGGAATAATAATTTTCTGATAGTTATTAAAACTTTTCGATGCGTGTTACAACGGTAAGGAATTTTAATTAATTCGAATATCGCTTATAATGCAAAGAGATAAAAATATCTGAGACGAGTATCGCATTTCTACCCCACTTAATAAGCCTGAAATACTCGAGCACTTCTCGATGGTAACTCTGAAACTACATTCAAAAGATATTTCGTCCAGCCATATTCGCCGATTAAGTTAATCTTGGCTTTATTATCTCTAGCTTCGGACCGTACGCTGTCTGGAAAGTTTCGGAAATTTTCCAGAAAATTCGCTGCACGCTCTTAACGTTCATAACCAAAGAGTTGGCGATATTTGAATCATTGGTTTCAATTGCTATACTATATTCCTATCACGTTTGATTGTTATGCCCATTCGCATTTCATTGCTTTCCTGTATAAAAAATTAATTACTTTGGAGATGCAGTTCTAAAAAAGAATGTCTGTGTTAAGAATGAAAGACTCTTTTTTTCTTTCTTATATCGTCTAATATAACATTATCGAGGAAGTAACGAATGTAATGCATTTTTTATGCGCACATGAAGGATTTAATATATTATGCAAAGCTGCGATATATTATGTTTACAATTTTTAAACTTGCAATCCTTAAATGAGGAGATCTTTCTTTGGATCGTTTTTGTGAAAAGAAGATCTACTGTCAAGCAAAACTTCGCTACTACTGCCGTTATAAATCTTTCCCGGGAAACTCCTTGCAAATTGTATCAGGAAACAAATAGCAATCAACGTCGAGACGGTACAATTGTACCTACCCGGAGAACCCGGTTAATCGCGGTATCAAGTAGATATTTGCTTCACGAATTGTCAGTGCCGAAGTATCGTCATATCTCAAAGTCACATTCGATTCATGTTGGGCAACGAATGGACAAGACGATAATCGATCGCACGTTATCGCGAGAATCGTCGGACGTTGCACGAAGCTTCAATATTCTATGCGAACGTTATGACGGCGCTAAACCATGATCCAATGAAAGACGGATTACTGGAGCTGAAACCTAATACGGCAAGTCCTAGTTCTTCGGACATTGACGTCATTCTATAATGGGTATTCTCTGGGTGATGTGAAACTTCCAAATTGAACTGCGGCAAGATGCAGTCGAGATTTATAGGTTGCTGAAAATCAATTGTTGCTCTAAGAAAAATTACACGTTCCGTCCACTAGTTCTTCCGGGATTTGCTGCTTCTCCGCGGTGCTTTTATTCGGGGGGGAGAAAAAAAAATACAGCAAGTTGTTATTTCATGTACTGTAAGTTCCGCGCATCCTGTTCCATGTCCGCCGTTTATGGCTAGACGACGTCGCCTCTGTTCGCCGGGAACAAACGCAGTGCAACGCCTTAAACCGTGCATGCTGGCGTTTAAACTGAAATTTATCATCCGCGGCAATTTCACGGGATCTTATCCTTTTCGAGGACGCGGTGCTCCATACCCGTCGCGGCTGTGGTCCGCCCCCGTGGCATGAATAAAACATTTACGTTGAACGTACGCCTCTGTTTCACAGCGCCGTCCTAACGATTTCATACGGCTTTCGGTCATGTATGACGCCTCAAAATCAGCAGGAATGATCGTAACTTCACTCGTAATAAATCTCCCGATTCACCCCGAACTAATTGGAAGCATTAAGTATGCGTAAGAGCGATAAGAACAATATTCCAAGAGAGTATACAAGTGCTAAACAAACTGTACAAACTATAGTAAATATAAATATATAAATAAACTGTACAAACATAAGTAAATATAAATTATGATAAGGATTATACGCTGCTCTGCAGCAATATTTTAATCTTGATATTTATATCCGTAAATATTATTACAGCGCGATGCAGTTATGCGTGTATAAAGGCGTTAAACGATAAGCAACATAATGATAATTTTTATGCATTCTTGTATATGTAAATATTAATGAGAGTATTTAATAACTCATGAGAGAATGATATCAATAATTCCATAACATGCACAAGTTTCTACATTGTAATCTTCTCTTTATCTCCCTCTCGCAGAGAGTTTTCTGTCCTCAGAGGGTTAAATTAATAAAAAAGCACAAAGGTTATTACGAACATGAACAAGAAGTTTTAAATTAAAGACAAAAGCCACATCCATCGTTGCACGTTAAGAAGACGATGAAAGACACGTCTTAAAGTTTCGCCTTTACGAGTTGGATTTATGAGACACTTGCCAGTCTCGAACAGTAAAAAAATATATCGCTTAACAGCCGAAAATAATATACCATTCTGCGTTGCTTTATTAGTAGATTCTTAACTACAGGCGATAACGTTGTGTGTAAAAATGTATTTTATGTTGTTCAAGCTTATTATTACAATTTATTAAGAATAAGAAAAGCATAATAATAAGAATATAAAAATACAAAAAAAGCTGAAAAATATTAATAAGTAAAAGGAAATTTATAGAAAATTTCTGTGAACAAAGTATTTATAAAAAATATATATCTTTGCAAAGTTATTTTGATTTCTAATATATATATAAAGAATTGGTTTTACACAAAATTAAAATTGTTATATTTTGTTTATATTTGATATTTATTCAGTTAGTTCTATCACTGAGTGATTATGATGCGTGTTAGAAATAGAAAGCGATTAAAAAATTTTATAACTCACAATCAGTTTCTTATTTCGAAGGTTATGTTTCACAGAATCAGAGTTTATTCAACTCATGTTAATTCCTTTTCCTAAATACTTTTCGAGATGAATTAAGAATGTCGATCGCGCGGTAAAAACATTTTACATCGCTGTTTCGTTCCATCGAATATCCGTCCGTATAAGGCTTTTTGGGTGATTATGAACTGCGTAAAACACGACGTCGAGGTTTCCGCGGCACAAAGCTGGACCGCTTCCAGACAGCATTTTGTGTGCCCCCCCTTCTTTTCAACTCCCACGCCATTTTTACACGAGAGTCATTGCCTTCTTTGGCCTCTTACAGCCGCGCAACGAGAGGAGCATTCGGAAAACTCAGTTTCCTCCTTTCATTACTTATGTCCAGCGACCAGTAGCTCCGGTTATCGAGCGGCTGGTAAGGACGATCGTGACTCCATAGAGTAGAATTGCTTGAGCTTATTATCTCGGCTGCAACTGCACCGTAGACGTTATAACAACCCGTTGCCTTTGTGCCATCGTCTTAACTTTAGCTATTACATGAACGAATCTTTCATGGTCCCCTGAACAGTCTTAAATTTTTTTTATTTTTATCTTATAATTGAACGAATGTGCATTAGATATTATTTAGTGATATTGTCAAATGCACGACATATTATGAACGACAGTATGTGACGTATAATTCTGTAATAACAACGAAACCAAGAGAAAAAATGGCTATTAGCGTGGATGTCGCAACGCAAAAGAGATAATCGAATAGAATTTATTTTTTGCAAGTTTGAATACAAATTTTTAATCTGAAATTTCTTTTTCATTTATAATGTGGTCGATATTTGTAAAGATACGTATGTTAACGCATATTATTTCTTTCTTCTACTATAATAATAATAAGTAATACATAAATCAAATGAATAATTGTTATTTATTAGATACTATTTTCACTTTTCCATGAAATAGAATTTAAAGTAAAAGAAATTATTCCATATAGTTTATTGTCAAGAAATTCTTGTATACGGGCTCTCGTTATACGAGGCAAATTGGAGAATCAATATCTAAACTTCCTTTCGGAAAACTCGCAAATTGTCAAACGTTCTAGTGAATACTCTTCTTTTTTCGATATTCTGGAGATTGCGCTGCGCCGGCACGTAGGTGAACGTGATATGGGTGACCGGCTCGGTTCACGTGCTGCCGAAATTATTGATGTGCGCAACGAGCTGATTCAGCTGTAGAAATGGATGATGAGTCGACTTTCGTTACATTCGAGGCGACCACCTTAATCATCCGCCACCAACAATAAAGATTAAATCGATCGCTACAGCGCACCCACCCGCGAATGATGAAGCGAGGTGAGGTCGCGAGCGGATTTATCAGGCAAAATCGGGGAATATATTTTCTCACCGATTGAGACGTATCGCGTGCGCGCGCGCGCGCGCGCACCACGTTCCATCATGATAATAAATGAACGGTGGGTAGGAGAGGAATGAAGAGAAGATGGATACCATTAACCAGATGTAGAGTTAATTATCAAGTTAAATGCAAATATGCCGGTGTATTTTGTCAAAATTCCATTTTAAATCAAATGTGTAAAAATAATGATAAAATATTGCTAACTACATTTTCATTTTGCAATAACATTCCTATTTCATATTACATTTATGCTACGTTATTCTCTCTGTACATGCGCTGCAATCCAATGTCGATGACATGGCTTGTCGATACATCAGCTATATCGTCAATATTGCTCGTCAGCTATGCATCTTTCATTTTTATCAGCAGTTAGTTGACTGTGTTTTTTTGCAAAAAAAAGATATACAAAGACCGAAGACTGGTACTTAATCTTTAAGTCTCGTGTTCATTCAGGCGCGAAGATACCGAAACATCGTGTCTTTTGTCTAACAATAAAACATAATGAAAATTTACGGAACAGACGAAACTGCACTTACGGCTATGTATGATATATTGTAAGACATTACGGTACGCTGTAATGGGTATCAGCTTTATTAATGTTTCGTTGCTCACGAGACAAGGAAACCGAAATACATTTAGCAATACCCGAGGTTTGTTAGTTGCTAATCTGTAAATCGTGATCGCAAGAAGACGTTCTGATGATTAAACATCACTCGATTTGGCTTCTCGAGACAAGAAGTTAAACTAGCCGCATTTAACTCGCTTAACCGCGTATATGCCAATGTTTGCCAAGACGGAATACTTTATTTTAAGAGATGTGCGGTTTCAAAGTAATTTGCGTCTGGCAAATTACTGAACATTGGTTCTCGCCATTAATTATATACGTTAATGAATTGTGATTATCTTGCACGCTACAAGAGGATGCCACAAGAGGGAATACTTTGGAAGATTGTATGTTTCGAAATAGATTACAATTCGGTGATATCTGAATTAAACTATTCGAATAACTTTCCCAAAATTTTTATATCGCGTAGTACACATTTTTTTGCAAAAGTGAAAAATAAGCGGAATTATTCGCTTCTCGTTTGCTTTATGAATTATTGTATAATACTCGCAGTATTAGATATTGTGATTCGCAATATTGATATTGCTTTCTTTGGAATTCTTGAAATCTTGGAATTTTTTAATATTTAAATATTTTAAACAAAAAGATAAAATTTTTCTTTACTATAGCAATATTTTAAAATTAATAACACTTACTTGTGCGAAGTAAAAGCATGATTTTCAAGAGTTGGTCCATTGCATTTCGCGTATTCGCCTGTCCATAGTAATATGTGCGCCTGACAAAATATTTGATCCAAGAGGTGGCTGTATCCAAACTGGAGATTGGATTTCGTGCTATGTAGAAGGACATGTTTCTCTGAGCGCATGCTCGAATTGCATTATGCAGTCCGCATTATATTTGCATCTGCTCGATCAACCATCACATATCTGGCATGTGGTCGTCTGAGAGAAAATCGACGTGTCCCGGATGCAATGTGATTTCAAATTATAAACTTGAGGAAAACTTCGATAATCAATACGAAGCAATGCAGTTTCACATGGCGCATATTACACGTTATTTTACCAAACTGTAAAGCTTGCAAATAATTGGAAAATCAAACATTTACAATTATTTATCGCTTGTTTTAATACTTAAAATATGAATATTTTTTATGTACATTTTATATATTGTCTTACATGATAAAAGTCGTTTCACATACATATTCTACGCATTTGTTTCTCTACACGGTTAAATGTCCAAGAAAACATGTTTCATGCGTTCATTGTAATTGCGGGAGTTGTTAAGCAATGATAAGGCGTGGTCTAGGCAGACATTTTTATTATCATCCGGAAATTACTGTCCGGGCGGCTAACGCGAATCTGGAGATTTCTCGTGGGACTTGAGCGCGTACGCTCTCAGATAAATAATTTCACATGGAAAGCTGTCAGGCAAATACATTTTTGCACATGTACGTTTGCACGCGCGCGTATGCACATGCTCGCGTTGCATTGTTCCTTTTATGAATTGCTGAGCTTATAAAATTAAATCTCATTCGTTTGTATGCCCGCAAAAGTTAACTCCGCTGAATGCTATGTACGAATCATAAAATCCAAAAGAAGAAAGAACAAACAAAATTGATTCCGCCAAACATCAACATTAATTAACCAAGTGAAAAAAACGTAATATTGAAATAATATTTACTCTATGTTTAATTATTTTTATATTATTATTTGTTATCAATATAAAAATTTAAAGAATTGTTACAGTGCAATGCAAATCAAGTCACGTTAGATATAATGGAGACAAAAATAAAGCTTGAAAAACGGAATTGCATCATGAAGCTTTCCTTTGTCAACAGTCTCATCAAGGGACTAACGCGTCGCCGTAAATTAAATTAAAAATTAGTAAATTAAACAAATTTAAAACATTTGCTCTTTAATTTTGTAGCATTATAATAATAGTTGATGAAAATGTAGAATGTAAAAAGTTTCGGAAAGCTGTCGATATTGAAGAATAAAAGTCTAAGAAATTTTGCATAATTTATGAAATGTTTTGCATTCCGGTAAATAAGTGCTTCTACTTTTATGAGATTACAGAAGATCAGAACTAATATTACTGCGTAAATGAGTCGAAACTGATTCCTTTATGGGATTGTACAAGTCATAAAGTAAATTCAAAGCAAGCAGTTTCCATGCTATCTACATGCTATAACATACATGATCTCTATTGATTAGACACGAACGCAAATCTCAAATGAGGAATCAATTAACGGCATTACACTAATAGTACAATTTCGAGTAGTCGGGTTTAGGCTTCGTACGTTAACGAAGCAAAATTGTAGCTAAGCGCTTCAAATTCTAATCCCTTTGACGTATCGAGCATTGGAAATGTTACTCAAAGCCTGTATTGGAAGTATCAAAAATGTATTATCCGAATTAAAGATGGATCTGCTGAAAATCTTGAAAAAATTTACGTTTTACCGCTTGGTTGACGAAATAATTGTTTATAATATATTTCTTTTAGCTCTGCAAGAACAAATATTTAAGAAAACGTTGAAACGTTTTACACTACACGCAATATTGTTATCATCAGCGATGCCAATACACGGTTTCGCTCGTTATGTTCGCGGTCTTATCCCCTGCCTATAGTTTACGGATTTAAACGCTTCGAGGCAAAGTTTCCAGGACAGATGGGTCTCTGCAGCCCTCCAGGAAGTTCCTTGATGTGCTTTCGTGCTCGTGAGCTAAGCGGCTCTCCGATGCATGCGCAGTAAACGCTTTCGCGATACACGCCGTATCGTGACGCTATTAGAGGCGAATTTCGACGGCAAACAAGCCGCGGCCATAACGAGGATTTAATCACGTTACAGGCACGATATGGCATCTCCTGAAATACTGGCAAATGCATGGCAAGATCCTTTAGAATTATTCGACTGTCGCTTCAATACCGCGATGAATCAAATTAATTTTTACTTTCCAAGAAAGAAATGTATATGAACGGTTTGAAAGGCAAAAGTAGAAAATAAGGCAACGCTTAGTGCAATTAGCGCGACGCGAACTTTCTTCGTAAAAATTAGAAACTTCATTAATTAAGATACTTAATCTTTCAAAGTTAAACGTTAAGTAGTAATTTACTTCTCAATTAACTTATGTCTTTTATTTCAAAATAAAGTTTAAAATGCTCATTATATATATAAACATACCAAAGTTGTTTTAGATTAAAATTTTTACAAAAAAACTGTAGTTTATTGCATTTATCTATTAATTTTTTTTTTTTTTAATATGAAAGATCGAGTCGAGACAAAAAGAACCGATTGTTTATGTAGGAAATAAACATGCTATTATACAGAGTGGGTCACAGATGAACCGTATTACCTGTTAACAGCAGATTCCTGAAGTCATTTGAAGATGAAAATCTTTATAGGAAAAAATCTCGAGGCTACAATAATTTTTAAATGCGAAGTATTTCAAGTTTATCAAAAAGATTGTCAAAAATTTATGCTCTCAAGCATGTCATATATTGATTTTTATATCCTTATCATACGAGAAACCTCAGAAATCTGCTATTAATGAGTGATACGATTAGTCTGAGACATCTTTTGTATATTTTATATTATTTTTAAATGTATTCTCTTAATGATGTTGAAATAACACAAATTAGATTAACTTACCAGCACGATGCGCAGCAGCTGAGCTTTTCACAAGTTGCTCTGCAACGTACAAAGTACAATATATCCAAATTGTAGCATCGTTTAAAATATTTGAGAAAATAATTATTACGCACATTAAACTTTTACTCATTTCTTTTATGCAAATATCTATTAAAAGAATTATATTTTTATATTTAAAGATAATAAAAATATTAAAAGCAAATTTTTACTGAATGTTTTAAAGTTTCCATGTGCGTTACATAATATTTTATATTTGCAATATTTTGCAAATAACAGAAAACAAATGAATGATTACTTACTCTAAAATTGCTCCGCCGGCATCCGATGCCCTTTCCGAGCCTTCTTTCAGTCCTTCAAGGCACTCACACGTGTTCGTGACACGAATACAAAAATCGCATAATATTTTAACGGCACCACTGACGCGTACTTTGTCATATTAGGACAAAAGTCAAACTCGCGTGGAATACCATCGCACGGATTACACGTTTGACACTCTGCCGCGTCTGTAACAAGTAATAACGGAAAGAGTGACATCGAAAATCACGAAAAATAATAAGGGTAGCGTTATCGGAGAGGAGCCACCGCGTGATACTGAACGATCTGCCCCGTACGACGTGTCGAATAATAAGGCTGCAATAAACATCAAGGCCAAGTCGAATTGCCTTTGATATGTTTATTGCACCTTATTATTTTCGTTGTTACTTGCTACAGTGCGGCAAGTTACTTGTCTGCGGCAGAGTGTAATCTGTGCGATGATATTCCGTGTGAATTTGATATTTGTCCTGACATGACAAAGTATGTTTTGGTAGTGCCGTTAAAATATTGCGCGATTTTTGTATTCGCGTCACGAACGCGTGAGTATCTTGAAGAGCTACAAGAAAGACTGAGAGAAGAATATTCAGGAAGGGCATCAAGCACTGGCGGAACAATTTTAGGGTCCCTCAATATAACATGTTACTGCAATATAACATGTCTTGTATGTAATTATTATATTATTGAATGGGAAATTATAATATTGATATGTTATGTTTAGTGTTTGGTTAGTGTTGCTGGTTACTGCTGGTTAGTGTTTGCTGGGATAAGTAATTATTTGCTGTTATTTGCAAAATATTGCAAATATAAAATATTATGTAATGTAACGCATATAGAAACTTTGAAATAAAATCTTTTAGTAAAAGATTTGCAATTTTCAATATTTATGCTTATTAGATATAAATATCTTATTTATTAGATATTTGCATGAAAGAGGTGAGTAAAAATTTAATGTGCGTGATAATTATTTTTCAAATGATTATCTCAAACGCAGCTATAATTTGAATATACTTTGCATGTTATAGATCAGCTTCCAAACAACTCCGCTGCTGCGCATCGTGCCGGTAAGTCAATTCAATTTTCATTTGTTTTATTTTAATATAAGAGAATAGATTGAATAATAATGTAAAAGGTGTCTCAGACTAACTGTATCACCTGTTAATAGCAGATTTCTGAGATTTCCTATGCGGTAAGGATGTAAAAATCAATATATGACGAAAGCGTGAATTTCTGTCAACATGATTGATGAGTTTAAACTTCGCATTTAAAAATTATCGTATTCTCGACATTTTTTTTATAAAGATTTTCGTCTTCTGACCTCAAAAATCTGCTATTAATAGTTGATACAGTTTGTCTGGGAACATTCTGTACATATATAAAATTCTATTTTAAGAGTAATTTATATCGTACTCCCGCAAAACAAGTCGAAATTTTTTCACTTTTCTTGCGGAGATGCAATAATGATATTTTCAAAGATAAGTGGCGCATGTGTAGCTTTATAGTATTCTGATTTTCATAGAAGTATGCTTTATCAATTACCTATGTATTGAATAACGCTTATGTGTATGGATGAGTTATAAATTGTTAATAGATTTTAGAAAGGTAGGAAAACAGTGAAATATGCGAAGTGAAGATATGTAACAGAAAAGAAGTACGGTCTTTTCCCTTGATAAAAGTTTTCATCGCGGTGAACGTGTGGGCCACCGCGAAAGTGGCAAGGAAAAGACCTGCGGGGTTGAAAGCACGAAAGACGACGTAGAATAAATATTAATGCGACTGTTCCTTCTTGCTTCTCGCATCTGCTCCATTTCAGTCTTGACTTGGTTCCGCGATCGGATTCTCATTGTTTCTTCTTTCTTACCTCCCGTCGTATCTCTCGGCTACGTGAAGTTCACACCCTTAGCTAGTTCAATTGTATGTGTGCATATAGATACGCCTGTACTTGTCGTGAATTGTAATTTCCTGGCTTCCCATCGCGTGCGCACGGCATGACGCGATTTATCTTGCAGATTTTATTTCATCACAGGAACACTTGGGCGTCGCAATATTTCATGATCTCATGAAGTTGAAAGCAACCAATTATAAAAACAAGATTGCTACTACATATTGTAAACTGATTGTGAGACATTTTTGTAATTCATTACTTTAGTGCTTTAACTGCGATAGGATCAAATAAAAAGGTACATTAAAACAATCGTAATTTATAATTAAATTGTAGTTAGCAAAACAAAGATATTAGCAAGCACGATATAATATTTTGATGATGATTGCGAAACATATTGAAATATTTAGAATTTTATGCTCTCCAGTGATGTATCTGATTACAAGCGGTGATCAAATTAAATTAAATAACAATTTAGATGTATAGAAATTGTTGCATGCATATATTATTTTTTTACTTTTATTTTATCTTATAACATTTTAAAATCTTTAAATATATATATACTTTATCTTTAAATATTAATTTTTGCAGTAAAAAATCCAAAAATGTATAATATTAATCGTTTTAATTTAAATCTTGACTTTTGAATAAGAAATTTTTGTTTGTTGGAACAGTATTTTTGTTTAGATTCTCTTTTTCTATTTTTTACGAATGGTAGAAAATGAGAAACTCACCTCTCAACGAAATGTTGATCTTGTGCAGCAACATAATTTCCTGCGATTCTAGTTGGTGAAATTGCACGATTTGTAAAGTAGCCCAGAATCGTAAAATTTGATAGTTGGTGTAGGAAACGCTGGAATATAACGACACAGCGTCTGAAAAATACTGAAATAATTCAATTAGAAAAAAGTTTGTTTGCTATTATTGCCAGCAAAGTTCTGAGTATACTGTTTAATTAAATTATTATTTTACCATGATTAATTAATTATTTTTAAATATTTTGTTGAGTGTATTTTAAGCTAAATGTGCACAAGATAAAATTTAATTTTTTGAAAATTTAAAAAAATGTCAAGTTTTATTCTATATAAAAAATGTAATAATATTTTATGTAAAATGTCACCTTTTTAAATTATACGACGAATATTAGAAAGAAATTCGTAGATCGCACGATTAATTACGGCTGGAAAAAATAGGATAATGAGCAAACACTCGGCCGCGTTTGCTCAATAGTGTATCCTCTCTCGAAACTCGTATCAAGGATTGAAATATCGCGGTGAAATGCTGGAGAGGCGAAAGGCACTTCACCACTTGGTCTGACCCGTTAAAATATTTACGTCACTAAGGGAATATAGGGGCGATGTTTGCAGTGATTCTATTCACGTCGGGTTGCTCGCGCTGAAGAAGAAAAAAAGCGATGCCCTTCGCTGCACCAGCGATAGCGAATTAAAATGCTAATTTGTCGCATTAATTTCCATCCATTATGGTCATTTATGCACCTTTACCGACAGGATATAAGTTTAAACGCTTCCACGTTTGTCTAGAGCGACACTGCATTTACGAAATACATACTTGTATCTTGTTATCGTTTAGAAAGTTAATTTGTCTGTTTGTACAGAACACTTTTTTAATGTTGGATTTCCGAGATTTAATAATATTTAGACGGGGAAAAAATCTCTTTAATTAAATAATATTTGAATAACTTTAGTTATGTTAGTATTCGAATACAACTAATCATGATTTAAATTGAACAAAGACAAGTATTTAAATATGCATAAAATGTTTGCTGTCATTTTTTGAAGAAATATTTTATTTTTATTAACATCATTAATGATTATTCAATGCTCTACAATTGTGCATTTTGTACGTATTAACGAGCGAAGTGGAGTATCTCGGAGTTCTCATTTTCCAGCAAATATCACAATCGATGAAGCATTCACTTTAATGCTCTTAACTGTCGGCAGACATTTTATCGAAGCGCGCCTGTAGGATTAGTTTCGTTTCAACGTTTTGTCGATAGATTTTTTCCATACGCGTCTATCGTATCTTACATGGTCACATTAAATCCATACTTAGGATATCCGTATTTTCAATCCGACCACTTGTTGGACAGATGTATTACTGCATATCGCCCTAAAATTTTTACGTTGAAATAGTTCAAATAGTGTTAAATTCGTTATAAAAATAAAAACTTTTTAATTTAGTTTATAACATTCAATTTTTTTATTTACATTATTTATTACAAATATAAAAAGTAACTTTTATAAAAATTTTATATGCATAAAATAAAAAATAAACCACTCGTGTTATTTACAATTTTGTTTTATCTGATGACTATTTGCAAAATTATTAGAAAATATAAATATCACTTAAATATATATATATATATATTTAAGTGATAATAACATATTGTTTAGAATAATGTCAGAAGCTATAATACATTGTTAGCATAAATTTTCACGAAAAATCAGTCTGTTCAAAAGTTTCGTGGATTCGCGAAATTAGCGCAAACTTTCGCCGCAGTAAAGCAATTTAAAACTACTGCCTAAGTACAAGTCGAGTTATGCCCAAGAGGATGAAGCTGTCCAGGCGTGAGATGAGTCGACAAATATCGTGACACGCGCGCCTAGTAAAAATGCTAATTAAATCGCGAAAGATTTTAGCCGATTTTACTCACAATATATTTTATTAAAATTCAAAAATAATAAAAAAAACGAGGACTGAAACCTGTACAATCTCGTTGAGTTGAATTTTTAAATATCACAGATAGCTCCCGTCAATTATCACATGTTTCCATTTTTACAAAAAATTTAATCATTTTTACCTGTCTGCAGTATCGAGATCTGAACTCGTCGATATTATACGGTTTCAATTTTTGGAAAAAAAAAAACAGCATATTCGAATGGCGGGTTTCCACATTTTTGACTGATGAAGTTTTATTTGCTCGATGTTGATCTCTTACAGCTTACATGAAGAAACATGTTTACGAGCGCGACTTCGAAAGTTCTCAGGAATTGAGCCTTGACAGTCCGTCGGGATAGGACGCGACGGAGAAGGGAATCGCGCGAGAAACGAGTTTGTGCTCGTCGACGATGATACGCAGGATATTGCCAACGATGCTCGTTGAATGAAACGTAGTAGTAAGACTCTTCCAGTTTCACCGAACTTTCCATCATTCTCGTCAGCTTCCGCGTCAGATGAGCACACCCTCCATCGGAAGATGGCAAAATCTTTTTTTATACGCAAATTTCCGGTCGCGCTTTGAGTGTGCTTTTCTTGATTTTACAAAAATATAAAATAAATCATAAATTTTAGAAGCTTTCGTTGTTCGAAAACAAAGGACTAAAAAAATAATAATAATTTTTGTAAAACGATGTACTTATTATATATTTAAAATATATTGCTTATCTCTGATAATATAGATCTAAAACACTGCACACGAGTCTAATTAAATACAGGCCTGAAAATTAAATTACGTTCTATAAACGTAATTCTTGACTGCGCTTACAATCAATCTGTAAATGTCTATTGCACAAGCCGTTGGAATTGCAGTTTACGAACACGGAGTTCAAAAACTTGGGCAGATTGAGCTTTGGCAACTCATCGAAGAATCGTGTAGAACGCGTGCCTCCAGGATATAGAGCGCCTGCGAACGAATTTCTTTAGCAAGAAAAGATCTAATACTTCCTAGTTCTTTTCTAGTTCATCGAAGAAACTTATCTAAAACTTTGACTTATACAAGATTTGCATAATCGTTAGCACTTTATAGAACAAATACGTTTAAATATAAAAGATTTCCGAAAAACCTTTTATATTACAGTTTTATCTCCCATTGAAATTGGTTGTGAAAAATTCATAGAAAAAAAGTTGTAAAAACTAAATCCAGTACTTCTTTTACATATTTATTCCATTTCCATCTCTATTATTTGTCAGTTGTTTTTTCTTTCTGAGTGATGGTGGTATCAAAACTAATTTCTATCAACTGTGTTATTAATCCTTCAGTGCTCTGTTAAAATTGAACAAGAAACTTTTGGTTTACTCCGTAAACTTTTTTAATTCTAACAAATTGTACATTCAATGATTTCAGATGCGTATCAGCACGTGCGACGGGTTGCAAATACTGGAAGCATTTCAGCAAACTCAGCTAACAACGATGTTCTCAGCCGATGACAAATGACGTCGGGTAAGTAATTAGCTGACCCTGATCGTTAAAGAGTCAAATGAAATCTCGCACCATTCATGATTAGATCCGTCAGCGGACGACTGCCGACGATTTAAAGTTTTCACAAGCTCGAGTTACCTGGCAAAGAAAAAAAAAACTTCAGAAGTAGGTTAATGTTCATCATTAAGGCTTGCTACACGGCGTTCATAGAACTAAAAAGAAAATAAGAAGGGAGAGCTTTACAATTATGAGCGGAATTTGTCTTTGTTGAGTGTCGAATCCTCTTGCGTTAAAGTATGACCATTATATGCAACTGCGACCAAAATAATTAAATACATTAAATGAATAAATGAGTTGTTGAGAACAGCAGCATAATATTTTTCTTTGTATTTATTTAGAAAACATCACTTGTGAACATATACTTAAAATTTAAATATACTATTCTTTTTTTCTGTAGCAATAAGAATAGAAAATAAGAATTTGTTTTTTAAAACAAATTCAAAATAAAAGAATTAATATCTCATAAAATATGTGACTTAATATTACTAGTTATACCGCTGTTCTCCGCTCAACGGCTTAAATAAAGTTCGCACGTCACGGCAAAGGAAATTGTTAAGTAAGACGAATCGTCGAATGAAGTACATCACTTGACAGAGGCATCTATTGCCAGAACTGTATATTGCGGGACGTGCACTGAATCGCGTCTCCGCTAACAGAAAATGTAATATTTTAAGAAATGTGATTGATATACACATTTATTTTTCTGAGAAGACCGAAATCTTTTTTATAAAAAGCACGTAATAAACATTTAACGTTCATATAATTAAAGCATAATCAAATAATTTCTAATTATGGAATTTATTAAACCAAAAATTTATGAAAATTTAATCAAATCTATAATTTAGTGTTAATAACGAAACTAATATAATGAATTAAACATTACACATCAAAATTAGATAAATTTTGTTAGCAGGAAATTAGAAATATTAGAAGAGACAAATATATTTATTAAAAAAAAAACAACGATAAACATGCGAGAATATAACAGAATATTATACATGGTAATAAACACCAGAAAATTTCCATGGATAATAGGGAATGTCAGGGGAATAATATTGTGTAAATGAATTCATGACCAGAATATTACGTGGATCTGCGTTAACATCGCGTAAAAATTCGTCATAGAATTAACTCTGTCTGCTGAACTGGATTAAAATACGGTTTTTTACGGACTAGTAATCTTTTCACAGTGGCGGCAACAATTGAAAGCCGCGCGAGTGAAAAGCGCTTCCATAGAAACGTACGCATTGGGGGGTGGAAAGTGCGAATGCGTGCTGACTTCGTGGACCGACTGCACCTGCCGGTTCGGTAATGCGCGGAGCAAACGGCTCGGACATTCTGATAACCCTGCATTATTACGGCGCGCAGGTATACACGACGGGGATCGCCGGAAAGGGGAGGTGCATAAAGGAGAATTTCAAGCGGCGATACGATTCAACGTGCAGCGCGAGGCCTATGCTCCATTATTGTGCCGCTTCTCTCTTTGTTCGGCATCGGACAGTCGAACTCGCCGCGCATATCCGTTTTGTGTTTTTCATTCGGACGTGAAAGCCGTGTATCACAGCGGAAGACATAAGAAACTGTGTCTCGTGGAACGCGTGGTCTGCAGATTTAAATAAAAAAACAAACGTAGAGATATTTATTGCGTTTTACGGCCATTGTTATTTGATAACTCTCATACGATAAGCCTGATAATTAATTGCTCACGCTAACATATTGTCTGCCTTTAACATATAGATAGGAGGCTTACAACTGTTTCTTGAAAGCAAGAATCAATCAATTTAAAAAAAGTAAGATTGTGTGTGCAATCCATTCTTTTTTCTTGAAATTTGATACATTAAAATTCTTCAATTTTTGCCGTTGAATTATATATATTCTTGGTTATATTTCTGTTATGAACAGACAAGATAGCGGAAGGAAGATAGTTTCTATCTAACCAGATTTATATTGTTGCGAATTCTATGGAAATATTCTAGTTCTAAAGAAATGATGATACTTGGCTATTTACGGTGCAAATTTCTATTATAAACTAAAGTTGTTCCTGCGGAATTTTTCTAGCGCGAGAGCGCTGCACGCATCTCTCATGTATTCTGGTATTCTCCTAACATTGCCGATGATCATATTTTCAAGAAAATATATGGCTTCAATTTCGATTCTTCAGGATTGCCTGAAACCGATTTGCTTCGTTTCGCTCTCGTTGGTCTCGAGATATTCGATTTATATTGCGAATCTAGCTTTACTTTCTGCCGGCCAGCCCTAGCCTGGCAGATATTGCCAGGTATGTTGTGCTTTTATAGAGAAATACAGATTCTCGAAACGCACAGGCTTATATCCGATCAAAATGTTATCCTGTCATCGTCTCATGATATTTTTCTTCAAGCATAATTTTGATGATGCTCAATAATAACAAATACGCTTCGGAATCCGAAATAAACAGTACAAATAAACTGAAAAACTATTGTACTTGGAATTTTAACAATAACAGATAAATGTACGCGACGAACGAAAACAAAACTGAGAAACTTTATTATTGTATAATGCATAAAAAAGTTTATAAGAGATATAATTCCTTGAAATTTTTAAATCGTTACAACTAAATCGAATGTAATCGACGGGAAGTAAACACCAGGAAATTTAATTTATTCAATTACAATTGTACAAAGGATAGTCATATTCCAATGAATGGAAAATACGATGAAATTTGCAGATGAAATCACAAAGGCTGATCAGAACTCGTACCGCAACGACATGTTAAAGAGTGATTTCCCATGAAACAATAGCAATACGTCACAATCTCATTCGAGACTGTTTAAACCTCGTACGGGAGCAGAGTGATTTCCCAATATTGATTTTAACAAATTTTTATTTTCTACTGTGTAGTTTCTAAAACATTTAAAAAACAGCGTACTTATTACAGTGTAGAATTAAAGTATTGTTTACTTTAATAAAATTCGGTTTATTTTGTTGAATTTTATAAAATTTTATAAAATTTTTTATAAAAAATTTTTTATAAATATATTTATATATTTATATATATATTTATATATATATTATATATTTATATATATATTTTTTATAAATATATTTTATAATTTTATAAAAAATTTTTTTATAAAAATTTTTTATAAAATTTTATAAAATTTGTAGGTACGCGAATCAAGAAAAAAATTTTATTTTTTATGGAATTTTATTTAGTAGATGTTGCTTTTATTTAAAAAAGCAACTGTACAATGCACTGTATATTTAGTAATTAAATCTTTTAACGTTTATAAAAATCTTTAATATTAAAACTTTGAAAAATGCATTTATGGTTATGATTTATTTAAATCTCAAATTTTTAATTTAACAAACAGTTTTATTTTCGTTTTCTGTGAAGGGATACACATTTGAGTAAACATACGTGTTACCGTGCACGCATATAGGTGCAGCTATTCTATGTATTTTGCATCTTTCCTATGGTCGTGAAATCTAATATAGCCGCGACCTACTCGCATAAATCAGAAGCGACCATAATCTTTCGCTCAGCTTTATTTCCTCCGCATGAGACGCAGACTACGGGCCAATTCCTTATGCAGCGACAGAATAGCCGGCGTTTTGAAGAAAAGAAATATAAAGGCAGTGATGCGTAGCGAAAATATCAGTGAGCCAGAAATGCGATACGAATCAGCGTTAGAGCGGGCATGAAATATGAATTCAAATTTCACTTTGGATTATTAAAAACCATTATTCAGAATGCACGGCCGATATGGTACTTGCCAGATTTGCTTAAATTATGAACACTTTGCTGTAATAATAATCACTTTGTGGATAGTCAATTAATTTCTTGTCTAACAACGAAATTATCTAACAAAGCAAGATTTTCTCTCTGTGTTAAATAATTATTTATGCATTTTTCGTTAGCTTCCTTGCATTTTTAATGTACAATAAAGCTACATAAAGCAGTGTTCAAATCTTTCCTAATTTTTTTTTAACCGTGCCAATAAATATCCAAGCATTTTCAAAAATAACATTTTAAAAATATGTATCTATATACGTTTTAATTATATAAACATACACATTCTTAATTAAAAATTGCAATGTTAATGATTGTTTGCTCGTAACAATAAAATGTCTAACTTAATTTATTTTAAACAGCGCATATCGATGTAGCTATATTACAATGCATTATGAATAATGCTGCATAACGAGATAACTACGTGTTTATTAGCATAGTTTAGGATTTGCATAATAAGCACATATAATTTTCAATTTGCCTGATTCTATTACATTACGCATTATAAGAATTATATACCAGCATTACGGAGTTTTTTTGCGTTACTAATAATAATAATTTGTTTTTTCTTTCTTTTGCTTAAATAACTGAAGATATCTGCGTTAATTTTCTTTAGAAATGTCATACAAAAATAAAAGGATGAAAAGAGAGAATCCTATCAAAGCATATAAAAGACGTTATAACGTATTTTAGAGAATATATGGTGTACGCTGTATCTTTCATTTCGCATGCGAATGTAACTCGGAAACTCTCTTAGCAATCAGTGCATCAACGCAAATAAATTAATGTATCATGCCGCAAATGGCCGGCCCAATGCCATAGGCGCTCTTACGACGCCGCATTTACTGTATACCTCTCCCCGAGAACTGGCGGTTAGCGAGCAAAATTCTACCATTTGTAATCATGACGCATGAACGGAGCGCCCACGCTCGTAACACGGAGGTGCTTCTATCGTATGCTTTAATTAATTCGAGGTTGTAGTGAATCTCGCGACTATTCTATACATCGTCCAACGACTGCGTTTGTTTTTAGTCAAAACATACTCGCCTAACTTACTTTGCAGCATATATATTATTATTTTGGACATTGGTGGACCACGATTGCTTAGCGTGCACATTCAATTACTTTACATATTTCCAAGGGAAAATTATAGTATTCGAAAACCTTATTGTTTCTTAAGTTTTAAACAACACAACGTAATAATGACACAGAAATGTAAAATACATATAACAACTTATATATTTTACAATTATTATTTATAATTTCTTTATATTTTTTTTTTAAAGAATTGAGAGTAAATATTAATATCGGGCAGAGTGATTGATATCGCTTCCGGCAGTTATCCGCTCGGACAGACATTTATCAATCTATAAAATCAGTCGATAAGACTCGTCGATGGCGAACGATAGATTTGGAACGATCAGAAGCTTAGGATGTACGTTTGACAATGACAAACCCGATCGAGAGAGATTAGAAAGCCTTTGTGCGTGGCAGAAAGCTGGCCATTGTGCCGAAAGAGAGAGCGTAGGAAGCTGTTCTTTTGTCGCGGATGACAGGGCCGATCTCCTTCTATCAGCGTAGATATTTGTAACGGCAAAAGGGTGACCCGCGGCCTTGCTGCTACCAATTTTATACCGCCAATTTTATTGCACTTCTTTTCGAACATCGTCCCTCGACTTTCTTCTTCGTAATAAAAACCTTGAAGAGTAAATCTCGTTAGAAGAAAAAATAGAAGATTTAACAGAAATTTGTGACGCCGATGTGTAATTATTTTTTGAAAGTTTCAAATGTGTTGATATTGTTTTACTAGATTTTTGCGAAATTTGAAATAAAAACGTACAAATGTAATCGCAATAAAACATAATGCGTTTATGTATTACGTAAAACGTAACGTAACATTTATGATAACCGTAATAAAAATAAACGTCTCTTTTTATAGATGAAATTTATAGTAAATATCTCGTATTTCTTTTTTTCTTTTAAAAGGATTTAGGATTTTTTCAATTATTATTTCTAAATCAGTTTCTAAAACTGTTTATCATTCAGCTAATGCTTGCTCAATTCTGAAATTGTCATTTTTATTAAATTTTATAATATTATTTATCTTTTTTATCATTTTTCAATACTAAATCTCGACCACAGTGTAGAGTTAAAAATTTGCAGATAAGCACAATGGTGTTTAAGATTCATTATATATGACTCGACAACTGTGCACAGCATTTCCACTCAAGAAAGGCTCTCTCAGCCGAGTGAATTCACTGAAATGTTGACAGAACCCCATGTTACGCAGTGAATAATATACGAGTACAGCAAAAGCTGAACTTTGTCAGTGTGGAAAGCGCACCTTTACAATGATGGTATCATTTAATTAATCAGCAGTAGTACGAAATCACTGCCTTTTGTGGAACATTCGATCAGATTCTTAAAAAGAAAATGCGCTCCAGAGGGAATAAGAGGAATAAGGAATAAGAAGCAGACTATAAACAGGTTTATGAAAGGGGAAGATGATGCCCCTATTGATTTTCAATCGGCCGCAGAAGATTTTTTATTTTGCAAAAATCTCACCTTTTTTTTACGATGCAATGCGACGAAATCTCCTCGGCGGAATAACGCTGGCAGGATTTATGAGGACGGTAAAAAGTGGTCGATTTACTATAATGGTGACTGTTCTCCATCTCATACTAAATTTTATCATGCAAATAACCGGGGACACGGATGAAATAAAAATTATATAACAAAGTAACAGTAAGTAACAGTTAAGATGTGCAAACGCGTTAGCTGTTGTTACGACAATGATAAAAAAAGCCTTTATGAACCTCACTCCGTCACACTGTCAAGTTCTTTATGTTTATTCTATACATTTAGAAAATCCGAGGTGGCACAAATAAATCCACGATTCCGAAGATTTTTTCGAATAACTTCAATACATTGTAATGTGCATTTGTTGTAATAACTGATTGCACGCAAACGTACTTATATTTTTTGCCATTGATTTTCTGTCGTGCCTCATTAATATACATACAAACAGAAAGCAAGAATTGCAACGTTCCTATAGCTCGTCGGCGCTGTAATCGATGGACGCGATATCTGATTTTCAATATCAAATACGTTAAATAAGTTACAAAGAATAATTGTATGCAATCTTTGTTTGAAAAATTAAAAGGGAAAAATTACAATACATAGAAATATCTGATTGAGTAAAGTGCGATATGCCAGTATGCTGATGATTTTATAGTTAAAAAATCGGAATTCAAAGTTACGACAGAACAAAGCAGTATAATGAATTAAGCTGCGCGATGCAATGAGGAATTGCATTGTGTAATGAGGTCAATATGTGAAAGCTTAAAATTTATTTTGGATTTGTTGGTGTATCTCATGGGGCATAAAGTCACCAAACGCTGAACTAGATCATGAAAATACTCGGAATTCCAACCGATAATTAGCATGACACGTTGGTCGTGTAAATCGCTTTGTAACATCGAAATGTAATGGATGTTTACCGCCATCACAGTTCTATTGCCCGTAAACTTTCCACCAAATCATTGGATTTATCCCGTGCCGCGTTTAACTGGTGCGCGAGAACGTGTCTGGTGTGCTGATACACACGTGTGCAGAACAGCACGTTTCATCGTTGAAACTTGGGAATAATGAGCTCGGCTAAGACTCTATGACCCATATTCCCGCTCCGTATTTAGCGATAAATATGATTATTTGATACTTACGTTGTGTCAACAATAAATGCAATCTTCTTTAGAAAAACGAGAATTCTGAGCTCCAATGGCTAATTTTTAGTGTTGAGTGCGTATTAAAAATACGAACCTAAAAATAGCTTGATTTATTACACAAACGTTTTATCGAAAAGAAAGAAAGGGAGAAAAAAGAGCTAAAATTGACGTTTTTGTCTAAAAATTAGATAGTTTCTTCTTTCATGTTCACTTCCTAACGTCGGATTAACAGTGAGAGCATCGCAAATAGGTGCTTAGTGTGCGAGACGTAATTATCTTCGTACAATGTCGGCACGACTATGCCCCGTATTGTCGTACGAAGCCATGATTAAATTCGCCCACCGCTCGCACCGACAAGGATTTAGATCCTTGACCTAATCGCCATCGCCTCTGCGGTATCTAAAGATCTTATATCTTAAACAACCCCACTGTTTCATCATCTATCATGGGAAGAGAACAACAAAATGCCTCAACTCTTTTCTTGGTAATGAATAATCTATATTATTTTACGCAGTTACAAAATAAATTTTATTTTAAAATAACGAAATAAGATGCAATTGCAAAACGTATTAAAAACACAGCTATTTATCGAAAGTATGTCGACTTGATGCAATTTGCTAACAGTTACGCTATATCGTAAATTAAAAATATTCTTGAAGATATTCATTATTCATTTATTGTTTAAATTTTTCATGAAGAATATAAAGATAATTTACGATAATCTCAGTGAATTCGATGAATCAAGAGCACAATCTAATTTGCAAGAATAGTAATTTTAAATTAAATTAAATTAAAAAGATCTCACGATATTAGAAATGATTGCTTATAGTTCGTAAAGTAACTCGACGGAAAAGCGGCCCGAATAAATCTTCTTTTATAAGCTGCTAATATCTATTTATTCAAATCAGCAGCAACGATCGATTACGCCAGCCGTCGACCTCAAGTAATACCATAGATGCGATCGATTCTGGGAAAAGCTGGTTGCACCACGCCTGAATAGTTCCTATATACACCGGGCCTAAGCTTGTTATCTTGCAATACGTGCATTACCTCTCAAAATACCAATTACGTATTGATGAAATCGCTTCCTTTGAAACGGCTTTACGATATCCTAATCGCGGCTGCATCCTTCATCTTATGTAGAATATACATATCTATGCGCAGCAGGAAATCCAGCAAAAACATTTGTTGAGACTGTTATTATAATCAGTGAAATTCTGTTTAAGTTGATATGCATATGTAAGATTTATTTACATTTTGATGAAGAAATTTAACTACTTTTATTTCGTTATAAATTACTTTACATAGTTGAAATTACTCTTTGTGCTTTCTTTAAGAAATTAATAAACTACGTTTAGAGAGTAAACATTTTCAGTAAATCTATGTTTAACTCTAAATTACGTTGCAATCCCTCTTCGATATTATTATTTTATTATATTAAGAATTTTAAAATAGGAACTGATATTAAGATTGACTTTGAGTTAGACATTGATATTTGTTAATCTCTTTTCTCTGGTAAATAACTAGGATTTTCCATTTGTAGATTAAATACACTTTAAGAGAGAGCTACCAGTCTTAAAATATAATTACTTTGATCGTAAGTAAACAGTTATGTATTACCATAATGTACTTTAAAAATCAGATAGTAAGAAGCCAACGTAAATATGAAACATTGGTAATTCAATCATAGAGCTTCGTAAAAATCTGCAGACATCTTATGTGGCGTTTAGATGAAAAGTTGCATCGTGTGTTGTGTGTGCCGACTTTGAGGCAAAATTGCGTCGAATGTCTTCCAGCTGGAGGCATAAAATAGCCGGCAGACTCGGAACAAATTTGCGCCCAAAATTGAATTGCACCGGAATGCAACAAACAACCGGTGAATTGGCGCCGCGAGAAAAATTCTGTATCGAGCAGACGGAATTTATTTCAAATTCGATAAATTAGATTTTCTACAGAATCGATACATAAGAACGCGAGATTCGGTCCAATGATCCCATTGTCAAATTCAGGATGTTTTTATCTCTATTTTTATTAACATTAATTTAATTCTCTAATTAGCTTGATCTTATAAAGATCTTAAAAGCATTATTGGTAATATTAATAATTAATTGTTAATAATTAATTATTAATTAATGTTATTTATATTTTTACAATTTCTTTCTGCTGTTGTTCCGAAAATATGTGTTTTATAGAGCGTACTATATACATTACTGTTTTGTGAAAATTTTCAAAGGTAACGCAATATTCTTCCGTTACTGAAAATGAGAGCGAAAGGACATCAGGTAGTATAATTTAAAAATACGTAGCTCGGTTTGAAATTTCAACGTGATTCGCATCAATTATAGCAAAGAGGATCTTCTTTCCCGGAAGGTATCCCGGAGAGCTGAGAAAAAGAGAACATCCACTCTCTTTCGCCGGTTCTCGACATTTGCGACAATGTAATATTATACTGGAACTTCGTGAAAGATGAAATTAAACTGTTAGATAATGTAACGTTTTAATATGATGTAATGTTGCATTTGTGATAAACAGTGAGTTTGATTATGACAGTTAAATCTAATATAACTCACAAAATAACAATTCTATAATTAACAAAATAAAATTTACAAAGGAATACTTTGTTTTTATTAAAACAATTATGACAGAATGACGGAAACAAAAATTAATTTAAAAAATTTTTTTACAAAATTTGTTCAAGAAAATTTGTGTTTTATTTTCTACAATATTTCTCAGTGTGCGGATTAAAGTAGTACATTTTGTACATGGTGACACATGGTATTACTATTGATCACTGTCGCTTAGTCGAGAAAGAAAAAGAAACGAAGTAAGCCGTCAAAAGCGCAGCGACTGATCGCAAAGACGGAAGAAGTGTCTGAGAAAAGAGACGAAAGAAGGAATGAATATACGACTAAAGATAGCACGGAAAACGGGTTACCGCAATAATTCGAAATAGTTTCCGCCGCCAAGTCCGCTTTTCACTTCCGCGTAATAGCTTGAATCTATAATCCGCGCTGAGATTTTACGAGCGACATATATAAGAAAACCCAAGCCGGATCGAACGAGATGAGCGCATTGATGTTCCGTTTGTCGGACGAGAATTGGCAAAAGAAAATACCGGAAATATAATTTAAAAATCACATTAATTTTTAATTGTGCAGTTCTAAATGCATATTTGTTTTTTTTTCTATAATAATAAAGAATGAAATGGCGACGACTTAATAATAAAGCAAACGCGACATTATTAGGAATGTAAAAAATTTTAACGCTTGCAACGAGGGGCCTGTATATAACGGTAATGTTTTCTCCATATTAAAGAAATGTATGATTTTACAAAGCCAAGAATTATATCCAATACGACATTTTTTGCCTTATGTTTAGCTTTAACTTATTATTATTACGTAATAAAGACACAACACCAGCATACTATAGTATTAATGTATTATACATATAACGGAACTGTAGAACGGATAGATAAAACTTTCAGAGATAAAGTGGATTTAACTTCAGGAAATTTCCCTTCTAAGAAAGTAATCAACACTATGGAAAATAGTTGGCCGAGTGACCGAAAGTTTATTCTCCAAGTCCTAAGCTAATTTTCAGTTCGCGATCTTCGCTTGACAAGCAAATAGACGATCGACATCAGAGCGACACGTCCTTCACGAGAAGGAAAATATTGCTGAAATATAAATAGTTCGTAACAACAGGGGAATAAAAAATATGATGAGTCGAAAATTCATATCTCGCGTTTAAATATGCATCTAGGGACGCTTGCATCGTTTTGCAACTGTATACGGAGGGGATAAAGCACCACTTTCTCAGTGAAGAATCATGAATGTTTCAAGGATTCGTATGCCGCGCATATGTATACGCTCGTGCGAGAGGCTTTCCAGCCCGGAAATCTCCGTTTTTCCACTGGATATACGTCTATTTGCTTGCCACTAGCACATCGCCGCAAGTACTTTCCGCGACATTTTGCATATTCCCGATCCACTCAATGATAAGCTTTGAGCATTATATTTCGCCGCGGACTTCTGTCAACCACTTCTTCATTACTCATCAGCCCTATTTTGCATTCTTTTAAATAAATATACTTACATATCGTACAAAAATAAACGTCTATTTTAGAAATGCAAGTATGGTTAAATTATTATGTATAATTTATTTATACTTAATTAATTTATACTTAAAAATTAGTTTATTAGCTTCGATATTCGCTTCTAATTCTTATTGTCTCTTGATTATTTGTCTTGGCATTTATTTGGCAGAATATGATTTAAAAATGTGAAAGATTTAAAAAAACTACTCTCTACTTTAATGCAAATTTACACTAACTAATCAATGTAATCTTGTATTACAATAAATTAATACGCTCACATTAAAATGCAAAGTTTGGAAAGATTGAACCCGACATTATTCGTCTTACTTGAATCATTACACAACTTGGTGCTCGACCGCAAGGGCCACCCCAATGCTGGAAGATCTAGAGACAACTATAATTGGTATAACGGCTGCGACCGAGTGTCCCTTCTCTCGCAGGGGGTTAGATTAACGAGCTCGAGTTGCATCTGTAGGAAGAAGAACGTATGAGTAATGCCGCATCTGCTATTTGCTTCAAAGGTTATTATTTGCGGTTGCTGAAGGAATTATCAAAGTGCGTATCTCGACGATGCAACCGCGACGCCTCGGCAACTGTGCGCTGCAACTAAATTTATTTTGTGTTATTTATATTTAGCTCAACGTTGCGAAACTCTGGTTTTACACATGACAGTACTTTGCACGACAAACAATTGCATTAAGACTTACTTTCACAATGTTATTTTGCTTTGTACGCCGGTCATATAGCGCGGAATCGCAAAAAAAAATCTTTCTTCGTCAAAACACGTGGCGGATGTCCGATCCGCATCAAATACTTGTCACGTAGATGCAACGGCTAATCCTCGTTAAGTCCTTTTACCAGGAAATCCACAGAGGATTTGAGAAACGTGTCCTTCCCGCGAGTTTCCGTGTCACGCAATAGGAACTTGCCTCGACAAAATAGGCAAAGGTGCAAGTTGTTCCTGCATAACCTATTTATTTGAAACTATATATATTTTTTTAAACTATGCGCTAGAAATTTTATTAATATTATTATCAATAATATTAATTTTTTCTAAGTAAAATTCTAAACAAATCTATTTTCAGAATTGATAATTTTTTTTAAATTGAACATTTCATGAATAATTCACGAAAAGCTTTAATACTTTTGGTACTGTAATGTTTTAATAAAAATATTAATGAAAAGAATGTGTTGAAACAATAAAAGTGCTCATTATAATATAATCTTTTGTACAATATTTTTTTTATATGTTCTATGCAGCGTTACAAGAAAAAATATTTATAACAAGGAAAACACGGATTATAAATTTTATAATCCGAATATTTATTGTTTGTTAAAAATTGCGTGCCAAAACAATAACAAATTTAACAAATTAAATAATTTATTATTATTAAATTGATACATTTTGCACGTCAGGATTATTACATATGACAGTTACGATAACAATAGCACAATTGGTAAATAAATAAAATCGTTTAATATCAATTAATAAAATGCAAAAAAATAACATAAAAAAACTAATATAAATTACATTTTAAAAATGAATCAATTATTTATGCAACTTTTCTTATTATTTTAATTAATATTTTACTTTATAATAATACAAAAATGATATATTTTAACAATCTTTTGAATTGGTAGGAATTAACTTGCCTGCCATTATGCCGCTCGTAAAACGCTAATGCAGATTAAACGGGGATGTAAAAGTGAAGCTAGTGTATCGCTAATTAACATCAGGATTTCTCAAGATATGGCACGTACGCTTTAATACCACGTTTTATCATTGTATCAAGTACATGTCGTTCTTCCAGTTGAGCCATTTGCCGTATATAAACACCTATTATAATTTTGCCTCAAACACTTTGCGAGTCGTTTATCGCTTTTAATTTATGAAGCATTGAATTGTTATTCACTGCTTATATTAGTAGTCGTTAATATTTCATTTATATATTTAGTACTTTGCGCAGAATTACGTTTTTTTACAAAATAGACTTAAAAGGACTTAAAATTTTACAAAATAGAGGACGTTGCCTACTTTTGCATATTTAAGATAATCCGTGACGCTTTTGCCAGCGAAATAACATGGTTAAAATTCAGTTCTATTTCGGTTATTCAGCGTGTGACACGGCCACGAGCAATACGCATTGATGTCGCGAGCATATAGCACATAAATAAACGAAAAAAAATGAACGAATACGGTCGGCCGTTTCGTTTTTATTTGGAACGTTCAAATACTGTGCGCCCTTTCATGCACATTACTACGCCGACTTTAAGCGCTGATCATTTATGGCGGCCCTTCATTACTGGCGCTGAATTTTATGAGCTTCTGTAGAATTGGCACCACGGTCAACCGCGGAATTGATTTAAATGAACGAACCAAATCCCAGAGTGTCAATAATGAGAAAGATTCCGATAAAACATTCATAATAGCACAGAAAGGTTATATAGCCTTCGTTATCGGTTGCGGTTTCTGCTAGAAATTGAAATGCTTAGTTGGAGCAAGTCCGTAATAATTAGTGGTATCACATCACTTCGTAACATTGGGAACGCGATACAGAATTACTAAGCTTTCTGTTTCCCCCTCCCCCCCCCTCTCTCTTTTCTTCTCTTTCCGCACGTATCTAAAGTTTTTTAATATTAATGCTCAAAGTTTTGGGGCTGTATACTTTAATCTGTAGAAGATTTAGAAGTGTACGCGGGCGTTTTTGCAGACGCCACGTCCGATATAATCCGAAAATGATTGCAACATCTTATGCAAAGATGAATTCGTGAAGATCGAACCTCTAGAAGCCCATATTTCAATTTCTGCCAAAGATGCTACGTGAAATCTCCTTATTTTGCTGTCCCCCCGGGATCAAGAGCGAAGCCTTTTCATACTTTTAGCATGAAAAATGTGCCGTGCTAACCTTCACTTTTTGCGATCGATATGCATCAATAATACATGTCAGTGTGTATGTATTCTCGGCTTATTTAATATATTCAACTTATCTAAATCGGCCATTTTGATAACGCACACGCTACTGAGGAGATAAGTTAAAACTTTAGGAACGCTATTAGAACCGCGTCAACACGGAGACCCATGAAAAATTGGTGTCTACGGAAAATTAATTTCTCCTTATCTGCCCGCATGGAGGAACCGATAAATCTGGTCAGCACACGGCCGGAGTACGATTTACGATGGTACGGCAGCTTGGCATGGCCTGTATCATCGCGCGACTTTCTTTAAGCGACGTCACCGATATAGATTTATTACCTGTCTTCGACGTTTTATCGATCGACAAATGTTCGTTTAAGTAAATTAATTATTTGATATATGAAATAATCGTAATCTACTCATAACACTTGGGGCATTTGTTGATTAACGCTGTTAAACTCCAGTAATTTATAGCACTGCTCGTAAGTTATGTAGAAATGGAAATGTAGAAATTATACAAAGGATGTGATCCTTTTCCGATTAAAATGCAATATTTTATTAAAAGTGAAATAAGAGAGATCAGAAATTAATAGTGAATATTCAAATTTATGATAAAGGTTATTATTAGTCTATGGCCCCTTAGAAGGTGAATCATTACTTATATTAGATTGAGCTACTTTGAGCTACAGCTATAAGGATGTACCTGTAAGAGAAATTAATCTTCCTCAACTTTGCATAGTAAAAATAACTTTTTAAGAGCAGCTGACATCTGAGAAAATGATGTATAAACTTTATAATATTCAAGACAAACACTTACATATTGATTATTTTGTTAGATATATTTTAAATTGTTGTTTAATTTTGCGATATTTGATAAATTATTTTATACAACGAAAAAATTCTATTCAATCAGAATGTGATCGTGTAAAAGGAACAATTATAAACAAAAACAGTCCATCTATATAAACGGAGCATTCACAATTCGTGATGAGGGCAATAAATATGATCGATGTATTCAATCGCTTATACATCCTTCGTGCGTCTGCGATCGATCAAAAACTCGCTGATGTGAAGCGCTAACGCGAGAATTTTCACGTCCACTTTTGACCCTTCAAAAGAGAGTATTCCATGGAATATCCAGGTTCCGCAAGGCTCGGTACGCAATTGAGAAATGATCGGGATAGGCAGATGGGCGACGGGCGGGGGTGAAGTGTTGAAAAGGAAAAACTGCTCTGCCACGGCAGGTCCGGGTATTGTAAGACTCAATTTCATGCTTGAATAAGCGACGCACAGCGCGGAGCAGCGCCGACGATATTCTCTGCGCCTAGAGATTGCGCGTGACAGCGCGAGAAGGGGATAATGTGCCGATTTTCGATTTCTGCGGAATGTCAGCCCAATAAATTTTATCTCACTGATTTATTAGGGATGCCGAAAGAAGCGTCGCTTCATGCGCAAATAACGCGCAGCCGGATTTTTTCTTTTTCTGCTTCCTCTGCTCTCTTTCTCTCTTCTTTTTGTTAATAGATTATTTACTTGACTTTTAAATTGTAAAGATATATAACGTTATATAAATGTTATATACGCATGTTTATAAAATAATTATAATATTAATAAAGAAAAATTGATCTCTAAAACACGTTGATTATCAGTAAAGGAGATTTTACATTCTTAATCTTTTTAATGATTGATTATATATCTGAGAAGATATCTAATTTAGTAGTATTAATTAGTTGAATAAAAAACTACAAAATTATAAAGGCATGAGAATGCTTTGCTAGTATTTGCCATGCACTTTATTACAAATGCAGGATTCGGCGTGACCAGATTATATGATACATGGAAGAAGTAGGAAATGTATTTCAAGCACGTGAAATGTAATGAAAAGCGGCAAAAAGATACATTCTCGATGCTGCGATCTCATTACGAGCCGTCCATCTACCAAAGCGATTCAGGCGGGGAACCAAACAGCAGCTTCTCTCTTTCACGCTGGAAAAGATCCATTAAACGGTAGTAGTTAAAATTTCTAATGTTGTGCTATTTATTACCTCTTTTGTTAATCTGATAAATAAATTTCGAAGAATCAAGATTAATGAGTTAATACACTATATATCACAAATAGATAAATAAACCAACATTCAAACATAAAAGTAATTAATGTTTTAGGTCATTTTAAATATATAGATTTATTTTGAATTCTCTATTTAATTCATCACACAGTGGACATTAGATTTCATAAATTTAAAAAATAGTAAACAATCACATCTTTAAAATCGGCAGTACATATATTGCACGCTTTTTAATTACATTGAACTATATTTAATTCTTTAACAATTAATCAAGGTTAACTGTTTAATCGCCATAGATGTTACTTTGGTCATAAATCATCAATATAGGGAAATTAAGCTAATTCCTCAAATTGTAGCTTATATAAGTTGTCTGCTGCTACTTGCAACGAGACGCGCATTCATCGGTTTCCGTTTTCCTATCTTCTTTCCAGTAGTTCATTTCTCTTTGTTACTCGGCGAGTAATAGGCCATTATTAGGGGGAAATAATATCACGGTCCGGTAGTTTGGAGACGAGAAAAGTTTCCTCTTCCAGGAGATATCATGTAACTGTACGAGGCAAACTCGTAAAAATTGAAACAGCATGCACGTTATGAATAGCGGAATTTCACAGAGAAAATCATTTCTGGAAATTATGTCGGATCATCTAGCGAGATTGCATAAAAAATTTCAACGGTACAAAGAAATATTCGAGATATAATATAATGTAAATTGCACACTTGTACTTATCACATTATTTTTTTCTAAAATATTTGTACGAAAAATTAATTGCAATTTCAATGAGAGAAAACGGCACGACACAGAAACGATATGATTATTGACTATCACTCGCGTGTTTCTTCATGATATTGTACAAATTATTACTCTTGCACAGTCCTCTTGCAGGAGGAAAATGCCGTTCAATGTGATAGAACACCGACAAGGAAACAATTACCGGAGTACTCCGAAATATCCATTTATCACGCGGCCGCCTCGTAGAACTTTATCCACAGCAATCAATCAATGTTCCATTTAATGGAAAATCTTCGCGTCTAATTCTTAATGTCCTCCGAGGGATCCTTCTTTCTCCCAGATCTCGTTGGGAAAATGAAAACTTGGAAGTATCTGACGAATCCGCTGAAAGCGCGACGAGAATCTTTTGTAATTGGAAATAGTTATACAAATTTTTATAGAATAAAACTTGAATATTCACATATATATTGTCAACCATATTATTTATTAATTAAGGTAGATAGTGTATACTTTATTATTTATCATAAAAGTATGTGTTTTAATCTTTTATTCTGAATTTAATTTTAAAATAAAAGGTCTCGTAGTTTATCATAATAATATGGTTGCATAAACTGTGTGACACATATTTTGCTTTTAAAGGTTAATATTTAAGTGGAGATCCTAGAATCATTTGCGAATGTCGCTTTTCTTTGTACCTTACTTTTGTAATTGTTGTATTATGATTTTACATTTCTAACTAGAGCGGAAAGTGGGAGAGTTTCTCAAAGCAGATACTTGGAGAAAATGTCAGCGGAAAAGAACACCAAATATAGAAACTTGAAGTTTTACCTATTTTTCTTACTTTATAGAAATAACAAATATTGAGATAAAATTAAAAAGTGTAATATTAATATTAAAACTTTTGGATCAGTTTTTACAAGAAACTTTTCTATGCAAATAGGTTACTGGATTTTAGTAAAAATTTTTATTACAAATTTTAAATAAAAAATGTGAAAAAATGGTTATCTTTTTTTTACGCGCCTACAATATCGTGGGACTATAAAAATTTAAATTTCGCTCAATTTTTATTTACAAGAAATTATTATAAAATTCTAAAGCGTTTAAAAATTCTATGTGTTATACGTTCAAAATGCAGATACCGCAAAAGTGCGAACTACAAGAGGATTTTTTTACATATTATTTTAGAAAAAAAATGCTTACATTTCATTTCCCGACAATACTTCACTCGACACGGTTGTTTCAATGCAATACGATATTTTTGGAGTTTACGAGCCGACATAACGTGTACGTTGATTGCAATAGTGGCCTTGTGCGACTAGAAAACTAAAATTTCCGAACTTTCTCGTTTATTTTTAGAGTTACAACAAATTTATATAATTTTGTTTAATTATACATATTATTTAATTTATGAAAAATTGATTAAATTTAGATTTAGTTATAAATTATTTTGATAAAATAAGAGAGAGAGAGAGAGAGAGAGAGAGAGAGAGAGAAAATATGAGACGAAAATAGTAAGAACATGTCAAAAGAAGTATGGTTCATGGAAAATTAGAAAATTTAGTGAATAATGACAACTGCAGCGTTGTGACTAATGCACTAAAAATAACATTTTATAGTCGCATCATATACCTTTGTCTAAAAGTGAGAAGAAAAGCAGACAATAAAAGAGTTAAAGGGAGCATAAACGAGGAAGATTTCATAAAGAGGACCAGAATCGTTTGAGAGCAATAATGCTCCGCTTTTATGAAATTTAGTGAACTTTGGAATGATGAATTTATTCCAAAATTTATTTCAACGATATACCTACCGTCCATTGATTATCAAGCAGATCAAAGCGGTCTTTCGATAAAACGAGATTAAATCTTTCAGATTTTCTTTTCAAAGATCGCTCTCTTATGCTTTATTATGCTTGCTTTTTTATCGATGGATCTCATGATATTGAAAGGATTGAATATTAATTGAAAATGCCATTTATTGGCCACTTTATTTACAGCAAATCCACAATCGCGACACATAAAATTATAAAGAAAAAGTATGCTAGATACGCGAAAATTAAATATATAAATAATTTCTGAGGAAATTTTTTGACATCATGCAAATCATAATTTTAAAATATAAAAAGGACAACGAAATATATTTTCAATAAAATAAAAATTATATATACAAATTACGATAATATTATATTATTATAATTCTATTAAAGATATATTTTATTGAAACTAAATATTTTTTCTTACAATATGGAACCAATTGTGATTTAAAAGCAAGATATTATATTAATACATATATTCATATATTTTACACATCTGAATCTTATTTTACGCGATTATTTATGCATTTCCATATAAAATTCTAGTACTGAATTCTTAGTACATGTCAGAGCTTAAATACAGTGAGTTAATTTCTTTGTCCTTTTAATTAACAGGCACCCGATGTTCACGATGTCCAGCCAGATATATATAACTTAAATATTTATATAAGTCTTGTAACAATTTGTAATCCACTTGCTCGGTGCTCGCGCGGCGGGAAACTTTTGCTGAGCTTAAGAAGAATAAAACACGTATATGCAAAGAGTGAAAAAGATAGAGAGTACGAGAAAAACGAAAAGAAAGAGAGGAAGAGACCGCCAGACTGATGCATAATTTATCACAATTGAAACAAGAAGATGTTTCGCAGCGCCAAGTGATCGCAGTGAAGATGGTAATTGCATGGCGAAATTTTATTCGTCGCATACATTTCCGCGGTTGAGCTGTGCGTTACTGACGCTCTGACTTCATTCTTTGCACCTTTAAATAAATTATTTTTAGTTTCTCTCTTTTTATTTAAGTCCTAAAATACAGTTTAAATAAAAAGATTTATATGACCAAGATTTTCAAGAATATATATCGAATAACAAAGTAAAAATAACATAATTATATGTATTATATGTATATATGTGAGAATAATCGCAAATATTTTTTGCAAGTTATTTTAGATTCTGATAAATATTACATGGATACTTACAAGTCAGATTTTTTCCAAAATATAACATGAAACATGAACCATGTATATTTTAATGCTTTAAATGTTATAATATTATCTCTTAATCGCAACTTTTCGCAATATCTAACTGCGCGGAACAGGTGCTTTCGACGTGACCAAAGTTTTCAGTCAAAATTGTTGTATAGCAGTTTGAATGAATGCGAATGTCGTCAAGTCAGAATAGTAGAAACTATCTAACCATAACAGTATTTTATAAAACAAACTGATGTTAGGCTTGAAAATAAATTGATGCTAAATGTTTTGAAACAATGTTCCACAATATGGAAAACTGAACTTTATACAAAATCAACAAATATTATAAATAGTTATATTACTCTTTTATCGCAGTTGTATTAATATTTTTGTTGCACAAAATTACATGACCAAAATTAATTGATTTATTAAAATCAATTCAGAAATTATTATATAAAACTTGATTACACAATTCTTGGTCTTTAAATGAACAGATAATGAATAATATTTTCCATTTATGACTTATTTGATATTTAATAAGAAATTGAAAAAGGAAAATGTAAAAGATTTGTAATAGCATTATGGTTTTATTGATTTAATATAAATATATTCAGAACATGCTGGACGATGACGACCGGCATCCAGTGGTCGCTTATATCGAACAACGCCATACACTGAAAAAGACCGTGACGGAAACGGTGCCATAGAGAATTGAATCTCGGGGGAAATTGGAGCTAGTTCCTGGCGAATCGACTAATATGCATTATTCAGCCAATAACTTCGTACTGCATCGCACAAACGCCATATATTGTGTTGGACGTGCTCGCGTAGGCTTAAGCTGCCTATATGGATTTGGTTAATCGTGAAAATAATATATGATTTGTCTGTCAATTCTGTAGTAACAATTCTGAACTGATTTACAACGATATAACTGTGATAACATAGTATCGTTTCCCAATTTCTTTTGATAAAAATTTCTTACACAATTTATAAATGTACAGAAAAGAAATTAAAAAACTTTAGTTAATTTTTCAAATTTATTCTGTTTTGCAGTAGCCAAAAAAATTAGCATTGATTTATGAGATCGCTATACTGAATTTTTCTAGCTAGCTATTGTTGCTAGGTCCCAATAACAAAAAAATCGGCGACGAAAAAGAGCTATAACTCCGTAATTATTCGTTGGTCGCTGTATGTTTATAGAACCAAAGTTGCTTGTCTCGACGAGACGCATCGACGTAGGTACTCGGTTTCAAACAAAAAATGGTGGCGACCCATAATCCCCAACACCCCAAATTATTTTCAAAAATTTACGAATTTCGAAAAACCGCCTGGAGGGATTGAAAGATCTCTCGCTACCCTGCCAATAAGGTCCTATGGTCTGATCTTCTATTTCCTATAGTTTCCGAGTTACAGGCCCCGATAACGAAAAAATCGGCGACGAAAAAGAGCTATAACTCCGTAAATATTTGTTGTCCGCTGTATGATCATAGGACCAAAGTTGCTTGTCTCGACGAGACGCATCGACGTAGGTACTCGGTTTCAAACAAAAAATGGTGGCGACCCATAATCCCCAACACCCCAAATTATTTTCAAAAATTTACGAATTTCGAAAAACCGCCTGGAGGGATTGAAAGATCTCTCGATACCCTGGTTACTTTTATGCTAAATTAATTTTAGTACTTTAATTCAATTACATTTCTTTTTGTCCTCATATTTTAAAATTTAAATTACCAAATTAATTTACCATAAAACTAATTCGAATATTAATAATAAACGTCTTCGGTACATATTTATGCAAATACTCTTTCTGTAAAATAAAATTAATAAAAACGGAAAGACGTTCTTTTGTGAGCAATGCATCATTATTCTTTTTGATGCGAACTTCTATTTCTGTAGATGTCCTTAATAAAATCATGCAAATGACCAAAACATCAACAAAGTTTTATAAATTAACAATTTCTATTTTTTTAAATTTATTTAATTTTTTATTTCTTTTTTTTTTTTTTTTTTTATCTTAAATATAAAATATTATCTAAGCCCTATATAAAATTTTCTGCCAAGCCATATTTATATAGATATTAAATTATCTTTGTTATTTTTTAGTAAAATAGGCCTATTGGGGAAACCACTTTTTAAAAAACGCATTTACAATAGTATCTCAGGGGTAATGTGGAAAGCTATTGATTTCTAATTAAAAAACCATACAATTTTTAGTAAAAAGTTAAATTTTTTAATAATTTGATTTATTTTAATTATTTTTATTTTTTAAATATTATATATTATTGTCTAGGTAAATTATTATAGTGAATGTAATAAAGATATTTAATTATAATTAGTAAAAATAAATATTATTTCTATAACAAAGAAAATTTTATTTTCTGAAAGGTGTCCACTCATCATCAGCCTATTTGTTACACAGACGCTCCTGAGTCGAGGCTATCGGCGGCTCGGCCGCCAGCGGCCGCGCGGTAGTGGGAGAGCGGGAGGCGTCGTCTCAAGAATCAAAATGTGCAACTAACGCCGAGCTCTGATATACATAATACAAAATGTGCGATAAAACATTGTGTATGTCAAAATTAGTTTTAGATAAATCAAATTTAAAAATCAAGATGTTCAGTACATTTAGCGACGAAATTTGACTGTCGATTTTTCTTATGGAAAGTTTTACAGTTACAATCAGTTGCAGACGATCAGCTGTAGACAATGTCTACATTTGCGCCAATGATTATTCCACATTTTGCAATGCCCTTGCACAGTCTAGCAATGGTGCCATTAATCAGAAGTTCGGCTTGCCGTCATTATAGAACGACAAAGCCATTAACATGGTTGCAACTGCGAGTAGATACGCATTAACGGCAATGCGAGGATGAATGTATTTAGGGGAAAGTTAAAATCGGCCAATAATTTTGCATAAGCTATACGTTTCGGCTTTATTATAGTTGATACGCTCGTAATGCAGATGTTCCGAAAGTTACCAGTTCGGGGAATAACCAGAAAGTTATACTTCAATGAATTTACAGTGGTGCAATATGCGAAACCCGCCCCGTCGGTTGCTGTAATCGATCGAGAGGAAGTAACTATCTGCAAGTGCCTTTTTCATCCGAGTGTATGCACACTTATCTGGGTGCATCGCTCTATATAATTGCGAGAATAGCACAATGATCTCTCCACTTTCCACTTTCCCGTAATGACAAAAGCACAGAGGAAGTTTCGCGTATCATTTTTCAAACACAAATTTCTGTATAAATATATGCCACTAGTATGTGGATAATATAAAATTATATATTTATTAGAGCAATTTCTTTTATAATTTTATAAAGGAAAAAAAAATTTATCTTATATCATTACGAAAAATAACTGTACACTGTAAGTATACACGTATGTATTTATTTTTACAAACATATATATATATATAAACCAAGATTTGCAATACGATACATTAAATTTAACCCGGTAAAAGAAAGTCGCGCTTAACTTGACGATAGCGTTCTATGCGATCCACTAAATTGGAACGATGGCCTTACCTCTCGGCGCAAAGACCTTCGCTTTAATAGTTCCAGCTTCTCCGCCGACGCTCCTTGCTCATCAACACATCTGCCTTTATCTACCTATCCGGCGCGGTGTTTGTTGCCGCTTCGGCTTGAAAGCCTCCTATCAGCCGGGATTACTGGACTAAGTACTCACGGTGTATTTCGTTCTTCCACATTTGTGGCCGAGCGTGCTTTGCTGCCGACAAAACTTTACGATCGACTCTCAGTAGAGATCCTCGTTGCGTCGCGGTTCTTTAAGCGGTAATAAACTGTAAAAAAACGGCACGTAAAAGACATTGTGATAATTCGTACGCAAAGTAAAGCTAAGGGGGGAAGACGGACGTGAACTGGAGACACGATTTGCGCGAAAATCCAAGATAATCGATTGCCGTGCACCTTTACTCTGTTAAAGAAACACATTCGTTGTTCGCAAATTATATCGGATTTTTTGTAGCGGCACTAAATTCTCATTAAATCCTCGTGAAATCGATTCTTGAAGACTTGAGATAAGCACTTTCGCGTTGAGCTTTCTTGAACCACGCGTTTTTAGATTTTGTTACAAGGAATATAAAGTTGTCTGACTGTGGATAACTAAAATTATACACTATTACATAAATTTGCAAAGTATTTTCTTTAATAATTAATAATCCATATTAATTTTCTCGATTCTATCATAAGCATTTTTTTTTCTCAATTTTAGGAATCTCTCTTTCGAGGAATTTGCTGATTGCCTGATCATAAATTAATAGTTACACGAAAATAGGTCATGCAGTGAGGGACTCGAATTCTCGTAATTATGCATTGTGCACACTGTCGTTAATTAGTTGCGGGCATACGCCTCTCCACATTGACATTTCATTATCCAGAATAGTTTCCAGGAATGAAACAGATTTATTTATTGCTACACCCAAGGGGAAACACAGTAAATGATCGCACATGTATAATCCTAATGCGCTATAGACAATATAGCAATGAAGCAGCTTGCAAATGCACCCGATGGCAATGTCATAACCGTTTTGACAGTTCTGCCACGCAAATAACATATATAATAATAATATATCATAATAATAATATCTTGAATTCATCTTTATTTTATCTCTTTTCAGCATTAACGTTGTAATTAAAATGTTGTTATTTAATATAATTTGTAAAAGCATTAAAAATACTTTTTAATGCGCAATAATCGAACAATCGAAAAATATTTATTCAGTTTAATACATCTAAATTTTCTCTTAAAACAAATAAAAAATTGTTTAATGTTCTCCATAAAAGAAAGCAGATCTAAAACTATCTCTTTTATACATTTAATTAATAAAAAGTTATTATTACGAACTTATAAATTTCTGATTTTATAACTAATCACCAAAGTATTAACACGCTATAATTTTCAATATATTTTTCAAGAAATTATCTACATAAATTAACTTTCAGTAATGAGAACTTTTAACTGCAACATATTTACGTGTATTAACCTACTATGTTATTAAACGGGGTCGCCTGTAACACGAGTAAACGTATCAAAGTCTGTCATACTCTATCGTGAGTCTAATTAAAATTTTTTGCACACACAACCACTAGAGCACAGTTAATTGCGCGGTAGCTGTTGATGTTTCAATCTGACACTCGACAGCGTTGAATAATAACGCCCTTATTACAATCTAACGCCAAGAATCAAGTATACGAATGTGGATAGGTGTTGATTTGCACCAAACCGCAAACGCAGTCGCTCTAATTACTATCTATATAATTAAGAACAGAAATTCCAGAATCCTGGAAGTTTCAATATATTATATTAGAATTTTAAAATACATGTATTTAATACGCATATAATTTTTTCTTATATTATTAACAATTTTTTTGCATTTTATTATTTACATTTAAACAGAAATATGAAATAGAATCAAAATAGAAGAGAATTATGAAATATTGCGCCAACTTGTTTTTGCTTCGAGTGTTAATATATATCCGTAAATATTAATCAGTCGTTGTACGATACATTTTTTCCCGGAGAATATAAAAATGCATTCACGTTTGCACAAAATAACACACAGCTATTTAATGAAGGAAACTCATAAAGAAATTCATCAACGTATTTCACAAACACGAGTGGTACCATGCGAAAAAGCTCATTTATTTTTCAATTATACCTTCAGAAAGAAATTTCTATGATTTTCGCTTCTGACTTTGTAAGTTATTATGACTGTTATGTCAAATTCGAGATTAAAGATATTGAAGCGTTAATTATATAGTCGTGGAATTTTCTCAGCAACGAAGAGAATAATAATCGGTCGCTGATCGACTGACGATTAGTACGACGTCAAGTGCACCGCCGCGCATCGCAATCGTTAATTCATCAAAGAAGTCGAAAGAGGGAATAGCGAGGAAAGTTTGTGCTTTGGGCGACGTCAATGATATCGACGGCTTCGCGCCAGAACTCATTACGAGGCGCAATTAATTTGTGAGAATTAAACAATTTGCATCGTACATCAATTGAAAATATAAAATACGAAGGAGTCCGCGTAAAGCATTTACAAGCTGTTTTCCCGGAAACTCTATTAAGAGAGAGCGATAAAATTCTTTTTCGGAATTTTAAGGCTCATTGAGATCCTTAATGAGATAAGTGGGATGCCGCTGCTAAACCCCCAGAGAGACAAAACCTTCCTTATTTGTTATCATTATTTGTTTTCTTCTTTTAATAGAATGACTTAAATTTTTCTGTTTTTGATCATTCTTTCAAAACCAAATAGCTCTTATTTGAACTGTTTTATTTTTCAATGTAATATGTAAGACTTAAAACATTTCTATAAATCTCAAAATATGAAAATATCAGAAAGGAAGTTTGTCATTAGCTATAATTTCGAGAAAACAACTTGTAGTGTAGTTTATGCGGGTCACACACAGCATGTAGCGCCGAGCTTACATTTCACCAAAATCCGCTCGAGGAAAGCTGGGAATGTAATCTCATGAAATCTGCGAAATGCTTAAAACGTAATCTCTGCTATTTAGTAATGCGTGAAGCAACAGTTTCACTTAGCTGCATGAATGATAACGTTGTGCATACAATGACGATAATAGTGAGTGATAGACGACTAGTTTTTGATCAAAGTTTCTGCTAAAATTGTATACAGTAGTGTTTTATATTACTATTTAAATATTTTTTATCTATTTTTAAAGTTATTAAAATTTTATAATGTTACAATTATGCAAAGTATTGTCACTTACGTAAAGTAACATTTTTTGCGATATTAATCCGATATTAATTCGCCGCACAGTTCGCAAAAATCGTTGTTTGAGGAATTTATCCGATAACAGGATATCAGGTCATAAATGTCGAGTCAAAACGGCGAAGTTGCTATTACGTCGGAAAACTGAAGAAATTCGATTCATTGTGCCGAGAAAACGGGTCGGCAAGCGCGCAACGCGCGATCCGAGCCGCGACGAAAGCAATCTCGTTTCGTGTCCACGAGCCCGTAATCGGATTTCTCTCGTTCACCGGAACAGCCGTGGTCGAAGTTAACGCGCATCTCTGCGGTGCGACGCGTACTTACCGGCAACCGAAGCCTCGAACGACGGCTGACCTGGGGAGAATGATGGATTTCCTAAATAGAGGAAGCTTGAAGCGCAAACGGGCGGGCGCGTGCTGGCCAAGCTCCAGAAACCACGCTGGTTGACATTTATGCGTTATTAATGCATCGGAAACATTTCACCCCGATTGCCGCGACAATGGATTTAATCGTATATCGGGAAGTAACATGCACACGGCCGCGCGTTTCGCTGCGCCGCATCGAATATCCCAGTATACACCAGGTATCCCAGCGGGAGGAGGATGCTTTGTGTCAGCGCTTTTTCTCCGCATGTCTGTCCCTTCGCGTCGACCCTCGAACGCCACTCGCAGCCGTGACAATTTGGCGCAGATCCAAAATGTTTTTATTAAGCGTCCGTATAATTAGAACAGGATAGACATTTCGTCAGATGGACATTTCGTTGAACACTGCAAAATATCTATTCGCATTGATCATTCTTTAGCGAGCAGCATTAAGGATCCTTGCCATTGATGGGAAATAATGATAGGAAAAAAGGGAAAGGCAGATGCAAAAGTTGTTAAACGCACCATTTATATATAAAAAAAATGTAAAGAGTTTTTCTGATAATATTATTTCGTAAAATTTATATATATTGTTCTGCTGTTTAGATGCAAAAAGGTTTTCCTTTATGTTCTGAAATCATTATTAGGTATGTTCCAAAAAATCTTAATGCTATAAAAATTTACTTTTTAGCCAAGACTCTTAAAATCGTCCTCCCCATTCCTAAACTCCAAAATTCTCAGGATGAAAGCCAAATCTCGAAGACATTCCATGCATGTGCCTTAAACTAATCATCCCGCATTGTTAGTATTCGCGAAGAGGCGCGGGTCTTAGCGCGATTTATCGAATTTATTTTTGAGTGTTTCCTAACCCGAGGGAAATTCTTGATCCTTGGCACACGACTGGGCAGCTCGCTCGCATATTCCGACCGATTTATGCGGGATTTACATAGCTGAGATTGCATTTTACTTTTAAATCCTACGCCGCGGAACTGGCCGGCTCGTCGTCATTTTCTAAGTTATGGCGCCCGGCGATATTCAATTTTTCCGAATGGCACCTTCATCGTGGCCATCCGCCGCTCGTACTCGCCGCCTTTTATCCCAAAAGCGCTCGCGAGCCCCCGTAATAATGATCCTTTGAAGGTAAACTCAGGCCTTTCTGAATATCGATAGTGACACTCGATGGAGCGTCGAGGAAATTCAAATTGCGATATTCATTGACGCCCCGCCCGTGGGAGATAATTAAACGGCGGGGCATGAATTTTGCAGAGTCGTTGGTAGATGATTGTGAATATAGTATTCGATGAGAATATTGTCCGGGGAATTTTAATGTGTGTGCAGGACACAAAGGTGCGCACTGTTATAGCTACATATGAATAATAACGCACTCCAAGCTCTTTACCCTCTTTTATTCCGTAAATGTCATGCAATTTTCTGATAACGTAATCGCACTCGGCATCGAGAATGAATTTATTTATTCGATGGAAGTCAGCATGAAATTTGTCACGGAATTTGTAGCTGAAATGATATTCGGTAATTCTACGACTCCCCGTAGGTATGCAACCAGCTGCTTGTAGCTAGCAGCAGTCCGAATCGAGAGAAACTAGGGAACGGACATCCGCTCAGAGCGTGCAAGGCATCTTGTGATTAACGCCTTGCAGATATTGCACAATAACACCACGACATCTGTTGCGCTTGGTATTAAGTTAGATTTCGTAGATCCGTAATATCGCAGTTGCAAATAACGTCGGCGCGCGACACACGCCGGCGACCTAAGTGCAAATCCGAGTCTTGTGCTTTCCCATTCACTGCGAAACGTATTCATCTCATATACTTATGAATAAGCCAGTAACAAGTAGGTAGTATTGCGCGGAGAATGGAGAGCAAAGTGTGAGCACATATTTTTAGAAATAGAGATTATATAGGATAAAAAGGCTCAGTTACTTTCATACCATGATTTACTAACGCTATAAATATACTAACAAGTTCTTCTTTGTTGTACGCAAATTGAAAAAATTAATCCGTTTTACAGATTCAGCAAAAATAAAAATATTTTTCTTGACAAGCTTTATATTTTTTATCAATTATATAAATATTTATATTTTATTATTGAGTGCAAAAAAGATTTTATATTCTATCCGAATTAATTTTATTCAATTCAATTATTGCCAATTTTCTTCAGTATTAAAAAAAATTAGTAAAAATATTACAAACGTATGTATTATTTTTAAATACGTACAAACATTTTTTTTTTTTTTTTAACATTGAGATAATTTACTTTGAATAAATTCAAATTCAGATTTTTTATCAGCACCGAATAGCGACGTCAAGGATTCAGTTGCACTATTATAATTACTCATTTTCTCAAATGTCTCACAACTTTAATGTAGTCTGGCGAATATAAAACAAGTCCGATTACGTAGAACATTGCGAAGTTTTAATGAGTCACGTCAGAAACTTACCGTTTCTTTCCGTTACTGCTATGACCATTTCTCGTTTAACTAAAGAACCGCCGGATGATCTGACCAACAAAAAGCATTTTTTGTGAATTGTTCTTCAATATTTATTCTTTACAACCTCTGAAATATACGGATGCATCGCGAAGTTAACGAATGGAGATGTATGATGCTCATAGAAAATCATACGCGCGTTGACCAAGTTGCACACGCATATATACGTATGTATATACTGACTGAAAAATAGGAAAACTCATTTTGCCGCCAGGTAAACTGCAGGGGCGCGGAAAAGTTCCAAGTGCAAAATATGATTAACGGATGAGCGGACGCGTGCTTGCAACTCGCGTTCGCTTGCACGTACTTATCTGCGAGTCCGATGGAGGTAAATGGCGGGATGTAACGCGATTTGAGCGTACACAGTAGTGCGCAAGCTACTACGTGTGTTTCCGCAATAAAAGCCCGAGAAATATCGCGCGCCACTGAGATTTTGTATAGGCTCAAATGGGTCGCATCCAGATCGCCGGACGTAATTATTTGTTTCGAGTATTTTAGCGGAAATATGAACATTACTTTGTTGAAATGTTGTTTTATAACACTAGAGATTTAATTACGGAAATATTTCGTGAAATACAACTGCAACGAAATTTAATTTTCAACTGCAGACATGTAATCTGTCAGATTATACTATTTGGACATTCCAATTTGTTTTGTTGGCAATAAATCTTTATCAAACCTTTTATGTTTATTCCACTTTTGTTCTTTATATTTGCTGATTTTAATAAACAACTTTTATTGGCCAATTATTTGGAAAAAATCTATTAAATTTTTAACAAACTTTATATTTCTTTTACTTTTGTTTTTTACTTTACTTGAATTAAAAAGTGGTAATCCGAAAAAAGCATTTATAATCAAATGTAACGTTTTAATTTTAACTATGTGTACAACTTAAATTTATTCTAAAATGTTTCTGTAACATGTTGAGTCTGCAAAAAAAAAATATGGAATTGTTATATATAATATTAAAACACGAATCACACACAGTGTCAAAATTGTAAAAGAAAGATATTTGAGAAATATTTTACGGAAGCTTGACCGAAGAGGATAATCCTCGTGTCCGCAGTAAGAAGCTTATAGCGATTGGTACTGTGAAAAATCTTTTCTAACTTTGAAAAATCGTACGTAGTATTCTGTCGCGCGATACGTGTACGAAAACATTTATAAAAGAGGGCAGTTTACACCACTGTTCAACGACCTTACGGTAATCGAAGAAGGATTCATCCCGAGGACAGTAACAGAAAGAACGCTGAAGGAGGAAATTGAAAAATAGAGTCTTAACTGAATCCAACTATCTGTTACCTATCCCAATGCATCGCGCTAAGAAAAAAGTTGACTACTCCATCCGTGAGGCGAGGGTGGAGCGGTAACAGAAAAGGGTGAAGAGAACACGAATTGGTCGGAAACTCCAATTCGATTTCGCCTTTGTTCTATCTTTTCTCACGTTGGTTCGTATACCGAATAGAAGCGCTATATGACGATGCCGAAACGATAGCATTGAAGTCTGTTTTTGCTACAGGAAACTTACTCGTGCCTTTCAACACATATCGCTCGCGAGGAGTGCCGTGTTAGTACAGTTTCATGAAGTTGTTAAGCTAATTAAGATGAGTAATAAGTAAAATGAATAAAAAATTTGTTGAAAAAATATGGTAGAGAACACAAATTCTATTTTTACTATTTACTTTTATTTTTTTAGTTTTGTTTTTGAAGGTTTTTTTATCATAACTTTGTGTATTTACAAACTGCTGAAACTAATTAGGATTAATATAGAAAAATAATGCAATAAATTAAACGCATTATCTTTCACACAAATTAAATAAAATGATTAAAAGAAAAACAATATAGTGATACTGTACGTGAGAAATGTATTCAGAATTAGTATTGAAGCTGATTCTGGTTGAAAAACTGAGCCCGTATATAGATAGGACATTGTTTTCCGGATGAGATACAACAGAGAAATGCAAGATGCAATATACAATATTGCGTCGGAAATTATTGGATCTTGTCGCATTTCACCAGCGCTTTTTGCAATCGCAAAGAGCGTATTTATTCACAGCTCGATACGCTATTGAATCACGCAGTAGCGCACAATCAAATTCCGGTTATTTACGGAGCACGCAAAGCACATAGTACACATATGCAGGAAAGAGATCGGAAAAAGCCCAATGCGGCCGTTGCCAATAATTCCTTGTTGACGCAAGAAGCGATCACCCGCATCATGTCGCGAATATTAAATTCGCAACTTTGAGCTCCGATCAGGCGTTTCTCTTATAATATACATTATAAATTTTAAAACGCAAACAACATCAAATATTAACTTATTAAAAAAAAACAGATATTGCTACGATATTGCATATCTTAGAGTATCTTAACCTTTAATATCTGTATCTTTTGAGTGGATTTTCAGTAATAATTTTAAAGTCTTTGCAGTAGAGCAAATTTTGTCTGCATTAAATCAACATATATTTTGATTTTTTAATTCAAAAAATTATCGTCAACGTCAGTCGGGCAACGTCAGTCCACGATAAATTATTAACTTGTTAAAAAAAGATATTTTTAATAATATAGATTCGGTCAAAGATCAATTTCCTTTTTGACAAATTACATTAAATTTTTAGCTCTGAGATTCGATTTATTTTTTATCACATTGGCACATATCTTGATTTGATTTTGATCTAGAACGTGATCTGCAGAGAATCATTAAATCGTTTAGGATGAACAGTTACGACGAAGTCCAATCACCGTTCACGATCCCGAAGCGTACGGCTCAAAGACGTTTAATTTCACAGGCTTTCGTTATAGCCGTGATTTCCCGGGTGATGTAGACGAAGGAAAAACCGTACAAGTTGGTGCCGGTTAAACGAGACGGCGAGAAAACATAAACAAGAACCTATAAATCTATGTCATAAATTTAGATGAAGAACAAATAATGCCACAAAGAATGTTTAATCGATTTCGGCATCAAAACTAATCGTGCTTGATTAAAATTCTTTGTTGACCTCTCAAAAAAATTATATGTCAAATTTAGAAAAAGTCAAGACATGAAGAATTTAAATTGCTAAATTATTTAACAAATGGCCAAATTACTTAATTACTTGAAAAATCTTTAAATTATTTGATAAATTACCAAAGTAAGATTGATAGAATGGTTGAGGTAAGAGAGAATGATTGCATATTAATGAACCGGTAAAACTAGTAAAGCTAGCCATTATAATTTACGATTAGATAACTATAAGACTTAAAATGAGATATATTTGAAAATTACACAAAAATTTCCTATTATTGTTATCTTGTTATTCTAACATTCTTGTAGTCGGTATGTCAATCGCTTTTCCACACAGCATGCATATTCGGAGGACGTTCGGGGGACATCCCGAAGATATCGTATCTCTCAAGAATACCTTCGGGATGTCTTCTGGACGTCTTTTGGATATGTGTGCTGTGTGGGTGGCTGTTCTAGTTTTACTGGTTCATTAATATGCAATCATATCTTTGAGAGATACGATATCTTCGGAATGTCCCCCGAACGTTCCCCCGGATATGCATGCTGCGTGGATTATTACGTTATGTTACAACACATACGAAATTATATGATATTCATCGGAGTTATATGGTTCGCCGGAGACCACACGGGCACGCGAAGCATGAGAGTAGATGGAGATTAATTCCGGCGCTAATTTAGCGGTAGATAGCAAGTACTCGGCTCAAATGTTCCCCCGAGTAAGCTGCGCCTAGACTTCCAGCCGCAAATGAAACTCGAGCTCCGCGCGCTTACCTTGTTTTCTTCCTCTCTTTCCAGCGGCGGCCTTCTTGCCTTGAAGGTGCAAAAAAATGTTAGCCGAGCCAGCATAACAAAATTTCCGGTGAAATTATGTCATTTCCAGAGCAATTCAGTGATACGCGTTCGCGCCAGATATAGTTTAGTTACAGCGAATTTCTTGATGACAAAATATTTTACAATTTATAATTAATATAAAAATTTATTATTAATATTATTAATTCTATTATAAATGGAATAATAACTTATACATTGGTTGTTTTATTATCACAATCGTATAATGAACCGTCAGTGAACCGCTCGCTGTGAATATATAATTGCTATTGGATTAAAAGATTTTATTTCTTAAATAACTTCAAAAGTGGATTTCAGTGTAATAGAATTTTATTGTAAGATTTAGCTGCGAGATCTTTCCCACACAGCACACATATCCAAAAGACGTTCAGAAGACATCCCCAAGATATCTTTGAAAGATACGATATCTTCGGAATGTCTTCCGAACGTCCCCCAGATAAGTATACATGCTGTGTGTGGGTTACAATTGATTTCACCAAACTTTCTCAAATTTTATTTAATCAACAATAATCTCTGAATTATAATAAAAAATAATTAAACGATAATTTCCGCATTCAGAGCGTTTAATATTTGCAATAAAAAATTGTGAATATTAATCGCTTTTAGTAAAACAAAAAACAATTGCGTTTAAAAATCTATAATTTTAACGAATGTTTTGTAATTTGAAAAAAGTTAATAAAATGAACCATTAATATTAAAAATGGAAAATATGAAACCTAATTAAATTTCTGCTGCGTGGATTTTGTGTAGTAATTTAAAGGGCACTCTGCATGTAAACCACGCAATTCCCAAGTGACAAATAAATAAATAAGCAAATCACTAGAAATAATTATTTTAAATGAAGTAATAACTATGTATAATCTCATTCAATATCTGGAATAATATATTTACATTTAAGAAACATTTTATTAAATGATTTAATTTTTTATTCAAATTTAATAAATCCAGTTTTTGTAAATATTTTTAACACAGTGTAAGAATGTGACTATGTTACATTTTTTATATTTTTTCAAAGAAAGTCTGATTAAAATTAATGATTATTTAAATATCTTAATATACTGTTAGATTTAAAATAGAAATTATAAAATAATGACTCACACATTAGATATTTTATTATCACAACCATATAATGACTGCATATATTGAACGAACCGCCCGCTGCGAATATATAATTGCTATTCTAGAAACTTTATATTATGTTTGTAGAAACATGTTAAAATCATATTAACCGCTTAGTCATTCGTAGGCGATAACACTAGATATGACTAAAGTCTTTTGTCTTCGAGTTACTTTATATCTCTTTCGATATCACCAGATATCGCTCTCGGCGATTACTGGCTGCTGATCTTCCGAACGTTACTCTTCACTACTTCACATACTTTCGGGCTGTTACGAACCAACGAGCCGTCAGGGGACGCCATGTTCATACTGTAGATGGTATATGTAGTACGGGATATGCGAATAAACGTGTCCATTATTTTCCGTGTAATAACGCTTGTTGCTTATTTATTTACGTAGTGTAACGTGTGTCGAGACTGATTCACGTATCTACGATTGATACGAACAGAAGCGCAGTTCTGCTGCGGTACTGCGCGAGTCGTTCGCCGTGGACGCATGTAATCGAACCGAGATTTGATACAGCATTCACAACTCAATGTCCCTTTGGTTTCTGCAGAATTTGTTTACGAGTAAATCTCGTGCTATTAGACGACCGTACGATAGTCCACGAGACGCGCGGTTCATCGTAAGAGTGCGAATTTCCTTCCAGTGTGATTGAGTGTACCACGCTATGCCGCGTTAACGTGTGCATTTTATAACCTGGCTATACGATCGAAGTACTTTGTTCCGTCTTGTGCATCTTGTTTATCATGCTATTGCATCTTTGACGAAACATTATCAATCGGTAAGATATTTCCGCATTGTCCAATCTTATGTTTTGTTATCCTTTTTTTTCATATAATCTCAGCATCATATACCAAACCATTGTTTTTAGATTAAATCATTGTTGACTAATTGATTGAAATGCATATATTGACCATGTGTATATATTAAAATAAAATTTGCTCGTTATTATTCACACTTATTTTAAATTGTTTATTATGTATCTTTGATATGCAATTTTCTTATGCAATAGCTTTGGTTATTTCATTTTTCTACAATAAAAGCATAATACAAAATTATATTGTTAATAATATTTATATTATAATAAATGTTATCAACAATATAATTTTTTATTTTTATTTTATTAAAATCTATGTTTACAGGTACATACTTAATTAAAGGATATCACAATGTGGCCCACGCAGAGTAATAATAATTCCAATACAAACTCTACATCGAGTGATAAGAATTTACGCACTCTGGGTATGACATCTGCTATTAGCGTAGCGGAACCTAAACCTATCGATATTACCAGAACCAACGAATTGAAAGAGGCCCTGAAACCCTACAATGTTTTCGAATCTGAAGAAGAGTTGAATCATAGGATGGAGATTTTAAGGTATGTTTGATTAGTTATCATAACTATTTTGTTAATAATAATAATATATCAATATCAAAACTTGTTTACTTCTGCAGCAAACTGAATGCATTGGTCAAACAATGGATAAGAGATACGAGTATAGCTAGAAATATGCCGCCTAATGTGGCTGAACAAGTTGGTGGTAAAATTTACACATTTGGTTCATATAGATTAGGTGTGCATCACAAAGGTGCCGATATTGATGCACTATGTGTTGTGCCACGTCACATATACAGATCGGATTATTTTACATCCTTTTTTGAATTACTGAAAATGCAAGAAGAAGTTACAGATTTAAGAGTATGTAATTTAATTACTTTTTTTAATATTTGCATGATATCTTATACATTAAAAATACAATTTTGTCTTATTTTACATTATTTAATATTGTAGGCTGTGGAAGAAGCCTTTGTACCAGTCATAAAAATGAATTTTGATGGTATAGAAATTGACATGTTATTCGCAAAATTAACACTTAAGGAAATTCCGGATTCAATGGTATTAACATTTGATATTTATCTACAAAATCAATGCTTTATGAATTTTATGTTTTATAATAAATGTTTAATATTTATAGGATCTCAGGGATGACATGCTACTAAAAAACCTGGATCAAAAGTGTGTCAGAAGTCTCAATGGTTGTAGAGTAACTGATGAAATATTGCGTTTAGTACCTAATATAGAAAATTTTAGATTAGCTTTGAGGGCTATAAAATTATGGGCAAAACGTAAGATTGTGCATTTTTAACCTTAATATATAATACATCATTCTGGTCTACATTTACTTTTTTATTTTTAGGACATGGCATATACAGTAATGTGTTGGGCTACCTTGGTGGCGTGTCCTGGGCAATGTTGGTTGCTCGAACATGTCAACTTTATCCCAACGCTGTAGCTGCGACTTTAATAGAAAAATTTTTTCTCGTATTTTCTCAATGGAAGTGGCCGCAACCGGTACTATTAAAACAACCTGACAACGTCAATCTCGGTTATCCAGTTTGGGATCCAAGAGTAAGAATTTCTTTAGTAATTCTTATATTTTCTAAGTAAATCTTGCATTTACCAATATCAAGAGAATAATACATGTAACAAAATTTTAAATTACATATAAGATTTTTTATTTGCCATTATTGACATATTTAAAAATAAATCTAGTAATCAATATATTTTACCTATTTTTCATATTTAGATTCTTTAATTTCTGTTTTTTTAGGTAAATGTATCTGACAGATATCATCTGATGCCAATAATCACGCCAGCATACCCTCAACAAAATTCAACTTTCAACGTGTCTGTGTCGACCAGAACCATCATGCAAGAAGCATTTGAAAATGGACTAACTATAACTGAAGAGATCATCATCGGTAAAGCAACGTGGGACAAGTTGTTCGAGCCACCAAACTTTTTCGGCAAATACAAACATTACATTGTATTGCTGGCCAGAAGTTTAAGCGCGGAAGATCAACTTGAGTGGTGCGGCCTTGTCGAGTCAAAAATTCGACACTTAATAGGTAACAGATTGAGCATAAATATATCTATGGGGAACGTGCATGTATATTATTTCATAAAGTTGCAATTAACTTTTAACATCCATAGGATACAGATACAAATTAATGTTAAATGTTGCAGAAGCCAAAGTAAAAACATAATTCTTATTCGAATAAATTCCGTAACAATTAATTAGATTGTAACTATTTAGTATCCTGTATTTTTTACTTTTTTATCATTTTCTGTTTTATTATTTATCACGTAGTTAATGTTATAGATTAAAATATATTTTACAGAAACATTAAGTTTATAAATCAGCAAAGATATGAAACAAGCTGAAACAAATAATCATTTTTCAGGAAAATAAGGAGCAGTTATAATTTACGTGGATTAGTCTCTGTTTTAATCTGTGTCTTATAATGGTGAAATTACATAAATATCTATGTCTATAACTCATATATTGCAACATCAATAATCTATCTAATAATCTATGGATGCCAAAATGGCGAAATCACAACCCTTCACACAGGTACATTGGAAAGGAATCCTCATATTACTTTGGCGCACGTTAATCCTGAAGCATTTCCACCATTGGATCCCGAACCAGGCAAGCACTGTTCTATGTGGTTCATCGGCCTGTCATTCGCCAAAAGCGAAAGTCTCAACATTGACCTCACATATGATATCAAATCCTTTGTGGAAACAAGTAGGTTCGATTATAAATTATGCAAAGAGTGTAGAATATACAATCATATATGAATTTATTGCAGTCGAAAGGCAAGCAGAACAAATAAACATGCTGAAGGAAGGGATGGGAATCGAGGCTAAGCATGTAAAACGAAGAGACTTGCACACTTATGTATCTGCAAGTTTGCTGAAAAAGGACAAGAGGGTATGGCGAAGTATATTCTTATAGTTGCATTTTGTTGACATTAACAATGATGTTAAATTAAAAATTCTTATAACAGATTCTTAGTAGGTGATATTTCAAGAGATATTACGCAAAAGGACATCGCGAGATTATAAAATTTATCGAATATTTCACAAGACATCTATAGTGAAATTAAATTTCACTTCAGAAGAATAATTATTATTTAAAATGTCTAATCATTCTCACCACATAATTGCAGATTTCTAGTAGTGTGCATCGGAATGGCAACCTTGCTGGCAACGGTAGTACTGGTGGTGGTGTGTCGCCACGGAATACAAGCGATACAAGCAGCAGGAAAAGATTGTCGGATCAGGCACTCGATACGAATGGAAAGAAACGGCGAGTCAATGAGCAGGCGGAAGAACAAGTAGGTATACACGCAGAGTGCTCGAAGAGGAAAGAAATAATCTATGGAAATAATTCATGGATGTGTGAAATTGGAAAACTGTAATGCATTATATTTATGTCATTCAACTGTTCCAAAATTTCTTTTGTAGGCGGAAAATGCATCATTAGTGGTTCAATCTTGCGGAGAAGATAGCAATTCCGGTTGCAGCATGGATGAATACAAACAGAATCTATCAACCACTAAGGACGTAAGACATTGTTTATAATGAACAGTAATCTTTGTAGCACAAGATTAGATAATTAAATAAGAAAATGAATAGTAAGTGGAAAATCAGAATTTATTACAAAATATTTTTTATTTCCATATCTTGCCAAACCGAGGTAAAAAATAACACGTAATAGTTTTAATTATCTGCTTTCATATAATTTAATATACATGTATATATTCATTTGTTAACATATCTTTTCTTGTTTTGACTATATGTAACTTATTGTTAGAAACAATAGCAATATGTTCTATCATTGGTTATTAATTAATTTTAATATTAAAGAAAAAAAACAATTATCAAATATTAAATAACTTTTTTGTTACATGAAGGCAACAATTGTGCACACTTTACCAATGTCTATTCCAACGGAGATGCATTAAAAAGTGTTCGACCTTCTATTGACAATGATTAATAATACGATTTATTCTTCCGTGATGTATGTTTGTTATAGGAAGGACCTACCGGTGCATCTGCAGTAGCGCAGGAGGGATTCGTATGCACTTGATGACCATTGCGGGATTACTATCTCATGCCAATCCACAGATGCTCCTCTGGATCATCTAGACTGTAAACATTTCTCACGCAACCATCCACTGCCCACTGTAAGTCCTTCGTTTCTTAAAAGCAAAAACAGCGTCACGCAATGGAGGAAGCTATCCAGGTGGAGTCAATCGATAGATTGTGTGTGTTTATGTGAGATATACGCTATATAATAGTATTTATAAAAAACATCGACAGTCAATGGGGAACAAAACGACGAACTTTACACGATTGTGCCAGTGTCTGTGATGTCATATCATTGGGGTATAATCACTGTGACGAAGGGATTTGCCACCATAAAAGTTCAATTTATTATTGCTTAGAAATTAGTCATACTTTTTATATTTCTCTTTTGTATATGTTGTTTACATTACACTTTTTTTTATCGATAAATGCTTGAACAAGAAGAACTTAAGATTTGATAATACTTGATGCAACATAATTTTACGTAATTTATATGACGAGCAGGAATAGTCTGATCGAAAAAAAAAATTACATGATGGAAATTTCCGTATTCACGAATATTTCCGCATGTTAGAAAAAAAAAGTAAAAAATTAAATATATTCTTATATAAAGTGCATTTTTGTAATGCACAGTGGAATATGCTTTGAAAATGCATATATGTATCATTTAGTTGTAAGTAGCTGATAAACTTTATTACTCATTAACGCAAATCACATGTCGTGATCTGCCTTCTTAGAAATTTGCAAACAGTACTGTATCATTAGCGTCTTAACTGTTTGTACTAAATATGAACTATTATTTACACGATACTTAAATATTGCTATTATTTGTAAGGATTAGGTATTTCAATGCAAGTTGTAGAATAAAGTTGCTTTAAAACCATTTATATTAATGAAGGGAAATAGAATGGTGGGCTTCATGTGTCACCTCTCGTACAATTATAATGCAACTGCATTGATAATATAACTACATTAAAAGAATCATTGACACTGGCATAAACCCGAGGATGTTTCATTTACATAGAACGCGTAGAGATAATAGTCATTTTAAAAGAAAAAAAAAGAGAAAAGACTTGGAAATGAAACATCTCAAAATAGGCCATTGACTATCTTGTTGACGAATATGTTGCGTGAAACAGTTTCGTACGGAGCCGACTTTTAGTTTTTGCTCAGAAACAAAGTTAGAGCTTTAACGAAATAGAAATGGGCTGACATTTGGATGATTGAAATCACCTGTCACCAACTGGTGAGTTTTTTCAGGTGTTCATCTGCCTGCGCTCCCAATCTACAGCTCTGATCCTTGGTCCTGATTCCGATAACCTTTCCTATTACCGTCTCGATTCATGTGTTAAAGGCATGTCCACTCTCTCGTATGCTACAAGGTATTTGATGTTCATTCTTTGGTATTTGCAAATAAAACTTGCGAACACCATAATGTACGCAAAAATCATGTACTTGCAGAGTAACGTTTGTCAAGTCAAAGGTTCAAAATACAGAATATGTGGAATTGGCATTGAGAAAGATAGGATAAGAACTATTTCTCGCAGAATCAGTAATATAATTATTGACTCCATCGCGGAATATCTATTGTAAAACGTTGTATGTAAAATTTAATGGCTATTAATCCCTCAACGCGCAAGCCCGAGTTAACTCGGGCAAGCGGTACTGGCGTGCGATAAAACCGTGCGTTAAGGGATTAATCAATTTTTATGAATAATATGAAAATCTTGACAGCATTGTAACACTTTGCAAGTGCTATGATTTGATGTTCAGTGATTAGGAATCATTCCGTTACTTGTATATATATATTTGTAGATGCGCTGAGGTGATAGGTTTCACTCCTTTCAAGGCCTATCTTGTCATTTTATTTATTGATCAGGGAGGGTACACATTTCCCTGCACACTAAAAAAAATAATAACAATGCTGCTTTGTTTCTTCGCCTTTTTGTGGATTCACGCTGTAATTTTATACCTGAATCGGATACCTGAGATTGATGAAGTATATTATGGTACCGTGCAAGAGAACAACTAGGCCAGTTTAATTGATCTTCAACTTTTGATTTCCATGTGTGACGTTAGCTTGATATAATACTAGTAACGCAGCACATAATCATTATTTTGAATAAGTGTGAAACTTGTAGCAAATTCGGTTCGGTAGATCAAAATGCATGACAGAACCGAATTCGTTATTAATTGTTATCGCACGGTACTGTGGAATAGTATAAAATCATGAATTTAGTTTGAAATAAATCGGTATCATAATTACTCTTGTAGATTTCACGTGAAACGGGAAAATATTGTTCTATTAATGTTTTATTTTTAGTAATCATTTGTGCATTTTGACTAAGAATGTGTTGATTCGTAATGCACGAATAAAATAAAATTATGCAGAAGTAAGAGAAAAATATTAATATTGTTCTGTGCAAGAACTCACATAAGATAAAACTGCATTATCGCGTCCATTTATTTATCTTCAAAGATATCGCATAAATTTAAATTAATCAATTAATTTTTAAATTTAAATTAAATACACAAATTTGATTTAATTTAGGTATTAATTTAAATGAGCGGTTTTCAAACTTTTTCAGTCGCAGGATCTTCTTTCGGGATTAATTTTTTTTGTAGACTATTGAATATTTTTTTCTACTCTAAAAACATATAACGTATTGTATCACATACAGAATAACATTTCCGAAATTAAATATATCATTCATCATATCTATATATACAAATCTTTTAATGATTATATTTGATTCTATATAAAAGAATTAATAATATAAAGCTCATCAACACATATCATAAAATTGAACGTCTTTTGTACTGTAAATGAAAATACCTCTAGTTTTTGTGCTTTATCAAACATTTTTTTTATTCATTCTTTATTAGAAGATCCAGACGAATGTATAAAGCTTTAAAACTTTAATAAACAAGATCTATTATTTATTACGTTATTGAATAAGCATTATTGAATAAGCATTCTGCTTGTAGAATTCGAATATAATTTTCTTGTTAACGTTCAGATATAAAGTTTTTTAAATTTATGCGGATACACTTAAAATTTCCATTTTTACCAATGAAAAGAGTATATTACATAGTTATCTCCAACAGATTCGATACTCATCATCAATTTTACTTTAAAAATAGTATGACATTTTGTACATATATACACAATTGAATTTGTGGTGGCGCATAATGTATGTTTTTAGTATAGAATGATTAAGTTTGCAAACCATATTAATCACGGTGCAATACGTAATTATTTTCTTGCGCGTGTTCTTTTTTTTTCTTTTTTTTCATCAAAATAGAATCATTTTTTAGTTAAAAAATAATGTCGATTAATTAAGTACATTGCAACTACATATTTTGAATAACGTAATGAAATATAAGAAAGATACTAACGCTGTTATAAATGATATTTATTTTGTCAAATAATTCTTTTGCACACTTTCATTCATGTTCATTATTCATATACTAAGCATAACTACGTCATGTGAGATTTTTTGAGAATTATCGAACAAGAATCTCATTGTGATAAAATAAACATGCGAAAATTTATAAAAATCTTGATGAAACTTTTTTTATCTATAGACTTTGAAACAATGTAGTTTCTCAAGTCTTCTGAATCTTTTTTTTTTTCCTTTTATTTTTTTCTTTAAGTTCTCCGTATGCCATCGCGTGGCATTTATCGTATTCACAATTATTATGATTATTATTACTACTATTATTAGTGTTATTATTATAATGAAATTTTTGTCACTATTATTGTCACATGCTTCACAGTCAGTCTCTTTTCTTTATTCTATAAACGAGAATTGCTCTTCCATGTTATTTTAATCTCATACGACCAAGAACGCCATATCGGACGATTCTCGATTACAAACGCCATGACACTCGCACTCGTCATACAGATCTCTTTCGCCACATTCGGTATCGATTTTTATTGCATAGCTCACTTATTGTCGCTCACTAATCATCTCCACGTACATTTCTGATGTTAATAACTCGCTATCTTCTAAGTTCTAAAGAAACTGTACACATTGCATAGCTTAAACGACAATTTAGACACGCGATAAGAATATAGGCCGTTGTTATCGCGATTACTAGCAGAAACACGGGGTGTACCGTCGGCGAATTAAAGGCCGAGGATCCCCGAGCAGTGAACATCAATGTTACACTTGTGCGCCATACCTTATCGTCGCTCCTTTATTGATTCGAGGCTGTCACGCGTTCGATTCGTACCTCTCTGTCTCTCGAAAAATAGCTAGACATGTCTGTAGCACACATTCTCAATTTCCACGTAGCCTCTCCCTCTCCTGAAAACCACCACCGTTGGCCGACGTGGGCATCTTGCAATTTCGATATTAAGGCAAGGGGATAACAGGAAAGGGGGGGATCGCTATCTCTGACCCACAATCCTACCTTTTATTATATGTGAAAAAAGGGGAGAGGAAACAAAAACGGGAAATAAGCTGAAGGAGAAACTAGACGTGAAAATTCATGTCGCGGAAAGTGCGGACTCAGTGCGCACAAGATTCTCTCGCGCGGATCGCGTTTTAGGATCTCACGTCTTGTATCGAAGATTATTGTAAAAGACAGAAGATGATGAATTCGATTACTCTCAGTACGCATATACGGGAGTTTTTATGAACAAATAACTGCGGTTTTTTGCAGAACGAAGCTGTATATTGATTTTAAAAATTATCTGATATTGTGAGATAAATTACGTTTAACGCATTTCGATCGTACATGTAATGAACGTGACACTCCTGCAAGCAATCGCGCTTAACGATTTCACGATACATCCACGAGATACGCTGTCAGCATTCACGATCATTCCAAAGAATGCTATTTTGTTTTCTGGATATTCTCGCGGAAATTTCATAAAACGGAATGCATTTTACGAGTGTTGGCCGCTTCGCGACGTCAATGCGTAGATCCTTGCATAATCGTGAATGCTGTAAGCAAGTGCGCGTAATAATTACCGGTTCGCCGCGCGCCCATAATTGGCAATAGCGTAAAACAAACAAGTAAGAACATGCATAATTTGTATCCTTAATCACTGTACACTCTGTATCTTTCCTAAATAAACGGAAATAAATTTTTCTTTTAACTCCTTCAGCCAAAATGGAACTTGCCGTCGATGACGTTAAGGCGAAACGATTCAAGATTTCGTTTGAGTATGCAAATGTGTAAGTGAATGTTTTTTTTCTTTTCAATTCTGAACATGATCGTCTCGTCTTGCCGCGTTTGACAAGATCTCTTTCTCTCAAACATCCTATCTATCATCCTCCAATGACAATTTATAACTACTGAGTATTGCGATCTATCTGCGATCAATTATGATATAAATTGACCTTTGATGTTCCATTGATTTTCTGTTCGAACGACAATCTTAGTTATCCTTGTCAATTGTCAATAATTATTATCAAGCGAGTTATGGTAAGTATTGTGTAACTTACCGTACGTTATTATATTTCTAAGTTACATTAAAAAACAAATTTGTAATCTTTAAATCCTTATAAATATTTCAAAATCATTTACTTGAAAGAATAGAAGAGATGTTTCTCATCACTTTTGATATCGTAAATATTTTGTTTTCTCCTGCAAGCTACAGCTATCTCTAAAATTTTACTCGCATTTTTGAACTAATACAATTCAGCGTTAAAATCATGGTTGTACATAATTATAGTTGTGCTATTTTTATTTTAAGGCCATTTCAAAAAACGCATTGAAAGAAATATAAATAAATAATTCTTATCTTATTCAATTTTCTAATTTCGTGATCAGCAAATCATGATTAATAATTATGTTGCTTTTTTATCACTATATTAATTTAAAAAATTTAATTTTTGTGAAAACTATACACTATTATATCATGATATTAGAATGTTACGTCTATGATATAGAAGATATACAAAAAATTAAAAAATTTGCAGCATTTATGATAAATTTTATATGATGCTTATACTTATGTGATAATAGACTAGCAAGATAATTGATCGGAAGATTGAAAGGAATACATATGAAGAAAAGAGCTCCTTTAAAGTCGGCGAAGAGCGCGTGTGCGACATGTTGGAGCTTAAACTCTGAGCAAACGGATGCAACTAGTATCATACAGTTAGTGTCCTGTGTGCTGACGACCAGTTCCATAGCACATATGGAATCTTTAATGCAGTAATCCAAAAAGTTTCAATTTTTCTCTGAAGTTTAAGAATATAATTATAACCCAAATATTAAAAAGAAAAATATAATTAAACGTGATAAAAAAGTAAAGAAAAAATATTAAAATATGAGATATAAACATATTGGTTTTGTCGGTGCATCATTAATCACGTTCCTTTGCCTGCTTTCTGGACTCGTGTATTATTTCAATCAAGGTATGAGTAAATTTGTGCAATGAATCATTTTATTCATAATGAATCAAGCAAATTGTGTATTTTTTGTTTGGAAAGAATTTAATGTGTTAATATTGCTGATTATGAGACTGATTGTGATTCTTGTGATTTTTACAAAATATTGTAAAATCAATAAATTTAAAAAAAATATGAGTATTATAAAAATAAAAATTTCTAAATTACGTAAATATTGTTAATACTAATTACTTTAAAATTTACTTTAAAATAATTAAAATAATTCTAATTACTTTAATTCTAATTACTTTAAAATCTATATCTTCAAACTTCAAAACGTATATCTTTCTATTTAAAAAACATTCTCATTCACTTTATTATATTTATCAAAGATAAAAGAACCAAAAAGAAAAAGTTTACTTGCATAAAATCTCTAGTTGTGTTTACTATACGCTATATTTTTTTCTGGAAATTTTTCACGATGTAGCGAATTATAAATGATTGAATGTGACGAGTATGCAGATTACTAAGTAGCTACTTTCTATTCTTTAGCACGTACAAATTGTTTGTATGAGATAAAATACGATAAGTTATGACGCGATACTGTTAAATTATTATATTGCTTCTACAAAATAAAAACACAAAATAATTAATCATCAGCTTTATGCGTCATGTTAATTGTATAAATTTTGAAGATAGAATAATTCACAATTTTATAAGCTTATTGAAAAATATGATAAAAATAGTCACAGTCTAAGATATTTTTATATATATTTTAGATGCGTGTCCTGTCGGTTCATTCCTTTGTCAAAATAGCACCAAATGCGTACCACAACGTGACTGGTGTAATGGAATATTGGATTGTCCATATTATGACGATGAATTCACAACAAATTGCTGTGTGTTTCAAATTTTATTTAAAATTACTTTATTTACTTATATTTAAGATACGTTCTGTTATACATCCATTTTAGTTTTTATTTAAATCAATTTATAATTTTTCTCTTTCAGCTAATGGCTAAGTGTATTACATTTTTTATTCTACTAGAAAACTTTATTTTGTATAAAAATCTTATTGTTTATTATTTCGTGAATATTAACAAAGATAATATGTGTTAATTTTTACGAGAAAAAATTTTAACTCAACATCAGTTTTTATTTGTTTCAATTATAATAATATAATTAAAGAAAAAGAAAAGTTTGATTTCTATATTTCCAAAGATTTCTATAATTTTAACTCTAATCGATCATTTTGCGGCACAGTTGACATACATGGAACTTGGGAATGGTTTATGCAACCTAGAGATTGGGGAAACTTTACGAATTGCGGTAATAGCATAAAATACATAATAAATAAATTTGAGTAACATTTGCTTAATTCTAAAATATTTCGAATTTTTTTACTACAGATGCGTTTGATGCTCCAGGCAGATGCATTTACGATACATGTTCTGTAACATGTACGAATTATACCAATATACCTCAGAACTTATCATCAAACATCACACAGATGTATGTTTTACAGAAAAATCTTACTACATTTTTATATATAATAAATATAATAATTAAATATTAAGTAACAGAAAAAAATCATAATAATTAGAATAATTGATTTCGATGAAATTACAAAAATGAGTAACAATAAATCAATAAATATTCTTAATGTTGACAGTATTTAATATTAAGTATCATTTTTTGCAGAATTTTAACCGGAAATTCATTAATGCGCTTACACCATAATGCGTTATTAAAATATCCACAGATACGTTCACTGTAAGTTTTCCTTATTGTAAATTTTTATAAATTCTTATAAAGCTTTTACAATTTTAGATTTCTCGATAATAACAATATAATTGAATTAAAAAAGAGGGCATTTGTTCATCAAACTGAGCTATTTTGGTTGTGAGTACATGTATTTTATTAATATAACTGACATGCACAATTTTCCCGAAACTCGTTTTTCTGTACAGAGTTCTCACAAACAATAGAATCAGCAAGATACAGCCTGGACATTTAATAGGATTGGATAAATTAGAAACTCTGAGATTGAATCAAAATAGAATTATAATGGCAGATTTTTCTGACTTAGAAAATAGCACTACTACTTATTTGATGTAAGTTATATGTAAAATCATTAGATTATATACTCGAAAAAGCGTTAATACGTATATATTAATCTTGTTTAATTTATAAACAGAGATCTGAGTAAAAACATGTTGACGACATCAGCCTTGAAGCTGCCACGATTACCAGCATTGACAGAAATGTAAGCCTATATTGCTTAAAACAAAAAATATACACATGTCTATTTTATTTTTAAAAATCGCATTTTAGAATCTTGGATGAAAACCGCTTCGAATCAATAACGGAAGATTTATTCGCCGGGTGCTCCGGTTTGAAATCACTGTACGTACATAAGTAGATTACGGAAGCGATTACTGTCATTCTTAATAAGATTCATGAGAACTAACGATGCAATGATGATTCAGGAGTATGGAGAACAATAGCATAAGCAACATCGATGAGCATGCGTTCCGAAACTTACAACTTGTTGAACTGTAAGTACATAAATATCGATGAGACTCGATTTTGTATTAATAGTACCAGTCTTCGATTATTGCACAGATCACATTGGGATAAAATGCATCACATTATATGCAATATCATTACGTCAAGTCGTGCGATCGATTTTCCTGTGAGATATCTTTATGGTTTTTTCAACATTATCTTAAAAATACACATTTAATGAAATACGGCGATTAATTTTCTTATTGTTCATTTTTATACAAAATTTCAACTTGCATATCTACCTAAAACTTAAAAATTATTGGATATTGTATGAATAATTTACAAATATTGTTAGAAGCTAAAAATTATATTATCTCAATGCAATTATAATAGCAAATTTTATATTACTTGATACATCTAATGAATCGATTGAATGTTAACGAACATTGTTGAAGCTCGGTCTTGTTTCAGTAATTTGGCCCACAACAAAATAATTACGATACCGTCAAACGTGTTTCAACCTGTGAATAATCTGTCGAAGCTGTAAGTATGCAAATATTCGTGTTGTAATACAATTCGCGTGATAATCAGTCTCAGCTAAATGTTTAAATTAGGTACGTGCTTAAAGTCTATTTAGATAGTATTTACTACTAAAGATTTGTTCATGAGAAACAGCGAGAACGTCACGTATCCGAGCAATCGGATATAATTTAAGCTTGTACGTGCAAACTAGATGTTTGAAAATAAGATTCATTACTATGACAAAGCGTATAATGTAATCTCGTCCTTCTAGATTAATCGGTTACAATCCTATCGCTGAGTTACCAATGACGCTCTTTAATCCGCTGAAAAATCTTCGTTCTCTGTAAGTTGCATATCTCTTCTTCTTTATCTCTAAAAACAGATGAATAATTTTTTTATAATTTAATGATTCATACTATTAGATATAAATATTAGCAAAAAGTTAATATTAACAACAAATATTTTTTAACCTTTTATTAATTTGAATCAATACATTAATATAATAAATTAAATTTCAGGGGTGTCGAAGATATAAACATGGATAATATGAAAAAAAATGCGTTCGACATGTTTCCAAACCTTGATTTCGTGTATGTCTTCTTATCAGGATTATTTAATGTACACATTATAATTTTTCTTTCCTTAAATAAAAATAAGAAATTAAAAATTATTAATTTTTTGCTTTTGAATGGAAGTTTTAGCTACATAAAATTTTATTAAAACATTTAATGCATAACATTTAAGCTTAACATTTTATTAAAACAAATAATGATATAAACATTTCATCTTTTTTAGATATTTTAAGAAATTCCATTACTGCATGACTTACGCACCGAAAGTGCAAAAATGCAGGCCTGCTAGCGATGGTAAGACAAATATATCACGATTAAATAAAATTTTCTTAAATTATAACAGTAAATAATTTAATAGTCAGTGTTGAATCACAAATGTGATAAAACACAAAGGAAATAATTTATCGTCTCTCTTTCTCTTCCTTTCTTTTTTCTCTTGTTTTCTCAAGGCGTGTCATCCATGTCTCATTTGCTGGGCAAACCTCTGTTAAGGGCTGCTGTTTGGAGTATATCTTGTGTTACTTGTCTTGGAAATAGCCTCGTTCTATGGGAAAGATTTGTCGTCAAGGATGAGAACCGTGTTTTGAGTATTATTATCAGAAATCTTGCAGGTAATTGTATAAAATTTTTTTAATAGAATCGAAAATGTTGTGAGAAAATAAATCAGTTTTTTATATTTTTTGAAAATTAAATGCCTTGGAAATTAAAAAAGAAAAGAAAAATAAGTTTGAAATGACATAAAAATAATTATATAAGAATATAAGCATAGGTAATAATTTTGTATTTTGATATTTTATGATTCTTGAGACGTAAGTACTTTTAATATTCAATCTTATTTTCGATAATATACATATATGTTTCGAGCTTATCAAAATTTTAGTAGAAATCTGAAAAACTTATTGTTAGCTGGTCATAAATTGCATACTGCTTTAGATCTCATGTATGTAAAATTGTTACATACATGGACATGAGATAACAACGACATGAATAATCCCTATTCAAATGATTCGTAATATCTATCGAATCATGAAGTACACGTGAGTTATCGTTGCGGTTCATAACAAAGCGCAACGGGATAATCGATCGGGAATATTAATGTTAGATTCACTATAAATCATAAAGCGGTAAAGTCATGTAATCCTTTTACAGTATCCGACATGTTGATGGGAATATATCTCTTCATAATCGCTATAGAAGACGCGAGGTTCCGCGATAACTACAAACAAGAAGCAAGTACGTGGATGTCCTCATGGTTCTGCACACTTTTAGGAGCATTAGCTATGACATCATCTGAGGTATGCATATTAACACCTCTCTGAACTTCGCAATTCTCAATTTATACTAACTAGAACAATACAGGCGCATGCTACGCGCGCGCACTTATAGTGATTTAATATAAATATTTTTATATTAAACTATAAAATTATGGTTAATTCAACCATAATGGATTATGGTTGAATTAACCATAATTTTATAGTTGGATCGACCATAATCCATTGTGGTAGATCCAACCATAATTTTATAGTTGGATCGACCATGATCCATTGTGGTAGATCCAACCATAATTTTATAGTTGGATCGACCATGATCCATTGTGGTAGATCCAACCATAATTTTATAGTTGGATCGACCATGATCCATTGTGGTAGATCCAACCATAATTTTATGGTTGGATCGATCATAATCCATTGTGGTATAAATATTTGGTAATTATTACCAAATCACATCGTCCCCATTACCAAATATTTGGTAATGGGAACCAAATCACTTTGTCCCAATTACCAAAATGCTTCTTCAGTGCAGTATTCAGCAAAATGGCGGCCACTGGATACTGCACTGTGTGAGACGAAATGGGAACGCAACCATAGTTTGATAGCTTGATAGCGAAGGTTATTTTGACGGTTATTTAAAATAAAAAAATTTTATCTAAGTATTTAGATTTCCTCATTATTAAATTACTATAATAAGTGCGCGCGCGCAGCGCGCGCCTGTATTGTTCTAGTACTTAACAAAATTTGGACGCTGAAAAAATCGAGATACATAATTTTTACGATTTTATTAATATATATTTAGCTTGTTGAAAAGATTTTAATAATATAAATAAATGAATTTTTTAAATGCAGTATTTTTTTAAATTAACTTTCTTCAGAAGATTTTAATTTATCTTTCTTTCTGTTTAAATATATAATATAATGTACATATTACAGTTAAATATAAATTAAAGTTAGCATAAATTTAAAAAGTGGCATGTCACAAAATTAAAGAAATTTAATAGATTATTTTAAACTTTTTGGCAAGGTCTCCGTGCTTATTCTATCATTCATGTCCGTGGAGCGATTCATTCTAATCGCAGCTCCTTTAAAACGTCATCAAGCGATGACATCTCAAGCTGCGCGTTCGTCGATGATCGTCATCTGGATTGTTGGATTTATCCTTGCTCTTGTGCCAGGTTTGTTTCCGCGAAACAACATTTTTCTCATCTAATTTTCAATTCAATTTAAATTTGAAATTTTATAAAATATATTATTCATTATTGCGAAAAATCTCCAAAATTTTCGAATATTACGTATATGTTTTTGAGCTGAAAAATACACCATTTTAAGAAACTTGAAAATTTTTTTATGAGAAAATATTTCTCTTTCGTAATCAATTGATTATCTTATCTGGATTCAAAGTTATCCATTGGAGAAACAGCACGAGATTCTACGGTGTCAATGGGATGTGCTTTCCTCTACACATAGACGATCCATATCTGATAGGCTGGGAATATTCAGCCTTTATCTTTCTGGGACTTAATCTTTTAGGGTAAATCGCATACGAGCTTGATAGAGTCTCATTTCATGGTTGTTCTGATATTAGAAGAGAATTTTCAAAGCTATCATTGCATTTATTTGCAGATTGATGATTATCGCTTACGTTTATACCGCTATGTTCGCCAGCATCTGGAGAACGCGCCACGCCACACCGTTGTCGATCGGCGATTCCGAATTTGCTTTCAGATTTTTTCTAATCGTGTTAACAGATGCGGCATGTTGGGCGCCGATTATAGCGTTAAAGATTCTCGCAATGATGAAGTATCCAGTGCCACGTATGTAGAAATACTAATCCATATTTTCGCGTTCCTACCAATTCGTTTCATTAACAATATTGATACTATAATATTAATAACGCTTGAAATATGCACGCAAATCGAAAGCTTTTTCTTTTATTGTTTAATTAAATTTAAATAATACTAATAACTGGATGAAATTTTCAGCTGATTTGCACGCTTGGATTGTGATTTTTATCCTGCCGGTTAATAGTGCGATCAATCCGCTGTTATATACTTTTACCACGCCGAAATTTCGCGAGAAGTTCAATGAGAGTTGGTGCGGAAAAGTGCGTAACTACATATCGAGGAAATATTCCAGACAAGGTTTGTTATACATTTTTTCTATGTTTCCTATCATAATAAATTTTGTAATAGATTTTTAAATATTTTAATTATTTTAATGTAAGTATAAATTTATAAGAATTTATTTGCAGGATATTTACACGTGAAACTGTATGTGTAAAAATTTATATAACAATAAAGACAATTGGTTAAACATTATTCAGTTTAACTGATTAACTGATATTATATGATGTTCAATTATCTAAATTTGCAAAATGCAAAAGAAAATTTTTCAATATGAATAATGCTCGAATACTGCTGCCGAAAGCTCACAAAACATTCATTCCTTTTATCGCAGATTCACAGTCATCGGCCACTACCAATAAAACCACGATTAATGATAAAAACACGATACAATCATTATCTATCTGGACGAAATATGATGAAGACAAGAATAATACATCACTATTTATCGACTTTAACGGTGAAAAAATTCTGTTTGAGAAGCACGATTAAAATTTAATAAACTTGTTCATTAGTCATGTCGCGCTTCTATTAAATGTTAGATAGATTACTGATATTCGTGCATCGTAGAACCAAAATAGATCGTAGTTTAAATAATATATAAATCTTCACAGCATGTGTATATCCAGCAGAGTAGAGTAGCTTAAAACTAGCTAGTGAAATCCAATCGCTTGATTAAACAAAAAACCTTTATGAAGTTGCATCTTTGTGTAATTTCCATTCAATCGAATTGATTTCAATTGTAAATGTTTCATTCTGAAAAAATTGTCTGTGACATAGAGAATAGTAGCATAGAGAATAATTATATGCTGCTTCATTGCTCGCGACAAATGTTTTTTCGTCTATTTTTTTACAAAATTTGTCCTGGTATAACATATAATCTATGATGTTGCTTGTGTGTTTTAGAAAATGCACTGCTTTCATATTTTTTAGTTTTGCCAATTCTGTTAGCAAGATATTGCTAAGTTTTCACGTGACCACCCAACGGACGGCATCATCATTAGACTGAAGAGGGTCCGCAAATCCGACCGAAACGCTTTTACATATTTTTCTGTTGTATTTTCTATTCTTACAATAAATTGTTTTTCGCACACCAACACTCGCGTTCTTTTAGTTCTTATTGCTTATTTAAATAATTTTATCATTACAAAACCATTGTTATTTTCTTATTTCTTTGTGTTAGTACACGGCAAAAGACACGTAGACACCTTTTGTTTTTTAATGTATTGTTTCACACGTTTCATACATCAGTAATCTCGATATGCAGATATTTGAATGTAAAAGTCCCAACGGAATATTCGTGAGTATTCACTCACGCGCGGGAAGATTGTGCTCAGAAATGTACATAAATTATTTTCTGTACTTATTTTCTTCTTCTGTACTTATTATTTCTGTAATTATTTTCTGATGAAAACAGAAACGCAACTACAATTGATTTTAATGTATGATCATATTCTATCGTGGCTTTGTTATGCGAAAGAATTAGTGCCACTTTTTTGTATTACGTAAATTATTTGAAAATTTCTCGAAATAAGGCGTAAATAGCGGCAATATAATTGAAATTATTAGTAGAATGGGGCATGTTTCGTCTATCATATAAATATACGTAAAGTTGCAAATTATTCTGTTAAATGGTTTTTTTAATACAGTTTTTTATAATAAAGTTTTTTTACAGAGCTGTTAAAATAAACATATTTTTAGAATTTCTTAGAAATGGAAAAAAATTGAATTTTGTGATATAATTAAATTTTATATTTTGTTAAAAAAAGTTTGTCCACAATTTATATACATAAAAAATACTTTAGAAGATTCTGATTTTTTATTTTCGATTATTTCTAAGTGGGCCACTGAATTTAAAAATGGTCGTGAAAACCTGAAATGATGATTTTCGCATTTTCCAAAAAATGCAACAACACCAAAAATTATTTTAAAAATCCATGACGTAGTTTTAAAAAATCACTAGTTAAAAATATCTGAAATAGATATCTCAGATGAACGTGCACTTTATATCTTAACTCAATTGTCAAATTAAGTCACAAATCTATTTATAAAAAAATTTTATTTATAGAAAATATATTTTTCTTCAGCTATTAGTTATTCGTTAGAAACTTTGATGTAAATAATAAATGGATAAAATTATATAGGCTTAGTTTACACCGATTGTTTAGTAGGCATACAAAGTACTAAATCAGCTTTTTTGATTGGTGTAGATTTTACACTAAACGATTTATACCTATCGGAGAAGCAGATTTAGTATTTGGTATGCGTACTAAACAATCGGTGTAAACTAGGCCTTAGTTAATTATATAGTTAAGTATATAGTATAATATAGTGTAGTATAGAATATTATGTAATTAAAGCTATAAATACAAAACTATGAATAAAATAATGAGATTCAAATATAAAATGTGATTTTTCATAAAAATAAATTAATCTCATCAGAAACACATTTTTTTATTTTTTACAATTAATATTAATTGCATTGCATGTTCCCTGTATTAAACCCCGACCTATAACATATATCGTTAGATATATAAAACACTAATCAATGCTAATTTTTGTTAGAAAATTTAATAAGCAAGATTTCTCTCAACAAAATTCACTATATTTATACACAATTTGATTTGATTTGCATGACATCTATTCAAGAACAGCTATTTAGAAATTATGGGAATTGTATATAAATATATACAATGCATACGGTTAATTATTTAATTATTTAATGCACCAGTCTAATAATTATATTGCTTAATAATATGAAATAAATTTATATTGATCAATACAATACAGTGAATTTTGCTTAGAACCAATTGGTGATATCTATTTAATTTGCTAATATAATTTTTGGAAAGAAAATATACATACTTAAATCTCGGAAGGTTTAATTCGTAAAATCACAGGAACACTGGTGCATGGCAAAATCGCTAATTCTGTGACAACGGCTGTAACAAGATCAGCCGGTGTCACATCATATGTAATATTTAAAAGATTTAACGATTTCTTTGTTCGCCAATTCGACAGCAGAGACTTTTTCGAATTATTGTTTGATGGATGATTTACGAGGTCGTCCGCATTACCTGAAATAAAGAAAACAGAACAAAGTGAATAAGTAATATATCAAGAAATACTGATAATAGAAAAGTTACAAATATAAGATTAAAAATTATAATTATAGTTCATGCGAAATATTGTTAACTACGTATCCTCTCTTAAAAAAGACGTTAAAATGTACATTTCATTTATTTTTAGAATCTTATATCATTTGATAGGCCTAGAACTTTATTGTGCATTAAAATTTTATATTATAGAATTCTAAACCATTTTTTTTTAAGATTTTAATGCATGCAGTAAAGAAAATTTACATTCTAAAATTCTAATCTAACAAATGTTATGATAAAATATTATAAGGCATAAAAATGAATAAAATATACATTTTATTCTAGTTCTAGTGAAATAAACTTAAATATAAAACTCAATATTAATGTATAAAATATATACAGCTTTTCAGAATAACAGTAGTGATCAAAATATTCTCTATTTACCTAATTCATTATAAACGATGGAATCAGTTTGCACTCGTTCACATGATTTGTGTGTCTCGCATGCTACTAAAACAGGCACATTGAAGGCTTTTGCCATAAGAGCTACCTGTGCAGTTCCTACTCTTGACATTACAGCTCCATTGGCCAATATTGCATGGGCGCCGAGAAACACTTTACTGACCTAGACAGTGAAATAATACACTGGCTTTAATAACAAAAACACATGAGTCAAGACTACTATGAAGAGCTACTACTTTCAAGAGCTTATTTCCAAATTATTTTAAAATAACATTTTTGGAAAACGGAAGTTACGTGTTTTCTTATTAGAGTATTATAAATTTTTTGAAGCTTTATAACACATACCATGGTCTATTTAAAAAAATATAATTTTATATTTATAGATAAATTCTTGGATCTACTATGTGCATGGATGCTTACTTCCGGCATAATAAAACTAAGAGCATTGATCAATATGTAAGAGCATTCAATTCCATGCTTTGCTAACCGCCTCAATAGTTCTTTTCCTTCTAACCATGGCCTACCATCGACCACAATTACACGAAATTGTTTGCCTGCAGCATGTGCTTCCACTAATATCTTATGGATCAAGGAAGAACTAAAAAAAATATAATATATTATATATTGTTTATAAATATATATCGTTTTCTTAGGAATCTTTTATATAAATTAGAAATGTAAATCCATTTTAAGATTCTATGCATTTAATTTTACAAATTATCAATCTTAATTTTAAAATTATACTTTATAAATCTGATACTCACTAGCCATATGTTAAAATAACGTTCCCATTCGATATTTTACTCTGTATCGTTATGGATATCGCTTTGTCAGCCAGTTGAATCTGTTCCGAAATATAGGTGTCTATTACTCCTTGTAACTTATTTTTTGCCTGAAAAGAATAAAATATGAAACATAAGAAAGTCAAATGCAAGATTCAAACAAAATTGTAAGCAATAATAACTATTACTCAAATTATTTTCTAGATATTTCTTTGTACATATTTTTTGGACTTGATCACAAGTCTTGACTATTTGTGATAGATTTATATCAAATAAAAAAATATCATAATTTTGGACAATAGAGCAAGTAAAAAAAATGTTAACATGAAATTACTTCTTCATCTGACAACGTAGGTGAAAATTGCGTCATTTGCCAATTGAGATGACGCATTGCATTATGCATTGAGACTGCCAATGGTCTACAACGTCGCAGGTATGCTAAAGATTCTTGTAAACTAGCCTCCAAACCTCGAATAAAATCAGCCTGTGCTGGTTTCTCAAAATCTTTGACCACGCATTTAATAGCAGCCAGAAGTGCAACACATCTCGCATTACTGCCAACAATAACTTTACTTTTGTACTGAACACCCAGCCTAACTATCGCTGGATGTATATTTGAATTAACAATAGCTATGTTGATCAACGAAAGCTCTCTTTCATAGTTTAAATGTTTAAATAAATTAATTTCATGCGTGTCCTCCTTTGTTACACTTTTTGCAACACTTTTCTTCACTAAACACTCAGATGTTGTCTCTACACATGGTTTAACAGGTTCGTCAGCTTTTGCTTTATCCTTCGTCAATTGTTGCTGCTGCTTTGCAGCTCTCTGAGCCTCTTGCTTAGCTCTTCGTTCTGCACGTAATTCAGCTTTGCTCTTTCCTTCGCAGTTATCTTCAGATGTGCCATTCTGCACAGCAACGTTTGTAGATTCAATCGTATTTGCCTTAGATACTTCTGCAAATCGCAAGTTTTTTACACGTGCTTTTAAAACTGTCTTTATATCCACTTCTGGATTCTTGCAATCAACTACCATGTGTTCATTATTGATATTGTTACATGTTTCTATAGATTTATCTGCTGCTTTACTATTTATTTCCTTTGCTGCCTCTGTTTTCACGTTTTTTTGTGGAATTTTACAACTGGACACTGAAGCTACATTCGTGACATTGTTGTCTATTTTTTCTTCTACCGTCACATTACTTTTCCCTTTTACCGCTTTGGCAGCAGCCTTAGCAGCCTTCTTTGCTTCGCGTTCTGCCTTAATCTCCTCTCTTGTCTTTTGCGACACATTTGGCTTTCCATCTAGCTTCTGCGACATGTTTGGCTGCTAGTCGTTAGAACCAATGATTGAATTGCTGCAAATATTGTTCCTTTTCGCAATAAGATTCTTCGTTGTCAAATAATGTCATAAACATCTGTCAAAAATCTAATACATTATCTATCACCAAACAAATGTAGAGTTTCAAATATGTCTGTAGAATTTTATTTCCGTTATGCACAATGTTGTTGCATCAGATCAAGAAAATAACAGGGGGAATGAACACAAAACTCAGAAACATATGTTCACAACTCTACCGACATGATGAATAATTACTCCATCTAGCAGATCAAATAGAAATTAACAATACAACTTATTATAGTACAAATATACATGTATATTATTACAGAAATACATATAAATCAGTTTTTAATAGTTGTAAAAAATTATTCAATAATTATTAATAAATAACACATTCTTTTTTATCTCATGAGAAATTATTATGTGCTCCTTTTTCTAGTTCTACTTTAGTATAAATATAAATATAGATAACAGACACATCTCATTATTATTAAAGATCAACGATTAATTCTGAAATTGTTTACTTGTGACTCGTAATTTTCAGTGATCGTTGAATATTCTATTTTTTTTTAACATTTTTCTAACATAGTTTTTAAATGTCGATTATTTTTCCTTTTCTCATCATTCTTTTAGTTTTATTAATCTAAAAATTAAAATTAGTCTATTGAAAAGATAAAATAAAAATTAAAGACAGTAAATATGAATCTTTTTTTCATTTTATTTATACAATTGTCTTAAGATAAACAAATTATTTCTTTTGCGCGGCCGCGGCCTCGTCTTCCCGTTGGTAGGATTGCAGTAGTTCTTGCTTCTTTGAGGCAATTCGTTCCGCACGGCGTTTACGTGCTTCTCTAACTTTCGTGCGCCGAGCTTCGGCCTGATCAGACAGCATCTCTGCACGAGCTTTTTCGGCTTTCTTTTTGTGGATAAACTCCATGAGCACACGCTTGTTCTTGAATACGTTACCCTTAGCTTTCATGTACAAAGAATGGTACAAATGTCTATCAATCTTTTTTGTTTCTCGATATTTCTTCAAGAGACGACGTAAGACTCTCATGCGTTGAATCCAAAGATCCTGTATAACACACATAAATAGTTTTATATATTCTTGGCTTCATTAATTGTCCATCATTATAATTGTATATTGTTCCTTTTCGTAATAATATTCTTCGTTGTCAAACAATGTCATAAACATCTGTTAAAAATCTATATAAATATTTTATTCCATGATTTTATTAAAAAATAAAAAACAGTAAATTTAGTATATAAATGTTATTAGAATTATAAAACGCAGTTATTTGTACAATATGCTATAAAACTTCAAACAATTACAATAAAGTCATAATTTTGTTAAACTTTATAACATATCTGAGCTTTATATAATGATACTGATTATATACTGATTATATTAAAATGTTTTCCATATCAATTATTTTTCTCTAATTATTATTATTACCAAATAAAAATATAATTTCTAGAACATATATACCTTTTGAGGTGTACGTGCGTTAGCAGTACCCTTCCTTTTACCAAAACCACAATGACGTCCCTTACGTCTAGCTTCAGTATTTTTGCGAACTCGGGCTCTAGAGTGTACGGCAACTGGCTTCTTAATAATGAGACCATCTTTAATCAATTTCCTGATGTTTTGACCTGAAAAAATACATAATAAACTGAAAACCTCTTGATATTTGAAAAAAAAAAGAATCAAGTAGCAATAAATAATTCTCTTGTTGATTGTAAACTTTTATTTATAAAGCAAACAATACAATTTATAAAAGTAACTTACGAGAGTTTGTGTTTGAAATCTCATTGATTTCATTAGGATCCAGCCAAACTTTTTTTTTGCCACATCGCATAACAGAGGCTGCCAGCCTCTTCTGCAGCTTTAAAGAACTGTAAAAGACAAAAATGTGGTTATGTCGACATAACCGGCAATTCGTCTATCAGTGACACGTGAAACCTTCATCATGAAAATAATTGCATGTACATGAAATTTTATCTACTAGGAAAGAACGATTATTGATCGAAATCAACATTTTATCAATGTAATAAGCCCATGTGCTCGATAGGTCGCGAACGACGTGAACAGCACATAGGAAACATGTGCAAATTTCTACTACAAAATCACATTTGCATTCATAGCAAAATTTTAACGCGACTGTAATGAAATTAAACGTGTTTAATTACAATACTTATCAAAAGAGCGTTAAATAATATTAAATTTATCGCTATGAACAAACCTCATGGTGCAACTCTAAAAGCTGCTCTCTAAAAAAGAAACTCAAGATGGCTGACACTATACTTCCTTCTTCATTAAAGCTAAAGGCCGATATCGCATGACGTCAAGTGGCATACTTGTCCAATGATTTGATTGGCTAATACAATCATCTTTTATGTAAATTAAGAAATGCAATTTGAAGCAAATTAACAATACGATCAACCTTCTATTTTATCAATGAAATCGTGGTGAGTATCTTACGCCATCTGCTCCGAATATTTAGCTGACAGGCTTTATTTATTTACTCTCTGGAGCTAAGTATTCTGAGAATAACGTTGTCGTGAGAGAGGTGTTTTTCTTACGACTATAATTCTTGCATCGCTTCTGCGATATCGAAAGGTAACATCGCTGGCGATATTCAGTCGCTATTATGACAAGATGTATCTCATGCAATGCGTTTCGCTGTAATGGAATTAAGTCACGCGAACGTTACATCTTTGAAGCATCTTTTGTAATAACGATAATGCGAGCGACTTGTTCGTTTTATTGCTTTTATTATTTAATTTGATGCAATGAATATTTATGGATGATTTTCTTTTAATTTTCTTCTTTTAATATATAACATTGCATACTTTGCTTAGAAAATAATATCAGCTTACCTGAAGTATCTTTCAGACTTCTTTCACTTTCTTTGGAAGTATCCACTATTTCTATTGAAATAATATTATATATATATATATATATATATATATATATATATTTTTTAATTCTTCTACCTTTTTTTCTTTGAAATATAATATGCAGTTCTTTTTATAGAATTATACGAACTTGTTACTACTATGTTATCTTCGATTTCTATAGTTTTTTATCTTGGCATAAAAATTATAGTAAATCTAAAGATTTTAAAAACTTTTATAGTTTTTATAAACATTTAATTTTCTTTTTTTAATAATCAAAGCAAAAAAATAAGAATTATTATTGCTTTTTGTCTGAAATTTATCAGGCAATTGTAATCTTCTTAAATGCCTCTTTAAATATAACAACACTTAGTATTAAGTTAACTATTTTCAATAATAAATATATAAAATATGAAGAGACATACATATCTATACACTTTCAAAAACGAGGTTGTTTAAGATTTGATAGTCATAAGTTAAAATAGATTGGAACTATTAAACAACAAAAAATAATTTAGTTTGATTTTCTTGTCATGTAACATCTCTAACAACTATCATTTCTAACAGCTATGTCCAATGAGGAGCGCCTGAGGAAACTTTTGTCAGATTTGGGAAAAGCTACTTTACGCGGAGTTCGAAAGTGTCCAAAATGTGGCACTTACAATGGTTCACGTGGTCTCTGTTGTAAAAACAAATACTGCGATGCAGTATTTAAGGAACCTGGTGAAAAGCGAAAACTGTCCACAGAAGCATGCAAGCTTATCACAGGTTCATCAGCGCAAGTGTTCTCTGTACGAGTTAGAGACAAGGGACCTGATTATCGCGGTTTTGTACAGTTGCCGTTGATAAATACTACTATTTCAAGTGATATTACAACACTCATTTCGCAAACAACTGCGTTATGTTTTGTGGATAGCTGCGAGAGAAATTTTGACACCAGTGTTCTCAAATGTCATGTAAATATTTTATACTATAAAATTTTATATATTAAAATTATGTATTTGTAGTTACATTTTTTGTATGTTTTGTGTATTTTTTAGGAGAAAGATTATTCAGATTATTCAGTATCTCCATGCCAACACATTCAAGCTGCATTGAAGTGTTACGCAGAAGCACAGCCATTGACTTTAAAAAATTCTATTCTGATGTCGATGAGTGTAAATAATGAAACAAAGCAAGAGATATGGTTATTAGCAACGGAAACTTCTGGTCCTTTAGTACAAAGAGTGTCAAAGAATATAATGGCAGTGAAATGTAAAGCTTCTCCAAAACATCCGCTTGGTTATCTTCATTTTTCTTTCTTTATTAGTAAATCTAAAGATAGAATTGAACATCGTTACTTTTGCAGTTGTACTACTTTTAAAGTAAGTAATATATGTAATTTTAACAATTTTAATTGTATTTGAAGTGTGATATTAGTAAAATTTTTCTGGAATAAATTAATAAAATATTGTATTTCAAAAGATTTAATTTTTTTAATAATTACAATGGTTACAATAAAAATAAATATTTGAATTAATAATGAATTGTTTAATAGAACAATTTGTTTACAGAATACAACCAAATCAACAGGAGACAAACTAGACGGTACTTCGTCATTACAACCAAAGCGATGTGTGCACTTTTATGCATGTATTTGTGCGTTTGCTAGTGATCCAAAGTTATCTGAAGAATTTAGTTATTATATAAATTTAGATAAAACGCAATCAAGTATAGAAAGATCTCTGACAATTATATCGCCAAATGAAGAGGAAGATAAAATTGTTGGAATTGGTAAATTGCATAAATATATTATACATTTAAAAATCTATCTTACGTGTCTTTTTAATGTTTAATATATAATCAATGTAAAATTTCAGATCTCGATAGTTTAACTACAGATGAAACTGATACTCAATTGTTAATTTTTCGTGATGATACTTTAACTGTACAAAGTTTAGATGGAAATAGATTAGATTTAGACTCCATGAATTTGGATTCTTCGATTTTACCGCATGGTATTGTTGAAAATATAGAAGTAGAATGTGATCGCAGTTTATTGGACGACAACAACATAATATCACAAGTAAAGCATAATATACGATATTTGTTTAAGTTACAGTATTTATTTCAATAAGATATAAGTTTTAAAATAATTAAGTTTTGCATATTATTATACAGGTTCATAATTTGGAAGTAATTGATCAAAATGGTGTTCAATTGGGAGAAGAAAATACCATAAAAATATTGGATGACCAAGGGACAATTAGTGCAAAATACAATGTGCTCAATAATAGTCAGTACATATTAAATGATAACATAAAAATATTGGACGCGAGCACATTGAAGGTTCTCGATGTAAATACTACAGTTTTAGACATACAAAATCCAAAGCTCATCGATAATAATATTTTAAATAACAGCAGTGTTAAGATAATTGACAGGAACACAATAGTTCATTACGATAACAGAAGTGTACCGAATACAGAAGGTAACGCAACGCAATCGACAATTTCAACGAAACGAAAGAGAGATGAAAAGCCCGTAAACAGCAGCAGCTTGAATCTGAATTCGATTGAACCGAGAAAAACAAAGACAAAATCGCAAATTGTCAAAAAGTACCAAAACACTTGTGATGAGTTGGACGAGGCTAACACGAACTTACCGTTTATAAAATGGCTCGCGTCAATAACCGAGCGAATAAATCAGACGATGCATTTTCAGTTCGACGGCAAACCTGATCCCTTGGTGTTTCATGTGCCACAAATATTCTTTGATTGCTTGCGCGAGCGAATATCTTGTGGCGGCAAGAAGAAACGTTTGCCAAATTCGACGACAGCGTTTGTTAGAAAAGACGGAGTACCTTTGGGAACATTCACCAAGTATACGTGGCAAATTACAAATATTCTGCATGTAAAGAGTATTTTTGAGACACCATATATACCTTTGGAAATTACGAGAAGTTTTGTGCAAAACGCAGATGGAACGTACGAATTGTACAAACGAGAGGAAACGGAAATAGATCGTTATAAGAAGACGAATAACAACGCGTTGATTAAACCATTAGAGTTGAAAACATATTTAAAAGTGGGTAAGTAGATTGGTTATAAAAATAATATATTTTATTATCTGTTAAAGAATCTAAATAATTTACTGAACTTGTTAAGAGTTGAATTGATATGCTAAAGAATATATCATTAATAGAATACATCGGTAAAATATTTTTATTTAATGTGCTTTACTTGGCTTTGTTTTAGGAAATACTTCTCCGAACCAAGTTGAACCTACACCATTCTTGATAGAGTGGATACCGGATATTTTGCCAATTTCAAAAATTGGTGAGCTTAGAATAAGATTTGAATTTGGACACGTAAAAAATGAAACAAGTCACAAATGGAGGAAAATTGCTCTTTCTAAAAATTACTAAAGCTTTTACTTTCGAAATACCGTTTGCAACTAAATTTTTACTTTTCTACCGTGATTATTTCAATGATATAAAAATATTATGGGCCAAAGGACAAATATTAAACGTACGATATGAGAATAATCACTCACTGTCATAAAGAATCCGACATTCGAATTTAAATAACTAAAATTTTGTTAACAGAATTAATTTGTCTTTAAGATGAATAAAATAACTGAATTATATATGTGATGATTGTGCAAATAATAGCTATATAGTATCTCTCTAGCAAATATTAATACAGTTTTAAATCACTAATTCAAAGACTGATGTATAACTATCGCGCTAAACAAATATAATATGCAAATAATTTTACAAAATACTAATTTTGTTTTACAATTAACAAGAATTAGTAATTTTTTTTACTATTGTATTATTTGCGTAGCGATATATCTATAGTTGCTATTTATATCTATGTAATTTTTACTTGACACAAATACTCTTTATTTTACTATGTTTATTCTTAATAATGAGAAGAATATTATCAAATTTTTGAAAATATATGTTAAAATTATTAATAATTCTACTTTACGTTATAGCGTTTGAAATATTGTGATATATATTGTAAATATACGTTTTAGATTTTACGCTGTTATGTAAAAAGAGTATTTATATTATTTAACATTGGCTCTATTTTGTGAATATATAGATTTGGAAATAAATTATATGTACGTAAAAAAATATATAATATATAAATTATGTGTAATATTATATGAAATATATGTATAAAATTACATTAAATGAATGATATACAAACAAACTTTAATATTTGTTTTATATCTTTTTAAGAATATCATTTTTTATTTAGAATAGTTTAATGCTTTCACAGATATATGTTCGATATCTTTAAAATTTTTTTAATTTGCCGTCAGAACAAAAGTACGTTATTTTATTGACTTTGACCAATAACAAGAGAGCTAATGTTTATTGTGGTACAATTTTATATTAAATATGCTGATTGGCTATTAAAAAGAGAATTTCAGTTGTGACAATAATTTTTAGGGGATTTCAGGAATTTCTCTAGCCGTTAGCCAATCAGCGTGCTGATATATTGTCACCTGATCATGCAATTGCGCATGATCAGAAATTTGTTAAATCATTGTTCATTTCCGGAGCGGGTAGAAGATACACTTCGTTTCGTCTATGAAAAGTTTGAAAAGAATCAAAGAAAATAAAATCTTTTGAGGCCTTCATCGCATGTTTCATTGCAGCGGATTGCATCTTTACAGCCTGCAGCGCGTTATTTTGCTCATGTTTGATACAGGACGACGATATTATAAGTAAATATTACTTTGATTTTCTAAGTTCTCGAATTCGTATAGTTTCACAAAATGGCCCTTTATTAATTTTTCTTGTTTCTTCATTATTTCAGGGTAAGTGTCGAGAAATACCTTAGAAAATGATTCTCATAGAAGCTTCTTCGTAATCTAACGAGGTAATTATGGAATTAAACGGTTAAAGCGTCACAGATATTCGTCCATATATGGACTATTAGACAAAATATGCATAAATTTGAACTTGATTTCTACATCAAATAATTATTGTGATCACATTTTTTAAGGTTTTACGTGTTTTCAACATTAATACTGCATATGAAACAATATATTTGTGTTAATTCATTACTTTTATCTATTTATATTATTTATTAAAATATTTCAAATTTTTACGTTTACTACGAATGGCTTACAATTGTCTAAAATTAACATATTGTGATAAATATGTATTTTGCAAATATGAATCTTGCACACAACATATTGCAAGTATCTTATAAAAAGATCATTATAACACGCATATATATAATGCGTATAATTACTATTGTATCAGTTAATATTAGATCCGCTTTCGTATATTTGGAACGGATCGGAATCTTCTTTCCACTGTTATTTTCTACATACATCTATATTATATTTTATATACATATGTATGCACACAGAATATACATGCACACACGCCTGTAGTGCGCCTAGTGCACTTGGTCAATTTCTACATGCTCAGTTGACGAGCTATAATGCAAAGTGCTAACTGAAAATTCTCATTGACCCATCTTATTATTATACATTTTTTACGTTTATCAATTTTTTAAATACATTTTACGATAAATTCACGCGCATTTTTGCGCGATTTGCGATCGATCGGTACGATATTTTGAGTCGGGAGTTTGTGGCAGAAGCGCACGCCGCCGGCCTCCGCCCGGAAGTCAGCTCTGACGTAGGTAGACCCAAGAAGCGTACGCTTCCATATTCTCGAGCATCAGGACGAGAGTAGAGCACGTGCTACGTTGCCGGTCCCCGCGCACACGACACGCGTCGCTCGTGCGAAAAATTGTGTAAGATTTTTTCGCCAAAAAACCTTCCTGCTTTATTGCGCTCTTGCGTCGATCATTGTTTGTGCACAACAGAGGTTAAAATATGAATGCCGAGAAGCTTAAGAAACTTCAGGCCCAAGTGCGAATCGGCGGCAAAGGTACACCCCGACGCAAGAAGAAGGTAGGTGCCGTATTATGTTATGTATTATGTAGGAATTTAGCTCGTTTTTTACCTTATCTCTTCATCATTCCAACGCAATCTTAATTTGTCGTTGTCACTAACACGCGTGTCGCCACATAGATTATTCTGATCTAAGTGAATAGTACGCGCGTGATATTGCAGAATTTCTATTTTAAGGACAACGAATGCAAATTAGTTATCTCCGTTTTTGTATATTACTTTGTTTTGCCCTGCATTTCTTGCTAATGTCACAAGAATTTGTTCAACAGAACTGTTGTGATAGCTTTTTTGACAATAGACTTCTAATTCATGTAGAAGTTAACAAACATAACATGTAGAAGTTAATAAACATTAACAAAATAACTTTATTTATTTATTGGAATATTCGTATTACATGGAATATCACAAAATGTACTGAAATGGCAGAAAATTATATTTGCATACTTTACAGTTAAATAACGCACTAACATTTTCTTTAAAGTGTTATAGAAGTTTGGACATTATTATTTTTATGTTCCTGTCATTTCTGACTTTCTCAGGTTGTGCACGCAACTGCAGCCACAGATGACAAAAAGTTACAGAGTTGTCTAAAGAAGCTTTCTGTAAATACAATTCCCGGTATAGAAGAGGTTAATATGATCAAAGATGATGGCACAGTGATTCACTTTAACAATCCAAAAGCACAAGCCAGTCTTTCTGCTAATACATTTGCCATCACTGGTCATGGTGAAAATAAACAAATAACAGAGATGTTGCCGGGAATTCTGAGCCAACTTGGCCCAGAGGGTCTGACACAGCTTAAACGATTAGCGAGTACAGTTGCCGGCAGCGCTGTTGGTAAAGCTACTTTGGAAGAGGATGATGAGGTGCCTGACTTAGTCGAGAACTTTGATGAAGCTAGCAAAGAAGAGGTACAAGTATAATAAAAATATTTAAGAAAAGTTTCTATAAATGTTTATATTATTACACAAATTATTATGTTCTCGTAAATTTTATTATTTTAAATCAATATAATTTGCAAAATATTAAATTCTATCTGCATTAAATATTATTATCTTTTGCATTGAATTTGTATATAATTTTGTACAAAAGTTGCTTATGTGAATTATAGATAATATTTGAATCAAATTATCTAAAACATATTTACATATAAATTATTGAAATATTTAAATTGTGAGTGTATTAAATTTATAATTGTACATATAATTTATAAATGTATGTTTATATAGCAATTATTACATATTATTGTTGGTTTATGAAACTAAATACTTTTACCATTGAAATAATATTATCAAAACACAGTACACATTTACTATTTGATATTTTGTGACTTATATTTTGTATATATATTTATAAATTACACATATACATTATACATATATATATATATATATTAATGTTTATCACATTTATATGTATATGTATATATTTATATATTTGCATGCATATATAAATATATATACATATATTAATTATTTGTGTATATAATATATAATTATTCAAACATTCAGAGAAAAGTTAAAAATTACATCTTGTTAACAAGTTAAAATGATAAGTAATAAACAAAAATTATTTTACATACACAATTTATAAATTTATAAATTAATTATAAAATAAGTAGAATAGAAATAAGATAAGACAATAAAATAAGATAGTTATTTTGTTGCTAGAGAATATGTTGAAATATATAAATTTGAATGAAATACTTTAAGGTTGCTCCAAAGAAGGATTTAGATGAAAATGATAAACCTAATGGCGACAAGAAAGATGCCATTATCATTGAAGAGAAGAAAGAAGCTCCATTAGCTACGCCTGAGGCTTAAGAAAGGATGTCGAGGTAATGAATCAATAAATATATACGGATGTTTTTGATATTTTTATCGTATTGTAATGAATAATAAACACAATATGTAATCTAATAATGTAAGAATAAAATAAAATGTAATCTATGACTTTGCTTTTTTTTCCAGATATTTCATATAATGAAATAGGTGTGTAATTGACGAGTCAAAAGAAGTGTGAATTGTAAAAGCAATGCATAAACGAAGCATAACTATGCACACGTTATAAATACTTGACATACACATATGATACTTGCTAATATAAGTAACAGTTGATAAGAAATAAAAAGCTGTTACAAAAATCAAAAAAATATTCCCCATCAAGATTTTTTTTATTTTGGTGCAATTATTAAAGATAGTTTTTGAATTAGCAAAAATACTCTTTAAGTCTGTATCAGATTACATATTGGAATTCAGTTAATACTTCTTAATACTGACTCGTTTTCTATTGACCTGGATGACCCAATTTTTAATTCACAATTCTCAATCTCCAATGTACAATCTGATATGAGCTTCACTCGCCAGTTAATATCGTGTGACGCTTTAAACGTTTAAAATGTCTAACTGCACTTGGGCATTGAGTTCAAGATTATAGAATTGTAACAGAGAACTAATGTGTTATGAAATTTATTATTAATGCATAAATAGAAATGCTTCTTTTCCTTAGAAATTACATTGAATTTTACATAATTATGTAATTACATTGAGAGAACCTTTATTTTATCCTAATCAAATGTAATATCTATTAGTGGCACACAGAAATATGTCAAGGAGAAATATATAAAACATTTAATCTAATTTGTAATGTTATGCAGAATGTCTCACTTTTACCATACTTTTGCTCGCAAACATTTTAACGAGTTTGAAGTATGTTTTTCTTACAAATTTTTTTCTGCACTTTAAAGATTTTAATATCTTGTTGATTATTTGCATTGAGTTGACTGATTTATCTTGGGTGATATCTATAATGTGAATAAAGTAATACAATCTAATTCTGGCCCTAATATATAGATTACAAAAATCAGTATGAAAGGGGGGCTTATGTCAGATGTTCACACAAATTTGTCTTTATTTATGTATATTGAAAACAAACGTTTCGATCATTGATGTGATTCTCTTCAGTATTTTTAACACCAATCTTTTTAAATTTAAAATTTTTATGTTTCTGCCTATTATACATATATGTACATAATAAAATTTGAAGACAGCGAACAACACAGTAAAGTAGACTCACAGGCTAGAATATACTCACACGGAAGAGAATCGAATCTGTTGACCAAAACGTTTAACAAAACACATAAAAGATATATTTATGCGAACATTTCGTCTTACAGTCAATATTCTCGCATAATCCAATTATACATTACATATGTATATGTTTTTCTTTGACAATTATATTATGAATATCGTAAATCTTGACATATATTTACGACATATATATGATGCTGTAAGCCTCTTTTTTTTATGTCTATATTTTATTGATGAGTGTACGTCCTGGATTTGTTCTTTAGATTGTTATCCATTTCAAAGTTAGAAGATCCATTATTTTAAGTCAAAGATTGTTTTACAGATATTTGTCAATAGATATTCAATAGAATTAACTGTATTATTATTATGATAGTTTGTAAAACTTGATTTTCGTTACTTGTTTCAATTACTGTAAACAAATTAATTTACTTTGAAATGTATTATGAAATATTTGATGTTGTCATTTCACTAGTTATTAATTTTTTAGCGGTAAACTTTGTGGATTTATATCCAATATTATACTTAAGTCAATGTTCTGACTGTCTGTAGGCTTGTCAGTAGGCAATTGATTTATTCGCTTACTCTCTGTATGTGAGATACTTTCCTACAGTTGATTGAGAAAAAAAACAGGAATTGATTCTGTGTAAGAAGAGAAGATCAAAGGAAAAGAATTTTGTACAAACATAACGAATTATTTCTATTATGTCTAACAGAAACTTACAAATTACAGCACATATTGTCAGATCTATGCATGAAGGTTGATTAATAAGTTCTCTAAAGTTCTCTATTTTATGCACACTTTTATCGATAAGTTATACAATAAATGAAATGATTATTAAAATACGTTACTCTGATTATTTGTGCCATCTTGATATGATCTGGCTCTTGATTTCAACAAATTACAGACAATATCCTATATTTTGCTGCGTCGTCTTGTAAAATATTTTTTTAACAACCAAAACAAAGGAAAATCTAAAGGATCGATCTCAGCTATAAGTGGAATAATTCAAAATTTACCATTGAAAAGGTTGCAGAAAGTCCACTGTTTGACATGCAATACACATCAGAAAAGCCAAGTTCATATTATTACAGAAAATTTTAATTCCATTTCAAAATATATATACACACGCTTGTGAAAACTATGTTGAAAAATAGTAAGAGTAATGTATTTTAATATTATTATTGGATTTAGTGCATAACTTATCAATAAAAATGTGTATAAAATAGGGAATCCGACTTATTAGTCAACCTTTGTGTACATTTATATGATCTGATGAAGCTTTTACGAAAAGTATATAAATATAAAATATAAGATATTTTAAAGAATATATATTTATGTATATAAATAAAATATACAAAGAACACTTGATTCACTGGAAAATTTTTTTAAATTTTGTCAAATATTAAGATTTATTATTAATTATTAAAAAAATTTTTTGTAGAAATTTTATTATCTCATACATGTATTTAATTCTATAACTGTTCATTTTTTAAGTTTTAACAAGTTCAACTTTTAATGAAATAATTCACGTTTTATTAAAACTAAAATTATTAAAACAATTTATGGCATATTAATAACTGTAGAGTTAAATTTTTATGTTGAAATGTATCAAATGTGCATAAATCTGACAACATTTACTGGAGGCCAAAGGCTCTTTCTACAACTATAGCAAATATTGAAAGTGTTTGCCATGTTTTCTCAAGATTCTTTTATTGATACTTGTTCTAATCATATTAAATATCATCAAAGATGAATTATTAACTAATGCTGATGATCTCAAAATCAAACAGTTTAATGAAGAAGCATAAATAATTTAATAAAAGTTTACATGAGATAGATATAATTGTATACTTTTTCAAGAATTTTTGAGTTCAAGAGATTCTTCCATTTCTATTCTAAATAGGAGCAATATTAATGCTCACGTTGATAAATAATATTAGATATGACATATATTTTCATCCTAAATATTGAAAAATCGATTGCATATTTATGAAAAATTAAACGAGGGAAAGAAAATATAGTCGAATGTTTTACATGAAAAAATAATGAAAAGACACTTTGAATGAAACACGAGAATTTAAATAGAAAAATAGGGCGAGCAATAGTCGACGGCATAATTAAAACACTTCTGTTTTAATTGATAAAATCTATAACTATGCAAAAACGTGCAGTTTTAGTAACAGTCAGCTTCCAGTTCAGAAAATGGAACGTAATATTTTGTAATATAATTATTTTATCCTAAGATAAATTTATTTATTGGAAGCACACAGTTTTCTATTCAAACAGATCGTGTTTTCCGATATAATCGCAATCTTTCGCTCGAAGTCGATGTTTATATTTTTATTTATATGCTAAATCTGTAAGAACCATGTAACACGAAAAATATAGTAATAAGCCTCACATATTTTGGTACACTTTTCTATTTCAACATATTTTAATATGTAAATTTTACTAATTGAATTTTTATTAATAAGAACGAATAAGCCTCTATGATAATCCACCGAATAAAAAACTGTCTGAGCTTTAAATCGCAAACCGTAATCACAAAATCTCCAATTAACGTAAATTAATTTTTTAAACTGTTTGCTGCTTAAATATAGAAATAATGAGAAGAATATTAATTAGAAGATGTTTATACTAATTGGATTGGGATAAAAGTGAAATTAAGTGGCAAAAAAATACTAGATGATTCTTTTGTTCAGTCATGATATTTATTTTAGAATGTTCGTAGTTTCGCCCGTCGATTCATGACTATGCGCTAGCACACGATTTTGAGTTCGAGGTCATACATAAAAAGTTTACAATCTACTATGTACAGAGTGGAGAGTTGCGTTGCGCCAGAGAGTTACATTTATTATACGATTCGTTTAGACTTCAATCTAAGAAGAAAAAAAATAATCGATTGTGTTACGCGCAAGGTACCGTCTCTTTCGTTCCGCTTGTGTTAAAAAACTAAAAGCCTCTGTTATAGTCTCTGAAGCGAAAAAATAACGAAATCACTCTAGTATCAAAAATACCTCGATAAAATTATGTATATATTTTTATTGTGTAGAGAATTTTCACGTCTCGTGGATATCGCCGAACCTTTGGGATAAAACTCATTTTGAAGGTGCGTCGTTATGTTGCTCATTATTAGCATTAATAATGATTGTTAATTTATTATTAACCATATACGAAGGGTCCCTCCTTGTCTCTAAGTCAAATTCTAATGATACGTTGATAAATTTAAAGATTTCTTTTTTACGGGAAAAATATAGAAAAAGATGTAATTAAAAGACACTCAACAATTAAAGTCATACGATTAATTGATAATAAATAATAACAATAATAAATACACATAATAAATTAATAAATTATATATTATTTTTAACATTTATATACAAAATTCAAAGATTCTCATATATTAAAGTTCAATGTATAATAATTAAGAGATTAATGATAATCCATTAAACTTTTTTGTTAAGGAACATACAATTCATTAAAGAATCTATATATTAAAATTGCACTCCGCGTGTAACGCGATTTTATTATCATTTTATTATTCCGATTCTAAAAATCATTCGACGCGCCGATCAATGAATTTTGTTGTAGCTTGTCGTTGATGAATTACATATGAAAACGACTTAATGTAAATTCTTGAAAAACGATCCAGTAACATTGTATCATTCTATTGTAACATTTAAATCTTTTTTTTTTGTAGAGTATTCTCTTCGTTTAAAAGTACGCTTACGCGCATGGAAAATTTATCAGAGAATTTCGAGTCGCTGCAAAGATGAGGTCTAGAGATTACGCACCGCAATTCGCATTAACACATTCGTCTGTATTCTCACCGCATGTTTAGCACCAAATATTTACTTATTTTAATGGAAAAACCTTTAAAGTAAAAGAAAAAGGTGTATGAGTTATTAATACAATTGACAATAATGAAAGCTGTCTTATAATTGCGTTTAATTGTTAGGATTTAATAACGCCGTTGTTTCCTTCGACTTTCGTGAACTCTGCGTGTTTCATAAGAAACGCATTTGATATGTATATAAATAGCTACTGTATTAATTTCTCTGATTTGCTACTTTATGCTTAATTCTTAAGTTTTTATTTAATATCCACAAACGCGGATTTAAATATGTTTCGAGTGGTGAACGAGCTCACGAAAATCGAATTTAAACGTTTCGCTTTGGTCGAGAACGTTTAGAATCTTACGTTCATATTTAATAGTTAATATACATTGATTTAGTGCTAAACGGAAGGTACGAATACGGACCTTGTCGAAAGACGCTCGCTTTGTCTTTCGACGTGTTAATACGTTTATACATTTATTCTCCTAAACATCGTATTGGCTAGATGACGACATCAATGATGTATCTTGCATTTATATATAGTGTGACACTCTATTTGCGTAACGAGCTTTTAGAGGAAACATATCACGCGTTTATTATTTCCCCATGCATCTCGTTCGCCGAAACCTTGTAACGTTCGCAATGATTGTACACATACGTTTCTTTGACAATGATGACGCTACAACGTTATGAATTATATACATCGAACATTTCGTTTTTTTAGTGGACAAATAAATCCTCCCCCGTGATATCGCGCGTGTCTCGCATGCATATACAGACTTTCGCTACCCTTTTTTTTTTTGTCGGTCGATCCCTTAATCGTATTAAGCCCTTTCGTGCGATGTAGTTTTACCGCGCTGCGCTTTTCCGCGTTTTTCTTTTCGATTTTCCGCCTGAAAACAAAACGAGCAATGGATGACGAAAGCTCGTTATTGTACCATGAAGATTTATCACATTCGCGTCCGCGCTAATTAATGCGCGATTGATATAAATCGTTTGCTATTGTGAGTTTTGGATAAATGATTCCGTTTCACGCGGCGAACTGTTCTTGCCTTTTTTTTTTAAACATGCCATATTTTCAGTGTAAATTCGTACATCATTTCTGTAAATTAATTCTGATTAAATATAATTTCATTATTCAAGTTTAAATGCAAAATTAAATTTAACTAAAATTAATCAGAATTAATTTCTAGAATCCGTAGGACTTTATAGAAAAATTAAGTTTAGACTGCTTACTGTTTGGTTCGGCAAGAATTAAGGGCTCCACCGACACAAATCTTCCAAAATTGATGATAATTCCATACTTCTTCGATACTCTGATTCTTTAATACATTTTTGATTTACGTTACATACAAATAGGTCGTTTAATAAACATTTAGGATTGTCTAGCTAGTGATAAGTCCTCTTCACATGACTGGAAATGACGTCGCTTTAATGAGCAATGGAAGGTGTAGTATATATTATGCTCGGAATGTGGTTTATATGATTAAAATTATCTCATCTATTGCCGTTAGTTGGAAAGATTTACTTTAGCACCAAGTATTACGATTTTACAATACCTATTATTATTTATATTTATATTTCATGATGGAACATTGCTGTGTAGAGAAATACATACGCATTGTATACGTTCACTCATGAAATTTATCAAATGTTTTTAAAATTCCATACAATTTTTTAATCTAATAAGAAGATTATATAAAAATAAATCTTTACAGTTTTTATGATTAAAAGAATTAAAAATAAATTGTAAAAATGTATTTAAAAATATGATTAAATGATACATTATTATATTTTAATAATTAAATATATTTTTAAAACAGTGCATATCTAATTAATATTTTGAAATTTTAAAAACATTTGATCAATTTCGCAAGTTGTATTGTAAATACTGTGTTTTTTTTCAAAAGTCTCGAAAGATTAGTCGATTCCCTCATTTTCTAAATAATTTTAATTATTTACGCTGAAAATAAAATTTAACACGTTGACCGCCAACACCTGAACTGATGAATCTTAAGCCAATGAAAAATATTTTTATGTAATCATAGAGATTTCTAATTAATTCTAATCTAATATCTATCTTTTGTTATATTGGTATAAAAAAATTGTTGTTGAAACGTTCTTAGAAATACAATTTCGCCCAGTTATATTAATGTTATATTAATATTATTCGACAGATAATATGTTAAAACCGAAAACATTGAGATAGTTTCCACAATATGTATGTAAAGACTATGAAAATGAGAGAGTTAGGACAAGCTTCCGCGCGCTCTGATAGACCCATCGCGAAACGATCCTACTTCGATCGACCGCGCAGAATTTTGATAGTGTCATCTCGTTATCTCTTTCGGTACACTCTAAAACCATCCTTCGTTCTATCCTGCGGCCCGTGCAATTTCGATATTGGCCTTGGCTTATCCGGCGATCTGGCGAGGCGATTATCGCAGTGAAACACTCGCGTGCTGCACGATCGTGATTACGCGAGTCTCGAAATTTATCGTGAGCCAACTGGCTCGCGAGGCAAGCGGGAGACGTTCGACCTGAGATTTTGCGTCGGATTTCAGGACTTGATTCGACCCCAATCAAAATCAAACTAGCTCTAACTACTCCTAATGTCTTGCAAATTTCATTGCTGCCGTCTTGCTTACACGCAAAGTCCGCCCGCCGCCGCACTATCCATCCACCAAAGTACACAGATATACGCACCACGCACACAAACGCACACACACATAAACACACACACACACACACAATACAACACACATTTGTTACGGTGCATGCTCTTCGACGCGAGTTACCTCGTACCGAAGTATAATGCATCTCGAGCGTTCGCTTCGGCACCTTGTCGCTCCGCATAACTTGGATCAATGTTTTCAAAGGAATCCACTGTCCCCGCGTATCTCCTTCACCCCCTCGCCAACAGCCTCGATGAATCGGTTGCAGTCCCAAAATAGGGTAAACACAGTACAGCGTGATAGGCTTTTCGGGGCGTCCTATTGTTTGAAACGCGAACAGGTATCGAGCCGATTTTCTCATTTTTCAATGAATAGACTTGTTAACTTTAACTACCGGGTTGTTTGAGAGAAACATATATATGATGAATGAAAAAGGTATTTGCACACCTCACATCTTTTTAGAATAATTTTACATCAGAAAGAAAAATATATTGTGCTGCAAAAAATATATATATATATATACACGTATATATATACTCTTTTTTCGCAGAATTATACTAGTTATATTTATATTAATATATAAATATTAAATAGAACAAGTAAAGTATACTCTCCATAATATATATATTTTCTCTGTATAACAACATAAAAATATATATATTTCTCTATAACAGATATATTATTAATTAAAAGAGAACGCACATCACTCTTAGCAGCAACATTTCCTTTGTGTAAAATTGTTCCGTAGAAGATGGAAATGTGCAAGTACTTTTTTAATCTACTATATATATATATATATATATGTTTACGATGTTTCCGCCGTTATACAGTGTAAGCTTTAATTTTACAAATAATTAAAATTTACTTGAAAATTTTAAGTAAATAAAATAGACAAATAATTACAATAAAAATAGCACGATTTTCGATGGTTTGGTATGATATTCATATCTCGGAACTTACTTATGAAATAACGAAGAACGATAAGGAACGTGTCTAATCTATTTCGAGATCAGACAGCGAGCGATTTAATTTTCTAATCATATCTTTTTGATTAGCACGTGAATTCTAAATTAATGACGTTTCGTGAATTTGTCGTCTGTTCCCTCGTGGGATAACTTCCGGAAACAAGCAAGCGAAACACGCAATTACTTTGAATTCCCAATTGCTTTTGATTTCTTTAATGTTGATCCGCTTCGTTGGATACGTTTAAAGGCCGGAAAGAAATTTCCGAGAAAATGCGATCTCACTTCTGTGTATGTACCGTTCTTTCTTCGGGAACAATTTATGATTGTTGACGCTGCTCGATTGCTCTCACCGTAAAACATTGAACGTTCGTCCGTTTAACGAAATCAAAAGATCACAAAGGAATCAGAAGGAAATACATTAGTGGCTTTGTTCGGACAGCTTCAGCCACTCGATATACTGCCTATAATAGTAGTAACCGATTGCATTTTCCGAGTCAGCGGTCAGATTGATTGCAATAAACGATCGCAAACTTGGGAAGAAGAAAATGCGCATTCTTCCGCGATGCAAAGTTTTAATGCTACTCCTCCGCAATGCTTTTATTTCGCCGGACAGCGACGTGACGAATGTATAGAGAAACACACACACAAGCTCTTTATTCTCTCTCTCTCTCTCCCTCTCGCTCTGTCTGTTTCTCTCGTTCCGACACGCCGAAGTCCGAAGCTTCGATTATCGACGTCAGCAACGCGATGACAATGTAGAAAATTCAATCTCGCTCGCTGTCGCCGTCTCGTTGGCGTCTCCGTGGAGAATAAAATCCGAGTCGTAGAACACGTTTCCCCTGTGTCCTTTCTTCTCTATCCCGCCCCCTTTCTTTTCTGATTGTCTTGTACAACGCAATTGTTTGCACGATCGTTTTGTCTGCATTCAAGTTGCGCGATATTTATACAAGTCAATCAACTTCCTCATTTCTCGCTGGCTTTGCTCTCTAAAAATTGCCTTATACATGCTGTTGATTGATTATTTTATTTTTTTCTTGCTTAATTTAGTTGATTCAATAAATTTTCAGTAGATATAAGCTCAACTCACACCGACAATTTGTTTTAATTCGAGAGAAAATAAAATATAAAATATTTTTTTAAATTTGCGTCACAATAATTGTTATCATTCTATCAATTTGATCTGTAAAATTAAACTGTCCCAAAATTAAAATCATTTAATTGAAAAATAAATAAACAATTAGAACAACGCAAATAAAATTTTCATGTTTGACATTTGACATCGATATGTTTTGCTGCCGAAATTTATGTGGGATTATTACAGCTGGTGATTCGCACAACCGTTACATTTACGATTTCTACATCATAAATCTTTATTGCTCCGTGAATGTGTTCCCGATGATAATTCCGATCTATCGCACGTCACCTTTTTTCCCGAGATATAACAATTTCTTGCGTGACGATTAATTTTCACGATTTATTGCGCGCTATTCACCACCCGCCGTGCTCGTGTCTGCCTGACCTTAACGATCTTTTTTCTCCCGCCAAGGTGAGAACAGCTGATTTCGACGATCGAACAGCTGCACATTACATTGTAATTATCCGCAATTTGAGAACCCGAAAAAGCGATCTTATCTCGTTTCGCATGTCTCAATTTTTTTTCCGAATGAATTTCGTGATTCGTGTATCTCATGATTACCTGTAATTTTAATCAAAGTTACACGCAAAATCCGCTTTAATTGATCTATAATTCCCAACAGAATGGCACGGAATACAAAATCATAATATGCGATACGGATGCAAAGCACGTATCAAAATACAGACATATCATAATATATGGCGTGTAAAATCATATATCTCGAATTCTGTGTTGCGATCGTCCAAAATACGTTCAACTAAACAGCTAAAGTCTTTCTTCTTTCATTCTTCCATTATGCAATGTATTTAATTCATAGACGGTGACAACTATTCAAACATTTTTTAATTAAATAACTTACACAATGCAAAGGATTTAAATCTTTCTTTTTTTATATATGCAATGTCATTATTATTCTTTATATATAAAAAAAAAGAAAATTTAAATAATTATCTTATTACGAGCTGTCCACAACTTTATAATATATATAATCGCAAGTTTTAAAAAGTTTAGATTCAAGATAATTTGAAAATAAGCTCTTGAATTATCCTTGGCGAATAAAGCCGAGTTAGTCGAGCCAAGTTCTCGATAATGAGATCGGAAATACTTCTTTCGTGACTGAAAATTGCTCTTTGACCTTTAGCGGTATCAGTTCGTACGTGAATCTCGAGTTTATCAGCGCAACTGATCGCACAGTTGCTGTCTCTTTTTTTTCTCTCTCTCTCTCTCTCTCGGTTGGTCTCTTATCGGTGTTGGGATCACAGACGGTCCAGCACCGTAGATCCGATCACAGGAGAATCTCCCGAGAGACATTCCCGCGCGATTCGCTCGTTACACGGTCGAAGGATGAAAATCGTCCTGTCGTCGACGTTTTGAAACGACAACGCGCGGTATCGGCACCGCGATCTTCATTGATCGCGATCGATCATAAGAGGATCTCGTTGGGCGCGCCGGCGAGGCCGATGGCGACGTGGAGGGGCTCGATGCAGCACGATGACGGCGGTCTCCGTCGGATATTACGGTCCTCGACGTGCGAGGAACGTTCCTCGGATCATAGGAAGCTTTCGTTGGGCGCGCTGGCGACGTCGACCGATTCGACGATGCCCTGATTGCTGTCGTCGTAATGTTCCGCGCTCTCGGCGCTCTCCGCGCCGCCGTAACCGCCGCCGGCGCCCGCTTTGATCTCGTAGTTATTAACCGGATCGCCGTATTGGCTCTGATAGAACTCCTCGCGCATCATGTGATTGAGATTGCCGCAACGGAAGAAGAGTATCTCGCGGAACGGCTTTCGGAAGTCCTTGTTGAGGATCGCGTAGATAATCGGATTCAGCAGGCTGTTGCAGTAGCCGAGCCAAAGGAAGAAGTCCGACAGGAAGGCCGGGATCGTGTCCGGGTCTCGGAGGAACGGTCTGATCAGCGCGAGAACGAAGAACGGTAGCCAGCAACCGATAAACGCGCCCATGATTATGCCCAGGGTGGTGCTGGCCTTCCGCTCCTTCGCCAGGTGGAAGCGCAGTTTCTTCTGATGCGGCGAATTGGTGACGCTGCACGTGCTATTCAGGTGGTTGCGTACGAGCGTCGTTGTCGTTATCTGCTTCGCCGTCGACGACGTCATCGACGGCGTCGTCGCCGTCGACAGCACCGGCTTCTCTATCCTCTGCAGCATCGGGCACTGCGACTCGTTGCTCTTGCGTGGACCGCCGGTGAAGCACCGAACCGCGTGACCGCTGCACTGTAAGAGAAGAAGAATTCAACACGCGTTATTTTTTACAATTGGAATAGAACACGAAAAGGAAATAAATATAAATAGCCTAGTGCGAATTGCGTTTCGGCATGCGGGATGTATTATTCAGAATATTATCTCTGTTCCGTTATATGCTATGCATTGAATCATAAATAATATTTCCGACACAAAAACATTTTTATCTTTTTCTGAACATCCTGCATATATCACTCTGATTCCATCTTATTAATAAATAACTCTTCAGTTATTTAAAGGATTGCATTGTTTACTGTCTCATCATTAGGATTGAGATACTCGATCGAAAAGAGATAGATATTTGTTATCTGCCTGCAAAGTTATTGTTGAATCAACTCAATACGTATTAAAAATAATTTTTTAATTATAATATTATAATAAAATTTCTAGTAAAACAATTCTCTCATATGGTTTAATAATACTACATTATTTAATAATGTGTAATTTGCACAGGTCAGGAATCAAACCACAAACTGCTTTTCTTCAGTCGGAAAGGATTTAAGTAGATGAGCACTATCAAAGGCACGCCGCCGACTATTGCCGCTGGCTGGCTTATTCGATAGCATTCTACTCATTGGACACAATATATTCAAGTATGTATCCAAAATGCATATCCTCACGCATGTAATATATTATATATATATAATGTATATATAAAATAAAAATATATTAATTTTAAGTTAAATTAAATTTAAAAATTACTGATATAATAAACAATTAACAATATAATTATATAGTAATATAATAATTGATAGAATAAGTGATATTAAATATATGAAAAGAGAGAAAAAAAGCACATCATATAAAAACAAATTTTTATAACTATTTTTACAATATGAATATGAATATCAATTTTTGAACCTTTTTAATGTTGAATGGAATAAATAACGTTCCTTGCAAGCGACATTAAATTTTTCAGCGGGTATATATTACACTTAGAATTACACTCAGAAATGATTTTCAATTTCGTTCGTAGTATCTTAATGCATTTCAGTGCACTTTTGCGTGAAAGGGAGCCCGGGTGCGGACTAAGTACTAAAGCATTTTCCAAGCCATTCGCGAAATACTTTCTGCGTGCGAGACATTTCTACACTTGCGAGAACTCCTTTTCAAAAAGGTACTTCTCTCTCTAGAAATTCCCACAAAAGATGCGGTATGGACATACCTGTACCGAATATCGAAGTTAATTCATACGCGAAAAATCATTCTTGGAATGTTGCTCTTGAATTACCTTCAAAGAGCTGAAAATAGTTTTCCTTCGTGAAATACGCACGCGGGCTTCCACCGCGATTCACGACCGTATTTACATAGAACACGATCTTTAGATATTAAGCAAATGAGACCACTGGAGCAACGACCACTTTAACGTAGTGTGGTTGATTGTGGTTGTGCCGAAAGTGCGCGGTTCTTTATGTTTAAATCATCAAGCGTATGCGGTTTCTATTGATTTTCTCATTGAGGAAGAAGGAGGGCCGAGAAATTATTCTATTTGGAGTTACACGACTGTTAGAACACGCCGTTTGTTTTTGTAAGCACCGATGTAAATTCACGACACGCCGCGGCGGAAATGGAGCGACGCGAAGAAGCGTTATATAACTAAGTCAAAATGCAGATGAGTCTTTCCGACCTCAGAAATGTAGATGACACTTAAGGTAATTGAGAAGCGGAAATACTCGCGGTTTTGAAACAGAGAGGGAGGATCGGACAACAAAAAGCTCGGTGATCTGCTCGGATCCTCGATGAGAAGAAATTTCGACTTTTTTTGCAATCGCGTGTTTTTACTATCGATATCGATCGTTCCTCTGGCCCCAATTTTAGGAAATATCTCGCTTCTCTCCGCAGGAAGTTTCGATCAACATATCTTCTCATTTATTTTTCGCTACTAAAAGTTTCTCAAGGCAAAGTGCGATTGCGAATAATTTGCAATAACGATTGCATAAGCTAAAATCGCATTAATTTTGCTAGAAATTAAATTAATTTCTTCTGAATCATTTTAATAGGGGAATAAATTTCGATAGTAAGAATATTTTTAATTTTACAATTTCATATTTTTGTAATATATAATTTTGTAAATAAATTTTAAAGATCAGGTTCTTATCGATCTTTTACTGTCGGCTGGATTTAAATAAATCTGATATTTTTTTTATATTTATTTTATAAATACAAAGTAATTATGGTTAATTAGAAATAAAAAGTTCTTTATAGAAGTTTTTTGTACTTGGAAAAAAACGCGGATTTAAAAAAAAAATGGCAAAGTAGAAGATTTTGTTTGACGAACTTTCTACTTCTTTCATATAATCGCCGTGACTAACTACGTAACTCGGAATTACTGAAATACTTTCGCTCTTAAAAACTCGCCGATTAGAGCAGTTTATTACGAGTGGTGAGCTACTACAGCTCTGCAACGAAACGAGAGTTCACAATTTGTTACAAGGCATCGTTGCCGTATGAATTCGTAATGACCGACACGACAGTTACTTCACTCTGTGTTCCGTTTCAGAACAGTAGTCTTGTCAAGGAGACTCGTTAAATATTTGATTTCAGGTCGTCGTAAAGTAGGCGACTGTCCAGACGGTTCTTGCAAGCGCATTGCTTACACGCGCGAAAGCCTCGCCTTTCACATGTCGCCATCAGCTTTAGATTAATTGTTAAACCAAATTAAATGAAATTTATTAACAGCAATAAAGCTATATAATAACAAACAAAATAAAAGAAATTAAAATATACAATAATCGGAAAATAATTAATAAATTAATTAAACTGCAGCCGTTCTGTAATCATTGTTTTCGATTATACGGCAATTTTCGATTTCGCGAACGATTGTTTCGATTGGAAAAGCATCTGAGAGCGTCCGCGATGACATCTCCTCGTAACAAAAGCGTCGTCTACATGTAGCGAGAGAGGAAAACTACTTGTAGATGAAGAGATAATGTCTTACCACTGTCAAATTATCCGGCTTGTCGGCGCGTACCTTCGATCTCATCTACAACAGACAAGTGTTTTACGAACACTTTCAGACTCAGATCAGAGACACGATGTCCTTTCACTACTATTGCGATATGAGTCAAGATAATGCAATATGGCTGGTAAGGGAAAGGGTTATAGGGAATCATGAATACACCCACGAGATCAACATATGGGCATGCTACGATGGTAGGATCGGATGATTGATGTATAAGCCACTAATTTCGCACTGGTAATCCCCAAAGCTTGCGTAAATTAAATTGGAAATCTGACACGAAATTAGGATAAATCCATTATTGAGCAGTGTATACGCTACGCGCAGTGCGCGCGACGTTTTCGTCGTTGACACGCTCGATTAGATTCCGAAACCCACGTGACACATAATCCCTGACACGGATTTTTAAGTACAAACGGTATTAGTCGGCGAGTGTGAAACGAAGAAGCGTGTTGATGTCGCTCGCTCGAACGTTCCAAACGAGCAAAGAGAGTTTGATTCGGTTACGGGATTTCAATCCGGATATGTTACGCGTGGGAAAGTGTACAGAGTGTTCTACACTCTTGTATTTCCTTCTCTTAAAAAATCGCGAATGTTTTGAATAATTTCAAGGTGATTTTTTTCTTTGCAACAAAGAATATAAAGATATTAATAGATTTTGGTCTTAAGCATTAAAAATGAAAAAAGCTTTTTATGGCGAATAAAGCTTTAGAGATAAAAATTTTCTTTTTTTTAGAAAAAAATGTTAAATTTAGAGAAGAATGTTAAAATTTAGAATTTAGATTCGTAGAATTATGAAATTATAAAAATATAAATTAAAAAAAATTAGAACAAAATTGTAGGAAAAAGTTTACAAAAGACTTTAGAATTTAGAGTTTCGGATGCGGATTTTTACAAAGGAGAAGAATTTTATCTCGCAAATTCCAACTTCAGAGTTTTGTTTACGCACACAAGAAGATCCATGACTCGTTAACATGATACGTGAGTATTTTACGTTACGTCGGTCCATTATCACGAAGCTCTGAGAGAGCGCGCGAGTTGTGACAGCACGGGATGACGATTTTAGTTGATTTTAGAGTGCTCGTGAGAGACAGTGTGACATAACGACGTCATGCACTACGTGATAGATGGTCGTCCGGATAGACTATGGTGCGAGAATCTCGTTGTAAAATTTCAGTGCCGTGGCATATCCTATAAAGCTCGCTTTACCACTCTGATATATACAGCGTATTCGTTTCGCAAGGACAGGTCAATCTTGTCTTATTAGCATTCCGAATTAAAAAGTTTCCGAGGAAAAATTTCTTTCGTTTCTTCGAAATCCATTCGACAAAGCAGCTTGTCTGTAACTTTTTTTTACAGGATCTGTCCTATCTAAAATCGTGAATTGATTAAAGGAGAAATTTTGAAGTAAAGGTGGTAGTACGTAAAAGTTGGAATTGTCGGACAAATTCAACGGACATGTAAAATTAATTAGTGATCCTAAAGCTATATCTATATTTCAAGTAACATATCAAAAGTAATTCTTTTTGTATGCAATGCTAATATTTGTGACAAGATAAACGAACGCGCACAGTTACATTTTGAGAATTCAATTTGAGAGAATATATTTTGTTGACGTGTTTTATCCGCATGTTGTCGGCGTTCGTTCACATTGCAAATTAAGCGACTACGCGTTGTGCTATTCGAAATTCGCGTTTTCCAATAAGCATAGCTAATTAAAGGTCGGGATGTAAATATTATATACACGCGCGTTTCCCTGCATTTGTTAATACATATTACAATGTATTTCCTGTCTCATTTCGTCGCATTTCCTGTTCCAACATATTAAAATTAATCATCGAGGGTACATCGCCGCGCGGGAATGACCAGTCGTTTGGCCGCTGTAATTACAATAAAACGTTTATTAAATTTAAATACGATTCGACAAACTTTTCAATAAACGACAAACGTGTTATCTACTGTGAGTACGTAATACAGAATCTCGCGTCATCGAGAAGCTCGAATAGAGCGAATAATGTATTTCTTGCTATTCCTGGAGATTGATCGAAATTCCATTCTATTTATATTCGTTCGCGTGAAAATTTTTCATTCTTGGTTCAAGTAAAGTTCCTCGAAGAAGGAATTTTTAATCATGCCTTGAACGTTTATGCTATACGTGCATGTTACATAACAATTTTTCTTTGTTTATACTTGATCCGCAATTTATTTTGATTTGTTTGGAATATATTTGACTTTTGAGAAATAAATCGCCATTTTTTATTATTTCTGCGTTATTCATGCTTTAATAATATTTTTTAATAATATTTTATAGAGAAAGATATATTAAGATATTTTTACATTTTATATATACATATAGATATATGTATATAAATATTATTCACACAATGTCTATTTTTAATATATTTTCTAACATATTTTGCATCTTTTGTTTTGTATTAATAAAAATAATTTTATTTCTGACGTTCTATCGTGTTTCTAGTTACAATTTTATTCTATATAAATTATTCGTGACGGATTCGAATAACTGTCCTTATCGATTTAGCAAAAGAATGTACATCCGATTTCCGTCACATAAGATTTTAAATAGAGGATCATGGAGAATATCTATTTGAATATTTGAAAATGTAAAGAATTGAATATCGCACATCGTATTCTCGTGGCTATGCTTTTAGGGCGTCGGAAGAAATTGCGTGAGAGAATAATGGCGTTGTCACTTAACATCAAAGTGATGTAAATCGATGCTTCGCGGCGGGATATAATATATATATATATATAATATATCGATTATATATATGTGATAGAATACCTCTGATGTCTAAAAAGTTTTTACGCCATCTTATATATGTACACCGAGAGATACATATAACTTATTAGTTTTTTATTATATATAAAATTTTTTCTTTTGTTTTCTAAAGAAAAGATATAAGTTATTTATTTATCTTATATTTTATGCAAACATTTAAAAAAAAGTATTTTTATTACGTAATCATTATCAGATAACTTTATCATAAAATTTTATGTGAAAAATATGACGTGAAAATATATAAATCATGCACAAAGAGTATAATTAATAATTACACGTAATGTTAATCACTACAGAAATTGCAAAATGTATAATAAAATTTAATTTATTTTACATTTATAAATAATAAACTGTGACGAGATGTGTTCTCTTGATGCATGTTTCAATGAGGAAGTGTTTTAGAGATATAAATAAAAAAAATATTATAAATAGCACATATTTGAAAGAAACATATATATCTAAATAAACTTTATAAATTTATAGTCGACGTTGCACACCGCTGCACGCCAGAATCTTGTAACGGAAACGGTCATCTCGTTTCAAGAAGAGGCGCTTAATTCTAATTTACGATCATTAAGTGTGTAATTAACAGCCGCCTGTTGACCGCGAGATTTCCCAGCTACCGTGCTCGTCGTGGAGCATAATTTGTCGTACAAACGCGAAACGCTGCCGGCGACGTGCCCGCAGCAGGTGATTATCCGTGAAATCGCGGCAGTCGAAATCTGATCATCCGATCATCGGATCAACAAGCATGAATGTTTGAGACTCTTTTAGCAAACGATATCGAGGCCTAGCCGGGCATTTGCGGGTGACGGGAAACAAATGAAACGCTATTTCGACTGAAAGGCACAAACGATGTGAAGGATATATGCATGCGTACATATTGCATGTGCACCATGGCCTCCTAATGGCCATCCTGCACACCGAATATACGCATCGATCAATAAAGAGCGATTGCCGCCGCAACCTTCCGCACCTCGTGCTCATCGACTATCGACTGCGTACGAACGTACCAGGAACAGAATTTGTTAGAGAGGGAGAGGACGGAGGAGGGAGTAGGGAGAAAGAGAAATGATATCATTCGTCTTAGGGTCGCGTCTATAGTAGCAAACTCCGCGATAACTGCTGCTTAAACGGCCCATTTGTAAGTTATTATTAGTTTGTCTTCGACAAACGAGAAAGAATGCATTCTTCTACATTCTTCTACATTAACCGTTTAGTAGCACATATGCATTATTTTTACTATTTCAAATCTTTTAATATATGTATTAAATTTACATATAATACTTCAACTTTTCTTTTCTAAACATTCTTCTGAAACCTTGAACCTGTGAATTTCTTCTGAATCTTTTAAAGATTCTCATTCATATTGTTAGAAAATAATCCAGACACAAATAACCCAGGTGTGACAATTTGGGTGTCGGAAAAAGATATGTCACAGTATGGTTAATTCTTCAAGTATTATTTAATTATAATTTTGTCCGTCTTATTTTTATTTTATCTAAATTTACATTTTTACATTTAGATTTTTGATTTTATTTTATATAGATGCACCATTTTATTTCTGCTTTTACTTTTATTTTATATGCATTTATATTCTTATATTGAGATTTTTATTTTTATTTTATATAAATGTGCTATTTTATTTTATATGGAGCATTTTTTTAGTGAAGGGGATTACACGTTTTCGTTTGCTATATATCTCTCAGGCAGGCTGATTAGAAATGCGAGTTGGCGAATAGGGGTCGTGTTGTGCGAATTAAAGCGAGGGTTTTACGGTCCTTAGGAGCTACCAGGTGGAAAACGTTTGTTCTCATGCGTAAAATTGTGTTTCGTGCACTTAAGAAGGTTTTGAAAATCACTCGGAAGAGAACGAAGCCGTACTCGTCTGAGGGTGGTTTTCTGTGACTATGAATTGCATTACGTATGAATTACGCTTCTGATATACAGAAGAGTAATGGATTATTTATTGTTATTGTTATTACCTATATCAAAATGTATTCGCGTTTCCGTAAAATACGAGGTGCAAAACATCTAAACGTATCGCACACATACACAATTTTGACAATGAATAATCCAATCAATGAATAATCTATAACTGCCTTCTCGCTTCCTCTAACGAGGGGAAAACCATTATAGTAATAGACCTCGCGTGGCATTAAATGCTGGAGCACCTGCGACAAAGCTCGTATTTTCACCGCGCATTTAGCACCAATGTGACCGCCTGTATGATCCTTCGTTTGATTAATTTAATAGTATTGTGTATTGATAATTTTGTGTGTGTATGTATGTGTGATGAATATATGCAACAATGCAAATATAAGATGGATATTGATTAATTAAAATTAGAACCAATAATAAAAATATAATTGGAACCAATTCCGATTTTTTAATATTATTGTAATAACAATATGGAAATTTTTAACAAAAATTATTTTCGACGGTATCATTATTAATATTCGTATTAATATTATTCAAATTTTTCTGCATTACGTGGAAGTATAAAGTTGGAAGCAATCATAATCGAATTAAATTTCGATATACATATATTGCAATAATTATTTCCACATTAAAATTCATATTTTAATCGAAATTAATATTCATTTAGTATTCTTTGTTTTCATTATTATCTTAATTAATATCTTACTATTAATATCTTGTTTGATATTGTAATTTAATGTTAGCATATAACAGAATTATCACGCGGAGTAAAGAATCTTCGGGCCTGACGTGCGTAAGGCCGGCACTGAGCCAATCACGTGACCCGTTGAATTTTCTAATGCCGATCACTTCATGTCACGCAATCTCAGTGTTTAGATGTGTTGTGACCGTTGCGCGTCCTGTGTACTTTTTGTTCTATCCTAGATTAACTGCGCATACAAGCGAGCGTCGGAACTAGCATCGAATTTAGGGATGAGTGAGTGTCTCTCAATGTAGTAATTCGTTCGCACAGTTGCGATTTATATGTATTTTGGCATTCATAACCGGTGTTCCTTGTACCGCGCTCCGCCATTTTATCGTGTTTATCCAGTTGATTTATTATCCAATATTTATCCATGCGTATTTTATTTATTTTGCAGCATCTACGTTTCATTTACTGTCCAGCATCACAAAGAGCATCGAAGTGATACAAAGCATCGAAAGGAGCATCGAAAAAGAGTATCGAGAGAAGTCTGGAGACAACAATGCCGTTAATTTTAGATACTAGCGTATTAATAAACAGTTGTCCGCGCGATTGTTGCTATAACGCTTATGAGCTGTGGAAGTTCAACATTCGGTAACGTAAACTGCCGGAATCAGTCTGCGAGTGGCATTTCAGGATATACATTAATGTATGATCGGTCGCGAACGCGTTTCCTCAAATCGACAATAATCCCACTCCGTCGGATCGCCGCCCATCGGAAAAGTTTGCTCACGAATATTTTATCGGGAGTGCCCAATCAGTTTACGGACGATCGTTTTATTGTTAATGCATGGGTCAATTCGCTCGATTGAACGCGTTTCTCCGTGGCTAATATTGATCGCGTTTCGCTAGATCGCTGTTCGTCGGAAAAGTTTGTTCTTCAATATTCAGTTGAACATCGGGAGTGCCGAATTAGTTTACGGGCGTTTGTTTTAGTGAGTGCGTGCTAATTTGCACGATTGTGGTCTTCTGTGTTATTTTTTTTTTTTATCGTGAGTGTGATTGTGTCTCGGAAACACATCTGGAACTAAGGAGGAGCATTGAGGCGCATTATCAAGGGAATCGTCGCCGTTTTATCTTGGTGCAATGGTGAGTCTTTATGTACTCTTTTTGTTTAATTTTTAAATCAAAACATTTAGTTTTTGAGACTTAATAATAACATACAATTCGAAGTTTATATAATAAATATATTTTTATTTGTTTCTGGAGACTATAAATTAACTAATAAAATTATTTATGATTAATATATTGTATTATAGATTTTAATTATTTTATTTTATTAGTATTATATCTTACAAAAATATTATACATATAAAGTTTATTTTAAAAACTATAACGCAGTTATTTTATATTTTAAATTGTTTATTTAATATTGTATTTTAATTAATAAAAAGGGCAAAAAGAATTTTACCAATTATATGTTTTGTCAGATATTTTTTAAATGTTTTGATTTAAGAATTAATTATTTTATAAGTATTTCTAGATGAGACAATGAATACAAAATAAATAAATGAAAAAAGAGATATGAGAAATAAAAGAGAGAAACAAAATACGCAGCGCGCATTAATGTTATGATATTTTAAAAAATAAAAATACAATTAATTGATAGAAATTTGTTAAAATTCTGACTAAAATTTAAATTTGATTTAAATTGTCGACGAAAAAAATTAAAAATTTATGCTCTACATTCCACATTTTGAAAATTTCCATACGACAATAGAAATATTGTCACCATTTATAACAGTTACAAAATGCACGCCAAGTATCATAATTTACATAAACACCAAGCTCGTTTGTTTGTCATTTCCGTAAATTTCCGAAAAAGCTACGGGCGATAACAAAAGTTCTCGCGAAGATGCTTTAATCGTGGTTTATCCGACGGCAAAACGCGCGAGAATGCGACCAAGTCGCTCTATTCGACGGAAATGGTTCGGGGATCCTTTTCACGACACATTTCCTTTGAGGGCACGTTTTACAAGGCGCGAGGTGGCAAGGTGGCGAAATGGATAGGTAGAAAGACGGCCTTAAAACTCCGTCGTTCCGACATAATATATAGAGCGTACCGTATGAAACTACTGGACGACGTATACTTTTTACAAATCCGTCGATTTATCACGGTCTTCAAGAGCGAAACGTGTGCTCCGCTCTCGTCCAGACGGAACGCGATCCGTTTTTTCACGGTCGAATGGTCGAACCTCGTAACGATATTTTACCTCGATAACGATAGTTTCAAGTTAAACCAGTGTAACACGATTTTTTTTCTCAAGCGAGAAACGTTGCCGCATTGACGGGACTTTTGAACTTTGACCCTTTCGCTTTCAAAAGTGCCAAAAAGCACTCCAGTTGTAAAGGTAAATTCTTTTTATATATTTTTTTAGTAACATATGTACCTAACTCTACAGTTATTTTGGTATCACGGGGAACATTCTTAAAATTATTTTTAGTGTATTAAAAAATTTGACTAATTGTAGAAATCTATTATTTCTCGTATAATATCTACATAATTTTAAATAATATTTATATAGTATTCAAAATTATTCAGTGTCACGAGTGAGGATTTTTATCGAAAAATATGTAGAAGAGGGCGAGTTGTCCTTGCCACGCGCGCGGAGTTAGTTGGACCGAGACTTTGTTTACTTTAAGCGGCGACGCGTACCAGACAACCGCGCTTTCTGGAAAAGACAGATCTTATACGTCGCAGTAATATCGCACGCTTAAAAAGACGAATTATGAAATATTACGAACTTGTTTTACTTACTTGTTGATAATAACCTAAATTTCGAAACTATAAATTTAAAAATTTGAAAAAATTGTAAAATTGCTTACAATTAGTCATAGAACAATTTACGCATTAAATTTAAAATTTTTTCTTCAGAAATAGAGACATTAAATTTAAATGTTTTTCTCAGTGAATAAAGATGTTAAATCTGTATACTTTAATTTTTTTCTTAAATAAATATTTAAATCTATATTGAGATTTTCCTTTCAATAAGCAAGTCCTAAATCGAGATTTAGATATTTTTAAATAAAGACTTTACATTTATATAAACTTAAGTTTTATTTTTAATAAATAAAGATGCAATTTATATTTAGATTCTTTTTTTTTGAAATAAAAATTTATTTTTACATTTAGATTTTTGTTCAAGAAGCAGAGGTATTTTAATTTGTTTTGCGTGTAATCAGTTTGCTTTTCGTAATCCTCACCATCGTGTTTGCGAATAGAGATTACAACCAGTTTTACATGACAGATATATAAGATTCTGCATATAGCATAAGCAGTAGCAGTAGTAGCAGCTTCTCCAAGTTAGGTATTCTTGCGCAGTAGTAAATCAAGTCGGGGCGCAGGATATAATTCGCGATATCACGCTAACGTTACGCTTTAACGTAATATTCTCCTCCTCGTAGCATTAACATACGTCTTTGCGGCAACGCGACGGAAAATAAAATCGTTCGATACACGTTGCTCTAGCTCGGTATAAAAAAATTTAATAAATATAACATTTATTATGTTATTATAATATTTATAATTTATAACATATTAACCCTTAGTCCCGACGGTTCTTTTCGGCACCTTTAATTCCGACTCATGGGTCGTTTGCGTCTTTGCGTTATTTGGATTAGTAAAAACGCTTTAAAAAATCTGAAAAAATTCATGGAGCTTCTTTCAACCTTCAACTTGAAGTCCCAATCATAATATTTCGATAAAAATTATTTTTTTAAGTAGGGGATATGGCGCGTTCCGTACCCGTTTTCAAAAATTACAGCACTTTGAAATTTCGCTTGGGTCAAAAACGACCCATGAGTCGGGACTAAGGGTTAATATATTTAAAATAAAATTTAATATTTATCGGGTGTTCAGGTTTAATTCGAACGCTAAATCAGCAATGTTTTTTCGCCGCAACTTTGAGATGTGCTGACATGAGCGGTAGCGAGAGGGAATTGCGGTTCCTATCGATAATATCTGACGCCTATATATCCTCGCCGATAATATTGTTTTCGCGCAGTTTGCGGTCCCTATTTTCGCCACCTTTCTATATAACCGGACTCCCGTTGTATCCGTTCATCGCCATCACCGGTTAGACAAGAATTATTCCCGTCGCTTTCTCTCATCTTCGCGTGACAGGTCAGAGGTGGGAGAAGGATTCAAGCACGAGCGTAGGGACGGGGGAGAGGAAGGGGGATGATGGGGTGGCAGGAGATAGATGGGTTAAACCCATTCATTTGTGACGTAGATTAATATCTCTTTTGGCTTCGGCCAAAATTTCGCGGCGTCGGGCGTATAGTTGTGGTTGCCACAATGACGCATGGACAATATAACGGAATAGTGAATGTAACCTTGGCCGCGTCGACGCGTGTTCCTCGGTCGGCAAGAGATAAAACGATTCCCCGGTCGTGTCGTCATCGCGAATGCAAAAGCATTTCTCCATCGAGCAGTATTAAGGGTGAATGTCGAAAGCGGAATTGCAGTGGAATCGTCTCCGCAGTAGAAGGGGTATTATTACACAATTAGGTTTCAAGCAAAATTAATCTTCTAGCTACTGTCAGAGGGAAAGGAGGGAAAGGAGGGAAAGGAAGAGAGAGGGAGGTGGAGATAGAGATCTGTTTCTCTTTGCAATGAATCAATTAAGGAGCGTCGAGCTGAAAAGTCGGCAACAGGAATTTCAGATCCTTTGCGCGAACTTTGTCGTTATGTTGTGGTGGAAGACAGCCGTCTCAGCATGCGAATAGTTGTACGAGAAATATTTAATCCTTTCAGTTGCGCGGCGGAATAGAAACAGAAGCTAGTTAGAAATGTTCAATCCGTTAATGTGTTCATTACAAGCGACAGAATTTAATAATGTAATAGCGATTGAAATATAAAGCAAAGTATAACAAAGTACATCGAATACACTGATAAAATGATAATTATTAGTAAACTATTAATAAATAGAAAAATAATTAATTATTTAAATTAGATTTCTAATTAAGCTATTTTGAGGATTAGCATATTTATACTTATCTCTTTCAGTAATCTCTATTAGCAATATTCCAGATGTTTAATATTTTTTTATTTGCTATAATTTTTCCATTCAAGTTTTCTTTTCGAGATGCCGAAGATATGATCAATCTTGCCACAAAGGCAACAGACGCTAGAATATATTTGATCGTGCCCCAGTTTCATCCTTCCCCTTGCAATCGTCCTTCGTACAAACGGTTAATCGCGATTTCCGATCGCGTTTTATTTCGCCGAAAATACACCATATAGATATACCTGCCTACCTGTGCTCCACCGCCGCGTTGAAGTTCGCCAAGTTTGATAGGTTTCTCGCCCTCGCGCGTTGCACGAAACCGGCATTCGGCTAGCATTTTAATAAAACGTGATCAACATTTCCCCGCGCTCGCCCGGGCCTTTATAACTGGGTCGACTTTTCGTAACGTTCGATAACTGCAGTAGCAGCAGCAGCAGTAGCAGTAGCGAAAACCAAGTGAAGTTTCAGCACGACGTTTATTACAACCGCCGGATACGAAAACGGGTTTAATGGAACGCAATAGCTCGGCGCGAATCCAGTTTCCGGGTAAATTTCGTTTCTGCACTTTTCTTCGTTAAGCGTCCTCAGTTCGCGGTTTTTTAACTTTATTTTACACGTGTCACTTTTCTATGAGTTTATCGTGGACCCAATAGTTTCATGAAAAATTAGCCAGCATAAATAATATTAATATAATACTATAAAGTGTGGCTCCAAAATAAGCAATGATATAGAAGGCAATAAGAACCAGAAGCGTGGTCGAGCGCAAAAACTGTTAACTATTATAAATTAATATACAAAAAACCCAACTCTCCGACCGCACACGCAATACCTCCCGGCACAACACGTAAGAGCGCAGTCAGCTTTTTCTATTATAATTTATGATAGTTAATAATTCTTCCACTCCGACAATCGCACTTCTGGTTCTTATTCCTTTCCATGTCATTGTTTATAAATAAGATTTTCAGTTACATTTTAATGCAAATTTCTTTATTATATTACAGTTAGATTATATATTCTCTCTGTTATCGTCTTTTTAATTCTATATTTTATTATGTTATTTTTATTTTGTTATGTTTATTATATTATTAATATGTATTTTATATTATAATACCTACTCAATTATATTTTAATGCAAAATTATATTACATGTAGCGTAGCGTAAAATTACTAAAAATATCACAATATGAACAGCAAAGAATTATCTTTATTAAAAATATTGGCGGGAATATGATGTACAAATTATTAACATAAAACTTTTCTGAAATTAATTATTTTTTTAATTACGTTTATATAAAATTCGATCACACTGCACACAAATATAAATTCAAATCTTACAATACAAAAACACGTGGGATGTTAATGTCCCCATTATCGCGAAGTTTCCCATCGCGCCCCAGCCGAGAGTAATTTAACTTTGTGTGTAACGTACGAAATACACGATACAAAGTGTTGTTCATTCGAAAAGTTCTTGGGGAGGGGGGAGGGGGGGGATCAAGAGGTTTCGCGCGGTGCCGGATAACAATAACATTGTTTCGGCTTGTTTCTGACCGTTGAAAACTTATCGTCCGCATTGTTACCGGGACTCTGGGCTCGAAACCAACAGCGTTCCGCGTTTCGCGATCTGAAGTCGAAAGCTCTGTACTATCGACTAATTGGATGCAGCCTCCACTCGATATCCGCGGGTGCAATTGACGTACGCTTTGATGCATTGTCATGTAACAGGCGGGGAAATAAATGAAATTGCAATCCATACGAATACCACGCACATGATGAAACTGATCGCGCTGTTTTTCTTTCTTTATTAAGTCTTTATTAGCTGTTTTTATTCATATGTATCGATAACGCATGTTATGATTTTTTTTTCTGCATGATGCTCCTCATATTACGCACACTCGATATTTTAATATTTTGATATTTCTGCCGAATACATTCTCGTTATTCTCATATGTCAATTATTCATTTTGTATTTGCATTCAACGATGATGCATGCGCGCGCACATCGGCACATTTTTCTAAATCCCCAGCATCAGCTATCGATTCGAATTCGTAATATCAGTTTTTGCTTGCGTACGCATTCCGCCGAAAATATTTTTCATTTTACCGCGGGAGTGCTCTCAACCTTGAATTGTTTATGCTGTTTTCACATAAAAACGAATAAACGCTGATTGTAACTACTTTGTAAAATTTAAACAAGGAAATAATGATATTAAAAATATTACTTGGAAACATTAATAATCGTCACTTTTTCCAGTTGCATGTATTTCGCGGAAATAATAATAATACCATTTGAAAGTAATACTATTAATAATAATCATAATGTGCATGTATCAGTTTAAACATGGAGAATTCTGCGAAATCTATCAATGATAATTTTCAAGCCGCATAGCGTGATGCATGATATCCGTGGTAGCAATCTGCAAACGCGACGCCCCGCTGGCACGATAATAATTAAATCCCGTATACGTGGCGATGCGAAATAGCGTTTCACGGCGACCTTGGGTCGTCATGATAGTAACGAGGTGAATTTATCCGAATTGTAATTCCCAGCCCAGTATCGCGAATAGTGTCGGACGAATTCCTCGCCTCTGCGAGCAAGCAGTTCGTAATCGAGCCGTGAATTCGTAATAAACCGGTGCGTGTTACGCCGGACGAAGCGGTTAACGTTAATTCGCGCTTCGGCGGCTTTATCGGCGGTCCGTATTAAAACAATGTTTCGCTATCAAACGAGAACGAGGGAATAACGTGTGTCGAGGCTCAACCAGCATCCTGGATATTGTTAATCTTTCGTTAAATCCACCACCGTTCGTAGCCAGCGGATTACGCATTGTATTGCGGCTCCACTATTCTCGTGGACTTATCGATAAAATAATTATCCAGGTCTATATCCCCCTCGGGCAAAATATTTCCACCGACATCCGCTCTCTATTGCCAATTTCTATTTCTAGCTTTTCAGTTTAGATCAACAGCGGGTTATAGATTTGCGAACGGGAAATAGCGGCGGGAATTATTTTGCAATTTGTTGATCAAATAATTTTCATTAATATGCAATGCAGTATTAAATATGAATAATACGGAAGGGGTTTGTCAAATTATATTACAAAATGATAGCAATAGAAAGGCCTAATATAGAATGTGCGTTGTGTTTTATGTCCAAATATTATTATTAGCATAATATAATTTAATCACGAATCAAAATATCACGATAATTAGATTTACAAATAAATAGGAATAAAGTAGATATAAATACAAAACTATAAGAGTAAATTAATGTGTGTGGAGCATAAAATATAAAAATAAATAGAAAATCAATTTGATAATAATTATATTTATTATATCAGTTAATCATATTATAATTTATTATATCAAAGTTATGGATTATAAAATATATTAGCTAATTTTACAGAATTTTGTCACAAAATTGGTGGAGATGTTTAATTTATATTTAAATTTAATCATATGAATAAAAAATGTCTTTATTCTCAGAAAAATTGTATATTTCCATTCCCTTTATATAATTTTTTAAGTTTAGTTTAATAAAAATATATATTTACTTAATGGGAGATATGATTTTTCGCGGAAAATAGAAAGATAACCATCTCAAATAAATATTTAGAATTTAATTTAAATAAAAATATATTTATTTAATAAAAAATATGGTTTTAGCGGAAGATAATTATCTTAAACAAATGCCGGTGGACGTATGAGGCAAAGCGGGATTTGCGACAGACGAGACTGTAATCGAGCGAGCGGGCAGCGCTTGCGATAACTCGGTTGGCGTCGGAGACTCGATTAAAAGTCGCAAGCTCGCCACGTTGAAACGAGTTCGCAAATGAGAGCCCCCAAAGAAGGCTTTTCCGAGTAGACGGAAAAGAACGGAATTAAGTTTTACACCCTCGAGCCGGCTCACCGGCGTGGCTCACTCTCGTGTGGTCACGCGATCCAACTACTGCAATTTTCTGCATCTGTCGCGAGCGCGCTTGGTAAACTTCGTCCCGGTTTGCGGTTAGAGAGGAACACAGAGAGAGAGAGAGAAAGAGAGAGAGAGAGTGAGAGAGGGGGGGAATGAGAGGGGGGGAGGGGAAGAGAGGGGAGAGTCGTGGAAACCGGGCCGGTCGTTTTCATTCCGATTCACTCGAACAGATAGACGAGTATTCGTCGTAGAAAATGAAAGTCGTACGCCAAGGCAGCGGGCGCGGTCGGTCGCGATGCAAGCCATCGATAACGGATATCGAACACTCCGAAGCTTTCGTGTGCGCCGTCTCGAATCTCTTCCTCCTCTTCCTCCTCCTGCTTCTTCTCCTCCCGCTGCATCTTATTCTAATTGAAACGTTACGCTATCGAATTCCACGAGGATATCCGCTTTGCTGATTCGCCGTCTGATTCGCGAGAGACGCACTACGTAATTAGTTTCCCCTCGTCTTTCGCCGAGAGTTTTATCTCCGGGGAAAAGATTAGTTATACTCTCTTGCTCTATTTCTCCCTCTTTGTCGACGACATCGTTTCGAGAAGTATGCGTGCCTTGTGACGTAGATAAAACGGACATTAAGACGGTATAATCGTTGCATTGCGAACGAGAACGGACCTTATAAACACCGAGTGGGCGGATGAGCTTGCGATTTGAGAGGGTAATAAAAATGAACTGTCACACTCATTTCTCCCGCTTTCCTTAAGAATTTCTTATTTCACTTAACTCCGGCCATTTATTGGCCACACCCCAAGTCTCATAAAAATACTACGCGACAATGAAGCTTGCCTCCTCTCGGTACTGCCGACTTTTTAGTGATCTTCGTGGCGCGTCTTTGTCAATTACGGGCTTTATAATATAGCGCGATAGAATTCCGCAGTTGAAGAATTCGGGCTTAGAGGCGCAAACCGAATCGGAAAGCTCGTAATGTTTAAACATATTATATTAAAATACACTTGATGTGTGTTATACAATAATATTACATAATAATGCATAAAATAATATTATGACATTAAATATAATCAATATATATATATATATATATATATATATAAAGTAAATTTTACGTTGTATGTATAATATTATATGTTAAAATGTATAATATTGTCGTTATAATTTGTTTAATTAAAATTTTTGAAAATTGCTTTGAATATCACGTCGATATGGCGTTTTCAATTTTTACATTATGAGCGACGAGATTATATACATTCAGTTTGCTTTAATCTTGATTAAGTATTCTTCCGCATTTTCTTAGATGGTAGGTATTAAGCATAACTTAAAGATCTGCAGAGAAGAATAGCGGATGTCATGAATGATTTATAAGCTACTTCCGTTGTTCGCCTGAAATTTGTTCAGCATGTGGCTTTTAGCTGCGCCATCGCCCCGAGCTGTTCAGTTTTCAATTATTTTCCTCTTTCGCAACTTTTGCAGCCCAATCGATATCGTGTATTATTATCACGTCACACTCAAACGGGAGATAATATTAATTAGCACGATCGTATGAATTATTGACATATTTATTACGCAACGTTTCGCGGTTTTTCGGCAAATTTTTAATACGCTCGTCTGTTAATTAGCAACTTAGCCCGATAACCAGAGTTCCGCAGTTTGCATAATTATTCACGTGCTTTGATGTGGCGCGTTTTACAGTGTCGCGCAGTACAACGCGTCTACCTCTCGTCATTTCACGGATGTTTTTCGCGGAAATTTCGGCGAGCTTTCAATCCACTTATCGACACGTTACTCGCGATATATCCTTGCGAATGTCAATCACGCCGGGGCTTGCTTTTTTTTTCGTTTGTTGCTCCGCTTCGCTGCAGCGTCGGAATGTATTCGGAGCTGGCGGGACAGCAACGTTAAAATTGCCGGCCAAATGCGATCAACGCGATTCACAGCGTGCGACTGGCACAGTCAGTGATTCGAATCGATCTATGCCGCGCCGCGCCGCACGACGTCGGCATCGTGATATATCCCAGAGTGGAGCTCTCTTTAACTGCATGCATTTTCTCGAGCCTGTTATTATTTCAGCGCGCACTGTAAACCGATAAAGATTATTTTGGGGTCTTTTCATAAAGTACACGTTATAAATTAATTTGTATATATTACAAAAATATCTCAAACGTATTTAATATATTTAATGTAATTATAAATAAATTATTAAATATATAACTGCATTGCTGATTGATAGGCTTTATTATTTTAAGAATACTAGCATGATACTATATAATAAACGATGTCACTTTAAGCGCGTTAGAGAGAAATAAGGGTTTAGTTATTGTCCAAAAATCTCGCAGAAGTTCTCAACGTGTAATTGAGCCGCGGCACCGTCAGTCGAGGCTATTACAATAATAGCGAGACAAATTTACGTCGCTAGCATCCAGAGAGTCATTTACAATACTTTTTATTCATATTTTGTCATATTTTCATTGTTTATGTTACACGTGCAAAATTAACGGAAATCATTTATTATAAATTGTCCGCGTTAGACAGACCGCTTTGCACACCTCGCCGGAAATTGTGCATTTATGTCTTCTATATTTAGTGATTTATCGTGCTGCAAAATCCGAGCGTTGTCGGACTGCGCGAAACTGCTAAACTCCGGAAATATAGTTTTTACATTTCCAGACACGGTTGCGAATAATAGCGCGATGCGGTTGGCGCGCGCGGACGACGAACGCGAACTTTATTGACAAGCGGCAAGTAAATAATTATATAATTGACATCGCAGTTGCTGAGCCACGTAATCAAAGGTTACGATTTATTCATCAATCCGCCACCGCGGTGAGTAGGCGACGATTAAATATTGATCGGTAATCAATGTACGTCGGGCGCAAGCATCATTAATAACCTTCTGTTCGCGCGAGCATTGTTTCGCACGATCAATGTGTCATCGACGCTCGCTTTATGATCGTGTCTCTTATAGCTCTTGTGGTTGCTTTCCTCCCCCTCCCTCCCTTATCCCCCTTCTCTCGCTTCGTTCTCCGGCAGCGAAATAACAATGGCCGGAAAGAAACTGGGTGAGAGTAATCAGCGAAGAAACTGGTCGAGTGTCAAATTACGATCTTCTCGGCGGGATCTTTTTACGACGCGTCATAAATTGCAGGCAACAACATCATTTGTTATATCGACCCCCGTTCGTCCGCCGAAGGTACGCTAAAAAGCTTGACCGCCACGATCAGCAGCTGCCGATGACAGTCACTCGAAACTTGCTCGCGTGAATTCCCAAAGAATTCGTCGGCTTCGTGTTTTACAACCTGTCGTCGCGCTCGACTGACATTTCAACGCGTTGACATTGTGACGTTTGACGTTATCACCGCGGGTGCAGGCGGCACACGCATTTATCGTTCATTTCTGCAATCTGTATGCGTCTGTGTGTGTGTGTGTGTGTGTGTGTGTGTGTGTGTGTGTGTGTATGTGTGTGTGTGTGAAATTTCGCGTTCCAAGTGAACTGGTTGCGCAGTAAAATTCGCAAATTGAGCTGTCCTGTCCGGATAATGTTTTTCGCGAAATTTATGGCTTTCTTGGAATTACAGCTATGTCCCAGATATTGGACATGTAAATCAATTTATATAATTAACATTCCGATATGTACAATATTAAATCTGTGCAATTAATATACGCTGTCATAATTTTATTATACATACATGTACAAAATAGCTATCTTGTTAAATAAATACTGAAATAATTAATATTTTTTAGAGTTATGTCATACGATATGTGACGAATGCATTAAATAACATGATTTTATATATGTTGTTTGTTTGAAATAAAGGAATTAATTTAGAAGCGTTCTTGATCGCGGATAAAAATTGACGGTATTTCCGACAATACAAAAATAATGAAGAAGTCAAGAATGAAATTTCCATAGAGATTCCATATTTTCATGAGCCATAAAGAAATCGAGAATGAATAGTCAGTCACGCATACTGTGGTTAAACATTGCGTTGTAATCGGCAATTTGCTTTAAGCATCGCCTTTCTCTCGCCGGTTCACTCTCACGCAACCGCTGTAGCGATAGAGAACTCGATATTTCACCTACTAGTGATGTTAAGGATATTCACAGGCGAGTGTAAACGATAAGGGTGTAAAATCAATAAGATAAACTCTTAGTTTTCTACTTATCCAAGCGGGTTACGTGCTTCAGATAATTGCAAACTAGGTAAGAACATGGCATTACATGCGATAGCATTGATTGCGTTTCAGATTACACAGTAATAACAAACTCAAAAGTTAACGATGTTAATAAACGAGAAAAGTGTTTTTTAAAATTTAAAATAAATAGAATTTGCGTAGGTGTTGCGTAGGTAAATTATTTCGCAGTAACGCCCACATCTTGGACATTAACATGCAATTTTGATCGGCGGTTTATTCCTTGGGGTAAACCCGCATGAGAACCTACAAGATATATTTTAACATGGAAAATCAATAAACATAGATATGTAGTTATGAATTATTTAGTTGTTAAAACGATAATCGTTATCTTCGTGCAAGATTAATGCGGCGCTCTATCGCGAGACTTTGATTTCATAAAATGTTACAGTGTACAAACATTAATAGAATATACGAGATATCAAATAGTTATTAAACGTGCTTCGTTACAATGAATTAAATCAACCAATATTATATGTGTGTATGATATACATATCAAAGGTCATAACGAGGTTTATAATTGTTTACGTCATGCGTCCCCAAATTAACATTAATTTTTGTATATTTTCGCGTTTATATCGTTTGTTCTTTCGCATTGCTATTTGCGGAGAAAATAATAATGATCGGAGAAATAATAATGAGCACGGACTTAAATGTCAACGATTAATAATTGTGCAATTACATTACTGTCGTAAAAATTATTCCGACGATGACTTACCAATAATGTTCGTAGGCGTGTAATTAAATATATTTGGTTTGTGTAAATACACGCTTTTACCTGGCAATCTTTTCTCCGGCATGATTACACGCGACAAGCGCATTCGTTAGTCCGTCGCTTAACCGCATTTAAAGTTTAAAAGCCGCCTGATTGAATCTAATAGTCGTCGCCTGTAAAATTTACGTAATTGAACAACTGTTGCTGATTAATCGGGACTCGTCTACGCGCGCGTTGTAAAAGTCCTTCTTTTTTTTCTTCTTGCCTAATGTGCACTCGCGATAGGCATTGTCGCGCGCGTAAATTAATTTACTGTCGCACATAAGTGCACACGCACACACACACGTGACATTCGCACACGCAATTACTTACTATTCATATTTGTTTCTCTATTTACATAATATTCCACACACGGCATGATAATAGCGACATAATGTAACATTCTCGTGAATTCATTGCCGTGATATTACGTAATATGCGCCCGATCAATATGTGTCCATTACGAGAGATATTATTAACACACCGCTGTAACGGCACTCATATAAAAGCGGTAATAATAGTCGGTCGCAGTGGTAATAACAACAATAATATATTATTACACGCAGCTACGTGCTGGCTAGCGTTTGTCTTTAGTTAAACGGGCCGTACGGCTCCCACTTTGGCAGCAGTTCAAATTCTTTTTGTTTATCGCATATTCCAATATAATTTCGTACTGCATTTCACTCATTAAACGTGCGGTCGTTACATTGATTGCTCATCTATTTGCCTACAGTAATCGTTCACTCCGGATACTTTTGCAATCGGTGGGAAAATGTGGCAGTAGCTACAGTAGTATAAATTATCAAGGACGCAATTATCAAGGATATTTCAGTTTTTAATATCCATTTATAGATATTGTAGAGAGAAAGAGAAAGAGAATTAAGGCAGCCTGCATATCCTCGGACAATCATGAACAAATACGCGCGAATCGTATTTGCTCTTTTATTGAGTAAACAAACTGCCGCAACCATCATAGAGATATAGCGTTACAATATGGATTCTCGCTCGTTTAATCAATCGGATCGCCAATCAATCTCATCCTAAATTGTAATCTCAAAAATTAAAGCAAAATATTGATATTAATAACACACAAGTATATATAATATACCTCTAATTTCTCACGCGCGCGCGCGAAAATTAATGTTCATTCAGCTTGATAGAAAAAATAACTTCCGTCTCGTTAATTTCAAGATTATAAAGCGATCTCCTGGAGAGCTATTTTAATTTTATTTTATTTTATTTGCTTTCCTTCGATTTTATTTTATTCATTATTTTTTTATTATTTTTTTTTGCAGGGTAAGTCTTGCACAGTTTTCTGATTTGAGCATGACGTTTTCAATCTCCTTCCGCCTTTGAATTTGGTCCCGCGTGCGAGGTAAGTTGTAACGAATAATCCGTGCTCTAAATGACTCTTTTTTTACGAGAAAGTCAATCAAACAGTAATAAATCTCGAGCAACTCACGCTTTCGAGTCGACAGTCGACCGGCGGCAATTCCGACTTTATTCGAACGAATGGCACGCCCTGGGAGAAGAAAAACTCGTTATTTCCTGCTTCTCTCGGTCGTATAGACGGATATTGCCGTCGTGTCTGTCGAGAGATTCTTTGAAATTCCGAATAAATAAGATAAACAAATCGCGCAACAGCACAGCAGGCGACTGTGACCGACTCCGGACTAAAGAAAAGGGAGTAAGAGGAAAAAGAAATTAAGAATATACTTTTGTCGTGCCGCGTTGCATTTCCACTTCAGTTAAAATCCGCTAGTATTTTATGTAGGTTTCTGCCTCTCGCAGGAAGGAGAACAGAATTTTAATTATAAGATTGCCGGCGATCGCTTCCCGTTTTTATTCCGACCTCTTTGTTATCTTTTTACTACGTTACGAGAGATACGATAACAAAATATGAAGCCTTAAAGTACTCGTAGTCGGAAATGAGAGCGCATTATTTACAACCTCTGATTTAAAGGATGATTATAGACTGGTATTCGCAAACAAATTATGAGAAAAATTATGATTGGAACATTATTAAAGAGAGAGCGTTGGTTTTTTTTTGCAAAATTTATGAATAAACGTAGATTGATGAATTACGATAGGTACGTAAAACTGAGCGTTCATTAAACAAATGAACTGTAAATATTATCCTATCTACTCTGGTAAACTTCGCCGGAGTGAAACATTTGCCTAATAACATCTGTTAATTAATTTGCATTAGAAACGCTGTGTAATTGCTTCTCGTATGTACACGTTGCTTTTTGCAGCGCGTGCTCTTTGTCGAAGGGCGTAATGTAGTGCTTGATGTTGATACGATACGAGAGGATGCTTCTGACGATGTCTTCCACTCGAGACGCTCCCTTTGAAAGTTCCAAGTCGCGCATCCGACGTGCTTGCCCGCAGATGCATGGACGAATGTTATCTTCCTTCGAATGCATTCAAAGACGTAACAAAGAAATCCGGATATCTTGACTTCGTCTACGGCCTTTTTGTCGAATCTATTTCACTGATCTTCGTCACATTATTTTCTCCTAACTCGACTGTCGAACGCATTTTTCCTGCAACTTTTCATTCAAAGACTTCTCAAAGTATCGCAAATCTCTTGCTCGAATTGTGGAGAAGTTTTTTCGCACATCGACTTTGTGGTGAAATATTTGTAAAATTCGCAATTGTCTTCCATTAAAATTTAGCCTGAAAATTTAGTGGCCAGAATACGTCGCTACACTTTGTAAACTTTGATGTTTCATCGTGGAACTTAGTTTGTCGCGTGCTGTTCCCTTGACAGAAAATATAAAACTTGGATAGGTAGCCATTGATAGCCCCAGCTTCGACTTTATCCACTGGAGGGTTTTTCTATATCGAAAGTTACTTTCCGAAAGTAAAACGCAGTGTAGTAAAACTGTGAAACCTATATCGATGATATTGGCGACATATATAAACGTTCGGAATTCTCCCGGATGAAAGACGAACTCTCGCCGTATAACGAACAATTTTTTTTATTGCGTGACAGTTGAATTGTTATTAGAAAAATAGCTGTCGCGAACTTTGGCTTTACCATTGATCTCCGTATTCTATTTTCGGAACGCGAGAATATCCCGTGGTTTTCAGGGAGAAAGTTCCGCGCCGTTTCGACAAAGGTTTTCATAGAGATGTATCGACTAGCCCGTACCGAGGCCGATGAGGAGTAAAAGCTAAAGAACGAGGCTCGAGCGGAAAACTCGGCAGAAATGACAGAAATTGAATTTCTGCGCTTTCGCTGCGCGGATTCACCGGTACGGCAAACGGGGAAATGCCGACATATGTGTGTGTGTGAGCTGGCATGCGATATATATGAAAAATATAGACAGCTATTTTTCTTTTTACGTTGTTCGGAGAAAAACAAAATATGAAAAACGTTACAATCGGATTTTTTTGTCCATTTGTCTCAATTGTAATCATTCGAACGTGAAACACGTTAAAAAATGCTATTTCATGCATATGTGTGTTTTTAAATTTATTGACATTGAGACTTCATCTATGGATTTAGCCAGGGGCAACTTAAAATTCAATAAGCAGCTTAGCGGACTGTCGGTGACCCGCCAAAATATACGTGTGTGTTGACTCACGCGCCGAAGTTGGGACATTTTATCGATATCCGATCAATATCCAATTTGCGGCGGGGATGAAAAAGAAACAGGATACCGGGATTGTCCAATATATATAATAGAATAAATATATATAGCTATATATATGTGTGCATATATATATATACACACATATATATTACGCGTAAAAAGTAGCGCTAAGAGTTAAATTCACATTGCTTACGGTTCGATGGCGATATACATCGAATTGCAACTACAAAGTGGAGACGAAGTGCGGAGAGATTGCAAACTTTTCCATTGTATTTTATTTTCTGATAAAGTTATAGTGGATGTTAAAGACATTGATCTGCCCTTCTTTTTTTGGACTGAATACGCTTTCAAATTCGGAACTTTGCCAGCACGCTTATTTTATTCCGTGAATATTGCAAACGCGAGTGGTGGATATTGCAAGCAATTCCTAAGGAATGTTTATAATAAAAGACTAGAGTTTTAGATCTTTTGATGCATAATCTGATTTTTATCTTTTGTTTAAACATTGTGGTATGTTTAATATATTTTAAAATAATATTTTAATATTCTTCTTTTTAGAGTTTCTGTTTATTTTATCTTTCATTTTGGTATTTATACAATAAAATCTGATAAGTATTGAATAAAATAAAATTGATAATTTAAAATTGTGCATACAACAAGAAATTAAATTACAAGAAAATTACTCTGATTCGGAAAATGCAACAGGAGATTAAAGGAGATGGGATCAAAAGCGCATTACAGAACCGATTATATATTATATTAAATTGCAAATATAGCAAATAGTAAAAGTCATTATTAATCTCTCAGTAATTACAAATTTGATATTGAAAACGAATGAGAGAAGAATTCTCGGCTTTAACATGTCTATAACACAGAACCAATCTTTTGTGAAATGTGTTCGATAGAATGACAGTCGAAACAATAGTGTCCCCGTTGTCAGCATGAGACCGCTGCAAGATTAAACCTTGTCGAGCATATACAGTTAAAATAGAGAAAAGCAAATTTTCAATGATGTCAGGCGGTAACTTGTGTCCCACTGTAAATTTTGTTTTAGATAAGGAACACATCATGCTTTACTTCCCCTCGAGCAATACCGTATATGTTCGCGCGTGTGTGTAGGGACGCCTAAATCAATTTTACATGTCTCCAAAGGCAGTAAACTCCAGCGGACGTCGAGCATTTTTAGACGCCGACAACACGTACAATGTTTTATCAACGGTTCACAATATATAGCGTCATCAGCAACAATCGTTCTTTAAACGATTCAGAGTTATTTTTTTTGGTAAAAAACATAGATATAACTAAATAATATATAAATATAAAAAATATAGTAGTATAAAAACATGAAACATCAAAATTTTATAGAAATTCATGTACTTACTCGCACATTTTTAGTTTTCAGCGCACTCAATATTTTTCTAATTTAATATTTAATGCAAATTTTTCTTGAAACATTTACGCTAGCATAAACGTTGACATATTCTATCGAATATAGTGATGTAAGCTGCAGAATATTTACGGTGATACTATTTTATGTTTCGTTGATGCGTCCGTATTGAAATATCAGTATACGGATGACATATCATTACGACGCACAATAAAAAAAAGATAAAGATACTATAAAAAGAAACATAATCATAAAACTCGTATAAAGATGGTCATATTTGACTACAAGAAAACTCATATCAACATGAAGAATCGAATACACTCGTCGATACCTCACTGTATGTACGTCTTTGATGTTGCGTTTCCTTCACATTTCAATGGTAAACTTTTAACGTTCTAGTGGTAGTAGCAACTTCTCCGACGCGACTATACTGAAGTTTCCTGTCACACAGAATAACTTTAGGACGGTCAAACTCTTCGTACACGTGTGCATATGCAGTAAAATCTTTTGAAGTACACGCTGAAATATCGCTCAAAATTTAAAAATCTCAACTCAAGAAAAGTAACTGACATTTTTAACAATATATATTCGATGATGTAATAACTTTTCTCCATTTAATACAGTAAAAATGTATTGATAATAAAATAAATTATATAATAAATTTAATAATTATTTAATAATTATTTAATAATTATACAGTCAAGTATAATAACTTCTTTAGAACTTAGATGTTTTACTAAATAATGTGATAATTTTGTTTCTATGATAAAAATTTGCTAATATATTTAACAATATTTCTTGGGAAATGTAAATTTATCTCTTAATAAATTTAAAATAATTTTGTTCGATTCCATTTCTTCTTATTACTTACTATTATTATATACTTTAGATCTTCGGCAATTCGCTAAGTTAGTCGCATTTATACTTATAATTAATATCAGCAAAATTATATTAAATTCGTATGCATCACTATCCACAACGAGATTTCCACTGTTAGAGCAAATTTACTTTATCATCGTATATGTTCTGCAATTTACTTCGGTTAAGTAAAACTCGTCCCATAAATCTTATAAAAAAGATAATTAATTTTATAAATTTATTATACTAGAGAAAAAGGGCCTTTATTTTTTATTTCTCTTTACACAGATGAAATATATATTTGATATATTACAAAAATAAGATTGCAGTTGGTTGAAAAATAAATAATTGAAAAAAAAATGGAAGGTGCCCGAAAATGCATTTATAATGCATACATTTTTCCTGCACTTCTGACACCGCTCTAAAAAATCTCGTTAACGCGTTCAATAATGCGAATAGCTTCTACGTTCGTTTTTAAAAGTGAATATTGTGATATTTTTATATAAAATAAGAATAGAAATAAATGTATATATAGAGAATTAGAATTGAAAGGTATAAACTGATTTTTAACATGAAAAAGAATATAATATATTTCATAATTATATATTAAATTTCATTTTTGCAATATGACAGAAAGGCAATTTTGTCAGTATCTCATTACTTGGCTTTCTGTCTTGCGCGAAATGGATTATTTGATTTTCGTCGTAATGGTATTCCATTTGTCGTTTCTCGACTTTTGCCGTACCGTCGAGGACACGTCGTTAATGCCATTGATACATGAAGACAGAAAGGGAGAGAGGAACGTTCTGAATCCGTTTGGCAGATAGCTTTCTTGCGCAATACTCGAGAAGTTTCTCACCTTCTTCGAGGACTTCTTTGGCACCATTCTACTGATTTGCGGCAAAACATTTCCATCGATCTTCGGTGAGAAAAGGTACTGTTGATAAATGAGATTCGGTACTCGCCATTCAATGGGTAGGCTGAATGGCTCGATATCGTTCTTAATATTATATGACGGAGGCGAAATAAGAACGCATCTCCATGCTCTATCTTACCTAAAGCTCAAATAAACGTCACGAATCGATCACCGCCTTTATGACTTTTACTCGTTTCCACCCTCTAAGTACGTCGGTCGTTCTGTCCGCTCGACTGATCGCGATCATTAAGCGAAAGGGACTAAAGTAAATGTCGCAAGTTTTGGCAATTCATCAATGTCAGTATCGCGGATAAATCAACTATACAAATAAAAAGCATTATAATAGAGAAATCAGTATTTCATGAAAATTATTTGTACCGTAGTTTATTGGTCACATGCAATAAAAATCAAATAATTATATAAAATAAATAATATAAATTAACGTCATAAGATTGTAGCTGGTTGAAAAATAAAGGAAACAGTTGAAAAAAAAATATTGATGGTGCTCGAAAATGCATTTATAAATCTTAAGCGCAATCTCTATACGTTTTAGCGATGTCAAAGTTTAATAACAAAGTAAACCTTGGTTTTCGTAAGATTGAAAGATCGACGAAAGAATGTTTTTGTGCGAAGACCATACTTCGTTTTCTCATGGAATTGTTCGCCAGTAAAGGTAACATCCACAGCGATGTGCTCTTTCGAAATTGCGTTCTTCTTTCCTGACTTCTCCGTGGCCGCGCCTGTTTGACTGGACAGTTATATCACTCGTCTAACACCTAGTGGTGGTAGTTCACATTCTTGAGAGTCCTGAAAGTTCTACCCATAAAATTCTCGCGAATATTTGCTATTCTGTCGTCACTTTCTGACGCGCAAGATAACGGCGAACCAGTGATATTGCAAATTTTGTTTTCGTCGATTTTCTTGACGCGTTTTAATTGCGCTGATAATTGTTTTCAGATAGTTTTTAGTTTTTAATTACTATAAAGATAGTCAATTCATATTAATTTATAAATACCAGATGCGTCATAAATTTAATGACTGCTATCAGTTGCTATTTATTTGAAATTCCGAGGAATTATCTTGATAATGAGTCGTTAAACATTATTTTAAGAAAACCATATGCAATTAGAAATTACTCGTCTGTTTCGTGTGTATTATCTTATCTTCCTGCAATCTCCTGAGATATATCTGGAACTTGGAAATAGGTTCTCGCTTGTTTAATCAGATATTCTATTCTAGCAAACTTTCTCAATATGAAGATCTTCGTGGTGATACGAATTCTCAAAGTAGCGGAACGCGACATGCAGAAATATTATTAGCAAAAACATTCACAGTCGCGTATCCCCGGCTCACGCGAAAATCATGGATTGCTCTTGAGATTACGCCATTATTGTATAATCTCATAACTTTGTGTAATGTCGGTCGTTACATAATGGAATATGATCTTGAATGTCAATTAAACCCGATGGTAGTGGTCTCGGGAGGAAAAGGGAACACGGATTGTATGCTTTTGTTTGAACTGAGCAGCGATGCTGTAACGTTATCTTCACTGTCGATGCGCCGCTGTAACGGTATCGTCGATCGAATAACGTTACAAGTATAAATACAAAAGGAATCGTGCGCTCGAGGAAAGACGATAGTCGACTTATTGGAAAAATAAAAAGAGGGAAGGTTATTTTTAACGTTTTAGGAGTTTTGTTTGAACAGAGTCCCTTTGGAAAATCTTTTTCACGGAAGAACTTTTTCGTACGCTGACATCTTTCTTCGATTCTTTGATAAAATTTGTAAAATTCTTTCCCTCTATTATTTTTTTAGTAATTTTTTAGTCTAGTTTTTAACTCTTAATTTATGATATTGTAGCCATTTGTATCGTAGTCGCTTAACTGCTAAGCAGAACTGCTTGATTATGCTCTCGTAATGTCAAAGTTTCGATTTTTCACGTTACATAACATCATAATTGCATTCTCCATCGGATTTCCAACGTTGACTCCGTATTCCCCGAAGAATACGTACCTAGCTCGCGGAAGACACACGACAGATCTGGAGCGCGCGATATAATCCTCGAATGTGGCAAGGTGCATTTTCTGGAAGCAATGTCGCCGTCACCGTATAAAGATTGCAGTCCGCAGTGTATACAGGTTGCTCACGGTGATAGCGTTCATCTCTTTCGCGTCGGTTTCGCAAAACCAATTCGCCCGCATCCGCGACGAACCTACCTTTCTCCGCGCTTCTTTTTCTTTTGCTTTCTTCTTATCCCTTTTTCCGCGTTTTTTCCGCGGTTATATATTGGGTGTCCCACGGAGAAATATGAATTCGCGCAAGAGATTTGTCGTATTTGTCCAAAGTTGTAAAAATAATTTCTATTAAAATAATTGCCGCTGGCCTGAATACACTTTTCCATCTAGAAAGAAATTTGTTATTCTCTCCTACAAAAGTGTCCAAATCGATATTTTCTTTAAAATAGAATTTAATGAAGAAATAATAAATCTACAATAATTAGAAGAAAATAAATTGTAAATTTTTAGTATACGTTAAAATTACAATTTTACAAAGGTAATATTTAACGCGCGTAAAAACATTTTTAGAATTATTTAGCTATCTAAAAAATAATCAATAAATACTTTGTCAGTGAACTCTAGAATTCCGAGCGACAAATGTCGATGCGTTCGCTAGGTGTGATTCCAGATGAATATCGAGTGATTTGATATTTCCACTATAACGAGTCTTATTTACATTACAATCCGCGAAACTCCGAATGCTAATGTAATTTATGTGCATTTGACGCAGTGATTAGTAATCATTTTCATTTATTTATTAATCATGTAATGTCAAACGAGAAATGACATTACCGCGACAACTATCGAGACCTGCTTCATATGAATCAGTTTTATGTGATCCGACGGTGAGGTTTATTTTTATTTCCTCCCAGGACACCCTGTGTACCGATATCGAGTCTCTCGCTCGCGGGTGCGGCTTATCGAGCAAGGCGTTTCCTTTTGCTGCTCTAATATAGATTCTTCGAAATCCTGCGCGCCGCGGCCCGAGAATGGCCGACTTTAAAATCCATCCCCGGGTGCATCCACACATGCTGCTGTATCTCGATCAGACTCGGCAAAACCTCGACTCGATATAAACGCGGATAAACGACTGGTCGTCGATGCCTATTCTTCTTTTTGTGGTGAATTCGAATTCACGGCAAGAGCTTATTTTCTCCTTCAAGACTTCGGATAGAAAGCCCTTTACGCGCGTTCCCATCGCTGTGGCTCTTTATTACTATCGATATCCTGCCTAGAAAGGACGAGCTAATAAAAGGAATTTACCTTGGGTCGGAAGGTATAGAGAAGAGTTGAGCGGGAGCTCTTATTGAACAGAAGAAGTAAATTTCTGACCGAACGAAACACGTGTGTTCAGGTCGTCAGTTGTATATAAGACATGCCAGCTACAGTCGTGGTAGTCAGCTATAGCCTTTACGATAGTCCTTTACAGAGGTGGAGGACCGATGTAGGGAGCTTTATCGCGACATTACGTAGACAAGCTAGTCTAGATCCCCAGACGCGTGCTAAAGTTTCACATTTGCAACATGCTCGCACATAGAAAGCTCTCACGAGAAACTATTCCTCAAGACAATTTCCTCAAGAAACGCGAAGGGAATTTAAAGGAAACAACCGGTTTATTAACCAGCTGCTTGCGAGCTGATAATGAAGCACACGCATATATGTGGAGCATTACTTTAATATTAAAAATTTTAATAAATTTAAAATAAGTTAAAATTTTAAATAAATGTCAAGATGCTTGAAACAAATTAAGATTCACGTTAATTTCGAGTAATTAATTTTACATTTCAAATAATCGTTAAAATAGATGAAGATTTCAATTAAATTCAAATTAAACTGGAAGGTAAATTTCCGTTAACGTCAGTGAATTTCAATTCAAGTTCGGAGAAAAGCTTTCGAACCAAGCTTTCATGTTTTCCATGTTGTAGCATCGCTCTTTTTATGGAAATGTGATGGAGTTTGTATGTATAAGATTAAGATTTATGTCCATTTTTATGCCAGAGGGGGAGAATATCGCGCAATTATTCGCACCGCGGCATACCAAATATGGCTACGCCATTTTCACCGTTACATCCAATCGTGCTTTCGCGATCGCACGGTATGTAGAAAGTAACAGGTTACCTGTGCGCTTCGTTATCGGTAGCGTTATCACGAGCGGCGCATCACCATTTCTATCGCTATTCCATGAAAGTACGTAGCACCGATGTCGCTGACCTACCATTAGGCTACCGGTTTACCGAAATCCATTCGTGAATCATCACATATCTCTGTCCGTGAATCAATCTTCCATTAATCTTCCGATTCGCCGGAGGCAAAATATATCGCTTGGAATTGAAAATAAAATCACTTAATATAATTATACAGAGTATCAATATCAATATAAATTATAATGAGGATATTAATATTATTTTTAAAAAAATTGAAAATTGACGGTGGTGTAAATATAGCGAAAGTAGCTTTTCCGAGAAAGAAAATTAAATTCTTCGATTGAGAAAAGATTACGATTTGCTATTGCTTTCTGTAGCGTTTTCAATTGAAACTCAAGGAATGGTATCGAATCGCTTTACCAACGTTGCGAGCGTTGTACGTTTTCGAATATCTAATACAGCGGTAAATGTCGTCTAAACGTAATACCAATATTGTTCGGTCTTTGCTAGTCTCTTGCTCTTTGCAGTTTCACACTTTATTTTCTTCACTGCCACCAATCTCGCAACTATTTCGTTCCGCTCTTGCGTCAATTAGATTACGCTCCACCACAATTTTCCCGGCAAATAGCGTACCTCTATTGAGCGGTTTTCATCCAATTATTCAGACAATCGTTGCCGCTAAAGGGAATTTCTTTCGTACCGCGAAAGCTATGCCGTATAATTTCTTACATTTCTTACTGAGGGATATAGCGCTATGAAAGTTCAGTTTAATTTAACTTTACGTAATTGCGTATTATTAATATTTATACGTTAAACTCACTTTGAATAATTGCCGATAAAATGCAAAAAAATAGAATTTTACTTATAATTTTATGTGTCATGTAAAATACAGAAGAGATATTTGAAAAGTCAGATTACATACATATGTAAAATGTATGTCAATGATATTTTTGTATGTAAATCTTGATTTTCAAAATATTGATTTTCATTGCATAAAATTATTTAGACTTTTATCATGAATTTATTTTGCTAATTATAAATGAGGCGAGTTTTAATTATAGAAAAAGGATAGATACAGAATAATTAATAATTTTTAATTACTTCTCTTCCATTCCATATAATCTATTGGTTGGCACTAGGAACGCATAAGGTCTGTGTGTGTGTGTGTGTGTGTGTGTGTGCGACGTTGCGGAAATCAATATATGCGTCAATGTATACTAATTACTCACGCGCGGCAAGAACGGAGAGAACGGCGGCGAAAGCTCGCTTTAGTTTAGACACGTCGCTGTCACGTATTCAATTCGGTGTGGAATATTCCAATCCTATTTCGCGAACGGGATCTCTTTCGTTAAATTATACATAGGGTTTCTCAGAAATCCTTTTCCCGAGATGTGGTAAATTGATAACTTATCTTAAATATATAGATTAAATTTATCTCGAAAAATTCGTGGTTGAAAAGCGATTTTCAAAAGCGCGATATCCGGAGTACAGACGAAGGTCGAAGTAATTTGGAGCGCGTTTAAACGCCGAGGCACTGATTGATAGTCTCGCGGCGAACTGTAGAACATTTATGGCCTTTCTTTTACTGTTTTCATATCTCGCGTGTTCCGCCCAAAAATTAGAGCTTACGTGACCGCTAAAGTCTATTATTGCCGTGTCATTTCTCAGTATACAATGATACTTTCGTTGAAAATCTTTTCTAACCGTCCTATAATGTTTAATGGAGTAACACAATGCTTTTTATTTTCCTAACTATAAATGATTTTTTGATTACCGAAAATCTGACCAGTTTTATCACGTGATCGTGTGGTTATTTTTCGAGATTTTAAATTTTATTAAAAAAGCAATATATTAAAAAATAATATTTGAACGTCGTGATAAAATATGAGGGAGCTATTTTTGCCATATAAGCACGGAATATCGTGGAAGAACGTGGCTTTTTATCCGTGGGCGTTGGCGGTAAAAATCGATCGTATTTTACACTTATGTCAATTTGCCTTCGCGCTTGTCATCGGTGTTATTTCACAACAAAGGACGGACGCGTCATACAAAATATACTACCACTACGTCGCGTGCGCTTGTTGTGTTCTCACTATCTTCGTCATTTTTCTTTCTTTCCGTCGTGTGGATGTGACAGTTATGGTCGTGTCAGATGCAATTTCCACGCGGTTTCACAGCAGGCACTCGTCTCATTAATCGAATTTAAATCGTTAACTTTCGCGTCCGTGTTACGCAAAGGTATAAGTAATATAATAGAAATTGCAATTCTCGCTCTTAGAGAGCTTTAAATACCGTATAAAGTTTCATCTGAAAGGATTTACAGATAAAAGATCGAACTTTGGCATCGTTTCGGTGCTTCTCATCTCGCTATTCAGCTAAATAGCCCCGATTAAACCGCCGATACTCACTATTTTAGATTGCACTTTAATCCGATTCATTTATAGAGCCATCGTAATATATTTATATGGCATGATCAAAATGTGCTGAAAATATAGAAGCTAATAGCGCCAAATGATTCTTCGTTGCAGTTGAAATTATTATCGGGGATAGTAACGCGTCATTACCAGTGAGCTATATAATATATTGAGCCTCGAAGGAGTGGGGATGATCCACTGTGAAAGAGAGACAGCTATATAGGACGGGGACGTCTGTCTCATGTCTGTCTTCGTTTTAAACATCTCCCACTATACACGGTAGATGTGAAAGGAAGCAACCGTGTGTGTGTGTGTATGTATGTATGTTCTTGCCTACTGCTATCCTTGGGCCGCCAATTACACATTGGTTCTTATGGGAAAGGTTCACTCCAGTATGTTATATAGCTCAATAGTCATTACTAACGCTATACGACCGGCAATAATCAATATATATCGATATCCATCAATTGTCCCATTATCTAGTCCAGTTTCCCACGACGCGATATGCATGCATGGGTGGATTACGCGCATGCCGGTATTATATTCGAATATTCGGTCGATTTATGCGGCATCATCGTCGCATTTAGGTCGAACGGGCTGCAACAAGCGAGGGAACTTTATAACGCTGGAGCTTTTCGCGATGGTTTTTATGTGAAAATATACGACCGCGCGTGTTTGAAAGCCAAATCGCTCGGTGTAAGAGTCAGTCAGCTATGTCGGGTTTTAATGCGTTGTTTGTTATCTAATAAACGCCCGGAAAAGAAGCATGAGATCGCGCGCGGTATCTGGCGCCGGGACTGATGATTCTTTTTGTACTCGTTGCACCGTGAGTTTGCATCAAATGCGCGTGTGACGGTGACCGCGTCGTTAAATACCGCGACACACTATGCAAATTCGCGAAACAAAACCGGACGCAATTAGTACCCCCCCGGCTTGCTCCTCGCCGTCCGCTTGGCGGCACGTGGTAGCATTTGGTGGCATTTAGCGCCAAATTCCTACCCAAAGATGTAATTCAGAATGGCATGAGATAACGATGTAAGTTTCTCTCTAATAGAAATTGATGATTTGTTCGCACGAAGAATAACATAATAGAGTATAATTCTAAATTACTTCACTAATTTAGAGACAAATGTAACTCTGAAGCGTATATACAAATTTGTACAAGAGTATGATTTTAGAAATATAAAAAGAGATATAAATATAAACCTGGAAATGCTATGGAAATAATGTAAAAAGTATATGCTGTTTGCAAAAATGTTTTAATGATAAAGTGGATGTTTTAATTTTTTTGGTACGACACGCAACGGTAACTACTACTTAAGTAGATTTGCTTGCATAATGAAGTGGATATTTTTCATCGCGTTTCCACGAAGTTTGAAAACACCGTCTTGTCAGGGCGCAATACAGCCGGATTTATCCGTCTTATTTAACTGACGGCGAACGCGCACCGAGCTTTTTCAGTAATGAGGCACGTTTTAAATAAATGCATGTTAAAAAAGTTTGCGCGACCGAATATCGGTAAAACATTGGATAAACAATGTGTAACTCCTCTGGTTTATCTATAATCGTATTTGCGATAAAGCAAAAAACAACGAGAAACAAATCCGTTTAAAAGTAATTGAGATTAAAATTCACTTAAAATGAAGAATAAGATAACAGATTATTTTCTTCTCATATTCATCATATATATGTCTCTTATTTTCTCTTATATCATTATATATATTTCATGTATATCTATATTTTATCATTATTATATATTTGTCCCTAGGGTCCTATCATAAAATTGATATTAAATATTTCTCTGTAATAACGCCGTGCTCTTGGTTTCACAAAACATAATCATCTCGAAATTCTAAAGAGAATATACTGTCTTACCACGGTTACATAATAGGTTCCTGGCATATTACATATATACGATGCATACTACATGCATGATACAATTCTGACGTTCGTTAATTACGCTGCTTATGCGTCCTTTAATATTGAAAATTGCTTACGCTTATACGCACTTGCCTTTGGACGAGCGCGAATGTTAATGGCGTCAGGGAACACAGTATCACGCTACACTATTCTCAGTGGGATATGCGTTGCACGCGGTATCCAGATTTGCTTCCAATCCTTCCCCTTTTTCCCCCGAGAGTGCTGTTAAAGACACATTTTAAAGTACCTACATACACGGATGTAGAAATAAGCATCTGGATGTGCTTAATAATATTCGTTACACGCTGCGTCTAAATATAAACCTCGGTAATTGTAATATATGCGGAGAAACTTGTATCTCTAGCCGCGAAATATTCATATCGGTCGTAAATATGAATACAATTTTAAATGTAACATGAATATGAATTTAAATCGAATTGAAATTTATCACTTCCACTTTGGTGCTTTGCATCTGAGAATAAAAAGACTTTTTGTACATTATGTATGTAATATTTAAGCAATGTATTTTTATTTACATTGGATGTCAGATTTATTTGTCACTGTAAAAAATACGTTATATTTACAATTTTACTCTTATACGAATGTTCTATGTGAAAAATAGTACAGTAATATATTTTTGTTATAAATGTGTCTCTCTATCTCTCATTGCAAAAAGAATATTTTATATTTAAAAAATAAAGTTTTGCTCATGAACCACCAGAAAATAGTAGAGCTTTGATGATAAATATTTTGAAACAATTTTTTCAAGTAAATATTATCTCTCTCCGCTTCATGATTTTTATTGAGATATATAGTAAATATCCAGACTTAAGTAATATTGCTCTTTGAGCTTACTATTGTGCCGACCTTTTCGAGGTGTGGCCGTTGTTTAGCAGCACAGCTGATAAATCGCGGGGTAAATCGAAGTAGCAGCCGATACTAACGACCATCGTCCGTCAGACCTTCCTCTCATTATCTCGCCCATCGATTATCAAGCTTCGGATCGGATATATAAATGCTATCTATCGTGCTTCTCTCTCTCTCCTCTCTCTCTCTCTCTCCTCTCTCCTCTCTCTCTCTCTCTCTCTCTCTCTCTCTCTCGCCGTTCACCGTTGAGCAGTACGAGCTGCAATATTGACTTTACGGTTTAACCTGATTTCCGGTAAGCTGCGGACCTGCGATTACTAACTTCGGTAGCCCGACGACCAATTTATCCGACGGTTCTTGTTACGCGCCGCGTGTGCCGCGTGAGAAATTAGTTCCACGATGTGGACGGCTAATATTATGGCAGTTCCACGGAGCGTGGTGGTTTCCGCGATAAATTTCAAATGCCTGTTGTCGCGCGCACGCTATTGAGTGCAAACGCATTATCATGATATTCCTCGCGCGGACATACCAGTGCTCGTGCCCGCTTTTGTTGTAATTAGTATCGTGGAATTTCACGCACATCTTCGCGGGAATCTACGCGTGCGCGAGGAATAATGGTGCGGCGCTTAATACTGGTATTCACCCACGAGTGAATTTCTTCTCCCATTTCAGTTATTATGAGAGTCCATTTCTCTCTCCACACACGATCACATTTATTTCCGATTAAAGCGATGTTTTACAAAAAAAAAAAAAAAAAAAGAGAATTTCCGTAATCAATATTTTTTGCCGATTATAAAGCCATTTTATTCGCCAAGCACGAAAAGTCGGACTTAATATACGTTTAATTGCAAAAAGGGAAGATTATATATCGCATTAATTGATCAACCGCGTCTCGATTTAACTTAACGATCTACTTTTGTGACAGCGAATTATGTGGCAATATTGCTAGTAGCAGTCAGCAATGATTACATTGTCTTTTATGCGACATAAAACAATTGAGATGTTGTAATACTGATCATTGTACCGTGTATAATGGACATGCGTGCGGCATTTTCAATGGGGAGCCGCGTGTTCCTTTGACAAGCGAAATATGAGAGTCGCTATGTAGCGTATTATTGAGAAAAATCTGCTTCGTGGCTGTCATTATAAAGTGAATTCTTTTCATATGACGTCGCACACGATAAAGTCTCATATTTCACACGTGCCAAAGACTGTATGCCCGCGAGTTTTTCAATTTGTATTTCTCGTACATGGTTGCCTGTAGTCGTTTCACGCGACTAATATAACTCGTTACCTAAAATGAGATCAATTTTTAATTCGCACTTTTCCATCGTATCTATAACATTATTATTATAAATGTCTATCAACTGTGTTGCGCTGCCTTTACGTAAGCGGCGGTAATTTAAATAAAATATCATGTTTTTGGGAAAGAGGAGGGAGAGGTCGGATTTAAAAGTTTCAGCTTCGATGCAACATTATTTTTGAAATTATGAAAAATACAGTGCAGAGAGATATAACTATATAAAGCAAATTATATTTTCCCCTGAAAGCATAATACGTGAAAATAAGATTTTTATTTTGAATGAACGATTAAATAAAGTAGGTTAAACTCGTTTATCTTTTCCAAGTAATTTAATGGCTAATGATAAACCGTACGAAAATAATTACGCTTTAAGCAAGATGGAATATTTAGTAATTTTTTTCAAATTAACAAAAAACCTTTAATTTAGTGCTATGTCTTCATGCCAGCCGCCCCATTTCTGTTATGTATTACAATTTTAAAAGTTCGCACTGTAACATAACGGCCGAATAATGGTTCGAAATGAAATTATAGTTTCAAACTCGCCATCCAATCCATTTCTTCGGGCGTCTTTCACTTTTCACCATTTAACTTTTACTCACGTCGTCATCTTCGCTACGGGATCGATATTACGCGAACACGAACAGATGTGAGTACGAATGAAAAATATTTCGCGTGGTTTATAATTTTTACACGACGGAAAACAAAACAGAAGGCATACTCATCGAACGTTATGTTCCCTCGTAAAATTTTATGTGGCACAAAATTGTTCCCAGGGACGGTAAATTTCGGGAATGAATATTTTATCGGGAAAAAACGAGGAATCTGAAATATCGAAAAAATGTTACACTCTGTATTGTATCAAATGAATGGCGACTTTGAAACACGCGGAATTGGATCTTATGCATTTTCCTTGCATTGTAAGTTATGCGCTAGCAGTTTCGCTATGCATTCGTGGATATATTATTATAGCGTATCATACTAGCAAAGTCGAGTGTTCCTCGTATCTTCTACTATTTCGCGATATGAAGAGTCTCCATTTCTCTTCATGAATGCAGAGTGTTTCGCAAATATCTTGCCGCTCTTCTCATCCTTTTCTTCAGACTCTTCGCGCGACGCGGAGTCGATTTGTCTTCAACCAAAGTGTGATTGGAATTTTACAAAATTTTTTTCCCTTTCCATGTTCGAAATGATGCAGTATTTGTAAATATCAAGTTAAAAGTTCTTTCATATTAATATTTCATGTTGGCAATTTATATGCACACATCGTACCACTCATTGTCAACAAAATAATTTAATATAATTTATTTTAAGGTAATGAAATAAAATTCATATAATTTTGTAGCAAATGTATAATGCATAATGCACAATAATCTTAAATTATCTTCCCAGTTATTCGTAGCAAAAATATTAATATTTGTTTATTAATATAAAATGTACTTCATAATGCTTTCATATTTCTTTGGTTATAATTCATATTAGACTGCACGTTTTTATTAACCTTTAAATTCCGGATTTAAATAGCACTGTTAATAAAAATTATTTTTATGCTCTTATGACGAAACAGCAGTCATAAGATTTAATTTTCGTAAAAGAATGAAAGAATTTATGAACAAGATTTAATTTTGTTTAAGCTCGTTAAAGCTTGTGTCTCGTGCGATACATTAGAATTCAAAACGTTAAAAGGAAATTCAATCTGGTATATTGTCGCATATCTGTACATCTCTCGGTTGTGTTGAAACTTAAATATCGTAATCCCACCGAACAGTATTTCGTGCAGTGATTCAGCAGAGATTGGAGGTAACAGATCCGTTGTATACTCGCTTTGTACTTCACGAACAAGTAGGAAGGGAATATCTTTGATAGTCCGTGCGCATCGATTCGACTGCACGGTTCGATTGTAAAATGCGCAACGGTGTCACAGATTGTTGGACGTTATATCGGGATCTCTATTCCGTACTCGCGCATTCAGCTTGCTCGGTAATATCGAAGTTACGACGCACTCTCTCTCTTGCGACCCAGCGTTCCTAATAACAAAAGCTCAGCGAAAAACTCGAAAAGTTAAACTATCGGATTTAACGTAGCTATGTTTTAAAAATATCTCGTAAACCGCAATACGACTTGGTTGGAAATATGTAAGAGCCCGCAATATTTACCTTTCTTGCGTAGTACGCGGCCACATACAATGTGTCTATTCAGCTGGCTGTTTTTGCCGACTGTGAAAAAGGCGTTCTTAATTAGCGGAACAATCTCGCGAAATGCCAGACGTCGGCTGACTGTTCAGTACGATCTCGCGTAATTCGATTATTTCTGCAAGCGGCGGAACTTAGATATGGATCTTATCGCAAGTCGGGATTCAAAAGGTTGAAAAGCTGTCGTCCTCTTCGCTTCGCCGGCTCAAGCACGTGAGGTTCTCGCAATAATTAAACGCCATTAAATTCGCGGAACGGCGATTAAGAGAGTGAAAGAGAAAGAGAATAGAGCCGCGTGTTTACGACACGTTGGTGGTTTGATTATGGGAAAAACTGGCCATTGTTCGTGCAGAAACTACGGTCGGGCTGGTTTGCTGTTTCGAACAATCGGCATCGACACTTCACGCGATCTGAATTGACGTCATGCGTGCAAAATATTGCTTGGTGTTTGTTGATGTTGTTGTTAGGTAAACATCGATCGTTGAAATATGTAGATATCATCGTCCTCCCGTGTGATATGTGTTGTGTTCAACTATGCAAACATAGTTGAGGCATTTCATGGTATCTGAATAAACGCAGCATTGCAAATTAATCGAATATTGTGCTAGGCTGTATATTTAATATAATTTACACGAACAGGAGTATGTTTATTTTATTTTGAGATCAATTCAAGGTTGAAAGTTAAATATACAAAGTCCAAAGCAATCGTATTTAGAAAATAACTGAAGAAGAAACGCATAAAGTTATACATAATGCGCACTCTAAACTAATAAATGATAATAATATTGGGAGAAATTAAAAATTGCGTATATGAGAAATTAATCATTCAAAAATGGTATTATTGCAATAATATGTACATTCGAGTGATGTGAGCGCATTATCATTACAAACATCACGATAATCCGATCTAACGAAGGGGAATTGATTTTGCTTTCGGAGATCGGTTGATGTGTGTGTTCCGATCCGGCCAATGATCCGTATTGGATGCGCTCGAGTGCTCCTTAACGACGGAGAGAATCGTGCGCTGGCATGCAGAAATATCGGAGTACGCGATCGCAGGCGGGATCGTGCTCTTGATCGTGGGAAAGCGGTGGCGGTCGTGGTGGTGGCGGCGTAAATCGGCCCTTTCACGTCCTTTCACGCTTTCCAAACTAACGTGAAAGTGCATTAAGCCCGGCGACGAAGCGTTAGGCGCATTAATAATTTCAGGATCGAAGCTCGAAGCCGTTGAGGCGTCGCCGATGCAGCACGGCAAGAAGACTTGTGTCGTTACATGTGTATACATATTAGACGTCCCTGGGGTATGACGCACTTTCCCAGATACATATTATATAGATCAGCTTAAGAAGACCAATTAACAATGTTAACACTCTAAATAGATAGTCGAATTTCGTCTTTTTCATTAATTGTGTATCGATTTTTTTATTTTGAGAAAGATTCATACGCATTTAGAAGTAAATTAAAAAAAAAAAATTTACCCAACGATAAAAATATAATTACTCTTTCACATCGAAATTAATTCTCGAAAGCTGATTTTATTCTTTCAAGATAAATCAATTCTTTCGACATGAAAATCGACAGAATGGGTTTATGATAAAGGAGAAACGCATGATCGTCTTGCGACACGCTTTATTTCGCTTTGAAGAGTTCTCGGTGGCTGTTACTCACCGTGGTAGACGCGCTAGAACTTCTGTGCTGTTTCACCGGCGGACTGCTTTGGCTCGTCTGTGTGTCGGTGGAATTTAATTGACGATTCACTGTGGACGCGGTCGGATGCTGCACGGCCGGTGGCTCCATGTCGAGATGGCAGTGCACCTCCAGATGAAGCTGCGCCTTTATCTCCTCCAGCACGATCTTGCGCGCAGCGCGGAATATTTTGTAGTACACCTGCGACACAATTAATGAGCCTTTAATTCACGTCGCTCGTTTTGCCGATAAGTCTCGATGAGAAATTATAGTTGCGCCATTAGCAGCAGGCGGGGGAGTTAGTGTCGCGCAGCGACTTCTTCCCAGAAAGTCGATGCCGCGTAGCTTGGCGGCAATTAACGTCAGTAACAATTTCACAGGTATCGTTAATGACAAGCCGGTTACGACTCAGTGTGATACAGTTGCCGAGACGCGTCCATTTAGTCTTACTTAGTTGAAGTCTTAAATTCAATTAGCCGCCATATCCGTAGTACGGTGTCGCTTAATTTACCGTGCGATGCCATCAGGCGGGTACCGTCGGGCTTGTCGGGCGAGATGTACTACTTGCAGCGGAACACTCACGGCGAACGGGTCCGATATTGCCTTTAGTGTACTACGCGAGTATCATGCGTGACATTGGATATTTCTGGCGATTATTCTGCGAGATCACGATTGCACGATTGCGCGCGCGACACACGACAGTTTATGAATATATTTCAATTCGCGAGTGAAACGCACACACACATATATACGTGTTCGTGTAATCAAATTCTACCACGCGCATTCTCGCGTAATGCGTGCGGTAGAATTTCCACGAACGTTCTGCATATTTTATGCATGCGCGGTAGACAATTCTTCCTTCGTGGCGCATAAAAGAGTCGACGGCGTGAAGCATAATGAGTAACGCAAATAACGGACGGCACGTCGCTACGACGATAAGTGTCTCGATAAATTGTCGTAGCTGGAAATCGTGTCGCGAGACACGAAGAAACAACTTCGCTCGCGCAGCGGCGTAATTAACGACGCGAGGCATTGGGTATTTTTAAAATAATTACCGGAGTACCTACTTGGTGCAATTACGATAATTCCAAGAAACGAATTACTGCGATAACAATAACGATTCTAGATTCGCAGAAAAGCGAACAAACGTAAAAACATGAAACGTAGTTATGCTAATCCGGTGCTCTTTTGCTCGATATTAATTTATTGAAACGTCGGATTGAAATTCGTTTGATTCCCGTGTTATTATGCGGGGTAACAGAATTTCCAACGAAAGCGTTTTCAGGAAAAGTGCTGAATATTAAACATCCTATAATCCATCCGCAGTAAATATTGAAATGCATAAAGAGGGATGATGTGCATTATGACGTGTCAGATACGCAGCATGACAAGGTTTACAACGTAAATTGCGTATTAATAACGAATTATCCCGTGCGAATCACTCGGCCGTTAATGTAGCGTTGTCCGTCAACGCGAAACAATTTGGTACGTGCAAGTGCCATTTAGTGTATGTTTTAACTCTATGTTTTAACTATGCCATTTTGCTTATGGACAGCCGAAAGTGAGTCTCTTCCAGTTTGTTAAAATGTTGCACGCGCGCGATGAATTTATCTTGCCGGATAATCATGGAATCGATAACGTTCTCGTACAACCGTTTAGCTCATATATGTGTATATACATACATACATATATATATATATATATATATATATATATATATATATATATATATATGTATTTATGTGTGTATATATTCGCGACACGTGCCGTATGTAGAGGAGCTATAAACTAGGAAACTCGTATCGCGCTCGTTGAATTAATGAAAACCTACACAACTACCTCTTTGCCGCTATCGGCTTCGAGTTAATCCACGTGCGTTTCGGAGTCAACGGCATTTCTTTCTTTTTTCCAATCGCACTTACATTTTCGTTCATCAATTGTTTATTAGACAGCTTTAAAGAGGCCAATTTTTTCAGATGCAATTTCCATTAACTGTCGCTATTCTGATATATTGAAGAATATTTTGAGAGCGAAAGAAATATTTTAGATAATTTGAGATGTAGCGAATATGATAGCTATACATTTCAGATTGTTCAATAAATAAAAATAACTGAAAAATATGAGAATATATGTATGTTTTATTATAAGAAAATATTACACAAAAACATATCAAAAAATTTTACCGGAAATAATGTTATATTATATATCTTTTTCGCTCGTTAATATAATTTTACTTCGCTTTGTTGCTTGTATATTCGCTTGTAAAATTATCTCTTCGACGTGGGAATGTTAACTTTTCGCATATGTGGTTAGTAACATAAAGTTTAGGGTACGATGATTAATCCTATTAACTCTTTAACTTCTCCTTAACTCAGAGAGATGCTTGTATCGTAGCAACGCTAAGCCTGCCGGGTATTCTCTCGCGGGAGAACTATAAAACAGATTTTATACATTTATGGAGAGATACGCTGTTTGAATGCCAATCCGAAGTAGAAAGTTTGTTTAACTTTGCTTTAATTCGTTATTACCCCAAATGTCTGATAGCACAGAATGCTGAAGTTATGCGTGTATTTTCCCATTTGTAATAACAGTAATTTGTTTACAAATAAATTTTCTACATTTTCTATAAAAGCTACCAAAAAAAAAAAAAAAACAAACAAATCGTTTGAACGATTCAATAGTACATGAAAACTCTTTTTACATTTGATAATTTTTTATTCGCTACGTTATCAAAATTAGATTTTTTTTGTTCAAAAATTTTAGATCATTAAAAAAAAAGGAGGCCACATTCTTATTCAGTTAAACGGCTATCTATTCGGCATACTGACCTCAATCATGACGAATAGCGGTATGTAAAAGCTGCCGAGGGTCGCGTAGATTTGGTAGAAAAAATGCTGGCAGACCGAACATTGCGACGCTCCAGTTTCGGGATGTGTGTGTTGGTTTCCCATCACCAGCAGAGGCGGCAAACTGATACAGGCCGCTCCTATCCAAACAAGGCTGACGTAGATGATCATCCGTCGCGGTGTCCTCTTTACCCCGTATTTCAGCGGCTTCGTAATGGCCCAGTACCTTAGACATACATGCGCAAAGTGCCGAGAATGTTGAGAGCTGTACGCGCGCGTTTCTGCACCGACTAATTAAATCCGAAAATAAAATTAGCAAGATGGGTGATAGCTGAAGGTGAAATAAGGAAACATACGGAGGAGATATACCGACAAACGAAGTCCGTTTTTTTTTGCCCCCCCCCCCCCCCTCGCGTTCCCTCCGTTTACTTTCGTGTTCCTTGACGTGTATAAACAACTCGTCTGACGGCGTGTAAGCTATTGTAAAGAGGGGTTTCTGTGCTTCGTGCAATTAACCAAACGAGCAAGCTCAAACGGCGAAAACGAAATTGGGGAGCATCGGCGGACGGTATTTGACTGAAACAATGGCGCGTCTAAATCCAGTAAGCGGGAATGTTGGTTATCGTTTTGCGCTTTCTGCTTCCGCAACTATTTCAATCGCGCACCGGAGATAAAATACGTACGGGGTAAAACAAATCTGCAATATATAAAATGTGACAGCGGAGGAAAGTGGAGAGGATCAACTGCGCTTGTGTAAGTGGAGGAGTAATATACAATAGGCCCGGCTCAAGACTCGAACCCGCATATTCGCGAATGATGACGTTTCCGCTGCGAGAATAAATAGGGCAGAATGAAATAGAAGTGAAATTGAGATGAAATCGAAATGGTCGCTCGTATTCATTATTTAACTCTTTCGTGGCCATCGCGATATACGTGTGTCCTATTAATTTTTTGTACTTGCAACTTTTTTATTTATAATTTTATACCGTCCAGAGTTTAAATATATGTATTTCACATATTATTCCTCAAAAATCAAAAACAAAAGGAGAAACTAGATAAATACGTGTTTTTTTTTTTAACATACATTTAATTCTGAAACATAACGACTTCGGCTTCAATGATATTTGGCAGGAAATTCTATCATTTTAATCCACAAGCGGACATGTGCAATTTGATCATGAAAGAGTTAATTTTCGAATGCACAGCCTTTCAATGAAAGTTCGTATAAATGCAAACAGCAGAAAACCGATTTTAAATGTAGATTAAACATTATTATGTTTCAACACTATGAAAATAGTTGAATGAGCCTCTGAAGTATACAATACGCAACGCTCGATACACGAATTTACATACGTCAAGTTCTTAATAATGCGCAACGAACTCATAGCTTGTTTCGCCGCGTCAACGTCGCTCAGCGTTGATCGCGTTTAACCGCTTCGCCTTGTACCATCAATATTATAACCAGCGCGGGAATGGCTAATCAGAGTTAATTAACTGAAGCCGTCGACGGCAACTAACCCTCGCGTGGCAGGCGAGCGAGGCAGGCGGGCAAGCCGCGCGTCGAATTGCCGCCCGCTCGTGGATCGTGCGTGTTGCATTACATTATCTTACGTTGCACAACGTCGGAGTACATATCCGGGGAAAGCATTAATCAACGAAGCAACCTATGACGCGACTTCGATCTTCCGTGAGAACCCGATCTGTACCGTGACTCGCCGAATTCCGTCCGGATATCGGAGAGAGGCGCAGGCTTGATCGCTGATTAACTTGCTACTCACCGGTCTACGGATATCATGCAGAGATTGAGGATGCTGGCGGTGCAGCTGAGCACGTCGAAGCTGACCCAGAGGTCGCACATGATCGGACCGAAGGACCAGTTGCCCGATATCTGGTAAAGCAATGCCATCGGCATCACCAGAAGCGCCACGCAGAGATCGCTCACTGCCAGGCTGACCAGCAGGTAGTTGCACGGCTTACGTAGCTTCCTGACGAGGAACACCGCCACGCACACCAATATGTTGCCGATCACCGTGCCGATGATGATGCTGCTGAGCACCAGGGCGAGGGCGATTGCCTAACACATATAAACGTTTCTACAGTACACGCTAAGCCGTGCAGCGATACACACACATATACACACACATACACACACACGCTCGCACGCACGCAAGATCCTCTTTACACATCGATGACGTGTTTCACATCTTTGAAATTTTGCTGTTTCTTACGCCGGATAAATGCAGGCGCAGTGCCTTGTCATATGAATATTTTAATATGTTAAAATCAAATTAAATTATATTCTAAAATTGCGAATTACAATTCTTTATCATGTAAAATCGAATTAATATATATATATATATTATAGAGTGATCGAATTATTTTTCAATTATAAGGCTAAATGATAAATGATCACCAATCATAAATTGATAATAACTGAACATATTATATATTATAAAACTCTGTCCTGCATTCGCGATACAATCCAATTATGATAATAATCGTATTACATTTACTTTTTTATTGGATTTAATCCTTTTAGTCTTTCATTTTTATTGTGAATAGAAAAAGAAATTGATATATTATATGTACTTACGTACAAGGATAAATTTGTAGATGTTTTAGCAATAACGTATAAAAATGATATTTATTACGTCGCATTATTAAGACTTAAGACTATTATTTCCTCTTTTCAAAATATATTATAAATTGCAGTAAAATGGATGCCTATTATACAATGAATGCTTAGAAGCGAAAGAATGAAAAGCGATAATTAAAGTAGTAAATATGCATGAAGTTTTTGCTTTTGAATCCAACATACATTGCCTGTTAAATAGATAAAACTCAGACGACTCGCATTCATCTCGAAACGTGCGGCGAGAGTAAGAGGTAATCAATTTTGCAGATAGGACCGATAAATTCCGCAGTCTGGCCGGCGGCCAATTTCGCGTGTTAAATATATCGCGTTAATAGAAAGAGATGTATTTCCAAATAAAATAAATGGGCCGCTTGATGTCTTGTTAACGTGCGAATTCTCGTTTTCGCCCACCATTATGAATTATTCTATTAATTCGTTACAGAGAAATCGAAACAATATCCCATGCAAAATGTTTGAACTTTCAAACTACGGCTTTATTACCCCTCAGAATTCGCAACAACAATTTGCATTAGCACGCCGTTGAGTACTACAATGGAACATATGCATATTATTATATTATATACAGTTTAGTCCAGGCTTTCCAACGTCAGTGTTAATCCGAATTCAGGAAATGTTATGCTGTATAGTCTTATAGCATATCACGTGTGATTAAATTATATTGAAATAATATATGCACAAGGATTTATTACACACAGAGAATACTGTGTGCTCGACACGTGCGATATCCTGATCAGTTTATTATTAAGAATCAAACATTATTCGACATTGAATTTCCCTTGAAATGGTTGAAACGCGGTTTGTGTTGTGATACTCGATTCTAGTTCTATAAGAACATGAATGCGAGACATTGCATAAATGCCTGCGAAAATCAAGTAATAGCATCGGTAAACCCTAAGTAAGCTTAATCGTTCGCGTAATCTCATAATAATGGAAAATTCATGAAATTGTTAAATGGTGAAATGACGAAAATACAGCAACAATTTTGTGGTACGTCCATGCGACATGCATTATTTCTCCGGATTTGTGCAACAACTGCAGTTGACGTAACAGATTTTGCTATCATATATGCAAATTAATGCAAATATTATATTAGTATATTATATATGCAAATGTGTGAGTTGAGTTTTTTTTATTAACAAGAATTATAATGATTTTATTCATTTTATAAAATTAATGTTGGGCCAATATTATGTTATTTTGTCATGCCGATCATGCATCGTGGAATATTTCTCGTTAATTAATTCAATTATATATCGAATTATAAAAAGAAAAAAGTGAATTTACACAATGTGCTGCACAAAAGTTCATAATGTTTGCGGTAGCATTTATCAAAGTAAACACGACCTCTTTTACTGAAATATCATGTTTTACATGTTTACCGGTTATTTTTTAGTAATTATCGATAGCCCCGGAGCAACGCGAGAGACCGTGGACACTAAATGGAGCAAATAAGTCTCGAGACCTGTTTACGTTAAGGTGACAATTAATTTTATTCCCGGACACGTAACGCGATTAAAGCGAAAAATATCCGGAGTACTTCGTGTTTACTACGTTATATATTTTTGTTTATGGTGCTCCGTATTGCGAGATGTAACACTAACATTTTCAATGTAACATTTTCAATCGTGAATCCCTTTTGGCGATAGACGAGAACTGTTTTTCCGTAAATATTTACTTACACCTAAAAAAGCTTCCTCTGTAAACTAACACTAGCTAAAGCAAACTGTTATACAAAGTATATCGTATTTGCTTAGGTAAATGTCAAGGAAGAAGAAAGAACTGTTTTGAAGAAAATTCCTTTGAAAACAACCACGTAAAAAATAATTTTATTTTAAAAGAGAAAATTTTATTAATAATATTCTAGATCATAATCTCCGCTCTCTTTCAATGACATTCAGCGTGGGCATAATTTTAGCATCTCTCGATATAACGCGAAATTGTTCGTATTGAATCAGAGTAAAACCTATTAAAGTCGCCGATCTATAATTTGCGACAGAATTTGAAATAGAAATCTATTTATAATTTTATGCAATGAAAGACATTTGAAGTATAAGAATTCTCTCGCATATATACATTTTGTATGTATGTGTATTTCGAGATTGCTCAAATGTTTCCTATATCACACGACACGTAAAATTATAAATAGAATTCTATCGCGAATTATAGATCGTCCGGACTTGAAAGTTTGTCGCGTCTACTTTAGAGCCTCGCAAAAGTTGAATAAACGTCAGCTTGTAACATGCTAATCTTCCTTCCCTTTACTGCCATTTATTTTCTGCGTTAAGAAAGGATTTTATTTTACAGCGTAATAAGTATTCTCACTCACTCGAGTCACTTTTACGAGGCGTCAAGGGTACTTCCCCTTTCACCCCCCCCACTCCACCCCTCCCCCTCGAGCGAATGAGAGCGAGTTCGTTCCGCGGTTACGCGCAGCTACGGTAGCTTACGCCACGGGTCGCTTACCTGACCGGTGGTGTAGGGCGAGTCCTTGCCGGGGAAGCCCCAATAGAAGGATTCGTCGGTGCCGGCTCGCGTGGCGTTGATGGTCGTGAAATTCAGAAGCAGGTTGCCGTACGCGGTGGTTACGTCCTGCCCCTCCATACGACGACCCTAGCCGGAAGTAGTCCGGAGCATCCCAAGAGCCCCCCTCGCCGACGACTACGTCATGCTCCTTCTCTCCTCTCGACCACGGGATGCCGGGCAAGTTCGCGGCGTGCATGAGAATCCTCGCCTCGATTCCGCACGGACCGACTCAGCAGCGGCTCTCTCCCTTATCCGGCGGTCCCGACCGGCCCTTTCACCCTCTGCAAAATCACGTTCCACCGCCGTGACTGACGAGCCTAGACGGAGCGAGCGATGCGACATAGACAAAGCTGCTACGTGGACAAACTCGATAATTCCGAGGAAGCTCCGGCGGAGATTATTTCGCGCGGGAAAAGTATTATTTATCTCTGTTACAGTATCGGATCTTTTGTATTTTTTTTTTTCTTTTTATTATGTAATATTTACACAAGGAGATATAACGTTTGGCGATAACTAGATTACTCTTGCGTTTAGCAGAGGATTCCCGAAATCATTCGCGCAGCTTCCTCGTAATTCTCCGCGGACTTCAGAACCGTAGCAACCTTTAGTTTCGTTATTATATTTTATATTTTATAGAGAGATAATAACACTCGATGGTAACTAGAAATTCTCTATTTTGCCGTTAGCCAAGGGAGAAAACTCTGGAAGATTTGTGGCTTCCACGTAGCTTTTCCGTGGATTTCCGGATTCGCAGCAGCCCCGCTAAAGCGAAGCAATACTATAAAAGGTCAAACGCATTTCCCTCACTAAGAAAGAAGGTAGTAGACGCGATAGACGGCCTCCGGCCTTGTGAATTTCCCAGATCTTGCTTTTCGTCGCTCGTTCGGTGAACCGTGATCGTCGATTCGAATGTAGGAACCCTTAGTAGGACGGTGGAAGGTAATGGTGTGAACAGGGAAAATTCAAAAGCGTGCAACCGTGTTCGCGCAGAACGCCATTATCGCACTCTACGGAATAGGAAGCCCAGTAGAAATCCGGATTGTAATCTCGCAGCAGCGGCGACGGCGGCGACTACGGCGTAAATTGCTGACTTAAAACGGTTTTAGAATGAAATTCTACAGCTTCTTCCTTTTGCCGCGCGGATGAGAGAGAAACGCGCGTGTCGTCGTTAGGACGGTACTTAGCGATGACGAGCGAGAATGTCGTGCGAGTGTCTTGTTGCGAGTATTGATTGGAATTGACTGTTTAATGGCGCGAGGGAGTTACGAAAGTTCTCAGACGTTGTGCAGGTCGCGTGAAATTTTGAATACGTTGTCGTTGGCGAAGTAGCAGCAACAAGAGAGAGAGAGAGAGAGAGAGAGAGAGAGAGAGAGAGAGAGAGAGAGAGAGTCGCGGGCAGGGCATTTAGTGCTTCTTCGTCGTCGACCTAATTATTTCGCCGCTGGTTTATTGAATTTTAGCGCTCGGTTACAGCGTGGAATTATACTGCGAGGTGTCGCCTGCGTTTTACACGAGTCCAGACTCCAGAAATCCTAGCCCGCAGGTAACGGCTCGGTTGTTAGCATTTTACGGGCGGAATAGCCTTAAGCGCCGTATAAACGTGTGTGAAAAATGTGTTTGCCTTCGAAGAGGAGAATAAAATTTTTACGCCAAGTGCGCGATCGGCATTCGCAAATATGGAATAAATTTTGCATTTTTCGAGAAAAATATGACAAGTTATATCCGATTATACCGGCGCTGCATTAAATCGTCAAATTTAAACAGGCTCAGAGGAGCGATAACGGCGAAGCGGCGGAATAATATAATTAAAATTGAGTGAATTATAAGTTGCAATTATAATTATCGGAATTAAAAAGATGAAGAAAAATATGGACCGTATATTGCTCCAGTTAATCGCTTCGGATTGCATGTGTTGGTGAAAAATATTTCCAGATATTAAATCGATGGGAATGCACGCGAGGCGTGCATTAGGTGGCACTTTATGAAGTAGAAGAAACTGCTATTACGCTGACATGTTAAGCAGTCACGTGCTGGGGCTCTAGTTGTTACGCGGCGGGAGACTCGCGGGAACGTAATTCGCTAAATTATTCGCGCGAATCAGATTGTATCTCGGAACATGAGATTTAACTGCATGTCGTATCGCTTCAAAAAGAGATTGTTGTACAATTTACGAAACTTTGGCGTCTCTTATCTCAAAGTAACGTCGCGGTTTCGTCGTGCAACACCGTCCGGTAATAATTGGGAATAGTTAGAACGGAAGTTAGTTAGTGGCATTAATTAGTCGGCTGACTTTAGTTGACCTTAGAGCGACAATAGACTCAAGATGAACGGCGCATGGATAATGGTAAAGTTTCGTAATTAGCAGAGCATTACGTTAGTTCTGTCCGACTGGTTAAAATATTCAATTAAATTTACCGATCACGTTTTCGATATCTTTTCCATGCAGTAAGCTGTTACATATTTGCGGGCATTAATCTGAAAGTTCCTTAAATGTTCCTATAAATCCTTTTACCTTAAGTTTCTTGAAATATTCTCCAATGCAAGTTTTCTGAATATCCATAAATCCCATCCGATAGTCACATAAAGTCATCATCGTTCATTTATCGGAAAAGTGCCGCGAATCTCTTTCTTATACCTGAAGTAATGAGGTCGAACGCTCAAGAGATCGCGTCACATAATTTCACAGAGGCGAAAATGAAATTCGAACCGATAGTCGTCGACCTATTGGCTATTTCAATCTTCAAGAGATGGAAAAGCCGCGCGTTTTCGTTTTATCTGAAATCGAACGCAATGTACAGTGACGATAATTTCAATTCGCATGAATTCACTAAGACTCATAAAATATTCTTCAGCCTCTATCTGATTTCGCATTCGTGGTATATACGCCGAGCGTATGCGGAGCACGGATACGGCACACATGGAACGGAAACGAAATTACCACGTAACCGGATTAACTGAAACAATAGTCGAAAATAACCGTTCATCCCGTTAGAGCTGCATCACAATAATCGTTTGTATTGCGTACACAGAATGCCTCGGAAAAGAGGTGTAAGCGCATTTTTCAAAAAATTAGCATCAGTAGGAAATTAATAAGTTAGAAATTTCGAAAATAAAATTTTAACTAATAATTCAATGACAGACTCGCGGAAATTTTGCGGGATAAATGATCAAATAAGTAAAGCATTGGGTAGAAGAAATAAACGTCAAATGAATAAATAAGGAAACAAATAAAATATATCTCAAACTCGAGCCCGGCTATTCGTCTCGGTTTAATTCGTCTACTAAGAAAACAAATCCGAACGCTTGTCCCGGCGACTTACGCGCCTGACACACGAAGAGAATGAGAAAGAAATTAAAGTGAATTCAATTTCACGCAAACCGTCGCTTTGCGAATCGCGAATCTTCTCTCAGCAGTAGCGGCATGAAATTACACGGGCCGTCTAATAAATGAAATTTGTATGAAAAATTCTGAATACTCGGGGCAACTCGATACGCGATACGCAGTACAGCGGGATTAATTTATTTTACGTGCTTTTACGTTACCCGCGCAGTTTCCATCGGCTGCTATGAGTAATCGTTGCCCGCGTGTTTATTCGTTTTTCTGCGCTGGTGTTCCCGACTGTTCCGCGCTTGTCTCAATGTTTCGGAATAAATTGCTCGCGCACATCGCTTTGCTATACTACCACTGAATGCACTTTCGTAATCGTCGGCAAACTTTCCTTTGCAATCGTCCGTCAGTTTCGTTCTGAAAGCGGCAGACGTGTCGACTCGCCACGTTATCATATTCTATCGTCCGCGTTGAAAATCAAATGTCTATCGTTATTTTTATTATACGAAATGTACATTTATTGGCACGTTTCAGAAGAAACTGGGTTTCGATAAATCGATCTGTGAGATTATAATGCAGATGTAAATGTAAATACAAATATATAATGCTTAATTAAATTTTCATTCAGAGAAAATTGTATTCAGTTTTGACATGGAATATCGCCTTGTACGATGTATAATGAGAGGACATTCTGCGTGATAACATTGAAATTGTGGATTCGAATAAACAACACGAATCTCGAACGAAAACTGCAGCAAATGATTAAACCAAATGACAACGATGCGACAGTGTACTTGTTACTGTTGCGAGTGTTAAATTTGCGCGTTGCGGATCGCACGACTAATAGATTGATTATGTAATTTGTAACATTATCTTGTTTGTTTATACTATCAATCCTCATTTAACTTCATCATGGTCTCGATTAAACGTCGTAAAAGCGAAAAGCTGACTGATGAAAACTCACACACTCGCTCGTTATTGTTTGTCGCAATAGTGCGCATTAATTTCCCTCTGTTTTGTTTATATACTTTTGTCATTTATTTTTTATAAACGTACTTTGATTGTTATATAATAATGCAGCAGATTGATACATATTGTATATAAAATCCAAAATATTTTATCCCATTACATCTTAACTTATTATTACAGTAAATTTGCGATTCGTCAAAAAATATTTACATTCGACACTCTTAATTTTCTCGAAAATGCATATTTTATTGTATTCGCGTTATATCATTTATACTTCGAATCAGATGCTCTCTTCTGATAAGTATATTTTATTAAAGCAGTCGTAAGAGAACAATCGATATTCCTCGAAAGAAACTTCACACACAACATCAAGAACATTCGAAATAGTAGATTAATCAAATATACATATATTAGCAATCGAAAATTTACTGTAATAATAAATTAAGATGTGAATTAAGATAAATAATTGAAATAAAAGATAATATTGAATAGAATAATAGTATGGAATATTAAAAGTGAAAAAAAATAAAATAAAATAAAATAATGTAAAATCTACAATTACAGTACATTTTATGAAATACATTATGCAAAATAGATTTTCATTTAATTTTAGATGAAACATTTTATGAGATCTGAAATATTGCCTTTGTGTGAAGTCTTCTGCGTAATCGTACTTTAGAAAAAGCGAACGAATTCAGGGCGCATCGTCGTGAAGTAAATGCGAGAGACAATCGCTCTCGGGAATTATACGCGTGAATGGTGTGGAAGAATAGCAACGGGCGTAGAAGGTTCGGCACCATCGCATCGCGGTGCACCGGTCGTTCGTCAATTGTGATCAATCGTTCGGAATGACGCGCATCGGGGCCATCGATATACCTTCCGCGGATCGTACGCGCGAAAAATGCGATAGCATCGGCGAGAATTGACGGATTGACTATGGATAGCTACGGTATTACCGGCCAATTTAATTACTCGCGCTCTCCTGCGCTCTCGCATCGTTCGTAGGATTCCGCACAATCGAGCTTACGCTATATTCGATATCTTTTAATCGTTCTGAAGAGCGAAATTTTCCTCGAAATGTGTTCGCCGGTGGAGAATTATTAAAAATCATTGGAGTCCAGCTTTTAGCTCTCTCACTCTCGCCGCATTTTTATCTCCGCTGTCGAATTCGCTGTCGAATTCGCTGCCGAGAATTTTGTCGTTTTTCACGATATCCCTGCGAACGATTCGGGTAACATCGTACGTCAGTCACGACTCAACCTGTGGCAATTTTGGACGTTGAACCGCTCGCTTCGTGTGTTTGCCGACATTCTGCCGATATTTACGTAAGGCCGCTACCGTTATTTGCGGAGTCGTCTGGTTGCGGGAAGATTACTAACATTGTAATTAAAATACTATGCGTTCACTTTTCGATCCCGACTAGCGACTTCTTCCTTGTATATAAAGAGACGGACGCAAATCTACTTATCGGTTTTCGGTGAGAAAATAAGAGGCGCAAAAGTGCAATGGAAATGACGAACGCCGAGTCGTGAGGCGGGAGGTGAAGGGGTCTTCGGTCGGGGACAGGGCTCCATTACAGCCAGATTACAGGGAAAATCTCTTCGTCGTCAAAAGACAGGGTGGGCTTAACGACTAGGCGGACGCAGTACTCCGAGACAGGTTAATATCGTGCTTTGACAAAGAAACGCAAATTCCCGGCTGATCCCTTTTTGCCTTGCATTTACGTAGACGATTGTTGTGCTCCTTTACCATGAAGATTAGAACAGTGAAAAGAGTAGGAGACTAAAGAGTGATAAGTGAAAAATAGGAAAAGAGAAAGGGTGATGAAGCAAAAATTGAGTAAAGTAACCCTTTGCGCCGGTTCTGTCAAAAGATAATAAAAATCAACGAGAGAGATCCAGGAGCGAGAGAAGCGCGAGCTTCGATCCAAGTATATGGATTCGGAAAAAGTTGTACACAGAACTTTGTCGCGTAAAAGACCCGGTCGCGCGTGTATTATTATTTCGCGTAATTTTCTGTTAGATCGGTCATGCTGACGCGCGAACCGGGGTATCGATATAAAAAAGTGTGTAATTTTCCGCTAGACTTTTATCGCAGTCACGCGAAATTGAGCTTTCGTACCATTCACTTGCATTTCATTGTTTATTTGATTGTAATACTGCTCTATACTTTGACGCGCAATTCCGCGTTACGCTGGATCGATCAATTGGATCTTCCGAAGTAATACAAAAAAAATAGAGAAAGCTATTTTGTTTCAAATATTTTATATCGCTTCTATTTGAAGTGAAAATAATTGTTTTGAAATGGAATATGGAATTGTATGATATGAAAGTTTGTTGTTTACAAATCTGTAATGTATATTGGCACACACTTCGCTGTGACATTATTACTTCGTCATTGAGATATTTACCGTAGGTTTGCAAAGTTTCTTTCAAACTGGGCGCTGTGATTTTCCACATCATCGATTCGCTTTGCTCCGCATTGTCTGATGAAGCGTTAAATGAACCTCCGTCGTGCACTTAATTCAGATAAATATTTTCCGTGCAATGCTGAATTCGTTCTTGCGTAACAATGCGGTGGTGTGCCGCACCGAACTCGCAGGCATAAAGAAAAATGTTGTTTCAGGCGCATTCCCTTCGTTCCGAAGGTAATTTCTCTCAATAAATCACGGAAATCATTATTGAACGGCGTGCGGATGCATCGGACAAGAGAGAAAAATGTATTTCTGAAGTTTCAATAACCTTCCCGCAACTGGAATCATTTATCCTTAGGTTTTCATAAATTAAGGATACTACACGAGATATAAATGTCACCAAGTTGCTTCAATTCCAATGCAATCGAACAAAATTAAACTTCCGCTCGTATTACCATTAAAGTTAATTTTTGCTCCGCTAAAATTACGCTCAAGAAGATATTGGGAATAGTCTTTCGAAAAATATTATGAGAATCGCGCAAAATTCATTGGCAGATTAATCTTCCTTTTCGTAAGTGCTTTTAGCGAGTGAATTCGCGCAGACCTGATCGATGCAGTCGTTTGTTTGCGCGCAAATATGGTAGATATATGCGTGTGCGTGTTTGTGTACGTTGACATGGGTATGCGTCAAGATTCTCGATAAGAAGGAAGCTGCCTGGTAAATACGTAGCCTCCGACCCACTTTCAAGAAATTGCGAGAGGCAAAAAACGAATAATCGGCAGCTACGGAAAATCGATTCTAATATTTTTTCGGCGCGAGAGAGAGTGCTAGACTAAATAGAGCCGTAACAATGTTAACCCATTAGCAGAACCCTTCGATAAAAGTATCCTGTTACCTAGGAATACACTACTTGATCAGTCAAACGACTCAGCGCGTGAAGAGACACTCGGCTCAATGTCCATGTAAAAGTTCCATTTTTGATTGTGAGAATAAATGGTGGAAAAAAAATTGGATAACATAAAAAGGTCAGGAAAATTGAACAGCACGAAAGACAGAACTCGGCTGAAACTTTTGGCTAAATATAATTCAAGCAAAATTCAATTTAAAGTTAAATACAAACAAGAAAAACTTTTCCGAAACTTTCTGCTAAATATAATTGAATCGATTATCTGCAGAAACCAAATAAATCACACCAGAATTAAGACGAGTCAAAAGTTTCTCTTCTTGACAATGTTGCTCTTCTTGTCGTTAGGAGGTGGAGGATGCTTTCCCTAAACAGACAAAAGTTTTACCGGCGCAGATGACGATGTAGACGACGTCCACTTCTAACACATATAAGGGTCACACTTACGTGACAAGTGTTAAGCAAGGATTTAGTGCCGGCAGTGAAAACGCTGTTGAAACTTGGCACTTTATGAACGCGCACACCCTTCTACCTTGTGTTAATAATAACAAAGCGAAACGGGTCTAAAATTTTAACTTTATGAGCAATGGGTTAGCTACGGGAGTGCTAAGAGAGCTATAATTCTTTTTTCACTGCTACTGCAACGTTTATGACAATGGCTGGTGTTGCGCATTGGGAAAAATATTGCCCATCGTAAGACTCACTTGAGTCAAGTGCCTTTAAACTCGAGAATGTTCTGTTAATGACAGATTTTTTGGTCAATTTGCAGTTAATTTTTCCTCAGATAATATATCAAAAGAGGAATCGTCGATTTATCGCGCCTTTTCAATATTTAACATTGTATATCTTGTTAACAAAAGTTCAAATTTTATTTAAATCCACATTTTTAATTGTCTATAATTTAATAGGCCTTATAATACGCCTCGATATTTTTAAATTGATCGGATAATCTGGCAATAAAAGAATATCTGTGAGTTTTAGAGACATCGTGTCCGTTGTAATAAAATTATGTACAACTAATTACTAATTCCAATTTGGAATGTAGATAACATTACATACGCGATGTCTGTGGATTTTCCACAAACAACGAAATCGCGTTACATCTTGAAATCGAATTCTGTTGATACGTTATTAAATGCCCATACTAATACCGTATCGCGAAACAATACCGCGCGAGGGAAGACTATTCTGTAACCCGATCGTTCCATCGCGAGATCTAGCACCGTCGCGTTTTATTGCAAAAATTTGCAATCCTATCTGTAAATTGGATTTCGATTTTATTGCCGCATAGGCCAGCTCTGTATGCGCGAGATAGACGTCCGATAGCTCGTCGTTCCTCGCTCGTATCTCTCACCTCGACGCGCAACAGATTCATTTATTGTTCAAACTTCCTGTATCCATTTTATTGCACGATCCGTCAAACGGCCGTCTGAAATGCCGGGCTGAGCGACAACGTAGGATGACAAACTAGCAGTTGCATCAACATCGCTTATTACTGAATCTATTCCACAATTTATTGTGTAATAAATTTATTTTGACAATATAATAGATGTATCCTATATATAAATTTATTTTTATATTTCTAATTAACGTTTTTAAGAGGCAATTTCACGTGCGGAAGGTAATAAATTTCACCTATATACCGCGACATATTGACGATACGATCGCCGCCGAATAGGCCCGAAATTGCGACCCGGGATAATTCCGGATTGCCTTGCGCGACGACGAGATTTTCGACCTTTGCTCGCATTCAAGCGATTGATATTAAAACGAATCGCTGGTGCCAGGTGGCAGGTGTTAAATTCAATCGTGCGCGCAGGAAACGTGCTGCTGCCGCTTGATACACTACGTATGTGTACGCGACGATATGAAAAACTTTCCTTTTATTTGCTTTTAGCGCATGTTAAAATTCGATTAAACGGCGCACGTACGCGCCACGAACGACGAACGACGCCTCTGTATCGTGCGTTCCGCGCGAAATGAGTTTCCGCGGTATTTGCACTATGTGCGCATCGCGCCGTGAGAAAGCTTCGCGCTTTTGATATCACCAGAATCGTAAACGCCGAGAGCATCGGCTGCATACCGCAATCGATCTTTTTCACGCCCGAGATAATACGCCCGACAAGCGTTACTCTGGAGACACGTATATTCTCGCGGACGAAAGTAATCTTTCTCAGAATCCTCCCGTCCGCTGCGATTTTTCGAATATTCTGAAACGTCACGGATTCGCTTCGAGGAGTCGAAGAGCCGATTTCCTCGGCGGACTATGTATCTTCCAAACGAGATCACGTGCCTAGGTGGACTATTTCCGCGAATCTCTTCCATCAAGCGGGATCACTATGCGGCGCGTCTTCTCTCTGCCGAGAAGGTATCTCGGTCCTTATACATCCTGCCGCGGCCCTTCATCTCGCGCGACAATGCTCTAGCGCGATATAGACATCTTTAGCTAGCGTAGTATACCGAGCGGTGACGAGCCATTGTAGCGAGTTACGATACTCATTACTCTTTATGAAGCTCTTTCCACCGAGCTCTTCTCTCTGCACCGTCTAGCACGACACGGCGATAAGAGCTAATTCTTTCAACTGCATTATCCTGGAAAGAAAGAAAATAACGATCTTGTTGTCTCTCGTTCATACTGTAAGTTGCAATTATTTTTAGATTTATCTGAGACGTATTTCCAGAGAAATTTCAAGTGCCTTTTCAAGCGTATTCAACTTTTCTATAATCGTATTTCTCTGTCATTAAATTATATTGTTTGACGTATGAATGTTATACTTGATTATTAACGTTGGAAATTTAACGTAATAATTATGTGATGATTTTTATAAGGATAAAGTGAAAAAATTTCAGGAAAATTTTTATATTTTGAATTCGAGCGGATGATTTTTTTCGATGAGTTAGAAAATACATAATTAGAAAACGGTTGGAAAAAGTATTGAAAAATAATTAATATAGAAATATTATAATACAAAAGAATAATTAATTAATTATTTGATTTTTTTTTTGTAAATATGTACAACTATTTTCCATTTATTTCCATAAAAATTGTTAACGTCACTACGTAAAATAATGCAATAAAAAATATGCATTTTTTTTATTTTTGCACGGTTATGCATAAAATTTCTTTATGCACACTACCACTACTTTTGTGCTTTATTTCCATATTCTATGTGAAATTTCATTATGTAAACTATAAGCTACAACGTCAAAGTAGAGTCGGGATACTGCGGTTTCACGATATCCTTAGTGTACCAGTACGTCAGCGCATAATCGTCTGTTATCCGGGAAGCTTGCTCCATATTTCCATCGTGTATGCGATTGGCATTGTGTAACGGCTAACCCCATCGCGCGCGTATCATCCTTTAACGATGAGTACGCAACAACATACGCTACATTAATGCATCAAAACAGGATTGATGCGACTCCCGGCAGTGTTATAAACGCATTTCGCACGCGAGGCGCAACCGGATTGACCGCAAACTTGCAGCTTCCGCTAAATTGAGGTAAAACATTTGCGTAACAGGAATTTTGCATCGTGTTTAACTGCACTGCCCTTTTTTTCTCACGTTTCCTTTTTTATGTAAAAAGGCGGCAAAAAACGAGAAAGAGATAGAGACCGAATTCCGAAACAATTGCGAGTGAATCTCTGTCGAGAGCCGTCGTCGTTCTCAGTTTATCGCGGCAGATTACATGACGTAAAACCGCGACAGTATATTAAAATCTTCTTTCTGAGAGACGTGACCCGGATTTCTATGTGTAATCTGATTCAAAAGACCGCCGCACGAGTGAGGGTGCTAAGCTTCTGTTAAAATACTCAGAGAAGATAATAAGCGACACCTCCTACGGGACGTGTTTCGTGAAGGATACACATTTTTATGAAAGAGAAAGTGTGTGTATGTGTGTGAGAGAGAGATAGAGAGAAAAAAAATATTTTTTACACGACACTACATGCTGCTCGATAAATATACTCGTTGAAAAAAAGTAATATTTTTATTTGAATTTAGCAGTATCGTGATATGGTTAAATTCAGAGAGTAGAGAGAAATATTGGCTGTAAATAAAATATGTAACTAAGTTCCAACAAATATATTGGTTTGATTAGTATACGCCGCAAAATACTCCGTTCACACGTAACTTTCCACATTCGATTTCTTTTCGCTGAAGACGGAAAAACCTGGGAAACGGCGTCGTAATACAGACTGCCAATCGCGTGGAACGACTCTCCTCGGAGAATTGCACATACAGCTGTCGTGACTCAAGCGAGCAAGTGGAACGGGCACAACGTTTCCACGCGATAAAAAGTTCCGCGTCTGAAATTTCCTCGAAACGCGACCCAGGTAGCCTGGTTTTATGGTCCAGCGTGAGCCAGCCGGAAACGCGCGCTTATGTGCGCGATATTTCTACGTCGCATACTCACGCATCGCACTGTACTCCGATCTCGCTTAAGGGCACGCGCACAAAGCAAGCAATCGGCAGCAGCGGCGGTGCAAATGTCCAGGCTCCGACCGGGCAGCGTCAATAATGCTTTGTGGGTATCAAATTCAGTCTCGCCACATAGCGCTCGTTTATTCTGAAAAGTCACGTTTTTGGCCAAATGGAGTCAACGCGGCGCTTTTCAATACCGCGAATCTCCGCTGTCCATTTCGGCTTTTGAAGAGCAAGTGTATGGCATTTATCGCATTGCCGCAATGTAATTCTTTTTTGCAGTTAGAAAGAAAATAGATTCGTTGGATTCGCGAGTATGCATCTCTCTTTGTATCTTTCGTGAATTAATTTCTCAAGGTTCGCGCATTCTCTTGAAAATAAGCTTGCAAATAAGATTCTGCTCGTGTAATTACTTGCACATATAGCTGACGTCTACAGCATGGAATGAATATTTAATTCTTTTCTGCCTGTCGTATGCGCCGGATCGCCGAGCGAGCAGTTGATTAAAAATAGATGCCAGCTTTTTAATTGCCTCCACTTTTCAAGACGTCCTCTCCGCTGTAAAAGGAATGAAGCTTTGTACCTCGGAGAAATGCCGCAAAGAAATAAAGCGCGCAAATGAATGTGGATGATAAATGATCATCCATTATTTCCATATAATTCATTGATTAATTCAAGAATTGAAATTAAAAATTAAACGATTAAAAATCAATTTTTTACGATCAATAATTGCTCAAAGAGATATGCTGAAGGTACGCAAATAAAATTTCGAAATAATTTTCTTAGAATTAAAATACCAGGCGTTCTAGAAACAGAAAATCTTGCCTTCTCTTTGTACACGTGCTACGAAAATTAACATTCGCCATATAAAACATATTAAACGTACCTTTCATCTGTGCATACCGTCGTCATTCGCAATGGTGCACTTTTCTAGTTTTATTTAGAACATTTTCTCAGAGCGTAGCGATAACTTTTACAGATAGCATGCATTCCTCGAGATTTTTACACGACATACGACATAAAGACCAAGCGTAGTTATGCGTTTACTGGGAAAACATTTTTTTAATTCCATCAAATCTGCATTCCTGAAGAGTGCAATTCACGATTCGAGTCATACGCTGTAAAATTAATTTTTAAATGCATTTGATAAAATATGTATTTTTTTATTTGCCAAAAAGAGTTTATAGAATTTACTGGAGCTTTTATTAATTTAGGTGCTAGCATTAGAAAGAGCGAGAGACGTTTAATATTTTAAAACAACGCAATAATGAACGAAACATTTCTAATATTTATAGAATTTTTAATATCTTAAAATTTACATATTACAGTAAACTTGCACAAAATATGTGTGTGTGTGTGTGTGTGTGTGTGTATATATGTCCTGTTTTGTTGTGTGAACAGTTGTGTTAATTCACACAAAGTTAAGCAGTACGCTCCGTATATTTCGTACTAATATTGTCTTAATTTCAGCGAAATTGGAGTTAAACTAAAATGAAATGTAGTGCGCAGAGATTTTTGAGGAAATATCGTTCTTTATTTCCCTCCGCCTTTTGTTTAGTGTTCCAGCGACCGCACGACATTAATTTCGCGGTACGCCAGCAAACAATTTCGTCGGTTTTTCGCAATAGACACCTGAGTGGTTTTTTACATTTTACATTTTTATTTACTCATTCTGAAGGGGAGTAGAATTTAATAACGCTTATTCAAATAATATTTGTCAGTACCGGCACACCTTGCAGACGGGTGTTGCTGAAAGTCTCCCGTGAATGATTATCGTAAATTTTGGTTCGTTCTCTTTTTTTTTTTTTTTTTTTGTAAAAAAACTCTGCTCTATGATAATCTCACCGGCAACATTCCAAAGTTTATTAACGTTGTTTTAAACTCGGCAAGATCTCGCACGCGGCGCACATCGCTAATGAGAGTTCTCATCAGTGGCGCTATCATGCTTATGAATCCTTCATTATTCAATTTGCCTACGGGACTTTCAGCACGATAATTTTTCTTTTTTTTTTTATTTATAGAACTAAACAGATAATTTATCTTGTCTGGCAACTAGCGGGTTAAACATTTTCTCCCGAACGAACTTTTTCAATTTGTATCGCAATATCTATCGTATCAATTAAATTTCTCGCGATGCGAGAAGTAAATGCGGAATGTAGCAAAACTGTAAACAAATCGGATTCCGCTCGGAGCAACGTCCCGCAGCGCACCGATATATATACTGAGGTTTAAACACGATCAACATCGCGTTCGATCTTTATTACTCTATGTCGCTGTGTGCATAGAGCACACCCGCTCTATCGCATTACCTGCATCATACCGGAATTGACAGTAATGCCTTGCCGGCAGAATATATACATATGTACGCACCGCCGTCGCCGTTGTCGTCCTCGTCGCCATCGTGCGCCGTAATTACGTTCGCGTGTATTTGCCTTCGGTAACGCAATCAGCTTCTCTGCGATCCGACAATTGATACGTACGCAGCGCGCGGACGAGTTGCGCGCAAATCTGATGTTTAAGTTTCGCGTCACTTCGCCGCAGCCGATTATTCTGATCTTTACCTTTTCAACCCGCACTTCCGATAATTTTCAATTTTCATTAATGTATGCACGGAAATCGGATTCATCTTCGTATACTTTATCGTCAATTATCGCGTTTCGTTATCGTTTCAGGGGGAATAAAAATAGGGATCATATTCTCGTGATTATACCATTAGGATCTAGATACGTTGAAAGTGCATGGAATGCACCTTTCCGCACTGTTATCACCCACAGCTTTTAATGATCAAAAGAGAAAACTATCATTATCGCGCGTAACGCTAATCTGATACGATAGCTATTGAACAATCGCGGAAAAATCTCACAGTTCTAAAACTCTTCGGAGTTAATCGATTTTTTTTCCTTTGCTTCTATTAGCCCACGCGAACAGAAGTATTAGCACGGAAATGTAACTCTTTATCGGAATTTCAATTTGTCTCCGACGAGTCTGCTCTCGGGAGATCGTTAAAGTGGAATTGATTCGATTATTAAGGTACAGGTACGACAGAAGCAAGAAAATCGAATTGGAATTTTAATTGCAACGCTAAGTTTTTTTTTTGTAAGAGGCTTAGCATGGCAGCGCGTGTAGGAAGAAAATCTTTAGTAAAAAAATTCTCGCGTAAACGTTGCCGCCACTCTGTGCAGCTGCGGCAAATGTCACGCATGTCGGCGTGTAATCGCGCTTTGATCTCTCGCTTTCTTGCGTTAAAAGTACTTCGAGTTTCATGTTATTTTACGCATGATATTCTTTTATGGAATCGTCAACTCGTCCTTTAAACTCCTTTCTGGTTTATTAATATTCCGTCTCTTTTATTATAAAAATATTGTCATGTGAACAGAATTTCGCTTTCCGCACTGATTGAAATATAAAATATCTCCTCTTTCATCTTAATTACTTGACGTTTAAATTTATCCATTGCGGCGATATGTTTTGTCACAGCTATTCCTGTCGCCGCGCGTGTATAATTCGGGGACTAATGACTTAAAAACAGTCAATTATCCAGCGACTCCTGTACGAGACGAAACGCAGAATTGCATAATGGCGCAGCTGCCTTCATCGAGTCTCGAGCTAAATGGATCGCTATTATCTGTATATTAGTCATGCAACAGTAATACTCATAGGTGTTTCCTAATGCACCTAGATGTCATTTAAGCTCTATCGGTTTCGCCTGCGGTAACGCGATTAGCCGCGCGATTAACTCGAAACCGAGTCTCTATTCCTCCAAAACGCAAGCGCAAAACCAAGTGCAATGCGTTGTTTATATTAAGTAACTGTGAATTTGCATAATGCGATCTACTTCGCGAACACAATCTCACTTAAAGTGTTCACGCCACCGTTCGTCTCGTCTGACAATTCTAGCGTCCTTTTGCGCCGTGAAAGCTCTCTTCATGATAGGTCAAAGCGCGAAGTTGAAGCAGAGTGCTGCTCCCCGAAGTTTCCCCGTCAAGTTCTCGTGAAAACGCTTTGAGGAAGTACAAAAGGGAGCCTCTCGCTAAGAATACCTTCGGAAGACGCCCGAACTTGGTATGCGGAACGAGCAGGAATTTGAATGTTGATATATGCATAGCCTAACGGGTTATAGTCGAAGCCACAAACTTCTCAGACATTTGCTTATGAATACTTCCAGTTTCGATATATTTTCGTGGTTATTTTATTGAATGATGCTACGGAATATTTATGATTGCAGAGATGGTTTAAATATTCTAACATTTGCTTAATTAATTTATTTTATCAATATTAAAATAATATTTTGACAATTAGTATTATTTACATTAATTTATTTTAATTCACGAAATTATTACTTTTTTAATTTATCGTAAAGATGCACATTTATATATAAATATTATAAACTTTCACAAACTCCTTAAAAAATTGAGTTTCTGGACTGACGAAACGCGCGATGCAAAATATTATCTATAGCAACGTTTTCTTATTATGTAACGCGTTCTGATTTAAATCTAATCTTCATCTAATTTAACTTGTAATGAAATGTGTTATATGTACAAATGTTGCGGTGAACAGTTTGTTCACGATTAATTCGGCACGTTTGTTTCGAAGCAATATTTGGCAACGAACTTGCCTGAATTCTCTCGCTCGCGCGCTCTGGATGACAACGTCTCGTGTATATCATCGAACTATCTGCCGGCTGTCTCTGTCTTCGTGGAACAGCTTACGAGCATACCGCGTGCCATTACTCTGGATGCGCCATTATGCATATTATGTCCTTAACAAATATATAGTATGATGTATGCCATACCGATTTAAGTCAAAACACTGTCGGAAATCGACATTTCGAAATTATGTTAATCTTACTAAATAATGTAGTATTTTCAGGGTGAATTATAATCGCTTCGCTTATAAGCGATCCGTGAAATTTAGATCTTTAATCTTACTAATTAATGTTGCATCTTTGGGGTGAATTATAATTGTGTTTCTTGATCCGTGAAAATTGGATCAAATTATATATGAGCAAACAGGCTTACTTTAACATAAAGTTGCATCAGTTTTGAATAATTCCGGGCGTGTTGAAAATCATATCTGAATATTATGCATTGTGATTTTTGGTCAGAAATTATAATTATCCGTGTAATCTGAACTTTAATTTCTTCTCTACATTCTGTCGAACAGAGAACAATTCGAAATTGTAGCTGAAATGTATTTTGTAATTCTTGTGTATTGATTTATAATACTTTTCGCATTTCAATATCCGTGCTTTTAGTTCTTATTGTCTTTTTATCACTGTTTAAAGAATTACACGTTACTATATTTTCATTATTGATTAATTATTATGTGAGTTACTATTTATATTGTATGTTTAATTCTTCATACGAATATCTAAAGATACACGTCCTTGTTTCCAAAATTGGCACTTCATGTGCAACGCTATTCCTGCATAATTCGATCAAATTTCATCGACAATTGATTGAATTTAATAGACACTGCAATGTTTCCTCGACAATCTAGTTACTTTGCGTTTGTCTTGCGCGGAATCGATTCCTAAAGAGACACTCATTCAATATACATATAGCGTAGCATTTGACCTTTCGCGATTTGTATTACAAATTACATTGTGTTGTTCGGCGACCATAGGTTTTGTGCGATTCTAATCTATCCTTCTATTGAACGCACCTCTATATCTACCACTGATACCGGCTTTACAAACGCTTTCTAGACCATTACCGTCCATCTCAATATGCGCGCATCATGTCGATAACAAGTACGATCATGTTTATGCGTTGTATCCGAGTGATTTAAGTTAAAACGGACAGCATATATCGAGCTTCATAAATTCCGCACTGTTATTCAAAGCTTGTTGTAATAAAGTACACTGTGCGTATACGTTAGGTGCATAGATTACGTTGCGAGAAACGCTTTTGCGCGCTACTATTATTTTCGAGATAAACGATCTCGCCGTGCAGTTGTGTGTGTGTGTGTGTGTGAGTGTGTGTGTTGAAACTATTTATACAAATCACTTTCCGCGAAGGTCATGAAGTTTCGCATATCAATTCTGCATAAGCACACAGAAAATGTATCGCACGGAAAATTTTAATCTTTCCTCCTCCGTTGCTTAAAAAGAAAGAGGACTCACATTTCCTTTTCGTGTTATTCTTTGTCCGGCTATGAATATTTATGATCGTGATAAAAAGTTCTTTTTAACCATGCGGCTGTGTGGCTCAAGGATAAAAGTTTCGGTGTAAACTCGCCAAGGAGACCGTTTTCACTTAATATCTCCGTCGTGACTATGTAAAATGAGAAAAACAAACGAGAGCACAATTTTCTCGGGTTCGCGAACAACTGGGATCGGTCGACACATGAGCTGCCCGGCTTTTTACTCCGTACGTCCTTAACCCCGTATCGTTTTATAGTTTTTTGTTACACGCTAGAATGACGTAGCAAAATATCGGCTACAGGCTTGCATATTGTTAGAATATATTATCATGCCACTTCTGAGTATTGAATAACGCTACGAGTCTTTTATTTTCGATCCAAAACTATTAGCGTTACATTTTTTTACCGGCAACAAACTCGGCTCGAAACTGGCCGTGGAGTGTCAGGTACGAAATTTCAGGTCAGCTCTCGTATTACGCTAATTGGTTGTAAGAGCAGACGTTTAATTTAAGATGTAGCAGACCCGAGTTTCATGCGATTGATTTGATTAGCGGATGAGATTACCAGTTGCTCGGTCAGTTATCGTGACTCGACCGGAGGCGATATGTATAGGCGCCCTAATTCCAGCATTCTGTGTGCGGAGAGCTGGAAAGCGCCTGTATCGAGTTCGCGGTGTAATGCAACAGGCGAGTTTGGACGAGATTAAAAAAAAAAGAAAAAAAAAAAGAAGCCGCAGGCACGATCGTCGGAGCATGCGTGCAAACTATTGTGTTGTCTTAACAACCGCTCGCCTTCAATACGCGACTATCGACTTCGTGTGTCCCGAACACTCTTCCAATATTTGGTACGTCGAGAGAGTTCAAACCCTCTCGGGTGTCACACTCGGTAATTGACCCTTCAACCGCGAGTGGATGTCCACCGCTGACCCTCCTCCCCCACTCATCTTTATTACTTTCCATTCCCGCCCGCTATAATTGACAACCTAATTTTAACGCAGCTGTTTCCTTGTTGCGCACTGGTACTGCTCATGTCGTCGGAACAATGGCGAACTTTGCAAAATATCGGCTACAGGCTGTTCGCGCGATTATGTTGTCAGTTGCGATATTATGCGTGTTATTAAGCTTTCCCGCTTGTAGAGATATAATGGAATTAGCATAATATAAAAGTTGTCTGACGTATCGAGAATGATACATGAAACACCAATGGATATTATTTTGCATCAGATTAAAATACCGAAACGAGATTGACATTTAAAATACAAAATTATACATATTAAAAGTATAATTTGAATATAAAATATTGGAAATATTAAAAAATTGACATTTAAAGTTATCACATTATAATTTCATTTTTATTCCCGGGGATTCATCCGCGTTAATCGAATATATCAAAATGCGAAAACATTTTGTACTAGATATAATTTCTTGCAAATTTTATGATAAATATAATTTCACGATGAAGGTAATGAAAATGTAAATTTCGTGTGAAATATAATTTCTTTCTGTCACGATGGATAAAACAGTCATACTCACGGGAATAAAACGTAAACTTAAACTTTAACCATTATCACGGCCGGCAAGACGACGGTCTTCTTTCACGTTAATCCAAACGGGCGTTCAAATGATGCGATCGGAGCTTCGTTTGACACGGGGACACTGCGTACATAGCCGCCTCGCCACTCGAATGAAGTTTCATTAGATCAAACAGAATCCGGGGTCACTTTCAAATATAACGTTACAAAGCACCGCGAATGCAGGTGTTGTACAAAAAACGCGAGCGAGCCCACTGGAGATAAAGAGTATTCTCGAATAAAGCTGTTTTCTCTCTCGACGTGCTTTCGTGCAGCTCGGATTAAAGTTACGCACTCGCCGGACGAAGACTGGTAAAATTACTCATCCGCGATATAATGTCTAATTAGTTTTTATTCGAGCGATATATTGTGCTAAGCGGTTGCCTTGGGTGCAACACGTAAAATGGTGAAAACTCACAAATCTCGGAGATAAATGCCATTCTTTTTTTGAGAAACGAGCAGTATTCTCGAACATACGGCCAGCGTTGCGCTACTGCATCATCGTTACGCTAAACTGCGGTTGTTAGAACAAGAAGTGGGTATGAGGTCGGTATACGTGTTCGCTGCAAATTACCTCTCTTTAGGGACGACATGGATTCCTACGTTCTTTCGTGCTTCTTGGCAGCGAAAAATTCGCCCGCATTCGACGGAAACGGTAATGTGGAAGCGTTTCGGGATGCAGCGGCAAAGAAGCCATTTATTATTCACCGTCTCGGGTATTTCGGGGAGATTGTCGATATCCTGTTTGATTTTCTCCCGCTGTTACTCCGTTCAGCATGAAATGCTGATCACGAATATTAAAATTGTTTCTATTCGAGGACGCCGTGTAAAAAAAAAAAAAAAAACCGTGACCTCTGCAGATATTACTTCTAAAAGCGATGAGAGCTCTAGCACACGTGTGCGCACATTATCGGGATTACTAATCAGAATAATGAAAGTGTACGTCTTTATGTAAACCATCTCGCGCGGCATCAGCCGCAGAAAAACAAGACTGCGGCGATATACGGTTTGAAATGCATTTTTAATCTGAAAGCGAATCATGCGCCCGCTTTTGATAACGGAAGGATATTACGATGATGGAGTTCGATACGCTCGGAAGTAATTATTGCGCGAAGGTGAAAGCGGATATATACTTAATAACAGATCTGGAAACAGGTGTAGCGCGAAAAATCCACCGAAAATTGTAACTGCGTAGAAGCGCATGGGAAATCGCGAATGTGCACTGTTTATCGCGCTTCATTTGTAACGCGGGCGAGTGAATTTACTGGGGCGGACATTGCGCGAAGATTGTTCTTTGCACGACAAAGTTCGGAAATGCTATTTGTGAAGTTATGGAAACGAACGAACGAACGAACGGAATTGAAGGATTTATCGATCCAAAAGCGATAACGAGGTAAATCCAGCAACGAGCTCTCGCAGCCATCCTCTATGAAAGTTCTCTCTCTCTCTCTTTCCGCGTACGAAGCTCCTCGAGTTTTCAAATTAAATATTTCGGTTCGTATGACAAACCGGATAGGAAATGATGTTATCTCATTGTCACCGAGAAGACTTTGTCAAGTTTTAAGTGTGTCTTGAAAATTTGTGTGATAAACTTGTAGTGGATTAAGAGTCATTCGTAAGCTTCTTGTAAAGGTCGCAACAAACTTTCTATACCTTCTTTTTGAATTTGCATATTAACGAGATTACACCATTTGCATCTCAGTATGTCCAAAATACAAGTAAATTTCTTATATTTTTAAATGGAGTTGCATAAAATACAACCTTTTAATGTACAAGTAATTAAATTTTTAGATATAATGGCTGATTATTGCTAAAAAAGTAAAATAGTAGTTGTTTTCCAGTTTAACATTTCTTTATTTTTTCTGTTTACTATACATAGTCTCGATTAACTAAATTTTAACGTGAGGATTATCGCGACACATCGTGCGAGTGATTACGATTTCCAATAACACACGTTTATCATGACGTTCAGTAATCAGTGTCTATCAGCTTCGTTAAATTAATTAATTAAAGGCGCTCATTAAAATAATTATAGCACTATAGGAGTTTGATGTAGCATCGTGACCAGGTATCTCTCGGAAATTGCTGGAGGAAAATATTTAAAATTTATAAAAGCGAAACTTTAGCTGGAACGAAAATTTTCTAAAGCACCTCAGAAGAAGAATGTTTGTTGCTCATTTACTAGAAATGAGGAAATATGAGATTTTCAGGATGCGAAAATGCAGCTTTCAATGCTGCATTTCATCTACGTGATATAGAAAATGGAAATATGTCATATTATCATTTCTTTAGGATTTTTCTCAAAATTTCAGTTTGCGAGTGAATATTCCGGCGATATTTGCGCGCGGAGGCGTCACCTTTGGCATTAATTAGGAGAAAAGTCCCGAGCGAAGCGTCCGCGAGGTAATTCATTCTTATCGGATCGGCGAAATCGAAATAGTCGTCGTGTACTCACTATCTGCTTGCCTCCGCTACCTGCCTATTCTAATGATGCGCGACGGAAATTCAAATATTATCGAGCGCTTTCCGTGTTCGTCACCGCTTTCGTCGCTTCATACATAAAATATCAGCAGACGACGACGTCGCCTCCCCTCGTCGTAATACATCAAAGTCCGACCGCCTATCAGTTTAAGGGAATTAACTTCGCTACACTCGCTATTTCGACAAATAAATTAAACGTCATGAGTCGACGGCGCGCATATATATATATATATATATATATAATATATCCGTATATTTATGCACGGAGTATCGCGCGTCGTTCGATAATACCGTAACTGAATAAACCTTCTCTTTATCCCCTTAAGTAGTTGCTCGAGAAATTGTGTAATGGGGATGATCGCGTAAATGATACCTCGCTGAGTCGCTTGAGAGAATAATTAGACTTCGAAGCATCGTTATTGTCATGCACTGTGGAATTAATCGCGCAAATGCCAGTCGGAGCCAGTCGTAATTGTGAAGAGGCAAGCTTCGACGATCGCGCCGCATTTTACGATCCGCTGCACCGTTGTAAACGAATTCGTGGCACCTTCTCACATCCTATTTGTCATGCGAAGACGTTTCCCAGGACCGTGCCGAAAGAGTTTTTGTACACGCTAGGCTTTGCGAAAAAGACTTTCTCCGCGTCTGGAGAGGAAGTTTAAAAGTCCAACTTTGGATACTCCGAACATCATTGTAGCGCCGGGCGCTATGCCAGGCGCGCGGAATGCAAGTCTCTTCTTCGTGAGTTTTCTATGCCAGTTTGACGAAGCCGAGAATTCGAGCAACTTTCGCCATCTCGTCGCATTTCGTCCTTGCGAGAACAATTTGCAACTTACGTAAGCGAGTGTAATACGCGACTACTTTATACGCTTCGCGAGATGTACAGAAACTTGTTGATTAGTTCACAACGATCAAAGTGAGCCAAATTGTCATTAAAATTTATAATCTTTCAAATTCCGGAACAAGACACGCCACTGTATTATCATTTTTCAATTGTTTGCTTTTTTTCTCGACACACTATTTACACGTGACTCTGAAATATAACACACCGGTCTTAGCGCGTAAAATGTTTTCTGCAAACGAAAATTTATCGCATTTACGTCAAAACTTTATAAACCGGTATGTAGTTCGAATTATGTGTTCGAAATCCTGTCTGAGATATTGTACAATAGCATTTCAAGTCTCTAGAGATAACCTCGGAAAATGCGCGACCATCTTCTGTCAACATGTTTTCTATAGCCACTGACGAAGCATTAAACCTTTATTGCATTCTCTATCACGATTTTTGATCGACGTGAAAAATTGTATTTTTTTACGATTATAAATTGATGAAAATCCTCGAGCTGACAGTCGCACTATCTTTCCTTTATATTTGCAATACATTTCTTGAAGTAATATTTCATTTCACGAAGTAACGCTTTATACCAGGTGTTTCGGAATTTCCGATTTTTATCTGCATAACAAATTCGCGATATCGATCTGTCGAAAGAGATTTTTCTTTCAAATTGTTCAATTGCGTGTAATAGAAAAATGATCGGTGTCGCGGCAACCGAACGTGTCGTTAAAATTGAAATCTTAGTCGCGAGATGTATATCGCCTCCCGTTAATTACGTTAATTGAACTCGCAATTTCACCGAAATGCGAAATAAAAGACAAATTTCCGCTTCGCGCGCCAAGAAAAAGGACATGATGGATGTTAATTAAGCTCGAGAATTTTTTTCCTCCTCGAGATTTTCAATTCCCATCGGATATCGGCGCCGGGTTCTCACCGGTCGGTCGTTATCGTCGTGACGTTTTGGCACGGTTGCATTATAGGAGAAACCGACTGTCGTCGTCGTCAGCCAGGTCAGTGAAATTCAGTCAACGTTCCTAATGCACTATCGATCCTAATAATGGACCGAACTCGGTCTCCTCTCTCGCGTTCTCTTCTTAGACGTCGAGATAGTTATACGATGCAAACGGCAAGTAAGCGCGAGAGCGCTCCCTTCTTTTCTCTCTTTTCATTTTTTTGTTATAAAAGTATCATCAGCACGCGCGCGGCGTGCTTCTCTCTCTCGTTTCCTTTTGCCTTTAGTAAATCACGTACGGCAACACGGACCAACCGCGGCGCGATCGATAAGTGGAATTTTCTAAGATAAACTTCAAACTCTTTCAGGCATGGCACCGATTTAATAACTTTCAGCCCGATAAGTCTACAATGCTGACCGTTCGCCTTAGCCTAATGATTTTTCTCCGTGGCTCGTCGGCTTTTGCGGCAAATATCGTCTTGATTCCATCGGAGCGAGAGCTTTTTAATATTTTCCTCCTTCTTTCCGTAAATTTTGCACGATACACTTACGTCGTTAATGCGCTTCTACCGGACCCGTCCGCCCACTCGTTGTTGCACTATAATTCTCTTTCATGATTGCCCGTAGATATTCCGTTGCGGTTTAGCCGCGCACGTTGCAGCTTAGCGGTTAATTAAAAGTACGCTTTCTGCGGCCCGAGAGAGATCTCGCTGATAATTTACTACTCCAGCGGTGTTCACAGCGTCGACGAAAAAAATGTACGGGGTGCATTCAAAACGCAATTATCGTGCTAACGTTATTGGCACTTATTGCTGTTAACCTTTAGAATTCTGACGTAAATTTGTATACAGTTTTTTTCCCCCCTAAGTAGAGTCCGTAATAGTTTTATGGAAAATTAATTAAAATAATTAATACAGTTTTTTATACATTTTTTATTATAACCTTTGAAAGGCAAAGCAGTTTTTTGTTTGTACAAAATTAAAAACTATTCATATATTAATTAATATGTTGTTAACATTCTAATAGAAACAGCAATCAAAAACATGCTATTGCGCAGTGCCTCAGTTTAATTTAAAGATTAAAGAGAATCTGAAAGCCCGACGCCCGATGCTACATTCTCGGCTTTTCTCTGATTATGTCCGGTCAAGAGCAACACACGCGCGCGCGCGCGCGCGCGATCTCGATGACTGTGAATAAACCAATATCGAATAATATCGAGGTAACGTACTGTCCGATAGTACAGGTTCAATATATATTAGCCGTAATCGCGCTAATCAACATTACGGATTAAGCGTTTATACCCGTGCTTGCTCATTTTACTGCGGATACTAAGCGGGCACTGACTACGCCGATTGCGTGCTCCGAATATTACGAATGCAAATACGCAAACGGAGTTTTCCGCTTGCATTGCGCCGATAAATCTGTCATAACGCTGCGAAACACAATTACGCCGCTCGCTGATAATCGTATAGAACTTAATACAGTATAAAATTATGATTATAAAAATGTTATATTTACCGCGGCTAGGTTGTAGCGTGTTGTGCGAGTTAATCATTCATAATTGATACCGCGGAAAATGAGAAATAATTTCAAAGCGCAGAAAAAGTGCGACGCTGTCTAACGAGATTTCTTTGCATACTAAAAGCAATGCTAATTGTCTAGCGCTAATTGTAATTTGCTTCTTTGTTTAGAATGCGGTATGTGCTTAATGAATTATTAATTGTAATATTTGCATTAATTATTAAATAATTAATTATAATTATTATTAACATGTACATTGATTATGTGATATAATCAGCGACAATTGTAATTTATATTCGGCAAATTTCTAATCGTGACTAAAATTATTCTGAGCTACCGATAACTGGCTCACCGTCGATCATGCAATTCTATCAGAAATACGGGGTATTTAGAAAACAACGATATTGATATATATATCGAAATATCCATTCTCGCAATATCCACTCGGATTATGGGAACGTCCCGGTAATCCGTACGACGATGTTTCAATCGTCGCTGCAGCCGAACTATTTGCATCGGCCGATCGCAATTTAACTGCTGATGCTCGTTTGTCAGTCGCCGATATATTCCGCAAAGTTGACGAGTGCTTATCGGCCACTTGCAATAACAAATATGATTTGTATGACGTTTGAATAAATTGTTGAATGTAACATAATGCGGACGTCATGCAATTTCGAGCGATTTTCCGTAATTATTAATGCATTTAAAAATCCTCGATTCAATTTCAGAAGATTTAATCAAATGGGCGTTATTTATAATTGCCGCGCTACGATGTTATCAGGGACTGTAAAGCTGCGATCTTTGCGCGAGATAATTTTGTACAATATTTGAAAATCGCGTAGTATAAATATTTGATAGCATAACGCAGACACAGCTTCGCGTCACTGTTAAAAATTGCACCGAGTGACGCGTTGAAAAAGCGCGTATACGAGTAGCGGGAAAAACTTGGCCATGAATTCTGCGAGTCTCGTTGTACAATATGTTGCTTCAAACGTCGGGCGAGACAGGTGCAATGCCGAGGGCAACAGCGGTGTATAGTCAAATAGTGGTGTAACGAGACTTTGAGTGATCGTAAGTTTGTAGAGTCAAGCTTGTAAGACTTGACGGAATGGATATAAGATACGCGAGCGAGAATAAACGGTGCGGCTCAAAAGTAACTTTACATTTTGCGCCGTCTAACTTGCAGTCTAACTAAACTATCGCGTAACTTATATATATTATATTTAATAAAGTTTAAAATGATTAAGGCCGTAATATATATCTTCGTAATTAATTCTCACTCGGAATTCTGTTGAAGCCAACTCGGTTTACCGTATAAAAAAAATTATCAGAGTTTTGATATTTTCTTTTCCTCTTTTTTTTCTTTCTTCCTTTTTGAAAGAAGTAAATCTTTATTTAAGAGTATTACTTTGAGAAGTACTTTTCGAGAGGAGAGTTCTGTACGAAGTAAATCTTTACTTCGATTTCACGAAGAATCGCGAAGTACATAAATGTTCTGCGTAGATAAAAATGTCGCGGGGATTGCGAGAGGCGCTGTTTGGAGAAGCGCGTCGCGTAGAATCGCCGGCAAACGCGATCGCGAAAGCCCGGCACGCACGCGATAACAATTCAACGAGATCGATCTGACTCGTAGCGGTATAAATGCATTTAGCTCGGTAGCGCGCGCGGGAACGAGGCCGCATAAGGATGCGCGCTCTCTCGTCCTCCACACGTGGATTACGAGGAATCCTGTCGGCGGAGGCTTTCGCGACAACGCGTATGCTTACAATATCGACCTACGCGTGTCATAGAAATTTCGAGAGACAAATCGAATGAGGGACGGATTCAGCGTAATATCGTTAAAAGCCCATCTTTCACGCCGGTGCGAAATGCAGGCGTTTCATGCATTCGTAAGCGCGAGTTGCCGTTCCCCGCACGTCGAATCGATCCTCTCGAATTCTCGCGTGACATGCCGCGCGAGAAAATTACGGCGACAAGTGAGATCACTATTACGTCATGTTAGACACGACCTACGCAGTTACAAGTAACATTACTATTTGCGATATGCTGCGGCAGCGTTTCTCAACCTCTCTCTCTCTCTCTCTCTTTCTCTTTTCTCGATTGTTGAAAGCAATTGATATTTTATCGGCGCGCTTGAAAATATTGACGATATAATTCGATATTAAATATGTATGTCGGTGTCCTATTAAGCTTAAGAGTCGCCAATTTTCCCTTTGGCGGAATCAATCGGCTTTCGTATTTGTAAAATATAATTGCACGAAGCCGAGGGATTACGTGTCTGCGTCTTCTTGTGCCTCGTCCGAATTTCGGATGAGTTTCGGTGGCATTGCGCAATATCTGGTATGTGTAACACATAATCCGTAGATTACTTAATCCAGGATGTAGGGTTACACGGTGACAGTAATTAATGCCCCGGTCCTAAGGTGAGTACGCAATATGTATTCACGCCCACGCGAATGCATCGATCGCGAGGATCGCCGTCTCGTACTTCAGTTGCGTGACTCCGAAAATCAATTACGTCATTCATTATCCAGTTATCGAGACGCGTAGATCGATGGCCGACGGGAACTGCGGCCCGCCGTTCCTTGATCGCTTGACAATTTTGCCCCGCGCCAATTTGCAACTTGGAATAATCTAGTTTCGATTGAATTTCGTGGCATTTCAGGATTAAGGATACTTGTCCGATATTTATTTATAGGTCAGACAGATAATTCGCGAGAGTGATCCGCTTTATCAGCGCTTAACTCCGTTTATGGAATATCGCACCAGCGAAATTATTTTATATTAAGAATGGTAATACGCTTTCGTAACAACTTTCGAGCGATGATCGAGCAATAGATATTCTCGTGCAGCGAACGGTCCAATTCATTCGTCCGTTTTGCGTTTAATTAATCGCTGAGCGTTGAAGCGCGGTCTGTCTAAAAGGTCAACCGTCTAATCTAATTAATTACGCGGTTCAGAGGACGGCTTATGCCGCCAGAAATGGTAAGAAAGGTAAGATCGGCGCATCGAGCGCGTTCAATGCGGCCGAGAGACGCGAGTGCTTCGAGCGCTCTTGAAATTAAGAGACGCTGTCATTGAAGAAAATAGTTTCTTTCCGCTCGCGCCAAAGACGACAACGTACCGTAAGATTATGACGAAGGTTGCGACTCGTTAAGATCGCCTATAGCTGCAGCACTTTGAGCCATTTTATTATCGATTCGTTTTCAAGCCTCGCATTTTGATTGCCCTGTTAAAGAGAAATATTTTCATAGCGTACATTATTTTTTATCACATCGTTACGACAAAACGACTATAACGTTTTTCATGAAAAATAAATAAGTAAAATAACCGAATAGAGAAGTAAGCAGCTATAAAATCTAATTTCGCTTAAAGTCCATGTACATCAGTTGCACTGGTTAATTAACGCAGTAAATCCGACACGTTGTTAAATGTTAAACAGCAATTTGGGGGCGTGATAAACGCGCTATCGCGCTATCCAGAGCATTGCGAATCAATTCTCTGCGCGGGCAAACAGATTAAAGCTCCCGTCCAACCTCCTTTTGACAAAATTGCCACCGCCATTGCGCGAGCGCGTTGGATAGCTCTGAATTAACAGTCGGTTGCTCTTTCATAAACCTATCGACTCTCGACGAAAATGACCCTCGCGAAATTACCTCCGCATTACAGGCAATGGAGAGTGCAGCGTGAAAGGAATTACTTCGTAAAAGAGTCTCACTTAAAGAAATCAAGTCGCGCGCGCTCGCGCGCTTCTATCCTATCTACTCGGATGAGGGTAGCTTTCTGTCACGTTATCTCCTCTTTTTTTCTCCCTTACTCTCTGTCGCACACGGAAACGATTGGATATTAAACTCCGACAAATTGCAGTAGTTTCCCTAGTCTCACATCAGAAAGATTAAACGATGTGAAAAACGACGTTTGCCGCGAGCTTCGGACACCGGTTTAATATTTACTCGACAAATACCAGGTGTATTGGGCGTCGCGCGCCCAAAAACCGTGCGTATTAAAATTGACGGGGATCTATCGGGACATCAAAAAGCTTTTTTCCATTCTGCACGTGTTTGCGAGAGTCGTGCTCTTTAAAAGCGTCAAATTTTAACGAAGAATTCTTTTCAACGAATCCATCCGCGTTGACTTGGCAATTAACCAAGTTTTAGTGAATACGCACGATTTAATATTAATGAAAAAAAAAACAAAAAAAGGTCGATAGAAAATTTATCTAATTTAGGCAGAGTTGACATTTGAAACACCATCGCGAGCGCAAGAGATATAACTTGCAAGCGGATAGATTGAACGTGTAATCCAAAAAAAAGCGCATATGAATTTTCACGGAAAGTTATTTGACTAACATCGCCTGTCGAATCTGCAGATACGAATGTGAAGCCGTCTATGCAAATGAGTCATTGCGGTTCTGCATGCAGGGAAATATCGGTTCGGAAAATCTAACTCGATCGTAGCATGCCACGCGCGAGGCCGAAGAAACGCGATTAATAAATTCAAAAGTATTTGCAAACTCGACTCCGGCGCGCATCCGCGACGCATATTATATTTACGAAACCCGGTCGTTTTTCACTCAGAAATGTCAGAGCCGGCATTAACGTGAAAGAAACATTAGAAGTTTCTCTCTCGTCGTATACAACATACTTAACATTAATGTTCCATTAGAAGTAAGCTTTCCGATGATTTTTATATCCTTTTGCGGACTCGCGGTTGGTCGTGTGTAAAATTTTATTAAAATTTACCCAGGGCTCAACTCAGCTGTAATAGCGCAGTTAAGGGCACCTTTTTTCTCTCGTAGCCGCGTACGCTCGAGGGCCGCGCTCGGACACGAGCGTGTGAATGAGCGAACGAGATTGAGAGCGAAATCGTTAGGGGGGAATGAATTAATAGCGCTCGTTCACCGAACGCCATCCATTTCGAAGGTCGGCCTTTCGCGCACGGGGTACATTTGTCGATTGATAGACTGAATGTACTAACCACAATGGAGCGTAAGAACAAGGATTCAAGGGATAGATTTAATCCTTTAACTGGTGCAAACAGATCGGGCGCATTCAATTGTGGTTTCAGTTAAGTTTATGTTACTGCATATCCTAGTGCAATTATTTGTGCATTATTTAAAAATGTATAATATGACAACACAGTCTTATCAATTACAAAATTTGTATTACGTCTTTGTCAACATGCTTCAAAGAGTATTTTTTGAAATATTTATAAACATTTATTGTATAATTATAATTGTAACTTGATATTATTAACATAAATAACATATATATGACATTTGCAACAACTAAAATATTAATTTATTATTCTAGGTACTAGCTGTGAGAGCGCACTTAATTAGGATACCACGACCGGTGAGTAATTTTATTCGTTACGCTTGCATGATCTTTCAAAATACTGATGTCATTCGCTACATTTAGAGTATAATTTTAAAATTTTAATCAAATGTGTATCATCATAATCATGTATATAATTTAGTTAACCACATGAATTTAGAGCGATGGTGACTCAATAAATTGTAATTTTTCAATTTCAAGAGTCAGTATTTTGAATTTTTCTTTAAACTTTGTACATTTCATATAAATCATCACTAGAATATTACCATCTGAAATTTAATTTACTAATTAAAGGATGTACAATTCACGATAAATATTATATGTTAGCATTTTTAAATTTATGTCTATTCTATCTCTCATTTGGGAGAAAATTATATTATTTATATTACTTTAAAACATATATAAAGAGCGGGATGCAGCAAAAAATTCGCAACTGCAGTTATAATTTCATTAAATTTTTTAATTTAAGATTACACCTGAATAAATAAATTTTTCGTTGACGGGGCGAGTAAAATTATCGCCGCGCATATCGTGTTTTACCGTTTTCTTGGATTCTCATAAAGCGATGCGTATTCCTGTCGGGTCGCGCTCGTGTGCGCTCAATAATATATTCATGCACAACCCTCGAATTCCATCTACCACCTCTATTCGATAAAAATTGCAGCTCGGTATGGCGTTTCGTGTCACGTTCACGCCGCTGGCTGGCAGCGCGGTGGAAGAGAACATTTTTTACTCTTCAAAAACCTCCGCGCTTTCGGTCGGTGTCGATATATTTAATCCATATAACACGACAAAGACGCACGAGTGCACGCGTCTATGGAGAGCAACGAGCGCGTGCGTTTGTTGTATTACGCCGAAAAAAAAAAAAAAAAAAAATAACAGTGCGCCGCGTTTTACCGTTATGCAAATACTGCAATATTTCCAGCTGACGAAGGCCTGGACGGTTTTACTCGCGACGAGCGTTATATTCATCCGCGCGCCGATAAAATTGCAGATCTGACTATAACCGCTTTATCTCTCGCGCCGCGTCGTCGGCGAGGCCAGGCGAAGAAGGCGGGACTGCTTTTTCGTAAAATCGATCTCACGTAGTGGAGAGCCCTCGATATATTAATATTCGATGGAGCCCGAGCGGTCAGCGTAGGTATGCCCCGCAGGCGAAATAGATGATTGCGCGTAGCGGAAGATACGTCGCGCTGCGCAGCTCCGCCGAAATACGTCGCGTGCCAGGACGGTGAATCTCGCATTAGTGCATTTTGGGATTGGAGCTTAAACGAGGTGAAAGAATACCTTTGAGACGGCTCGCTTCTTGTCCGAAGAGAGATTTTATGGCGCGGGATGCGATATTAAATTGCGCGTTTGCGCCGTTCCGAGGAGCGCGTCAAAGTAATGTCAGAGGATCAGCGCGGAAATATAATACTCGCGTTGTTATTATTGTTATCGCGTGGCAAAATAATTAATGTAATCCATTAAGAGTCCGCGCGCGCGCACATTTTTACGTATTATAATTAAAAACTGGATTCACAAATGTCAGATCGTGAAAAATTTCAGTTAAATTCTTTTTTTCTTTTATTTTCCAGTTCAGCGATTTTGCGTATGAAATTATTGTATCCAATAATGATAATCGTATCCGACAATAATAATAATAATAATTATTAAAATTGTTTAATTTCCCGACTTATTCGTTGAATGGATTTCGCATTCGGCAACATGTATCTTGCCATTTATAAAGCTTTTAAAACAAGAGCTTTTAATTTAAGTCGCTTTATAAACGTTTTAAAAATCATTTTATCGCCTCCTACGAATGAAATGGGACATTCTGATCGCATTTTTGGTATTACAAAAATATCAGTATATAAATTAATATACGCACAACGATGTATTAATACACCCTTTATGTTTTCCGCACTGAGGGGGCGCAAACGCGTACGAATGCCCACGTATAGTTGTATGATTCAATGTGAAAGTTACGCATATACGGGTCATCTATTTCAGATCCTTTTTTTTCGAGCGGTTGCGTAGGCGGCATATCAATTGAGAGAAACTGCGCGATTTCGGAGGAAAGAAGTTTTCCGTGCTTCCGCTCGCTCTTTTCTTTGTCTTCCTTATTCGTCGTTTCTGCTTCTTCGGGGACAGCGGGCGAAACTTCGGTATTAATATTCAATTTGTGCACTATACTGATGGAATGACAGATGGGATATACATCTTGTAGTCCTCGGAGAGAGAGAACAAGTACAGTCGTCACAAGAAGTTCGCGGCGTCCCTAATTTCGTTAGGTTTCAATCCGTCTCAAGCAGACTGTTTCGTTATCCTGGGACGCGTGATAGCAATCTCACCAAAGATAATCAAGAGAATAGTCTGAATCGATTGTTTCTCTCTCTCTCTCTCTCTCTCTCTCTCTCTCTCTCTCTCTCTCTCTCTCTCTCTTTCTCTTTGAGTGTTGCGCGACAAACTCGCATTTCCGCTTTCGTATTCATGCTGAGCATTGTTTTATCGATTTATCAATTTCTTTCTAAGTGTGTAGTCTATATGTTGCTCGCGTCGATAAAAGTTGTCAGCCGCAATGACGATTCGCGCCCTGCCTACGCTGTCGTCAGTTACGTGCTCGTCAATAACACGTCTATCGATACGATGACCTACGCTATTTTAAACGCACTCGCTCGACGCTGGAATTTTATCCCGTGAGGTAATATACGCGCAAGCGATTACGAATCTTATAATATTTGTCGCAATTGTGATATAAAAATGATTTAATCCTTTTGAAATTATTGATTGTTTAGCTTTTGCAACTGGAGATTGCGATATATTAGTTGATCAAACGCGCGAACGGTGAATCAGCAATTATTTGTAGAAAATAATTTATTATATTTATTGCCATACATGAGAAATAATATAATATTCTAATATTCTGTTCGTGTTAAGATAAATAATAGAAAGATCGCAGAGGGTAGCAGAGTAATGTGTAAACAAGTACGCGTGAAAGTATTTTCAAGAATTTCGACACTAGCTCGTGACGTCAGTTGTTTACATTTTCGCGCCGTACGAGTGCTATTGTAGCCGCGCTATCACCTTGCTACTATTCGCATGGCTATATTCAAGTCGAGCAGACGGCAAAGGGAACCGCTCCGCTAACTAGCTACATTTTCTCTTATATTGCGCTTGCGACAAATATTATAAGATTATTTCTTACAAATAATTGTTGATGCAGTAATCGTACGACTTAGCTTTCCGTGATTAGTGACTGAGATTGTATATTGTATTTCCCTTTGGCCGCCGGCTTCGACGTTGCGAGCGTAGGTTATAATTGCATGCGATTTTGTGTTTTCTCGAGTTTTTGCTTTGTTGTGCTGTACAAAGCTCGCGTCGAGAAAATAATTAATATCGGATAGTGCCGTTTAAAATATCGCGCGATCGTCATAGTTTCGCGAGTGAGAAAGGAGCAGCCATCGACGGACTACCGAGAGGAAAAGGAGGCCGGGGGGGGGCATCAGGCGGTGGAGCAACGTTAAGGTAATTTATTACTTATTATTTGTTGCTTGTTTTATTAATTGTTTGTTCTCATGATGATTGCATAGTATTTTGTATCATTAAAAAATAATTATTATACTTATAGAAAATTATTTTAAGTTTAATTATAATCTGTATTTATTTTTGTATTTTGCAGATCAACGTAGCCACCAACTCCACCGCTGCGCATCGTATTGGTAAGTCTAGATCAAAATACTGTTTTAATTTTAAAAGTAAGTAGATTTACGAAAATTTGAGAAATATACAGAAAAGTATACAGAATATTGTAAAATTAATTATCTTTATTTTTGCTGCACATACATTTTTAACTTTGATCTTTTGTAGTCTGCAAAAAATTAAATATTTAGCTATATAAAATAATTTATTTTGATTTTCTATATATTTCCAAATAAAGAGAATTAAAAATTTTACATTAAAAATTTATAGAACATTCTAAATAATAGAAACAAAAGCAGTAAAATTATTATGATTGGGTTCAGAATTTCTATAAGACATAAAATTTTGTTTTAATTAAACGAATTTTCTATAAGACATCTATTTAAAGAGATGTGAAATTAAGTCCGTCATCATCTCGTTCGTTTTGAATCTGAAATAAGCTATATTTGCAGCAAATTTCCTATTTGCTCTTTCCGTAGACATATTACTTGAGATATTGCTATGCGTCTCTCTATACTTGCTGTGTAAATCCGCTATTTGAGATATCGCCGTGCCGTCCGTTCATAAAGCATCATGGCTCGTACTATTCCTTCATAATGCATCGGTATATCTTGCAATTTCGTACAGTACTGCGAAGTAGTAGCTCTCTCGTTTTACGTTCTCCCAACGCTACATTTTCCCTATCTCTACACGTATGATGTATATACGGCGCGAGTTTGCATTGCGCTGCAACATTGAGATACGTTTAGTAATTTACGGCACACCGAGCATCCGTAACAATGGAGAAATCTTACGCACACGGACGTGCCCGTTGACCATGATGCTGCCAGTGGGCGGAGAGAGAGCGAGAGAGAGAGAGAGAGCGAGAGAGTGAGAGAGAGATGCATAAAACGTGGGGCGCGGTAGCCGCCAGTTAGCTGAATGTCGGCGTTGGCATCTAACGCGAGTTATCACCGTCCGGGAAGAGTAAGCGTCGGGAAACATAGAGAACAGACCGTGCGAAAATACGTACAGATGCAGAAGAAAATATACAACCGAGTGTGCACAATGTCTAATGCGAACCGGACGTCGCATTCATTATTCGAATTGCAAGCCAAGCTTCAAAAACTCAGTAATCTCGCATCTGTTTTATGGATAATAGCGTAGCAATTTCATATTTTGTTCCCCGCATATATATATGTAAAGATAATGTCTTTCCTGGAAAAACAATGTTTCTCATGAGACAACATTGGACAGACGTTTGATGAAAAATTCAGCTTTTCCCTTCGTTTATATTAATATGATTTCTTATTTTTTTATTGCATTACGATTGTATGCAAAAACTTATTGTCGGTAGGTTCGCATCTGTCTTATGAATAATAACGTCGCAATTTTTTTCTTTTTTTTGTTCCTCGCATACATATGTAAAGATGTCTTTTCTGGAAAAACAATATTTCTCACGAGACAGCATTGGACAGACGTTTGATGCAAAATTCAGCTTCTCCCCTCGTCTGTATTAATGCGATTTCTTATTTTTCTATTATATCGCGATTGTATACATCTTCCTTTTCTTCTTTTTCTTTCTCTAATAGTGATGAATTATTTTCTTCTCTAATAGCGATGAATTATTTTCTTCTCTTTTCGCGAAAAAGCATTGAACCTTTTAACGCAGAAATTCGATCATTTGTATTAACGCTAAACGAGCTCTTACTTTCGTATTGCGCCGCGCAGAGCTCCACGCTTTTCCAACGCTTCGTACATATATCGGCCACGTCTCTGGCCGCGAAAGTATACCAGGGAGTTTTTCCAATGCGGTGAGACGTGTGCACCGATAACGGAAACTTTTTGCTTTCGCCGGAAGTTTCTCTCCGCGGAGAGATTTTTTTGAAGTTCTGTATCGCGAGACACGCGACGACAGGCCGAGTGATACTACATATGCCGCAAACTCTCGCTGATTTATTAAAGGTTCCAGCGTGTCGAAAAGATTTTCTTGGGCTTATTAGGAAGCTCGCTGACGACCGTATAAAGAGCACGTTTTTCATGAAACAATTTCATTTATTTTTGCCACAGGATATATGATCGCGTAATAATATTTCGGAAGGCAGGCTACCGCGTCGCGTCGCGCTATCTTTCTCGCCTTTCGACTGTTCATCCTTCATCACGTTTATAAAATGCCGCTAATCTCGTTGTATAAGGAGGGACGGCGGAACCCTTCCCTCGTAATCGCCGCTTTATCCGCCGCGTTTCCTTCCGGAGTTGAATAATTCACGCGGCAACTTCGGTGGAGCCTGATCCGATCAGAAATTGCCTCGGCGAGTCTTTTTTTTTCTTCTTTTTGTACACGCGCGTGCAATTTTAATCGAAACTGAAGTTTAATGATCATGTTTATTAATATGCTTAATACGTAATAAATGTGTTTAATAATCATGAACGCACTTAGAACACGCCACGGCATCAATTATCGATTATGAATTTCTGAGCGTTGAGCGTTTGGGGAATTAAATTCCCAAGTCAATACAAAAATTATGTGCTCTCTAGATCGAAGTGCGACGAAACTGCTCCGGAATAATTTCGTACCGTTATTACGGAATACTCCACGCTGCAATAACCGCCGTGGTATTAGAGTGGTGCGAGAGCCTGTACATTAGAAAAAAGCGCGGTCGCATTAATGTACCGGCAATGGGAGTTGGTAGTGAGCGACGTGGCGCATACCCTGCGCATGTACTGCCCAACGTAACGATAATTAATAGTGCCATGATATTACCATGATATTTCCATTTGTTTCGAAGCTTTCGTGCGACGACGAGATTGTCGCTGAACACGGAAAAACGACTAATTGCTATTCCTTGCTCGAAATAAATCATTCACCTGAATGCGCGCGGCGTTTGATAAATGTAACCGCGCGATAATGCTCTTGAAGTACGTTCAGATATATTATTCTTAATAAATCTTGCGCGCGGCGTATTGTATATTATTCTTTCACTCCACTCTTCCGTGTCTCTCCTAATTTGCAGATGATATCTCAACTAATTGACTTAACAATTTAATGAATTAAAAGAAAAAGTCGCGTTTCTGATACTCGTGAAGTACAATTGTGCGCGATATAATTTGTAGCTGCACAGTTAATAAGATTGCAAAGTTGCTGCAGCCTCTTGTGGATTGAGAGAAACAGATCGTAAACACAAAGCGTCGCGTTCACGAATGTAGCTGCATCATATTTTATTTACATAGATATTAAGGCCGCCGTACATATTGCAGTCGTAATACTTGGGACACACGTGCATCTGGAGCATTACAATTTCGATAAGGACTTGCATTATCGAAATATAATATATTGCGTCGTATTTCATTCTTATCTTTTCCATCGCCTTATTGTGTTTCGTAACCTTTCCTTTATACCATTTTATATATCTCTGTATATACTTCATGTGATCAGTTTTCACCTCTTTTATGCTATTCAATTTGTTACATATTTCCTTATAATTCGAATCTAGATTTAAAAGCAAATCCGTGTTTTCCGCGTGACTAGAAGGCCAGACTTAATTCTGTAATTTGCGAGCTCATTATTACATTTTTATAATTTGCTGTAACTATTTTCGCGTGACTGCCTTTCCTTGTCTATATTTTTATTTATTATTCAAAAGACATGTCATTCTAGAACACATTCAAACTAGCTGTATTTTCATCGCCATTATATCATTATCTTTTCGCGACACTCATGCGTAACATACGCTTTAATATAACCGGTATTGCGGATATACACAGCGCGGATTCTATTGACGCCGCGTCTCGGCTTTACGCTGGAGTAGCTTTTAAAAAGGCTTTAATCAATTATTTCCGCGTTCTTCAATGAGCATCATAACAAGCAACCTCTAACCTCGGCCTCCGTGCTCGTATAATAGTTATAAATATTGCAACATGATACCATTATGCACATCCTCTACTAGTCGCAAGTGGAATCTTAGTGAAGGAAAAGATATATCATTTCTATTGCGTCTTTACATTCGAGTTATTACATCATCGCGGTGCGCGTCGCGAAGAGCGTAAAAATCATTGGCGGTAAGAATTGTGCCGGCTGGTGATATTATTCCCCGTCCGAATAAATGCGAATAAATTTCTCCGAGGATAGAATTTATCTGAGAAGATAATGATGACAATGTGAGATGTTACCTTCGGCAAACATCTTCAACCATACGATTCGAGAAATCGGGACTTACGAGAGGTCGATACGAACCAATTTCCTCTCTCCGGCGCTGCACCCGGAGCTTTTATTCGTTTCTTTTTTTTTCTTTTTTTTTTTGCAGCGCCGTGCGCTGAGTTTCCCATTAAAAAGGCGTAAGTAAAGGGAAAAAGGGAAAAAAAAGAAAGAAAAAGAAAAAAAAAGAAAGGAGGAGGGAAAGATTCACCTACCGGCTTAAGCCGTCGCATGCGATTGTCCCAATAGGCCGAGAAAGCCGGGTTCCGCGCTCGCCGCCCCGTCGCCGTCGCAATCGATTGACGATCTTCGTACCAGCTCGCTCGCGAGACCGCCGATGACAGTAGTAGCAACAGCCTCCGTTCGGGAAGTTGTTCGATCACGCATCACCAGACAGTTTCACAGCACTACGGGGTCCATCGACCTTGTTTTCTCCTCCGCTTCGTTAGCTGCTCGCTCGTTCTCTCTTGACGGATTAACTATTTCCGCGTCTTACCGCCCGTTCGAGATAACGCAGAAGCGGCGGAAGTGTCAAACTTGTCGTTGATCGCTCGCGGCCAAAATCGATTATCTATCGAGAGCACTGTTTCGCGTTTCCTCCTCTCAACAGTTACTCGCGCATTACTCTTCCCTCGGGAAACCAATACGATCCACTCGCGGCCCGGTGATTCCCTTCAATGTTCAGCCGAAAGGCTTTTGCGTCGTCTGTCTTGGCGTGCGGCTAAAATTTCGCGGGAAATTGCACGTTTTCGTTTGGCGCAATCGCATCCTGTTGCTTCGAGTTTTCCGTCGGCGGAGTGGCGGGCTTTCGCATTGCCGGTGGAAGGGCGACTGGGACGAGGGTGGACGGGTAAACAGTGAAAGAAAGAGGGGGAGGGGGGGATAGAGCGCGTGCGAGAGAGGGAAGGAAAGAAACGCGGACACTCGCGACTCGCGACTCCGGAGCGTCGCGACGCAACGCAACCAGGCCAGCTGAACGTTCGTCGTGCGACTAGACTGGGTTCTTGCCGTTGACCCGGACCCGCCTTGCGCGGCGCAAGCGCCGCGTCGCCAAATTACACTGCCCTATCCGGAAAAGCCGGCCGATGTATGACGCAACGCTTGCATCGTAACGCCCTACGTAGAGAAATCGCGCCTACGTTTACGCTTTTGTCCGCGAAATTGCGTGTTCGCAATCTGAGAGCCCGGATGTGGGCTCCATCCACACGAATATTCCGTCGGAAGTGGGCGGCAGAATGTCGAAAGCGCGAGTCGGGAAGAGAATCGGCGCCGCCGGACGATCCGAGAGAATAGCAACTGTTCTCTGTGCTGAAGACAGATATCATTTGACATTTGGAACGTCACATGGAATATTTGCGATCTAAATGCCCTTCGTAATGCATACACGAGAATGCACTTTTACCCGCGCATCTTGAATCTTTTGATAAGCACACGACCCTTCGTTCAGTAACGAGAAATGTCGCGAGAGCGGAGGATGAGAATATATTTGAGAAAGGAAATGTCAGTTTCTGTCAAGGTCCCGTTGGAAAAGAAGTTATGCAAGCTGCCTCAACACTCGCGCATATTCTTTTAATGAGATTCTTTGATTAATTCGGAGTCGATTTTTTTCTCACTATAAATGTCGAAACATTGATATTTTTAGAAAAAGTATTGTAAGAAGTTATAAGAATTATGAGGAAAAAAGGATAAATTGAGTTTTGAAGAAACAAATAAACGATCATTTTTCAATTAATTTTAAATGGTCTTTACTTTAATTTCAATTTGTCAGTTATTGAATCTAGTTTAAAAGATGAATGACGTCGAAAATTAAAAAAGTCCGACAAATGGCGATCTTTCTGGATATTTTCGCTGAGAAAAAATTAGCTCTGAATTTGTCATCAAAGGGATGTATGCGAGTTTTGAGACATTTTATACATATATACGCATAATCATTTTTTTAGTCAAGGCTGCTCTTTTGCTTTCGTCGAAACTTTACGCGAGCCGTTGCGATAAAACGCAGCATACGTTCACGTTACCTTCGTGAACGCGAGAAACGCGAGGCATCTGCAAACACGGCGGTGACGATTGATTTGCAGGTAATTCAAACTTCGACGCCGGAGAGAGGAGAGAGAGAGAGAGAGGAGCAAGCGTTGGTGGCTGTCGCGTTTCAGGGGGATGCTTTCACGTCGTTCCCTCGTTGAGTTAAATAAACGGTCTCGGGCGAAAGAGCGACAGTAATCCAAACGCGAGAGTAATTCGAGATGATCTTACGGTATCGCGTCGCAAAGAACCGTCGAGGAGCATCGCGCGCTGTCAGGTCAGGTTGAGTTGAGCTTTCGAAAATCTTGCACTTTTGCAAGTCGCTCCTTCGCGACGCGACGGCGCGATAATGCGAGATAAAATACCCTGGGGAGATGCTTGACTCAGTAAACGATGACGGATTACTCCGCCGAGAGCCTTTCGATTATCCAAGCAGAAAAGAGAGCGACGGAGAGAGCCGACCGAAGTAAATCTGTTAAAAATCTCTCTCTGTGTTGCGTAAAAAAAAAAAAAAGAAAATTGTTTTTTCAATTTCGAGATACAAGAAATAATTCGTTAATTGGCATGCGCACTGAGCGCCGATAACGAGTTTTCCCACAAACACACACACACACACACACACACACACACACACTCTCTCTCTCTCTCTCTCTCTCTCTCTCTCTCTCTCTCTCTCTCTCTTTTTCTTTCCCTCTTTTTCATACAAAGCTGCCATTGTCACTGAAGAGCCTGTCACAAGGCTGCGCAAAACAGTCCCGGATTTCTTCTTACATCATTCTTCACGTATCTGGCAGAGATCGAAGGTTTCGATTACAGCAGACCATCCGTCATTTATTGATGGTGCTTGGGGACGCTAGAGTTAACTTTAACTTATAATTATTATACTTTAACTTATAATTATATACTCGATCATATATTGTATATAACCGGCCATCTCGAAATACATAGATATTACAATTACATGAGGAAAATGAATGAATGCATTTAAATGTAAAAAGAGAATATCCTTACTTTAACTAACTTAAGTAACTGAAAAGTTTGAAAAAGGCATTTTGTCACACTTTATGAAAGTTTTATGTCGCGAGAATAGTTCTCTAAAACTTCAGACACATCAATGACTAGTCGAAAAGTGTAATAATAATAATTTTTAATGCAGATTTTAATCTTATTTTTTTCTAGACACAGGCATTCTTTAAAATTTGTAACTTTTTTAATAAGAATTGTTTCAAGTTTCGTGCGCATACTCTTAGATACATTCTATATCGAGTCACGTAACAGATTTTCGATAGAATGGTTTTCTCTTATCAGCAAATTAATAGTCTTTTTTAAATATTAGTTTAGTTTCTCAAGTTTACAAACATGTTTCTTGCTATTTCAACAAATTATAAAATTTTCTTATATTAATAGATAATTGTAAGAATAAAAAGAAATTTGATATTTTTATTTTACTGCTCGCGGCTGAATTGGAGTCAATTTTTTAGAAATGTTAGTTTAAAAAATTAATAGCTATATTATTTTTTAATATTTTTACAAAAATTTTTATACAAAATTTTACATAAAGATAATCAATGATATAAGTTTTTAGAACACGACAATGTTTAAAATTGACTTAATTTTTTTATGCATATTGATTTAACCCGTTAAATATTCTTTTCGACGCAGGGAATAGCTCGAATACTTAAATCCTTTCTCCGACTGCTTAAAATAGCTTTATACGCGCAGATACACGCATCTACGAGAGATTTTTCATCTGATATTAGCTCAGCATTCGCGTTCGCAGCAACAAGTGTTGGGAGAATCGAGCGCACGGTGGCCGCGCGACGCGCACCGTACCGAATTATCCGCGCCATTCGTACTCTCTCACCTCTGAATACTCATTGTGTCGCTCTCTCGTTATCATTGCAGAACAGAAATCCACTGTGTGCTGCGCGTTATATCGCATTCGGGTGTTGAAGTGGCTTTCGACCGCGCTCGCGCGTTTCGATTAGCGGACTAGCTCCATTAGCGTGCGAATAATATTAAACGCGATGGGAAACGTCTCGCTATCAGCGGCTGCCCAACAGTTATATTGCTACTTGATTGTGTGATATAATAGTGAGACAAAAACGGATTTTTTGAAAAAAATATTTTTAAAAGCAGAAATTAATGAATGCGGATTAATGGAAATATTGTTTTTCATTTTACAAACATCTGAAAATCAATATACTTTCAATATACTTTATGAATAATTTCATCTCCACAATTTCAATTAATTTATTATTGTTGTATTTTTGTGTAGCAGAATTCAAAGAAAAAAGATAGCTATTTTGCCGTATATTTCTTTTCTTGAAGCGTCATATTTATCTCGCTCGAATGGAGAGAGCGTATGTTGGCGTTTCATTTATCATGTATTAATGGATGTAATCGACGTCGTTATTCATGAAGAAAGAAGTATCGTTCGTTAGATTGATGGCAGGAAAAAACAGAAATTACTGACATGATGCATCGATCGGGCTTTCATAGTTAGCATCAATCGAATCTATTAAATTCCGGTCGTTTTTTTTTTTTTTTTTGACCAGAATTTTTAATACAGAGAAATAAAATCCGGATACATGGATATTCAAGCTTTTGTGAGCACCTGACGGCAACTCGTAAGTGCCGATAAACCAACCTCAATGGCAGAAAGATAGAGGTAGACGAGCGCTATGAAAATAAAATAATGTTTTCACCGAAAATTCATTGTAACGGCCGCACGATATTGCGCATTAAGTCTAAAATATCCGAGACGTGATGTATAAAAGGCTATTCGTCGCCATGTGCACGCGGTTTTTAATTGGGGCATAGAAACGGGACGTTTTAGAACTCGCACGCAATTACAATATTCCCGGAGTATAATCCGCAATAGAAATTACATCGCGGATATAAATTATTCTCATAGGAAATCTTGTTGTAAGTACATTATTAAAATACGTAACGAAATTTTAATTAAAAGAACGTCTTTCTCTCTTTTTGTCCCTCGAACGCGGACGAATTGGTCGAACAACCGGCATAAGAGAAGCACGATAAAGAGCACGATAATAAAGAACGATAACTTTTTTTTACCGCAGGTGTATAAAAAAAATCTACATGAACTTTAATTAAAGTAATAAATCGTATAACGCGCGAGATACATTACGCGCTCTTGTAGCAAATTAATCATCTTATGTAAAATTTCTCTGAAAGTTTTCACATTTTACTTTATTTGATTTATATCTGGATCTTGCTCATACGCTATTCATCGTTTGTCAAAATAAGAACCTGCATTTCGGGTTAGAAAAATTTAACCACAGTTAAAGGACGCCCACGTCTCTTCGCGGCGATTCTCTATTTTCTAACGCTATTTTTCTCTCGAGTTTTCTTCAATGAATATTTTCTTGCCATGGAATACGTTATCTTCCGAGATTGGCAGCGTGATATCGATTTTCTATGTGCGCATAATGCAGAAGATGATTGCCTGCCGCCAAAGCAAATCCGAAAGTCGTAAAAGCGCGAACTGCCGTTAATTTACCGACACGAGTCCCGATCCGGCGGCGTGATATTGAGCCTCCTTAGTCGTTAAAGTGCGGCAATCGATAGCGGCTGAATGGAATTATGAAGTTTACATGCCCGAGAGTTCGCCATGAATCTCACGGTGACGTCGCCCCCGACTCGGAATCTACGGTAGTTTCGGCTGCGAACGGCGTATAGCGGAAGTATCCGCCTGCTTGCTCACGTAAGCGTTAGTTAAACTACTCGAATCTGCATTTATATAGTCCGAGAGGTTCACAAATAGACGCATGTCAATTAGAAGGCTGCAAAACTTGAAATACGATACCTATAAATTTTATCGAGCGATTTTTTATTAATATAAATTTTTGAATTCGTTCACTCGGATAATTGAATAAATCTATGTGAAATATTTGAATACATAATACTTTATTAAAACACGAAAGGCAAAACATTTCTAATATTTTTGGACCGACATCCTTTTAGACTTTGGCTCAACTACAACTCTAATCTATTATAAAATTTAATCCCGAAAGATCTGATCTCCTAAAATTCCAACGAGTAGAATATTACTTTTCTCTCTTGAGAACAGAACAGGAAGGCAAATTACAGAATAATTAAATCTTGTAGCTAAATCCCAGTGTGCACTTAATAGTTGTGCTGAGAGATAAGAACTTTTAAAATTAAATAAAATATATAAAAAATGTAGAGCACGCGGAACAAATGTATATACTTATATACATATGCATATGTGTGTGTGTGTGTGTGTGTGTAATTCACGAGTCTTTTTATGCGAAGTCGCCTACAAAGCCTTCGCGCTTCGCGCTTTAATTACAGTCGGAACAGTAGGAACAGTTCCCGTTCTGGCTAAATTCGCAGGTACATTCGGATTTTGGAATTAATATCACGTTCCCGCAAGTGTCCATCAAGATTATACGGAATACCTGGAATCTGCAGCGTTTGGGGCGTAGAGAGAACATAGTGCGTTTCGGTGTTCCCGCGTTTCGACGCAAAATTGATCCCCGAAATTCGAGCCGTTCGACACAGCCGTCAATTCCACGCAACGATATTCCTGCGAATACGCAAGCGAGCGAGCGAGCAACCGATCGACTGGTATCTATCGATTCCTCTACTAACGCATAGTATAACTGTTGCTATGTAACCATTCCTAATCTTCCGTAGAGCTTTCATTTCGCTAATGCAAGCGCGCTGTAAAATATCCCGAGAGAAACTTCCAATTAAAGAACCAACAAGAAAAGTCAATTAAGTCTGGAGGCGTGCATTTTTCAGGGAAAACACACGAACGCTCCATACTTCCGGAATAAAGATATCCCCGGAATTTGCTCTCACTAAAACAGATGAGCGTGGAATAGTTAATCTATGTAAAAATAAAAGTCGATTATTAGTCGAGGAGTGGCTATCTATTTTCATTAACACTTTAATCAAGGAACTATCGGAAACGTTGTTCCATACGCAAGACCTTACGGTCGGCGTGAGGCTTTTGGGCATGCAAGAGTTTCGTTAGAGAACCTAAGTGATCATTTAGTTCGTCTTAGAACCGCCGTTGCCCGTCGTTAGCCTTTCAGAAACTGCGTCGTGAAGCGTCTGAGAGAGCCGAGAGAGACCGCTGGGACTGAGAGACCTCGACTGCATCAGCATCAATAACAACCAGAATAGGTAGCGTAACTAAGTGTAACTAGCGGGGCTGATCGTGAGCTTTTTGGCAAACTAACAATATTGCTTGAAAGCGGTATTTCGATTGTAATGCTGTAACTTCTGTTTCCGCGCGACAGCTCCAACCCGAAAGGGGATTAAACGACATAGCAGTGATTTTAGCAACGAATTAGAAATTATTAACGTTTCATTAATTAACGTTAAAGTTTTATTTGTTACAAACCAAAGCGGTTTAAAGATTTTTTTTTATTTTAGCTCTAAGGCCTTTCATGTCGGAATAGGAATTGAAACGCTCACTGGGAAAATAAAATGTCTACACAGACCTAAATAACCTTTGGTTTTCGAACCACTCGACAACAGTTGGAATCCTCCCAACTCGCGTATCGGTCCGCAGCGTGTCGAACCGCGACATCGCGTCGCTTTCGATGTGTGCGCGGCGGCCTCATCCCGAAAGTATTTTAGAAGTTTCCAACCGGCTATCGATTGGCCATCGCTCGATTTCGTTCCAGATAGAGATCGGAATAGGATTCTTCCCGTAGCGACGATGCGATTACATTATTTATCCGTTGAAACTAAATCCGACCGCGATTACATTTTTCCGAAATAGACGCATATACGGACTACCGCGACACACCATTGCGGAAAGCTTATTTTTGCGGATTTGCTGTTTCAACAAATCCGTGCTTCGGACTTATCGATCCGCTGCCGATTCAAAAGCCAGTAGCCGCGTGTCGGCTTAAACGTGCCATTTTTGTTCGATCGGAATGAGTTGCGTCCGCGTGTTTTTAGCTCAAATTACGACGACGCCGGATAAATGGGCATAATTTCCGGTGTAGATGGCTGTAATAAAAAGACCGCATTAAGCCAATTTCAAAATTGCTTCTCTATTTATTAAAAGAAAGAGCTGGATTTTTCATGGCTAGTTTCCACGCGATTGTTGGCAATTTTCTAACTTTCAGACCGTCACGAATCGTAGAAGAATTTTCATATTTTTTTTTACTCTTCGTGGAATAGATCAATCGAGCTTTTTGCCGAAGTCGCTTAAAACGCATAAAGACGCGGGGACCAAACGTCAAAAGCCGATGATTAAAATAATGATGTAACTCAATGAAAAGTGCGCCGTCGCGCATAATGCGCCGTCCCGCCGGCTGGCGCGTATAGTGATTTTCCGATAATTTCGCGTTCAGAGACTTTTTACGCGCGTAGTCAAAGTGGATTCCACGTGATGAAGCGCATTAATCGCGCCGAGAGCCGCCACCATCATCGCGCAAATGTTTCATTCGCGTCACAATACCCGACCAGCCGCCATTTATCGGCTACGTGTTTGCTTGCTGGCGCGTTCAACTCGCACGCAGAATGGATCTGCATACGCACATAGCAAGTCCAATACCGTATCGCTTTTCGCGGATTTTACCACTATATGTGTGCGCACGGTACACTCCTGTGACATTTGATTCCTCTCTGAGCCTGGTCTCTCCGAGCTCTCTTTTCTCGTATAAAGTTCTTAGATATCCTGATATCCAGCAACGCGTATTTCCATTCTGAACATGTAAAATTTTTTCCAACGAGTTTATCATTTATCATATTATTTTAGCATTACATATTTGCACGCTTTATATATCGCCATATTCGATTATTTGAGATATAAATTTTAAAAGAGGATTTACGAGATGCAATACTTTTCTAACTCGTTCCAATGAAAACTGAAAAAAGATTATGAAAAGCCAAAATGTATCGTGAGAGGATTACATAACTGAATAATATAAGGTGAGTGTGTGTGCGTCTGTGTCTACTTTAACTTGCTCCGCGCATAAGGTTTATAAACTGCTGCCGTGAGAACGACGTCGGTGACAAGAGGGGAGAAGTGCGGTTACGCATTTTAGATGCACTTATCAAGCTACACGACGATGTAGTCTCTAAGGCATCAATTCAGCAAGGGGATTGCATAGATGCATATTACAAAGAGATAAGCCCCAGTTATCGTCATAGGAAACGAAAATGCTATCTGAAATAGATAATCCGCTTATACTACGTCTTTCTAGGAAAATTTAATCTTGCAATAGCAATAATCCAAACAATGGCAAAAAGATGATTCGTAGAAAGCTTTAAAAAAACTAGGAAAATACTAAATTATATTACGCAGAATATCTCAAAATTCTTAGAAGTTTGAAATCGGTTCTCTTTTTCAGCGAAAATATCCAGAGAGATCGTTTATCGCATCTTTTTAAATTCCCAACGTACATTTCTTTAAATAAGCTTTAAAATTTTATTAAAGTAAAATATATTTGAAACTAACTGAAGAACATAGCTACCATTTGTTTGTCTTGAAACTTAGTGAAAAGCGAACTTCTTTTCTTTCTTTTACTATGATTCGTAACTTTGGTATTATCGGTGTCTCGATACTTTTGCTGTCGGAAAAATTGATTCCAAATTGGTTAAAGAATCTATTATTAAAAGAATATCTGCGTGTTTTAGATCTCGTATATATACAGTGTTACATAACATCGGCAATAGGTAGAAAATATTTCATGTTTACAGCGTTTCCTTCTTTTTACTCGAAAGTATCGTGCTTCAGTTTGTTCTTAAGTTTTTAGTCGCGCAAATCGCGGCTATCAGATTAGAAAAATGTAATAGCTCAAGTCCAAAAAAGCAGCTTTGTTTTTACGCATGTTTTATCCGACCGCGAAAGTTTGGTTTTTGCGTTGCAAAAGCTTAATTGCGAGGTTACGTCGTTTTGATTTTCTTATCTCGCACAGTGCAGCGGGTGACGCTTGACGCAAAATTTCTGTCGCAGACATCACGGTCACGTAAACCATCGCGCAAAGTTATCGCGTTCTCTTCGCGCAACTTCGCTGCTCCTTACGGAGACAGAACTTTCTTCATTACTCATTTGTCCGTTGCAACGCGTTCGCACGGGAAATGTCTGCTGGGTTAGTCTACCCGACAGCTCCCATACATTGTCGGTTCCATTTTCTAATAACGAGCCCGACCGGCCTCGCCGCTAGCTTCGTTCATCTTTGAACGCGCCAGCCCCGCCATTTCGATTTTACGCAAATGATTTGTGTTTCGTTGTTTTCACCGATGATTTACGACGCGGCGTAAAATCTCGTGAGAAATTAAAGCCCCGTACATGTTGCGGAAAACACTATGATAACGCGAAACATTTTCTCCGTTTATTCTTGCAACAGAGGTAACATAACCGGTTCGCAAGATTTATTTATAACGTTTCTCTGGAAACGCCGATACCATTCGATATAACACCCAACGATTGCGAGCGTGCCGTTATTCGGTCATCGGAAAACTATCGATTATATATCTATCCGTCCGCTTATAGCACGTTGTAATGATTAACGAGAAGATTGCATTTCTTAGAATCGCGCCACATGTTTTCGACGCGGATGAAGTTTTTCCTTCGCAAAACGTATTTTTATTCACAGCGCGAAATAACCGTAAATAGTAAATCTAGGGACGTCTCTCTGACGTCATCGCGCCCCTTTTTTTCCGATCGTCGCGAATCGTCGGGTCAATGCATTTTATAATCGGCGGTTTCGTACGTCCGTCTAACCGATGACATTACAACAAGCGAGGCAATTTGCGCTCGCGCTAAATTTAACATGACGGCTGAAACAATTAATCTCCGGGACAGGGCAGCTGCCGTCGGACCAGGCCGGGCCGAAACTCTCGGGCTATCGCATTCGACGTATCGGCCGGAGCGAGCCGACCTGGCCGTTCACCGCCAGGGTTGGAATTGGTTGGATAGTCAGGACCGCAGACCCGCGATAACCTCGGCTTTCAGCCACACGCGTGTGTATGTCGTGAAAGTCCGACCGACATAACACATGTACACGGTGAACCAATGTTATCGCACGCTAATCTCCCTCCCGTAAAAGAATAATTAGGAGCTCGATATTAAACGATGCGAATAAATTGCGCGCATCATCTATGATATTACGCTGCGTCTGTTATCTCGAACGATGTCGTCCGGTCAGGTGCAAGGCTTACGCGGAGTATCTCTAGTTTCTGACGTATTCGCGACACGTTTCACAATTATTATCTACCTTCCTAATTTTATATATGAATAATTTATTGGACGATATATTTCTCTCAGTTATTTAATAATGTTAAAAATACAAATTTAATAAAAATATAGAGAAGAGACAATATTTTTCTACATAATTTTAGCTTCAACTTTTTAATATATTTTTTTATTTTAAATACCTAAAAGCTAAAATAAAAAGTAATAGAAATTAAAACTGTATATAAAAATATTTTCTTCACCATGTTTTTATTTATTAATTATATTTTTTTGTATTATTAAATAATTATAGCGTGTACGTATGTGTGGATGTATATATATTGAATAAGTATTATTAATTGCGATGTCGTTTACTATTTTACGTATTTGTAATATATTGAAACATAAGTTGACGAGAATAGTTTGTTCCAAATGGATTGGACATATTGCCAGCGAGACAGTCATTTATCTCGGAGTCAATAACGAGAGCTTCCTTTATTTCGGATATTGATTGATTTCGGGTCGTTTCGTCCTTCACAAATGTCCTTGTATGAAAAAGACGCGATAAATGACACTTTTTCGCTTCTAGTAAATAGACTATTTATCACACAATAGTTAACTAATTCGCTGCCCGAAGAACGAAAGAATTCGTTGAGGAATTTGTTTCTTCGCGATGATGCGCGTTTACAAAATGGTTTCTCGCGAATGAGAATAATTGCTTCACCGCTTTGTTCAACTCTAGATGAAAATTACTCGCCACATCTTTTCTCGTTTCGATTGCCACGTGAATAATATATAATGATGCAAATGTATCCTTCTTGATATTTTTACAATGTGAAGGATTATATTCAACCATTACGTAGATGGGACGTTAATGCGCACATTTCACTTAACGTTTAACGACCCGGATCGTTATTTTCCGGGACATTGTGTCTAAAAAGCGACAAAGCGAGACGACGACGATGACGCACACATCGACGAAGCCTTGTTCGTTGTGCTCCTCTTCTCTTAGAATTTCATCTACTTAGAAGTAGACACACGGCAACGCGAATTAATGGCCTTACTGTTTGTATACAGACTCGTAATAACATTGCAGTAAAATGTTGTACGTCTCTTTCAATAAAGCACCGGTGACTGAAAGAGTTAAGCCAACCGCACTCTTCTTTTAAAAGCGTCTTCGTCGAAGTGAAATGGTGAACGATGGTTGTTCCGAGTGTCCTTCTTTTTTTTTTTTTTTTTTTATTTTAAAGTTGATATCTCGCAAGCGATGTGCCTGCAGCGTTACGCTGTATCGCGTCGTGCAAATAATCGACCGTAATAGGATTATTTGCATAGCGCTTCATTAATCGCGCGATCGATTTTTTGCAGTCATCCATCGCGTAATCCGCATAATCCGCACCCGAATGCATAAACGAGCGAGCTTTAAGCTACCAATGGACTCCAATACCCCTTTTTTCTTTCAATATTTAAATATCTTGGTATCAATATTAGAACTTATTGCTACGAGTGCTATCACTGATACTGGTTTAATCTTCGTTTAACTCGATATTTTTCAGATTTTTATATTTCAAAATTGAAATTTTAAAATAGAAAGTGAGCAATATAAACTGAGCAATGAAGTTATTTATACATTTAATAGTAATTTTATTATTTCAAGTTATTTTATTAAACATTTATGCGTATTATTAAATTTAAAAAAATACCCTTTTTCATGTCTGAACGAGAAAATCACCATAAAATTCAGTTATGCGGCACAATATATATAATTTCTATACCTTGAATTCTGAATGACATTAGAACTTTTCTAATTGGATAAACTTGTGCACCTTTCTTTTTATGCAGAATGCGGAATGCGCCAAGTGCCATTTAAGTCACGCTCTTGACACTTTGCCATTTCCGTTTACCAGCAGCCCACTTTTCTCACCTTTCGCCAATTTATATTCCATCCAAGACAATCAAATTACAGTGGTAATTAGCGGAGTTTTGAGTGGTACTCACGTTCGGCGTAAGCCGACCGCGCCGCATCGCAATCTCGCCGGGTTTAACCACGAAATTATGCGATTTAGCTCGCTTGTACCCGTAATTTGCACTGACAACGCTCGGCGCGACAGCTTCCGCGAGCGTCATCGTCGCGGAAGCGCGTAAAACGCCAACTGCTAGGTGCGCTCCCGCTCCGCTCCCGCTTCTATCGCGTCTTAAACGAACTGTGTGAATAATATGCGTTGAAGCGTGAGTTAGCGCGTATTCCAACCACCCTGGAAAGTATTGCGACATTGGCGTGGAGTCGTCAGAACAACTCGGAGAATTCGCGGAACGACGGCGGCGATGTCGCTTGACAGGCTGCAAATAGCGGCGTAGCCGTTTTCCTCGTAACGAATGACAGCGTAAATATCTTTGTTTTAAACAATGGAATTCCGTCGGAGAGCTCCTTCGTCAGCACCGTGTTCTTCGGGAACGCTTACTAAGCAGATGACTCTTCCGAGTTCATTAAGACGAAACGTGCGCCTAAAGCTTAAAACGGACGTAAGGTTGACGACGACGGATAGCGCGGGCATATTTACCCGGGAAACACATTAAAGCGCGTAAATATTTGACATCGTTCTATATCTAATCGAATTATTAACTCGTCTTCACGGTACATTAATTTTCCTCCGTTCGTGACGCCGAGCACTTATCGGTACTTGTCGGATCTCGGGACATGTCTGTTTAATTAATATATTCGACGTTACATAGCGTGAGAGGAGGGGGCGGAGGGGGGGAGAGGTTAGCGCGCGTGGCGGCGCGTGTTAAATACCGGCGAAGTAGCGAAATCGGCGGACTGATGTACGCCGCGACCCAATTTGCCCTTCGCACAATTTCAATAATTTTCATATATCGAAATGAGTTATTTCACGAATGCGTATGTAACGTCAGATGGAATTTAATCAACGAGTAGGAGAAAGGCATTCAGCAACATTATTGCCATTGCGCTGCAGAATATGAAGAATTATTTACATTTTCTGACGTAAAAGCACGGCATGGTAATTTCGCCTTTATTCTTGATTTGAAAACTCTGACTGTTTCCTGAAAAAGAGAAGGAAAAAAAAAATACTTTAAACAAGATTTCGTATTTAACAATTTTATTGTATCGCGTTTATTCCAGTGGTTGATGATTAGTTATGATCAGACAGTAGCAGCAGTAGTAATACTCGAACATAGTTCTGCTCGAGCACGATCCTGCCGCATGAGTAGACGTAGCTCGCCACTATCCAACAATCGCAGTACTAATGGGCAACCACACTTAAACGTGTCCTGACGTCCGTGACCATATTTACATGAACGCGCGGAATAATTATAATTGAATATCTCTTGACCGTGTTTTCGAAGAAATTACATAGAAATATAAATAGAAGGCAAATTAATTATAAAAGTATAAATTTAATAAACGAAAATGAAATGTTTCGAAAAAGCAATTTCTTAGAGAATATTTTTTTTTTCTTTCAAATAAAATACGAGAAAGTCGTACTTTCAGAGCATCTTTGATACGCTTTCATTTTGCAGCTAGAAAGATCCAAGTAGAACAAATGATAACCAAGATCTCGTATAGAACAAAGCGGAGAGAATAACGTCTAATGGAGACGATAAACGACATATATGCTGAATACTATGCCTCATTATCTGTGCTATGTTTTTTCAAGCTTCGCGTAAGAATTCAAAGAATATAATCTGATAAGATTAGAGTTTTAAATAACCTGGAAATCTTTCAGCTCCAAGATGGTTGAGTTTTTTTTTTTGTGTTTTTCTTGTTGCTGCGTGACGCGAGTAAAATATGTCAGTTTTGCTGATATAAATCGAGATTGAACTTTTTTTCCAGCATACTTTATCGATCTTCCGATTAAATAGTTGCAATGACTCAACACGCGGATATTTTACACGGACGTATTCCAAGCATGCGGTTATTGGCGAAATGTTGTACGCCTCATTTTTAGCGGACTAAATTAGAGCTCGATCGATTGCATGCGTATTTAACGTCGCAGTTATTGCTGCAAGGATGCGGCGCAATTTGCATTTACGTCTAAATGATAGTTGATAAATAACGGATAGTGATAACATAAAAGCCGATAAATTAGTTTCATGAAATTTAGATAATAGATAATATTTACTATTGAAAAATATTAAAGCTAAAATAGGACAGTTTATAATGCGGTTTAATTGATGTCATTAATTAATTTATGTAAATAAATTATACGAATACAATTATTTCATATAATGGGAGAAACGTATTAATTTATATAAATAATAACCGCTATATTAATTGCACTCTATACGCAGCGCGTTCGCAATGTTGGTGAATTTACTTGTTAATCAGAGCTTGCACTTAAATGTAAGCTCGCTGCGCGCATAATCGAAAATCGCTGCGCTCGGCCCGATCGTAATTCCTCGCCGGACGTCTGTTAAATAGTTAACGCAAAATTGATCGAGGTTGAAGCGGCATATCAGATTAGTCCGGACTAAATCCGATCGGAAAACGCGGCGGGCGCTCGGCACGAGCGGTGAAATTAGCGACTTATGAGCAGCTGAAAAACGTCGCGTCGTCACGAGTTTAGCGAATCTCGGAGAATCGTGGCGAAGCCGGGGTCTCCATGGAACATTAATATCCTGAGAAAGCGTCTATCTCCGTTAATAAGTTGAGGTGGATGATTTTGCGGCTTAAATTTATAAACCCGAGGAATATAGCGAGCTTTTACCCTGCCCGCCTCAGGAGGGATGAAACGTTTCTAAGTAACGTATGAACTTTTATAATTGGTGACGAGCGCGGAGATAACGCTCGAGCGACGTCGCTCGTGAATATGCATCACATATTTCAGCCGGCTGGTACCGCAGGTCGTGTCATATTAGAATTATGCGAAAAAATTTTTTTATCCACGATACACGTAATGGAGAAAATCTTGGAGCGCAAAAAAAAGAACGGGGACACTTATGATTTATAGCTGTGTACGCCGGTCGCGCATATTAAAGGTTAAATTTTCAATCAAGGATAGCGGAGCGTTAAGCCGGAGTTTTTTCCAAGTTTCCTTTTTGCTAGACGATATATATTCGAAGTAATCTAATTTCCACTGTACGCGGTGCGCAATAAAAATTCATTATACTGTTCGTTTCAATTTCTATTTATTGAAAGAAGGAGAAAGTGCTCTCTTGTAATATTAATTAGGGAATGGTGGGTTAAAAATATGCAAATGAGAATTATTAACACTCCTATTACTTATTAAAATGTTTACGCGATACGCTCGTTGGAGAATTATGGAAGCATTTATCGAGGAGAAAATATTGAATTTTGGAAAATCTGTTCTAATTTTTCCGCGGTAACGGAATATCCTGTGTGAATCCAACTCTTATTACATTTACGTGTTCCACTTTGTACTGTGTAATTCCGCTTTAAGGCATTTTAGAGTACAGAATGTTAGGAACGCGAACACGGAAGTCCCTGTAGAATCGCCAACGGCCTTTGCAGCACGAATTTTCGAGTCTGTGAATTATTTTAATCCTTCCGGGAATATCCTTCCGGGAATATCCTTCCGGCATTTGAATAGTTCGCGTTAAAAGGATAGTATATCGACGTGGCGGCGGGAAAATAAGATGAGAATTGTAACCGCGCATGCGCTCGCTCGCTCGCCCGCTTTCCGTAAGACGTTGAAGCTTTTAATTGGGGACGCGTCGAGGGTTTGTAGTTTACCTTTCGACTTTCTGACTTACAAAATTTACGGACGCGTTATAATCTGCAATTTGGATCGGAAAATTATTTGCGTCTTAGGGAGATTATTCGAGCGACTCTCGCAAACTGACGCCCGCACCGACCCTTTGACGCGTTTCCGCCGGCAACGCTTTACTCCATGAATTGAATTTTGAGAGAGGATATAAGTTTTCGGCGAGTCGAGGCGGAGTAGACCGCGAGATAGACGGCGACTTAATTAATCAGCGAAATAAAATGAACTTTCTTCATCAAAGTATTATCATCCGGAACATGTACTAAATTAAAGGGGGTGCCTTATAAGATAGCCACTTTATCCGCTCTTTGAAAAGACAATATAATCAAGCGCTACCAGAGTCTTAATTTATTTTATTTTACTATGTTACGATCTTATATTGTTATTATATATTAACGTTTATTATTATAAATCTATTAAGCACTATCCAATCTTTTGCGTTATCAAATATATAATTTTTGAAATGTATATTTCAAGAGAGAAAAAGAAATTGATCAAAATTCATTAAAATCAATGAATTGTTTATCGGAAAAAGAATTACGGAGTCGCGATCGATTTGCAAATCTGCCAAATAACCGGCGAGTGAACCGAGATTTTGCTCGGTTGTGGCAAACTCGGAATAGTAATGGGTTAAACCATACCGCACCGCGCGCATATACAGGGGGAACATTTTGCTGAACGCTGGGCGAATTTCCGAGCGGACGATAACAAATCGTGGGCCGCGAAATTTCCGAATTCCGGAATTCGCCGGCAAACGACCCCAATTGCCAACCTCGCGCCGCGTGGCGTTCGGCCGCGAACATGTTGTTTTCCCAAATCGTTCGGACATACGTGCGTATACCTGTCCGGAAATACTGGAAAAGCCAGCACCAGTAGTATCGCACCGCGAGAGAAAATCGGCGGCGGCGACTCTTTCAATAACGTGGAATTTCGCGCGAAACGGTCAGCGGTTGAGCTCGAACACGCTAAATACTCGAATCGGAATCTATGATACGCAATCTCGCAACAATACGCATTGTGCGCTCCGGGATCGTATTATTTTATAATCTTTAATCTGTGGCAAACACGTTACCGGAAAAAGCATAAACGTACGGTACAATCAGAAACAAAGAATCGATACGTAAAGTACAATTAATGCCTGTTTACTTATTGAATGCGCAAATTATTTGCGGACTAATATCGATTTATCCGAAGCCAATGAACGCACTCTTCCGGCTCTATGGTCAGCCTATAATAAACGTATTACCGATACAATGTCTCTATATAGCACGTAGGAATTCGTTGGTTGCTCGAGTTACGGCTGGATGCTCGATGAAGGCATGTATGCATATGTATGAGCCAATTAACGGTTGAACGAGTAATAACGTACTTCCCGATTCGGATGATTGTGTTGTTTTCCGCTTAGTTTATGTAGGCCACAACTCGACGAGCGGTGTTAATTCTCTCCAGAAAAATATTACTTTGAAAAGAAAACGTCATAAAATTTTTATTGCTTTGAATATTTTTTCCAAAATGAATATGAAAGTGGGTCAAAAGCTTTCGGACAGTCATTATTTAAAAATTTAATTGTACAAATAGAAATAATACAGATTCTTTAATATACGGTCAATAAATTAAAGCGAAAGTTATTAAGAGCCAAAGCGCGGTAATTAGTGCATAGCATAAATTATATTTCACATCAAATTTAAACCGCAGATTAATATTTAAATTTCATGTTTATTTGAAATATAATTTATGCCGTTCACCGATTACCGCGCTTTGGCTCTTAATGGTCTTCCTGTTAACTTATCTTTTAGTTGCGATTTAAAATATGAAGACTTTCCGGAAACTTTTTCATCCACCCTCGTATATCTCGTAGATATTAATCGCTTTTAATTCCCTGAATGGTCGTTGAACCGATTTCTCATATTTATTCTCTTCAATCGGGAATTCTCTCGTGTTCTTGGCTCCGACGCTACAAATACAAGGCGATTTGCAGTCGCGCCTCGACTGTTTCGAATATCGTTGTGTAGGTGAAAGTAATATCGTGCTTTTGTCGGACACAGGTGGTCAGTGATCCGGATTTACGAGTTCGGCGGAAGATTACCGAGTTCATCTCGCGGCTGAGACATTACTTACTCCCCGGAATGAAGCTCCCGGCCGAATCTCCCGGGTACTCTTAAAAACGGTCTCGTCGAAAACTCCTCGCGGTCTCGGTAATTCGCAGTCTCTCCGCTTGGCTTGGCGCGAATATCCAGAGGAATTATATCAACCCGCGAATTCCGGGCACGTAACGGCCGCATAATTCGAGTAAAAAAAAAGGGCTGTGATATGTAGCGCATCTTGAATTCGTGAAAAATTTTTGCGCCATAAATCGCGGGATTCGCGTATCAAGCGTTTACGAGATTCTTCGTGATTGAAGAATTTACTCGAAGTAGATACCGGCACGTTTTCAACGTCGTTATTCGTCATTCAAGACAATAAGTGGCCCCGTATTACATTTCCGAAGGCGGTCGATGGAAGTTCGAGCGGGCAAAGGAAATTTTTTTGATAATTTACTCGGTCAGAGTTCGATGGACTGATTTCGCGTTAAACCTTTTGTTCCGAAATTGTTTTAAAATCGTTCGAATATTTTGTTACTTGTACTTAGCAAAACACCGCAGTGTTGTATCGGTTTTCGTTTTTCGGGCTTTTATTGGCAGTATCGTATTTAAATACCAGTATTTTTGGTATTTATTTGCAGCATCAAATTGCGATGCTATGCAAAGGAAAAATGTAAAATATAATTGATATAAAATATAAAATTGATTTCCGCTCTTGTACATCGTTTTTCGCGTCAGATGAGCGTAATAATAATTTAAGAACGCTCCGCAAAAAAAAAAAAATGATAAAAACATCCACGTCTGATAGCAATATTCTTCGCTCATCCGTTATCAATCTGATTTTATCTGCTCTCCGAAGAATCCAGAATGCAACAACTTCGCGGCGTGGGTGTCGTCATCTTGAAGCCACCCCCGCAGAATTTTGTGCTGCTAGATTCCAGGATGCCCGGGAGAATAGAAGAGTGGGTGGATTTCGGAGTCGCCTCCTTCATTCTCTGCAGCTTCTTCTTTTGCGCGTAGTACTTCTTTTTCAAGTCGCACATCTCGCTGCTCATTCGCGCCATATCGCCTTTGTACTCTCCTACCTGCGCCTCGTACATATTCAGCTCAGCGACGAGACACTGCGCGGAGAAGGAACGTTTGCGTGTTCGTCACAAAGCTCTTAAAAACCTCATTGTGCGCTAATTGCTTTACATAGTAACAGTAATGAATATAAGAGTAAGAATTTTATTAGTCTTGTAATATGTTCACGTATTACTGCAAATTTAAAACGTTAATATTTTTTTTTTTACTTTGAAATAAAGTAAAAATGACAAAGATAAAGTGAGGTAAAAAATGGAATAAAAGTAAATGGCTTGAAGCAAATATTAACAAGACGGAGTCGAGAAGCAAAACATTTTCTTCGAACGCGTTTAAGCTACAAGTCCTATTTCTTACTTTAAGCTTCTCCCCTCTTTTGCGCAAGGCACTTTGGACCTTGTCCAAGCTCGTCACAGCTTGCGGATCCCGTTGCTTCGACAGAACATCGCGAAGGTTCATATACAGTTTTTCGGTGTTCTTTATCTTCTTCTCTTTGTTGATCATGTCGGAGGACATTTTTAAAATGCGCTTCTGCAGAATTTGCACTTTTTTAACGAGCTCAAAGGTGGTAGGATCTGTTCCCTATTATGGAGAAAAAAGCATGTTTACAATGAAATTATTAGACATTTAAGAAATGAAAATCGCTTATTCGGAACTAAAATGTCCATAGCGTAAAAGAATTGAAATTTCTTCATGTTAACTGTTTTGTGACTGAATTTCCTATCCTTCGTCCTTGGATTGTGTTTCAGAACTGGAATGTATGTCAAATGATTAAGCACTTTTATTATATCTCCTTTTTTTAAAAAATAGTATGTGGGACGTATTTGTTCTATTGAACTCTGGGTGAGATAAAATTGTAAGTGGAAAAATAAATGGGACATATGTGTCCAGTTGGTCGCGAAAGAGTTAAAATAATCAATCGTGTCGAAGGAAAATAGATTCACCTCGAGCTTTCGCCACCTATGTATATTCAATGGAGTTTGAATCTCCTCCTCGAGTGCGGTGACTTTAAGCCTCTCCCTGGCGAGATCGCGATTCAGGTGGAAAACTTCCTGGCGCAAGTCGCTAACGTTGGCGGTGTTCTTCGTGAGCAGTGCTTTCTCGGTCCTGAGCCTCTTCACTTCGAACTTGAGCAATCTAATATCTTCCAATCTCTCATTGTACTGCGCCTCGCCACGCTGCAGCGTTCTATTCAGCATCTGCGGCACACGGATACACACGCGTGCAGACATGCACGAGAAAGGATTCGCGGAATCCTCCTTTTTAAGGGCGGGAATGAATGTACTTTCCGGACCGAAGCGGAGTAGAGAATAAAAGCTTTTTTCCAGAATGCGGTAAAAAGTTTCGCGTTCGCATAGCTCAATCTTTTTTTTTTTTTTCCCCCCCCGCCGCCGGCAACCCCGATCGTGGCCATATTGTAATTCTTTTTTTTTTTTTGTTTTGTCCGTCATACGCAAACACGAAGTTTCAGAGTCATTCGGTGCACGGTTGTTCCAATTAATCAAACGCTGAATTCCAGCGCGCGTTACTTGTTGAATTACGGGTAAATTTTCCACGAGTAAATTTGCACGCGAGAGCGAACCTTTATTCTGCTGTACTGGAGACTGAGCTCGTCGTTCCGGCGGACCAGTTGCGTGCCGAGTATGTCGCGCTCGTTCATAACATGGTCGATGTTCTTCTTCCGACGTCCGATGTCCACGTCCGCCTGTTGTATCGTCTGCCTGAGGCGCTTCTCTTCCTGTTTCGCCCCCTCAATTTCCCGCCGCAAGCCGGACATTTCCGTGTGAGAGGCACGTAGATCGACCTTGAGATCCTCTTTTTCTTTCTCCGCCCGTCCCAGCACTGGAAGACAAACGGTGTTCCGAAAGTGCCTGTTTATTCACGGACCCTGGATTCCGACTAAACGAGGCACTGACGTGCCCCTCCCCTCTCCCTCCCTTTGTGATAAATGAGAAATTCGCCGCGATAGGTTTTTATCGCGCGTTCCGATTGGCCGTTTCTATATTTCTTTTTCAGATGCGTCGATATCTGGAATATATCTGTCGTCGCGAGAGTGGGCGGTAAAAATGACGGAAATGAGAATGGGCGACGGAAATGATAAACAATGCGAGTGCATTGCGACAATTACAACGTCACCACTGCGCACTGGAGTGCGTCTCTCTGTTTTGTCAGCTAAACAAGGTTTGGACGTGACATGCGTATCGAAATACACATGTCCCGTCCGCGTTTCGCTATTGTACTCCGCGCAGTTCGTTATTTATTAATTTACGCAATTCAACATTTGGCGGACTGACAACGAGTCGATATACAAATTGTGATGAACGGTGAATTTCGACGTAAAACATTCAGAATGTGCGTTGAATATATGAAAATAAAGCGCGAGAACACCTGCGTTTGCGCTGCCGTTATTTGTTTATCGCAATAAAGAATCCATGTGACGTACTATTGCGGAAGCACATGAGCGAAAATAAATTAACAAATACGACAGTATAATGTATTCATTCTCTCGACATCGGTATAACAAAATACGCTAAATCGCGATGAAAATTGAGAAGAAAAAAAGTTATGAACGACGAGGTTAATTATTTGGCGAAATTGGTAGTTAAAATAAACCGGCTGAAACGAACGGCGGGTCCAAGAGACGTTAAATTGGATTGGCTTACGGAATTCCTTCTTGATGAGACTGGCCTCCTTCGTCGCAACGTCCTCCTTCAATTGCTCGACCTGCTGGTTCGTGATCTTCAACTTGCTCTTCAAATCCCGCATCTCCTCCTGCGCCTCGACCAGGCTCTTACTGCACAGGTTCCGCTCTGCACGGGCGGCTTCGGATAAGCTCTGTTGCTGACGGTACCTTGTTTCGGCCTCCGCCAGACGCTTCTTATAATCGAAAATCTCCGCTTGCTTTAGCTTAGCCTCTTTTATGTAATCTTCTATCTGCCAAACGTGTCGTAAATCAATCGCGCCGTTTCGCATCACTTTCAGCTTACTCGCGCTCATTCGGGATCGATCAATGACCACAGAGCGCGTCGAGGGCGCACGGACACAGACGCGTGATATTCATTAAAGTATGTCGACCTAAATTCGAAATTTATATGAATTGTCGGAATATAAAATATCACGGCGCACAATGCGAAAAGTTTCACGAGATGGTATCGCGATATTTTAATGAACAATAGCGTATTATCATTCCCTCGAACAAATATTCACGGTTGATCCCAGCGATATTCCGCGCGGATCGTTATACCGGCTGAGAGATGAGAATTACTGTAACAAGAACTCTCTCCTCGTCCTTTAATGACCCGTTACGAGATTTACATTTTGCATTTTATGCCGCTACTTCTCAGTCACTATCCGCATTATCTCTCGACGTAGCATTTCCTAGAATTGAGAATTTCATTTCGACCACGCGGTCACCGTGGAAAAAGCTTTTTCTAAATTCGCGGGACCGTGAAATTCTCCTGATAAGAGAATCAAATCTAATCTAGCGAATTACACGGGTCTCCTTAGGATTTATGTTTGCTGCGACTGAGTAATTTTTTCCTTTTAACCGCCGGGAAAAATCATCGCAGTTCCGAGCGAAATCAGAGTTGATTAAAAAATTAGAGTTCTGGTTTTTAAATAAAGTATTAATAAAAAAAAGAAAAGAGCGTAATAACAAAAACTAACTCGCCTCACGTTCAGAATGACAAATGGTTTTTGATAAATGTTTATTCTTCCTGCTGAAAGCACGTTTGCATGCTCTAATAAGCTAATAAAGACGGCTAATTACTCGCCACTCATTTACTGTTTTAATTGCTTGTTACTAAAAATATCGAAGGGATCATTTAACTTTGTATATACGATAGTTTCTACGCGGAACAGACTACATTATTAATTGTTTGCTCAATTGTCAATCTAATTATTTATTCAAGTAAATTATATCCTGCGTAATTAATAAAGACAAAGTTGAAAGCGTGTTTAAATGTAGCATGGGAAAATAATGAATAATGAATAAAAAATAAGCCGAACTATATAGGGTGTCCCGAAAATTAAGAATATATTCTTTGAACATTATTCTCTCTTAGAGAGATTCTCTAACCAATTTTAAGTCGATTTTTCTGCAGCGACAATGTAATTTCCGAATTGTAAGCGATTGAAAAAAAAGGGCTTCTCGCGGGATTGAATCTCACAGGGACAAATAAATAACAGAGCCATATTTTTCAATTTCAATTAGTTTACTTTCAAGTAGTTACTACTTTAATAAAACTTCAATTTGTTGCTTAACTAAGGAGATATGATGTTAAAAATTGGAAAGCTGCGCTGAATGATGACCATCCTCGATTTTTACGGAGAAAAAATTACCTTTGTTAAGCTAGCACCCCCACCACAAAATTTTAAGTGCTTTCAAGAGCAATTAACAGAATTTAGCTATCTATAGAAATTTAGAAGATATGAGCTAAGAACAGAATACGTAAAAAAGTAAAGTACCCAAAAAAAATAAAATTGGAAAATTTATTTTAATCCTGGAATATTCCCTGATTTTGGTGTTCACAAAATATAAAAAAATAAATTTTAATATTTAACCCTTATCGCACAAAATCCACCCTCAGTTTATTGTATAATGTATATTATACACTTTATTTTGGTATATATTTTATTTTAATTTTTTGTGGTGGGGGTGCTAGTTTAACAGAGTGAAAAAAATTGGCTCTAAATTGGTCGGAGAATCTCTCATTAAAATGACGTCCGCGAATTTCAGGACAGCTTGTACGTCAAAGCAACAAAATGTACCGCTATTTTACCGCAATATTATCCCTCTCGTGCAATGATAGCGGAAAATATTTTTAATTCTTCCCTCTCAATTTGCGGAAAGGACGGTTTTACAAAAGCGTAGAGTACCGCTCGACGCTCGTACTCTACGCTTTTGCAAAACCGTCGGAATTAACGGCCACCGGAAACTTTCTCTCGCGTATTCGCGTATATTCGCTATTATCTTCAGCGCCATGTAAAACCTTACCTTCTGCTCTAATTCTTGCACTACCGCGATGTACTTATCCTTCTCTTTCTCCACCGCTTCTATCTGATTTTTCACATCATCGACGCTGTGCAGCGCGGCGTCGAGCTCCTTCTCGAGCTTTTTTCTGCTGTTCTCGCATACCAGCAGCTCGCGGTGCATCTGCCTGATTTGTTCCTGAGCGCTTTCCTTGCTACGCGCGATAGTGTTCTTTTCCCGCAGCAGAAGTTCGATGCGCTGCTTGTCGTCAAGCTGCTCCTTCTGACAGGTCTGCATTTTCTGCTCTGTATTGTTGACGTCGATCAAGGCTTGCTTCAGCTCGCTCTCCATTTTGGCCCGCTCGGCCTCAGTCTTCTGCAACCGCTTGTCCACCAGGTCCTTCTCGTGATGGCACTTGACGTTGTCCTCTTGCGCTCTAAAGCATTCCTCGTTCGCGACGTTTGATTGTGTGAAGAATTTTTTGTCTTCAGAATATTGACTAATATTTGTATGTGTAATGCGTGAGCTTTTCTCATTACCTGGTAATCTTTTGCTTGATATCCCGCAGTTGCTTCTCTCTATCGAAGAGTTCCTTCACCAGCTTTTCCGTCTCGACGTTTGCGTTGTCGAGATCCGTCTGCAGATTCATCCTCTTCAACATGAGTTTGCTAATCTCCTTCTGCATCTTCTCACTCGCTGCCTTTTGCTCCTTCAACAGAATCTCCAGCCGCATTGCGTTACTCGTGCCGGCCTCGATAGATGCGTTTGCAATCTGCATTCATTTATCATTCCCTAATATCTTTGTTAATTGCGATTGATTTCAAATGGACGGAATAATATTGGATTGAATTATAAGTAATTTGAATTATAAATTGTATGTAAGAAATATTAATACTTCTTTCAATCTAATTAACTCAATTCTGCTAATTAATTTAATAGTAGAATTATCAAAGGCAATCAAACTGGTTTATAATTTCTTAGAAAAATTATTCAAATTTATATCGATACATTTTCTGAGATTTTCTGTGATTTTTATCGTAATATATAAATGATTAAATTAATTAATTTAATTTTCCCTTTGATTTTGTTAAAAGAAAGGAAAAAGAAATAGAAATAAGTAATATGTTATAAATGTCGATAAAACCAACGTTAAATAACTTACATTTACTTTAAATGGTGCAAAAATTCGTTTTTAATAGAACCGAATTATTTAGAATATCCAAAAATATAAATATTTATCTGGATCATTATACTCAATCCAATAAAATTACGATTAATAATTAAATTATTATTCTCTAAATTTATACATATCAGTATTATCAATATTATACATATATTTATTATTATATTCAATATTACACATACATTCATTATATTAATCAATATGAGCACGTTATCTCTAATTACTAACGATTTTTTACCTCAAGCTCATCCTTTTTCACGATGATCTCTTCTTGAAGTTGTTGAACCTCTGTTTCCGCCCTTTCTCGCGCCCTCTTCTCTCGCGAAATCTCGTTCAGCTGCATCCCGAGGGTCTCCTGCATTTCGCTTATCCGCTGATCGATCTCGCTGTTCTTTTTCTCGAGTTCCTCCGTGTAAGCGGACATGTTCTTCATGCGCTGCCGCATAGTCTCCATCTCACTCACGAGTCTCTCTCTCTCCTTCAGCAGAACCTCCTTTTGTTTGCTAACGGTGGTGCTGCAATTTTCGTAAAACTCTCAACGAAGCCAACCCATATTCCCGACAGTAGCAACTGAGTTCATTGGGGAGCATGAATTTGCCACAAGCCCATGCTTTCAAGACGTGACACGTCTCTTTCGTTCCTTCTCTTTTTTTCTTTCTTTCTTTTTTTTCGGCATCGTTACGCTAAGTGCTGACATTAAATGCAATTGAAAATTCTCGTTACAATAAATTACTTCGAGGGTGTATTAATCGTCGCATCGTTCAATGGACACGAGTACTCGATTTAATTGATTTTTTAATCATCGGGCCTTTGTAATATTCTTAATTCGATAAAAGTGACGCGTTTAAGATTTTCTTTTATATTAAAAAGATTTTTTTATCAGAGAAAAAAAATGAACGGAACTATTGTAGCAGTTATAAGCCAGTGCAAACCAGTAGTAGTAGTAACAAATCGCAAAATTTGCTGCTGCTAACACCTTGCGGTCGATTCTTGATACTTCAGCTTTGTGTTTGTAAGCTGTGCATAATGCTCAGCTTAATGTAAAGCTGAGCTTGTTGCAAGCTCACGACCGATATTAAAGCTGGCCAGAAATCAACGCGCGGCAACATATTGTAGAGCGCGGGCGTTGAACACGTCCAGACATCACGACTCCTTCCGATCGCAAAACAGTTCGAGCGAAATTTCACGTCTCTAATAATTGAATTTCCGATATAATCTCCGATATAATGACGCACCCTCGCGCACGACCGCTCCTGAAATTTTATTCGGCCGGCCGTTTACGAACACTTTCACGCGTCGCTGTGTACAGGGCGCATCGATCCGATGGACCGAATTAATCGAGGCGGTTGGTGTGTTACAAAAAAAAAAAAAAAAAAAAAAAAACGAAGAAGAAAGAAAATAAAAGAAAGAAAAAGGAGAAAATAAAAGTTCGCTATATCACCGAAGCGTCAGTCGGCAATTTGGCCGGAAATTGCGTTATTTTTTACGTCGAAGTTCCATCGCGCGATGCGGCAGTGAGGCTCTCCTGCGCACAAAAATAGACTCACTCTTTCTCGGCCGCCAGTTGTTTGTTCTTCTGCTCGATCTCAAGACCCAATTTTGTGATGTTGAGCCGCAGATTTTCAATCATCTCCTGCGCGTTCTGCTCGCGCGCGTGCGCTGCGTCGGCCAGCTTTGTCATGTTCACAACTTCTTGCTTTAATCTGGCTATCTCGTCTTCGTGCGTCTCGACCGTGCTCTTCAATTCGTACATCTTGTACGTGCTGTCCACGATCTCGTCCTGGAAAAGCACTCGATTGGATCCCGGCAAACGTGAACGATCAATATTATTATGAATAACTCGCAGACGGAAGGAGAGAGAAAGATATATAGAGACTAGATTTGATTTTCTAGCGCAATTCGGATACAATTCTAATTTACCTTGAGCGTGGTGCACTGCTCCGACAGTTCCTTCTCATTTCTATGCGCTTTGTACAAAGATTCGTAGAGTCTTGCGTACTCGGCCTCAAAGGGAGCTAATGCCTCGTTAGCTTTCATTTCGTTCGTTATCTGCGCATATAAGGAAGACTGTGCATCTAAGATGCATATAAAGTACCTTTAGACTTAGAACGTTAATTGGTACGTTGATAACCGAAAATTCACAACGCAGTTATAATAGCATTATGTTCGCTCGGCGAATTATATTTAAGATTGATTGTGTATAAATCTCTCTCAGGCGACGTAACTGCGATTAAACTCGCGAAGGTCGTATTTCTGTCGCGAGAAAATTAATTGAGCGCAATAACGCGGAGGGAGTTGCGCATTTAATTGAAAGAAATTTGCCGTCGAAAATATTGACGTTTAAATGGCGAATTATCGTCAAGGAATTTCCCCAGGACTCACGACGGGAAAATATGCTTTGATGCTCACTTCCGCGAACAAAGGCTCTTACCCTCGCATAATCTTTCTCCAAGGTACAAAACGTGCTGCTCGCCGAGCTCCCCTCCGTGGACGGTTGACTGCTTTCGCTTCCGTCATCCTGAAAGCAGCATCGTTGAGTTGCCGTGACAGGATATTTCGACGTGAGTGTCCTCGATCATCACCTATCCGCGCCACTGACATATAGACGGCCCCGATATTAATTACATCCAAGATAGAACGAGCTCCAATTAGACAAGCGAAAGTATCAAATTGCGCTCTTACGGAGTTCTTGATATAGATTCAAGAGCTCTCTCGAGCCAGATTTCGCGCCGAGTTGAGACAATCTCTGCCCCGGTGTCACGCGAGCAGCTTTCAAACGAACTTGGTAAGTTCTATATTATAGTGCTTACCGCTCCAAAGTCGCGCGGTTAGGTTATAGTTATGATAATTAATTCTATTTTAATAACATCGTCGTCCTGTTTCGACGTCCACTGCTCTGTGCGCTCCATTTTATCCTTATTATCAAACGATTATCGCCGTATTTGGAAGCCGGTAGAAATGATTAATTATCGTATATTTGTCACGGCATTACGTGTGCACAGATGTCAAAGATAAGTGAGAGTCAATGTTGCATATTTAATGACAACTATTTGAACACAATCGATAACAGCGCGTTCGATAATGATCTACAATGCGATATTTTAAGAAAATGTAAAAACATATAAAGCAATGCTGTAAGGAACTAAGCGATCAATCTTTTACAAACATATATGGAATAGTTCAAAAAAGTTTAATATGTAAAATGTATATAATAACTGTCAAATTTACTTACACCGTCCAATTCAGCGTTCATCTCCATTTCCATCATGATGAATCGGTGAGATTAGAACTTGTTGATAAAAGTAAGCGGACGAATCCTGTAATATTTTATTCACTAAACAATATTTTGTCATAAAATGCTAATTTTATGATCGAAAGACTGAAGTTTTTTTATCGAGTTTTTATATCAACCGATTAGCGTAATTCTATAAGCTTTTTTGCAACGTGTTGATGCTAATGTAACGGGTGGAGGAATGTTTCTGATAGACTGCGAGTGTCGTGATTCCAGATTGTTGACTAGTCACTATGACAACGAAGACATTCTCGTCTTTACCTCATTAAAGCAATCAATATAGTATCTTCCTTCCCGTCAAAACACAGTTTCAGCAGAATTACAAAATAGGGCGAATAAAATGTAAAGAATGTAATTTTGGAGACGATAATAATTCTGTAAAATGTAATTTTGATGGTGGACATAAATGATTTCTTTACATGAAATACAATTTTACATAAAAGAGTTAAATTTTAAGCTTTGAAAAATCGAGATTTATGTATTTCAAATTGAAGATAAAGTAAAAAAAATTACAAACATATGACTATAATTAAAGAAGGCAGCGCAGAGTAATAAACACGCGATTTAAACACCTTGAATAACAAACTTTATTTACATTCGTGTTTTAATACGTCCATTACCGAAACCACAGTGCATTCAAGTATATCGATGAGACATCTCGTCTCATGATCCAATATTGCGAATAGCTTAATCGTTTGCACGCACGTAACGCACACATATAGGCACACACGCATATACCATGTATACACTGACAGTTGCATTCGTCCACAAGTACCATCGCATTCCTCGCGCTAATCCAAAATCATTGACATAACATCACGACGCATCGTTAGCTCTCCGACTACCGATCGCAAGTAAATTCGGTGTCAGATGCCACGTCGCTGATGGCAATGAACGTTTTAAACGTTTTAAACGCTTTTAACGTCGTTCCATTGATAATTACATCGCTTTATCGATCATTCCGGCAAACCGATATTACACGCTCTTCCACTTGAAAGACGATCCCTCATAACGTCAAACGCGCTAAGGATACGCCTCTACGCATACACTTAGGCAAATAATACAAAAATAATTCTGAGGTACATTTTGTCGCCTCGTAATCGGAATTTCTTAATTTATTGGCAGATCGTGACCCCCTCGATGTATCACGCGAGTGGACCAAAATCACCACGCCGAAAAATCAATAAACACTTTTAGAATTGTCAATCTAAAATGAGCCGTGATTTCGTTCCGCAATCGCCACTCTATAAAATCTATATTTTTATTGTTAATTTAATATTACTTACTTTATATTCTTATTATGCCGATAGAGATATTATTCGATGCTTCTTTATTCAAATTCATTCACGACGATTGTGATCTTTGATCCACTCTACATTTTATTTCATCTTGAATTTTTTTTTTTTTTTTTACATATCTGTTTCCAGACAACACGCATATCTTAAAGACAGCATTTTTCTTTCAGACGTCTTTCAGACATGCGTGTGTTGTTTGAGGTTTTCTCCACTTTCCTCTTTCGCCTTTTTTTTGCTTCTATAATATATTCACAGGCTAGCCTGCGACATTAGGCACAGGGGAAATCCTGGTTACCAAAATGATTCGCACAGGGGAGATTGAGATGTTGCCAGCGGTCCCTCGCACTTGGCCGCTGGACCTCTTCACCAGCAGCTTTTCCTCGCGTCCGAAATCGAAAGCACGATATTCTAGCAAGGCATCGATTACGTGTAAAAAATAACTTTTCGTCTAAGTGTTCGTAATCTTAAAGTTATATTCTCTACTCGATGTGCTTCTTAAGGAAATAAGTTTTTTTTTTCTCGCTGGTTAATTTTATTACACGTCTTACAACCGCTCTCTCGCTGTTCCACGGATACTGTACATTATTTTCTTTTTTTCGTTTTTAAACAGTGAAAATACCTACTTATAATTTATACAACGCACACGCTAGTATAATACACAATCCAGACAACACGCGTGTCCTAAAGATATCGGAAAGACGTCTAAAAGACGTCGCTTTTAAACGTCTTTTAAATATCTTTAAGACACGCGTGTCGTCTGGGAACGATTTTGAAGTCCGATCTCTCACCGAATCGATATCACTATTCGTCATTTTGGGGAACATTATTACGCATTACGTCCGTACGCGAAATCGATAATCGTAACTACAACGATGTAAATACGGTTCTAAATGTCAAATTAATCGATACACGTCGGTTGCAATTAACGTCGTCCCTTCGCTAACGCCAACCGCAGCAAATCGACTCGGCACCCAATTTATACAATCGTTTATATATGAACGTGATGTGTTTCCATTTCTACATTGATTGACCATAATATTCGATTCCGCCTACCTTTCCCGTTAAATATCGTTTTTAACAAGTGCATAATGGTCAAACAATTTCAGTATATTTTAACTGACATTCGAACATCGACGCAGCGTCGAAATGAGATTCGACGAGCATTTGAGAAGACATTGGTGAAATTAATCATAATCATTTTTTTTTTCGCATCTTATGAACAGCTCACATTCGTACAATAGAATATAATTGGAAACAAAATTAATAATGACGTAAATCTATTATTTGGAATTTATATCAATTACAACGAACGCTCGGAAAACGATAATAAGCGAACGATCTGTACATTCCAGTCTTTTTATTAATCGAGGTGCACATTAACGTCGGGTTTGTCTGTGTCGAAATACCGCTCCTCCTTTATTAGTCACAGTCTTGCCTTCAACACAACTAATCGGATGCTAATCGGAAGTATCGGCCCAAGCTTTTCCGATAGGAACCAAATTCGTGCGTGTTGTAAGAAAGAGAAAACTTATTGTCGTAAATTTGGCACAGGAGCTAGTCGTGTTGTGTGCCAGCGCGCACCTGTGTATATACGTCGAAACGTTTCAGCGGGCAGTAGAATGCTTAGAAATTTTATCTCGGTGACAGTTTATGACGTGACCCGACCGTTGAATGCAAAAATTTCCTTCCGCACTCTCTTCCTTAACATTATTATTATTATTATTATTCGTTTTAAATGTGTGTGTGTGTGTGTGTGTGTGTGTATGTACTCCAGACATGTACACGCTATACATCGTAGGAGTGAATATACACTAGACATAATTTCACGCTTAGAGAATAACGCAAGCCTCCGCGTGAGAAGGCTTACTTTCTATGGAAAATTATTTATCAATTATCAACCGAAGTTTACCGAAAATATGCAAGCGTAGAATAATTATTAAGATATTCTGGAGAGAAATCTCTAGACATTTTAAAACTGAACGAATCTTCACATCGAGATTACAGCAATGTAATGATACTTGCGTGTTGACCTAAAGTCTTGCTGCAATCGATAACACTTTACGCTAAAAGTTCAAATTCTTTTAAATATGTGCGCGCGGCGCTTTAATATAACTTGAAATAATTATTATTTATATTAGAAATTTATGACCATATACCAAGAAATATTATTTACATTGCGATTACTATGAACATATCGATAACTTGATAACGTATTCGTATTAGTCTTATTATTCTTTTTTGGAAAAGAGAACGCGCGGAAGAAGTTTTATCATCTTCTGAAATAAACCATGGTACAATAATCATTTTATTAGAATGAAAATAATCTAGAACTATAACTTAAGCAATTAAGAATTATTTAATTTAAACAACAAATCTTTCTAAGGACTACATTTACGTAGTGAAATAATAAAAATAATAGTAACGATAATAATAATTATTAAAATAATAATAATCAAAATAATAATAACATAAGGTACTCGTGATAAGTATAATTCTCTGTACAATCGCTTACCTTAAATACGAAGACACAACTCTCTTAAATGAATTTTAACAATTTTTACAAGAAATCTTATTACCTAGCCAAGTCAAATTGCGTTGTCGCATTTGTCACAAATTGGAATAACTTTCTTCAGGAATATCTAATCACGATGTGTAAAAATATGAGCGATTAGCGCCGATATATCTAAATTTTATAGCTTAAGTGCACGTGAGTGTACAAACAACGCGCGAAAGTAATCCGGTGGCAGCGATCCTCCTCCAATTTCTCTTCTCGCTTATTATACGGTAAACGCGTTTCTACGATTTCTCTTTTTTACAAACTATACATTGACGAAATCGGGCAAATCGAAGATGCCACCAGATTTTTCGATATATGCATTTATACCACTCGAGAGATAGAAGAGAAGAAAAGGAGACAATGTTCGAAATAGCTTGACAAATTCATTTCAGCTTCCGAATGGAGCGACGCTAAATTCATTGGACTAAAGTTCTTAACACCGGGCGAATATATCACATAATTACATGATTTGTATCCCCTCTCTACGAAGAGGATGTATTGAAATATTGTTCCTATTGCAAGAATAGCGACTTTCTGAACGCTATTAATAATTGTCAGATTTGCGTGAATACGTTGCACATTGAAAGAGGGATACGGGCGCGTAGGGAGCTCAATAAAAAATAATCGGATTTACGAGCCATTCCAGAAACATTCAGCTGGTAGACGTGACCTGGGAGACCGTAAAAGGTGTCACTTGGTACAGAAAACACCTGTTGCACACTCTCACAGGCTTCGTGTGCCCGTAACGAGGCAGTGGGACGTTGTTGCTGCTGCAACGGCCGCAGAACACTTTGCCACAGTTTCGACAATGGTGCCGGCGCCGCACGACCGTGAATCCCGCCTGGCATGCCATGCACCGCGGCGCATCGTTGTCTGGCACCCAAGCAGGCGCTCTCTCGACGCACTCCTCTCCCCTCTCGGTCACGGGAGAAGCTGTGAAAGCGAGAAACACGAGCGTGGTAATAATTAACGCAATTGTGTAATTATGTGTCGAGTGATATACGTCCGCATATTTCGCGGAGAGAAACTTAATAATATTTTTTTAATATGTGTCTGCCCACAATTGGATGAACAATTTTATACGAGATTTCACACCAAACAAAAGTTATATATTGTACTTTAGTCTAAATTCAATAAAAAATGTTCCATTTTACATGTATGACTGCAATAGTAATATTATATAATTTTACAAGTAGCGCACAGTTTTACAAAAAAAATGTTGTTAAAGTATTAAAATCGTGCATTTTGACGTAGAAAGATAAAACATTTTGCAATGTAACAAACTGAAAAAATCATTAACTTGTATACTATTGCAATATTTAAATTTTAACTTCTTGCCCTCTAATATCGAGTAAGACTCGCGGCATGAATTACAGGTGCCAAGCACAAGAAACACACAAGTCGGACTCGTGTGTGTATGTATTATGGGTCAATCAAAAGAAACACGAATCGGACTCGTGATATATCAGTGGCATATTTCATATCTTTGTTTATCCCAGTGTGTGCGCAACCTTGTGCCTAAATTAAACCGTAAAGCAAGGATATTTAAAATATAAGACTGTCTAGAAAATATCTAGGCTGTCTAATGATAAATATTTGAATGCTAATGATGGACAGACACATATGTAATCTTAGGTGAAATTCTGTTATATAAAGAAAGAAAAAAAATGTTCGTACTTCGGTCGTGTGTCAAAGCGGTTTCATCCATATCTTCGTATTCAGCCAATGAATCTTGCCGCTCGTGAATACTTCCAGTCTCCACCGTGTCGAGCGGCGCATTTATTGATTGATTCGTGGAGTTCGGACTTTGATCCTTCGATCCTTCAGCGTCTTCGATCATCTGACTACTATTCATGAGAAAAACGCATTTCAGAATGTTCCGCAAATCCGATGCGAAATTTGTTTGCAGTTGATCCGCCACGCCAGCTATGCAAACGAAGAGGCGATGAACCAAATCTTCCGAAGATCTGGAAAAATAATAATATATGAGAAGAATATTTTTAAGAATAGCACAAAAAAGCGTAGCAAAAAATATTATAATAAAATAACGCGAAGATTGCGTGCGTAAATGAAGAGAAAAAGAGGATATAGGAAGTGAAAAATAAGAATATATAAGAGACAGAAAAGAGAATAAAAGTACGTAAAATCCATAAGGTAAAAATACGCGAGAGAAATAAAAAGATGTAGAGAACGTACATTAAAAATACAAAGCAAATTAATTATTTAGATTGACAAATTCTTATTGTTGAATATTTAGTGAATATAATGATATAAATATCGTTAAATGCAAGAACAATTTGAACAAAGTAAAATAATGCTGTTTCTCATGACAGAATTTAAAGAATGTTTGGAAAATTGAGTCTGAATTGCAATCATTTTATTTTCACTCGTGAGGCTAACTTTTGTGAGGAATCGTGTTCATCTCGGAACTTGTTATGCAACGCATAACTTGTTTTGACTGAAAAGTGGCATTGGTCGTTCTTGCATGAAACCACAAGAAATATAAACATTTATATGTGCCAATAGATTCAGGTTTGATGCACAATTACGTTAGTGTTAACAACGCGCGGATGAAGCAACAATGTGTACTCTTACCGAAACTTGGCTCTAATTTGATTTCTATTTGCGATCTCAGCGGCCTGCATCGCTAATGCGATCTCTTCGTCATCCTGGCAATCGCTGTGAAATTCACTGGTCTCCGAGCTCGACTCGCAGCAGCTCGAGCAGCTGGAGCTCGAAACTATGTCGGCTTTGTAGCTCGACGACTGATCGGTGTTCAAACACGACACGCCGGATACCGTTGACGCGTTGACCAATCTCGCACGGGCGGATCTCCGCAAGTGACTGCCCCGCGCGTGTTGAAACTCGTGACAGCCTACATTGTGCGACGCGTTCGAGGACGCGATTTCCGTCACCAAGCCGCTCTTATCCGTCCGCGGGCCTAATCCGTCGTTTATCAGATTAGAAGAGCTTCCGCCCGTTCCCAGTTTTCTCTTGTTGTGCTCGGTGCGCGCATACTTGTCCCGATCGTACTTCTCCCTCTTCTCGACGTCTCTCCTTTTCATTCGCGCGATCTGCTCGGACTTGGATCGCCTGTGATCCAACAACTTTCGGCTCGGCGGCGACGAGCGTCTGTTCGTCGTCCCGTGCGTCCCGAGATTGCAGCAGTGCTGTCCGGAGCCCGGAGTGCTGCGCGTCTCGAAGTGATGCAACCGCGGGCTCATGTGCGGACTGTGGCTGCCAAAATTCGGTATCTGCCTCGTGTTCTGGCCAAGATGCAGGCTGGCGCCGAAGCCGGTCAATCGGGGATTCAAGCACCGATCCGTGGAATTGGATCTGGAGCTCTCGGTGCTCGTGGCCGACCGCATGATCTGCAAATTGTGTCTCTTCTCCGCCGATCTGTGATGCGCTCGCTGCGCGTTTCGCTCCAGCTTGTGCTGATGCCGCCGCCGCTGCCTCTCGTCCCGCGTCTTCTTCGCCGTTATTTTCTCCTGCGCGTATTTCTCGATCTTGCTGCCGATCTTGTCGATGCTCTGCGACGTGGACGGGCAGTTCTCGCACTTGAGATCGCCCCAGAACTCCTTCCTCGAGCTCGATGCGTCGATGTTTAGATTAAGATTTTCCCAGTTCTCGGAGTAGTTTATTTGGAAGGTCGACTGATTCGAATCGCAGAGCGTCAATTGGCCGTTGCCGTACGCTACGCCGATAAATTCCTCGTTAGTGCCGTCGAAATTCGACGAGATTCGCGGAACGTTCTTGCTCGCCGGCTCCCCGTCGCCGTTCGAGTGCAGACCGTCGATCGAATGGTCCAAGGCAGGCGCGACCATCTTGCTGACGCCCCTCATGCCGCAAACGCACGAGTTTTCCGCGATGGTAGGATTCTTCTTCTTCGGCGAGTTCATGTTAGAGCACGAGTAGCTGGTGTTCTCCTGCGTATCTTCCTCGTCCGAGATGCCGCATCCGTCCTGCTCGATCTCATTGGCGAACGTTTTCTTCTCCTCCGGACTCTTGTCGTACAAGCTCGTGTTCTCGGACGATATCACCGTGCATATGCCCGAGTCCGTCTGCTCCGAGATCTCGTTCTGGCACTCGCCCGAGTCCAGCAATAAATTCGAGAGAGTTTTATTCGCCTCCGAGATGAGCTTCTTCGAGTCCAGGTCGGGCAGCGAATTCTCTATGTGCGCGGTCTCGCCGTCTATATTGCTCTCGCGGGTGACCTGATTAAGCATATACTGAGTCTGCGGGATCTCGATGTTGTCGGAGCACCCTTCGAGCATCTGCGCCACGTCGAGCGTCATAAAATTACCCTCGTTCCGCGCGTCCTCGGCGCTGTTCGAAGCGCCGCTCTCCGTCGCGTCTGATCCCGCGGCGTCGTTTCGCGCTATCGAGCCGGAGTGCTCGCTAACGTTGTTCTCGCCGTTGGAAACGGAATCACAGTCATGAGAGAACGGTCCGTCGTCGCACGAAGCGTTAGAGAGTTCCCGTTCGTATCGCACTCGTTCACCGACACTTTCCCCGTCACTTTGCTGCGCCTTTTCGCCGCTGCTGTCGCACGTTACGTTATTATCACATCCGTCCAACGATATGTTTAAGCCGTCTCGCCTGCTCTCCGCGCCGTTCCTCCTCTTCCTACGCCCGTCCCTATCCTCGCGCTTCCTGTTCGACGACTGATCGGCTTTGCCCTCTTCGTCCAGTGACTGAACCGCATCACTCGCCACCTCGTCCATATTGTTACCCGTATTCCTCGTCACAGTGTAGAAGTCAACAATGAACTCCTTGCAATTCGGGTAACCGCTGTAAAAATTGTGCACGTACTCCTCCAAATCGGGTATGTCCTGACACGCGGATTTCGTCGACTGTGTGATCGAGCCTGACGGCTCCTCGTTCGAGCATAGCAACTTTTCCAGCATGTACAGCTCGCGTTTGTTTAACGTCCATAATAACTCTCTTATCTTGAGCAGCAGAGTCTGAAAGTGAAACGTATGAATATTTTTGTCAAGCCTTTTAAATGTAAAAATAAATAACTTTGTTATCACGTTGCAAACTTAGACGCAAGAGCTTGTTTTTTTTTTTTTATTTAGCTTCTAAGATGTGTCTATAGATTTTGAAGAAATTCGTTACATTGCATATGTCTGTCACCTACCCGAAATGGCCTAAACATCTCGCTAATAGTGTCGGGCGAATTGAGACACAGCGGTCCTCCAGGCGGTGCCAATAGTCCCGAGACGATAGCCAGGCGTGGAATAGTAAACATTAAAGCCGGCTCATAGTTATCTACATCCGCTTGGTCCAACAGTCCCCGCTCGAGCGCTCGCTGCAAAGTTTCCGAAAAGAGTACGCATACCAGTTCCTGCTGCTCGTACTCTTTCGTCGACTTCACCGGCACCATTGCGCCGACGTAGCATAGCTCGAAATCCGCGAAGAGCCGATCGAAAATTTTCAACGACTCGATGAGTTTCTCCAGAGACGGCTCGAGTGGATTTTGCGTCTGAAAAAGGTGCTATTAATAGACTTGATTGCTCAACTAAAGACAAGAAATTAGTCATTAATTAAGCATGTTCTGTGGAAAGCCCCGTCAGCTTTCGCAAATACTTTTTATTTATCTTGCGCTGCAGGATGCAAGAAACCGGAATAGTAACCGGATAACTTATATCTTCGTCGTTTGATTACGCAGAATTTACGAAATTTCCTTTGAAAATTACCGCCACATTCAACCGCAACAAAATGATATAATTGTTGGAATTTAACTTGTTGGTGATATTTTATATTTATCTCTCAACTCACACAGAAATATATAATAGTAGTTAGAATATATAATAGAAATATATAACAGAGCTAAATAAATAACGTAACAAAGACATAAAAATAACAAAAGGAAAAAAATGTGAGTTACGCTTATTTTGCAAATCGCATCGGAAAAGCGCCGTTATTGATTTTCGAAAGAGCGATATTGACAGCTAAATGAATTTTCCTAAAATAATGCGCGACTAATACCTTCAAGTTCATGTGACCTTTGAGCGCGTGTTCTCTAAGTAAATTTCTGACGATCTCCAACGACTTGGTGAGAGCTTTCGCCAACGGCCTCATTGCCGAGCTTTCGGCCTCGCGATTCATGATGGAAGAGCCGGCTGCGAGACATTCCGCGCCGAACCAAAGCTGTCCAGCTAGATTTTCCTGCATGACGTCATCAGGGAACTTCACTCTGAAGTCTCGGTTGGCGCGACTTTCCGGTATCAGATCGTCCATGATCTGATTGCAGATCGTCAGCACCTTGTCCTGACAGTGCCGCAGCTGGTTCACCAATGACGTGCATCTCTCCGGCTCTTGTCGGCCGTCGAAGGAGTCCAGTTCGCAGGCGACCGCGTTCAAGGACTCGTCGGCATAAAAGAACTGAGCCAGCAGACTCGTGTCGTCTCTCTGCAATGAAAAGAGATCATTAATTCTTCGACTCGTGCAAAAGCGCTGTAACTGCGTTTATGTCGCATTTATGGTATGCAATTTGATATATTGCCAGTACGGCGTTTAGAAAATAATATTTGTCAAAATCTCCTCAGTTCCTCAGTTTTACAAGTCGGGCTTGATCGTTTCTTATAATTAAACGCGAATATTCCATACAAATATCATCAATATATCAACTGTGTGAAGTTTAACATAATGAGTTAAAGAATTAATTAGAAAAATAAAGCGCTTGAATGGCGAGGTATTTTAGCATTGAAAGGATTAACCGAGGCTCGAGGCTGTATCGTAACTTTCCTTTTGATATTAAAAAGATAGGTGACTTTCCACCCACGTTCCCGCGAGGGATAAGTCCGCGTCCGCGATATTTATAAACTCACGATACGCACCCATGTCTGAACAATGACACTGATCGCACGTCGACGTCATAATGAAAGAGGGCGACCCACGTCACGATTAAAGGGTACAACGATGAGACCTGCCGGTATTTGTTCCCCCTGAGCGGGTTTGTACTACCGATATGACGTCGAGCGTATAGGGTAAAGGGTGAAGTTGATTTAATCGTTCATGAAGCTTCCCCCCCCTCCCTCCCTCCCCCAACATTTTCCGTCGATCTAACGAGCGCTTTATTCGTAACGCGAATAATGATGTCGACGTCACGCGAGGATAAAGCGGGTAAATACGCCATGAATTATTAGCGGAATTGCAGCGTTCACGTAAGCAACATGTGGCATTCGAAGATAACGACGAATCTAATACTTCGCGGGAGATATATAGGTCACGGTGACGACCGTGAGCTGCGAAATCGCGCCCGTTGACAGCCCATTTCGACAAAGCGGCGAGTCGAAGCTGCTCGTTTTGAGAAAAGGCCACTTTTCAATCCGATTACGGCGGAATCCGATCTGCAGAATGCGATTAACGCTTCGAACTCACGTTAGTCGCAAGACCAATCGCTCCGAAAATGTTATTTACGTGAAGAATAGTCAGCCTGTAACGAGCGATTTATCGGGCGAAAATGTATTGGAAGGAAAGATAAGCCGATCGCGATCGCAACATCATTACTCACAGATCATTGATTGCGCAAAGTTCAAATATGAATTTATTCTTGTCTTATCGATACAGCGATAAGTTTTTATCTTGCGGAGAGTACGTTTATAATAAGAAAACGCGTATTTGTAACGTGAATTTTTATTATGGATCAAATTAACGCTAACAAGTCCATTAAATTTTGATGAGTGAAACCGGGTTTCTTCCCACGGAGATGGAAAAGCAATCTCTCTCTCGCTCGGGAGAGACAAAAACGATCGCAACGATCTCTATTCCCATTTATTACATTCCCATTTATATTACACAGTGTTAGACCGTTGACTCATCCCTCATTATCTGCTAGATAATGTTACGCGTGCTTTAGATGCATGTAGAATTATGACAATGAAACGTGTTTATCGTTGCACGAATATACTTCTTATTGAATCACGTACGGAAAATGATTCAAGGAGCCGCGTTTAAATATGCAGCGCGATAAATAAATCGGTTAACCTTTTGTATCGATATCGTGGAATTAGAAACAATGTCACGCTGCGGTTTGCGAGCAAAAGAACAAGAAAACGATACGCGCGATAGGAGGGAGCATTCGTTCTTCTCGCTTTGACACAATGGCATTGATCCAATCCGACTTCGAGATATCGAGACAAAGCGCTATGTTTGTTTGTGTGTTTCGTGTCTGGAAAAAAAACACGCAGGTATCTCTCCTTGTTCTCGAAAACAATTTCAAAGCAGAAACAATTTTCTTAAAATAGTATATAATTACGAGAGTGAAAATTTATTTTGTCAAAGACAAGCAAATTCAACGCAACTTGCCAGCGTGTGGTAAAATTCCAGGTTTCATAGTCAGCAGCTGTCTCCCGCGGGAGCTTGTCGTTGCAAGTGTGAAAAATAATGTAATCAGAAATTTGCCATTTGCGGTAATTCTGTAAAAACCCATCTCGCGCTTCTATGCATCTCGTTGTCTTTAAGAGGATATTACGATGGGTTTGAAGATTCCACATTTGTGAGACTTCCTGGATTGTGCACGAAGAATTCTAATATTTGCACTCACGAATGTTTGTGCGTCTTCGCTTTTCGGACGTTCGTATACGTGTGTGCTATCGATAACGATAACAATTATCGTTAAATGAGCAGATTAAATGAACGAGGCGATTTCGCGACAGTATCGTTTACTTTGTACATTCGTGGAACGCGCACAATTACGAGAAATAAATTTGCCACGGAGCGGCCGACACGACACGATGACCGGAAAACGAGCGGCTTTACCGCGTACTTTACAACGGCGTCCCACCGTCTTTTATTTAGCGGACTGAAAAATGCACTTCGGCATTCTTCTTCCGTCTTCGGGGCTTGGGTTTAAATTGCAAGTAATAACGGTCGTTTAATCGATTTATGCGTTTTTTATACGTTCAATTGGTGATCGAATGAATCGGTTTACCGAGTGGGCGATTATCATATCTCCATTGAGTAATATTTCTCACCTTGAGAAGAAAGTGTTTAATTGGAAAGAAAATTTTGGATGTATCGACGACTTCAAGATTTACAGTTCAGAATTCCAGATTCCAAATTGTCGCTAGGCTGCTTAGAAGAGCCGTGCATGGCGAATTAACTGTGGCCTATTTTGCAACCGTAAAACGGCGATCACTGTCATCCGATAAAGAGGGGCAGAGAAACAATTCGGACGAACCCACTCTCTCGGGCTCGCTCGCTCGCTCGCTAGCTTACTTCTCCAGAATATTGCGTTACTTAGCGGTTTCGCTAAGTACTCAACGGTTCGTAACGACGATTTAATAGAAAGTTGCGTGTTCCTGCGCCGAGCACGCGGCTCATGATTTACGAACTGTCATCCACGAGGCGTGATTAATTCGCCGCGGATTAAAAATTCAATGTACGAGGACGCGTCTGGTATCGTTTTTACATCACTGGCGAATCGAGTAAAAAATAGTAATAAACTATTGCGTCAAAGGCTATCGATCGCATTTCTCAGACGCATCGATCGATTCTACAATGCAGCGGCAGATTGCATTTCGCGTTCGTTTCGCACGAGCAGTGTCATCAGACGCGGGAGAAAAACGCCGGGCGCCGCCGTGACTCATCCCGACACACCATTGACCCTCTTTTCGCCACCACCCTATATTGCCGGGTCCCTCTCTGTATCCTTATTTCACCCCACGTCCCCGTCCCTTTTTTCTTCGTTGCTCCCGCGTGTTTCGGCATGTATGAGTTTCTTCCTGCCAAACGAAAACGCCCTATAAAATAACGCCGGCGTTGTAATAACATCGTTTTTCTCCTTCTTTTCACGGTTATTTGTTATTAAGAAATAATAGGAAGTACGAATAAAGGCTTTCTGGAATATGCAATCAATAAGCTATATATATTTTAAGCTAATAAGAGCGCGCTTGACGGCGGAAAATTAATTTTTAATAATCTGAGGTACGTAGGTAGCGATGTTTCTCCCGCATCGGATCTTATTAAGGCATGAAAAAATATTCGCCATCTAGGAATCTCAGATTATTAAAAATTAATTTTGCATTAGTTGGCTCTTCTTACGATAAAACTTCTTTCAATATTCACAGAAAATAAATCGGACAACTTTCTGAAAGACGCCTAAAGGAGAAATCCATGATTCTGATAATACAGTCTTCTTGAAACAAAGCACGACAAAGTGCGCGTTATCAGAGACACACGGTGTTCATTTCTCCGGCTATTAATAGCGTTGCGGTCATTAACAGCCCTACAAATCTTGCCTGAGCTATGCGCTCTTTAGAAATTAACCGCAAGGAATTTGCCCGCTCTGATTTTAATATCATTTACTTCGAAATTGACTTCGTGCGTTCCATACCTCGTATAAATTTTCACATTCGACGCTAAATCGCGTTTAAAAATTCGCGACACTGAAAATAAATGATACATGCATATAGAATACTTCGTTGCGCGCCAATTGTCGAGGATCGGCTCCACTCGGGCGAAAATGTGTACGATACTTATCATGCCATATCACGCGTACAGTATTAAAGGCACGCTTCATCTTGTCTCGATGAGACGCGACGTGAACGCTAAATTGCATCCGGGATAACTTCTGCCTTTGTTATTGGAAATCTGCTTCACGTGTCTGTTACAATGCGTTGGGACACATCAAAGTCCTCGCGTTGTTCTCTAAATTTTATTACAAAAATAAATATGATATAATATAATGAATTAATAACATCAATATAAATCTTCTCTCTTTCGACGACTATCCATCGTTTCTCAATAATTGATTTATATACGGTTCAAAAAAAAAAAAAAAAATTGGACGAATTTCGAATTAAAAGGGACTTCGGAAGAGAACTTTTCGAAGTGACCTAAATACTATGAATTTCATTTTCATATCGAGAGCTTTAATCTTAATGAAATGCTTCATACCTCGCTCTCTAGCATTTGCAAAGTGCTACTTCTTCAATCCTTGTTTCTCTTCGCATAACTATTAATTAAAGTGTAACGCAGCTTGCAGATGCACTATAGCGTTAATAAAGCGCCATATCATCATATGCGAAAGCGTAATTACTTCCCATAATCTACAGGTACCTGTTCCCCACCGGCAAATACGACCATGTAATTCAGTTGATGACATACAGGCGAGAGATAGAGCGTTAATGAAAATAAACGAAAGATAGTCTCGTGCGGAATACTTTATTATGTATACCATGTGACACTGGCTTTAAAACACATCGTGCGATTTAATGAGGAATGAGGAGGGGAGGTTGGGAAAGAAAAGGATGCGTCAGTATTTTAATAATTATAATGTTAATATATATATATATACACACAATTATTACTCGGTTCTGATTTCAATTCAATTCATTAACAGCTGAGGCCGTGGCATTACCGACGATTTTACAGCACTGTATCGAGATTCGAAAGCTCGATCTTTTCGGATTACATTGAATCAAGTTGTGAATACGTCGACTTTCACTGGGATTTCGTACGATATTTCGATGCTGGCTTTCAATAGAGGCAGAGATCGCTCTTGCAAACGAATTGAACGAAAGTCGCGATTCGGATTCGCGATGCGCGCATATACGTGATGCTGTGCACGCGCGAGCGAGCGCATTCACGCAGGTGTACAATACGCACGTCGTGCCGTGCGAAATTTTCACGAAACAGGTGGCAACAGCGCTCAGGAAGGAGTCCGCGGTGAGGACGAGAGAGAGGAGGAAAAAGAACAAGCGCACGCGTTCGATCAGCACGACGGTGTTGAGAGAAGGGAGAAAGAGAAAATAGAATCTATTCAATAGTAGTACGAAAGATATTCTCGGGATGTGGTGCAAATTAAGGAATCATGCGTCAAAAATTGAAAGAAAAATGAAATACAGGCAAAATAAAATGCGAAGAAAACTATGTAAAGCGGCAAAAACACATGCGAGAGAGACAAAGAGCAATATAGAGAGGGAGAGAGAAACAGAAAGAGAGAGCAAGCCACGAGGGAGACAGAGAAAGAGAATGGGACAGATGTGTGTAACAAAGTGCGGGGAGGAGGAAACGCAGAGGGGTCGAGCAGAGTGCAAAGCAAACTGGAGGGCACACCAAAGCGCGTGACGTATTCACCTTAGGCCTGTAAAACCATTTTCTGATGGACTCCATCATATCGTGATGCGGCTGACGTCATCGGTGTGTACTGTATAATCGTCACTATGCCTGTCGCGATCGAGACACTCGCGATGTCGACATGTCGCTATCCTCCGGGGTTCTTCCACCCTAGGGATTTGGGGCGACACGAGCTCCCGCACGAGCGACGACGACGATGAGCTGCGCCGAGCGATGACGAACGACGATGACGATGACGCGACGCAGCCTATGCGTACAAGCATCGACAACGACGACGACGACGACCTCGCGCAACTGATCTGCCTTCCCGTTGCACACCAGCGGAAACGCGTGTTGAACGAAACACGCGTTCGTAAAACTGAGGTGACAAGCGCGAGGCACGGTCCGCAAAAAGACGCAGCTGCCTAATGCGCTTGCGTTCCACACGATAGCGGAATGATAGTGAAACGATGACTCGCCAGTGTGGCCGCATAGCGGTTCAACCTGAGAACTACAATAAACGCGCGTAATATACAGTTTTTCTCTCTGTATCGAGAGAAATTTACACAATCACTGTAATTTTATTCTAACATGCTAAAGAAATGTCCCATCTCGATATCCAATTAATTCTTAGAAAAAAAAATGGATTAAACATAAGTTTTAAATATTTTAGAGATACTGAATATTTTTTAGCTGAAATTTTTACTCATTTTAACAACAAATTAACTGAGTTATTTTGTATAATCGATATAGAATCAATTTTTTCAAGAAACAAATAAAATAAACCTAAATTTTAGATATTTTAGATATACTAAATTTTTTTTAAAATTTTACTCATTTTTAACGACAAGTTAATTGATTATTTTCTATAGCCGAAAGTATAAAAGTTACAAAATAATAATAATAATAATAAAATAGATTAAATTTTGAAAATTATAGGAATATTGCATTTTTAATTGCAATTTTTCTAATTTTAGTAACAAATTAACTCAGTTATTTCTACTGAGAGTTGTTTTTTCAATTTACATCGTTCCGCAAACAAAAAGTGTATAATGTTAGCTTTATCTTTTTTATTAATATACATATAAATTACAAATTTTACAAAATTGGAGTTTTAAGACACTTTGTATAAATTTTGGATCATGCAAATTTGCCGTGTAATTTCTCGCGAGTCATAACACTATGTAATTACCTAATCACTCTAAAAGTTGTAACGTTGTAGGGTGCCGTGTTTGATGAAAGTGCAAAGTTAGACCAATTTCCGCACAATGTCAACTAATATTAATTACTAATAATGAACGGTCTTATTGTGTGCTGCCGTCTAAGAATATAATCGTCCGTCACTCGATATTGAACCACAGAACACACCTCTTACCTTAACGCGTATATAAAGCTTCTCCTCGGTCAAATCAGAGCACATTTTCGGCAGATTTTCTACAAGAGCGTACTGTTCCAGCGACGAGACGAAAGCTCATCCAGGTATTATCAATTACAATTATAAGAATTATTAATTAAAAATTTTAGTTTTTCATTTTTTATATTGAAAACTTTTTCGTTACAAATATTGATTTTACGAGAAAGATCTGACTTATCCACGACAGAACACGGCACTTACATGCTTTATCAACGATCGATGTAACAGTGTACTGTGAACGAAGGTGTAGAATTGTACAGGATAAAACGTGAAAGCGTAAGAATATATACAGAACTACAATGTGTAATAGAGATGGCGTGACGTTTACATTGTTGCCGCAATTTGATTAATTTTCCAATAATATGATTTCACGTAAAGTTACAAATATTAAACACATGTAAAGATATTTTTTATCTGTTAAACATAATTTTTTCTAAAGTAGAAAGAAAATTTTGATATCAAGACGATATTTTGGCGCAGCAAAATTTGTTTAAGATTGACAGAAAAGTAAGGTTCTGTTTTAAAAAGTCATTCTTATTTAATTTTTTTAGTGCATCGTATTTGAGATATTGTTTTTATAATAATAATATTTTTCATTTGCATTAAACAATCACTTTTCAGTGATTCAAAGAAAGGAGAAACTGTATCGCTCGTCATTGTTATATTACTTTCTAAATGAAGTCAGTTCTGCTCTGCAAACGCGATTTAACGAAAGAATTCAATTGCCGCTATCGCAAATTATAGATCCGCATATCGTGGGAAGACTGTCTGTAATCGTATACGGATAATAGAAGTATCAATGGAGAAAATGATACATAATGGACAGATAGACTTACGGGAAAAAACGTAGGAACGGAACAATCCAGTTATGAAGCTAATGGATTACGAAACGTACGACAAATTGCCCGTCAGCGTGAAATGGAAAATCCACGATACACCTTCGACGCGGTGTGCACGACGAAATAAATTGCTTCTCTAACAACTTTTTTTTTAATTTCGTTCCGTGAAACACGTATGTGCTTTTAATGCGCATTCGACAAAAAAACTCTCAGCGCTAAAAAAGCGCTAATTATTCCGCTATTGTAATCTTGTCAAACCAATTAATTCTCAATGTACATTAGAATTTCGTCGATATAAACAAATTTTATTTTAATAGCATCTCGACTTGGAACTAATAAATATCCGATGTCAAATTTTCTTATCTTAGGAAATAACCGCCGTTTTATGATGAGCAACAAGACAGTAACAGACGCTATCAATTACGAAAAACAAGTAACTCCGCGATTTATTTCTTATCTAATAATGAATCTTGCTTACTGATAACGAGAAAAATAATATAGGTATTTAAATTTGCATGTGGAAAGTAATTTATCGATAATCAACACCGTGCGTTTCTTCAAGTTGTTTTGATCCAAGTCTTTCTCTCCTCATTTTGCTACAAATTAAACATCGGTTAATATTACTGGTGAACGCGATGCATCCGCGTGTTTGCCGGCGTTCCTGCAGCGGGCTCGGATGGGAACGCTTCATCTCTATGCAACGGAGATGCTGGTCACGTCTCTTATCCGCTCGGACACTTAGTAGCACTTACGCTTATCTTAATGACCAGGGACGCTCGTAGCGTTAATGGTCCTCTTAAAATTAGCACGCGGAACAAAATCGGGCGCGCGCTGAAAATTTTCGAAAAATGTCGTCGCTTTATACACGCACCGGTAATGCAGCGTTGCTCTTTTTTTTTTAATAAATACCAAAGTTTAAACACTTCAGCATGCAGTTAGTAAAAGTTTATAAATTATTTTATTTTTTTTAGAAATAAACAATAATGGAAAGCAAAAATTAAATTTAAGGATATATTGTGTCTGCTAATTGTAAGTGAAAAGATATTTATGAACGTTTTATCGAACACTCATAAGTAATCTGAAAATACGTGAATGAGAAAAGAAAGAGAGAGAGAGTATTAACTGCGGTGTATAAAATACTCCAGATATCATTTCGCTGCAACGCTTGCATCACCGTCGTCGCCGGCGATTGGTCTATCAAAAATGATATCCCGATGAGAAAAAGCGCGCAGCGCGGTTGTAGCATAAACTCGTGATCGCGCAATTTTATATTGCACGGCTTCGTACGGATCGTTGCCTCGACAAGTCTACCGTGACAGTTAAGTGGCCTATTGTTTTTCCTTCTGCACTTGTAAACGAGCGAAGACTTCCTCTTCCTCCGTGCTGCGCGAGCGAAACGGTTCGATTACAATTGCATGAGATTCCGAAGTTCATGACGCCGCAAGCGGATTTCTGCGAAGCTGCCGATGTTAAAAAAATTGCAATTATCGCGATGTCGCTGTGCTTCGTCTCGAGCGCACGCTTGTCTTCGATAATAATGGATAGCCTATAATCCGGCCGAGCTACTCTAAAGCTACTCTCGACGAAATCCGTTCGGTAAAAGTGAAGGACTGTTTTAATAATATCCGTCGAATTATTCGAGCGTCACTCATGGCGAGTTACCGACGATTGCTTCGCGATAATTAACGTCTGAAAGTCATTAGTCGCCTTTGAAAGCTGCCAATAAGTTCCGACTCGTTTGTCCTTGCGCAATTATTTAACGGACTAATACGGCGAATGTTCGAAGAAGGAAGCTATATATTGATCGTCCTCCTTCTGTCTTTCATTTCTTTCATTTTCATTTCTGCATTTGCGAAGAAAACACTTTCGCCATGCATCGCCGCCGTATTTCCCTTTTGCAGATGGCCAATAAACCTATATTCGCCCTTTTCGTTCTATCGTTGGTTACAAGTACCGTGCTGTGCCAAACCTTCCAATATAGTCGCGGATGGACCAACGGCAAGCGATCCGAATTTCCGAACACGGCGGAAATCTCCAATCTGGGGAACGAACGTTTCACCAGCGGCGAATTCAAGACATTGAAGATGCTGTTGCACGGGAACGCCGACGAGCAAGTAAATTTTTTAAAGCAATATACACAATATATAGCTTGCATCCGCTAAAAAAAATGCGATGAATTTTGTATAAATCGTAAACGCTACACGAAATTAAATGTCTCAACGATGTTAAAGGCTTCCGCAAATGCTGCTTGCAAATTTTAACACGATGAGAACTTTGATAAATATATTAATATCTTCTTCGCAGCCGCTGTTGATCAGCAGTGATTTCATGGAAAAACTGAGAAAACTCGCTCAGAAGGTTAATTATATTCTTCAACTGCGCCAGGAAAAGGGACAGAATGACGATAATTACTGAACGGTCGTCACACATTGATTATGATTGTCGCAAGAAAGTACTCGACATGTAATTTAGGCATTTAATCAAAACAAAATAAACGAACATCGCTAAATTATGACAATTCATATCCTTTATAATACGAATGTGCCAAGAAAGCGCCACATCATATCCTTATTAATATCGCTATATTTTATCCACGCAATGTTCGATGCTCGTATCTCTGGAAATCGTCAACACCGAGAACACGATCGATAAATCGTGATATCGGAAGCGTTGGAATTAAATTCATACGGCTATCGTGCGCGTTTCTTCGGGTTTGTCGCTCTCACCCGGGCTCGGTCGTGACGGCTAATTAAGTTTCGCTCTCTTAATTGGACAGTCGGTCGATAGAATAGATCGCGGACGGTCGTTGGCGGATACTCGACACGCGGGGGATTTTGTCTGTCAACGGAAGATGGAGTGAAACCGTGCCGAATAGAGACACCCGCTGAGTCCGTGGATTATCCCTACGGACAACTTATCTCCCGCTGCAATACGGCGGGCTCATGCTCGAGCCCGAGTATCAGATGTTAGCGATAAGGATCGTTTGAGCGGAATAACAGATTAATTTTTGATTGAAGCTCGGAAGCGACGAACGATTCACGTTGGGGCGTTTCGCTCGGAAACGCCAGTTAAATATTTCGTCACGTTACGCTCCGTATTTCCTTACGAAACGCGAGGCGTTCGGAACGAACTGTACGGATAGCTCATCGCCATCTTTATAATTGGTGTGTTCAATTAAAGAGACCAGTGTCGGGCGTTGATACGACGATTTCCGAGGTGCTCGGTAGCACTCAAGATTATTGGTTGACGACGTCGGGCTCTAACGTAACTATTGCACACGGCTAATGCACTTAAACTTAGCTGTTAATCAGAAACCAATTACGGCGGGCGGGACGAAATGAGTTTAATCGCATTAAATATTAAAACGTCCTGACGATATCGTCGAGAGAGAAAGATAGAGAGAGAGAGAGAGAGCGTGCGCGCGCGTGTTCGTGCGTATACCCGGTGTCTCTGTCGAATACGACGTACAAGTCAGTCATCACGGGGTGGCACACACCCGCACGTGCCGCTCGGCTTCAGCCATTTTCTCGTCTTAATACCCACGGGAGTGGCCGATGAACAACCATTGTACCCCCCTCTTTTGTCCCTGCTAATACTTTGCATCGAATTTTGAAGATGCCAGATCGGATGAGTCTGATCTCCTAACGAAGAGCTTTCCATGACAACAACTTTGAGCTGTCGAGAATTGGACAGAATAAACTGTATCTTTCTGAGGACATCAATTAAGGGCAGTTTATAAAAAGTAAAAATGTTTAATATTCACCGCTCTACTGGTCTAATAAAATGTAAAATTATTGTGGCGATATAAATATGCGTCGCGAAATTATATATCTGTATACATGTTGCAGTAATATAAAGCCTGATGGTCGACAACTTTTGCAGTCTCATAAAATAAATAGCGACGATCGCGAAATATAACCTGTCGAGAAATAATGTAGAACTTGATGGAACCTCGTTGAATATATACGAGTCGTAACAAGAATGATGTACAGTCCTGTGTCCCTTGCAAATTTTAATATTCCAGATATAAATAATATCTATTTTGCATGGAAATAAAGCGAAGCTTGGTTCTAAAAGTAAAATAATATTACAGTAACCAGAAATTCTTCGCGGTTAGAATTAATTTTAATAAATAAGCCTTATCTTAACGTTGTCGAAGTATGTCGCAAATGTAGCAATTAATTCTGACTATAATAAGAAATTTTATGAAACTTAGAAAACGTAATTTGTTAATTGAAAAATCAGCAGCGCCGCTTTAACTATTTCAAAAATTATACGGACGATTGTCATTATTTAGTTCATTTCGACATAGGATCGAGAAAAGTATGCTTTTCAATTAACATTCATGTTTGTTTGTTAAAAAACTCAGCATTATCTAAATATAGCTTGAGTAATAAAAAAATCTACATGAGAAAGGTCCTAAATCGATAATACATTAACGAGGCCTATTATAATGCAATAAGAGATCAAAGTGTCATTCTTGTGGAATGTGTGACGATTCAAAGTTACGGAATCACATCACGAAAATTATATAATAGTTGTATCATTCTTCTCGAAAGTCCATTGAGGATTATTTCCGGAATTACGCCCGTCTGCGAAGTTTAACGCCGCTCTTTCCGCAGAGATACAAGCTGCGAAACGAATTCCTATTAGCAGCGGAGAAACAGAAACGTCGGCGCGGTGAAAAGCGGCCCGACGGCTCGCTCGGGTATAAATACATAAAATCGGGCAATCATCCTAAATGGGCGCCTCGCTACCGGATCAGGAACCCGGCTGTCGCCTTTTTCGAGCTGTCGTCTGTCGCCTGTCGTTTGTCGCGCGACAAGGGAGCGCAGCAGCAGTTCCCGCGCCACGTAGTTGAAAACGAAAAAGCGTGGAACGACGGAAAAGCGTTTGACAAGTACAATTTCCGTCTCGGGCACGTCACGCTCGCTCGCTGCTTTTATTACTTTCGCTCGTACCGCCGCCTCCACCCATTTCCCTCTGCGAGGAGACACGTTTAACGTTTAACGTTTACCGTATTGTCTCACAAGCGCCGAGCGGAGGCATTAATTTACTCTTAAGATAACGATAACATTTATTCCTTTATTATGAAATTATGTCTACGTGTTAAAAAGTACTTAAATATTTTTTTTTTTAATTAATATCGTGCTGTACTTTCTTCCCCGTTTTTCCGCTAAGCAGGCGACCTTCGTAAACACGGGCCTTATTTACTCCTAACGATTCGGTGTCGTCGATAATCTGGGAACGAATAGATGTGATCACAGTCTGTCTGGCGTCGTCTGTTGGAAAAAAAAGCGGTTTCGATTTTAACACGACTCGACTGTTCCCGCCGCCGCGAAACCGCAAACGATCGGAAATAGAGAAACTACTCCCGCAAGATAGTTGCGGGGGGACCCGTTTTACGGGCAGGAAATGAACGGTGCTTCGACACTGTGTTTTAGGAAACGCGCACGAGGCACTTAGCAGCCACGAAAATTGATCGGTCTCCCGCGTCCGATCAAAATACCACCCAACTAGGTGTTGTTGCGCCGTTCTCCGAAACAAAATCGGAGTACTTTCTCCGCCGGAAGATCGCCGGCAGTATTTTTTTCTTTCTCGAAACCACGCTTTTATTAAATAAGAATCTTTGTTTACGTACTTGTTTCATGTATTTTTTTCGATTTTTTTTTAGAAAATTTTTTAATGTTTTCTAATGTCAAATTCATTGAATATCGAGTAACGATTGAAATGAATGTTGTTGAAATTCTTTGGAATTATTCGAAAGTCCTATAATGTCGCTATCTCGCGCGCAATAATTCTGAAAAATATCTCGAAACACCGGATAGGCGCGTCGCGTTCGCGGATTTATTTTTCATCGAAACTATCAATTTCCATAAGCGCGACTCGTTGCTGCCGTCGCGGAAATTGAGCCGCCATTCGGCGATGCGGTGGCAAGGAAAAAGCGTGGCGCGCGCGCGCTCTCTCGCGCGGAGTGCAATCACAATAAATTTTCTACGCTCGTGTAAATATGGCAGCGCGCCGCTCATGATTTTATAAACGCGCTCCGCGTGTCATGCGTGTGTGCGCGTACACCCGTGCACACACAAACATGCAAACGCGTGCTTTATGTGTGGCAACGCGCGGATGTACCATACAATATAGTGCTCAGAAATGGCGATCAAACGGAACGACGTTATTAACACCGCTTCTATATTCTCTATGGACTCATTTTATACCGCTGTTCTCCGCCGAGTGAATCTCATTGAAAATTTTATTCGCGCGTATCGCGATTGTACACGAAGAGATCGACGTGTTATTAACGGGTCTCTCAAGACACAACGACGTTCCCACGTCGGGTTGTGCGGAAATCCAGGTAGCCCGACAAAGCGGATGATTTTACGTACTCCCAAGAAATTAATGAACGTAATGTAAACCTGGTCCCTAATTAACCGCGATGCATGAATAATTCCCTATGCGTTTCTCCGCATTCACCGCCAGCGGTATCGAAGTATCGCGAGCATCTCTGCGGAAGAGCGCGCGGGTGCTTCGAGAGGCGAAGGAGGCGCGACGCGGCGAGATAATTGTTAAACGTCGTATCAGGCCGGCTAAAGTGCGCGGAAGGAAGAAGCGCAGAGTAGTGGGGGGGAGGGGGGCACCTAATATTGGATTAGTTTTTAATTCGTGCCATCCCTCCGCTCGGCCAACCGCTCGGAGCAACGCCGCGCCGCGCGAGGGGTGGTGGCGTGTGCGTGCCGAGCGTGCATGAGCGTAGATTAATTTCCAGGGTGTGCATACGATCCGGTCGGAGAGGGCAATGGGCAGTAAAAGCGACATCAATAATTTGCATAATTCCGCGTCGATTTGCGCGTGACTCGCGAGATTACACGGTGATCGGCGCGCCGGCCGCTCAGGACTTACAATTTTCTCGAAAAGCCGGTATTATTTACACGTTCCATTCGTGACGACGCGGCTGAGTACACTTAGTTAGCCTAAAGAAATCCTAAACGATGAAGACGTTCGAGTCCCGCTGTCCCGCGAGAGTTAATTCGAGGCTTAGAGAAGTGTAGGTATATTTTTAGAACGGAGATTTCCCGAGAGGTGTGGAAATCGCTCCGGGCGCTTTTCCAACATAATTACACTGTCGTGCGTGAGAAAATCGCGCTTCACGCATCATTAGAGAATTGTCCGTGGCGCAAACGCATATTCATATTCATTTCCAAAGTGGATTTGCCAAGCCTTTGAACGATGTTTTTAATTTGCCTGATTTTTTTTTTTTTTTTTGACGTCCAGAGAGTCGCGGTCAACGACTCGTCGGGCAGCGTTTCGATTCTGGGAGCCGCTTCAAACGTCTTGATACTCGGGGATCTTCGTAATTGGTCACCGGCGCGGCATTGTACGTTAAAAACTAGAGATATACCGCAGGAAGGTCCTCATTCCGAGATTACAGGGCGCCGATGATGCGCCATTCGGTCGGTGTAGATTTTCGGTACCTGTCGAGAACGGTTCGCTCACACTCAGCTTTCTGTGTTAACCAGCGGAAACGTTTAAGATACTTCCGTATCAAGAATGCGCTCTTTTAGAAATATACACTTTATCTGTAGACTTAATCTGTGGCTCTTTCAAAAGTATGTACGATCTGTCTCCAGACAGAATAGCTAAGTCAGCAGTGAATTGGTCATCGCTGAGTAATTGAATTCAAATAATTCTGTGTATTTTATCGGCACATAAAGTGATAAAATTAGTTTTAATGTGTTGTTATTATTTCTTAAATTACGGTGTATTATTAAAATGAAAAACGGAGAACAAAAATTGGAGAAACTTAACAATGTTATCTCGGAGACATTTCCATTATTCACATTAATTCACATTAATCATCCGAAAATATTTCTCAAACTCATTCACTCTGACAAGACGTGAGTGTTGCGTATCGCGTGGATACCTCAGCGATTCACGGAGATGTGCCTGCGCGACGTATTCGGGACCTTTTCGTTCCTGTGGCGGCGCGGGTATTTGTCCCCAAATAATTGGGTGGGACGGCGCGCCGCATCTCCTCTGCAATTATAGGCAGTAAACGCAGCCACATCCGGTACAGGGAGCTCGCCTAGGTGAAGCGGGATAATTTCACGAGGAAAGACACCGATTAAGGCGATCGGAGAGAAAAAGGACCCGCGTCCTTTGATGAACGTTGTTAGGGGAAAGAGGTGTGAGAGAGAGAAAGAGAAAAAAAAAGAGAAAGAGAGAGAGAAAACGGAAAACTGACTGGTAGTTGTTTTGTATCGCGGATGTAAAGAATCAAAACGCCGCAATCGTGTGACAAGGTAGTCGTTTGAGAGCAAAAATAACGGAAATCAAGCTTCCGAAGATGATAGATGGGCATTACACGGTGTACTGACACAAAGTAATGAGTTCTCGTTACGATAACCCATCGTCTTGCTTTCTTCGTATTCCTTAAATGGAGCAATTTACACAGGCCCCGATATACCGATCTCATCGGAAGAAATGAAACGTTGTATCTCGTTCCGCGTATTTGCTGCAAATTGCACGCGCGCAAATGACATTGCACAAAATAATGAGATGAGCCGATTGATATAAGGGAAAATAATAACGTCAAAAGTACACAACTACACGTTCCAGGTGCGCGGCTGCACCTGTGCGAAAATCATCAAGCGGACCTCAATCATTTTTCTCTGCATAAATGTATTAAGATGAAGATATCGAAGAGTAAATATCTCACGATGTATTTCATATTTTATGTCCGACTATGTCAGAGTAAAATATAGAATATTTCGTATTGAATCTTTGATGATTCCGTCTGAATAATTAAAAAACTCAATTTACATTAAAAGATCATATGGTATTATTTAAAAAAATTTAATATAATTGAAATCTCGAAAAATCGTAACTGTGAGGAAAAAATTTTATTAATCACGATATTTGTTTCTTTGTAATTTCGTTCTCCCTAAGTTTTCCATGTCGAAAAGAAGAGAGATATTTTTAATAATCAAAGATATGACAGAATTTTTCTCCGCAAAGAAAGCGAGCTATAAAATAACGAGAAGGCGTCGCTTCCTCGCAATGTTCATTCAATTATTAATCTATATTATTCCGCGTCGCGTCGAATTCTTATATTTTTACGGAAACTTTTGTGACAATCGTTTCGCTTCAAATGAAACGTTCATTAGTGTCGACACGGCCAACCTCGGGATGTAAAGAAATCATTAAGATCGACAATTATCCGTATATCAAAAAATGGATCGCTGCTTATTAAGTTAATGCTGAAATTACGACTAATTGTTCCTGCCGTAATCGGCGTAATTCCATGGCTCTTCCCACGCGAACCGTCGGCGGAGTCGTTCTTTCACACAAGGATGTTACAGTTAAAGATACCGAGGTATGTGTAGCAGTTAAATCATTTTATATGCATTTCAATTTTTTTCTCGTATATACAACGTTACATGTACTTACATAACATCACATCGTTCGCTATAATAATAATTACGACTGAACTTAATTTAAAATATACCTAATCATACTTCGACGACGACGACGATCGTAGGATGTGTGTGTATGTGTGTATGTGTGGTGGTAGCAATATATATATATTTATATATATATATATATATATAATAATATTTCGTGATATAATATAATCTTGATTGCATCTCGCCGCGTTGCAGCGCGCACGAAGTATTATATACAGGACGTATCTAACAATGAAAGAGAGAACGTACGCCGTCGGTACGTTGGCACGACAGCGCTTTTGCGTATACAAGTATTTCGTATCGTACAAGTATGATGCCTAATTACAACTATAGCGCCTAGTATTTACACGTAGATATGTCACGTCAACTGTTCCGTCTTGGATTTAGTATTCACATTTAACCAGGAAAACATTTTCATTCGGTAAATAGATGATTTGAATGGAATGGAAAAGAAAAACTAGTATTCAATTGTTTAAATATATTATAGGCCAATAAGAGATGGATATTTTTTCTATTAAAAATTTAAAGGTGGACTAAAACATGTTAAGCACGAAGATGATTCCTAAATTTATTAAAAATCATAATTTTTATTGACCTGTAATATAATTCAGGAATTCCAATTATCAACAATATCGCGATAATTTGCTGATGCATTTTACGATAAAAATCAGAATTAGCAGGTCGGATTTAATGCGCCAAACGCGATGCTAAATAAAGATGTAAATACGGATCTTAGTTCTCACTTTCGCAATCGATGATGCACTTCTCGACGATGCACGATGCGGAAAACTTCTCTTTCGGAAAGGATCGAATAGGTCAGGACATTATCGAACGTCCGGTACGTTTAATGCGATCTGGAAATAACGTTTCGAAGAGGCGTTTCATCTCCGAAACGCTATTTCATCGAATTCCAAGACGTATAATGTGTCGATAATGTGTCGCGTCAATCGTGGAGCTAATTGCGATGATCGTCACTTCGCGCGGGTAAACGGACGCTGTTAAATGCGTCCCGATTGTTCGTACATGACAAATTCACGATTATCGGTCCACGCGCGATATCGGCCGCGCTGATTAACTGTTTAAACCGTAACAATTATATGGCAAAAATCTTACGAGCCGTGGCTAATAAGTGGTGACAGCTCCGAATACGTGCTGTGTAAGGCAATGTACAATCGATTTCGCGGTGCTCTTTTAGGACGTGTTTCATGTTCGTGATGGTCGCCTGAATATCGTAAGGCAGAAGGAAGGCGATGCTAGTATAGCCTACAGTTCATATAACTATTCTAGAAAAAGAAAAGAAAAATCTCTGCTATGTTATCTTATGATCGGTCGGTGAGTGAGTATTCTTTCGTTCGCATAAAGCGTAAATTAATAATGAAAAGGAAAAAACGGAAATGTAGATTGAAATTGTGGCGAACGAGCGAGTCGCTTTAATGTCCGATTCGTCCTCCGGCTTTGTTCCGATTTCCAACGCGAGAAAGAACACGAGAACGCGCGGATTCACTCGGCGGGAATCTCTCGTATCGTCGTCGCGCTTCAGCAAATCGGCTCGGCGAGGGGCTGCGGCGGGCCGTAAGGGGAGGCCCACTGGCCCACCGGATGGGTTAGCGCGGTCGCCGATGCCGGTTGCCTATCCAAACTCGACACTGACGCGCCACCCGGATGCCCGGACACCGTCGTCGGATATGCCACCTTGCCGAGGGCCTCGGCCTGCAGCGACAGCATCAGCCGATTCGCGGCCTGCCTCTCGGCCTCCCTTTCCTCCGCCGTTTGTCTCCTGCAACAGAATCGTTATTTCGGAATTATTTCTAGGTTATTGTCGAAAATCGCTTCTCGCAGAAGAAAAAACCTTAAACTTCCTAATCTAAAATGCTTAATGTATCGTCAATTCTTGAATTCTTTTGCACGGTTAAACGAGTAAGAGCGTAGTTCGTCAAGGAAATTGTGTTGGAAATAATTTATATATAGCTAAAATCCATCAGTAAGCGCACAAGTGCGCGTCAGGGATCGAGATAAGGACGATTCCGTACGGAACAGGTACGGAGAGGAAACGAGGCGGAGTAAAGGACGGCGAAAATAGAGTGGTGGTCGTTGGGCGGAAAACAGAAGACGGATGTAATAAAGTTAATTCGATTCGTCACTATGGCGGCAAGCGGAGGAACCACCTTGCCGCAGGGTGGCTCGGGCGATGTCTGTTTTCTAGCGCTAAGTCTATTAGGGTGCCGCAAAATGGCCGACCCGTCGGTGAGGTCGATAGAGCTTGCGCGCACGACCGCCCAGCGGTGGCGAACAACGAACCTTCTTCCTCGGTGCATCGCCGTTTGTTATAAAACATATTTCGCAACGCATTTCGATCGCCTATTCCGCGAGTGCTCCCTTCGCTCTGGACGCAGGTTTCGCCTCGCCGACAAACCTCCGCGTGACAGGACGAAGCCGGAGCGTGCGCGGCAAAGCCGGTCCGAAGTTGATTCCGATGTTCTCCTACGCGGCGATCGTTATAATTTCCTAAAACTGGTTCCTCCTTCGGCCGTATAATGTCCGTGGACCTTCTAAAGACCGGTGGCGCGGGCGCCTCGTGTCCTCACGAATTACGCCGCGACGGTATCGCGGCGCAGGTACTATCTCGTTGACCCTCTTTTTGCCCGTCTTTTTCGGGCCGCGAGTTGAGCAACACACACACACACACACACACACCGGACTCGACAACTTCCTGTAATTTTCTTCGCCCGATACCCGTGTAAACGAGCTACCCGGTACCGACGTCGACGATTACACTCGCCTTTGAAATATACTTTCCGATTCCCAAAAGTCGCCGCGGAGGTTCTTTCTCGAGCCTCGACCTACTTCGACATTGTAAAATTCTCGTTCGTTATCGTTCGAATCGATCTTAACGAATTGCTTGGCTGCTAAGTGAAAAGCGCAGCGTTTCACAAACTCACGTAACACTTACACATACTGAAAAAAACAAATTTTAACTCCTGAGAATCTAATACAAACGTCATTTCATTTATTATATCATTTAAGACGCGTAATTAATAAACTCGTGATTGAAGAGCAATATGTATTTCTGCAAAATAGAATTACAAGCTGCGCAATTCGTAAAATCTGCCTTTCAATTTTTCACTTTTTCGATAAAAGACGAAAAATAAATTTTTATACAAATATATATATTGTATTTTCGCAGGTCTCTCTCTCGTTTTTTAGCTCGCCACATAATACTCGCGCTTCGGCTTTATATATTTTAATTACAGCGCGTTGACATTTGTAATGTGTCACGGTCGATGCGAACTAGTTCTATTATTAATGAAATTACGTTAAACGCGTTTATCGCGCTGTCGTGAAAAAGCAGAACGTCCGGAGTAAAAACGAGCAAGATTTAGCGCTTGTCGCTTTTATTAGCCGCCAGGGGCAATTGAATCTCGCTCATCCGCGCCCATCTCCAGCCCGAATCCATTGCGGCTACGCCATTGCGGCAGTGACAGGTGCACCTACGCCTCTGCAAGTAATTAACGCGGTTAGCGATTAATAATTGACGACACCGTGCCGATTACATTTTGCAGCCCCGACGCAGCCAGCCTCGCCCCATCCTCGCTGCGGCCGGCATAACCATATCCTCTCTCGCAACCTGGGACACATTACTCTTATCTTTATACTTTAGCGTACGCTCAGGCCCCGATATACAGCTCGCCTCGCGGATAGAGAGCACGCTTTCACGGTTCTTTCTCTGCAATTAGCCCGTTGTATATCTCTGTGATTTATCATTATTTATATTTTATTAACAGTTAAAATTGTCGCAGACCGCGCTGTATCTTCCTACTACTATTCCCCCCCCCCCCCCGCCGTTTCGACGCAGCTGTGGCTCTAAAACGCGAATAAAAACATCGAGTTCGACAAGGAGCGGAACAGAAGTCGTCGATGAAACTCTAACTATTTGCAAATCGCGAGTCGCATGCCTAATGCCGATTGATTTTTCTTACACCACCTCGCTGTATTGCGCGCGCGGTGTATCGTCGCACCCTGCGAATGCGTGTTCGAACGGTTACCGGCCTGGTCCTACACTGTAACCGATGAATGTTTAACGAGGCGAATCGGTGGGGTCGGTGCGGCGGCCCGGCGGTGGCGGAGATCGAAACGATTCAGCCAACGGATTCGAGCGTTTGACAGTTTAAAAGCCAAGGAGCTCTCTCCCGCGTCTCGCGCGGAGGCTGAAAGGGGCTGAAAGAGGTGACGGGGGCGCGCGCGGAGGATTGGCAGTCAAAGCCGGAGGGGCGGCCGGGGGACGACCGGCGGAGAATCCGGGGGGGGAAGGTGCGCGCGGGTGGTAGGGAAGAGACTACATTATGTACGGGACAGGGCTAAGCTGTTAGGTGCCTGAATTATTGAGACCGAGTTATCTCATCTCTGCCTACAGTCATCTCGTTACTTTAAACGCAGCTGCACACACTGGACGCATCGCGCCGCGTCGCGCTAGGCTCGTTACGGCGCGCTTGTACGCACTCCGTCGAAAAACGCATTCTCTTTGAATCCCTGCGATTTTCTCGTCTTCTCTCTCGCGAGCGTCTTACGCAGAGTGTTCTTTTACTGGATGGATTCTCTGATCAATTTAAAGTCGATATTTCTTGAGTGAAAATGTCAGTCGATGGTTTTCGAATTCGTAAGCGATTAAAAAAGAAAGACTTTGCATATAAATAAGAAAAAAATTCTTCAGTTTTAGGTGAACTTTAATAGAATCTCAATTTAAAGATTAAAAAAATATAACATTGAAAATTGGGGGATGAGATAAATAATATCTTCTCTTGACAGTTTTGCTTGGAAAAAGTCTATTCAGAAATTGATCTGAAAATTTATTGTTAAAAGGACATTCGCAAATTTTAGGGTGCACTGTACAAAATTGCAAAAATCTTCGAATAAAAAAATTATCAATAGTAAGAGTAAAAGAATTCCAACATTTCGTACGTTTATATTTTTCTATATTTCCGTAGCGGCCGTGAGTCGAAGAGGAAAAGTCTGTCGTGTGTGCGCGGTGACGCGTTATTGATCGCCGCGCATGATTACCCTGTCGTGTGCGTGCGTCTTTAATTAAAAATGATGTACTTGTCACTCCTGCGTGAAGTTAACTCGTCGTAACATTCTAGACAAATGTACCTGTCACGGCGATAACATTTCCGAGCGTACATCGAGACGGATAACGCGTGTCGTCGGATTCCAAATTGAATTTCACGCCCGCTTCTCTCTCTCTCGCGACGACAAAAAATTTCTCAGTCGCCTTCATATGCATACGAGATACGTACAGATAAGGTTCGGAACTCCCGTTTGCTCTCTGAGAGAATAGAAATCGAGCCGAAAAACGTGCGCTTTTTGTTTCGAAATGTCAATTTCGCGGCGTTAAAATTTCAAAAACAGCGATGGCAAATTGAAGAAATTTATTTCTATTGCAATCCGTAATTCAGAATACACAATCTCTAATGCACATTTTAAGCTACGATCTGTAAATTGTATGTGTCATTTTTAAATCGCTTTGACATCCAAACTGATCACAGAATTGAATAATACCTGTAACTCAGTCTGCGAGATATTGTCAAAATTATCACAAGCAAAATTAGAAATGTTCATATTTCCATCCTGAGCGTTTTAAACATAACACCACGTCGTGCCAATACTGGCGATAGCGTTTATTAAAATTAAAGGAATCTCTGATTTTCTCTCTCGTATTTTTTTTTTAGAAAACATCGACGAAGGTAGCCTTCTCCGGCAATTATAACATTAAAAATTAAACTCACCGAAATTGTCCTTTCGTCGATGTCTAAATTGTCGCCAGGACGTCGATGTCTAAAAAAAAAGACCGAAGAACAAAGACTTCTTAATTTTAACGAACGCTATTTACGCCAGTATTGTCGCGACGAGTAGTAGTTTGGAAAGACGGACTGAAAATATTAATCGATTTTAATCGTCGATAGACCATGCAATATTAATACAGCAAATACGAAAGCAGAAAGGCGGGGGAATCCGAAGGATGGAATAAACTTTGAAAAGGTCCACGATCGAGCAGCTCGTTTGGGAACTAATATCGTCGTCGAAAATTTCTCCGCTTAAGTTCACCTCTTTATCACGCTTCGTAGAACGAAGCGATGCCAAGGACTTCACAGCGCGACGATTTTAGAAATTCTGACGCGAGGTCGAGGGACGGGCAGAGTGCGAGGGTATATACGAGGATTCCTCTCGAGAATGTCGCCAGGACCCCGCCGTCTCGCCGCCGAGACGGGCCCGGTATCGGGCTAACCTGCGCTGCGGATCGGGCCGTCCCCCCTCTCGTTTTTATCTAAATGACGTGTTTTCGTCCTTCCTTATCTTGAAGAGACTCCAATACATTTGACTGCCAATGCGTTTACAGATATACGTGTCAGACCGCAACTAACGCGCTATTAACATTCCGAGCTTGGTTCTCCGTTTTCTCTCTCAAACGAAAATTCATTCGTCGCCCGAAACAACGAGTCTCAACAAATCGCCGCGTATAAACATCGACGCGAATGCTAATAAACGTCACGGGAAGACGGCGCGGTTTTCTCTTTTTTTTTTTTTTTTTTTCGTGATTGTTTCATTATAAAATATCGCGAACTCACCTCCATTTCGTCCGCCTGTTTTGAAACCAGGTCTTCACCTGCGCGTCCGTCATCTTCAGCGACTTCGCCAACGCCGCGCGCTCGGCGGACGCCAGGTATTTCTGCTTGTGAAAGCGCTTTTCCAGCTCGGCGATTTGCAATCTCGTGAAGCTCGTCCTCGGTTTCTTCCTCTTCGGCGGCGTTCGGTTCTGATAGGGATGGCCGATCCGCCTCGGGAACGCGCCGGCCACTGCGTTCAGAAAAAAAGAGCACTTGATAAGCGAACATTTCGGTGACACTGCTGGCGACATTCTGTCGCTATTACGTCAGCGCGTGTCCCTTATGCATTTCAGAAGAGAAGCACTTAAATTGAATAGCCTGTCGCGATTATCTTTAAAGAAATCGTCGCTGAGGAGATACGTAATGGCAGGACATTGTATGTGCTAAGAGAAATTTATTTGAAATAACTTTACACTCGAATCGCTTGTCAAATAAAGATAAGACGGCATTTATTATTCATATATCGGAATCGTTATAATGTTAATAATATAATCGACAGCTCGGCAGACGGACAAAGTTTTTGACGGACGAGATATCGTAATTTGCATGTAATTTATATCCATTGAACATCACTCCGGTTTCGCGTTCAATATCCGTTCGTTCCGCCTTCTATTACGTCCGATAGGCAGCTATCGGACTCATTAAGCTCTTATCTCTCTTGTAGTAATAGCGCGCGAATAACAGACGCAGCACGCTTTAAGCACCGCGGATTTGCATATGTAATGAGTAAGTGCGCGATATTACCAATTTCACGAGACCAATAAAGAAGCGACGGAGGACTGGCCGTTAGATACCTGTGTATCGGGAATCGCGAGAGTGAATCGCCACCCTCGACGTCCGCGACGGTCTCGCTAATGGATTAAAACGCGCTAATCCGAAGGGAATTCGACGCTAAGTCTGAATTCAGCGATTGCGCTTCGGTGATTATTCTTCGATTAGCTTTGCAAGCTGTTGGCCGAATTAATTAAAGAATTAATAACGCGAAATCACGTTCGTCCTAACAAGCCCGCGAGTTTCGCTCGCAAGACCGACAGCCAGCGTTCTTTCCGTGCAATTTTCGAGACGAGGAACTGAGAGATTTTGCAGTGTACAATAACGGTCTATATTTTTCCAAGTTTGATTTACTGCTAAATAACACGAGTAATACGCTCCGGTGACCCTCTCATTACGCCTCTCTCGCACGAACTCGATCGAAGGATCGCGTGCGTTTAAGCGATATTTATACGAATACACGAATGAATGTTGAAACTATATTCTATCGAGATATGTTCTTTTTTTTTTATCGACGCAACAGCAGCGTGAAAGAAAAGATCCGTTAAATTTCTATTCGAAATACATCTCTCTTCGTCTCGTCGACTGTCGGCCGAATCCCTCTTCCGTACAATTTGCTGGGAACCGAGGAATCATCGTTAAAGGGTAAAAGGGCCATCGAGCGAACATTATCCCATTATGCACCCCCTTTTTCCCCCCGACCTCACCTCCCCTCCCTCCCGTTTACGCCCGTCCTTTATCGCCGGCTCCTCGTCCCAGAAATAGATGCCATCGCGCGGTAATCGCGAGCGATCCAAATAATAATCTCATTACGCGTTCATTTGCGATTCCTTATCGATCCGCGAACGTCAAAATGTGTATCAAATGAACCGCAATACCTTGCGCCTAAAATAATTAACTATCTATATATAAGTGACTTTAATGATTCTTCCAATAACACCGCGAATTATGTAAATGAAGGAAAAAAATGGGGGGGAAAAAAACCCTCATAATTGGATTCATTAGTTGTCCGTTCAATTCTCGCTTGATTTCTCGTGATTTACGAGAAATGCATGATTTACGCGCCGTATAATCAGCGAGGCCGCGATTATGGCCGGTGCATACATACGCATGCACACGATATGTAATAACTACAATTGATGAATGATTCGAGACCGCACGAATATTCCCGATTGATTTCTCACAACATTGCCTTTGCGCAATGTCCGCAGTCGGCGTCGAATGGCGCGTAATTGCTGCGAATACAACGAGCATCGTGAAAGGGCAAACCGCTCGCTCGCTCGCTCGCTCGCACCATATTTCACCGACTCCCCTGTTTGGTCCTCGCGGCCAATCGCGTAATTCGCACTCGGCTGAGCTTCGGCACCGCATTGGCCTCTCACATTCTTATTCCGCGCGCGCGAGAGAGGCTTTCTTGCGTCACCGCTTGCGCTTATTAGGACGATAATCGCGCTAGTAGTTATTATACTTCGTTATATTATCGCGGCGCACTCACCGGTCTAGCGGCCGCGCCGACGCGGCTTCTCTCCGTCTCTCTCTCTTGTAATCCACTCATAATTACCTGCCTTCGCGGAATGGTCAGAAACATGCGCGATACAAGGATCCCGCAAAGCTCCGACGAAACTCTCATAGAGCAGACGAGATGATGGAAACGTTTCACGTGACACGAGTCGCTTGTGACGCAAATAGGCGCTCACCGACCATTATATTCTTACTCAAAAAAAAGACACAGATGTCCACGAACGGAAGAAATAGCGGGACACGAGCTGTCCGTCTTTTACTTGTATCGAAGCAAACATTAATAAACAACGTATTACATATATTGATGATAACAAATGGCAAACAACAAATCGCTGTCTGTTATATTATTGATCCTCGCAATCACCGCATAGCGATTTCTTCGACCGCTATTCGTATTCCACATTTAACGCTAAATACGTATCTCTGTATTTGTATTTTCTCATCGGAGACACTCTGACGAATCATTGCGGTTTCAACGAGTAACGATGTTTATTATCCGAATAACGCACACGATCGATAATAAAGAATTAATTGGTGTTTGTTGTGGCGATGGAAGAAGACGACCGCAGTATAACCGGATAGCTTCCGCTATCGCGAAAGAGAGAAGGCGATCGTTTCGTAAAACCAATTAGACTCCGCTTGCCGGCCATAACTCAGCGTTTGACGATAACACTCTCGATCTCGGTTAATTAACTGCATTTAAGGCGCCGCTTGTTTTCGATCGTGACGTTTAAACGTAGGCGCAGGCTGCGGGCTCGCAACAGTATTCGAAAAAGTCAAATATATTTCATATCCACCGAAGAGTTGATAAAATTTATCGTTTATCGTTTGAAATAGTTTCTCAAGAAGCGTTTATCTTTACTTTGTTACGTCCGTTTATATGAAATTGGTTCGTGCTCGACCGCGCTTTCGTGTTCAACGATATCGTCGCACGGGGTGGCCGCCCGGTTGCCGTCGTTAGTATCGTTAGCGTGTTTAACGACAGTTCGGTCGTCGCGATTTGTCGGACGGTTAAAGCGACTCCGGCATCGCGGAGCGGCCGCGTTACCGCGCAATTTCGGTCGGGATACTTCACCGGCGAATCTTTGCGGTCAAAGCGTTTAACTTTGTCAACTGTTTTCGAACGTTAGAGATCACTGTCGCCGAGGAAAATTTCTATATTTCTAAAAGAGAAATCTTAAAATAGCCGAATAATGAAATAAAATGTTCCAATAGACAGTGATTTTGCACTTTATTATTTAGAAATAAAATTCTACGAAACAAAATTACTTTATCACTTCAAATTTTGGAATATTGCTTCCAAAAAATAATTTCCATTCTATATTAGGAAACGCTGGATTCTTAAATAAGATGATGTTTTCATTTTTCAAAATTATTAAAATAAAAATAAAAATGTTTCTTTATACATTTTAGTATTAATTGAGTAATTTTCATCGATGTAATAATTTGCACAATCTGTTCTTCATGTTCAAATTTAAAAAAATGTCTTTTAGAGTAGTCTATTTAACATACGTAATTCATTTTTCTCTTTGTGATGATTGAAAAACAGTTTAATTTAAACAAATATTCAGCACCTTCGTTATTGCTATCGAAATTTAGACACTATTTTTATTTCTTATTATGATCCGAGCATTATCAGTTTAAAGATTTATCTCGCCAAGTACGAATACCGCGAGAAGGTTGTTCGCCGCAGAAGACCACGGTATGCCTCGTGGGGTGGTCGTAAAAACAAGATGGTGGCACGTCGCCGCAAAATGGTCGGCATAAATAAACGGCACAACACGCGCACACAGCCTCCTAGCAAAAGCTATCGGCTGCTTCTTGTTCGCGTTCAAAGTTTTGTCGGGCCAATCGCTTTCGTACTCGTCAAACGGAAACGCTTGCATCCGATCAATCGCTGTGATTTCTACTTTTTACCTTCGATGCAACACAATTATCGTTAAATCTAAATTTTTAATCGACATGTTAGAAGATCATTGTGTTCTATTTGTCGATCAGTCGTCACGTATTGTCGTTCAAATGCCAATATTTTCGTTAGCTAATCTGTTAAATCTAAAATAACAATCGTCTGTTGATTTTAATCTGTATAATTTTAGTGACTTATTCGAATACGAAATTGCACATTACAGTACTTATTGCCGAATACCGGTTTATCGTCGCGCCGGAAGTGGACCATTTGTCCACCGACGATATCCATCATTCCGTAGCAGCTTATGATTACGGAAATACCGTTTCCTTTATATACACTTCCATACCCCGAATTTAAGAACAATGAAACAATAAAAGAATATCTGAAATAACTAGGTTTTTTTTTATACCAGATCAAAGTCTCATTGTCGCATGGCGAGCTTACGTGACGAGAGGAAGATCGAGAAGGCGATAAACTCGAAATCAAAATCGGCGGTTTTCCGCGCGATAGCAAGCGGTTTCGTCTTCGGTGACCCACTGAGCTTGTAACATAACCTTTGCAGCGGTGCAACGATGACGGGTTCCTCCCGCGACCGAGAAAAGAGTCAGGTTGAAATGATTTGGTGATGCAATCGCGCGCCGCGCCGCTGCGACAGCGGAGCGAGCTAGAGAAAGTCATTACTTTGAGCACGTTCTGCCTGTGGTAATGGAGTTTGCGGCCTTCAAAGTAAATTGTTTTCTGCGCACAGCGGATTCCAACGGCGACCGGGCAACTGCGGTCGTCGCTGAAGGAGAAGATCCCGCCGGTTCTTGCAAATTTCGCGCTCGAGGTACTTGTCGCGAAGGTGCGCGCTAAACCTCGACCCGAACCCTCTTAATCCTTTCAAATAATCCCTCTGTGCCTCTGTTTATCCTCTTTAGTTTTAAGTTGATAGTCCTCAAACGTTGTTCGTCGCCGTGCCATACGTAAACAAAATTCTCTTCTTCTTTATTTCGACTCTTTGCGGTTCGAATTAATTTAGCATTCAATATTTTATTTTTACTTTAATACTATCGGAGTAAAACAAATGTAATAATCGATTCTGTTTAAGTCTACGATTAGAAAAATATATGCTAATTGTGATCGCACGCAGTGTTTTATTTGTTTGAATTACGCGGAGTTGAATTGCCGCAAAGTATTATGTCCTTCTTTCTCCTTAAATAAATTTCCACTGCTGATTTAACAGATATTGTCTTGCCATTTCCGTTGAGATATCGCTCATCCCGCGCACGATTTTAACTGCACGGATGGACTTAGCGGGACATATAAATGAAATAAAGGTGCAAAACTCGTCGAAAGACATCGCGTTCGGTATCGTGTTGGGGTAATAGCGCCGCGATACTTCTCATCTCGACACGCAATTCCAAGTGCAACCGTACCAGAATCTTTACGACGGATCGTATACTGTAAGAATTACCGGGCTTCTGTAACGCGACTTACCGTGGATCTGTTTAGAAAGCGCCGATATGTGCACGCACGATCATGTGCGTGCGCGTACGTTTATATACACCTGCCGACGGTTAATTGAGCCGGCGTAGCCGATAGTTAAATGGCAGTAAACGGATTCGTAGAAAGCATATTTCATTCCATAAAATTACGCTCTCTAGCCCACCCCTCTAATATCGCCGACTTTAGATACGCTTTCCGTATGCTCGGCTCGAACTGTCCGCCACTCATTTTCCCCCCCGCTTGCTTCTCGGCAGCACCTTTCCTTTCCTTTGCAAAGATATTTCTCTTGCGATTAATTATAATTAATATGAATTTAATTAATATTGATCTTACGTTTTAATATGTGTTTCAGGAAGGAAAACAAACCAAACCGCAACACTACTTTTGCGATCCATCGGACGAGATGGAGGAATAAGTGGAATATAATATTTCTCCAAGCAACGTGTTATTGCAACTCATCCGAGGTGAGTTTAGACACTCTTTCCGTAATTAAAGTCTTTCGAGGAATCGCGGCGGTGAACGCCGCATTCTCACATACGATGTTGCAGGCCTGCAAAGCCTGCGAGGATAACGGCGGCGCTTTAATGAGAGCGGTGGTGTTTTGTTAGTACTTAACTAGACAAATGAAAACTAAGTGTTTCGAAGAATGTAAAGCCGATGCGGTTCCAATTGAGAAAATTACCTAAGAAAGCGCCTATAAAGAGAGTTAATTACAACTCTTTAAACTTTACTCCCGATCGCTTCGGAGAAGATTAAAGAAACGGGGAAGAGAAAAATCTTACTTCCTGCCGATATTCGTTTGATCGTAAAAAGCGACGTGGAGATCGCGATAAAGAGATGGACAACTTTTCCATCCTGTGAATCCATTTATCCGGGAATAACGACTCCGCGCATAGAAATTAAGTGTAATAAAATATCTTGCTAGCGACAGACTTTAATTAATCGTACATCCGCGTTACGTGTAGTAATTAGCAAGATTATAAACATATACACTTTATTGATTACTTTATCTCGGCGTAACGCGCTGCGGTACCCGCGAGATCTTCCATTTGGCTAAACTTGCCTCGTACTTCAGGATTTAATTAACTGATCGTTACGTAACGTCGAAAACTTGGGAACGCATGGATGCGGGCACCACTCGCGTCGATCGGAAAAGGGAAATGTGAGAGAGTCGCGCGAGCACCGATCATTTCTCAAACTCCATAACTTGATATAGACCCCTCGACCTGGCTGCCGGCGGTGGGGGGCGGGCGGACGCGCGCGAGGTGAAGCAGCGGTGCCTTACATTATCGATATTACGAGGCGTCGATAAAAAATCGCATAAAATTAAGCAAGCTCGCACGTGTTCGCGATAAAACTCAATACCTTTAGCCTGTGAGTTCCGCCAGTGGTTCTCACATCCGCTTTCCCGCCGCGAACGAGCGTTTAATCCGCTGGCGAACGTCTTTACAGCGTTCTTACGAGGTTGTACAGCGACGCTGTAGTTAAGTGTTCTGATCCATCTGATCTCATTATTCTCAACTCTTCACAGTCGCGACTTTTTGCTTTTTCAAAGTTGCCAAGTGCGACACGCTTGTAGTTAACGTTCTAAAAATGATTGAAAATCTCGCTGTACATATTTTGCGTGCAAAGTATCACACACGAGTATCGTAAAATATATTAATTAATTAAATGTTGCTGTTATCAGGTTTCCCCGTTATCGCATTGAGTATTCATACGCGCATCGAAGAACCGAGTACATTCTCTCCCGCTTTAAATAAGCCCGAAAATTCGCTGTATTATTTACAGTTACCCTGAAAAGGGCCTATCATATATATTCTAAATATATCGTAAACTGTGGCATATATGTTTCCCCCGCATTTATGTACGTATAAAAGCCAGCTTTTCATACATTTCATCGTTCAAACGTCCAACTATTCAATTATCTCTTTTATTCTTTTCCGACGAGAACGATTGAAAATTTTATTACAGGATGTTGTTAATTTTAAGGGTTTTCGAAATTCAGGTTCAATAAATCTTAAGACCGGTATTTGCAAATGTTATACCGTTAACTGCGCTATCACGGCGACTGAAACGGCTCGAGGAAACACAGGGGACGCGGCGAGCCCAGCGGGTTCGCCAGTCATCCATACGTTATGACGAGTGCGCGGCGCGCGATCAAGGTCTACCGAAATTCGCTCTGACGTGCCGCCGAAGACCCGCCAGCAAATCCCGTCGATTTCTCCGGGGACCCGAAAAAAATCGCGAATGATATGCCGGAAACCGTAACGCCCCGGCGCGCCGCACCGCGCTCTGTCTCGCGATAAAATATCGTCATCGTGCGGCTCCGCGTTTTTTCAACGTACCGACGACCGAGCGCCGGTCAAAAGATTCGCCGCGCCCCGTGTTTTTCCGTGGTCTCGCGGGACGTTCGATCGACGCGAGAGATAGGGGCAGATTCGGCCGATTTCTCATATGTCTCGCACGCGAGAGAATGCAGGCCGCTTGTTTCAAGTTGCCCGGTTCAATCAATTGACCCCGCGAAAATATCGCGTTTTGCACACGCGATTCGTCCTGTCATGCTCTTTCGCAAACACGGCCGGCGGCACGTTTCGAGAATGATGAGTTATTATAAGCATGATGAAGTCTGCACAAGACTTTCCAATAAGTTGCTCAAGATTGGAAACACGATTATTGAAATAAAGAGAACGCGTATTAATGTGTGTAATTTTCCGCGAACAAATATCACAGCAGTAATAATAATACTTTGTTCTGTGCGAATATGCACGCTTTTCTAAAACAGAAGCATAGTGCAAAAAGGCTACTAGCCAAATTAATATAATAATGTACACATAACGAGAAAAAAAGGACAAGTAAGAGTACATGAAAGTCCAAAAGAAATGCATCAAATTCATAAATAAAATAAGAATGCATAAAAATGAAAAAGAGAACGTGAAAACTGAATATTAGACACATTCAAAGTGAATTAATTACTTAACTTGGCAAATTATTGTCGTTTCGATATTTCGCAAGTGGGATATCGGATGTCTTTTAAATTATAATAAGGTATGTCGAAATTATACCATTTACTCCCGATTTCGACTAACGCAGAGGCGGAAGGAGAAAAATGATCCAAGCTCGCGTTATCTCGCCCCAATCGTAATCGTTCCGGGGATTTTACGAGATGATCGACTCGCTCGCGCCTCTACGCGCTAATTGTCTGCAGCGAAATTAAACTGAAGTCACGTTAATTATATAACTCTCCCCGCGCCCGCGTTATTGTTTGGCCCATCGGCGTGGCTGGCTGGCGGCTGGCATATCCGCGACCGACGAACGCGGTGAGCAACGGGGGCGATGATGGACGAGCGCGCCTGACCTTACGGGGGATGCCAAGCTCGCCCAGCGAAATCCCTAACTCAACGCTAACTCGATCAGTCAACGCCCACCGTGGCCCGCGCCGTGCCTCGTTGCTCGGCTCTAATCTGCCTCCAGATTAATTACTACGTAATGCCAGCTTGAATAATTATCGTTTCTACGGAAACCCGCCCGCACTCGTATTCGCATGCGTGTTGCTCTCGCGGCGCCACGCATTTACGCCGCTCCTCTCCTCGCGCTTTCCCTCAAAATGTGTGAACACCTCTCGCGTCGAATAACACCTAATTTCATTAGGCTATATTAGATTCGAGGATAATTGTGGTAGAATAGAACGTGCAGTAAAGTGACATGAGACATCTTGTTATTAAAATCTTTATCTGTTCAAGTGAGAAGCGTATTATGTTGTTAATATTTGCTAAACGTCTCTTTCGATTTAAATGAAAATTTGATTCGCCGTAATTTGAATTGATTTGATGATCAATTGGAACGTGCAATTTTATCACAACGAAATACTTTAAGTATTTACAAAATGGAAAATTTAATATTTCGATTTTACAGTTACTCGTTCGTTGAACGCGAGTGCAGTTACGTTTTACACGAGTCATTTGTTGCGGTGATCGTTTCTTCGAATACGCATTCCTCTTTACTTTGAACGCAACTTAAAAATTTTTTCGGTACTTTAGTATCTTCAATACGGTATACACTGTAAGAACCGAGAGCGAGCGTGCCATCTTTGCGTGTGCAAAATAAGTTTAAATCATTTCAGACATTTGAGTTGTGTGAGTTATAAACTTCTAGCGTAGACAACAAATATTTACCTTTTCCTACAGATTTCTAATAACTTAATTTCTTTACATCACAGTTATTTCTTTTTATTAATAAACGAACGTCTCTTCCGAAAAAGTGTAAATATCGTATTAATAAAAACAATATTTGTCATTTGCATTGGAAATTGTGATTCAACTCAATAAAATCATTAAGGACGACATTTCTATCCGCATCGTGCAAATATAATGCTGTCTGAATCGCTGAGTTGCAGAAATTGAGTCAATTTTTTGGCAAAAGTTATTTCTGTATTACATTTTTGCATTAACAACCCAACGCGCTGGCGTATCATCCGAACAGCTCGCACTAAACAAAGTAAGAGCGGCCTGTCGCGAATCGAGTACCAGCGCGGGTCAGTTGCCTCTCTCGCGTTACGCTTCCGCTGTAAGCGATCTGAAAAATGAAATGCGCGTCTAGCGTTAATAACACGGCGTAACCAGAGCTACGGTGCGGGTGCAAATTACATTCGAATACCGAGAAATGTTTGCCGCACTCGCGTTTGAGCCCGCGGCCGTTCACGGGATATCTTTGTGCGAGAAATTTGCGAACCCGCGGCTACCGTGAGCCATCACCGCGCGCCACGGTGTCCGCGCGCGCAAAAAGATTGCCCTCCGATCCGACGACCGGTGGACCCGACCTTGAGCCTTCACGACGCCTCGATATCCGACCCTTCGAATTTCCAATTTCCGGTAGCCAAGAAAGACGCCTACCGTGATTCGTAATAACGTGTCCGCAACGCTACCGGATTCGCGGGCTCGCCGGATTTCGCCGGCGAATCGAGCACAAAACGAGCACGTATGCGCGATTAAGTGTTGCGTTTTTGTTTGCCTACCCCGTAATTTCTAATATTTCATTTAAAACGGGAAAAACGCACGGCCGAGCGTATCGCCCCGGGGCTCGCTGAAACATTAGAAATTGCGGGTTACGACGGCGCGCTTAATCATTCGTACACATTTGCGCGTCCAACATACGTACACACTTGGACAATATCATCGGCGAAGGCGCCGCGTCGCGCCGGCCATCGGCGGCGCGCGGGCATCGGCGGATTCTGGTTTTCAGGTTTCGGTCACGCGATGCCTTTTTTCTCTGTTCCCGGTACCCGCTTATCTCCGGCCCGAGGCGCCCGCTCGTCCACGGCGTATCACGGTTCGTTTCCGCAGCCTCGTGTATTTGTCGGCCGTAAGTTAACTCCGACGCTCCGTCGTTCGCTCGATGCGGCTCGCCTCTCGATAGCGCTCGACGGCGGTAGCGCTTCATCGATCGGCTCTCCACGTGATTGGAGAAACGCGAGAATCGCGTTTTTTATCCACGCCAATCGCGGTATCGCCGAGTGCGTATTCATTTCGGGATCGATTACGTAACGAAGTGCGATTTCGTGCCGCGCCGCGCCGCGCCCGTGCCATTGTGCCGTTTCCCAGAAGGGCGCAGATCTGAGGACGTAATATACGGACGTAAAAGTGCGAAAGGCCTAATTATTATTGAATGCCTCGACGAGCGGAGCGTACATTGTAGAAAATTACTGTTGCGGGATAACGTTTCCAGCGTGGCCGGGTAGCATCATCCCCGGACTCAGCGCCGCGCATCGCCCGGAGGATCCAGCTCGGACCCGTTCCCGCGTTGCGTTGCGTGGTACTACAATTGAAGATGTTCAATTAGAAACCGGTCCGGACGCCGAGAGCTAAACAATTGAGACAATAGTCGAAACGCGTTCCACCGAGACGCTAGTGTCATTCCAAGGCAATCCAATCGCCGTCGTCTTTATTATACTTTTCAGCTCGGGAAGAAGAAAAAAAAAAAAACGGTTGACGCCGTAAATTTAATGTGTTGTAGCGGAGACGTCGCGAATTTTAATGGATAATTTCACTAGCTTAATCTTTATATTCTTGACACCTGGATTCGTTTTTATGGCTCTTCAATCGCGACCCACTTTCGCGACTTTCCGTTTCAATTGACATCAAGTCAATAAAGTGTCAATCTACTGAAAATGCGATAGATTATTCTGAGATAATTTCACCTCTCGAGAAATCTCGACGCGTCACGTCAATTAATTGGCGATATAAAACAGCCCCGAAGTGAATTTCTGCACTGATTTCGCGGACTATTTTTCTAAAATGAGAGTTAAGGAAGTCATTGCATCGGCGGGTTCGCGATTCTTCACGGCGACTGTTTGGGTTATTGCAATTTTCGAAATGCACTCTTCTACCAATTTGCGAGGAGAAGTATCGCAAAGTGTGGACGCGGGTTCTGTAGCATTCGTAGAATCGCTCGAACCCACTTTTAACGACGAGCGCATTCGGCCAAGCTGGCATTGGCGTAGCTCTGCATGCAACTTTCTTTCGCGTGCATGATGAAAAGATTTCTTTCCTAAAACGCTATCGCTATATCAAAATTCCAGTCAATATAGCAAGGACCGATTCAATCGTATACTTGTTTGTTGAACAAATGTAATGAAATAGTATCCGAGGTAAAAGTTAACGCAAAAAATGAAGAGGAATCGCTTCCTTACTTTTATCTCTATAATTAATCGTCTATTATTATCAGCTGTTGTATATCCGAACAATGTATTCCGATTATTGGCTTACTGATACGACGGAGAAAAACGAAACATGAAAAGAAACGATAAATTATTTGTACAGAAGCATTGATTGTTATCGAAATTGAATATTAAGATAAAACGATACCACTCCGCTCCGCACTACGCTAGTGACTAAACGGTTCGTCGAGTTTCGACTTACGGTCGGAGCGAGAAAGACCATTATGTCAAATCGGCAAGATTGTTTCTCTGAACGTAAATTGCAGCCTAGTTTCGCAGCAGTTCCGTCCGAATTTTATAGCGCCAGTTCCGCAGCGCCTAATTGACGGAAGCCTTTCGAACTCGCGTCGAGTTTCTCTACGATTCACACGCTGCGAGATCGATCAACCAGCTTAATAATATTGATGAGCAGTTGGGTAATTAGTGGTCGTATTTCTATTTATAATTATTTCGGATTTACGTAGCGCGCGGCGTCTTTGCATGGCGTTTCCGGCTCGGCGAGGCGACCCTCTCTCGAGTCCTAATCGAGTGCCGCGTGTCATTTCAGTGTCAAAATGACAAGTTGTGGGACGTAAATCGAGGCGAGGAGGCGCACAAAGCGAATAACGACGGTTGCCTACTGTTCTCTCGTCGAACGGAACGTTGCGCTTTTATATTTCACGCGAGTCAAATCGCTTTCGGAAAGTGCGTCGCGATCGATCCAACTGATGTTCCGCGCGATTCGATATTTCCGGATAATGTATCAAATAAATGGCAGCAAATGCAATTTGCGTTTTCGCCTCGTTCAAGCGAGACGCGGCGAGAATAGTCGCGAGGGTTTTAATTATGCAAAGTGTACATCGTGCATCGCGTTAATTATAACACGCATCGTTCACGCATCGTACGCGATGTTTTCTTCACCGCCGGAGAAACTGATTGAATCGTGTAGCACATTATTACACGCATATATAATAACATATTATAGCATTTTACATAAAATGTTTTATAGGCATCGCGTGATTTCCTTCGGCTATGAATCTCGTTAACAAAAATTAATGGGACGCACTGTGTTTTACGACAAGTGCTCGACATGACGTGTTTTTGCATCTGGTCTTTATGCATATACATATATTTACAATCCATTTATGTCAAAGAGAAAGTACGGCAACAACCAGGACGCCCTGCGAATATTATTGCGAGCATTGTATTATAATCGTGAAATAACGTTACATGAGAACGATTATTTGAAGGATCACTTTGTTTCGTTGCGCTATAGCGTGTGTGCCTCCTTCTCTCTTTGGGCTTTTTAAGCGTGTACCTACTTCGGACGAAATAATCGGGCGAGAGTAATGTTGCTCGTACGCATAAATACATTTCACTCACGCCACGCAAGTAATAGCGGGTTTCATTACCCGCACGAAAAAGTCGGCATTCGAGAATGCACCGGCGTAGACGCTAATTATGTATTTTGCACGTACCTGCATTTTAACATTTACACTTTTATGTCCTTTTTCCCGCGTGCAATGATCGCGCCGTACACTTAATGATCCCTCGCAACCGGCAACATTTTCCGTACCGTATTTCTCCCGATTAAAGCAAATTAAAATTATACCTTGTGAGAGAGACAGAAATACGTGCGCGAGTTTAAAAAATGCTTTTGTAAATTACAGATATCTCGAAAACATGAGGTGAAACATGAGGTAACGAGCAAGATATAAGTAGTTTTTTTTTTCGAGAATATTACGCTTATAAATCAGACGAAACTCTTACGTTACTTTTTATCATTCCTGTTCGCTGTAACAAACGACTGATATTTCTGTCCCATCTTCCAAATTGAATGTCTAATTCAAGGTTCGAAGTTTTTCATCTCCGTAATACACCGTCGGATAAAAATAGGAATTAGCCGATCGCTAAAGCGTCGCGGAGAACAAAAAGGGTTATCGCGCGAGCGGACGGCGGGATAACGTAACGTGACGACTTGGACTTGTTCGCACACCATTAAAGTGTCACCCGTGTCTTCGACTTCGATTTCGTACTTTGGGGCTGATCGCGACGACGGCGCGAGTGAATAATTCGCCGCTAATATATAATTGATATCCTCTATATACGGTTAGCAGTCGCGAAGCGCAGTAATGACACCAAGTAGAGAGACCCACGCCTAGCGCCGATCGTCGTCGCCGTCTAAAGATATACCTATCCCAATTAGAGGAGTTGACATCGGTGATCGCCGACACCGAGTACCGGGAACGCCTCTCGTCGCTCTCTCGTCGCTTTATATTTCGTCACTCGATTCTATCGAGCGCCGGCCGGTCGTCGCTCCAATCCCCGCCGGGGGAATAACGCGGAATTAATAATATCCGACAATCTCGCTAATTGCATGAATCATCTGCTCCTTCTGCATCATGTTAGCGCGGAGACACGTATAATTCGACAGTCATGTAGGTAATGGTACATGCATCCGCGTTACGATTTTTATCTCACCGCAGAGACGGTCTAATAATAATGATATCGCGATAGAGAGTAAGAGAGATAAATAAACCAATTAATGTTCCGAGGCAATGCTTAACGGCTAATATTTTTTTCTTCGTCCGAGATATCAGAAACGGATGCATATTTGTGCGAAATATGCATTTATAGCAGCATGTTTGAATAATCACTGCGGACGATGCTTTCATTAAATATCGTTATGCTGGATTATTTTTAAATTATCCAATTGTTGATTTGTCTAGTTATAGAGATCTAATAAAGCCGCGACGTTGCTTTTAGTAGATTTAAAAATTAAAGCGCCAGCTTTTTATTTTAAAACATCGCCGTTATCGTGACAAATTAACGAAGTAGCGAATGTACATTTAAAGTGTATCACGGTCTCAAAATTACAAACATGTGCTTGCAAACGTGTGGAACAAAATACTTAAATTTCATTTGTTCTCATTACGCTCGAAAATACGCTTAAAACGCGATTTACTCAAGGCAAAATCATTTCGCTTCAGCATCAAGATACAACTCACGCAACGAGATAACAGCAATACGAAACAGTAACAGTGAGTACCGTAGTCGATAATGATCAACATACATTCACCGAGAATCTTATTTCATTTCACAGAAATAACAAGATAAAGCGCGCGCCGATCTGACAAGCAAAATGCTCTCATTTTTTACTTTATATTAATATTAGATGTAATACGAAAAAAGTAGTCGGTTGAAGTATATAAAACACATATAACTTTTTTTTTAAATTACCAAGAAATATCATGGTAATCTTTGTGACCGAATTACACGCTATAAGACGCTTCCTCGGAAAATCAAGAAATCTATAAGAGATTCTTCTACATTTTTTTATCAGCAGTAAATAAACTTGATGTGTTTAATTTTAAGTAAAAATCAAACAAATCATTATTCAATAAACTCAATTTAAATAAATATAAAGTCCTAAAAGTTTATCTTCTGATTGAGATAATATTTTTCACAATATTAATTTTTTTCATTAATAGTAAACGGATTTAACATCTTCAATTTTGGGCGAAAATTAAATTGTTTTATAAAATCAATTGAGAAGTGACGGAATGTTTGGTTTTTAAAATCGTTGAGCAACGTGCCTGATTATCTTATCTGACGTATCTCGAATTCACACAGCTTGACGCCTGTTTCGTCGTTTACCTGAAATAAGCCCGACTGATTTCTATTCGTAAATATGCGCGTACCTGCTAGTCTGTCCTTAAGATGCGGATGCGCCTGCAAAGGATGCGCGGCGAGATTCGCCAGGAGGCTCGCCCGGTGCAGACCGGCCGCTGCGGCCTGCTGCTGGCTGTGCTGAAGAGCCTGCAGGCTCCAGGGTGGTATCAGGGTCTGCGCGGACAGGGCGCCAGTCGGAGCGCCGTTCGTGCCCGGCGGCCGATGCGCCGGCACCCTGATAACGCCGCCGCCGGTGTAGATGAGACCGGTGCCGGTCGGGAAGAGTCTGAAGTGCGGTGCGAGCAGATCGGCCGCCGAGGCGCAGTGCACGGACGACGAGGAGGAGGAATTGGCGCGGGTGTCGGGCGTGCTGTCGTCGTCGTCCTTCTCCGACAGCTTCTCCTCGGCGTCGTGGCCCCAGGACCGCCTGCCGTCGTCCAGAACGCCGCCCGACGACGCCTGGTTGTTGTTGTTATTGTTGTTGTTGTTGTTGCCCTCTTCCCAGGACCACTTCCTCTCCTTGTCGCTGTCCGGTTCTTCCGAGGACGGGCTCTTGGGATTCTGGACGCCGCTCTCGCCCAGCAGGCGGCTTATGCTAAACGGATGACTCCGCGACGAGTCATTTGGCAATGTTCTCGCGCCGGTTTGGCTGGGCGGCGGCGAGGTGGAGCACTCGGACGTCTCCTGGGACACGTGGCGGCCGTCGTGGCCCGCGTAATTTCGCGGACTGCAGCTGCGGGAGTCCGAGTCGTCCACGTTGATCTCCTCCGTCGCGTCCACGTCGCTGTCGCCGTGCTCCGACATGATGTCACCACTCTCGCGAGAAACTCGGCGCTCGGAATGGACTTGGAAAATGACGTGCTTCAAGCAGCAGGTATCCTCATCGAGTTGTCATGCGTTTAGAGTAATTTATGACGCAGCATGGCGCAGAACGGTCGAAGAATGCAACGTCGGTGGAGGGAGGGAGGAAGGGGGGCAGTAGAGTCGGAGAGAATTCGTCAAAGACTAGATTACGACGAAATCAAGTTCGATGCGGCGAGCGTTTCGATTTATTGCGCGACCGATTTAGCTCCGGCCACCTCGTAAATCTCCCGTTGAACGGCGGCCATTTTGTTTCTACGTATGTATATCGACGCTGGTACCATTCGTGCATTGAACGGAGATCTCTCACCAGATGTTTATCCCTCGTAAGATTTTTCCTCCCGAATCCACTGTCCTCTTCGCGCTTTTTCAGATAGTTTGAGGCGTAACACTCCAACCACGAATTTCACTGCTTTTGTTCACTGATCGTCGATTGTTTTTTTTTTTTTTTTTTTTTTTAACAAACAACAATCCTGTCTATCGAAATACACCAGCTCTGTCTTCAGAAACTAAAATCCATTCTCGAATCACGTCTCTGTTCCGTAAGATAAGTCGGGGACCAGCGAGCCTCTTTCGAGGCTGGTCTCTCTGTCATCTTGAAGAAAAACGAGAATACTATTTCGTGAATAGCCACTCCACGTTGATCGGAAACGTTTCACTGTGCCGAGAAAATTGTTCGGATTCCCCGGATGCTGCGATCGCGATCTAAACGAGATCTTTGACAGGTCTCAGTTTTCGACTAACAATCCGACTTTTTCACGGAGCACTGTACAAAAACCGCAGGATTTCGCACCTCGTGCAAAACATAACAGGTTGCTCGCGCGACTGCCGAAACTGGGGGGTCCGGCCGTTCCCCGAAAAACTCGGACCCCTTGGCTTTTTAACCACCTTTGGAGTGTGCCGGTTGCGAGTGCGTGAATCCGGATCGGTGGATCGCGTCTAGAGAGAGAGACGGGAACGTTGTGAGGGAACCGGCGGAACCAGGTGGTTTATCCCTACCAGAACGACGCGACGCGTCGCCGACTTGCCGGCGTCCGGACGCCCCCGGTGCCTGCCCACCGTCGGCTGCACGGCCAATCGCACGACGGCGCTCTACGCCCACGGGTGCGCGCATTGGTCGCCGTTAAATTGATACCTATTTAACATTTGAGCAGAATGTTGCAGGCGATCGCCTTTTTCCCCCTGTATTATTTATTGCTCGATCGTCGTGCCTCCTTTTTTCGCCTCCTTCGTTTCTCGCTCGCTCGCTCTCCACGCCGCTTCTTCCTTCGCGCGTTTCTTCTCCCGCCGCGTTCTCCGCTTGGACTATCCTTATGACTCTCCCGCGCTCGCTCGTTCCACCGCCGCCGTCGACTCGCGTCCTCGTCTCGCTGCAGCGACGCGCCGCGCCGCATCAAGTCGTGCAAGCGGCGGGACTTAATTACGAAGAATATTCTTACTGTTTTCTCTCTCTCTCTCTCTCTCTCTCTTTCTCTCTTTCTCTCTCCCTTCCTCCCTCTCTTTCTCCCCTTCGCGTTTATTCGCCCCGTCGTATTATCGTATCATGGACGCCATGAGGAGAATGCAGGAGCAGCAGTTGCGTCTCTTTAATGTATAAGCGAAACGTTCTATTAAAAAAAAAGAAGGGTATCTTTTTTCATCAACGTTTATTAATTCTAAATTCCGAGTACAAAACGAAGACCGCGGGAGGCTACGACGACGAGCTATGACCTATTATCCAATAATCCTGTTCCATTGTTATCCAAGTCTTCAACGTCATCTAATTATCCTCCGAGGTGCACGCCAAGATCTTTCTCTCAGGGGGCGGGTCGATATCTCTTACCGGGAAGTTCCTTACGAACGATCGATTAGTCGCACCACCCTGTAGGGGTGGCTGTCCGACCCGCGTAAATGCGCGGGCGCGTCCTTTTATATGAGCCCGTTTAAAATGGTGACTGTCGACAAGCTCGACCCGCCATTTTCCACGTCGGGAAGACGTATATCTTTCCTCTTTAACCAAACGAGAGAGGAAACGTGCTCCCGAAGAAACTGCACAACTGAGTTCACTATATCAAATTTCTCCACCGTAAAAAGACATTTAATTTGTTCTTGCAGAATGCAAGACTGGATCAATTAAGGTAATCTTGTGCATAAAAAAAAAAGAATTGTTGCTATACATTAATTTTCTAATATGTCAAATTTATATTGAAACCCTTTTTTTTTTAATCGTGAATTTTGCATTTGTGAACATATTTAATTGTCTTTCTATTATTATAATACATTCAACCTACGAGAAGAAAATGGAAAAATCGTGTAATCGAGGGTTGAAGAGGTATTACAAATTTTATGCGTGCCTTGCGCAATACTCGATCCAAGAAAACCGATAAACCGACGATATACGTGCAAACGCGCCGCGCTGCGCAAGAATATTTCGATCGTCAATTCATTTGAGGGCTATCCGCGACGTGCCGTGGTGCGTTTGCGCAATAAACATTGCGGTATCTGCTGTAATACGGCAACAAAATGATTTGCCGCACACATAGAGCAAGTGACCGGCGGTTTAAGGTATACGTTCTCTCGCCTTTTGCATTACGTCGCCTCGCAAAGCTTGCACTTTTTTAATGGCCAAGACGCGTATTATTACGCCAGTTCGCCGCCTCTGTGTACTTACACGATCTAAGCCCCAGGAAAGCCATTGCACATTACAATGTGTACAGGATGTTTCAGAAGAAAAGGTCGATATCTCTACGATTCAGTTGTTATCAAAATGCATTCAGAAAGAATACTGTGTTCGACGTCGATTTTTTTCTGCCAGAAATATATTGTTAAGTAAACTTAAGAGAATTGAAAAATTTTAATTAATAATTTTCTTATATTGTCCAATTTTAAATTGAACGGATAAAACTTCAAAATTTTATAATAAAAATCTGCTTTTAGTTATATTTCCGAAAAACAATATTTTTGACGAAACTTGCACGATTTTAATCGTGAAATAAAATTTTTATTTTTTTGTTTTTTTTTCAAAAGGATTTTTATCTCTCCGTTTCTTTAAAATTACAAAATAAATAATTAATGAGAATAAAAAATACAAAATAATCTTTTCATATATTTATAGAATAATTGTGACTTCTTTTTGGATATAAAACATTTTAATACGGTTTATTGTGTTAAAAATTTACAGTGACAAACTATTCGGAAATATAGAATTAACATTTATGGAGACACTCTGTACGCGCAAGTGTGCATTAGTGCGAGAAAAAAATAAACACCTACCGACGCTTATACCCGGAACCGAAGACGATCGCGCCGTTACATCTGGGAAATGGATATTGCGACGTGAGCGTTAAAAATGTCGTCACGAGCGCGTAAGACCAAGCTGCGGACGTTAATGCCACAAAGTAATACCTGCTTTCGCGGAAAAAGGCGCGCGCTCGCTTATGGCGAGGTGTTGCCTGCTGCTCGCTCGCGTTTTCTCGGCGCACTCGAAGGTACTGGCAGCCTAATTTAATTAACCTTTAAACGCAGTTATCCCGTTCTCCTTCGTGTCTAAAATTATCCTTCCTTGCGACGAGCCTTTCGAGCTAAAACGATTTATTGTTATTACCATCGGACGGGCGTAGTCCTCGATTCAAATTGATCCGCGCATCCGGAACGCCAGATTAACACGATTTCGCGGAGACTTCGCGAATTATGCACGAGGCCTTTACCCTCATACGATCGTCTCTTTCCCTCGCGCTCCCTTTCTCTCGTCTTCTTCCGCCATTTCTGCAACACCTTCTGTAAAATTGGTCCCTTTCCAGAACTACTATCGCAACGTAGTTGCGTCCTCCGCGATCTGTGCGTCCCGATCGAGGATCAATTTGAGTGTCAGGCGTCCATGTGTCACTTAGACGTTTTCACCGCCGCCCGAATAATTCATGCTACCCTTTGGAGCTGGTATAAACCCCGCACGAAAAGCGTGCGAGTGAAAAGCGCGGGTGGAAGAGAGAGAAAGGGAGAAGCGAGAGAGGAAAGCGAGATATACAAGAAAAACGTGGGTTGACCGTTCACCAGCGGCAGCCAGCGAGACGTGTTGACGTGAAAAACCAAGCGTATACGCGTGGCCCTTGAAAGGCGGCATTTTTTATTCAAAACTCTCCGACTTTTATCACTACTCGCGTTTCTCGACCGACCCGCGAAATTGTCGCGTCGCGATGACACATTGAAAAAAAAACACGACTTTTGTTTATCCTTTGAAAAAATTCATCTGAATGTTATTTCAACAAAATATTAACAACGAGACAGTTCTCCGTTAAAACAACATCTCTTTCTCAGCCATGTATGAGGGATTTAGAGAAAAAATAAACCAAGTCCTTTTCCCATTCATGTATAAATTACAAAAAACTGAACGGTTTTCACTGAGCGATTTTAAAGTGCGTGCAAATGTTTGAGTTAAAATTAAAAGAAACTATGGCACACAATTAGAACAACTTCAATTTTAGAACTGATTTTCTAACAATTAACAAAAATGAACTTGATCCACTTTTCCTCTGAACTCGTATAATGAACATTGACGGCTTTCTCGCAAAAGGAGTGAATCAAAGGGCAGTTCCGCGCCGTTCGCCCGAGATTGGTCCCCGATGTCTTCGGGAAACTGTTGTTACGCGCACACGTAATCGATGGGAACGCTCGCGCGTCAACCCTCTGTCGCCGTTTCGAGTAGTTTCGTATTACGCATAGACAGAATATTTATCTCGTAACGGAGAGCGGCGCCGATGCTAAATAATTGATTGGAGCGAAGGAGGGTGGGCCGGTGCACCGAGCGTCCTTCTGCAGGGGGACGGGAAGGGGGTGGAAAGCACCGCCGATTCCCAACGTCGGCGCCCGCATGGGAAAGCGCTCGAATAAAGAAATTATTATCCCAGTTTGATTTTTCTAATGACACAAGTTTCGCCGTTAATGTAATGCGATTACGGCGAATTTGCCGGAACGAAGTGTCATTCGCCATCAATAATTTTCAATCATTTTTTTCGGCGACGGGGAGAAGACATCCTCATAATTACGACGCCATTATATCGGTGTCGCACGTGGTCGCGCATTACGGGTATCTTGGCGCGCGGTAATGGCTCCATTAACCGATTGCTAACGTATGACAGTGCAATCGGAGAAAACGCGACGCCGCGCGATCTAACGGGTGGCCGTGAACAATTATACGCGATGACGATTCACGAGAGGCGCCGTAAAGCCAGGTTGAATTCGGACCCCGTGTATCCCAGTTGTCCTCGCTCTGGCATAATCAGAAAGAACGCGCTGTCTCTCTCTCTCTCTCTCTCTCTTTCTCTCCCCCCCCCCCCCCCCCCGCGTCCTTTTGCGGCCTACGCGCGGAACGTGATACGAAACAGAGACATCAATTTCGTTACGGCGCACCCATGTGAGAACCGTGACTGCGCCGACACCTACCTACGCCGTGCCCCAAATTGTTATGATTCCCCAACTCGCGGTCTCCCCGGGGAATTGGCTCGTGCGACTGTGTCTGCGGGGGGGCTGGATTACACCCCTCGATTTCAGGCCCTTTTGTATTGTGCGAATCTAGTCGAGGGATCGCAGGGCAGCACCAGCGGAAGGAGCACTTGCAGCCTCCGACTACATATCTTTAATTTACGCCTGAACGCTAAATCATAATAAGCACAAACATCCAGCTGGTGGAATTAACTATGCAGAAAAATAACGCGGAAAATAATGAGCGCAAGGCAGTTTTGTCTGTTTTATTAATGCGGTGCAAACTTCGCGTTCCCGAGATGAATCCTCGCCGCGACTCCCGAGGGAGAGAAAAACGCTACATCGTCTGGACGATTGGCTTGTTGTGAAATCGCACACCGTATATCGAGGGATGGAAGCAAGTGTCGCCAGTTCCGTTATTAGGATGCCGAATGTAAATTCGGTTGCCACGGATCTCCGTTACAAGTTACATATGCCAGCGACTGGCCCGCGGGCGCTCGGATCGGATTAATGGAATTTGGCGTTCGACTGTCGGCGACAGAGATTTGTCGCTGGGCGAGCGTAAAATGGGAAGACGGTAGGATTTTGCGAAACTAAAATTTAAATTCCAGCAGTTTAATTTCCGCCTGCTGCAAATTTGCGCGCCGAACTCGTGGAAACGACGGGGCATTGTCCGAAAACACGCGATACGCCGCCGCGAAATGTGCATCGCGAAAGGTCGAGAAAGACTCCGCGCTTTAATAGATCCTTCGCTTTATGGATATAATCTATTTTTAAAGTTTCGCATTTACGAGCTTTTGTCAGTTCGCGATCGTTGAACGCAATGAGTGCAAAGGCGCGGGAGCAGGCGTCCCCTTTCGAGAAACCATTCTCTTAGACAATAAGCAATTTCCCGAGATACGAAGTAATTTGGCAAAACCAGTTTTCACAACCGGCAATTTTTTAATGCTAAAACATGCAGCGCGCTCCTTGAGAATAATTCGCTCGTTCTTTCTCTCGTTACGCGCTCACACCGACATTACGGCGCTCCACTTCCGTTTTCCTTTCTCAATGCTCGATTTACGAGATAATACAATTTACAAGATTTTCTTATTCGCAACCCATACACTCGCATACACTCACTTGGCAATGGCGCCGTGACAATTGTGTGTGATATTCTTATTATATTAAAAAAAAAAGAAAATGAAAATAATAAAATAATTTTTTATTAATATTTAATCAACGACGAGCGATCTAAAGGAAACAATTGTTTACAACAATGAAAGATGGAATTAAATTGAGATCGTTGGCACGTGGTCGCGAGTTCACGCGCTCTCATCGCGCCAGGATCGGCGAGATTAATTTTACCCGGCCGAAACAGCGGGATTTGCGGGGACTCGCACGAAGCGATCGGGAGTCACTTTGGAGCAACTTTATCTCCGCTAAAACATTCATGCGCGGGACAGTCACGGACACCGGAGCTGGAATGGAAAATCGACGTATCTCTGAATTACTCGGTGCTAGACTATACGGCGGACGGGACGAAACTTTCCGTCTCCCTACGGGGCTTCCCCGATTTCTGTGCCGCCGCGACTGCGGAACTTTAAACTTCTCCGTGGTCGACCGAGAATCGCCCTGAAGGGGCCCCCCTATGAGATCCTACGAGTTTGCGACGCGAACTCGGTCGGCGAATATGTATTTGCAACATTCAATGGTAAGGGGAGCGGGAAAGTTTGCGTCGAGGGACGCGGGTGGGGTGGGCGCGTAGATTTACACCGACGTAGGGCCGTCGTTGTCGCGGGCCGGTATCTCGCAAAGTTCAAGGGCTCCGCGTCCACGTAAATCGCGAGCGTCGATGTAAACGATTGTGAATCGAGAGAGAGAGAGAGAGAGAGAAAAAAAAAAGAGGTACGATAAGCACCACCTACGGCTAATCTATAAAGGGTTAATATCGTCGTTCCTTTTACGGCGGCAACCACCGGCGTTCGATCTGAAACATTCATGTCGGGGGCGGAAAAGTTTTACGCGAGGAAAACGATAGTCCCATACGTCTTGCGAGCACCTATATGCCGCCGTTGTTTCCGCCGCTACCTGTGATACCCGGTCCGGAGAGAAGACCTCCTGCGGAAAGTACATATGGCTGCGCAGGGGCGAGCGGCGGACGGCAAGGGGGAGGGATAACATCGCCGCCGTTGCCGCCGCAACACCGCATATAAATATACCGGGCAAGTCGGCCAGAGTGAAACATTTATTTAGTACCAGGGGATTTTCCAAATGGAGGGAAAGAGACGGGTGCAGGAGTAATTCGGCGGAGGCCACGATAACTCGGTTAGCCGGCAGACTTTCGATCTGTATTCTGTCTACCGAGGAGTTTATCACCGTGAGCGCATTCTCTCTCCTTCCCCCCCGGCTTCGTTTCTCTCTCGCCTTTATACGCCGACCTACCCTCTCCCGTTGTTATTGTTATTGGCGGTGCTTCCGCCCCGCCGGAGTCGGTTCGCGTGCCGCGTGCCGATTTCCTACCGCGCCCACTCCCGCGACGCTACGTTTTCGTATCGCGTACAAGCAGCAGCGGCCCTGACGATTGATAAACACGACACAATCGCGCGGATGCGGGATTCCGGAAAATTTCAACGGCAAACGAGCGCGATCGATATCGGAATGGGACTTTTCGATCGGCGAAAAATCTCGTGCGTAAAATTTCGCGCACCGGCCGGTCTCGACATTTTTTTCGGTCGTGATGATCAAAGTTCCGAAGCCCCTCTTCTCTCGCGCGAAATATCCCTCGGAGAGTTACTACCTAATTCATTTCTTCATGATTTTTTGATTGATTAAGAGCAACACCGAGTTGAGACGCGAGGAGATAAAAGAATGCTTAATTTCCGCTGGCAAGCCGGCCGCCTGAGAAGTCGTTCACGATTTTTCAATCATTACGCGACGCTCACCGGCCGAGATAATTGTTACACTTTCGGAGAGACGCATTGTGTTTGCTGGAAAAATGATATCTGCATATTCTTTAAATTAAACACAAGTAATAAGAAAAAATTAAGCATCTGAATGATGAATAAAATGGAAAAATGACTCTTAGAATTCACGGTGTCGTGAATAATTTCCTAATGTGCATCCTATTTTTCAAGCACACCGCTATCCGTTTTCTTCCTTACTTTATTTTACTATTAACATCACGGGATTCGGGGACCGTACATCGCCTGCTAACTCATTTACGTTTTGAACGAGATTAAGGAGCGCGTAAATATTATACTCAACCGGCGTTATGGCATAGTACGATTAAATACTCGTTGCTCGCGAGGTACGATGGAATTAATCTGTTACGGTGGATTTATATCTCGGCGGTCCTCACCGCCTCGCGATGTCTTCGTGTAAATCATCGTCCAAAAGTCTCATTGGCGTTCCGCGAATTAGCAGTCGAGAAATTAATTGATTAATTAAATTCCCAATTGCTGTAAAACATTTCTACATAGATAGCGCTAATTGCAACTTAATTGAATATTACGTCCGCTTGGCTCGGCGCGGAGTGTCTTCAACTTTGTCTTACGTCGCCCGTAAAAAAAGTTTCAACGACCCACGCCGCTCGTAGCTCGGCAGATAAAGGGAAAACGAAGGAAATAAAAGATGAAAAAGAGAAAATTTATTCGCCACGTCGCTCAGTTGGTCGAAATTATTGCGTAAAATTATTGTCTTCGATATAATTTCAATTTTTACCGACGTTTCTTTTCTTCATCGTTTGCGAAAAATTTCCGTATATTCCCGGACTTGATTAGCTTTCTCGACTCTACGATTAAATTGGCGTGTTCTGATGCAGAAGCGTTTAAAAAACACGTGCCGGCGCGACCGACGATCTCGTCATAGGAGGGTGAAATGTATGAGGGAGATACGGTACGACCGTGCAGGGCGAAAGAAACGTGCCCGAGACTTAATAAAAATACAATAGAGTACATTGAGAGGGTAGCCGCCCTCCCCAGGCGGCAGTTTGGCACGGAAAATAAATCAAACTCCAATACGCTAAGTGGTTACGGATGACGTAAACCAGACTTCTGTGCATTCCGGACGTTGCGACCGCGTTCCGAGATTAAATTCTATTTAATTTCGAGCTCCATGAAACTCAGTTGAGAGGACAAGTCGCCGTGTGTTTCCCGCTAAACGAAAAATCGGATTAACGCCGCAATGCGATCGCGAAGCAATCGTGGACTTTGGCGATATTTTCGCTCCGATCGATCGACGTGTCGCGAACGTAAAACATGTAAAGCGGAGTGTGCGAAGTAGCTCTTTTTATCGCAAATATTAGTCAATTTTATTTAATACTCAATCTTGATTTTTCAGATTTTTTCTAAATTAATTGGAAAAAGAATTCCGGAACAGGTAATTTTTTTATACGTTCAATATTTTGTCAGTTCTCCATTTACTAATTATCGATCAATATATCACGACGGAGTATTAACAATGAAGAAATAAAAAAAAAAAAAAAAAAACGCTTGCTTTAAAGAACGACGGGAAAAACTTTGACCAGAACTTTCGCTCAAAGTCATCCGGGATTTTCACGTGGCGGCCATGTTTTCATTATATCGCGCTATGTCCGGTGCTCGATCACATTGTCTCTTGACCAATTTCTCTCTCGTTCTCCCGCGTTTTCTCTCTTTCTCTCTCGGTCTATCCGTTCCAGACTCCCTTTCTCCGACCGCTCGAGTGGCTGTTCCACCTTTTGCAAAAGCAGTGATATTTCAACAGCTGCACCGCTCTCGGCCGTTGGACCTCGCCTCAGTCAACGAGAACTCTAATTTCATTACAGCAGGTCTCTTGGGTCAAGAACAGTGCCGTAGTAACTGCGCTACGGGGACAATGCAGTCACGCGTGCTGTACGCTTGCTATTTTGAAGCACGAAAAGTCATCAAAATCCAATTCTAATAATTTAAGAATCTATTTCAAACATTAATGTAAATATGTAAATTAAAATATCAATATTTGAACCGCCTAGAAAATCAATATAGCTTCTGCTCATGTATTTCTCGCTTCAGTCACCGATTTAACTCAACGTTACTCTCTTAGAACTTACTTATTAATTTCGATGAACTTTATTCCGACTTCATTTCGCGCGATGCAATATTTTATCATCGATAGTGCATTGTTCTCCGGAATAGGTTTGCCCGGAATTGGTGTGATCAGCACGCGTGATCGTAATGTTTCCGGCCGGCCGCGTATTCGCGATATCTTATTGCCTAGTAAAACTGCCAATTGTCTCAAAAGCTCGGCTTCGGCCCAATAATGAGGGATTAAATATTAAGGGGCGTATCCTGCGTGAGGTCTCGCTCAATGTTCCTTTGTTTTACGGCGGTACGTGACCAGAAAGCAACATGGCGAGCCGAAGCACCTAACGCGATTAGACCCCTAACGTTTTCTTTTCTCCCGGCTCTCCGAGAGCTAAGCTTCGGAGGAGATCGCGGTCGTCCGAGATTGGATGCGATACTACCGCCGGCCACCGGAGAGAGGAGGTTTGAGGCCATTCCGCGAGGAAAGAAATCAGCTTTAATGCATACTCGCGTCGTCATCAAATAATGATTAACCCGAAATCGGTTGAATCACTGTAAATGGATATTTAGTCGGCGGACGGATATGCCTTCGTCCTTTTGTACCACCCTCGCAATTATGAGCTCTCCTCGCTCCGCTGAAACCTTGAGCGAGATATTCAATCAGATTCTAACGTTCGCAAGAGTTATCGCGGTCTCAATTTTGCAGCTCCGTGGACGGATTTCGCATATATTTATCGAACTTTGCCATTTTCTTGCGAATTAGAAAAAAAAAACAGATGCGCAATGATCGTCGTGGAGTATAGATATTTTTATCGCAAACGTTCGGCGTTTGTCACGTTCATTTTAGGTGGAGTGCGATTCTCATGAAGAATGTAGAGTCGACAAGGATACCGGCTCATTCGTATTAGGCCAACAATGGAGGCGCACCAACGAGAACTTTTCAATGTTTCACGAATTCGTCGTGTCGACATCGATTTTCAGGAGTCGCGGCGCAAAGAACCCGCAGTGAAGCGTTGCCTCGCGTAAAATAATTCGCGAGCGATCGAGAGATATTCAATCCTTGATCAAAATTCTGATTTCGCTCGATTCTATAAGTATTCTCCTTCCCGTCGAAATTTCAGGGAGTATTTTAATTTTTTCGTTTCACTAAAAATAGGAGAAACTGCTTGTATCTCTCATATCTCAAGAAAAAAGCAAAGGATGAAGGTGGAAGCGTAAAGGGAATTGTGGCATTAAGTGAATCGTAATTCCCGTGCGCGATATCCTTAGCGAATATTCGAGGGAAACGAGGTATTAATCCTTTTTTCGCGCAAATCTCATCAGGAATCTGCGGCTCGATTCAATCTCGTTCGATGGAACGGCGCCGCGGTCATTCCGGATGAAGTACCGGCGTGCCCGGCCATTAAAAAGCGAACAAAACAAACCGAGGGATTTAATAGGTACGCGCAACTAGCCCGATTACGCGCGGACCGCGTATAAAGAAACTAATGGGCATGCACACTGTGTGTTCGTGTGTACGCGGGCTCACAAATTGCCCGGCGCAGTGGCAACCGAAGGCCCATCTCGTAATATCATATCATGCGATCGCAATCGGCCGTAATTAACGCTGTGTTATTCTGCATAATTTGTTAGGAGCCCCCGCCGGCGCGGTTGAGCGCACTGGCAATAAATAGGCATTACAATTGAAAAAGAAAGGAGCTCCACGCGATGCGGGGTGCAGCCGCTTGTATTTCTAGACATTGTACCTTTGCATTCACCTCGCGCTCGCTGAATTATTCCTTTTCGTTTCATTATCCTCATTATTATATTAGATCCTTATTAATTTCTTATCTCACGTTGAAATAAAATTTATCTTATTCCGTATCTTTTTTCTCCGCATTCAAATACAGTCTTAAAGAAACTTCTTTTAATACGCGTGGTTCGAAGTATTATTACGTATCGGAAGAATTATCATTTTGCGCGCGTAGCGCGGCAGGTGATTGCAAATGATGTACTTTCAATTCGCGCCGCCATCGATACGTGAAATGCCGCTCATTCGATCGGGCAATTAGAAAGGGGAAAAAAATACCATCCAACGGAAGTATCTGCATCGGTGTAACGCGCGATATATCAGGAAAATAAACAAATTAGTCCTGGGAGATTTCTTTCCGTATAAATTATAGACGGAAAATGCAAGATGACGTATATGCCAACAACAATTTTCATATCTCCCTTGTAATAAATTTTATTGGCTACGCAACTCGAAAATTGCGTGTGATAAATAAATCGCAATACGTGATTCGAGTTTCGCGTTGACATAAATCAAGAATACAAAGTATCGGTACTTGGAAAATATCGGTGATACCGAACTAATGTTTCGCTATCGCTATTGATTTACGAGGCGTCGATGCTTGACGTTTGGCTCGTAATTCCTTAATCAAGAGTGATAAGTGAAATTAACGCAGAATTTGCGTGACAAGCAGCTTTCGGAAATAGTTTCAATAGCGCAAGATTGAAAAGTCCTTCAAATAACGGCTGTGCCAACCGGCATCGGGGTACGAACGTTGCGTCAGCAACAAACGAGGCGCGCAAAATGTTGCAGCGGCTAGCGAGAAGAAAGAGATATGCGAATAAGTTTCATCGCGCGTTCAGAGAGAAGAGACGGCAAACACACGAGTTCGTGTGTGAGCGCGAGAGGGTGCGTGGGCAGGGGGTGAGCGCGTAAACAAAACGAGTGAGGAAGAAATGGGCAAAGAGAATGAGAGGAAACGAGCGAGTGAGTAAAAGAGAGAAAGAGTGTGTGTGTGTATGTGTGTGTGTGCAAATGCGCGCGCGAAGCGAAGCGGAGCAGAGCGGGAGAGAAAGAGAGGGAGAGAGAGTACTAAGCTAGAAACTCATTACGCTCGCTCCGCCCCGGTCGTTCGACGAAGCAGCGACCAATCGGATACTGCCGGGATCGTAATCGCGCCGGTGCACGGTTTAATCTCGGCATCGCGCCCAAGTATAGCACACGGCCGTGCCGACGAAGCACCGCGAGCCGGGCGGCTGCGAGAGTGCAAGCCGCCAACGCCAACACACCGCCGACGAGCGGCTGTTATGTTGAGCGACTTGCACCCATGGACGATCCCACAGGATCGTACGAGGACACGGCGAAACCACGCATGTTACTCTCAAAGCCCCTCTCGTCTTAAATTATGAGATGAATCGCGCGAAGCTTTTGGCTCGTAAGCTCACGAGGTCTTTGGATATTTTTAAAAATTCAATTTTTTTTAAATAATATTTTTCAGACTCACTGATACTTTTGTAAGAGGATTTGTATACAAAATTTTCTAAAATTATTATTAAAAAAGTATAAAAATTTAAATAATAGTTTATTTTTCTACCAATTTTTTCAAGACATTTCTTTCAGTTTTTTGATTTCTTAAAAAAATTTTTTAATTGCGAAATTACTGAATTAAGCTCGTCATTGTTAGGAAAATGTGTCTTACTATATTTTCTATACAATCCAGATTTTCCCAGATCTCTTAGTGGATCTTCGAATGCATATTTAATTCTACGTGTGAAGGATGTCAAACCTTTTTTGAAGATAACGAGCTTAAAATTATGCTGCATCTTTCCAGAGAAAAGATCTTTAAAAAAATTAAGATTCTATAAAAAGATGAACTATTTAAAATTTTTATAATAAACGCTTATTTTTAATATCAATTTTGCATAAACTTTGATTCATCATCATAAAGTATATTTAATGCACATGTCATAAAACATCAAGTGTAATCAATATCAATAGAAAAAAATCTCGTTTTATCACTCATTATTAAAAGTGAAAATTGCGCTACATCGGCGTTAAATAAAGGCTAATCAAGAGACACGGTAAAAAAAGCACACGGGAGCTGATTTGAAACAATGGTAACGCACAGGACGCTAATTGCGTTTTCCACAAAATATTCGGACATCTCGTAAATATACGAGTGTACCGCGTCGCGTCGATACGGCGAGAAAACACGTGGAAACGCGCTATCGAGTGACAAAAAGAAATTCGGCCGCCAGTCATTGGACCGCCAATGTTCAGCGAATTACCTGAATAATTGACGCCGACCGATGTTCTCGCATTTGCGCGACCAGTTGCTCTTGGCGATGGACACCGATTGTATTTTTTTTTTTTTTTTTTTTTTTTTTTTCAAGTCCGACACACGATGCGATGCGACGCGACGGACGCGACGTGTGCATTACGCGTCCTTTTCATTATACATTTATAACAGCGATCGGGAATTTTACTCTCTTTCTCTCTCTTTCTCTCTCTCTCACTCTCTCTTTTTTTAACGGGGTTCAATTTTCAGTCGTGCGCCGAATCACAATGACACCTCTCTAAATGTAAAATAAATATTCAACGCCGCCGGGAATAATTCAGCAGCTATAAAAGTGGATACGCGTTTGATAAATCGATGTATGAAGAATTCACGGTACGTAACAACTGCAATTGCAAACAACGATACCCGAATCGAAAAATATCCACAAACATAAAACAGAGCTGGTCTTTATTGCTTAATTGCTGATACGGAAAAATTCAACACAATTGGTGATAAAGATTTTCTCCGATCTCTTATTGTATTGCTAGTATTTTTAACTTTTTTCTTATACATTAATTATCTTTATTGTTTATCAAAAATAAAAGACTACGTAAAAGTAAAAAAAAATTACATAATTTGTAAATTAATTTCGTTAATTATATATTTATTTTTCGTGGAAACAAAACAAAGTTTAAATCTCTTGAATCTGAAAAATTTCACACTTGATTAATTTATATTTTAAATGAGCAAACGAGTAAATAGCGCGAATATTTTATTTACTTCAGCTAAGTGATTTTGTATAAATATATATTCTTTATCACTTAAAAAGAGTAGTGAACAGCGAGCTTTTTCTACGTCTAACGCCTTGCACCATTTGATTTCAAATTTAGCGAGTAACGTCAAGAAAAGTGAAGACGGGATCATTGTCCCTAATCGATCGCGGCCATTGCGCAAAAGGAGCGACGGATTAACGAGTCCGTAATCATTGAAATCCATGAACTCGGTCCACTTTAAGCAAGACTCGCGTGTATTTGGAATAGCGCAAAGCTGCGCCAGCGACATGAAAGAGACACGGGGTGGTTGGCGCGACGTCGAGCAGGGGGCACGAGAAAAAAAGATTGAAAGGAGCGAAATGTTGCTGGAAAGAGGAACAGGACGAGGGAGAGGAAGAAACGACAGAGAGACGCCGAGAGAGGAAGAAGAGAGGAAAGAAGAGGTGGAGAAGGAGGAGGCGGCGGGTGAAATGAAGGAGGGAGAGGAGGAGAGAAAGGGAGGGCACACTCGTACACGTTGAAATTGCCCGGCCATTAACGATACTATGTTATTACGCTTGTCCTTTTTTGCTCCGCGGCCTCCACTCGCGCGCGTTCAAGCCGTCGACGGCCATTTTGGAATATGGGATTGAGAAAGGAAAAGCGCGAGAGGGACGAGAGAACATTGTCGCGTCCGCGATCCGCTCCGCGTGCTCTCTCATCGCCGATCAAAGTCGATGCGACGCCGCGAGTCGATCGATTGAGCAAACCGCGGAACGAGCGGTACGCGCAAGCTGGTTTATTTCGGAAATTAAAATCGATGTAATTTTGGCGAGCTCAATTTTCAATGTACACGCGATATCTACAAAGGAATGAGCAGCCTCTCAAGCCAATTATTATTACGTTTACATTATTCCGAATAAACGCGCGCGGATTATCGCGCGTCTGTGTGGAGCCGAGATTTCAATCCGCTTCTCGATTCTGCGTTCTAATTGACGCCGAAGTGGCGTGAATCGCGCTTGAATTTAGATTTGTGACGCGGGCGATAAACTTTTACTTGATTTCCGCGGTCGCATAAACGAAACGATTAACGGGAATCGTAGTTGCGTCGCGGATGGAGCGGCGAAAGGGGAAACCGGCGATTGAGCACTCTTTAGAGTGGGCCGGGTGGGGAAGATCGGGACGCATTATTAGTCGCATTATTACCTATAATCTCTCCACTCTCCCGGTCGCTCCCATCGGTATCGATAGTCATTTCGTTTCGACTTTTGACCCACGTCGGGGCTGTAATCAAGCGTAAATCGTGTCCAGCTCTTTTTTACGAAGCGTTTAAAGACGAAACGATCGTGGCCTCTATTTCCCTCCCCCCCGAGAGGTTCGTCCTCGCTCCGGCAGACCTCCCACCATCCTTCCCCTCTCGCCCGCTGCAATCTTGCGTCGTTTCGCTGTATGTTTGCGGTGCCAATTTCCCAAGACCGCCATTTGCCGAGCATTAAACCGTTTCGGACTCCTATCTGGCACGACTCGGTCGCGACTCGTGACCCCGGTCGATTTTGTGCGGAACGGTGCAGCTATCGTTGGGGATCGAGCCGCGCTCTGTTGATACCTTTTGGACGGCGAGATCACGAGAAACCGCTAATACTAATGTTATCAAATGGAGAGCCGAGCGTCGACTTTATATTTCAAACGAACAATTCCAAGTGTTGTAAGAACGAGAAAGATTAATGTAATGGACGCTTGAACAAACGCATTTATTTGATCGAATTCACGAATTAATACAAGTCCATTTTTCGATTCGGAAGCGCGAAGAGCGCCCGTGATTCTTGCGGAGTTACCGTCGGCTTTAAGCCGCCGTAAACCTTATCACTTTATTTGAATTTCAAATGCAGCCGCACAGACCACGCCGAAATCCATGCGGTGTCCAAACGCGCAGCGTTCCACCGAATTTTTTTATGATACTCTACTTTTTACCGTGATCCCTCATACCCGTTATAATTCGCAAGTATAAAATAAAAAGCTCGCGCGCATATTGTCATATGTAATTCAATATGCGTTTGGCATTTTAAATACATTACAAATGCACGATATTTGATCTTTTAATTCAAATGTTTTATGTATTTATTTCTAACTCGATTATAAAATTATACTTGTAACTTTGCACACGGATATAAAGCAATAATGATCTATTTCTTTATTTATAATTCGATCATACCTTTATAATTATTGTATCACACACATATGCGAACAACAACGTTCTCCGATCAATGAATTCGCAATGTGGGGAAAGAAATGTGCGAATAATTTGCAAAAATCCCCGATGTAGAAGTGGTTAGAGCTTAAACGCGCGCACGGTAAGAGATTACTGTGCATCGGGTCCGCCTCGATAAGATTTGTCGTGCGCCGAAACGATGGATCTGGTTTACGAGGAAGCGCGTCGTCGCCGAGAGCGCGATTATTAAAACGTGCCGCCAACTCGGTAGACTACAAGGGAAACACGCTGGCGCGGCTTCTCGACGGCCCTAAATTAAATCGCGCGCTCCTCTCGCTTGTTTTGCGATCGGAATAGGATCCTGATCGGCGCCGGGAAGTTGAGAGCGTTCCGGTGTCGCTCGCAATCGGGGGCATAAAGTGTCCGCATAAAGCAAAGTCCTGGTAAGCTCTTCTCGACGCCGAGAGGACCCAGGTGCATCGCGAGACGTGTCGGATTCGTGGGATATCGCTGTCGCTACTCTATTCTTGTTACTAAATATTTATTTTTTTTTTATTTTTTTTTTTTCGGATTATTAATTCTTTTTTTTTACATTAAGTTGATTTATAATACACTGTCAATTTTTTAATCGTGCAAATAGATGGCAATTTTTATAATGTTATTCAATGTTTGTGATTCAATATTCAATGTTTATGACATTTAATATTTTTACGATATGCGATATTTGTAATATTTGTAATTCTATTCTGTACGAGGATTTACTTAGCTCGAAAGCTACTCTGATTGCATTGTTTTAATAGATTGAAAAATGCCTCTAACCTACATATGTTAGACTTTTTGGCGTATTACTACGATCGCAGTTACATTTTAGGTTAAAAATGAGTTAAATAAATGCTCGTACAGAATAGCAAAATTGCAGAAATATTATAAAAATATCTCATTATCGCAATATCGTTAGAAATATATGTATAACGCTATGAATATCAAAATATATTACAATGTATCTTAGATAATAATTAAATTTGCAATATTGACTCACCAAATTGATGACGGTTTCAAATGATTTTTTCGGGAACTGCCGGACGTGAAACTTGGGCTATATCGATGAAAGTTGAACAAAGAGAAATAACAGCGACCGAGAATCTCGTTCACCAGAACCCGTGGCGTTATCACTGGAATGTTAAAAGGCTGTCTCTTCGTCAACATGATTTATTCGAATTAAAAGCTTGCAGGGACGCACGTAAAGTCGAACAGTAGTGAACAGCAGTAAACGGTTATATTCTTTTCGCCGCGCTTTTGCTAAATGCAACATTATCGCCATCTTTACAAATAAGAAGGAAACATTTGCTGCAAATGATTTCATGATAATGTTGATAAATTTGTTCGTATAACAACCGTGAATAAAAACGCAATCTATCTTATCGACACTTGTGTCTTTCTAGTTCTTTAGTTGGATCATAGAATTCGTAGAAGGTATATTGTTTAGCCAAGACAGTGAGTGAACTAAAGTGGACGTCAGTTATTGAAATTGGAAAAAATTTATAATAATTGTTCAGTTTTTTTGTTGACTTAATTTAATCTGACAAAATGAATGAAGCTAATGAATTGCCACCAGGAACAGCGTCGCTACTCGAAGAACTCGAGAGTAGGTGTTTGTGTATTTATGAATCTCACTGGTATTTTATTATATTTTTTACAATTATATTCTTTTTACTTAATCACTCTTATCTTTCCTTGCACATTATATAAAATACTATAAATTAATTATTTAATAATCAATAAAGTAACAATTATAAAGTTAAATTCTTGTGAACTCTAATAAAATGACACATTTGAAATTTAATAAAGATTTTTAGACAAAAAAAATCTAAAACACGATAAATTTGTATTTTTATTGTACAAAATAAAACTTTTTTGCTGATAGTTGTTTGGTACAAAAATATATTTATTATTAGCCTGTTTTTCAATCACATTATATTCACTTCTTGTCTAGAAAAACTTATGGTTCTGTTGAGAGATGGCAGAACATTAATTGGATATCTCAAAAGTGTTGACCAATTTGCTAATATAGTACTTCAAAGTACCATCGAGAGAATTCATGTTGGCGAAGAGTATGGTGATATCCCGAGAGGTATTTTCATAGTGAGAGGAGAAAATGTTGTACTGTTAGGAGAAATAGTAAGAAATAGTAATTTATTTTATGAATAAAAAGAATATTCATTATAATTTCACTAATGCATATCTATACGATGCTTAAATGAACACTTCCGTTATAGGACAGAGAAAAGGAAAAGGTTTTACCATTAAAAAAGGTGACAGTAGATGAAATTTTGGATGCTCAAAGGCGTGAACAAGAATCGAAGCAAGAACAGAAGAAGCGAATGAACAAAGCTTTGAAAGAGAGAGGTTTCTCGTACATACCAGATTTAAGTCATGAGGATATGTATTGACCTACAAGTGTATCTATTCTGTTTTTTGTATGGACTTTAATTAATTTACAATTATTAAAAATATAACTACTATATGAGATTTATAATAGTGCATTATCTTTCTTTAGACTATTTTTCTTTTGCCTATTACTAAAGTTGAAGATAAAATTTCAAAATTATTTTATTTATATTTATGTAAAAATAAAAGAATAATATATCTTAATTAAATGTACATACATTATTTCGCATATATAGCACATACATTAATTTTAAGTGATTCTTAAAATGTTTTGTCAGGAATCATGGTTTGTAAGAAAAATGTCATATTATAAATCGTTTTATATAATTTAGTTTTATTTATAAATATATTAACAAACTTTGTGTGCAATGGAGAAACTTGTTCTTTTACAAGAATCATTACATTACACTTGTTATCGAAGGATACAATATTATGCAAAATTTGGAAGTTTTAACATGAATTAGAAAAATATATATGATTAGAAAAATACTGAATTGCATCTAGCAATAGTCTTGCTTAGCTTTTGCAGATATTTTTATCAAGATTGTCATGAAAACAAAAAGAAAATTTTTTAAGCATCTTGCATTAAATGCAATATATAATAATGATTTATAATTTTCCATAAAAATAATAAATAATCCAATTACACAGTAATCCAAGTTGCACAGTTGATTCATACTCGAAACAAAACTATATATAAGCATACTGATAAACCTAAATTAATGACACGAGTCTCTTTCTCCTTAAAGTATACTTATAACAAAGTATGAAAACTTATTTATACTCAACGATATACTAATGACAATAATTAATGAATCTTGATAAATTAAAATGACGTCTCTTGGAAGCTATCCTGCGTTTTTGCAGGGTTTAGTGTCGATTCATTTCGCGATTTGAGTTCTTCGCCTTTCGAACTCTTAGCCACGCTGTCTCTTGTGGATCTTTTAGAATCATTTCGTTGCAAGCTAGTCCCACGTTTTCTCGGAGAAGGAAATTCTTCCATCTTTTCAGTGGAATTATTCGCACTATTCGTGCTGCCGGATGCTATGCCAGAAGTGTCAGATTCTGGTTGATTACCGTCCAAACAACACAATAAACTATCAGACAGTGTATCATCGTTTAAAAGATTCAAGTCGGATTCCGACTGCTCGAAATCGCCTGTCCGCGATGTAAAACTGAGATCAACAGGACTGGCTGTTAAGACGCTTCTCGACAATAAATATTCTCTAAACGTGCTCGTTATAGACATCGAACTTTGTTGCGTACAGGCGCAACAATTTGCGACGGACTGCACACAGTTGTGCTTTCCAAGTGTATCCAATCCATTGTTTTCTTTATTTTCAATATCTTTCGCACAAGGCAGCGCCTCTGCATTGTCTGTACTGTTGTACGTCTGAGATTCCTCTAAAATGGAAGCGTAATTCATTGCACCCACCACGTCTAGATTCGATCCATGCGAATTACAGCCGTTGTTGCCAGTAACGAGATTGCAAAGACTCGAAGTTGAAACGATCATTACTGGCTTCCTGGAGCGTGGAGTCATCATTGTTTCCTGTTACAAATTAATATAGTTTTAATTGCGTTACATATAATTCTAGCATTATATTTCTAATTATTATATATATATATAATATTTCAAATTTATATACCTGCATGGCTTTTGTCATTTTTGTTGCGCTTTGTGTAATCGGACTCATGCTTTTGTCGCTGTTAGTAATAGGAGTCAAGATGTAATCGTTAGTGGCCAAGCTTTGTCGCAATAAACTTGACGGTGTTGATGTGTGAACAGCATACACATTTCTGAATCGACTTCTAACAATCGGAGATTGTAAATTACGTGTACATGCGTTTTCGGTACAGGGTTCAACATTCAAAGTAGTTTCAGACGATTTCATGCTCGGTGTACAAGTCTTCAAAGGGGGGGTTTGTACATTCGTCATTACGGTAAATGAAAGCATTGGTTCCGATTTTTGCCGCACTAACTCGGTATTATTTGTTAACGAGTTATCACAGTGAATTACATTGTGAGTGGAATACATGTCGGGTGGCTCACTTAGTTGACGCGTCAATTTGCCAGCATTAGATTCACCATTGTCGCTGGTCATTGCGTTCGTTTCTTGTAAACTTGTAGCCATACCGAGTTCCATCGAACCTAAACTCTGTTTTGCATCATGCACACTTTTTCCATCTAGCTCGTCTCTCATATCTGGAGATTGATCACACAGCTTGCTTTTTACTTTATAACTTGTCAAAGTTTCATTATTAAGGCTATCACTACTCATGTGTTTGGCTTGTAAAAGATCATTATCGATTGTATTACAGGTATCCGTACTAAGTTCATCGTTTGATTTGCTAAGAAGTGTTCTTGCTGGAAGCAACGAATCTTCCAATTTCTGTATAGTACATGCGAAAAAAGATATTAGATAAGAGTAAACGTGCTATTGTTAAAGACACATAATAAACATACAATGAAAAAATATAAAGAATCTCACCGTTGCCAATATATTTTCTTCGCTGCTCGATCTAGTAATATTGCATCCAGCGTTGTCAACAAACTTTTTGTGGCCCAAGATTTTCTTTTGAAAGATGTGTTTCTTGATAGAATCTCCAAGACTCTTGGTTTTACAATTCTTCACGTGCCTAGGTGTACCTTGTCCGTTTTCTTTGTTAAACTGTTTCACGAGCCGCCGCTTCTTGGCTGATTCCGGCATAGCTTGTATGTGAGCATATAGCTGAGCCAAAGCTGCTTGAGTATCTTGCGTAGAATTCGCTTTCGCCGTTAAATTGCGATCGACAAAACTGAATACAGTGTGAGCTGTACTAGTTGCGTCTGGTATCGACTCGTTCAACTGTAATTGTAAATCTTTCTTAGTGTGCAAAAAGTAAGATAGAATATTGCTGTAAATTTTAAACTTACGTCAGTCTTCTTCGGGCTCAACAATTTTCTTTCTTGTTCCACCCAGTACGCTCTTATATCTGTAGCCAATTTCGGTGGGATCTCAAAAAACTCTGTTCCTTTTCTAATCATAAATGCAACTAGACACGACAGATTCTGCGAATTAATATGCAAGGCTTCAGGTGACAATCTTCGTGGACACAATAAATGCGGCGTGAAGAGAGTGGCCAGTGTGTCGCTATTCATTTTGTTGCTATGCTCATAACTTGCAGTCTTATTTAACAAAGTGAGAATAGCTTTGAGCAAAATTCTATTAGGAGGTGGCAAAAGCAGAAGAAGTAGTTGTAATGAACTCAACAATCTGGCATCATTTGTCTTCCCATCCAAGCTGCATAATTCTATGAATAATTTACTTATGTAAATAATTTAATTTATGGTCATAGCAAACATGTTATATATACATATGTATGCTTTTTTTTATTACCAGCTATCTGGCAATGTGCTGGATAATGTAAATCTGTCAGAAGTGGTTCTGATAATTCTGACAGGAATCCTTTCAACACTGAGGCACAGTCGTGCACACTAAACCGACCATCGTCAAGATCTAAAGATACACCTTGAGACATAGCTGTCTTTAAATCCTGTTGCCTCGTTAACTTTCCAGTACGTCGAAATATTCCCTCTTGTACGATGTCTGTATTGAGAAAAGAGAAATACATTTAACTCCGTTACATTCACATCATTCGATATCCTTACTTACTTTGTTCTTGGGACAAATAATCTATCAATTGTGTCACTTGATTTATGCCATCTTCAGATAACATAACACCTTCTGTGCCCTTTTCTAAACTTACTGACGACTTAGACTTCTTGGCGAAGCTTAAAAGACCCCATTTTTTCAGTCTTGCTTTCTCAGTAATACCATCGCTGCTGAAAAAGTCAATCAAAATATGTATTACATGACATTTTACTATTAATGCTTTTATAACAATATTATAACAATAGTTCGCTCTTATCATCATTTACAGCTAATAAGTCAGCGGTCGAGCGTTGTCAACAAAACCGAAAGAGAAAGTCAATGAAACACAAAACTAGAGTTTACTATTCGAAGCACGATATCAAGAAACGTTAATGCAGGTGATAAGAGGCCGGATATCGCTTACTCTTCCGTATTAAGATCCAATTCGAAGGACAGGTGCATTTTCACAAGCGTGTGAAACTGTTCGGGGTTGACTTTTCGCATTCTGAAAGCCAACTTTCCGTCCACTCCATCGTTAAAATCTGCCATCGTTGTGATTAGCGACTCGTACAACAATTTAAACGCGCTCTTACATGTTGAATGTCCGATTTCGGCAGTGATACCACACGCGTAAAAAAATACAAATGCATTATCTACGAATATCCAGATGTGAATCGTTTGTTTCGAAAAGATTCGTATAGGGAATTACAAGTACTTTGATCGAATAGGACAAAAGTACTCTCATTGTTCTGATTGGCCAGACGCTAAGCGTGCAACATTTGTCTAAAGTCAGTAGTTCAATGCGTAGTTTGATACGGGCTTTACTGGACGGCTCCCTCTAGTTTGTCGCTTTTGAGTTTTTTTCTGCATCAATACATGGTCTATGCCATACAAAACTTTACGCCATGCACGGGCATGACAACGGAAGACACCTGTGACCGCTGCGAGGTGTGTGTAAACGTGGAAGGGATAACATGGCTACCGCCTGGTGACGTTCTGTTCGCCGTGGTGATATCAGATGCTCGGAAAAACATCTGGCGACTATCTGGCGACGTGCTGTCAATAGCGTTTCGTCGAAAGGGTATCGTGCGGATAGATAAAAACTGTCCTTGTAGGCCTGTGCTGTGAATGAACGCGATGATGAACATGTGGAAAGTGCGGGAGCTGATGGACAAGGCGTAAGTTCAATCCCGAAGCGAGATATAACCTTGCTTTCGCTTTTTTTTGGAGCGCATTCCGCTGCATTGCCTCCCGCGAGTGCATCTCGTTTCTTACTGGCGTGTGATTGTGATAAATGATCGAAAATCATACAATACATATATATCGCTTTGCCCGAGTATGATCAGAAATATCACGCACACGCAATACCTCTTGACTCTTATTGTGGCAAGGAACGCGAGAGACGTTGGAAAATCCGGCGGATTACGTCGCTTCTGCTCGTACGAGAATATGTAATCGCTTTCGACACGTCTCGTTCACGAGCGGCGGAGGACGAGGAACGGGGTGAGGGAGAGAGACTCGTAAAACTGGAACGGTGCGGATAATTTTATGGCGCGACCTTGGGATTCGATAGTACATAATTCGAGGTGATAAAACCATGTCGAAAACAATTGTGTATTACACGCGTTTTCAGGTGCGCGTGTATTTTACATACTTTATCAGTGTTTTCGACGTTTTCGACGTTTTTCCAACTTGAATTCTTTTCCGCGCTTTTGAAAACATCTCCGCGTTCCTTGCCAGTAATTTTTTAACGTTTAATTGGAATGCGAAATTTGGAATTTTATGCTTCATTATATATAAGTAAAAAAATGCAGGAAATATTGTAGAACATATTCTTGAAAATTCGCACCTTGAAATTTTAGTTTCCAGTCGAAAAATCAATTCTTGAAATCTCAATTTATTCTTAATACTTTTTAAATTTATTATTTATTTCAGCTCAATTTTTTTTATTGATTTATAATCTGGATTTTTATTTATTGCCGATATTTTGGTTCGAGTATCGAAAGACATAAGACATCTCATAATTATCCAGTTACATTATTTTAATGCGTGTTGTAAACAGGATACAATAGAAGAAGGTATTCATTCATGCGATATAAGATTCCAATTCGTATTGCTTGCGCACGAATACCCGTTTAGAGTTACGAAAGTATTCGACTCGCGTACTATTTCTCGTATTGTATTAGCTTTTGCGCGTGTTTAAAATAATGTCGTTTGTTGAAATTTGTTTCATTTAAAAAAAATTTTAATTTGATATTCGAATGATATATTTGAATAAAAATAATATTACGACACGGCTTTTGATACAAAAAATAATTTATTAAAATACATTTATAATTTAAAATATCGTTAGGGAAATTTTATCTCTTTATATTCCATTAAACGATATATATTAATAACAAAGTCCGAGTGTTATGTATATTTGTTTGTTTAAAAAGAAATTGTTTAAAAAAAACTGTTAAATGAATTTACCTGAAATATTTTTTATATCTATACTACTAATAATATTTTTAATGTAATATAAATATAAATTAATTAAGTAACTAATCTTTTTGTTTGAAACAGCATTGATTAAAGACCATTGTATAATTAACTCAAACTAGCAAACTAATAATCTCTAATAAATTAATGTTTAGTTACCTTCGCAAACACATTTCAGTATTACCGGTTCGACGTAATAAACCGCGTGAGATACATCGCAAGCTGTAATAGCTTTAAACTGTAATCATTTACGTAATTCACGGCTGTGTGCACTTTTGTCGTCGCACGGATGCACGTACGTTGTTTGTAGACCAAACTAACGCAATAAATAGAGAGAGAGAGAGAGAGGGAGAGAGAAAGACAGGAAGAGGAAGAGAAACCATTGCGCTATACCTGTACTTAATTATTATTTATAAATAAAGTGACGTTAATAGGAAGACTATCATAAATCTCTAGCGTTGCGTGATCCAACTCAACGATGAGTATTATCGGATTTTATCGGCTTTTTTTGCAGAAATAATCACCATTGCGAGCAATGTGATATTATCACACGTGTATTAAGTACTCAATTATCAATAATTTATAGCTTTGTACGTTGCAAATTGTACGCAATGTGTTACGATGAAAAATTGCATTTGTAGGACTAATGTCGTCATGAATTACACGGAAACAGAGGCCAAAGTTAGGGAGGCAACTAATGACGACGCATGGGGTCCCACAGGTACGATTAGCGATAACGCTTGTTCGAGCGATAACTTTACCATGAATTGAGATACACGTACAAATTAATTAAATCGAATCCATTACTTTTTAAGGCGCAATGATGCAAGAACTTGCTCAGGCTACATTCACATACGAACAGTTTCCAGAAGTAATGTCCATGCTCTGGAAAAGAATGTTGCAAGAAAATAAACGAAACTGGCGACGAACGTACAAGGTACGAACACGGTTCTCCAGTGAACATTTCTGAGAAAGCGTACAAAATAAGAATACGAGTTTAGAAAATTAAATAAGATAAGATTTTCATATTATAAATTAGTAAATAAAATGCGTAAACGAGTGAAAGCGTGTTTCATCGGTATTTCACTAATTTATCTAATTAATTTCCGTCTTCTTTTTTTTACAGTCGTTACTTCTTCTTAATTACTTAGTCCGCAATGGCTCGGAACGAGTCGTCACGTCGTCACGCGAACATATTTATGATCTCAGATCTTTAGAAAATTACACGTGCATCGACGAATTTGGGAAGGATCAAGGAATAAATATTAGACATAAAGTTAGGGAATTAATTGACTTTATTCAAGACGATGATAAACTTAGGGAGGAAAGGAAAAAGGCCAAGAAAAATAAAGACAAATACGTTGGTTTATCGAGCGAAGCGATGGGAATGAGATTTGGGGGTGGCGATAGATGGATGGACAATCCCAAGTGGAACAAATCCGGCGCAGAGACGTATAATGACTGGGACAATCATGGAAACAATCGTGGAAAAGGATTCGAGGATGCGAACAACAGGTGTGTATCTAACGAATTGCACCTTTCGAATTTTTTTCTTACAACTTTTTATATTATACAGCGACGATGGCGAAAGAGAAGACTCGGACAATGATACTAGCCCAAAGAAAAGTGGAAGAGAATACAGAGACACGTTGGACAATACAAACCAAATCGGTAAATCTGCTCAAATATCTGCACCTTCTGCAAACGCATCCCCCGCACGGACAGCGAGAAATATTAAGAAAGTAGATCTCGGAGCAGCGGCGAATTATGGAAAGGAGCAATCTAATGTAAGTTTAGAAAGCGAGGGTCGCTGCGAATCACGATAATTCACATTCAATTTTGTTTTACTTACAGAATAGTGCACCAGTACAACAAAGTAATAATTTATCATCGCCGACAAATCAGCAGAAGACGAAAAATGACATATTAAACGATATTTTTGAATCACAGAGTGATAATAACAGATTGGACGACGATGATTTCAATCCACGAGCGAGCACTCAATCTTTCGTTCAGCCGCAAAATGCGAATTTAGAATTCGGCGATTTTGCTAGCGCGTTTAATAATTCCGCGACGGTCAAGACAAAGGAAAGCAACGACGAATTTGCCGACTTTACATCTGCCTTTAATAATGTAACGATATCTAATCCTCCAAGCCAGCCTCAATTGCCACAATCGCCACAATCGCAAATCAATTTGATGGGTGTAACAATACCAATTGTAAATAATCCAAATAATGTGAACGTCAGTAATGCAATGTACGCCAATACAATGCAAACAGGCACGACAGCGTTCACCGGAAGCGCCGTTATCGAAAATCCGAAAACGTCTAACGATCTATTTGATTTATCACCGCAGGATCTTAATAATCAAATAACGAATAACAATACAGGTGAGATTGCACATTAATTGCATGAATAATCGCATAGGTAAAATTTAATAAGACAGTCGAAAGTAAATCATCTGGCGTTCAGCTCGCAATTATCAATCAATATTTATTTTTTTAATCTTCGAGATGCTTTCATTATTTTTCACGCTATATTATTTATATTATTTCTTTCAGTGACTTCAAATACAGATCTCTTGTCGGACTTGGATAGTTTAAATGCCCCCGCTATGAGGTTACCTGACGGGCGAGTAAGCGGTTCTAACAATTCAAACATTTTTATGGGTATGAATAACACACCTTCCAACGCCGTTAATTACACAGGTGAGTGCAGTTAAATATGCTTGAATTTTAATGGCATCTTTTTGTAGTCATAAGTCAATATATAGCACATATACGATATTTGTACAATTTAATATATTTATACAAATCCTAAGACGCGTAAAAGATGCAATGTTAAAATTTCTGAGCCATTCCGGCATTATTAATTAACTGTTTGATAAAGATATATAAATTTGAAGTTGCATGTGTTTCCGTAAATAAGCATTCACGTATGATGCACATCGGAGTTTGAAGCTAATGTAATTCCCACAAGAGAGCCTTTCCTTGCAGCTCATAAAAACGAAGAGAACGTTGCGACGGCCGAGAATCTTTCGAATAATGCCGCCAATCAATTGTTGGAAGTGTTATGCACCATGTGCCGTATTAAAAGTCGCACCGATCTGGAAAGAATAAGATCATCCGTTTCGAACTACATCAGATTTTTACCAGGGCCTCTCACTCCTCAAAAATATAACGGTCTTGATTCCGATACGAAAGTGGATGCCATATTGTACGGAAGAATTTTGGAGGAAATTATCGACAAGTTTGATCACGATTGGCCGTTAAGCAATGATGGCTTGGATTCCACGATCAAGAAGTTGATAATTGTCGACGGTGCAACAGTCTTCATGTTATCGGAGTCTTTGCGGGCTCTGACCACCGCTTTAAACGAATCGAAAAATCAGAGCAAAATTCGCGTTATCTCAGTAATATTGGAAGATCTGTTGAAGAGCGATGCAATATTTTCGGCAGTAGTGGATGTATGCAGACACGAAACGCAATCCTGCATGCAGCAGGAGGAACTAGATCAAACTTGGCGAAGTACAATACAAATATTGATCTCCCTGCCCAATCGCGTGTCTAATAAACTACAGTTTGACACGTCGAAATTCTACACGCCACAAATTTACATGAAGATGCTCTGTTTCCATATATCTTGCGCGATATCGTTCGTCAACGATGGATTATGCAAATACGACATTAAGCCAAGAATAGTCGGACTTTCATCTTTAATCAGCAAGATTATAATTAGTCTAAAGCCAAGTAATTTTACGTGCTTCGTCGACATCTTCGAGGAGTGGTGTTTTGAAAATAAGAAAAATGAGCGGCGCTTCGTCGAAAGTATATTTCGCGAATTAGATTCAGCCGCCATTGAATACGTAGCCATATTATTTTTGAAGCATTGCGATCCTAAGCTCGGCACGCGTCCCGTTTTCGGAAATTTATTGACGGAATCAAATTGGAAGTACATTTTAACGACCAAAATTCCTCTAATGCGTTATTACGAGGACGAGAAGCTAGTTGTAAACTTAATTTTCTACTTGGCGTCTTTTTTGAACGAAAATTGTATCTTATCGGAATTGTTAATTAAACTCTTAGAGGTTTGGAGCGACGGGAGTATTTTGAATCACACATCTATGGAGCAGCAGAAGTATATTACGCAGTTAATTATTTTATCTGTAAAAGTGTGTAAAGATCGTCTAAAGGATGACGAAAGAAAGCAGTGCGAAAAGCTATTGCTGTCTGGAGTATCTGTTCATCTTGAGTGCACAGATACAAATATAAGAGCGATGGGCATGTTGACCGGCGAGATTTGTATAAACTTATTGTCTAACATAGATGATGAATCGAAATTGAAGTTCGAATATGACAAGATGCCTGTAAAAGTGTCAGAATTACTCGAGTCTCTGAAGAATTTAAATGCGTTCGCATCGACCGTAGATCTGCAAGAACAATACGAGCGAAGCGGCGATTTGATTACTGAAAGTATTATTTTCGATTCTCTGAGTAGCAGGAAAATCTATGAATTAGGCATCGACTGCGGTATTTTATCCAGATTCGAGAGTCCGTCGAATGGAAAAGTTGAAAATAACACGCAGTTGGCGACAAATGGCGCGATAAAGGATCATCTAGTGACGAAAAACGAGTCGAAGCAACAGGTGGAACAAAATAGCGATGATTCGGATGACGTGGACAGCGACGATGATTTAGTTCCTTACGATATGAGTGACAACAAACCATTTAGCAAGGTGCGCCCGACATATTTGCGTGATGTGCTCAACAATTTAACGGATGACAAGACCATTTCCAATCCCGACATTTTCTCTGAATCCCTGCTGGCATGCGAAGAATTAATACTAACGCAGCTGCCGAACGACGATGCATCCTTCGCAATAGAACTCCTGTCACTTCTCGCCACGCTGAGGCAACAGTCTTACGTCGAGGACTTTGAACTCGTGATTTTCAAATGTTGCGTGGCGATTGTGACTGTGCGTCCGAAGGAATGCGCCGAATTCCTGTGTAAAGAGTTTTACGAGGACGTCGGGAAGTACTCGCTGAACCAGCGCTTGCTGTTTCTGAATATACTGGCCGAATCTGCGAAACAGCTGTCAAAAATCGACGTCGGCAGCGCGGACAGCGCCGACGACGCCATCGATGCAGCGATTAAGGAGAAACGAATTCCGAGCCGTATATCGCTTTTCATCGACGCGGAGGAACGTAAAAAGCAACAAGTGTGGTACGATGAGGACGTCGATCTGGAAATGACGGAGAGTGGATCTGCAAACTGGCGAGAAGTCGTCGACAAAAGAATCGAGTCGCGCACGAGACGATTCGCGCATAATTCCAAGTCTCCCAAGATATATGTCAATCACTTCGGCAATGTCGTATCGTCATTTTTCTATCCGCTTTTGTACGGCTTCGGCCGTCACGATAAGCTGAAAGATTTAAAGGTTTATGCGGATCAAGAAAATATCCTACTGCTACGTTTCTTGAAAACGTTATCTGCCATAATGTTGGCGGCGCAGAACTGTCCATTGGCATTGAAGATGGGCAAGGAGATATTGGAGCTCACGTGGACGTTGCGGATTCACGATGAAGCGACAGTGAGATTAGCTGTTACGGAAAATATCGGATCCGTGCTCGTCGCGGTGCCGAAAGACGCTGTCGTCGACGAACTGTCTGAGCTACTGCTGGAAATAAGAGAGTGGCTTCTGTTGTCGCAAAATGTCATTTACGGCGAACACGATGCAAATTGTAGAGCTCTGAATGCAAAAGTGCTGTCCTTTATCGATACAATTATCGGCTCGACGTTAACTAAAGTATAAATTAGTCAGGCATGTATAACAATGAACTTGTTATCTCATATTACTTATAAGAAAAATTTTCTGCAGTATTATGTTCGTATGTACATTATGTATGAATACATTTACGTAGGACGTTTTGTTTTAGAATTAATTTTCTTGCTTACAAAAATTATGCAAATATTGCGTTGTAATCGATGATACTCTAAACGAGAGTGCACACGTATGTCGTTAATGAAAGCTTTTGATTTCACTGGCTAAAATGTTCAACATGTATTTGTATGAATCTGTGTAATATAAAACAAACTTATGTATAATCCAATTAATACAATAATTACATCATAATACATATTTTACTTAATAAAGCTAATATTTAATATCAATGCTAATCAATGTTAATTTCAATAAATTTGCAGCTCGAATAAAGTGACTCCGTTTTCATAATTACATTTTGACGTGATATTTTTATTATGTATATAAATTTGCACCGAATTTTAATAGCAATATGGCATGCACAGCGGTTGCAATATTGCGAACTAAAATCAATGTCATATTTAGGAACGATCGGATTGTCGCCCGTTACAAATCTTCTTCCACCTACATCCACGAATACTAAGAATCAAACGTCCAATAATACATCCACGCAAGTCGGTTCGACCTGGGCTGGTTCGGGATTAAATATCGACCTCGATAACATAATGGGTGGTAAATCGAAACACTCAGGCCCAGCGCCGACGATGAATCAGTTAGCGAGTAATAGCCCACAACATCAGATCAAGATGACACGTAAGTAATCCCTTAATAGTCTGTTATATTGATACCAAAGGTTTATCACTTTTTTATTAAGACTCCGCTATTCTCTTATCAATCTTACATTGCTGTAATAAACTTCGGCTGGATAAAATCTTATCTTGTTTTCTTGTGTTTCATTAACTGCGCATGATAAATTAGTTATTGTAGTCTAAACATCAAGCTTTTATGTGAAAGCCTGCAAATAAGGGTGAAATGAGGGTGAAATCTATATATATATATCCATAGCACCAGGAATGGGTTACATGTCACCGATGGTGCAGCCTCCACCGCAAAATCAACAGCAGCAGCCCAACGCAACGTTCTTTCCCGCATTCCCATAAAGGACTATCGAGTAATTTAGGGTAGGACAAAATCTCAATGCACAATATACAAGGATTAAGGCTTTGCGCGAAATTCGTTACGGGCTATTTTATTGATTCGAAGATAATAAATCTCACTTTTTCCGCCTGGGCCAAAACTCTCCAATTTATACAGGGTTCAACGATTATAACATATATTGAGATATTTTTTATTATCGTTCAGCCCTAGGCGCTACGTGATTTAAGAAGCGGACGGAGGAGGCGAGTGTTCAAAGATTAATACAGTGCAGGATAGATTGAAGCATTCGTCAGTATTTTTTAACCCTTATTTGTCTAAGGAGTAACTCGATGCCACAATACAGGTTCTTGAAAATTAGGACTTGTATAAAAAATAATATACGATAAAAAAAAGAGACACAAATGCAAATAATATACAATAATAATGAATAATATATAAAGAAATGAATCATTTTTCTGTGCAAGGCAGCCTGGTGTATAATTTAAGCCAATAATTACACGTTAAAAGACAAAGTCGACGATAAGCAGCATTCCTCTGAAACTCAGAATTATGTGTAATTTCAGTAATATGCGTTGTACTACATGCGAATATTACGCGGGAACAATATTGGCAGGAATTATCACACTGTGTGTATTTTATAAATAATGTATATTAGGCTCGGAGGAATCGGGATTATGCCTTATTTTATAGACGATGTATCATAAAAGTATATACATATATTGTGAAAAATTCGAAAAGGCATAATCTAATTAATTGTATTCACTTAACATCACGCGTACATGAACGCGACGGATGAAAGGATCGATGCTTTTATAACAATAGACTACGGATGATGCAGCTGCGATAGTCGTTAAAGACGTATGTGTGTAAAATGAGAAACGGCAGCATAGGCGTTTTTGCAAGGAGAGAATGAATCATTAGTAGATATTATTAATAAGTGCTTCCCTTCTCTCTTACGATTACTATGGCTGGAAAAACTACGATTATTGATGCCCTTTCGTAGAAAAGGGCGTAGATAGAACGATATTTTTAGCATTTCTCGTAAAATTTGAATTGAATCTATGCACAAAATCGGCGAGAGGAGACTTTCGTGCCCGATTCAAACATCAATTACGTGATTACAATTCAAATGTAAATTGTTTAAGGATGGATTAATTGCGTAATTAGCATAGAAGTTTAAAGGAGAAATTAATCTTTGCTATTATATGATATTACATAGTTATCATAAATCGTGAGCGATGGAAGATCACACATTAGCATTTGATTATATCTTACTAACAATGAAATAATGCATATCCTTCGACATAAATGTTTATGGAATTATTACCACTTCGTAATTAATTCTAAGCAGCTAATTAATATCACGTTATTATGTTAATTAACATATATAATCACGATCGTCCGTTTACAATCGTTATTACTTTTAATTTAGTTTATCTTTGCTGCATGATATTGAAATATTTTACATTATTTACTGAGAAATTTTTTACATTACTTACTGAGAAATATTTTCCATTATTTATATTGAGAAAATTGTTATTTTTGAGTTATGACAAAAAATTTACGTCGTCTAAATTTTTATTTACTCTACATACATATTTAAAAAAAAGAAATATTTGTATGTTTATCTTGTTGCTTTGTAACAACAATATGCAGAAAATTATTTATTTGTAACTTTCCGCAATATGCCAACAGAAAGTTACGTTATTATTGAAATTATTTCAAATTCAGTGGCAAAGTTAAACATATACACATGTGTGTGTTGTAAGAATGGTTTTTATTACGGATCTATTGTTATTGCAGTTGCAACACACGTAGCATTAATATAACGAGATTAAAAATTTCAGAAGCAATTGATATTAATAGAAGCCATTCTGTAATTCCGCAGAAAAGAAAAAAGTATCATGTCGAATAGTTATCTAATTGTTTTAGCTCTTGTTTTTGCTCTGAAGAGAAGAGCTTTCATGCGAGTACCAGAGACTGAATTATGTAAAGGCGAACGATCCTTTACATTTTCCATTATTTGAGCATTTTATATGAGGCAAGATGATGAACACATAGGCAAGGATATATTTTTCAAATATGAAAATGTATTGTACAAATATAAAGAGAGAAAAATCATTTTAGTCAATTCAACGCATAAAGAATCATCAGCCGATTATTAATGTAACAAAGTGTTATTACGGGGGTGTATGTACAGTTTAGTGTTATAAAACCCTTTGTAAAACTCGAAGTAAACACAAATTGCAAAAACGCACCTATTAGTTTCCTTGTAGTTTGCGAATTTTGCAATATCTTGCTCGAGACAAATTGTTTCTTGTTAAAAAAAAGAAATTAAATTTGAGATTGTATTGCATTTCTGTATTATTTACGCGCGATAATATTGTTTATGATATTAGAACGGATGTACTGTTGTAAATTTTTAAGTTTTTCATCTTATATATTTGATCTTTAAGTGTTGACTCTTGCAAGTTGAATTATTTTTAAGTGTTATAAAGAAAATTTGGAAATTAAACATCAGATATTTATATTATCATTACAAATAACTTAAATGTAATAAATATCTGGAAATACATATTGCACTATACATATCACAATATTAATCGCGCGTAAGTCCGATATAATGTTACATTCAATTTCGCGTGAAATTTATATTCAACAAACGATTAGTCCTCCAATATGAATCATAGCAGTAATACATTGCTTATATTTAAAACAGCTGAATCGTCGATTTTTGACACTCTGAGATTTCGCTAGATTCAGTAATTTTATTGTAATTATTGTTTAAATATTTATACTTACTTTACAAACTTATCATTATTAAATGCTAATTGGTGCTGGTGTTAACTGAATACTGAATACTTTTATTAACGCTGCATATTTTTATTTATTTTTTATTTTATTACAATTACCTCTCTTCTCCTGTATGATGTCCATCAATATTGAAAAAGTAGCAAATCGTGAGAACATAAAATTTCTTTTATTTAATATCGTTTTTTTATAATACATACATAAATGCTAGATGATAAATTGTCAATCATTTAAAAAATGTTTGTAATTGTCAATAATTTTATGTATGTATTATAGAAAACAATATTATATTGGTAAAAGAAATTTTGTGTTCTCACGATTTGCTACTTTTTCGATATATTGACGGACATGATATAATATAAATGATGATATAATCTAAATAATATTTAAGCGTCCTCTTTCGATTTCTTCTTCTTCTTTTTCTTCTTTTCATGATGATCATTTTCAGCGCCATTTTCAGCGCCATTTTCAGTGCCGTTTTCGATCACCTCTTTCTTTCTCTTTTTCTTCTTTGCTTCTTTTTCCTGTTGCATATTTTGTAACATTTTTGCTGTTTCCTCTACGGCCTCTCTCATTACGTCTACATTTTTTTTGGGTTCTTTGCCAGTTGTATAAAAGGTCAATCTATCTTCTACTTGTTGCCGTAATTTTTCACCGAATATTTTCACAGGTGTTTCGGCAAAACAATCGATTCTGGAAGCAATGGAGCATTTATTGGCCAGATATCTTGCAATTCTACCTTTATTTTTTGTACCAGCACGGCCAATAAATGTAGAGTGAAATAGAAGTCCATATTTCGGAGTATTTGATTTTCCACGGCTTTTTAATGCTCTGAACAAAGCTTTTTCCGCTCCCAATATCTGAACAGTAGATGCCGGAGCCTTTGCCAAATTAGTTAATGATCCAGCGTGCGCTATCAATCTGGCGCCAACTTGATCTCCAATTAAAGTAGCCAAGTTTGGTGCTATTCCCGCCATTTTCGACGTTAAATATTTGGCCATCTTCTTTCTGTACTCCACTAATCCGACAACGCGTTCAGCGAAGATTTCAACGTTCATTAAATCAACCGGACTTATGTCCATTCCCATAGAAGACTTAGCTGCGTCAATGATGGCTTGAGCTCTAGCACTATCCATAACTATTTCTTCCAATGTTGTGATTTTGTCATCTATCAATTCTTTTCTATTTTTTATCACTCGTGCCACTTTTGCGTATGTATAATTTTCGGGAACTATCTTCGCGAGTTCTGGAAAGTGATATCCGTACCATTCTCTGCAATCAGAACAAAAACTAAAGTTATTTTCAAGTCTATTTATTTGCAATGTAATCAAAAAGTATACTACGCATACCTTATACGCATGCTGAACGTGTTGATGTCCTTGTCCAATTGGTCCAATAAGGATATGCTCTGGATAATCATGTTATCCACTCGATTCACGTTGAATTTAACCTTGGCTCTTGAATAACTATGTCCAAGACCTAACTGTGCAACTGCTGCATTCTGAGGAGTCAAGCCTTTCACTAAATTAGGAAAGTGAAGTCTTATTCCTCGAAGAATTTCAAAAACGGCATTGCCAAGTTCGCATTTTATTCCCAAGGTTTCAGTGATATGGGAACCGAGTTTGGGATCCGCAACACCCAGAGTAACAGGATGCTGTTTAGTGGATTCTGGTATGCAACCATCTAAGAAAATCTTCAGATCTTCTGTGACGATTCCTTCAGAAATACTGTTGATATTTTCCAGGGCAGATAATGCTGTTTTGAAGGGTGAAAATCCAACCAGATTTACGATCGAACGGAAACGTGACAGTTCCGTTACCGACGCCTCCACCTGAGGCAACATCATTCCAATCTCTTCAAACTGTTTAACTTGGAATACAGCATATCCAACGGCATGCTCATACAGAATAAAGAGTTTCGACTGTAAAGCAAGCAAATAGTATTACTTATATTGTTTCATATAGTTTTCTATGAATACTTTGTGATATTGATTTTTTTGTACTTGTTTTACATGTAAATTTAATTCTCTAGAATTTCTACTCTATAAAATTATGCTTCAATGTTATAATTGCTATAATTTAATACTGATACAATAATCCTATTCTATTATTATTTTATTTTTATTTTTTTAGCATTGTTATTATCTCTTTTCTTTCTCATATTACATGATTATCTATGTTTATATTTATATTTTATTTTACTTAAATGTGTTCTATTATGTTTATGTTTGCATGTATTATATCTTATAATATTGTGTGACTCTTATATTGCAACTTGATAAATAAATAAATAAATAAATTATCATGTATCATGAATCCATTCATTTTGATGAGAGGTTAACATCACAACTGATAACAGTCACCTATAAAGTACATGATAACTATTTATTTATTTATTTATCAATAGCTACAATATAAGAATTACACAATATCACAAGTTTATAGCAATTATAACATTGAAGCATGATTTTATAGAGTAAAAATTCTAGATTTTATAGGATAAAAATGCCACGCTCACGTAGTGTATGATACATTGTTTTAATCATATTAAGTAGAAAAATTTAGATATTATAATGAATAATTTGTCTAACTGTTATATGATTTAGAAATTATCATATATACTTACCATTTTTTATATTTTAATCACTTTAAGATCCTAATCTCTCCGTACCACGTTTATCAAATTTATCCATGTGCGTAACGAGCGTAACGTATGGAAGCGTACTAGGGCTGCGTTCCGAAATTCACTGCCTGTACTGAAAATCTACAATACACGTAACGTAAACTATAGATTTTCAGTGCCGGCAGTAAATTTCGGAACACAGCCTGGATATACAGCGGAAATAAAATAGTACGTGAATAATATGGGTAGTAGACGCTACAGCGCTGTACATTTCCTGCGTTTAGAGTCACTAGAATAGGAATCCAGACCACAGACTACGGGGTCTGGCCGATATATAGAAGGGTGCGTTCCGTTTCGTGCATAGACATAGGAATAAGGAGATGGAGTGTAAGCCGCGGGGGGTGAAGTCGCTTTCGGGGAGCGAGGACTACGGTCACATGGTACTTTGGTGCCGCATTGACGATTGGGTAAAGTTTGCGCAAGCGTAATATTTTATTTTGACCTAATAAAAATAACCTAAAATCACAGTGCAACATAGGAATCACAAACCACAATGCCACTGTGTATTGTAACAAATTGCAAAAATCGGACGGCAAGTCGTCCGATTTTAGGAGAAAATAAGAAAAATAATAATATATCATATCACAGGTAAAAAATTATGTTCTATTTACATGTATTAAGATTATATCAAAATGAGAGAAATAATATAAATTACACATGTAATATAACTTTTTCAATAGATTTCCAAAGAATGAAAAATTAAAAATGTTATGGTTGGACATCTTAAAGCTAAATATGGAGTCAGTTCCACCTGGAGCTAGAATTTGCTCCGCACATTTTAGCAAAGATGCTTTTGATTTGTCATCTAATACGAAAAGACTTCGACCAAATACACTACCGAACACAGGTATCAAATAATATTATTATCAAAATTGGGAAATGACACCTTTGTAGTGCTGTTCTTATTATAAGTTTCCTATTATAAGTTACTTTTTTATTTTACTTTTTGTAATAACGCGTTAGTAATATATATATATATATATATATATATATATATATATATATATATATATATATATATATAACATTACTTTTATAAAGTAACTTTCCCCATTCTGATTTATTATATGATTTACAAGATTATGTAGTTTGACTTGTTTATCGCTTTATACATACATCTTTTGTTTACTTGTTTAGAACACGTTGCAGTAGATGCAGTAGGAAATGTGGTTGCACATGTTTCAAAAAATTTTTATACAACTTCTAAAATAGATAGAGCTACATCTCCTATCTCTGGAAGCAGTCATTGTAAGAAATATTTAACTTTATTTAATAATATATACAATTTTATTTTTAATATTATACTATTTTACTTTTAATAACATATACAATTTTAATATATACATTTTTTCTAAAATTAAAATGTTTTACAAATTATTTGAAATTTTTTAGTTGTAGATCAGTCAACAAGTATGTCTCCACAGAGAGAAGATGACTCTCTTGAGAAAGTATATCTTTATAAAAAACTGCAGGATAAAAACAAGTTTTATTTAAAAAAGATCAAAGTTTTGCAACAGAAGGTTCGACGAAGCAAATCATGGATTATCTCTTTGAAGGCAATTCTTGATTTACTCAAAAAAAACAATCTATCGGAAACGGAACAACTACAAATATTACGAAATTATTTATATAAATGTACGTATAATAAACAATAAAATTGATAAAAGAAAAATTTTGTTATAAATTTATTGCGTTGTTGTCAAATAAAATATATTCAAATATACAAATTAATAAAGATTTTTGATATCTATAGATTTAAATTATTTAATAACTTTTAGTTGTTTAATTCTAATATCTCAATGATATGTATATTATTAACATTTTAGCATGTTGATTTATAAATAAAATATTGTGTTTTTTTATTTTATTCAAAATATTTTGTCATATTTATAATTGTAAACAAATTATCTGTTTTATTTTTAAATTTTGCGCATTTATGCTACAACCAATCACCAATGCGGCACCAAAGTATCACGTGACATATTCCCTGCGGAACTGACTTCACTCTCCTCGCCAAAAGTAAGATTTTATGCTCTGTCTCCTTATTTCTATGTCTATGGTTTTGTGCATGATGCGCAGCAATTGGTTCCGCCATTGTGCGTTGCACGTCCAATGAAAAATAGGACCAATCTGTCTAGATTTGTATTTCTAGGGACTCTATCTGCGATTTGAAACCTTTTATAACAATGTCGATTATGCAGTGCACCAATCGCTAAAAATTTCACTCGATTAACAAGAGATGTCGTTATCTCTATTTTTAAGCAGCGCATTACTTGACGTACAAATGCGCTAAAAATTCTATGATTGTTCTCAGATATTATCAAAAACTCTGCTATTATAATCCAACATATCACATAAAATAATTTATAATAATACCTATAGTCAATAAATGTTAGTTTTCGGCAAATATCTGCGAACTCTTTAAAAAAACCAACGTGTTTTTTCCCGCCAAATTTAGCCGCTTTCACAACACCGGATACACGGTGCCAACAGTGATAAAGCGCGCGACACGGTTAATCGCCCGCGTTTTTTTTTTTTTTTTTTTAATTAACATTTGACATCCGATTACTGGGACATTTATCTTGATTGTTGCGCAAACTTTTATCGATAGGCTCTTCAATCGCCCGTGCAAATCAGGTAAGTACGTGTATGCGTCTGCGATACCGATTCGCGCGCGAATTTCGTCAAGTTGGTAACAGCGGTCGCGGTTTGCACGCCGCTGGCTTCCGTTCGTGCGGTACACGGCTGCCAGGTGTGTGGAGGGTGCATATACTAGCATATACGCCGTTACCGTTGCGTGCATAGCCACGACGGTCAGCGGCCGTGTAAAGTCGCGCTTTGTTATGAGATCACCACAACGGGCAGGATTGGGCGATGATACTGAATCGCCGATTAGCGTCGCCGTGTCTTCTCGCGGCTCGACGTTAAATTTCCTTCCCGGTGCTGGCCTAGCGTGTATTCCCACAATTGAGAGCTATACGTACGTATAATCGTGCGTGCCATTTGGCTTGCACGAAGTGTCGCGCGTAAGAGCAACGTTCGCCGTTCGCGGGCGTTTGTTTCACCGTTTGCGGTATCGAGTTCACGCAACGCATTGCGAAAAGGAACCGTTGTCGTTGTAACGGTTGTCATTGTCAGTGTCACCGTCGAAATGCCACTACTACGCAAACAGCCGTTTCAGCGGCTTCACGTTTCGTCAGACTTTCGGGATGACGACGAAGTGTATCATTGCGAGGTTACGAACGAGATATTCAAGAATTACAAGTAAGTCCGCGACAACGAGATGCCGCGAATCAATCCTGTTGAATCGTCAGTCATTCTTATTTATTACTTGTATAGCGGTGCTTCATGTTGTATAGTGATTATAATTAGATGTAATTGTTTATTATAGCTGCAAGCTTGCTTTACATATATTGCTGTGTGAAAAATATGCCAATTATCAGCTAATTGGATGGCATAGAAATTCGCAGTCTTGTTGCAAAAATTACTAAACAGTTTAAAATGTGTCAACAATTAACTTTATCTATAGATTACTAAAAAATTTGATTAATGAAGATAAGTTTAATTTTACTCAAGAAATTAAAGCAAGAATTATTTCATTTATTAAATAGAATTTAATTCTCTTTTTTAATTTTTTATTTCTTTAATTTTTTTCTAAAGGCATGGCAGTGTAAACATTTAGTAAAATAATAAAAAGTAAAGTAAATGAATATATATATATATATATATATAAATTATTTTATATACATGGTAAATTTGATTACTTGTGTAACAAATGTTTTGTATATTACAGTGAATTTTGTGAGCGAATTATCTTGTGTAACTCACTTATATGGTCGTGCAGTATCACAGGTAGGACTAATATGACATTTGAGGAAGCTTTACAATGCGAAGAGAATGCAAAAAGGAGTTTAAAGGAATTTCCAATGGAGGTACAGTATAGTTTTGCACAATCTGTATTGAATATATTCACAGATGGACATGCTTTTATAAAACATTTAACATTTTTCAGCTGAGAATTCCTATACTATACCTTGCTAGTAAAACATTTAGGTCCTCTTTTAATGAGATGATTGAAGATGTTTATCAATTTGCAAGAGATCGCTATTTTGTAGGAGAAATGGTAGAGGCTAGTTTTACAGAAGATTCTTGGTGTAACTGTCATGTTCTTCAAGTCATTATACCCACAGAACAGCAAATTAAGGCATACATGAATGAAAATGGCAGGTAAATAAATTAATTTTATTATTTTATTTTATTTATTATATATTATATTCATTATTTTACACATGAATTCAACTCTATAATTATTTTTAGAAGTCTACAAGAACATTATTACCATCCACCGGCAAAATTATTTCGCTACGAAGTAGAACAATTGGATTCTGGAGATACTGATATCAGTGAGATTATGATAGTAGAAGCATCTCAGGTCAGACGACGAAAGCAGCATTACAGCAGAGAACGTAACAAGATATTTCTTCGTCAACTTTGTGAACAAAATAGTAGCGGTATATGGATTGTTAAAGTCAGTACAGAATTCAACGATTGCCTAAAAATATTTAAATGCTCTTACAACGTTAATTCTTATTTCATATGTTATAGGAAAACGTTTTGGAAAAGTATGGAATTAGCAAAGTACGTTTTGACACCATATTTGCTGGAACATTGCCAGATTTTACAGTGCGTGTAAAAAAATCTGTCAAACATAAGCAGGAATCCATAGACAAATATCTCACTTCAGGTGTGTCGAAGCAGAAATCACTTGAGAAAATGGATCCTCTGAAAAAAGTTAACGAGAGTGGAAAAGTTAATAACACTAGTGCGGCGAAGAAATATCGAAAACCGAGGTGAGATCTATTCGAATAAAGATTTTATCAATTTTTTGTTTAACATTTAAAAAAAATATTTTTAACTTTTTATTAATAGAATGAATGGCAAGCATAGAGAAGAACTTAAAGCGAAAGCTTTGGAGGAGAAAGCAAAGCGTAAAGAAGAAAGGGCGCTGAACAGTGAGCATAAAAAGGAGAAAAAGCAGAAGTTGGCGGCTTTGGCTGCATACGTGAGACAATGGAACAAACCAAGAGAAGATCTCGAGTGCGAAGATCTATGCCTCATTCCTGAGCCCACCGTTATTAAATGCAGCATACCAAATGAGAAATTTGGAGATTTTGCTATGATATCGGAATTTCTTCAATTTTTTAACGAAGAATTGGAAGTGTCTGTGTATTTTCCGGGAGGGTTCAATTTAGAATTATTGGAAAAGGCGTTATTAACCGAAGAAGCATCCGGTCCTTGGAGTGATCTTTTACAACTGCTATTATCAAATGTATTTAAATATCAAGCGGGAGAGGACAATGAAGTTAATGCAGAAACATCTACTTCGCTGGATGACATTAGTCGTTACGAAGATGCATCATCAATGACAAAAGCTATCAAACTCGCTACGATGGCTTCTAGATGGTGCGCGACTTATCAGGGATGCAAGTTATCAGAACTTACGTTAGATCACGTAACCCTCAGTGAAATTTTAAGGCAACATCTTTTAAGCTCTGGAGGACGTATAAGTGAAGCCGCTTCTAAATGGCGATATTCTCAGAAAGGTGTGATATAATTTTAATTATGATATAATATTAATTTATTTTAATATTAAATATGTTTTATATAAATATAATTATCCGTTATAGGTGGCTATACAAACATTGATGAGCCAGCGCTTCTTTTAAGAACAAATGAGAGTTACATGTTACGATTCTTGGGACACCGAAATGTTTGCGAGCTTAATTTGGATGACAAAATAAAGATTGTCATATGTCTAATCAATCAGTTACTTACATTTGCCTCGATACGTGACGCAATTGAGGAGCGGTATGATAAATTACATCAAGCAAAGAGAGAATTGAAGCTGTTTATGATTGCTGAACAGAAGAAGGAGAAGGAAGAAAAAGAAAAAATGCGGGAGCGTGAGAAGGAAGGAAAAGTCGAAGAAGAGGAGCCAAAGCCGAAAAAGATCACGCGTGGTAATGACGAAGAAAGGAAAAGAGAAGAATATGAAAACAAGCTAAAGGAGCTGCAGCAAGCTGTAAAGGATGACACAATGATGCTCTATTTGGGCGCAGATAGAGCTCACCGTAGATATTGGAGATTTACATCGATACCAGGTGCTTTTATTACATTCTTATTTTTAAAAAATGTTAAATGCTCACAATTGGAAATGAGAAATTTGTATTTTTTTCTGCATTATATTTCATATCTTGATTTTATAGCTCTAATCGAATATATAGATTTTATAATAAATTTAATATTATACTGATTTTCTCTGAAACGTTAAATTATTTGTCATCTTTTTCCATTTTAAATAATTTTCTGATTTTAAAAATATTTGTATGAATTTGTGACATTAGGCAACACATTTGTAAGTATTTTTTTTATGAAATTAAAGTCCACAATCGTATGCATACATACAAATATTAAATACACTATTGAAATTTATTGAATATAATATTTTTATAAGAGTATAGTGATGAAAAAGTTAAAAGCTTGTGTATGAAATTTTTCATTTTTAGTTCGTGCAAGTTGTTTGATATTATTTTTGCAAGATTTTTAAAAATATTTATAATGTTAATATATTAATATGCAATATCCAATTTTTTACGTAAAAATTGTCATTGATCAATCTCGATCTTGTTTGTTATAGGAGTATTTGTAGAAAATGATGAACGCTGGCCTGGAAACTGTCTTCCAGAGGGCACTCCGCACCATCCAGAGTTGCAAGATAAGGAGGCAACATATGCATATCTAAAAAATAAATTTGAGGACGAGTTTAGCGACAAGGAAAACAGTTTCAAAAAATCAAAAAAATCGCCCAAGAAACTTCTGTCTTCGGATAAAAATGGCGTCAAATCACCACGAAAGGAAACAAGTCCTCGAAAAGAATTTAAGCAGGATCTCATGAACATTAAAAGGAACTTGCTATTGTGTACGGGAGATAAAGACTGCCCTGTTCATTGCGAGAGATCAACAATTAGATGGAGTTTTTACGGAAACCAAGAGGATATTCAAGCATTAATAAACAGTTTAAGCACAAGGGGCATCAGGGAAAGCGAACTTAGAAACAATCTCGTACAAGAGATGGACAGCTTGCTCCTTGTTATCAATGAATGCCCTAACCACAAATTAAATCCCGATGTTGTAAGTAGATATTTTTTATGTTTAACTTTATATATCTTACTTGTACACAAATTTTCTATAATTACACGTCAAAGAGCGAAAAATAAGTGGGTATTCGCGCATAGTTTCCAGATTCCAGTAAAGCGCAAAATAAGACAAATAAGAAGAACAAATACGAGAATGCAAACTTGAACTTTCCTCCCGGCATGCCGATCGACGAAGTGATGGAAATGACTCTGAGAGATCATATTCTGGACTTCGAAGATAAGATCAACGCTGGTTGTTTGGGACACTTGAAGATTACCGATCGCGCGACCTGGAGAGACGCGATCAATAAGAGAAGTTACGACAAACAATGCGACAAATTGATATCTGCCGGTACTGAGATCGATATAGACACAGCCGCTAATATTATAACGGACAAGATAAAGAGCGAGTCCAAGCATAGTAGACCCGGCACCCCAGACTCCGAAGTCGGCAGTATTAGCATAAAGACTTACAAGGATCCAGGAATGTACTTAGGTCTGCCCGGTGAAGACGAAATGTTGCCAGAGCAAAAGCAGCAGGCAACTATCAAACAGATGGCTTGTGCTATTCTGCAATTGTCCCTTGCTATAGAACAGAGATATCTGCAGAGACCATTGGGGCCCGATCAGAAGGATAAGAAATGGTCGGGCGAGGAGGCACGAGAGAGATGGGAGCAATCGCTTCTAGCATCGACAAGTTGGTCGCAGTTGTTCGTTCATTTGAGCACTTTGCACAATAGTGTGGCATGGTACAAAAGTGCATTGAACGCACAGTGTCGCATATGTCGAAGGCGCAGAGACGCGGAGAACATGCTGCTTTGCGACGGATGCAACAGAGGACATCATCTTTATTGTCTGAAGCCGAAGCTTACTGTAATTAATATCTTCGCCGTGCTAAGAGTCGCTTAACACGCGACGGTGGTCGATTGATCTAGCATTTCGTTTATTTGCAGGCTGTACCAGCGGGAGATTGGTTCTGCACAGCGTGCAAACCGCCGGAGATAAAACCGAAGGAAAAAACTGAAAAGCGGAAAAGATTTGAGGATGAAATCGAGGACGAAGGAATATTGACCAAAGAAACGCGGCACAACCGCGCAAGGCGCGGTGTACTTCCTAGCGACGACGAGAACGAACAAGAAGATGACGATGATAAAGAAAGCGAGGAAGATGTGTAAGTTGTCGTCGTTTTGTAACATTAAGATTCGATTTAAAATTTTGTTGCTTATTTTTGTTCTTTTCTCATTTTTTCAGAAATATACGACCGGAATACCTGTGCGTGTCGTGCAGAAGTGACGGTAAACTGATCGCCTGCGATACATGTCCAAATCGTTATCATCTGGAATGCGTAGAACCGCCACTGTGGAGGGCGCCTAGAGGAAGATGGTCTTGCTCTAAATGCAAGGATAAGAAAAAGAATGCTACAAAAGGTAAAGACTAGAGTGAAAACTAGAAGAGAGAGAGAGAGATGATAACGGAAGGCTAGACTGGCGAGAATTTCTCCTGTTATTATTTAAACAAAATTTCTACACTCACAGTAGATTGACATAGCGATAGACAAAGTCTTTATAAGATTATTATAAGAAAGTTTCTTAGCGTTGAAATTATGTTGATAGTGAGGGGGCGCGAAAGGGAAAGAGACAAGGAGAGGCTGTGCGCAGCAGCAGCACGCTCTCGCATCCATGGCTTTGCCAAAAGCCTCCTCACTACAGAATCTACAGACTGGGACGGTCTGTATTGTAACTGTTTGTTCTCACTGTGTGTACACATAGCATCCTCATGGCCAATCTTTTTTTTTCCGTCTTTTTATTTGTTTGAAAGCATCGCATGTTAAACAAATGATGGGTCTGTTCATCTAAACTTTTCATAGTTTTACATTCGAGTTCTATCTAAGTTTTTAGGATATTATCATAAATCATGTATAGCATAAATCATGAAATTGATTTGTCATAAGTAGATAGTCAGTCATAGCGGTGTAACATTACATTCCTGTGAACACTTGATTTACATCTCAACTTATTGCTTTGGCAATGAAATCTGCTATTGCTAACTCATGTGCGTATCACGCAACATTAACTATAGCAATGAAACATTATTTCTTTTAGTGTATCTGTAAATCTAACTTGAATTTTGAAGCTAACATAAAAATGTAGTACGCTAACTAAACAAGATAATATTGAATGTGCAGATAGTAGCGCATCGGATGATACTGAACCCAGACAAACGAGACGTGCGACGAAGCGAGCTGCCGAAATCGAACACGAGGAAGACAAGAATTCCGTGAAAGGATCTATGATTAAATTACAAGATTTATTGAACGACATTAGGCACCACAGAGATTCGTGGCCGTTCATGTCGCCCGTTACGAAGGATGAGGTTCCAGATTATCACGATATCATTTCTAATCCGATGGACTTCGGAACGATTAAGACTAAGCTCAGTAACGGCGACTACGATGCGCTGGATAAATTCTTCGGTGATTGCCAGTTGGTTTTCGAAAATTGCAGGATGTACAACAAGGAACATAGTTCCGTGTATAAGTACGTATTAACGCCATTTTTGTTTGTTTTATGCAAGTTCGGATGCCAGAGATTATAAGACTAATACGCAGTATTCATTTATGTGTGTTTCACCTATATTATTAACAATAATTATATGCATATATTTTTAATTAACGTCACATAATTACTACTAACAATAAAATAATTGGCATCTTTGTTATTTCTCGGTATTTCTCATCTGTATGCTAACTTTGATTCATTATATGTACAAATTTTTTAATTAACTATTTAGATGTGATTCCGATTAGATTGATAGAGAAATATGCCGAATATAAATTTACAGTAGTATTTAGAATTATAGCTAGATAAAATGAAGCATTATCATTAAAAATATGCAAAATATTAGTCTACTCGCGATAGATTAGACGATTAATTGTGATTAATTAATTAACCATTTTATGGATTGCTCAATGGAAGGAATTGCTTTTTTCATACTCACTTGCAAAATTTACAAACACTTCGAATTGTCTCTGTAACTTTTAGTATATTACAAATCAGGCTTCGCTGTTGTTGATACGAATGATCTTTGGCCTCCGAACCAGTTTAGAAATATATGTGACAGAAGTGAGGCTATGCTTTGTTAAAAATAGTTACGTGTACAGGGCAGGTATGCGGTTATTCAAATACTTCGAGAAACGCTGCAAAGAATTAGGCTTGAACTTCGACGAAGAATTGTTTCAAGAACCCGAGACTAAGAGATTACGGTTGGATGACGATGTTGAAGAAAATAGCGCGTCAGATAGCGACGACGAACAGGAGGCGCAGAAGAAAAGATAGAAGCGGAGTACATATATCTCAGTGTAGCGCAGTGTACTCGTGAGATTGAAATCTGTGTGCTGCTCTCATAAATTTTATATATTTTAAACACAGCACACGGACTCACTTAATCGATACCGAGTGGTAAGCGGATTCCACATGTAGTTCTTGGGACGTTTTGTAAATTGTGTACTGATTCTTTCTACAGTGAGTAATAAGAAATTGTGTCGATAATTCAAGGGATAGTACAACTCTCTGAAAGGTTTATTTTTGCAAAAATTTTTTTCTACACGATGGAAGATTTATTGTTTTTCTTTGAGCCGATTTGTTCGAGGCTTCTTGTAATAAAGATGTACTCAGTATTATTTGCAGGAATGCATACGCATACTTTTAGATATCGCACGTATAGAACATTTTAAAACGAACATATACAATTAATTAGTTCCACTTGCTTTGATCAGTACAAGAGTAATAACTATTTTCTCTATAAGTGTAAACAAGAAAAGATTCTCAATATATTCTCGCATTGACAATTATTTATTATTATTATTTTAATATTATTCGCATAGAGTCAACAGCATATATACTCTTCGCTGTAGTTAAATTAAGCAACGTTAACTGTATGGTGAATTACATTATGCAAATTTTGTTTTTCTCTGGATAATCTATGCGCAAATTTTTATCATAGAATACGAGGATAGCTTTCGGAAAACTCATAAGAGATATAAGACGTTATTCACAAATTTGTTTGTAGATCTTGACAATAAAATTGGATACTTTTATACTACGTGTTTTATAACTATTGTCAACTGCAAAAATTGTTATCTTCGCATTATTTTTTAGAAAATTTCTGTTCACTGTCAATAGTACTTATTTTTCGTCTGCTGTTTTTTTTACCGTTTTACAATTTCAAACTAAATTTAAACAAGTTATGAAATATTAATGAACTTGTACAAAGCATTCATATAAAAAAAAGTTCTTTTTAGTCATGTATATTTTTTATGATTATTTTGGTAATATAGAGCTTCAAACAGATTTTTAAATTTAAGATTAATCATTTTCCTAGTTCATCCGCTTTTTTATATTTGTTATCGTCATTGTATTTTTTACACAAATACTTTTGAAATTTTCTCTTGCAAATCTCTGAAAAAATTTGAGATAAAATAAATTTTTACACTGAAAAGTAGTTTTGAAAGAACAAATGTATAAAGTTCTATTTTTGACTTGTTTTGAAATAATTAAAAATATTTTGAAAACAGTAGAACAAGAGTTTTTTTGTAAACTATGATAAAGCAGTCCAGATTAGTTAGTGTTAGTGATATTTAAATGCAAAATGCAAACACGTTTCGCGGATTAAATGTTGAACGTTTCTGCGATAATATAATGATACAGTATTATGATAATGAACGCAGAAGATTGCGCCGGAATCGTCCTGAAAGTTTGCGCGTGCATGGTGCGTCACACGTAAATTAAATTTAAACTCTCACGACTGATATGCGTCGCACGCCGTGTGCACAGTTCGGAACTTTCAACGGATTGCTCTTTTAAAGCTCACATCGATAAAGGCAGAGCTGACCCTGTCGCAAAAGATCCACAAATGTGTCGATCGATCGGCGGCTTGTAACTTCTGTTTACCATTAAAATCGATTTACTTTAAACTGCAATTATTAAAATACTTGAAATAAGTTTTTTTTTAAACAATCTATTCTCCTCAATCATCTCTACATAATTTGATTACGGATCAAATTTATTTATCCATTATGTGATGGATTACAGATTATCTTACATGTTAACAGTTGTCTAACAATTGTAATTTTACTTTAATGATGATCAGCGCCAGTGAACATATCGTGATGAGTTTTCTTCCATTTCTTAACATTCTCAGGAGAATATGCTGAAATTGGAGATAATAAATTATACATATACCTTTCACTCAGCATATGAAAACAAATTGCAACACTTACATAACTTTTGTATTTTGTAAAACAGAGGTAGTGATATTCCTATACCGATGAGCCAATACTTAAACATCCAACTATGGTTCACATAATATCTGAATGGAAACTGAGCAACCTTTGCGGATAAAGTATATGGATATTTCATAGGTCGATATGATCCAGATTCAGACATGTTGATTCTGTAACAAAGATATTTTAATTAAATTATTAGAATCTGATAGTGTAGATGATAATAGAAATCATAATAAATCAGTTTAAACATTAATAATTGATGAAAAAATCACAAAGTAAGCGTAAATGTGCTTAGTGTCAAACGTGATTACATGTATAGGTTATCTATCGATAACTTACAAAAATAACATAAAAGTTTCTTTTCGTTATATATTCAGATAAAATATAAACAAATATTTCATATATATAAATTGCACGTAACACTATTAATATAATAAATTGGAAATTTACATTTGAAACGGTACGATTTGTATGTCATAACTCCAACCTTCAAAGTGACACGTAACAATATAACCTATTTATCTTCAGAAATTAATGCACAGCACGATACCAAATTATAACACATTTGCTTTCTTGTTTAATCTTATACTTAATTATATTTCTAAATTACTTACAGTTTTAGATCAATCCCTAATCCCGATAAGTGAACGAAATTATATAATATATGTATCGCACAATCTCGAATCACGAACGTAAGATGTCGGTAGTCGGTATTTGCCAGCACTGGGTGCGTTCAGAAACTACTCTGTGCAGAGCGGCATTCAAAAATCAAAAGATCAAGCTCAAAATCGCTTCGATACTACTTGTTCATCTTGATAAAAATTAAACGTTTTTTTTTATTTTTGGGGAGATCGTAATAAATTGTATAATATAATAAAATATAAAACATGATTTTCTTATATATATTTTTTTTCATATTTTATTTATCTCATTTATATTTTAGATGTGCCACCACCATTATTCTCTTCATTTTTCTTCGTATTTTGCATACTCCAAATTATCAGTTTGATTTTCGTATTCTACCATCCTGCTGCTAATTACTTGACGACTACAATTTTAAGTATCTTAAATTTATGCATAAATCGCAGCAGATTACCAAAAAGATGGTATTTGTATGTCATTTGTGTAGTGTATAGTACAAGTTTATTGCAATTTGTAAAAAATTACTTACTCAGACACCACATTTTGGAGTCAAGATATAACAATTGTGCTATTCTTGGTACAATGTAATTGTACCCTGCCTTTGATAACATCTGATTAGTTCAATTTGTATCAGTTTAAGATAGTCGATGCACAAAACGAACTTTCTCCTTCCTTATTGAGTGCACATATTGATTATGTTATAGTTGAGATTGGAAGACGTGATTGGGTGTCCTCAGACCATTGAAAAAATTGGAGGACGCAATTAAGCATTCTCCGTTCTAACAGTTGAAATTTGCTAAAATTAACTCGTATTACTTGCTTGTTTTGTAGAAATTATTTTGTTAAAATCGGTCATTGTGTAAGCTTGAATAAACTACACATAATATAATCAGGATATCATGAAAGATTTATTATCATTTCTTGGAATATTTATTTCATCAAAGCGTGCACCACAGCTTTGGCATTCAATGACTTTAGATCTGTGTAAGTTTGGCCAGTTCCAACAAAAACAATAGGTTGACCAGTGATGTATGTCATTGTGATGGCTGCACCAACCTGTAAAAGTTAGATAAAAAATTATATATTAATAAATGTATATTTATTATATCTATATATGATACTTTATTATATATTAAATTTATGTGTAAAATTATAAGTACTAAAATTAAAAGATGACAAGACAAGACAAAAAAATGTCACATAAAGAAGAAAAACTTTACCTTATCATCGATTGTATCAAACTTCGTTAGGACGATACCATCGATAATATGAGGATTCGCAGACTGACTGTAGTCAGCTAAAGCCTGATTGAATTTCACCAGCTGATCCACAGCTTCATTGCCAACAAGAGCTTCTCCAACAAACAATACCAAATCCGGTTCGTTCACCTTTATTAGTTTTGCCAAGGCTCGCATCAGCGGTTCATTATCTTGCATTCTACCGGCAGTGTCGACCAAGACAATATCAAATCGGGAATCCTTGGCGAAACGAATCGCCTCCATGGCGATGCCCGCGGCATCCTTGCCGTAACCCTTCTCGTATAATTGCACCATTGTTTGATTCCCATGCTTCTCTGGTGGATGCAAGGCGTTCAAGTGTCGCATGTGTGTTCTCAGCTGCTCGACTGCTCCAGCTCTAATAAGTTACATCATTATTATTATTACTATTAATATAAATTAATTGTTTATTGGCTTAAAATAATATACATTAAGTTTCTGGAATTCTATATAATATTTTTATGTAATTTTTTAAAATTTTTTCTCTAAAATTACAAATTTCAAAATAGTTTAATGTGTCATATTTGCATGCTTTTTATTATATATGAGTATATCAATTTACCTGAATGTATCGCAGGCGGCAATCAACACGCGGAAATTATTCTCTATCAGCCAGAAGCAAATCTTCGCAAGATTTGTCGACTTGCCAACCCCATTGACACCGCAAAACGTCATAACATAAGGTCTAATACTCTTCTTCGCTTCTAAAGCATCACGCAAAATGTCGATTCTCCTTTTAGGTGACAGTATCTGCACTAAGGCGTCTGTCAAAGTGGCCTTTACGGTGCTAGCCACGCTGTCGAAGGTGCCAAGCACCTTTCCTTCCAGCTTTGTGCCAACAGAATCGCACAATTTCTGAGATATGTCAGCGGCGACATTTTTAGTGATCAAATGGTCCTTCAGTTTCTCCAAAACCGGCAACATGTCTTCGTGCTTTAGAGATTTGCTACCAACTAGGCTTTTAAACATAGAGAACATACTAGTCTTCTTCTGCACTTGTGGCTTGGAATACTCCATCTCCTGATCGGAGTCGTCCTCAGAATCGCTATTCACTTCGAGATCGCGTATGCCACCTTTCATCTGTCCAACTAGCTACATAAAGTAATAAAAGTATATATAACAAGCGAATATTAGAGACTTTAAATTTTACTAGTTAAGAATCAATTTATTTTATCTAAAAAACAATTTGATTAACCAAATTAGACTAATCAAATTCGTGAAACTCTTGCACTATCAAAGTAAAACAAGAAATAAATGAATTTAAAGTAAATAGAAAAAAGAAAAGACATTACAGCTGTATCGGCTGCTACATAATCACCGCTCTCTTCTGGTTTATCTTTGGTTCGCTCCAGAGTAGCGAGATCTTTGGTTGTTCCACCCAATTCCCAGATGCGTGGTTTTTTGCCGGCTTTCTCAGGCTTAGGACTCTTCCTAAGATAATATTTATCATTACATGTTTTATCTATATAACTTCAATAATAATAATAAATTTCTAAATATAAAACTATAAAAAATATCCAAATATTAATAATAGATGTACTCATAATTCAATTTTCATTTGTCTTCGAATTATTTTTTTATGAGATAAAATCGAAGTAATATAATTTTTTGTATTTAAACGTTTGATAATGTCTATTCGATATTTCATTATTGACATTTTCTAGTTTCTTATTAAAATAACACACGCTTACTGCTTGTCAGCTTTTTTCTTTTGCCCTGACATTTTCTGAGCAAGTTTCATGCGATTGGCAATCAGTATCTCTTCGTCAAGTTCTCCATTATGTTCCACTTGCTGTTTTGGTAGCTCTTGCTTTGGAATTTCTTGAATTTTTGCTGCAATACCAAAATATCACAAAAAATGTTTAAAAAATATAATTTCCAACTAATTCAAAAAAATAGTTACGTTTCTCAATTTAATGTAAAATGTTCGATAAAAAATTAATAGATTAGAAATATTTGAGCAATTATATAAAGTGATTTGTTATTAATAGTACAACCAGAAGAATGATCAATCTTATATTTGAAAAATATGTAATCAAATTTTTTTATATAAGGTATTGTTTTCAAAAAAATACTACAAAATGCCTGTGAATAGCATTTATTATGAACATGCAATAGTGCGTAGTTTCATGCAATGATACACCAGCATAGAAAGATTCCATAAACTTTACTTACTATGATAATCCCCATTAGAATTTATTGCTTTCTTCTTTTTACCTAGAAGCGAAGAAGAAAATTCCAATTTTTCGTTAGTATTACCCAAAGAAGAAAAAGCATTATTACTTAAGTGAAAATGCCTTATAATTTTATATTAAATATTATTCAAATTTGCTATTTTACAGTGTGCTATTTTACAGTGTACGTAAACTATAAGTGCAATATTATATTATTAAATAACTAAAAAAGGAAATTGTAATATACAAAATTATTGAAATATGATAGAATTACGCATCTGTTCACCTCATATTCTTTTCTTTCAAAATTATTCAAATTTTATTATGTTATGTTTTTTTTTCAATAATAAGTAAAGCTATTCATAACGTTATTGCATCCAATTCCTCAATTGTTACATTGTATTAATTATAATCATACCTGATTTCTTATCTTCTTTATCATCCTTTCTTTCAATCATACTAGCAACAGTCTTTTTAGACTTCTGACTTTCGTCAAAGGTACGCATTTGCTTCGGCATTTTGGCCTGCGTGCGAGACCATTGTTCGGCCCGTTCAAGCACAAGATTATAAGTCTGCTCGAATTCAAAGTTGCTAAACCAATTCGAATTTTCCAATTCATTCTTGAAACGATCCCTGAATTCTAAATGGATGTCGTTCAAGAATTTATCCACATAAGATAACTGTAGTATTTTTTGATATGCCACCACAAATATTAATTCAAACTCGTTGTCGAGTTTATATTGCAATCGCAAAGAATCATGCTCGAAACTGTGATTCCCTGTACGTTCCTATGAAAGAAACTTTCTTGAAAAATTTTATTTTTGCTAAAGTTATAGCTAAACTATCTGACAAATATTTATTATATATAAAACTTTATTGTTTATATAATTAATAATTTAAGATTTTATTAAATTAAAAATTTATAACTTAAACTAATAAAATTGCAAAAATTTCTACTTAAGTCATTTTAATTTAAAAAAAATTGACTTCTGTAAAGAGTTCTATTTTTCATTAACACTGAAAATAATGAAAAGAACTTATTTGATGATATACTTACTTCTTACAAATCAAAATTACATTTAATTAATTTAATGAATTAAAACTTTTGCTCATTCATTAGTTATATTGTATAACATCAAAATAAAAAATGGTACCAATTTTTTGCAATATAATCAATATAAATTAATATAAATTAATTTTTATTTTACAAGTGTAAATAGAAAATCTGTCAAACAATGACGTTAATTTGATCAACCATATGGTACATTTAATTTAGTCCTTACACTATTTTTATATATTTGTAACTTTAAATTAATATTTATATATTTTAATATATAGTTTTGATGTCAAATAATATTTATTTTTTATACATTTTATTTTAAAATAATGGCAAAGTTTTAAAATGTTAGAAATCTGTGAAATTCTGTGATATTTTAAAAATAAACAATTAATCGAGAAAACAATTAAATAATTGAACGAGCTTGAAGAAATGCGTCAAACAGTTCGAGGTCAAAGGTTGACAGACAGATCGATCTGTCAAAAAAAGTGGGTTTTTTAATTTACCTGCAATATGACACTTCTTATCAGGGCATTGACACTGGGTGCAAAAATTTGTGATGTGCTCTGAAAGCACCAGAGCACTATGCCACCCTTACTAAATATTGTGAAGAGATCGAGCATGATTTGACAATATTTTAATGAGAAAAAAAACTTTCCGACACGATACAGTATTTTAACCTAACCTACTGATGATGCAGTTTGCTGCAACTTGCTTACACGTCAGACGAAATCATCAAACACCTATTGTTGCCAACTTTTGAATTTCTCCGTACCAGAGAGAAACCTGGTTTCTCTCTGTCCGTACCCAACTTGGTGCATTTTTGTTATTCAGTTGGCATGAAATGTTTTCCTTTTCTTTATGCCTCGAAGAAGTATTGACCAATCGATGGTCAGTAAATTTTCGATATCAAATGAATCCACCATTATACAACAATTGTACAATTGTGCGCTTTCTGAACACAGCTGTCACTAATTGTGAATTGCAATCAGTTGATCTGACTATCAGTGGTTGATCAGTGGTGATGGCTGTGTAGGCTGGTGCGGGTTGGTGCAAATACAGTCGGCTCGATTAGTAAACATAATATACACTGCCGTGTAAGCAAGGCCTTTCAAATTTACGCAGTTGTGAGTAGCAAAATACGTTTTTTATTGTCTTAGTAAAATATTGGGCTCAGGTTTGAGCACTCGAACGAATTCCGTCCATGGCGTTATGTTCTGCGCTCTTACATGGGGTGTCTCAGAATGTTCATAATCAGTAATCAAAATCAAAATGATTTCGATTGAGTTCAATTTTTGGAACACGAGAAGAATGCCGATGATCACACTTCGTATATCTGCGATTAAACATAAAGATCGTTTAAAGATCACGTCTATGATATCCAAATTGACATTGACACTTAGCGAAATTATTTGTAGCTTTTCACTTCTGTTTTTAATCATGCTTTTTTTAGAGACAATATTTTTTGCAATAAAACTGTCAAGACAATTTATCACACGAACATATTTTTTATTTGATTTTGTTTCCTAACGAAAGTGAACTAAAATTATATTATATTTTTATAATGTTTATTGTGAACAAAAGCAAACAAAATATTTAATAATTCTGTGACACCCTTGCTTTGTACGAGCCAGTGTTGATATAGAAAATCAATAAATTCTATATTGATGTTCTTGACCAAACCTAACCCTAACGTAACTTAATCCTAACCCTTTTATCGTCGTCCAATATGGAAATGAAGTATTTATTTTTAATCAGAGTCACACCTCCTTGCCTTTAGTACATTCTTTAAGTAAAATTTTTTTTAAAGGTTCTTACAATTTCAAAATTCTTTACTCTGTTTTTTAAACTGACCTTTCATTAACGTCTTGTACATGTAAATCACAAATGTCTTATATTGTTCAATATTTATACATATAAATACATTGCACTCAAATGCACATATCTGAAATGGTACGAAATCTATAAATATCTTTCTCTTATATTCTCATACTTGAACAATTTAATTCTTGAATTATTTGAGATATCTGAAAGGATATTTTTACAGAATTTACAATAATTGTTCGAACATTTGCAATTTTATTGTTAATTTGATTCTATTTATAATTGAAATATATGTAATACATACTACATTATTATTCTATTGTATACTGTAGAGACAGTTGTGTTTTTGTGTGTCAGATTTGTCACACGTTCGACATATCCTGTATAATTATGGCTTGTGTTCTCATCGATCATTTTGTTGAGCTTTTATTGCGTTACTGAATGGAATCTGAAAACGGAAAGAGCTATGTTTAAAGGTACAAAAGTGCTATAAAATATACAGTAAGCATTGTACATACATATGTATATATAGATCATTTTAATAATAATGTATGAATCACATTATGTGATATATGCACATAATTAAAATAATGTGTTTTATACTTTATAATTAAAATGATCTAATATGGACTATCATTTAAATTATATTATCATATTTACTTCTACATGATATTTTGCAATACTCTATTTTTATATTACATCGGTATACATATGATTCCATATTATATTTTAGAAGATTTGATTTTTGTGTTAGTATAGTTGGTGTCAAAATAATTAAGATTTTTTTCAGTGATTATTTGTGCATATCTAATATTCAATAGGAGAATTTATTTTTTAAGGACATATCTGTTGCACTAACTGTCATTTCTAAAAAAGAAATTTTGTTATTGAATATTGGATGTGTTTTCAAAATCATAAGAGAAGTCTTTAAAATCTTAAGAAAAAGTGTTTTAATTTTTTTGGCGTTGATGGTACATCATATATAAAGGGTTTAACAGAATTCTACCAAACTTTAGCAGTGTGTTCCACTGATCACTTGATAGAAAAAAAATCATATAAATATGAATAACAATATTCTTTCTGATTATAGACATTGAAAGTTGATTAGACATTAAGAAAGATATATTCTTATATCAGAATAAATTATCAAGTATATGTAATTATTTGACGTTGTTATTGCATAATATTTATATGCATGATGGTTTATTTAGATGTTGCAGTCTTTCTGTTAATATTACAATTTTTGGTAATTTTTCAGATTAGGTTACATTTCATCGATTTTTTTGACATTTGTTGCAGGGAAAGTTTTGTTTTTTTTTTTAGCAAAAGCCCTGTAAAAACCAAGTGGCGGACGCTCTTTTGGTTGAGAACAAAATAAAAGTTGAAATTTTTATACTTTTTCCTACGTATTGCAAGTTGATATTAGGAGCAATGAAATTTGTGCACGCTGTAAAAACTTTGTTTACAATCACCATGCGTGGACGGGTGGGGGTGCAGAAAAAAGGGCGTGTTTCTTTCCCGTTCACACGTGAGCGTGTGGGGGTGCAGGGGAAGGGGCGGAGCTTCTTCCGTCCACACGTGATGATTGAAAAATGACACAAGGTTCGAACCGCAAACATCAATCTGTTATAGCTAGGAAAAAGCATAAAACTTTCGAAATTTAATTTGTTATATCTTTGCAATGCCGTCTCTCACATGGTTCTTGGAGATTTGCTCAAAAAAATCTCCTCTACAATATATTTCAGCGACAGAAGAATCGATGAAATGTAACTTAATCGGAATAATTATCCAATTTTTAGTGTTTGCAATCCAGAAAGAATACACTTACAGAGTCATATTTATGTGATTTTTATAAGTGCAATAAAGTGAGTTCACTTATTTTTAGAATATTCTCTATATTTAAGGTATTTATCAACTTTATTCAAATTTGATATTGTAATATTGTTTTAGCAAAATACATAATGTATCAAAAATTTTAAATGCAGATGATATATAATCATGAATTTTTATATTCATATAGTTTTTAGAACCTAAAAGATCTTTGATTCTCGTAATGAGAAAATGTACATAAAAATGTTTGTTTTCAGCAAACAAATAATATAAAAAGGAATATTTTCTATTCAACGTTGTATTTTTTGAGATTGTGATAAGATAGTAATACGATTCCATTATGAATTTCTATCTTGCTCTTTGAAGCTCTTGTTAATGTTTGCATGAAAAATTATTTAATGCGTTACAAAACGCAAAGATTGTGTTAACACATGATGTTTGTCGATTTGCTGTTTCAAATATTGCAGATGCAAACTACATTTCCAGACTTCCTCGTGAAGAGAGTCTAATGCATTTCCTTTTTTGCTCTGCGCTATTTTACTTGCATGATTCTTTTGATACATTGAATACAAATTGAATGACAGTTTGGGTTTTATCTGTCAGATTATGCTTCATAATCAATCAAAAAATTTGCAAAGATTAATTGCAAAGATGTTACATTGATAACATTTGGAAATGTTTTATTACCATCTTGATTATTTTTTAAACTGCATCGTTACGATGCAACTGCATATCTAATGCATTACTAATTTTTTTATATGTATTTTACATACATATATCAAATTTTACATTATCTCGAATCTTAAGCCGCATTGAAAATAATTATGTACATTTTATTTTTATAAACACATTTTTCATAATTTATAAGGATATATTTATATACATTGTAAGATTCATCGGCGTTGACACGCCGCTGTTTATCTTTGACATTATAATCAATGAATTACGTTTGCTCCAGCTCAAACGATTTGTTTTCACTATATGTCGTCTGCCGTTTTATACATTATAATTGCGTAAGAAATATATTAGAAAAGAAATTAAATATATTAGAAAAAAAAACATGTGCACTTACAGCTTACAATATGGATAAAGTATATAATTTTTTCTGAATACAAAATAGCGTCCTAGAACGGACTGCGGCTTTTAAAGTGGACTAGCAAGCCGTTTGCTAGTCTGACAGAGGATATTGCAAAATGCAAAACTGGAATCAATGGCAATTATCAGCTGGTGCTATTACTTCAGTGCCGCAGCCGCCAGTTGGCTACGCTGCAGCAGCAGGCGCAGATCCCATATCCTTGATGCAAAGCTGTATGCAATACTATAATCAACCAGTAAGTACAATTTAAAAAAAAAAGATGACTTGTAATATGTATAATTTATCAACTTCTAATTATATGATTTATTAGGACATTAGTTAAGTTTTGCAGCGTATATAGGTTTATCCACATAAAGACAAATCAACAATTGAACAAAGCAAATTTTGTTTTATTTGATTTCTTCGAAAGATTTATTGTGTCTTTACTTACTACGTTTTAAAGTAGGTCCAGAAGATTTATTGTTTTTACTAAGATTGAAAAATTTCTTGCTAAATAAAAAAAAGCTTTTAATAAAAAGTATTTTAAGACTGTAACTCTGTTTTTTTCCAATTTTATCTAATGACAAATCTTTTGGACAAATTTTTTATAACATTTATTTATTATACATGTATTTATCTATATTAGGCACCCAGTGGATATACACCAGAACAATGGGCAGCTGCACAACAACAAAACTGGACTCAGTGGCAACAATGGCAACAACAGTATCAACAATGGCAAGCGCAATACGGTGACAAGGTATAACATTGTACAAAAATATATAAATATACACGAGTATAACATATTGAATAAATGCAATTATAAATGTATACAGAAAATTACATATGACATTCTTTGAAGAAAAAATTTAATATTAACAAATTATTATTTTAAAGCGTTAGCAACGTCTATGCATTGCTACAAATTTATTCTGCATTGAATTTAAACCTTTATTCGTTGTTGGCTAATATTACAAGAGCTTCAACAATTTAAATGTACAAAAAATGTTTTATATTCGTAAAGATATGCCATAAATTATTGACTAATTTCTCTTAATAGAACATCTGTTTTCAGTATCAACAGACCATGAAGCATTTATCAGCGCAGAATATGAATTTGGCAGGCCAGGTGCAATTGCCATCAAATGTGCAGCCACCGCCTTTGCCTAAAGAGGATGTACGACCCCCTTTACCCCCCGCAACCACAAATACATATCAATTTGCGAACGTACCACCTCCACACCAAAATAATCTTCCGTTATTCCCTTCTAAAGAATCTACCAATAAGACATTGCCGCAAGTAAACGCGACAAATCACCCTGCGAATCCACCGTTGCCTACGAATCAGCCACCTTTACCACCTGAGGTTGGCGAGAATAGAGAAAACCTTCTTTCGGCCGACAAATGCGATAATAATGTAATTAGTGAATCCAATAGTGCTAAAAAGTTGAAACCCGAAGACGATGATTTGACCGAGGCTGAGAGAACATTTGACGAGCAGTTTCAACAGTGGGAAGAGCAATTTAACAAGTGGAAGCAGCAGAACTCTAATCATCCGGACAAGGTAAGTGATGCTACTTTTATATATTCGATAATATGCATAATTAGCTCTTTTTATACAAGAATAAAGAATTTGATTTTGATTTTTTTTACAAAGACTAATAAACGATTTCAAGTATTTCAGAATTTGACAAAAAAGTGATTTACAATGTTATGTTTTCAATTACATTTCGAGAATTACGCGTGACCTCTGCATGAAATAGGATCAATTAATTTTGAATTTTTATAACTGTGTCAAAGACAATGTTAAAGTCATTGGAAAACGCTTGATTTGAGATGAATAATTAAAGTTGCAACTTCTTCAATTTGACACCCTCGATTTTCAGACTCAGTACAAGCAATACGAAGCGAAATGGACGTCGTGGCGTGAGAAGTTGATCGAACGGCGCGAGCAGATGCGCAAGAAACGTGAACAACAGAAACAAGCCATGAAAGCAGAAGCTGATAAGGATAAAAGCATATCTGGCGATGATAAAATATTGAATATCTTATCGAATAATGAAAATCAGCGACTGATCAATAATCTGTTGGGTATCGGGAAGACTTTGGGTCTGACGGGAAAGCAAAATGCCGCACCTTTGCCGCCCCCGCCGCCGCCACCTCCGCCACCACCGGAAACCACAAGTGTCGGCAATCATCCCGCGACTCAAGGAACGCAGCAAATCGTGTCACAAGTGAATATGTCTAGACCCGGTGTCGCGTCTTGGTCTAATCAGCAACAATGGATAAATCCGCAACACCCTAGAATGGAACCCGGATTCGCACCCGGAGGCACAATGTCTCTGCTGCCTCTTCCATCCGAAGCTGGTCCACCGCAAATGATCTCGCCAAACTTCGCACAGCCACCGCCGAATCTGCCGAATAACATCGTGCCAAACTTTTCGCAACCTCCACCAAATTTCCCTAACAACGATCGCTTGCATTTGCAAAATGTGAGACCAGCGGGGCCAGGAAGTATGAAGGATCGTCCGCCGTTTGGTCCGGCGGATCCTTCAAGTTTTATGCATCCAAACGATCGGCTGCCTCATAATTTTGACGGACAGTCCAATTTTAGAAGAGACGATCAAGAGCGCTTCGGACGGGACAGTAGCAATCCAAACTTGAGCGAGCAAAATCAGTTTAGATCTCCCGATACTTTTGACAGTGCACAACGTTTCAGAAGAGGCGACAGAAATTTTAGTGACTTTGGAAATAATCAAATGAATCCGCAGAGTAACTTCCCTTCGGGTAACGACCGTTTTCCACCGGCAAACGATCGCTTTGGCAGAGAAAACAATCGATTTGGGTCGATGGGAAGTGACAGATTTCCGTCGGGAAATGATCAGTTTGGTCCAAATAACGATCGACCTGGTCCGGCGACTGATCGGTTCAATAAAGAATGGTTCGGACCGGAGAACGATCGGTTTAGACCCGGAATTGATCGATTAGGGGCGGATAAGGATCATCACGTGCCTGGAAACGATCGATTTGGTGCGGACAGTGAGCGATTTGCACCGGAGCGGTTTGCGTCGGGTGGTGAACGATTTGGTCCCGGATTGGGAATCGATCGGTTCGAGCCCAAAGATCGCTTCCCCGCTGGCAATAACGATCGGTTTGCACCGAACAGCGAACACTTTCGTCCGAATGATCGATTTGGCAGAAGTAACGCGGATTTCTTTGATGCGAAAGACGGAACTGATCATAGGCGAGATAATTTCGGCGCTAATTCTCGTGGTTTTAACAGAAATCCGTCCTTCAGTCCACCGAACGATCTACCGCCAGAGCTGAAGAAGCTTATGGAGAAACGAAAGGCCGCCAGTGACGTGTTTAGACCAAGTTTTATCGATTCGGACAAATCCAGCAGCGTTAGCTCCCTCAGCGAGAGCTTCAAGAAAATCGCTGGCGATTCGCCCTTTAGAAGCTCTTTCGATTTTCAGAAAAACGCACCAAATCGTGGTGGATTGCCGAACTTTCCGAACAGTGGACCATTAAGTTTTCAGCATCCTCCTCCCGATTCGGGTCAAGTTTCCACCTCGTATGGCCCGCGAGGTCAGCCTTTCAATCGCGATAACGAGCCTCCTTTCAGAGGACCTCCGGATTTCATCAAACATCCTGCGGATTATAACGAACGATTAGGAAAAGACTTGGAAAGCAGACCTAATCAGTCGCAACTAATCAACATTCAATCTCAAGTTCCTATTGAGCAATCTGAAAGTATTGAAAGTATTAATCCCGATTCTTCGCTACAAAGTAATAATATTGTAGATATCAAAAGTGCGGAGACAACGCAAGCGAGCGAGGCTGATAATACTATTAAGCAGGAAGATCCCGTTGTTTCTGAAGATAACTCAAGAAAGGACGACATTAAAGAAGAAAATAAGGTTCCCGACAATGATAATTCTTTGCAGCAGAAAAATACGAAGTGCGATGATGATCAGATTCAAACCAACGTCGAAAAAACAGACAATTCTGGCAACGATAACGATAATTTTACTAAGAAGCCGGAAAGCTTGCCCTTTATGGGTGAAAACGACCCACGGCCGGAAGATTTAAACATCGAACCACCGCCGGAACTGCCGAATTTGTGTCCTATTACTACGGATCTCAATCTGAACGCGGGTTTCAAGGATAAGGGATCAGTTGGCAATCAGTTTGATTCGCGTTTCAATTCTCCTTTTGGTCCCACAGGGATGGAATTTAAACCTGGCGCGCCGTTCGAATCTCGAGGACCTCCGCCAATGTTCGGTCCTAGAGATCCTTCCGCGTTTCCAAAGGGTCCTGCTCCGAGCACATTCCAACAACAAGGTCCTATGGACTCGCAACGAGGTCTCATCGATAGACCGCCGTTCGGACCTACTGCGCCGAATGAAGGTCCTAGAAGATCCAATGATGAGCAATATGGCGGACGAGATCGTAATGACGAATTACCTGGACCTCTCAACAGTGGACAGTTTGCCCGGCGAGATCCCGTGGACGAACGATTTGGATCACGAATGCCGGATGGACCCATCGATCGACAGATCGGGCCGAGAGGCTCCAGCGACCTGCCGTTTGCGCCGCGAAATTCCGGTCCGTTCGCGCCCAGAGGCAACGATATGCTCGGGCTTAGAAGTGCTAACGATCGTCCTGATTCTCTGATAATACCCGAGGGACCATTTGGCCCGCGAGCACCTAATGACGAAAGAGTGCCGCCCAGTGACACACTTTTCGGTACTCGACGTCTCACCGAATCACAATTCGGTCCCGTAGGGCCAAACAGATTTGGTAAAGCGAGTGAAGCGCCGTTCGATAAGAGACCGCTCTTCGACAGTAGCGAACAAGCCTTTGGACTGTCCGGCGAAAGATCGCTTGGTTTTCGAAGACCTAACGAGGGGCCGTTCGGCTCTCGTGGCGATTCTAACGATTCGCTTTCGCTTGGCTCGCGCGATCAAAACGATCCTCTTCTCCCGCGAAATCTGAAGAATTTCAATGACGCTCGATTTAAACCCCGAGACTCTAACGATGGGCCGTTTAGAACGTTGGACTTCAAGGCGAGAGGCCCCATGAGCGATTCAAGCAGCACAAATATTCCACCTTGGAGCGACCCTCTTAATCGCAGCGATTACATGCGTAGGAATCTCTCCTATATGAGAAGAGGACAGCTTGAAGACAATATCGCTGCTAAGCGATTCAGGTATGAAGAGAGCCCGAAACCGGATGAGTTTAATAAAAGCTGTCCGGATATCGACGCGGAAATGCGAAAGGATGGCGTTAACGAGTACGCTAGACGTACGTTTGATCCTTTTAAAAAAACATTAGATGAAACAGCACCTCATCCAAGATACGTAACCAATGATGCTTGGAAGGACAAGTTCGGCGGCGAGCAGAGACCCGACGGAGGACAGCAGAACGTCGACAGGAACGTTCCGAGTATGTTCGACGAGAGATCAAGATTGGAGAGAACCGCGACCGAACCGAAGATAGGTGATTTTAGACCGCGATACGGCGAACCTGCGACCGGACAGGATTTTCAATCGAAATACGCCTCCAATTTGTTCATGAAGCGCCCTCAAATGAGGCCAGGTCAAGAGTTTTGCGTGTCTAAGCAGTTTAATTATAATCACGGCGAAATCGATAAGAAGTTGATCGAACCGATCGCTTTCAGTCCGGCGAAGATGATCGATTACGGGCATGTGTCTCGTCCGTCGATCCCAGATCAACATCCATTACCAGTTCAGTGCTTCGATTACAGCCATGGTGACTTGAAACCGGTGGTAGTGAATCGCGAGCAGCAGCAGCAGCAGCAGCAGCATCCGAGAAAAGATTTTAGAAATTGGGTGGAAAACGAGCAAAATCTGAAGGAGTTCAACGATAAGATGAGCAAGTACGAGAGCTCGAAGAAATATAACGAGAAAGCGAGGGGCTACGAGAACTTCGCGACGAATTATGACGCGCGTAAAGTGGTGGATTATAACAAGCGGAAGGAGCACGATTGGCAATCGAGTGATAAGAGGTCCGAGGGGGAGAGGAAGGAGAACAACGATCGTAATGAAAGAGGACATCATTCCGAATCAGAATCCCGATTCTTCGAACATGCTTCCGGTAACAATCAGAGCGACCGATATCAATGTGATAGAAGCGTTCCCAAAGGTAACAATTTGTTTCAGGTAATAGAATTTAGATAGCAGCCTGAATTTTTTAATAGGATGGCTGATAAAGGAATATTATTTGCAAACAACACATGGATTTAAACTTACTTTGTAATATTGTCCATTATTCAAATTATAAATTACCTTGTAAGATGAACAGCCTTTTGTACTGAATATGTTTCATTGTATGTTATTTTCCGACTATAGAACGACTTCAAGAGATACATGAAAGTTCTCGACGGGAAATGAATAAAGACAGTGACAAAGATGACAGCAGGTATCGTGAAAAGATTAGTTTACCTAAGTTTTTTTTTTGTAATATAAAGATATCCCATAACTATGTATCATAACTATGTAGTTGATGATATGCATAAAATTATGTTTACGTGATACATACGTTATGAATCTATGTGGCATTCTTTAGATCGAAAGGAAGTGTTAGCTGGCAGGAGAACTTGAACAAGAACGTCATAGACACAAAGCAGGACATCAGGTATGTTACATTGCTCTTTGAGCTTAAAGCTTGTAGAAGCTTTATTTTACAGGAATTATAAACACTATTCCGAGAAAGGATACTAGCTTGAAATCAAACAAAGAGTTTAATTCTTAGCAAAAAGCACAATTGCAAAGATTTCATAAAAATGATCACAATGCGTTTTGATAATTTTATTGAAATAATAGCGAGTTTTATGAGATTATTACTATATCTTGTCATAAATATATATTGCGCATATGCGATTACGCATTTGCTGCAACACAAATCATGATGCACTTTGTTGAAGGTGCAAGAGGATTATATCCTTAAACTATCTATATTAAAAATATACGAATCGAAAGTCGAGCTGGTATATTAAATCTATTTTATTGAATTGCGATATAAAAGAAATTTATTCCCGATTTATAGAACAAGAAGATTTATATGAGTTTTTACATTTGATATAATGATCTATTATGGCTGTAAGATGCAAAAAATCTTAAGCTATTTTACTTTATGTTCGACGATATTTTACAATTTTTTGAGACGGATTATCCAGATATTCAGATTTGAGTAATCGAATAATAATTATTTCGGCTACTAAGAATATCTGAATATCAGAAAAATCCGCATTGCATTTATAGTTCTAATACAGATTTAACAGATATATCAAATTTAATATATCTGTATTATCAATTTGATGAATGCACTAATCATGCATAATTATCAAAGATAACACATAGTAACGAATAATATTTATTGTAATAAATTTTTTCGAATTTATCCAATTTTCTAGTTATTTATAATCTTTCGTACGTACTCTGTACGTGAATATGAACGAACAGTTTAATGAATATCTTTCTGCATGTATAAAAGTCTTCTTCGTTTAACGGACAAGACTATGAGAATGCTTTCACAAAGACGAATGCTTTCACAAAGACGAATGCTTTCAATATTTGCGTCAAATTTCACTCTTACTCTCGTAGAAGATATTTTAATATGTGATTTTGATCTTCATACGAATATTTCATATTTTATTACTGTGATGATATTCACATTTTACACCTACAGTATCGATTTGTCCACAATGAATTTCTCATACTTTGTGTCGGACAAATAGATTTTTTATCGATTAATAATTTATACCAAATTTTCTATGCGAAATGATTTTCTTCTAGTGATTGATGTTATTGTCACTTCGATTATTATATGGATTTTTAAAGCAAAACTGCATAGTTACATATAAATATTTAGAAAAACATGATGGTTTACGAACCATTTTTCCAAATTGTCCTTTACATGCACACGCACCTGTATTGTTCAAAAGCCTTCCTACATTATAAAATATATTTATTTGTAATTATCTGTGCTTATTATTACACAGACAACTAATTTTTTTAGTATATCAGATTGATCGCAAAGTTTATTTGTTCTTTTTGTTTATTAGTGCGAAAAAAAAACAGAGGAGAAAAACGAGTAAACTTTTCGATCAATTTGATATAATGCTATCACATACTAATTATAATCACATTTATCTTATTAAAAAACAAATCTTTGTTACAGTTTTTCTCCGGATACAAATGTCGCGGAGACAGCTGCAAAAACTTTGGAATTACCAAAATTGCCAAATCACACGATGGTCGATGACTTATTGTGCCCACCAGGCCGTCAAAACAGACCTCCAAAGATAGCTATAATTCTCAGAGGACCACCTGGCAGTGGCAAATCTTTTGTAACTAAACTTATCAAGGTATATTAATAAATAATTAAATATTCTGATATATAAATTTATTAATTAATGATAGAAAATGAAATAAGATATTTAGTAATTTATTAATATTTATTAAAAAATTATCAAATACTATAGTGTTTGAACTAAATAGATTGTTATTCGTATTTTTTATTTTTTTATATTCTTTATATTAACAGTCTTGTAACGTTTCATTACTCCACTACTGCGTTTTCTACTAAAATTCATATTTCTTATATGTTGTAATTTGTATAATAATAATCTTGCGTTTAACATCAATTTTTCCGCAATTATTTGATCTAATAAAATTTATGTTAATCTCGTTCAAATTCAACCGTTCGCTATCGTCTCTATTGTCCTCATTTTCTTCAATTATTATAACATTTGTACATTTTACGAATATATAGAAATATAATTTATCTAATTTGGTGTAACTTTTTTCCATGCAGGATAAAGAAGTCGAGCAAGGTGGCTCTGCACCCAGAATATTGAGTCTAGACGATTATTTCCTTGTTGAAAAGGAAAAAGAGACTAAAGATGATAATGGAAAAAAAATCACAATTAAGGTACAATCCAATTAAGAAATTTAATTATAAGAAATATTCTAATAAAAAATATTTCAATAATTTTAAAAACAACATTCTAATAAAACATATTCAAATATTTGTCATTTTAAAATTAAGTTATCGATTTGCTTTTTTTTAAAGACATTCTGAAATCTTTTTAGATTGAAAATGCATGTCGAAGTAAATCATATAATTATATTTCATACAACTTTTAAGTTCAACAATAATATTTTGTTTTTAGTTTTATCTATACGTATACAAATCTTTTAGATATATTTGCACGTAATCTATACTATTTAAAGATTTTATTCATAAATTTATTATTTGCAACAGGAAATGATATACGAATATGAAGAGGCCATGGAGCAGAGTTATACAACGTCACTCGTTAAAGCTTTTAAGAAAAACATAACAGATGGGTTCTTCAATTTTATTATATTGGATTGCATTAACGAAAAAATTTCGGATTACGAGGAGATGTGGAGTTTCGCCAAGACAAAAGGATTTAAAGTAAGTTATTTAAATTTGATAATATTATTAAACTAGATGATTGAAGATTATCAAGTAAGAAATCTCATTGCAAATTTGATACAAGTAATTTTTGCTAACAACAATGTTATTTGTTGACAGGTATACATATGCGAGATGGAAATGGACCTGCAGATATGCTTGAAAAGAAACATTCACAATCGTACAGAGGAAGAAATTAATCGAATTATTGATTACTTCGAGCCAACGCCTAATTATCATCAAAAACTAGATGTGAACTCAATGTTGCAAGAGCAGGCGATAGAAGAGGTAATTTTGCGATGTAAAATCAAATTGCGAAATACACTTGTTTTCTTAAAACCAATGTTTGCATACAAGTTTGCGACAAGAAAATTTAATCTCTTAACGCACAGATTTTTCTGCAATAAAATGTCAAAAATAAATGTAATTTTTGGGTCTTCATAGCCCTCGCGAGTATGAAGGCCCGAGTTAACCCGGGCTTGTGCGTTAAAAGTTTACTCCACATTAGTATGTAGATATTAATATCTGTAAAGTATATTAATTAAAAATATTTTTATTAAAGGTCGATATGGAAGATAGTCAAGAAATACAGGAGCAACCTATTGCACAAAATGAAGATAGCGAAGACAGCCACACGGATACTCAGGATGCAATTGTAATTAAATTAACTAATACTTTTTTTTTTACTAAAGTGGTAGTTCGTTACTAATAGAAAAATACACAATAGGAAGAAAATATGATAGAATTCTACTTAAGAAATACATGTTATGATTTTTTTACGTATGCATATTATTACTATTTTAGGGTGTTAGCAAATGGGAGAAAATGGAAGCTGAAGATAAGTTAGGTAAGCCAATTTACGCTATTTTGTACGAACAAATTAGTATACGTTTATATTTTGTGCATGTTAATTATTTCCTATAGTATAGTGTGAATTGTCTCTTATTTTCATTTTCGTTGTGATGCAGATCGACTGGATGGTTTAGCGAAAAAGAAAAACGAAGCAAAACCGCAAACTATGGAAGACTTTCTCCAAGTTCCTGATTATTACAATATGGAAGATACTTCTGGCAAAAAACGGGTATGTAAATTCACGCTTCATCTAGATATGGATGATACGGCAGTCAATATTAATAAGTGAAAGGACTCTCACGAAGATTATATATATTATTGCAGGTACGTTGGGCCGATTTGGAAGAACGTAAAGAACAGGAAAAGATGCGTGCTGTCGGATTCGTCGTCGGACACACGAATTGGGATCGAATGATGGATCCTACAAAGGGCGGAAGTGCCTTGACACGCACAAAGTACATATGATTTAAATTCACTACTAAAGCATGTAGACAAAGATAAAATAGTTATCTGCTTTTTCACGTGCTTTTTTTTATAAATTTAATTTTCAGCCAATATGTGTTTGTACAGAGTGGTCCATAATTTGCAAATCAAAATATTATAGTATGAAAGTTTTTAAAGAACGAAATAAAAAAGTTTTTGGGTTTTTCAATCCAAGCAGCAGTTTTTGAAGTGTAAAGGTTCAAAATTGGTAATCAAACTCTTACGGTTAAGCGATCGTTTATCTGTGAGTTATTAATACTATCTTACGCGTGACTTAGCGAACAAGCGACTGTTTAGCTATACAGTTTGATTGACCAGTTTTAAATCTTTATATTTTAAAAACTTGGATTGAAAAATCATAAAGATTTTATTTCATTTTCTTGGAAATTTTTACGCTATAATTAGTGATAGGATTTCAAAACTCTTATTTGCAATTTTTTAGCAAATCAAGAATAACTAAAAATAAAAATTATTTTATTTTTAGTTATTCTTGATTTTCTTTTTTTATAACATATATATAATCAGTGACAGATAGATATTTGAATTTTCTTTTTTGTTTATGTTTTGGATGCAAAATAGTTTTCTAAAAATAAAAATAAAAAATCTTAAAACATCTTGCAAGACTGTTTTAATTGAAAATTTTGAAAAATCTTGAAAGTCTTGAAAAATTTTGAATGTATATATATACATGTATATGTGTGTATATGTATGTGTGTATGTATATATGGGTTATATTATTGAAAATATTTAACATATTCAAGACTTTCAAGACTTCCAAGATTTTTCAATCATCAACAGTAAAAAATTATTACAAAATGTATATTGAGACTTCTTGATTTTCAATCTTTAATTCAAGATGCTTGAGACGGTCTGAAATCCCATCACTAGCTACATCTTGTTTCGCGAATTACGGAATACTCTGTATAGAGAAGAAAATGTAATATTTATTTTATATTTTTCTTGCGCGTCTAAATATTTCCATAGTCTGATTAATCGTTTGAAAACTTTTTTTTTTATAACGCATATATAATAATAGTGATAGACAGATATTTGAATTTTCTTTGTTTGTTTCCGATGTATAAAATAATTTTCTAAAAGCTTATTGCGCTGTTTGTTATATTATTATCTAAATTGTAAATTTTTTATTTCTATGAAACAATAATTGTACGTTCTATATGTGTTATATAGATGCAATTTTATTTTAATATTTTACATATATTTCGTTGCTACATGCTATTACAGTTTATTCAATAGATAGAATTGAACAGAAAAAAACGCAGAAAACTTAGATATAGTAGCTAATTATATTAATGTTTGCACTTGACTAGATAGTTAATTAAACTGCTTATTTTGTTGAATTATATGAAACGATAAAATGTAAAAATTATTTACATTAATAATTGTTATTGCAGGTTTTTCTCATTGTCATAAAAACTGATAGTTTTACGCGAGTTTTATTCAAAAAGAAATAAAAGAAATTCAATCAATTGGCTATGTTTTACTCTTTTATTTGTAAAGCACTCTAGCACATTGTATAAGAAAAATTACTCCAAGGAAGCAGACATCGATTTATGACGATCAGTACACAACACAGAATAATAATAAATGAGATATCTTCGATCATAAGGCAAAATTATAAGTTAAAATTATAAATTATAAGAAATTTATAAGTTTTGTATATGATGTGCCTAGATCTACATTATATAAGATTTTGTACAGTAAGGGAATAGGATATACATACAATAGTACATATATTTCAGTTGTAATTACTTTAATTGTAATCGTAAATCGCTTTAATTGTAACTGTTACTATGTTTCTGCTTTGAAAAATATAAAATATAAACTATTGCTAAAGTAACATTTATTATAGTTGATGATTATAGATAATAATATAACTTATTTCAATTAAAAATAATTGTTTGGTTGGATTGAACATATGTGTGTGTGTGTGCCCAGCAGTTGTTTACAGTTGTTAATCGTAACAATTGTTGTATGTTTATAAAGCAAATTTTATTTGCGAATGTAAATCCATCACTGATACGAACTAATATAAAAATGTACAAAAAAAATCATATTTAAAAATTTGCATAAAACACTTTGGAAATTTAGTTCGTATTACCTTTTACCATTCCAATCTGTCTAATCTTGAGAATCTAGCTTCTGAATTCAAATATTTGTATTAGTTTCATTTGGTTTACCTCTTACTCAAAATCCTGGGCAATTTAATCTTCTAATACTGTAATGTAGTATTCTAATACTGTAATGCATATCGGTAAAGTATATGCTTTTCCGAATTCCTTGTAATGTGTTGCACACGATAGACATTTGTTATGTATTTTCCCGAAAAAAAAAAAAACGGGATATTTAAGAGAGAAAAATATTCTAAAGTAACTTCTAATTCTTAACTATTTTATTAAATAATACTGTTAACTGAATAAAATTTATATCTTATAATATCTTTTTACATATATCTATTTTCAAAACAGTTTTTGGTATAAGCATTTTTAAAATGTTCATTTTGTAAATAATAAACAAATAATTACTCACACACATTTGTAAAGCAAATTTTATTTGAGCAGAGGCCCCAGGAATATTATTTAAACTTTTGGAAATGTAAGTAATTCTCGTAGAGCATTATTTTTCAATGAGTTCGAACTTATCTCGATAAAAATTTGATGTTTTACTTTTTGACAATGTAAGAACTTATCATCGATGTATATATAAATATAAACAATCTTATAATATTCGCGTTTAATATGAAAAAATATTTTGCATACGTGACTTAAAATGAAAATTTAACAAATTGCAGTTTCTTAAATTTACAAGTCATTAGATTGGAGATCATCAGAGATTGTTGAATCTTTGCACATTTAAATCAATGTATTTTTAGACCTTCGGATTATTGAACAATTGTACATATAAATTTTTATTTTATTTACACCAGTTGTAAGGTCAACCTAATGTTGAGCTCCAGAATTTATTTCATAAAACATCGCACCTTCCTCGCAACATCTTATAATATTATATTCAATGTTAAAGAACTAATAAACATTCCCGGTAATCGTTAATGTACGAATATTTCTCGATTTTCACATAAATAAAGAGTCGACATTTCTTGATTCTATTCCGCATAATTCTCCAAATTTAACATATTTATGGTCCGTTTTGTATACAATCTACATATATATTATGCGCAACAGATTCATAAGGTGTGTCCGTGTAATTTTGTGAACAAAATCTGAACTCTTCCGTTTTCAACAATTTCATTAAAGTTACGAATATAACAACAATAAGAGATAAATAATAATCATTACAATAAATGTATGTATACACGAACATTAATGACGAAATTAATGATAAGCGCAACGAAATTATCTGGAAAATGATACACATATGCACATGTATATATATATTCATATACGTATATACACAGCGTAATATATATATATACATATGCCATTATATATATACATACACATATAATAGTTATTCCTGGTCCAATGAATATTAAGTATTCGCGTAAATGAATCAGAGCGTGCTTCTTATATATATACGTATTATATATTACACAAAGTCGCAAAATTTCGCATTGCGATTTTATGGCCTTCAACGCAGCTTATTGTCGAAGCTCGGTTCACGATAATAACAGCGCTGCTAAATATTAGCGACTAATGCATTTTGTTTCGTTACGAGAAAAAGACCAATAATTCGATGACGGGCAAACTAAAATTAGCAAGATAGCATATTTGCCGATAAATTTTCAAAGAACAATATTTTAGAAGCATTGTGTAACATACATTATGAATGAATAATTGTTAAAGAAAGATTTTATGCTCATCACTGTAAGACAAGTATAATTTCAACGTGGAAAGAAAGAAATATGTAATCTAATATTGCTAGTGCAAGCGGAAAGTTGTTTCTACCTGAAAAATCAAATAAACATGTAAAATAAAATTTCTTCCATGCAAAGCTTCGTCTCCAAAAAATAGAACCTCGAAATTAAGATATATATAACAATCTAACACATATAAAGATATATATATATTATACTATATTTTAAACTTTCACAGTTATAAAATATTTATTAATATTACAACAATATTCATAAATATTGCTTTTTGTTCGCTTTGTATGTAGAAATTATTTTACACTTTTTGTAGTTAAGAAAATAATCATAAATAATACAAATTCAGAATAAGCAAATTATGCAAATTTACATAATTTGCTTAAAGTTTGAATTTAATTTAAGAATCACCCACCATCGAAATGTCTACGTGTGTGTACGCAAGAGAATAATCATTGCATATTAAATGAGAGAGAATTAGAAAAGAATAACTTCTATGGTAAAAGGACACCAAAGTCTAGATTTCTTTTTCTCATCTCGATCTATCGACAAGCAAGTACTACTACTACTATATAAGCAATCGCGAATATATTTCGATATGCCGAGGTATGTTTAGGAGGACAATACTTTATTAATATAAACATACCTTTTTAATGTTGTCACGTATGTTAACAAGTACAAAGTTATTGAATTATTGCCCGCAATACTTTGTAACCATATTACCGACAATAATTGTCACAATAAGCTACCCGTTTTGAAAGTTACACAGCTTTAATCGTCATCTAACATGATTACCTGTAGACTCACAAAACAGTCGTTTATGAATCTATAAGTAATTAATTATTAATCTATTACTATCGACAATATTTGATAACTATATCGTTGACGTATAATTGCCCTGAAAAATCATCACTATGATCTATGATATCTCCAAAGATATTGTACGTGAGTCGATATTGTTTATGATCAATTGTTGCCGCCAACAGCCGAAAGATGCGCAATGGTTGACAATAATTATCGCAAAGATTATTACTTGGCAGAGCGTACCTCGATGCACAATGTAAAATTTGACCGATTTAAAAAAAAAACAAAAATAGTCTGTGATGATTTTAATACTAAATACTTTTTTGTATGAAAAACACTTATTCTTAGACTACCAAATGTATATCATGTATGGATCCCAAATATGTATGATAGTTCATATAATACAATTTTCTATCGATATTGAATTCCACATATCCATACAAATCTATTATAAATTCGCTATCCAGAATCGCTAATAACTAATTTTTGCATGTTTTACTTGTTAGGCCAAAAATGGCTTGGTAATTTAAAATTAGAAATTTTACAAAACTACTTTTATAACTTATAATTTAATTATTTTTATCACTATTATTACATCCGTAAAATTATTATAATAGAACGAGAACATTGTTTCCCACAATATAAAAAAATTATTTAATTTTACTTTTCTTTCTGTACTAAAGATTTTCTATGTGCAAATATATATACATATATACTTCGCGCGGATATCTTTCAAATTTTCAGATTAGTGCTTAAAAATTAGATTAGCTACCCAAATCAAACAATCTGAAAACGAAAGAAAATGCAGCATATTTCTACGATCAATCAAAATATTTTTGTCCCTAAACATTGGGCAAATTTCACATTGTGCGTTATTTGCATACGGGTATCCTAAAGAGATACAATACATGGATACACATTTATGACGTGTAACACAGTGTGTCTAATACGTATAGAAAGAGAGTCACTAAATGGCAGTAGGGAATAAAACAAACTAATACTGTTTTCTTCCCTCTTCAGGCACCCGCGAAGCCATACACCTCCAACACTCTGATCTCAAAGTCTCCACTGGCGCAGAGGGGTGGGTTGTTGAAGGTCGAGCACCGATCCGTTTTGCCGAATCTTATGTTCTCATCCATCCAAATCGCCTGACCGTCGCTGAAGATAAAAAAATAAAATCAGCGAATCAACGGAAGGATATATTATAGTTACAATTTGTGGGCAAATAATAATTCTAATTAGTGATACTTTATAAATCATATCAGAATTCTCTATTTTATATTTTTTATTTTTTGTGATAGCATTAAAAAAATTGTGATTGCTTCTATTTACGCATAACAAGAGGTGCTATTGATTAATTTATATTGAAGCTTACCCGCCACCGATAGTTATCATTTTCGAGTCTGCGGCCATGAATAGTTCGGCTGAGTGATGTACTTTGGAGTCATTATGCGATGAATCCATGCCTACCCAAGGATACTTGGCTCGTTCGGGATACAAGCTGAACAGGAATGTCTCACCGGTACCGAAGTATGCTTGTCGTTGTCCCTTGTCGTCCTTTACATTACGTTCGTACCATCTTGTAGAACAATAAGCTCCAAATACCTGTAAAAATGATTTAAATAAAATCGTAAAGTGAAACAATTTTTTAAGATCCCACGTAAAGCAACAGTTTGTTAACGCGTTAAGAAAAATAAATAGTCGTATGCTCACCTCATTGTTGCATGTTTTGATCATCAGGAGAGTCGGTTCATGTTGCTCAACTCGCACGTAGAACGTCGTTAAAGAGCATCCGTGTTCCTCGGTCGTGTACAGCAAGATGGGCTGATACATTGTAATTCTCATCGGCAGCCACGACCATAAGGTGAATAACTGGCGAATAAACAAATTCAAATAATTAATTTCAAGAAATATAGAAAGTGAAAGATTGTTTTCATAATTGTGCAAACATTAGTTTCCAACAACGGCTCACTAATAATTTAAGAGGAGCAAACTAAATCACGATAAGACATGCGCTTGATTCATAAATTAAATCAAAATGATTATATCAGCTATTTTATGGAAAAATACAGTAACTAATCATATTAGTAAAATTAAAAATTTGTTTTATAAAACTCGCTGTTCGCTCGACGCATACATGAAATAATCGTGGAGAAAAAAAAGAACCAGCTAATATTTTCTTTAAAACATTTTCAGAGATTTTTTTGTTCATGTTACGTGAGTCACATCACGCCCCATGTCGAAACTAATAGTTACTGTTTTTTTCCATAATAATAAAATGATAACAAAGCAAAAGAAAATCATATTGTTGGCAGCCATCTAATTTTTATAATCATAAAAAATGAAACTCTAATATAAATTAAAATACATATATAGTTTAATTGCGAAGATAATATATGCTTCTAAAATGCCAACTTTCTGCGCATACATGTTGCAACGAAAATTTAGTTATATCCTTATTAGAATAATTTGGTATTTGTCATCTCGATATTTTTTATCCATAAATTAACGTAGATGATAATTAAACAATAGCAATTTTATGTACCAATATGTGATTATGCATATAGCACATGTATTTACATTAGAATAAATTATGCCAAATTATTCTGAGATGTCATAGACTATTAAATTATTCTCATAATCTCCCACATTTATATATACACATATATCTCTACACAAAAATATGTAAAATCAAATAATAATTAGTATTTCCTATTTATAATATCGCAAACACTTTCTTGTAAAGAAACATCGACTCTAGCAAAGGAACATATTTCTATCTCGCTTATGTGGGACATCAACTAAACATAAAGATACGACGATGATATGCTGGAAAAAGTAAACATCCGTATTCTTTGCAAATCAGTGCATACTGTCATTCGTCATGCAACAGTCAGAGCAGCATCACTCGGTTAGAGATAAAAATACAAATGAATGTTAACGAGGACGTCAACGTGGATTGTTGCGATAGCGATGATAAATGTGTTCTTTTCTGTACTCTTTTATAATTTTTCTTCTTTTTTCTCTTTCTTCCTCCTATACTTGATTATATAAAGCTGGGACACACAAAAACATTTAAGCAATAAGCAACATATAAATAAAAATTGCTTATATCGTTGAAAAAATCTTTCTTTTTTTCAACACTGTGTGACTGATTGTGAGTTTGTATCGATTGTGCATAATAAAGTCACATGCTGTAAAAGCAAATCCAAAAATTAATTTCTTCTAAGAATCATACAACTTCTTTTCCGTGTTTCTCAATATTTCAACGGTGTTTTCAATCGTACTAGTAATTAACGTGTTTAAATATATATATATATTTTTTTTTTCTGGAAATATTTATAGATTAAACAAACATATCCCAAGCAAACATTATACATAAAATTACATAATTAATAGTTGCATCAATTTCCAAATATGCCTCAAATAAATATTCTCTAAAAATAAAAATAAAAAATAATTAGTGTTTCAGCTCAATTGCGACACTCTGTAAAAAGCTTCTGAAAATCAAAAAGTATGGTTTTCAGCTAACGATATAGTAGCCAAGATTCAAAGAAATCTCAGAATAATAGTGAAATATTTTTTTTACAATTACAGAAAAATTTTAATAATAATTTTAAGATAGAAATTTAGTTGAAAAATCTTTCTACATTATGTCACAAGATTTGGGACATCACTGGCCACTTATTCGCTATATTAAAATAATTACAAGGATTATATCTATAATCGCATAAAATATTCTGTATTTACAGATTTCTAGGGAATTGTATGTACACCAAAGGCGACAATATTGACATGCCACAGGAAGCTGATAAAGACCTACAACTAAGTTTTGACGGTATTTTCGGGTCTAACTTGCTCAATGAAAGGATGGCCGTGAATACTTACTTCAGGCATATCTAGGATCTGGGAGCATATACTTTGTATGGGATAAACGCCCATTGATAGGGCACGTGGTCCAGGACTGTGTGCGCCCTATACATATCCGGTACCATTTAATCCATCATTCCAGTGAAGGCAGCACAACACAAGACAGCACAAACACATCAGTTACGTCGATGTACAAGTGCTGAGCGTCATTGGTACCAGTGCAAACGTATTTTGCATGTACCCATATCGCACAAATATCCCATGGAGAATGAATATCTCTTTTCTTTTAATGTAAAGTTATCCGAAAGAAAAGAAAGTAGGGTGTGCAAATACTTCTTTTTTATCTATCACAGTTAATCGCACAAAATCGCATTCTTTGGTTATTTTACAATCCCCCATACTGATCAAAAATAAAAAATAAAAGAATTTTTTTGCACTATACATCGAAATAAATTAGATTCCTTTCATGCTACAACTCGTATTCGATAGAATATATTTACAGAATGTGCCAAAAACTATCTTTTTGTGGATTAAAAAATAGCTGTAAAGTTTGATCGGTTATCATGTAATCCATTCTTCATTCATATGATTCATTCTTGTAGCCAATAAAAATTTTCTAAATGCCAAAAAACTCGTAATCGCTTAACAAAGCAGAAAGTTTATTTGAATATCTGTAATTAGGATCCTATACATCTAGTGCACTAGCTTTTAAAAATTAACGACGCTCTCCTGCTTTACAAACTGCCGTATTGTATTTTCTTCTCCTAATCATTCTATTTCACTTATTGACTAATCATTCTATTTCACTTATTGACTATATTGAGTCGCCAGCTTCGTTTAAAATCATCAATCTCATCTTGTCGCTGATTCATTCTCTTTAATATTTCAAATCACCAATCCAATTACACTGCTCAATGCTGAGCAAAATATATTAACAAACAACAAACAAAGGTTTCGAACATGTATTCTCTCTTGTAAATGTATTATGTATTATCGAATAATAATTATTAATGGTAATTACAAAAAGTTTTGTCTTCCAGTAATTAAATATTCCGTAAAAGAATCTGATTTGTGGATAAAAATATTCAAGCGTTTTCAATTCTGTAAACCTCTTTGACGAGACTTATTCCATATTAAGCACAGATCTGGCTACTATTATTATGCACAAGATGACGATAATGGTCGATGTATTTTTATTTTAAACGTTCAATTATTCAGAATGCATTTTAAAATTTCAAATACTGGAAGATGTTAGAAACATATATCGATTTCCGCTAAAAGATGTTATTCATGCAAAGATAAAGAGATAAAACAATTAAATCAACTTTTTAATAACATTAGCTTTTAGAGAAATTTGAAGAGAAAACTTGAAAGCAATTTTTTCCAAGTAAAAATTATTTAAAAAAATATTATTGGTGCACAATTTTCAACTGCTAATAAATTAAGATATTACTTTTAATGAGTTAAATTTATAAGAAAAGCATCTTCCAAAACTGATATAATACTTGCATTAATACCATAAAATTACATTAAAAGAAAATAGTTAAGATAATGTGAATTTGTAACAGATAACATAGAAAAGAATAGAAACTAATTAAACGCTCGCTAAGCAAAGCTTAATTGAAATCATTTAGTTAAGAGAATGAAATCCTCTTATACTATTTTAATAAAACTTATTGTGTGTTAGTCAGCAATTCTTTTCGATTGCAATATTAAAAACGCATCGATTCGTATATAAAAAACTATAATCTTTAAATTGCAAATCAGAAGTCAGAAGGAACCAATTCGTTTTTCCTTCTTAAAACTTTTCCTCCTTTCCTGCAGCAATATTGGATTACGATATCAGGAAGAAAAAATACATAAATTTTGATATCGCAATCTAATATGATTGCAAAGAGAGGACAAAGAGAGGCAATCTCAAAATTCTGCCAAAAGAAGGAAGAAGAAAGAATAACGTGACGAATGAATAAAAGAAGCTGTGTCTAAAAAAATTCTAGTTCAATTTTTTTATTACAACAGCTCCTATACATTGCTTGCTTTCTCGGGCACTAATTCTGTGCCGCTTTTGAGATCATTTATGATTGCAACTCGCACTGATACGCGAAGAGCCACACCGCAAAGCCAGCGAGAGAGATTCACATTATGCGTGGCGGCAGAACATTGCTGACGATAGAATATTGGTTACTGCCGCGTCGCTAGTGGAAGACGCATTAAAAGAATCACTGCGGATGGATAAATGATAACAGCGACAAAGCTGGCACGACAAATGTATGGCGATAAGTGAGTACGTAGTATGAGTGTAATATAGAAGTTTCAGGGTAAATAAGGGGGCGGATTGGGGGGGAAGGGTGGGCAGAGCACATGAAATTAACAACACATTTCCTAAAAAGATAATTATACGATACCCTGGCTTTGTACGAGTCTTCACACTCTTTCTGAAAACAAATGGAATCATTGAGAGATTCGAACCCTACAAGAGACTACTTTAGCACGCTGGGCTATACAAAGCGGAGATTGAGACCACTATACAGAATATCCAATAAACCGCGATACAAACGACTCGAAAGACCATTCCTCGTGAAAACAAAATTGGTTAAAGTAATACAAACTTCTTTTTGCTGGCGTAATTTTTGAGAAAAATTGTTTTTAATATGAAAGTGTATTTATCTGTGTGAATATATACATTAGTACTTATACATTAATCAAGCTCCTTTTAATAATAAATTACGATTTAAGGATTATCATTATAAATTCTACTAATGTCATGGACATATAATGTACACGATATTACCTCGTTATTCCAAGTAATTAATGAAAATCAGTATTTGACATATTATAATAAATACACAATATCATGCAAACAAAGTTTAAAATTGGAAAATATTACTGCACAATGGATGCACACAAATGTCGATACGTCATGTCAATTAATTCGATGAACACTGTTTTCATATTTAAAATACTTTCTCCCAAAAACTACGTGATCACAAAATTAAAAATCAAAATAAAAAAATTTATCAAATACCTTTTATTTTTTTTCACGAGAAATTGCTTCATAATTATGGTCGTATCATGATTTATTGGGCATCCTGAAATTTCATCGAGTTGAGGTTTGGACATCACAGGCATGCAAGAATGATCCTTACGTTTATCCGTGAGCTAACGAAACGCGATAATCAGCATAAGGTCTTTTCTCGCGTACCTGTAACATCGAACATCGAGCTCAACGAAATTATATCGGTTTCAATACTCATAAAGTAAAAAAAATATATAGTGCAATTCAGCACAAGTGATCCCTTTTTATTTCTTAAACTAAACGAGATAAAACATAATAAATAAAACACGTGTTTAATAGCTAAAACCATTAAGTTTTGCTCATTATGGTCCATCTCCTTTGACGAAATAAAAAAAGAGGTGCCATTTATATTAGAACAGGAAAATATTGCATACCATGTGAAACTATAAATAGTTTATATTTGCACCTGTAAAAGTTCTCTGTCAATTAAAATTATAATCGTATTTGCAAATTAGTTTTCGGACAACTTGACGTAACTACGATTGCAGGAACGCAGCCTATGCCGATAATTGGCATGTTGCTGTTAATAAATCGAAATAAATGCGAAATTGAGTTGAGGAAAGAAGAGAACTAAATGAATAACATACTTCTCGAATCGTAAGCGTGTGTGACATCATCTGAATGTTGACTTGTGACTGACTGGTTGGTAGATTGTCCGTCGACCGCGACCTGGCCAAGGATCGGGACCCCGTCAAGACACTCTTACTTTTGAGAGCCATTTCCGTGCGTAGAAATACTCGTGATATGTATGCTGAGCTGAGTCCGCGAATCCCGAAGGCAGTGCGCAGAAACTTGGCAGGTGTCACCTAAAAATTAGCAAATTGCATGAGAGACTTTGAATATTTTTCCTCAAAATTAAAACTTTACAAAATATAAAATGTAGGCTTCTTTAAAAAAAAAAATATTAAATTCGGCATGATAAGAAACTTATTTACTTTAGAACAAGAATATTTTCTGTGTTTAATTTTATATATTAATTTTATTATTATTATTTTTACTTATAATGCAGACATGATCAAAATCTTATTTTTCTTAAACATTTTAAAAACGCAAATAAACACCAATTTTGAGACAAAATCTTAATTTGAGGAAATTTTTATCAACAAATCTATATGTTTTTACTTAATTATCATTATTAATTAAAAAGAAAGTATCGTGGTAAAAAAAGTCGCATTACATTTCGGTTCAGGACATATATTCGTTCAGAATAAAAGAGCAGATGTGTGATATAGCAATTTACCAATTGTCATTCATTAATTTTTATATTTTAAGTTGGAATTGAAGACCAGCTGGAAAAGTTATTGTATATAACACGCGATCTCACAGGCGTTTGTATTGCACAGAGCAGCATGTTTACAAAAGATAGTGTTACAAAGAAACAAACAATTGAAGCGTTGAAAATGCAGTGTATCAAATTACGCGATACGATTCTCCACGAAACCAAAAGGAAATTATTGCGTTGTAATCATTTATTCGCGGGTAAAATTAAATAAACGAATAAAATAAATTAATGTATGTATTTCTTTGTAAATAATTCAATCTAGATTTTTAATTACTTTAGATCTGTTAACACTATCTAGCAGTGGAATCATTTCCATTGTGAATGATCTATTTATATTGGAAGTAAAGTAATGGAGCAAGTTTCTGTGGATTTTAAAATTTACCGAAATTAGACTTGGTCTACTTGATATTTTCAGCGTCTCAATTGATATATAGCCACGGGTTACATATCTGCTCTTCCCTCGATCACGGATGACCGATTATTGAGAACCACAGTGTCCTCACTTGCTCGCCTACATTACTCTTCAACACAACTCTTCAAAATTGGATAGCGATTCCACAGATCGATGTTACATCCTGAAGATTAACGGGAATAATCTTAGCTACATAGAAGAAAGGTATTTATTTCCCTTTTGTTTCAATACTTATTTTTTCTTTCGCAAGTCAAGTGATTTTGTATCATTTGAAAAAGATCCTCTTAATTTCTACAATAGTCCACAATGATTCGGTTTAACATTAAAGTCTCAAATAAACGCAATTATTATATTGTAGATTTAGATTTTATTACTTACTGGCATTTGTCTACAGAACTTTGATAGAGCAGCGTCTATACCGTTCTTCGAAATCTCATTCATCCATTCTGAACTCTGCGACGAAGAGTGCTTATAGAATAATAAAACTATAGCCATAGCAACCCGATAGAAGACCTGAAAACAGAAATTTATTTGTAATAATTGCTGCTAAGACCATTATTAAAAAAACAATTATATGATAGAATTAAGAAATTATGCTTCTATGTGGGGAAAAAATTTCTTTGACGTAACTTCTTATATAACCATACGTTTATTAAGATTATAAAATTTTCCTAACGCTTTACAAATAAAATATACTTATATTTTGTACAATTTTAATATAAAATTAACAACATACATAAAAAATGTAAATAAATAACTTAACTTTTATCCGTAAGTATATTTATATAATTTTTCAATAGTTGGTACATAAACTTTCAAAAATAAAATAAATTGCTTGCATCTTTATTAAAACAAGCAGTGTCTATCTATCGATGAGCTAATAAAATTTCAAATTTCAGGTTGATATATAATATTTGAGTCAATGGTATAATATTTGACTTAATAGTAAACTGTTTCGTGTACAGTTATGGACACATTTTCACGCATTCCGATACTTATTGAAAAAATTTTTGCATTTTTGCAATTTTTTTTTATTTACAACTGTACGAATCACATCTGAAAAGAACAATATTATGCACGACATAATCGGTGTGCAAAAATGTCTGCAAAACAACTTTCCGCTGGCACCGAGTCAATCGTCGAATTTAACATTTGCCCTATTCCTAGAACATAAGTGCATTGCACAGTTCGCGTAACACGCGGTTCATCTTTATCTGTCGGTTGGGTGAACGCCAATTTTTCTCATACTTCACATGTGCGATAGATGGGCAGTTTCGCATGCTGTTCCTTCACTGGTTGCTTGAACGCACAACGAGAACTCAAGCTCGGAATTTTCCTCTAAACAGTTTGAATTCAGTGCTCGATGTCTGTGTTTGAATTCTGCGATGATTGAACAGTTTAAACAGATCGAGAAAATTTCTGTCTCGGACCTTAAATTGTTTAGATCTTTCGAAGATATGGATCAGATATTTATATCCGAGCAGTTGAAATTTGAATTCAAGGGAAATAGATATAATCGAATCTCTTCCGATCAATCTCGTTCAAATTGTACAGTTCTTTTTCACTCTTTTAGCTTGGAGCTTAAACTATCTACTTTTAAACTATTCGAACATGGCAAATTGTAGTAACTAGACAACACAGAGAACCTATATATTTTTAAAAATTTATGGTATCTGTTAGGATTTATATAAGATTGGACTTGAAGTGTAAAAAATTCACCTTAATGCCTTCATGGAGAAAACAGTCCATAACCCTGACTAGATGTTGAAATGGAAGAAGTTGAAGAATCCACCAGATCCAGTCCATGTAGATTCTTTCTGCTCTTGAGCCGGAGCAATGCCTCGCTAAATGTACAGCAGCTGATTTCTTAAAATTGTGAATTAAAACCGATATAACTCCGATGAATTTAAATGACATGAATGCGCATAATAATCTTTATATTTGCGCGTGAATAAACAAAGCGGTACAAGCGATAGATATAAAATGCTTTTCCGCATATCAACGGCATTAAAAATTACTTTTGTTAAAATTATGCTCTCGAAATTATATTTTAATCCTTGCAAGAAATCTGTTTATTGCTAATTGTAGATCTTTAATAGAGAATAACTTTACTCATACGATTGATATCTCGTTTATATATCTATTGCATTGTTTTTTTACAAATGTGTGTTAACTGAATGTAATATTGATTGAAAGAGATATAGATTGATAAAAATTCTACTACGAGATTAGATGTTAAAATACTTAATTAAAAAAACACAAGTTGTCTCATACATATAATGTAACAAACTTTTCTTCAAAGCTATCATTTAGTTATTATAACTTTTAGCAATTTATTAAAAAATAGCAACAAAATATTTTCTTTAAGTTTATCTCTTCTTGAGTTTATCTCTTTCAGGTCTATCAAAACCTTTTAGAATTACGGCAGTATCTGGAGTAAAAAAATAACTCGAAAACAGATAATCATAATCAGTTTTAAGAATTCGCTACTTACGACATGTTTTTTAGTGATTTGTTCTACTGTTTTCCACGTAACCTCGTAGAGAAGTTTGGTTTGTGTGATGAACATTTTATCTTTGGCTGCTACCAGAGTGGCCATACAGTGATAACATTCCTCTTCTGAAAAATAAGGTATCAAAAATAACATAAGTAGCGATTTGTTGAAAGCATGCTGATTCTTTATTATCATAAATTTCCATATTTGAGGACTTAGCATAACTTTAAAAGCGTAAAGTCGCATTAACTGGCATTAACATATTAATAATTGTCGATTACATTCATAATCGTCTGTTTATCAAAAGAATAATACTATAAATTGCAAATACAACTGACAATCAACCTTCTAAAAATAATTACAATCAATAATCAAATAATGCTCTAATCATTTCTAATTACATCGATTTATATTTCTACAAAAAAATATAAAAATATAAGTGTTTGATTTGTCAAGTTACTAATTCAATTATTGTTTATTTAATTAAATGTTAAATGTTAACTTACCTGGCACAAAATGCAAGAGAAGGGCGGTTAATGGATAAAGAGATGGGCTGTACGTGATATCAGGACAAGCATATCCTAACACCGATACGACTCTGTCAGCCACGTTTCTACCTTTTCTTGTCAAATTGTAAGATAAGCAATGTGTACTATCGACGAATGGTGGTAGCATAATTGACTTTTCTGGTAATTCTGTAAAAAAATATATAAAATTTTAATAAATCCATTTCTATAGAAGCAAAGCAAGTACAATAAGCTTTAATTAATGACAAAAGAAATAACTAAACGTTTCGCTGAAAAGTCTAAATCTTCAGATTCAAAAGCTATCGATGGAAGTCACGTCTCTCTCGCGTTTCAATGCCAATGTACCTTTTAGCATTACTCGAATTTAACGGGATTTCATTCTTTTAGAATAAAATAAATTTAATTTTAGTCCTCTTACAATTAATTGAAAAATGATTATATAAAACACATATAAAGCAAATTCTTCTTCGCTAAATTAGTAAGCTTATAATCAAAGTAAGATAATTTCATGTATGTAGTAAGAAAAAAAATTTACTTTTATTTGTAATAACACACATGCCATTAAATATATTTATTTATCTCATATAAAATTATTAGGTAAACTTTTCCATTTTACGTCTTTTTTCATGGATAACATTTATTCATTCCTTTATGATCGATAGAATGAATGCGCACCGACAAAAATGCGCGAAAATACCAGATTCTTAATGTGTCGGTGCATCCTACTGACCTGTCGTTCCAAAGACTTGATTCACCATATCCCAGTAGAATCCGTCGAGCATGTTCTTGCCAAGCGCGTGCTGATCGCAAAGCGCCGGCCAGAGTTGCGCCCTGATACCATTGTTAAGCGGCCAAGCGTTCTCTCGTATGATGAGCTTCGCCTCCCGCTTCCTGCCGGCCTGCAGCAGCGCGTTTACCTCGGCGAAGGTCTTCAGTGCTTGCTTCTTGCTGGTGGGCGATTCCGGCTGGATGACGATGTTACTGGTGTCGACGTGCGGCGGGAACGCGTCGTCGATGTCGGTGACGTTCGCCGCCTCCTCCTCGAGCACCGACAGCGTATTCGGCGAATTGTCCATCGGGGAGGCAGTCACTAACATCGCTCAACTACGGCGCGAGGTTCCTCATGATGGTCGTTTTGGCGATTCTCACGCACCCGCCGTCTACGTCATGTCTTGAGATGTTTCAATTTTCATCTGAAATAGAAGGATTTGTATATAAAATACACAAGGCGATTTCTCTCGTCAGATTGATACAATTAGTGCCATTAATGCCGGTCAGGCACTTTATATGTCTGAACGCTTAATGATTGTTGATTAAAAAATTATCCAATTTTTTCATTAAAGATGCAGAGCAAAAATTCCTAATAAAGCATTAATGACGCATATTATAAGTTTATCTTATAATTAGTAATAAAATGAAACAGAACAAGATATAAGTAATAATTATTCTTTACAAATGTAAGAAAAGAAACTCTTTTACTTTATTCGCAATAATATGTAATACCAAATATTTTTATCTCAGAGATCAAATTATATATTATCGCATTATACAAATATTATCATATAAAATAGATGTAAAAGTTTACTCTTTATGTCTTTTTTTTGTCTTTATGTCTTTATGTCCTTTTAAATAGAATTTTCTCGTAATATATTTGTCTGCAGTAAACGAAGACATTCATTGTTGCATGTTATCACAAGGAGAAGTTAAATATTTCATTCTCCTTTACATTTGTAAGGTGAGATTAATCTGAGATATTGTCAAGTTATCTTATCTTGGCGCGTCTACATCGCAAACAGTACTGAATGACCAGATTTCATTCCTTTGTTATAACGCAGTACCTTTGTAATTTGATCTAAAATTCAAGTTTCAAATTATTTAAACATATCTGCAGAACTGACGAAGAATTTCAGATTTTGGCCTCGAAAGCTCGGACTATCGGAATAATTGAAAACCATCGGAAAATTCCGAGAGCTTTTCGCGATACTCTTGCGTTTACGAGCAGGAATATCTTTCCGAGCATATTGAATGCTGGTATTACGGTTTTAATCCTTTCCTAGTCATTCAGCGGCAATTACGCGACACGGCTAAATACGGCCGAATAAAGCATCCGATTGCAACATCACTTAAACGTCGCGTAAATTCGCACGAGCTTCAAGATAATACTCGAACGCTTACTGTGCACATCTGTCGCTATATCGCGTTGCAACAACATCCTTCTCCTCCTGCCGTGTCGTCGTCGTCGTCGTCGTCGCCGTCGTCGTCGTCGTCGTCGTCGTCGTCGTCGTCGTCGTCAACGCTCTCGCTCTCTCGCGCAACTCATCTTACGACCGAAATCAATTGTCTTGTTGTAAGGATGCCAGCGTAAACAAGCGCGACGAATATATACATATGTACATATATAGCGCGTCGCACCACGTGCTCGCTTTTTTTACCGCGTGAGTAATTCGGATTTGTTCGGGATTCGCGCGATGCGAACGCCGAGTCATATACGCGCGATAAGTGCCTTACACTTCCTGTTCAAGATTCTTGCATTACATTTAGCTGTAAATTTTTTTCATCAACAAGCTACGCCTTTAACCGTCTCGTGAGTTGCACGAGACGCAGGTTGCATTACTTGCTCGTAAACTGTGTTTTATAATCAGAAGATATGCTAACAATGAGTCTTTTTCATAACTTTTCTTCTTTCTTTCGAGTTCTTGAAAAATACTTATGCAGAACGTAAGTGTCTCGCTAAAAGAATTAGCATTCGCTACATTCATATTCATTAGACTCTTCCGGTATAGAATCGGACGCGTCACGCTTAGATGTGTGAGCATTATAACTTGAAAAAAAGTCTAAACATTGCATAACACGTTATCTAATTTTTGACTTTATGCTTAATATCTCTCACACATGTCAAACACGGATAGCCGTCAAACTGTTAGACAGTTCTCTGAGTCACGATGCAAGAATATTTAGATCTGATGCGTCCGACCCGAAAATGCCCGGTGAATGCGAATCCACTAATCTCAAGGCACATATAATGCCGAGTGTATATAGCCAAAATGATTGGGACACTTCCATGTTGGTCCTCGCGTGCATCCAATATCTAACAGAAGCTAACAATATTTTGTGAAATATTTTATATGCTATTCTGATATAAAACTTCTCCTATGTTATGCGATTCTATAAAAAAGGTACAATTGCGCGTTGCAGGTGCATCAGTGCACCTGTGTAACAAATGGGGTCATTCATCGATTCTCGTCATTCCATGTCTATTAAGCTAGCGCAGCTACTTAAATACAATTGAATAAAACATACATCAGAACTTAGTGTTCTTTTCTTGCTTGTCGAAACCAATCGTCAAAAACAATAGATGTGCCAAAGTTTGAAGTTAGCGCAACTGTGCAAATAAAAAACAAGTGTTTGATGTACTTTGTTCAATTACGTTTTTCAGACTTTCTTCCTTCGTCTCTTCATCTCGATATACATCAGTTGCATTAATTTTAATTTCAGGATTTCCAGTGTTTACTTTCACTTCACGTTAATTAAGAAAATTTTAATATTATTGTATTGAAATTATATTTTAAATTATCTGAACTTTGAAATTTTAACTATTTTAATTATTTGGATCGCTATTTGAACTGTAACATAATTATAAATTAAATTCTTTGTATCAATATTTTAAATTTATATTATTAGATAAATTATATATTATGCACAGTTATGAAACAAAGTAAGCAATAAATTATAACATTAATTAGGTAGTTTATAATTATTTATGCCAGAAAGTACGATTAGATCATTACGATCATTGTCTCGCTCATAAAAAGAGCTTCCGTGAGACATTGACCTGTCAACAGACACGCGAACAGCAAGCGAGAAGACAATGAATATATAATATGATATATAATTAACGCGAGAGGAAGAGAGAAGGAGAAAGAGCGTTAATACAACAATTACTAATAATACAGTCTGCTAATAATACAACAGCCCGGCCAGATGCAAAAGCATGAGTGCCTATAATCTCGGTACACTTAACGGTTATTAATAAAAAGCATACGTTATCTTCTCGAACATGCGTTCATTGCTTATCAACACACCATGTGCTGCTCGCGCGAGACATGCAGTGATACTTATAAAGAGAATTTACGAATAATACTCACAATGTTTTCATTTATTTCAGACTACTGATCAAACACTGTCGTAAGATTAAGCCTTCAAGTGTAAGAAGATAAAATATTTTACTTTTATTTGGCATACAAGATGCCACATAACTGAATGTTTTCTTCTGCCTTAAAATCAAATTAGTGTAAAAAAATGGTTCACTGTTTTTAATTTTTAGGTTATTATAAAAAATTATTAACATTAGCCTTTTTTTATGAAAAAGTAATATGGACGATAAATAAAAATTGTGCGGATAATATTTCATCAAAAGTAAATAGCACAAGATCTAAAATAATTAGTATTTTCTCAAGAATATTTTGCAATCGCAGAAAATAAATGAACACTTTCTGCAAAATATATACAGATGTAATATTGTAAATTGTTACGAAGAAAATATTCATTAAAAAAAACATGCATGAAAAATCGCGCGAAACACTGTTGCGTTAGTTCTGGTGTAAGAAGAGTAAAAATTTCAAGACACCCCGTATATATAGAATACGCGGACTTGCAGTTTGCCACAGATAAATATTATTGCAAGTTCAGAGCGCTCCAACCACTTGATAATATAAATACATCGCATCAAAGGCAAAGGCGAAGGCAAATGTGCACGCATTGCATTGTTAAACACGCGAAGCGAAATGGTGTCCATTAGCTGTTGCGTTTCTTCACACCTCCGCCTATGTAAATGAAAATACATAAGATTCTAAAAAATATTATCTTTCTTGGAAAAACGATAAAATCAGTGATTAGTGTTCCAAAGCATCGCCGCGCGGATGAAATTTCGCAATTTCTTAACTCTCTCAGTGCTCGTGTATGGGCGCACGGTGAAATTTTTCGCATTTTTTAAATTCTTTGACGACCGAAAATCTTGGAGTATGTTGGAAAAAGTTCTATTCGTAAAAAGTTTTATTACTCGCGTCAATATACAAAAATATGCAAGTCTTCAAAAATCAATGCAAGAATCGTTTTCACACACGAAAGCCAAATATCAAGTGTTTCGTACGTACTGAACATTCGTGTAGCAAAGTCAGCAAAATATTATCCATGCAGAGACGTAAACACATGACAAAACTTTCCTAGTGCCCTACGTAGATCCGAACGATGCTAGAAAGCGATTTTACAGAACTTTACGATCCTCTGTCGCATAATATCTTAAAATAATTTATTCAGCACAAATATTTTATTTGTTGCGATAGAATAACAAGTTCTACAGACAAATATCTTCTCTTTTTAGAACGTAATATCGTTCGTTTCTAAAGAAAGCAGCTTGAAAAAGGTTAATTTGCAAAACTTTTTAGATTCCTGTTACGTAAGGTACAAAAAAAAAAGAGAGCACAGTGATATATCCAAAATGTAAAAACTAATGGTAGACGAAAAATGTTTCAATTCAGAACGAAAGCGTCCCTCCCTATTAGGTATCGCAGTCTCTCTTATACAAGATCACGAAAGAGCATCGGATGAAGCGAGCAATAAACAACGAGCGGTGGCTCGTGCAACGCAGCGGCGGTCGTGCACGATTACGCAATGTCGCGTAATTTCAGTGTGCGAAATCTAAACGGGATATTCGACTGTCGAGAAATTTTACAAGTGCCAAACCGCAAGAACGGGCGCGCGAGCGCGCGTCTCGGCGTTTGACCTTGGCACCGACAATTCCGCGAGGATTATCATTCCACTTCTCGCGGATTTGTGTGATGCACGCTGAATAATTCATCAACGAGCGCGCTAACGTTAGCTACCCGGCTCGACTAACGAAGCGCTATACGCAATTCGAGCTTCCCGAGGGTCACGTTGAACTTTACGCAAAAGATGATAAATTTTATATTTCGAAAATAGTGCGCGAAATATACGAGATTGTGAAATTCTGCACAACTGTACTCGAGCATTGGTAGAAAATCAACAAGTACACATTCTTCCGAATTAATCATTGCTAAAGAATCAACGAAAAACGCGAAAGATTCGAACCACGTGTACCATGAACATCGTCCAAGATATATCTTTGATTTCTTGTTTTACGTAAAATCGCGTCTCCCGCTCGATTATCACTACCAGTAATCCATTATCACATAAGCGTACAACTACACATGCATTAATGATGTACGGTGCGCTTGCACCCGCCGATCAATTTCTCTGTAACTTAAGAAACATACCTTTTCATTTACATAGTTAATTTGTATGGTTCAATTGCTTTGCACTCGAAACGTCAAAAAAAAAAAAAAAAAAAGAGAACCGGTGAACCGCATATATATCATGACGTGTCCTTGCGAACGTGAGCACACTGGATACCATTTAATACACATAATTGTACACGAAACTGCTTACGAGATCGCGTTGACCGATTAATCTGCCGTGAGTAACACGCTTCGGTTCGAGTACCAATGACAGAATAAAACTCCCATTTCTTTATCGAAGGTTGTCAAAGAGACAGTGCAAAACATTCAATGACACTTTTTACTTGTGATAAGATACAAGGTTGATCCAAGATATATTCCAAACAGATGCAAAATGATTTGTGCAACGCTTCCAAAAATACAGAGTGATTTGATTAATTGAAATGAGCTACAGCACAATCCAGATTTTTAATACGGCTTCAATTGTATTTAACTGCTAAATATTTTGTTGAAATTTTATATTCAGTTTCTTTCATATGAATTTTTTTCCTATCAAAACAAATTTAAAATAATTTTTTTTCACTTAATCTATCTTAATTTCTCTTTAAATCTTTCGTCTATTTGATAAATAAGAAATATATTTCTCAATTTTAAATAGAATGAAAATCAAACATAAATTATAGTTATATATAATTATTGCTAATTGATTGATCAAAATGATAATATTAATATCTTAATTACTATTTATCAATTCGTAGTTCTTTCGAAGTAACAAAAAATAAAATAAAAAAATTGATTTAAAATTTTTAAATAAAAATTAATTTGGCGCTATTTTCTTTCAAAATATCCCGTCGAGCGTGAAGCGGAGAATTCTTATACATTCTATACCTTGAAAGTGCTAAATGGCTATTAAAAAATCTTTAGAGCGCAAAATGACTTGTCAACAGTAGAACAGCAGCCCTAGTGTGTATCGTTCCTCTCTGTCTCGTTGTACCTATAAACGAAAGTCCCTGAAACGAGAACTGCCTACTTCCGAGCAATAAAGACCAATGCCGTAATCATCGTGATTTAACGACATTGACGCGACTACCACCGTGCAGGGAGTCACCGCATAAGTAAAATAATGTGTAATTTAAGTAATGTGTTCATTTCAAATCCTATAATCTTCAAAAGAACAAAATTAAAATCTTATCTGAAATCAAGAAGATAAACGCGGTTTTCATGATACGAATACTATTTTCAATGTCCTCTGAACACGTCACAAAATTGAAGATCTTAGAACACAAATTCCCTTATTGGATGTCGGATGAAGAATCAATGAAAAAGAAAAAGAAGTGTCTCAACCATCTCGACGCCGATCTGATACAATCTTCTACGCGCGTGAAACTGCGCCGGTGTTAATTGACAATCGTCTCGCGTCAATGTGTGCTTCGGGATTAAGCGGAACGCTTCACTTCCCCCGCGCCTCGACACGCCGATGTGAGAAAATCGCGCAGGACGGAGTCGCCCAAAAGCACGATCGAACCACACAGGGTATTTCAACATCTTTTCCTCTCTCTTTTTCTTCATACTTTCTCCTGTCCTTATAATATTAGTTCTTTCTATTAGTTTTTTGCTTAGCTACGGATAACTATATCATTTAAAAAGTATTTAAAAAATGGAGTAATTAATTAACGAGTATTTTGGCCATATTTATAAATACATAATAATATTTCTAACTCAATTAATATTTATTTAAAATTAATTTCTGTTAATTTTTTGAAGATTATTAGACTATAAGACATGAATTAAAACATAGTACATGTCTGATTATTTTAAATTAAAAGTATTAACTTTTATTCGTACAATTATATATATTATATTATTTATACAATTAAAACTCGCCAATTAATTATTTAAAATTATCTTTTCACGCTCATTCTCCTTTTATCTCTATTCAATCCTTTGTATCTTGTTCTGTAATATTTAAATATTCTTTGGTTATAGCATTATTTCCTTTTTTGTAATAAATTACTATTATAAATTGATAAATAATAATCAATTTATAATAATATATTAATGTTTTAATCAATTAACAATAACTGGTAATTATAATTAATCCATCTTGGATTAATTTCAGTCAGAATATAACCAATTGATTCAAAAGAGTTCGAATTATTACAAAATAATTATGTTACAATATAAGCAATTAATGATTTTGTACTAAGAACAATTTTTTTGTAATATTAATTAGTATTTTTTATAAAAAATAATTTCAATAATTATCAATTAAAAAGTTAGCATTAAAAATTATTTTACCATAAATTGACGAGTATCCGTTTTAACCGCATTTTTTATACTTTCTACTAGTCTTTCTCTTTTTCCTTTTTACTCAATGTCACAATATATATGCTCATTTCATTCTGAATTTAAAAATTCCAAGCAAAGAAATCAAGTGTACTCTGAGAAACTGAAACCATGTATGAATATATACTGATAATACACGTTGATTTTATTTAACATTCAAAAAATACAATACAGTTTAGAGTTTTTACATTTACAAAAATTGAAAAAATTTAATATAGTTGAGAGTTTACCGATAATTTTTTACAGTTATTATATAGGAAAGATTTCAGTGAATTTTTATAGACAAATGTAAGTAATTTTTATATCAAGAAATTACTATTACATTAAACAGTAGTTCGAATCATTTAACTGAAATTTGACTTACGTTTTATTTTCTGTAGTTTACAAAATAAAGGAGAGAAGCTAGATTTATGTCGCGACATTGTATATCTTGTATTCGTTAAACAGCAGAAAGTATAAGAAAATGTGGTTAGAACGAGCGAATCCAAGAACCAGACTACTTCAAATATATCGAATATATCCTCGCATTTGTAAAGAGAAAAGTCACGAGATGTGATTATATAAATCTAGAAATATAATTTAAAAAGGAGCAGATAGGTTATTGTCATTTCGAAAAAATTCCGAAAGTATATCTGAAACGTACAAATCTAAACGCAACAGTAAAAATAAAACGAATGTATATATCATGTTTTTTTAATCGAAGAAGTCAGAAATGTAAAAAAACAAAAAAGAAGATTGCATCAGTCGTTTTAATAGCGTTTTCGATTAAAGGTGCTTTTTCGATTGTTCTGGATTAAATCAAATTTTTACAAACTCACGTTCGACTAATACTGCATTTGGCAGAACTATTACGTCATTAATCGTTCTAGAAACGATCCGAATCAGCTTCTGTCGAAAGTGCTGAGTGTGAAAAGTAACCAGAGAATAGAACTGAGAAAAACGGATCCGGGGTCAATTAATTCCGATAAATGTTCAATTCCTCGTTTGTCCTCGTATCAGAATACTGGCTATAATCTGAAGTCTGTCGCGTCTTAGTTGCACTTTTCGCACGCAGTGCTCTTCTTTCTTTCATCAAAGCTCAAATACGTTGCATAGTGTGCTTTTGAATACGAGGAGTGCAGGAAATCGCGAATAAACGAACGGATCTGTAGCCCAGTGTCGTGTCGACAATTCATTTAATCGCAGTGTAGCGTTAAAAGCGACGCACTGGTATAGTCGAACGATGAGGATAACTTACCGCCAGTCTAGGGACGTGCACAGTATCGGCGAAGCGGCCTACCTCGATAAGCACGACGACGCGCCAGCAGGGAGCTCCGATCCTCGCGTCGGAGCGTGGCATGCAAGCCAAACAGGCGGAACGGATGACGGGCTGCCGGCACAGACGGCAGTGCGCCGCCCGCGAGCGGTGCACTGTCAGCGTCGTCGTCGTCGCTCGGACGTTGCTGTTGCACCCTGCCTTGGTCGATCTCGTTCGCTTCTCACTTCGCGCGGTACTTCATATCACCTCTACGTGTAACCGCACTTGACTTCGTCGAGCGCGGCGTATCACGAACGCTCGCTTGCACTATACTTGCTCGGCGGGATCAGGCGAGATGCGTTATCCTACGCGCGCTCGTGATTCTTCTCTTTTCAATGTTCGAAATTACGGAGTGTCGTATGTGTATCGCAATCGCGGGTACGTCGGCCGAGCTCGAGCTATGTCACAACCACAGTCACATCCGCACGTCATTCGCGTACAAATGCTACTGCGCGCGAGTGATCAGCGGCCACGCCGCCGGCCGCGCCTCGCGGCGCGCGCTCGAACTATCTTGCGTCACGTAGTGATCGATAGATAAGTGTAGCGAGCTGTGTGCGTCAGATCTATAGATATAAGATAAAGGCATTGTCAGGTATACAATTCTCTTACAAGCGATTTTAATTGAATAATATTTCTAGCGTCTTATAAAAACTAGCGCGTAACGTCGGATTGATGATAGAATCTTTGATGTATTTTACGAGATACACGTCGGAATAATATTAATTATCATTGAATATCATGCAACACACTTTAACATTGTGGCGGCATCTATTTTTTAGTCCTGTGAGATTTGTAGTGATAGATGAACTACATAATTGATAATCGCTGTGCGCGGTAAAAGTACTATTACACAAATATGCATAATATATATGTATAAAATAATACACACGTAAATTTATATTAAACACAAAATTGGTCCTTATTTTTACAGTTGTGCAAATTGTGTAGATATAGCTTGTTGATTGATTAAAAAGTTGGTTAATAAATTCGGAGTAAAGATTTTAAACTATAGAAGTAAAAAACGCATGTTGTATTTACCATATTTAGCATCTGTAGCGAAATGCTAATGCGGAAATGACGTCGTTTGTTCCCAAATTTAAATCCCTCAGATTTTTATGTCGTCAATTTCAACATGCTGTCAATTAAGAAAAAAGGTTCTATGTCAACAAATTTATGTCACAAGTTTTGGAGGCATTATATAAGTATATATATTTAACATTTTCGCGGCCGCTTACGTATTTTTACGTTTATATTTTGATGTAAGACAGGAGCCGGTCACATATTTTTACATTTAAAGTGTTAAAACAAAATTGTTATCCATTAACGTTACTCGTTGACCGACATACCTATGTAATCGGTTTTCTCGTGCTCGTTTGATGGTTCGACTTTGCAAATTTATCTCAAATGTTCGCCGTCCGTGCGTTAAAATCTCGCATCCTAATCGTATCGCCCACGCGATCTTTTCTACTTTCCAGGTATGCGTATACTCATTTCTTTGTAGACACGACCACACTATCCGCACACCTTGATCTATGCGTACCTGATATCTCACAGTATTTGTACTGTCATCATTCGAAGTGTACATCGATCAATAAGCTTTGTAAATTGTACTTACCGTCGCAAATTCCCTCAGTGAACACTTTCGCGATAATATCGAGAGAATGTCACGACATTTAATCGCTCAGTGAAATTATAATTGTTCAAGCGAAAATCTAACCTCAAAAGTAACGAGTGACTTGTTGTTTTTCAATGATATCTTTTCCTTTTCGTTACAATATGATAGACTTTTTTATAGATTAATCTATTGTTTATCTTCTGATCGTGGGAAATGAGATAAAACGTGCGTACGAGGAAGTACACATTGTTCACGTATTTTTTCACAAAGCAATCACGTTCGCTGAAAGTTATTGTTGCGTGTGAAATTTAGGTGAAAAGAGATAAATTCGGTTGTATTATATTGCAAAGTTTTATCTTTGGTATTTCACGATGGCGTCGTTTTGTGAGAATGACAAGATTCCACTTGCGGAGAGTTGTGAATACAAGTAAGAATTCTGTCTTTTAGTCATTTGATCCATTGTACATCAACTGAGCAGTAATGTAAATTATACATTGAGGTCAATGTCTATAAAACTTTTTATATCATTTACTAAAGTTCTGCTTTTCTTTCTTGAGGTTATCCTTATAACTATTACAAGATTTGCCCTACTATAGAAAGAACTTTAATCTAACTTGTTATCTTAAGAATTAGAACGAAGAAGAGAAACTACTTGAAAAAGATGACTTCAATGTACAGTTTTAGACTTAAATATAAATGAAGAAATATACACACACGCACACACGCACAGTAAATTTATGAATAGGAGATAAAAACTGATATCTATAAATTACATATTTGTATAAACATTGTTTGTTAAAAGTATATATTTAAAAATTAATATTATACAGAGAATACTCAAGATTAATCATATCAATTTTTCATTTAATTTTATAGTATATATATGAGTAATATCAATGAAAAGTATTGTAATTGCATTTTTAGACATCTGTAGTTAATTAGTTTGCTCCATAAAATATTGTAACTTTGATTCATGTAATTTTGCAGTTACATGATCTATTGCTCTATTAATATTAAACTTGATATGTTAATGAGTTAATATTTTCATATTATTTTTATATTTATACTTAATATCATTATTCAATACTTTACTCAATACTTTACTCAATACTTTAATTATAATTATTCCAATTTTAAAGTTTTTGCTTCTTTTATCATGTTTGCAGGAGTAAAACTTTGGAATCCGAGGCCACAGTCAGCAATATGGCATCAATTTCTTCACATATAGAAAAGCGATATGATGGCATAATAAAATCACAGAATGATGACAGATCGTATAGAGGATTAATGCTGTCTAATAAAATGAAAGTGCTTTTAATAAGCGATCCAACGACCGATAAGAGTGCTGTTGCGCTGGATGTTAATATTGGTAATTTTAATCATATTATTTTGTTGCTTTAGAAATAAGATATTATAGAAAGCACTAATTTTTTATTAATGTATTAAAAATATTGGATTCTGAATTACAATAGAAGATTAGCAAGTAATTACTTAGCAAATATTTATCTAATTATTTAATTATGTCTAATTAATTAAACCAAATAAATTAAAATGTAATTTTGATGGAATGTCAAGTGATATAGGAAAAGCATAAACAACTTTCTTGATGAATTAATATGTTTAATATTTTTTTATATATTCTTATATTTGCTTGATTGTTAAATTATTGATTTCTTGGTTTAATTAGAAATAAAATGTGTGTTACAGGCTATATGTGCGATCCGGATGATCTACCTGGATTAGCACACTTCTGCGAACATATGTTGTTTTTGGGAACAGAAAAATTCCCACAACAAAATGACTACAATATGTATTTGTCACAGAATGGCGGCGTGAGCAATGCCTTCACGCACGTAGATCACACTGTTTACAATTTTGATATAAGTCCGACGAAATTAGTAGGCGCTTTAGATCGCTTTGCCCAATTTTTCTTAAAGCCTCTTTTCACTGAGACCTTGACCGAACTGGAGTTGAATGCCATCAATTCAGAACATGAGAAAAATTTGTCAAATGATACTTGGCGGTTCGATCAATTGGACAAATCATCTGCAAGCCCGGACCATCCTTTTTCGAAATTTGGTACAGGCAATAGAGAAACGTTAGACATAATACCAAAGCAAAAGGGCATCAGCGTTAGGAACAGATTACTCGATTTCCATGAAAAGTATTATTCCGCGAATATTATGTCACTGTGCATTCTTGGCAAAGGTAAGGCTATTATTTATTGTATATCATTATATCACGTAAGGATCCATTTATCATGATCAGACCACATTTTTTCTTAAACATGTAAAATTGAATGTTTTTTTTAAACTTTAATTTGTAATAAAATATAACATCTAATTATTTTGAGTGGGAAATTGGATGTAATAATTTTTGTGGTGTATAATGTTTATTAGATATTATATTAATGAATAAATTTTATATTTATAGAGTCTTTGGACGAACTTGAACATATAGCAATAAACCTTTTCTCGGAGGTACGAAACAAGGAAGTTGAAGTTCCAATGTGGCCTGATCATCCGTTTAAGGATGAGCACTTTTGTACAAAGTGGTACATTATCCCGATAAAGGACATGAGAAACCTAGACATTACGTTTCCTTTGCCTGATTTGAAGCAACATTTTCGGTCCTCGGTAATTTTTCTTTTAGTTAATACTTCGTATTAATATATTATTTTATACAACTTACAAATTATATTTGAATTTTAAAATGATACATAATATTATTTACCTATTATTTTATGTAAATAATTTAATTTAATAATATGATATGTTGTTGATGTAGCCTGCACATTATGTCTCTTATTTACTGGGACATGAAGGAGAAGGATCGTTACTGTCAGCTTTGAAGGCCAAGGGTTGGTGTAACTCTCTGGAGTCTGGAAAACGCAGTGGCGCCAGAGGCTTCTGTTTTTTCAGCGTTGTTGTCGATCTAACTGAGGAAGGTATTAAGCATGTCGACGATATTGTTACACTGACGTTTCAGTATATCAGTATGCTTAAAAAGAAGGGCCCGATTGAGTGGATCTATAATGTAATTGATTAAATTAAAATATAAATATAAAATATAATTTTTTATGCAGAATGCCTGGCAAATTATGGTATAATCAGCGAGAAAGTAGAAAATATATTTTGCTACGTACTGACGTCTTTGTATTAATTATGAAGTTTCTTTTTATAACAAATTATGTGCAAAATTTTGGTTTATATAAAAAAGCAATTTTTAGATTTCTTGTTTCTCTCATGAGAAATATGTTTTTGCTGATTGTATCGTAATTCACCGGATGTTTCGCATCTTAAATCTATATGTCACGTATAGAGTAATACAATTTTTACATTTTCAGGAATATAATGACATCGCAAATATGAATTTCCGTTTTAAAGAGAAGTTCTCGCCTCGTTCTTACGTAACTTCTGTGGTGCAAGCGCTGCAGGAATTTCCTATGAACGAAGTTCTGTGCGCAGAATATATTTACACCGAGTGGCGGCCGGACTTAATCGATGAAGTCATGAAATACTTGACTCCGAAAAATATCAGGATTCACGTGGTCGCGAAAGCGTACGAAAGTATAGCGAATGAAACTGAAAGTTGGTACGGCACTAAATACAAGAAAGAGAAAATACCGGCGGATATAATCAGCATGTGGGAGAACGTTAGCGATAATCCAGATTTGCAGTTGCCTTCTAAAAATGAATTTATAGCCACTAAATTTGATATCAAGTCAAATGAAACTAACGTAATTAACTAATATCACTTTTTTTGCAATATTAATCCGTGAGCACTTCCTGGTGACAACAAAATAAAATTTTCATTAAGGTTAAATCGGATTATGTCAAAACTTGTTATGAAATACATTGAATAATAATATAAGTGTAATAATATAAGTGTTAATTGAGTTAACTTTAAATTGAAATATATTTTTTTAACGAATATATGTGACACAAGGATACGCGCCAGTGCTTATGGATATAATCGTACTGTTTGCATATCATTATGTGTATTAACTGCTGAACTTTTGCAGGTAGAAAAATTTCCTATTATTATAGAAGATACACCATATGTAAGACTTTGGTATAAAAAAGATGATGAATTTCTTGTACCGAGAGCTAGAATGATCTTCGACTTCGTCAGGTACGTAATAAGCTTGAATAATAATTAAATGATTAAACTGGACTAATGCATAATCACCGAAGATTATGTATAGCGTAATTAATTTCTTTGTTTTATTTTTCTGTAGTCCGTTGGCCTATATGGATCCCATTAGTTGCAATTTAAATAATATGTTTGTCCAGCTATTTCGCGATTCTCTCAATGAATACGCGTATGCCGCTGATTTAGCTGGTTTACAGTGGGAGCTTAGTAACAGCAAATATGGAATAATAGTGAGTAAATACATAATTACAATAATAAATAATAATATTTTAAAATCTCGTATAATCTGTGGTCAGAGTTCAGCATTATTGGGATAAGTTTTTATCTAGTTATTACTTTGGCAAATCAAATCTTATTCTTCATTTGTTGTTTGGTATTTGTACACATGTTCAACTCTGCTTCCATATAGTAATATTTAAATTATTTATAAATTGAAAAATATCTGTAACTTGAGAAAAAGATTTATTGTTTTCCTAGCTTGCTATAGGTGGTTACGATGAGAAGCAACGTGTGTTATTAGAAAAAATCATGGACCGAATGGTAAACTTTAAGATTGATCCGAAGAGATTTGAAATCCTAAAGGAAAACGTATGTACAAGATATAAAATTAGTCTTTTTAAATTAGTCAAATTACAATATACTTATATCGAATGGCTTGCAGTATATCAGGAGTTTGAAAAATTTCGTGGCTGAACAACCGTACCAACATGCAGTCTATTATCTTGCAGTCTTGTTAGCGGAGCAAGTTTGGGTCAAGGACGAATTATTGGAAGCAACTGCTTGTAAGTGTATATGATATTTGTTTGTTTTACGAATTAAACGAAATTTTTTAAAAATTTCTTTTAAATCAATTGCAATGCTATTCAAGATATATAATTAGATATTAAATTTTTAATTTAAATAATATATATATATATCTAATGTCACATGATTACATATTTATTATATATTTAAATATTTAATGAAAAATAACGTGTTTAAATATTTAAACTATTAAAATCTTTATATTACAGATCTAACTATTGAAAGAGTTGAACAGTTTGTTCTCCAACTTCTCAGTAAGGTGCACGTGGAGTGTTTAATACATGGTAACATCACTATGGCAGAAGCTACAGATGTAGTTAGATTAATCGAATCTAAATTGACAAGTTCACTGCCCAATATAATGCCATTATTACAAAGGCAATTAATACTGTTTCGCGAAATCAAGCTGGAAGACGGTAAGCTTATGATATTCGAATTTTACTTATAATAAAAGATAATATACTTAGATAATTATTAATTTATAAAAAATATACTTTGAATGTGAAAGATTTTATCACTCGTATCTTTTGATGAATTTAAATTAATATAATTATTATAAAGAAAAAAATATAAGCATAAAAAAAACTTTAATCTTGATACATTTAGAGGATAAATGCTAAAAAATTTATTTGAAAAGATTATCTTAATAATTTTTTTAGAAGTTTGAAATGCAGATTATTAATAAATAAATTAATTTAATGTAAGAAGTTTCCAACAATATTATGTAACAATATATATTCATTGCAGGCTGCCATTTTGTATTTGAAACGGAAAATAAATTGCACAAAAGTTCATGTACAGAAGTATATTATCAAACTGGTTTGCAATCGACAGAATCAAATATACTTTTAGAGCTCTTAGCACAAATTATTTCGGAACCTTGTTTTAATACTTTAAGAACCAAGGAACAATTAGGCTACATAGTATTTAGTGGTGTGCGCAGAACGAACGGATCACAAGGCTTGCGAATTATAGTTCAAAGTGACAAACATCCGCAATATGTTGAAAAACGAATTGATGCATTTATGGATTCTATACTGGTAAGCAATATAAAAAACTATAGCAATAGTGATATATGAAGTGTTGATACGTAAATTGTTAAAGTCACACTTTATTGCATGTTTTTTAATTTATAATAAAAATCTTGTAATAGTACCGTAGTTGAATTAATTTTGAAGGACAAATTTCTTAAATATCTCTATTAAAACTAATCTCTATCTACATTACATTTCAGCATCATATATCTGATATGTCAGACGAACAATACGACAGGCACAAGAAAGCTCTAGCTACATTGCGTCTTGAAAAACCGAAAAAGTTGAGCTCTCAATGTGCTATATTTTGGAGCGAAATTTCAAGTCAACAATTCAACTTCGATAGAGCGAATATCGAAGTAGCTTACTTAAAGACTATAACGCGGGAGCAATTACTTAATTTTTATAAGGTAACTACAATTTATCGTGTTTTATGTCGTTTTACATATAGAGTATATCGTAATTTAAAAGAGAATATTTTCTTGTGGGAAAATGAGTGAATATGGAATACAATTTTTTTACATAAAGTTTTTAAAGAAATAGTTTAGAGATTGGAAAAAAATTAATAATATGTCTTTTAGGAAATTATATATGGCGAAGCCCGGCATAAATTGTCGATACACGTGATATCCACAGCAACGGGTGGTACATCGATGGAAGAAAGTACAACCAATTCGGATACCGAAATTGAAAAAGTTGCCGATACGCTAGCCAATGGAGAAATTAAGAAAATTGAGGATATCTTGTCGTTTAAAATTGGTCAATCTTTATATCCTCTATTAAAACCGTTCAAGGAATACCCCAGAAAGGGCATACGCTCTTCTAAATTATAAAATAAGTATAAAAGTGTAACACAATGATAGCAAATTAAAATGCAGATAATTTTATAGACGTATTATAACTTCTGACTGCATAATTTACTTTTATAAATTGATTAATAATTTAATTTATGCTGCTCGAAGAAAAATCAGTAATTAAATTAATAGATTAATTAGTGTTTATAATTAATGTTTATAGTATAAATCTAACATATTGAATTTATATATATATAAATAATAACTTAGGCAATTATTGCTTTTTATTATTACATCATTGAAATTTTGTAAAATTAGATCGAGTTTTCCTGTCATAAACAATAATATGGGAAATTATTTGGTGTGGTTGCACAATCGTATTTTCTGAGCAATAATTAATATCACAATTATACATAAATAAAACATTTGTACTTTAATCTTTTCATTTGTCCATCTTATTACACATAATAATTATTATATTCATATGGCAAATATTTAATATGGTACATATTATAAATTAAATAAGTCAAAATATAAGATTGATAAATTGTTGTATAGGCGATAATGAATCAAGTGAAACTCAAACGTTACGTAAAATCGTTCGTTACAATCATACTTTCAATATTATAATATTATAATAACAATATTATAATTATAATTATAATATAATATAATTATAATTATAATATAACAATATTATAATTATATATAATAACAATGTTATAATTATATATAACAACTATTATTATAATAATTATTATAATATTATAATGAAAAAAAAATATTTTAATTCAAAATAAAACTTTCATTTTTGTTCCCTCGATTTATTCATGATAAAGCTATGTATCGCATAAAAAGTGAAGTTCTCAACAACAGAATGTTGTATGTTTAATATGTCTTACTTTATAACTATACTAAATACATAAGTTTTTCTTTCCTTTGACTTTTTGAATTTTAAGAATGACTTACTTTTAATCGTTTTTTTCTGACCGCAGATTGTTTAATTTCAAAATCTGAAAGGACATACAATTATATTATTATATTGATAAAAAAAGTTCAACTTTGCAGTAATTAGTTATATTTGGTTTACCTGAAGTATATCTTTTACGCTTGTGACCTGAGATTTTCAACTTTAAATCTCTTTTGTTTGTTTGCCGATTATTTATTTTTGGTGATTTTGACTCAGTAGAAATAACATTGCTATGAGAAGCCAATATATCTGACTTTTCCAAATAAGGAGGCAATCTTTCTCGTACGGTAACAGTGCTGATTTCATTAATATTCACTATAAAATAAAATAAAATTAGTCTCTCAAGCATGCAATAAGAATATGTTCAAAAAAACCACATATCGTAAAAAATAATTTATTTTTTGAATATGTTTTATTTTTATGTTATAAGGAAATTTTTTTTTCTATTTGAAAGTACAAAACATAACATTTCTATTAATTGGAAGAAAGAAAAGCTGTTTACCTATTTTATATGGTTTTCGTTCTTTGCCAGTAGCAAAAACACAAGATGTGGTATCCACTTTTTTTCGCATAATTTTGTACTTATGTTTACCGAATTTTATCGTGTCCCCCTTTATCGTAAGGAATTGATCTTGTAAATTGTACTGTAGAACCTATAAATTAATTCATAAATATATGTATAATAAGTACCATCTAGTAAAGAAACAAAAAGATCCTGGCTATAAATAAAAAGGGCGAAAAATATACAAATATTCATATGCAATAAATTTTTCAAATACAAATTTACAACAGTTACCTTATTTGGAATGTTTAAGATAAAAGCTTCATCGTCATCAGAAATATCCGCCAGTGTGAAACTCGTTGGTAATGTTTCCACAAGTAATTTTTGGGCTTCGACTAATTGCTGCAACTGAAAAATTAAAAGGTCAAGGTAATATTCGCACAGTAATTTCTGTGCAGCTGTGCAAAGATAAAACATGTATAAAGCTGTATTAAACACGATAAAACTGTATTAAAACATCCTTTAATACAGTAACGATAATAATTTTATTATTTAACTTATATTTAATTTGATGATTAAAGTTACTTACGTTGTATGGTCTTTCGTAGTGAGAAATATCGAGCCCAGACCTACAGCTAGTCTCAAGGTCATCGGTGCGGACGCTATGCTCCCATTGATTACTTTTATTACGCATGTTCTCCTTATCCAACGAAGATTGATTATCTTTCGAAAATTGATTCGAATTGTTATTATTGCACGAAACATTACTTTCAGAAATTCTCAGAGAGAATTCTGAAAGAGTATCCTTTGGAGAACTCAATGAAGAACGTTCAATGTCTTCCACATGTTCATCGTTATTATTTACATTTTCAGAGCACCGTGTTTCTTTCAATAGATTCTTGTTCGCAGCAGATTTAAGTGAACTATTCTCATACGTGCATTTTGTTGAGAGTACAGTTTTGTCGGATTTTTTCTTTATTTCTTCCTTCATTTTCGTTGCGTTTTGTTTAATCACATCTTTTGTGGAAACTGAAGTCTTTTTGCTGCAAATATCTTCGCTGGATGAAATATCTATCGATATAATATCGATTTGTTTACAAGCGTGATTAGACTCATCATTAAGGCTATCATTTTCACTGCAATGGCTGACATCGGAATTGTTAATGGATTTCCTCGAAATTTCAGTGACATCTTCGGCATTGTCGCTGTCACTGGAATCACTATTTACAACCAAGTTTAATTTCGCTTGCTGCTGAAGACGCTTTTGAGTTTGAAGTGATAAACGTGTATTCTTCTGTGTGTTCTCCTCTTCATTATCAGTTTCCACCGTTGATGTATCATTATTAATTTCTTTTACGTCTATCACTTCGTCTTGCCAATTGACATTTGAACGATTGATTGAAGCATTATTTTTTAAAGGAGTATATTCATTAGTGTCATTAATATTATCTACTTTTTTAATGTCGCTGTTAAAATTATCAGTTTTTATATTTATTATCTTATATTTTGTGTTGATTATTTCAGTACATGTAATTTTAGGTAAATGCAATTTTTTAGTATCGCATGAATCTTTTAATTTTATATCTGTTTTATCTTCTTTTATTGAAGAAATCTTTATGTCCTCATCAATCTGACTTAATTGTTGGAAATTCTTCCCTTCTTTTTCAGAAAATTCTTTGACTTCTTTGTTATCTCGTTCGTTTAATGTGTTATTAGATTTTGAGTGCTCATTCTTACATTCTTTTTTGGGAGACAGCAACGACTGTTTTTGAATATCGCTCTCTGACTTCACTGTGTGCATCTTATCCTCCTTTATTGAAATTTCTGTATCTTTATGAACTTGGTTTAACTGAAGGGAATTCTTCACTTCTTCTTCGTCAAAGGACTCCTTTGTTTCTTTGCTACTTTGTTCTCCTGTAATATTATTATCAGATTTTGAATGTGTGTCTTTTAAACGTCCTTGCTTAGGAGACAGCAGTTGTTGCTTTTGGGTATTGTGGAATTCTTCTGTTTTGACAAATTGCGTCTTACCTTCCTGATTGATTGAAATCTCTGTGTCCTTATCATCTTTATTTAATTGGAGATTCTTCATTTCTTCTTTTTCATGGAAACTTTTTATTGTTTTCTTATCTTGCTTCTCTAAAATATGACCGTATGATTTTGAGTCTGCATCCTTTGTATGATCTTGCTTAGGGGATAATGATAGCTGCTTCTTAATATTACGTAACTTATCTACTTTTACAAAATGCGTTTCACCTTCCTGATTTATTGTGGAAAGCTCTACGTCCTTATCAGGAGAGGAATTCTTTATCTCTTCTTCTTCAGAATGTATATCCGTCACTTCTTTATTATCTTGTTCTAGTAAACAGTCGTCATAAATTTTCAGATGCGTATTATTTTTATCTTCTTTAGAGTCTTTCAAATCATTTGTATCAGGTACATTAGTACTCTTCTTTGGGTGTTTAGGGGAAACAATTTTCTTTGCAACATTCGGACTCGTTGAACTTTTTATATTGGATTTTTCAATTTTGAAAAACTTATCTTGTGAATCGTCATCAAATCCAGAGTCTTTATGTTGGTCGAATGATGATGTCTCTGGCGACGAATTAGACATCTTAGGTACATTGATTCGTTTCTTTTTTAATGGGGTGCTGTGTCTACTAGAATTTACAGTAGACAAATGTAACTGATCATGATTCAATCTATTTTCTATATTTTTATCTGTGTTAATATTTTTGTCATTATTTGTGAAATTGACTTCTTCTAACACTGATGTTAAATTTCTTCTAACATTTTTTAATAATTTAGATTTGTAAGAATTGCAGTTATCTGTGTTTATTAGATGTTCATTATTTGCTTGTGTTAATTTCTCACTATTATTTTCTTCCAATGTAATAGAATTTAATTCATCATTGAAATCATTAATGTTTTCTGTTGATTTCGATAGAGTTACTTTACAATGCGGACTTTGTGAATCCGATTTAACTTTTGATTCATTTAACACTGTATCTTGAGGTCTATAAATCTGTTCTTTACTTTCATCAAAAACTTCTATTTTACTAGATATTATACCATCTTCAGAATTTGATGTAATAGGATTTAATTCATTATTAAAATCATTGTTTTCTGTTGATTTCGATGGAGTTGCTTTACAATGTGGACTTTGTGACTCCAATTTAGCATTTGATTCATTTAGTGCTGCATCTTGATGTCCATAAATCTGTTCTTTATTTTCATCGAAAACTTCTATTTTACTAGATATTATACCATCTTCAGAATTTGATGTAATAGGATTTAATTCATTATTAAAATCATTAATATTTTCTGTTGATTCCGACGAAGTTGCTTTACAATGTGGACTTTGTAACTCCAATTTAGCATTTGATTCATTTAGTGCTGCATCTTGATGTCCATAAATCTGTTCTGTACTTTCATTGAAAACTTCTATTTTACTAGATATTATACTATCTTCAGAATTTTGTGTAATAGAATTTAATTCATTATTAAAATCATTAATGTCTTCTGTCGACTTAGACGGAGTTGCACTATAATGTGAACTTTGTGAATCTAAATCAGAAGTTAAATCATTTAACACCCTATTTTGATGTTCATAATTCTGTACTTTATTTTCACTTATAACTTTTATTTCATTAAGTATTGTATTATCTTCAGAATATAATTTGTTTACCATTACGTTGGAACCTTTATTATTCTTCTTTGTTTTTCTATTTCTGGATTTTATTGTATTAGATAATGTACTGCTTTGGCAAGTCAATTGTTGAGAAAAGGATTGGTTGTTAAACTGTGTCTTCAAAAAGTTGCATTCTTCATCTTCAGAAGTGTCTTTTTCATTATTCGAAATATTTGTAGATGTTCTGTTATCAGACAAGTGCGATACATCTCTTTGTCTTATAACTTCTTGCCAACCTATGTTAATATATTTATTAGATGTATTATGTTTTGTTTCCAATGATTTATTCCTTTGTACTCTATGCTTGTTCTGTACTTCTGTGTTTTTTCTTTGTTCTCTTTGGTCATCCTTTCTTTTAAGTTTGGTGTTCTTAATATTCTTAGTATTTTTAGTATTCTTAGTATTGTTCTTGCTTTTATATGTTTTATAATTCACATCACTAGCAAAATTATATGTTTTTTTAGTTCTTTCAGCTATATACTTGGCCTGTGTTGATTCAGAACTGTATATAATGCTATAATCAACGTCAGTGAGATAGCCAGGATCATCGGTATCAGGGTCTTCTTCCAAATATCGCAGGATATTAGTTTTTAAATCTATGTAGTCTTTATAATCTTTCACACCATATTTTTTTAGTTCTGCATTAATTACTTTTGTCCTTTTTCGTATTTTCTGCGATGATACAAATGTATGTAATAAAGAGTTATCAATCATTCTGTTTTTTACAGAATTGTCTGTAATTTGCCAAGTAATACTTTTGTTGGAATGCATGATGCTTTACTTTACTTCACATCTAAAAAAATAAAATAAAAAATATGTAGAAAAAATTTTTAAAAAATGTTAATTTAAATGAAATTTTTGTAAGCAAAATATAAAAATAATATCGTCGTTACCATAGAAAAAAAATATATATTAAACATTATTGCAATACTAAATTTTCTACCTTAATCAAAGTGTGCAAGGTATTGAGACTAGTATTTTTCTTGTTAATAGTGCAACTTCGTGAGAGATACGCTACAGCGTATTCTTTATAATAATATTTTTACAGATATAATAAACTTTATTCTAGAAGTAATTAATTATTTTATAAATACAACTATTTTCTTAAAACATAAACTGGTTTTCTAACCTCAAACATGACATTTGATAATTTATATTTTTTACATTATCACATTGTGAGTGATTTTTTCATTATCACATTTTTATTTTGCATATTATAAAATACGTACAGAAATACAATTTTACTGCAACCAGAAAAGAAATCTTCACTTTATATGACTAACAATAATATTGAAAACCACGTTTCGTATCTTTCAAATTTGGTAAATAATATGTACTTTGTGTGAATGTATCACAATGCAATTCTACACGCAATAAGAGACAGTTATATATACAAAGCATTAGAGAAAAAGAAAGGAAGGAAAAGTGTGGCGTGTGCAACTACGAATTAAGTACCGCGCAATAATCACGCGTGCTAGCAGACGTCTTGATCATGTAATTTCCTTTCGTAAACAAGATGAATATCAGATGCTCAGCATATTGATATTACATGTAATAAAAATATTTAATCATTTCATAAAAATTTAGAGAAATGAGATGTATATTTTTATTTACTGACGTACTGTATTAATGTATAGAAATACAGAGTACTACGTAGATAGTGTAGGAGATATGATTGGTTATCGCTTATCATTGCATACTGTGTGTAGCCAATAACGGTCTTGATAAATTTGTATTTATGGGAAATTTACATGCAATTTTACATTTTGCATTTAATATCCAAAGTGCGATATACTGCTATTTAATAAAATATGCTTTTTAGAGATTTTGTTAACGACATATTTCTAAAAAATTAATATTTTTATGAAATATCAAATATTTTACATCAATAATAAACACATGTAAATCCACCATTAGATGCTACACGCACGCGCACTATTATTATTAATTTATTGCGCATGCGTGACTTTTCCTTCGTTAGCTGTGGTATTCTTTTTTCGTGTATGGTAAGGACTTTATATTTGACGAAACGATTATTCGATGGTACGTATTGATATCTCAGTAACATAGCATAATAAAATGTAAATATAGATACCAAATAACCGAGAACGAATAGATGTTAGCGCGCATAAAATCTCAATACAAAAGAGATTGTGTGTTGAATTTGCATGGTTGAATTTACAAACGGCAAACGATTTTAACATATATTCATTGCGTGTTGAAACATAATTTGTATCATATTGAAATTTTCCAAAGATTTTACAATAGCCAGAAATTCACTAGCTTTATCTTTTTTCTGTTTTATTTTACATTTTGTTTCTCTCATATCTTTCTTTTTTCCTTGTTTCTTCTTCAAATTTTTTATTTCTTTATTTGCATTTCTTCAGCTCTTCTTTTTTTTTCTCTTTCTATTTATCTATTTTTACTTAAACAAAAAGAACATATTTAGAATATAACATACTTTTTGTATATGATTACATTTTCTCATAAAATTGTAAAACTTTTTTATGTAAGGAGAACATTGTGTACATAAATATTATTCAGTGTTTTTAGTATGTATAAATAATAATCAATAATTAATTCGACATGTCATAATGTGTTTGAATATGAATATTTAAATCATTTATAAAATTTGCTCCATTTATGTCCGTTTTTAACGTAGTTTAAGAACTTAATCTCCTAGTAACATTCGGTTATAATGAATTGTAAGCCAAGTTAAGTCAAATAAACCGAGTGTTATTAGGGATTAACTTTTTAAATCGCATTGGTAAGCCATTAGAGTTTTTTATCAGTTTTTTATATCCCTCAAGAATAGCACGCGATAGGGCGTCCATTGGCTGTGGATGATGCAACTTATGTTTGACGAGAGGGCGTTCAGATTGCGACTTGGACAGCTGTAATCAAGCTGAAGTGCGCAACACGTGCTACGCTGTGTAGCAAGTGGCGTTCTATCATCCTGTTGTTGACGCACATCAACGCACATCGACCAACATTGACGCGTGGTCTACGAAATGAGGGTCCACGACGACGCGGATGCCAAATACATCGCGATGGGAAAATCCAAATTGGCCATGAAGCGGCCGAACACCAATGTATTTGGCAAAGCTCTTAGCAAAATGCAGAGAATGAACGAAGAAAGACAGTGCAACACAGCGAGTGTAGCAAAGAACAATGATAAGTCGAGTGTTGGTTTATATCAACGAAAAAAATCGCTGCCTGTCTATATGCTTCGTAAAAGGTAAATTTTACATTTCCCATTTGTGTTTCTGGTGTGTCTTATACTCATCATAACATTTGTAAAGCGTAAAAAAAAGCGAACATTTTAAGCATGCAAGATGTTTACAAGATGTTGCAACATGGAGGATCATCGTTTACTATAAACAGTATTTAATAGAGCTAACTTTGATATTTGTTTATGGTATTTATGGTATTGGATAAGACATTATCGAGTACTGATAATTTTATTCTTAGCTACTAGTCGGTTTTTTGATGCAGCTCTAAAAAAAGAGATAAATTTTTATCATTTTTATATTTAAATATTGAAATAAATTTAAACCACCAATTAATTTAAAAATTCTTAGATTTCTATTTTTTTAAATTTTATTACATGTTAAATTTAATAATCTTATACTGCATATTAAATGATATATGACTCTGTAAACAGAAAGAGTGATTTAGGATTTTATTCTTTTTTATATTAGATTAATTTTTTAAATATATCAATTTTTAAAGGAAAATTAATATTTAATTTAATTTTTTTTTAATGTTGGTTTATATGTATATATTATTGTGTATATTTATTTCTTTTCAATTTTTACATGCAACAAATACATATTTTTTAATCTATTACTAATGGTACACAAGTGTTTGTATTGTAAAATAATGCATATCCAATCAGTCGGAAGAGTACTTTATATATATTTATTATATTCTTTCTTTTCTCTTATATATTCTTCTCTTTTCTCAAATTATTGCTTTTACCTGAAAAAAAAACATTTGTTCATTGATTTTCAGACTGTTGGAGGAGATTCGTCAGTACAATACTCTGATTATAATAGGCGAGACTGGTAGTGGTAAAACCACACAAATTCCACAGTTGTTGCTTCAAGCTGAAATAGCTGGTGCAACAGGCTGCATTGGAATCACACAACCACGCCGGATAGCAGCAGTTAGCATAGCACGCCGGGTTGCCCAAGAACAAGGAGCAAAACTAGGAAAATTGGTGGGCTATTGCGTTCGTTTTGAGGACTGCACTTCTCTTCAGACAAGGATCAAATATGTGACGGATGGTATGATGGTGCGAGAAGCGATGACAGATGAAATCTTGTCAGAATATTCGGTACTTTATCATAATTGTTATAAACAACGTCATTAGAGATGCAAATATATAATTTTAAATTAAGAATGAAATAAATTATAAATTCTAAATGATAACTTAATTTTATATAAAATATTCTAAAACTATCACTAATTATGTTATTGCGACTTCTTTAAGCATACATGAAGTATATTAGAAAAAAGAAAATATATGCAATTTACTTAAAATGAAAAATTAATGTTTTGACGTTTAAAGATAGAAATGGAGTTTTTTATATTGAAATATATTTAAAATGCAAATTTTTCTTTATCTTTAAGCAAGAGAATTTAATTAATTTTAAGAATTTTTTTTCCAGTTTTTGAAGCATCTCGAATTTTATTTTATTACTTAATTATCTACTTGATTATTACATGGACTCATAAATTTGTGGCAGGTGGTGATACTCGACGAGGCTCACGAGCGATCTGTACACACCGATGTTCTGTTTGGAGTAGCTAAACGAGCACAGAATTTGCGGAAGTTGAAGAATTTACCACCCTTAAAGCTCCTAATTATGTCAGCCACGATGGATCCCAATAAATTCAAGGAGTATTTCCAGGCACCGGCATTATATCTGGAGGGCCGTCAACATCCCGTGAGGATTTTTCATTCGGTCTCCTCGCAGCAGGATTACGCGTTCGCCGCACTAGTTACGGCCTTTCAAATTCACCGCAAAGCACCTGCAAAGTATTACATCTACAATTCTAACATTGAATATAAAGCGTATTCTAGAAATATAACGTACATAAAAATAAATATTTGGCTTTTGTTTGTTTTTCAGTGAGGATATTCTAATTTTCTTGACCGGGCAAGAAGAAATAGAGGCAGCCGCAGTGGCTGCCCGACAGGTGGCTAAACAATTAGACGGACAGCAGTATCCATCTCTGAAAGTTTTTCCCTTGTACGCGGCACTACCCACTCACCAGCAATTAGAGGCCTTCAAACCTTCGGCACCTGGTATGCGTAAACTAGTACTGTCGACAAACGTCGCTGAGACATCCGTCACAATTGGTGGTACGTGCATTTTGAACTTATTTTTCCCATTACTTTATATTTAAAATAAAATAGAACGTTAAAATTTGTTTGAAACAAAAATTAGCACTAAATTTTTTACAAACATTAAATAATTTTAAAAGAAATTTATTTTTATAAGTGTTTCTTGTATGAAATTGTTCCAATGATAATATAAATGATGTCTTCTGTGTATGAGATTAATTTTTAATATTGCAACTGCTTAAATTTGAATCATGTTGCAGTTATCGTTTTCAAGTTTATCATTTGAGATAATCAATTGAGATTGAGATCTGATCTAAGGATTTAATAAGGAAATTAAACACAGGAATTCGTCACGTGATCGATACCGGTGTTGTCAAAGCGAGGACTCATCATCCGACGACGGGATTAGACATGCTGAGAGTTGAGAAAGTCGCAAAGGCTCAGGCTTGGCAAAGAGCAGGCAGAGCTGCTCGCGAAGCACCGGGTAAATGTTATAGAGCTTACACCAAAGAAGAGTTCGAGAAGATGAAGGATATGCCAGTACCAGAAATTCAAAGATGTTCTCTGGCGGGAGTCGCCCTTCAATTGCTCGCCATTGGTGTCGATATCACCACTTTTGATTTTATGGATAAACCACCCAAGGAAGGTGTAGATGTTGCTGTAAAATGTTTGGAAAAATTGGGTGCAGTTAAAGGTACGAATTCTTATAAAGATATGATAATTCTCTGAATACATTTATCCGCTTAAAAAATACGAATTCCATTTAGATATAACAGTACTTAATTAAATTTTGTTTATGTCATATTTTCAAGTTAAGATATTTTTTTATTTAATACGGAAAGAAAACAGAATATAGATTTTTTTATATTGAGATAGAAACACGATAAAAAAAAGTTGGTTGGTGATGTCTGCATTAAATCATCATTCCATTATGCTAAATATAATATTAGAAGTCGTTTTCATAGAGACAGTAAAGTTCTTATACGCTCTCTTCTAAAAGGATCTCCGCCGCAGCTGACCACACTCGGCCGAACGATGTCATTGTTTCCGTTAGATCCGCGATTTACCAAAGTAATCCTCGCATCGGTGGAGCACAGGTGTCTGGAGGAAGCATTGACGGTTATTGCTTTACTATCGGGCGAATCGATTTTCTTGGACCCACCCACGAAGAGGGAACAAGCTTACAATGCACGCTCACGGTATGGTTCTTGCTTGTAGTCTATGCATAAAGCTTTCAACGTTTATATTATGCATACTGAGCAAGTTTTTATAGACATTGATATTAATTTATAGATACGTGGATATTTTGCGCTTTGCTATGCAACCAGTAGTAATAAATTATTCTTTTTCACAAACTAAATTTAATCTTTCTGCGAGTTAAATATTATTTATACGAATAAATAACTGTCAAATAAGATTTTTTTATATTTAATAATCGAATGTTTTTATTTTTTACTACATGCGCTAAGCATAGATGTGTGGAACGCGAAGCACAGAAAATCCATTTTTTACCAAGCTATAATCTTTTAAAAGTCCGATACGCGCGCGTTCCATTTATGAATGAACGCAACGCGCGTGTGTATGTATATACGCGTTACACGCGTATTATTACGATCAGCTGATCAGCTGACCAGTAGTATCGTACATACCGTAGTAGTAGGTCACTGACATATGTATGTACGATACGCGATTGCATCGTCAGTTAACTTCAGTTCTATATCGAGATCGCTCGGAGTATAATCGATACGGATTGATACAATTATCGATCGTAGGAAAAAGTCGCAGCAAACGGACAAGTTTTATTTGAAAATTGAGATCACTTTCGACAAGGTTAGAATTATTTAACTCGGGTGAGTGATCAGCAAGATATTATCGCTTAATTTGCTTAAAAGAACATTAGTTTTTTCGACTTGACAGCGCGAATTCGATTTAAAAACGCGAAACAGCCGCTATCAGCTAACTCGCCGCATTTATGAATTAGAATGATATATTCATTTGCTGCACGCGTAATTTATGAAACAATAATTTACTTACTATCAGGTCTTTCGATACGATCTCACAGTTGCAACAAATGTTTTGCAGACAGCGCATAAATAAACGTAACCTGCAGTCATAGCGAGCGAACAATATATACATGTGTGTGTGTATATACTTATTATCTGAAAAATACACATACACATTTATACACATTTATAAGGAGAAGATAATACGTGTATGAATATTACTTTTAGAGCGTTGGATTTGCAATGAAACGTTTTCCATCACGTTTACAGTTAACTAAGTAAATTACTATTTAATATTGTCGAGCATCTCATTGCGGGTTTCAGATTTGCCTCGCCCGAGGGAGATCACGTAACGTTGTTGAATGTGTTCCGAGCATACCAAAGTGCTACGCAGAAGAAGGTATGGTGCCACGAGAATTTCTTGCATCATCGAAATCTGGAATACGGGTCGGAAGTGAGGCAACAGCTTGCGGCGTTGGCGGAACGTGCGAATTTGGAGAAGGCAAGCTGCGGAACGAATACAAAGCAACTCAGAAAAGCTTTCCTCGAGGGGCTTTATGAGAATCTTGCTGAGCTACAGAGGGATCAGACGTACGTCACGGTAAGTCAATCAATGTGTTTCGCAGATTACTGTTCTATATGTTTACTGTTCATAATCATTATATTATTTCTGTATTATTGTTATTTCGTTTTGTTCTTACACAATGCTGTACAATGAATATTATTTCTCTCTTTTTGCAAATTTCATTCGCAATGCAACTTTTTAATATTGTGCCAGCATCCACGAAAAGAAAATGTAATACTTAAAACGATCAAACATTAATTGGAATTTTCAGCGATTGAGACTATTATCTTTGGTGATTCTATTAGAGTTCGCAGCTGTACTTCAAACTAATTAGTTTTACATGAACAAATCTTTCCTTTTTCGAGACATTTCAGAGATAGTTTAGTGAGCTGTAATTCGGTGATCGGATTAAAAATTAATAATTCTCTTCTCTTTTATGTTGTTTGTACTTTGGAGTAATGAAGACTTAATGAGGATGGATGCATACGTATTGGATGTATACATATATATCATAGCAATATTGTGTTGAAATCGTTTCTCTGTATTCCTCTTTGTTGATTTCTACTTGTATTTTCGCTTCGCTTGAGTTTCCGGCGAATGAGTAAAGAGAATCTCGCGTAATCATATTACGCGTTTGGCATAGGTCTACTCGAAGCAGCCGGTAACCATACACCCTTCTTCGACGTTGCACGGTACGAAGCCGCCATTGCTGCTGTTTACGGAGGTCGTAGCCACTGGAAGATGTTACCTTCGCGGTCTGTCTGTCATCGACCCGGCGTGGTTGACGCAAAAGAACGTCGGCCCCGGCAAGCACAACTGACGCAACTTTTTATGTTACAGTGTTATTTATACAGAGCTTATTTCCGTTGACGAGATAGAATAATTGAGGCCATTGGATAAAGGGATTGACGCCGTGATTTTGGAATGAAAGGATTGATAGCTGCGATTTAGAGAAAGATTAAGCGCTGGCATATTTTTCTAGCAATCTCTCCGTTCGATTCCTCAATCACGCTGGCATATTTTATCGAAAATATATGATTAGAAAGACACTTTTCTACTATTTATATACTTTAGTGTATATAAGCATTGTTATTAGATTTAGTTAATAAATATTTTACTTATTGTATATGTACATTGCATTGTGCGCATACTCGTTATACGCATCATTCTCACTTCGAACGTATGTTTAACAGCTCCTTTCCTTTTTCTGATTCATCCGACGCAGAGCAGAGATGTTCCTTAAATAACAATTTCCAATACCCGTATAGTTTACAGTTTACAGAGGAGTAATTAAGCGAAGATGCATTCGCGGCACTTAACGTCTAAGTGCATCTCACTCACCCGTCCCTGTCCTGTCGTCATCCTTCTTACCCGACATATACGTCTTGTTGTCGAAGTAGGAGCGGAACAAATTAAATACGAGTGAAAGATTATGGTATTTTGCGGTAAATTAACGAATGTAATACATCGACGGCGCGGCAAGTTTTGCCCCGCAAGCGTCGAATCCCGAAGTGTACTGCGAAGAAATCCAACGGAATGCTTCTCATCCTGGATTTTGGAGGACTTAATGAAGCCCGCACGCTTAATACTTGTTGACGGTATTATGAAGAGATTTAACCGCGGAACGAAATTTTGCACGCGCTGGTAAAATTGCAGGTAAATTATCAGCGGATGTTACGGGGGTGTTACGCTCATAGCTGCGCACTTATCCGGCACTTACCGCACTCCGTTCCGCGTTCTGTGTATTGGATAATTATGGCTTTAGCGGGAGAGAATATTGAATTTGCAACGTATAAGCTAATCGTCGGGTAGAGCGACGGAAGTGCTGTTCTCCACGCGCAGTTTCGCGACCGGACAGCTCGCGGTAAAATTTTCCATCGTATTCAACAATTATATTTGCAATTATTTCATTACTCAATTAGCTTTGTGTATTATAAATGTGAATATATATATAAAAAAAAATGTGTGCTCGTTTAATTCGAATAAGATTAATTTTGGAAACGTGTAAATATTGAATTGTTTTTCGGAATGTTATAGCACTTAATCATATCTTTTTTTCTTTTAGGTGAAAATCTTTTTTTCGCCTGACATGCGGCGATTTATTGCGTCCTTCGAGAAAGATATATGTTTATATATTTATAATCCCATACATATCGGAGAGATATCCTCAAACCCGGTTTAGCGGCAACTATATACCGGAATATGTTCGCCGATACAGCGAGGATCCGATATAGGATTAAATCGTCACGGAGTTAGTTATATGGCGCATGAGGATACCCGTTCGTCGAGGTCAGATCGAATTATATCCCCTTCCTCGTTCTCGCTTCCTCTATCTACTTGCAGTTGATGCGAAGATAGCTCTTTCGTACGGGGAAAATCACATTCGAAAATGTCGCGCAGAATGATGATGGCACTAACGGAGTTTATTGATTTCGCCGCTCTTATCGCGTTTTGCGACGTTTACTTCACATCCTATTGCGTAATCTAATCGTTTATATTTCTAGCTACAGCATTTTCACAGAGACGAGAAGATAATTAAAATTTACTTTATTGCAGGAAATGATTTCGTATATTTCAGTATTTGACTGTTTGTCCTTTAAAGTTGGACAGTATAAACACAAATATAATGAAATGTGAAAATGCCTCTAGGGTGTAAATAAAATGCGTTTTTAATTTAAACGAAAGTTCGAAAGCACTTTCAGCGTCAATCCGCACGGCTCGGACTCGTATATATAATTTCATTTATACAGAAAAAAATGCACAAATTTCTTGAAGAAAATTATTATTCATAATTTTTGTTGGCAGAAAAAACGGCGTATGCAAAAGTGATCCGCTTGACGTGAACTCGGAAGCCGAATATTACACGAGCGTGTAGATGTATAAGAGGATTTCAAATAATTGCGATGAAAAGCGCTTTTATTAAACTCAGGTACACATTTAAATTTACTTGAATAAGCAAGCGAATTACAAATTGTTCGACGCGAAACATAGATTACGCTACAATTTCGATTTTTGACGTGTAGTATCGAAAGCGTTTCGCTTTTGCGAAAACGAGGAATATCGTACGAGAATAAGGATCGCGTCGAAAGCTGCGAAATAATCGCCATCACGTGGTGGAATGCGAAAGGAGGGGTGAGGATCTTTCATTTCTGCGATCCACGTATGCAAAGGGATGGGATCTATTGCGGGCTCGCGTACGCGGCGCTATCCGGCGTGATTAAGAATTAAATATTTATGAGTGCCGCCGACTCTGTCGCGTCGCCGGTTATATCGAGCTTTCTTCAGGAATTCAGTTGATAGAGCACTCTCGTTATGAATAGAGCGACGGCGGAATCGCGCGCGATACCGGATAAGCACGCTGAAAGCGGATGAAAATAGGCATCCACCGTCGCTTCAAAAAAGCGTGCTTACTCTCTCTTCTCATCTCTCCTTACAACCCGTGCGCGCAGTCACCCTCGGCGTAAAGACGGTCCTTTGTACGAGGACACTTAGGAAACTCCTTAATAATGAATCTATGAATAGTCCGACCCGCCGTGTCGCCGCGCAATGTAAGTACGCTCGCGGACGTGCTGAATGACGCCGAGCTCATTTGCGGAAACAAACTCCCGGCTACGTTTTGATCAAGCGTTCGCCAACCGATCCGTCAACGCCAACATGCAATGCGAAAGGAATAAAAAGGAACCGCGTCTCTCGTGTATTCCGGTCGGCTGCATAATTAACCGCTTCCATTTTCCAACGCGTCGTCTTTTATATCCGCATTCACGCGCCGTTCACACGTTCTTTCTTTACAACCGCCCACGGTTGCTTCCCGATTGATCCACCTCCGCTATTATTTACAGTTCTTTAACCCTTTCAGACACGAGTCTCTTCATATATTTACAAGAAAGATCTCGGTGTTTTGTAATAATTTTCACCATAAGTTTATCTGTTTTCGTAACAAGAGCACACGTCTCTCTATTAAATAAATTCAAAATCAATGATGATCTCACTTGCGCAATTTTAATATTATTTGCTCAATTTGACGAGTAAAAAAGAAAGTGATGTCCATAGTAATGCAGATTCGGGTTCGTGTTCTTGTCTTTTCGATGCTATCGCGACGAGTGTGTTCGGGCTTCGTCCTTGTAAAGGCTTTATTCACAATATCTTGACGTCGTTGTTGATCGCATCGCTATTATAACGTAAACGGCGTAATAGTTGTTGTGCTAGCCACGGCACGTCGATCGCCACGAGAGAGAGGAGGACTTTGAGCGGAGAAAGACAACGGTAGCAACAGGTGGCATCAAAAATTCATTTGTGATGGGTCTCCATCAGCAGGGGACATCTGTTTCTGGGGATCACTCGGCCTTCTTAATTATGATTCCGGAGGGTAATTAGCGTTTCTCGCACCACAGGTGTGTCATTAAGATAATGCGAGTTGTATCCGCAGGATCCGGATGTAGTGACTGATAAATGTTACGTTGTAACATTAAAGAGCGTTTCGCCTGAAAATATTTGGAGAATGGTACGCTTTTTCTGTCGGGACACTAATCGTGAGTTCCTCTTTAATCTCAATAAAAAGCGTAAGAGTTCATGTGAGGATAGGTGAAAAATCGCGGAACGTGTATTGAACTGTAATATGGAAATATATTCCACTCTTGATAAAAATAGTTTATTGTCATGTCTGTGTTGATCCACAAAAGAGGGGGAAAAAGTGAAAAAAACAGCATTCTAATTCCGAGCGCGGTTTTCATCGATTCGATAAATAGTGAGAAAAATTGAATAGAGATATACAGACTGAATTATATCGTAAGTGAACTGTTGTCAATGAAATAGTTGCCGCAAAAATAAAAGTTTTATATAATATCGATTTTTGTGCGCAAGTATTTTGCACAAATTTCTTTTTTTTCTTTATACATACATTATTACATTGAAAATAATGGAATTTTATATTGTGCGCCTTTATTGAGTTTTCTGCGTTTTTCCTGGTATTTTCAAACGTGATAAAATGATTTACGCCACTATTTCGTCCAACAATTCGAGCGCTCGACAATTCGCTTTTCGATTTTAATCTATCCATTTAATGATTTTCGTCCATAAGTATTCCTTTGTACAGACGAGGGCCGTGTTCGATTCAACGACGTCCATGATCTGTCGACCAACCTGAACGAACATTCCTAATGTTCTGAAAACAGCGATGATTATCGAGCGCAGACTGGACACAAAAGAAGGCGACTGAGCGAGAGATAATTGATTTCGATTCTGAAGAGTCTGCAATAGGATCGGTCTCGAATTTTGAGCCGATTGACTCGTCGAGTCCTTGTAATCATCCGTGAATTGTTCAACGAGAGATAATGAAGGTACTGTTCGGACTGAATCGTCGTTCTGTCTCCGTTTTTCCGGAATCGAAAGGGGAGAATTCACAGGAGAAAATTCCCAATTTTCGTAAAGCATTTCTCTGTGCAATCGTTCGGCTTTCGATAAAAAGAACGGATGTATCGTTCTCGTTGTCGCTGAAACGTCCCTTCCTATTCGTGATCCTTTCGCTTTTTTCGATTGACGACGTTTTCTTGTGTGGCTTCCTCCAGGTCGCGAGAGCGCGCTCCCTTTAACAGCATCACTTCCGTTCTCCTGAGATTCAAGCAGCCATTGCTCAGCACCGGCAGTTTTCTCTCCGCGAGGCGATAAAAACGAATCGCGAAATAATTCCTTTCGACCGAGCGTCAAATTTATCGGCTGCGCCGGATCGCGCGCACACACACACGATGATTTTCCCTCGAAATCCATCAACTTCACGACACGACGATGCTCATATGTGTCCGCGTTTGCCGGCCGGAACTGCGAATGCAGCGTCAAGCGATTTCCGCCGTCGTTCAAAGGGATCCGACGTCCTCCGGGATGCCTTTTCATCCCGCGATCCTCTTCTAGTATCCAGAGATCGGATAACGGCTCGCCGACTCTCGAGTTTCTTTCTCGCGACGACGACGAATACCGTCGAAAAGGAAATCTACGGCCGCCGAGCGATCGCCGTCGCCTTCTACAGAAAATTTCGAGTGAAAACGAACGCGGCCCGAAAACGCCTTGGGCGAAGGAATCATGATGGCTCGTCAGTGAACGTAAAACTTTACGACGCGTACCCTCCTCGAGACCCGTCGAGCCGGAACCGACTTTGTCATCATCTCCGGGATTAGGCGGCGGATTAATGGCGGACGAACTCGTCCCGCGGGATAAAAATTGGTGACCGCGCGAAGCCTGCCGTTCATCGTGGAAAAGTTCTGGCCGGATCGTGAGCGCCTGCCGTCTGAAATTTTTGCACGTGTGTCATTTTGCAGGATTAAAGGGATTGAATTAACTCGATAATATCGCATTTCCGGCTTAAAAGCCGGAGTGAAGGATAAAGTTTATACCATAAAGCGCGCCGCGGTCGAAAGAAAAATTAGATTAAGTTACTTTCGCGTTTATGGCATAAAAATTATTTAAGGAAATAAATAATTGATAAGTACGTGAAATAACATTTGCAGAAGTAACGCTTTAAGATTCTTTTCCGTAATCGTATCACTTTTATCCAACTGCGAAACGAGAATTGCAAGAAGAGGCTCTTATTTTTTTGTGAAGAAGGATGTCGTTCTCACCTTTTATCAACGTAAAAATCAGTCACCATCGTAATCCTGTTATTTTTATCAATTTCGCTACTTTCTTTCGCGCGATTCGGTATAATGCCAGCTTTATATGTCATCCATTTCTCCCGCTTTTGAATTATTTCCGATCTCGAAGCAACTCGCCGCATATTACAAGCATTCGCGAGCTTCGAAATGGTGGATTCCGACGTTACGTGTGATCGTTTCTCTCGTAAATATTTTCCTCTCTGTGTTTCTCTAAGCGGCGTCGCCGCATCGGTCATTACATTTCGCGGAAATGGATTTTCCTGGCCTTTCGTCGCCCCGGCGGTCGCGTTGGAACGATCTCCCGTCGCGGCGGACGACGGCGCGAATAGATTCGTCGACAATTCGCCGCTTATCTCGAGCAAATAGTCCGCCCAACAATAACCCAGCGCCACCTCCTCGTGGTACATCTTGTATATTTTTCGCCAATATCGCAGAGTTTGTCGCAATAGCGCAACGGGATCCGTCTTCTGTCCGCTCTCCGTTGATCCTGATATCAACGAGAGCAACAGAGCGGAAAGTATCGGAAGCGTGGGCGACATCGATTCGCGTCTCCGTGTTTCTAGAGAGGACAGAAATGGATACGAATGATCATCCTTTAGGACGTGCGCATAAATCGGTCGAATCTTGTCAGAGCGAAGTCGGCACGCCTCGTGTCGCGGAAGGAGTTATTTAGAAAGATAGTTTCCGTTTTTTTGAAAGTAAAAAAGTTGTAACGCGCTCAGAGCGAGACTGCATTAACTTTAGTAATTTGCAAAATTCACTTTTAAACCACATAAATCATTTTTAATTTGGCAAAAAGCTCGAAGTATTTCCGTCACTAACAATCGCCAAATATTTGCATTATGAAAACGGAGGCTTTATAAGTGATAAAAAAAACGGGGACGTGATTAATTTTGCGATTTACAGGATTATAAAAGCAATGTAAAAGTACCTGATGCGTTTCACATTAAACTGCCATCACTGTTGTCCGCTGGAATTTCGAGCAGAGAATACGTCTTTTTGCGCCATGATATTCAAAGTTGCCGGCGATAACGAGCGGCAGTCGGGGAGGGGGTAAAAAAAATATTCGTGTCCACTCGGATCGCTCGCGCCGATTGCATAACGAGTAACGCCGCGCTTGCAAAAAAAAAAGACGGGATAATCGGATTCGTTAAATTACGTGTTTGTGAAAAAAAAAAAAAGAGAGGAATCCCCCGAATATTCGGGATAGAGATTTTCCCCTCGCAACGCTAAACGGCAGACTGACTAGCTTTTACTACACCGCTATGCCTGCCGCGACTGCAATTAGCACCGAAGCCAAAAGTGCAGAAAATGCACAACTTGTCTCGTAGGATCTCTGTTCGTTTCTCTCTCTCTCTCTCTCCCTCTCGCCTGTAATCGAGTCATCCAACCGGGTGTAATTTTTCTCTTTTTTTTTTTCTTTTCTAGCATCTTGTTTCTATCGATGCGAGTCTTGGGAGTCTCGCGCGAGTTTCGCGTGTAAAGTTAACGGGATTTCCTTCCACTGGAAACAAGGATGATGGTGAAGAGCAAGTAGCATTCCTGACACCATTCTTCGAATAGTATTAGTTTGGATCGCCTCGAGAGGAATCTAAGGACTAACTAGTATCGGACAGTTAAGAATCACTTAACTGAGGAGACGCAAAAGGGGACACAAGCTGCCACGCTTGTGTTAGAAAAGGAGAAGCGTCAAACTTTTTTTACCGTCCTAAAGAAAATAGAAGCGTCACGGAGATGTCAGCGGGTGCAGCGGGGGAGCCAATAAAACTGAGATATTATGCTATGTACACGGATCATCACGGACAATCATCACGGTTTAATTGAAGGAGTTTAAACGCGTGTAACAGGGTAAGTTGTAAACTTTGCAAACTTTGCTCTCGAGATTTCTATTAAATGTTGTTAAAAACTTCTCGCAGTAGTTTATTCGGTCGAACTAAAAGAAAATATTAACTTCAAAATATTGATCTTTTTTTTTTATCAAAAATACGTTACCTACTAAAAGGGTCAATATTTTTCATTTTAAATTCGTATTTGCAAGTAAAAAATAATAACAACGTTCGTACCAAAAAGATTGATACAAATATAATTATGGATATATTTCGCCGTTCAAAAAGAATTGAAAAAAGAATGATAAAGAAAATCGCACGATTATATTTCAAAGCTGGATAATTGCGTGAGCTTTAATAGGGATGAATAATCCTTTTCTCACTCGCAGTTGGCCAAGTAAGCAATTAACGAATTACCGGATCTTTATCTGCCAGCAATTCACTGTTTTATTCCCTCTCTTGTCCGCCGCGAACTAAAGGCATTCGTACGTTTACTGTTAATTAACAGTGAAAGCTATTTTGCAGTCACGCAAAATTCTTCCTTCCTTCCTTCCTTTCTACAACTGAATTTACGGTACCGTGAACTCCGCCTTTTGCAAATCAACAATTAATGAACTTAAATCCTTGAACCTGAAAGAGCATAAACAATATTACCTTTGGATTTGCATTTCACGCATTTTCACTTAATTTTCTCTCATCGTTCTCGTGTTTCTCAACTTTGTCATTGAGATTCCGCGTAAAAAATTGTAACGGGGCACGCTCGAATGATTCTTCAAGAAGAATATCCTTTTAAGGAGAAACTAAATTACCTCTCCCGCTATATTTACTAATAAAAACAGAGATTTATAAAACTTCATAAATTTAAAGCAGAGGTTGGACTGCGCGCGCGATAACTCGTCCGTGAGTGCGAAGGGGGTTAAATTACACGTTTCTCATCCCGCGCCGTCTTTTTGTTCCTTTTCACCGCGCCTTTTCCCACTTATCCTCGTCGCTCGACTCTTTCTTTTTTTTCTTCCCCGTCCCAGTTTTCCACGTACGTATGTAACAGAGGATCGGTAAAAAGCAGTGCTGAGCGCGGGATGATCCACGTAACCGCACTCTCGCCCGGAGATCCTAGATCCCTTTAACCCCTCGAAACACGACGAGGAAACGATAGCTGCTTCTCTCCATTTCGCCACCTACACTGCGCTCTCGCTTGTCTCGTTCCCTTTCTCTCTCTCTCCCTCTCTCTCTCTCTTTCTCTCTCTCTCTCTCTCTCTTTCGCTCTCTCGCTCTCTCGCTCTATCGTCGTTCTTTCTGTCTCCCGTTTGCCGCCTACCTGCCTCCGCAGCACTCCACTTTGTCTTGCGCCCGACAGTTACATCGACACCCACTCGTCCAGGGGAGGGTAAGCCTGACCGGCAATTCACGCCGGGGTGGTGCACAGATACGGGCGTTGGTTTAGGGTGCTCTGCTGGAACGTCAATCGCACTTCTGCGGGACGAGAATAGAATAATTGGAGCACTGGCTTTTCGCGATGACCGGATCATTTTTTTCCATTACGCTTGATCGCTGAAGCAAGTAGAACGCTGTATGGCAATTAAACTTTTATTATTTATAGAAAGATATGATTCAAATTTTGAACGATTTTTTATCTCTCTTTTAATAAATCAGCTCGGTGGGTTCAAATTTTGGAGCGTCAATTTTGTCGCAGCTTATGTTCGAAGAAGGCAGCTTGAAATAAAACCAAAAATATTTAATTTTTATATGTATTTTTATCTGTGCACTCTTTCTTTTTGTGTAGAGGTTAACAGAATAAAATCGCTTAAAAGCTTTGATCATAAATGTATATAGTCCATGACGGCTTTTAGCAGAATATTAATATTGAAGTTTTTAGGTTCTTTGCCGCGTTACAAAAGAGATACATAAATTAGCTTTTAAATTTTCAAGCGTGCGAATTTTAAACTAAATGACAAGCAACGTACTGAGAAGCAGCAGTCTAGGAGGAAAATAAAAAACGTTACGTGAACAAAGTCGCTAAGCTACTTTCTTGCTTAGTATATTACTCTCGTACCGTCGATTGCGTTTGCCACAATTTTCCATTGTGTTTTCCGAGTGTACGGTTAGAGAAAATGCGCTTCATTACGGATACGTTTCCGAATGAGATCGGATTTTTGATCGTATCACGCGGAAAGATCTCTGATAGCGATGTTTGAGAGACGTGGCCGTCGTTAAAAGCGAAGCGGATCAGCGAGTGTATGGCATTTTGATAAACCCGCGCGCAAGATGTTTCTGATAATGAAATCTCTCTTGCGTCCCGCGCTGTATCGGCATTTTCCGACAGCGTTCGAAATTCTTGACAACCGAACGATAATGAAAATTTCGTGGACGACGTGCGCGATAAACGAAAAACACAGGATACTTTCCGATCTTTTTTGGCGCTAGTGACCGCCGTTTCGATTCCTATTGCTTGCACAAAGGGAGGTCGTTACTTTCATAATTTTAATGTAAACTTTAGAGGTTTACGCATTTTTCACTGATTAGCCTCGAGATATGGTTAAATAAATTGCGATAAAAAAATTATAAAGAGAACCATATTATTTTTTTTTTAACAGTTAAAAATACATATTTTAAAGGACGATTTTGACACTTGCTTGTAGTAATAAAATTTCGTTTGTTGCTCAATATGTATCGCGCGCAGAATATTATTATATCATCGCTTGTTTCGAATATGTGCTATGTACGAAAGCTTATCAGAACTTGTTAGTTAACTATCTCGCCGGCTTTGTCAGTTTATATATACGTCGGGTCTGCTCGCAATTTTCCATATTTCCAGATATATTTGCAGTTGTTATCCTTTATGGTGTAACTTCGTTACGATATTGCGGTGCACTCGAGGCTATTCGTTATGGCGAATGTCGGTTTCATTATTGTATTTCTCGCAGCGTGGTTATCCTAAAACAGCTGTCACTCCCAGACGCTCCACAAATGATGACCATCTTCGTTTCACAGCAAGCGCGTTGCGACAGCCGCGTCTCAGAGATAAATTTTATCGCGCGCGGATACCGCTCCTCCTCGCGGAATCGCTACTTGAAGTCCTTAATTGCTGACGATTTATTATAGCCGTACTAATTATTGCCGTCTACACGGCTGACGGAAGTAAAATCCCTCTTTTTCGCTGGAATAACGACGTCATCTATTCTTTCCGTTATTTTAAATTATCGCCAACGTATTAAATTGTTATACTCGCATAGATAATTAATGAACGCGACGCAGAATATTTCGTAATTTTGGAATTTTATATGAAAATTGACGAGAATTATGCGTATGTCGTTTTAATAATTATTCCAGTAATAATTAGCTGCGAACGCGCACGGCATATTTTACAATGGGTTGTTACGATTTTTGTTCTCTTTTTTCCTTTGATGTCCATTGCATTGATGTTTCTCTATATTTTTACGCGACATTAACACACTCGCACTCGCGTACCGTAATATTTTACGTTCAAGTATCGAATTAATGTTCTATCGGATTAACGTAACGCAGGGAGCGAACACACCGGCGGCGCGGTATAATCGCGTTTTACAAAGTTTTGCGCGAAAAGGCGCCGTCGTCGTAAACGAGTATCTATTCTGAGGCCGCGCGTTTTAAGACTTTACTCCGTCGTAGATAAAAGCCTCGGTCTCGGCGAGTTGGGAATTCGATTCATTAATCTGGTCGCCGCGAAACGACCGCGAAATCGATCGAGAATGCCGCGGCTACCGCCGCGGAAATTGGGACAGAGTCCTCGGCGAAGGAGCGGCCGAGCGCGACAAAGAGAAAAAAAAGAAATAGAAGAAGGAACTTCCTTCGCGACTTTATTTCACCTAACTTTGCTCCGCCGGTTTACGACTCTCTGAATACAGCGGGCTAATTAACGGCGCTTCCTCGCCGGGCAAACTGGGAGTAGCCAATTTCATTTCCGTTTTCCTCTTTTTATTTCCCTCCATGCGGTTAAGCGGTCTCTCTCTCTCGTAATTCAGGGTTACCGCGTGCGAGTGTTTCTCATAGAATATCCAGTTCCCGGACTGCCCGACGCATTACACTTTTGCACCAGAAAATTCATGTACTTTTCTATTTCGTCGAGCCACCTGGACGTTTTACGTCTTAAAAAATCTCTATCCTTCATCCTTTTGGGGTGGTTATCCCCTTATTTTTGTTCATCGCCGCTGTTGCATTTCAGATGATTAATCGATTGGACGCGAAAAAAATTGGAGTAAAAAAGGGGCTTTCGATTTTCGCAAATTTTGCCATTTATTTCCCTGTCGTTACCGGGGCTTTTTGTAAGCCCCTATGTGATTGTTAATACAACAACACAATGCATTCAATATGCTTTCTATTCGTGCGCACTAAATTAAAACAATATATTTCGCCACTTGATTTAACTCAATTACATTCCATCAAACATCGTTTGAATGACGTTACGTTTATTATACGCAATATATTTTATTAGTGCAATAAATGCGACTTTCTCATGCATGTCAGTCGAGCGTATGATATATTGAATTTTTCAAGGATCCTGAATTACTCCTTAATTAGCCTTCAGCGATTAATTTCGAGATGGAGGCTGGCCAAGTTTCTGTAAATATCGCAAGATCAATTTAAATACCAAGTGGAACTAATATAAAAACGATAATTTTCAAACTTTGTCAATGTCGGTTGGAAAGCTTTCTAAACTTTGTCAACGCTCGTCGTCTAACGGGTCGCGATCGAGACGACGGTTTTGCGTGCGCGAGACTGCAGCTGCAGTTTAACGAGCTGGTTGAATTGATGTATTCCCAGCTCGGTTGGTTTTAATTAATCGGAGTGATGTTTCAATCGAGCGAACAGGTAAATCATGAAAGAGACGTCGGAGAAAGAGGGGAGGTAGCGTGAAAAAGCGGAAGAACTGGAGGACAGAGAAAGTGGCCTAACGTCCATGTATAGGCGAGCTTCTCGCGCGGATCTGACAGTCGTGGAGAGTATGAGGTTTCCCCTCGTTAAGGATCGTAAATAATGGCGATGGCGACGATAACGAGGCAATTTACGGGCACACTCTTGCGCACATTTTAGCTTCGACGTCCGTCGCGGCGATTTGAATTTTTCGTGAATTTTTGCGATCTTTACGCGTGCGGCACACTTGCGCGTAGCTCACCCGGGGACGATAAAGGACCTCCTGTCGATCGATCGACGAGTGAATTATAATAGCGCGACAACGTACAGGTGTTTTATCATGTCCATAGCGACATATAGCGATGGAAGCCAGTTAGAATAAAATCCGATCAGTGTATAATTTTAAGTTTGACAGATATGCGTATCACGAGATATAAAACTGTGAATTTTTCACTCTTTATAAGACTCCGAAAAATATTACAGCGAGATAGCTGTCTTATTTTTCCGTCAATAATGGTACAATTTTGATACAGTATATCGTTTCTTGCATACAACGATATTCTTGGCACAATATAAAATTTCAGAATTGAGAAATTCTTGATTTATAGGAATATAAAGATGCTGGATAAGTAAGATAATTGAATTTTATATTAAGGACTTTTACATAAATCTTTATGATCGCAATCACTAAAACGAGGTATGACACATTTATTTATTTATTGGAGTCAGACAATCGCTTTGAATTAAAAAAATTTTAATACTGAATTTGATTATTCGAGCGTACGTAAATTCTGGCTTGATAGATATTAATTAAATCTGTAACATTTAACATGGATGTATGGTCCCAGCATACAAATATTTCATTCGCTAATGCTTTTTTTGCTCATGAATATTTTTTTTAGAACAAAGCATCCAACTTTTTAGAAAGTATAGAACATATGTAAACAATTTAAGAGTTTCAAAATGATTAAAGGTGCGAGGGCCGCAAGCGTTAACTCGTTAGAAAAATTCGCGCAGTATTAAACATTACAAACTTGCACTTTTGCTTTAAGTAGACTAAAAGCTTGATATTTTAATGAGAAACTTAGCTTTTCATGTTCCTTAATGTATCCATTAATGATATTAATTAAGCTCTATGACTATGTGTTCACGAGGTTAGTGCTTGCCATTTATTTGTATGATAAAATATTTAAGGGAAAAAGTAGTACGTGATAAAATGTGGTTAAAATGACTATTTAAATATTAACTTTGCTGAACGCAGAGCATATTATGCTATAATAGTAAATATCCGGCACATTAATTTATATCACTTTTTCGAACGAATCCTTAAAAAAAGACAAAGATGTTCTTCTTTTGTACTACTTCATAATGGATATTCTGTGCAATGTTAGCCATCAACTTTTCTCGCGCATACAAAATCCGTGCCTCAAAGAGAGAGAGAAAGAGTCGGCAGATTCATTCGACTATAGATACGGCGAGCCCGAGGAATTAGCTGGGCGATCGACGATACCACTCTGGCGGAAACGCAGCCGCACAAGCGCCAGTCGCTTATTTCGCGAGGCGAGTCGCGTGGGTGACGTCTGCCTCCGGCAGCCTCACCGTCGGTGGGACCGAATGATAGAAAGGGAGAGAGAGAGAGTGAGAGAAAGAGGGAGAGGGAGAAAGATAGAATAAGCGAGTCACTCCGCACAGTCTCCCTCGCATCCTTCTCGTACGCAAGGGAGGATAGGCAGGAGCGAAGAGTGGCGTGTGTGAGATGCGGGGGTGTAGGGATGCCGAAGGCGCAGCGGCGGCGACGGCCGCGAGGATGTGGAGCACGAGCCGGCAGCGGCGGCGGCGGCGGCGGTGGCGGCGGCGGCGGCGACCGGTGAAAAGATGCTGCGCGTGCACGAGGAAGAAGCAGGACAGAGGACCCGATGTGGGGGTGACAGGAGTGGGCGAAAGAGGGAGAGATAGAAAGAGGGAGGAGGAAAGCCAGAACGACCCGGGGGTTGCCGTGGCGTTATCGACCGGGCCGCTGGTCGGTATCAAACCAGGCGTCGGCGCCGTGGCTGTCCCGGCTTCCTCGAGTGCCGGACCATCCTCCACCACCACCATCACCGCCGCCGCCGCCGCCGCCACCGCCGCCGCCGTCGTCGCCGCCGCCGCCGCCGCCGCCGCCGCCGCCGCCGCCGCTGCCATCACCACCACCACCAGCGGCAAGAGCAGCAGCACCAGCATCGCTACCTCCGCGGAGGTGGCACGGCTGCTAGCCCTCGACGCGTTTAGTAGAGCCCGGGACAGACAGTCGATCGCGCACACGAAGGGTGCGGGTCGCTCTGGGGGTTGGTTGTCGGTTCGGGTTTGGTCGGCTGATCCGGCTGGTCGCGCTGGTTCCCGGTGGTTTCGTCTCCCGCGCGATTCCCGCACGCTTAGATCCCGCTCGCGACGCGCCGTCATCGCGATTCAACAGCTGGCGTGAGGGAAGATCTCGGGGATGATCCCGATTCGAAGCGGCTGTGAACATCCGGCGCGTCCGTCGCGATCGCCGCTTGACAACGCCGTCGAATAACGCGCTCCGGATCGCGCACGGATCCCGAAATTCGTACTCCGTTTCTCCGACACCGTCCTCACCCGAGCGCGACGGACTCTTAAGCGTGATGCGAGACGCGTCGAATGGATCGAAGCGCTTCGTGCTGGTGCGTGTGCTGGTGCCGGAGCGGTAGAATCGAAATTCTCCGAACTGAAGTTGTCTGATCGAGAGTATATTAAGTGCACCCCGGAATGGACTATGTGATACGAGGAGACCGGACTAGATAAGGAGTTGGATGTTGCATTCGGCTCACGGTGCGTTTCTCACGTTTCCATCCTGCGAATGTGTGATAAAACAGTTTTTTTTTTTTTTTTTTTTCACTCAATAATTAAGCAGGATAGATATTATTGCTTGGTAAAGACAAAAATGTGTATCGTTTGAATTTACGGTGCTTGCTTCCGCAACCATCGATTCTAGTTTACTGAATATTTGGCAGATTTGAAATTTATGACATCGAGATACCGCGGGTGATAGCGTCGAGATTTGGACAAATCCACGTATTGTCATTTTCGATCAATATACGTTTGTTGCATACGTTTATGCTGCAGGAAAGAATAAAATTACAAGCAATGATAACTGAGCCGTAAAATTTCGAGAATGATTAATATCTCAAAAGAAAACAATTCATACATCTTTAGCTTCCACAGTTTACGGATTTCATTTGATATTAGATATTTTTTACAAAACTGTGAAATATAAATCAAATAGGGATTTATTATTAGTACTTTATTTAGGACAATAATTTATTTAATTTATTTTATGATGTCTATATATGTTTATATCTATTTATTTGTTTTAACATTTTAATTCTAATTTAATCCTTTTCGTAAATAATTATAATAATGTAATTAGCTTTCGAGTTTGTGTGCATGTCATTATATTATAAAATCATAAATATTTCAAGCTGCAATTAAAATACATTAAAATATAAACAGATGTATGAATAACATCATTATTATTTTTGAACGCCTCGTTATAGCAATTGCAACATTATCATCTACTTTAAAACTTATAAAATACGTTTAAAAATTTTAAGTAATTTGATGATAAATTCAATGACAAAATTTTGATTTCAATAAATGCATTTTTTTTTTAAATAATATCTAATCTTTGAAATCAAGGACAATCATCAAAATTATTGTATCGTTATTTTTTATTCTTGATGTGCATTTCAATTTTTGATCATGTGTCGTCGTCAACTAAAATAGTTAGAAAAAGATGGGAAACAATTAAAGGAAATTTAAGGATCGCAAAGTTAATCTCCAACTTTGAAGATTGAGAATTCGCAATTTTGTAAAATGGATCATCAATTTTCAGCTCATCCATTTCTTGCAGAATGTATTCTTGCGGAATACATTTTGATTCGCGCAAAAATGTCGTCGGGACACTCGCGCAATTTCCGCGATAATATATCGGCGTTTTTCACGAAACCTTCAAGAATCGGTCCTCTCTTTCTCGCTGCCATTACCGTCTCGATAATTCCCCGTGGATTCCACTTCGTAGATTCTTCTCCGGAAACTATGAACTTATCGCTCTCGTCGGTGAATTATTAATCATCCGGTTCGTCCCCTCAATTAGCGCGAGTCCGGAATTTAATTTCGCTCGCCGGGCGAGATTCTCGCGCGTTTATGATTCGGTATCGGCATCTCGTTTTCGCTCGCTCGCTCGCCCGAATGGCGCGGAATCGGACCGTAATCCGACGATGGTCTGCTCCCCTTTCGTAACTTGTGAGGCTGCGTCGGTAGTGCGCAGTTTCGTTGACGGAGGACTCCGCCGGGGAATCCGCGATCTGCGAAGTTAGAAGACATGTCGCACTAAACCGAAGCGCTCACCTTGTACTAAAACTGACATATTTTTCCCGGTCGAAACGTGTATTATCCACCGGCAACAGTAAGAACACGAATATATAAATATTTATCATTGTCTTTGTCAATTTATGAGGTGTTGCGCCGAAGGAGCTTTGAATAATCAAGTTTCGCTTTAAATTGAAATTACAAATATAATGTATAATTAGTATTTGAACTTTCAAACAGCCATTTACATGCCATTTACATTTAAGTGGACTTTGTTTTCATAATTCTGAACTTTCTCCAACGTCTGCTTGGTGTTTGTAAACGATATTTATAGGTACGCGTTTATGCATTTCTTCAAAATAATAAGTAATTAAATAAAAATTTAAATGATAGATTTGAGGAACGAGTAAAACTGTCAATTCCAATTTCTAACACGCTTACATCCTTGGTACACTTAGTACACGGCCGTGTTAAAATTTTACACAAAAAGTAATTACACCGTATCTCGTTGAGGAGTTATGTTGTCGATACACTTCTTCTAGTTCGACGCGCATTCGCCGGCAGCTTAAGAAAGTAAAAGCAGTGAGCGCGAGAAAATGTCGCTCCCATTTTTACGGGCTGTCTTAAAAATTGCACGTTCACCGCAATGGACTATTACGTCGCTCCGTCGCGCAGGTGGGTCCTCGCAGAAAAGCACAGGCACGGGGCTACTTTGTAGTCTTGCCTTCGGAAAAAAAGCATTATAATGAAAAAAAAGGGGCGTAACGGGAACTCTCTCCGTTGTAATTTAAACACAGGCTGTGTTTTCCCCGTGGGGGAAATGTTGTCGAAGCCGAATGCACCGTGGGAGGCCGGCGGATATAGTTTACCTCAACTTGGAAATTGGAAATTCTCACGTAGCCACGGCTGAATGTTATCGGATTTCGCGTTACTTGAACAGCTTGAGCAACTCAGTCGGATCAAACTACATCGTCATCGCAATTAATTAGGTTTTGTCGGGCGACTGGCTGCGCAATTTGATTTTTCGTTACCCGCGGGCCCCGCCAATGTACATTAATTACTGATTTATCGAACGTAAATTTCAAGTCCGACACCACCAAATTCCCGAAAATTCGATCTAAAGGGTCCATGCATACATTTGCATATTAATGTGCAATCCGAACTGTTGAATTTGCACTATTACCACCGCAGGGTCAGTTTTCACCGCAATATATAGAAATTCATTATTATATTTTGGGATGCGAGATCTGCTTCGCACACTTATCGTTATTTTGCAAGAACGAAATACAGAGTGGAGACTAAAATTATAAAGAATTTATAACGAAACAGTTCGGTAAAATAAAAACAGGATATTTTTTTAGTAGGATTATTTATTAGATGCGAAAATACATATGCTTTTCCGAATATTTTTATTCCTGTAACAAATGGAATTTTTAAAAATATATAAAAAAATTTTTTGTATTTCGCCCAAGTGTCGCAAGAGCAGGACGAAGGAGCGGGAAAAGAACGTCGTTGGGGTACACACGCTTCACGCACGATTGTCCCCTTGGAAGTATATCGAGCATACATTTTTCCGGTTCACTGAGCAGGGAGTAGGCAATCTTCGCGCCATTTGTTCTTGAGCACGAACAGCGCCCGTCTTGTTTCGTAGAATTTTGGCTGATGTACGAGTGTGGAAGTCTAGCGAGTTCGTAAATTTGTTATAGTCGCGCGACTACTATCGAGTTAATCGGATCTGACTTGAAGTTAGTTCATTTTCAGAGAAGCCGCGCTAACGAAGCGCTTTTTGCGTGTTGTTGCAGCGTGTCGCGCGTGTACGGCGAGTGCGAGGGCGGAAGTAGCAGGTTTCGAGACGAAGATACACGGCTTCTGGATTGCAGATTGCAAAAATCATCGACGGACCGATTCTCCCTTCCCAGATGAGTCGTAGCACGCGTCGGGGACGTGTGCGTTAAGAATACACTGCGCGAGTCGACGAAGAAGGGGGGCGCCGTTTAAACATTGTATTCCGGGCGCCGATGATTTCATCAGGAATATTCACTGCCGACGATTCGAGCTCGTCGATCGTCACCGGAGCGTCGTGTATACGCGCGTGCCGCGCGATAACGACGATCAGTCGCCAACTTGGCAGCTCAGCGTGGGCAACGCATGCACCTGAGAATGGAAGTGAGAGCCCGCTCGGAGTCGATCAGCAGCAGCAGCGTGATAATAGCACCGAACCTGTATTTTGAATTCGAGACGACGGACGGGGAGCGAAAGCCGCTCGGAGGGCGCGGGACTGGAGGTGGCGGCAAGCCGTACCGGAAGCAGTGGGAGTGGGTAGACGTCGGCGACGGGATAAGGGTGGTAGCGGCGGCAGCGGTGCGGAAAAGGGCGCAGAAGGGCGGGCGTAAAAAAGCGCCGGCGGCGGCGGAAGGGCGAAGGACAGGTAAAGCGGCGGCGGCGGCAGCGGCGGCGGCGGCGGCGGCGGCGGCGGCGGCGGCGACGACGAACGGGGAAGGAAAGCGGAAGTTGAAAGCGGAAGAAGAAGAGGGTCGTCCATCGGCAGGAGGGCCCCACAGATGCGGGGCCCGCAGGGGCCAGTCCGCGGCGGCGTGACGCGATGCGGACGTCCTCCTCCTCTTTGCCGAGGAAGAGGAAGAGGAAAGACCTCTCGCCTCCCGACACCGTCCTCCTCGCCAACGGCAGGCGACTATCAGCTAGACATGTCGATCGACAGCATTGTTCTACGCGGCGCGATGTTATCGCGTCGTATCGAACGCGGCGCGACGCTCTTTATCGAGGACGAGATGCTTCCCCGGTGTGCCGTGAAGTTCTTGAGAAGCTGGAGAGTCGCGCGACAAGTGGGATTTCCGGCGAGCAATGCGAAAAGCAGGGAGCGTGGAAGAGGAGCGAACGCGACACGGACGACGACGGTGGAAGAGGACGAGAGAAGCGACGACAAAATGCGAAGGGTATCGCGAGTAAAGGGATTCTCCAAAAGATTCCGCGCGACGACGGCCTCGTTAAGAGCGTCTTCCTACTGGCGCTTCTCTGCGCTCAATGCTGCCTGGCGGCTACCGAGGCCTTGGCGGGCACTCAGAAGTATTGCACCAGAACGGTCAAGACGCGCTACGGTATTCTGCGCGGCATCGAGGCCAGATCATCGACTTCCGTCGAGACTTATTACGGTGTGCCGTACGCGACCCCACCGCTCGGCGCCCTACGCTACATGCCACCGGTCACCCCGACGCCGTGGCGCGGCACCAGGCTCGCCGACACGATGCCGCCGGCCTGTCCGCAACAGCCTCCAGTACCGGACGCAAGCCTGCCACGGCAGAGGCGCGCCTACTTCGAGAGGCTAGCGCCCATACTGGCTAACCAGAGCGAAGACTGCCTCTATCTCAATCTCTACGTGCCAAAATCACCCCACGGTGAGTAACGACGTCTCATTCTTACAGAATAAATGTTGAAAATATTGCTTGGCAGGACGGAGATACATCTGCCTTAACAGAACTTTTTGTCTTTTTCAAATCGTTTATTTTAGCAAGAATTTTATTCCAAGTAAGATCTGGTGTTCTTTTCGTTTTCTCAATAGATACACATGAAGAAAGTTCTTTCCAATAACTGGTATAGAAGCAGTAGTAGAATGACAGATGTTAATATAGTTTATAAAAATTATGTTAATGTATTCCTGTTCCTTGGTTTGTGCAAAGTAAAGAGTAATGTTCTTTCTAAAATATAAAAAAAAGCACAAATGGTTTTATAATTCTACAATTAATTATGGTTTAACAATTGAGAATTAACTGGCGCCTAAAAAAATATCATATATAAATATAAGAAATTTATGCATTGGCATCATGATGAAAAAGCTTTCTTTTAAACAAAATATTTGATAATTGGAAAAAATATTCAAAAAGTTTGCAGTTATGTTTTCAGAATATTTTCTAAAATAAAATAAAACTTATTTTCTGTTTACTTGAAATGAAAAATCTATTTTGAAATCTGAATAAAATGCGAGAAATACGTGAAACTCGCAATGCACCAGTTGGAAAACATTGCTCTATGCATCGTACGATTGTACACAAAATTTCTCGCGAAAATATGAATCCAACTCTTCGGAATCGTACGGTCCCAATGCAAAGTTTGGTGATATCTTCCCGGGAGATTCTGTTCTGAAACATGTGCCGTTCAATTTTAGAGAGATTGTCCAACTTCGGCGAAAAAGCGCACCGTTAGCGGGCGGTGCAAAAGGCGCAATTTCATTCCGCAATAATCTGATTATCGAAGCGTTTCAGGACTGTGCAGCGTCCGTACGTTATGACACGTGACAATGACATCGCGCGTGTATAATTCCGCGCGACAAGTAGGTACGTGTGTGCTCGCTCGTAAACTTTTTTTTTTCAAACGGAAACACGTACGTACGATTCCGTTAAATTTGCGAAGTTTCGTGAATAACGTTTCCTCTGTTCTCGTCGAAATTGCGATAGCCATATGAGCGTGCGATCTATAGTGCCTCGCTAGACGCGAAATTACACATTCTTATGTAGCGATACAGTAATTCGACAAAAAGTGACAAAGTGCGAGATGTTTCGAATTCTCACGAAACTAGAATTGTCGATCTCTTGGAAATTTTTCTGTAAAAATTTGAGCGCTATTGCGCGCATTTGAAATTGAAATGAAGTTCGCAACTGATATTGACTTTAACTTTGCGGATGAGTTTTTCGGTGCTTGAAAAATGCAGAAAGACCCACGAACTTATTCCGTGATGGAGAATTCTCTCATGAATGATACGTGCGTAGTTTTAAGCGGCATTGCGATCATTAATTACCTGGTCTTTCGTCCGCCCGCTTCTTCCGCCGTTCCACCGCTAAAACGTTAAAGCGCGGAGAATACAAGAAGATCATAGCGACCGCGAACAATTTGTTTTGTCGGCAGAGCTTTCTGACAGATTGTTAGACTAATCTCGCCATTTAATACGGCGTGCGTCGGTGCGAGAGAAAAATATTGCGCTCTACAGGGAGAGAGCGGCGACTTCAGTGGTCTGCAATATTCGCGCTGTCGCGATGCCAGTTTCCTTCACAAGAAAACTACTCCTCCGCGCAACCCACCTTTTCATCCCCTTCCCTTTCCTCTCGGCTCTTAGCGTGGGGATGGAGAGAGAGAGAGAGAGAGCGAGAGCGGGTGTTCGTACAAAAGGACGGATCGATCGGTTTGTGGAGACGCTTTCCTGATTGCGAATGCGAGACTTTCAGATGAAGCGTAAACGCGGACCAGCGTGCGGATCATAGATATGGAAATCAAGTAGCAGAAGCGCATTCTTCTGATAAATTTCAGACAGAATTTTGGCCGGATAGGTATCTCTTTGCCGAATTCTTCCTAAACATTCCGGATTGTGTACAGATCCGACTGACCTATTTCGGTTCTCGAACGATTTAACTTTAGGAACAAGATACCTATTCAAATTTGTTCAAAAACATCGGCGCCACAACCGCTAGGAACGTTTTCGTCCAACGAGAAATACCTCGCATCTTGAGGGTATTAATAAAGGGGAGGGTAAACCTCTCTCTTTCTCTCTCTCTTAATGAGAAGCGAATTCTCGAGATTGTGTCTGGAGTTAATTAAAATTACAATCACGCAAAAAGATTTGTTATCTTCCGTGGAGCGCGATCGGGCAGAGATAGCGCACGTACGACGGGAAACGGGGTGCGCGATACGTACGGCGAGATCCACGGTTTTCCCATTTTGCTCTATGGGATTCTCTCGCAAAGAGCCCGAGCCATTATGCCGTCGAATAAAAAGCCGTAACTACCCGACGCGCGTTTCAGCCGGATTAAAGAGAACGATCCGTCGTTGCTTCCTTCGCTATTGCGCTGAATCCTCTCGCTACTTTTTTACGGAAGCAAAGCGCTTTTTCCCGCGACTTTTCCTCGTGCTTGTCTCCGGGCGGCGACGCATTAGGCGCAGCCATCACCGCTATCGCCGCTACTTGCACGTAAGCAGCTTAGTCCTCGATCTTCCATCTCTAGATATCACCGTAAAAAATTCAGGGAAATGTTTAAAGCTGCATCCGCGTCCGCGAATGGAACATGTTATCGAAGCACTGTTTACGAGCGTAATATCCCTTCGAAATGTGAGTAAAATATTGCAGAAGTATCGCGCTTAATTTTCTTTCCGATACCGAGCTCCGAATCGAGACGCGTATACATCAATACTCCGCTAACAAGTTACGGTTACAAATAATTTCTTGAATTTCTTAGTCGACTTTTTGTGGCGCAAAACGAACGAAGAACAGAGGGATACGCGGCGATGCTGCTGGCTGAAAATCTCAATCTGATTTGCATTTCCCAATCGCCATGTTAAGAGCATAATCCACAAACACAACTGGAATAAAAGCTTCGATTCAGATAAAATGCACAGGATTATATGAGGTTACAAATAATACAGATTGCGGAAAAAAAAGAATGCGCAATGTGACGTGTGTCATGCAGAATTAGCGCTTATTTTAGCGGTATTGCGCTTATCCGACAGATCAAGAGTTCTTTCGCCTTGAATTATCGTCACGAAATTACTTTTATGGTTATAACCTACATCTGTTATTACGTAACGACGATGAAAGCTCGTAACGCAGGATGATGTCTCATCCTAAATGTTTACACAGTATGCCATTTACATCGTCCTTCTATATCATCATCTATAATATTATCCAAGGACAAAGTCGTATCTGAATGTAGAAAAATTAATAATTTACGATTACTTTCAATGTAAGCTTTATTCTTCATCATTTCTTTTAATATAATTATTAGAAGAAGATAAGATCACTATATATTAAATATTTGTAAATATCGATATGAATCTTTCAAAACACTTTATAACGCTGTATAATACGTCTTCACCTAAATTCATGCAAAAGTCAGCAGCAAAACACCTTTTTTCACTATTCACCATTTTAAATTTATCCTTGGCATATTTGTGTGATATATAATGTTTTTTGTCCGTTGGTAAATTTATTTATGTCTCGCGTGTGCCGATTTTTCAGTTACATTAGCAATCGCGACGCGTCGTCCGCACGCGATCGTTACTCTTCGCGATGAGATGACTCGCGGGAGAATTTGATATAGCGAAGTTTAATACAATACTCCGCGGCAATATACCTCGATATCTCGATACACGGAGAAGCGTGCCAAGTGTGTCGGTGAATGCGGAGAATAATATCACATGAGAATAATATTCGGGACACGGAGCGTCGCCCTCGCGAATTCATTCGCCCGAGTCGTTTTCCCCGATCGAGCGGCGAGCATCTCACGGCTTTGTGCGTATTCGCGTGCCTCGCGTGAGGAATCCGTCGCTGTGAAGAATGAAAGAATAAAGCGTATTTTTATCTGGGAAATGATGAGAAACCAGGGTACCTTGGCGGCACAATGGCGAGGCGGATGCTGCATACGAGAAGAAATGAAGCGGACCGAAGGGATCCGAAGCACCGTGGTATTGGAAAGACAAGATAAAGCGACGACGAAGGAAGTCCTAGAAAGAAAGGGAGGGGGTGGGGTGAGAAAGAGAGAGAGAGAGAGAGAGAGAAAGAGAGAGGAGTGCGAGAGAGAGAAAGAGAGAGAGAGAGTGAATGCTGTAAAGGAATGCAAGTATAAGGATGCGTTGCATCCTCAATTCCGTAGTGCATTGCAGTCGATTATTCGATTTACGTGAGAGAACCTGCAAGCACCGCGGGAGTGAGGTGGCTTCGTATCGTATCGACGTTCTCCTGGTCTGGCTGCTGCGACGTTAATCTAGAGAGAAGCGGCGATAATGAAGAGCACTCCAAGAAGTACGGACATCTATGTGCATGAATCGATCCTTTTACCTACAACGATAACGATACAGACCCGCGGTAAAGGAGCGATCGTTGTCTGTGGCGAATGCGTAAAAAAGGGAAAAAAAAAAAAAAAAAAAAAAAAACGGGGATCCTGAAAAAAAAAGAGCGGATGAAAACTTTCATTAACTTTTTTAATTCAACTTTAATTCAACTTGCAAATTTTCTAATTATGTACACTTAAATCTTTTAGCGAGAGGAAATGTTAAAAAAATATTTATTTAAGCGAATTCCGATTTTGGTGCGAGTGGAATTTGTAATTTTTCCCATAATCTTAATTAAGAGAATGGAGAAATGAATTAAATGGAGAAATCAGTGTGGAAAGAATACGGCTGCTCTGCGAGCTATACATCTCGTCTAGCTGTGAGCCCAATTAATGTAGCAACTTTTCTGTTTTTGTGCTTCATAAGTGGCCGCCGTGGAATCTTAAAACTGCTGTTAGTCCGTGATAACGAGACTTTGTGATGTCTTGTTAGGACTTCGAGATAACGGTCTTTTCGCATTAAGGGCAAACTTTGGCACGTGATATATCGTCGGGTCATTCAAAAAGCTTTCCGAATCTTCGCTAATTTTCTTATAAATTTATCAGCTCCCTTCTCTTTGATTTTGGGGAAAAAAACCTTTATAAGTACGTTATTCACGTTATTATTTAATATATGTTGGGAAGCGAAAAACAGGAATATGCGCAAAAAATGTAAAGTCTCGAAATGGCATGACGCTACATGCTTTGTACTACACATGTAGAATTAGAACTTCCGTCGTTACTTTTAATATAGGATTATAATCCTGTTACGATCCTTGTTGGAACAATATTCTGCAGAAAAGATATTAAAAATGAAAACATTTTTTTTATTTTACTAACAAACAGAACTCATATCAGATATTGAAATTATGATGATAAAACTTGGTGAACAGCAAATGCAAAATGTTTTTCTTTATTTAATAAGTTTGTGGAATATTGAATTCAACATTATATGTATACAACAGTGTAGAGAAAACTTATTTGTAAAGAATACCTCAAGTTTTGCTTCGTTATTTCGTATTTATTATCGATTAAGATTGGTTTTAAACCGGATCGAAAATTTTGTTATTAATAGCTTAATTATTTGATATATGAGACACTGTAATAGCTCTCATATATTTTCTCGAATAAAATAAAAGTACGAATGTATTTGTATTTGTATAAATATAAGAGAGATGGCGACAGAAAATTGAAAAACTAGTTTAGAAATCACGAAAGTAATATATCACCCCTTGCGCCCGTAAAAAATCTATGATTTATAAACTTCCGTCGCAATGCGAACAGGTCGAGAGGCGCGACAAAGATGAGTCACTGCCGAGAAGCAATAAAACTACGAGACTCGCTCGTAAATGTTTTCGAGATACGATCTGTGATGATTGCGAACATAGGCAGACAGGTGGAAGCCGGTTTTCGTAGTTCCCAGCGGAAAAATACGCACAGCGAAATTACGAAGGCGGTGTCGTTTACTCGTTCACCTACTTAACTATCTGTCGCCTAGCGTGCGCTATCAGGATCGCAACAGGTGTCTCGTCTGCCATCACTTAACTTGGCATGACGGTTCGTTCCTGGGATGATTATATGATTTCGATCGTCGTTGCGTTACTTAGAATTCAACATCGATAGAGAGATGTATTGCTAAGTGCAGAAGGAAATGTATGCAGATTTTGCGAAAAATTCTTTTTCAAAGTATACAGGCGCCTAATCCACAATTTGTGAAGTGCTCAAGACTTTATCCTTATCGAAATCCACGGTTTTTTGTTTAAGCAAAATATAAATTGTCGATTATGGCGCTTGGCTACTTCATTTGTAAAAACAAATATGATTATTTAGAGATTAATTATTATATTATATTATTTAAATTTATCATAACTATATGAAGTGATAGATTCTTTTTTTAGCGATTATAATGTGTACATATTATTTGTTTCTATATAAATAAAATGTAACCATATAATTCTTCCGAAAAACATTGAATGTAAACTTACAACTGACCGATAAAACTGATAATGAAAATCTGATTGTGTCTTCATAAACTCGTAATCGTATAAACTGGAGATTTATGATTATGAAGTCGCATAAAGTTAATCTTCGGCACGAGCGTTTTTGTAGAAACTCAAAGTTACTTTTTTATAGTATTTTTATCTGATCACGCCTAGTTTTTAAAAGATATTTTATTACATTTGAGTCATTCATTATACTGCAATTGAACTAACTTTGTCCGTACTTTTATTCGATATTTTTTTGACAGAGAATGTATTATGACGAAAGAGAATACTACGCAAGAAATTGTAATTTAAATTTCTATAAAATATTACCCGATAAGGATAATTAATGAATTATGAACTACATTCAATCAACGATTTTTGATGTAAATTACGTAATTTAAATGTGGTATTTGTCTTGATTTAACAAATATTTAATCTGAAATGCGAGAAAGAGAATTTATATGTAAAATTGTAATTACAGCGAAACAAAGTGCATCGCTGATTATCATAAAATTAATTTACACTTGCAGTTATTATCAATATTTGTACAAATTTGCTGAGATTCATACCTGTAGAAAGATGTTGTGGTAGAATGTTCTTTAATGTTGCAGGTAGTGTCGCGGATTCGCTGCCGGCTCTTCTTCTCATTCATGGCGATTCTTATTCGTGGGGCGCCGGAAATTCATTCGACGGGACCGCCCTGGCCGCTCACGGACGCCTCATCGTTGTCTCCATCAATTTTCGTCTTGGCGTGCTTGGTAAGCTAACAATACGCATTCACGAAAACAAACTGTCCCATTCTGTCGCCTTAGGACACACCTCGCAATTGTTTGCAGTTGCGAGTGTTTGTCACTGACTCGCTTTGACACAAAGTGTGACATTTTCCGTTATTCGTAAGACTTTATTTCTAGTATATTAGAGGTAATATTAATAAAACACAAGCAGAGCTTCAAGCACAATTCTCCTTTTACAAAAAGATTCCGACGATTGAAGCAATTATTTTCTTGAGTAATAACTATATTTATCGGCGACTGACAAGTTGACATTTCAATCAATATTCAATAAACGCGCACATTGTGTTGAGAAATTATTATCTCGAGCGTAACAACGGCGGACAGCACGATAATCAAGTATTCGCGTTGCTATTTCGTGTGCAAGAGCTGATAGAAAGTTTCCGGATTATAAAGTACACCGAGTTTACTCCGCTTTGTTTATTTTACGGCGCGACTAGGCTCTTTTGTTCTTTCGGCGGACCTAAAAGAATGATCTCATTATTCGTGGCAGCCAGGGAGAAAAGTTTGCCGAGATCTTACTAGATTACTTTCTCCGCGAGCGTTGTATATATGAGAATTTTCCTCCAGGGTGTTGTTACTTCCGCGATAGTTGGGACTTTAAAAACGCAACGTCGCCTCGAATGTGGATAACAAGGCCGTGCAGAGCGCGAGCGAGACGGCCGCCTGTTCTTTTTTCGTGCGTGTGCCAAAATTAAAAAAAAAAAAAAAAAACGAGAACAAAAGGGCGAAGAAACAAAGGGAGTTTAATGAGGACGAAGAAGGGAATATGTAAGGTTCGGATGTTTCCATGCGAGTAGATTTTCGCGCTCATTTATCACACGGTCGACTTTTGTGCATCTGCTAAATGTCGTGTGCGCATAATTTAAACTGGAGCATCGCCGGAAAGATAATTGACATTTACGCGACGAAATCGTCGCGAGTTTCGTCTCACTTGAATTTATGGCAATTGCCAATGAATTTCATTTTTTAGCTGATAATGAACGGAATTATTATTAAAATATTACACATTAATGGTGGAAAGTTTAAAACTCCAATTTTGTATTAACTTTTTTTAGAAATTTCTATTTTTATTCTGCAATTCCACTTTGGATTTTTATTTCGTGTTATCCATAAATGTCCAGAATGGTGCAATTTATTTTTTAGTCTCGGTATGCGACATTTAACAGTTTGAAGGCACCTAATCGCGAATAAAACGATGAACAACGTATTATTCAGGGAAGGTATGCAGGTATGTGTTCACAACCCCCGTATACTCATTCATAAAAGGAGCTCCGGGCAGTCAGTGGAACAATTTTCGATATCGATACGCCGTATTTTCACCATAGCAGGACTGGTTTTGCGCTTCTCTTTGTCGGTATACTGCAGTTCCGTATGCGTTTTGTTCATCGCTGAAGCGAAACAATGCCTGCGGCGTTATCCAATATTGCGTGGCCGGCTGATTCGATTCTCTTTCGCTTTTTTTCGCTTGTTGCCCCACTCATTATTCGTGTTTTCCTACTGTTTTGCGCCAATTATTTTTATGTTTGTACATACAATGAAGCAGTTTCTCGCATAAATGAGTATAAACAAATCACTGAGATCGATCTATCACATTAAATCACGTTAAATGTATTTTTGATCGACGCACTGTATTTCATCGATCGCCGGCAATAGAATAACAAATTGAAAAGAATGAATAAAGAAATAATCAGATGTACGATAATTTTTCAATGAATATTTTTGTGTTTTTCGAAATCAAATATGTGTTTTTTGAAATATTCTTTTTCATAAATAGCGACGGGAATATTTGTTTCGCGTTATTTACATGATTCAATATTCTCTGTAATATTTTTCCAGTGTTAAATACGAGTGTAATTAGGATTTTGCAATAGTGTAGTGGCAGATACGCGAATACGGGATTAAGAGGAGAATCGGATTGAAATGAAAAACTCGCCTCGCAGGCAGATGGCGAATCAAAGTGACAAGCCCGTAGGATGGTCAGTGTAGCAAATTGAAGCGAGCGAAGTGGAGCACCGGCGAGCAAATGTTTAATTTTAATCCGGTTTATCCTGCGCGATCTCAGTCGCTTTTCCCGTTACAATAACTACGTTTACATACACACACACACCACGGCAATCTTGGCTTTCGTCCTGCGACAACAACTATGTAATAATTAATTAGATCAGACGGATTCTTTCATTATGTTAGAGTAAACACTAGAAGTAATTGGATTCAATTTCAGCGAAAGTTTGCAATTAATACAATAGAATTTGTTTCTTTGACTGGGTGCGCGCGAGAAGGATGAAGTGCGAGAAAAGTCGAAGGGCTCTTCTCTCGAAACAAGAAGACAACAGCATTACTGGAAGCGTCTGAACAAATCTCCCGGAGAACTTTTTTCGACGCTTCCAACACTTTTATCTCGCGTCCTCGAGACGGCAAACACACACGTTGCCACATTTCAAGCTCTCCGCTCATATTTTCGTGGAAGCGTTAGAGAATAACGGCGCCGGGAATCCGTTTGCGAGCACCCTCAACAATCTATCCAGCGAACGTAAATGAGTCGCCTTCCTAATTCGGGCATTGAAACGACAGGCTTCCTGAAAACCGGGTCAAAAGGGAGCGCGCAGGGCAATTACGGATTGATGGATCTGGTGGCGGGACTTCATTGGCTGCGCGAGAATCTCGGGGCTTTTGGCGGCGATCCCGAGCGACTGGCGTTGCTGGGCCACGGCACCGGAGCGGCTCTCGCCAATTTTTTAGCCGTCTCTCCGATGGCGAAAGGTAAGGTGTATAATCGGCTGACGACTGATCGCGCGAATGTCAATCATCAGCGGCGGTGGTCAATGCACCACCGGTCGTTTGCAGCTGACGCGATACATTCGTCAAACCCTTTATGCGGAAATCGATAGAACGCGGACTGTAGACATGCATCGGAAATTTATTTATCCCCTTTGATAACGTCTTTATGCAGAACTTAAATAATCTACATATTGCTTTGGAAAAAAAAGTTTTTTACATTTTTCTTGTGAATATTGCAAATAGAATGTCGAAATTTTCTTATTTGCCTTGTGGATAAAGCTATGGAGCAGAATGTACGTAATCACAGTTCTCTTGGAAATTACAATCCTACTTACAAAGGAAGGGAATTGATCAAATTACGTTTAACATTGACTGACGTTTGTAACCATCTGCAAAGAGACGTTTGCAAAGGGACGTGCTAATTGGAACTGATTTATTGATGCTCGCAGTATAATTTCGTGTCTAAGTTTAATCCAACGAAAAGGCAAAACTAAATCGATTTAAACGGCAGACTTTCATATTGCGAAATAATAAGAGAACGCTTTTCTGTTTGTGAAAATTATTGCATTTTAAATATAACGTCAATATCGAATGATGTTGTTGATGTAAAATTGCTCGAGAGTAATTGAAAAATTTTTGGCATTTTTTTATTGAAATTGACGGGAATTTTCTCACGAATTGCAGAGTTAATCGGGAGGGTGATTCTGCTCGGAGGTTCGGCTCTGTCGCCGTGGGCGGTTCAGCGAGACCCGCTGACGGTGAAGCGCCGTGTCGCCGAAGAGACCGGTTGTCCCGGTGACGTCGAGAGCGACGATATCGCACCGTGCCTTCGTTTAAAGAGCGTGGAGAAGCTACTGGCGGTGCAGCTGGATCCGCCGAGATTCACTTCCGGATTCGCGCCCTTCATCGACGGGACCGTTCTACCACCGACGGTCAATCAGGTAAGACGATTTGCCTGCCCGATAATCGATAAGCCTCGAGAAGGAGTCTAGAAGTCCGGGAAAAGAGCCGCGCGCCAATAATTTTCTACTTGCTTTACGATCCGCCTCGCTTTATTGCCCCGGTTTTAGCGCGTCGTTAACTTTAATTATCGTTACTTAACTTTAATAGCGGCTTAATCAATATTGTTTATGTCTTTCTAAGCTTAAAAATTAGGAGGGAAATGGAATCAGTTAAATTGAGATTAAAGTTGATTTTCGCGAAAAAATTGCGAGAAATATCGTATTAACATTTTTCAACTTCTTTTTTTTTTTTTTTTTTTTTTTTATCTGAATTGTGATGACAACGTTATCTACCGTTTCGGAAACGTCAGACCGGCAGTGTTTCAATGTTTCTGCGCCGCTTTTGACATCGAGCCATTTTTCATAAAATTTGCATTTACACTCTCCGCGTTTAGCGGAACGCACTGGCCGTCTAGCGGTGAACCGTTTAAACGCAGATCACGCATAGAATATTTACCGCTTCATATGGGATGCAAATAAATATGGTGACGGCGAGGTAAATAAACATCGGCCTAGACACGCGTTTCATCCGGACGATTACGGAATTCGCAACTGCATACGGATATTAGCTTGATGCCGGCGGCCGACCGGCCGGCCGGTGTATTGATTTTGTGCAAGAGCGAACGAGACGACAGGTAAACGATGAATCTGCTAATTGAACGGGCAGCCGGCTGACGGATGACGGATCCGAGAACCGTAATAGCTACTTCGTGCATGCTCCATTAACTCATCCGTTGATAGTGTATCTGGTTACTCGCACTCGTCGTGATATTATGACGGTAAACATGAAACTAGGAGAGACGGATGAATATGCACAAATCACGGCAACTGCGATTTTGTAAAAAAAGCAGTTAAGTGTCTTCCGCAAATCCTATCACATCTGCTTCGATTTATAACTCACTATACGGCAACGACGTTATCTGATATTGTGTATAAATAAAACTGCAAAGGATATTATTCGTGTCCGGTATAGAGATTTATTTATCAACCACAGAGAGAGAGAGAGAGAGAGAGAGAGAGAGAGAGAGAGAGAGAGAGAAAGAGAGAGAAATCGAAAGCGAATGCAGAAAAACACTGGAAGTCATGTAAATTTTATTGTTACGCGCAATCTTCTTAAGTACAAAAAAGGTTGTTTGATCAGAACTTCCAGCCTACTGCCTCTTCTTCGGGAATAATGCCGATCCTGCCTGGGCCCGGCGCTGAATTCGCGGACTTTGGCGATCGTGACTTGCTCTTTGGTTTGACATCCGAGGAAGCTTGGATTAATCTCTCCGAGGAAGATTTGAAGGTAAGATTATTATATACATGAGTTTTAATTCTAGAAATCTTAAGAAAAAGAATATATACAGAAAACTACAAAATATGTTAATTACTATTTTAAAAATTTTTGTTGTATTTTTTTCATTTTTATTATGCATATATTTTGTATAAAAATATCATTTAAAAAAGATAAAAAGATCGGATAACTTTTAATCTCTGCTGCTTCACGTGTCGTGCGCCCTTTTATTTTTGTATCGATTTTATCAAGTAATTCGTGTTCGAGCGGAAGTAATTTCCTGATTAATGACCGACACTTGGTGCATAATATGTAATTGACATCGATTAGATATAGTTTGACAAATTGATGAGCTTTACATGATGGCATCACGGGCCTGCGCTCGGCAATCGTTCCGGATATTATTGACTCTCCGATGGTCACGGCCGTTGAGTCGCACTGTAGTGACATGTGTCTTGCTACTTTACGATTGTCGGGTCGGTATACAGATGCGTCGAAACGTGGTTTAATTAATTGCGTGAATATAACCTGCTGATTAATCATCTGCTTTCAACTAGTAACAAAAATCAATCAGCCCTAAAATTAATAAGTAGTGAAAAGTTGACGTTGAAAAGTTAAATCCGATGGTTTATAAATGAATTTTACGGCACGAAGGAACGCGCATACCGTCCGCGGTTTAACTGCACCCTCTGCGTCGTGAAAAAAAAAAAAAACAGGCAATTCTTACGATTCGCAGAGCGGCTTGAACGAGACGAGGAGGGACCGTATACTGCGCACTTACGTGCGAAACACGTACCGGTACCATCTGCATGAAATCTATTCCACTCTCCGGAATGAGTACACCGACTGGGAACAGGGCGAGCAGAGTCCCATGGCGATCTGCAAGGGTCTCTTATCTCTCCTCGGAGACGGCCAAGTCGCCGCGCCGCTCCTCAGACTGGCCCTCCTGCACTCTGCCTCGGAGGGACGGGGCTACTTCCTGCATTTCCAGCCGGGCGAACGACCTCTCAGCCTTAGGGGCGAGGAAGTGCCGTATCTTCTGGGTATACCTCTTCTCCGCGGGGAAGTCACGTCTGTGCTGTCCGCCTTCGGTAACTACACCCCCGCCGACGAGAATCTATCCAAGCTCCTCGTGCACTATTTGGCTAACTTTGTGAGGCGCGGGTAAGTCCCACCATTCTTCTTTGTTTTTCCTTTTTTTTTTTTTTTTACTAGCTGGTCTTAGATCATCACGCAATTACATCCGTTGCGGATGAATTATTTTCACTTGGAACAATGGAAATGCGAGGGGTAGAAATACGGGCCGAAACACTTCCCGCTTTGCATCTCAATTATAGCTGACGGAAGCGCGAGAGTATCGCGGAAAATTAATGTATCTAGTTTACGTTTTCTCGAATGCGAGATATTCAAGCAGTCATTGAGTCACGAGATAACTCGTACACGGGTGCGAAAGGGTTAATCGGATAAGTGAACGCGCAGCGCGCCTCTCGTTAATTCACCCGGTTTCGAAGTTCTTCGGAACTTAAGCATACATGTATACTTCGATTACTCTCCTCCGTGAGGAGAGTCTGAAGCCTGGTGGTGGTAGTCGATAGTAGGGTAAAGTTACAGCTGCGAGAGGATTTCGGAGCCAAACTCCCGCCAAAGGCCCGTTAACGCGCTCAGCGAAAGCTCGCAATCTCGAAGTAGAGTAGAGTTGTTAGTGGAGAAGACGCGAAGTGATTTTGGCTTCTCTAATTGCGGATCGGTGGCTATCTGGATGATTACCCTGTCATCGACACGGTGGATTTTCTCGCAATTGAGGTTTATCAGTGACGAATTATCTCATTGGCGGCGTCGTTTGTTTAGGATCTCGCAAAAATTCAACTTTTCTGATTAAAAACATTTTTTGAACTCTAAATTAGCGATCATTTCAAAGAACTGTACAGTAATAATATTGTTAAAATTCAGTGTTATATAAAAACAAATTGCACAATATTTAATTTTCTCGAAAATTCTTCTCATATTGAATTATTAGCAAAATAGGGCAGCGTAGAGCAGCGAATAATAAATCGCGAGCAAAAACGTCGAGCCAGTCGCATCGGTAGGTATCTGTCCACTTGTCAAAGGGTCGCGGTTCGCTCGCTGTTCTAGGGATCCGAACGGCGCCAGTTCCTCGTTCGCGGGACTGGACAGCAGCCCAGCGACGAGTCCGCCGTTCTGGGATTCGTACGACTCCATAAACCAGTTGTACTTGGAGGCCAGTTATAGTCCGGAGATGCGCTCGCACTACAGAGGCCACAAGATGTCCTTGTGGCTGAATCTACTGCCGCAGCTGCACCGGCCGGGCTACGAGATCAACATGCGGCACCATCACCTCGCGGAGAGCCCGACTCTTTACGAGGGCCCGGTACGCCCACAAAGCACGGCCGCGCCCCTGCCGCCGCCCCCGTTGCCCATGCCGTCTCCCACGGAGCCCTCCTCGATACTGACCGTGCTCTCGACCACGGAATGCACCCCGAACACGACCGTCGCGACGACAATGGCGCCTACCACCTCGCGCACGATGCCGCACGCGAATCTAGGTCCGGGGCCTAACAATCTCCTGCGCAAGCTGGCATCCAGCCACTATCAGAGCTACACCACGGCGCTCACGGTCACGATTGCGGTGGGCGTGTTTCTGCTGCTTCTCAACATCCTGATCTTCGCGGGGATCTATCATCAGCGCGACCGGAACACGTCCAGCGGCGGTCTGTCGGGCGCCTTCGGCACGAAGAAGAAGGAGGAGCTGCTGGAAGCCGGCTGCTCCGGCATGGACACCTCGGCCTCGGGTAAGCAACGACTGTCGTCCTCCATAATAGACTCGCCGTCGTCGATCCTGCCGCCGCACAAGGCGAAGCTCGTGCAGGAACTGGAGATGCAGCTGCAGGAGTTCCAGTGCTCGCCGCCGCCCGGCGGCGGCAAGCGCATCCTGGAACCGCCGACCTACAGCAAGAACCCGTGCATCCAGCGCACCCGCACGCCGTCGCCCTGCGTGGACGCCACGATCGCGCGAATGAACGAGGTCAGCGACGTCGGCGGCATCCCTCACGACAGCGAGGACGAGAACGACGAGTTGCCGGAACCGCCGCCGCCGCCCAAGGCACCGGCGCCCAACGTCGGTCTCACGTGTCCCGGAATCCTACGGCAGCCCGGGACGCCCGGTAGCGCGAAGAAGCGTGTGCAGATTCAGGAAATCTCCGTGTGATAAACACGGTAATTCTAGCTCCCTCAAAGATCTTTGATGTTGGAGAGAGCGGTTCACCGGGAAATGCGCGCGACGTAAGACGGGCGCGGTGTCGATCGGGATCAAGTGCGACGAGAGGCTTCTTTGAACTCTGATTATTATCGGGGATACACTCGAGGCGCGAGAGAGGCGCGCTCTCTCAGTCGCTCAAGTGAGTTTTCGTTCCTCTAATAAAATTATTGTTTTCCGTATTTCCTTTGAGAATATAAAAATAGTGCTCGTTGCGTTACGTCGCGATGAGGTAAAAAGAAAAAAAAAAAAAAAAAAAAAATCCGACTCTTTGCGCTTGATGATTGTGCTGAAGAATTCTCTCCACTCGATATCGTTCTTGGAATCTATTTCCGGACTATTGACGCTAAGAAGTTCGTTCAAGCTTGCGATCTTGTTATTCGAGTGATCTTCGCTAGGAGTGACGCCGGCGTGCGCGTGGCGTCGATGAAAGGAAGCATCGAAGAAAGTGAAACATAATTTTTATTCGCTCTGAGAACGGAGTTGTACAGTGTGTGTCGTGTGCCCGCGAACGAGTCAGAAGTGCGATTTATTTCGACGAGTTTCATACCGAGTCTTTCGGTTTGCGATTCCGTGAACGCGAATGCCGTAAAAAGACAGACAGGGAGGTTCGCAGTGGTCCCTTTGTATCCCGAGACGTGAATCTCCGTCCATTAGGGACGGCAGTGGTTTGAGACTGAAAAGTTCACGGATTTGATCGACGTTTTGTTCATCGGACTTGTCAGCCGGGTCCGATAATCGCTGCGGCGCGCTGTCGCAAAAAAAATGGGGGATTGACGTGATCTCAGGAATAAAAAGAATGCAAAAGACATCTCGCGGCTGGCATATACGGTATCCGTCATGGTGTTCGGGCTAACTCGGCCCGACACTGCCACAACACTAAATGGAATTAATCGAGGAATTGGTAGCTTGGGCTTCGACTTTTAGATTCGTAAAACAATGAGGATGATTAGCTATTGATATGTATGTCCGTGAGAAAATGTGCGCGAGACGGAGGATAATAGAGACGAAAGAGATGGACTAGGAGAGAGAAGCTGATTGGGGGAAACGGAGGTTTTGCGGAAAAACTTTGCGAAATGGCGGCTTTCGTTAGTGTAATTGGGCGTGTGTGAGACTCTGTGCGAGGAATTAGAGTACGAAACGAGGTAGGGCTAAATGGATTAACGGCGGGGAGTATTTAAGAGGACAGGTGACTCTCGGTGTTTCACGAATTTTCGCCGTAACAGCGTAGAATTGCATTCGTTGGAAAAATTGCGCCAAGTTTTGATGTTTCATTGAAGAAGACCGCATATCTATGTTATACGCTCAAAACATATTTATGATGTATACATTTATCAGAAAGTATCGCGGCACGAGTTTCGTCTGACTTTAATAGTTATCCCTCGAGGGGATAGAGTTGCAGCATTTTAAAAAGTTATAAATTTACCGCAACTTTTTGACGACGGTTGTAAAAGAAAAGCGTTTAGAGAGTTTCTACTTTCGACCAATTGGAGATTGATCTGTGCATAAATTATTATTAGCAGCACAAACTTGCTTTCTTGCGGTCGATTAAAGCTTTTTACTTGCTGAACGCTTAAAGCTTTTGTTTGCTGCTCTGTTTAAAGATATCTTTATTTTTGATGAATTTTCTATGCAATTATAATGCACTTTTTTTAAAAATTGCTATTTAAATTTGGCTTTTAATTATAACGAAACACAGACTAAAGACTTTGGTCTCCTTGAGAGTCACCTGTACATTGTAAATTTTATGCAATATTGGAATATGATATTTGAAAGGCGAAAAGTATCCGGGTCCATTCTAATTTGTTGTTTTACAGGGTGCTTAGACTTGTCGAATCGGCTACTAAAATACGCATTATTCATGTTCCGAATTTAATTGAATCTGCAGAAACAGTATTACTGTCAAGAGGTCTTCGTACACCAATTATTAAAATAGTTTATCATAAGGCGGTGTAAAAGAGGCAAAAAAAAAAATGAAATCAAAATTAACCCAGTCTATAAAATGTACTTCCAGGGTGATATTGGATGTTGGATTTAAAATTTCTCTGAAATAATTTGTTATTAAAATGCAACAAGTAAGTAAAGTGTGGAAATTTTGTATATGAAACAAAAGATATGAAATTTTTAGACGGAGAAAATTTTGATTTTAGTTCGTCTCGTTCGCCGGCGACCAAAAACGCCTTACACCAATTTTGGAGAATTTGGAGATCGAGCGCGTCATGTCAAAATTTTTGCGCGTCATGTCTTAGAGTTGTGTCCGATGGTTATACATTTTTAAGTATTTAATAGACGTGAAGGATTAGCAGACGAATAACAGCTCACATAATACATAAGTCAATCAATAAAAATATATAGTTTTTGGATTTTTGTCCAACAGTCATAATGCGCAAATATTTAGAAACAATGCGCAACACTTTGAATTTTTCAAAACTTTATACGTTAAGGCACTCGTGGTCGCCGGTGTATATATACCCATCCACAGAACGCACAACACTTCTTGACGGAATGTAAACGAAAAAGAATTGAATCGTGCCTGTGCGACTTGAATATTTCGAGAAATATGTCCGTCGCAAGAGCATCAGGTAGAAAGGCTGTCGTCTTAAGCACCCCTTCGACCGTAAGACTTTTCGAGCAAGTGAGAGAGAGAGAGAGAAATCGCGCGCGAGGGGCCATCGTAAATAATCTGAACTACTAATTAATCTAGTCACGAGGGAAACTTGCCGTAATTAATTCGATTGCACTCGCGTGCGCGATCGCCTACCGGCGGAGGGTGTTGATAATGTTAAGTGTGTGTCGCCAAAAATAATTGGGTGAGCATCGTGACGCGCTGTAAATTCGGGGAACTGTTCGATTGATCCGCGAAGCGCTACGATAACAAACAGTTGTTCGTCGAATTTGAATACGATCGTTAAATTAGCTTCATTTGCATCGTAAACTCGTGGAGAGGGTTAAGTTTCATTGTCATCTGCGCGGCCAAGGTGATTGAGCCTCGTTAAAGTTCTTTACCGTCGCCGTTCCTTTCGTTTGTAAATTCCTCAATTAATCGCGGATCGATTTCTTTTCTCGATACGAAAGTTGTGATTTAAATAACCTTTGAGTTGTAAATTGGAAAATGGATGACTATTTTGTGAACTGAGATGCTAATTAGCGAAACTATTAATGGCAAAGAAAATAAAAAAAAATTCCCTGTCTTTCTTAGTATATTTAGAAAGTTGCAAGAAAGATCTGAGAAGATCTTCAATCAAGTATTTTGTAAAGCAGAGTTGACTGTAATTTAAGTCGCAAAGAATTCGCGAATGAAAGGAACGGCGATACTTCTATAACAGTGGGTCATACAGAATTAACGAAAAAGGAGGATACTATGGACATAAGATAAATAGTTAAATGCAAATAGACATGCGGCCACAATCTATATTATGTCCATAGAAAGCACACCCACACATATATACATCTATCAATGTTTGGAATGTTGGGATTTGTTTAAATAAATAATTAAAAGATTCAAAGCATAATTACTGGCGTTCTAACTTCGCACAAGTCCTATGTCTTCCTTATCGCTTCCTTAGCCTCACAATTTAACCAACATTTATTTCGATTAATTGTCGCAACTTTAACAATATCGAAATCAGTGCGCAATTTTATTATTTAATCTTTATTCCAATAATTCGTTAATTAAAAGGTAGCAATTATAAATGTGAAATATTTTTTTCACTAGTCTCGAAAAAAAGTGCCAAGTGTTGAACAGATGCGCGTGCGCACACTGCTCGACGTCCTTGAAGGGTGGGTGTTGAGAGTAGGCTAGGCCACCCGCCCGGACAAAGAAAGAGAAATGAAGAAGCGGCAGCGAAACAAAGTAGAAAGCTCGAGGATTAGGGTGCACGAATGCCTACCGCCCTTTTCTTACCGCGCCCGGCGTACTACTCGTATTGACGTCTCGCGGTTTTCTTCCTCTCGCGGAGGGTGGCCGAAGCTTAATAGGGTGCTTTCCGCCTCTCGTGAAGCCGCGAAACGCGATCCGCCGCGGGCCCGAGTATAATTAGTCATGCTATACAATGCTGGTGGCATAGACCGAGTGCATATAGCTATACACGTTATATATTCGCTGCATCTTTTACGCGCGCAACCAGTGCTCATCGGGGGATGCATGGGGGTGTTCAGTAATTGCTGATACGACCAAAAAGCCGAGCCGTTCCGCGCGATACGGCTGTGACAAATGCCGCGGATTAATCCTGCGGAGCGCGTATAGCGCAGAAAAATTTCCCATCTTTCGAGTTTTATTAAATCACGCTTTTATTTACAAATAATGAAAAGTGATTTAATTTCCCTCTGATGAAACATGCGCGAAAGCAATCACGTTTATTTTATCACAATATAACGTATATCAAGAATTTAACGACGCTCACTCGTGTTAAATGCAATTTTCGTGAAAAATGGATCAAGTACATGTTGCGGGCCCGTATAACCTTTGCCGTTATAGTGTCAGCTTGCTATCGGTATTGATATTGATGTTGATGTTGGCAGCTGTGTATGACACTGAAATCCATGTTTTTGTCATTTATTAATAAAGTATCTCAATCTCTGAAACCATATTTTCGAACAATTCCAAACCAATTGCGTTTATCACGCTTGCGCTCTTTATTATTAAGACAGTAACGGGAACTTTTGATTTATGATTTCTTTATTGAAGACCTCTCTTTTTATTAAAGACCATATGAACATTAATTTTTTATACAAAAAATTTTGCGAATCTGTGAAAAAACTGAGGTAAATCCGCAATTTTTGATTAAAAAAAAAAAAAAAAAACAAACGTTTTAATCATCAACTCAAATTGGCATGGATGCAGTAAGCGTGCAGATTGTCTTAATTAGTTTAGCCGTTTGATCGTTACAGCGGACACATACACGCATGTGACCTTTTACATTTTCCACCGTACGCAATGATCCAAAAGGATTTTTTCATGCAGAGATTTCAGCGTTAACGTAAGCTCATTGCGATGCGTTTCACGATGCATGCAGGTCGTTCCCTTTGGTCGGCTATAAAGCGCGAGAATAAATAAATCTTTCCCGTTACAAAAGCGATAAAGTAACGTGATCTTTCGTTTAAGCGTTGCGCGCTATCTCGTTGTCGGCCGAAGCAATGGAATCGCGTGGATAATACGATTAAATCATTCCGTCCGGCGAAGAATCGTTAAGAGAACAAAATAATTGGGAAAGAGAGAGAGAGAGAGAGAGAGAGAGAGAGAGAGAGAGAGAGAGAGAGACGCGTGCGGAAAAAAGCGGGCGTGTGTCACGAGACGCGAATTAGAGCGGAAGAATCGGAACGCTAGATTCTTACTTCCTACGGGTTGAATGTGGGTTATTGCGGTTTATAGACATCAGCCCGGTGCTAATTAATAGTCCGATGCTATTTTTAAGCAGGCGTTGCGACTAAATGGCAGCCGCAGGTTATTCCGGTTGAAAGAAAATCGATAAGGGCGTAATGCGGCGGTGTTACGCGTAAGAAGCGGCGCGTGCTCGAATAGATAGACATTAAAATGAGGCGCCCGTTTACTTTCCACGGGGCGAGCGGTGAAATATTAACGAAGCCCAACACCGGTCAAACTTACTTTTAATAATAAAAGTTAAACTGCGGGATTAATGCGCGGGCGCGGACGGTGCGCAGCGTATGCGCTACATCGATTGACTTTCTAATAAATGTCCGAGTTAAATTAATCCTTCGATCAAAGAGAATGAAACGAAGTGATATAAAGTTGAGCGGCCGCGACTCGCTCGGTCAGGCTTTGATCTTCCTGTTTATTAGGTCTTTTTCGCGTTTTAAGCTGAATTTTCGAGTCGTTACTTATGACTCATTTTAACATTTCACATAAAGGGATTTTCATCCCTCTTATTGCCTTCTCTCGAGATCTTCATACATTAATGCAGTCGACGTTATCTTTTTGCTTCGAAATACCACCAGCATACATTCCGATGTCGCGGGAGTAGACTTGCCCCGGCGATGCGGGAGGGCGCGTTTTGCAGATGAAATACAGTGCCGCGCGATAAATGGGTGCTGACGCGATACTCCGCTGCAGAGACGTGCCCTTTTAGTGTGAACCTAGCTTTATTCTCGCCGTCGCTTTAAGCGACACTGTATAGGTCATGTCGCCTCGGAAGTCGCTTTTGTTTGCACCTTGACACTCGACCGGTTGTCAACGTCAGTTTTCCATTCTTTAAGAAATCGATAGGAACTATAACCCTCCTCCCATGGTCGTTATATAAGTCGTAATTCATATTACGGCACGTTCAGTTGTCTGCTCGGGATGGTGCCGGATGGACTTAAACTCGGTCTAAACGTGCAAAGTGCACGTTTAACGCTCTGCTGATTCAATAATAGTGATCGAGGAATTGCCAGATAGAAGACACGTAACTTTTACGTGTTTCCGTAATCATCGTGTTGCAAATTACAGCTTCGCAACGGCGCAGAGGGAATAGTCAATAGCAAATCGCACAGGTGACTGTTTTAACGCGTAGCTCGCTTTACGTAAAAGCGAAACTTATTTAGTTCCTTAAGTCACGTGTCTTCGTGTAATATGTTATGTCGAAGAGATTTTAATATTTCATCAATGTACCGTGTACAAACGGCATTTGCTTTAGGCGGAATAGCGTGGAATAAGTCGATAAAAATAAAAGTTGGACATTTCGTCGAACGTTTTATACTGGGATGACATAAAATGCTGAATTGTTTGTGCTTTACAGAATCGTAAAAATATTACTGCAGCAAAGTGATTGAATTTTACGTCAGGTGCATTCATAAATTTCCGCGTTTCTCAAAATAACAGAAACGATTTATATTATTATTTCACCAAAGCTCATCGCGTGTTTTATAAAAATATAAAGTGTTGACCCGCCTTGCCAATATTTTTTTCTCATCATCCCTTTTAAACTGATTTCAGAAAACGGCAACTGTTTAAATATCAAATAATCGTAGATTTCGAAATGCGAAAGATAAAACATTCGTTATATTTTTACGTGCAGAATTTAATTTTGTATATTATTTTTTTATTTCTTTGAATAAAAATTGCAGGAAGTGCATATTCTTTATATAATATTTTTTTATCGACGTATATAAATATTAAAATATTCAAATGTCTCAGAGCAGAATTCTATAGATACTGTATTACTCGCCGAATCAATTGAAATGGTAATTCTCTTCGAACGTAATTGCATCCCTTCATATCGATCTGTAAAGGTATGGACTAGCGGTTTACCAGCTATGTCTGCACACATATAATTTCCGTAATTAACCCTTGAGCACGTGGGTTAACTAAAGTCCCAAGAGTTACTTTTATTGATTTAAGCATTGTAAAGTACGCTTAACACTTTATTCGTTCGGTGTCTATAAATAAACGGATTGTTACATAAAAATTTCTCATAATTATAAAAGCGATCAGAAATGTGGATTATAAAAGAATGTTTTAACATTTTTTTATACTCGCATAAGGTTGAAAATGCACGCAAAGCTTTCGTAATTAAATTTAGTTCTATCGAGCGGTAATTGAAAGCGTTGACATTCCAGATAGGCATCCAATAATCCATTTTATCTAAATTACTGGTGTTTCGTCTATTCAATTATCCGCATTACACCGACGTATCGCCACGGCGATCCGAAAATTGGAATATTTTCAACACACCTGGGATTCGCTTCACAATCCCGAGCTACGATTGCGAGCGGCGCGGCGGGACTGTATCAAACGCAATTATGCGTCGCGATGAATCGTCGTAAGGCCGACGCGAAGACGAGCGCCGAGTGTTCCGCGCGCGCTCGAAAAAATCTCAGCTGCATTTAAGTCAATGTTATCCCTTCTCCGTCTCCATGCCGTGCGACACATCACGGCCTCGCGCCTCCTTCCTGCGCGAGTCAGAAGTCGTGATAACGAGGGCTAATTGAATGCGACCGTCCGCGGACATACGCGACTGACAACACACATATACGATTCGCGATCGTTATTTAGAGCAGTTTCAACTTTTTAGTTCACGTTGCGACACACCTTTGATCAAAGTCTTCCATCAGAAAAGTCTTCGGGAGGTAGGAGGTAACTTTAATAAAATCCCTATTTCTAATTATTTATTATTTGCCGCATCATTTTTACTCAAACAGCTGAAATGTGATTAATGGGAGGTGCCAGTTAATTTTTTCCAAAAAACATTTGTCAATTTCTTCAAGTTGTATATCGCGTAGAATCGGCGAAGGCGTATTTTGCCTCGGAATCTTTAAAAATTAATAGTTTCGAAAGAAGGTCAACATCTGTTACGACGGACAGATGGTAGCTTGTAAGTTTTGCTTTTCCTCTCTGAGATGATTCTACGAGGCGTGATATTTGCGAACGAGGTGTGCATAGGTTGTACAAAATTTATGCGAACGGGAAACAGTTCTACCCGTGACAATTTTCACAACTGCCATAACAAGAGCTAATAATCGCCGGTAGTCATTAGCGGAAATCCGTCACAGCGCAATCCTGGGGAACGTAATCCGCTCGGGCGATTATCAGCATGTCGCGATTACAATTCGTTGCAACGCGGCAGTAATTAATTTACTTCATAACGCGTCCGAAATGCAGTCGGCTTGTTTATGCTTTAAAATAAATAGGTAATTAAAAGTTTAAAAATTATGAAAATTACGCATTTCAATCTAATTTGATACTTTTGCTGTTTTGTATAACAAATTTTCCGAATTAAATTCAATTAGACCGTTTTGTTTTAGCGCACAGTTTTTCTTCCCGAGAGATTTCACCTATATTTGCACGATAAGCGGCGACTGCGATCAACCTTTCCTTAAGATTTTCCGAAAATCCTTGACTATGCAAAAAACCGGACTCCTTTATTTTCGGTCTACTTTTATCCTCCAACAGATGAGCGCAATCTGTCGCGTCATGCGGTCGCTTCGTAAGAGGCAATATATGAAAAGAGAAAACATTTCAGTTTATCTCGCTCTCTCTCGTAGCGGCAGATGCAGAAAATTGAAACGCATTAAAATGCATTACGGACCTGTGGCACCGTAATGTGGCACAATTTTATGAAAGCATTATAAACATGTCCGAGATTAGTTGCGATCCCGCGTATTATGAATGTAATATTTTATCATAAATATGAAATAATAGGTTGGTAGCGTGTAGCATCGCAATAATTCAAATTATTTGAAATTCTATTCGTCAAAATGATGTGTCAACTTATTTAACTATTCTATATTTGCAGCTTATTTTATTTAATGCATCAAGATGCATTTATATCTTTTGAAATTGCGCATTTCGAAAAACCGCATTTTACGGCGCCAGCTTAATATTTAAGCGCGCGGAGGCGAACCGACCGGCATTCGACGAAAGAACGCGCAACGGCATTCCCTTCTGTCCTTCCATCCGGCATTCGTCTCTCTATCGCCAAGATGTTTATGTATGGGTACAATAGTACAGCAGCTGCACCTTGAATTACTTACCTAGATTCTAGTCGTGTTATCGACGTCGCATCGTATTTTCTTCTTTGCCGTGTAATATATTCTTTATAAAAATTCCCGTCACCCGTACGAAATATGTCCAAATTGCGACTACGGACGATCTACCGCGTATGAATAATGTAAAGGGCGAGGATTCACATTCGCGGTACATATTTAACGTACGGTTAGCGGCTGCTTTGGTTAAGTAAATTTGTCGAAATTTGATACCGAAATTTCAACGATGCATTTGGATGCAGATGCTACTGCTCAACTGACGTTATTTACGTAATGCGAAAATGACATTTAATATAAACACGAAACAAGAAGATAGCGGCAAATTTATGCCACGAGCTACGTGCCGAAGCTTACAAATGGAAGGAAGATGGAGGAAAAAAGATCATTTTTCTCGGTAACTGCAACAAAGGATGAATGCAGCAACAATAGCGGAGAGGATTCTGCGAGCAACGATACCTTGGATACAATAAACGCGCTAAAGTTCGATGTGAGCATGCACGCAACTGTGAAGCTACTGCAATTTCCATTTCAGTCATGGCAATTTCCATCTCGAACCACTTTGCCATACTTGAAGCACGCTATTTCACAAAATCTTTAACGTCGGCAACGATGGATACTTGAAAAATTTTGTTAGCAAGCGCAGCAGGGAACTATACTGATATACGATTCTATTCGAAACGGACGTGCTTTTTCGTTCGCTCTTACAGGTTGCCAATATTATTCGGATCACTACAAAAACTACGACATTTGGTCGTCATATCGACATTGCCGGTGACACAAAAAGCTGCACAAAGATCGAAAGTGGGACGAGTAATAATCAGCGCATTCCCGATAAAAACTCGTACAATGTAGAGAAGATAAACTCAGATTTTGTAAGAATGTATTTTTCATGTATCGGAGAAAACAAAAAGCGCGCCGATTGCGCAAAATCCAAAGAAATCACTTGGCAGTTATTATAAATTGGAGTAATTATTATCAAAACAATTTGTTATTTAATGTTTTACTCTAAAAAAAAAAAAAATAATAACCAATGACAAAAAATATTTTATGATACATTTATGACAGATAAAATTTAAGATATTATATAATTCATCGTAGTTGCTCGATCGAATTGCGGATATCTTGTTTACAAGATCGCCGTAAATTCTTCTTTCATGGAGCGCGGCAATAGAAACAACGGCATTCCAAAGTATGTATTTTCATTATTTACCGGAAGAGAGGGTAAATAGATACCCCGGTCCGGGTGACGTACAATTTCTCTTCGTTTCTACCACCGAATTATTACAGGGCACAGGGTGCAGCTGCGCAATGAACCGCCTATCCGGCGTGTCGCCGAAACCACTATACTTTCCGTCGTCGTCTGGCAGCCTTTTATCTCCCGGTGATATATGAGGGCGAATAGGGCTTTCCTCTGCGCGCGCGTTGGACATTGTGTGTTGGGCTGTGTTGCAGAAATGCGTTGTAGAATCCGTGTTGCCCCCGAGGCTTTTAAGCTAATTTGACGCGGCGCGCGTACCGCGCGGTCATTTTCTGCGCGCGACCTCGTCTTCCTCGCGTCCTCACATTTGCTTCGTCGTTACTTTGTCATTACTTTCCCCGTTTTAGCCGGCGAAAAATTAGAGGAAGGAAAAACGATGAAAACTGATGCTCGTGTAATGCAAATAAATGAATCTGCAATCTAAAAAAAGGGGACCACAACCGGATTTACATACAAGTTAAACGAGCTATAGCTTAACATTTGACATCGGACCTCGAATGGCTTAAATCATCTTAGGAAAAAAAAAATAAAAAAAAAAAAGAAAATTAATATACGAGAACTATATCAAAACAATTGTTATGTTAACGCATCACGTTGCAAATGACCTTGGCATATTTCAAAAGAAGTACGTGTTTCAAAATAATGGCAAGAGAAGCGCCGAATTTGCGTCGTAGTTTATCATAACAAATTTAAATCCAGCTCCGGCGGAGACGAAATCTGGCGATTTGTCGTCCGGTGAAGATTCCTTAAGATATGCCCCGCGATTGCACTTCGTAGATGCTCCGGGGTTAGAGCGAACCGGCGGACGGTCGATGGAGAAACGGAGAGATAGATCAGAAAGACGGAGAGATCGGAGAGAAGGAGAAGAGGAATATTTGCAATTCCAATCCCATCTTCGACCTCGTCTCTCTCGCGCAACCTCCATCCCTCCTACCTCCAGCACGCTCTTCCGAGGGACGTAGATGCTTCTCGTGTGACTTCGCCGGCCGCGAAATGTTCAACGACGGACGCAAAAGCAACACGACGTGTTCGCTAGATCGCGATACATCACTGTCTCGTCCGACGAAACATATCGTGAATTTTTCGCGAATTTCTCCACGCGGCCAAATAATGAAGAGCGCTTGTCATTCTCGTTCTGAAATTTTTTACAGTTTGCGCAGGATAATTAGAACAGCGGATATTTCCTCTGTATTTTAATTAATTGCAGTATCAACAAAAATAACCTGAAAAAAGAAGACTGTTGGCTTACATCAGCAACAATAGTTTAAGTACTTAGATATAAAAAGCATTCACTTGCGTGCAGTCGACTGTTTAAAATACTTGGAAACAAAATTTATTTTAAGGTTTTTTTATCTGATTTTGATTATTTAATTAAGAAAATTATTTCGACGGAGAATAACATGTTTTTAACAAATTTTTTTTAATTTTAATGTTTATTTCTACAACTCGGTATAATATTTTATCCAAAAAAATAAAATTAAAAAAACTCGGTATCTCGGCAAATTAAAAAAAAATTTTTTTTTAATTTACACAATTGCCATTTTTTAAATCAAATGTACAGTTTAGAAACTTTACTATAATGGTATCAGTAAAGTTAATGAAAAACGGATTATTTTATTTTCTGCGCCAGGTTTTGTTGCGAATTCCTTGGAAAATATATTCACATTATCGGTTAAATAGTATTTCAGATTGCACGAGACGAGCATTAACCACAAACGACGCATGGAGCCGTATAAGAATGCTGCGTTAACGAGGGACGACAATGCTCGACTTCCGCAAGCGTGTCCGAGAACTGTACGATATCATCGTTAGTAGAAATTTGATTCATGACTTGTCGACGGAGCTTGGAGGAAGGTAAGATTACTCATTTTATTAATTCGTAATAAAAAATCATGATTCGATTTTATAGATCAGCTTACTCTATAATGATATAAAATATCGAACTATTTTTTCCTTGCATATTTTTTCGGAGAAATATTTTCAATACATACATATTTTCTGTATTACATTATTTTATAACATAACATGCGTAGAAAATGTCTTTTAAACGTGAAAAATTAGTTCAATTTTGCAACACCGCATTTCGCGATTTTGTTATAATTTTTTTCTACTTCAAAAAGTTCGGTATTATAGATTTTAAAATTTTCACACCTAAGTTATTTTATGCTTCCTTATCTATTTATACCTTTTTCTTCATTAAACTCGGTTGCAATGTCTTGTTAACGGCGGAACTTCGTCGATAAATACAAGCACGGGAAGCCCCTATAAATTCTTCCTGTTTTCTGCACGCGTATTCCACCGCCAACCATCTCTCTAGCATATTTCATTTCCTTCTCCCGTCTACACACGGACTCCACCTTCCTTCTGTATTTTCTCGTCTACCAGAGGAGAAATAAATTAAAATAGAAATTTGCAATTTCCTGCGCTTTAAGAGGTCTATTCTATTCACTCAACTTTCGCTGATCCAATTCATCAGATTTTAATATAAAAATAAACTTCATAAATTTGTAAGGCTAATGAAAAAATAAAAGTGAAGTAGAATAATAAGCGGTCATTTCGAGGAACTGGTTATTGAAATACGACTAATTCAATTAATTAATTCATAATATTATTAAAGTGGCGAAGGAGAGATTTTAATATTATGCACCTTTTTAATCTAACGATTTGCGATATTCCCTTCAAATTTCAATGTTTCGTACTTTGCATTTACGAAAGATTGAAGTTTCGCATGATGTCATTGTCCGGAAGTTTATTCTACTCCGAATTGGAGATATGTCTATAAACCGAATTCCGATGGATGAAGTTCTAAATAGAGTTACATATAATCGTGCGACTAAACAAGCGACAACGGCGCGTGACAATAATATTGACAACGGCGCGACTTAATCAATGCTTAACAATAGGTATCGACGAGATAAAGCGGCGCGATGACGACGATTGTAATCACTTAATAATTGTATCACTCACACGGTTGCACTCCCGCGATCAATCGATTACATTAAACGATTATAATTAAAAAGAGCTTATCGCGTTCGCGCTCTTATCCGCGTTCGAAATTAAATCCGAGAAATATCGCTCGGGGAATTAAAGTAGCCGATAAACGACAGAAAGGGAGCTTCAATTAAGACCATTAATTTCAATCGCGAATTTCATTACAAAGCGCCGCTTTACACGAAGATCGAAGATTGCACATGCCGAGACTGCGTGATTCGCGCTGTATCCTCGCACTTTGTAATGTTAGACCCTTGCGATAGCGTCTCCGAAACACGCGGCAATTTAACGAATCACTGTCGCACGTGGGTATTATTATCATGTTGATATTCCTTGAACACGCGATATATCAACGTGTCTTTTTGCCGCTTTCGTATATAAGTATTGATGCATTAAATGTAGCTGGCAAAATTCGGGGTAAAATAAGTAGCTGTGTGGTGACCGTCGTCAAAATTTCTACGATGGGTGGGCTTCTAGTTGTCAAGAATTTTGACGAGGGATAAGCCTGAGGATCAAAAATTTATATTCTAATTCCGCGATACGTCAGCATTAGACGTAATGCTCACTAGTGATGCACGGCGATACGGTATTAAATTATTAGCAACTCGCCGTAATTTAAAGCAATTTCTGTGCTATATTCACGCGCAGCTTATATTCCGAGCGACTTTTCCTTGAAACTGAGAGCTAAAAAATATTTACGGAAGCGGAAACCATGTCGAAGATTGTTGACGGAGAATCAACGGGTATCGCACAAATTAACACCTGTTAATTAAACAACATTTCGAATAATATTTGTTATTTTGTGCACTTTCTGAGCTTGCGCGTGAAAAAGAAATATCGCCGCGACTTTCCTCTCGCATTTCCGCCCGCGCCTCGATCGCGGCGGAAATTTTCGATTTGATCTATCGATCTGCCGGATCGAGGCGCGGAACGGGAGCGAGCTACAACAGAAACGCAGCGGACCGTTGCCGGTTCGTCAATGAGGTGGCCAGCTGCGCCCATCCTGTGTGCATCGCGCGACAATTATTGTCACGGACCGCCGTGACTGCCCGTGCTCGTACGTCCACGAGTTCGAGCACTTTTTACGAGCCCCACTACCATTCGCATAAACACCACCGCTTGCCGCGCACTTTGCCGCTTTTAGTCGCTAGTTAACCGTGCCATTGTGCTCGTGCCATCGCCGGACGACCAGGCACTCTCCTCTCTGTGTCCAGTCGGCTCGCGAGCGAAGGGGGCCGCCGCTTATCGCGAAAGCCTGAATTACGCTAAAGCGTAAAACGCGCGTGCGGGATGCACCGGTCGCGTCAATTGCGCCGAGCCCGACCGACGTGTGAACCGCTTGTCCCGTTTCCGCGTCAAGGCGAATAATTGACGCGGATCGATCCGATGTGCATCGTCTCGGCTACACGTCGATATTTTTCGAGAGCGGACGGAGTCTCGTCCGTGACGTATGGAAAAGCATCAGTGGAAAAGTTCGGTCTCGTGAACGAGCGCGTCCGGTGCCGACCCTGAGAGATCCGCAGGCTAACGTCGACGCTAACGAGGAGGGCAAAGCCAGCGTCTCCGACCGCGAACGTAGGACGAGTCCGACGAAGGAGTGGTTGACGAGAAGAAGTAGTCTGGTAAAAGCGGGCCAAGGTGTCAAAGACGTCAATCGTCGCAACGCATTAGCGTCGTCCGTCCACCGATCGCCGTCCTCGTCCCCGTCGCGCGCCGGACTCTCGGTCACGAGATTCATCCGCTAACGATCGCCGCTAACGTGGCGAACGCGTGATCCGGGATCGTCGCAGTGTACGCTCAGCGAACGCGCGCAGCTTCGGAATTTCCTCGATCGCGATCAATAGCGCGAGTGAAACGCGAGCGGACAGGTGTGCCGCGCGAATCGACGGTGGATCAGTTTCGATTGTGTTCGCGGATGAGCCGCACGATTTATCGCCTCCCGGTCGCGTAGATAAGACCGACCGATCGATCAATCACACTGCGTTTATCTGCATTTCTGCATTTGAGAAAACTCTCGGCGGAACTTTGGAATCCGCCTGATCGGCCGGTGTCGGCCGAGATTCTCAGCGCTCGACAATCGACAGCCGTGGAAAATGGAGATCGATATGGGCGGCAGAACGAACAAACCCAGCGAGGAATTGGCGAAGAGACGAGTGTCGATCAGTGACCAAGTCATGGGATTCGATAATCCCGCGTTCGAGCACCACCGACGCATCAGCGCGAGTTCGGAGCACAATTCCGATCAGGGAAGACGGAAGTCGATTCTGCATCACGGCGGCAGTCACTGTGACAGCGTAGAAAACATTCCGCAGCACAAGGTCGATCTGGAAAACGGTAGGATCAACGGTAACAGAAAGAAATCGGCGTATAGCCTGTCCAGCTCGATCAGAGACAAGATTGAGTATTCCGAGGAACTCGAGAGGTGAGATTATCTCGGTAAACTTTGCGGAGTATATTTGCCCATATACTTTCGGATTGATAAGCGGAAATCTGGATTATTTTTCTAGATCTGAATCGACCTAGATTCATTTCTTTCGAAATTTTTATCGGTCGTATCAGAATGATAACGTATAATCATCACAGTCCATAAAATAATGCGTAGAAAAATAATATTACCGAGTGTTAAAAACTACGGCCAGAAATGGGTTATATTTTAGTAAATGAGCAAGTAAACAGTCGACAATAGATGATAATAGTGATTATGTGCCTTTTTTGTTATACTTTTGGAAATTTTGCATAATTTTTTTACATTGTTAATGACAGTGAACATATTTTGATCGACAAAACCTTTTATCAAAACTATTTAAAAGAATGATAAAATCAACTATTAATCAAAATTTTATCTTTCACGCTTTTCATAATATTTTCTTCAATAACGATGTTAAATCAGGAAATATATTTATTTAAAAAATTTTCATAAATTTTATAAATATTATTAATAAATATAGATTTTCCAGTCATTATTTCAGTTTACGTTTTCCGTTACATTCTATATAATTAAAAGTTCAAAGGTACAATAATATTTTGTAATCTATATTAGTGGATTTATGAATATTTCAGATCAAAAATAGCCGTCAAAATTGTTTATTATTTATTTGTTGACTAATAAGGCATTCAATGTTATATTATGGTATATTATCCTATTTTATGCCTGTCATTTATGGCCTATATTTATTTTCTTGATAGTAATTATCTATGCGCAATGTAAAGCAGTTGTTAGGTTTGCTTACCGAGAGCTCTAGATTTTCCACTATTTCAACTCGTACATTTGTATGCTAATCTTAGGCAAGTTTATGAGGTACCTACAATGTTACGTTCTTATTCATATGTAATCTTTGGATTAAATGGTGAGAGCAGTCAGAGATCATAAAAAATCGTCGTAAATGATAAACGAAATTATTCTTTCGCAGAAAAATATCTTTGAAATTCAATTAAATTACTTGATAAGGAAAAATAAAATATATTTTAATATTAATTAACTTTATTAATTTATAATAGATTTTTATTCATTGTAAACTAACATATAATGTGTTTCGAACTATTGCATTTTGTTTTTATTAGCCTTCTTGTAATGATTATAGATCGAATTTTTCTAAGTAAAAAATAAAAACCTTACAAAATTTGTTAAATATTTAATGATAAGCTAAATAATAGAGTTTAAGCGATAGCATGTCTCGAACTATATGCGGCTATTATAAACTGTTGACTATTTTATGAATTATTGATTTTTTCAACTTATGAGCGAGTGTAATGCAAATTTTCTGTAATAATATATGCTCTCCATTTTATGATGAATTCATTAATCCGGAATTATTATTGCACGCAGCATAATACAATCTAATAGACTATAGCATGTAAAGCCGCTCACGAAATTAATCGTTATACGCAGTGAAGCATATAGACAGATACCGTACATTAATAATCGTTAGTATCGCATTGAAATCTCAATATTAGTTTATCAGTTACAAATTATCTCTGCAGATAACGCATTAGATTATTGTACTTACTGATACTCGTATTTGAAAACGTTAAAAACAAACTTCTTTTAAACGAATAATATGACGATATGTAAAATAAAGATAACGCTACAATATAACGATACTGTATAGCGACGGTGACATAACACATACATTTTTTAACGCACTATTTCTATTTAGATTTAACATTCAAGGAAATGGCGAAAGTTTTTTGTTTACGTAATTAGAAGTAGAAATTTTTTTGATATAGAATAATAAAGATGTTATTTACACATTGTATATTTTGGATAAGATACAATCGGTTGCATTCTTCAATTCAAAGTTGCAAAATACGTATTAAAGTAAAAAAGAGCTTAAATTTACTGAAGATTTTACGTAAAGTAAAGTATTCAATTTTGCAAAATTATAATTGAAAGCGTTATTGCAAAATTGCCATTCAAAATTATAGTAGTATATGCACTTATATTTTATATGCAGATAATTGAAATGCATTAGAAATAGTATTGCACAGTACGTGGTCGCATTAAAATTGCATTAAAAGCACGCAATTGTGCACGCTTATTCATCAGTTTACACTTATTATCATTTATATTCATATAAAGAGACGGGCGCTTTTTGATATGATGTATGACTCCATTATATTTAAGAGAATTTACTTTCTGTCAGAAAATATTGATATTTATACGAATAGTTATTTTTCTCATTTGAGAAACTATCGGACAATGTTTGCTTTTAATTGTTTTTAATATTATTAAATTTTAGTTTACAGAAATTATATAAATTTTAATTGCTGGGTGATATATAGATTAAGAAAAAAAAAATACTATTCTCTAGTATTTGCACTCATTATTCTACTTACATTTCTTTTAGATCGTGGCTGTACCTATTTTGCGCGCGATGTCACGGTCGCGACGACACGCCGTCGTGGGAGCCACCAGGATGGAGAAGAGCGTGTCCGCAACCATTCTGTCCTACATACAGGAAATTCGCCCGGGTCGTGTGTCTCTTCCTTTTGGGTCTGCTGCTCTGGGGTGTCGTCTATTCGGTAATCGGCGACGACGCGGCCCCGGGTGGCCCGTTGTTCGGATTGGCCGCTCTGAGCATCGCCGCGTACTTTGGTGGGTGGCTGATCTCTCTGACCACCCTTCCAGCCCTGATCGGTATGCTGATCACCGGGCTGATATTGCAGAACGTCGGACTTGTAGCGATCGACGGACAGTACGCCGTGGTGGTCGCCAATCTACGGTAAGTGTTCTTTTGAGCAATTCCCGAGGAACATTTTATTCTGCCAGGCCGTTTTGTTGAGTTTCTACTCATCTGCACTTGAAACAAAAGAAAGCTTGCAAAACGTCAGTAAAACGACTAGCTTTTAATAAATTTAATGTTGGAATTAATGTAGAAAAATATCAGTAATGGAGATTGAACGAGTTTATATTTATTTATCTACTAGATTATTATCGAATTTCACCAGTTTTGTTTGCATTTTTTTGTGATATATATTCGTAAAATTTTCTCTCCTATCTCAATTATAGAAATAAATCAATTGCTTTTTTACTATGAAAAGCCATTTAAAAATTGTCTTAATTAATGTTGAAAAGGGCAATCTCGACGAGCGGTTAGTAATGCAATTTTTATCCCCGAATCGAAAAGTGAAAAATCAAATTTGCAATAATAAGTGAAATGTAGCGATTACCTGAGAAATGATATTTTTGAAAACAGCGATCACATAACTTTTTCGGCGTGGAGTAAAACTGATGAAATCTGATTGGATAAAATTTCCCGTGAGATATAAAATAATGAAAAAATAGAAATGGGAAAAGTTCTGAAAACTCATTTTTTACTGGAAAATGGAAAAGTTTACTGACAATTATGTGCTAACATAATTCTGAGGAGAATCAACTGTCGCTTTGAATTGTACATCGGGTTTTATTTGACGAATAAAGACAGACGCATAGAGGGACAGTCTAACACTTTTAAGGGAACGATCTCTTACGTAAACTCGAGGTTGAGCGAAATCGGTTCTTCATGGCGAACCGTCATTATTTCTGCTCACATATCATTATCGGTCAGTATTGACATCGGTAATGACGATGATGACTCGAAGGTCCGTCGAAAGTCTTCGAGGTAAATTGAATTGACTCGTCGCAAGGTGGCCGCATTTTAAGGTCGAGGCCTAACGATAGTGAATCGTCGCGGACACGCACGATGACGGACTCTATGCGCGGCATAATAAGTGCGGCTTTAGCAGTAATCAAATTCAAGCTGCATCCTCTCGGACAAAAGTATCAGATAAGATCGAGTTTCCCGCAATCGGCCGCCTTTTCTTCGCGTGTGATGGCTCGTCAAGGTTCATGCGGTTTATAATAGAAGAATATGCTGTTATATATTTATTGTATGTCTTATGCGCGCTGCGTAAGAACTCTAATAAATGCGATTGACATATTCTGTTTAAGTAAAAGTTTAAATTCTACTTTTTTAACATACGATATTTAATATTTATTCTAATTTCTTATTATAATAATATGAAATTGCAGAAGTATTTGTGGTGTGAAAAATGCGAATTAACTTTTTAACCTATCAGCATATATATTTGACCCAGTTTTCTGCATTGATTTGCAAGTTGATGAACCTGGCGATATTTAAAATTAATTTTTCATAACATTTTAATTCTCAAATTTGGTAATGTGAAAACAATATATTAATTATTATGCGATAATAATTAATATATTGATAATACACATATAATAAAAATCCAAACAAAAGCAGATTTATAAGTTTACTTATTAATCGAATAATTATTACTATTATGCCGACTGACGTCGATTTGGCATTAAGATTCACGTCAATTTCTGCCCATTCGAGACAGATTTCCCGCAATCGTGCACGGACTGGCCCTTCCGATTACTCAAATTCGTCTTCTGACCCGAGCGGCCTACTAATGACAAGCGGTTGTCACGAAGCGCAGATAGAATCGGTAATGTCGACGCGCCATAGATCGTCATAGGAAATGCTGTGCCCGATCTTATTTGGAATTTAATCGACGCGAGGACGGGTTTATCAGAGTTATCGGTGACCGACGAGTATTGCTCTCTCACGAAACGATGGAATTTCTTTATATCCAATTTAATCAACCTTTATAAATCTTCCATGTTTGTAAATCGTAGCAAACTCAAGCTAATTAAATTAAAAAAAAAACCAATTGTTCCGCAATTCTTCTAATGGAAGTTTCCGCTATAAATTCCATAACAGACGCATATCACATTATGCGTATATCACGTTATATCAATGTTCTCGGACATTTATTATCAAGATACCTGCTGATAAGAAAACTATTCGATTGTTTATCTTGTTCAAGCAATATGCAAGGTGCATGATTGGTGGTAATCGATGTTTTTAGAATTTATTTTTTCGAGTACTTGTAAAAACAATATACATATATATCTTGAGCGCATGATGGTGCGTGTATCCTATTATTGTAACATATATTCGGCGTTTCACGATAAACTCACGTGGCCTTCTTTTTCTCGACATTGTGCAACGGTATCTCCATGATCTGCTGGTCTATTTTCTTTTCAATTATCGACATCCAGATTGATAAGAAGTTCGTTGTGTTCCAGCGTAGACATGTAATTTCCTTCGGCACTTGACAAGATCCTGCTCAAAGATGAATTAGACATTAAAGAGATACGTGGCACGTCTTGTTCTATAAAATTGCGCAACCGATGAACATTTAATGACTCATTAAAAATTTAAATTATTTAACAACCGTCAGTACTGCGAAATAAAAGAAAAAAAAGGAAGAGACAAAGCAGAAACTTCTTGAGGAAGCATCTGAGATTGAATATTTTACGTTTCGAAGAATCCTGATGCGAAATTGCGTCGCGAATTTTACGCTAATAGTTTTTTTTCGATCGCTCGTCTGTCACATTTATTCCACGTAACTGAATATTTCACCGCTTTCTAAACTTTGCAATTTATCACCCACTAAATAAACTTACAAGAATTTAAATGCCAAGGCTTCGAAAATTAAGATATTGCTCACGCAACGCGATCGAACGATGTAAGAACTTCTCAAAGTCATCTTAATCTTATGGATTTTTTTCAGATACCTTCGAGATCGTGTGTTGAACTTTTGCATTACGTAGATTGCGTGTATCGAACAAATTAAATCATACGGAAACTAAAATTACGAGAGGGGGGAGGGAGGGGGGGGGGGCTATCGACAGAGCTTTGTCAGGGTTAAACATAATGCTAATTATAGCTTTAGCGGGCGTTGCGCGCATCGTTAAGCGGTCGTGTATGTCTAAGCTAAATGAAGCTAAATACAACCAAACATAGGCCGGACGTTGTAAGCGATTTGCGTACACGTTCGCTTAGGGTGAAGCCACCCTGTATGCCCGCGTAAACATCTGCCCGCCGAAGCCACGGATCCACACGGACTGCAAGACTAATAAAGTGATCAAACTGTGGCTAGACACTTATTGACTCGTGATGATTTGCCGACAATTATTAGAGATTGAAATGCGATAGTTGGGAATTTAGATAAGGTAATCTGCCGGCAAAATTTTTCATGCAATTGGAATTATATCGGGATTTAACTCAATTTTTTTTGCCATTAAAAATGCAACTTTGTACATTTAGTGGATATATATATATATATATATATATATATATATATATATACAATTTCTCCAAAAGCTGACAAAATAACACGTATAATAAATTTCCAAAATTTTGCAATAAAAATATAGTTATGTAATCTGCGTAACTGCGATAATAAAAATGCGATAATAAAATAATACAATGCAGAATCATCGCATACATACTTATAATGTTAAAAATAGTTTATATTTCCAGTTTATTTTTCAGAGATTTAGCTTTGGATATTTTAATGAATTTTTTAACCATCAAGTAAATTATTTAAATAGTTCTAGATTTTTTGTCCAACAACCTAGACGACACGCGTACCTTTAAGACACGTGTTGTCTGGGAATCACCTAGACACATGCATTTGAAAATATTTAGTCAGATATGTAAAACAATTATTATTCTGTTTAAATACGCAAATTGATGCACTTTGTATCATAAAATAATACTATAAATAACACGTTTTTTTTAAATATTGATTGTCAAAATATAAAAAGATATTTTTTGAATGATGATTTATCGAAAACTCTGTGTTTTTGCAATATGTTAGAAATACATGATATGTTATTCTTTATATTTTTTGTTCCAAAGAACTTCATGTATGCATCTAGATCAACAGGGTATACAAATATGAATTCCCAGTCCATCTGCGACACGCGCGTGTGGCATTCCGCAGATGGACATGCATACAATTTACAAGTGTCCTTTCAGATATACTTATTTCGAAAAAATTTCTTTGATCTCGCGAAATTGAAATAGCGTATCGAGCAGTGTTTGCGCGTCAAATATTTATTTTCCGTTCCTATTGCGTAGCGATACCTAAATCGAAAAATTTCAGTTTTTGCACGTTTAAAAAATAATTTTTAAAATCAAAAATTGTTTTCAAATTTACATAAACCTATACGCATACATACACACGGTAATAAAATATTATAAAATTTAATACATATATTTCTAGATTGTTATTTAATTTTTGATGTGCATAAAACATTTTTTGTATTGCTGCATTATTTTTTATTTTTTGAAATAATGAAAAAGCTGACAAATTTTGTTTGCAAGAATTGTACGCAAAACACTGCTATGGATGCAACGCGACGAATTGCATTAACGCGCGCTGTTTACCGATGCGAGTGTATCGATCGTAAATTATGTAGCACATGAGTATCGGACCGCCTTCAAAGTAAGATTGCTTTTGATCTACAAGGAAAATCAGAGCAGCGATGACTTTCGAGCATTGGATTGCGGATCTCGAAATTTATTACTTCTTCGATAACACATGCAGGTATTTGATCGATGATGTAATGTGGAAATTGAATATCGACACGTGTGTAATATTAACTGCGAAATTATCGGACAGCAATAATTATTTGTACAATGGAAATCCTCGTCCAAGATGAGAAACGCTTCGGAAATCGTCCGACGCCGGGAAAGATTGGCGGGGATTTTCGCGTGTTAATTCGATATCCAGCGTGCCAACTGCACTTTGCAATTTAAATGAAATGCCAAAGCGAGGGCATCCGCACTAAATTATGTCTATGTAATCCAATATTCATTTTCGTTTACATAATCATAAAGTCATATGGACCGTTCATACGTTTCATATATCCGTCGCGTGGCTACGTTATATTACACGACAATTAAGCAAACATCGAGACGAGCATTTGCGCTTCGTGAAACACTATGCAAACGGTATTCGGTATTACCAATTATCGATCCATCATACAGTTTGCGCCGGTGTTTACTACCTTTATTACACTTTATTACGCGCGTACCACTGCCTTCCGATGTGCATAGTATCTTCGCATTTCAATCATTTGTTAACCATATGATAAAGATGAGTCCGCCGACTTTTTCACTATCAAAGAATACTGAAATTAACATGAAACAAGTTTTTTCATATGTTAATTAAAAATAAATACTTTCTGTTACATATTGAAACGTACGCGTAACACGGGGTAAAATTATTTATTTGATATGAAAACATGGCTGAAAGCCCGCGCTATTTTATTACAGCGTACAATGCAACAATACAATGGCATTAATCCACCTGCATGTAATTTTTTCTTCTTCGTATAATTATAATTGAATACAAAACCCGAACGGCGTTAAGCTATGAAAAATACCGTTTTTCAGTACGCATCGTAAATGGAATATTATGCACGCTCGGGATAATTAATAATGTTTAATACCGCGAGAAACTTGCGCGCCGGCGTAAATCCGACGCGTTTCCCTGCGATCGGAGATGCCGCGCCGCGCGAAATGCACGGCCGTCCGTGCAGCGACTTCGTAAACCTTTCTCTCGCCGGGGAAACTCGTAATAGGATAAGTTTTCCTAAGGTGTGCCTTTCCTAAACGGGTTTTCGAAAGTTCGAGACAACCGAGGCTTTAACGATCGTCCGTACCTGAATTTTCATCGTAAGCTTTCGCGCAAACGTGTGCGATGCGCGCCAGCCGCGAACTTTTGTCGCGCCGCGTTCCAGATCTCGAGGCTTCGCGGACACTATGAATTGCAGAAGGGATACGTCAACTTTTTCCGCATACGTTACGAAAGTTGGTTAACTCTTTTTCTTTTGAAGCGTTACAGCGCCGAAACTCGGAAACGCGCATTGGTCAAGGCTGTACAAGAGGAGAGCGCGTTTTACTCGTAACACCGTTTTTTTTTTTGCGAGATAAAGAGAAAGAATTTTTTCTCTCCAAGTTTCGAGATAAAATTTGCTTTTACGATAAATATTTCTTCTGGAGCAATTAAACCGTGTTTCCAACTATTCGCCAATATCGCATCTCTAAAATAAAATTGTTCTTCTCTTCTTCGCAGAAAGATCGCCTTGGTTATCATACTTACTAGAGCGGGCTTGGATCTCGATCCGGCAGCTCTGAAAAGATTGAAAGTCACCGTGCCGAAGATGGGCTTGATACCATGGCTGGTGGAGGCCACGGTAATGGCGGTGATGACGAAATTTCTCTTGCATTTGCCCTGGATATGGGGTTTCCTGCTCGGGACCATTATAGCAGCCGTTTCGCCAGCCGTCGTCGTGCCCTGCCTCTTCAGGTTACGTGCCAGAGGTTACGGTGTCGCCAAGGTAAGGCCGCTTATTCCGCCCTTTGTTGGAATGTTTGAATATTCACTCGTCGCGAGATCTCTCATCTCTTATTCGTAAGAACGGATCATAAGTCTCCTGCATCTAATTTCGCCCGATTTCCCCCGAGCATTAGGTAGTAAAATAAGTTTATAACAGACTTAGGCATTAGAGAGGCAAATGATAACGGCAGGATTAATATTGCAATTTTCTTTTAAGAATAATTGAGGTGCTTAAAAATTAACATTCGCTGGCGCGCAGATTTCTTTTTTATAAAAAAGTTCCAGGATATCTTTCTATATTTTCAATATTAATATTTTGTAGCATAATATTTTTTTTGTAATATTGGCACAACTAAAAAAATTTATTATTTCTATTATTTATTAAAAATTTTTTATTTGATTGAAAAAAATCTGTTATTTTTTTTATTGATGACTGTTGTGTATTTTGTAAAATTTAGTCGGCAAGTTATATTACATGTTTATATTATATTATAGTGTTTTATACGTGTGTGTATAACTGATAAATACTTTTTTTTATTTTTTTTTAAGATAAGCTTTTAATATAAATTAATTTTACTATGCTCGTAATTTTTTAGTATACAAAAAATTGACACCTTTATAAATAATACAGAATGCATAATGAAAGAGAAGATAAGATGTGTTCTGAAACTTGTATCAATGGCTTTGAAATAAGCCGGAAGCGATGTCGGAATTCTTCCGTCACGCGTCTGCAGCGGAAAGTTAGATGTCCGAGAAATGTTTCCGAGTTACGATCTTAAAGAATTAACAAATGATAAAAACTAAACACTAAATAGCATAATGCATCGCACACAAACTTTCAGAGAAGTAAATATCACTTCGCTTTACGCGCTACGGATAGTGGTCACGGTAAATATCGTTAAATTAATATTTAATCATGATTGCCCAAACAAATTGGATTACATAGCAGCTCATGTTTTATATTAATCGAATATCGTGGCAAAGCGGATTTGTGTAACGCTCTGAGTGTATACGACCGCTGTGTTTACGACCCGTGATACTTGACGCGCGCAACATTAGCGCATTAGAGGAGTTTCCATGTTAATGAACGTGACGCGAGAGTAATTAAAACTCTTTTGTCTTGTTGTGCACGAGTATAATAACCGTGCGGTTAGGCGGGAATAAAGTATATCATTTTTTTTTGTGAAATCGAATCCGCGTATCGCGCGATAATTTGCACGGCGATGTATACCTCGCTGCTTCTTTTGTCGCGCGAAAACTACCGGAATCAAGAATTGAGGGGAATTTCGGCACATCTTCCGCTACGTCTAGTTGCGCGCAATTTTCCTCTCAATTTAATTATAACCGCGCGGGAGGGGGGGGAGGGATTGTACGGCAGTCGCCAGAAATTTGCGGGAGTTCGCACAATGCAACAACGTAAGGCTATTCGATATGATACAGAAAGAGGTTCGCGCTAGCAGCGGAACAAAGACTGAGCGCAGGGAAAGAAGCGGACTTAAATAATTCAGTTTAGGAAATGGAGTGGAAGTTGCTTGAAGAGTACAAAGACCATTGCAGCGGATGTGATATTCATGAGCCGAAAGATCCAGACAATACTTCTTCATTTAGCGGAGTGTAATGCAACGCGGCCGAAAGGGGAAGGAGTCCGCCCGACGTGATACCGCGCGCGCGAGGATATCTCCGTCTTGATATTCGCCGGCTGCGCGAAATCAGGGATGCTTATCGCGTCGCGGTTAGGAAATCTCACGACGAGACACTGACTGATCGTTGGCGCAAGTTCTCGAGCACCCACGAGTGTCCGTAAGCACCCACGGGCACTTGTGACGAGCGGCAGCGCTCTAACGCTGACCTCCTCCACCGTGATCTTCGCCGTGATCGTGTGTCGCGATCTATTAGACGCCTTCCTCCTCTTTCTCTCCTCGGGCGTGTAAGTACTCCGAGAGGCACGATCGTAGGTCGGCAGACTTTAAATCCCGAACGTACCGCCGTGACACCGATAACGCCGTCCAGGCCCCACAAGGATCGCGCTCGAGTGTCGTCGACTACTCTCAATAGCGCCTCGTCTGGTTTTCTCTTTCCCCTTCAATCCTTTCAAACCCGAGTCTTCGCTCCTTAAAAGAAATATCTTGATTTTTCGCGAGTTACTTTTCTGTCTTTGCAGAGATAACTGAAATTTCAAGCATTATCCGGAAAGCTCTCGATGGATTATTTTTGAGATGGGATTGAGATGACATTAATTATTCGTAAAATAAATAAATATATTTAAATTTTCATATTTATATATTACTCCTCATACCTTCAATTATATAATATTTTCCTGATTTTTAATGTCTATTTAATATAAACGAGTCAGTTTCGAATTTTAATTAAATGAAGAATATCAAAAATTAATAAACCAGAAATATTGAAAATAAATAGATATTAATTTTGATGTAAAAATCACAAGTTGTATCGAACAATTTCAATCATAATGCAGTACTTGTTCGTGAAATGAAACAATGTTACTGGCTTTAAAATTTTTTCTTTAAAATTATATCATTGCAAAAAGATGAAAAATATTACATTCGTTCTAATAGACACCAAGTTTGAAAGAGCTGATTTTTCTTTCCTCTTTGCAATTTTCCTTTTTCGCTCGTTCCCGGCGTCGTTTTATCCCCTGTCTTATTTCCGGAAAAGATTCTTTTTGGTCGGTCTGTATGTTCGTGCAAGCGTTTCTCAATCTCTTTGAAGTCAGCCAAAATCTATTCGTTTTACAAGTGCAGCGAGAAAAAATTCTCATTAACGAACTACGTGTAAACTGAATCTCGTATCGAAGTGAATACTTTTGAAAGTCGTTTAAAGTTTTATCTTTCGCGTTTTTTTTTTTTCTATCCTCTTCTTGTTTTACTTACCCGTCTCGCGCAAAAATATCATTTCGCGATAGCCGTGTGGGCGGTATTACCTAAAAATCCGCAGCTGGATAATGAATTACTGAAGCTGAATATGAAATGTTTATACAATATTAATAAGTCGATAAATGAATAAATAGCTAATTCGCATTTATTATTCCCCGCGAATTGTATTACTCACGCTACAAGCCGTAACCAAATGAGGCTGTATTATAATCCGTTATCAGAATATATATTCAACATCGGTCGCATGTTTAGATGATCATTATCGATAATATCGTAGTAGGCAATCGTATTTCGTATCAGTAATAATCAGCGTGCGCAATTCACTTATTTATTTAATATGCGCTATTGACCACACTAATACGTATAGCGCAAGGCAGCGAAAATGAATTTTCCAAAATCATTCAGATTAACGAGTGTGCTATGTACTTTCAGGGCATTCCGACGCTGATTATCGCGATATCTGGGATCGACGATGCAGCGTCCGTGGCGTTCTTCGGTATCGTGAAGAGCGTCATGTTTTCCCACGACGCGCTATGGTACCAGATCCTTCAGGGGCCTATCGCTATTATCGGCGGTCTGGGATTCGGCGTCATGTGGGGCTGGTTGAGCAAATACGTGCCGGAAAAGGGCGACGTAAGTATTTTCACGCTGCCGCGGAGCCGCGTCTGAAATTATTGGATCGTTGAATCGCGTTTTTGCGGCCGGCCGCGTGTTGGTGTTTCGAGACATACTGAACAAGGAGAAAAATTGCTTGCCTCGTACTCGGGCGAGGTGTCATATGGAGAGACGTGAAGTTTGCACGATGTGACGTCCTCTTTAAGTTGTAATCTTATAGTTTTCGTTCATAAGTTATGTCAGCCGTCGCTCGAAAGAACCTTCGAGAAAAAGTGGTCTAAAGTTTGGAATATATGTAACACGGCACACATATCGTACATATCTCCCGCTGTTCTCGAAATTCTTCCACCGTTTCATCCTAAAAAAGAAACAAGAGTAGGCCTGCAATACACGAACAATACTATTACAATAATATCGCTTTTCTCTAAATTTGCATAAATAGGGATTTCGTTCGAATTGCTCGACTCCGCCGCAAATATTCCTCCGCATTAGGATTCCATGTTATAATCGCCACACGCGGTTAGCGCGATTGCACGAAATCGCAAGTTGATTATTCCAGCACGAGATGCAAGAATAAAGGGTAACTGCGGAAATAGGGTCAACTAGCGGGGAGTCGTTCACCCAACACCACGCCGCGCGACGCATCTGCCTCGCATCCGCAGTAGAATCCGGCTGCATACCGCAAAAGCACTCGCGAGGATGGAGCTCAAATCCGAATAAATCTACTATTGCCGGATAAATCCACTTACGCGGCTATCGTTTGGCCATTGGAAATCTTGTAAACACTGTATGAATTGCGCACAATCAGATCACCGCGTCCAAAGCCGTCAGGTGTCACAATGCGTTTCCGTCCGAAACTTCTCGTGCGAAAATCTTTACATTATTTCGTTCGATAATTTATTTTAAATATATTCACAAGCGTTGCCTTTTTAACGTTCAAAATCAGCTTTTACAGAGCATTCCGAAGCTCCAAAGTATCCATTGTAGTATAAAGAAAGTAGCACATTTTTTATTTAAATATTTTATTGTGTGTTTTGTCTAGCAAATGTGCTACTTTATTTTTGCCAAATATAAAAAGTATTTTGGATTTCTGACCATCGAGAGATTCATATTTAACGTCGAAATCGACAGGGAGTTTATAATTAGCGTGGGCGCTTGGCACAAATAGATCCGTCCTAGATAAGTTTCAAGCGAGGAACACTCAAAGTAGACTTAGTTCTCTATTCTCGTCTACAAAACGTAGCGCGGATCTGAAATAATAATGGATCATCTCGGAAATAATGTGCTGCATTTGGCGATAATTACTGTTTTCTGACGGTACATTTTTACCTGAAAGTGAACCGTCGCGAGTACCAGCGTTTCCTTCATTGGTTACGAAAGATTTGAAATTCAATTGAATTTGATCTCCGGAGACCTCCGGAGGCTTCGGGGTTATCGATTCGGGCGAATTAAATGTTTGCGCGCGAATCCGACGAAGGAGCGAACGAGTACACGATTACCGCATCGGCACCTCATCGTATCTGAAGTATCGTTCGCGTAAGGATTAACGCCGCTGCACACTGCAGCGGTGATTGCAGTATTCTTAGCTCACCGTAACCTGATTTTACGGTTTCGAATAAACTTTAGCTACAGAGTGTAACGCCGGGTCAAGAAGAAGTCGTATTTCCAAAGGAATGTGTTATAAAATTGGCATTTCGTTCGCAGAAGCTATTTATATTTTATTGTCACTTGCTAAGTTTAGGATGCTATATATTTCTTTATATTTTCAGCACAGAATTTTCGGAACAGACATAAATGCAACAAATTTGAAATTAATTTTTCTTTTTTTTTTATATTATTTTAAGATGATCCCGGAGTCGTCTGTTTTACCGATTTCTTTTAAATAGACTTTACTTTTTTTTTGTAGTGTTGCTGTGTAGAATGAAAAATTCTATTCTGTAATTAAAGTATATGCTAATACAGAGACCGTCGATTTTAAAGGATTTTTCATTTCACGCAGCCAAAAAAAAAGTGAAGTCTATTTAAAAGAAATCGGTAAATCAGACGACTCCGGGATTCCCTTAACGATGAAAATTTATAGGAGAACGCAAATATTATTCTAATTGCTATTTCAGCAATCAAAACGCTCTATCAAAAGCGAACCTAAGTTTGTCCTGACGTGTTGTCGCCTACAGACATCGTTTACCATGTATATCAAGCGTATATCAAGGGATGGGGCTCATATTTAGAAACTTATCTTTCATAATGAGATCAATAAATCACTCCGTAATCATGACAGGGCGCTTTCTATTAGATCCTAACGCTTCGTTTATGTGCTAATGTTGCAGCCCTTTATAGTGCCGCTGAGAGTGCTGATGTTACTCGGGGGCGGGTTGTTGGCGGTTTTCGGCAGCGAGGCAATCGAGCTCGGTGGTGCCGGGCCGCTTGCGGTCGTGGCTGCAGCTTTCGTCAGCTGCTACTTTTGGCAGCAAGAAGGCTGGGATGTGGACGATGTAAGTATACATTTATAAATCCCCCGCGAATAAAGTGCTGAGAAAACATTTGCACGCTAATTTGCGCATACATATTAAATAGTGCGATTCCGAGCGTTCCAAATTATTTGTACGAAAGCCGACAATTTGTTTGAATAATTTATTCGAATAAAAGAAATCAATATTAATTTATGATCGAAATAACTCAAGCTAACAGACGCAGAGATGTCGGGGATTAATTTTAATCAAACATCCACCCTCTATTTTCGGTCGAAATCGCGAGGTATTAAATATTCAATTCTAGCGGCGGATGAGAGAAAGAGAGGAGTATCGGCGACAGAAGGCGTCGCGGCATTTCGCTCTCTTGCCCCAATAACTTGAATCTCGTGAAATATTCAGGCCGACGTATCGCCAGCGGGGTGTGGATTGGGAGTTAACCGGTCTCGTTCCTATTTCCGCGTCGCGTCGCATTCCCAACTGTCGGCGGCGGCGGCGACACGTTCTTTCGCACGCGTTTCGTGACACGACTGTAACCAGCATCTGTCGATATTACCGCGGTATGATAGGCGCGTCGTGTGTCATGCCTACTGGCATAATTTATCCCGACTGCACATTAATTATTGCACAAAGCAACCCCGCGACGCGGCAGCGGCGGCAATGTTCTTTTGTCTTCAATAATGATACTGTAATTTAGTTCATATTTATAATATTGTATTTATAATATTGTGTATAATTAAATCTCATTAGATACAATCTCTGTAATTGATTGATGTAATAATACTTCACCATATTTCTCCGTGCATTCTAGCGTGCATAATCAGATTACACGAAACGTCGATAATTATATATAAATATTTTGGACTCGATGCAATTATATTATTCTTATCCCAAATATTGACAAATTAAGGCCACTTTGATGCTTAATGCTATGGATATTATTTAAAAAGAAGACGCAAGAAAGAAAGGTGTATTGGCATGCGCTATAATTGTCTTATATCTACGCTGGCTGCTATATACGCCGGCATTATCCGGAAATTGTGTATGGAATTAAATTAAATAAATCAATATCGACGAGATTTCGTACGCACCGCGGGCGCATGTAAACAATAGCGATAAATACGAGTCTGCACACTGCGTGAACTCTGGATATTCCGCATTTCCATGCAACGCTGGAAGATTTCCATATTTCGATATCGAGCGTATGGACAATGCGATGCGATATCATCGCGGAATACCGGATCGGCCTCTCCTTTAGAGGAAATTTCGCGGAACGTCATTATAAACGCAGCCTTTAAAATATTCAGCGTTATGTATCTCAGCAAGTCAAATTCAATTGCTGTCTCTTTGATGTATTCCTTTAGAATTGTCGCGCGTTTGCAAAAATAAAACACCAATTTTCCCGAGACTTTACGCCCATCATAAATTCACGCTGTAAACTCAGCCAATCGTAACTGTATGTTTTTTTTCTCTTTCGTCACAGAATCCAGTAGCCACGTCCTTCGAGATCTTTTGGATGATATTCGAGCCGATTTTATTCGGCGTTACTGGTGCGCAAATCAAGATCAGCGAACTCGAAGGGAAGACTGTCTATCTCAGTTTGGGTTGCTTGATCTCCGGTATCGTTATTCGCATTGGAGCGACTGTCCTGGTCGGAATCGGTTCCAAGCTCAATCTCAAGGAGAAAGTGTTCATTGCTTTGTCGTGTTTGGCCAAAGCGACAGTACAGGCGGCATTGGCGCCCGCCGCTCTTGACGAGGTCGACAAGAGTATTCCTGAGGAGGTCAATTATGGCGAAACGGTGCTGATGATGTGCGTGCTATCGGTGCTTCTAACCGCACCGGCGGGAGCCATTCTCATCACGCTCTCTGGACCGAAGCTTCTGACAAAGACTACCGCGCCGGTCGTCCCACCGGATGCTTGGAGAACGCGCAGGCCGTCGATCCGCGATATCTCCATCATCAACGAGGATCCAGACCTCGAGGAAACTGCGAACGAGAGGAAACCCTGACGCATTTTTTTGCGTTCAAGTTAGTAAGAGTCCGTCTTCATTCTTTGATACCCAAAAATGTTCGAAAGTTCCATTGTTCTGGTTTCTCAAGGCTCGATCGTCTGCTGTACGGCCAGCTTGTACGTTCGCTGATGAGATATCAATTAATCAGGAAGATTAATGTTAGCCAAACTGATATTTAGATGTTTAGGTATGAAAATAAAACAATGACAATGACGTCATAGTCGAGAGAAATTTTCATCTCGAGTTACACGCGATGAGAAGACTTTGTTCAACTTTACGCTGGACTATCGCTATACTTTAAGTCCGCTAAAAGCGGATTGGTGTTTTTATAATTTACAAGCGGGTGGTTCTAGAGTGTGTAAAAATGGTTTTTTATGAAATGAGAGAACGATCGACAATTTTGGGACATCTTGTATATCTATAAAATACTATGCGATAGAAGAACGCATCTATTTAAAGATTTTATGGTCCTGGGATTTTTGCGCGTTCGTAAGTCCATAAATTGAAAACTTCATGGATGTCGTGATCGTAAAATCTATCATAGTACGATTTATGATAGATTTTATTTATAATAACGTTTACATATTTCTTTTCTCGATCACTTTACTTTACGCACGAGATTTATAAGCAAGACGTCTGTGTAAGGCGTCTTTTGTTACACATATTGTACATACATTGTTTTAATGGATTTGTTGCTAATACTGATTTTGTTGTGTCTTTAAACAAACAGAAGAGACTGTGTTGTGCAAAGGGATACCCATGGTGATGATTTTATTATATGATAACATGTAATATATTATAGTAGCAATTTTATCGATCCACTCGATTATTAGTTTCTATCAAAGTGAGTTGTTATGCATTCCTGTGGAAGAAAATTGTTTGTTGAATTTTTGTAACAAGTATAAAAAATGCGATCAATAATACGCTGATTTGTCGATAATGCTACTTATCATTATTAAGCGTGCTTGATCGATGAATGTTGATGATTTATAAATTTTAGCCGCGTTGTTATAGATTTTACGATTCGAAAGAGGATATTTATATCGGAGTGACATAAATTACGCGAAAATGCGCGTAATTTATGAGTTTAAAGTTAGACTTGCCGACTACACATACATATAAATGCCACGTGATATTTTAGCTTTTTCTTCGAGGATTTTTGCATCAAAAAGAGAAACCCCAGACTTTAAATCTGGCAGTGGCATTATTTGCTCTCGGCGATTCTGATATTAACGATGATAGCATAAGCTGAATATGCATCTTGCTGCAAAGGATTATTGTTGCCAGAAACCATAATTTTACTGTTTTAGATTTTAAATATATACGTAAAATAAAAGCAATTTTTGCTATCTATAGAGTTTCCGACATTTATTTCATCCCTGCTGATTGCTATTTAAGGATATTATTTTAGAAAATCATTTTATTTGCTTATTGATTTTTACTTGCATAAAGAAATATACAAATCAGTTAAAAAAAGAGCGTTCTAAAAATGATGATTAAACTGCATCATGTAACATTAGACATTTCTCGTTAACATCAATCATATTAAAGTATCTTCTTAAAACATACATAAGTACCACAAATTAGGAATCAGTCAACCTTTGAATAATAACATTTTATATACATATACGTCTACTTAATCTACATCATGCCTAATTATGCGTCATACACATCACAATATACAGAATGTCATACATAATTTGCGACAATTAAGTATCTTTTGCATAATACATCACAACACTGCAACAAAAGGAAAATAATCTAGCCTTCTTTGACATTATATCACTTTTCATCAATGTTCGGAAAAGTTCCGCAACATATAGAATCTTGTACTATATTCTCACATTTTTCGAGCAGGCATCTTCGTTGCTGAAAGCTAAGATAGCAATCATGAATAAATCCATCATCGCGATATGCGCTAAGGAAACTTTGTATAATCGTGTTCTATAAAACTTTAGCGATGCTACTATTTGCATGGCGCCGAAATATTTAACCAAGCGCAATTATTTCTCGTACTAGAAATTTACACTATCAAGAGGATAATAATCCTAAAACAGTAAACTTACTGTTATATCAAGTAAGTTTTGTGTTTAGATCATAATTTGTTCATAATGGTCACTAACATAATTTTTTAATTAATTAAACATTAATTAAATTGCTCTAAATATTAAATATATTACACTTATTAAAATACTGATAGTAAAAATGTTACTTCGGTTGAAAAAAGTACGCACTCGAAATAATTGGATAAAGTGAATATGATGTGACATAAATTATTTAATCAAAGTGCTAAACAGTCTTCATACGTTTTCTCATTAAGTTGAATTTGTTGGTGTTCAGTTGACCGCAAATGACGTTGTTAACGTATTGCTACTTACGCTTTTTCTAACTTTATAAGGATCTTGCAGAATCGTGGTCGCGTTGCATGTCGGAGTTGATTTCTTTTTGGTATCCAATCCCAGTCGCCTGCGAAGCGCGTTGTAAACACGAAGTTTCAAGACGAACAGAATGAAAATCAGCACGCCTTGAAGGCAATTGAAGACGTCGCTGGCGTAGAAAAATGCGTCATGCCAGTAATTTACATATTTTTTTAGGAAAAAGGACACCACCTCGAAGATCCAGGATATTCCCATGACGGTGAACAATTTGATATTCATGACGAATCTGTCGGAATATAATGAAAATTATTAGAGATATATCTTATGATATGCATATTTATGATTTTATTTATTTCTATTCTCGTATTGTCATAAAACTAAACAAATTTTATTTTTTATTTTTATTAGGTTTTAGGTATTTTATTTCCTTTTCTTCGTGTAACTTTCTGCAACCAAGCGGCAAACATCAAAAAGAAAATCGAAAAATGGACACCATATACCAATAAAGAAGGATGAAAACTTTTATAAAACAGTAAATAATAAATATTGATTTTATGAGCTAAGAAAGCTTTTTCCGACAAAAAATGTGTACCGTACGTGTTTCTTAAATTAAATTTTTATAAGGATACGTGCTAAATTAGACCCTTTGTGCTGCCAAGACTTGAAATTCAGTCGAGAAAATAACAATAACTCTTATATAGCAAAAAATTCCCGGACGTGCAAGCAACGTGATCCATAGATAGCACAGACGCATTATCGACAAAGGAAAAATTCTGCTGTCAGAAAGATCGAAACATCGGAAAACAATAAATCATGAGAATTTTCTCCGATGGACAAAAATCCAGCGGACGATCATAAACTACTGATTGCTTTGAACATATGTGTTTCTTGAATTTCACAGATGCTGCCCACATGTTTGGGATCCAGAAGGTCTGGGTCTGGTTTGGGTCCAGAAAAGGAAAGAAGAATTTTATCAACGGGTATATAAAGCCGAGTTCTCAGCCACGAGCGTCATTTGTACTTTGTCGTTAGTCGAGGATTTCTACTTCATTTTCTATCATTTCTGTTACTTTTAGTTATGTGCTTATGTTCCCCTATCATTCGCAATCAAATAGCAAAGCGATACCACGAGTGATTAATATTATGAAAAGCATCATCGAAAAAATGAACTGTCGACACCCGGAGCAAACGACTTCACTGTTTACAGTTCCAGTTAACTTCAAGTAGTAAGTAATAATTTTTTTTCGTTTATTTATCAATTCTAATGTATTTCATTTCTAAATTCTAACTAACTCGGATCGTTCTCGGATTTCTCGGATTCTTTTTGTGACGTTCTAGAACCATCCCTCTTCTAGAGCCCTCATTCTTTGCGCGTTTCTCGCTATAGTTTTAAACCTTTCTTCGATTTTATACATTATGTTATTGTAAGAAACTTTAGATTTGAACACACGACTTTTTCGTTAACAAATTTTCTTTTCTTTTCTTTGGTTTGTCTTCATATTGGCACAAATAAATTTATTAATAAAAAAAGTCTTGCGTTCGATCTATAAGCATATTATTATCCAGTTTGTATGACGTCAAAGATTAGATGTAAACCTTTTTCATAACACAAACAAATCACAAGCAACACTTAGGCGGAATTACGAAAGCATTCTACGCTTGTAAATATTCACTTTAATTCTCAGAACTGCTCTCAAGAAAAATATTAAATTATAAGATTATAATGCCGATTATGATCTGCGGTACGAATCATATACTCCAAAGTTATCTAGTTTTATAAATATTTATAAACACGGTCCAAAGCGCCTCTTCACGTCTCCCTCCATAAACATTTTATGGCGAGAAGGGCCAACCGTTAAAAACGTTCAAATGAGACTACCACTGTGAATGGTGAAATCTTACGTTAGTTTTATGCGTTGCGTCGTTCCTTCCTGTTGGACTCTCGTTGGACTCGTGAGTACAGTTAATATTTTCAATTATAACTAAAAAATTAAGCTTCGGACAAAATTTTACAAAAGAAAAATCGTCTTAAAAATCGCTCAAGAATATTTCAAGGACAGCAGATTGTTTTGAATCATCCTATATATGTATGTTACCTTTTACATTTGTTTGATCATTGAATTTTACGCGAATAATTGGATATTTTATAATTACTTGAATACTTGAATGTGCATATTTATTTAATTTATCCTTATAAAATACATTATATATAATAAAAGAGTTTATATATTATTTTATTTTATTCACATATTAAAATTGATTAAAATTGAATCCATTTACTTATCATAAATTTTATATGTTACGTTTAATAATCTATCGATTTACCACAATCTGTTATTTAAAAATTATTCAATTGAATTTTGTGTGTTAAATTTCAATGATCTATTTATGTATTTAATTCATTTCTTACAGATTTCGTTTTATTTAGCCGATTATTTTGTGTTAACCAAAAGAAATATTCAACAATTAACAGAATTATAAGAAATTTTACGTAAATTTACCTTTAAAATTTAATAAGTCAAAATTTTCAGCCCGAATCGACTTACACGATTTAATATTATCTTTATCTATTTTTAAATTTTATAATAAAACATTTCTTTGTGACGTCCTTCAGCACTCTCGCCATCTCAAGTTATTGCCGAACACTTTTCTCATGCTAATAATTTTTGAACTCGATTTATCTATTTTCTTCCCAATTCTGGTTTGAGTGCAGGTCTTTACAGGCCCCTCGAACTAAATTAATTCTTGTTCCAATTTTAGTTTAAGTGCAGGTCTTTACGGGTCTCTTGAACCAGATAAGCTTTTAAACTGGTCCCTCTTTGTACTTATTAACTTATTCTCGTTTTTCCAAATTTTTGCAAATATTTTAGAATTGCACTATAAATATAAAAGATTTTGCAAAATATAGCGTAACAGTCCGGCAACATTTTAATAAACTCAAAGCAATTCTGTTTTATTTCTAAATAGCCAGCCACTTTTTACTTATTTATAATCGACGGCTCCGAAAGAAAAAATCTGAATTTATCAAACTAAACGCCAGTCAAACCTCCTCTTCTTTCTTTATCCCTGAACAAAGGAACGACGCAACACTCATACACACGCACTCAAAACCAATCTATATACAAATAGTTAATCAAAATTCTTTTTCTTTTTCTTTTTTACATTATATTTTAATCTAGTCTTTCACATTGTCTCATTTAAATAGCAAAATTTTCATTTTTTTTATAATTATATAATTTTTTAATAAAATTTTAATTTTTCAAGCGAAATCCTGATAAGAAGAATTAAATTCCTAAACCGAAAAAGGAACCGACGAGTGAGTGTAAAATCGACTTTGCTGGTCATTAATTTTGCCTAACAAATTAACTAGCCAGTCAAACTCTCTTGATCTGTTGGAGCAAAAATACACTTCTGTTGCGATCCGTCCAGGCTCCTCTCCAGAAATAATTTCAGGTAAGAACGTAACACATTTATAAAATGCATTTAAGAATATTGTTAAATTAATTTTAATATAGCTCTTGATCTCTTTGCTGCTTTTTTATCATTAATTTTATCATTCATCATTGATCTCTTTATTGATCAGTTATTTTTGAAGAAATATAACACGACTAACTGATTCACTGTCGTCACACACTTGACAGATTGACGATGTGTAAACGCAATTTTCAACGCGCACGATTTTATTACCGGAACTCTCGTAATATCAGTTTTAAATAGTGAGCGATTCTTGCGTTTTTTTTGCGTAGGTTGCTTTAAAACGATTTCGAAGAAGATAAAACCGATATTAAAATTTCGCAATCACACGCATAGTCAACATTTACGCGTTAAACTGCGAATTTATTTCTAGAGTATGTTTTCGTTTTGTAATCAATTCTGAAAGCGAAGTCGTTGAGCTCTTTATTCTCGTCGAGTTGACAAAGAAATGAAACAACTCACCTGCTTCTATCGGAATGAAATCGCTTGCTTCTAGGATCCATAGGATCCGTTGTTACTCTCTTTATTTCCGCTTTCACCTTGTTGCAATGTACCGAGGTGAGAATGAAGAACGCCATGTTGGATATCAATTGAATCGTCACCGGTCCGATGAAGAAAGTCATTTCGCCGTACGAACTCGGTTGTTCTGTAAATAACGTTTAATTAACAAATTGATTAAATATGTTCTTCGCATGAATTGACGTAGCGTTAAATTTGAAGATGTTTCTCGCCGGAATTGAATTATGAAACGATTTTATTATTATTAATGTTCTTTGCAATTAAAAATTGCTTACTCTCCTAACTCGGCAAATTAAAATATTCAACTGTATTAAAGAATTCAGGACTCCGACGTCCGCATCTTCGATTAAAATCGTAATGAGCGTTTGTTACGAATTTCTCTTACTTGATCATTATCGAGTGCAATTACTCCGGCGATATAAATGATACTTATTACGCAAGTAGTTAGTCCCGTCGCACTTTATACATCGAAGCGCAATGATGCTTGAATTTGCCGTAGTCCGATCAATACGGTTGCTCGGGAAACTTTTTAATCATCGGATAATTGCAACGAGGGTAGGAACGATCAAAGGAAACTTTATGTTTGCCTTCTCCTTAATATATATATATATAATATAATATGGTAAACTTTAAATACCGAACGAATTTCCCGACTACAATTCACTTTATATTAAATTTTGAATCCATTCATGTATAATAAGAAAGGAGCGCGGGCGTACTTAACATTAAACCAAGCCTTTCTTTACAAAGCAACGATTTCGCCGAGAACTTTTCGTGATTAGCATCGACAAATTTGCGTTACATCATTCCAAACAGCAGTTACCGGTCTAACCGGTGACTCACGTGTAAACCAACAGCTCGTATAGCCAATATCGGGTTGCAAATAATACGGCAGGATATCCGTGGAGTCAGCGACGATCGCCAGACTTGACACCAGAAGAGAAAAACCGAACGCGTACAAACAGTACAATAGAAATCTTTTTCTGTGTCCGTGCGCCTTGGTAATCGTACTTCCGCGCAAACCCCTGCGAAAAATAAACTTAATTAGTTGATTTATTAAAATAAAAAATTAAATGTTGTGACACATGTTGATGAAGGTACTGTAATCGTAAATCTCTCGATAAAAAATGTGTTAAATTTTAAAAGAAGAATTATAGTTCCGAGATGCATTTCACGCGCAAGAAAAGAATTTTGCTATCACAGCGAAAGCGCCACCATAACCAACTTTCTAGATTATTCGGTAGATTATTCGGCAAAATCTGTTTTGTTCGCAGAATAGATAAATTTTGCTGACAATGAATGAATATATTTGTCCGTGAAGACGCTTTAACTTGTTGCTAAAATAAGTTATGTCTAATAAATACATTTTACTATTGCAGCGATATTGTCGCTAATATAAATTTTAGTGGCAAAATAAAAATCAATTTGCAAAAATCAAATTATAATAGGGACATGATATGCAGGTTGAGTGAAATTATTTTCAGCAAATTTTCCTGTATATATTTATCTTGGAGTGATATTTTTTTTAAATATTAAAATTAATTAGAAGATAGACAAAGAGCGTTAAAATTAACGATGGGGCATGTGCGTGACATTTAAATGTCACGTGGCAAAAATTGAATCACCTGGGACAATGTATCACTGGGATCGTTCTAGATTCACTGAATTCCATTAATTGAGGATGTAAGCGTGAAATTTCATGAATGCTGCGCAAATACCGCGGAAATTTCTTTAGACGCGCGGCAGAATGATGAACGCGTAAATGCGTAAGAAACAGACTCGCAGAATTCCCGATTGAGAGATCGTACAACGGGCCGGCATTAAGATACGACGGCATCGTCATCGAGATGCGGGAATCTATTTTCTCCGTATATTTACAAATCTCCCAGCTAGAATAGCATCTTGAATACACAAATCTCCGTAACCGTCGAGGGACGAGAGACAAGAAACGTTCAATGCAGAGCCACTATCGATCGCTTTTGTATACGAATTGCATCAAAAATCACTTTTTATTTTATTATTTTTATTATATAGATTACAACATTAATATCTCTAGGGGAAAGCATGCGAGTTAACAATTTTCTTTTAAGAATTCTTTGGAATTATGGATTTCTCGATTTAAAATTCCTTGCGAATCGAATACCTTTCTGCGTGCTGTGCGTATGGTATTGGCGCTATATAAAACGCGTTGAGTCATTTTGGTATTTAACGTTTGGCGTTGTGTATTTTTTTTATCGCGCATGGTAGCGTGCAATGAATTCGCGGCGAGCCCAAACGCTCAGGAATAATGGGAGGGCTAATGAAAGCGGCAATAGTGATGAGAAATTCTATAAGAGGTCAAGGGGGCCAATTGAGACCATTGAGTAAATGAGACGACACAATAATTTTGCGCGACGACGAGGCTGGAATTGTTAAAAAAAGCTGACTGTTCATTTAATAGTCATCGACGGAAAGTGGATTATTGATTTTCCGAGCCGGAAAAACGACCCATTCACCCAATTTCGTCGATTATCCCACTTGATCCGATCGCATTATTGCACACGACTTACCCGAAGGTCCACCATATGTCGAAGCACATGACGTTGAGCCAGGAAAACGATGACAGGAAGCAAAAAAGCATGGTGTAAGCTGGAAAAATATTTTCCGTTTTCTTAATGCTTCCTCGTTTCCCGCCTGTTTGCTTACATTACATATTTTTCTATTCTGCGTCTTCGCGCTTGCGTGTCGCGCACCAACCTAAAGATCTGCACGTTATCGTGGCATTTTGCTCCTCTTCGTCAACGTCGGGCATGATCCAGGGGATGATGACTAAGCAGGTGAAGGCCAGGAAGAGACTGCCTACGTGGCACATGAGTGTTTTACCGTGAAGATTTTGCAGACTCGGTAGGCACGCGTACACCAATAGAGTCATCAGCAGAAAAGCGCAGCTGGTGACTTCGAGAGCGGTGTTCAAATGGAACCTATTAGCACCGAGCGAGAAAATTATAGACATATGTTTCGTATTTTATGTGCCATCAAACGTGGATGCGCGACAGATTTATTTGATGCTCAAAAGTGACCTACTTCCTGCCAATTTGATAGACATTGATCGATGCTTCTCTTTGCTCGCGTATAAACGAAGCCCGAACAGCTTTACAGCTTTCAGATGCTGAGTACCATCTATTGTACCGATGCCGGCATGTTATGTTTGTTTGACTTTGTGAACTTTCAACAAATCAAGCCAGTCGAGTTTCGCCAAATTCGACAGAATTTCGCGATGGGAAAGCCGAGAGCTCGAGTGCACACATAGTTACGAGATGCTGGAGCGCCGCTACGTTAATTTAACGCGAAAAAAAGTGTACAGCGTTTGCTATCTTAATCTTAAATCTCACGCAAATTTGCACCTTTTCAAAACAATTTGTCTGATACTACAAAGCGTTTCGACGATTCGATGAATTGTTTCCACGCGCGCAACATTTTCAACATGCATTCCTACTGAAAAAACGCAGCTAAATAAATAATTGCAATAATGACGCATTTTTAAGTTGAGAAAAAAGAATATTATCAGTATACCTCACTGAATCCTGCTCCTGCGGGGCTGGAGCGTCGAAGCATATGAACAAATGAAAGGCGTGATCAGATTCCGATTTATTGTAAAAGATGTCCATGCAGTAATTATTCTGGTCGTAGATCTCATCGCCGTCGGCGATGACATGTCCTTCCGACGTCAACCACCATTCTTCTTCTTTCGGATCCACGGGATACATCCCGTACTTGCACGTCTTCCCAATCAACACTCCGTACTCTAAGCAATTAGAAGAAAACTTGTGTCAATAATTTAATTTCACGGGATTCTCGCTGATGTCTTTGCAATTGCTTGTTATTATCGAACGATCAACAAGTAATTAAATGTGTCACCGACTACAAAAATAAATCTTTATCTATTATTTAGTTGGAAATTTTTTTGTTGAAACAATACACCTTTGCGAGATTAAAGAGAACTCTTTACTTTAAAAATAATGCGTGACTTTTGACACACTTTATATATTATTACAGCACGATACTTTTAAGTAAAGAAATAAATCTCTTTTTAGAAAAACTGACAAAACAAGAATAAATAACATTGAAACCATATTAGAACAACCTTTGGACATGTTGAAAGCAGACAATTTCGTTTGATTCACGGCGCTTGTCAAAGCTTGATAGAATTCCTTTGGCTCTTTCGGCGCGAGCTGACTGCATCCATTCGCATAGAAAAATTCACCCTCGGCGCAACACTTTCTGATACAGGCGTTTCCGTCGCAGAATTCCGGATTTCTGCAAACGCGCGCTAGCAATCTTCGATTAGATACGGAGCCTAGTGTCGTATCGAGACAAGCGCTATTTTCGGTAACAAAGACTTCCTCTTTGACGACGAGATTATTCTTCAGAATTGGAACCATCACCTGCCAAGTTATTTGTCATGTGATGTCAGACATGCTAACACTTCCAAAAAATATAAATAACTGTTGACTGTTCATTGTGTCGCGCATAATTATTATATACGAGATGTTTCAAAGAGTTTTATTTTAAAAAAGTAGTGTAACTAATGATGATTATGTACGGTGTCGTAATGTGGTGTAAATTCTTAAAAAAGTAAATAGAAAGTTTCATCTCAGAATCCTCAAAGTGCTATTAACATAAATGAAAGTACTTTAGTAAATTAATGGCGAGCGTCTCAAAAAAGAACGCAGGAAATTTGCTGTAAATTTTAACATAAATTCTATGCAAGATTTATTTTTCCAAATCAAGCGCGTTAATTTGTTTTAAATTATTAATTACTTAATTATTTGAGAAAATTGAAACCTTAATATATACTTATTCGCGATAAAAATAAATATATATTCGCCTACGAATGAAAAAGCATGCATAAGAAGTTGGAAGACTATTTTAAGACCATCAATTTTACTCACCGAGTAAGTACCGTTCCGCAAAAAGATATCATCTTCATCAATCTCGTAATCGATAATCGGACCATTGCATGGCCAGCCAGCTTCGGTAGCTATTATCACAAGATCTGCGTCAGCCGATCCATTTTGCAAAAATATCACGAGGCTGTCTGACTTGCTTAATTGAGGCACGCAAGCTTTCGTGCGTCTGTCAAATATTGTACCATGAGGGCAACATTTTTTGACGTACGCGAGTTGCGGAAAAAATGTGTTAATCGCTTTCACCTGTCGATCTTTATTAGATCGACAATGAACGACTATTACGATGCTTTCTCCAGTTATTTGCTCGTGAAGTATCTCGAGGCAAGCTGGCACCTGCAAACAGTTTATCAAATTTTTAGGGGAAAGATTTATAGTCGACGTACGTTTTTTCTAAATTACTATATTTATATATCAACAAATATATAACAGGATATGTAATGGAAAATATGATAATGAATATAATAGAACGGAAAATACAATCTTTTATATTAATAATCATCAATCTCTCATCTCACATAATTGATTATAGAATTCAAATCTAACAACACGATCTGATTATACGATGTGACTATAGAAAGATATTATCAAAAACACTATCAAGAATTCATATTTTTCTTCTAAACATTATAAGGGAATTTTATTTGTACAGATAAAAATGTGTCTAATTATTTTTCTATTTTTGCAGAAAATTAATTGTTAGATAGAAAATGTTTTCATTATTCAAGTTTTTTTTACATTTGATAATTATTAAAATAAAATACTAGTTTGCGGAAGTATAGTTTGTATAAGTTTGTTTCTTATATATATAGTTTTTATTTAGTTCTTATATTATATACAGTTTTTATTTTTACACTTTAGAAAATAATGTAGCATGCCCAGATGTACTCAAAGAAATTAAAACAGTGGTTAATAATTAAGAGAATGGTTGATGTTACAGCGTTCGATAGATAAGAAAATTCCGGGAAAATTATAAATAATTACACACTTTATATCTTTTATTAAAATAAAAGATTGTATTTTTTGTTCTATTCTATAATCGTTGTCAGATTTTCCATCGCATGTCCTCTTACATGCTTGTTTCTTTTTCTAAATTAAAGACATGTGATTCGCGTCGAAATTTTGCGGCCTTGTTTAAAGTCGGAAATAAAGCAGATTCGAACAATTTTCTTTACAACTTACCTCCAAAAACTCGCTGGAGTTGAAATCGTCAAGTGGCGTAGTCGTGATATCCTCGGGTTCATCACACCGCGGAAGTCCTTGGAACTCCGCGGTTGCATTCCACTGAAAAACAAGTTCGATCTTGCTGCTCGGCACCGAAACGCACTTCACTGTGGCATGTCCTGAGAAGATCTGTCCTGGAGGACAACACTTCGCCAAATACGATTCCGACGATACTTTCGCCGAAAACAATACGAGACTGAGCAAAACGAGCTTTGCCGTGAACATAATGCCATCAAGTGTACAATTATCCATCTATCATACGCAAACGATCTCTCTCAATTGTTATCCCCTCCATAGACATCGCTTACAACTCTCCGATTGTCACTTCCGTCACCCACGCAGATCAGCTGCGAGGTCATCTCTATTTTTTATTTTTTAACGTTACGAAACTACTCGCGTCTATATTCTATTACAATTTGTTGAAGAATAATATTCGCGTGATCGATTCGCAAAATGATCGATGCACACGATTGCTGATTTCTTCCTTTCGAAAGAGAATTTTTCTTTTTCCTCTCAGATTTGCTCATTGCATTAAATTGAGTGCAGTTTTCTTTTTTAAGTAAGTGGACAATTGTTTTAAATATACAGACAATTTGCACAGTTGCACAATTTTGCAATTTTATTATTTTCACGCAAAACTGAATTCTTATTCTTGCATCCGATTCTCGTGTTCTGGGTTTCTGGGTAATTCATTCTATTCCTCGTTTCAGATTGCGTCTACGTCAGCTGATTCATGTTCCCGGACAGTTTGTACCCACGTGAATACTATTAAACATTTACAGAACGGAAATACTAGCTGTCCGTTTATTATCATTCCTTTGTTGAATTACTTTTTGAATTTATACACAGTTCAGATTATATAATATCCAATATTTCATATATAATATTGTTATCAACCCGGATAACTTTGATATCCGTATTGCGTTTTCGCGTATTCGAATAATAATAACCCTTTCGTATCGATGCCAATGTTTATTACAGATCCATAAAATAATTGTTTATTATTTATTCACCAACAGTTGAAATCATGCAAACTTTATAATTAGTGATCTCGATTTACGAGATGCGACAACGCCTAGGAACCTTAATGGTCCTGAGTCGCTTGGCGACGCCTTAAGACTGTATTATATGTCCTGAGCCTTCGCAGTGTTGAGTCGCTTATAAGAGATCCGAACGTTTTGAAAATTCAGAAAATACTAAGCACGATCACTGCGCGACACCGAATTTATACCCGACTTGATTAATGGCATCAAAGCGCGTGCCGAAAGACTTTGTAATAAACCGACAAATAATACCAAAAAGAAACTCTTTTACAAGTCAACTCACAAATACGCATATGTTTTTTTATAAACTATTGTCGTGCACGATATATATTAACGCATACCAAATATTATGCAATTATTTATATTTTAAGTCCTTCAATATTTTAGATTTCTTCTTACTTACATTGCAAACATTTATAACTTTCTTATAAGCCAGATCCTTTTTTAAGTCTTTACATTTATTCGTTGGTTTCACCAATTCTATTTAATGTATTAAACAAGTAGTTCATTAATCTTTGTTCATCTTTGTTCATTCATTAATCTCACTCTATCTAAATCGTTTGTTCGCTTTTCACACTCGCCCACTTAACAATTGAAGAGCTGCTATGTGAATTGCCTTTTCTTTTTATTCTGCGATCGCCTAGATCTCTCTTGAACGAAGTTAAACATTTAATTGTCCGTTCTTCATCGGCGTTCGATCGAATTATTGTGTTGCCTCTGTAAACACATTCTTAAGCACACTCGGTTAATCGATTTTATTTACCGCCCTTTCGATGGGCAACGCTATTAACGTAATTATCCCGCATGTTCGTACTTTACGTACGCAACGCGTGTGAAGCTCGCGTGTGGCGAACGTGAACGCGCGATTAAGACTGCTACCCGTACACGCTGTTCGGCGCGACACAAGCGAAGAAATCAGCACGAAAAAACGAACTTCGACTACACGTATGTTTCATTACATCGAGAACCGCTCGCACAAAAAGAGACCGTTTCCACAAGCATCTGGCTTCATCTGCTCTCTTTCTTTTCCGCTTTTTCTTCCTTGTCTTTCGACCCTTAGTCACTCGATCACTATTCATTTTCTTCTTCACTCACTCGTTTGTATACACCCTATTTTTATTCCTTTTCTCTCTCTAAAGCAATCTTTTTTATCTCTTTTTTTTTATTGGATTCTTCGAATTTCTACCTAACCACGATCTTCCTTAGAAAAACTTTAAACCATTCAACCCATCATCTCTAACAAAGATTTCTTCGTGAAATCGTGTTATTTTTATCAGTTGGACGTCTTTAATTTATATATTTTATTATAAAACGCTTGCAAAATTTTTAAGAACTTTTATCATCTTTGAGATTTTTTATGACCTATTGCTCCTTTTCAGTGAGATAATTTCGATGACGTTATAAAACATTTAGTATGCAGCAATTAATCTGCTGTAAAAAATCCATATGACAATAACAAATAGAAAAAAAATTAGAAAATATATGATTATTTAAATATAATTAATATTTTTAATATAATATCTGTTAAACGAGTATCGATATACACGGAGAAAATTTTATATCAAAAATTACTATGTACGGCATTAACCGCGGACCACGAAGCCGCGGACCGAAAATTTTTACTATGTTTCACATGTGAAAAACACAGTAAAAATTTTTATAATTCCTTCATGGTCCGCGGCTACTATCGTACATAGTAATTTTTGATATAAAATTTTCTCCGTGTAATTAAATGTTCAAAATATGTGAAGTAAAATAAAAATTATTATTATATATCTTAATATTTCTTAAAAAATTAAATCAATTATTATTATAATAATTAAAGTAAATGGAAATCAATGAAAAAAATGTTAAAATCTTTTAAACTAATTTTATTTTCAAGTATAAGACACTCACAATTTTATGCAATAAAAATTTTTATTAAATTTTTTAATCGTTTTTAACGAAAATAATGTTACAAAAGTCTGACCGAGTTTCTTACTATTTTGACAATAAAAATGAAGAATTTTTTTCTCTACTTTCCTGCTATCCCAAAAATTATTGACTACCGATCATGTAGGTGTATTTCATTATCTTCAAATTTTTTCAGAACAAAAATTTGCATAATCTATTATCAATTTTTTTAATTTGATATTTAATTTGTCGCACACATGTCAAACTTGGAAAATAATAAATTATGAATTATGAATATTTAAATACGAATAAATATGTTTTGAATACGCTTTTCGGATCAAGGGTGTTTGATAAATTTCTTTTACATTTGTTACGTGTATTCGTGAAGTTAAGACAGATGTCTCAAGGCAATCTTAAACTTTCTTTTAAAACCGGTTGTTCCAACTTTTTGGTAGATTTTATCGCTCTCAGTTACGTAACTTAAATATCAGTAGTAATCCTTACTCAATAGTTGAAATATCGAGTGAAGTTCCCTTTCTATAATAATAATCAAATCTGTAGGTAAACTTTATCAACAGATAGACCAACAGTTAGGGCCTATCCAGACAAACTTGCATAGTCGCATAAACATATACAAGTTTGTCTGGATAGGCCCTTATTGATATTTATCGATATTTATTTTAAATAATTGAGAGGTAAAGTCTACATGAGCAATCTGTGGCTTAGTTCACACTGATCATTTGATACGCGTATCAATTAGTATAATAGTGCTAAATTCGTACTTATTAGCTTAATTCGACATTTTATGCATACTCTGATACTATAAATCGTTTGCATCATTCAGATTAAACTGTTTAGTGCAAATTTACCATTAATATACTAATTGATACGCGTATTAAACGATCGGTGTAAAGTTAGCCTTTGTTTACATCTATGGAGACAGGCTGTATCATACAGCATACATGTTACCTTCTATATAATATTTTGTCTATGCTTATGGTCAGATTTCCCGCTTCAAGTCATGGTCAGTGTTTTAATGTGTGTGTTAGGAAACAGAAGTAGCAAACTGTTTTTAAATGAAAAATTTAAACATTCTGTGACTAATGGATACAGAGCCAACATTTTATCATACTTTTTTATAGGATAAAAAAAAAGGAAGGCAAGAAAATACACATGAAACATGTTAGATCTACATATTTCCAAGGTTAACGTACGCTATTCTGAATACTGTGTATAAAAACGAAATTCTGCTCATGTTATGCAGTATGGATTTCATATTAGAACGACAGAACGAAAGAAACAAAATACGTTTTGTTCTCGATAGGAACGAAGGATTTGTGAGTGGTCCCAGAAATCATTTAAATTATTACATCTTAATTTATAATTGACTATAAATCACATCAAATTAGTTACAAAATAATTCTACAAAAAAGTTAATTACATCACAAAAAAGTTAATTACATCACAAAAAAGTAAAAATAAAGGTTTCCATATAATTTAATATTTACTAAAGTATTAATCAGCTTTAATTTTTATTGCTTTCATGACTGTTGAAAAAAATTAATTATATTAAGTTTTAATGTGATGCAAAATTAGTTCTTAGTACTCTATATGAGATAGAATATTGTTAGTATATATTGAAAGCTTTCTATCGTTATTATCTAATCTCATTTAATTTCTTTAATCTGATGTATTTAATTTTTTTGGTTATCTCTAAATACCCATTTCTGCAAAGAAAGTAAATTTTTTGTAAATGATAAATGATAAAATAGTTATAACATTTATGCAAACATAACTTTTTATTTATAATAGATAGTTATGTTTTATCTTTTGTATGAGACTTCTTAAGTACAAATACATTTGGGACGCCAGCTATATACTAATGATATTTTAAATATGCTCTGTAAGATTTTTGGAATAATATTAATGATTTGTTTTCTCATATGCACATGTATGATTGTATGTTATGTTTAATTTTGTTTTACTTTTTCAGTTTTCTTGCGGTAGAGACAGATCAAATAAGATTATTTGTCCCAGTGAATACGTATCTCGCAAACATTGTATGTTTCATCGGAGTAATAATGAATTATATGTCACTGATTTAAAAGTATGTAAGAGATTTGCTCACATGTTTTTGTCATATTTGTAAATTGAATAATTATTGAATAATATTAATTCTTGATTTTTATTATGAAGAGTTCAAATGGAATTTTTATCAATGGTTTACAACAACAATCTGGAGAGCCAATTCAACTGTATGAGAATGATGTCATTGGAATTGGCTGTGATTATGTTGATACAGATAATGATAAGTTGTACGCTTACAAAATTTACATCAATAAGGTAATTTATTTTTAGAACCGTATTTAATGCTTATAAAAGATATAGATTCAATGTTTGTTATTAAAATTTTATTATTAAATTTCTTTAGCTGTTTTCTTCTAACAATGAAGTAAAAGAAGAAGAAGAAAGTGAAATGGCAAACGCAGTTTTCAATAATGATGGACCGTCAAGAGTATCTGCATCTTCTACAAACCGTATTGTGGGAGAAAAATGTAAATCTGATAGAACAAATTGTGATAATTCAGTGCCATGTAAAATAAAATGCACAAATAACAAAGAGCGTAATTCTAGAATCAAACTTTCAGAAGGTAAACTTTTATTTTTTTTCAATATAATGAACTAAAGAAAAAAAGTACAACATTGACAATATTTTGCAATTCTATCTTTGAAATAATCTCTAATTTTTGTTGCAGGAATTGCCTCTGAGTCTTCTCATAATAACCAAAACCTACACAATGGACGTAATACAAATAATTTAATAGAAGTTAAAACTAATGCTGTACATATGGAAATAGAAAATGATGATATTGAAATAATTCATACATCATTGTCAAAAGATGTAAAGAAGTGTAACACTAAAAATTCTAATCTTTTATCACCGAAATATTTGAATAATAATAATAAATCAAATTTGAATCATAAGGCATCTCAATATCCATCAACATCACACAAGAATTACAAAAGTGAGATAATGGACAGCAATGATGAAGATATGTTTGATAGTGATAATGAAAAAAACACAAGTAAAATACATATCACAAAAAATGTATCGAATAACATTGATAAAATGAAAGATTCATTGAACATTGCAAAAAATTCTACACATGCTAATAACAAAGTTACCAAGGTAAAAAATAAGCAACAAAGAACGGACCATGATAAAAAAGGAGCAACTGTTAATTGTAAAACAACTTGCAACAAATCACCAATTGAATTGAAAACAGTAAAGCAAGAATCAAGATTTTCAGAAATTGATATTATCGATATAATAAGTGACGAGGAGGATGAGCTATTTCCTTACTCTCAATTATTTGATAGCAAATTCGAAGAAAGTGTAGAAACTAAAGTAAAGATTGAATGTGATAACGATGATCAAAATATCGAGAAGAATGATCGACCGGATGTGGATGATGAAGTTGTTATTTTATCGGATAGTGAAGATGAGGATAATCCATGGTTGGAACGATTATCTCGAAGTCAAATAATTAAAGAAGATAATGAATCTAATTCAAATAACTTAATAAAGGATGAACTCGATTTGGGAATTTGGGAAGCAGATGATATCGCGAACATAATACAATCTGTGGTACCAGATAACTTAGAAATTTTTGACAAGAAAGATACATCTCTTGAATTAGATACAAATGTAGACGACAAAAGTAAAGATGCTGATAATAACAATAATGCTGACTTGATGAAGGAAGGGAACGCCATGGATATAGATGATGTTGGGCCTTCTAAGGACCATGAACCTAATTTGGAATCTAATTTGGAATCTAATTTGGAACCTAATTTGGAACCTAATTTGGAACCTAATTTAGAACCTAATTTGGAAAGTGTTAGTGATACAAGTAAAGAGAAAACAGATATAGAGCAAGATACTAATAAACTAGATAAATCAGATAAAGAAAAAGTATCCGTGGAAAGTATGAAACCAAAATTAATTAAGGAAAGGAAGTCGGTCACAACAACCAAAATGTTGATTCCAGTAATAGAACCGTTACATTTACCTAAACGAAGAGGACAAACTAATCGTAGCAAGGATAAAACATCGAAAGCACATGAGAAAAAGTCACCGATAAAATCAAAAACGGAAGAAAAGGGGAAAACAAAATCAAGATTAAAAATAAAATTTAAAGATGGCTTGTATAATAAGCATCAGAAGGAGACACCCAAGTCGCCAACTGATTATCACTCAGATGAAACAAAAGCAGGACCATCTATTTCTAAAGATGAGAAAAGGATAATAATCGAGAAGAGAAAAGAAAAGTTAAAGGAGATAGCTGCAGAAGAAAAGAGGCAGGCCGCCAAAAATAATCAAAACGTTCAACGCAGGATCGCTAAACCGAGAGCTAAAATATCTTTAAAGAATCGAGGTGATTTTCTCATTGCTGAGCAAGAACCGTGTGTATCTAAGTCGCTTCCAGATAAGTCTACAAAAGTGCCAAAATCGAGCACTAAGAAGCAGGATCAAGCTGATATACTCAAAAAGTCTACGACTTTTAATGTAGGAAGAAATCGAACAAATGTTTCTAAGGATACGGTAAATGCCACATTGTTACAACAAACTACAAAAGTGCCAAAATCGAGTACTGATCACTCAGAGGATTGGCTCACAGATCAAGCTGATATACTCAAAAAGTCTACGACTTCTGATATAGAAAGAAATCAAACAAAGGACATTTCTAAAAATACAGAAAATGCCACATCCTTACAACAAACTACAAAAGTGCCAAAATCGAGCATTGATCGCTCAGAAGATCGGTTCACAGATCAAGCTGATATACTCAAAAAGCCTACGACGTCTGATGTGGGAAGAAATCAGACAAAGGATATTTCTAAAAGTACAGAAAATTCCACATCGTCACAAGCTTTACACTCAAAATCATTTATTATACGCTTAAATAATATTTCTGACACTAAGCAAGTTCCTAAAGATAGTACAAAGAGTTCCATAGCATCTGAAAAAGACAAAAAACATAGCAATAGTAAAGAAACGAAAAGGATTAATACAAATATGTCTGAATCGCGAGATAGATCCACTGAAGGTACTTCCGCTTTGGTGCAAGATAACAAAGAAACGAAAGAAACAGCGAACAGTCTAAAATCGATTCTCATAATACGTTCGAAACTAAAGGCAAAAAAAAAGAAAGTGACTTTTTGCGAAAAACCGTTTATAAAAGAATATGAAATTGATCTACGTAATAATATGAAAAAATTGTTGGGAAAAGATGCACCTATACCTACGAATAAATTAACAAAGAAGTCCACAGCTTGTGTAAACTGGGTCCCGAAACTTGATGAATTCCTGTTGCGGATTTTCATGTGGAATCCCTTGTGGCTCGATGAGCAGCGCAAATTGAACAAGGAGCCACCGATTGTGTCGCCTTGTGAAATTCAACCCATGAAATTAAGCTACGAGTCGTACAAACAATATTACGAAGTCGCCATGCCCCTCCTGTTGCACGAGATATGGTACACTATGACTAAAGACTTCGAAGCAATCGAGAAGAATACGCAGCGCGCTACTATGATATGTTCCGTGGTCCAGAATTCGATTACGCGCACTCCGATATCGTCGACTAATCTGTTCCTGACGACCATGATGATCGAGGTACTCGTCAGCAGGATGGATCTTGATAAACCGATGCATCCAGTTTACGGAGATCTTGTCGTTCTTCAATTAAAAAACTGTCAGATATTCGCATACGTCATCAATATGTACCAAACGATTATCACAGACTTCACGCATTACAATAAGGAGTTAAGACGCCACGTGCAAAATCCGTATGCAGTGGTGACGTATACTTTGCAGACGCGACCTTTGGACTGCGATGTTCCTATTAATCGGGTGTACAGAATTCGAACGGTTATGTATCTACGAGCAAATATGAGAATGGTGCAGGCGCTGCAGTATTTACCTCAGTCGCCTCTTCTGGATTCAATTCTGAATCCGAGATACCAGGACTACCAATTGCCGTCGATGACCAAATCGCCCGGCTCGCTGATCACGAAGGACAATTTAAATCAGAAACAACTGGAAGCGGTATATCGAGTGTCGCAGACTGTTCTGAACAAAGAACCCAAACTGTGCTTTATTCAGGGGCCGCCGGGAACGGGCAAGTCCAAAGTTATCGTCAATTTGGTGACTCAGATACTGTATAATGAAAATGCAAACAATAAAAGACCTTTGAAGATCTTGGTTTGCGCGCCGTCTAATGCCGCTATTGATGAAATTGTGTTGAGACTTCTGAAAATCAGGTCTACCTTGGAAAACAAGAAATCTTTCAACATGGTGCGCATTGGTCGACCGGAAACTATGAATCCATTGGCTAAAGCTATTTCCGTGACGGAATTGGGGAAACGGCTCTTGCGCAGCTCAAACGCGATCAAAAATAAATCGCCTAGTGATAAGGACAAGGATATTGAGGTGATAAAGTCGCTCCTCAACGAGCTAAATCTTCAATCTGCGAGCTCCCATATAGATGAAGCGGAGAGGCAGGAAGTAGAAAAAAAACTAGTTAATGTAAAGATGGACTACGAGTTAAAGAAATGTGGTAAAACGGTGGACGAGTTCACTTCAAAGGAACGCGCTAAATTTCAACGTATGGCGGAGAACTCGATTCTCACAGGCGCCAACATAATCACCTGTACACTCTCGTCTTGCTACACAAATCTGATGGAGTCGAAATTCGGTGGTAACAAGGAAAGGATATCCGTTTGTATCGTTGACGAAGCAACGCAAAGCTGCGAAGCGGAGACCTTGATACCGTTGATGCTGGGGGTGAACACGCTAGTTTTAGTAGGCGATCCGAATCAGTTGCCCGCGACAGTCTTGAGCCAGCGGGCGAAGAGGCTGGGGCTGGATCGATCGATATTTGCGAGGATGCAGAGCGTCTTCGCGTCGCAGACGCGCAGTCCGATAATAATGCTGGACACGCAATATCGTATGGATTACTCTATCTCGTATTGGCCGAATAAATTCTTCTACGGCGCAAAATTGAAAAACGCCACCGATTGGAATACAAATTTCCCATTTCACGGGTACAAAGTGTTGGACCACACCTCCGCGCAAAATGACGACAAATTCTCCAACTCCACCGAAGCGGAATTCGTGGCTAATATAATTTATACTATGCTGATATTCCCGAAGTGGGAGGAGGACGCCAAGATTTCTGTTGGCGTTCTCACGCCATACAACAATCAAAGGACTCTTGTGCTGAATAAAATTAACGAAAGGTTCGTTGCAAAACCAATAGTCGTTTCGCTAGCTATGGCGAACCTGCGGACTCACGAGACATTTATTTTTCAGGATATGCACTGTACCGGATAAAATAAGAAAGAGGATTAACTTCGAAGTTAATACGGTCGATGGTTTCCAAGGTCAAGAGCGAGACGTTATAATAATGTCCTGCGTTAGAAGCCACGGTATTGGATTTTTGTCGGACAAGCAAAGACTTTGTGTAGCCCTCACAAGAGCTAAATACAGCTTGATATTATGTGGAAATTTCCAAACATTTAAGGTAAGAAGAAAAGATTATTATACAAAGTTGCATTTTAGAAATTCTATTTTGTTTTACAAAAATGTCACCGCGTAATCTTTGCTTTGCAGAAGGATCCAATGTGGCATGCACTGTTAACTGATGCACTAACTCGCGGACATTTATGTCCCGTGGATGCCAATGCATCACCTTCCATTATCAAAAAATTCATCGTCAAATGAAAGAATTGTAATAAAGTATTATTGTTGTTAGACTTAAGTTGCGCCATAAAAATAATTGTACTTTTTTTATACGTTTTTTTGTATATCTTGTAATATTTCCTTTTATCGATGTACTTATATAAAATCTAATTATAATTATTTTTGTAGCATTGAACCAAAGTTTAATTTTACATTTTTTTCAAGTAAAGCGCATACAATTATTGTTAATTAATATTTTCTATATTTACTATTTTCTATGTTACAGCAAAATTCATGTGTGTGTTATATACATATAATTATAACATAAATGTACACATAATACATATAATACAATTTATTATATTTAAGTATAAGTTAACAATGTATTAGCCGTTTCTTTTTCCTTTGATGATTCTGTCATCTTTTATATGCAGTTGTATAATTCCATCCACTTAGACTTTCTACTTTTCTGGAAGAAAAACTGCTCAACCCTACAAATTTTCTGAAGAACTCAATATAATATAAATGTTAAATGTTTTATAATGAATAATTGTTTAACACATGTTTTTATTGTATGTATGTATGACTGTATGACTGTATGTTGTTCGAAGATAATAAGAAATAAAAGATGTTTATTGTAAAACATTTGCATCGATGGAACATCCTTTGACTATGGCAGCACCGTCCAACTCTCCCCACTTTTGCCTACCAACTTTGTTTTGTTGCCAGTCTTTCTTTCACTGTGCACGTGGTTGAGTGAACAGTCGAGCACAGTCAAGTCGATCGTAGACGATCTGACAGTTGATAAAAGATTTTGGTTTGCCATCGGCTTCGTTCTTACAAAACATTCAGATTTCTATAAATCTGACATTGATTTGCAATTACAATATTCTTCGATTTGTCATTATGATTAAAATTAAGTTTCAAAGCATGACAGCGAAGGAGTACAAGGGTAACTGTAAGACGTTTCAATTGTTGTACGGATTTCATTACATACCCTTTGGAAAATGTCTCATCGCTGTAACCGACACAGATGAAAATGTGGCATACTTGGCATTCGTCGATGAGAATGAACAAAAAGCTTTGGAAGCTCTAAAGAAAATTTGGCCAACAACTACTATATTAAAGGATACAAAAAAAACAACTACGAGTATCATCGAAAAAATCTTTCACGATGATGCGTCCCAGGTTAATTTCGTTTCTGTCCTTATGAAGGGTACAGAATTTCAAACTAAGGTGTGGAAATCTCTGACAACTATTCCTAGAGGAACAGTCCTCACTTACGAAAGTGTCGCACAAATGATAGACAATCCCAAAGCTGCATTTCCAGTAGGGAACGCAATTTCCAAAAATTACATTGCATACATTGTTCCATGTCATCGTGTAAAAGGCAAGAATGGCAGCAACAAATATGCCTGGGGAGTAGAGCGAAAGGAAGCCATTCTGGAATATGAATATCAGCAGTGTAAGACTTAGTTTAGCTTTAGTCTGAAAGGCTGCGAAGAAAACAAAATATTTTGTATTGATATATGTTTCTCTATATATGTATAATATATATTTTATTCGCTTACTTTTTTCATGTTTGTAATAAATTATGTTTGTCTCATAACGTTTAAGTCACTGTATGTTTAATGTAGAATCAGTCCTATTATTTGTAACCTTTTTATTTTTCTCTGTTCAATTATAAAAATGTGATAAATGATAAGTTAAGAATATATTACACAATAAAGCTCTTTGATGTTAGACATTATATAGAATAAATCACATGGTTGAAGTTGATAAATGTTTATTTTTCTCACAAACACTGAATTATGTAAAAGTACAAAATTCCTTGTTAGTACAATAAAATACGGTGATTATGCATTCTAAGGATTTCTCATTTAAATCCAAATGCTTCTTAAAAATATCAGTTATTGTCACATATAAATATTTACATCACGTTTTATCGCCTTAGTCAACTATGTAAAAACTTATCAAGTTTAGTACTTTCACAATAGCAGTAAATGTAGATGTTAAACAACAAAAATCGAGTTTCTTATGTATGGATTACACATCGTCCTATTCTAATAAAATTTAATATTTCTACATATATTACCTTGTAATGCTGCCTTAGATTATATTTCTTTAATGCATAAATTTGTATTTACTTTGCAGTTTATTCAAAAATAATTCTTAAATATTATTTCAGACAATCAGCGTACCACATATTTCATTATTGCTTACTTGTTCTTTCATAGAATTATACACCTATAATTGAAATCACAAAACAAACCTGTTCGCTATTGTTTATTTGCGAGAGTAAGCAAAAAAATAAAGGGACGTTTAAGGAATCAAACCTTTTAAAACTAGTCTCTTTGAAACTAGTACTTCTTGGCTTTCTCTCGTATATATAAATTAAATGCCACGAAATATATATAAAAATGTAAACTCAAACTTTTAGTAATAGTAAAATTAAATTATTAATTATAGTTCTCTGTACAAACTGTGGTTAAGAAAAAGTAAGAAGAGTAAAATGTACATTTCGTTAAATTTGTTACACTACTATACACTAATAAATAATCAATGAGTTTACATATGTATATACACTTATCTCCATTCTCTGTATTAATCTAAATTAAGAGCAAGTTAGAAGAATCATATATATATATAACATATAAATATATTTGATATCAACTTTTTACATGCCTATGGTAATATTACATTTTTGTGTGATATCAATTTTAATTTGTGTTTGTACAAAACAGTTTTGCAATTAAAAGGCGTTGTTTTATTGCTCTTTTATTACAATTGTAAATTGGTTTCTTGCTCTTTATCATTACATATTAATGTTCTTGATTCTTTTTTTTTTTTATATTAATATCTATTCTTTACATGCGAGTTTGTTCCTTACACTTTACATATAATAAATTTAAAAATCACGAAGTGATGAGAGTATCTTTTTTCATATTATTAATTTATATCAGCACTCTTACACAGGCCTTTATACTTTTATTTTTTTAGAACTTGATATCACTGATATGTTTTTTTGCACAGATACATTTCTCTTCATATTGATTAAGAATCTACATCCACAAGAGCCATTTATGTTTAATAAAGAGGACGAGAAACTGGAAATTAAATCGTATAAAAATGATACCTTTGTGTCAGTCTTATGCAATTGTTAATTCGTATATCTTTGTGTGTCGAACTATATTTATTTTATTATGGCTTGTTTTCTGTTCTATGGACATTTAAAAAATATTTTATTTGCATTATTATAAAAAAATATCACCGTTAATTCTAAATATAGACCTGACAGGTCTTGTGTACTTTAAAACTTTAATATCAATTAAAATTTTATTTTGAAATATATTGTATCAGCATAAAATAAATTTATTATAAAATCATAAAATGATACCGTCAGTCTCTTTCATACTCTTACAATCAAATCTCCGTATTGAATCCTCATCAAGATTAAATTGTTTATCTATTTTTAATTTTCCTTTTAGTCTTACATTTTGTTCAGAATTAACTTATACTGAACTTATTCTGAACAGAATAATAAGACGCTTCTAGACGCGAAGTGAAAATCAAAAATAGGCAAGCAACTCCTGATGATGAAAAATACACAGACAATTTGTATATTGCATTTCTATTCTGTGATGTTTGTTTCATAAAAAATCACTATGTAGACCACGGCTCTTTGGACTTCTGTAATATAATGAACAGTCTTGAATAAACATCTTACAAGGCAGTGTATAAACACGACTGTTGAAAACCTAGCCCGTCCATCTATCGGAATATTACTTAAATAAATAATAGTCACAGTAGGATGCAAGTGATTAATCACAACTTCATCGTCGGCGAAGAATTAATACAATCCTATACTTATTTTCTCAAAAATACCATTAAAAATATCTCGGCAGCCATTGGATGTTTCCTTCCTGCAAGTTTCTCTGTGCGTTGTTTAGTTTGTTTGACAGAGCAAACCCTTCTTTGATTTAATAAATTTAAAAAAATACTAATTTCGCAAAATGTGGCATGGGCGGAGTAACGTGCGAGATGAAAAACTATAGTATGCACAAATTTTCTAAACTTTCTATAACATTCGAGTCGATTCTCATAATAAATAACTGACCTACCTACGTTTTCATTGTCTGTCTGACGACGATAACAAAAATGCAGCAATATGTGCATCAAAATACCAGTAATCATTAACTAGCTCATTATCGAGTCTGAAAGACAGTATCATTATCCAAGCGTGTATGAGAAAGCTGCATTCAGAAATGCGATGAGTACAGTAACGAAAAGCGTTAAATTCGTATATGTACTCGATCTGCAAGGAATTGACGAAGAAACTGTATTTCCTGGCATTTGAGTAGCTCCTGTTGAGAAAAAATGGTCAAATGTAGTCATTGTTTAATTAAAACAATAATATTTTAGTTTATCATAATGTACAATTCTACAATTTTGTTGATAAAGTACAATATTTAATAAATTTATCGTAATCTTCTATGAAAATAGCAAATACGATAAGAAATATCTGTGAATGAGATTTAGTATAACAAATAGCAAAATATAATTTGCTTAAAATAATTATACATTTTTAATTTGCAAAAATGATAAAAATTTGTTTATAAGCAATACATTTCGATAAAATCTTTCCTCACCTGATATTTTCGACCATGGAGTTGTCGTAATCCTGAGTGTTGGATCATGAGGATTTGTTTTTATGGGTTTAAAAGTTGGCGCAGGACTCGGTAAATTTCCGTAGCAATGTCCTTAAATAATTTATTATCACATTATAAAATATATATATATATATATATATATATATATATGTTGTTATAATGTTTATTGTTATATTGTTTTTATATATATATATATATATATATATATATATATATATATAATTTTTATCATTTTTGCAAAAAAAAAATTATAAGCATTATTTCATAAAAATATTTACCTTTTTTGGAGAGACGCATGCCCTGCTTTATAGGATCTATATTTCGTACGCAGTGATCGCCAGCTTCCTTTATATATATTTCATCGTCATCGACCATGAAACCCACAAAGCACTCGTGTTTGTACTTTGTATTAGTGTCATTTCTCATGGTGTAAGTATATGTCACATTCTTATCCTCACCCTTCACCTTACCCTTCTCCTCCCATTGCCCCAAGCACAGATATGTTCGTTCTAAAAGCAACAAGTAAAGTTGAACATTTTATTAAAAAAATATTTGTATTTATAATTTCATATAAAAACTAAATTCTTGAATATAAAATTTATAAAAATTTTAGAATTCTAGACTATTTCTCTTTCTTTCTCTTTCTATACATTTTATTCATATTTTTATGCCTTAGAATCTTATATTATATCATTTGATAGGGCTAGAACTTTACTACAATGTACTGAAATCTTATATTTTAAAGAAAAAAAAAATGGTCTAGAATGCTAAAATGTTTTGGTTTGTTAATTTTTTTTATTAACTTTTTATATTACACATTGACATACCTTCAAACAATTCTCCGGACTCGCAGTCAATGACTCTAAAATACATCATCTCACGAGTATTGCAGTTGCTGCTTATTTCGGCACACATTCCCAACAGATCTGGTATCTCTCCGTGATACTGACCCGTAATTGGGCAAGGTGACTCCACTCGTTCTATACCTTATAAAAGCATTTATACGTTAAATAGAAATAATTGTGCACACTAATTTATGAATAATTATTAAATAAATAACTGATTAAGCTAATACGTGTATTTCAACTTACGTGCTTGAGTCATCCACACGAGATCATTCATAATCAGATCGTTGCATATAGGGAAGTCTAAATTCAAAGGCCCAAAAATGGGTGCATCTGTATGAGCTTATTTTCATTATTAAATGAACCAATTCAGACCCATCAAAAGCACCACGCAACATAAAGTGGACAAATGAACATGAAAAAAAAATTTTTTACATTAATTACATTTATACTTGCGTTTGAAATAATTTTGTTTAATTTTTATTATTTTTGAATTTTATACCACTTCAATTTTACTAAATAAATAATTTAATCTTGCACTTGCAATAGAATTTTTAAAAAATTACTAAAAATAAGCTACTCTGTAATAAAGAATATATGGAATGGTTAATTTAGGAAATAATTACCTATCGTGAATTCCATTACATTTTCACTTCGTTGATGCATTATTAAACACATAAAAGTAGATTGCTCGCTGAAATTAAAAATACAGATTTATTTAATTTTTAACTTTTACTATTATTAAAATAATAGTCAGACCATAGAGTGCAAATATATTACAGAACTTACGAAAATAATATTATTTTAGTTTTATATCTTCATCAACTTTCTTTTGGTAAAATTCGCTTAGTATAAATCAAGTTGATTACTTACCATTGTTCTGTAGAATATGCGGAATAACGACCAAGCACCTCGTTTGAATGCACCGTAATAAAGGTGTAACTGTTGTAGCCATTGACATCGGTGAAAGTCATAGTTCCATTATCTATAAACGACTCCTCCCATACTCCTTGCGCCCATTTCGGGAATCTAACATGTTATTAGAAACGTATCGATTTAATTATTATGATCGATTCATAATGACATTAGGGGCAATTTATGAGTTTTATAATTACAAAGACATGTTTAACAAGCCACAATTAAATGATTATAAAATTCAATGTACTCACGTGGCAACATGTTTCTGTACATAATCTGGCACCTTCTTTTCATTTAATCTCTTGCTCAGAATCAAAGTTTCGTAACCGCTAGACGAATTATTCAAGTCCTGCGTGCAGCTCGAATCACTGCTGAATGCCATATAAGTTTTCCCTTGTGCGTTATCAACGTGGTATAGCTGAAAGTTACATTTTATTTATCATTGTCAATAATTTAATGCAAAATGTACATAATAAACCTTACAATTTATATTATATCTAAATATAGGATTAAAGGAAATATATTAATAATTAAATTATTGAAAATAGATGTTATGTAAGATTATGCATGTACTGTACATACCCCGCATCTGTATTGAGGCCTGCCATCAACGGCGTCTGGGTCCCAAAGAGCTAAGTAATTAGAACCATTCGGTCCGGGCCAGCTGCCCAAACAATTGTACGTGAGATCTAGAACGAAATTGATAATGTTTCTAACTTCCAACATATCGATCGCTATTAATTCATATGCGCCTTCTTTTGCTACAATATTAATAACGTCAAAGATATCCAGAAAGAAAGACTTACTGTGTGCACGAAAATTGCATCGTTTGAAATTCCAGTGTAAGACCGAACCATCCAGGCAATTGTTAATTTCGGAAGCGAATGAGTTGCACTCGAACGAAGAGTCATTGTTGATTGTGTATTTGAAGTGATATTGACCTCTAATGGGACAATACTCGTTACGGATCGCCAAACCGCCGATTTCTTTCGCTCCTGAAAAAAAAGAGAGAATAATTTACTTAAAAAATCACAATATAATTTTTGTACATTTTAAAAATCCATATTTGATCAAATATTTACGTAAGTGCGTAACTTCTATTTTAATACAAAACTTTTGACTAAAACATTTTTTTACACATCTCTCACTCCGAATAATATTCAATCATTCAATCAAATACATGCCATGAAATGTATGGAAAAGTATTTCAGATGCAATACTTATGGTTTTTGTTGAAATAAGTTCGGACGTGACTGTGTAAAATTATGAGTTCTTACGAATCCAAATGTGAGATATTGAAGGATAAAATCCGCAGGTATTTTTATTCACGAAAATCTCTTCGAAATAGCTCCTAGGCTTTCATTGCAGTTACAATGAGACGCGATCTATTAACAGGAAGTAGCTGAAATTCCACACCGCGTTTTCAGCTAAAAACTTCGGCATTTTTCACGTATTCTTGAATCATTTTTGTCGTCTTTCATCTCGCGATTATAAAACGGATAAAACGGAAAGCAAGGGTACCAGCGGTACCTTTAGAGTCATCGGAGATGCACAAGATTCCAAGCAACAAAAAGATGACTGACTGGTGGTACATATTTCGTATGTCACGTATTTATTCTTGTTATTTTTTATTTAATTTTAATTGCATTTTAATAAAATGTTTTAAAACTTTTTTAATACCGCAGTAATTAAAATTTTTACTTTATTCAGATTTTTATTAGCGATTTATTTGTGTCAGTGCAAGCATAATCTATTCCAAAAATATTTCAATAACTTTTCAATCCTTTAGGCTCCAGCAGTATGAAAAAAAATAATTTGTTCAAAAAAGATTGTTGAAACCTTAAAAGTAAAAAGTCCTACATAAACGAAAATTATCGCCCTAATATTTTTCGTAATTTCTTTTTCTCCCTTCGGTTCTTACTTTTTTACAACTGCGCATTTTGACGAGCAAAACATAAAACATTGAAAATTTATTTTCTGTAATGTCATTCCTTTCAGCCATATCGTGATGGGCCTTCGTGATGGAGACTTTACTTGCTTATTGTATGCCATGCTATGGTCTTCCACGGTAAAAATTTTCGCCAATTCTGTATCGCAATGCGGATAACAAGGGCAATTTATTCGTATAATTACAAAGCCGGCCCCGTTTACGCAAACCGTTTAAAATCGGACTAACTATCGTCCACTTATCGGCAAAATTTATTTCCTCGTCGTAGCAAGCGGTCTCGCCGTATTCTCGCCGTCGCAAATCGTTGTATACCAGTTTTACGCTTTTTCCACCGTGCCTCTGCAATTTCGAGCAATCCTATTGCCGAAGCGAACAAACGCGATTCTCATCCAGTCTGCATTCTGCTCCGATTTTCTCGCGTCAAACCGCACGCCATTACAACGTCGTGGAACAGCCTGAATGAAACGGCTCGGAGAAAAAGCGACATTGAGTTAACTTCTAACCGTGCGAGTTTCTTTAGCTGCTCATATGATCTAAATGATGTTCCAAACTTAACTTTTATATCACAAAAGAGAAACGATGAAACAGCAGTTTTTGCGGCATTGCGTGGCATCGAAATGGTACAAACAATTTTCTCAATGAGAAAATAAAAAATGTATAAGAATGTGTGATGTGAAATCTAATTACATTAGTAAAATATTTTTATAATCCAACAAATAAAGAAACTTAATAATACACGTTGCATCAACATAATTATACAATGATATTAGAAAGTATTTTATTACCACTTATTTAGCATTGATAAATCAATGAATAAAAGTGTTTGTTTCGCGATAAGACTGACAAATGTTATCATAAAATGTTATTATAAAAAAAAGAAAATTAAAACATAACATAATTTTCACGAGAGAAAAATAGCAAGATATTGATCTCCGAATTATAAATATATATTTTTTTGTCCAAACAATGGCAAACAACACGACATAATTTGGCGAAACGAAGAAACACGCAATTTACTCTTTTTTTTATTAGCGATCGACCATCGCGTGTGGTGATGTCCTTCGCTTATACCACGCTAGGATTAGGACGAAGACCTTTTCGGAGCAACCACTCCCACGCTTCCGAAGAATACCTGTCCGTGCTAGTTGTTGCATGCATGGACCACGACCCAGAGGAAAAAAGGAAACAGGAATGAACCAGAACGACAAAGAATGAATGGGAATGCGGGGGATCGTTTCGACGTAAAATCTCGTTTTTTTCCGGAGCACTTTTCTATTCTTTCGTCTCGAGACGTTTGATAAAAAAGGAGAAATGTATATAACAGATCAAAGATCTGTTTTTTAAACATTTTTCTTTAAATTTTTTTCTCAAGAAAAATTTTTTTCTCAAGAAAAATTTTTTTTATTGATATTTAAATTATGAAAAGAAATTCTATATTGATTAATAATGAAATCTATTAAAGCGTATAATTAAAAAATTGTTATTGAAAAAAATAAAAGAGTGGATTAAATAATTTCAGAAAATAAGACCATTATTTCAATAATAATTATTGGAACGTACTTTTTCATCGTGATAGAACTTTTTCTTTTCAATCAATTTTAACTTCCTTCACAGAAAAGTTCCTTCACAATCAATTTTAACTTCCTTCACTGAAAAAGATTCGCATCATGGTGTTTTCGCGAGCAAATACGCCGGATATGAACTCTTCGCACGTCAACGATGGCGCGTCGTCAGACTCAGTCTTTTTATACGCCGCAGGTCGTCCCTGAATCCTTCCAAAGGACGCCGAGAGATTCGCTGAAACACTTCATGCACGAACGTTCGATTACGTTCTTCCGCTGGACCACCGGCCCGCATTTTCGGTTCCCGCGGAACCTCTCGCGTGCAGCGACACGGATCAAAGCGTGAAACCGGGATTACGAACGAAATCGAGCCGCCGTCTCGATCTGTGTTCCGACGACAGGTGCAACTTCTTGGGAGCCGCCACAGGTGAACGCGCGTGATAATGCACCGGATGGGATCGATGCTCATCAGCAATCTCCATTAAGGAACTAATGATACACGCGAATGCATGCGTCCGTTAATGTGCGAACTTTACGCGTTTTAAAATATCAAACAGCGAGTTCATTATTTCTCGATTGCTGTTGTTCATAGAAATTCTTTACGGACAGAAAATTTACTTTATTTCATTTATTCGATGTGAGTCTATTTTATCAAATTTTATTCATATTTATTTTCGTCTTCAATAAGATTAATATTGTTCAGTTTTTATTTGAAAATTCTACATTTTACTTATGCATAAAACGTTACAATAAAGAATTACTTCGTGCTTTTTGCTTTATCGTAAAATTTTCTTGTCAACAGACGACGTGCTCTTGCATTTGTAAGCGAGACGAAAGAAATTTATCGAGCGTATCGAATTCGCTTCCGCCTTCGTACAATTTTCAATCTTTAGCGCATCACGCTGAGAGTCAACAATACCGCGTCTCGCTGATTTATCGGCCCTCTCGCACATATAAACGATTATGCAAATATCCAATCATTCTTAAGAGCATTTTAATTAATACATGCGTGAGAAATTTGCGGTGCGTACGCGTCTGCACGCGACGTATGTACGCGCCCATTGTCCCCGCGTCGTTGCGCAAGCTTCATCACTTCCTCCGGCCGCGAGGGTCCGCGACCAATTAACGCTAATTATTGGGGACTGCTAATTCACCGAGGGAGTGCGCCGAACTTATTTCCCCGTGTGCGAAGGTCGCGCCGTAAATTGTTTGCTCGATAAACCGGAAGCACGCGAATTCCTTGAGTACGCCAGTACGGACACCCGTGCACGATAGCCCGTAAGAATGCGAGTAATTAATTCGTCCCAACTGAGTGCGCTTTGCCGCATGCTATCCTCGTGGCACGTCGCGTGCTTCGTAAATACTGTTCCTTAATAGAAAAAAGTATGTGCAATTAAAACGGATTCATGTTTCATCAGTTTTACAAAAAAAAAAATAAACGTTTGTAATAAAAATAAAATTATAGAAAACTCCACAAAAAGAGTAATAGAAAAGAATTTTATACCCCTATCGAGCTGCCCCCCCTCCACCTTGCACAAATAAAAAAACCAATAGCGCAAAATTATAAGCTATTTATGAGTTTTCATATTCCGCAAATTAAAATTTTTGAGCTCGTCACGTTGAGCATGAATTTAATGTTTTTCGTGGGGAGGCTGAGTCGATATCGGCCCCCACCGCTTAAAAATGAAAATATTGGATCAATCTTTACGGTGGAATTAAGAGCCATTTATGAGCTTTCGAACTGATATAGTTTCGATTTTTAAGCTCACCCCCTTAGTCCTCAAACAACCCTTAATCGATATCGACTCAGCCCCCCCCCCTACGAAAAACATTAAATTCATGCTCAGCGTGACGAGCTCAAAAATTTTAATTTGCGGAATATGAAAGCTCATAAATAGCTTATAATTTTGCGCTATTGGTTTTTTTATTTGTGCAATGTGGGAGGAGGGGCAGCTCGACAGGGGTAAATTTTATATTTCTATTAAGTGTAATTTCACGCAATTTCTTCTTGTCTTGTGAATTTTTATTTTATTATTATGCATCTTTCAAAATTTTTTGGTGAACGCTTTTATTAAGAAAAAAAAATATTTGCATCAGATAAAATATTATCAAGTACTTCTCGTTGAGCATTCACATACTTTTCCACGTTTGCTCTACATTTCCTTTGACAAGCCGAGAAAAATGTTCACTCGACAGATACAAAAAATCGCATTAATTCGCATTAGTAATAATTTCGCTTGCTTAACCGTGTGAGAAATGGCAATTATCGAGATAGATTGCTCCGCGTTCATAGATCGTATTGATTATCATAAGTATGTCTCAAGTTTAGCCCGTACGTACGTCATAAGGTCGCGGTCTCCGCCTCGGGGGAACACATGATCATCGATAGAAATCCGACTTCTACTTACGATATAAGATCGAGGCGGTGTCCAGTTTGGCGCAGGATTCCGAGGCGAGCTTCGTGCGTGTGTAACACTGGTTGAGAGCTTGAGAGAACACCTCGATAACGTTTCGCGACCTCTGCTGCAGCCGGATACACCGTACGCAGTCTTTCTCGCCGTATCTGCAACAAGCAAATACCATAACATTTACATTTACATAATTCTGTATAATTATATGCCGTGTGTTATAGTATTATAATATTCGATTCCCACGTTCCACTTTTTTAATACGATAACACTTGTTGAAAAAAAAAAGAAATCTTTTTATCTGATAACGCTGTATTTTTAATCTCTATTTCTAATTAAAAATCTATACGCAAATCTGTGAAAACACAAATTATTTAATTTTCACAACAATGAAAGGATGTCGTTTGCACAAATCGCGAGCATCATGAGAATAATATCGATCGTTAAAAAACTCGTCATCAAAGTTATTTTAAAATACTTTATATCCATGTTTCTTATCCTTGAGATTCATGAATTTCTCACAAATTAAAGACATGCTGACATAAAATAATACTAATGGCTGTATAATAGGAGCGCGATGGCGTCTCGATTAGAGCACGTATTAGTGCTTTCGTGACGAGCCTTTCGTGTATTAACACTCGGCTTACCGCGGCACAGGAAGTTGACAATGACAAGTGTAAAAAGAAAAAAAAAAGAACAAGGATTCTTCTTGTTGCGATGCCAACGACTCGGTGTGGCAACATGCGACATCCCGTTACCTCGAAGTCGTCTGAATTAAAAATAGAAGGAATTTCGCTGGAGAAAATTGTAAAAATTAAATATATGTAAAAATAATGATCCGCCAAATTGTTTGCTAGTCAATTTTACGTTCCTCGAAGCATCTACAATTAAAGAGATCGCTTCGAGACACCGCGTACATCGTCAAGGTTTGTCTTGGCTGGAGGTATTGGCTTTTAAAGACGGTTTAAAAGCAGGCTAAGATAAAGAAGAGCAAACAAAGTAAAATAGAACAAGCGGATAAATGTTGGTTCGCGCCGTGAACATCTGGGAAAATCCATTTTGTGGAAACGTGTAGCATTTGTGCAAGATAATGGGAACCGGTATGTACAGGGCGGCACGTTTTGCTATCGCGCTATCACGGCGCGCTATCTACTCGCTTTTCACACACGATTACGAAAATGACAGTGATTGCGGAGGAGTCATTTGTCCGACGGTATCCCGGTGGTGTGTGCACCGTGTGTTCGCGCAACGAAAACGCCGTCACGGTAAAGATGTTATTTAAATAATTGCGAGCTATTAGGGTAACTGCATAACGTGCATCCAAAGGCACGTTATATTTGCATTATAAAGGGTTACGGCGCCGAGGAATATTATCCAGCTCGGTTTTACACGTAAATTAATAATTAAATAATAAGAATATATTAGGAGCCTATGAATTTCGATAACATAAAGACGTATAAATTGATATAAAATTATTCTTGCATAAGCAAAGTGTTCTATCTCCTATTAAATTTTTTTTCCAACGCAGACGCAATTTTCTTTTGTATCCTTACGCAAAAGCATGTAAGATCACGTCCACGAATTAGCGTAATAACGTTAGAAGTATTTCAACCAATTTTCCGACACAGTGAACACAGAATAGCGCAATGACATCGAGATGTGAGTCGAAATACAGCTCTCTCGACGGACGTAAGTACGCGGATGTGAGTTTACGACGTCACTGCATACCTGCGCGCGTATAATTGTAACTGCGAGGCAATACCTATCGCGCCGATATTATGCAACCCGTGAGAAACGAGCGTGTGGGCCCGCGCTCTTACCGTGGTCGCGTGGTCGCACCGGTCCCCGCCATATATAGGGGTCCCAGGAACCGCCCGTGTAAACGGCTTTAAGAGAGCAACAAGCTTGGGAACCCTCCAGATATATTCGCCAGCTGGAATGTTATACGATAGGTTTTGTCCGTATCGCGCGATCGTGCGAGCGCTCTCGGCTGAATTCGGAGTATTCAGCCGCGGTGCACGTCCTAATGATGTCATATCTCCGAGTTTCTCGTTGCCGGCGCAGCCACACACAGCCACGAATTGCATCAGAATCGTTGAATTAGAAAATCAGACGTACTTATCTTCCGACCAATTATTTTTTCTCAAAATGGTAAAGTGAATCGGAGAATGAATATGCAAACTTACAAAATTGAAACATTTTTCTACAATTTTAAGTGAAATTAAAATATTGAGCCATTATTATACCTTGCTTTCTAAAATGCGTTAAGTTGATACAGATAGAAATTCAATTTCTGGTGAAATTTACTTCCTTTTCTATTAACTTTCATATCTTGCGATCAGAATATTTTCTTATCTTTCACTACAATATTTCTTCTTGCAATAATATACTGTGTTGTGTGTATTCTACTAAATCGGGCGATAGCTTATCAAGATAATAAGTTACACTGAGTTGTTCCGCTATAAACAACTTACGGAACGCAATTAATTAACGCGCTATCGGTTTTTGTGTTTCGTGACGCAACCAATGCAATAGAATTTACATAATCCGAAATGCAATTTAAATTGCAGGCAAGTGCAGCTGTCAATCCGTGCTGTTCGTGAAAAGAATTTCAGACACGAAAGCGGAAGACACAACACGCAGATGGGTAATGTCTCCGTCGTTTATTATTTATTTCAGAGACGTTTTTATTTCGCAATCGCCCGTAACACGCGCTATTTCATTTTGCATTATTCTACCTTCCAAATTACGATCGGAATTGCGTTTACTCAGAGATTCATTACCATCCGACTGGTATCTCATCGATAATCCATAAATTGCCTATTGCACTCGAGCCAAATTTGCATAGCTGCGCACACATTGTAGGACCGGATCTCCCACGCGCAATATAAAACGCAATTCCAATTCCAAAATAGCAATTTGCCATAAAGAAACATTTAATATCCTATAAAGAAACATTTAATATCCTTTTATAACAAATAGAGGATAAATATCGGAGTTAGCAAAAAAAAAAGGCATTTCTTGTGGGCAGTTTATCCTACTTTTTTTTTTCCTTCTGTGAGTAACTGCACCTCAGCGTGTGTGGCTTTAACTAATGACCGCTTCAATTGTCAACGGTGTCGGAATCCGGGCCCTCACAATTAAAGTGACAAATGAGCATGCGCGGGGGCCAGCTCGAAGAATTCGCGACAATACACCGTTCTCGACGTTGGAGGAGCGTTGTCCGTCGCGTCGTCAACGAGCTTAGAGAACACGAAGGTGTAGGATACGTGGAAACTGGAGGAGAGGCAACCGCACACCACCTTCGGCTAGTCACTCCTCCGTCTTCACGGAGATTAATGGTAGAAGATGGTATGCAACGCGGAGAGCGAGACAGGCTCTCTGTTCTATCCGATCGCTGGAGGTGGGGTCCGTTCAGCGAGCTTGCATCCCCGGCGATATATTCTCTTCCGATGCCGTTTTTCAGTCGCCTAGCGACTGTTATGCTATGAAATAACGCATAAGCGTGCGCTGTACCGCACGCTTCACGAGCGAACGTCCGCGCTCAACGGCGCCATTTTCTAATCGATCATTAAAACATTTTCGAAGAAAATTACTTCTTTTGAGAAATGGAAAAGGTATTTTTATAACGTTGAAAATACATAGCAAAATTAATAACTTTTTAGAGTTATCTTGTTTTAGCTCGCAACAGCTTACACATATTTACAGACGCACATGGGATTTGCGGTCTTAAAATCACAGAGATGACTTTAGAAACCGTGTTTAAAATACAAGTATCATTAATAATCGTGATACGTATATTAAATGTTAATAGCGATGAAATTAAATACGCCCAGTTGTGTTTTACCACTCTCGCAAATGTGCAGATGAATTAAATGAACCAAATACTCGCCGTATTTGCCGGCGCTCTTCCCTTTGTGAGAAATCCTCGCGGCGGAATATAGCGATCATTCTGTGAAATCATTGCGGGCGATCTGGAGAGGCAATTTGCGCGATTTCTACACACACGGCTTTTACACGTATTGCGCTTGTCGTCCCAGCGAATTATTACGCACCGCGATTATTGCTAATAGCCGCGGGCTATTCTCGTGGGACACACATAAACGTCGCTGTCGTTTAAGTAAAGCGTACCAACGAGCGGCCTGACGTGGAAATCGAGGGAGATACGATCGATAAAGCGCGACGAGGAGAAGGGAAAAAGGCGTAGCAATTAAGCCGCGATCAAATCTCGAGCAATTAACAGCGAGTCGCTCCGCATGATATGTATGTCATATCGATCGCGGTCATTTACATACTATTCAAAGTTTATTACGCGTTTATATCTACGTGTTCGGTACGATAAACCCTCCGGAGAAGATTGCGCGATATGTCAAAGGTGAATTAGTGGTCTAGCCAGTGATGCAAGAAACAAAAAATCGAATTTGCAATTAACATTTATCACGATTCACGTCACGTGACACATCACGATTATGTCAAGACCAATACGAATACTAAATGATTAAAGCAAAATACCGCAATAAAAAAGTTATTCCTTTTTCTGTTTAATTTTATTAATCCTAAAAGACAAAAACAAAAATGATTAATTTTGCAAAGTATTTCTATGTTAAGAAAAATATCTCTTCTGCTTCTGAAAGAATAACTTTTTAAAATTAATTATGCAATAATAAACAAAAGAAAAAATATAATATTTCGGATTGTTATCTGAAAAAAGCTTTCCCAGATCGTAAACGCGAAGAGGATCGAAGATATGATTTCTCGGAATATTCATAGCGCAGTAGCTCGTTAACGATTCAACATGAATCGCGAAGTATATGGTCGTGTCTAGAGAAGAAGAGAAACAACAAGAAGAGAGAAGGGTGGGCTCTCACGTGTATGCCAATTTATGCATACTTGACCGGACAACACCCACATGGCTTCGTGAATGTTCAGATGCGTCGAAGAGCTATCGATTGGCGCGACGAGGATCTCGAACTTTGGATCCCTGAGATGCAACGTTTGAAACTCTGCGAAATCAAATCGTTTGAGTAGCGAAATGGCAAGACAATTTTCCGATTCTAAAATATGTAGAAACACACCAAGATCTTGTTTCCAGCATTTATAAATTAATACGATTTTTTAATTCTTCAAAACAATGGCCGCAATGTTTTAAATAGAACTCACTTGATCCGCATTTAACTCCACGGTAATATAACAGAAACGAGGAAAGAGGACGACGCTGAGAGCATCGATTTGGGGTGCGGGGAGGACCTGGCGTTTCGCCATTTCGTTTTACGGCTCTCGTCCTCTTTCTGGAATTAACTTCAGGTTCGCGATGCGCGCGCGACGCGAGTCTAGAGAGTCAGTTATTTTCGTTCCAGACGAGTCGCAGACGTCGCGGCATCCCCGGAGACATATCGGCGAGCTAATTTAACCTTAACCCCTTCACACCCTTTCCATTTCCCGCGACGACAATATCCCTCCCGTCGTTTTCGTCGTCGAATTCTGCCTCCTTGGTAGGAAAGAGATCGCTCCTTCCTGCGCTCGAATCATCCGCCGACATTCCCCTGTCTAGACTCGCAGTAACTTATATAGAAAGTAAAAGTCGCGTACTTTCGCTCGATTAAGTACAAAGCTCCGATTTTGAATAATAGCACAAATTGAATTGAAAATCTTCATCGTTCGTCAATTTTTGTTTTATAAAACTGCCCACAATTAAACTTCGAATTAAAGTTCTACTAAAATAAAATCCAAAAAATCTGTAATTTAATCTTTCATAAAAGTTCTTTTAAAAAATTTCAAGAATTGAGATACGTTATATTTAGAAAAAAATATATTGCTATGTAAATTTATGTTTTCCTGAATATTACACGAGAGCCACAAATACATTTCTTCGAAATGCATTGTACATTAGAGCATCTCGACGTTAACAAAAATGTAAGAAGATTTTGAGAGATTTAACATCATTAGAGACGCGTGCAATAGATAAACATCGTTCGTTGTTTCTTCCAACATTATCTCACGCAGTAGCCCGTTTAACGGCATTTACATATGCGACAAGCGTCGCAAATACGACATCCTAGTTACAAGTGCATCGTTCTGTGAATACACAATGTACACCGTTACTCCTAGCTCCGGTGCCGTCGTCTACCGAACGGAATTCCGGCCAACTCCGTTTTATCTTATTGTCAGTAAATCAGAACTTCGATACTTACGGCGCCGCGCTTTCGGACTTTTATGCGTCTGTAAACTTTCGCGACGACCGTTCGCGGCTTTTTAAGACTTTAACGCCTTAGCTTGAAGATCTTTGTTGATAAGAAAGTATCGCCTCCAAACGCGATAATTCAATTCTGCTGCATGCATAGAACGAAATATAAGAGTAAAGTTCTACTAGTCAAAAGAAAAATAATAATAATGTGCAAATTTATAAGATATTAAAAACTGATGTTAAAGGCAAAACAGAATTTGCATTTATCGCAAATTGCGAGAAAAAAATCGTTAAATAATTTTAAATTTTTTCCAAAATTCTTAAATTAACTTTAAAAGTTTAATTCTCCGCTTCTAAGTTTCTGTTAAATAAATTTTTCTCCAAAAAGAATCAATTCGAGAAATAAATTTTTATTACGTTGATTTTTATATTTAACGACAAAATCCTGTAGCGCAAAAATCGCTCTCGCAGGTGCGAATTTTTTAGTTAATAGTACCTGCTAACCTAAGTGGAACTGACGCGTTCTTCGATATAGGAAATGTGCACGATTTGTCGGGTTAACTGACCTGTCCATTAGCAGCACGTTATCGCCTTTCCTCTCGTGGCAGTAGCCCCACACCGGTATCGAGTTAAAGGTGATGTTAATGGTGGAATACTGAATGGGCTCGTACATTATACCTCCGGCGCCCATTCCGCTCACCTGCATCACGAATTCGCCCTGATATTCTGCAGGAAAGTAACAACCCCCCGTGGTTTTAGATTCGGAATTGGGAATGTAATCTCGCAAGACTACGCTCATTTCACCTGAAAAGAAAAAGTGTCTCTATTAGAAAATGTTGAACATACTGAAATTCTAATATTAAAGCAAACATTTTGATGAAATAATTAATTCATTGAAACTAAATTTGGAACAAATTTTAAGTGAGTTTGTCATTTAATTATAATAATAATAAATACACAAATTATAACTTAAAAAATAATTATTTTAAAATAATTATCAAAGCAAAAGGTAAACAGACAATTAATAAGCAAATAAAATATAACCAATTGTCATAAATGATGAAAAATCGTGGAAATCTTAACACCGGATTATAACGGATTCCCCGATTAATTTTGTACCGTAGACGACCTTCAAACCGGAAGTACAAGTTCATAATGAGTTTTGTAGTGAGCGCTTGAGCAAATGCACCACCCGTAACTACAGTTGCATGCAGTTCATCGCAATTATTTCAAATCATGTTGTTGACAGTTAGACGGTGTAGACTTTGTTACATATATTTTAGTATGACTAAAAATTTAAATAGTACATTTATCTTACATATCGCAATTTCGATTATTTCAATATTTTTGGAAAATAAACAATTACATTCTATAAAGTATTAACATAAGATATTATAAAATATTAATAAATATGACACAAGTTGTAAAAATCAATATTAAATTGCCAAATTACGTGTTGTCCAATTCATTCTTTGATTTACACACATATGTTAAAAGAAAGGTGTCCGGTAGACACAATATTGTGTCTCGACAATGCAAAGAATTATGTGGCACACAAAACAGTGACTAAATTCGTGCTCTCACACTCACATGTCGTAAGTTCACCAGCCCGTGAAAGGTCATTAACGTTACCACTAAGTGGTCCCGAGAGACAGGTGCGACGATGACAGGTGGGATCACCAGCGGACTCAACGAGTAACACTATCGCTTTGCTTTCTTTTTTTTTACACGGTATACACGTGTATAAGAAATGTAAATAGCGCCTCGCCCCGATTGACGTGCATAAATGTATCGCGAATATTATTTCCTTAGCAGTAAATAATAGAAACATTTATCTAAAATTGATTTCAACGTTTTTAAATGACGAAATACATCCAACAATAAGTGGCAAGAAATATATATACATTATATTAAAATATATTGTATTAAAATTTCTTTTGATAAAATAATCAAAATTGTAGATAAATTTGCCGTTTCGTAATCTGAAAAACCGCAATATTTATAAAAGTCTGCTCTGCAATAAAAATTCTGCAGACTGCCACTCTTGTGAAACACGTTTCTCTACAAAGTGTTGATTGAAAATCACTGATATTATAGTTGGAAGTCGGGCAAACTATATTGCAGTTGGCCTCAGGTGGCCTTTTTTCCACCTGTCTTTCTTTCTCGTTACAATCAATGTCCGTGCAAAAGCCGTCATTGTAAATTACTTCACGCATGATCTGTAATAGAGACCGAACAGCGATCAAAGCTCTCGCAATCTGTGCTGCGGCGATCATTAACGAGGAGCATTGTGCCTTATACATGTTGCGTATTTTCTGCGACTCGACGTAACCGCGAACATCCTCCCTCGTCCAATCGTGCAATTGCATTGTAGTAGGTAGCGGTTTGAAAGCTTGATCGTAAGGTTTCTGGCAGGCGAGACGCATGCACATGACGAATAAAAAACGCATCCTCCCGGTTATTATTGTCCTGCGGACTATAATTAACCCCCTCGCGCTGGACGACAGCGAGAAATATTCTGTGCTCAAAGAAATGCGTCGTGTAATATATAAAAGGATTGCACAAAAAATAATTGGAGACTCGGAGCATGTCACAAAAACGCAATCATAATGATAGTATTTTGTCAGAACATGAAGTAGAAAATAAAAAAAGATTATTGATTAAATGATTAAATATTGATTGAGTACGAAACAAGCTTCAGCGAAGAATAAGCAAAAATAATAAAAAAATTATTATTTTTTATTTAGCTTCAAGTATATGTTATTTTGGTAGAATCCTGAGAGATTTTTACATTAAATCATTGTGATTGGCGTAAAGAAATGATTGTGATTTATGCGGAACGTATTGCACAATTCTTTCGACTCTGCATTATTACGATAAAATGAATCGAATCGAAAGCGGCACGCTTTAATTCTTTCGGCGAGCGTGCAGAGATTCCGGATATTATTAATTGACCGATAGATAATCGAAGTCGGCGTGACGGCACGAAAGTCTGGACGCGAGATACGGCGTGTAGCAAAAGAAATAAATGATAGAACGAATATAAGAAAAGGCGGCGGTGCTTACGTTCATTTTATTAAGGGCTACGAACGACGGAAGTGGGATCAAGTTTTTCCCACAGACCCCTTCTTCAGCAGCACCTATGCGCAGCATACCTTTGTAAACACGTGTTATCTTCCGACGATCTGCGTGATTACCGCGCTAGATCAAGCAGTCGTCGAGCGCACGTCTCGATCCTTTCGACGTCGTATTTATATGACGAACAAAAACCACTAAAATTAGATTTCTTACAAAAAAAAAACAATTTATAATTATTGCTCGCGAAATTCGCAGATTTAGTTCAACTACGCGCTCGAAAATTTCTTTCAGAGAAATTGGAAATTCAGTTGTCAAAAAACTGATAAAATAAAAAACTTGCTGCAAACTTCTCGTTTCACTCTTCAACAGTCTTTGCGAAAACTCCTTCCAAATCGGAAATCCTACTGATATACGCCGCCGGCGCAATACATCTGCGTATGCAACATTAATTTATCTCGAAGCGTAATTTCCGCTCTAATAGGCGCCATCAATACGGATCTCGCGAAGGGCGCGAGAAGATCGGTGCGCGCTATCTCTTCGATCGTGTTCAATGTCTTCGAGAGACACATCCTCCGGGCGATGCGACGCCGAGAACGCGTGCAACTCTTCGTTTCTGATGCGGTACAGGATGCATTCCTCGCGCGCAACCGCCTATGGGTACCGGCCGGCCAGCGAGACGCGGCGCAATTACTCGGAGGACTTTTTCGTTCCGGTAGGAGGTGTTTCTCTCATTCTTTCTCTCGCATGCATGCATTTGCGCTCTATCTTATCGTTTTCTTTCATCTACATAAAGGACGATCAACTGTCCCTCTTACGTGACCTTCATTTTCTGCCTCATCCTGCAACTTCTTACTCGTCTCCCCTCTCCTCTCACAAATCCCCTCCTCTTCTTGCGACGGTGTTCCAGATGTTCGCACGCAGCAGTCCCCTTAATCAATCGGGATTATCGATAAACAGTGAGTAATCGATATCCCACTGCTCTCTTTATAGCTCTTTAATCTTATCTAAAAATACGTCGCATTATAATTAGCGAGCATCACGCATCGCGCGATCATCTTTCCGCTTACGGCGCTCGTGAGAGGCATACTTCGAGATACCCGAAGATCTCGGGAAACAATTACTTATGTGTATATTTGCATAACTGCGAGTAATAAAAATCCAGTTTGCCGATATAGCGGCCGATAGCAGCATCAATAAATTATTTAATTAAATACTAAAATCAACTGCGGTTTTCTTGGAAGAAATCTACATCGTTAAGATGCGAAATAAGATTAAAGTACACGGCTTCGCAGATGATAACTCCTTTCTTGATATTGAATTGTATTCGTCTTAAAGTTGTCAGCGAAACTTTGTTAGTTTCGACATAAAGTAATTATTCAAAATATTTTAATTACAAATTGCAACTTTTGATCCCTCCTATGATAATTGGTTGAGTTCAGCAATTTCATCGAAGTAATGTGAGCAGAAAATACGTCGGTTAATAAGTCCGATCTTTTCGATTACGAAGACGAAGCATTGCTCTCTTTCTCGTCAATTCCATTTCCTTTTTCTCGTTCACATGCCTTTCATCTTCGCTCCGTGATTACTCGAGATTTCCTTCAACCTTTCCTCCGCGTTCCTTCGCCGAGCGATTCGAGTTCCATCTCGCGAAGAGATGCCAGGTGTTTGCGTCCAGGAGGGTCCTTAATCCGTACCTCTTGGTGAATTCTTAATGAACGCAAGAGACTCGATATATGCCGAATGATCGCTCTGGAAATTAGAGGCTTGCGTCTAGAGAGAGGACGGGACGCAACCACGCATTATTTTAAGAAGGGGCTTGCGTTCGCTCTATCTCCATCTTTATTGACGATTCTCGGATCAAAAAATGGAAAGACGCGACGTTCTTTTCTAATTTTCTTTTCTTTGCAAATCATTACAAATTTATGAATACCAGAAAGAGATGTGTGTCATTGATATAAAGAATTTTAGAATCTCATAAACAAGTAGGTAATAAATTGTTACGAGCGTAAAAACACAAAGAAGATATAACAATGCAAACCTCTTTAAGCTGCGACAAAAATCTTCTCGCAGAGAAAACTAAAATGTCACTTGATGTCGCAAGCATTCAAATATACTCGCTCGAAGATAAAAGGTCAGGAAATTAAGGGTTTCCACTGCGAAATTGACGCGAGTTTTCTTCATATTGCGAAATCGCAGTCGCAGATCAGATCGACTCGACGCGAAGATTGACGTCGATTTCGCGATCGTGCATCATGGATTAGACGATAAATCGACGATCGAACGACCTTAAACCTCCTGCGTAATGGAAACCGACGAGGCCGAGGCTAAGTCGGTTATGAAATATCGGCGCTCGTTGATCTCACCTTTTGCGCGCGAATCGATGGTACCGTTTTCTCGGCGTTTAACTCGACGTCCAAGCTCGATCCTATCGCCGAGCTTCGAGATCTACGTCTCGGCGCAACGCGGCTCGGAGAGAGTGAGAGAGAGAGAGAACGGTTTTCAAATTACCCGTAAGATCTGCCAGAGGATCGCTTGCACACTTTCCCGATTAGATCGGGAGGTCAGACTGTGAAACCGTGCGAAAGGTGTGGCCCGGCGTATCGAGTGCACCGCTGCGGCTAATGTTGTTTAATAAGACACTCGAGATGTAACGAGTGTATGTGCAAGTCGCTGCTATCACAATTTCACAATGATTTATCGCATAGCCGCCGGTCTATCATTTCAAAACGCATAATCATCGCAAGACCTGAGACGATAATACGGTAAGACATACGGGAGAAAACTACGGAACTTTCAGTTTGCATTTTATTACACATGTGATTGTATCAATTAGTTTTCACATTTTTATAACAGAATATTGAAATTCGAGCTCATGTGCGACAAAGCAAAACACATTCCATTCTTATAGAAATTTTGCAGAAATCTTGCATTCTTTTATTGCAGAAAAATTTATAAATGTATATGAATTAATAAAGTAATTTTAGATTTCCAAAATAATGTGCGACAAAGCAAAACACATTCCATTCTTATAGAAATTTTGCAGAAATCTTGCATTCTTTTATTGCAAAAAAATTCATAAATGTATATGAATTCATAAAGTAATTTTAGATTTCCAAAATAATGTGCGACAAAGCAAAACACATTCCATTCTTGTAGAAATTTTGTAGAAATCTTGCATTCTTTTTGCAGAAAAATTCATAAATGTATATGAATTAATAAAGTAATTTTAGATTTCCAAAATAATGTGCGACAAAGCAAAACACATTTCATTTTTATAGAAATTTTGCAGAAATCTTGCATTTTTTTATTGCAAAAAAATTCATAAATGTATATGAATTAATAAAGTAATTTTAGATTTCCAAAATAATGTATGCTTTTATGCGCTATAAAACGTGAAGAATATTTTGTGCCGCTATGTAATTCCAGAGCGTCTTTCACCCATTATAATACGCATATATTCGCTTAGTGTCACAAACTGAAATTATGCTAAAACAATGTGGCAAGCAGGCCGCGGTCTACTCCTACGTCCGTGTCATTATCTACAGCTAAAAAAAAAACACACGTGAGAGAAGACGGGTCTCGCGCTAGCTAACTCTCGGCGACACAGCTTCGATAAATTCCCCGGCGCCGTCGGTTCCACCGCATAATCGTGTCCCGGGCCGTCCCGGAGACGAGAAGGCCAGACCGGCACTCGCGCCGGCTGGGGGAAAACTTCAAAGCCGTGCGAAAGGTGTGGCACGCGGTGCGGCACGGGGTCCCGGAGTTATGAGACCTCTTCTCGTGGGTTCGGTTCTCAGGAATCCGAGACCACCGAGTTCACTCGTATATATAATGCGCGGAGGAGCGCGCGCGCTCCTCCTCTCTTTCTCTCTTTCTCATCCTCTTTTCCTTCGTGTTCTTCCTGTTTCATATCTCAAAGCCTCCTCCCGCATACCTGTCTCTGTTTGTCTAACCAACGACTGTTCGTCAATCAGCTGCATTTCGAGAACGCGAGAGTAATCTCTCTCTTTCTCTCTCCGGCCGTTAGAACTCGGAGAAGCTCTAAGTGTAATCTCGTTTGCGCATGTCGAGCTGATCCTCGCTGAGAAACGTGTTCATCTTTGTGCCTCGATAATCGGATTGTGATGGATTTAACGGTGTCTCTTTCTACGGCATTATTTGAATTAGATAAGTTCATTTGTTATCATGTATATATATTATATATATACATATCTTAAAGATCGTTCAAAGATAAAATTATTAAGATCCCCTTTCCATATTGCAATTGACAATAAGTTTCCGGTCTCCAGCTCCGATACATACATCATTGATGAATATATCAAAATAAATTCCAAATCATTTTTACGAAAACACATTTACGAGACGCAAATCATCCTTAATGAACGCACGACAAGTATAACTCGCTTCGAATCAAAGAGTCATGGAATGACACTGAATGAAAACCTTGCTTGAATGACGCCACGTTCATTCAGTAACGATAAATAAAGGTATGCATTCTCAGATCATGATGCAAATGCAGGTTTTATTATGTCTAGCGATCTCTTATCAGAGAATTATCAAGAAAGGAAGAAGTCGTGCGGCGACTTCGACGGTAAATCTCGCATCTGCGGGTGACATCAGCGTCGCGATTATCTCAACTGTAAGAATGCCAAGTGCGAAAGCTACGAAGTGTTGAGTCTCATATTTGTTGGTCACCTGAGACTCTTAAGACTGCATCTAGCTGTATCGCATAAATAACTTATGTACCGCGCAGCGAAATTCGCTACCCGTTAATAGGTGAGCGGCACACCGACAGTCCTGCGCGCCTTTTGCTTGAAAAAGTACGCGAATCCAAATACAATCACCGATTTGGCAATGTCAATGCGAATCTTCGGAGAATATTCTCAAAATCTTTTTCAAAATTGTTACAATCGAATTTTCAAATAAATTTAAAGCCTCAGATATTTTCTATGTTCAAGTTATACAAACGTTCGACGTAACTCAATGCGTATATGCAATATGTGCAAGTTCGTAAAATAAGTGAATCTTGATAATAATTTTCGCATTGGCAAGTTGCGTTGCAAATGCTTCGCGATAGATCGGAATTATGAGTAGATTTATTGCGCATGAAGCTAGAAAATTACAAAAAAGGGCTGTAACTAGTTTCGAGCAGGTCTTTTCAAGTCAAAAGAATCTTATAGCATGAGGCGGAATAATTCGTGCATGCATAATTCAAGCGCATTCATGTGTACCCAAGTAGTTTGTAGAGAAACATGGTTACGAGCGTGAAAAGAGAGATGCTATGAATAATCGAAATCATTCTGAGGGAGGGAGGATCGCATTTGCGTTTGTCATCTCGACTTGCGGTTATCGTTAAGGAATGCTAAAGAGATCTACCAGCCGGTCGGTCACTCCCGTGTTAGTCACCTGAGCCTCTGACGAGTCCGTATCGGAGTTCTGCACTGCAGATAAAGAGTTATGCGCATGCATCGTGAAGATACAGGACGTCCCGAAATTGGTTCCCACAAAAATATATATATATACATGTAAAAAAATGATTTTATTAAATTACTTTTATCTCACGTCATGAGACATAAATTATATCATTTACGTATCGTAATATAGAAAAAAGAAGTAGCGTTGCTTTGAATTTTACTACATCAAATAGTTTACTTTTAGATGAAAATTGTAAGTGAATTTGAAAGAGAAGATTTTTGTTTTCTTTCCTCCTATTTCCTACATTTTTTTAGTAGCAAAGTATACTTTATCGAATTATAGAAAATTGTAATGAAAAAAATATCGTTCGCCTCGCGAGTCGATACTTTTGCAGCACCTTGTACAATTATATTCGCGTGCCCGTAGCCGAGCATATACAAAAGGATCTCGAGTCGGTGTTGCATGCCTGTTTACAAGGAGAGCCGCCCGAGTAAACCGATACCGGTCTGATAGAGAGGAACTCGAACATAAACCGCGTTACAAGCAAAAATAAATCGAAAGTAAGAACGAGAGAAACCGAGGATCGCCGGTCGAGGGAAGCTCTTAATCGATCGCATACACGGATCCCTTATCGGACTCCAATAAATTACGGCAATAATAATAAGCTCTGTTAACATCCTGCGTGTACGCACTATTATATCTTGGAATATTTCCGTAACAAATTTTTCTCAAGGTAGCAAATTTCTCACGATTCAACTTTTATAGCAAACTATAGTTATATTTCTCTCAGCGATACATTTCTCATCGTCACTTTCGCTGCACATTTAATACCTTTTTCAATATAAATCGTATATCTTTTAATTTCTCAAGAATTAATTAATTATCAATATAATTAATAATTTTGTATTTCTAGCGCCACTAATATTTAATTTAACCTCCAAAATTAAACATTCAACAAAAAATGAATTAAATATCCATACTTGCAGCGCAGGACATCGCACGCAAATTCCTCAATGCCGAGCTTCGACTAACGCGTTTATGTACTAGAGTGGAATTATAAATCTCGCCTGTTGCACTCGCGTCAAAATTCATCTGTGCGTTCGCGACTTCGTCGTTCGCTTTGCGTGACTAGAACGACATGCAGATGCTGCTACCTTCTGCGATATATAAACGAGCCCTCAGACGCGATAATGGTCCCACCGTGCGCAGCTGGATGCACCGTACACCGTGGTTGTCATAAATTATTCCTTATTCATTGCCGTGTCGCCATCGTCGATGGATGACAGATGGATATACCGATGCACCGATGCGGCGCGTCTGCCGCCGCCGATGCAATTGCAGTTCAATGAAGGGGGACAACATACTCCTTCATATTTCAATCACGCATTTTATTCGCCAATTATCTTTTTACATTCGAACGCGAATTGAGGCTTCGCCGCGCCATCAATCTCCCTTATATTAATAATTATTTCCTATCGCGATTAATTTTTCTTCAATTTATGAGTGTAATTAAATTTTAAAATAAATAAACCGCAATCGAAGTGGATGCACTTCTGCGATAAATCCCTGCGAGATAAACACGGCATGAGAAATTCTGTGAGACACATGTGACACGTGACTCGAAGACCGGTACCAGATCATGGACCGAGCGGTGCGAGAAATGTTGTGGAGTAGTAAATTACAGTGAGAATTCTCACGGGAGAAGTGCACGTCCCTTCTCTTTCCCTTTCACGCTTTTCGGCGAACGCAAATGCGCAAACAGTGTAACAAAGTCGTAACGGCTATTATCCTCTTAAAATCACACCGATTACGCGGTCACCCAGTACCTTCGTCACGCTATCACGGCGCCCTTGCTTAAGGGAGCGCCGACCTCTGCGGGTCTGGAGAACGCTAAATAGTAACCACTATACGCAGAGGGCCCGCGCGCGCGACGCCGGTTAGATATTTGCTATCTTCGTTGGAAAACGAGCGTTTCCGGTGGCGGCGGCGGCGGCGGCGGTGCCTCGCCTTTCTCGTTCCGCGTCCTCTGTTTATCGAGCCATGGGAAACGTAACCTCGCGTATCTTGACTTTCCTTCCTCACAGAGGAAGGCGGGCGGGCGGGCGGGCGGGCGCGTCGCGTCGCCGGGTTTAAGGACCTTTACACGATGCTTAGTAACTTGCTAAGAGAGAGAGTGCTTCCTTCAAAAAATTATTACAGAGTAAAAATCATAATTGTTAAACATGTTGGAAAATTGTTATCATAAAATTTGCTACAATACAAAATTACTTAAAAATTTAAGTCTTAGGATCTTTTTAATCGCTCCAATCTACGCTCATTTGTACGGATGCTTTTTATATAAATCTTATGTCGTAACTGTTTCGCGACATAATTAGAGCCAACGGCGACATTTTCCGACCATTCTAATCTAAGACAATTTGCGTTAGGAAAGTTAACAACACGATGCGAAAATTGCATAGCTAAGAGCACGATGTAGATAAAGACGATTGTGCGGTGAGTTCAGAGGAGCCGCGGCGTTTTACGCGAGTTTCCGCGAAAGCGAGTCGCCGTCATCTTATCCAGTCATCAGATCAAAGCCGCGGAGAGGTGAGTTCCTTGTGGTACTGCGAAAGAAAGGCCGCTGCTGCACGCTCGCCGCCGAGAGGATAGGCCTCCACGCGCCGCGAGCGAGCTTCAGCTTCTGCCTACACGGCGCTCCTCGGCCGGCTCGCACGGACCTTTAGCAGGCGGAAGCAAGCTATTAACAGTCCGAGATCTTGTTCCGCCCCGATCACGTGTTTCTTTGTAACTGTGCCTTGAGTTTTTTTACGCTCATCGGCGATCAACGCCGACTGAAACGTGCGATAACGCACGGGAATTTCTAGAGTTCAATCGTGCGACTGTGCCGTTTAATTCACGCCTATTCGTTCCGGCTGGTCTTTTTCTTAATCGACTCTCATTTCCCGTCGTCTAACGCAAATTCCGAGTACAAGAGGACGAAACGGAGAACCTGATGTATTTTTTGTATAAAAAATTTCGATTATAATCTCCTTGCGAAAGGACAATTTTTTCTGATCTTCTGAAATGCAATTATTTTCAAGTAAATTAATAATCATGTAGAATTAATGAAGCTTAAAGAATTCGAAAGAGCGACAGTAATAAATCTGTTCGTGAAAAAGTTGATTAATCTTCTACGAATGTCATTTTTTGTCCAGTCATTACATTAGCTCGCTTGTGATGCATGACAATTCGTTTCATCGTACTCGGCGACGTACGCGAAGGATCAAACGATTCTCGTTTCCGGTCGACGAAGAAGCACCTCTTGCGGCAAAAAAATAATGCGAGAGCGAGTAATAGTACGTCGTTTCGTAATTATGTAATACCATAAAATCGAGATTTACGAGCGTAGCAGTGTGCGCGCATAATTTGCAAATATTAAAGTAAGCCAGGCTTGGTGATTTAAATGAGCTTTCTAAATGAATCAACGCGCTCGAATGAAAAACTGACGTCTTTGAAAGCAGACAACTAAATTAAATTTTCATTATCTTTTGAAATTCTCTAAATTTACATTCGTAATACTTAAAAGTTGCAAAATGTTCTTGAAGGCATTTTATTATTATGTCATTATTATTTCATTGAACATCTTCTGCTCGGTTCGCCCTTCCAATTAAGATATGCTTGATTGTAATAGATGATATCAGCGACGAAGAAACTTAATTAACACCGGCTACCGGTGTGTAATTAAGGAACCGCGGGAGATGCGTACAGTCTCTTTTATTGAGTAACTATTACGAGAAATTAACGGCAGCGAGGCATAGCACGCGGCTTTACGCTTTCTGAAGACAGTCTACGAGGCGAAAACTAGTGCGAGGAAGAATGAATCCTTTTCTTTCTGATCAATGGCCGAGCGCCCACTATGCGCGAAAGAAATCTTACTACGCGGGATATAAAATTCGTTACAGATTCAACAGAACAATTCGCTAATTATCAATCAAATATAGAAATTTGCATAAAAAGTAACATTTTTTAGAATAAATTGGTTAAAATATTTTATCAAATATCGATATATCTTCCGAGTTGCTAGCAATCAGAGCAGCTATCTAGTCAATGTTTCCGATTAGATACATAATAGCTGCGCTTTTCATAAACATTTTTTATCTGCAATATTCGAATATTGCTGAAATGCCAAAAATTGGTGAAATCGTGGCAAATTCTCGTCAGAGTAGCGAATGCATGTTCCTTTCCCGCGTTAACTCTGTCTTGCTCGCGATGTTCTCATTTGAAGGCTCACTGAACTGTATCGCAAAACACTGTCCGGCCGTTAAAGAATTTTTTTGAGACGCGCGATAAAAGTCTATTCTCTTTCTTTCGCTCTCGTGTATCAAGGGAATCACCATGATCCACATCCGGTGGTCCAGCAAGCGTTCCCTTTCGTCTCCCGGCCGCCGTCGCCGTCGCCGCTTACCGCGTCGCGTTTTTCGAGGTCGGTGAGCTTGCAAAAAGTGACCTTCCCCGATCCTGACAGCATCCTCATCGGGTTTCGTCCTCGCAACTAGAATCGGCCGGCTGCTTTATGCGCCATATGGCCCAAAAAACCGTCGTACCCACCGCCGCCCATGGGCGCCTACCGAAGGGGGCTCATTTGTCATCCCTTCATGATAATTATCTCCGTAATGAGTTGTGTAGAAAAAATAAATCATCTCTTTAATAATGGCTCTTATTTATATACCCGCAATTTTATTAGTGAAAAATGGCTTCGAGTTCTCGAATATCAAGATCAATGCTCTGATATTTTCTTTTTTACATGAGAATTGCATGGAATGTAGAACACTCCAAAGTTTTTATTTTGCACTTGCGAAATTAAGATCCGTGTTATAGTGACGTAAAATATGGGCAAAATATTTCTCGCGCTCAACAGTGATAAGATTAAATGGATGTAATTAAGAAAGAGGGAGACGGAGAAGTTATAGAACCAATTTAAAAGGCAATTTGCGTGCTCCTACATTAAGAAATAAAATATCTCTTCGCTCTTTTTTTAACTCGCATACTCGTATGCCCACGAAAAACGACAATATCGCATTATATTATCCAAGAGTAAAAAATTAGATATTTTTTTTATATGTCACGATGTATATCGAGTAGCCAAATGCGAAAACTTTCCGCCGGAAGATTAAAAAATCTTCTGGGCGCCCATGGTCTGCCGGTTTCTTTCTTCCGTTGGCTCATCATCGTTAATATGAGGCAACCGTTGGCAGATGCCTGATTCCCTCTTTACACAACTTTTTTCTCCATCTCCACCTCCTCCTGATTCCTTCCTTGTAATTACCGATCGCCTCTGACGGGATTCAGAATTAAGAGCTTCCGCGGGACAAAGCACGGGTATTACGACGGTTTGCGCTTCCACGAACCGATCGCACCGATCGAGCCCCGACGATTATCCGAGCGGAATCGAGCTCGGAAAATCGAACACAAGTTTATTGCATTCTCGAGCGATTTATTACGAGTCTTGCAAATTATGTGTATTAGGATAAACGAAGTTTGTCTTATTAGAATAAGACGAATAAAATAATTCGAATAAAAAAAATGCATCAATACAATTTACAAATTTATGATAATAACTTTCCTTATAAATTTGTATGTTTTTAATTAAATAACACTATATAAATTATCTATAAATATTTTACAAAATAATATTTAATTATTTAGACATTCTATATAATTATAACTGTTGAATTGTTAGAATATTTTCAATATATTAGAACTTTTTACACAAAAAAAAGTAAAGGAACGGAAACGTGACAAAAAGAATCGATTTCTCACGATTGTTAAAATGTTTGGCCAGCACAAAGTAGAAGAAAAAGAATGAGACACTTCCGATGTCGGACAACAAAGTTGAAGTTTCATATGACAATATCGGACAACGGTTGCACCGTCAGAGAGAGAGAGAGAGAGAGGAAGACAAAGCGAGTCACCACAAAAATCTTCCCGTGAGCCTTTCAGCCGGACGAAGAAGCCTCGCCGGAAGTCGGTCAACCTAAAAGACCATGATCAGCTTGGGAAACGAAATGGGAGGGGAAAGGATCCGCGGGAACGACCCTTCGTCGCGATCTACACAGAATCCTCAAACTAGTGAAAAATTCGTTTCAAAGACTTCATCCCTTTGTTAATGTCGCAAGGTTTCCTCAATTTTTTTATCGGCCACAATCTGATCTACCTTAAATCACACGCGAAAAATACGCGTATTATTTTATAGTAAAAAGTTGAAAACTGAAACCGCTCATTCCGCGCGAAATTGTTTCCTTTGCAACCGAGCATATCGAGAAGAAATCGCATCATCGTCCAGCGTGCTTAAGAAGATCGAGGCCCGAGAGAAAAAAGGCGGGCGATCGTCTCGCGTGAGCGATTCTCGGATGCAACTCTCGATATCGCTGGCGCAGCGACCTCGCGCGCGCAAAAACGCATTATGCATCGTTGCAGATCTCTTTTGCCCCGCTATCATCGGCAGCGCGATATAGTTCTCAGGCGGCGTTCTGAGGCCTTGAGAGGCAGCTGGAGGCCTTACCTTGGCATTCTTCGGCGCGATTAGGGTCGTTTAGAAGCCCCCGGATGCATTATGGATAGGGTGCATATCTCCGAGTCAATTAAAGAGCGAGCGCGCGCGTACATGCGTGTACTTTCCTTCTCCCCTCTCTCTTTCCTCCTCTTTCTCGGCGTGCCTCCGTCTTCTGCACAGCCGCTTCTCTATTTTCCTCGCCCATCATCGTGCCGTATACCTGCGCTCATTACGGCCCGTATGATGAGAAGGTGCACCGGCCATTCGACGTGATTTCACGGGCCAAAGTGGCGAGTCGACAGGGCGATTTGCGTAAAGACAATCTAGTTGACCGCCGTTTGTGTTCGCGTGCAGCCGTTCTTGCGAATACTGGGCATCAGATAATTCGGTACGAATACATTACAATTAAAAAAAAAAGTTAAAACAAAAAAAAACAATTAAGTCTTAAATTTCGCATTTTGGTTTCTTCGTATTGAAATCTAATTGAAGAAAGAGTTGTATAATTAAAAAATTCTTAGATACGATCTTGAATGCGGTTTGAAATAAACAATCAAGTGTCGGCAACATTGTTTTTCACATTAAATGGAGTCGTCTGGTGGAATGTAGATTAGATTTTCTTAGACATTGATGAACTCATTCTCAAGAAATCACTCAGAACTTCAATATGATGAACAATGTTGCTAATTATGAAGATAATTTTCTTACTTATTATGCTTACTAATTATGCTTGTATTTTTAGATCTCAATTCTAACAAATTATATGTTGGACTATACTGATTCATTCAGCTGCTATCTATAATCAACATTCACTCTTTTATGTTTAATCCTACATAGAGTGTTTTAGGCCAATCCTGTCACCCGTTGAAGCAGATTTCTGAGGTTTCTTTTATGATAATAGAAATCAATATGCGACATACTTGAGTGTGCGAATTTTTGACAATCTAATTAATCAATTTTAAACACTTTCTATTTAAAAATTATTGTAGCCTTGATAGTATAAAGATTTTCTTCTCCAAATAACCTCAGGAATCTACTATTGAACGGTGATGCAGTTGATTTGAGACACTTGTATATAACTTTTTCAAATTTTGTAAAGTGTTCTCTCTAATATTGATTATTATTGCTAATCGATGTTAAGTTTCTTGGACTTTATTTTAATAAAATGTATATAATTTTTTACATCAATTTTACCAAACTAAAAAACATCACATTCTACACTTGACTAGATGTCAAAATCGTTTTATAAATTGTCTGTTCTTTGACTAAAGTATAGCTCTACATATGTCGTTGCCAAACAATCGCATTGAATCGGTGTAATCATCACATTAATGTGTCCATTAATGGCACGTGCCATGAATGAGAATCATTCGGGAGGAGAATCATTCACTTTGCGATGGCAATCAGCTGCGGACATAAGCAGGATTGCCATTCTACAATCGGTAAAGTCTTTCTCTAAATATAATCGACCCGTTTCCGGTCGTGAAGTGACGGCAGAAGCTGCTAGCTATAAATACCTGAGTTCGAGGCATGCGTAACCGCAGGAAGTTACACGCATTTAAAAATGTATAAGCATGTAGTAGCCGTCAATGAACAAGTGCACGCGTCGAAAATGGAAATGCTTCAGTGATCAGTTGGAATTTCGATTGAACGTTTACTGTCAAAACCAGTTTTTATCTTAGAAAATAATAAATAAATCGTGTAAAGATCAAAATGCATAGTATTTCTGTTCAATTAAATTAATAAATTTATTATAAATGTTAGCGTAAAATTTTTTCCCTGTCAATCTAGAACATATTTTTTCAAATACAATTGCCTGTTTGATATTTCCTGCTTCAGAATTATATTAATTTATTTTGGATTAAATTTTCATATATTTATATCTCGAGATGCAGCGAGATTATGATGCGCACTTCCGTCATTAAGAAATTCGCAGAATCATTATAACAATCTCAAATTAAGCGTGTTGATTTCAAACACACCAATTTTTGTAATTGCATCACATTAATTTATCACAGAGAGATGAATAGCCAGGATATGCTCCAATCATTCTCACGTTCTTGAGAACCGCATCGCGGTTTATATAATAACGGCAAATAAATCATAATGAAACCATCGCAAAAAATAGCCATAATTTATCTAATTATATTGTTGCCGTGTTACAATTCTCATAATGACGTATCTAAATATTTTGGTCTTTGAAAAATCTGTGGAATTATCACCGCAATTCCAGACTGCATTATATCAGCTAAGGCTTTCAGCAATCTGTATAAATGGCATTAATTTGATGCAAAAATAAATTTCTATCTCGAAATGTGTATATCAATTGAAATATGACGCTTATCCAACCGCTGGAAGATCCTCGAAAGCATTGCCGCGATTCTAAATAAACCGCGTTAAGCCAACTGTTAAAACAGATCGCGATTTGTACAATTAGTCAAGCTGCATATCTCGAGGTGTTGTACACCGCGGCGATACGTTCGCGAATTCTCCTGAGCGAATTCTTTCGTGCGGCACAGGTACAATTGTCCTGATAAGAGAGCAGAGAGGCGGCTGCTGCAACCGATGCAACGCCGTAAGGCTGAAAATCCTGCCAGACGGCGGTAGGCAAGCCGACAGGTTGCAGCGCTTCCTCCCCACTGGAATAAATTTGTGCGAAACGCGCTCGTTTTCCTTTCCTCGTTAGTATCGCGCCGGCGTGCGATCTCGTTAGCGAGCCTCTCGCGCGGCTGGAAACGTGAAAAATATGTATCGATATTATCGTTCCGCCACACCGGACGTCCTGTCCGCGTGATTATCGATCCCCCCCGCATAACGCCATTAATTTCTGTCGCGATAAAAGTCTGCGCCAACGAAACAACTCGCAGCAAGTTTGAGAAATATGTTAAACTGATTTCGACACAAATGATCGAGATAAATTTCGAATTTTATTTATACGCGTTATAATTCATTCGACATCTCACGCACATGTTTACATTTCCATATTTAATCTAGGATTTAAAGTCAAGATAAAATTCAAATCGTGTGGGTTATGAAATTATTCATGTGTATCAATTATATACAAAATAAATTACAAGTACAAGCCAAATAATTACGAAGAAGTAATAATTTATGCTCATTGTATGATTTATGAATCAAGTTCGTATTAAGATGTCTTCTGTTTAGTTGACCGAGATCTAAAATTAATCTAGATCGGAATTTCTGGAGCGGAAAAACAATTACAAACATCAATTTTCACTCACTATACTTTTTTCAGACATACCAATTTTCTACTACAAAGGCCTCGGGCGTGCGAACATGCGCGGTTTCTACGCATAAAATCAAGGAAACAACAATGATGGTCGGGGTCGATCGTTTTCTTAAATTACCCACGATTTTCTACGTCGTCGGTGATAGCTAATTGCCAATTAGAAAGAAGCCACACAACCACCTATTTCGGTTACGCCAAAGAACTTCCGCCTATATCTACAATGAACATTCTATAAATTAGACAATTAAATTGTGGATTTAATTTTAACTATTTTTCTGATCTACGAAATGTATACAGTCTCGATCAAAAATATCAAGCACTCTTAACAAATTGAGACAATCCAAACAATATCAGTATTCACAAAAATTCATAAATTATTAAGTTTAAAAGAGGAAATGATTTCAAGTATAATTAATTACGTTTGGTAAACACAACTATTTATATGTTTTACTTCCAGCAGACCATCCAATAAAATGTTATCAATGCAATCAGTATAAACTTGGCAATATAAAGTCATTCAGCACGTAGGCGGCAACGACATGTGCTATTAATTTAAGATATTAATGAGTCATACGTGATGATAGATACACTCAGGAAGAGAGTACATGCTCTTGCACAGATTTCATCTTATAATGTATCGTAAATAAGCATTTTCTCATTATATTTCATAACGACACTAAAATAAGCCCGTAAACGTCGCTTTAAAAGGATCTGTGAAGTTAGCACGACATTATATAAATATAAAAAAAAAACAATTACAGTTCCAGTAGTACTTTTCATAGTTCTACAGTTCCTTATAAAAATAAAAAAAGTTCCGTAATTTTTGGTTCTTTGGTATAAAAATTACAGAATCTTTTTTTATTTTTATAAGGAACTATAAAACTATGAAAAGTGCCACTGGAACTGTACACTAAAAAAAAGGATTGGGATTATAATAATCCAAACTTGTTAAAAATTACTAAGAACTTTGGTAACATAGTTTCAACTAAACATATTGGTAATAATGACAAAATAATTTAATTAATGTTAACAAATAATTGTAGCAAAATTTGATACAACTTACCAAATATTACCAAACTATGTGTGATAATTATAACGAAACGATTTGTATATATAAACAAATTGTTCAGTAATGATTACCAAATTATTTGACATTTATCATAAAATCATGTTATAACTATAACTAAATGATTTAGTGAGTATTAATCAATTTTTATTAATGGTTTAGTAATAATTACCAAATTATTTGGCATTTATCACAAAATCATTATGTTCGTGAACCTAGCATATCATTTTCCAGCAAATCAAAAATAAAAGAGAGTTCTTGTCGCATGCAGTCGAGTTCTATAGTTCCTTATAGTTTTTAGTAATAGTTCTGGCGATTTTATCCAAAAAAACACCAATCGAAAAAATGATCTGCTAACTTCCCGTAGCAGATCATTTTCTAGCAGATCAAAAATAAAAGAGAGTTCTTGTCGCATGCAGTCGAGTTCTATAGTTCCTGATAGTTTTTAATGATAGTTCTGGTGATTTTATAAAAAAAAACACCGATCGAAAAAAATGATCTGCTACGGAAAGTTAGCAGATAAAAAATAGAGGACACTGAACATATATGTGATATGCTGGCCGTATATTGATAGTTCTGTTGATAATTAAAGAGTTTCCGTGTAGTTCTGAGCCAGTACATTGCTTTTCCAAAGAGTTCTGACGACTAAAATAATTAGAAAATTTTTTAACAATTATTTTACCCGAAAAACAAGCATTTTTGTACATATATGTGATATGCTGGCCGCATATTGATAGTTCTGCTAAAAATTAGACAGAGTTCTCTTCTAGTTCTGGGCGAGTACATTGCTTTTCCAAAAAATTCTGACGACTAAAATAATTAGAAAATTTTTTAAACAATTATTTTACCCGAAAAACACGCATTTTTTAGTATATGTGTTGTGATATGCTGGCCGTATATTGATAGTTCTGTTAATAATTAAAGAGTTTTCGTGTAGTTCTGGGCAAGTACATTGCTTTTCCAAAAAGTTCTGACGACTAAAATAATTAGAAAATTTTTTAAACAATTAATTTATTCGAAAAACACGCATTTTTAAGCATATGTGTGATATGCTGGCCGTATATTGATAGTTCTGTTAATAATTAAAGAGTTTTCGTGTAGTTCTGGGCGAGAACATTGCTTTTTAAAGAGTTCTGACGACTAAAATAATTAGAAAATTTTTCGGGTAAAATAATTGTTTAAAAAATTTTCTAATTATTTTAGTCGTCAGAACTCTTTGGAAAAGCAATGTACTCGCCCAGAACTAGAAGAGAACTGTCTAATTTTTAGCAGAACTATCAATATGCGGCCAGCATATCACACATATGCTCAAAAATGCGCGTTTTTCGGGTAAATTAATTGTTTAAAAAATTTTCTAATTATTTTAGTCGTCAGAACTTTTTGGAAAAGCAATGTACTTGCGCAGAACTACACGAAAACTCTTTAATTATTAACAGAACTATTAATATACGGCCAGCATATCACACATATACTCAAAAATGCGTGTTTTTCGGGTAAAATAATTGTTTAAAAAATTTTCTAATTATTTTAGTCGTCAGAACTCTTTGGAAAAGCAATGTACTTGCCCAAAACTACACGAAAACTCTTCAATTGTTAACAGAACTATCAATATACGGCCAGCATATCACACATATGCTCAAAAATGCGCGTTTTTCGGGTAAATTAATTGTTTAAAAAATTTTCTAATTATTTTTGTCGTCAGAACTCTTTGGAAAAGCAATGTACTTGCCCAGAACTACACGAAAACTCTTTAATTATTAACAGAACTATCAATATTCGGCCAGCATATCACACATATGCTCAAAAATGCGCGTTTTTCGGGTAAATTAATTGTTTAAAAAATTTTCTAATTATTTTAGTCGTCAGAACTCTTTGGAAAAGCAATGTACTTGCCCAGAACTACACGAAAACTCTTTAATTATTAACAGAACTATCAATATACGGCCAGCATATCACACATATACTCAAAAATGCGTGTTTTTCGGGTAAAATAATTGTTTAAAAAATTTTCTAATTATTTTAGTCGTCAGAACTTTTTGGAAAAGCAATGTACTCGCCCAGAACTAGAAAAGAACTGTCTAATTTTTAGCAGAACTATCAATATGCGGCCAGCATATCACATATATGTACAAAAATGCGTGTTTTTCGGGTAAAATAATTGTTAAAAAATTTTCTAATTATTTTAGTCGTCAGAACTCTTTGGAAAAGCAATGTACTTGCCCAGAACTACACGAAAACTCTTTAATTATTAACAGAACTATCAATATACGGCCAGCATATCACACATATACTCAAAAATGCGTGTTTTTCGGGTAAAATAATTGTTTAAAAAATTTTCTAATTATTTTAGTCGTCAGAACTCTTTGAAAAAGCAATGTACTCGCCCAGAACTACACGAAAACTCTTTAATTATTAACAGAACTATCAATATACGGCCAGCATATCACACATATACTCTAAAATGCGTGTTTTTCGGGTAAAATAATTGTTTAAAAAATTTTCTAATTATTTTAGTCGTCAGAACTTTTTGGAAAAGCAATGTACTCGCCCAGAACTAGAAAAGAACTGTCTAATTTTTAGCAGAACTATCAATATGCGGCCAGCATATCACATATATGTACAAAAATGCGTGTTTTTCGGGTAAAATAATTGTTAAAAAATTTTCTAATTATTTTAGTCGTCAGAACTCTTTGGAAAAGCAATGTACTTGCCCAGAACTACACGAAAACTCTTTAATTATTAACAGAACTATCAATATACGGCCAGCATATCACACATATACTCAAAAATGCGTGTTTTTCGGGTAAAATAATTGTTTAAAAAATTTTCTAATTATTTTAGTCGTCAGAACTCTTTGAAAAAGCAATGTACTCGCCCAGAACTACACGAAAACTCTTTAATTATTAACAGAACTATCAATATACGGCCAGCATATCACACATATACTCTAAAATGCGTGTTTTTCGGGTAAAATAATTGTTTAAAAAATTTTCTAATTATTTTAGTCGTCAGAACTTTTTGGAAAAGCAATGTACTCGCCCAGAACTAGAAAAGAACTGTCTAATTTTTAGCAGAACTATCAATATGCGGCCAGCATATCACATATATGTACAAAAATGCGTGTTTTTCGGGTAAAATAATTGTTAAAAAATTTTCTAATTATTTTAGTCGTCAGAACTCTTTGGAAAAGCAATGTACTGGCTCAGAACTACACGAAAACTCTTTAATTATCAACAGAACTATCAATATACGGCCAGCATATCACATATATGTTCAGTGTCCTCTATTTTTTATCAGCTAACTTTCCGTAGCAGATCATTTTTTCGATCGGTGTTTTTTTTTATAAAATCACCAAAACTATCATTAAAAACTATCAGGAACTATAGAACTCGACTGCATGCGACAAGAACTCTCTTTTATTTTTGATCTGCTAGAAAATGATCTGCTACGGGAAGTTAGCAGATCATTTTTTCGATTGGTGTTTTTTTGGATAAAATCACTAGAACTATTACTAAAAACTATAAGGAACTATAAAACTCGACTGCATGCGACAAGAACTCTCTTTTATTTTTGATCTGCTGGAAAATGATATGCTAGGTTCACGAACATCATTTTTGAGCATATGTGTGATATGCTGGCCGTATATTGATAGTTCTGTTAATAATTAAAGAGTTTTCGTGTAGTTCTGGGCAAGTACATTGCTTTTCCAAAGAGTTCTGACGACTAAAATAATTAGAAAATTTTTTAAACAATTAATTTACCCGAAAAATGCGTGTTTTTCGAATAAATTAATTGTTTAAAAAATTTTCTAATTATTTTAGTCGTCAGAACTCTTTGGAAAAGCAATGTACTTGCCCAGAACTACACGAAAACTCTTTAATTATTAACAGAACTATCAATATACGGCCAGCATATCACACATATACTCAAAAATGCGTGTTTTTCGGGTAAAATAATTGTTTAAAAAATTTTCTAATTATTTTAGTCGTCAGAACTCTTTGGAAAAGCAATGTACTGGCTCAGAACTACACGAAAACTCTTTAATTATCAACAGAACTATCAATATACGGCCAGCATATCACATATATGTTCAGTGTCCTCTATTTTTTATCTGCTAACTTTCCGTAGCAGATCATTTTTATCGATCGGTGTTTTTTTTTATAAAATCACCAGAACTATCATTAAAAACTATCAGGAACTATAGAACTCGACTGCATGCGACAAGAACTCTCTTTTATTTTTGATCTGCTAGAAAATGATCTGCTACGGGAAGTTAGCAGATCATTTTTTCGATTGGTGTTTTTTTGGATAAAATCACTAGAACTATTACTAAAAACTATAAGGAACTATAGAACTCGACTGCATGCGACAAGAACTCTCTTTTATTTTTGATATGCTGGAAAATGATATGCTAGGTTCACGAACATCATTTTTGAGCATGTGTGATATGCTGGCCGTATATTGATAGTTCTGTTAACAATTAAAGAGTTTTCGTGTAGTTCTGGGCAAGTACATTGCTTTTCCAAAGAGATCTGACGACTAAAATAATTAGAAAATTTTTAAAACAATTAATTTACCCGAAAAACGCGCATTTTTGAGCATATGTGTGATATGCTGGCCGCATATTGATAGTTCTGCTAAAAATTAGACAGATCTCTTCTAGTTCTGGGCGAGTACATTGCTTTTCCAAAGAGTTCTGACGACTAAAATAATTAGAAAATTTTTTAAACAATTATTTTACCCGAAAAATTTTCTAATTATTTTAGTCGTCAGAACTCATTGAAAAAGCAATGTTCTCGCCCAGAACTACACGAAAACTCTTTAATTATTAACAGAACTATCAATATACGGCCAGCATATCACACATATGCTCAAAAATGCGTGTTTTTCGAATAAATTAATTGTTTAAAAAATTTTCTAATTATTTTAGTCGTCAGAACTTTTTGGAAAAGCAATGTACTCGCCCAGAACTAGAAAAGAACTGTCTAATTTTTAGCAGAACTATCAATATGCGGCCAGCATATCACATATATGTACAAAAATGCGTGTTTTTCGGGTAAAATAATTGTTAAAAAATTTTCTAATTATTTTAGTCGTCAGAACTCTTTGGAAAAGCAATGTACTTGCCCAGAACTACACGAAAACTCTTTAATTATTAACAGAACTATCAATATACGGCCAGCATATCACACATATACTCAAAAATGCGTGTTTTTCGGGTAAAATAATTGTTTAAAAAATTTTCTAATTATTTTAGTCGTCAGAACTCTTTTGGAAAAGCAATGTACTTGCCCAGAACTACACGAAAACTCTTTAATTATTAACAAAACTATCAATATACGGCCAGCATATCACACATATACGCTCAAAAATGCGTGTTTTTCGGGTAAAATAATTGTTTAAAAAATTTTCTAATTATTTTAGTCGTCAGAACTCTTTGGAAAAGCAATGTACTTGCCCAGAACTACACGAAAACTCTTTAATTATTAACAGAACTATCAATATACGGCCAGCATATCACACATATACTCTAAAATGCGTGTTTTTCGGGTAAAATAATTGTTTAAAAAATTTTCTAATTATTTTAGTCGTCAGAACTTTTTGGAAAAGCAATGTACTCGCCCAGAACTAGAAAAGAACTGTCTAATTTTTAGCAGAACTATCAATATGCGGCCAGCATATCACATATATGTACAAAAATGCGTGTTTTTCGGGTAAAATAATTGTTAAAAAATTTTCTAATTATTTTAGTCGTCAGAACTCTTTGGAAAAGCAATGTACTTGCCCAGAACTACACGAAAACTCTTTAATTATTAACAGAACTATCAATATACGGCCAGCATATCACACATATACTCTAAAATGCGTGTTTTTCGGGTAAAATAATTGTTTAAAAAATTTTCTAATTATTTTAGTCGTCAGAACTTTTTGGAAAAGCAATGTACTCGCCCAGAACTAGAAAAGAACTGTCTAATTTTTAGCAGAACTATCAATATGCGGCCAGCATATCACATATATGTACAAAAATGCGTGTTTTTCGGGTAAAATAATTGTTAAAAAATTTTCTAATTATTTTAGTCGTCAGAACTCTTTGGAAAAGCAATGTACTGGCTCAGAACTACACGAAAACTCTTTAATTATCAACAGAACTATCAATATACGGCCAGCATATCACATATATGTTCAGTGTCCTCTATTTTTTATCAGCTAACTTTCCGTAGCAGATCATTTTTTCGATCGGAATTTTTTTTTATAAAATCACCAAAACTATCATTAAAAACTATCAGGAACTATAGAACTCGACTGCATGCGACAAGAACTCTCTTTTATTTTTGATCTGCTAGAAAATGATCTGCTACGGGAAGTTAGCAGATCATTTTTTCGATTGGTGTTTTTTTGGATAAAATCACTAGAACTATTACTAAAAACTATAAGGAACTATAAAACTCGACTGCATGCGACAAGAACTCTCTTTTATTTTTGATCTGCTGGAAAATGATATGCTAGGTTCACGAACATCATTTTTGAGCATATGTGTGATATGCTGGCCGTATATTGATAGTTCTGTTAATAATTAAAGAGTTTTCGTGTAGTTCTGGGCAAGTACATTGCTTTTCCAAAGAGTTCTGACGACTAAAATAATTAGAAAATTTTTTAAACAATTAATTTACCCGAAAAACGCGCATTTTTGAGCATATGTGTGATATGCTGGCCGCATATTGATAGTTCTGCTAAAAATTAGACAGTTCTCTTCTAGTTCTGGGTGAGTACATTGCTTTTCCAAAGAGTTCTGACGACTAAAATAATTAGAAAATTTTTTAAACAATTATTTTACCCGAAAAATTTTCTAATTATTTTAGTCGTCAGAACTCTTTGAAAAAGCAATGTTCTCGCCCAGAACTACACGAAAACTCTTTAATTATTAACAGAACTATCAATATACGGCCAGCATATCACACATATGCTCAAAAATGCGTGTTTTTCGAATAAATTAATTGTTTAAAAAATTTTCTAATTATTTTAGTCGTCAGAACTTTTTGGAAAAGCAATGTACTCGCCCAGAACTAGAAAAGAACTGTCTAATTTTTAGCAGAACTATCAATATGCGGCCAGCATATCACATATATGTACAAAAATGCGTGTTTTTCGGGTAAAATAATTGTTAAAAAATTTTCTAATTATTTTAGTCGTCAGAACTCTTTGGAAAAGCAATGTACTTGCCCAGAACTACACGAAAACTCTTTAATTATTAACAGAACTATCAATATACGGCCAGCATATCACACATATACTCAAAAATGCGTGTTTTTCGGGTAAAATAATTGTTTAAAAAATTTTCTAATTATTTTAGTCGTCAGAACTCTTTGGAAAAGCAATGTACTTGCCCAGAACTACACGAAAACTCTTTAATTATTAACAAAACTATCAATATACGGCCAGCATATCACACATATACTCAAAAATGCGTGTTTTTCGGGTAAAATAATTGTTTAAAAAATTTTCTAATTATTTTAGTCGTCAGAACTCTTTGGAAAAGCAATGTACTTGCCCAGAACTACACGAAAACTCTTTAATTATTAACAGAACTATCAATATACGGCCAGCATATCACACATATACTCTAAAATGCGTGTTTTTCGGGTAAAATAATTGTTTAAAAAATTTTCTAATTATTTTAGTCGTCAGAACTTTTTGGAAAAGCAATGTACTCGCCCAGAACTAGAAAAGAACTGTCTAATTTTTAGCAGAACTATCAATATGCGGCCAGCATATCACATATATGTACAAAAATGCGTGTTTTTCGGGTAAAATAATTGTTAAAAAATTTTCTAATTATTTTAGTCGTCAGAACTCTTTGGAAAAGCAATGTACTGGCTCAGAACTACACGAAAACTCTTTAATTATCAACAGAACTATCAATATACGGCCAGCATATCACATATATGTTCAGTGTCCTCTATTTTTTATCAGCTAACTTTCCGTAGCAGATCATTTTTTCGATCGGAATTTTTTTTTATAAAATCACCAAAACTATCATTAAAAACTATCAGGAACTATAGAACTCGACTGCATGCGACAAGAACTCTCTTTTATTTTTGATCTGCTGGAAAATGATCTGCTACGGGAAGTTAGCAGATCATTTTTTCGATTGGTGTTTTTTTGGATAAAATCACTAGAACTATTACTAAAAACTATAAGGAACTATAGAACTCGACTGCATGCGACAAGAACTCTCTTTTATTTTTGATCTGCTGGAAAATGATATGCTAGGTTCACGAACATCATTTTTGAGCATATGTGTGATATGCTGGCCGTATATTGATAGTTCTGTTAATAATTAAAGAGTTTTCGTGTAGTTCTGGGCAAGTACATTGCTTTTCCAAAGAGTTCTGACGACTAAAATAATTAGAAAATTTTTTAAACAATTAATTTACCCGAAAAACGCGCATTTTTGAGCATATGTGTGATATGCTGGCCGCATATTGATAGTTCTGCTAAAAATTAGACAGTTCTCTTCTAGTTCTGGGTGAGTACATTGCTTTTTCCAAAGAGTTCTGACGACTAAAATAATTAGAAAATTTTTTAAACAATTATTTTACCCGAAAAATTTTCTAATTATTTTAGTCGTCAGAACTCTTTGAAAAAGCAATGTTCTCGCCCAGAACTACACGAAAACTCTTTAATTATTAACAGAACTATCAATATACGGCCAGCATATCACACATATGCTCAAAAATGCGTGTTTTTCGAATAAATTAATTGTTTAAAAAATTTTCTAATTATTTTAGTCGTCAGAACTCTTTGGAAAAGCAATGTACTTGCCCAGAACTACACGAAAACTCTTTAATTATTAACAGAACTATCAATATACGGCCAGCATATCACACATATACTCAAAAATGCGTGTTTTTCGGGTAAAATAATTGTTTAAAAAATTTTCTAATTATTTTAGTCGTCAGAACTCTTTGGAAAAGCAATGTACTGGCTCAGAACTACACGAAAACTCTTTAATTTTCAACAGAACTATCAATATACGGCCAGCATATCACATATATGTTCAGTGTCCTCTATTTTTTATCTGCTAACTTTCCGTAGCAGATCATTTTTTTCGATCGGTGTTTTTTTTTATAAAATCACCAGAACTATCATTAAAAACTATCAGGAACTATAGAACTCGACTGCATGCGACAAGAACTCTCTTTTATTTTTGATCTGCTGGAAAATGATCTGCTACGGGAAGTTAGCAGATCATTTTTTCGATTGGTGTTTTTTTGGATAAAATCACTAGAACTATTACTAAAAACTATAAGGAACTATAGAACTCGACTGCATGCGACAAGAACTCTCTTTTATTTTTGATATGCTGGAAAATGATATGCTAGGTTCACGAACATCATTTTTGAGCATATGTGTGATATGCTGGCCGTATATTGATAGTTCTGTTAATAATTAAAGAGTTTTCGTGTAGTTCTGGGCAAGTACATTGCTTCTCCAAAGAGATCTGACGACTAAAATAATTAGAAAATTTTTTAAACAATTAATTCTACCCGAAAAACGCGCATTTTTGAGCATATGTGATATGCTGGCCGCATATTGATAGTTCTGCTAAAAATTAGACAGTTCTCTTCTAGTTCTAGGCGAGTACATTGCTTTTCCAAAGAGTTCTGACGACTAAAATAATTAGAGAAAATTTTTAAACAATTATTTTACCCGAAAAATTTTCTAATTATTTTAGTCGTCAGAACTCTTTGAAAAAGCAATGTTCTCGCCCAGAACTACACGAAAACTCTTTAATTATTAACAGAACTATCAATATACGGCCAGCATATCACATATATGTTCAGTGTCCTCTATTTTTTATCTGCTAACTTTCCGTAGCAGATCATTTTTTTCGATCGGTGTTTTTTTTTATAAAATCACCAGAACTATCATTAAAAACTATCAGGAACTATAGAACTCGACTGCATGCGACAAGAACTCTCTTTTATTTTTGATTTGCTAGAAAATGATCTGCTACGGGAAGTTAGCAGATCATTTTTTTGATTGGTGTTTTTTTGGATAAAATCACTAGAACTATTACTAAAAACTATAAGGAACTATAGAACTCGACTGCATGCGACAAGAACTCTCTTTTATTTTTGATCTGCTGGAAAAATGATATGCTAGGTTCACGAACATCATTTTTGAGCATATGTGTGATATGCTGGCCGTATATTGATAGTTCTGTTAATAATTAAAGAGTTTTCGTGTAGTTCTGGGCAAGTACATTGCTTTTCCAAAGAGTTCTGACGACTAAAATAATTAGAAAATTTTTTAAACAATTAATTTACCCGAAAAACGCGCATTTTTGAGCATATGTGATGATATGCTGGCCGCATATTGATAGTTCTGCTAAAATTGTAGACAGTTTTCTTCTAGTGTTTCTGGGTGAGTACATTGCTTTTCCAAAGAGTTCTGACGACTAAAATAATTAGAAAATTTTTTAAACAATTATTTTACCCGAAAAATTTTCTAATTATTTTAGTCGTCAGAACTCTTTGAAAAAGCAATGTTCTCGCCCAGAACTACACGAAAACTCTTTAATTATTAACAGAACTATCAATATACGGCCAGCATATCACACATATGCTCAAAAATGCGTGTTTTTCGAATAAATTAATTGTTTAAAAAATTTTCTAATTATTTTAGTCGTCAGAACTCTTTGAAAAAGCAATGTACTTGCCCAGAACTACACGAAAACTCTTTAATTATTAACAGAACTATCAATATACGGCCAGCATATCACATATATGTTCAGTGTCCTCTATTTTTTATCTGCTAACTTTCCGTAGCAGATCATTTTTTTCGATCGGTGTTTTTTTTTATAAAATCACCAGAACTATCATTAAAAACTATCAGGAACTATAGAACTCGACTGCATGCGACAAGAACTCTCTTTTATTTTTGATCTGCTGGAAAATGATCTGCTACGGGAAGTTAGCAGATCATTTTTTCGATTGGTGTTTTTTTGGATAAAATCACTAGAACTATTACTAAAAACTATAAGGAACTATAGAACTCGACTGCATGCGACAAGAACTCTCTTTTATTTTTGATCTGCTGGAAAATTATATGCTAGGTTCACGAACATCATTTTTGAGTATATGTGTGATATGCTGGCCGTATATTGATAGTTCTGTTAATAATTAAAGAGTTTTCGTGTAGTTCTGGGCAAGTACATTGCTTTTCCAAAGAGTTCTGACGACTAAAATAATTAGAAAATTTTTTAAACAATTAATATACCCGAAAAACGCGCATTTTTGAGCATATGTGTGATATGCTGGCCGCATATTGATAGTTCTGCTAAAAATTAGACAGTTCTCTTCTAGTTCTGGGTGAGTACATTGCTTTTCCAAAGAGTTCTGACGACTAAAATAATTAGAAAATTTTTTAAACAATTATTTTACCCGAAAAATTTTCTAATTATTTTAGTCGTCAGAACTCTTTGAAAAAGCAATGTTCTCGCCCAGAACTACACGAAAACTCTTTAATTATTAACAGAACTATCAATATACGGCCAGCATATCACACATATGCTCAAAAATGCGTGTTTTTCGAATAAATTAATTGTTTAAAAAATTTTCTAATTATTTTAGTCGTCAGAACTCTTTGGAAAAGCAATGTACTTGCCCAGAACTACACGAAAACTCTTTAATTATTAACAGAACTATCAATATACGGCCAGCATATCACACATATACTCAAAAATGCGTGTTTTTCGGGTAAAATAATTGTTTAAAAAATTTTCTAATTATTTTAGTCGTCAGAACTCTTTGGAAAAGCAATGTACTGGCTCAGAACTACACGAAAACTCTTTAATTTTCAACAGAACTATCAATATACGGCCAGCATATCACATATATGTTCAGTGTCCTCTATTTTTTATCTGCTAACTTTCCGTAGCAGATCATTTTTTTCGATCGGTGTTTTTTTTTATAAAATCACCAGAACTATCATTAAAAACTATCAGGAACTATAGAACTCGACTGCATGCGACAAGAACTCTCTTTTATTTTTGATCTGCTGGAAAATGATCTGCTACGGGAAGTTAGCAGATCATTTTTTCGATTGGTGTTTTTTTGGATAAAATCACTAGAACTATTACTAAAAACTATAAGGAACTATAGAACTCGACTGCATGAGACAAGAACTCTCTTTTATTTTTGATATGCTGGAAAATGATATGCTAGGTTCACGAACATCATTTTTGAGCATATGTGTGATATGCTGGCCGTATATTGATAGTTCTGTTAATAATTAAAGAGTTTTCGTGTAGTTCTGGGCAAGTACATTGCTTCTCCAAAGAGATCTGACGACTAAAATAATTAGAAAATTTTTTAAACAATTAATTTACCCGAAAAACGCGCATTTTTGAGCATATGTGTGATATGCTGGCCGCATATTGATAGTTCTGCTAAAAATTAGACAGTTCTCTTCTAGTTCTGGGCGAGTACATTGCTTTTCCAAAGAGTTCTGACGACTAAAATAATTAGAAAATTTTTTAAACAATTATTTTACCCGAAAAATTTTCTAATTATTTTAGTCGTCAGAACTCTTTGAAAAAGCAATGTTCTCGCCCAGAACTACACGAAAACTCTTTAATTATTAACAGAACTATCAATATACGGCCAGCATATCACATATATGTTCAGTGTCCTCTATTTTTTATCTGCTAACTTTCCGTAGCAGATCATTTTTTTCGATCGGTGTTTTTTTTTATAAAATCACCAGAACTATCATTAAAAACTATCAGGAACTATAGAACTCGACTGCATGCGACAAGAACTCTCTTTTATTTTTGATCTGCTGGAAAATGATCTGCTACGGGAAGTTAGCAGATCATTTTTTCGATTGGTGTTTTTTTGGATAAAATCACTAGAACTATTACTAAAAACTATAAGGAACTATAGAACTCGACTGCATGCGACAAGAACTCTCTTTTATTTTTGATCTGCTGGAAAATGATATGCTAGGTTCACGAACATCATTTTTGAGCATATGTGTGATATGCTGGCCGTATATTGATAGTTCTGTTAATAATTAAAGAGTTTTCGTGTAGTTCTGGGCAAGTACATTGCTTTTCCAAAGAGTTCTGACGACTAAAATAATTAGAAAATTTTTTAAACAATTAATTTACCCGAAAAACGCGCATTTTTGAGCATATGTGTGATATGCTGGCCGCATATTGATAGTTCTGCTAAAAATTAGACAGTTCTCTTCTAGTTCTGGGTGAGTACATTGCTTTTCCAAAGAGTTCTGACGACTAAAATAATTAGAAAATTTTTTAAACAATTATTTTACCCGAAAAATTTTCTAATTATTTTAGTCGTCAGAACTCTTTGAAAAAGCAATGTTCTCGCCCAGAACTACACGAAAACTCTTTAATTATTAACAGAACTATCAATATACGGCCAGCATATCACATATATGTTCAGTGTCCTCTATTTTTTATCTGCTAACTTTCCGTAGCAGATCATTTTTTTCGATCGGTGTTTTTTTTTATAAAATCACCAGAACTATCATTAAAAACTATCAGGAACTATAGAACTCGACTGCATGCGACAAGAACTCTCTTTTATTTTTGATCTGCTGGAAAATGATCTGCTACGGGAAGTTAGCAGATCATTTTTTCGATTGGTGTTTTTTTGGATAAAATCACTAGAACTATTACTAAAAACTATAAGGAACTATAGAACTCGACTGCATGCGACAAGAACTCTCTTTTATTTTTGATCTGCTGGAAAATGATATGCTAGGTTCACGAACATCATTTTTGAGCATATGTGTGATATGCTGGCCGTATATTGATAGTTCTGTTAATAATTAAAGAGTTTTCGTGTAGTTCTGGGCAAGTACATTGCTTTTCCAAAGAGTTCTGACGACTAAAATAATTAGAAAATTTTTTAAACAATTAATTTACCCGAAAAACGCGCATTTTTGAGCATATGTGTGATATGCTGGCCGCATATTGATAGTTCTGCTAAAAATTAGACAGTTCTCTTCTAGTTCTGGGTGAGTACATTGCTTTTCCAAAGAGTTCTGACGACTAAAATAATTAGAAAATTTTTTAAACAATTATTTTACCCGAAAAATTTTCTAATTATTTTAGTCGTCAGAACTCTTTGAAAAAGCAATGTTCTCGCCCAGAACTACACGAAAACTCTTTAATTATTAACAGAACTATCAATATACGGCCAGCATATCACACATATGCTCAAAAATGCGTGTTTTTCGAATAAATTAATTGTTTAAAAAATTTTCTAATTATTTTAGTCGTCAGAACTCTTTGAAAAAGCAATGTACTTGCCCAGAACTACACGAAAACTCTTTAATTATTAACAGAACTATCAATATACGGCCAGCATATCACATATATGTTCAGTGTCCTCTATTTTTTATCTGCTAACTTTCCGTAGCAGATCATTTTTTTCGATTGGTGTTTTTTTTTATAAAATCACCAGAACTATCATTAAAAACTATCAGGAACTATAGAACTCGACTGCATGCGACAAGAACTCTCTTTTATTTTTGATCTGCTGGAAAATGATCTGCTACGGGAAGTTAGCAGATCATTTTTTCGATTGGTGTTTTTTTGGATAAAATCACTAGAACTATTACTAAAAACTATAAGGAACTATAGAACTCGACTGCATGCGACAAGAACTCTCTTTTATTTTTGATATGCTGGAAAATGATATGCTAGGTTCACGAACATCATTTTTGAGCATATGTGTGATATGCTGGCCGTATATTGATAGTTCTGTTAATAATTAAAGAGTTTTCGTGTAGTTCTGGGCAAGTACATTGCTTTTCCAAAGAGATCTGACGACTAAAATAATTAGAAAATTTTTTAAACAATTAATTTACCCGAAAAACGCGCATTTTTGAGCATATGTGTGATATGCTGGCCGCATATTGATAGTTCTGCTAAAAATTAGACAGTTCTCTTCTAGTTCTGGGCGAGTACATTGCTTTTCCAAAGAGTTCTGACGACTAAAATAATTAGAAAATTTTTTAAACAATTATTTTACCCGAAAAATTTTCTAATTATTTTAGTCGTCAGAACTCTTTGAAAAAGCAATGTTCTCGCCCAGAACTACACGAAAACTCTTTAATTATTAACAGAACTATCAATATACGGCCAGCATATCACACATATGCTCAAAAATGCGTGTTTTTCGAATAAATTAATTGTTTAAAAAATTTTCTAATTATTTTAGTCGTCAGAACTCTTTGGAAAAGCAATGTACTTGCCCAGAACTACACGAAAACTCTTTAATTATTAACAGAACTATTAATATACGGCTAGCATATCACACATATACTCAAAAATGCGTGTTTTTCGGGTAAAATAATTGTTTAAAAAATTTTCTAATTATTTTAGTCGTCAGAACTCTTTGGAAATGCAATGTACTTGCCCAGAACTACACGAAAACTCTTTAATTATTAACAGAACTATCAATATACGGCCAGCATATCACACATATACTCAAAAATGCGTGTTTTTCGGGTAAAATAATTGTTTAAAAAATTTTCTAATTATTTTAGTCGTCAGAACTTTTTGGAAAAGCAATGTACTCGCCCAGAACTAGAAGAGAACTGTCTAATTTTTAGCAGAACTATCAATATGCGGCCAGCATATCACATATATGTACAAAAATGCGTGTTTTTCGGGTAAAATAATTGTTAAAAAATTTTCTAATTATTTTAGTCGTCAGAACTCTTTGGAAAAGCAATGTACTGGCTCAGAACTACACGAAAACTCTTTAATTATCAACAGAACTATCAATATACGGCCAGCATATCACATATATGTTCAGTGTCCTCTATTTTTTATCTGCTAACTTTCCGTAGCAGATCATTTTTTTCGATCGGTGTTTTTTTTTATAAAATCACCAGAACTATCATTAAAAACTATCAGGAACTATAGAACTCGACTGCATGCGACAAGAACTCTCTTTTATTTTTGATCTGCTGGAAAATGATCTGCTACGGGAAGTTAGCAGATCATTTTTTCGATTGGTGTTTTTTTGGATAAAATCACCAGAACTATTACTAAAAACTATAAGGAACTATAGAACTCGACTGCATGCGACAAGAACTCTCTTTTATTTTTGATCTGCTGGAAAATGATATGCTAGGTTCACGAACATAAAATCATTTAGTAACCATAACTAAATGATTCAGTGAGTATTAACCAATTTTTATTAATGGTTTAGTAATAATTATCAAATACGTATATAGTAATTATTATGAAAATGACTAGTATTATTCCTCATTTTTTAAATTATGTTATTAGCATTAATAAAGAATAATGCATGCACATGGCTATAATTTCTTTTATCGGATACTTTTACTTTTTTGCGCACGCAAAATAAGAATCCCATTCGAGAAACAAGCAGTCGGATAAGAAATATGTCTAAATATAAAACGCGGCAGACGTGAAAGACGTGAAGGGTTCGCTGAACAGCGAAAAGGTTGAGAAAAGCCAGCGCGCTTTCTGCTTTCATGTCGAGTATTATTGCGACTGTTCGACGCCACACGCCGCAGAAACAGATACGCTTGAAACTATGTTTCAAAATTTCCGAAACATCACCCTCTGAGGTACGGGCTTTTAAAAATAAGATCATGGATATAATGGTGCTTTTAAACGGTCCACAATCGTAGCAGTTATGAATGACGCACGCGTTTACGAATATAACGATATCCTGCAGAAAAAATGAGAGGAGAACCTCGAGTTTATCCTGTTGCGGATGAATTTCGCTGCAAAGATATTTTCAGCAAACTAAATAATTTTAAGATTTTTCGTTTATCAATAACTTTGAAATATTCGTGAAATTCGTACATCTCGAATCTCTCAGCACATTGCTTTTGGATAATCTTATATCACGCAATTTATATTTATTTTTAAATTTAATTCAATAAATTAAATATGTAATAATGTTAATAATGGTATTTTATTACAATGCAATCAAAAATATCGAGGCGGCATCGCAGAAAAATACGATTCACAGGTTACACGCCATATGCATCATTGCGAAAGGATATTCGCGAAGCCTTCGCGGTCAGGAAGAAGGAAGCAACTGAAATACGCAAGAAAATATCCAGGATTACATATGGCACCCGCCAAGAAATTCGTCAGCCAGCTGGAGCGAAGAAGTCAAACGTGTGACGCAAAAAATTGTCGCACTGCAATTTGCACTTTGCATGTGACAATTGAATGACTATCCTGCAGAAGTGGGTGGACAATTATCCGTCCGAAAGAAGAAGCACGATGAACAATGGTAAAGAATAAGCTCTTTATTTTAGAGAAGAGAAGGAAATAAATATGTAATCAAGACACTCGAAGAAAGAAAGACAACTTTTACACAGCGTAATGCAATGCAGGCTATCTAAAAAATTATATTAAAATTATGTATCGTTCGGTAATTAATCGTAAGTCATATAATTTAATTTTAATTATTTGTACCTCAGTACTGCGTGTAATCTTAATTTTAATGTACTAGAAATGAGAAACTGCGAACTCAGTTTAATTGCAACGATGTTATGTACAATGGAGGAGTCTTCTGCAAAACACTTGTGCTTCACATTCGCTTATTGTAATCGCAAGATGGTACTGCATATGATTATGCAATCCAGCGAGACTTCTGTCTGCTACTAACTAGTTAATATGAATTTTCTATTATTACTTTGAATGAATAACCTGTCGTCGGTTTTCCACATGAATCATCGTTCACGCATGAACGAATGGTATTTCAACAGAACACGTAACGCCTACGAGAAAGTAGAAGAAGAATATATCCGAAAGGTACGACGTTCTTCTGTCATAAACAGTATTCTTCTTGAAGGAAGAAAAGAGGGAAGGAAAGAAAGAGGACAGGGTGACATGTCAGATGTCTCATCGACGTCTAACTGAGAATAATCGATTCTTTTCTGAATATATTTCTATTGAAAAGAGTACAAAGGCCAAAAAAAAAAAAAGAGCGAAGGAAAAAATCTGAAAATATTTTGCAGAAAGTTTAAGATTATTATAAACTATTTCTGATTAAATAAGAATTTCTGATTAAATGCGATAAAAATATTCGTGATAAGTTTTCTTCAGTATGATATAGATAGATTTTATCATTTTCTATTTTTCAAAGCTAAAAATGTCAATAACAATTATCAATAAAACATCACCTATCGATGCATTACGCCAGCGCATCGCGAAGCAACTTGCGAATGCAATCGCTTATAAAGCGTCAGCACGATCTTTTTTCGCGATAAGACGCACTCATAACTGTCGGTTTCTCAGCGCCAATGTTGGCTGCGAATTGGCACTCGCGCGCTTACAACTGTCTCGCCAGACGCGTGTGAACTGGTTTCCTTTTCTAAGGTGGTTGAAGAATAGACCGCGAATGTGTGGAAAGGGTACATGTCGAAAGCGACATGCTTGGCATTGTTTTGGTAGAGGATGGTTTTTGCAACAACTTCGCTGTTCTTCCCCATTTAAGAATCTGCATAGATCGATCTGCGTGAAAGCGAATGGCACGAAGCATGAAAGATCGACATCGCGATCCGGTCTGTATCGACAGCGAGAGTTTTGTAACCTTCTGCATATTAATAATGTGTTTCACAATAATGGACAAAAACGTGCGAATTAAAAAAAACTATTTTACTTATTATATATATTATTGCTCAATTTATTTCGTTTATGTAAATAAATGCAAAAGTCAAAAGTAATTTCTCAGATATCCATGCAAATCGCAGAACACTTGTAACAACAGTCTACGAAAGAATCAGGAAAACATGAAACTGTGTTTTACAATGAGAATAGTATTAAAACGTGCTTCACGCTCGGAATAGCTCAGACACTCTATGATTTACGGGTAATTCGAATTATGAATGCGGGGTGGATCCAAGAAACGCTTTCTTACCATGCATGCCTTAATAAGCAAACGGTAAAAAAAACGCGGTAGTAGAAATATCAATAGTGCAATTTCGAATAAATCAAATCTCGACATAAAAACGTTATATAAAGAGCAAATTAATTAATAAAAAAAATAATTAAAAAAACATTCGATCGAATCATTGTGACAAGACATGATTTGTGTGTTGAACTCTTTAAATGTGCGTTACTTGAGATAAAAAATCAGATATCTCCCGATACGTTGTTCACGTCAAAGCCTGTAATCGCTGTCACGCTAATTGCGCGAAATAACACTGACCCAATTTAATTTCTCAATAAACTCATTACAAGTCCACCTGGTACATCGAGAATGCGCCGAGCGCTCGCTCGCGTGATTAGTCGTCTCGTCAACAACCGAGAAAAAGAAGGAGAGAATCGGGCAGACTAACGTGACGCGTCCTCTTTCGATGTGCAGCTTCACGTCCGACAACGTAATCGAGGCGCATGCTAAGCGGCCGGATCGAGGTTGTCAGGTCGTCACACTCGGTGTGGCAGTGCAACAATGACCGGCGGAATGAGCGAAGCGAAGGAGAGTCGGCCGGAAGCTCCTTATAATCCGCGAATGCCTGCATTGCTGCGTGCACCTCGGAGACTTCATACATTTAAGACGCTATAACGACCTAGCGGTATAGAAGTGAAGCCTTGAAATTCGGGACCGGGGACGATCGGCGATGCGAAATAGTCGGAGTGCGTTTTGTTCTGTACACCGGATGTCTTTTCATCTGCGGAAACTAAGAGAGGCCAAGCTGAGAATAATGACGGTTGCTTTAATAACGTGATCGTTATATCGTTATGTAATATTAAAATTAAGAAACGTCCGAAAATTAAATCTCGCCGCCGTTCGTAATTTTTAATACATGCATCCGTGCTAAAATTTAATCAAACAACAATTGTAACTTCTTGAATAGTAATGATAACGTCAGTTTTCGCCACAAAATTATTATGATATATTATTACTAATGTAATTTCCTTCTTAAAAAGACGCTTCCGGCACTAAAAGGCCGCCGCAATGGGCCGAAATTCCTCGCTGGCGACGTCGGGCTCAGAATAACTTGTATCCTCCTGAACTCAGAACACCGCGAGTTTCGCCGAAGGGGATTTTCGGAGGATGCCAAATTGTTATGAGAAACTGTTTACGTTGTCACGAAATGGATCACAAATTACAATGCGATTCTTCGGCGCGACAACATCTGGCAACTCCTTGCGGTCGACGCCTGACTTCCCTTCGGATCGCGTGCGAGACGCGCCGCCGTGTGCATACATACATATCAAGCGGAATTCTTCTAAATTAGACGTTAGAATGGAAGTTCTAAGCCGAGTTTGTCATACGCACGGGTTTCCAAATAGATACCTCGCGTGACCGAGAGCGACTCCTTTCAGCTTCGATTGGACCGCGAACCCATTAAAGTCCTCTCCGATCCGCCGCTAGCAATTTTCAAATTCACAAGAGAACAATGACAATAGAAATTTTCGATAATAGGATACTCCCCATAAATTCTAGACATTTTCGTGATCCTCGCCCTTTCTCCTTTTTGTGTTTTGAAACATCTGGTCGAAATAAAAATTTTACTTCTGTCTACTATAATATATATCTGGGAAACCACGTTTTACTATCATTACCGGTGTCGTCGTCTACAATAATGCGAGTAAAAGCTACATTCCAGAAACTTAATAAACCTTAATTTATGCCCCGCCGCGACTCGTAATCTCCGCGTGCAACGCGTAAACGCAACTGCGACAGTTTCTTCCTTCTATTGTTTTCAGTGCGCGATTGACTACTTTATGTTATCGAGACAGTAAAAGTAAAAATTTCCTTGTACAATCAAATTTTTTAACGCGAGACAAACTTTCTCTACACTAGAAACTTTTTATATCTTAAAGACTTATTTTCTATTAAATGTTTCTATAGCTACCTGTTTTACAATGATAATGTTAAAAATTTAAAACCGGACAATTAATGTTACTGTAGAATAAAGGTGTAAAATAAAAATATAAATCTAAAAATTTTGAGTGTTCTCAAATAATACTCTCGACAGAATTTTTGATTAAATTTCAATCAATCATAGAATGCTGTTTAAATTTTACTATTCATTATTACAGCGCTGTACTTTTTAAATAATTTACAAATTGCTACTTATTGGAAATGTCAGGTTTGACACAGAGACAATTAGAATTATTATCCTTTCTACGTTTTTATAAACATTTGTAACGTTCTCTTTACAAGTCCTACACTGCAACATGTCCTTGTTCCGCAATTTGAGCGTGAAAAGGAAGACCTTTCGTGGTTCGAACCCTAGTTAAGGCTATCATTTATTATAATATCTATCCGGTTACGGGTCACGGTTTTGGTTTGTTGAGGGTCTCCCGTGGTTATTAAGGTTTCACTGTGGAGTCATCTTACTCACAAAGCCTATCGCGTGCTTCAGACTTAATCGGCGTATGTAAGAATGTTCCAAGAAATGCGCGAGCAAGAGATAATAGAGAATTTACTTCCGTTTTCTTATTGTCATGTTGCACGCCGCATAGACTACTTTTCATATTTCCGTTTGCGACATCATGCATTTTTTTTCCACGATAAGATATCAACGAATGCTGAAGAATATTGAACAATAATTTTAAAGTAAGTATTAAATAAAAATAAATAAAATATAGTTACGTGAACAAAATGCGATAATTGTCTATTAACATTATTTATGATAGATTAATCAATTTACTATCACGAAAAGTTAAATATTGAAATAAACCTCAGAAAAGTTATCATACAGAATTAGATATCAAACTTTAAAACTAACGTTTAAAAAAAAAAAAAAATACTTCGGATTTATTTCACTCACACAAAAATTGCAATCATATATCTACATAAAATGTAGCAGTGATGACAATATGTCGGCGTCATGAGACGAAACAAGTGAATGAAACTCGCTGTATTCAGGAAAGGATATTATACAGGGTGACCCATTTTAATCTATCACTCCAAATATTTCCGTTTCTTTGCATTTTACAAGAAAATGTTTCAGACAAATGTTGTATGGTTTCAAGGGGGCCATAAAATGATTTCATTGGTTTGACCTTGGATAGTCGTTTAAAAGTCACACGAAGGTCACCTTCAATTTCTTAAATTAAAACCTCCATTTTTTATTACATATTCTTATAGCTTATTTTAAGAGCTTTCCAAAACACTATAATAAAGTTATTTTCCATTAAGTATTTGTCGCGTTATGAGGTTTAAAAGTTACGATACTGCCGGCATTTGCGTTATCCGAGATAGTCTGCGAGCGGATAGTCTGCCATATCATAGATCTTCTTAAAAAAATTTTCTACGTATTGAGAAAAATGCTATGGTATCAAGAGAAATCAATGTGACCTCTAAAAATGTTTGGTCACACAAAAGAATTCGACTAGTAGTTTGGAAAAATATTCCTTAAGTCAAACCACGTCTGATTTCTCCTGATACCATAACATTTTTCTCAATGCGTAGAAAATTTTTTTAAGAAGGTCTGTGATATGGTAGACTATCCGCTCGCAGACTATCTCGGATAACGCTGCTAATGCCGGCAGTATCGTAACTTTTAAACCTCATAACGCGACAAATACTTAAGGGGGGAAGAACCTCATTTAGAAGGTCCAAAAAATCGATTTTTTTAGAAATAATCTTAGTCGATAATAGCTATATCAGAAAATATTCCTTTAAAATTTCAGACCGAAATTTAAAGTATTTTACGAGCTACAAGCCTCAATAAGATCGTGCGTCGAGCAAGTATACGAGCGCTCGGCGTGCTCCGTCTCTCTCGTCTTTCGAAGGCGATTTTCGGCTCAGTAGCTGCTCCGTATTAAATGCGTGAATCAATGCTTTTTTGTTTGAATGTACGAATGTCAGAGCAGCCGAATTAGCTGTTTTAGGTTAGATTGTGAGCAGCACATCGCGTCGTTGTAAACAATCAGTCGAGCTTTAATTTTCGTTGAGTGATTACGTTTTTGTACGTTAAAATGGATTCGTATCCGAAAATAAAACATGGAGAAAGTGAACGCTCATTAAGACCGCGTAAAAGACATTTTCACGGCAATAAATATATGAAAGCAAGTGACAAAAGTTCGAGCGAAAGTGCGAACTCGAGTACCTCCGCGCGAAAACTAAGCAATACGAGTGATGACATTGTATATAATCCATTACATTTTTATAGAATTGTGGAGTTTATAAGTGTTTTTGGGACTCTCACCAAACTTCTTATTTGTAGAACATGCAAAAAAGATATACAGTTTCAAGAAACCGGAGTTCGAGGCTTTGGATTCAAACTTCTTCTTGTATGTTCTTGTGGTCGCAGAGAAATAAATTCTGGGCCGTTGATTAGTACAGGATATGAAATAAATAGAAGAATTGTTTTTGTAATGAGATTATTAGGTCTTGGACGAGAAAGCATAAATATCTTTGCTGGACTTATGGATATCGGTCTAGGTATAAGCATACATGCGTACGATCATATTGTGCGGCATATACATACTGCAGCGAGTTCGGTATTTGATAATGTGTGTACGAAAGCCGTAGAAGAAGAAAAAGTAAAAAAATGTGGAAAATAAAAGACCTGAAACAAAATTAAAGGCGATGGATCTTGGAAGAAAAAAAAATTCCTAAAAATGTTGTATTTTTCGGCTTTCTAAATGAGGTTCCACCCTTAATGGAAAATAACTTTATTATAGTGTTTTGGAAAGCTCTCAAAATAAGCTATAAGAATATGTAATGAAAAATGGAGGTTTCAATTTGAGAAATTGAAGGTGACCTTCGTGTGACCTTTAAACGACTATCCAAGGTCAAACCAATGAAATCATTTTATGGCCCCCTTGAAACCATACAACATTTGTCTGAAACATTTTCTTGTAAAATGCAAGGGAACGGAAATATTTGGGGTGATAGATTAAAATGGGTCACCCTGTATGAGGATGGCACGAGCTTAACGTATCGCGCACGCACTACACTGGCATGCGAATACTTACGTATTGTCCAGAATCGCGGACCATGAAAAACCAGTCTCGCGGTAGCTCGTGCCGAACTTTCAAACCCCTGGTACTTGTATGCATAAGCCTCTATACGCTACACGAAAAATACGCGAGCATCTTTCTGTTTTTTTATTTCAAATTGTTATCTTTGTAACCTCAAAACTATTGGTGATCTGATACTTTTGTAAAAAAAAAAATTCATTAAAAATTACCTGGTGGATCCACAAATGGAAAGAACCGTGAATAATTGCATTTCAAGACCGCGAACGGCTCATACATGTCACTAAAGTTCTCGAAAATAATAAGAACGTCCAACTATACGTAATTCAGTCAAACGCGTCACGCATTATGCATCGTATTAAGAAGCGAATTACTTTCTCTCGTCAAGGGGTAAAGAAAATCGAAATCGAAAGTACACACCCCGCACGCGCACGCGACAGATGTTCGTTTCGCAAATGGTATTTGATTCTAGCGGCATACGCGCACGCGTTTATTGTCGCGTAGAAACACGGCCAGCCTATTTCCCTTTCTTTCTCTTTCATCGTCCCGCGCATACGTTGGAGTTTCTCCTCCTTCCTTCTTCCTTCCTTCTTTCTCACGAGGAACCGGATCACGCCTGCTGCAGAAGCCTGGGAGCCTGCGGATTCTATTATACGCGGTCGATCCCTCTCTCCTCTACGCGACGTTGACTTTCGCCGTGGGATTTTGCCTACGTTTCTCGCATACGCTAAACAGGAATTTCGGGAACACTTTTTTGCGCGCCGAGATGTTGCGACTTCGTTGGGGCAAGATTGTCCGAGGACAAGCGATCTCGTCTTAAGCAAGAAAATCAGTTGCTGCAAGAAGATGGTCGAGCGGAAGCGCAACGAACTCGCGTAAACGCGAGCTGCACTTAGAACGCATTAGCGGTTGAGGAAGTTAACAGTAAAATAAAACGCACTCCTTTTAACCAGTTTGCTAGCGATGTTTATTTCGAAGAATAAAGATAAAGAGAATAATTTAGATGAACAAATGCAGTAATTTAAAAACTCCAAATTATTGTTAATATATATTGTACGACGTTTAAATTTTGCAAAATAAATTTCGAAAAATAATTATCAGATTTCAAACAAAGAAATTAAGATATTAATAGATAACATTGTATTTCAAATAAAGTATATCATATCATTTTCTTTTGATCTCTTTCTGTTATTTTCAAGTTCTTTCATCTGGACTGGTTTGTGCAATCTAATTTCTACTATATTAGTACTTTTACAGCGATAATAAACACGTGGGCAAGATTTTGTGCGAGGATCAAAAGCACAAGGAATCAAACATCTGCCGCGTCATTCAATCCTTCTGCCTTATAGTACAGATGAGACATAATAATGCATGCGCGTGCCACGCAAAGGAGTAACTGCGTCTAAAATACGAAGGGTCGTGTTTTCAACGCGTATTCAGCACATTACGGCTGCCCGACTCTTCGATCCTTTATTCGCATCGAAAAGATAAAGATATTGTGAAATATATCGGCAGCTGAAAATTATGTCACATCTTTACGTGTGCAACACTGCTTATTTTAGCTGTTAACTCCGACACAAATAAAAATAGTCGGCACGCGTCACCGCGGAGGAAATAAGTCGTAACCGATCAATCCCGCGAGAGAGATCGCGGTCGCGAAGACGAAGCCTTCACGCATCAACGAGGAGTAACCGTGTATGTACACGAAGAGATGCAATTACGCGTGCGATACGACCCCAATCGCCGGTGGCTACCATAATGGGAGTGACTCTCCACGTGGCCATGAGCGCTCGAGCATAGAGACGCGTGCGTGGCCCACTTGCAAAATGTAAGTTACACACGCATTTCCATGAAACACATTACATTGTGCAAGCTCCTTAGAAGGATAAACTGCGCGCAACCCAATTTCGAAAACTGCGCCGCACCGCCGGTGCCGCCGGTTACGAGAACTTCCGGTTTCGGCCGTGTCGCGAAATCGCAAAAGGAGCGAACTGTTCGATTCCTCGATATCCATTAAACATTTTTGGGTTTGAACAAATAAGAATTTAAAATTAGAATCTTCTAAAGTATCATTTATCAAACGATGACATTTCCATATTACTGTCTCTAGGTTTTCATGTTGTGGAATTTTTCAAGATAAAAAAGTTAGAGTCAAGAGAAAGAATAATGCATATGCAAATGCAGAATTGACTTTTCTTAGCGGAGTTTTACTCAATTTATAAATGAAATTCGAGTGGAGTCTCCAACAATAAGAGAAAACATAAAATACCTACATTTAAATCCCGGGCCTGCCTTAGCCTCCCACTCGACTGTTCAAGTGCTAAAAAAGGGACAAGCAAACGGCGAGCATAACGTTGAACAAAAAATAAATAATAGAGATTTTGGTCACACCGCAGAGAAAAACGAGACTGCTGCTCACGAAGCGACATTCACGCGCTTACAACCCTCGAAACGTGTGTCGTGTCATCCCCCTGACCCTCTTCGAACAAGCAGGTTCCTATCGATTGCCGCGCGTGGGTTCTGCGGGGTGATTTAGACTCCCCAAAGCGCGAGTCCGAGGCATTAAAGTCTGATGCTCTTTCGGGGGCCGACATGGCCGGAGGCTGCGTGCGCTGCACCGGGCATAAGCTCTCGAAGATGAATGCGTCTGAGACTCACGCACACCTCGATGCGTGTCCCTCGCTCCGCGCGTCCCCCCTAGTGTTTGCTGAATTATTCAATTCTGTTTCATTGTTAAGGATACGCACTCGTGTCTCGAGAGTCTTGAGAGTCTTGAGAGACGCGATACTATGATGAGGTAAGCGAGAATTCATCCAGACTTCCTTTTTACGGCCCTTTATTTTTTCGGGTGTTTAAATGTAAATAGAAATTCAAATCTGTTATTTTTTTATTTAATAAAAAGATATGTTTTGTATTATACTTTGAAATATTTTAGGTAGAACTAGCGCGTATTTGCGGATAAAGTTTAATTTCTGTGATGAAAACTGTAATAGAATTATTGTGAAAAATTTACAACCATGCGAGATAAAAACGTAACGGCGATAAATTGGATCTTCAAAACAAAGTTTGTTTTCACGATCTTCTTTTCTCGACGAAGTCGTACTAAAATTGATTTTACAACGAAAATTGATTTTAAAATTCTTTCAACACCGAGCGATTTTCCGCTTGCGTTCTGGTCGGAAGTCTCTTTCGAGAATGACAGCAAGCGACGTCGAAGTGTATATCCGTTATTTTCCGAGCGATCGAACATTTGCTCGTCGCACGGAACGGACAAGAGAAGAAGGCGAGAACGGGAACCGCCGCGGCAACTGTGGGAAAGCGACGTCGTTGGCTTCGCTATCAGCTGCTCGGGATGCGAAATGGCGAAGCCATTGAATTCCCTGAGACAAAGGGAGCGGCAGGGCGGGGACGCGGCGCTGGGATTTGTTTCACGATCAAGCTTGAATTGCCTTGAAACCCTTGCAAAGATTAGATACGTAAGAGTTTGATAATTAAACTAAATTCCAGTCAATTTAAATTATCAGTTAATGTAGTTTCATATTTTAAGCCAGTGTAATTTTGATTTAATACAATTATATCCATTTAATTTAATTTATATGTTAAATTAACGAAATTTTATATTAGACTAATTAAATTTTATTTGATTTGAGAACCAATAATAAATTTAATTTGACGATTAAAGACTTGATCGATTATGCTGTTCGATACAGGTTCACAAGAATCCATCATCATAATCTTGGTCTCTCAAGTAGCTGTCGTCAAGGAAGACACGCGCCTTTGCACGCAACGAAAATCAATCCCACCTCACGCTCGTGCGTGATTCATACGAGAAATATGAGAAGAGGACGGACGGGAAAGCAGGACCGATACGTGAGTCTACAGTCTCGCCGCTCAGTGTTGCAAGCAGGTCGAGAGAAATTAATGAGAGTATCGTCGCTCGTAAATCGTGACACTTAACGATCGATGAGCCAGCGACAAAAACCGGCGTTTCTCGCACGCAAGTCATTTGCATCGCGAGCTTTATATAATGAGAGGCCGCATCTATCAAAACGTTGCACTTGAAATTAAACGCTCTGCCGGTCGAGGAAAGAGAGAAAGGTCTTCTAGGAAGCGATGAATTGAACGAACTCGCGAGAACTCGTTTAAGTGTAAATGAACGTAATCACAGCGGAGTTAATCGAAACTAGTTTTACGCAATGCAAGAGCATATTATTCAAATAAAATGAAATGTAATAATTATTGTTGATTGAAAAGGAGAACATGTGACATGTGAAAGAGCAGACTCTTAAATATCATTTTTGTAAGATTTAAAATCAGCGCATAAAAAATTTTCATAGAAGTTTAATGCTAATAATAATCGTAACTGTAAAATTATAAATTTAAAAAATTAAGTTTTATGAAACTTCCGATTAGCGACTAAGAACAATAATTATAATATAAATATTAAAATTAATTTAAGTCTTTTAGACTACAGCTTAATTTGGCTCGCAAAACTCTCTAAGATTTAACTTCAATTAAATCGCCATCAAATTGTAAAATAGAAATAATAAAAGAGATAAATTGTTTTCTCGACGAAACAAATTTCACATTCAAAGGATAGATTTTTGCTTTCCTTAGTCGACTAGCTTGCCACGTAACCGGCGAAGCCTACGAAGCGTAAAAGATGCATTTGCATATCAATTCTTCGCGGCCCACTCGCAATGAATAACGTACACCGATCTTTGCTAGAAAATTGTACGCCGATCACTTTTTCCACCCACGATTTCCGAGCGATTGCAATATTGCTAGTGACTACTCGTTAGAAATATCTCGAAATTTTTCCACAAAAACTCATTCATATTTATATTTACTTATAATTTATCTTATCATTCTTATTATTTACTTAAAACATTTTACTATAATATTTTTTGCTGATAATAACGCAATAATTCGTCTGGGGTTTCCCAAAGATTGTTGCAATCAAATGCAACGGAAACGTCCACGTCACCGTAATACTGAATCACTATATGATCATTGTGTACATAATTATATTAATTTGACTTATAATTACAATCAAGATATCTACATATCTCTTTAATTATCTCGCGTTTAGCATTATCGCTTTGTTTGAAAAAATTGCTTGCTAACACTCTTTTAATAATTTTCTAATTTATTTTTAATCTATTATTAATTAATAAAAACTTATATTTTAGACTAATTTTTAAAACAGTATAATTATTGTTATAAAATAATAAACTATTCTTACATAAAGCTGACTTTGCAATAATAATCTGCGAAGAAACGCAGATAAAGAAAGCAGTTAGATTCTCAATTCCCTTTGATATAGAAACTCGAACGTGATTCATCAGTTACAGTTCCCGCCGTAAAAGCTTCCGTAGGTCACACAAGTGTGTCTCGAAAACTATTCTCGTACATTCTCGCACATTCTACATCGAATGTTAACAGTGAAACATCGCGGTTTTTTAAACACGCATGGTGTTTCGAATAAAATGGAACCAAGAACACTCCTGCTTCTTGGATGTTGCTATCAAACAAATTTATTCGAGGAAAAATTGTTTTAATTTAAATACTCTGGAATAGTTTAATATCGTAATATTTATATACTCTCTCTGTCAAAATAATATTACGCATAATATGTCATAAATATATCATTTTTGATTGTTAATTTATGGAAAAAAAAATCAATTTTTGCTTGTTTAACGTTTTTGTTAAACTTAACTCAAACGCTTTGAAAATATATCGGGTTGCTTCTATGCAGAATACATTTATGAAAGACTCGTGGAATGGAGGACCTCCCGTGTGAAATATTCCTTAGAATTTTCAAGGGCTGACTCTCCAAGGAAGTGTCCTGATACGATCCAAGCTTCTCCAAGGGAGGGATGTACTATAATACGCGGATCAAAATTCGGCCGCCCACGATGCCCCTCTATTCTACACACCAGATGGAAACTTGCTCGACTACTATGTATTATAAATGCTTCTTTTTACAATAAAAACAACGTGAAATAAATAATATAGTGATATAAAAAAAATGTGAGAGAAGCTCGATGGATTTCTAATAAAATTAAGATAAAGATAAGAGTGTTTCAAGGCCAACGCTAGGTTTTCTTAGCACTTTTCTGTATTAATCTTTGTTGACAAATGAATAAACACGTTTTGATCATCGTCGCGCACGTGACTATATATACTTTCTAATCCGTTAAATTTTAACATATAATTAAACTTTTAAGTAATACATTTTCTCTACTGCAAGTTATTAATCACAATTATTCTATCACAGTCAACTTATCCTTATATTAATAAAAAAATAAGTTTAGTAATAAAAAATATGACAAATAAAATATATTAAATAGATAGAGCTGCCAAAGTTATTTGAATTTAATTAAATTTCTAAATGTATCTACGAAATGATCATTTAACATTTTCGACGAGTTCTTGGTCATTATTTTTAACATTTGAAAAAAATATTAGAAGATTCAATAATTACGAATAAAAGAAAAATTAGCGTATCACTTTCACACTCAACGAGGATGCATTTATGTATTGACTGATCGGAAAAGGAACTGCATGTTGCATCTGCTCTTTCCGCGCACGCCACCCCGAAGAACGGCTAGATTGGTATCACGATAGCCCTTTCTCGTTGAGCAAGAATAAAAGGGCGGAGTGAGAGTATCACGTGTACTAGAGAGCAGGAAATTGCCCTGGAAATGGTTTTAATTTCCTGGCCTTGTAAGAAGGAATACTAGGCTGCTTGATCTATTTCGCTGATGTTCCATAATTCGTCGTAATCGATCGATTCGCGATTTTTGCCTTTTCATCCTCTTAACTTTATAGGTGATCGACTAACTGTACGCGTTCAACGTGATGGCACACAAATCTCGTTACGGACACAAACAGCGAACCGTGTGTCTTCAATCATTTAAAAGCGTTTAAAATTATAACAAAATTTGATGTATCCATAAAAAATTTGAGAGCAGAAATGTCTTTGGTTTAAAAAAAATTTACCCCCGTCTAATCCGAAATGATTGACCACCTTCGCGAAAAACATGGACAAGAAGCTAAGATTCATCATTTGATCAAAGGATTTCCGCCGTGCCGCTTCTCGCGAAATGATTTAGCTCGCGCAGGAAGAAACTCAATTCGAAGTTGGAAGTCGACCGAGAACTTGATCTATTTTCTTAATGATCCGCCTTGTTGGCATACGTCCTAATGCAGTGGTAGCCAAGCTTGATTAAGAGTCCTCAGACTATAGATATATATTCGTAAATCATACCATCCTTTTCCTTCATCTCAAAGAACTTTTAGTTATTATAGCTACATAATATATTAATATTAAATTAAATATTAATATATGCAGCTTTCATGATGAATATAATTTTAAATATAAAAAATTTGTATAAATTCTACAAAAAAATACGTTCTTCATGAAATTGTTCGCGAATACGCAGAGGTGGGCGACAACTTGAGAACCGTCGTCCTAATGACCGGCGGCGATTCGCGCATTTTGTCTTCAGAGTCCGCGGACGACGAAACCGAGGCTGACTCTCCGCTTTTCGCGTACACAGTCGAAAACGGGGCGGCTTTTGATACCGCGCCACCGGCTGTCGCCGGTGCGATGATGGATGACACTGGTACGCGAGAGACCGGGGCCATCGCCTCGTCAACGGCGAGAAACCACCGAGCCAGGCGACGACGAGACGGCGCGATGCATCCGACGATCGTGATTAATGGGCGGCAACATTGCGGCTGCGAGCCTCACCGTCGGTCGGAGACGACAGGTGCCATTGAGGTAGCGAGGTGAATTAAGCGCGCGCGGCGTCCATCGCGTCGCCGACTTTCGATCTGTCTCGTGTTTTCTGGTCCGGCTGCTGCGTCGCAGCAAAACCCATCCGATCCGATCTCACGAGACTTATATCGCACGATCATTATAACACGGAACTGTTGAAGTCACGGATCCTTCGACAGTGGCGAACATAGAATTGAATTGCTTACTAAATCAATCAGAATGAAGAAAGGATATAAAAATTATTTTATTACGTTGTATTAATTAAGTTAAGAAAGCATAGTAGTCATCTTAAAGTTGCATTTAAAATATTCTTTATGTAATTTTCAATTTTTGAGAGATAACATTTAAAAACAAAGATATTAATTCACAACTATTGTAAGTTAATTTGTATATAAATGGATTGATTGATATTATATATTGTTGAACAAAATTTCGACACTTAAAACTTTTTAAGTCTACGCCACTGTCGACCATACTTCGTTAAATAAGTCCGCGGCTGAAGATGCTATCACCTTTTGACATACTCAGTCAATTAAGCAGAACCCCTGACAGGACTTACTTAATTCACCCAATTTAAAAAACGATTAGGTGCATTCCAAGATGCGAAAACAGTCGGGTGGTCAAAATTTTCCTACCAGCCAATAATTACACTGTCCCAAAGGTATTTGGTTAAGATCACGAGATCTCTCAGCGATATCATTTCGTTCTATCCTTCAATGAAGAAGGCCTGCTATGGCTTTAAATAATTATCATCTTCAAGATGGGCGTGTTTTTATCCTCATCTAGCATCGTGCGATAAAATGTCATTGTCTTTTCTTTGTGTCGAATTTTCGACATTTCTTTCAAATAACGAGATTATCTACTACGATTAATCTATGATTATCGAACAATGAAATATATTTTGTTTTATGAAATACATTGAACTCTTGATGTTGACTTAAGTCAACGAAATTATCTTATAATAATCCGTGATTACCACACAATTAAACGCGTCTTGTTTTATAAAATCGCTCAAATAAGAGTATATTTAATTAAACGTTTTTTTTACTTTTCTTATTTTGATCGTTTCTTCAATTAAGTATTTATAAAAATAGAAACCAGAAAGTTGAACATGACATTAAAATATTCATGAACATGAATATTAAAAATACATTCTTTTAACATATTTTTATCGACGTGCAGAATAAACATTCGTGTGCTACGTCGATATTTTTAAAATACACACATCGCAAAGTCCTACTCTTCTTTTTTGCCGATCCGCCGACGAGTCATCGCTGACAATCGCTGAGAGAACGAATCGTTACCTCTCGGACATGCTGGAGCCGCCCTTGATACACCCTCGGATCAGAAAGGGGACCGAAATAACCCGCGTCGCGGACCCGCGCGAAAAGCAACATTTTCAGGCCCGTCCTAATGGTCTCTCGAGAACCCTTTTTTGCCGGGTTTGGACGCGCGAAGGTGTAAATTGGGTGGCGGCGGCGACAAGCAAGAGCCTCGCCTCGTTTCGGCGTGTTGAAAAAAAAATCACCTCTCACCAAAAGTCGTGTCAAAGATAATCGCGTTCGAATATCGCACAAATATCTTTTATCGAGCTCTCACTTGGTGCTCGATAAATAAAATAGCATAAATTATTACTACGCCGCTGAATTTCTGTTTCGGTAAAAGAAAGATGAGCTTGCTTTCTAACGAAGTTGCGATATGCGAAATGCGATAGTTAAAACATAACAAAATAAAATACGTCTCGATCTAATTATCTATAATAAATAACCTATTTATAAATTCGCATTGCAAAATATGATTCCTTTTTAACAACATCGCTGTCAATCTTATTCTTGTACAGTATTGACGTTAATATTTAATCTGCTATTTTTGCGCATTCAATAAGATAAATACAAAGACGGGATGATAATTCTGAAACAGCATTTGATAGTTTAAAGTAATATATGACGCAAATATTCGAGGGTCAAAGTAATTTCAATCGATTTGCCGGAACAGTGAACGGTTCTCATCGATAGTGATCAACGATTCAAGTATAAATTTAGCACCCCATGGCATGAGATCAGGCTGCTTGAATTAGAAAACATTGGCTATCAAAATATCGATATAAAGATCTTACTACGTGCAGAATCACCTGAGAGTTCTACGAATACGAGCCTTAAGCATGACTAATCTCGCGCGACAGAATTATTAATAACATTGCAGGCAAAGACACGTCCATAGTATCTCAATGCTTCCTCGATTTCTTTGCAACAATTATGGCATTAATATATACTTTATGTGCAGATCAATATCGTATCAAATCTTAAAAAGTTGTACGCGTAAAATCTCATGTGTATGTAGCAATTAAAGAAAATATATGGCAAATAAAAATAATAACGTAGAAATTAATTAATTAGTTCACACCAAAGAGATTCATCTGCTTTTATTATATATTTTTTTCCTTAGCCAGAATTTATGAATCAAGGTTATCTACAGAATGTGAGAAGAATCACCGCGATCACGTCTCGTTAACTTAATCCGATGAAGAATTGACAATACGGTACTGTAAAAAATATAATATATTTCGGTGCGAACTATGTTCCTGACAGAATAGTTAATTATATAAATAAAATTATAATTATTCCGAATAATATACGGATATACAAAGTTCATGCTAAAAAATTGATTTATGCGGTCCAAGTTCTTGGACTTCTGATTGAAAAACCGATTATAAAATTTTCTATACAAATATAATATCTTTAAAACTAATTGCTTAGTGCTATTGAATAATATAAAAGAATTATGATATATAAAAAATTGCAAAACGCGCACAACATTCAATATTCTAAAATATATATTAATTTTTAAAAATATCTGAATTAAAAATTTAATCAGTCAAATTAGTCACAATATATGGTCTTAGAATTGTCAAGATTGTGGACAGAATATGGTCAGATAATTGTCCAAAAATATTATACTGCATCGGAAGTGATTTTGAATTATTGCTTTAATATATTCGAAAATGCACTTAATATTGAGAGAAAACCTGTTTTCTCAATTTCCCTTTGCACCTTGTCGAATTTTCTATGTAACAGAACAGTCAAACGAGCTTTCTACCTGATGTGAACCCTCAAAGGTGTAAGAGCGTGCGGCATTTCTTTCAAGTTAAATGTGCGAGAAAGAGATTGAGAAACGTGTGTGTGTGTGTGTGTGTGTGTGTGTGCCTAAAAGGCTCGTTTTAAAGATATCCTTCAAATTTTTACTGGTTTACGTATGTTTGCCCATTTGGAAAAATATACTTTGTCGTTCCGTGGGCATTATTGTCGCGTCACAATGTATATACAAAAACGCCCCTAAATCTCCGCATAATCGCCGGTAATATTTCTTTCACTGTCCCAAAAAAATCTTTATAAGATTTAAGTCTCGAAATTTCACGCCTTATTATAGATCTAGTTCTTACAGTATCCGACACAGGAACAATAAACTTTTCTCGTCTTTTCCTACATATTCCGACATATTATTCAAGATCCTGGAATTGGTGGGATCCTTAAGTAATCACGAAAAGTTCTAAATAATAATAGTAAATACAAAAATCATGAAATCATACTTGTGTCATACTTTATGTTATATTCATAGTAATCTTAATTTCATAGTTTTTCTATAATAAAATTTATATAAATATATATTTAAATTTAAAATTAAATATGCATACGCGATAATTGCAAAATAGTTCGAAAAAATTATTTTTAGAATCAACGCGAAAAATGGTTCACGAACACTGTCGAAATCGTTTCACTTTTCAAATGTTTACAAAAAAATTTAAATCACTCTTACTTTACGAACATTGTGTCGTGCTACCGTCGATACTTATAGTGTCAAATAGAATGTGAGACAAAAACAAACACGTCATGTCGAAACTCCCGAAATGTTATTAAAACCTAATCGCAAGAAAGTATAATATTTAACTCGAAAAATATGTGTAGAGAAAACATTTTTGAACTTCCCATGTGAGATGACTTTCTCTTTCTTGAAGTGCACAAAATATACTTTCAAAAATTGCCTACCTATTTTAGAATCATCCTGCATAACAATTGCTTTTTTCTGACGTTGGAAAGATTTTATCTTGTCAACTCGCAGTTCCTCACGTGCATGTGCTTAAAGTATAATCTCAGAATTCTTATGAGATACACGACAGTGATCCAAGCAGATTCCGGCCTCGGATTGGCGCGGCTCGATCGATTGCCGCGATGTAAAGTAAGGTGCAACCCACGTGCACACCGTGACATTCCAATCGTGACTTGCAATCTGCATTTGTAACTTCGTGTCTAGTCCGACTGATGTCCGATCTTTTACGCCTAGTCTCCTTTTAACGGCGCACGCGAGATGAATAGGAACTCGCTGAGCAAAGCCGCTCATTGAAAGTGCGATAATTACGGTACCGTTAGCTCATGTTTACATAATGACAGACTTTTTCAAACACAATGCTACTGTACGCTTTACTCACGTGTCGTTGTTTGTTAATTAAGAAGAAGTAATTTTTGAACATTACAGATCGATTATTGAGCAGAGAAATATGTATTATTTATAAAGCAGTTATCTTTAAATTTAAAAATTATTAATAATTCTTTATTACAAAGAAAATATTAAAAGATATCTGAATAGATATATGAATTGCATCATATATTTTATAACTTTGTTTTTCGTTCACAGAGTATAGCTTATTTTATTTAATTTAGTGCTTCTAAGCATAATAGAAAGAGATTCAGAATTCTTACTTCTGTTTGAATATAAGTTGAATTTGACTGATAAAGTGCTGATGCTTATCGTCGCTATAGCTTTCCCCACATGACAATCAATCGTATGAGTCATAATATTGAACTCGCATTATTCGTCATGAATGCATATTCGACTGTACTAGACGTAATGCGCATTTCGTAACAAGAAAATAAGAAACGATGGGAATGCGCGGACGATATCGCGCGGGCGTTTCTATGAATAAAATATGTTTGATCGATGAAAGAAGCAAGCAATATATTTCGAAACCGAAAGGATCTACCGACGGGAGCGATGCTGACGAACAGAATAAATCGCCCGCGATGTGCCTCACAAAAGGTTCACTGAACCACGACACGAGCAAAAATGTGTCATTACCGCGCAAATTACGATACCGGTGCTTCCGTACGCATCCTGCGTCCCTCGGGATAATTGCCGTGAATTAACGCCGATCGATGGACAACCCACAGAAAGATGTTAACGATATACCGCGAATATTAATCTCGTTACGCTACATTTTTCAAAGCGCTATACTACACCGTGATTTTGGAAAGTTGAAAGAAGTGCTAAATAATACGCTTGCAAAAAATGGAATTGTTCTTTCAAACCGTTTCGAAATTGCGATTATCACAGAATTCAAAATACATTTAACATATACAGCCAATTTCGTGCTCATTGCGTATAAATACAATCAATATTTTTCATATTGCAATTTTTATACAAAATTGTTCTGACTTGCGAATTTATCAAATTCGAAAAAGTAAATAGCGTAAATTTTGTTGAGAAAAATGTATATAACTTTTTTGGAAATAAAATCAGAAATGACGATTAAATATTTCAAATGTTCTAATTTGAACGATTCATGAATGGCAATTATTTCAATTGTGTTCTGGATACATAAAAAATGACCCATTATACAGAATCATCATGATACGCTTGCGGTTTATCTCGCTAATCAACTAATTCGCAGTTGAAGGGAAGCTCTAAACATCGATCGTCCTCGATTCGTCGGGGGTGCGGGCTTACACGTGGATTACAGAGTCGGACGCGTAATAATCCTTAACGGCACGTGACACCCGACTTACAGACGCTTCTGTATACATAAAGATTGAAAAGTACTCACTCTGACAGCTGGCGATGCCCGTAAGGATGATCAACAGCAGGATCCTCATCGACTCCATTTTCTCCGGAAGTATTTCTGCAGCTGTCACAGCACACTTATTAACCCTCACTGTTTCAGTTCTAGGCAACGACGACTGCGGCTAGTCGGACGGACGAGTATAATCGCGTTTCACGAACTCGGCGAAATATCACAGCAAGATATTGCGAGATATACAAATCGCGAAGAACGCGCGCGCGAATCCGGAAAGAGGAAGCGAGCTTGCGAGCTGTCCTGAGTATATTTCGCTTCCTGTTTTATTTCTTTTTCTCTCTCTTTCTGCCTTCGCGAGGCGAAACGGAGCGTGCAGGCACTTTCCACGCTAATTTCACCGTGCAGGAGGTACCGTTCCGCGCTCGCGACCGACAACGAGCGGTGGCGTTACGCCGGTTTCCTCGATAACGGAACGACGACTGTCGTCCGAATTATCTCTCTCACGACGGAGACTCACCCTCTTTTTTCTCTCACTGCTAGTTTATAAGGGAGAAAAAAAACCGTAACGCAGTCTCGCGATTCATGCGTAAGAGTTGCTCTCTCTCGCAGGGAGGATGACAGCACGTCGAAAAGCCGGCTGGTTGACACGCGCCGTCAGCTTACGAAGAGAATACAACCGCACGGCACAGCGGCTCGCGAGCGAATGCCACCGAGTGCGCTGCTCTTCCGAGTTCCGTGTCGGCATAGGTGCGCGTCCGCTAAATCCCCTTCTCTACCATTCTTCCGCCGGCCGGCCGGCGTCGTCGTCTTGCTTAGTCGTGCGTTCGCACTCGTCTCTGTTTCCCCACCAAGAATGCTGAGCGCGTGTGCGGTCGACGCATCAATTATGTCTGAATCAGTGTCGTTAAGAGGGTTTTCGGGAAATTTCTATTCATCCGGTTTCAAAACACTTTCGGCTTCAAATTTTTCGCTCAGAAAAATCTTGTAATGAACACGTAAACGCATTCTTATACAGACGTTGAAAATATATGTATTGTCAATGGAAAGAGATATTTCAACAGTCAGATAAATTGTCGAGTATATAAACATTACGATACTGCACGGTTACGTTGGTGGAATGTAATCGTAACAATTCTGGATAACGATAAGATATGCAACTTAAATCCGCAAGTGTCATGCACCGCATGCGGTGTCTCTCAGATTACATTTTTACACTCCAGTTTATCTTAGATTGCATTATTGCAGTGTATGATAAAAAATTTCAGTTACAGAATTAAATTACACTGACGAGCACAACTGCCGAGTGATAAACACAAAAGATAAATTTCTCTAAATCTATAAAGTTCTTAACGACGACTTAACGAGTGTGTCCACCGTACAAAGTCCATGAGTATCAATTGTGTCAAACATCCAAATATATTTCTGATAGAACTACAATTAGTACTTTTAAATTTAAGGAGATTAAATTTATATATTTCTGAAAATGTTTTCAAAGCAATCATCTATTAAAATTGGGCCTCTGTGAAAAAAACATCCTGTTGAATGTCCTCGAATGTACTTATATGCAAGTATATGATTATAACACGATTAATGTATTCCGCAATGCACAATCGCAATTGATAATCAGTATCACTCTGAATTTCCTACACACTTCGCATAGGAAATCAGAAGTGTGACAGGAAATCATAATTGCGATTTATAAAAATTAATTACAATGTTGCGTTGTAATGAATGTACAATTAATTTAACATCGACGATACTTGAGATTGAAGTGATTAGAATTACTATGATTATTATTTTTATATCTAATCATTAAAGACAGCGTAGATCAAAGACATATATGTTTGTTCGCTTCTATTAGAAGTTTTAATATATTGCTCATTATATTCACATTATTCACAATTAAAAAATGATAAGATACATATTTCAAAGAAATGTTTTTGTTTAAATAAAAATTTATTAAAGTTAGTTATAAATAAATATAATCTTCGATCAATTCAATTTTAAAAAATTTTTCTGTCTAAACAATTTATAGCTTCCGTCTGAGTAAACTCTACTTGATGATATATTGATGGTTCCGTTAAATGTTTTGAAAAACAAGTTGCCCACACGGTATGTAAAACTGGATTTACCAACTCATTTTAGAGAAAAAATATTTCCAGTGGAAATATCGCGCTTGTATCTATCGATGACAGACAGTGCAACAAGAGAGAAGATATTTGGCTCGAGTCCAGCTAGTTCTCACTCACAATCAGCAGTGAATACATCCGACTTGTAATTCGAGTAAACAAAATAATTATAATGCAGTTCTATTTTTATCCGCCCATTATTAGTATAAAAATTAGTTCCAACATGTAAGACGTATATTTAATACACAATAGCATATTTTGCATAATTTGTAATTCATGAATCGAAAAATAAAGTGTAAATTTGCACATAATTATGCGACTAACATTTACAACAAATACAAATGAAAGTACTTTCTTTTATGTATATTTTCAGAAGGAATGCATTATAAATGGTTATTATGTATACAAAGATTATCTTATTATAGCATCTCGATGCTGAATCAGATGGCTCAGGTACGTTTAGTACCCAACAACGTTGGGTACAGAAGCCCAGAGAATGAATGAACGGATCGGTGAATGAAAATACCGGACGCATGCGTATGGGGGGCTTCAGATTCCATTCTCATTCTGTCTGATACCAGTCCATTCTCATTCTCTCAACCCCTTCGATATGCCTTTAACCGTGAACAAACAACGAGATCGGAATTCATAAAGATCCTTCCGCTGTCAAGCCACATTTCCTACGCAATCTTATTTTTAACCTATAACTGATAACACCCCCTAAAAAAATAAACATCACTCCCCTCAATGATGTTTAACAAGTTGATGAGAGTTTTATAGAAAACTAGATGCTGTTTTATAGAAAATCGTATCAAGATTAGGATCGACAATGATCCGAGATAATTCTACAAAGTTAGATATTGTATTTCCTCCCAAAAAAAGGAAGAGAAAGCAACAATTGCACCGGACGGATGGAGATGTTATCATAGCGTTGAGCAATTTATCATTCCCCGACGTCTTTGTCGAAGTGGACTTTTGAATATTTCTCGGAAAAGATTTTAGGAAACGCAAGTAGCTTGTTAGTATTCAACGGAGAATTATGCGACGCGCGGCGGCTACCTAAATTTATATTCCAACCCGATATTCATCAGAGAGATTCTTATTATAGATACTTATATTCACGATAAAGAAACAGTTGTCAAAGAACAAAACATCGTCAAAGAAGTGTAAAGAATCATACAAATTTCATTATCATTTTCATCACTCGCTTTATATCATATTGCACTTGGCAACAACCGCATCTGCGCGTAGTCCCCCCCCACTGTAGTCCCGACAACAGGATCTTTCCTGTCTCCTATGAAACCGGTGAAACTCGACGAGACTACAAAGTGCTTTATGTTGGCATTCGTAAGAAAAGGCAAAGGACTGGAAACTCACATAACGATTGCAATAGCAGATTAAGGTAAAGCTAAGCCTGTGAAACGAACAAGCGCCGGTCCCTTCTTCGCTCGAAACTGACTGCTAAAGGCTAAAGAACGCATACTGTTGAATATTGAACACGCAGAGTCCCCTTGGAATGTCATTCTTCGCGGTTGACCAACACAACATAATTCCTATCATTGTGAGACGGAAGCCCTCAGAGTGCCCCATTTCGAACCTTCCGATGTATCCAATTTCGTACCTATGTAAGCTAAACAAAAGTTTCCGGCATTGAAACGGCTCTGTACCGCAATTCTGATAGAAACGTATTTCTTTATTACATCACTTGTTGTCTTTCACCAATAAATCAAATACAGCAAACCGTGTAATCCGTGAGAATCAAATAATTTTAAATATTGTTTGTAATTTGAAATAACCGTTACGTTACAAGAAAACTATTACTTATTTTTATTTTTTGTAAGAAATAATCTTAGAAATTCTCTGTAGGAAATTATTTGTATATTCTCTCAGAAAATGTTACGATAATTCACATAATAATGATCTAGTAAATGTATAATTTATATAAATTTATGAATTTTTATATACTACATAATTTTTAATAAGTCAAAATATAAAAATTTCTAGAAATAAATCTAAAATATATCAAAAATTTAAGTGCCGCTGAAAGAGAGAGAGAGAGAGAGAGAGAGAGAGAGAGAGAGAGAGGGAGTTGGAGGTGTTATTGCAGAATCATTAAATTACATTGCAAATTCACGAATTACATCGAAAGATTGTCATTTTACTTATCTGATCAGTTCTTGCTTTTAAACGCGACACTCACTAATTGCGATTTTTATCTTGTTGTATCGCCATCATTACCCTGACGTGATTATATCGCTATTATTATTTAAATTAAATAGAAAACGTCATTAGCAGTGAATAATGGGAATCATTAAGTTGGCTAATTGCAACGACATTGACGAGAAGACGCAGTCCATAAATTGGATTTTAAATCACATTATCAAACGTTTTGTTAATAATATACACTAAAAAAATACTAATCATATATTTATGTATTATATATGTTCAGAAAAATAACTAGAATTTATTTCTGAAATAAATCTCTTTTCTCCTGCCTCATCAAGTATATATCTCTCTAAAATCAGTCTGCAAAATAAGTCATTGTTTTATTAATATTTATATATTACAATGTTTTTAAACAAAATTTTCCTTGGAATTCTTATATTAACAATGTAATAATTTTTATCCCGTGATTTGTTTATGGAATTTATTAGAGATATAAATATAAATTTTAAAAAGATATGCATTGAAATGAATGTGCACGCACATTAGGTGATAAAATTTTTCAGTTCTAACACATTTTGTGAAAACATCCTCCACAGCGCCTTAGAAAATTCCAAAAAAAAAACTTATAAACACACGCAAAAGATAACTATCAGCTAAACGTGACAAAATACTGACGATGGCATGCTGTGCGTAACAAATATACCTGTCACTTGGATCCTCACGTTGCTATTTTTCCACCTTTTCCTTTAATCTCTTAATTTCTCTTAATCTCTTAATCTCTTTCTTTCGTTCGGTAGAAAATAATAAAAAAACATGTGATTATTGAAAAATCTATACAACGGATGACTAATGCTTTACGCCAATAGCTCAAAATCTAGTTTCTATTGAAACGATTATTATATTAAATCTGTAAATAGACCGTTCTGTGTAACAAGCCAGATTAAACCATCGAACAATGGAGCCTTTTCGATATTTTTACCTAAAACAATAAACTTACTGATTCCGTGAGTTATGGTTTACACAGCATTTGTATTAAATTAAGAAAAAATGACAGAAATAAAAAGAAGAAAAAGAGACGGAAATATGTTCAATATTATGTGCAAATTCTATCAATTATGCTGTGTGGTTTAATTCTAACAGAACAATAAATTTTTGACTGTATTATGTGCAAAATATATATAATAAATTTTGTTAATTATGTAAAATAGATTGTACATAATTAACTTTTAGCATAAAATTTGTAAAATTGTTTCTGCAAGTAATAAAAAAGTTAAAACGAAGAGCTCTTGTGTATCTAACATTCAATTTTATTTTTTAAATCAAAGAGAATTTGAATAGATTTGAAACATTTATCTCTAAAATCAAAATTTTCTAAAATGTAGCCTAAGATATACAAAATGAGATTTCTATTCACACATGCTGTGAAGTTAACACGCCTACTTTCAATTGTAAATTCTTAGTAAATGGTTGGAGAGCTAAAGTTGAGACTAAAGCACTAAACAAACATCTGAATAGTACTAAATTTTACTATAGATCCATTTCAAGTTTTTTGTGATGAGAGTGCAAGTTTCACAAACACATTTTCTATTCGGTCCCTCCAAAGGATAATTTATTTTATGACATCTAAACAGACACTTGATGTTATAATGATCTTATCTATGACTGCGGGACTCGACTTGCCACTTTGGTTTACGGTTTATCAGACGGGTTCACTTAATTACAAAGGGCAGGACAGTGTAAACAGTCGGTCAGTTCTGGAAGACCGCAAGCCTCGTACGGCATCTGTTACGCGCGTTCCGACAGGCTTTATCTAAATTGTTTTGGCGCTCTCTTAGCCTCATTAAATCGGTAAGATTGAAATAATCAGATTGGACGAGTTTGTGCTCAATTATACGCGTGCCGCAGACAGGCCATAGGCCTTAGGGTCTCACGAGGGTTAAAAGTGGACGTAGGCGGGCCGGGGTCTAATTCAGAGGCCCGCGGCTTCCACCTGGTTTTCTCATTATTGTTGGGGCTTATGCACCCGTAGCATATTTGTGCCCATAATCCATAAAAGAAACATTATCCGGATGAGGTTACACCCGGCATTTTCGTACAATCGGATGCATTAATGGATACGCTTACATTCAACATTTAAAATTTTTGTGATATTTAAAAAAACATCTTTTTCCTTTTTATAAGATTAATTGTATATTTTATAAAAATCAATTGTGTTCAATATCACTTCATGCAAAAGTAAAATAAAATTGTATCTTGTGAAATATTTTTGTAAATGCGGACGTATCAAATACTATTAATACATCTAATTATACAAAAAAGTAATAAGCGGTTTTCTGTGTGATCTAATTTTGTACATATTTGGATAAATATTGCTTTGTAAATGACATACTAGCTTTCAAGCGTTTATATAAAAATATATATTCATTAGATTCAATTTAAGATATTTGAAGAAATGGCAATAAAGTATGTGTATGCATTAGAGGATTACAACTCACACATTGGAAAAACACTGTTTCTTTTTTTGAATAATTCTAAAAAGGCAAATAATATTGTAATTTACTCACCAAGCGATGTCTTGCCAGTTGTAACTCATTGCAACTCGATGTCCTGCCAGTTGTAACCAATTGTAACTCGATATTCCTCAGATAATCCATCCTTTGTTATCTGTTGAGAAAAATAACCTTATTCCAATGCACACACTTATATGATACTACTATTTTTGCAATACAACCAAGCAATTCATATGGCATTCCCGAATTTTACAAAACGTAATGCATTTTCAATGCAAAATACACTTCCAAAAATAAATATCAAGCACGAAGCATTCTAGTCATTGAAAAAAGTAAGTATTGTAAGAGAATATTCGATGGAGCAACATCACGAGTTACAAAATACTGAACACGAACATCGTCGAAAGAACTAATTATCATTCACCTTTATCATTGTCGATTGGCAATGCACTCGACACTCTCAATGTATTCACAGACAAACATGATCGTCCATAACTTTGCTCGACACTCCCGTTACGTTCAAGATACATTCAAAAAATTTGAGACAGAAGCAACTTCATACCGACGCTCAAAGATTCCACGAAACGATAACCGACGCTCGAAGATTTTACAAAGCCATAACCGCGCAGCGAAAAAGGCGGGATTAGCTACACAATGTCGAAATAATAGGTTAGAAAACGGCTCCGGTTAAAGATAGATCAAGAATACGCGTTGATTGACTCTTTACGGTAATTTCCTGTTGTTTTTAAGATAAAAAGTTCAAAAGGCGCAGCAGATTTGCATTGCTGCTTGAAAATTCGATGAGTAATGGCCACTATGATGCAAGAATGCGTAAGCGCCATTATTGCTCTTAATGTTAAAAGATTAGTAATCGTGACTATGCGCTAATAAACACTACCTGACAATCGCCCATTGTTGAATTCGATATTACGAATACTTGATTGCGTGTAGAATTCATTTCGAAGGAGGAAGAACGTGCGCGAAACACAGGACGACGTTAATTCACGTCCGACATCTTCGCCTTGAAGTAATTCACTATTATTCGTAACCGCGAAATAAATCACGTGACGTATACGTCACATTGATCATGAGATTGCGTTCAAATTTCTTACAAAATACCCCGCGAATTATGTTCATGTCAAAATCATATATATTGACGAATTATCATTAATCTGCATTCTGTTTCTTATTTCGTAACGTATCTCAGAATAAATAATAGAAAATACATCAATTTATATCTTTTTTTGTTGCATATATAATATGGATTTCTTAAATTACTTTGGAATAGTACTGCGTCATAACTCATAAACAATTCGAGGAATTCGAAATGACCTTGTTTTTCGATGATTCGGACGTCCTTGTAGCTCGATTGGATTCTTCCGGTGGGCCACATTAAAAATGATCCCCTTAATTTGGATGGGAAAAAATACCAAACATCTCGCTTTGTGTGGCACATTTTTCCAAGAATTTATAGGACATGTGCGAATGTTAATCGACGAGACGCAACCTGATATGCCAATTATACCTTATTGCGAATGTACTGTCGCGAAATATTATGTGCCGTGACTTTTACACTAATTAAGGAACTCGCTCGCTGCATCTGTAATTGAGCAGTTACGAATAAGCTTGAATAAATCCACAAGCGCAAGCAATTACCAGCAATCCCACGAAAATCAGCAAATGGTCAAACGCATTTTGTTGATTTTTTATCTGAAATTTTGATTTTTTTTTGTTTATCTCTGTACTCTAACTTTTAAAAACGCATTATTTTCTACACTTGTTATTAATACTTTTTCTGTATTATAAAAATTACATTTTTTACATTGTAATTTTATGTTTAGATAGTAATATTATTCATAAAAATGTATTATTGCTAATAAAAATGTATTAAATTATATTATAATTATTAATAAATAATAACATAATAAGAGAAAAAATAATAGAAACATTAAACTAAAATTATTAAAAAATATTGTACATAAAATATAAAAAATTATACTTTCACAAATATATAATTTTAACTTCCGATATATTTTATATATTGTGATAATATAGTTCTTCTAAATTATGAAAAAAAATGACAGTAACTTGCTTCTTTTTATATTTGTTCAATACTTTTTGTTTGCAGATAGAAAAAGTAATAATTATAAACGAGACAAATTTTTTACTTGGTACTTCTTACTTGTTGAGACGCAATCTATCGTGTTCCTTTTTATTCACATTGTTTATTACGTTTAGCTCACAGCATAGTACTCCATAACTTTGCGAATTTATGAGTCATACTCGCTGACAGTCAACTAAGTGTATAAGACCAGGCTGAAAAAAAGCAATTTACAGTAACCAATACCACAAATAAATTAGTACTACTAGTTTTAATTTATTCCGATACCTGCGTGAAAAATTAATGGTGAAGTCATGGAATGTATTAAATTTTTGATATCGTCATATTACATCATTTGTTACTAACATTATTTATACAGATTGTAGTTTCATAGACTTGCATATACATAAATTGATATTACAATATATTATAGTTTGAAGCCCCAAGAAAATTTCCGAATTTTCCCAGGGCTTCAAACTATACATATTATGAATTTCACAATAAAAATATAAGTTAATTTTTCTATAATTTTAAACACAAAATATAATTTAGATAGAAATATTTCATTACAATCGTACAATGACGATACTTACAATTAGTTATTACAATTAATTACTATTATTAATTTCTGATATTTGCTATTATTTAATTAAAGTTGAATCCTTTAATTTTAGATAAATCTGTTATAACAAAAGCCTAGCATCTCATATTTAATTATCAAAATTATTATGTACTTACTATTACAAAATTACTAAAAAATTCTATTCCGCTTCTTTACATGTTTTATGGTCCAAGCATACATCGTAGCAGCACTTTTCCGACTCACTGCACTCGTGATCGCTTTCGCAAAATTCAGGCGGCTTGTACCACTCATAAGTCCTAGGACATTCAGCTCTCAAAGGTGGACAGTGCTTTTTAGGCTTCATGACCTCATGCCAAGGATGTTCAACGTGTGGTTCTTCAACACCAAACCAGAACCACGGGAAGAAGAACGTATGCCAGCCATGTTCTGACCAAAAGTCGGTTTTTCCACTTGGGCAACAATAATAACGATGATCATCCATCTTGCACCAATACTTGCAAGACTTCATATAAGCTTTTGCTAGGATGATAAATAACAACAGAAGGCACAATGAGCTCCAACGCATCCTGAAGCGATTCTAAAAATAATAATTGATATAACTGAAAACAAGTTGTTACAGTGTTAATTCTATCTTGTACTTAAATAATAAATAAGTTTTTAAAATATATATATCAATTATTTATAGTACAATAGTATAATAATAATTTTTACTTATGTTTCTATTCTGTTGAATAATTATGCACAAATTTGTTTTAAAATCGATGATAATAATTTTATATGTATAGTACTTCTATAAAATACTTTTATTTAAAAATGCAATAAATTACTATACAAAATACACAAATTGTGAATAAAAATCTTCCTTGTTTAAAATATGAATTACTTGATACATATAAAAGATATATATTTTATTGTAAAAATTTTATTCTGAGATTTCACTCTAGGTTTATACTTACTCACAGCTCGACTGTTTGCAATCTAACCGAGGACAGCTTCTCGTTTAGCATGTCTTATAAGAAGAAACACGCCCCTACTTGGAGAAGAGGATTGTAAATTGTGCAACGCCTCCAATACGTCCATCATCGCCGACGAGTGAAGTATGCTTTACTTATTTGTACTCGATTTCACATGTCAACTTTGTTAAGTCTTCTCTCCTATGGTCATTTGAAAAAATGTCAGGAAACATCAGAAACAAAGGACAAGTCACGTTCGAGTTAGAATGTTGCATAGAGCAGTCAGGGTCGAATTTACAAAGTAAACAATATAATATTAAGAGTCTTAAGTTTATTATATATAGTTAAATTATATAATCTCTATAACTTATACCAATTTATCTACCTGGTTTATTTTTTTAAATTTATGTTTCATTAATTACTTACCAATAGCTAAATATATAAATATAAAAAGAATAACAACTTGTCTCTAAAAATTGTAATTTATCATGAAAGTCCTTGAAGTGGAAATTTCGAAATTTTTTATAATTAATGATTATGATTTTTTACCTTAACCTCCAAAATATATGCATGCGACCCTGAGAATAATGAAGTTGCATGAGTGTGTATGAATATGCGCAACTAGTCAAGCGATTGTCACGCAAAAGTTTTCTTCGCAAGATTGGCTGGAAAAACCGCCTGCAAGACATTGACATAATTATGGGCCACAATCTACATCTGAAAAATTACATAGCAGCATTTCCTTGACATTCTGTTTTGAAGTGGCACAATTTTGTAGAAAATAGGTCCTCTATCATACGCACTTTTTTATACTATCTGCATCTAAAATGAAATAAGTATATACTCTATGTACAAAATATACAATAATTATTAGATAATATAATGTAAAAATAATATTAATTATTCGTTTTCTTCAGTAATATTAACAACGAGGTTATTTTAACATCGACTTATTTCCATAAAATTCATATGCCATTTCACGATAAACGACTTGATTTGCAACGCGGATTAGAAACTAGAAACGCGAGTGGCACCCTGCTGAACTAACAATCGTCGGCCAATCAGCGAGGTGCATTTCAAACAGTTAATAAACGACTTCTGAATCGGTGGTATAGGTCATGTTGCCTATCGTCGAAATTATCATCGAAAATCAACATCGAAAGCTGGAATTACGTGTGAGTAAACGATCAACAGCTAAAACTCGTTTCGCGGAGTGCGTGATAATGTTCGCGGCATGTTTCGTGCGCGATTAATGATGAAAAAGGCAAGCGAAATCAGGAGATATTTCGGGTGGGTTGTAGCTGCAAGGTACAAGGGAATACTTACATTAGAAATATACAGTCTTTTAAATGCTCCGACAAATAGTGTAATGATAATAGCAACGGTATTATATTTCAACACTGATTTATTTCTATATAAACTAAGAAAGGAACAATGGAATTCATATGCTATTTCGCAATTGAACGACTTGAAATTGCAGCGCATAAACGCGAGCCCGGCCAAATATTCGGCCAATTAGCGACGCGCATTTTGAATAACGAGTTAATTGAGACGCATCATGAATCAGCAGTTTTCACAAGCGAGTCGTTTTGTTTAAATAATTGTCGAAAGTGTGTTGAGCGTCGAAAATGAGTAAGTCATCAGGTATGAGTGAGTGATAATTCGGTAGAACTCATTTCGCGGAGTGCGTGATAGTGTTTGCAATGTGTTTTGTGTGGAATTAGTGATGAAGAAAGCCGAAAGAAGAACAATGTTCCGGGAGGGAGTAGCTGCGAATTTTGGAGCTTTGCAATGCAGGAAATGGAAAAATACTACCCAGGGATATGCATAGGTAAGTACTCTGCCAGTGATGTTATCCTCGAATTTTATTCTTTCGAAAGTCAACAGCATATATATTTACATCGAAATTATTGGTTTTACCACTTGTTATGCCGACTCTAAACAAAACGCCATTCGTCATAGTTGAACAAATACTCTAATAAATTTCGAATTTAGGTAGAGCCCATCAGACAAAGCCTTTATTATAATGTTCTGCTTGGCCGTATGAATTTAAATTGAACACTAATCACTTAGCAAGAGCTATAGCGATAGATTATAATTTTCTCTTTCTCGGTCAGTATCATTAACAAACGGCCAAGTGGCATATCATATTAGCGCCATCGGTTGGACTTTGCTTAAAGTTCGTTCTCAATAAATGCCAAACAGTGTGCTAGGTTAGGTTCTCCAGTGTCTTCGTTGAAAGAAAATGAAGTATTGAGATATATTGTTTGAGATATATTTTTGTTTTGTGAGATTCTAATGATATCTTTGCAATTATTCTAATATGTATTATAATCAATACGATCTACTTATATGTGATATTACATATATATATTGTATATTATACATGGATATTATAATTTGCAATATTATATTTAATTGATGAATGGACACATCATATGGAGTCCAGTAAGCTACTTTCTTGCTGTTAAATTTGCGAAGAGTTAAAATATTTCATTGGGCTGGATAAAAATCATTTTTACAACGGTTATCTTACTTTATTTTGACTGCAAATCAGCAATTGCTGCAATTATTTTGCTTGCTTAGTGCACGTTTGTTAACTCTACATAATACAATATTATTCTTAATTTAGACACGGGTATCAAGAATTTCAATACTTAATGAAATACTTTTTGATGTACAATGATTCAGGATCTTATGTTAGTGATAAAGATTGTGCTTATGCATCTAATATAAAAATAGTTGTGAGATACTGCATTTGATTCTAACAATGATACTTAATGATATATTACCAGAAAATAAGTATAATTGCTATATGTTTATATACTTAGAAAATATGTAATATCTTAATATATACTTATATATTACACAACAATAATAACAAAATACTATATTCAGTATACATAGCTCACATAATGTCATGAATTTATATCTTAAAAAGACATTTTTGTCTGGAATACTTCTATGTTTTTAAAACCAAAACACTTTTTACTACATTTTCTTCCTATTTCTAATATTTTTTAAGATATATGATTATTACATTACAAAAAATAATGTAATATATAATTGTAATCTTAAAAAATTAATACGGAAAACCCCTTTGCTATGTTTTTTATCTCATTTTTTCTTATTTTCTAAACAATGCAAGGAAAATCTGAGTTATAAATCATATATACATGTTTCTTATCTTTTGTTTGTCAATTTAAAAATAAATAGAAACTAGTTATTTTGAATTTATAATCAAATACAATAACAGATTTCATAAAAATCTCACTGCTTTATGAAATAGTTATACAATGCAATCGTGGCACATGTGCTACATAGCAATTATATTTTGACTATTACAAATTACATGTATAGCTTTACACACAAATTTACAATGATAGAAACAACAAAGTAAAATTGCTGTCTTATTGTGCTTTTATACAGTGCTCTCAATTAATAGATGACATTCTTAATTAATTTGTACAGCCTTGCTCATAGTAACATTTATATTTCACAACTGACCGTTTGAGTAGCAAGGAAGAAAAAGAATTGAGTGCTCGATACAAAAAGAAACATTTGCTACAGATACTGTAGAATACTTGTTACTAAGCTAATATCAGCTTATATAAATATGAATATTTCTTTTTTTGGTTTTGGTTGTCGTTCCATTGTTAATTCTTTTATTATCATATCACAATACCATAGATAAAATATTAGAATTCTGTTTTACGTTTAAAATTGGCCATTTGCAGATTAATTATAAAACCCTGAGTAGTCACTAAATTAAAGAAGTACATAATAACTAGCTTCACATAGTTAGAGAATCTAAATAAATATAGTTCAGGTATTTGCAGAATACTTTGCTGGCAAACATTTTTCTTTTTGCTAATATATCCGCACAAAATAAATTTTATGATTATAATTCAATGCTTTTTAACATTATTATTCTTAATGCTATTTTTAATATAATAGTAGGATACACATTAACACTATAACACATTTTTATCGGTGGTCTTTTTTATCTTTAGCAGAGTAATAAGTTTCATATCTCATTAAATATTATTCAATAATTCACAACTCCTAATTAGCATCTTTACGATTAACATTGAATCTAAATATATCAGCATTTGTGTATAAGAATGGAATAGCCAACATCATTTGCAGTAATAATTTTGAAATCCATAAAAAAATATGCATCTTTATGAATTGCATTTGTATGGTTGCAATACTACAAACTATATACAATTCATTCATGTTAAGGTATAATATAGTCTATATTATTTTCATACAATTGGATTTAGAAGTATTGAATTAAAAATAAAATTAGTGAGAATTAGAAGAAGCTAATTTCAGTAAAAGTATTTATTGGCAAATGATTTCTTTTCATTTTTGATTAACATTCCATGATTCATAATTTAATCTACTTTTATCATTTTAATTAAAATTGCTAACAATAAGCCAAATAAAGTTATATCATTAAAAAAATTGAAGAAAAAGAATTATTTTATTCTTACATCAATAACTTGTAATAAATATAAAGGTACTTTGCAATACTCGCTGTATGATATAATGAAAAATATTCTTGAATCTTTAGACACAAAGTTACCTACATTTTTCCAAACTACAGAGCAACATTAGAAATAATTGAATATAAAATTATCACAATTCAACAATATTTTGAATTCATAAAATCTAGTAGCTTCCTAGAGTAAAGAATTTTATTCTACGTAGCAATTAAATTTCTTAGTCTCTTGCCATGTATAAGAAAACAGGAGCTTTAAAGATATGACATCTATTCTGAATGCTGATGCATACAATTTCAATTAAAATTTTATGGAAAGAATTTAACTAACTTATGCGGAAAATATTTTTCATCCCATAGAAAAATAAATACATTCTGTCGATTTACCTCCCAATACACTCGACTCCATAGTTATCATGTATGACTAAGGCCTCGTACTCTAGGTAGGGCATCTCTTGGCCGTTCAGCGGTATGTAACATACCTGATGATTTGGTTGTATCTTTCCGATGTGATAGATCCCCTCGAGCAATACTCTACCGATGAACAGAGCGTAACCGTCCTCAGTTTCGCCGGCTGGTAGAGCATGCAGAGGCACGCTACCCTCCCATGATTTCACCCAGTTCACGTCCTTGCCACACAGCACTTGGAAATCACGCTTCTCATGAACATTGCCGCCCCATACGAGTGTGCAGACATTTTCACGGATGCCGCCCGGTGTCACAGTTCCTTCGTGATGTGCCCGACCTACGTACAGACCATCCTCAGAGGCCATCACTGCGTTTTGAGGCAGTCCGATCGCCTCGCTAAAATCCACCCAGAAATGGCATGTATCCACCAGTTGCTGTCTGATGGCTGACGACGTAAACTGGCACTCTAATATAAATTGTTTTTATTAACAATGATATACAATACCAGTTATCGTTATTTCTCCTCGTACAGAATTTTGATTAATCGTAAGATGTTAGGGATTTATAGATCAAGAAGTGTCAATTTTGAAAATATAAGAATGAGTTAATGTACCTTCGATTATCCATTCTCCAGTAGCACCCCATGCAGTACTAAATCCTACATAATTTATAACAAACGGACTTCTGTCTTTATAAGACATAAATGACTCATCAAAATCATGCACATCTTCGCAATTAACACTTAACAATCCATCGCAAGACCATCTGTAAAGCAGAAAACAATTAAAATGAGGGATCCATAGGATCATGTACATATAACTTTCATAATTTTCTTACTGTATAAAAATATCACACATCTCGTCAGATTTCAATATATCTCTAGTCTCTGCTTCTGCCACATCTGGCTCGGTATTATTTCTTTTTATAGCTGACATAGTATTTCCCCATCCTCCGATAATAATCTAAAACAAAATTAATGTAAGATTTACAATATATGATTCAGATACAAATAAACATGCAAATAAATTGTATAAATTAACAAGACAACAAAGTAATATACCTCGTATACATTAGAGTCGCTACCAAGATGCGTTCGTAGAGCAATCCTTGCATCATGACTAGCTTTAATACCTATACTGATGCTATTTTTTGTGATCGGTATATAACGATAGTCGAGACTGTCCGCTGTAGTAATACGAACTAAAATAAATCATTGGTTAATTGGTTACAATTGGGAGGATAAAAAACACAAAATATATAATAATTTCTGTCTTGAAAAATTGCTAACTTTTTGTATTACACTAGAGAAATCTTTAACCGATTATTGGATACAATTATAATTGTATAATCATTGACTTACGCGGGCTCATTTTGCGAAAAGCCTAGAACTCCTCTGATACGTACGAATCAATAAAAAAAATGATTCATACTAGTCATATATCGGTCGCATTCACGCGATGCCGAGCCTCCCGTCTAAATTTCCAAATCGTTATCTCTCATTATCTCAAATCTTGTATCACTTAAAACAAACAAGAAAAATCATATTCGAATCTCGCATACCAATAAATCGCACGCTATCGATGATTAAGATACAACGTTAGGAATACAAAGTGACCTTTCTGAGTTCATTCTCCGCTTAATTCACCCGAGCGGTATGAATCTCATATCAATGTATTTATATACAGATATAAATATGCAGATAAAGATTACGTTAACGTAAGGAAATACATTAATGCAGTCCTCACGAGGAATAATCGTAAATTTTCGTTTCGGAATGTCAGGTCGAAGTGATATGTCAGAATATTGCATCTGAGATTGTGCAAACGGTACAACGAAACAGTGAGATTCGAACACGTGCACAGCCGTCGACAGAACTATCGAAATATCAAACGTTATAATCACTCGTTCGAGAATCTGATTTGCTACGATGAAATTCGCATGTTTACAACTCACACGTTTATAATTCACTCAAAGGCATGACAGCTTGGGTGTATGCGTGTTTCGGTACTGCTTGTCGGAATTGCTTGCGATGCGACAAACGAGTGAACGCCTTTATCTACTGCCAATATCGACAAGATACGATCAAATGATCGTCGTGTTGAGAATTACGAGTTCCACGATCCCGTGTTCATATCTTACACGGCGGACATCTCACTGTTGTCAGAATGCCAAGAATGTCGCTACTTCATCGACGTATCGATACTTTCATTTCGATGTCTCAACGATAACATAGCATCGATACTATTTTTTTCTCGCTCGGTACTGTTATAAAATTATCAATTATTTTTGTCAATATAGCATTTGCTTGGAAATATGTCAATCATTAATTAATTTGATGATGTTGAATTGTTGATAGTGTTTATATATTTGAAATAATACTCCCAAATATGGTTCTCAAATGTGCGATATATTGCGCGCCAAATTAAATTCAGAATATTCCCCGAAGAATAAAATTACAATTACTTCAAACACTTACGATACTCGTTTAAAGATACTATCGTGTCGGTCGTGTTTCTCGAAGGTCAAGATTTTACTTACATTAGCATCAAAGAGAGTTGCATGTTTGGCATTAATTGTACTCAACTTTCCATTCTCATTTTACTTTCTGTGACATGCACACAGCATTTACATAGTGTCATAAAAAGGCAATGACTTATTCAATTCTTGAGAAACTTAATTTAATTGTACTTAATAATAATAATAATAATAATAATAGCACCATGACAATTAAAGCCATTAAAACAAGTTTCTTAAAAAATTTAATTGCTTAAATTTATTTTAATTATATATAAAAATGTTTGAAATATGATTCTTTTTTCCTATTTTACTTTGTTAACGTTAAATTTAATATTACGTACATATTTTTTAATATATTTTATATTAAGATTAATCATTAATAATTAAATGCAAGACACACATAATTATTTCAACAATTTAAAAAAAAAAATTTTTTATATCAAATATTATTTATGTTTTAGCGTTAAATAGAGACCAATGCAGACATTAACATTTACATTCAACTGTCTAGGTCATTGTCGTTTAAATATCGATTGAAATATATCTAATTAACATAAAATGAATACGCGATTGAATGAATATGTGCGGAAAGTAGAAAGCATTAAAAAGAACAACGGGCAAAACTATGAAACTACCGGATGTACATAGCTACATTGTAAAAGTACCATTTCGACTTCCGGGACACCTAGCAAAGGGTTGTAATTTTCTCTGCTTCGTTTGAGAACTTTCGAATTAAACGCATGAACTTGAATCACTGACCGCAGATCTGTCCGACAATTACAGGCACGCAAATTGCACGCTTAAGATTTCTGCTAATGCACTTATTCTATTTCATAATTTATTAATTCATTATGTAAAAAATGTTATTAAGGACATTAATTAAATTTTAATTCAATAAAAATTTTTTTATATATTTATATTATATTTTCGACATAAGATAATGTAATTTCTTATAATAATCGTGAAAATAAACATTTAAAGGAAAAGAATTATTCATTATGAAAGTATGTTATTCACTATGAAAAATACAAAAAAGATGTTAGTAGATTGAGATACGCTTTCCACAATAAGATAGTTATTCATTAGGAGAAATAAAAATTCTCACGTTATATTTGTTATACTTAAGGGAACAACGAAAAACTTTCTTTTCTACGTAGAAGCATTATTATTCAGACAAGGCGCTCGGTTTACGTACGTATGTAAAATACGAGTAAAATATCCTTTCGTTGGTCATGAATTTCAATAGGTTCCACTTAAAATTTCCATAAGAATATGTATTTAACGATCCGCGAGAAATTAAAATCCGATAGATAAATTATATCCGAGTGATAAATTATATTTGATCAACTGTGAACAAACATTATGAATAATCTAGCATTTTATACGTTGATTTTCTGCGCCAAGAAAATTAGTAAAAGATCTATTAGAATATTTCGATTATATTACTTTACGTCATACTACAGATCGGAGATTTTATTTTTTTATATTGATAATAATCTCTCTGTCTGCGATATTAATATGCATAGTATAAGTACATGGAAATTATGCATATATCTTACTGCTGTACCGAGTACATCCAAGGAGATATTTGTTCTCATGAATGTCTGCAGCTACTATGTCATGCATAATCCTATTGTGATGCAAAGAATACTATGATGTACAGTTGATTATTGTAATAGAAGCGGACAGTTCCTCCTAGAGTTATCTTGATAGAGGCTTCGTGCATTAGATAGGTAGGTCACAATGTCTCGTAGTTGACCGCGTAGTCACACAGAGAAGTGACCCATTGCTTTCCCTGTAAAAGTGAAGAGTTAAATCAGGTTGACTCGTTTCTCTCCGCTCTGTATGGTCGGGTCCCGACCAATGTCACATCAGTATGTGCGCACCGAGATCGCTTTTACCTTTCCGCGAAGCGAGGGAGTGGGTTGCATAGGGGTATAAAACAGAAAACAGCGCTTTAGCCAGCCAATATGTGTGTAGTTCTATTTTAGTAGACAACAGAGATCTATTAGTTCTCAGTCGATTGACATTGAGTTATTGTCGAGACGCGACCGAAGTCAGCATGCTGCTAGTAAGTAGATATCAGTGTAATCTATAAGTGATGTAGAGAGAATATCTGAATATTACAGAAAGCATTTTAAAAATATATAAAAAATCTTGAAACTAAGATGTTACTACATTATCATTTTTTTCAATTAAAATCAATTTTTTGAAATAACATAAAATGTGCTGTTATAAAAAAAAAACAATTTACAATTAGCTTACAGAAGTTATAATTATGTCAATTTTTCAATGAATTAAAAATTTATATTAAAGTTTAATTACATTAATCAGTTTTTTTACGAAATAATTATTTTTTTTAGAGCGCAGTGATAATTTGTTGTGTGATAGTTGCAAATGCGGAGCCACCTCTTAACAGTACGTATTAATTAATCTTCGTTGTTGCATTGTATATACATTTTCGTAAAATTATTTATGAACATGCAGATAAAGCATTTTTTATAAAATTTGAAACATTAATATTATATTAAAATCAATATTCAAAGTTAAGTTAAATCGCATTTCAATTGAAACATTTTATTGTAGGCTACTCTTATACTGGAGATAGCAATGGGTACGATTATAATACCGTTACTAATAATGGATACTTAAGCTCCAAGGATAGCTATCAAAACAGTGGAAACTTTTACGGTGCTGGAGACACCAGTCATAAATTATCCAACCACATCGGCGGCCATTCATTAATTAATGCCGGTAATCAGGGGAGCATAGGAGGTGACGTAGGAAACAGTTACAAAGGATACTCCGCAAATGAACAGGGGAGTGAATACGGAGGATATTCCAATCCTTACGAGAATTCCGAGAATAGCGACTCTTATACTCGCACCGTGACGTCTACGCCGTTTAGAGGATATTCCGGTTCTAATTCCGGCGAGTCGACTTTTAACGCGTACTCAAGCGGTCCTGCGGCCCACAAAGACACCGATTTTGGCCAGTACGCGTCTAGCAGCAGTAGTAACAGTAAAAGGATACCCGCTTTCCCAGGATATCCCAGACCAATATTAGAAAATTATCCCGAAGGCTCTGATCACAGCAACGTGCAGGGATATCACGGTTCCTCCGGTTCAAGCTATCCCGAGAGTGATCACGCCTTCTCCCCTTATTCTCCGAGCGGTCTGGAATACTCGTTTGGAAAGCAGAAAGACGAGCCGTACAAAGGCGGCAACAAGTACAGCGATGTCTATTCGATACCGTCCGAGACGCGTTACACGCGGGGAAACGCGGGACACGCGAGCCACAATCACGACGTTCCGCCGTACATATCGAGTTCCGGTCCGAGCGGTCACTTGCTCAAGATGCACGGCTCTGGTAATGTCTGGTATTCCTCGGGAAAACCGGGTAAATACAGTTACAAATACTTGTCTCGCTACGCTCCGAATACTGGAGTAACTTACTTGTCGAGAGATCGCGACGGCTATTACACTCCTTTCAATAAAGGCGGTGGGAAACTCATTATAATTAAGGATACTAGACCGAGCTACGCCGGCGGTCATGTTTATTCCGATGAGCCGTCTTACGCCGGCGGTTACAGGAGTAAGAGCGCCGGTTACGCCACTTCACCGAATTTTAGCGGATACAGCGGCAACAGTAGTTACGATGACGGTCCGGCTATGCTTAGGCGATATAGAAACGCCGGTGGACTGCTACTGCAAAAAGCTGTTTATCCTTGATATTATTTAATGCAAAATCGTATTTAAAAGTATAACGTTTAGATGTGATTAAAAATTGTATATATATATATTTATTTTGTAAGTATTTTTTTAATAGTTATTGCGTTATTCGGAATAAAGATGCTGTTTAATGTTTTTAAAGACTGAAGTGGACGTTTCCATTATTTCCCTCTTAATTGTACATACAAATAGAAGTATTCTTGATATGTTAATTGTCAAAATCTCTTTTTCTTTTTGAGGAATTCCGCATTCTCGTTTCATAGAATCAATATTGATTATTGATGGGGTGTGAAATAATTATTGTCATGAATAATACATGTATTTGAGATTTATTTATATCTATTTTTTAGATATTATCGCATACTTTTTTATGAAAATTATTTTGAGTATTTAAGATAAACACTGTAAGAATTCTAAAAGCATTGTATAATAATTTAGTTATTACAATTCTAATTTATAGATAACAAAACGTTTTAATTGCACTTATTATTTAGAATTTTCGATATAATGTTCATGTCTTTGTGGAGGTGTTCTTGATAATTTAGGCTTGGCCAAGAACGCCTCTTCCTCTTTAGCAATTTCGGGGTCATTTTTCCATGAAGCATCTTTAACTATATTGCTATCATGGTTATTAGTATTCCTACAAACAATGCTGTTACTAGATATAGATTTATTTAAAAAATTAGAAACATTATTAAGAAACAACGAACGTATAATGTTTATTCAACATCATAAATCGATCATAAAAATATATAAACTGCCATCACATGACGTATATATGTATAACAATTAAACAATACAAAATACGTGCTTCAACAATACAAATAAATATCCAAAAGCTGTGAGAAGTGCACTGCAACGTGAATACAGTTTTACTCACAGCGACGCTATACTGCTGAATTTCTCCATTTCTATAAAAAAATCAAATATTACTATTTATATTAATAATAATAATTTGACTTTTGGCTAATTATCTTATCTGTTTTTAATTATTTTTATTTTTTACGATAAAAAAATTAATATTTGTAATTCTTATTAAATCGCATATATAAATAGAGATATTCTAAACTGTCGTAAAAACGCGAGATGTTATCTAAATATTTCAATGATTTGGGAATGTGTCATCTAACTGGTTAATATTTATCTAAGTTTCTATCACTTTCGTTTACGTGCTCCAATTTTTCTAAAGTTTTGCATGTGTAGGGAAAGTCGCAAAGCTTTCACTGCATGTCACTTTGAATTATTCTTCTAATGTGCCAAGTTCGTCATCTTTAAGTCAGCGTTTACGAGTCTTATTCTGAATGTACCGTCATCAATCAATAGTTAAACATGTCAAGTACGCACCTGTCTGACCATTCTCGCGACCGGATACAAGAGTCATAGAGGATGTCAATGCGGTTTCACTGCTATCCCTGCAAATTGATTTTTATTAATTACAAAGTAAATTAAATTAAAAACTGTGTCATGTTAGATTTGTCAGTTAATTCCGATTAATTGATAACGCACTGGGAAGTCCGATTGTCATATAAATAAATTGTATCGTTAAGAATTGTCCCTTCAGGAAAAGTTTGCTGAAATATTTTCGTTGCTTTTAAAGGCAAGTTTTCTAATGCTGTTTCTCTTAATTTTCCGTCGTGCAATTTTCCTATATCAATCCTATTTTCCGATCTGTATAATTTTAATCGACCCACTTGTACATCATTATTTATCTCGAATCTTGGATTTACTCTTGTGCTAACGTGATTATCGTGATCAAATTTATATTGATTATAATTTCTCTTGTTGTGCGCGCTTGATGGCCAAACTGTATCTTTTAATGTAGTTAAATATTTATTTTGTCTTTTGTGCAAACGATTTTCGCATTTCGTAATTAGAGAAGAGTCAGTGCCGACAAATCCTTTTGCAATATTTTGAATATTATTTGCGGGAAGCGATTCTTTATTTATGTCATTTGCGATAATTCTTTGTCCCTTAAAAGTATTATCGATATAATATATCCAATTTTGTCACAACAATAAGAATACACCACAAATTTATCATGAATATTATACCTTCAAGAAGGAATCCGATAAATTTGATATTTTTTGTTTAGTAAAGGCTGCTTGTTTAATACAACTTTCTTTCGGCAACATTTTATTTTTCATCTTGACATTATACCTATCATATATCAATTTATTACAATTTATGCCAATAGATGCCAATTCGGTCATTTTCTATGTGTAAAAAATATTGATAAAAGACGTATATTTTGCACGCATAAATACCTTAGCGCAGGATATGATGGATGTTTACTACATAGATGATTATCATATTGATTGTCATAAAAATCGATGGGATCCACTGTAGATATATTTTGTAAAGTTCTATCTGTGAGTATAACATCCTGAGAAGCTTTTAAAGAAATGCTATAACACATTGCGAGTAACGTTTCTCCGTTCAATTCACCGACATAATTTTGCAATGGGTCATTTTCGTCTAATTCATTTTCCAATATATCCAATAGTTCCTACAAGAATTTTTGAATACTCAAATAGTACTCTCATATCATGAAGTCGTATCGTACTTACATTCTCATCATCTCCGGTTTCGTCATTCTGCGGTGTATTAACGTTATCGCTCCTCTGCATCTTCAATATATGATCTAGATGCTTTCTATCGTATCGAAATTATGATAATAAAAGAAATTTATTATATTCTAATTACATTTACAAATATAAGCGTTCCAAACAAGCTTTGAAACAGAGATTTACGGATTCAATAAAAAATTTATTCAAGAAATAAGTAAAAAAAACATGTTAAGCAAATTTCAACAAGATTATTTTCATACAGGAATGATTAATGTCTTTGTCAGAATTTTTATCAAAATATTCACCTCATTTCTGCAGTTGTCTGTTGATTGTTATCAAAATAATCCGATGTATTGTAATGTTTCATTTTCCTCGCTTCTTCATTGATTATAGGATTACTCAAAAAATTATTCAGCGCTCCATTGATGTATGGTAGTGACTAGTAAATGACAAAATATTATATATAAACTTGTTAAACTTTCTAAAATTTTTATTGTGTAAATATTTTTATTAAATATGCGTGAAAATTTTACTCACAGCTGCGTGATCTATCGAGAGAAGGATGAGTAAAGTAGAGACGAGTAAAGAAGATATCTTAGATGCTCTGGCTTGCGCTAATCGATGTAACGACAGGTTCATTAAAAGCGCAGTAGCATATTCGAGTCTGTATAAACTTATGATGCGACATTCATCATGTAAGTGATTGATTAACCATTCCAGCAAACCACTTTCTATCATATATATCCGTTGCTGTCTACGTAGAGAGAGTTTCTGTAGCATCGCTATCATCATATCACACGCGAAAGAGTCCATTCCGTCAGTATAATTATTATCGAGACAAGCAAAGGTCTGAAATATGAAACAATTTTTATTAATCATAAGTCTTACAATAATTTATCTTCATAATATTCTAATTAAAATATTTATCAACCAAGATTTTGATTTTATAAATGATATTACAAGAAGAATATGATTCACTGTTAATTTATGTGAAAGCGTACCACGTTTACGACAGTGGATCCGACTGATAGATAATCTCTTCCACATCTAAAAGATGCTAGTGTGTTTAGCAATCGTGCAGTAAACTGCTGTAAAAGATGTCTGGCGTAAGCTTCTCCTGCAGTCAATAAGCATGGTAGGACTAGCTTGCCACTGTCGCTAACAATTTGTCCATGAAGTCCCAGCAAATCGCGATTTATATATTCGTGCAGGACTTCGTCCTGTTCTGCCGGTTGCGCGAGCGTTATTTTCTAAAATATAATAATTATTGAAAGATAGTTAAAAGATATACTGTAGCTTTATATATCTAAGAAAGATCTTAATACCCAACGTAATGCCTGTAATAGCAATAGCTTCGTCTTCACATCTGCGTTAAGTAAATGTAATTTGATTTTTTTATAATCCAATAATTGTGGAGATATCGATACTGCTGCGATGTCGAACTTAGGCAGAGCAATTGTTTTTACATCGGTATGATCGAGTTGTAATAAGGATGGCTGTTGAAAATAGCAAGATATTAAAATATAAGGAATAGAATAAAAATTTAAAATTATGATATGTAAAAAATAACTTTTTCTAGAACTTTATATCCACATCTTATATATTTTACAAATTTTTCTATAAAAAAATTTAATTATTTTTTGTAAGAAATTACTTAGCATTCTGATAATAATTAACATCTTATATGTTGTAATAAAAAATACGTATTAGAATTTCACTTACATAAGAAGTCTCTCTTATATTTTGGTTGAACAAATCTGGAAATATCTTCATGCAAATCTCGAGCGTTTGTTGTATATCAACAGCTTGTCCTTTCACCGAATTCTCCAATGCTGTTGTTAATTCCTCGGCAACGTTTACCAGTTTATGATAATCCGCGTGTAGTCTGTGAAACCTCACTTTCAGTTTCTCATAATTTGTATAAATGCTACATAGCTGAGTTTTGGTTAATGCCAATTCCTGATTGCATTGAACTAGTCTCTTGTCTAGCTTGTGCGCCTTTCGTAAACTATCAATACTTTCTGCCGGATTCAATATACTTCTTCGCGAATCATTGATCGTAATTTGGTCTCCGGTAATGTGTGTTTGTGTACTCCTGTAAATAATAGTACATATATCATTTTTAGTTTCGTACTACATATTTTAGTTTCGTAATATATATTTCTTACTTCGATTTTAAACTGCGACTTATTTTGTGAGAAAAATGCTCTTCGTCATCTTGATCTTCTAGAATTATATATGTAGGCATATCCCTATCGTTTGGTATGATGGGTGTATTACTTTTTGTAATCTTATTTTGTGTCGTAGGAACTTGTATAAAAGTCTGCGATTGTGTTTTATTAGAGTTCACATTATTTAAATCAACCAAATCCTATAAATTTTTCATAGGATTTATTTTCATCCATTGTTTCTTTATAAATGCATGACACATAGAATCGGAATTATTAAATCATATAGAACTTACTTACTTGTTTATGATTAATGATAAATAAATTCAAATTTTTTGATAGTTCATCCATCCAAGATTGTTCTAACATTTTGGAGAAAAAATCATTTGCATGAAGATCTTCTATGAACGGTAATGCATACAACGATTGCAATTCTGTATCGTGTTCTAATTCCTTGCCATCTCCATTTAAGTAATCTTGCAATTGTTTCATGCTATTATTTATATTTTTTTCGATTTCAGTTGTATTGTTCTGTTTGTTATTAATAACATTCTTAGACTAATTGCTTTTAAGATAATTTTACACACATTAAACATTAATTTAATTTTTAACATAACGGTAGAATGTTTAAAATATACAAAAAACTATTTTTTTAAATAGTACATTCAAGAAAGTAAAAATCACCTCCTTGCATTTTTCCAAAATAGGATCTTCTTCCATTGAAGACAATTTCAATGCACTTATTTCTGATGATAGCTCTAATTTACAATAAAAAAATTAAAATATATAAATTATATATGTATTTATTGTATATGAGATAATTTTTTTATTTTTTACCGTGTTCTTCATATTGATGGGTATTTAATTTGCGTTTAGGAAGTATAGCAAAATGCACATGTAAATAAAATGTTAACTTTTTATATTCTTCACACTGTTTAGTGTTGTCAGAAAACAAGTCATTCCACAACTGCAAAATAGCGAAATATCATATTTTACAAAAAAAATTATACATATTTGTATCTAATACTATTATACAGGTAACTTTTTACCTGGAAAAATACTGAATAATTTCCGATATTGTAATATAGCATTAGTTGAGCATAGGGATTTGTATTGACTCTTAATTTGCATTCCAAATTTTGGAAGCCCATTTTTGAAGCTTCTTCAATTAAAGCTTCAGCAGTACTCTTCAAATTATGATCCAAAAGAAACTGAAGTGCGGAAAAAAATTTATGCATGCATCTTGTTTGAAAAAAATATTAGGCACTTTAAATGCAATGTTAGAGTTATTGCATTAAATCATACCTGGTGAATTTCCTCGATATTTTCAGCCATTCTTCATGAATATCATGCCTTGTCGTATCTAGAAATATTATAATAAACTTTCGTAAAATTTTGCAAATAAATTGTAAGCAATTTCTACATTTTCTTAACTTATTTTGCTTACTTCAATTTGACTATCACTCAATTTGTTTTAGCACAAATTTGATGGGTATTTTTCTTGTAAACATTTATAAGGCGGAATATAATAATTTAGGTCATTAATCGATTTTATGCAAATATATTATTGATCAACATACCGCACTCAACAGCAACGTGTATTCTGATTCTCACAATAAGGCTCTAATATTTACAATTAAAATTCGCGCTCGTTAAATATAAAAGTAAATGTCGAAATACGTTGTTAGAAGCAATTTTTATCACGACATTCCGATATCCGTGGAATAGAATTGACAATTTGCCATCGCCATGTGACCCGCAAAGGAAAACAAACGTTTGACGTTTACGACTGCGTACAACTCAGGCTTCTGCTAGCTGTTATTATCATACATTTCCTTGTACGCAAGCGCACGCATACGTGCGGTTTCTTAGCTGTCACGTTGTTTTCATTACCGTTCATCGACATTTATCGATCTACAAAACTATTTTTTAGAGAAGATTTATAAGACAAACTCGTATTTGTGTTATAATTTAGGAAGATTAGAAAAATGGCTGAAGAGAAGTATACCTTATTGCAAAACGCGGTTGTCTCACAGGTTTATTTTCATTAATTGCTGGTATTATATTCAGAGGAAAAGGGGTTATATATGTTTTATTTTTTTTTTAATTTATAAATCACAGATCCCTGATAGTGCATGTTACATACCGAATTTTATCACGGAAGAGGAAGAGAAACAGGTTATGAAGTACATAAATAATGCACCGCAACCAAAATGGATGCAATTGAGTAATCGTAGGACTCAAATTTGGGGTGGCATAATGCTTCCCAAAGGAATGATAGCGGATGAGATTCCTAGTGTGAGTAACTAGGGTGTGAAAGATACTTCAATTGTCTCTCCATTTATCACACTAGAATTTATGTGCGATATTCACAAAAATGATCGTTAAATGGATACATTAATCAACATTAACACCGATACATTTTAGTGGCTGCAAAAATATATTGACAAAGTAACAGCCTTAAATGTCTTTGAAAGTGGAGTGGTGCCTAATCATGTTTTAATTAACGAATATTTGCCTGGACAAGGAATAATGGTATGTTAGATACAGAAGACCACACACAATTGATTTTTTCATTATATATAAATTATATTTATCTACATCAATTAGTAGAAAATGCTGGAATATATACATCTTGGTCTTGTACATGTTGAGCAGTAATGTATTTTTTCATCAGGCACATACAGATGGCTCACTTTTTTATCCCGTTGTAATGACTATCAGTTGTGGTTCCCATACACTCCTTGATTTTTACAAACGGCTCGACACCACAGAGGTAGATACTGCAATGTACAATAAAAAAAAGGTTGCTATAATGCATGCTCACATATATTATCCTTGCAGCAACAACAACCAAAATTAGAATTCAGCTTGCTGCTAGAACGCAGGAGTCTGTTAATTCTACAAAAGGATTTGTACCACAATTATTTGCATTCTATAGCAGAAAGAGACACGGATGATATATCAGGTACTTCAATAAAAAACCTGCACATGTGTATGGAAAAATTTACAGAGGAACAAACGATAAAACGTGGTACTAGATTGTCGCTAACAATTAGACGTGCACAAAACATTAGCAGACTAAAATTAAAAATTCAGTGAAGAATGATACAGAGTTTTGTCAGATATCGCCTTTTCATTATCACCTAACCTACTTACTTTATGAATCTGTGCACATTTGCACATCTGAGTCTTCTGCATCTTTCTCGAGACTTACATCCATTATTTCCTCATCACACTCATCTAACATTCCTTGCAGTGAATGTATAGATGATATTAAAACATGGAATTGTTTACGACGCATTTCTAACTTGTGTTCCAACTGTTCAGACTTTTCCTGCATAGAAAAAATTATTCCATAGTGTAACAAATGGATTATTGTAACAATCTTGCTTGAAAATACGAAGTTATACATATTAATAGTCAAACCTTTAAACTGCCTAACTCTTGGCGTAATGTGGAAAGCTTAATGTCAGTTTCCAATCGATCTGGTTGTTCATTGATGACTTTGGCTAATACATCATATTCAATTCTATTTTTTCTTACACGTTTGGCATCCTGCAATTCTGCTTTTGTTTTCTCTATATCTTCTTTGGCTTTTTCTATTTGTATTTCAATTTCTTTAGACAACTCTTCATAATTCTTCAATTCTTCCTGACTCATATTCGAGACAAGTCTAGATTTTTTCTGTGCAAATTCACACTGTGCTAACTGTGATAGCATTCTTTCATGTAATGTATTATCTGCATCAGAATTGTTGATCCACTTTATGAATGATTTCAATAACATATTGATCCTACGATCATCTCCTATCCCGTCGCCGTCTATGAGCAGTCGTCGACGTATTACTTCCTCTGCAAATGTACATAATATTAAAATATGGAATTGTTCTGAATCATATATTATGCTTAAGCTTAATGATGCTCTGAAAGGAAAAAATATGTATATGTATACAATTCAAATCTCTTAATTGCATTTATTGCTCAAATACTAGTTTTATAATTACAGTATTGTTCAAAAATATTATTTACCGTCAGACATGTCGTAATGTGTTTATAACCAAGCAAGCAACATTTAATGATAAATTTTTCTGTATTATCACACAAGAAATAGATTTAGCCTATCATCAAAACATACTACTAAATAGAAGCTTTTGTGAAAATATTTTATTATAAATTAAAGACACTTTCAACACAATTTTAAAAAAATAACGTAATTTGTCGTATTATATGTACGGAATTTACGATAGTTTATGCTACGTTTATGTTACGTTGTTTATGCTGTTTACACACTATCATTGACGCGATACGCCTCGGCAAGAGTGTGGCTGAAATGAGAAACTGTAGGTCAAAACTCGTGTACAGATGGTAATGAATGAAATATGCGGGATAAATGAATGGGAAAAATGGATGCACACAGTAGAAAATGTTAATGTTTTTAGTAAATACGTCTTAAGACAATCAATTGATTAGGATACTTTTTATTTGGATTCAGATTTGTAGTTCGGATTTACAAAATAAATGCGCATTTTCGTTTATTTATTTAATATTATATTTTGACCTTTTCTCTCTTTCCTTCTCTATAACTACATGCAAGCAACGGTCGCTTGCATAATACACAGTTTTTATATTGTAAATACACTTTACATTTCGTAATATCACCATTACAACAATGGTATATATATATATATATATATATATATAAACGCTTGAGAATATATTTCATCTTTTTCATCAAAAAAATACGTCTATATATCTCTCTGGTATCTAGTACATTAAGATCATTGGTCCCACGTGTGGGTCTTCAAATATATAATATTTGCAACATATATTATGACATCTACAACTTAAACATTATGCCTTTTGGGCATTTTAACGTCTCTCTGCTGGTATTTTCTTAACTTAAAAAGAAAAAGAAGGAAAAAAAAGATAATCTCCGAAAACAAAAGCCATCTTACATTTGAACGTCTTTCGTAAAGTCAGGTACATCTCAAATAAATGCGATAATGATCATCTTTCTTTTACGGGATAGTAATTTTTTATATTACAAAATGTAATTGTTCGTTGTGATTTCATAGATCTTCAGTTTCATGGACATGTTACTGCTAACAGTAACGTCATTGCTTTTCATAGCATATTCCATCATTATTAGACCAGAAACAAACATTGAGTATAAATAATTAATAACGGTAGAATTGATATATTTATATAATGTTTTAGTGAATTATATTGATTTTTTTTATTAACTGATATTTTTCAACTTTTATAATCATTAAAAATGTTCTTTAAATGTTCAGAAAAAAACTTAAAATATACAGATAAAAATATTTGTATATTTTTCTTTGTTTTATTCTTTTAATTATTTCAAAACGTTGATGGTAATCAATAACGTCAATAATATTTCCTAGTGGTTAATAAGAAATATTTCATAGTTAACAAAATTTAATTAATGATTATAACAGTTGATCATAGCAGTTTACTATTAATAACTATCCAATTTTTGTAAATATTTTTACAAATATTAGTTTTGCATATAAAGTGAAAGATTGACTATACAATAAGATCGCGAACGAAATATTCTCGAATAATTCACAACATTGGATCCGAGAACCCAAATAATAAAACAATTGCATATTTTTGAAGAATTTAAATATTATAAATGTTAACTTATGATTTCTTAGTTTATGTGAATAGGAATTTATATATTTTAATCAATTGACGATTAATCTCAATCATAAATGTGCGAAAATTTGCTGATTATACTGATTAACCTTTGATATTTGAAGTTAACACCGTATTAATATTTTATGAAACAAATTATAAATGAGACTTTTATAGAATTCATAAGAAATGAATTACTATCGGTGTCTTGTTTAGCAAAACTGTCACGATATTTCCGGGGATATTCTTAAGGAACTTCATCGTTCGTTTTACGTGGAAGATCATGTATTGCGGCATATAAGTACGCTCTGTGAAACAGCCATGTTACGATTGAGAGGGTTTCTTGCGTCTTCCGAATAGATTGCTCAATACGGAACTTCGCTTGTAATCACGATCTTTTCGATTGCTGGTCGTACTTTGCTCGCTTTCTGATCCGCTTTCTGACGCTCTTCTACCATCCACCACTGTGATGTTCGAAGGAGACGTTTGTGGTGCTGCTGGTGGAGCGACATAAGGCGGCAACGATGCTGGTCTACCGGTGAAAGTATTGTTTTGCTGTTGCATACCCTATAAAAAAAATGCACAATATATTACTTAAAGTTACAAACGAAAAATAGCGATTGACTTGTAATGGCGCATAAGAAATCCTTACAATCGTTGTAATTTTCTTAACACATTCCGTGCCGCGTGCACCATAATAAATTTAAATGGAAAGTCACGTAAAATCAGAACAGTATAGAACGCATTAAATAAATTTAAGTAAAATAATGATTTATGAAATACCTGTCTTCGAAGAAATTTAAAAAGCTAATGATAATTACAGACTTTATTTATAAAGTAAATAAAGGAATAAGAAATTGCTCTAAATGATTCGATTAATTTTAAGTAATTTAATTAATTCTGGAAAGTAAATAGCTTACCTGTCTGATATTTACTGGTACATTTCCGTAGGCTGTAACAGAAAAAATTACAATTAAGAAATTTTTATTTCGTTAAATTGATACCACAAGTTTATATATATTGATTTCACAAGTTTATATATATACATATTATATTCGATTATAAAAACTGTCAGTCATGTAAAATGTAGTATAATTGCATTATGTTAGTTGCATTGGTTAAAAAAGCTCAGATATCAACAGAATGCAATTATTCATCGCATTAAATTATAATTTGTGAAGTGCTTAAAAACACTAAAATCTGTGCGAGAAGTGAAAATCTGTTAGTATCAATATTTTGAGACATATTTTTATCTATCCGTTAAAGTTCTACGTGTGCATAAATGTGATTGGTAATTTTTGCATTGTTTTAGCATTTCGCATTTAGTAGGTTGGATCGCCAAGTTTTGCATTTAGTGAGTTAAAAGAAATTTTTTTACGATTATATGCAGTTGCTTATGTGCAATGAAAACAAAAATGTAGGAGAATTACATGCGACTTTCATATTATTGATCTTTTTGCGCATCGTAGGATGCGAATATTTTTTAAATGACTGACCAGGATCATGATGAGTGTTCCACTGAGCCATTCTGGTTGGCGGAGGGGCACTCGATGGCAATGGAGGTGCTAATTCTATAAAATGATGATGAATGTTCACATGGCCACATGGTTCACAGGAGTATTAAATAGATTCTTCCTAAAGCTTCTGAGTTTATGAGCTTATGTTAATTAAATAATGATGTTGTACCTTGATGTTGTGGCGAAATATCCACGCTGCTTTGTCGATGCCATACCGGTTCGTTCGATGAATACTGTCCAGATCCGTTGTGATTTAATGTCGCACTACGTTGTTGGTAGACATTGGGTCTTCCTTGTAAATGGTGTTCCACATCTACGTAATTTTATGAAAATTTAATCCATGATCACAGAACGTTGCAGAGATTATAAAACACGAAAACTAAATAGTGCAATGCAAATGTCGTCTTAGAAAAATTTTATTTTATTAATTTTATTGTTTAAATAAATTTTTATTTCGTCAGCATCAACGAATTAAATTTATAATTCGTACCATTGCGTCTATATTGCATATTTTCCGAACTGGGTGATCGCATGGGGACAGGCGGAGGAGCGCCTCGGGGCGGAATGGGCGGTTTGTCACTTCCCAGCATCGCGGAATTCTGTTGATACTGAGCCGCCAGTTGCTCCTGCTGTATCAGCTGATGCTGCTGCTGCTGCGCGAGCAACTGTTGCTGCCTGTGCATCTGCAGAAACTCCGTTTGAGTCTGCGGCTCGGATCTCTGCGACGCCAGGAACGCCTCGTTCTGCGCGTCGTTGCGCCGCTGTTGATTCTGTCGATGCATCTGCAGGAACTCTATCTGCACCGAGCTCGGCGAATGCTGATTCGGCGAGGCGGGATCGCGTCTGATCACGGAATTCTTGCGCTCCATCTCCGGTGTGGAGGTGCGGCTACTTCCGGTCGATATGGTATCATCCGTGTGATCCAACCCTGAGCTCTGCAGTCTCTCCAAACCTTTCTGCTGTGTCTATATTTGGCGAATAGAAAATATATAAATTATTTTAGAATCTAAATTTCTCTCGTAAAATATTGAGAAAATTAAACGGCGCATTGCGAATAATAATAATATATTAATTAATTTGTTAATAAATGTAGCGCAAACACACCTTTTGGGACTCGTCGTAACTTAGGAGCTGCAGACTTGGCGGGAGTTTCGCGTGGAATGAGATTTTGTTAACCCAGTCTTCCATCTCCTCTTGATTCGGTGCTAAAAACAAGAATTCTGAGCCGTCCGTGCACTTCAGCCGGAATACGTTCTTCTTCTTCGTGTAATCATCCGCCTTCTCGCATATGGCATTGAAAATAGTTATCGGGGCGGTGGCCGCTTTGCTTAGCGAGAAATCTTCCATATCCTTGAAGAAGCACAGCAGCTGCCCGCATAGTACTGAAATGATCGAGGAATAAAAATTAATTTGCGAGTAAGGAAATTTTGTGTTGCGGTCTAATTTCAGAAATGATTAAGTACTGGTGTAATATTGCTTCCACGATCGCACGGCTGCCTTTTTGCCGGCGCTTTGCAGCTCGTGCTTCCGCTCGAGGAAACCTTGAATTTCGACCGGCCGCAGGGCATCCATATTCTCCATTCGCTGTAGTTTCCTGAAGCTTTGTGTTCTTCGTCTGGTCGTGAAACTCGGAGTTCTCTTCGGTTTCTTCGTATCCACCTTCATGCTTTCGGCCCTCTTGATATCGGAAGTAGCTGAAGAAGTTTGCGTATGATAACACAATCAATCGTACAATTTTTTTAGTAGCAACAAGAGCGCGGAATATCGCCAATTAATTTTTTTGCAACGACATACCTCGTCTTAATTTTTCACCGAACACGTGCGATAAGCCATGAGATTTCTGCGGTATCGCAGGTTCCGCTGTTTCGGAAGCAGTTGCGCCTTTCAGCGGCGATAATCTAATAAACAAGTTAATATCATTTATAAAACGTTAAATTGTTATTTGAAATATTTCAATATTTGGTGCTGAACCTCAATTATTAATTTAAAACACTAAGGTATTTTGATATTTGGTCTTGAATCTCAATTTTTACTCACATATTCACAGATTCATGTTCGTCGACAGAACCATTGATCTCATCGTGTTGCGCGCGATGAGAATTATCCAGCAACCGCCTGCGTTCTTCTTCGCGTTTTCGTTCTTCCGTTATCCTTTGCACTTCTTTGCGTTTTCGCTCCTCGATCCTCTCACGTTCCACACGTTCTTTCTCCGCTTGGCGCGCGGCCATTTCCGCCTCTTGCTGCTTCTGGAAGGCCTTTTCCAGCTGTAAGAATATTTATGACGTAAAACATACGAATCTTCAGCAGTAAAATTGCTAACAATTCTTTCTCTTTATCATTAAATAGTAGATTACCATTGTTATTCGTTTCAGTGCGCTAAATCTCTCTTCCTGCGCCTCTATGGTCTTCTCGAAGTCCTCGTGTTTTCTTATTAATTCCTCCACCTGCGAGAGGCTCTCTCCCAACTTCTCATCGTGCAGCATCGGCTCCCTGCTCAGTATCCAATTCTCCAGGGTTTCCGCGTCTCTCTTGAACAGCTGCGTGTCCAAGTTCTGTTCGTAAATGTGCCTCCTCTGCTGCCACGTATCCTTCAGGATCTGCTGGCGTTGCTGTAGCACCGAGATCTTGTCTTCGATCTCCTTCGCCAAGAAATGCCCTTGCGCGATCAGCTCTTGACCGGTCTTGTAAAACTTTTCGAAGGCCTCCTCCCGCGTGTCGATTTCTGATTTGTATTCGTTGTGTCTGGAAATTAGCGCCTCCGCGCCAGGAACGTCCCGCGCCAACTCCGGGGCCGTCACCTTGGCTACCATCTCGTTGATCCAGGATACCAGTTCTCTGTATTCGCCCAGGTAGGCCTGCAATTGTTCCGCTTGAGCTAGTTTGCTTCGTCTCTGCGCCGCCTTCTCCAGCAGCTCGGCCCAAGCCGCTTGCGCCTCTTGATGCTTCACGTCGATGTGTACACGCGCGTCCGGAAACAGGTCGATCAGTCTGGACGCCTCCTCCATCAGGCACTCCACTTGCTCCTTCACAGCCGCCAAGTCGGTCTCGAAGCCCTGATGTTTCCTCACCAACGCCTGAATTGTCTCTAGATCGTGACCGTAACCATCCGAGCTGAGAGCCGCTTCCTTCTCCTGTATCCAGGAGATGGTCTCGTCGGCTGTCCTGTCGAACATGTGAACCTGCTTGGCGCCAGCTAACGCATCCTGCCGTGCGTGCGCGAGTTCCTTCAAGTCCTCCCACTGTTGCTTCGTCTCGTCGATCTTCAAAAGTATCTTATTCTTCTCGGGATTCTTCTGCTCTATCAGCCTCTGTCCCTCGTCAAGCACAGCCGATACACGTCCCTCGCTGGTCGTTAAGCCGGCTAGGAAATTGTCGAATATTTGGATCAGCAGTTCGACGTGTTCCACGTCACGGCCGTAGTCTTCCGATGCGGCAATCTAGGCGTAATATTTAATAATTAATATTGATGATTATAGTTATGGAGACATCAAACGTTAGTAAAAAGTTAAATTTATTATTAATTATAAATCTCTGAGCTTACCGTCGTTTGGTCTCCGATCCATTCGATCACTTCGTCTGCCTGTCTAATGAATTTGTAAAACTTTTCGCTTTCCGCCAATCTCTGCAATCGGTACTCTTTCAATTTTTGCAGTTCTCTGAATTTAAACTCGATATCTGTCTGCTTCTGTCCGATATTCTTGCTATCAAAGTGATGCCGTTCGATCAAACCATGTGAAAGCTTTTTCAGATTGTCGACCGTGTTTTCGAAACCGGACAAGTCGCGCTCGATGCTTTCTAGCTTCTTTAACAGAGATTGAACGGAGTCTTCGTCTTTGCCGTAATCGCTTGATGTCAGTTGTGGATGTTTCTCTCTAATCCATTGCTCAGCTTCCGCGGCTTCGGCATAAAACTGAAATTAAATAAGGAACAAATTTTTTTATCTTTATATCACGTCTAAAAATTTTCAAAATTATTAAAATGTATTTAATTTTTATATCAAATTTAATTTACCATTTGTGATTCCACAGCGTCGAGTAATCTCAACTTCCTGACGCTCGCTAGATCTCTCAGATGCGATAATTTCGTTTGCAACTCTTGCGACAGATTTTCAATCTTATCTGCCGCGAAGTGTCCGCTTCTAATCATCACCGTCGCTCTGCTAACGAGAGAAGCTACCACAGGTTCTCTGGACAATAATTCTGCTTCCAGAGCATGGTGTTTCTTTTGCAATCGCTGCACGGTAGTCAGGGAGCTCCCGAGGTCGTTGCTCGCAGCTAAGGGTTCCTTTTCGGACAACCAATGCAACTCGTCCTCGACGTCTCTCGCGAATTGATGCAGTAGCTTCGCGTCTTCCAAATTGTCCCTGCGTATCTGCATCGGTTCCTGAAGACTGTGATACCGGTTGATCGTAACCAGCGCTCTGTCTTGAATCTCGTCGCACATAAAGTGATTCGACTTCTGAAAACCGGCGGCGGTCTCCTTGATGGACTCGCACGCCTCGTTGTGACCGAGCACGTCGTTCTCCAAATTGGTGTGCCTCTTCAGCAAATTCGCCACGCTCGAGAGGTCCTTGCCGTGGTCCTCCGACTGCAACTGAGTCTCCACCTCGTCCATCCACGTTTCGAATTCGTCGAGACTTCGGCCGAACAACAAGGCCTGATACGCGTCGTTCAATCGATTCTTCTTCAGCTCGCTGGTCTCCTGCAGGAGACGCCATTCCGCGTCCAGCTCGTCCAAGCGTTCCTGTATCTCCTTCGAAGCGTAATGATTTTCCTCAATAAGCGCTTCGCCCTCGTTGACCACCGCCGCAACTCTGCCTTTGTTCGCCATCAGTTCACTTTCGAATGCGGCGTGCTTTTGGATCTTGCTTTGCAGATTCGAGGAGTCTCTGTAATTCTCATCGCTCGCCACTTGCTGTTTTTGATGCAGCCAGCCTTCCACCTCGTATATATTCCTAAGAAATTGGTGCAAGTGATGACTCTCTAGGATTTTCCTCCTTCTGGCCGTCGCGCTGTTTTTCAACTTGTCCCTCCTGGTGCAAACCGAGGCGAGTCGCTGCTTTATCGTACTCGCGTCCGCGTGTTCGCGCGATAAGATATCGTTGGCGAACTTCTCGAGCTCTTCGATGCGTCCTAATTGAGACATCAGCATTTTTTCGAACTCTTCGTGTTTACGCAGCAGCGTCTCGACGCCCGATAGCGATTCGCCGAGATCGTCGTTGTTGAGGAACGCTTCCTTTGTCGCCAACCAACTGTCCGCTTGATCAGCTTGCTCCTTGAACAGCTGCAATTGATGAGCCTGGGTTAATTTTTGCCTGCGATCGTCCCAGGCGTTGCCTAAGGTTTGCCTGAGTTCCTCCAGATGATCGAGATTATCCTTGACGTCTTCATCGATCGACACGAGCTTCTGGCCGTGCTCCTTCAGACCCTTAAATGTATCTTGTCGACCGTCGATTTCCGCTTTTCTTTCTTGGTGCAATTCTAGCACGGCCTCGGCTTCCGATATGGTGGTCGGTGGCTCGGATTCGTCCATGCGTTTGATCGTATCAGCCACCCAAATGTCCAATTCGTGCAGGTCAGCTTGGAATTTGTGCAGTGTGTAGGCTTGATTCAAAGCATTGCGCCGGTGTCGAGTCAAACGTTGCAGATCGTCCCAGTTAGATTGCAGCTCGGACAGTATACCGTTTACTTCGTACGCCTTATCTGGATATTTGTGCGACAAGTTTCGCACCTCCGCTTTATGCTCCTAAAAATGAGACACGAAGCGGTGAAATTAAAATAAAATTTTGTTTATACTTGAAATTATATTTAATAACACAAGATCTAAAGTACAAGAATGTGGAATTATTAAAATTTTATTAATCATATCTTGTTATAGAATATATTCAAAATATTATTTCTTTAATAAATAAAATTTTAACAATAAGTACAGAATAACTGTATCACTTTTCGCATTCTAATTATCAAATAATTTACGATTACAATTTTCAGGTAAAATAATTGAAAAATTCTAATGCATTCTTCGCTCACCTTTAATTTGCCTTCGATCGCTGTCATATCTCGCTCCATAGCCTCTTGCTTTCTTTGCAAATGTTCGACAGCAGGTAAATCTTTTCCTATGTCGCTCGTATTCATGGCCATCGATTTCTCGATAACTCTTTGGTTTGTATCGTCTATGTCTCGATTGAACAGATGGATCTCTAACGCACCAGCTAACGTTTCGCGATACGCGCTTAGTGCACCTTGCAAACCTCTCCACTTATTGTTAAAGTTATCGCGCCGTTGCTGAATTGCTTTCGATTCATTATCGCGACCCTATTGTTCAAAACGAATTAAAATAAAATTAATCATTTTTCACTAGTAAAATATATATTATAATATTCACTAGTAATATATATATAATAATGTACGCAAATTCTTAAAATTTCATCTCAATCTTTTTGATATCATTTTTTAAATTTATTTTCTTTTAATTTGTCTTTACAAAATTTTCGAAATTTTGTCTCAATTTTTTTATATTAGTGTGCAAATTCCATGTTTATTTTTTATATTAGAAATCTAATTTTACCTGTTTTATAAGCTTATCCGCCAAAGCGTTGATTGTTTTTATCCTAGAATCGTCCACTCGCATATCGCTGTCTACATCATCGAGCTTCCTCTGAAGACTCAAGCAGTGTTCGTAATCCTTTCCGGTGTCTCCGGCCTGAACCATCATTTCTTTATCTCTGATCCAGGCCTCGATCTTCTCCACCTGATTGTTAAATTCCAAGATATCTTGAGCCTCCTCCAAACCTCTGCCTCGATTTCCAGACTCGAACAGTAATTTTCGCCAAGACGAATGCAAATGTTCCAATTGCTGGCGAATTTCCGCGCTGGCCGGATGTTTCCGTGCCAGTAACGTTTCTCCTTTCGCTATTTTATAAACAAATTTATCGTTATTGTTAATGAATTAATTTTATTTATTCATGTTTAATGCGAGCGAGGAAATAACAGAAACCGGACAATAATTAAACTTGATAAATTACCTTTAATTTCCTCGATTCTGCTTTGATTCGCCGCCAATTCCGCTTGGAACGCCTGATGTTTCTGCAGTTTCTTGATCTTATCCTCCAAGCTAGACACCTCGCCCTTCGACGCTTCCGCTTCCAGCTTCTTCTGCTTCTCGCCTATCCACGACTCGGCCTCGCCCACATCTCTCACAAACTGCGCGTGCAACAGGCTCGCCTCCAGTCTTCTCCTTCGCACGTCGCACAGATCCCGAATTCTCCCGCGTCTCTGTACGACCTCGTTCAGTCGCCGGGCGATCGTCGGCGAATCGAAATGATTCTGCGTCAGTAGCTTGTTTCCGTGCTCCTGCAGCGCCGTCAATTTCTCCTCGTGTGTGACCAGTAGCTTTTCGAACTCGTTGTGCTTCTTCATCTGCGCGTCCACCTCTTCTACCGAAACGCCGAAGTTGTCGCCGCTCAGCGCGGCCTCCTGTGTACTAGACAAGGTGTCGAGCTGCTTGGCGTCACGCAGGAAGAAGTGCAGGTCAATCAATTGGTCCAGATGTATTTTCTTTTTTTGCCAGGCGGTGTGCAGCCTCTGCCGCTCGTCCAGCAATTGATTGCACTTTTCTTCGACTTCCTGAGAAGTACATCGTCGTGATTAACAGATACTCGCGCGAAATAAAACAACTTGACTATTGATGATGATAAGTGGACTCACTATAGCGGCGTAGTGACCAGTTTGCACCATGGCTTCGCCTAGGTCGAGCACCGAGCTAAAGCTATCCTCCCTCGCTTCGATTTCTCCTTTCAAAGCCTCGTGCTCTGCCTTCAAAATCTGCGCACTGGCCGCATCGCGAACTTTGTCCTCCGTCGACATTGTAGCGCGCAGTCCAGCGGCCCAGTTCATTAAATCTCTGACCTAAATATTTCCCTCGTTAGAAATAATGTAAATTGTTACAATATGAATTGTAAAAGATATAATTTACCTGAGTGAGGAATCGCTGCAAGTCGCAGCTAGCGTGCAACTGATCCCTTCGATGAGCGGATCTTTCCTTCAACTCTTCCCAATGAGCGACAACAATCTGTTGCTGCTGATCGATGTGCACCGCATTATTGCCCGGATAATGAGCTTGTAATCTGGACGCATCCTCCACTAAAACTTGCAGCTGAGCCTCTAAAGCGACCAGATCGTTCTCAAATCCCTCGTGACGCCTGATCAACGCTAGAACGGAATTTAAATCGCGACCCAGGTCCTCTGGCAAAGCAGCCTCTTTCTCTTGTATCCGCGATAGCGCTTCCGCCACGTCACGATGGAACCGATGAATCTCTCCCGCCGCTTGTAATCGTTGCTCGCGATTTCGAATGAGACCCAATAGATGCTGCCACGATTCCCTAAATCGGTAAATAAAAGTATATTAGAATCATTTATTTTATTATTTTCTTTGAAAGTTGTATACAATATTTTATTTGGAGAAACTCGTCAGACAAATAAGTTTATTGTTTATAATACATTAGATAATTATAATATTAATAAACATGCAAAAATTGCAAAATTTTTATTAATTTACATATAATAATTGAAAGATTTTAAAAGTTTTGAGAACGTTTAAGAACCAAAGAGTTCCAAGAAAGAATATGATAAATTTAGAGATATAAGATTGCAAAATTTTGAACAATTAAAAATTCATGCACACAAATGTGAAAGATGGAGAAGTGTGATACTCGTTCAAACTGTGATACGATTTATCAGTATATGCGTTAGTTCGAGCAACGACGCATGTACTTACTTCATCACCGTATGTTGATTTTCTACTTGACGCACCGGATCGTCTTCATCGGATCTGCATGAATGTGTGCATAGAAGAAATGTTAGTGACCCAACACCAAAAAAAAAAGAAAAAGAATAGAAATACATAGATCTATATATTACAAAATACGATAACTCGCTACGATCACATAATATGATGACTACGATATGAATTTTTATAAACTATATTAAGAAAGAAAGAGAAAGATATATATTAATTTGTACCAATCACACCATCTTGTTAATCTACTATGTGTGAGTAGTGCGAAAAAGATATTCCAAGAGTTGATAAAAAATATTAGCAAAGCAGGAATAAAGAAATAACAAAACAGTTTTTATCTATCGGCAGCCAAAGATTTACCCTAATTGTTCCTGACGTTTTTCGATGTCCTGAATGTAAGGACTTTCATTTGCGATCAGTTTTCTGGCCAGTTCTTCGCACTGATTAAACCTCTCCGATCCGGCTTCTATTCGATGCTTGAAATCGTTGAATTTCGTTTGCAGTAGTAGAAGATGCTCGTAATCCTGCCCGTAGTCTTCCGACGCGGCTGCTTGCTCTTGCTCCTTGATCCACTGCTCCAGCTCTCTGCTTTCTAGGAAATATTCGTGGCGATACATGCTTTCCATTAGACGTTGCTGCCTCACGGTAGCCAGTCGTTGCAAGGCGCGAATTTGTTGAACGATCGCTTGCTGCTTGTTAGCTATCGCCTTGCTGTCGGGATGCTTCGAGTTTATCATCGTGGATGCGGTATGTCCCATTTCTGTCACGATGCCGTTGTACGTGTCTAATTCGAGCTCAACAGCCTGTAAATTATAAACCATAATTAAGCTAACTATGAACATTTTTATCGCATGTTGAAACTTGACGGAACATTAGAATTTGAATTGTTTCTTTAATATCACATTTTATATATATACATATCTTTACACTATAAATGCATACCTTGTGTTTCGTCAATAATTTCGTAGCGGCATCGCGATCCCTGCCGTAATCGGTGGAACTCAGAACATCGTTCTTCTCGTTCAGCCAGCTCTCGACTTCGCCGGCTTCGAAGAAGAATTCTTGCGCTCTCAGGGACAAGTCTAGAGCTTTGTTGCGCTCACCCGCTTTGTCTTGCAAGTCTCTCCACGCGTCATCCAGAATGTCGCATAGTTCTTGAATCTGGTTAAATCACCAATGCAATCAATTATTTATTGCCGTCTAATTAAGCAATCTTTCTTATTATATCTTCAACATATTACTCGCGCGAAACAAATACGGATTAATTTATTAAATCCATTATCGGTGACGTTGTTTTTAAAAGCATTGTTTTGATTTCAGCAATGGAATATCAACGACACTGCCCAGAATTCGATTACTGTGGTAGAAATATCAGCTTGTTTGCATGCAATAACATATACTTCTACTTTATTTCTAACAGTAAAATCGAAAAGCTTATTGCAACTAAAATTGTATAAATCTATTACAGTGTTTGAGCCTACACTCCTATAACTTGAAGTAGATATTAGCTGCAAAATAAGTGAGATTTTATTAAGTCAAATAAGAAATTATCGAAATACTCGTTCAATTTGTATTCCTGTATAAAAAAAGAACACATTTTAATATGAGCGACTCTCGATGCACGATACCAATAAATTGAACTGGTAAATCTTTATTATGTATTATATTATATACAAAATTTTAAAATATATCAATAATATTTTGCAACATAATTTTAAATTTTGTTAAAAGTCTCTTAAAAAGTGTTTGTGTATCAAGAGTCAATAACATAAAGAACAGCTTACGTAATTTTAGAGATTACGCTACAAAAATACAACTGTTAACACCCTATAAAAACAATAATTTGTTATAATACTCGTGAAATCAAGTTTGCTAGTAATTATCATTAACACAGAAAAGCGACAGACATTCGTGATATAATATTTCCCATGCATTTGTGCGTCCGTCTTACCTCCGCAGACCCAGTACCCTTCGAAACGCTCCAGCTGTGCAAAAATTATAAATCTCTTACTCCAATTTCGCGTCAGCCGATCGTCGTGCGGATCCACGAGAAAAATAAAAAACATTCGGCAAAGACCTTCTCGACGTTTTACCTTTTTCTTTTCCGGATGGGCCTGATCGATGAGCGTCTGCCCGGAAGCCAGAGTTTTGTCTATCATAGGCTGGTGACCGGCGATCTCCGCTTCCAGCTTCTTGTGTTTCTTGTGCAAGGTCTGAGCCTGATGTAGATTCTGTCCAAGCGTCGTTGAAGACGCCTGCGGCAAGTGATCCTTGATCCACTGCAACTCCGCGTCCAATTCAAAGCCGAATTTGTGGAAGCGCAGGCTCTCCTCCAGCGCTTCTCTGCGTCTCTTAGCTGGTTCCTTTAAGCTGCGGAATCTGCCAACACGATAAACTTCGTGTATTAACCACATACATCTCTATTATCTCATACATTTTTATCTCAGCAATTTATTATAATAGTTTTAGTATTGAATTAATTTTGCCAGATAAAAAAGTAATGTGTTTAAATATTATACATACTTTCTCTGCGTGGCTTGACTGGTCTTCAAGATATTCGCCGCATCGAAATGACCCTCGTGCGCCATCTCTTGACCCATGGCCACGAGGTCGCCCACCTTCTGTTCCCACTGACACATATCGCTTTCGAGGGTTTGATGTTTCTTCAACAGCTCCTTGCAGCTGCGAAGATCTGTGCCTACTTGCTTGCTCTGTAAACAGCTCTCTATTTCCTCCAATTTTAATCTGGCGTCTTCCATGGTGCGATTGTATCCATGTTGCGAAGCGGCTTGTCGCAGTCTGCGACCTTTTTCGAGTGATAACGCCACCAACCGATCCCATTGATCATTTAGGTCCTTCAAAGTCTCTCCCACATCGTCGGATCTGTAATTTTCTTCGGATATCAGCGCCTTGCCCGCCTTGTTAACCGCTCTCAATTGTCCTTCGTTGGCGCGCAGTTCGCGTTCGAAAGCTTCATGCTTCTGCAGCTTACGTTCGAGATTGTTCAAATCGCGATAGCTTTCGTCGCCCGCAGTCTTCATTTTGTCGCCCAACCAGTCGCGCAAATCGTCTACTTCAGCCGAGAATTGCTGATAATGTTCGGACGCCTTCAAGGCTGCTCTTCGGCGTTGAGCGGCCTCTTTCACTGCCATGCGACGGGCTAATACTTGGTTTCTCCTTTCGTTGATGCTGGATATAAATCAGATTTATATAAGTAATGCGATAAAATTTCCTAACATTACATTTAAGAAAGTTACGATTAAGATCACGATTTTTTAATTAGGTACAATTTTATCTTAGTTTCTTAATTTTATAAGAATCAACGTTATATTTATTTTTAATTAAATAAAAATTTTCTTTTTTCTATACTTACTAATCTTTATCATAATGATTTTGAGCAATTAATTTATCTGCAGTGTCGCTGAACGCCTTCAGTCTGTCATCCTGCGCGTGAAGAGTATTCTCGAATTTTTCATGTTGTTTCAATAGAGCCTCGACGTCATCCAAAGATTCGCCTAAATCAGTAAACTCGAGGAAAGCCTCATGAGAACTGGTGGTAGCTTCGATCTGATCGGCCTCCCGATTAAATTGTTGCAGCTCTAGACATTGTCGTAGCCATTCCTCTTTCGTCATCCAGTTAGCTGTTACCGCTGGATACAGTCCGTTCAATTTATCCAGACGTTCGCGTACGTCCGCCAAAGTTTGATTACGACGCAACAGTTCTCGGCCGAGATCCTCAACCTCGCGGAATCTGCAAAAGTGTATAAAAAACTTAGAAAAATTGCAACTATTAATTATTTGTGTGATATTATTTACGAATTCGATAATAATGTTGCCAAAGAAATTATTTTAACAAACTCCAAATGAATTAATATCTACAAAACATTCTGTTCATAAAAGAATTTTATAAAAATTTTTCGATATAAAGAATTAATTGTGAAAAATATCGACAGTCACGTACTCGTCTTCTTTGGTTCGTATTTCCTCTCCGAGCTCCATGTGCTGCTTCTTAAGTTGCTCGGCCGTGGCGACGTCCCTTACCGGTTCCTCGGCTTTGATCGTCTCTTGTATATCAGTAGCCCAGTTAATCAGATTCTTCGAGCTGTTCATGAATATCTGCTGGCCGACCGCGTCCTCCAAGCGGGATCGACGCTCCTTGGCTTTCGTTTGCACTTTGTTCCAGAGATCCTTGATCTCGTTTTGTCTCGCGTTGACATTGTCACATTCGTGCGGATACGAATTCTTGACGCTGTTGGCTAACAGATTCACTTTTCGCACCTGTGGAAAGTAAAAATTATGATAATTGAGAATTATTGAGATTTATGTTATTTATCATCCGACGCGAAATACTGAAATCCTACCTTTTCTTCGACCGGCGCCAATTCTCGCTCCAAATGTTGATGCCTCCTCTGCAAAGCTTGCACGGTTTTCAAGTCAGGTCCTAATTCCGCTGTGTCTAATTGAGTGATCTTCTCCAACATCCAATCGTGCGCCTCGTCGCAGGTTCTGTTGAACAATTCGACGCTGGACGCGCCTTCCAAGCTCTTCTCCTTCTGCGTCTTCAGCCAGTTCAGATGGTCCCACAGCTGATGTATGTGCTTCTGCCTGGCCTTGACCTTGTCGAGCTGGCTGTGGCCTTGTCGAACGAATTCATTCACCGCTGTGTCTATCGCCTCCACTCGCTTGCCGGAGGCCGACAGATCCGTCAGGAACTTCTCGTACTTCCTTCTCGCCGTCTCGACGTTATCGCGAGGATCTTCGACTCGTAGCATCTTCTCCTTGTCCTTGATCCACTTCTCAAAGTCGTCGCACTCCCGGTAGAAGCCGTATAATCTGATAGCGTCCTCCAACAACGCGTGACGCTTCACGGCGAGTTCCTGCAGTTCGCTGTAAGTTTCGTTGATCTTCTTCTGCCGCTTCTCCACGCTGTCGCCGTCGCTCACCGCCTTCCGCTTGATTGGTTTAACGGTGGACTTGATTGATTTTAGTCGCCTCACCGGCACAATCTGCTTCACCATCTTCGTTTTCTTCACTCGCTGCGTCACCTTCACTTTCTCAGGTCTGCGCACTTGGACTTGCACGACCTTCGGTTCAATCTCGCGGACGTAGTTAGCCGGCACGAATCCATCCGTACCGTCGACCTTCCTGACACTCCACCAGTCAGGATTCGTCTTGTTCAGCAGGAACATCACCTCACCCTTCACCATGTGCATTCCTTGGCCGCTGAACGGATAGAGACTCTTCACCTGCGGCACCAATCTGTCCTCCTGAACGGTTTTCGGCTCCAGTCGTTCGACAACTTCGTCCACCCACTCGTCCTGTGGCACGAGCCTGATTTCTTTGCTCCACTCCTCCTGCTCCAGCTCGGCCACCGGTTCGGGATCGGCGGACAACTCCAGAGTGGAGATACCAGACTTGATTAGCTTCTCCGCCTGCGTGTTCAACGATTGCACGTCACCTTTGTAGGCATTCAGCTCGCCCTCCAGGTCTTTGTGCCTCTGCAGCAAGGCCTGAGCACTAGGTTCGTCCACGCCGTAGTCCTCCGAAGCGACCAGTGCCATCTTCTCGTTCATCCACGAGTCCGCCTCGTTCGCGTCGGCGTAGAACTGGAACGCTTCGGCCGCGTCGTCGAGTTGCTTTTTCCTCAACGCCGCTAGTTCTTCCAGGACTCTCCAGTGCTCCTGCAGCGAGTCTATTCGGTTTTGTATTTCCAATGCCGACGGGTGTTTGTCGGTTATCAGCTTCCTACCGGCGTCGCACAGCTGCTCCGATTTCGGCCTGCGCACCTTTATCTCATCCTGCAGCGCCTTGTGCTTCTGCTGCAGCGAGATCACGGCGCGCAGATCCTTCGCGGAAATGCCAGCTTTGCATATCCGCTGCTTCTCCACCAGCCACGATTCCTCGTCCTCGTGATCCTGAAGGAAATGGAAAAAATTTCTGGCGTCCTCTAGCCGCGCTTTGCGCTCCTTGCTGTTCTCCACCAGCTCGTCGTAGGCGCCATTCAATAGTTCCAGTTTCTGCTGCAGCAACGGCGCTTCCTTGCTCTGCGGCTGCGTCAGATGCTGAGCAGCCTGTCTACCGAGTCGCCTCTGGCTCTCGCCAAGAGCCGTCACCTGCAGTTCCTGAAGACTGTGCTTCTGCAATAGGTCTTCGACGCCCAGTAGGTGCGGGCCTACATCGGTGCTCTGGAAATTCAGCTGTAGCTCCTGAACGGAAGCGAGCGTAGTGTCGATTTCTCTCATCAAGCTCATAAGTGAACTAAGCGCGACAAGATTGGACTTGTGATGATCTAGCAGAGCTAACAGTTCCCTCCATCTCTGCAACACCTCCTGTTCCCGATTGCGTACCCGCTCGAGGCCGTGATAATTCTCCCGCACCAGTTCTTCGGACATGTTCGTTAGATCGTGAAAGCGCTCCTCGCGCGCCAAGATATCGGCGCTGATAGCCTCGTGCTTCTTCACTGTAGCATCCACCTGCGCGAGATTGCTACCGTACCTCGGATCCGTCAGCACCTGGATCATCTCCTTCAGATAGCCCTCTCTGAGCACGCTTTTTCGCTCGAACTTGTAGTTCAACTGCTCGAGCCTTTCCTGTCGCAACAGCTCGGTCCTCAGAGCAACTTCGCGACGATGTTCCGCTCTTTCCAATTCCACCCAGTTTCTCTCAATGTCATGGATCAGCTGGCCCTCTTGCGGCGTGAACGCCGGCTGATTTAGGGATTTCAGTCGGGTATTTATGTGGAAGTACAGCGCCTCTATCTCGGACCGTTCTTTGTACTTCGGTGGTTTTTCGACTGTCCGGTACTGCTTGAAAGCCAAGAGTTCCCGTTGGATACCTTCGAGCGAGTTCGGAAAGCTACGACTCTCCAAGACTTCGATCTTCATCTTGATCCACTCTAGCAGATCGCTCGTCAGTTTCTCATAGTGAATCTTCATCTTATCAGCGTCCATCATCTGGCCAACAATCTATGAACAAGAGAAAAAATTAAACTTTGTAATTAAGTGTCAATTAATTAAATTTGATTTAACCGATTCTTACATTCCTGAATTGCTTGTCAGTTAATATTTGTATTCGAAAATATGTAGATATTTAAATTCTTATATTCGCGGAGAGACGTGAGATATTTAAATTAAAAAAAAAAATTCGAGATTCTTGAATCTATATTAAAATTCCAGATCTTTTGATTTCAGTGCGATATTAAAAGATTATCAGAGAGGATCTCGGATTTTTAAATTCACATCAGGATTTTTAAGGTACGCTATTTTTCATACATTTGCTATTCTCTTGCCGCTTTTTATCTCATTCTTCATCCTGGCGAACGTGTGATAATAAGACGCGACGTAGGTGATAATAGACTTTTCGTCGGGTCTGGCCGTGTCCACGTCCTCTGCATCCAAGAGCCGTGGAATGCCGAGCTCCGAATTAGCAACGTCGAAGGCATAATTGAGATTATCGATGTTCTTGTTTTGTTGCAATTCTGACCAATTGACCAAGTCCGGTCTGTGAGCATGTATGAGAGCGTTGAAGCCAAGGCCGCTTCTCCAGGATCCTATTTGTAAACAATATTTTAGATATTTCAAACTCCTCTTATATCTCTGTACATAGTTGACAAAAATTCCTATGAGAAATTATTCAATTCTTATTTACAAGCCATCATTTCTAACATATAAAATGATTTTTTAAACTTGCAAATGTACGCGGGATAACGTGGGCGAATATATGCGTGCAGGATTATGCTAAATATTTTTCACATCTATAAATATCATCGGGTGCGACACTCGAAGAACTTGAATATTCATGCTACGTAATCGCATAAAGAATTCGACTCACCGGTAAAGTCCTGAATGTTGACGCCGGGATAGCCGTTTGTCTTTCTCTGGCACCAAAGTAGTAGAGCATCTTTGGCAGACTTCTTCTCGCTGCTGTCGTTTTCTTCGTCCACGTCGATTTCGATCTCCTGAATTTGGAACCTCAAAATAATGGTCCAGATCAGACCAAGGATCAGTCTGGGATTACCGTCTACGATATCCTCCGCACCGATACTCTCCAGACGAACCTGGAGTGAAAATAACGTTTGAGATTAGAACATTTAAGAGAACGGATAATAAATTAACTTTTTATTGAACAAGTGTGTGGAAAAATATTTTATCGTCAAATAATATGTCTTAATAATCTCAATTATACAAACACACTTTTCAGAAGCCGATAAAATGATGTTTTGTCAATTAATTAATTTAAAATATACGTTTCTCGTCATATTTTATGACATTGCAATCTTTCATGTACGCGAAACATTCCTGGAATTTCTTCAAATTTAGAACTTCTTAATTTTTTCTTTCTCTAACTTTCTTTTCCTCTCTTCGAAACTCCTCTCACGACGCCTATGCTAACACAGTAGCGTTTCTAAGTTTCTCCACTTAGAACCTTGCCATTCCAATGTGCTGCGCGATAAAATTTCGCGTAAAGTTCTTTTGCGAAATTCGTCATTTAGTAAACGCGGTCGTAGAATTTATGCGACGGTACGTGCCGTTCGTACAATTATTCACATTCCGAACTATTACACGTCCGTGCACGGTCGGCACAACGTTCGATGTGTTGCGTAAATAACAAGTCTTAATAAATGAGTAATTCATAAGAATATAAAAGACGGTGCGTAATCGCAATGTCGAGTGTCACGGATTCTGAATAATCAAGAACAGCAAAACGCTGCGTTGTAATGACAAGATTGTAAAGTGCTACCGGGAACAACATAATATTGCAGATCTGAGAAAGCCGGTAGACACGTTTGCACCGTCTTCATAGCTCTAATTAACCGCGTGTAGCTCGTTATTTCTTCCGTTGATTGTCTTCAATATATGGATATGTTCGCCTCGTTAATTTTCTAAAAAAAGATATATTTTTCTAAAAATCACACGCTTATAAACGATTGAATCGAAATCTCAAAACGTCGAAATGTATTAATTTTATAAAACGTGTGAATTTTCACAGCAATTTAGCGGATAATTGGACGTTATTGTACATGATCGCGCGCAGAGGTAGGAATACAAACAGTGAGGCACTTAATACCACTCGCGAGGTTCCTGTTAATTTTATTTAAGTCATGGACACTACGGTTATGAAATTTATTTCGGACCATTAATTTTGAGGCGCGTAAGATCCCGTCGAGAGGGCCGACTCGGCGGAAGTAATTATGCGACCGCGCCGTGTAATGAATTACAACCGCGATGCGATTTAATAATTGCATTTTATTTCGCGTGATCGAAGACGAGCGCATGCGGAACGGGCGGAGAAACTTTTTTGGCCTCTTTCCTCCGGACACGGCCTGCTTTCGTGTTTTACGGCTTCGCGTCACGTAATTATTCAAAGTAATAAAGCTGGCCGTTACATTCAATCTCTAAAGAACGATCTCTTCGATACATAATAATTGTCGCGTTCGGGTAAAATCCAGTTCAATGACATGCAAGGCGATTTATTACTCGTTAATCACACCCCAATAGAGAAATTATGTAAGAAACAGGCTGTAAACGTACTGTAAAAGGATATGTTTTAATTTAGGCACTGGCGAAGGTCCCTCAAAGATAATTGATGGTTTGAGTAGTCGTGAATCTCCTTATGTCAGCAAAATTATACTCGTAGAAATCGCCGATGGCGACAGTCTGCCGTGTGTATCACTACATTACGGTTTACTCAGCCGTAATGGGGTCTTATTGATAACGCAACATTTGTTACTCCCAATCGGCAGCGGTGGCAGCCATGAGTGCCAATCGCTATTAATAATCTCTTGTCGATGGTGAAAGTAGCGCGTTAGATCATCGAGCATCTACATACGTCGATCGCGAATAATTCCGAGGTGATAGTCAATGCGTTTTTAATGATCGCCTTGACGCTCGCGGATGTAAGCTCTGATGATATAATTATAGGTATCACGCTCCTACACGCGTGGGAAACGTATATGAAGATTAGCAGACTGTTCCTGTAAGTGCTCGCTTCTAGGAAAGAATTACTTTTTATAGCAGTTAAAAAAGCGCGATGTCAGGACCCCATCAAAATTCACTTGAACTCCATGTTTTTTTTTCAAAGTTCGAAATAGTTTGCAAATTTGCATTATTTGATTAATTTTAAATAAAGAATATTTTGACTCAGGATATTTGATTCTAGAATTCAACAAATTTTGAGAGAAAGTGATATATTTATAAACATTTTTATGAATAAAATATTGGGCTCTATACTAAATATTATATACACAATATGATTATAATTTGCATTACAACAATATAAAACTTTCATATTAGAACGCTTACTACAAGATTAAATATTCCTTAATGTTGCAGGAAGCGTGGACGTCTCATGAGACAAATTACACAGCTTATTGGACTGCTGAAAAGGGTGAGTTCTCAATTTTATATTCCACGCTCGGTCCGTTTGTTTGACCGAGTGTTAGCCGCGAAGTATCGGCAGTCCTTTTCACGCGCTTCTCGTCACGCTATTATTGTTAATCGCGGGGCGCCGTCGACGGACGTTCCTCGCGCGCGGCTGGAATGCCGTCCGATCACTTGTACCGGGGGTCTATCAAGGCCGCTGGGAAATGGAAATTATGGCGTTTGCCAGCCGGGGGACGGCTGACAGCTCACGGAATCCAAAACAAAGAGGACGCGTAGCGCGTCACCGTTAAACGCCGGCAACGTCGTCGGACAAAGTTAACGAGCCGAGTCTGGCCAAGTGCTGCCGAGATCTCAACGTCATCTTGGCCGGCCAGACCGGACTTCCTCGTGTCCCGCAGGCTTTCAGTCACGTGCTCGCTCCGGCTTATTTCGCGGCGACCGAGCGCCAGATGCTTCGTCGGGTGCGGTCACCGCTCTGGGCTCGGTTAGTGTTAAATACATTTTATACTTTCTTTTTGTTTCGTTTCCACGATTGTAGATAAGGATGTGAAAGATTAAGTTTAACTGGACTGTCGGCGAAAGCTCAATCTCGCGTTTAATCTCAATGAGGTCTGCCGTAAATATTATTACACGCGGAAACGAGATTAGAATTTGTGTTACTTGCGTTGAATTATACTTAACATATTTTTTATTTCAAAATCAAATCTTTTACATTCTTTGCTCTTATAATGTAAAAATTCAGTATATTTTTTTAGACATTTTAATGAACTTATTTCTATCAGAATCAATTTATAATGAAAATAGTGTCAACTTTTACGTTAAATTTGATGTATTAGTTGTCTCATAGTTGTCTAATTATTATTCAGATCGAGGAAGCACATTTCCGCCGTTTCATTCTTAATAACCACTGTTATTCAAGATAAATACGCTCCGCGCTTTCTCAAAGGCGTATTCGCATGCGCTTCTCTCTCAGCGAGACAGTCTCTTTTGACGAGACAAATAGCGAACGAGACGCATTAGGCTAAGCAGCCGCACGGAGTGTCGCAGACGATTTATCGTACCGCGAAAAGAAATCCCTGTCCCTTCCGACATGATTCATCGCGTACGCGATAACGGTATACACGACTAATGATCTACTTAGGTTAAACCGCGTGGCGAGAACGCGAGGGCAAGCGCATTCCCGCTGTCATCGTGCAATTTGCAGCTACTGCGCGCATTATGCACCTCGTCCGTAATAACACCGAGCGGATAATATATTTACGAGCGGTATCCAAGTCGATAATGATAGACCGAGAGGCTCCGCATAATAACGTGCGACAAATACGCCGACACGGCGCACCGGTAGCTAGCCCGATCAGCTGATTGCGTTTCCGCCGGCGAACGTGTCATTAACTCTGGTATTCTGACGCCAATGTCCAGCGCAGTGACAGGATTGATACGGAATCGACGTTTCCTAATGCGACTTCTTCGTCGCGTTTTTATCTTGCCGGCGATATAGACGCGATCCGTTAGACAGCGGAGGTGGGGGGCATCGGCGAGGAGGCATTAAGGTGGAGGGGGGGAGGGCAATAAGAGACGGGAGACACCTTCGAATTTTTCGCCCCGTCAGAGCGCGTGCACTCACGTTGCGCGCCGAGTTTCAGGCGACGTATGAATAATGAATGAGCGCCGCGGCTGCATAGTAAAGCGCCGGGGAACGCGGTACTGTTATGCGTCGTCGGCTAAAATGCAGGGTACGGTTAAAAGTCGTGCAAGGAGACACGCGGCGTCGCGATAAGGGGCTACGACGTTAAATAACTCAACTGGCCGGTCGGAGGCCCCCGCTCGACGACGGCGATCGCTTTTTGCGCGCTGGCCCGACCGCAATTTGCGCGCGGTTTTAAAGCGCCTCGAGCGTCTCTTGTACGCCTCCCCTAATTGACGTATTGTGTTGAAGCGTGCCCGATCGAGTCGATTAAATTTCCGTGCCTCGACCCCGTCGTCGCCGCCGATGAAATACGATCGTCTCAATTGATAATTGCATAATACGCGAGCTGGGCATTTTGCGCGAGAGAGTGTCAAGTTGTTAACGCTACTCGGCGCCGCGAAGGGTGGTTTCGCTTTTGTTGCGAGAAAATTCACCGGAAAGATAATTTAATCCTACATTTCAGTGAAAAAAAATTTTCAAAATTTCCATCGGCTTAATTTCAAATGAACTGTGATGCGAACTTGATGTCACAATTTTCCATAACGATAAAAATAGTAATCGTTGTGTTAGTTTCGGTCGGGAATAATTTTTTGTTCGAAGAGTAAAACAAGAACGGGAAGAACTTTGTGTTGCGTACTCCGATTCACAGTTATTCGCGGAAGAAAATTGTGAATTTATCGACATCATTCGCGACGGAGAATGCATTCACGGCGCGATTCGATGCGAGCTAATGGAAATATTCGCGGGAATTAATTTCGCGAGAGGGGTTGCGGTAAACGCGATCGGCCGTGCCGGGTAAGGTTCGTAAAGTCGACGGAATGGATATAGCAATTCCAATGCATTTAGCGCGGAATGCGACTCCTACGTACGGACATTCACTGGATCGTTGCGCCGTAGGTACCCGCTCGTGCTTATTTCTCGAAGACCATTAACTGCACCGTGAAAAGCGCAACGGCCTGCATTCATAAAATAGTGCCGTTAAACTTAACTCTTGGTTTGTTACGATAGCAAATCTACGTGACTTTCGCCAGCAGACTCGGTTTTATTTTGTGCAATATTTTTTTTAACTTTTGCCTCGTTCTCTTGAATTGATATTTAAATAAATCGTTTCGTATCGTTTATTTTACTACTGTTTGCGTCAATTTACTCAACAAGAATAAATAAGAATAAAGTGAAACTGTAAACTTTAAAAAAAAACTTGACTGCACAAAAAATTTGAATTAAAACTTGATTTAAAAATATTTGAAAATAATAGCTAAGCATAACAAAGCAAAATATAATAGGATTGATATTCTGAAGGGTTCTATTGGCAAAGTGCAAGTCGGTCGGGCCGCCTAGCGGTTTTCCTGCGGCAGCCAACTGCACATTCTTGGCAGGGCTGTGGAATGTCGATCGCAGGCACGCAGGAATGACATCTGAAAAAGGAAACTCCCACTCCTAGCTTATAGCGGCGTTCAGCCACGAGATTCTTGGTGTATTTCGTCACTGTTTTCGAGAAAACGGAATGAACCCCGCGGAACTCTCGACTGCACTCGCTCCGTCTAAGTGGGTTAATGAAGCTCTCGAGGTTTCCGACGATCGCTGTGACTTCGATATATTCGCCACGCGTTAGATTTATGCTACAATAAAGCGCGAGGTAATAAAAATGCTGGCTATCTCTCGTTCTGTCGACACGGCGTGCCTTACCGTAAAAGCCTCCGTAATCTATGAACATTATGTCGAGTTACGGGAGAAAAATGAAACGATTTAAAATTTACTGCTCGCTATCTCTGAAATAAATTAGGAAATTAAGTTGTACTTTCCGAATTAATGTGGTCGAAGAATTTAATACTTCTGTTAATTATATCCATTAGTTTTTCCTCTGCAATTGAGATTAAAAAATTTACACTCGTAGAATTAATTGATCCGTACGTTGCGATAAATCGCGTAAAGGTTTGCACAAAATATCGTCTCAGAAATATAAATAATATTCCGTCTCTCATCCAAGAGCCATCGAGTGAATTCGCTGTGGACGAATGTTCCTTCTTGTAGACACGAATAACTTGGAAGGGACTCGACTTGATCGCCGGCTGTTCCGAGACATCCTTGACGACGGATGTCTCGCGTTCGCATACTCCGTCTGCGAGTTGGGGCGTCATTCAAGTCTCGAGGCGCGCACGTGTCTGCTTTTACGCTTTCCGTGAATGGTTATGGAGTACAAGGTTGAGCGGCGTATCCGCCTGCAATGGCCGAAGGACGCTGATGCAGCCGGGGGGATGTAGCCCGTCGTCAAGGTGGAGCCCGTTAGAAAAGACGTTCCGCGACTTTTACGGCCGTGACTGATTTTGCGGGCCGTTGCTACTTTCGTAACGACTCGCGAGAGTTGACGGGTGTAGTTTCTAGGAGGCGGAGAAAGAGGGAGAGAGAACTCCGTAACAGAATCGTAAAATCGGGGAAACCCTGCGGGCCGCCGCGATCGAACGAGGACGCGTAGAGAGCTTTCTCTGCGGTGACGCTGAAAAGAGAAACGTGGGAAGCCCGTGTGCGGCATACGCGAGAAGAAAGAGAGAGAAGCAAAACGTGTGCGAAATCGTGATATCGATCGTCGAAGATCTCGCGAAGATGCCGGAGGCCGAGCGCTATGGAATCTTGAATGTTTCGATCACACGCTGCTTTACTGATTCATCTTTCTTTCTCTCTCCATTCGTTATCTTCGATCTCTTCGTCGTCTGTCGTCCTCCTTCTTTCTCATTTTTATTTTCTAGATAACAGACAATTCGCGGAATGCAAAGTGAAATATAAAACATGCAAACTGACTTGGAGGAACGCAGAGATAATAATTTTATCCGTCTTGTATTTCATTCTCCAGCGCATTCAGCCAATTATTATCTATGTTGCCTTAAAAATAAAAATCAGCTGATCTAGATTGCGGTTTTGTTTTTCTGAGGTCAGCGACTGTTCTAGAATATCACACTCTCGGTTAATAATTTAATGGATGGTCAAAATAATAATATCGCAAAGATTGAGAAGAGATTGCGTAATCTATATTATTGTTTGCACTGATATAAGCGTGTTGTTTTTGCGATATAGTTAAGAGTTACGACAACAGGCAGCTATAAGCTAACGAGTGTTTACGAATTCCACAAAATGAAGACAAACGGTTTAACCGGTTTTCTAATCTGTTTCATCTCGGGATGTGTTTAATACGAGTTAATATCTCTCCAACTTGAAAGATTCAAGATAAAAGTTCATCCTTTGCTCTTCTTTGTCAACATATCTGACATAATCACTTAATTATCGCGGCTATCAATCACAGAAGATAAAGTAAATAAGTAAAAAGATTATATATAATGATGCATAATCAGAAATTAATAGAATCAAAAATTGATATAAAAATAAAAGCCCTGACATTTCATTTACTACATAAAAGTGAAAGAACGAGTCAAATAGTTTTGGAATTATCCATCAAACATTGTTATACCATTATTACACAAATGAAATAAATAATGGAGCTGGCAGGACCTTTGCGGTTACATTCGCAGATTCTCTACGAAATCTTCGGTGATTAGAGATTATAGACTTTTCTGTGGTTAAAGTGGTTCTTGCGGTAAAAATCAAGATTTGTAAATCTATTTTATTGTCGTAATGGCATTCTCTTCAAACATGTCTCGTTATTGCTTCAATCGTCATTCATTAAATGTTGAACAGTGAATAAGTAATTTGATTGTTAAAAAATTGAATTGTTTTGCTTACTGCATCCAAGCTGCTGTATCGCATTTTGAAATTTGACATTTCACGAAAAGGTTACATTGAAAAGAATAAATTGCTTCGCGGTACGATTAATGATTCACGTCGCGAGAAAATCTTACGCGCGGCGTAAGTCTCGGCCGCGTAATCTTCGCGAATTTTTTTCCGTCAATGAAATCATCGACGTTCTGTCATTCGAGACGCGAATTCCGAAGTATTTTCCGAGATGATTGTTGATGTATCTCCTTAACGACCATGGCATAATTCAGGACAATGAAATGCATTACCTTGAAATACGTGTGTATACAAGAGGCAAAAATTGAATTTATTCCTTCTACAAATTTCAACTGGCGTCTCGTTATTTAGAAACAAAATACACGATGTCTGGAGAAGTCTGAAGATCCATTTGTTTACTCTAAAAGACCTGTGAAATGTAAGAGGCGGGTGCGATGCATCGCCGAATATTTGTTATCATAATGCGGCGGCGTTGCACGAATACGTTATTTCGAGGAGCGCGATAATCATATGTTTTCGTCTAATTCTGTTTCATCCAAGCTTACGAGAAGCGATAAAAAATGGTTTCGTGCGATTAATCGTTTCCTTCTCCGTGAAGTCGATAATCATACGTCAATTAATATGTATTATTTAAGATATAATTACAGAAAGGTATCCAAGATAGCTCCTTGTCTCGAAACCTTTCATGATTCCGATAAATTCTGCGTTTCTCATTTGCACTTCGCAATTGCAAGACGCGTAAACGATGACAATCAAATATCTGTCGTGCGTAATCTACGTAGGCTTTCACGAGAGATTAAAGTAATCGCGGGTTTAGACTGGTACTTCGGAATGATTCTTCTTAATTCACGTGATTCGATTCTGTGGGAACGACGCGCGCGCGTAGGATACGTAAGGACGAGCTTGTGGTTGCGCGTTTAACGCGCAATTTGCCAGATAAAAGGGCAGAAGGCTGCGAGCTAGCTATCGAATTCTCTTCGGGCACATGGCGCGCTGATCGACGATAACACGTATTTGCGATAATTGGCTGCCGATTGCGCCGCTCTCCGCTATACGATTGCCTCGCGTTAAAGCCTCGATTTCTTCTCGCGTCCTGTCACGCGTGCTAAAGGATTATTACAAGAAGCTGCGAAAACCAAGAAGTGTTAGATAACCGATCGCGACCTTTCGTCTCGTTTTGTTGAATCTTGATTAGACGAAAAAGAATTTAGTAATAATTATATAATAATTCATATATTTTTGAAATAATGATCTATCCTGCCTTTTATTTAAACTCGAATAAATTAATTTTGAATTTAAGAACATTTTTAAATAATCAGATTAGATCGTACTCTTTTTAGCTACAATAAATGTAATAATTCTAGTGAAAATTTAAGTGACTTTTGAATTTTTGTTTCATGGATCACATGTTTGTTCAGTCCAAGACTGAATTTGTGTCACAACTCACTCCGTTTTAATATTTGTATTTCTTCTTGGATTGAATACCGTATTTTATGACAGATAACGTTATCTGCGAGTTATTAAATACGAGCACGTATACTGTTCGATAAGGCGTTAAATCGGGCAAATAACAATGCGTTCTTTTCTTATTGTCGTAGCGTAAAGTTATCGAGAGCTTCTTTCCTTTTCCTTTTCGTTGATATTTTTCAACGTGTTCGTCCCAGTTTCACATATCATTCAATTTTCTTATCGGAATAGTTTTCCAACAGAATCCATTTGCATGCTTACGCCGCACTTTCACTTGCCTTTTGCGACGTTCGCTATCGGTGACTTGCTTAATTTAATAATTTCCCGTCGATGCAAGTGCTGTTACATCATCGCGGTAGCTTTAATATTCTTATTTTAACAAAATAAGATAAATCAGTGATTTATATGCAGTGCATCATCTGTGCAGAAATTTCTGCGGCGATCGTCGCAAAAAGTTAAATAATCGCATTAGTGCTAAGAACAGATTTATACATGATGCACTTGACATTACGAGAATGACCAATTGAGTGTAGCAATCAATCAAACCTCTTCTTGTTAATAGGAATTATTACTTCTTATGCGATCGACTACGTGTCATTATTAATGCGCGCGTTCTGTATGATATCCATCATGGTCAGAACTTGGCGGGGATTCTTTGAAGGAGGTTGACCGACTCTTCCAAGTGCCATTATCTAACGATCAATTGATTATCTCGATTCGCGAATACTGGAAATATTTTGCATTTAACAGTTTCTTCGGCATACTTTTCGCATAAGATACTACGGTTTACGTAGACGGAAATATTTCTCTTCCAGGTGATTGAATGAGTCGATTATTGGATTGATTGATCGGTCGTAACCTCTTGCATTTCGAATAATTTTTATTGCGATACTATATTAATCGTGATTTGCTTCGTACAAAAAGCATGCAAGACTTTGAAGCTGAATAAAATTTTCAACGCTAAAATGTAACGTTATTATTGATTTTTAAATAGCTAATTTTTGCTGAAATATCTCAAAAGTGCCAGATAAATTTTGATTGTCAAACAAAATTTATTTTCAGATCTGGCACAATTTTTAGATACTTCGACAAGTGTTCTTTCCGTGTAACAATTAAAATACAGGATAATTTAAAAGTGACGAATTTCTTTCATTATACAACACTAGAAAATTTAGGACGAGAGATTTACATAGTAATAAAACTATTATTAGTTGTAACCGTTACATCGGTAATCAGATGCGCACCTTGATAAACTCGTTTCTTCTCCTTTCATTCCTTACATTCGTCTTTGATCACTTTTCAATCGCGATGAAGACGTCTCACCAAAGCGAAGACGTAACGAACAATGCTTTAGCAAGGTCGGGTTCTAACAACTCCAAACGCCATTGTCTAACACGCAAAGATCAGCGTGTTTGCCGCATGGATATAAGAATACAACGGAACGTAGAGCATAATAGTATTGGGGGGAATGAAGCCTGAAGGAAATTGCGGTCTCTAATAACGTGTCTGAAGTTTAAATCAGACAACAGATAGCCCCGTCGTGAATTTTAGAACGTAAGATTGGAAATATAATCTCTATATGAATATTAATGAATTTCAACGGAAAGTAGAACAGAGAGAAGAGAGAATAAATTGCGGAATAAAACAAAATGTAATATCCTGGAAGAAATTTTCATCCAAAATCACGATTTAATCTCACTTGGACCGATCACAGTTCTCTTCTTTCTTCACAGGTTGCCCTTCGACTAAATAGGCACCTTCAGAGAGAAGCCCAAGTAGTAATCCTACGGTTTTTCATGGAACGCTTATCGACCCTTATTGAATACCGTTATTTGTATCCATTTTCAAGTTGAAACTACCTAGTCACATGCATTTTCCGACATCATCGTTTGATGCCGTCCGTCTTATACCCACAAATTGTCGATCTGCAACGCTCATTAAAGACGGATTAGCGGTTCTCAGGCTTTTCTTTGTGGTACTTTTGTGTTTCGTTCTGTTGTGCTTTTCTGTCTACGGCGATGCCGGCTTTAGTTCCGTTTTACATCTGCAAAGCCTCGTGACGGTCTAGCAAGTCTCATCGGTCACTGACTTTCACCTCTCGTCCTTTTTCCTTCTGTGTCCTCCGTCGACCATTCTGCAGCTTTTCTCTTTCCCGTTTCATTCTTCCTGAATTCTTATTGGATTGACATTTTTTTTCCATCGTAGCTACCTGCGCATTCTTGTCCTACTTTTCAATTCATGAAAATTGATTCAAAAATAGCAGAAAATAATTGGAGAGAATTCGATACCTGTCTTCTTTTCCTCCTTTTCTGCTTCTTCTTCAGCATTTTCTGCTGCGGCGTTCTTTCTTTCGTCTTCGTGAGAAGGATCTTTCTCAGAAATGTTCCTTAATTACTTCAGGATTGGATTCCTGTGGGTGCTTGGGAAGAGTTCTTGAACGAAACACGCTAACCGCATCGCCGCGCTTGGAAAGCTTCTCAAGAGTTCCAAAGTTTTACGTTATCTTCGATGTTTTCAAAATAACTTGTATTTTATGATAACGATAGATAACGATTTCTAAAAAAATGTTTCCAGCTATTTTGGTTTCGTATCACAGTGACTCATTCATTTAATTCATATTTGATGGTTAAATATTTAAAAAAATATTAAAACAATATTAGAAAAAAACTTATAAATCAGATTTTTGAAAATATTGCTTTTTTAAATATCTTCAAATTTTATTCCAAGAAATGGAGCATTAAAAATAATTTAAAAATTTGCATTTCTATTATTATTCTTTTAATATTGCGTTTTTAGAGCTGTCTCGGTTTTTTATTCATTTATTTAAAATTAGTTAAAAAAATCTTGTTGATTTTATATTCATACAATATGCATTAATAATCGAGCATAATGCATTAATAAACCTCTAATGTGCTTAAAGGAAAATTTATACAAATACATATTACAGTATGGACAATTTTAACGAGAGCTCATTATTTAAATCGTTGTTTTATGTTCTCCGATCAGCATCGTTTTATTACGAAACGTCCGGGTGTCAGGAAGAAACTCGAGCTGTATCGTGACTTTTCCTTCGTAGATAACTTTCCACGCGCCAGAACACGCACGTTTCATCGATTTGTCATGTTGTGAAAATTTCTTCGGCTTTCTATACGCAACTATCTTCAGAAAAGAATTTACTTTATAAATTATCAACACTTTTATTGTTTCAACATATGTTGCATATTTTAGATAATCGGACAAAAATTTTTTTGTTATAAATTCTTTTCCTATCATTGCCTTGATTATCGTTCACGAAAGAAATGAAGTTTTCGTTTGACATTGCTTTTATTTTAATGTCAAACGCAAATTATCGATAGTGTCAAAGCGCGCTTAGACGAAAGTGAGGAAGGATTCGCCAAAGCACACACTCGCTCGTGGAATGTTTGCTCGTAACGGCGTCGTCGTATCATCCTCCAGAAATAACTCGTGTCCTTTTTCGAAGAGGTTCACGGTGGGAGGTGAGATCGTCATCGTAAAGACAGCCGCGCGATAAGACCGTGATCGATTCATGCGGTACTCAAATGCACGAACCAAATTTGACACACGCTCGGGCGCGGCCGCCGGCGTGGCCTTTATAATCCTTTCGTGTCTAATGGCTTTTGTAATCGCCTTGCCTTTCGGAGAAATACAGGACGAATTGGGAACAATAAGTTGCTTCGATATCGCGTTCTTGAGTTATTACTAGCAATTAAAATGTTTTGCGAGTCAAGCTTCAGACATGTGAATTAATAATAGAAACCTTGAATTCTTTTACAACAATAAAATTAATTTTAAATGTGCTTTATTTGAAGGAACCTTTTATCTGAAGTTTAATCATCTGATAAAATGCTTCTTTAATGAACGTTAATAATCCCAAAGTATAAACACTTAAATTGCTTTTTACATTTTTTTTAAATAGCAATTTATTTTAATTCTAATTCGCAATTTGCAGAACTATAAAAGTTTTGCACAGAATAACTTGTCACTGAATCTCATAACAACTTGTTTCCGCTAATTAGGCAATTTAAAACTCATAATGGATTATTGAAACGCTACTTTTTGCCGATTATACGCGTAAAAAAGTGTCCGTGTTGTTGAATCACTGTTATGGTGTAAAACCATTAAAGAAACAAGTGAGTTCCCTGTACTTCTGTCCAAATGTGGCTTTTCTCCAAAAGAGGAAAAATGAGAAACCGATGAAAATTGTCTTTTGCAAGCGGCACCGCGCGCATGATGTACCGTTGCCAATCGGACCCGCAAAAAGTTGAACCGCAAAAGAAAAATACGTGCGCGCGTCTCATAAGACAGTCTTCCCATAATGGTCTTCAATGTTAAGACACGACGGTAAACGGCGTCATGCATTATTTAGCAAACGCCATGGATCACTGCTCGCAGTCGCGGCATTCCGCCCACCGAAATTATGGGAATAGCTCATGCAAATAATTTGACGAGCAGGAAGTCTTTTTAGCCCGCAGCTTTATAATCAATGAAAGGCTTTTGGCATACATAAATCTCATTGCGTTTTTCTTTGCGAAAATTGTAATATTACTTTTAAAACGTTATTAATTCACCGAATTATAACTGAATTATAAATTCCTGAAATAATTTTATTTTGTGCAAAAAATGTGTCACGTAGCATAATCTAATAATTAAATTATTTTGTATTAATAATGCACATTTTTACGTAATTAAAAATTTTAAATATGATATTTAAATATGACCATGATATTTTGCAAGCGCTCGAAAAATAAAGATTTCTTTGTGAACAGATAAAGATGTCAAGTGCTCGAACTTAAGTGCAAGAACAATGAGTTTTTCATTGCGTCTGATTGGCGCACGACTGCTGCATGCGTGCAATGATTTAACGCACGACTTCATAACGATGCCTAATGATTATGTCCATATTACGATGGTACCGATAAAACATGCACTTGCCCGGTAAAAAGTATACGGTCGAGCATTACGATCATTTCACCGCTGAGATATATTTCCGCAAACGGCGATGCCTTAAGGCTTTGTCACGCATTGCAGTGATTGAAATTTCAGAATGTTTATATTGGCGTAAAAATGACATAAAAGCATATCTTTCTTTATTTACTCAATAATTTTTATATTTATCTGAATGATTTTTCAAATTAATATAATAGATGACGATTGATTCTATTCAATATTTGAACAAATATTTAGATGAGCATTATTGTATTGTATTTAAACTTGATTTTAAAATTCTAGATATGAAGTTTATTTATTATTATAAAATTTTTGAAACACAAGACATAAAAGAATGATAAATTATTAAATATATTGAAGACTGCTATCGCACAATTGCTCCGATTCTGTATCAATAGAATAACAGAATAATACTTTGAAAATTTTACCGCAAATTGCGCAAATGGTGAAGCTCATGGAAATAGATATTTACCGAGACTACCGAGAACCGTTATCGCGCGCTCAGCTTAGCTTTACCTCAATTTAAAATCTACAAATTATTTAAATTTAATGTAGTCACTTTATAAAACGAGTATTCTTACGCGCAGCTGCGCCGCGGCAACCCGCGTATTCCGCGATATTACGTATTCCTTGTCGAGCGGGTTAGCTTCGGTGGCCGCCGGCGCGCCGCAATGAGCCCGAGGAAGCCCGGCAAGTGTAAACTCTTCGTGAATGGCCTCTATACTTCGTGGCTTATGACATAATAGTTTCACTACGTGCGCATATGCGCGCGCCGTTGTGTACAACGTCGAGGAGCCTGTGGAACCGGACGAGAGAGAGGACGATGTTATAAACTTCAAGCCCGCAACGCATAAGACGAGCGCGGGCGGAGGCATTGACCAGAGACCGATGATGCGTTGGCGTTCGCATCGAACTCGTCGGATCCAAAGAGACCAGCAGAAATCACGCGGCGACTTCCCGGTTTCTCGTGTTACCGGAAGCGACGCGTCGCACATCATATTTCTTGGTCGTCTCGTCTGCTAACACACCCGTGATCGCCCCTAGGCATCTAATCTGTCAATCTAGACTTTAGAATTTCGATTCGTTGATCGATAATGTATACTGATGCGTGTGGGCTACGAGAAAGAAAGAAAGAAAAAAACGGCAGACAGAATGGCGGGGTGGTCTTGAAGCATTGTTAGATTAATCGTCTGAATGATACTTCGTATTGGTGCTTGCGGTATGCGCGAATTAACATTAAATGCGGACCACCAAGACGAATTAAATATTAATACACAATATTATAATACGGATACTTCTCATTTATTCTTGACATTTAAATGTGCAGTCGCATAGATCGTCATTCCAGCAGAAGTTCAAGTTTAAGCGTCTATATTTAACGCATTTGCATTAAAATGTACAATGTATCGACGATCTATAGTTGAATCGGAACGAGCAGAATTTTTAACGGACCCGTCTGTTAACCCGCTAATTTAACCGGCACTCGACTTCGCTTGGAAGCTTTTTTTCGAGATTTTATTTATTCTTCGGTGAACAAAGTTGATCGCGCGCGGCTGCGCTGCACCGCAAGTTGACCCTCCGTTTTCGAGAGGTTTTCGAGAGTAAGCAACATCCGAAGAAACACACACACTCGAGAGATCCCGAAAGAACGGGATGGAAGAGAGAAAGAAAAAAGAGAGAAAGAAATAAATCGTGCTCTCGGCAATTACGTATTACCTTGGTGTGGAGAAACGCCAGGGATTTGTTCACGTTCTCGATTTTGTGAACTCGCATTCGCCCATTGTTAGGCTTGGCCAATCGTTCGCCGGAGATAATTTCTAATAGCTTGAGCAGCTTCTTGCCGTCCGCCAGATCGGTGAACAGATCGTCCACCTCCATGCGCGCCTTAAAAACCAAATCAAATTACGAATAATTCGATAATGAATTCTAAAGTAATATAAATACTACAATCACTGATTATATTATTATTATTTGTTGAAAGCAATTTTTTATATCAACATTCGTCAAGATGATGAAAAATTTCTATATAAATAATTAAGTCCATTGATCCATATTATATTTTTATTTTATTCGAAATCAAAGTCAATCGTCAATTATTATAACTTATTTTGGTTTTCACTTTTATCTCTTCAATTAGTATTGCAAAAGATTAGTAGCTGCTATTTGTCGAGATTTACATTTTCGTAAAAAAAAGTAGCTCTTTCCACGTTTTTATTTGTGTTAGGTTGTGATTTTCTTTACGTTAAGGCTTTGATTTTACTATGTACAGTAAAAAATTGGAATTGGCATTGGCTTACCTTTAACAAAAACGAGTTGATCCATTTTGTAAACGTCTTCTTCTGAATGTGAAGACGTTCCTCTTGCAGGGCCTTGATGCGGCCCTGCTCGAACTTGAGAACGTCCTCCCTTTGAGTCATTCTCTTTTGTATCTGCGCACCGCCCCTGTATCTATCGACTCTCGGTGGCGGATATGACGGAGCGTATTCGAAACTGGTCCTTTTTTGGGATGTGGCGCTGGGCCCGGCGCCGGGCACATACTGCGCCCCTGAAATAGAAAGTGTTCGCTTTTGGAAATGCGTTCTATTAGCGTGAGCGCAGTATACTATAAACACAGGATACGCGCGACGGAAACGCGACTATAAATGTTCTCTGAAGCCCTCTGTACGTGCGCGCGATCGCCATGTGTTTTCTTTCTAGAAAGCACGTGCTAAAAGATCATGTTTTGTAAGTAATGGATCTTATATAGCCGGTACAGATACAAATAAAAGTTGAAACCAAGCTCAACATTTCTCAAATTGAATCAAAATTTCTTTTAGTACATTATTACAAACGGTGGAAGTTAATTATTTAAAAAATTAGTGCAAAAAGTGTATACTATGCATTACTATTCTTCTCAAAAAATTTTAAAGTTAATAAATTTCTTTAAAAAAACTACAGATTATAGCAATTTATGATATAAATTTTTTATACGAAAAGTTTATGCGGCGAGAACATAAATAAAGAATTAAAAATAAAATATAAATCTGTTGTAACGACATTAATTTAGAATCGTGACAGTCGTGATTTTAATTTTAATTGCAAACATTACTTATTGTATCATATTACGTTTTTTAAAAAAAGATCACGAATTTTATCGGAATCTTCTGCAAGCGACCTTTAGCAAACTTACATCAGCACAATCGTTTCATTAATCGATTTCACATTCCGATTCGAATAACAGACGTTTGTTATAATAGCTATGAAGCTTATTGAAGCTGATTCATTGGCGTGATAGAAATTTAATTGAAATCGAGAGACAAAGACTCATGCATACAAGTAGCTTATGACTTTTTATTATCTTAAAATATAACGCACTTTGATCGCTGCAACATTGCGTTGATTCATCGTAATGTATATCGAATAGCCGTGTCGATAAAAAATTATCAAGCTCATTTTATTGATAGAGTTTGGTTTCGTCTCACATCTCTTAAATGATTCAAAACATTTCAATGATAAATAATTCAACACTTTTTGATGTATCTCGTATTTTAGATAACCGAGAAGCGAAAGTATCCGTTGTATGGTCTTTTCGATATCTACGCGAGAAAACGATAAAGCGCATTTATCGTAAAAGAGACTGATATGGTTGTCAGAGGAGTGGACAGTGTTTGAGACGAAACTCCTCGCGATGAGAAGAGAACGAAGAACCGACATCTTTCTCGGAAGGATTAATGAGACGTGATAACTTTTACGAGTAGCAGTATTTACGCAGCAGGCTGATAAGGGGGGAATCGAAACTCGTATACACCAAAGTCAATATTCGAAGACCAAGTTTCGCGTGGAAAATATTCGCTATATAGCTTTACCGCGAATTTACGTGGATTAAATTGAACGAAAACGTGGCGACGCAAATACTAACTTTGTTGCGAGGGGCACGATTTCTTGGAAGACGAGGCAATAACTTTGAGAAAGGATTACCGCGAATCAACTTCTTTCGATAATTAGGCTCGTAAATATTTTGAACAAAATAGCTATCACATATTAACGAGGATAAATTAATAAATTTGACGCTTCGAAAGAATTAACGGTTATTTGAGGCTATTTATAATCGAATCAATTTTTAACACTTCGACGATTCTTTTCATTCCGGAAATTTATAGACCGTTCAGTTCACTAAGATAAATTTTCTAAATGATGACTTATATTATGACTTATACGATGACTATTTTGAATATACATGATATAAAGTAAGTGTGGTTAAAAAATACAGATTACGAAATGGAAGACGTACACTCTTATTTAATTTTCTCCAAAGTTACATACGAGAATGTTGATGCAAAACTCACATTTTATGCGCGATAACCCGATAATAAGAGCAAGTGCACAGACGACGGCTGTGTGTGCGCTCGGAACGACTCGTTTCTTGCCGGGCATTCGTGACTTGGCGGGATTATTGTCCTCGCTTATTGTCACTCCGCCTAACGCTACATAGGCCGTTGTCGTAAATCTTTTCTCAGTCTTTAAAAGGACGTGCCAGCACGTACGTAAGCGTAAATTGGCCGGGCGAATGCGAAAGAAAGAAGCGCGCATTGAAAAAAGAATGCGCAACTTTGAAGTGTCAATTATGACAGCTGCGTGTAAGCGACTGCAGGACGATAGTTAGCGTGCACTAGCAGTGCCCGAGGCGTATGTAGTTCCGTTTCCATACGATTTAACGCTAGACAGCGAAACGCTGTTCGAAGCTGTCAGTTTGTCGGGTGAATGCTTTCCATACGTCCGCATAGCTTGCATTTTTAATGAAGTTTTAATTAATCTAATGAGGTTTGATCATTGAGAATTGAGAGTTTGGAGAATTTAAGAATTTACATATATTCTATTACATTTTATATTATTTTCGGAAAATATATTTTATTATATAATAATATAAATTAATAAATCGCGTTTTACTTGTTAAACGCATAAATATGTGTATTTTAAAATTTGGATTCAAAAATTGCGCAAACTGCAACAGAATTTATTCAATATCTATATTTTTATTTTTTCAAAAATTAAAAAAAATATTAATTTCTCAATATTATATAACTAATTTCGAATTTTGACATACGAGGGTTGTAGATTGATGAATAATTCGCTATTTTATTAATATTGATTAACGATCATTTTATCAACTTTCTAGAATTGATATTAATGATCACACTAGAAGGTACGAGAAAGCTGTTGCTAATAGAATAATATTAGCGCGTTGATATTATTGTCATAAAAAGATGAGGAAGCTTCGTGTTTTGGAGGATCAAGGACACGTCACAGCGAATGGAGATTGAAGGACACGCTTTCACGAGTCGGCGAAATTCGTTTGCATGCGCCGGGATTTTAAATGTCACGTTATATAGTGTCACGCCCAGAGACGCGCGCCGCACGTGCGTTCAGCCTTTGGGACACACATTTCGAAAGTGGATTAAGTGCGACGTCTTCGCGATGAGTTGTGTTTTGAGCGACGCTTTCACGCGTCGATATGTTAATTCGAAACGAATATCGGTTTGTTAAAAACGAAAGTTGCAAAATTTACGAAAAAATCGCAGCTGCAATGCAAAAATAATAGCCCAAACAAAGTATGAGTTTATACAAAATATTGCGATAGAAATCTATGCTACCGAAAACCTGCGATATCAAGGATATCTGATATCGAGGATCCATCCATCTATCAAGGATATGGTACGCCAAAGAGATTTATGGTGCCAAAGATCTGTGTTAGAAGTAGCGGTACCTTGATCTATCCGTAGCTACCAAGGATCTGTAATATATGGCACTACATAACCGGCAAACGAGGGTACATGGTATCAGCGATTTATAATTCACAGGTCAATGACGCTAAGGATTTATGATACTAAGCGTTTATAACGATGGTAGCGAATTTATGATATCGAAAATCTGTCAAACATGATCAATGGAATTTTTGATGCATTAGGTCTTTGATGAATCTCCGCCATGCGGACCAAAGTGATATCCAAGTGATACAATCGACAAGCAGTTATGATATAATTAATTTCCAATGTTATACACTTGTGATAGCAAAGCGCGAACGAAGAAAACGCGAGCGAGAGCAATGGCAAGTAACATCTCACAATCAGTGGATTTGATTAGAGTGCTTAGGCGGTCGGTGCCTGCGTACGGAGTGTTTCTAACGGCAGTGAGACCATGTAACATGCGTGCTTAGTGCGAATTCCCCGAGCGTGACGCGCGCGGCGATACATATGCTCACGTTAAGTACATTTCGCACGAGTCGCGATTCACAATAGCGAGATACAACGCATGTATGTATACCGATAGTGACATCATGAACGAGATGATACTGCTTAACCCTATGAGAATCGGATCCGTATCTGTCAGCTGTTTTCGACAAATCTCGGCATTATATTTCCGATTTCTCTTTTCTCCCTGTTTCAAAAATATTTCTAAAATTTCAAGAAAAATATTTAAGTTTTTTTAGGAATATATAATAATATAGATTTGCTTAACTCTTCTGAAATATTTTATAGATTTTAATTTGCTATAATAATTATTATTATAATTTATTATTATATAAATTATAATCACTCGAAAAAAAAGTTAAAATACATATTTAGTAATATTTTAATTTGCTTCAATTTGTCCAATAAATAACATAATCTGTATAACTGGGAGAAATTTATTTGAACTGTAATATAGGTTTGTATTCTCTCTCTCTTTCTTTCTGCTTCAACGAACTTGACTATCTGACAAATTAAATAATTCTTTGATAATCAATTCTTTGACAATAGATTATTGGCTAATCATAAAGAATATGTGTAGTTCAAAGTTTCCGTTCGACTTATCTTATCTGCAGATAAGACAAGACAGGTGTGATTATTAGAAAATATCTCTAACGCTGTGCGTATTAGACTGCGTAGATATTGTACAAGCGTGAATTGACGACTAGAAGCATTTTATTACGTAAGTTAATTACATAACAGAAATATATTCGCAGTTACAGAAAGCTTTCGAAGTAACAAGCAGGAAATGTTTAATTTCGCGTATTTACCAGAATAGGATGGATTGTACGCCATGAAGGTACCGATATTTTCTTGAAATTATTTGTTTATCTCGTTTTTCCGGCTGGTGCCTCAATTATCATCCTTAATTTTCACAAATACACTAAATACGGTGCAGGAGGTGAAACGCGAATGGACGGTGACACCCAACTGATTCTGCTGCCAGCCGAAGACCACTGACAGCACTCTTATCACATATCGCATGTGTATTATGTCGGCCGGCTTATTTATGTAGCAAAAGCTAAGTACACGTATACGTGTGCAGCAATACATAGGCGTAGGAGCATACTTAAAAACCGCGAGATGAAAAAGTAATGAAACCAATTGCAAAGTTCGATTATCAATATAAGTGCAATGTTGAGAAAATATACAGTAATATAGGTTGTATAAAACACGTAGAAAGATAAAAAAACGATTAAACGAACAAATTATCGTTACGCGTACACGAAGGATGCAATCGCGTGCATACAACTGACAGGATAGATACGTGAAACTCGAGCCTTTTAACCCAAATAATACGTTATTAAAGAGATTTTTATGGAATGTTTCAAAGTGATACAAACGTAACAAGAGATCAAGCACGACTTTAAACTTGAGGCCAGCAAAAATTCATGCAAAATAATGTGGGAATTAAAATATCTAAATTATTCAAAACATATCGTATTCTATTTTTTTTAGAAATTTATAACTCTAGATAAATAATTTACATTTCGAGGACCTTTTTCCTTTATTTCGCGTATTGCACAAATACGAGTTAAATTTTCATTATAATTCTTACAAGTTTTAGTTGCAGCTTTTATAAATGTATCCACATTTGCTATCATATTTAATATTTTTAATTATATAAATTAAGATCTAGATTTTTAGAGTATTTTGTTTGCAGACAAATATAAATTTTTCAAATCTTACATTAGAATTATATCGATAATATACTATGTATAGATTTTTAGGAAGCAAACTCATACAAATTGAATAATCTTTATACAAATTGAATAATCTTTATACAAATTGAATAATCTTTATGAATGAATACGTATCTAAGGTTAGTAAGAGAGACTTGTTTTGTAAAGCTTCTCCAGTAGCTGAGTACAATATTTCCGTGTATCTTATCTTACGTAGTGTCTTAAGAGGAGAATAATGAATCATGAGAAAGAGAGTGAATCGCAGTTTTCAATTTTGCGGAAGACATATGGTAAATTTAGATCTTAGCGGATAATGACGTCAGCCCAAAAATTGCTGAGAAAAGTTGCCGATATCGGCAGCCCGGTAATTAAAGAGCAGCCTCTTAATCGTGGAGCCGTCAATGCGGCAGGAAGTGCGGAATCGCGCCGGAAATACGGCGATTGCGCTAAAGTGGGGTCGGGTTTTTGACCAGGAGGCATCTTCGCAAACTATAAAACACTATCAGCTCAAAGCTGCGCCAATGAAACGAATAAATAAAAAAAATTGATCTTATCACGTATATAAACACGAAGATCGATTTATCATTTAGAAAATTAGATTAGATTAAGAAATCGATAAGTAATAAAAAAGGATTCCAAATAATAATGATGACGATACAAAAATAAAATCGCATGTAAAAGATAACATCAGTTTGAAACGAAAAAAATAAATAAATCTAAAAATATCATGTTTTATAGCTAGACTTTATTCATAACTAGTTAATTATAACTAATAAAACATTTTTGTAGAGTTTTGAAAATAAAAAGTTTATATTTAAACCACAGAAAAATTCCAGTAAATAGATTTTTCTAGAAGTGGCTTCAAATTACTATTCGATCGGCTTGAAACGCTCTAGAAATCAAATATGTGCGCAACGAGGAAGATACCGATACCTATTTGAAAGGGCATTGTTGCTGCCGGCAGGAAGCGTAGAATTGCACCGGAAATACGGTGAACGCACCGAAAGAGCCGCGCCGAGAGAGGAACTGCAAGACTATCGGGCCAGGTGAAATCAGAGCCATATTATCGGCACTCATCCTACCTGGAAAGTGTCAGCTCGTTCTGTTGACACTGATAGTCGAGGCAAACATTAATTCATTCTTACATCGTGCACAAATACGTAACCGAGTACCCAAAGCAGAAGCGAGTTTCGTGGTAACCGTATCCTATAAAATTTATGGCGACACTCAGCCGCCTTCCTTTTATTTCGAGAGAAACTTAACCGCTCGAAGACATGATTTAATACCGTCGTATAATTAAGTGATTGTGTTTAGAACGTTTGAGATAAAAATGTGTCTTTTGATTAAAAGCTTGTTTTGATACTTTTAAAACTATGAATAGAGGATTTGAAACACGTAGCGAAAAATTAGCGCGGGAATTATTTTAGATCGGAATAATGTTTTAAAAAATAATTTAATCAATAGTTTTTCTTATTCGTGTGATAAGAAATTGAAACAAATTTTCATAATTTTAATAATTATCAAGCAACCGAGATCAAAGATTATTCAATTATTATCAGCTGACTTGACTAAAATAATCATGTAATAATTTACTCTTGTCCCACGATAATCTTCTATATTGACATTGATAACCTGTGCTATCATTCACATTCCTATCGAAGTGTATACAAGGAAATAAACGCAATAACAGCTTCGGAGTAGAAACGATGATGACGGCATGCGTATATTTGGGATGTGACATCGTAAGAATAGACATTGGTGCCATTTTTCGAGTATTTAGCACAGTATACAACTATTCATTTCGTAACCACGTGCGATTTAACCTTGTGAGAAATTAAGGCGACAGCATGTATAATTGATTATCACAAAATTGTAGTAAAATTAGAATTATTGAATTCTTTAACGTCTCATTATTTGCTATATTTACACAATTAATATTGAATTTTGCTCTTAAGAGCAATTATGATATGACGCAGAAAACACATATTTTCTGTATTACGCATTGCTTCTCCTTCGCAAATGACGAAGCCTATTGAGTCATTTCTATTTTATATAACACTTAGGAAGAGATAAAATGATGAAAAAGGTGAAATAATATTTCTCCATTCTTATAAAGTTTTCCAATGCATGTGTGTTGAAACATGACTTCCGAAAATAATGATTTTTTATAAAGATCGAAAAATAAAATATGTACTGGAAAATAACTCGTGATACGCTGTAGTCTGATATTCTCTCGAGCACGTAACAACCACACAGTCCGTTTTGACATTTCACGGTTTGCGGATTAAGGCGAAACTGTGGGTAATTGTGTCGACTAATTAGGCGAAAGTACACATATTAGAGAATGATGTCAGTTCATAATTACCAGATTGTTTATTTACAGACTAGCAATGCTGAAGCATATTTATAAAATATTTTTTTTATCTTTTAAAGATAAAAAATGATTGATGTTCCAGCATTTTTGCTAAAAAAACATTAAATTCAAGCAAAGAAAGCACGCGCGAGTCTCGAGAAATCTTCGTATTTTATTGTATTAATATTTCATAATATCTTATGTGCGCTCAACGATCGCGGCGAGCGAAGGTGAATTTTCAAAGCCAGCGTGAAGCCATATGCGAGCTCTTGCTAGCCGCATAACGACCTTAGTGCAGCTTTTCTAAGAGTTCGAAAACGTTGCAAGTGACTCAGCCATTAGATTTACAGAACGCAGAACGTTACCGGCAAGACTTGCATACTCATCCGATTTCAGATTGCGCAATAGAATTGCTGAGCATCAGCGCGATCCATCGCTATTAAGACATCACTACCGCACGCTCGAATCTGTTTTTAATAGCGATTGTGATCCGCGTGTAAAATTTTCAGACATCGCGGTAATTTACGAGAAAATTATTCTATTCGCGAACGAAGTGTCTTATTTTTTCAGGGCTGAGAATTTAATACCGCGAACATTTTATCTACGTCGACTTATCAAATTGATATGGGAGATCGCTTTTGATAAGGAATAAGATAAAAGAAGACTGATATTGGAAAGCCTATATATTGTATGTAAGCTAAATAACATTCCAACTAGATAATGCCGCGATGAGATAGAATGCGTATTTGATATTCGACATACAAAGTTCACGCCGATTCTCTGCGGTTTCGAGTATCTCGCGAAATTGTATGCTCAATATCTTACATAACGCGCCTCCTTCATTCTTTATCATGATTTTTCGACGCAAAGATCTGACTTTTCATTTTTACGAAAGTGCAGAAACTCGATTTTCAATTTACCATCATTCGATCTGCAATTATCCGAAGTTAATTAAACAAAGATGGAATTGCGAAAGAGTTATTGCGTAAGATTGTACAAATATCTTATTTCTACAATGATTTAACATCACTGATAATATTGTCAGTACTCCGGCCGGTTCCCGCTTTGCCGCATGGCCCAATATTTACGAGACACAAGGATGAGACGACTGTGACGACTGTGATGACTGTGATGACTGTGACGACTGCGACGACTGCGACGACATTCTTATGTTCCTAAATATTTATCTTACGTGCCGTCACGAAACGGAAGGCTGGAACAGTTTTAGTTGTTGCGCTGCTACAAAACTTCCTGACGAGAAGATTGAATCGCATATAAAATAATCCTCGGTATAATTAATATTACGAATTTGTGCAAAAACAGAAAAAAAATTTTTTTTGTAAAAAAAGATAAATTTATATAAGAGTACAATATAAAAGTACAGAAATATAATTTGATAATTTGGTATGAAAATAAGAGTATTAAATAAAAATTTTGCGGTGCGAATAAAAATTTTAAATATTAATTTCAAATTAATTTTATTTTTTATCTCGGCTATTGCGTTCAAATAAATTTTCAATAATATTTTTTTCACTGCAATGATCACTAATTAAATTTTTACTTTATGGACAATGTTTTCGATAATAACATTCTAATTAATCGCGAGAAAATATCGATATGAATTGGCGGGCTTTTGTTACAAAATACTTTGCATACAATAGCATATGATAATATGATCGACTTCTTGAATAATGATTTCTGTTTCTCCTTAAATTCGCCTTTAATTATTGTTCAACATTAATTAAGATGAGGGAGTAACGCTACTACGCAAGGTCAAAACGATCTTCTACTTGTCAATCTGACCGTTGGTGAAATTCGCAGCTGTAATTGACCTCAATAAGTCTACTTCATTCCGCCTAATTAAGAGACGGTTTGAATATCCGGTAAACAAGCACACTCTGACCGGGTCGCGAAAAATTTGCACCATTTTTTCTACTTAGAAAACTGAAAAAAATGCGCGTCAAACTATATTATACTGAAAATTTAAATAAAACATATAACAGAATTAAATTTAAAAAATTAAAAATATTTTTTATTGTCGTATTATCTGCTTATATTGTCATTTGATATTGACTTATCATATTATTATAAATTATATGCAGCAATCCTTTGTTTACTTTTTCAACTGTCAGGTATCTTTCCAAACTTTATCTGTTTTTAATATAGATAATGTTAAATTACATTAAAAAATTATTTAAGTGTGAGATTCATAAAAAAATATTTTACTTGAGGCAATATGTCAGCATGAGCAAAAGTAATTTTTCTTTAATTGCAGAATAATAACACTTTTTACTTCATTCTTCTACAAAAGAAGCTCTGTCCTATTTTGCAATATCTATTATTGGCATATCACATTTCTAGATAGATAGAAAATCGCGGCACTCCTCGTGTAATCGCTGTAACGTTTGCACAACGATTCGTTTATTGCCAGCTCCGTAATCTGCACATTCTTCCTGCATACACAGAGATGCAGCAGAGACAACGAGACAAAGTAGCCGTTGTTGACTGCAGGAAATACTTATTACGGTAATCGACACAAAATAGGAGGAGATAATTGTTTCATGTCATCTATCTTCCAATAATCATCTCGATCCTATTTATGGACGCTAATAGATGAAACTAAGGAGATTTTTTCAATTGAGAATCGATCAGAAGTATATTGATTCGTTAAAACTCAAAATTATTTTCAAAATTTATAAGAATTCAGAAACTTATTTATTTTAATTCCTAGATTGATTTAAATAAATGACGATAGCATAATGCAGTATGTTTTAATAAATAATGTAAAAAATAGTAATTCTAAGAACAAATTAAAAAAATATTTAATTAAGGTTTAAAACAGCCGCTCTATCACAATAGTTTATTGTTTATGCGCGATATATTCTCTCTCTGCAACAGATATACAGCTGCATCGTCAAAAGCGGTACGTTCGGTCGCTTCGAAGCAATTTTGTGTCAATGCAGCAAAATTTATCTATCGAACACGTGCATAAATGTGGCGAACAGCAATTTTCTCTTCCGCACAAACTTCGGCGCACAGCACGATCGGCGTTACGTTAATAACTTGTTAATTTCACGATGCGCCGGTAACGTAATCACTTAATACAAACAAACTCAACGCGCGGATTATACGCAGAACAAGTTCTGAACGGCACAGCACGAAACGCGCATTTTTGCGACGGCGTTTCCTGCAAGGAAACCGGCAAAAATTGCCGCGTTCAATAACGTGCAAGATGAAGGACGGCCGTATAAAGAAAGCATGCATAATCTTCCATGTGTTTTACGGTTGTCGGTTTGAGATTGAATTGATAGCTAGGTTAATGAGATCTAATATTGCACGCGAAACATTCATTAGGCATCTAATAAATTAGCGATTGCGCTCAACGCAACTTACATATTACAATTGATTATTACGTACATCTGAGAAATAATAATTTATTTGTAAATTATAACTCGTATTGGGAAATTGCAGTTATTGCGGAACTGAATCCGAACTGAATAAAAATACGACGGCTTTTCCTTGTTCTTGTTTAATTGCCGAGTGTTGCAATTTTACTGGAAATAATGATCCATTTGAAATTCTAAAAATTGCAATATTACGTCTCTGTGAAGTTTCCCATTTTCAGAACTTATATATACAATCCGACGCTTTTCCAAACATTTCTAGAATCTTTAGTTTTCGCAAGAAATTCTATCAATTAAATGTGAAAAGTATGGATTATATCGATACTATTTTCTTTTTTTTTTTTTAAGTTTGTAAACGAATGTAAATATGTGACACGTTTCGTAAGCATAGGATTAAAGGGACATAATGTTATTCAATTTAGATTTACGATAGCAATTAACTTTAATTACTGCAACGAACGACTTCTCCCTAGACGACCTATTACGGCGTGTGAATGAATCATTGGTATGTTTCCTGCAAGCGTTAAGAATCAAGCTTTCACGAAACGTATTAAGCAACGGAGTGCATATTGCGGGACTTAAGGTTCCTGCGTTGTATCAGAAGCCCGTTTAAACCGGTCAATTACCTTTTCGCGGTGCTTAACGAGCGGAATGAGCGCAGAATTAATTAACGTATTTTTCTGTTTTTTTATTAAGATAGATACATACATCCTCGATGCAATCTGTATCACTTGCATAACTTATGTGTACTATGCATTAATTACATATATATACTATTCTCGTTCGAAACTCGTAGCGCAAAATAATATCATAAATTATTTAAAAAAACTACCGTTACATAATTTATTACTCCGCGATATCTTTTGGCAAAATTTTTCAATTTGCTCGAAACATTTTTGGATAATTGTTCTCGAAGAATGCGAGAGAAAACAACTAAAGGCGGGTCGCTGATACGCTGTTACGCGATATGTAGCACGGAAACAGACCGCCCGGCGAGGAGCTGACTGGCCGACGTGAATGGAAGGCGCTATTTCACGAAAACGCCATACAACACAATGCAGCGGTATCTAGCCGCGGTATCTTAAGCGCTTGCACATAAGACACGCATGCAGGAGAGCGCGCGCCAACACGAGGTGTCCTTTGTAAATTTCGACTTAATAGTCTTTATACTCCCACGCGCTACATTCGTTCTCCCTGTTTCTTTTTTTCATTATGCGACTCGCGCACCATCCTAATGCCTGTTCGACAGGACTGTATTTACCGCCCCCATTGTCCTCCCCGTGTAATGCTTCACCGTACGAAATAAGCATGTCCGCGAGCGAAATTCGTAAACTATGGAAAGTATAACCTTATTTATGGCTTCAAATATAGAAGTTTATCGAGTTTCGCATTCCTTCTCGCGTTGATAGCTCCACAGAAATGTTGAGATCAGTTTTTGCTGAACAACATTTCGAGTTTTGTATGAAAGTATTTAATAACGAAATCGATTTAATTATTTCATGAATTATTTCAAGATCGAAATTATAGATAGAAATACTCTTACAATAGAGAACTTTAATAATTAATAACTAAATCTAGTAGTTTTTCAACTAATCTTTTAATAAACTATTAAATTGTAATTTAAATTTGTAATTGCAAACTTGACAATATTAGATAACAAATAAGTCACTTTTATTTATATTCATGATAATTTTTGCTTTGAGAAATTATTGTATAATTTTGATATTACACATAATTTTGCGTTTTACAATAGAATTGCATAAACTGTTTTATTCTTGATGGTAGAATAGCAGCAGTACATCTAGACGTGAAATTTTGCTGCACGATATGAATACAATAGAGCCTGATAACGCGAACAAACCATAAACAGATAATTTAAAGTCCAATGAATAAACAGCCGAACGGAAGTCGATATCGTCTGTATCGACAATTTGCTAAAAATTGATACCAATTTGACGCGACGTGACGTCGTAACATCGCCTGTTCTTGTTGAACTAAATGTAATTAGCAATGCTGCTCGAAGAAGCAGGTCGCATAGAGCACGAAATTAACGGAATACTTTCTCAATAGAAATCTAGACTAATGATCAGAATACATTGGCTTTTCTCACAATGCAGTATCTATGAATGAATAGCTTGTAATTTACAGGCATTCGTGGAACGATGCTGCTTTAATGATCCTGCTTTCAACTGAATTGAATGATGCTGCGATAATGTTATTGACGGCTACCGGATAATCTGTTCTTCACTGTCTCATATCGAGATTAATTAATTTGATCAAAAGTATGATATTTTCATGTTTTATTTATGAAATATGTAACAATTGAACGTGACGAATCATGAACAAGCGAGACGTATCTACATTTTATGATATGTAAAATTATTATCATGAACAATTAATCTTAATTTGTTCTCAATTAAAAAAGTCATCTACTATCAAATACATTTAAATTCTTTTGAACTTTTACGTCCGTCGTCAAAGAAATTGGTTATTGGTTATATTCGTTTAATTACTTTCTTTCTCTGTTTGTTTCTCTCTCTTTCTCTCTCTCTCTCAGCGATTTACTCCGATGAGTATATGAGCGAGCATGAACAAAAACATAGAAAAACATTTAGCACATCGTTATTACGAATGATGCAGTGTGGGTGCTTAGGCTAGAGTGAAAGTGGCGAGCACATACTCCGAAGATCGTATCGTCGTGTAAAAACGATTCTGCCGGATGAGGAGCCTGCACGTAACGCACGCATATGTACATATGAATGTATGTACGTAATGAACGCCTTTAAGTCGGAGGTCGGCAACCCGCGGCTCCGTTACACGCGCAGCTTTCTTAATTAATTGGGTAAGAGACATACACACACATTTACTTTGATTCGATAACGTATTTATCATAATTTCCACACTTTCGAAACGCGGAGGTATACGTTATAGGCAATTTCAATTTATTATCGATTACTCGTAATAACCACAGGATTGCCGACATAATCGTTCGCGACGCGGCAAAATCATCGATAAAACGGTGGAATATAATTTTATACCTTCACTACAAATTATGGATAATTAGAGTATTAATAAGAATTACTTAAATCGTTATTGCCGAAATTCAATATGACGGTCTCAGAATATTATTATAAATTATGATGTTTATCGGTGAAATATTTTTCATTGCATTATACTTCCATCCAATTTCCGATAAAATCCATTTCGGATTCATCAGAGGATCATTGAAGTATCTAGCTGGCATATTGCTCATTGCTCACTCGATCCACCGTTTGTGATTACTCGCGATTGATGATTACACGATTCACCGCTCGTAGGAAACATTCTCGCGATCTCGGCGCGAGGAATGCGATTTACCGCTGTAAGTGATCGACGCGGATGTTTGCGCCGATCGATTTAAGTTTCCGCTCCGTCGACTTAATTCCCTCGGAAAATCTGCCGGGCCGAACGCCGCGATATGAATAAGACTGTACGCGCCAATGCGCATTCCACGGCCGAACGTCTCTTCGGCAGAGAGAGGATGAAAGATGCATCCGGACGGGACCGTTAGCTTTACGTGCATGCGAACAATTCCGCGGGATGATACAGTTACGAGTGTGCGCTTTCCTGCATCGTCGCGTGTGTCAGGCATCACTGCCGCTCTAGAGACACCTCAATTTTCGCATTGAAAGTATCGATGCTTTAGACATTTCCGATATCGATATATCACGATATCCGCAACATTTGCATTAGAGAAAAAAAAGATTGCAATACTAAATACTGCATTATTAAATATCAATATAAATTAAAATATATAAACTTAGTATAGCCAATACTGTAGTACTTTTCAATGATAGATTAAAGTGACAGATCTTGATCAATACGGAATCAATTTTTTCTTCGCGAAAATGTCGATAGAAACTGATAGTGTAATCAACTTTCGAAATAACATACCTTTATATTGTTAAGCCAAAAATAAAAATTCTCTTTAAATCAGCTGAATTTTTATAAATTAAAATCGATTAAAATTCAGCTGATTTTGCGATTTATTTTTCGCAACATTTTCATTGAGGAGGAACAACTTTAAATTAACAACAAAGAATCAGTCGTTAAGTAATAAAACGATAAATAAGACATCTTACACAATGCTGATTTTTGTTTATGTGCAACTTTTATCAAATTCCGAGCGTTATTTTCTTTATGCTTGCATCGTTCTTTTTTTAGTTTATGCCTATCACGACAACAACCGTTACCGTTAACTTATTGCATGCCGATAAATTGTCTGAATAATGCATTAGCGACAGCACGATTCAGCCGCTCAGCTACCTACGTTGGTATATTTATTTATTTGCTATTTTGTCGCGAAATATCGAAGAATTTGTCACCGTTCATCGATTTGTCAACGACAATGTGGCATTATTAATTATATGTAGGCCGTACGAATCAACCACCTGTTCTCGCCCATTCTCATCGAGACTCGAACTACAAGGTGCCACCATCCAATTCCCAGCCCGCGTTTGCATTGAATGCGTTTTTCAGACGACCCCATTTAGTTAAATATGCGGCGAGAATGTGGGTTACTTCCTCCTTCCGCAATCATATCTTTTCTCTCACACTATTTACTGCCATAGATTTACCTCCTGTCTCTCGCTTAATTTTTTTAAAACCACGTTACGGATCAGTCAACAGAATTTTTTATTAAACATCTCGTGTGGAAAAAAATCGAATAGAAATTAATAAACAGGTCCCATATTTTCCAATACAATAATTAAAAAATTTAAAAACTGTATTACAAACTTTAAATTTATTGAACAATCTGAGGAAGAGCGGTATCCTCATCATTGCAGAGCATCGTGTTGTAATTTCGCGAATAATATCATATGATGCAAATTATAATGGCGAGACGTTAAATCGAAACCATATGTGGTTTTATCGCTACGCTTATAAGAAGTACAAAAAACTGTTGCCAATGAAGCAGCGAGTTTTTGCGATCAAATGCCAAGGAAAATACGTTCTGCCAATTCGCTATCTCTATATATAGAGATCTGTGTTTGTTATATACTTTGGATTGCGTAAAGAATGTGTCATTAAAAATAATGCGATAATCGCAATTCACTGGTAGTTCGCATTCTCCGGTTAATATACACTGTGCGGAGTGCATAATAAGTTTTCTCTATATTTCTTCGCGTTTCTTTCTCTCCCTTTCATTACGTTCATATGGCCGACAGTGCGTCGAACAATGATTCTCGTCGTGACGTCACGGGCGGGTAGAAAGCCGACGAGAAAAAATCTACATTCCTGCATGTGTCTTGGCAATTTTACATTCACCGTGCCGGCAAATGGCTACAACCTGCTTGCCGCGTGAGCCAAATAAAACGTCGCGTCGCGTCGCTTCTTCATAGCATATTCCGTTGTCGTACACGAAGGGTCACGTCGAAAGGGCATCTAATTAACCAGACAAGGTGTTATCCGTGATGTAATACCAAGGACCTATGCGACATTACACTTCCGCTGCCGCTTCCGATTTCGACTGAAAGTATCCGCGCGGAAAAAACAGTTTATTGAAGTGTTTTTTGACATTTTAATTTTAATTAGATTTTTATCTTACAATTTTTACCTCATTTTATTTAGGAAAAACAGATTTCTTTACGATGACAGACTTGTTTTCGCAATAAATCACGAAGAAATTCTAACAATTCTAGCAATCTTGGCATATTCGAAGAATTTCCTTAGAATTTTAATTTCGGAGTAAATTAAATTTTTGACGCTCATTTCTTGAGAAAAGAAATTCTACATTCATATAAATTTCGTGATGTTATACCGAAGGCATGTTATAATGTAGGTCTTGCAGAATCTCGCTACAGTAATGTATAAATAATGATGTTTGTGCGCAGCTGATGCAATTGCGATATATATAAAATGACATTAACAAAGCTGACGATAATTTGCCATAAATTCACTTAATCCGCGAGAGATAACGTATCGCGAAGCAAACATGTTATGTGAGGCAAATTCTTCTCTTTCTCGACACTGCCCTGCGTTTGAAATTTGCCACTTGGCTTGCCAAAGAGGTGAAAGCATTTACGAGTATATCATTTATTATTAAATACCTGCCAGTGGGCGCTCATAAATTACACGTCAAGTTTCTTAGTTCACGTGTTCTCATTCGCAGTGGGTATTAATTAACATCCATAATAATTATCATCCTTGGAAAATTAATTGGAAAGTACTAACCGTTGTTAACTGTATGCTATTATTTTTTAAATTATGAAAATTGACAATTAGGCGTTACTTCCGTGTTGCACAATCCAATTAAAAGCAAGTCGAATACAACTATTGCATCAAATTCCCAATGTCAAGTCCACGAATTTGTTTGATTAAATCTTCCTTCGACATGGAAGGATTTAATTAAAGATCATGAATACGTAACTACTCGCGATCGCATAATCGCGCATTTTGAATCGTGTTCGTGAATCGCTTGAATTCCTAATAACGGCGGTGCTTGGCAACCTCGCACACAGAATTCGATGAGATCGATGATCGTTTCGCGAGGTCGCGAGTTTATCGTGCCTCTCGGAATGTGCAGCACGTCTAATGGAACTACGGTCGCTTTCGAATCCCTCGGAATTCCGTGTCGCCGCTGGGTATCCCCATCAACCATAAGTCACAACGAACGGTAACGACTATTCGGAATTATTTCATTATGTAATCGCAATACGTAACACGTTGGTGAACTTGGGTCGCGGCGCTGATTAATTGTGCGTTTGCACTAATGAACCGTTAATTAAATCGTCCGAAATTTTCGTCGCTATTGATATTAAAATTTGTGAAATACAAAGTAGCGGCAGTGAAGCAATAACATAACATGTGCTATCTGAAATTACAATATTTAAAATTCAAACACGGAATTCTCGCGGTTAACCGCGAGACATGTTCTTATATAATGATATTTTAACAAAAATGGAAAGAAAAGGAACGATAATGATAACTCGATGGTTTGCAACGCGTACGCGTTGAAAGTAGTCTCGCTTATTTGACCTTTCTGGTGTCCGGAATCCGATGTAAGAAAACTAACACCGTTGATACCTGTCTCTCCCGGTATGTTTATCAACATTTACCTCCTACTTTGGCACGCAAACTTGCACGATATTGAATGTTAGTACCACTACTCTCGATATATGCATGGAATTTGAAAGTGAATACGAGAACAGAATTAGATGAAGAAAAATCTGACTGACAGAAAATGTGACGGATAATTATAATTGCAGATATTGAAATTCACGTTTATATCGTGTACCATTTGTGTGAATACAAAACTGGAAATTCGAATATATTAAATGTGAACCATAAAATCTAGTATAAGATTTTACAAGCCAGAAACAAAAGTTCGAGGTGCAATTTGCAATTTAAAAGATACATAATCGATACCTCTCCAACTTTTCTGCTATTGCTTATGCAAAGTGAATATCGTGCGATGCAAATATTGAAATTAGTCGAATATTTTATATATGAATAAAAGCATCGTCGCGGAGAATTGCTTCTCAAAAATATTCGAAACAATCGCGGTTCACGAAAATTCTTGCCAGTCTCGCCAGGCCTCGCCAATCGTCGATTGACGAAAGGCGGTGGTCGGTCGGTCGTGGGCCTTGAGAGGATCGCGTAACCCGAGTCGACCGTCTCGGAGCCCCTATAGGTCTCGCCAAGGATCCCTCCGGTTCGACTTGGTGCCGACTTGGAGGGGGACGCGAGAATACAGGCCCCTAGAGCGGTCCAGCAACTCCACAGAAAACACAGGCATGCGCTCGCTCGGTAGTACGCACGCTACCGCACGCACACAACTTCCGTCTCACATGTAGGAGTCACTACACGTCGGCTCGAGGACGCGCATCGCTGGCGAAAAAAGATCCATTGAGAGTTACGGTATTATAGCGTGGGGCGCGGAGAAGCACCCCGGAGAGATCTGTTAAAGCCGTCTAATATCGTTTAGATGCAACGAGTATAAATTCCATTCGTAAAAACTCTCGATTCTCACATTCTCTCACGTCTCAATTATCGATGTTTAACTGCAATTTGCTTTTTCAACGCTTTTAACGCTGAATTCTTAAGCCTCGGTCTGGAATTTTCGTCCCCTTTATTCTTAACTTTCAACTCTCAGCTTTCAACATGCGCTTTAAACGTCAAATTTCAAGTCTCGAGTTTCAAGTTACTTGAAGCTTCGAGTCTCTCAGAACTAAACTATGGAATATTTCTTCACGTACTCTCAATTTGTTAGTGTCCGAGTTAGTTGTGCTCTATTATTCGACATGATAGATCGCTTTTACAAATTCCATCTCGCAAGACAAATTGTTTCTGACACTCTTGCGACCTAATCAAAACTCATTTATCGCAAACCGCAGCCGAAACCTTCGCTCCGGAAGATCCGAGTCAATAGTTCGTTAAGTATGCCCATGAATTACTTATAGTTGCGCAGATGTGCGCAACGCGATGATTCGTTATGTGATGACACCCTTTCGTTTTCTCTTTCGGAGGATCTGTAATTCGCGATTACATCACTCATTGTTCCTTACGTTACGCGCACCGGAGGTTGATACCGACGCGAATACCGTTCGTGGAAGGATCGAAGTACCGCTCCAATTTCGCGTACACCCAAGCCGAGATCCGCACCCGTTATAATCGCCGCCGAGAGAACTCGTTCGAGACGAGGAAAAGGAAAACTCCGCGGACCGGTATATTTTTTTCTAGATTCTACCGTCCGGCTCATCGCGACGCGTCATCCCGCACGCGTTCTGGTCAAATATCCTTCTTCCTCTTTCAGAAATACGACTTAACCGCACATTTTATGCTTTATTTATTTACAGTTAATTCTTTCGATAATTAATTGTAAAGATCAGGATATCGATAAGCAAAAGTAATTCAATGTCATTCTTTGTAAGTAGAAAAAAACCGTGCTGCACGTTCTATGAACGTAATAAATAACAGAGGATTTTTTTTCTTTTTATTTTTGAGTCGTAGAAAAATGTTTGCTATAATCGCAATCTATTGATGTGCAAAAGGAAAATTATTTGCATAATTGTGAGTAATTAAACTGCGAATAGCGTAGTATAGTTTCTTTAAGTAGTGGAATGTAGGACTTATATTGAATTTTACAATACCGTCATAATTTACATAATTATTACAGTCCGTGCTGGCAGACAATAGAACCTGTTGCAAGGAAAAATCAAGCGTGACTAGGAAAGAGAAAATTCACGGTCTTGCTTAGTGTATACACATTTTAGAAATCAAACGAGATTTCTAAAACATTGAAATCTATCAAGGACGATCTGCATAGATCAAGCATATTGAAAAACTTACTTATTTTTAGAAAACAGCATATTGTCAGTAAACAGTTTTTAGAAGTCCTAAATGCCAAGATATTGTGGAATATCAATTCATTATTCCACGTGATACACCGATTTACACACGGAACAAGCGAAACGTCTATCAAATCAATCAATTAGATACAGAAAATTATTAAACATTAAGCTGCACGGCTGTTTACATCACGGTGAATTATCTTGTCGATCATTCCGTTAAAATCGCCGCAGCATTTGTCACAGAAGATCGCCGTGAGCATGCTACAAGCAATTATACCACTGCAATCTGTTTATGAATGCCTACGACATTGTTATTCGATTCGAGTAACAAATTTTCAGTTGTGTGTCAGATTATTTAGTGTTTACAATACTATTGTATTTTTAGCAACAAACATTTATAATTCGGTACGTGTTTGAAGATAAAATATTGTTCTTCTCGGAAGAACACATCGAATTGCAATTGTTAACTTGCATAAGAAATTTATTAATTAATTTTTTTTAAACTTGATTGCATCTAATTGATTGTTTGAAGTTTTTCGTCTTTGAATTTGAATCATTATTGAAGAACTCTGACGGCAATCATTGCGGCGACGGTATCGATACAAAGTACATAAGGTTTCTATTTTCTATACAAACATTTCGTAATCAATTAATAAGTGGCCGATGATAACCTATTGTCATAAAGTGTCACGACTTAAGCACTCCTCAGCAAGTAGCTTTAAAAGTTTCTCTGGGAATCAAGCAATATACTGCATTCTGGTTATACGCGTTTTCCTTACAATCCGCGTGTTTCAGAACGATAAAAAAATAAACAGAGAATCACATGACGTTTCATCAAACCGGTTCCTAATCGGTTAAACTTCAATCGGATACCACGATCGCGCAGATTCATTAGGATTTTTCTCATCAAACGTACGAGATTGCCGGCGAGTCGCCGCGAAACTCGTTCCGGTCGCTCGTTCGCCGGTTTCGCAATTTCGGATTCCGCGGAGAGTACGAGCCGCGCGGACGAGAGAACTGGCTTGACCTGGACAACGATCGATCTGTCGTATATGCGAATCGTCAGCATTGTGACGACAGTCACCGGCGTTATACGTACTGTGTAATACACACCTTGCTTCCTTGTGTACGCGTGTGCGAGTTATCCGAAAACCGGTGCGACTATTCTCCTGAATCCGAGGGAGGGCAAGGACTATCGTGGCACCGTTTACACCAGAGAAATCCACCAGACAGAAAAAAAAACAGAAAAACCATCCACTTCGAACGCTCGTTTTTCCGAAATTCTTCTCTCGTTAGCTCGTACACTCGCGCACAGTATTGAAAGTTCAGATGATGATACTTTGTGGAATGTACTCTGAAAAGCACGCACGTCAGCGGCGCGCGCGCGTGGACGCCTCGCTTCTGCGTCCGTTGGAGAGCCGCGTTCTCTCTCTCTCGTCGCGTGAATCGGCGTAAACCAAGCCGAGATCTGCACCAATGCCCCAACGACTACGGACTTGCTTGCGGCGGCCGCTGCTCCTCGTCGTTCGCGTCGAGCCGCTTCGCGCGCAGCCCTTCCCTTCACTTCAAGTTTCGCCCTCGACGTTCCTTCCCCCTCTTGCGGCCAGACACCTTCTCCCACTTCACCATGAAAACGAGTTCCCTCTCTCTCCTCCGCCCAGCGAACGAGTTGTGGTAAACACGTTTCGTCGTGCTTCGCTGTCATATGCCAGAGGATCCTTGGTCCATGCTTACCGCGTATTTTGGGTCAATTTGTTTAATCCGGAGTAGATTTTAATTTAGAAGAGAAAGAGGAGCGGCGCGCGAGAGAATGCACAGGTCACGCCTTTGTTGTCATCGTACATTCACGTTGACTGCGACTTACACGTGGGATAAATAAAATTTTAAGTTGGTAAACACATGAGCCTTGGATTATTTATCTTTAGCTCCGTCATGTTTAACTAAAAAATATTTTGAGACTAAAAAGTAATTATTATTATTAAGTAGCATTATGTCGAAGTAAGAAATCTCCTAAATACTACACCTGATTAGAAAACAAACTGTAGATACGCTACTGAATCATAAAGTATAGAAAATGAAGATTGGGACTGTCATCTCTGAAGCACTGTTTATAATATTTACCAATTTTTACAGATTATATATTAACCCTCCGTCGGTCATAGCAGTTTTAATAAACACGTGAATGTATACAATATATTAAATTAATTAATTTTATTTCAACTGGGCATCACGGAATTATTCCATTTGATTTTTCTCAAATATTTTTTAATCCAATTATTCTTCAAAATATTTTTATTTATTTCCGTTTATTTATCACACTTAAATAAATTTTTTTATACAAAAATGAGAATATATTTCGATAATTAAAGCTCTAAAAAATAATAATAGAAAGGAAGACAAAGGTTTAAATTAATTTAATTAACATGAAAGTGACCGATGCTAGATTAATAAACATCCTGCTCCATCTTTTTTCAAGTTAGTTCCAGTGCGTCGCTGATAGATGACGCTTCGAGCTATTCCGTTCGTATGACGATCCATCGTGTCGCGGCGCTCCCGTGGACTTCGTGTGCGAAAATAAAACCCTGGTGCCGAGAGGAAAGTCCAAAATGGCGCGACTGCCAAGTGTAAACACCCAGTTTTGATGTCGGTGCGGAGTGTGGAAGCCGTCGTACGCCCGCAACAATATTCGCTCGCGCTTTTCGCGCGCCTCGTTTTTTCGTCGCATCGTGGCAACAGGAAATCCCGGCTGAATGTTCACGGTATCCACGATCGCCCATTCAATTCCAGGTAAACTCGCCGCACGGTTTGTTACCGTCGTTTTGACGTTGGTTTGCGTTTTCCGGTCGCGCGGCCGAATAAACACGCGCCCAAATCGGAAAGTGCTATTTTTCGTGCGAAAGATATGACGATGCGTTTTCTGGCACGTAGCATTTTTCTACGATTTTCCCACACGCTCTCGCGTGCACACGCAATAGAGGCGAGATGCTATTAGCAGCCTTTGGTAAATTGTTCCAGTTTGCCATGTAGAGTGTGAGGGTGAAAATGTGGAATGAATTTTGTGCAATTGAGTCGGGATAGTGATATTTTGGTTATTTTTAGGTCACAGCACAATAGATTAGATAAGAAGCTTAGCTATCATGGTTAGCATTGTTTCATGCTGGTATAGGTTGGTGGTAAGAGTTTGTTGCAGCAATAGTTAATGAGCCGTTGTGAGAATAGAATACTTTTCTAACTCACAACTATGAATTCAATGTAGACGAAAAAGAAAGAGAAGTTATATTGTACTCATAGTTGCTGCAGCAACGCATCGATATAGTTTTCAAACTTGTCAGATGTATCAATAATCGTAATCATTAGTAACTGTAATTCTGATTGTTAATGTTAATGAGCATTGTGTGCAAGAATAGAAGTTTTTTTTTGAAGAATATAAGTTGTACAAGTTGACTCAGAGAATTACATATACGCAGTTGATTGATAGAACTAAAATAAAAGCAAACTAAATAGAACTAAAATAAAGCAAAAAGATCTTGAGCTTTATATGTACTCTCTTACTTATTGATTCAGATCTCAATTATTACATAATCTTATATATGGAAATTGAGTCTTGTAAAAAAGTTTTTTACCATCATTCTTATGCGAATCATTTTTATGCGCAGGGAGCGACCCAAGCAAAATGGCACAGAAGCGCAGTGCTGTCCATATAGGGTAAGTCTTACAAAGATATATGGTTTATTTTGAAATAATATTTATCAAATCACACTCACGATGAATACTTTGTTCATTTACTTTACGTATATTTGAATATACACATCAATTCAAACCTATAAATAAAACTTTATGACATGTTTTTATAACTGAAGACTTGATAGCGTATAAAAAGTCTTAAGTAAAACTTTTGAGAGAATTGTTTCTCTTCATATTTCATCATCGAAACGATAAATGTGATTTTTGTGTAAAATATTGCATCTGCCACATGTTTCATATCGAGTCTTCAGATACAATAGTGTGAGAAGGAGGGGAGGGAAGAGGAAGGGGTAGAAAGGTATTTAGAGACAAAAATAACCACTTCGGTGTTAACGATCGAAGTGAAATTTCGCCGTGCATTTAACTGCACGGCGAACTTGGTGTCGCGGTTGATTGACGCAGTTCCGAGAAATGATGCAGCGCCGGGATCAGTTACGGCGTTCGCGCCACATATAACACGGTAGGCAATTCTCCGCTACCCCGGCTTTTACAATGCTGCTGCTGCTGCACGGCTAATATACGCCGCGCCGTAGCGAGAGCGGCTCGTTGCGACATCGCGCTCAAGAAAACGTTTCGTTATCGTAAGCGCCGCGTTACTTTTACTGGTATACGAGCCTTTCTCGAAAACACTTTTCTGTCGGGGAGCTTCGACACGCGAAGCAGGCGCAAATGTCAATCGCGGTGTGTTAACACAGTCGCGCGACCCTTTTATAACGTGTATTTCCCATTAGTCGGGCCCTGCCGGCTCAACTCTATTCGCGATCAGCGAATAAACTCGCTGTATACTTTACGATCATTTGCATTTATTTTAATATACATTTATTCTTATTAATTTTATTATTGTATCATAAAAATGTAATTAAATTTTGAATATTTATAACGCTGAAAGAGAAGTATGGAAATAATCACAGAAAGAGAATAATTATTACCAAGTTTTAATTATAAAAATTTTAGATTATTCTAAAAAAAGTTTAAACGTGGTTAAAAATATAAACGCAATATTTCTTGCATCGCACAAACGTAGAGTTCGAATTTTTTGAAATATTAAAACTTTCTGGCTGTTTAATTTTGCTCCTATTTAAAAAAAAAAAACAGCGCGATGCTTCTGAATGAAAAATCATCTCGCACTACATGTAATTTAAAATACATGTAATACATCTTACGCGTGAACATAAAAAGTCGACGAAAATTATTTAAGACTATCACCGATCAGAATCACAGTAGCATTTATAACGCTAGCGAATCGATAAACAATCCGAGGAGTTTTAAAAGTTAGGACGCGAAAATAAAACTTTCCCTCGGATCGAACTCCGAAAGGGACTTCCCGAAGGGGGTTCTTCATCCCCGATTTAGTCACAAACGAGCGAGCGAGCGAGCGAGCGAGCGAGCAGCGCGATGCATCCCGGTTAAAAGTCATGCTTCGCAACGGTGGCTGTCCGGGGCTCTCTGGTGGGAGAAGTGATAGTCCTCACCGGGGTATACCGCAGCAGCACATTATGCGGCTATGGTGGAATCAGTCACTGGCGAGTTGTGGGTGGTGGCTAGTCGGCGACCCATCCGTCCGTCCGTCCGTCTGTCCGTCCGTCCGTACATACGTCCATACATACGTCCGTGAAACGTGCTTCCGCGTCGCTCCGCGTCGCTTCGCCAGCGTCGACGATCTTCATCGATCGTGATCGAGACCGCGCCGCGACGATCACGATCGACGCGTCATTACTCGAGAGCGTGTCGCGACGAGGATTTTGGCGCCGAAAATCGCACACTCGGACTGCTTCCAACGTAAATGCGTGTGCTGCGAGTGATCTCCCGTTGGATTTTAGTGAATTGAATTGATTTTTGCGGAAGAAGTCGATCTCTTTCAGCAATTATGCGATTTTAGTGAGTTTAAAAGCTGGCAGAGTACGAAGATCGAACACATCTTGCGATCAAATATGGTTGAACATTTTTGGAAATTAAATATGTGGAATATGTCTCGCGTTAAATATGAGCAATGCGTCTCTTATCAAGTAATCCGATTAAATTTTGTTGAATTAGACATTGATAATTTTTGACGAGGAATACATTCGAGCACGTCATCGAATCGAGGCGAGGATTTTAGTTGTTGATATCTTCGAGAAAAGTTAGTGGCATTTAAAACTCTGAACAAGCAGGGAAAACACGTGTTATGATAACATTTTATTGCAATTCAATGAATTCACTGTCGAATATTTTCGGGAAAGAATTCATTCTTCGCGGGCAACCACGGTATCGTTGGGAAACTTTGCGGCGCGGTTTCGCGCGGTAATTCGATGCATCCATGATTTGCGTGCGTTTCTCGTTACGCGAACTCAGCTGAGTTGATTTAGAATGTACCGCGAGTTCATTTTATGACGGAACAAACATAACACGGAAATTGAGCTTCAACTGTGGAAACTACATATTTCGAAGACCAACAGTCGCTGCCATCGTTCGCCATGTGATTTCCAGTGTAATCAATACTCGAGCGTGCGCGATTAGATTTCTTTATTGTCATCCGATACTCCTTTCTAAGGATGCAAACGATAATTTTAGCGAAAACGGAGAAGTCGAAATACGAAACATTCCCGATAAAAGATCGCCCACACGTTCCGTGAAGCAACAGGACTCGAGGATCTAGCTTCGATCACGCAAGAAATTGCTCTGTAGTCATTTCGTTTGAAAATAAGCTAATTCGATTCGCTTAACTCGCCGCGCAATCGATCGGATGGTTTTGATCGAAGTTGCGCGGGGTAAGTGATTGCGACGCGTACGAAGCGCATCAGCCGCGCGATGGCCGTCGCTTTGAGGAAGCCGCAAGGCGAAGGAAAGATTAGCGCAATTTTCCAGCTGATTATGCGCGACAGTGCGACGAAAGGAGCAGCGTGCAGAATTCGGCGCGAGTGCAACGACGGTCCAACGAGGTCGCGGATTTCGTGACGTTCTCAGATTCGCAACGATCCGAGACTCGAAGCCGTGATTACGACGATTGACTCTGGCAAAAAAAGAAACAAACAATAGTCGTTAATAGAGCGTAGGCATGCTCTTAGTGGGAAGTGCATAGAATAGTTCGCCTCGTGAAAGTGGCCGGTCTGACGCTTTCCAAAACCGAAATCGCCGCTGGAGGCACGCTTCTGTAACGAGCATTTTTCTTCGCCGTGCTTTCTTTCTTGGACGATTAATCGAGCTATCACGTGACTGGCGAAACACGAGAAATTTAATATTATTAAAGAAAGAAAAACGGCTGTTGCTCAAATCGCGGAATTCAAGGTGCGGAAGAGAAGACTGCAAATTTTCATATATTAGCTTCATGCGAAGTAGATAAAGGCAATAGTAGTAAAATTAGATTTCGAAGATAAAGACGATTCTGCGAAATGTGAAACAATCTTGGATAAAAACACTTTCGTTTTCTCTTATCTGGATTGTATTTTCGGCGAGAGATAGTTTGTCGTCCGATTTTTGGAGCAGACATGCGCAGTCGTGAATGATTAATCTCTGATAGAAAATTTCAACTTTTGGAGCTGTGTCATCACTGAAATAGAGCGCGATACTAATCGTGTAAAATAAATTCTCGAAGGGCGTAAATAAATGAGCGAATAAATAATTAAAGTTTAAATTTTTTAAATATATTCCGCTCTTCCAAGATCGGCGAAGTACACGAGCGGGAACGTGAGTAGAATTCAGATACAAAGGCCTTCGAAGGCCCTGAAGTATCCCTGATTAATGCTGAAGAGAGGAAACGTGAAGTACAAAACTGCTTCGTAGACCGATGGTAGATCTACATCTTGCTCCAGGTAACGAGATGACAAGATAATTCGGTGGAAGGCGAACGCGCAACATAGTCGAGCGAGTTTCTATATCAGAGGAACCTCGAAATCGTGCAGCCGAGCTATTAAACCATCAAGCTACTTTTTTTTTATTTCACGAAGGCCCCGAAATACAAAATAACGAGACGCGATAAAGAAACAAGTACGGAAACCGCGTTTTATCGCGCGCAGAGTTCAAAAAGTGTGCAATGCATTCGGTGCGTGTCTTGCTGATCTGAAGACGTCAACAAATTGCAGTATAACAAGAAATATACAAGCACGGATTTTCGCTATATCGGAAGCTGTGAATAGAAGATCGACGGATAATTTCGGTGCTTTAAGAGCGACCTAATAACGCTAACAAAAACGTGCAACGATATCGCTGCGAAAGTGCGTCAACGAATAATCTCGGAATATGGTGAGCTAACTCACCGGTGATTCAAAGGTGATTACGAGAGTGTGATACGTTTTATTTCACTGCTTCACCGGGGACACACGCCGCCAAAATAGAGTATCCCGGTAGCAGCGGCATGTACGGTGGCGGTTCGGCGGGAAGCGCGGGCTACGGGGTCGGCCTGGGCCCGGGACCGGGCCCCTCGCACTACGCGACCCCTTCGGCCACGGTGGGCTATCAATTGGGCCCGCCGCCGCCGCCGCCACCCCCGCCTGCCTGCTCCGCCACCGCCGGAAGTCAGCTTCTGTCTTACGGGTCCGACCTATCGCCCCATCACATCCAGCAAACCCACACGGAGACCCAGCAGTCGAAAAGACGGAGGTAAAAGAAAGTCCCGTCGTTATCTTGTCGTCATTTTTTTCCTCTCTTTAAGACCGTCGCATCTCGGTGTGCGTAGCGAATATTCTTTTTAGCTCACGGGTTTCTTAATCGATTCATTTCTGAAAACGTGCATTGGGATTCGATGGATTATTATTTGCGCGTTGTGTTTGACTGTTTTACAAAAACATTTTATAAATGAACGCGTAGTATAAAAATTTTTACGATTTTCGACTTGATAATGTTTCACGGCGTCAATTTTCATTGTACGTCACGCGACTCTCGATCGCGGGAACTTTTTTTTTTTTTTTTTTTTTTTTTTTGCTAAATTGCGAATACAGATTCTACATGAAGTATATATACTCTCTGCCGCCTTAATCACGCGCCTTCAATTAGCGCTCGGCACATCGCAAATCATCAGCCGGCGCGAGTCATTCTGACGTGGCGCCAACAATTCGCAGAATGCGCTTGTTTCACGATTGCGCGAAAAGAAACAAGGAGGAAGAAGATATAGAATGCATAGAAAATACCTCAATCAAAATAGCTCGCTTATCGACGAGCTTTAACATAAAAATACGATATATTCTCGTAAAAATTTTGATTCTTGTGTTACAAAGAAATATTTATCGCGAAATTTTTGAAACAGTTTTCTGAAACGAAATACGCGAGTACTTTTTTAATATAAAATCAGTATTGATTAATATATTAAATTCTAATGCAATTCGGGCGAAATTAAGATTATAAAATCGTCGACCAAAAATAAATAATTTTGCTAAAACTGATACTATATGTTAATTCTATTTATTCTAATTGATATCTAATAATTCTAATTAAGAATATATTATATCGTAAATTCGATTTGCAACTTGATCAGAAATGCAATTTACCAAAAGCAAGTTTAAAATATTTTATGTTAACAACAGAATTATTAACAAAGCAGTGATATTAAATAAGTACAGTTTTATGTCGAGTAATTTTATTCCATGCTGTCATCGTCACATATTGTTGTTGCCTTTATACGGATTGTTATTGCGGAATCAGCAAGTTTTCATCCGCATCAGCACGTCGAGTGACAACTCGCGTAACAATCACGATTTTGTTTTTCACTGTACTAAATGATCGAATCTTTCAATTCAATATAATAATATAGAAAATGATAATTTTTATTCATATATGCGTAATTGAACAATACAATTATTGGTAAATTTTGTTTATTTCTATTTTCAAATAAAATTTAATTGTGCTAAATATCTTCAGAGGCTGATGACGTTTTAAGCGATTTGATTACATTTTTCGCCTTATTTTAGTCACAATTTCTTTCATCCACGCATTTTCAATCGAGGAGCATCTGCACTCCGGTATTTCTACGATCGGACAAAAAGTCGATCTATCGAAAATAGCCGGGGTTCTACTCGGGGGAGGTGAGCGAACGAGCGCGAGGGGGAGCGTTTTTCCCTTTTCTTCTGTTCGGCCATTATATCTCCGCTTCACACGCATACACGCACACACTTTCGTCGAGCTCGACGCAGTCACGCGCCATTGATCCCGACTTCGTCTTTTAGCGGTCGGGCGTACGCATGTCACGACATTCCTGCCATTCCGTTGGCAGCTTTGGGGCGCGTTTCTGTCCGATTAGTTCGATCGTACGGCGATTTCGCGCGGACTCGAGGATCCGCAGCACGGATGTTTGCTCACTTGTTGCTCTCCCTCCGGAGATGTGCGACCAAACGAGAATTTTCAATGGAGTCGCGCTCGTGGTTCGAAGGTCCGTCTTGGCACGGCTCGATTTGAATGATTTTATTCAATATTGAATCAGCGTTGAATTTTCGTTAAAGAGAAAACACGGGAATTTATGAAATGCCGAAAGGAAACGCGGGAATAAACATTTGGACACACTCGGTTAAATTTACGGTACTCAGTTTAGATTTAACGCAATCGTGTTGAACGCAATATTTGGGAATACTTTAAACATTATTTGTAATTAAAGTAATAACAGAAATATTTTTTTTTTTTTTTTAATTTAACTTTAACTACGAGGCACATGGCAATTTTATTCTTCTTTATTATATGTATTTTTCAATGTCGGAAAAACATTTGATAATAAAGCAATACGATGCGATATTTTGCTTCCTGGTACCGGTACAAAACGGTATTTTTAAACGAGTTCGCCGCAGTGCGCTTTGCACATAAAGATTGACACGCGTATCTTGTATAAAAAAACTTTTTGCGCGCGGCCTTGGACGAGGCGATACTTGGGTACAGTCATCGAAACAACGATAACGATAATCTCTCGGAACCATAACGAAACTCGTGGCAAGACGATATTACGAGAAGGATACACATAATTATAGTCCTAGGCACGTGCGGCGCGATAAGCCCAGATATTTAAAAATATGTATTAACAAAAAATGCCGTCGCGCGATAATTTTATCGAGAATTGCGATGGAAATGTTGCACTGTGATTGCGATCGATAAATCGCATTGAGATAAAACAGGATTAACAAGCGGCATTCAAAGTTAAATTTATATGAAAATTGTCTAGAGCGAGAAGTTGCAGAGAAACAAGAAAATAATAGTTCCCCGGGAATTTTCACAATGTAATCTAAATAGCATTCACATAATTGCTATGTTAAAATGATTGCTGCGTGCAATTAACATGGAACGGCAGCAGCAGAAGGGGCGTACATTTGATACGTGCATCCTTGCACGCACGCCATGCAAAGCAAACTACGCTGATCGCGCACAGGCAACTTCGAAACCATGAAGAATAAATAAAAGCTCAGTTTTTCGTAAACATACCATTAAAAATACATATTAAAAACCAGTTTAAAACCGGCGAATAAGTAAGCATACTTGTTTTGCTCAAGGATACTTGTGATTAAAATAACGAAAGAGAATCTTCGCTAAACGTAACTGAAAATTATTCCACATTCTGCATTCGTTGGAATATTTTTTTTTTCCTGTTAGCGTTCTCGAGAGAGAAAAAGTTTTGATTGACAAAACCGATTATCTTTGAAACAAAAACGCTAATGAATATAATGAAGTGTTTCCCGATCGAGTTTGTACTGTCGCGAAAGCAGAAAAAAAGAAGTATCTATAAACGGCGCGACCTTTATTTCCTCGAATGTTAATGAGGTATTACGCAGTACTGCTACACGTTCGATTTAGCCGTCCTCGTGCTGGCACGAGGTGCGACGCACCGTTCGCCACGGGGCAAACAAACTGCGTCGATTGCAGAAGCGCGCGAACTAATGCGAGGAGCTTAGCGCTGCGCGTGCGGACGGAGCAACACGCGGCAAAACCCGCTCATAGCGGAATTCGTCACGTAGCGGAGATTTGCGGCCGGCCCGGTCCGATGCAAATCCACGTGACCGATTACCAGATCATTACGTTATGCAATGACGTCTCTCGAATTGCGATACCTTGCGCAGATTCGGCGAGTGATCAAATTTTGCCGCGTATTCATGCGAACGCGCACGCTACTATAGATCCCGCCTAGATACGCGTGGCAAGAATGTGTCAGCTGTAAAAAAAATATTTATCGAAACGTAGAGTTTTTATATGTACGTTTTATTATAATTTTAATTGAAGATTTCAATTTTTAACTCTAAAAATTAAAAATAAAAAGTTGTGAAGAATTTTCACGTTTATTTGACTTTTAACTGAGAAAATCTAACTCAGTCGAAATTAGAATCGTCCCGATTAATTGCCGATATGGCTGAAAATACGGATAAACGTACAAATCGCTTGCTGTGGTTATCGACGTTTTATTTGTTTTCATGAGTGCGCGATATTTTTCTGTGCAAACAAAGCGTGCTTCTGCCACCAGACAGCAAGAGTCGTTGAACCGGATGGCTTGACGCTGAGAAAAGTGTGTTTCGAGATTGAAGCGCGTATTATTTTCATTCATAATTAACGCCCTGTTAGTAACGCTCCGTACGCGCCGAGCGCGATGCATATTTATGTCATACACGATCGACATGCATCTGAGAGCGCACGCTGCTCACCATAAAAGAATTATTGAATGGCGAGTCTCTGTCAGAATGAAAAAATCGGGAAAAAAATTTTATTACAAATAAGTATAACGAATTGCAAAAGAAATCTGAAATACATTTTATTATTCTTATATTATTAGTTTGATATTAAAATTCTGCATATCATAATTGATGTATGTAGATAATTATTATAAAATTAGTAAACGTATTAAAATGAAGATGTCAGGAAAATTCAGAACAGAAAGAGGCCAAATAGAAGCAATCAGTTATGCATTATAGTTTATTGTACATAGAGAAGTACCAAACGGCGTTCGCAATTAAGTCGATTTCTCGTTTCCTCTTCCTTGTGCGTCGATTCGCGTGACTTTCCGCTCCAGACGAACCAATCCGCCCTAGACAATAAAGATTTTCTCAGGCGTGAAAACGGTCGAGTTTCTGATCCGTTCTGGCGTGCGGAGGGACAAAATCGAATGAATCTCAATATCGCGCGATGAGACAAAAACTTTGAATAGATGGAAAATTTGCATTATACTTCAATGAAATCAGAATTACATTATGAAACATAATACAGTTAATTTATAAGGAATCTAAGTATCATTAGTAGTGCCGTATTAAAGAATGCTACTTTTACACTACTAGATTATTACATTTAAATGCATTATCTTCGAGCTTCTTTACGACGTGTATTTTGATTGACTGAAAATGTTATAACATTAAAGCGACCAATAGCGAAAATTAATGACATCGAGAATCTTTGGTACTATAAAAATTTCGAATCTATTTAGAATAAGGCGATGTGCGATATCGACAATCTATAATCTAGACAATTTCGTGGATTTATAATATCGTGAATTTATGTCATCGTCAAGGTCTGCCGAAGACTTTCAAAAACAATGATCTGTCGTGTCAAGGTATTGAAAATTTATGATATTAGCCTTTTCGGTACATTGAGAACTCAAGGCTGTAGATATCAATCTTTTTTATCAAAATAGTCGATAGATAAAAATACCATGTGACAAAATATTTTTGAAAATGTTCAGTAGATGATATCTAAATTATGAGATCTAAATTACGAACAACAGAAGATAATTATCTCTAATAAATTATTAAAACATTCGAATTTTACTCATCAAACTTTTCGCACGAGATCGAGTTTTTCATATCGCACACAAGATCGGTGACCGAATCATTCTGCATGTGTATTAATAATTCATTATGTACACCTCTTTTTCCGTAATACATGAATTCCCAGTAGAAACAATATATTCTGCGAAGATCGAATCGATCACACCCGCGCCTTAGGCATTCAGGTTGCCACGACACCGACGAGCGCTCGACGATGGTGTGTCCCGTGGCGCCGATCGGCTATCTGACATCCGAGCGGCAGGGTGACGTAATTTTTTCATTACGAGAACGGTAATGCCGGCGGCCAGGCCTCGCATATTAAGGGGAAAGAGCGTGGCCATTGGCGGGCCTCGCGTACGGCCGCCACAACGAGGGGCGGTCCATCGTTCTTCGACTCTGCGACTCTTATCCGTTCTCCAGCGACCTTATTGGTCACCACCTCCTCGATCGCTCCTGCCGACCCTCGTCGCCGCCGGTCGCAGCGACGATTTTCCACGCTCGCGATCGATCGGGACGCATCACACTGTCGCATCGCCGTGATTTTCGCCTTTCTTCTTTCCCTACTTTTTTTTCGCTTCTTGAAATTGCCCGGAAATCCTTCCCCTTCGATTCGGAACTTAGCAGATTTATCAGGCGAAAAACGAAATTTTGTTTCGTATATTTTGTTCTTATTGATATTCGTTTATGATTATTTGAAATTGGGAGAAATGACGCGAATGAATTTGTTTGCGAATTGATCGAGCAGTTTTTTAAAAGTTTTGAATTTTTGTTTAAAATTATTTGAAGTTGAATATTATTTTATGTCTGAATATGTTTTATTCAATACTACTCTGCTATGGAGTATCTTTGAGGAGTACTTGACTGTATGTCCTGGCGCCGTGCTGGAAGAGTAGTTGTAACACGTGGACTTTAAAGAACATAAATGTAAATGGAGGACGATCGCGGACGGTTAGGGGGAAACGGGGAGGTCAAGTCGTGACTCTGGCGCCGTGCGGAAAAATGCAAAAAAAGTGCCACCGTAAACTGGACAGCGTCATACGAGATCCTCTTCTTTCTCTTTTTCACAGGGATATCACCTTTCTTTTTTTCTAGCTGACTCTAAACTCTCTTAAGGGGCCACAACGGTAACGACAGAACTCGAAAACACATGCATCCGATGATACAAAATTATAATGAATTGTTCAACCTTTTTCGCATAATGGAATATTTGTAAATAAATAAGAAATTTTTATTTAAAACTTTTAATAAAATTTTTAGTTAACAAAATATTAATAAGTTAGCAATAAAAAAATCGGCAGAAAGTTTGCTTTTTTAGTAACAACGACAGTATTATTAATCAGTAATAATTCTTATGATTTTGTAGATAAATAAATCTTGATTCAAACTATCTTATCTTCACTATTTATTCAGAAATTCCATAAATGCGCGTGTTACTATTATCTTATACGATTAAATATCAGATCTTGCCTCTATCACTGTCAGATGATTATATCTAGCCACACACGAAAAGCCGTACAATTTCGTATTAAATGTGCGTGTGCCTAATTATCAGCACACGCACACTCAAGAAAAGTTAGTGGCACCTATGTTTTATTATGACGAACAGCCCGAAAGTTCGCTAGCTATCGTGTCGCCCGCCCGGCGAAATTATTATCCCATTATACCTAAACGGAAACGGATCGTGCACCGTGCATCAGGCTGTCTCGTACGACGGTTCGTTATTCCCGCAACGTGGTTGCACCAAAAGACATGACAGTTTACGACGGTATCTCGATAGCGGAGATAATGATCGGCGCGTATCTACGTATCGGCGCTTTTGTTCCCACGGTTTTCGCGACGTATACAAATTATCGGGCGTTTCAGAGCGCATACGCGAAGAAATAGAGCGGGGGCTGGCTTGACCCCCTTCTTCCCCCCTGATCGCGTTACGGAGTCTACTTATAATGCGCACGGAGAGTACAAAACAAGAGAGAGAAAGAGAGAGCAACCCTTTCACTGTAACAGTGTAGCGCGCCTGTCCGGTCCTTCAATCGGCGCCGCCGAAATTCCGGACTGCCCAAATCGCTCTGTGTCAGAGGTCAAACTACCGTAATGGCAGAGCGGCCTCGAAATCGCATATCTTGTCTCAGATTTGCGTCCAATTTCAGGAGCGCATTCCCCGACGAATGTAGACCCATATTTTTTAGCAACCTTTAAATCTTCCGAAGATTTACTGAAAGGAAGATTCAATCAGAATTAATGAAAAATAGTGATTTCAGTATTTATTTGTCATCTTGATTCAATAAAATTGTTTTATTGTAAATATAAATATAAAATAATTCTACAATTATATTTTATTTGAAAATAAATTAAATTCTAATTTAAAGTAAAAAATTGTTGCGCCAAAATGTGCTCTTATTGTACTTGCAAGTATAGCATAATACTTTGTGTATTTTTATTGTAGAAATGTTTTCGATGAATTTTGCAGTTACAGGAATAGAGAAAAGCGCAGACATTATTAGTAAAATTCTTTTGATTGAGTGTCACTTTTTGTAATAAGAGAAAACGATTGATGGAACTTTCTTATCAACAATCAGCAATATATAATACTTATTTGTGTAGTTAATATTATGAAAATAATATCAGGAAAATAATCTTGGAATTTTCAAATGGATGGGAACTTTTTTTATTAATATCTCACGTTAATGTAGCCATGAAACTATGACATTTAATTATAATAAATTAATACCTGCGCTACACCCTACAGTACAAGGATATATGTCGAATATTCGTATATTATAGAATTAATGTCTGACAATTTAATAGCCACGACAGTCTGTAAAGGTTAAATAAAGAATGCAACCTTGTGTTCATGATAATGCAAATTGTTTCAACGAATTATAATCTTTTTTTCTCACATTTTCTTAGATTGTAATTATTTTTTCCGCGATATCGTGTGTATAGATTAGGTATTAAATGACTAGTCTTCACGTTTGCCATAAATAAATCTTGAAGCGAATAGAGCCACTAAGCTTACTGCACGAGGTTTCTATTTGCGAAACGCCTATTAAGTCGACGTAATACTGCGTTGCGCATCATTATGCGCTTCATACATCTCCCTGTCACACATTTATCTCTCTCTCGCCTTCGGCTGCCTTTTTGCCCGTAATTTTCACTTTATCGTCGGTCTATCTCGACGACATATCTCGGACACTTTCCTCGGCCCGGATGAACAAAGGTCACAATTTGCGTCTCCATTTTCTTCATGTATCATTCATAAAATATATAATAAGGATCAAATTAAATGAGCATCATATTTCTATGAAACGATTAAGCATGTTTCATTCAAGAGACACAAATTATCAAATATGAATATAATTAACGGAACAAACGGACTGATATTTTGAGTGTAACAGTCAGAATTCCTCACTCATGTTGAACATTTACTGTCTCAGTTTGCATTCGACCATTTTATTTCTTTTCCCAAAACTTCTAGCGTAGTTCGAGTCTTCTCGCGTCGCCGCGAAGTCTTCTTCCCGACGTCGTCGACTTCATCGCTTGCGAGGCACGCATACGCGTCCGTTAAGTCGACGTAATACCGCGGGGCGCATCATTATGTACTCCATAAGTCTCCGTAGCTTCCCCCTCCCCTCCCCCCTTCTCTCCGTGCCCTTTCTTCTCTTCTCCTCTCCCGCTCTCTCGCGAGAAGGAAGAGGAGCAGGAAAAAAGGAACGCGCGGAGAACGTGGGGACGAAGGGAGCCGAGAAGGTTCCCGCGCAGGAAGACGACGGAGAGGAGAACGAAGAGAGAGGGAGGGGGCCTCGTTCACCCCCCTCGCTCGCGATACCCGGATACACTCGTTGCCGGGCCCTACACCACCCCCACCTCGGGTCCGTCAGGTCCTACAGGCCTCACACGGGGCGAGGGAACGGAAAAGGGGGGGGGGTGGGGGACGAGAGGCTGTGTACGCCGTCTCCTCGACGCGACGTTCACCGGCGAGCGAACCTCGCGGAGGGGCACGAGAGGTGGCACGGGCAGGATAGGACGAAGAAGAGGAACGGCGGGGCGGAGGGAGTGCTCCGTAAGTAAGGGGGTCTCGCTTTTTCGCTCAGGGTCAGAATCGTACATCACCCGCGCGAGCGAGCGCTGTGCAATATAGACTGACGATCGGTCGGATTTCTGCGCGCGAGCGCGAATCCAATGCTCTCGCAATGAGAGCATAATTTTCTATCGCCCTTAATGCCGCGGAGGATGGTATATATACGCTTTTCTACGCCGGTAATGAGACGATCGGTGACGGATTTACGGCGCTATCCTCTTCGCATCTTTCTCCCATCCTTCGCCGATAACGACTCCTAAACGCTTAGACTACTACGGTGAATTCAGTGCAATCGATCGATATCTAGATACGCCTCGTTTAAGCTTTTTTTTTTTAGAGTTAATAATACAATCCGATAAATAATGGACGTCATATTTTTATCATAAAACTTATAATTGAGGATCTTGGGCAGAGATATCTATAATTTTTTATATAACACGATGTACAGAATAATGCAATTGACTCTGCGAAAAATTGGGTCGAATATTATAATATGCGAATAATGTTCGAGCGGAAAAGTTGGCCGCTATCGGAATGAATGGGATGGCGAGGGGCGCGAATATCATGTACGAGAAACTCTTGTCGCCACTTACTGTTACGGCGCTCCAGATTTGGGGGGAAGCCGGCGGCAATCCTGCGGTGACCAATTTTGGACCGTACGGTCACGTTTGGTAGTCCGGAAACGATTACACTTTACGTATCGGTGACGCGACGCACGTGGAATTTCTATTATTTGTTCCTTTCGGGTGCTGAACTCGCCTATTCACAACCGTTTATCCTTAACGAGTTGGTATATTTTTTTATTTGCGATTTACTTAATTCACAAAACCTGTGATTAATTAATCTTACGAAGCTACGTTAGAACTCTTTCATCGATAAATTAAATTGAGAAATAATAGTTGATTTACCGTTAAACAAAAATCTTAAAATTGTACTCTAAAGTACTAATAATACATCAAATAAATAAATAAAAAATAGTTAATTGTATAATAACGTATTGATGAAAATATTGAACGATTTTAACGTTGTAATATTCAGTGAATAGATTTGTGATTGCGCGGACTGATTTAATTAATTGTTATTTCTGCTTTATTTCGCAGATCTGACGAGGATGATCCGAGTGGCTGTAAATATAGAAGACTGGACGACGATAACGTGCAGGACAAGGAAAGGTTTGCAAGGTGAGTATCAGGCTTAAGTGAGTATACTTAAAATTTTCTAAAAATTAAAGCTTAATATTTAAGGATCAAAAAACGCGCTTTCGCCGTACTTTAAGTATTTTTAATCCATCTTACGATTTCTCCACCTCGAAGCCAACTAAACCCGATCACGATAGTCAGACATTCACGAAAGTTACCTTCGAGGCGTGGACACTTTTCTTTCTCTCTCTCTCTCTCTCGGCCGTCTTTCTCCGTCGTTATTAATTCGCCTCACGAAACCGCGGCCCAATATGTTTCACCGGTACACCCTGTACATACGCCTTCTTCTCAAGTACGAGAAGGTACATACATACCTACATGATACCGAGCAATGTGAGGAGCCGATAGCGGAATGGGAAGCCCTCGAGGCTGCTCCAGCGTGGGAACATAAGGTACTTATACGCGCGTTGGAGCGCGCGTCCTTCAAGTCCGTGTACAACGAAAGAGACACGGCACTTTGATTCCCTTCCGAGATATTTCGGCTGGCACGGGCATTAAATTCGCCGGACAAAAGCCGGAAAATAATGTACAACGTGAGACGCATAACTTACGTATAAAATATGGCCATACTCTCTGGACGTCACGAATAAAAATCTACTCGTCAAAGTTCCCGAGAAATCTTTATACTGTCGCGTTCGTATAATTATGCAGGATGCATTAAAAGTTGTGTGTTTTTTTTATCAACTGTTGATTGTTTTTTTTTTTTTTCGTGTTTTTCTCAGCACGCAAAAGTTGTACGATGATTTTAAGCTCAGAATCATTTAACGTTGGAAATCAAAGAGTAAAAAATGTATTCAAAAATATTTAATATTATTCTTGGGATTGTTAATATCCAAAGATCACGTTTTACTCTTTCTTATCAGAGTTTATTTATCACGAAATAAAATAAATCTCACCGACGCGTGAATAGCCGATCGATCTCAATTGATTGACTTATCAGTAGGACGAAAGGTAAAAAAAGGGGGTTCGGAGGTTGAACCTACCGCGTGTAACATTGATCGGTCGTGACTCAGCCCCCTGCTTTGTGTAACGTGACTGTGTATGGCGTTACGTCTCTATTAAGTGCCAGGCCCACGGTGCTCTCCTACCTGGTATAATCATGGTGTAAAACTGATCATAGAACGTACGAAAGACAAGCATTATCGCGATTTCGTGCAATTATAGCCGTGCCAAACGTAGCATTTGCATTGATCGTACAAATTCTCGCGCATTGTTCTGTTATTCGCAAATACACTTAATTAGAGTTGAGCAGTGAGAAAAATAATGATGTGGCGAGATAGAAAGAAATAAAATTATTCTTAATTCGGCCGTGTTCTTCATATTTGAAAATCACAATTAAATCATTTCTCTCGCTTGTGAAAAAATGCAAGGTAATACAGAAATATTATCTAGAAATGCGGCTCGTCGATCTTTAACACGCCATGTAAATTTCGCATTTATATTCTCCAATGCGCACGTATATTTTCTTCATCGTGCGCTACTTGAAGCTACTTCGTGCCAAGATGCAATAAAATTACATCCCTCTTTTTGTCTTTCTGCAAGTGGGATGCAATCATCTTTTGTTTCACGGAACGAGATTAGAATGCACACATCTCCCTGCGACGATTTTTGCAGGCCGCGCGCTTCTAGCTTATACATATATCTGCAAAATAGTACGGAATTGCTCGCGCGCGTTCCTCACGTTGCCCGATCTGGCTGTTTGTCCATAGCGGAGGATTTACCAGGAATTTCTCACACCTCTTTAACTTCGCGCACGCGAGAAGGAAATCTCATAGTCCGCGCTGATTTATTCTATACTATATTTGCATTGTGTGTTTATCGCACGATTAATTACGACATTACGTAATTAAAAAATGCACACTCAAGATACAATTCTACACGGTTGTAAAGGTTGTTTCCTCAAAAAAGACACTCCGTTTTTTTTTTGTCATATCCATATTAACTTGCCGATAAAATATTAGTTATTCTCGAATATCCCATTTGAATCCAAGGCCTCTCGCTTCAAACAAATCGATTGTCTCGTGAAAAAAGATGCCCCGCGACTTTTGTTAGCCAATCTGAAGACCGACTGTCGATCCGCCGTAATAGCAGTAACGATATCTTATCCATGGTCTCTCATCGCGTGCCGCCACGGGTGGATCCTTGGCGGTTCACCTGCAATTCCGTATCCGCACTGTCGTTTCGCAGGTATACACGGTGCCGCAAAAAAATACGCGGACTCCGCAAAGACGGACCGGCAACACTCTGATGTCGCGCGCTCTTTCTCTCTCCTTTCCTCCCTTTCTCGTATTATCTTTCTCCCTTTCTCTCGCCCCTCTCGGCCCTCTCTCTCTTTCTCTCTCTCTCGGGAGAACCTCACTTTTAAGTTAATAACGCAATTACTGCCTTCTGCCGCAAGACGCGCAGCTCTTCTTGCCGCCCAACCGTCCCTTCTCTCTCGCTCTCTCCCTCGTTTTCCTTCCTTTCCCGCCTGCCATCTCGGGTTTCACCGTCTTTCGTATCAAACGCATTTTCTCGACATTAATACCGGCACTTTTGGCGTCACGATAAATGCCAAATAATATTATTGTCGTACGCCGAAAGTTGCTCAGAATGAAAACAGCCATCTCGTTCATTCTCTTCTTACTTCGTCGCACTTTTTATTCTCATTTTCGCAATTAATCCTTCAATCATAGCTTCTCGAATACGTTGCATTAATTCCGTTTGGAAACTTTTTCCGCGATACAATTTTTATCAATTAAACAAGATCTGGTATAAACTGCGCACCTTAAAAAAATGTGCTTTTCCTTAATGTACCTTTTTTAACGGAAGAGAAAACGAGTTCAATTCTAAAATAGAAATTGCTATAGAGTGAATCGTTTCCTAGCGTGTTTCTTTCTAAATAAGACGAAAATTAAATAATACGTTAGAGAGTTAATTGAGGGGAAAAAGTGTGTGTGTACCGGCGTGTGCTAATCGCGGAAAAATCTGTGAAATCGCGTAATAGCGATTTCTTCACCTAATTTCCTCACGTTTCGCGCCTAGCACGCATCGACGAATGTTAACGACGCACACGCTGGATTCGTCGAGCGTTACTCTTAAATCATTTCCAAACGAAGACGTTATAATCGCGCGCGTAAAACGGCAGCGCGTCGGGCCATAAATTTCCGCGCAACGTATTTACTGCCGCGAACGAGTAATCGCAAAAGCGTAACGTTCATCGGACACAGGCGTTATAAATGACGATCACGCTCAAATTTATTGCGGTACTATATTGTCACAAATCTTTTCCGACCGTCTCGCCATATTTCCTATTTACTTTCCGTTCACTGTACTTCTAATTGACAGAGTTATTGTCAGAAAATCATTAAAGTCCGTTTTAAAATATTACATAATATCGGTGTGAATTTGTATTGAAATTTTTAACGTAATAATTGAAATATGGATTTAATTTTTTATTTTTTTCGCCTGTAACTCAATGCAGCTAACTACATATTTTCATATAAAGGCGTAATATATAGCCATATTTCCTCCGAACGTGCATCCATCAATCCTAATTTCGCTTAAACAACGCGTGTAATCTTCTATAGAAGTAATCTCCGTCAAAATCATCAAATATATTAGCGAAGAAATCTCGCGAGAAAGAGAGAAGCCAAAGTTTCTTCCGTAAAACGGTAATCAAATGTGGCGAACGATCATACTGCCGAGTCTTCGCAGTTGGGAAAAGTTTGCGGAGGGTTGTTACTCGCAGAAGTCATCGTAAGGAATCTCTAAGCGGGAGGGAAAGATTATCTTGCGCCGAAGTGAAAAGCACGTGCCTTAAACGCCGTATAAGGAAAGCGAGCGGTGTCTCGCTATAGAGAGCGCATGACGCAGATCGTCGCGCAGATTGCTCTTATAGACCAATTAATTAAAAGGTTCCTTCTCTGGCGTAATAAGTTGCAGAGCGGTGAACGCACGGGGAAATTAATACTAGAACGCTAATGAGGATTATTGGGCGTTCCCTCGCTCTTTGCTAACATAACTGTAGTAATTAAAGTTTATTAAGCTTTATTTTGCATTGCATAATATGTGGGACAGATTGCATCATCGAATCAGTCAGTTCACGTATTATATATTTAAAATATAAGACCGCGCGTAAAATTCTGTATAAAACATCCAATTAAACTTCCGAATGTGAATCGAAAAAAGAATAGCAAATAAGATGGAAATGCGAAATAAGGAAGTTTATATTATTATTAAAGTTTACTCTTAAAATAATGTAGGTCGTAAAGTCTCCGTGAAGCTGGTATCTTATTTAAAAAGGATAATAGTTTTATCAACAATTTTACTTGCATTTGTACAATTTTTGGTTCGCAAAAAGAGTTTCATTGATCTGACTGAAAAAATGACATCCACAAAATACGAGATATCAGTAAAACTTTCGATTTTGAAAAATGAAATACCAGCTTCGCAGAAAGACGTCGTAGACAAGTCATCCAATTTGCTATTCGCCTCTTCGTTTCAGTAATCAAGACAGTACGAACACACACGGATAACTTACATCCATTTATTATACTCACATTCCTCTATCGCTTTCATACAAGGGCGTAGCGAATGTGTTATTTACTCGCCAATCCTTAATTTCATGCACATCGATGCGGCCGCGTGCATTCGCGAGATAGCGAATTGTAACGATAAATTGTACGATTGAATAACGGCGATCTGTGTACAACTTTGTTTTGCAAATCCATAAATTCATGCGTATAAGCCGTCGGAAATATCGAATATGCGGCAAGGGAGTGTCTCTAGAATATCCCGCAAACAAATGTGATAAATTACATAATGAATTACACTATAAAGCGTTGTATAACGACGATTCGATATCTCGCTAAGGCCGAAGGTGAAGCATATCGGCGATGTTCGACGATGTCGAAAGCATCGGAGAGTATCGAGAGCAAACTATCTCTCGCAACATCGTAAGCATCCCTAAATGCGGAGCGATTCGATGATAACTCGCTCTCTTCGCGATCGCCTTCTCTTCGTACATTGGAATACTTTTTCTCTCTCATGGGACCTCGCTGTGTGTATTTCTGAACTAATACTAGATCACTGCGATACAGAAAGCCGTGTACAGGGTGTTCAGGCACTACTCGATGATCTTGATTTGTTCTCTGATAATTGAAAAAAAGTTGTTTTTACAAAACCATGAATTCGTTGACATTTTAAGATTGATAATTATACGAAAATTTTAGACTGTATTGAAAGAGTTGGAAAATCTGAAAATTAAAACAACTAGGAATTCAACGTTCTAAGAAATCCACAAATTAATTATATGATTTTCAATATTGTAATTCAATATTGTAATTGATTTTCAATATTTTAAATATTGGATATCTATTTTTTACTTGCGCTATTAATTAGCAAACATTTCACAGAATTATGTTCGCGTTTATCACTCTATAAATCACCAGTATGTTTCGATAATTTTCTTATTGCTATCGCCTTTTACTGTTGATTAATTAACGCGGATGGCAAATAAATCGTGCGAGACGTCACAACGTTAGATTCCGTCTTATCTTACAGTTTTAAGTTTCTCGCGCGAGACGTGCACGCATCGTATTTTACGCTTAAAACGGAGTCACGGCGAATAAAGGGATCTATTACCTCAGCCTTCAACTAGTATTCTCTTTTTCAAGTAACGTGACCGGTGTCACGGGGTCAGCGTTGAACTCCGGCCTAGAGGTCAGGCACTTTTACGGTGTCGTCCACTACAGCATCCGACGACCCCTGTGTATCAAATAGCGTGGTAAACGTGGTGTCTTGGTTCATTGTGGATCAACGTCGGTGCAAATAATCAATGTTGCCGATTAAAAACCACTATAGTACTTCCGTATCGCCGTTTTCTATACCTAAAAACAGAAAACAATATAGTTTATAACATTTTAGTCAACTCTGTGTTGAATAAATTTTTTTTACAACTCTACGTACAAGTAATTTTATTAGAAAATTACGTATGTAGCTAAAATATAACGTTTAGCAAACTTATCAAATAGATGCAGTTACATTAATAGTTTCTGAAAATTTAAATTTTTTATTAAACATAAATTCCGTGGTTTTTTATGAACACGTGTGAAAAACAGAGTTCTAACGAAGGATGCAATTTTTAATCAAAAGAAGTTATTATATACATAAAAAAATTCTATAAGGCAATCATGCGCGAGATAAAAATAACATGTAACAAAACGTAGCAAAAGTGTTGACATATCGCCACTTCCGGGTCGGAGAAGTGGCTCGTAGAAGTGTGCGGGAGTGCCGGGACACCCGGTATACTCCGATACACGGAGCTGGACCCACGGAGCGAGCGGGCAACTTCGGAGCGTCTGACCTCTGACCCAGGAGTTCTCTCTCCGTCCTCCTCTCCACGGATCGCGTTCCTCCATCCCTTCACCCTTCTCTTCTCTCTTCTCTTTTCCTCTCTTGCTCTTGCAATGCCGCGCAGTGCATACTCCGCTTTATACTTGCGCTTTAAGCGCCGTGGCCTCTTTTAAATAGCGGGCCTCTGCCGGAGCCGGGGCCATCCACGACGTCGTCGAGCGTTACAGATCCCCCTTGGTCCGCGGGACGAGATAATAATAATGATAACGACCGCCCGCGCGCGCAGTTCAACGAAAAAAATCGCGCCGAATCGTATAATGAGGGGGATACGAAAGGCGATCGGCATTGACTTGCGTCATGACAATTGCATTTTTTTCTTTGACTCGTTATCGCGCTCCAGAAGTTTCAGATCGTTACGTCATAATGAAACAATGTTTCTCTGCGAAACTCTCTTTCCTTCGAAGTTTACAACAATCTAATGTCTCTATTATTGCTTTAATAACGAGAACATCGATTTCAATTATATCTAGCTGCTTCAAATGAATCGGAAAGCACGAGTGCGCACTTTCAAATTGCACAATTCGGTATTTGCTTCTAATTATAATGCATTAGATTGGGAATTAACTTTCGGATATATTCAGGCGCGATACAGCGACACGTTTCCTGTACATTGCGGCCACACAGACGACAGTCACATCGAATGGATCAATTTTATTTTTCAATATTTCATATCGCGGCCATCCAGTCGCAGCGAGTAGACACTGAAAAAAAAAACGTTAGCAAACCAATCAGCATATCGATATCCAATTTTAATCTCGCACCCTGTATATCCGGGTAGGATATCGATGTTACAGTCTGGGCGTGAAACTACCCATTTCACGGACTCAACAAATTTTTCATTATTTTGTGAACCGATCTCTTTCCTTATCCATTTCAAAACGGAGAAATTCGTTCGGGAAATAGACAGCGATTAAATCTCAACTCAATAAAGAACTAGCCAGAGTCGAGACAGTAATTTTATAAAAAAAAAAACTCACAATGATTGTACCAAATAAATATAATGGTTATAAGAAAAACGACTAAAAGCAATTCACAATTTCTTTTCTTCGAGAAATTTGAGAGAGAAAAATAGAGGAGAATACAAAGTGAAATATAAAATCCATTCTTGCTTCTGCAAATACTTATTTTGTATTATTAATTAGACACATTGGATCGCATTACGGAATAAGACATAAGGTAACCGATTATGAACTAGATCGCGGAGGCGGTTCGGCTCACGAACTTGACTTGGCGAAATGAGCGGCTTCGCTGCATTCTCGGATGCATAGCGTCCATAAGAAATTAACCGCCGCTTGATTTGCGCATCGAGGGGAGGGGATCCGGCTTATATGTTGCGTGCGGATCCGCGTGCGGGTGCCTGCCTTCGCAAAGTTTCCTGGAAAATTGTCGCGAATTAAATGCCATTAAATTTACGATTTGCGCGCTGACGATTACGCAGCTCGCCGTCGAAGTAAAGGGAGACGTGCCTGGCCGTTACCCGCGGCGGTTACCCTCTGGTAGCGTAATAACAGGGGAGGCCTCAAATTGTGGTCTCGCCCCGATATCCTCCCTCAGCTAGATGGACTACTCGAGAATTTATCGGCCGAATCAATCATGGCGCTACGACGATGTCCGTAACCGAGTTAATTTTAGTTGGAGCGCACTTTATGCGAAGTTCTAATTGAGGCACGCTAGCGAACTGATTCGAAAGCTCAGCGTAATTGCTAATGAAATATCACGATTCATTCCTTCGCGTGAAATTCATCTACTGACAATTATTTAACTAAAATGTGGTGATTAATTGCAGATTTATCTTACGTGACGAGAGAGGTCGGCGATTGCACAAACGTAAGAAGCGCGACTTATAACTACGGTAAATGGAATACCGTATTGCGAACATTACTTCCCGCGACTCTAGCAGTCTCTCGCGTAGACCGCGCAAGAAACTCTTGTCTCACTCGTGCTGGGTTCCGCGTTGGCTTCGTTGTTCGCGCTGTTTTTAGCCGCGGGTTGGAGAAACCGCACACCGGTTCCTCGAACTATGCAATTACCTTGGTTTTGTCTTGCGACTTACAGTAGAGAGAATCATTGCGAGATAGAGCGGCGGCGGCGGAACAAGATGACCGCCTACATCACCGAGCTCTCCGACATGGTGCCGACCTGTTCAGCCCTGGCCCGGAAACCCGACAAGCTTACGATCTTGAGGATGGCGGTGGCGCACATGAAAGCTCTCAGAGGTGAGTAGCCCTTCTTGAATTTTGTAGAGAGTTAATTACACTCAAAAAAATATTTCGCTGATGTAGCTAGATTTCTAGATATTGCAACAAGAATGTATCGCTATTTTTCGTATCTGTGAAAACATTGTTTGTCACATATAGAATTTATAGCAGTAATGTTCTAGCAATAGCTTCTGAAAAATTTAGGTACCATTGCTAAATGTTATTTATTGCATGATCTAACACGTGATTGATCTTATATAGATAGGCGCTTTAGAGAAACTTTCTTTTTAAAGTTCACAAACAATACAAATATATATTCTGTTTCTGTCATCTAAACTGATTAAGTAATTACATATGCAATATCACAACAGTTACTAATCATTTATCTGTTTTAGTTAATTTTTTACACCTAGAAAATTTTAGCTATTATTGCAAGATCATTTTTTTGAGTGTACGATACAATCCGTTTGCTCGTTGTTCCTTCGGAAACTTCACGCTTTCCGACGAGTTCAAAGAATCTCTAATTAAGTCTTTTCAATAAGACTAATTTATTTCGTCTTTTAAGAAATCTCAAATTCAACGACTCGATTCATTTGCTGAATTTCTTTCTCGGATAACTTTAAGTGGACTTTATTTTGGCAGAATTTTATTCAAAGATTTTCTAAAGCGTTTAACGTCCATTATTGAGAACAAAATTGGGATAATTGAATGATTATATAAAGGAAAAATCGATGTCGAGTTTAAAAAAAAATTAGTCGCAAACGTTGATACGCTGAAAAGTTATGATATGATATGATAGGGATATGATAAAAAATTTTGGTGTGGAAATGCCGTGAAAAATACGACGGCAAGACGTTGAAGAGCCACCCGATTATTCGTAGAAAACTTCTTTGGCGAGTCTTTCATAGAGAGATGAAAAAATCTCGAACATCGATAACTTACGAGCCACTCATAAGAGCCATAAGCCACTTGAATTTAAGTCTTGAGTGCACGAACTTACATGCGCCACAAAGTTGGCGAATGCCGGCGAAAAGTTTCTCTACCTTTTTCTTTTTCTTCTAATAGATTATTCTTCCGTCATATTTTCCCGAGTTCAACTTCGCTTAACTGGCGTATAGATTTATTTTTCAATAATAATAAATAACTACTTTATATTTTATGAGTTTTTTTATTATCTATTTTTATTCAGTTATATTTTTTTGGTAATATTTTATTTACAATCCCACTTTCTTTGGGCGCGATAAATTTTTGCCTCCCTCCTTCGCTCGATCATTCCCTCGAATGCTATCGATAAGGAGCGATACAGTTTTCGACTCGGGACGTGACGATTAAGTTGCAGCGATGTTTGAGTTATCCGGCACGAGCGGCGCAATAACTTGGGCGCAACGCGAGATCTCGGAGCCTTAACATGAAGGCGATTAAATTACGACCGTAGTCGAGCCGTCGTACGTTACTTCACGTTACCTGCGACTATTGATTACGCGAAAATACTCGGCCGAGAGTCCCCGTGGGTCGATGCGCGAGAACGCGGCAAGATTTCCGTCTCGACAGAGGCGAGAATTTACGAGCGCTTTTAGGATACTTACACCGCCGGCAGTCGCGCGACTTCCTTGTTGGGTCGAAGGCGAAACAGATCGATATCGCACGAAGACGTTTCGCAAGATTCGCGTCGCTCTTCGAGCACCTGCAGCTATTAGGCTTATGTATCTCTTTGGTCTCTAATCTGTTAAGAGAACCATAATTTTAATATATAAGAATATTAATTTTTTATAGAAATTTCTAGGAAAAGTGCTTAATTAGTATAATATCATTCTACGAATAATAAAATTTTTATTAAAAAAATTAGAATAAATTAAAAACTAAAACTTGGAATAATTTTTGAACGCGCCGAAAGAAGGAAATTAATGTCGCAGTTTTATCAAAAATCGTAAAGAGTTTAAAAAAAGAAATTTAAATATTTTTGCACGCGAGGCGGAAAAATTATGAAGAAAGGCGACGACGGTTGAAATTTGCGGGACGGAATCGCAAATTCAGGGGAACATTCGTACGACTGATTAACGGAGAGATTCGACCGGACGAAAGGGGGGTAAAAGCGCGGGGGGGAGGGGGGAAGCGAGGGGGATGCGCCGGAACGAGCGTAATGTCGCGGCGGGTTTCGAGAGCCGGTGGCTGGTCATATCGAATGCAGTGGGCGCGATATATGCTTCCGGTGCAGCACGATGGGCGGAGTTGTGCGTCGCGTTCGTCGGCGGCTGTCCCTTTGGTAGTTCTGCCGGATACCTACCTATCTACCTGAGCCCGAGCGAGCCTGCGGCCGATGGACGCGTGCTGCGTATTGTGCGTGAGCGTGTATATGCGTGCGCCAGTCTCTACCGTGATTCCACCTAGGTATTGGTGGTGCGTCGCGTTGTTTATAGCCGCTTCTCCTCTTTCCCGACGACGAGAGCCGCTGCATACAAATCGCTCTCTCGTTCGTCGGAGGAGAGGAGGATCTTTCTCTCTCTCTTTCTCTCTTTCTCTCTTTCTTTCTCTCTCGCTCTCGCTCTCTCGTCTCTCACCTGCGGAGAGAGAGAGAAAGAGAGGACGCGCTCGTTTACGCGCGCGAATACCCCGTGCGTGCGCTATGTGGAAGAGTATTATGCGGTCGCAACGAGACGTACGTACGCCAGTAGCCGAGTGCACCGGCGGATTTTTTACGACCCCGGAACGCCGGCGATAAAAATTGCTAGGAGGCTGAAGAACCGTACGGCGAACGTCGATAGGAGAAACGACGCCGTTCTGTCGCGAGAACGACGGTATTTTTTTTATGTCCGCGCGCGGTGCCGGCGCGCGATCTCCCGCCGATGCTCAGACTCGATAAGGAATAGTTTCAGTCATCGGTGTTGAATGCGCAAAGGCGACGCTTCCCGCGCCGTAATGAACGCGCTGAGAAACCAGGAAATTGCCGTTTCGCTATAAGCGCCAAAATTAGCACTCCACTCGATGACGTTGTATAGCTTCGATAGCGAAGGCATTTACGGCGGGAATCTTCCGTTGCCACCAAGTCAAGCGTTGCTAGATCGTAGTGCGTTAGAATGCATAGGAATGGCAATTAAACGACTAGCGTGCGTGCTGTATTGCATACTAAAAATTTAGAACGCATCAAATGGTATATGTATCGATTCGAGCGTCGATTCGATCCGAGCTTATTATTTGTCACACAAATATTCGCGCTTATCGAGGGAAAAAATTCACTCGAATTTTAGATATTCTTTTGATTATGCATTTGGAGACATTTTATGGAGACATTTAAGAGACATTTATATATCGTCTGAATGATTTTTGGCTTCTAGAAATTTGCACATGATGATATTTAAGCACTTAAAATTGTTAACAGACATCGCGATAGAGATGAATCGCGAAAGAGCTAATATTTTTAACTTATAATATCGCCGGTAATCATCGTGAGCGCTATATCTACACACCGGTTCTCCCGGCGGAAGGCGCTGAAACCACAGCGGTAATGTTCGACCGGTGGACGTATACCACGTGGAAAGTAATGGTAACGAAGGTCACCAAGGGTCTTCCATAGATCTTGTTTGGAAGTCGTTAAAGTACCTCTTCCCGGAATTTCTCCGTATATCGGAGTAAAGATCGCATCGCAGTGCGAGAGAGTCGCTCTTTCTCTGCCTCTCTTTCTCTTTTCTCTCTCTCTCTCTCTTTCTCTCTCTTTCTCTTTCTTTCTCTCTCTCTTAGGATCCGCCGTCCGCTTTGCAATTCCGATCTTGCACCTCGATAGTTACCTCCGCTGGCGAGGTGCCCCGTCCTCATTTTTGGTACCACAGCACTCGGCACCGCGCCGCAGTCTTCGCGTCTTTCCGGAGGTCAACTTCGGAAGACGACTAGCTTCGCTGTCGAGAGACGTTATTCGATTTCAATATTCGATAGGAACACGACTTGCTTAGAAATTCGCGGAGTGCACTCCACGAGTTTGGATCGCGCTGCAAAAGTCGTCTTTCTTGCCGAACGTAGCGTCGAATATTTCCCTTCAAAATGTTCGTCTGACAATTTGAAGATCTTTTTGCTAAATCTAATTGTTTAGATGAACGTATGTTTCGAAGGAGTCGCTGCTGGATGCAGAATTAAAAATGGGACAAATGTTGGCAATAAATCGTTGTGATGTTATAATAAATTTGATTCGAATATATATTTATTGTGTTTTGTAAACTCTGCCATTTCATTTCTTATCGAACGTTATCAGAGCGAAATGGAATGTGTTGCAGGTACCGGAAATACTGCTACAGACAACGCATACAAGCCGTCCTTCCTCACGGATCAAGAGTTGAAACACTTAATCCTGGAGGCGGCCGACGGCTTCTTGTTTGTCGTTAGTTGCGACACTGGCAGGATTATCTACGTATCCGACTCGGTAGCGCCGGTGTTGAACTACACGCAGAGCGACTGGTACGGCACCAGCCTCTATACGCAGGTGCATCCTGACGATACCGAAAAAGTGCGGGAGCAGCTTAGCGCAGCAGAGCCGCAGCACGGCGGTCGAGTGTTGGACCTGAAGACCGGAACGGTGAAGAAAGAAGGTCAATGTAAGTGAGAGAAATAAATTATTCGATCGCACATTCCGTTGCTCCCGCGAAGCAAAAATTTATTCAAAGCTTTTGCTTATCGGCAAAATAAATTATTTCCCGCGCAACTTGCGGGAATTATTTGTTTCGCGCTTCCTCGGCTCTCAGCGTTCCAATTTAAAACAGTCGTTCAAGATCAATTCGCTGTCGCAAGTTAACTTTCGCGGAACGTAAGCGCTCGGACAGATAGAGATTCACGGCGTTTTTTTCTTGCAGCTTCGATGCGGCTGTGCATGGGCTCGAGAAGAGGCTTCATATGCCGCATGAAAGTCGGCAATCTGCAAACCACGGGCGACATGGCAGCGGCCCACGGCTTGCATCGTATGAAGCAGAGGAACTCTCTGGGCCCGCCTGCGCGAGACGGCCAGAACTACGCGGTGGTGCATTGCACCGGTTACATCAAGAACTGGCCACCCACCGGTGAGTTTCGTACAGGTTCTAATCTCTGATTGTGAATCGGGAGAACCGCACACAAGACCGTACATCGACGACATGTCCGCCACCACCACGATCACCGGTCGGTAACGGTCTTCGGGCGCGACACAGGCCCCCCTTGCTTTCTATTTTAAAGCGGGGGAGACGTCGCGCCCGAGGAATACGAACGAATCGTTCCTGGAACGCGTATGCTACATGTTGTACTGTGAATTAGGAAACCGCCTCGAGAATTGTCGCGACTGAATCTTTCGACTCTCTGCGTTTTTTTGATTAAACACACTCTTTCTGTCGCGAGGATTACAGAAATACGATGGTATTCACTGTTGACGGGGGTCGAAAGAACTTTTCAAAAACTACTCCTTCCACATTTCGCTATTCACTTGCACGTTTAAACAATGACACAAATCAATCAGTTTAAAGAATGTATATTATCAGACGCTTTTTTCATATTGTACATTTTTCGGATTGAAATACTTCTCTCCAGAAATAGTCGTTTTGCCGCTGAATGGAGAGTTGTCGCCATTTTCACTCGCTACGAGGTAGCTACCGGTTGTTAATATATTTGTTTAATATTCATAACCACGTGCGCAGCTCTTTTTGTTTTACCAATAGCTTTGTGACAGCCAAGGTTGATTCAATCTTATCGGTTACATTAAAAAAATACTGCGGCTTCTTTCGCGCGCGCATAATACAATAAGAGGAGTAATAAATCGATCTTCTCGCAGTCCTCAAGTTTCAAGGTACACACGCAATATATCAAAATATTCACAGATGAAAAACACATACACGCAATAAGCAGTCAGATGAATAAATGAGAAAACTGTTGAATTTATTTTTCGAGAATTTTCTATTCCGATTTTCATTGAAGTCACGAATTGTTCGCGGTATATTATTGTTTTGTATGTGCATTAGTGAAGTTTTTCATGTTAGCGTGCAAGACATTTTTTTTTTTTAAGCCGATCAACGGGAAATCATGGACTGACTCATGATTTTACGCTGTAGGTGATTTTGTTCCCCCATGTGTACCAGGTGTGGGTCTAGGTGACAGAGGAGGCGTCCAAACTGGTCCAGACGGTGTGGTCACGGATGAAAATGCCTCCACGCATTGCTGCCTTGTCGCCATTGGGCGATTGCAGGTTACTAGCACACCAAATAGTAGCGACTTAGCAGGTTCCAATAGCAATAGTGGTAAGCACATCTGTGTTTTCTTTAACAATTCCATTGCAAAATATTATTCTACAGATTAAAATAAGATTTATCTTAATGTATGAAAAGGAAAAAAAAAATTGGTCATAATTTTTCTCATGAAAACTGTGTGTTTTGTCCGTAGAATTTATATCACGTCACTCTGCGGAAGGTAAATTTACCTTCGTGGACCAAAGAGTCGGTGGAATTTTGGGTTACACCCCATCGGAACTCTTAGGTCATCCTTGCTACGAATTCTTCCATCCGGAAGACTTGACACACATGCGGGAGAGCTTTGAACAAGGTAGTTCACTTTACATCACGTTTTTCCAATTCTTCCATCCATTGCCATTATTCACATTCGCTTTTACCGGTTTTCAGTATTGAAGTTGAAAGGACAGGTCGTATCTGTGATGTACAGATTTCGAGCCAAGAATCGCGAATGGGTGTGGCTGAGGACGTCGGCATTCGCGTTCTTAAATCCGTTTAACGAGGACGTCGAATATATCGTTTGCACAAACACGCACGCAAAGTAAGGATGGAAATTCTATTGCGATCTGAAACTTTTGTTACTCCTCAATTCTTTTCGTTCACACGAAAAACTTTTGCTTGTCTTAATATCAGGTCATTTCATCCAAGTAGCGACGGTCAAACGGAGAGTGAAGCCGTGCCCGCGTATGGACAGCCTGGTCTGGATTATTCCCTTCAGAGACATCCTGCTAGGGACCCGCTGTACTCCGCGCATCATATGATGCAGCATCCGGCAACCGTAGCCACAGCCAGTAAGATCATTACCATGTTCTCTTTGTTACAAGCTGCTGCACAGCCAGACGTGTCGAACACGAACGTAATTTTCAGGTCCGCAACAGCCAAGGCCGTCCAGTACACAGAACGTATATCAGAGCTACGAGACGACACAATCGCCGATAGCTTACGGATCACCTGGTCAACAAAGTGCGTCCTCATCGGTGTTAAGTAGGATTCAGAAGCCGGCTAATACATCACCAACCCCGCAAGCGTGGGCGATTGGAAGACAGGTACAGTCAGATCTTTAATTTTTCTCATTATCTTTGAAAAGTTACAGGAAAAGACTAAAAATTTTGCTACGCCTCTCTCGACAGCAACCTGTGACAGAGGGCTATCAGTACAGTCAATTAAGTCCGTCGAGATCACCGAGCGGACCGACATATACTCAGCTCAGTAGCGGCGCTAGGACACCAGCTACGCAGCAATATCACGCAGTCACAACAGTGCCTAATAATCCTGGTAGGCTACTCGTATATCTTATCTTATCGCTAGATTCCGTTGCGCGATATTGCAGATAATAAAGAGCCTTTTACGCTTGTCGCTAGGTATGTGGGGTTGGCAGAGTCAACAGCATCAGACAGCGCAACCGGATGGACAAGCCGGCGCTCAGGTAACTGCGCAGGCACAACCGCCGCATCCTGGACAGACCGGACCTGGCACGCAGCCGCAAGAGCTGTCGGACATGCTGCAGATGCTGCAGGATCAAGGCGGCTCGTCCGGCTTCGAGGAGCTGAATATGTTCAACACCAACTTTGAGTAGCAACGAGAAAGGCGACACGCCTTTGGGAAGCAGCTTCTACTTTAGAGGAATTCCCCGGGGCTTTTCCCCGGTCGTTTGGTATCATTGTGGGGGTTGAGCCTGGGGGGGTTCTACAATAAGCAGAAACATAATTTATGACAGAAACGACGACTAGTTTCTTCCTACTATACATTAAATCTGGGCATCGCAATCTGCACCTTCACTTCGGCATCCGGAAGATCATTCGGAGAATGGAGATACGCGATTTAACGATTTAGCACCGCATATATAGACTCTACGCAAAAACAATCGCACTGGGATTAGGAGAAGCCTAGTCTGCCGGATTATTTACATATTATGCATACGTATATACTGAGAGCTTTTTGGTTTTGTCGTGGGTATCAGATGTCGCCGGTACGATCGCAACATCGTACGATCGCCGATTGTTCGAAGTAGTTGTCCAAATTGACGAACATGGTTTCGCTGCGAAAGTGCCATTGAGACATCAGATGCGACTGTACCTTCTTGACGACGAGCGATCGATTAGGGCTCGAAATGATTGTAAACGATTATAATATGCACAGATGAATTATTCACATCTGGCGTTTGAGTCAAAACGTTAAATATATATGAGCATTTTACATTTATTTATCGTTTAAAACTAAGCGCCAAATAATAAAAACTGATACAAGTAAATGATAAGAAATGTTTTATTTTCAGTGCATCAAAAGCGCATTTTGATGCGCTGCGATGGAAATAAACTTGGATTAATTTTAATGAAATTGATTTTTTGAATTTATGATCGATTTAAATTTAAATCGATTTCCATTAATTTTTCTAAGTGAAGTGAAGTAAATAAATGATTTCAAAATATGAATATATCACGGCTACACATTGCAGATATTCTAAAGATATGTAAGTATGTCGTCTAATCTGTGCTTATTATACATCAGACGATGTAATTTTAATTTACATGACAATTTTAATTAAAATATCATGCGATTCGATAAGTATTCGACAAAGAAAAAAAGGACGAAAATAAGGAGGTGTACTCTAAACAATAAGAAAAAGTATTTTTAAAAAAAAATAACTTCTCAATCAAATCTACACAAATCACGGTAATTTTAATACCAGCTTATCGTTAGATATTATATATAATTAAGATTAGCTTAATTATTTTAATTTAGATCTTTGTAATTATAAACAGTGCAATCATAAACTGACACGCGAAAAGAAAATCGTTCGAAACATTGACAATGTACAAAAATTATGTAATCCACCTTTGCTTCTTTGTGCAAGACACCGTTTTTAGATATTCTTAAAAAAATATAGATAATGTTACACATACGAATAATTGCATTTATAAGTAACCACGTGTGACTTAGCGCGTTTGTACGTGTTTTAGCAAATTTCGATGAGCACATTCGAACGAAATTGCAGCATATCATGATGAATTGGGAACATTTTTCACTAATATATGAACTATACATATATGCATGATTTTTTTTAATCATCCTACATCAAGACAAGAGTAGTACCATCACGTTTTGACAATAACTACCATATTGAGCCTGATGCAGGCGTCAATATTTATGCGCGAATGTTAAGTACGAATTCATCTCTATTAAAGAGAGAGGCTACTTCACGAATCCTCTATCCACTGTTATATATTCCTTTACACAATATCCACCCACATATTATAGTTCTACACGAAACAAAAATAGCAGAATGATTAATATGATTTAAAGAGCGGAGGCTGTTAGACATGCATACGTATATCATGCAATAAAGCTATAGAAAAATATTTTTAGTGTACATATATATATCTTATATCGAGTATACGTTGTTATGTAATTTTTTAAACATTTCTCGCTTTTTACGTTTCTTTGTGATTTTTGAAGATGACAAAAGCATAGAATCTTCAAAATGCATGATGAGAAATATTGTAACAAAATTTTTTTATTTAAATTTTATTATATAATTACATTAAACAAATTTTAAATGTAAACTATAAATATAAAATTTACAATTTCAGCTTCACAGCCGAAACTACGTTTTTATCTTTCTTTTTATAACCAGTTTTCGTCTTTTTACTTGCGATTTTGTCTTGCAACTGCGTGAAGAATGCAGTTGAAGATTTTGCGATCTTTTGCGTTGTTTCATCTAACTTTGTAACGTTTCTATCCTTAGTTACTTTCTTCAGCAAAGCAGCCTTTTCTTTCTTGTCTTTGTTCTTTTTAGCGATTCCCGGTTTTAATGCGTTTAGTTTCTCTTTCTTCTCTGTCGCCTGCTGTTTGGCTCGTTGTCTCAACTTCTTTCGTCTTCTCTCGCGCTTCATGTCGGTCTTCGTTCTTTCCGATTTACCGGTAAGATCACCACGCGATTTGACTAGAAATAAGCATTGCAGGATGACGTGTTAAAGAATATTGTATCGCAACAGTCATATATAATATATTAAATATAATGGATATACTTTTGATTTCCTCAGGCGCTAACAGAGTAGCATCAGTGGTTGCAACTGGCGCAACTTCTTCCATATTAATTGCTGGCACATTGCTAATAATTTTAATCTCAGGTTTAGCCTAAAACAAAAATCATTTTATTATTAACATCAAATTCCATTGAAAAGGCCTTTCAAATGATAAATGTTTTTTAAAAGCGTAGAGAATTATACAAATAATAAATTTCATTGCTCTTTTCTTCTTTAGTATTTTTTACTACAATAAATATTATATTCATATAAGCATTGATTAATTTTTGATAAAAATTGAACTATGATAAATTTTACCTGCTTGGGAGTATAATGATAATTAGATAACGCGTCCAACTTAGTCATCAGAGAACGCGTCATTTGTCGAATTTCATTGTGCAACTGTGGCACCTTCTCTTTCCTCTCGTTGTTCTCCGGATCTAACGCTTGCTTCTGCTTTAGATATTCCTTTTCATAAATTTGTGATAAGCTTTCCTTACTCTTCTCCTGATCTAGTATCAATTTCTTTTTGTACTCCAATGGAGTCTCGACTGGTTTAAATTTCTTCTCGACGTCGTCCCAAGCCTTATCTTTCATCCGCTGCTTGATTATGTCTTCTAGTTTTATAGTGGTCTCCTCGGTGATAATAGGTGCTGGCTTCTTGGTTATGTCGACTTCCACAAACTCTTCCAGCAAGGAATTCTGTGGTCGATTTGCACCACTCACTTCGCCCTTCAATTGCCATGGTTTCTCGCCAATCGCTTCCTCTTCTAGCTCCTTGATTTTCATCAGCAACCTTTTCTGACGAGCTTCTAAGGTAGATTTCGGTCCCATGTCTTCTTCTTCTTCTTCTTCTTCTTCTTCCATGTCTTCCTCTTCGTTTTCTCTCTTTTCTTCCTTTCTTTGATTTGCTTTATTCTCCAAGCTATCAGTTTCATCTGAGTCATTGGTAAGATTAAATCTTACTCTCTTGACCTGATAATCCTCTTCATCTTCTTCATCATTATCTATTTCTTCATCTTCATTTTCTGATCCTTCTTCTTCAGAATCCCTAATACTGTCGTCATGATGTGAACTTTTGCTTTCATTATGTAGTTCAGTTTCGCTCTCAGGAGTGTCAAAAAAGTCTGTGTACTTTATATATTTTGCTTCAGCATTATTTTCATCTTCTTCCTCAGAAAGATCGTTAAATAAATCTAATGACTCATTATCGGATTTAGCATCATCCTCTCCTTCTTTCTCTTTTTTCTCTTCTTTAGTTAAATATTCGTCCAATTCTTGCAATTTGAAGAATTTATCATCCACGATAGATTTCTTTTTTGTATCACGTTTCCTTTTCTTTAAATTACTTTTGGTTTCTATATCTTGTTCTTGTAATTCTTTATCATCAGACATATCTTCACCTTCTTGATCTAAATTATCATTTTCAATCTGCATAGGTTTAGGTTTCATAGAGCTCAATGGAATTGTTAGTTTCTTATTACCAGTTGTAATTTTTGAGACCTCATTTAAATAATGTATTATTTCATCCTCATTTTGAAGTTCCAATTGTTGCCAAATTTGTTCCTCGTCAAAATCTTCGATAACTAATTCTGGTAACGCATTTGTGTTTCTGCCAGATTGTTCCTTCGTAAAATCATATATACACTTTGTAAGGTCTCTCACATCAACTTTAGCTTTTCTGCTGCAATTTAAAAAGACCATGTTATCAAAATTGAATACATTTTTCAAAAATTTGTTGAATTAGTGTGATTGTATCTTACACAATATAAATTTTTGTTTGGTAATTTTATCAAAATTACAAAATTTATGTAGTTCTTATTATATTTTTTAGAAATTATGTTTCTTACGATGTTAATAGAAATTATTTTTCTTATTGTAAATTAGATGAAACAATGTGAAATTTCATTACATTTTACTCACCTTTTTAGTTGATTTAACGATCGTATGTTATTAAGAGTGGATGTAACATTATCAAGAATATCGGTACTAGCCATTTTTCATTATATTCACAATACTTTCATATAAAAATTCATTTAAATAATATTTTTATGCATTTATAATGTTTGTAATATATTTTTTTTACCTAAAGCTTTTTATTAAACAATACAACAATAGGTTAAGTCCGTTTCACGTGTACGACAATATCAAATAGTAATTATACACATTCCTAACTGATGCGAATCTGAAGCGCCACAACGGGAAATTTATCAATGACAATGGTTCGACACATGAAAATGCACCATACTGCTAATATGCATTGCATCTAGACATGCGCTATGACTCAAAACAGTATCCAAAAGTTTGACATCTCCAAGCACTTAACTAGGTTAGAAACTCAAATAAAAATTAAATATTTAATAATAACTCATGTAATTATGAAATTAATTATTAAACATATAGTTTGCGATTTTTGATCAACAATTATAGATAGCATAAAAGCATATTGCGCATGTCTCGAGTTGCATCACAGATTGGTGCAATTTTATGCACCATATCGTTGACTCGCTGCCGTTTTCATGCGAACTCGCCCAACAGGCAAGTCGTGCGACGCCGCGTAGCGCCCCGCCGGTGATACCTGCGTCTGTCCCGAGCAATATCCCACTACGCCACTTCCGCTAACTCGCTGCTGAGCAAAATGGACGCCTTTGTGTCTGTTTTCTTCACATTCTCAATATAAATACGATTTACGAGGCGACGCAGTGCCTGTAACGCGGCGATGTTTGCGCGGCGCCGCGTGAAACGCGTGTGAGGGCAGTGTCGTGATCGCGAGCTGAGTCCGCGACCCGTCGTGACCGACGTAGAAACGCGTCCAACCAAGTAGGCCAACCGTGGTAGCTCGCGGATGACAATTGAGCGAGTATCCCCCGGACGACGGTGTTCTCACAGTGAATTTCGCGACGAGTGGCCGCCACGCCAGCCGCTACGACGTGCCTGAGGAACCGCCGGCGGCCGCGAACGACGCGGAACCGTGAAACGGCGCCCGGCCTCCCGCCAAAACCGGCCGCGGACAGCGGACGGTGCGATCGCCGACGTAAATAGTCCGGGTAAGCGAGTGACACGGAGCTGTTGCGCTGCAGCCGCGTCGCGCTCTTACGCGCTGCGCCCAAACGGCGACGGCACTTTATCGTACGAGTGACCTGGCGATTTCTCTTGCTTGTCCACTAGAGTTCAACGTTCGTCGTCCACAGGAGGATTTTGTCCCTACCTCCTCCCCCCCTCTGTGTTGTTGTATCAGCTTCCTGGTCGCTCTGAGGATATGGTGTTGTACAACGTATGATGTTGGATGGTGGACATTCATGCAGAGAAGGTAAAGAGATGTGCTGTGCTACATTGTGATGAATATTGAGGCTAGTGTGTTGGAGACAGCAAAGCTGACTTTGACGATGGATGTTGTGTTACTTTTCCAGTATAACACATGTTGCTGGGAATTTTAGTTTGATTATATATGGTTTGTAACAGCTGATTATATCGTATCGCTGTCCGCCAAGAATGATTGTTTTATGTGAATTTAAATGGTTTTTATCAGAATTTAATGATTTATTTTTCAAAGAGATAATTTTTCCATGTTTATGTTTTGACTATACACTGATAAGGTTTGCAATTTAAAGATTTATGTCAATTGTTCTAATATTAAATGAAATGTAAGAATTTCATATAAATGTAACTAAACATAAAATGTTTTTTTATAATTTATTTAATTTTATATTTAAATATATAAATTTTTTTTAAGAAAAAATAAATTTATTATTGCAGTAATTAAACATAATTTTATTTTTTTACACATGTATGATAATTTAGAAATGTTTTTTATGTCATTTAATATCTGCATTTCAGCTTAAATAACAATATCAAGTTACAAATGACATGTATCATATCATACAGTTTTAGGTTAGTTACTCTCTTTTTTTTTTATGTGATATATTTATAAAATTTTTATTTACACAAATAATTTTAAATTTGGTTTTTTTTAAATAGTTATTATTTATTTAATGTGTTATAAAATAAAGAAATATTTGGAAAGCAATACACTATATACAACAAATTTTTGTTGCAGGAAACCAAAGTGTCAATAAACATGGATCGTTTATTGGAAGATCCACGAGCTTCATCAAAATTTGGTTGAGACTTTTATTTGCAACATGGGAACTTAAAAGAGACTTTGTTAAGTTCCCGATATTTGCCTTAGTGCTAGTGTCCTTCAAAGAGGAGTAGAAACTATTCTGTTCAAAGGTGAAAAATTTGTGTCAATATGTCTTGAAATGCGTAGTGAAAAATTCTAACGATGATTTATTTAGACATTTGTGAAGACAGTGCATTTAGACATGTTTTGTTGATTTACATTTACTCTATATCATGAGCAAGTATTCTTAGCATGTCTGTGCAGTGCTTAGCACATTATATTGTCTTGCGAGACAAAAAAGTTTAAAAATACTGAAATTGATTTTGGTTTTCTTTTTTTTTTCTCCAGGCTGTAATGCCAGAACGAATCAAACTCAAAATGAATGGGGTTGTACCGAGTGTGCCAATAACTACCCTCGCTGGTATTGCGAGTCTCACCGACTTGTTACCTGAAATGCCCCTACCGACTCCGCTGCCGCAAACTCTGACTAACAAGTCGCTGCTGTTTCACCCACGAGTAGCGGAAGAAGCCCAGATATTGCTAAGCGTTCGCGATGAGAATCTCGTGCCGCAATTGATAATGTCTCTGTCACAGACTTCATCGGATCACATTGAACTCAAGGACAATTATGCGAATACCGAGCAATCGCTAGAAAACGAGCAGAATACGCCGGAATTGCTGAAGGCGATCTTGCAGATAAACCCTCACGTATTCAGAGGACCCCAGCACAATTCTCCGAGAAACTGGACGCAGGGTGGTACACCTATATTGCACGCGAATCAGTCGCCGGCGAGTTATGGTCGCTTCTCGCCGTCCTACTCGAGTTCTTCAGGCTCCAGGCAAACGCCCCAGGGTAGTCCGGCTCATCCCGCGGCAGCCAGATCCGTACTACCGCCGCCGGTAGCCAGCGGTATCGCCCACGCGCAACATCCGCGGATGCCGATCACGCCGCAGAATCACGCAGACATTTCGCAGATGTCACCCTTCGCCGTGCCTTCTCCGTCGCCCAGAGGCAACGTTATGACCGAACAAACAAGAACAATGACAACGCCCCAGCATATGCAGGAGGACGCAAACTGTATAAATCCTCTGTCGAACATAACTCTCCAACCGAATATATACTCGCCGGCTCATATGAGCTCTCCCAGCACACCACTCACGCCTCTCGGCAATGTGACGCCTCAGCACCATAACATGGCTGGTATGACGCCGCAGCACAACATGCATATGACATCTCCCATGCGCACCAGCATGCCTCTTCAGCAACAACATCCGAGCATGGGTATGCAGCAGAATCTTTACGATCCTATGATGAATCAGCAAGTGCATCACGCATTGGGCAGCAATCCGTTGGACATCGACAGCGCGGTGCAGGAGAATCAGCAGTTTCTTCTCGATCCAGTGTCCGGTCTTTCCGATATTGATCTGCCGATAGAGAGCATCGACACGAAGCAAGGCGTGGATCATGCGGTGCATTTATTGCCGACTGCTCAAACCACGTCTTATCCGAACATACACGCCACCGACATGGTTAACACCCTGGATCCGACTGCGGTTGGCGTAGCGGATGTACAACAGAATAACAATTCGGAAAAGAAGCTTGCCGGGACACTGGCGGAGAAACTGAAGGAGCCCGTTGTCATGTTGAACAGATTATCACTGGCTGATCAAGCGCTCATGCAGAAGAGTCTGGCGGCATTCGCGGAGAAGTCGCCGAGTCGCGCGGCGAAGATGGGTATCTCCAATCGCGACGACGCGAAAACCGACTCCGAGAGCGAGGAGGAGATCGGCAAGAACAACAAGTACTTCAAGGCCCGCGCGAAGGAGCGACAGGTGCAGCGGGAGAAGGAGAGGACCGAGCGACGAAAGAGCGATGACAAGACGCGCAGGCGGAAAAGGATAACGGACGAGGACGAAGAGGATGACAAACGTGACGCGCCGTACACGCCGACGAAACCAAAAATACGAAAGATTGAAAAGAAGCTAGTGCCTGTATTAGCCAAATTGAGCGTGGAGGAGTTAATGGAGACCAATACGTACCAGCGATTTAACTCCACCATAGAAACGATTTTCGAGAACACCGAGGACATCACGGCGAACGCCGACATGGAGGACGACGGCGACGTGGCTGCGGAAATGCTTATTCCTAAATATCAGCTGCACGATCTCTGTACGGAAGCAGCGAAACTGAAAACCCTAGGCGCTATGGAGTCGATACCCTCGGACAGATTGGTGAGGCTGCTGAATATTCTGGAAAAGAACATACGGGACGGCGCCAGAGTGTCGCCGCTCGTGGATCCGGACGACGACGTCGAGGAGGGACGATTGTGGATGCAGTTGGCGATGGAGCGAGTGCAGCGCGCCGTGGACGCGTCGCTGATCGCGTTGCACATCATGACTTCTAGCAATATGCCGAAGACTGTCTACTTGGAGGACGTCATCGATCGAATAGTTCTTTTTATGAAGTTTCAACTGCAGAACACGATCTATCCTTCTTTCGATCCCGTTTACAAGATAGATACGAAGAGTAAGAACAAGACTGACACTTTTAATTCTAGTGGACGCAAGAAGCGGGGCCACATGAAGGAGGTGCGCGAAAAGAGCATCCTGCAGGTTTACAACAAGATGCACGAGCTGGTGGGTCTGCTGGCCGAGTTGTTGAACATACAGGTTCTCACGGACACGAGTGTTCTTCACGCGTCATCGTTGGGCGTCGCGCCGTTTTTCGTCGAGTCGGTGAGCGATCTTCAACTGAGCGCATTGAGACTTGTCACTATAATATTCACCAAGTACGAGAAGCACAGGAGACTGTTGTTGGATGACATCCTGGCATCCATAGCGAGACTACCCAGCAGTAAAAGGAGCCTGCGCACGTACAGGCTGAACTCCGAGGATCACATACAGATGTTAACCGCGTTGGTTTTGCAGCTCATTCAATGCGTGGTGGTTCTGTCGGATTCCAAGTCGAAGGAAGATGACGAGAAGAAGCCGAGCCACGTCGACGCCGATGTTTTCATTATCAATAGATACGAAACTGCCACCAGAATCGCCGGAAATTTTTTAACAGTTTTCCTCAACAAGTGCGGCAGCAAGGGCGAGGAGATCGATTACAGACCGTTGTTCGAGAATTTCGTGCAGGACTTGCTCGCAACGGTGAATAAACCCGAGTGGCCCGCCGCTGAATTGCTGTTGAGTCTCCTCGGAAATCTGCTGGTAGGACACTTTTCCAACAAAAGTTCCGATATGTCCCTTCGAGTGGCTTCCATCGACTATCTCGGTGTGGTGGCGGCGAGATTACGCAAGGACGCGGTCAGTTCGCAATGCAAGTTGTCCACCATCGACCAAATTATACGAGACATCAAGCTCGAGCAGCAGAAGGACTCGGATTACGATCAAATAAAGGACAAAGAAATCGTGGGACTGAGCGAGGACGAGGAGAGAACGGTATTTTTGCAGAAGGTACTCTTGGATTATCTGGCCGTGAACGGGACGAAGGACTCGGCTCTCGGATACGCGCGTCATTTTTATCTGGCCCAATGGTACCGGGACTGTGCGCTGGAAAAGTCTCTGGTGGGTCAATCGGGGAAAAACAGCCCGACCAAGATCAAGGTGAACAAGAAGCGGTCGAAGAAGAAGAACCGCCATCACAACAGCGATCAGGACACCGAGTCCGAGTTGGACGAGCAGGATCCAGACGAAAACGACAATAACGAGCAGAAGAATTCGGAGGCTTACCGGATCATCGAGGAGAAGAAGAAGTACATCATCAGCAGAATAAGACCGTGCAGCACGGGAACGAAACCGGACATCCTTCAGACGTACATCGATTACAACTCGGCGGAACTGATTTCGCAGTATCTCGCGTCCAAAAGACCGTTCTCGCAGAGCTTCGACAAGTATCTCAAGCAGATCCTTCACGTATTGACGGAATCATCGATCGCCATTAGAACCAAGGCGATGAAGTGTCTCACCATGATCGTCGAGGCCGATCCGAGCGTGCTGGCGAGAGTGGACATGCAGTTGGGCGTCAAGCATTCGTTCCTCGATCACTCGACGTCCGTGCGAGAGGCGGCGGTGGATTTGGTAGGAAAATTCGTACTGAGCAGACCTGAATTGATCGATACGTACTACGACATGCTATCGGCGAGAATTCTCGACACCGGCGTGAGCGTGAGGAAGCGCGTCATTAAAATTCTCAAGGACATCTGCATGGAGTGCCCGGACTTCCCCAAAATTCCGGAGATATGCGTGAAGATGATAAGGAGGGTGAACGACGAAGAAGGCATTCGGAAGCTCGTCATGGAAGTTTTCCAGAATATGTGGTTCACACCGGTGAGAGAGCGTCCGACTCTCGACTCGGAATCGTTGCTGAGGAAGGTAATAAATATTACGGACGTGGTGGCGGCCAGCAAGGACATGGGACTCGAGTGGTTCGAGCAGCTTTTGGTGAGTCTGTTTAAACCGAAGGAGGACAAGGACGACAGCACGAAGATGCAGACGGAGCCGCCGCGAGTGTTGCTGACGGCGTGCAAACAGATCGTGGATTGCCTGATCGAGAATGTGCTGCGGCTGGAGGAGACGAATCTGGATTCGGACAAACCGGGCAAGAAGGGTTCGTCGCAAAGGCTAGTCGCGTGCCTGACGACGCTTTATCTGTTCGCGAAGATTCGACCGCGGCTGCTGGTCAATCACGCGAGCACTCTGCAGCCTTATCTGAGTCTCAAGTGTCAGACGCAGGGCGATTATCAGATCATCAGCAGCGTCGCTCACACGCTCGAGCTGGTGGTGCCTCTGATGGAGCATCCGAGTGAAATGTTTTTGGCGCAGCTGGAGGAGGACTCGGTGAAGCTGATCCTGCAGCACGACAAATCGGTGGTCGCGAGCTGCTTGTCGTGTCTGGGCTCCATAGTCAATAATGTCACGCGAAACTTCAAGCTGATACGAGACTGCTTCAAGAAATATTACGGACACTTGACGTGGTACAAATCGTTTTACGAAAAAGATCCGACGAATCCGATGCTGCTCAAGTACCGGCCGTATTTCCGGCGAGCGCTCTTCACGGTCGGTCTATTACTGCGCCATTTTAACTTTATGGATCCGGAGGTGATCGAAGGCCTGGCGGACAACATCAAGGATCAGGTCTTCGAGACGCTCAGCTACTTCGTTCATCTGGATAACGACGACATCCGGCACTTCACTCTGTCCGCCATTGGTTCTCTTTGCATACGGCACTACGAGTTTATGATGCTGCCAGAGCTGCAGGAGCTCTACCATCACCTGCTCACGTCGGAACACGCGCTGGTTCAAATGAGGATTCAGGTACTCAATAATATTGAGGTGTATTTGCAGGAGGAGGAGAAGCGGATGATCAAACAGGACCAGGAGTGGGCGAAAATGTCGAAGCAGGAGAATCTGAAGGAGATGGGTGACGTGTCGTCCGGTATGGCGAGCACCGTTATCCAGCATTACATCAAGCAGATACTCGAGTCCTTTCTGCACGCCAATATAAGCGTACGGCGCGCGGCTCTCAAGGTTATTCAGCTGATTCTGGCGCAAGGCTTGGTGCATCCCGTCCAGATTGTACCCTATCTGATCTGCATGAGCACCGACTGCGAGAAAGCCGTGAGTCACAGCGCGGACAAGCAGCTGCAGGACATCGAGAAGAAGTATCCCGGCTTCATCCACATGAAATCGCAGTTCGGCATCAAACTGAGCTATCGGTTGCAGAAGATCCTGCAGAACGATATCACGGTGAGAGGCATGCGGGCGAAGGACGGCGAATTCCCAGGCGCGCTCAACGGCTTCCTCTACACAATTCTACGCAGCACGAAGCAACAGAGACGTGCGATCGTGATCTCCTTTCTCAAGCACTTCGACGAGGCCGCCAAGAGTAGTCTGTCGCAGATGCTGTATCTAGCGGACAATCTCGCCTATTTTACATATCAAGTGCAAGACGAGCCGCTCTTCATCATCCATCACATCGACATCATCATTTCCATGTCCGGTACGAATTTGCTACAATCTTTTAAGGAGGCTCTGCTGCCCAAAGAAGGCGGTGCGCAGTCACACTCGCAGTCAGGACCATCCGGGCAGATGGTGCACATGTTCGAACAAACCGCACCGCAAATAGCAGCAGTAGCAGCAGCGGCAGCGGCGGCAGCAACAGCAGCGGCAGCAGCAGCGGCAGCAGCAACAACAACAACAACAGCAGCAGCAACAGCAGCAGCACCGGATAATCAACCGAAATCAAATCAGTTGGCTATTGAAGATGAAGAAGACGACGAGGAGGACGAAGAAGCTATTCTGGCTAGATTACCAGACAACACCACCTTGCTCAGGGAATATATTACCGCCAGTCAAGGCTTTCTACTTTTATTGACGCTGCGGCAACACCTCAAGGACCTCTACGGCTTCTCCGACGCGAAAATCGGTCAATATTCGCCTATGGAAGGAGCGAAAGTCTACGAGAAAGCGGTGAATCGCAAGAACAATCTACATTTCGAGCCCAAAGCCACGCTGCAGAGGCTGCGGGACGGCGCGACTGACGTGAAGAAGGAGCTGGACTTGAGCGGCAGGAAGAAGCTCGTGAAAGAATATCTGGACTTCAAGCAACTGATGCTCAAGTTTGATCCTGAGGAACCGGACGATGACGGCGGCAACGACCACGGTGCCGCCCACACCAGCGCCGGCGGCAAGCACAGCGCGGAGAATCCGCAAAGAGCGAGGATACAGCTGCACCCCGCGGCCGTCGGCAGCAGAATGATAGCGGACGGCGCGGTCCCGGGAGACAGCGCCGTTCTGGCTGTCGCGGGCGGCCAGCAGCAGTTTCAGTTACCGCTGCAACCGAATCTGAATTCCGTTCCGATGGAGCATCCGAACAATTCAATGAACTCGCTGCCAATGGCCGCTGCCGCGGCTGCGGCGGCGGCGACGGCGGCGGCAACTCCGATGACAATGCCACGAGTGCCGAAACTGACGATACACGCCAATCCGGACGCTAGGGAGTCGCACCGCAAGCAGCGCGCGCACAAGACAGACAAGTCGGTGAGAAAGCATAAGAAGAAGAAGAGGAGAAGAATCTCCGACAGCAGCGACAGCGGGGGCGAGGACTTCAGTGACCCTGACTTCCTCGTGTGAGTGCGGTGGTATATCTCGTCCTGTATGTACATATACATGTCTGTGACAAGTGTGTGTGTGTATGTGTGTGTGTGTGTGTGCGTGGTCGACCGATGACGTTCGTGGACAATGCCTGGACGCTGTTGTAGCGCGACGGGCCCTTTTCCTCCCGAAATGACTCTCTTCCCAGACCCCTTCCTGTCCCCTTGAAGTTGTGCTACGACTTTGGAGGCGGTTCGCTAGTAGCGTTCCGGAAGAGACATAGAGACTATAACAGTGAGAATGCGTATGAATGAGCGAAAGAGAGCAAGAGAGAGAGAGAGAGAGAAAGAGAACGAAAGAGAGAGAAAGATATATATATATATATATCTTCGATAGGAATGATAGACAGATTTTTAAATGCGATCGAACGTTGAGGTAGGATTAACATGTTGTTAGCCGAAACGGTGGACGCCTGTAAGGTTTATCGATCCATGGCCGTTGTGTTAACAAAATCGGCTCGGAAAATATTTCATGCGACCGACTCGGGAAACTTGGTTCGCTCGAATTAGCTTGTTCCGCTTTCTCCCCGTCAAGAGAACTAGATTACATGACTCCGTCGATACGGCGCGTAGGACAAGGAACTTAGGTGTGGGTGGTCCGAGAAGATACCGCGAACCAAGTTCTTCGAGAGAGATCAAGTACAATAAATCACGTTCGAACAAAATTCATTTGTAAATAATATCACATAGCGACGACGACGTGGTACGATTGTGGGTTTAACTTCTTTTTACGGAGGAAACAATTAGCGCGGAAAGGAAAGAAAAGAAACCTAAAAAGCAACGTACAATTCGAACGATTTTGATTTAATTTTATTTTTCTCTTTTTTTAGACTGAATTTTTAAAAGTAAGCACTGCTTATTTCGATAATGCTAACTTAATAAAATTTAGATATATTTATGCCGATAGATTTGTAATCATGTAGAATTTTTTATGTTTGCCTTAAAGTTTGCCGAAATTAAAATTTTCTGTACGCTCTACAGAAAATAGGATTGCTATACATTTATACAGTAACATTTGTAGTAACATTTTCTAAACTTCACAAGAGGAAAAGGTAATGAATTGTCGTATCACGACACTACGACAGCTAGAAAAGATAAATTTAGAAGTGTGGTCTAACAATGGTCTAATAAAATGAGATTTTATTTTATAAAAAACGACAAATATTCATCTAAATTAATCAGAATTTAAGAATATGATATCAAAAATTTAATTGCAATATATTCATTGATACGTAAATACTTCAGAATTTTTTGTACTTTCGAGAATGTATATTAAAAATTTAGTTTATGAAAAAAAAAAAAGTTTAATAATTATTCTATTCATAATGGTAATAATTATATTAAAAGATTCTAGAAAACTTCATAACTTACTTTTAAGCATATCTCCGAAATTTAAAGATAGAGCGAGTATTATCGACATAAGTGGTAATTACTCACTTTCTAAAAGTGAAACCAGATATTCAGATCCATGAAATTCGGCAAATGGTACGAATCGAACCTCGATGGAGGAGCAAGATCCTCCCCTGCAGTATGTATAATAATAGAGGTGTAGCAGGACGCATTGCCTATGCATTACGAAACGTTGTTTGTAATATCTGTACATAAAAAAAATCTTCAAGTAAAGTATCTTATTTTCTTACAAACTATATAGCGGTGACATTTACGAAGAATACTTAAGATTTTGTTGTAATATTAAGTATTTATTCAGGATTCATGTTGTCCCAATATAGTTTGCTTCACGCACTCACTCGTCCTTGGTGTATAAAACGACGAAAATGACAAAAAAAAAAAAAAAAAAAAAAGAACAAAGGTATCGTTTTTATACAAGCTTATAGAAGTGAATGTGATAGTGGCGTACTCTTCGACGAAAGCGAAAAGCGGGATCTCCTATTCGCGTAAGATAGAAGCACGGAAGAAACTTAGGATGTGTTGCGAAGTACTCGAAAAGTGCGATCTCAAATATTTTGTTAATAATCTATTGAATTAGATAAGATTTTGTAAAAAAAATTCGCGCGCTTAAGCTCGTATAAGTTTCCAGGATATTTCATTAGTATTGGAAATCCAAGGACTAAGGAAACTAAAGTAATTTTAAGCAATATTATTTTAAAAGATAAATTAAATATTTGTAGAAAACATAGTTGAATTAAAAAATTATTTGTAGAACACATATTCGAAAAGCTATGAGAAAAAAGTTGATAATTATTTCCTATACAATTTGTATGAATAAATCTAGTTTTGGGATCGCACTCTTCGCTTTCGTTTCCGTTTCCATCGCTAATGCGGTTAGCTGTTAGCTGCACCCGAGAAGAACACGACGAAATGAAAGAAACTCTTTTTTTTATCGTATCTCAAGACCCAAATGTCATCGATACTCGATTCAAGGACAGCTGTGATTTGAAAAATCGCAAAGAGATTGTATCGTGACTTTCTTTTCATCGAGGCGCAATTGATCTTTTTTATACATTTATAATTCACAAAGAGAGAGAAATGTGTACGCGTGGTACGATAAAAAAAATTGTACAAATGGTCGTCGCGTTCTTCTTACGGGGATGGGATGTGAGCGCAAAATGGACCAAGGTTCCCTCGTTATCCGATTAAATCAAACTCGAACACCACTTAGATGTATTCAGTACCTGTCCGTCGGGACTTCAGGATATCGAATTGTACTAGTTTTTGTATCAGGAGTAGTGATTTATCATATCTTAGGTCGCTAGTTGAGCGCGCGCATCTCTCTTCGGCTTGGAAACGGAGATAACGATTCGATCAAACGAATGCTTCCATAGTTTTATCCTGTCGCTTCGAGGAATTTGCTAACGACAATTGCGTTCATTAACATACACCTCGAACTCGCGCAGTAATTAACGATTATACAAAATTTTTATGTTTTCTAGAATGCGTGGAGAGGAAAAGTTGATGAGTGATCATTAGTACGCATTGGAATTTTCGACTTTTGTTTTTTTTTTTTCACACAAGTGAAATATTGATTCGTCATATTATCTATCTAAATTTTGACTTCTTTTTTCTCAAGAATGTCTCTGAGAAAAATTCAAATCATTCAAGGGGATTTTTGTTGTGCATTATTGAATATTGATTTTTCATGAATATCTTTATTTTTTTCTAAAATTATTGAAGATTATTGTTAAATATTTATTTCTATCGGATTCATCATTCGTATGTCTCATTTCTTTTATTCAGAAATAGAAAACTCACTATTACATATGATTGTTATATATATTGCTGAATTTGTAATATTTTAATAATTTTGTCAGATGCGATTTGCGAGTTTCTTTCGCGAGTTTCGCAATTTCCCGTAAGAAGATTATATTCTTCTATATTCAAGGGAGCGTTTGTTCGATCATTGGCAACGTGATGCATTTATATATTCAATTACGAAAAACTACGTGCAAATTTGATAAGTTTATTATTGAACGTAAAGTCTTGGAAGATATGTTCTTTCACACCCTTGGTTTATGATTAAACTCGCGCTTTATCGAGGCCCAGGTGTACACGGTTGTCTATATCACGTTAATAAATCTGGCAGTAAAACATGTATGAATTCATTCGTCTAGCTTTAAGGATGCGTGTCGGCTTTAAAGAGCGCACGTGGAAATTTTATCTCAGAAAAAAAAAGCTTTGTCGCACTCGTCACGTTTCTGTTATCATTTTTGTGAGGGAATTTTCAGTGCTTCGTGCAAATAAAATATAATCACATGGAAATTACTTATTTCTTGCAAATTTGCAAAACTAGATCAATTTTCTTTGGATAAGAATTTTAATACCCATGTCATCTGCAGAAAGAAACTCATCTATAGCGGATTCTGTTTAGCAGATTCGAGCCACGTACGTTTCTGATGCTTAGATTATAAATCCGATTGTTAAGCGAATCGGATGCTCTTAAGAACAAAAATTAAAGAAGAAATGACTTGTCATGTTTTGATGCAAATTCGAGATGCCGCGAAACTCGATATAGAAGACTGCATAAGCACACCAGATTTTTACGAACGACGACTATCGAATTCGGGGAAAAAGCAAAATGCGAACGCGTTAGCGTAATAATCGCCGCACATTGTGGCAAACAATGTGCATAAATTTCGCACAAAATCATTGTTCATTGTAAATAATTTTCTCAGTCGCAGCGAGTTGGAAGTTTGACTTTACATGCGTAATGTTTCGCTCTCACTTCTTATAACAATTCGCACTTTTCTTCATCGTTAATTTTTTTATCGTCAAAAACTTGCGAAATTGCAAGAAAGAGTGTCGCTTATCGAGAAATTTTGAGTGGACAATAATACCCGAAATTTTGTATTCTGCTTAATGGTCTTTAAAGTATCATTATAAATTATTAGTTTTATAATACACCAAATAGTTTTATAGATCGTCTCGCTCCTTCCCGTTGTCTTATTATTATTATTGTTATTTTTATTTATTATCCACGATTCTCAAAATTTTCCTACTTCGTGAGAGGCTTGATCGCGGAGGAACTAGCTTCACTTCTCGTAACTGCAAAACGCATAATGTAATTTATATATTTGATTTTTTCGAAAAATGCGATATCGAATGTGAAATTTTGTCAAGCAAGCGTTAAACAATCTTGACAATTATTTTGGAAATATTTATATTGTGAAAATTGTTCTTTAACGTTGAATATTTCTTTGTCGCAAGAATTTCTGCGTAACAAAAATTATTATAATCTTTGCATTGCGAATACTATGGCTATCTTTATGAAACTATCAAACATTTTTTTAATCTCATATATACATATGTTACAAGTTACTTTGCGCGTTACAAAACTTAAGCCGTGAGATCTCGTTATCGAATTTGTACCGTCCCCATAGCGTGCAATGCTAGAGTTTAAGCGAGAACTGTTCCCCAATGAGTTCTGCTCTTTGCGAAAATTTATTGGAAGGAATAATTTATTAATTCGAACTCTCATCAAATTATTTATATTTGGAAGATACTGCTGAGCGAGTTTTTTCCTACAGAAAACGTAGGAAATTACTCGATTCTTTAGCATTTTTAAATTTAGCTCGCAAGAAGAATATTTCTAAAACCGATGATTTAAAAAAAGAATCACTTCGAACTGAATTCGATTGCTTATAAAGGGAAAAAATAGATTCGTTTGGTAACTACATCAAAACGATTTCTAAATCGTGCTCTGTCGTGCAGTGTTAGTGTTCTAATTTTTATACGTTTTTCTACTATATGTTTATATAATGGATTATATAATGGAAGCATTCTCTTCGTGGAAAAACGTAAAGAAAGCCAAGAACGTTCCAAACGGGAGCTGTTTCGTGCGGCCTTGGTAGCAGAAAAGTTTTCTCCGAAGTCAGCCTCTTCAGTATTGTCACGAAAAATTCGAGAAAGTCTCTTTCCTAAATCTAAATCGATAGTTACGATTATTATATATATAAATATATACATATGCAATTATATCTGTAAATAATTTACGAATGTAAAGATTCTAATAAAATTTATTAATAACTCATGCGTTCTCCAGAACCCTTTCAGAACAGCTTTTCCGCGCGCCGAGAATCCACAAAATTAGATTTATTGAAAGCTTTTCATTTCGCTTGCCAGTAGAGAAGAGTCAGATTTTTATTCCATTGCCACACAATTTACGATTATCTTCCACTTTAAAGTTTTCTCGTAAGAGATTCCTTTATTCGTTGACTTTTTGAGAGAGAATTTGTTTGACGAAAATAATTTTCGACATCTCGACTTTCGCATTTAAGAGCCGAAATTTGTATTCAAGAGAAGACACGTTGCGAAATGATATCGGAAAAAGGAGTGAGAAGAGGGAGGGGTTAATGAAATTATCATTAATGGAACAAAAAATATTAGGGGAATAGTGTGCAAAATTGGAAGGCGGCGTAGTTACACGTGGACTTTATCGTTGAATAAGCAAACAAAATGTTAGTGATGCGTTACAGGGGGGGGGGGGGACGAAAGGGAGACTCCGCTGTACAAATGTTCACACACACATGTACATATTTATCGTCTGGGTTTCAAAGGAGAGTTAGTGATAAAAAAAAATTGCAACAGCCGTTGCATCGAATGGCACGTGTGTCGATTGAGCGAGTGTGAGTGAGAGAGTGTGCGTTGAATTGATTTATCGTTCGTTGTAATAAACAAATTTCTAGGCGGTACGCATTATAAATTCTAAATAATTATATTTCTACGTATACATATATAAATAAATAAAAACAAAAGTATATATATAAAATATAAATATATATATATATAAATATACTGTCTGAAAGAGAGACAGACGAAGAGAAAGAGTACGTTTTAAGGTTTTTGCGCGTAAGTATTCCCACAAAAGGATGAGAGGTGTCGCCGTATCGCGCCGCGTAGGATTATCCCGCGACATGTAAACAAATATAGTAATTAATAATAGTAATAATTAATAAAAAGAGGAAGCTAGACGTACATACAGCGGGCGAACCGTCGAAGTGGCTATCGTATTCGGCGCGATACGAGACACTCGTATCATAGCATTATATATATTATATATATATTGTATCACCTATGTTTTTGTATTTGGTAATCTAAACGAAAGAATATCGAATTAACGAACAGAAGATTAATAGAAAGTATATTATATATATTTGAGTAAAGTCGCCGAGGGTTGGAGTTATCTGAGACGACGTCGACGACGAGATGGTCTATCGTTTTCCTTTCTCTTTTGCTTCCCTCCGTTTTTGTTCCTGCAAATAAATGAAAAATAGCGAAGATAGAGCAATTTTTAATATAATCGAAAGCCGAGTAATTCGATACGGCGGTCTCCTGGATAAACTCAACACTCGTTTACTCATAACTTATTATGTACATCGTCTGAAAGAAACAAGAAGGTACGTTCGTAAAGAAAAAATAAACATAAGTATATATCAATGTTTTATATATATTTTTATTTCCTTCCTCATTAAGCTTTAAGTGACTTGGACTGAAAACAAATTCTTATTGACTTCAGAGAGACGCTAGAGTATCTTTAATTTCTGTTGATTCTCTGTTTCTCCATTGGACATACCTGAAAAAAGAAAAATTGAAATATATTTAAGTATTAGATATACGTAGAAATATATATATAAATATTTTTTCCTATAAAACGTACAAACGAGGAACGTCTTTAATATATTGCAGTTTTCTCGCTTCCTTCGTGCTAGAATTAAGATTATGTATTCTGCATCTTTCCTTCCATACTTTGGTCGGATTTAACAGAGTCGAATGTCGCTTTGTTATTTGCAATCTTGCTTTCACTGTTCGACTTTTATTCGGTCTTCGTGATCTTGCTATCAAATTTTTCTTTTTTCTTGTATACTCTTCGTCTTGCTTCCTATTAGTGCCAATAAAAGTTATAATGTTTCAATTAATTGATTATTTTAATTATGATTATCTAGGATTATTATTTAATTGAATCTATTCGAATTTTTATTCGAATTATAAGCAGATGAAAATTAGCTTAGACATCTCACGGTTTTCTTTTACGTTATTTAGCGCATGTATTATTTTAACAATGAGTCTTCCGTTTAAAACTGCTAGTTAATGTTACCTGAAGGCTTTAATCAACACTGGATTGTACTTCGGTCCCGCTTTCAAAACGTCTTTCGAAGTTTCTGAAGAAACTTCCATCGATTTTCTCTCACGATACTCCGCCAAAGCTTCTTGAATTCTCTTCAGCTTCTCTCTTTTACGCTTTTCTTGCGCGACCAGTTTCGATTCTATCAGAATCCTCGACTGCTCTTCATCCATCGAACGCTTATTCTCTTTCTCCTCTTTCCATCGTCTTATTAATTGCTTCTTCTGGTTTGCGTTATTAATATCAACGGAATCGTCGGTCTTCGCTGTTCTTCCTTTACATTCGTCTGTCATACGATTCGAAAGTTCTTTTGTGAGATTGCAACTCGTTTTGTCTTTCGAAGTTTCTTCCAAGGTTTGGTTCTCACAATTTTTCTTTGTTTTCTCGATTTCTCTCTGCTTGCGCCACTCTCTAACGCTTGAACGTTGCTTTTCACGTAGACTCAAGTAAACCTTGTACCACGCTTCGTGATTTACTATGATTTCTGCAGTTAAATCTGGACACTTGACTTGAACAGCGGCCACCAGAGCAGGGATGTTGTTACATTTTTTCCGCATTTTCAGAAACAAAAGGTGATCCTCGTCACTCCAATTATCGGTGTGACCTGTAAGGTGCGTTTTAACACACTGTATATAAGTAATTATTGATAAAATTTACATATATAATAAACAACTATATTATTTTTATCGTTATGTCATTAAATTTGCAGCACATTCTAATTACTTATACGTAAATAAACACGCATGTACGATACCTGTTTTAGCAATTAACGCATGGAAATCATGGATCTCCTTATAATCGTGGCATCTTTTATTTTCCTTGTTAAAGAACGCAGCAGAAGTCGGTTTGCCAATATTACCGGTTGCACTCTCATACTTATGCAAACTTGATTCGAATTCACGTAATTCAGACTCGAGAGATGTTTGCTCTTGCGATAAAGTCTCTAATTGGCAGGATTCTTTAAAGTCCCGAATTTTTCGTGACAATCTCACGAGTCGCTGCTTGTATGCATTTGTGTCTAAATAAACATTTATTCACATTTTAAACATTTTGGGTAATAATTTTTCTTTTAATTGCAAGATGCACAAAAATTGAAGCTTCAAATAAATTTTTAGCATGGAAATTGCAGCATAATTAATTAAAAATTATACGTAAAAATTAAGGTATCAAAGATAATTCTACCAAATAAAAATAACACTATTAATTGATAAAGAATTATGTAGAAATTCACCTAATTTTTGAATTTTTTCGAGAAAATTTGTTATGGATTTTGCTGATCGTAGTTCCTCAGCGATTTCTTCCAAAGATTTCTTCACGTTATCGACAAAGATTTGCCTTCAAGAAAATATTCGATCTAAATTGCTATATATCGTAGCGAACTTGATATGCATAACGCAATTTAAAATCAAGAATTTGTTTTTCGTTTTCTACCTGGTTTTCGAGATGTCACTCATATTATGCAAAACGGATCGCAGAACTTCTGGTTCCAGTTTCATGTTCTCCATCAAGTTAGCAAGGTTCTTTTCCATCAAATGCTCTTGCTGCATCAACTTTAACAGGGCCTTCCTGTTTTTCGTGTTTTCAGCAGAGTGCACCTTCTTACACGATAAGATTTGCTTTTCTTTTTTATCTTGGTCGCGAATAATTCCACTCATTATTACAAGCAGCTTCGATATTAGTTATTGCCCAATAGATCAATTATTAGAATGAAGTAATTTTAACAGATCTAAGAGTTTTAGAAACTTACAAGCGCTTTGTCTTCGCATAGATGGCCAATTTCACTGGAGTTTGTGTGCTTTGAGAAAGTTTTACACGTGGGTTTCCATAGCAATCACCATGTAACTATCTCCCTTCCGATGCAACACCTGCTGGTCGAAAACCCACATGTAAACTCTTCATAAAGCGGAAAAAAAAACAAAATTAATTTTATTTTGCATATAGAAGTATTTTTAATTTGTAATGAATATTATGAAAAAATTTATTTTTAATTCTAATATGCCAAATTTGAAGCTTACGTAAAGTGTATTTCTTTTGCAATATATATAAAGCGTCAAAAAACTTAGAATCATAAATATTATATATATTTTGCGTGTAAAATTTTAGTTTGACTCTTTAGATATTATTTATCATTATTGTGATTAAAATAAATTTGCGTAAATGCAAAAAATATATTGCAATTTTTTTTGAGATATTATCGATTTTTTTCTTACACATAATCATATTTTTTATTAGAAATTATGTAAAATATATATAAATCTTTTTATACAAAGTAAATTAAAATCCATTTATCCAAAGTCGATTAAATCATTGTGACAATGTTTATCGACAGTTGCACAAAGACAAAGATTTGAAAATTTTTTGTCGGTAGGGAATGACATAATTACTTTCAGTAAAAAAAAAGTAATCTCAAATGCATTATAAGTACTATATACCATTTTAAAAAATCATAAGAACTGACAGATTTGCAGATTTCTCAAAGAAATAAAAATTTTTATTACGAAATCGTTTTGTCGTATGTACAAAATATCAAATATAAATTTGCAAATAATTGTAATAAGAATAATTTAAATTTCATCGAATAGAAAACATGTTGGTGCGCACGAGATACGAAAGATCCGGCGATGTTTATGTTTACAATTGCTGTGTCGACAATATCGCGTCGGTGTGTGCTACCAATCCTGTAGTGACCCCTCGCGGTACGTTGCGGACGAAATCGATCCCCCTTTCCACCCGCTGCTCTTCGACCGCTTGCGCGGCGAGGCATTTATACGGGCGGCCTGTCTCTAGGCGCTTCAGTCTCTGATTGGGACGCGACAGCGCGAGTATGGGGTTCACACGTACCCCGCGAGACACACTGTACGATACTACGTTCTGAATCAAGCGACGAAAACACACCGAAAGGTCAAAACGCACCGATAAGAAAACGGGACAAAGACCTCTCCGTCTGCATGGATCCGAAACTGATCCGCTGATCCTTGACGCTCCTCGCGCGCGTTCCTCCTGACAACACATTTTCCGGCGCGAGCGCGCCTAATCGCATATGTCGCCGGGAAAATCTATCGGCGGACATTCGATTTTCCGCTCGATGAACGAGGAATTCGCCGCGCTGCCGTGAAACCAGAGCGGGATCGGTGCGCGCGATCCGGGATTCTTCGCGGTGTGGTGATCCGGTGGTGGTGATTCTGGACGAAGATCTGTTGACATTCACGTAAACGTAAGTACCAGGTTGTCTTATGTGCGTGTTTAGACGTTGGATATGCGAAATCATAGCCGTGTTTTTTGCCACGCTCATTTGCAAATACGATAGATATATATTACTGATTGATTCGTGCCGCGGATCGAAGGAAATCGAGATACGTCACTCGTTTGACGTTGAAGGCTTGACTTGAATTAATAAACAGATGCATTTATGATTAGAGTACGTTGAACGGTTTTGTTTGTGCTATGAACGATTTGAGATAAACACATTTTTCATTTCAGTAAATATTGATTCTGATTATGATAAGTCATATATATTAATATATATTTCAAGTCATATATATATTAATAACAGTTATTTTATTTTTTAATTTAAAAATTACTGTTTTGAAAATTTACGTTGTTGAAAATATTTGAGAAAGATCTTTGAGAACTCTTAATCTCTCAAACCTTTGGAACTTTATCTGTTATCTGTTATTATCTTTGCTTTCCTAAACTGATATCCCGAAACTCTCATATATTTTGACATTTTCGTTTTTTTTTTATATCATACACATCACATATTTTTGAGTGAAATTATTCCTACGGAAAGATTGAATATGTAAGAAATTTATAAATTTTAATTTTCATGACATAGAATTCTATGTGCAAAATTTTTATGCGACACGTTCTATAATTAAGAAATTCGGCCGTTTAAATGAGAAAATGAAACACCAACAATACAACATGACATAAATAACCGATGCATCTGTTGCATTGCAAAGATGAGTCACTGGCAAGTTTGCTTATCCAGCGACACTGATAAGTAATGATGGTACGCAATGTTAATATTAGACTTGTAATATCCGCAACGATTATCGTGCGAATGATTTAGAAACGTGTAAAACGTGTGAGATTAATGACACACGTCATTTCAATTATTTGGAATTATCATGAGACTAATATATTAAATCTTATCGCATACATGTAACGGAATACATTTAATGATACTGTATTACAAAATATAATATTAATAGTATACTAATCCCGTTATAGAGCCGTAATTGACAATAATTAAAAGCTTATTTTATACAATTTTGTACCATTATACCTTCCTATTCTGGCTACTTAATCACCTGTTAGAGGCGCTTTAATAGAGAAAGTTTCATTGTTCGAGCGATCGCAAGGAAGTTTTACTCCGTAATCAGTTAATTATTTTAATTACGAGTAATTGTTGTCACAATAAGATAATATAATTAATTAATCGCACAAGATAGTGCGATGATTAAGATGACTGATCAATATTTATTCGACACTGCCGTGTTTCCCATGTTTTGCTTACGTACTCGTTAAAATCGCTTTTCCAGAGAAAGCTACATTATTCTAAACTATTGTAAGGAAATGTTGCATTGTCGTAAGTTAATTAGTGATTGTTAGTGCAATTAGAATCACAAATCGCGTGACTTTCTTTGCATTAGATAATTCCGCGTGTTGCATACAACGAAAGCGAAGTGGGATAATTATTTCGCCGCTCGTATTTCTCGAATACAGTTTTTAAAATTTTCAAACTATATTAATATATATTAATTCCCACATATAATAATATCAATTGCATATTAAAGTGAATTGTAAAGATCGGAAAGGAAGCGAGACAAAGTTGAAAATTTCAAGAGACCTCGATTTGAGAACGACGATGTACGAGTTAGTTCGCGATTGACGAGTATATTCGCCCGCGGGACGATTTGCCCGCGTAATGGCGCGATAATTTCGCGGCGATTGAATTGCCGACGCAATTACTCGCTGGAGGCGTACACGCTTACTAGCGAAGACGATCGAGATAAGTGGACGGAGACAAAGCGTTTTGTCGCGTGAGATAGTCTCTCGAACTGTGCACTGTTGCGCGGCGCGCAACGGGATGCGCTTCTCACGATAATAACTAATATAAAAGCATATCGGCGCGTAATAAACGGCGTACGGCAATGTTTGCGATCATTCCATTGACCAGCATTGAACTTTCGCCCGATCCTTATCGATCTTTCGCGTACGCGAGATATTGCACCTTGTGCCTCGGAATTATTTTGCGACCATTCGCATGAGAGAAACAATTTGTATGGTACACATAAAGGCAATTCTAATGAGGATTGATCTGAAATCTGCGATTGAAAAATGATGGGAATAATTTTTTATTTCTCTTCGTTTTGAGATTAAATATTGAGATTTTATGTTATCGATATTTGTGTTAAGATTGAACGCTTATTTAACGTAAAATAGATCTCTAAATTAAGTAAAATAGTGTGCGAGTTATTTTTACATTATTATAGTCCTTCTATTCTAAATATACCACGTCTTTCTCTCTCTCTCTCTCTTCTTTTTCTTTCTTTCTCTTTCCACCAGCATTCTAGGTGTATAACATATGTATCAATTAATATGACATTATCACGCGCTAGCATCGCACAAGATTAAAATCCCGCGGTCAGCAATAGTACTCGCGCTGCTGCGGTTACTTTATCAAATGCACATTATAGGCGAACTATTGCGCGAACGTTACGCGAGGATTTGCTGCGTGCTGCGCGAGCATCGCAGCATCGGCATAACGTGCTGCTCGTTACGGCTGGTCTCCGGTTAAAAGTGAATGGGGAACCCGCTCATTCATAAGATTTTCTTCCAAGGGGGGCAGCAAGCAGTCGGGGCGCGCTCGCTCCTCGCCGTCCAGTCTCGTTCGCTTCGGTGCAACGCGGAGCGTGCGCGCGCCTGCAGATGCATTCTACAGCGACTGGATATGCAACTTATCACGCTCGTTAATGCGAGGTACCTCTTGATCGAAGGACGAAGGACTCCGCGAATGTTGATAAGCAGCCCCTTTGCTGCACTTTGTTTCGCATAAAGTAAGACTTCAAAAATCACGATCGAAGAATATATATTGAGAACTGATAATATGATTTCATTTTCCGATAATTATAGACATTTGCGTGGAAGTAAAATTTGAACATAGTTACTTAAAATATATAAATATGGTAAAACGAATAAAGAAGACATACACGTATATTCGATAAAACAAAAGCATCGAAGTTAAAATCTGGTTGACGTATTAAGAAAATGATTAACTGAGAAACGGTCGAAGCGGCTTTATCTCATCATTATACATACACGAGAATACGCAATTCGCGGTAACACGACCGCCGTGTTAATACAACAAATCAATGCCGGGTGGAAAGATAGAAATACATTGAATTTACATATCTCGCAGCCCTAGCTCGCGGTTTGCAAAGGTTTAACATCGTTAACGCGGCTATAACACGACCGAAACATCTCTCTCTCTCTCTCTCTCTCTCTCTCTCGCTCGCGCGCGATGTCGGCCAGCAGATTGCAACATTGCGAACGTCGCGATTAATGAACGGCTGTCAACGCATCGCATCGCCGGAAAATCAGTTGCACACCGCGGCCGTACGCGCTGTCGGGATGCGTTTGGCGAGAGACGTCATCGGATTAACTCGGATTTCAGTGCGTGTGTACATTCTGATATTCCGACGACAGCACGAACCTTAGAGCGATCGAGAAACGTGTAATTTTTGCGAAGGGCAATCACGAGCGCGAAACCGAGCCGCTAGTTTCTTGAAATCGGACGCGAGATGACCCAGAAAGAGAAATTATGAAACGACCGTACCAGTCTCTCTTGCGCGGATATCGCGCGCAGACATTTTCTAAAATTTTTTTCATCAATTTCGATTTGACGGTTCTTCAGTGATTCAGCTTTAATTGGCGCGCTGCTGTTTTTCGCCAAGTTTTCGGCATTCAGCTCGAAGCACGGATCGTCTGAATAATGTTATGGAAATGGACCTCCATGAGAGAAGAAAAAAGGCAAAAAGGTACTGTACGAAAAACGTATGGAGAAGCGGCGGGGGCAATAAGTCCGGCCGAGACGGGAGGCGATCAATCTCGGCGCGCTCGAAGGGAACTTTACGGGCTGGCGCGTAATGATAAACGACTTCGGAATCGGCGTTCCACACGTTATCGGACCGCGCGTATAGTCAAGATATCGCGTTTCTCGTTGCTGTTTGCGACGCGACCATGCGCGACGCGGATTTGCATTAGCGCTCGGCTACTCGGCGCGCGCGGGCGTAGTCAGGCCAGCCGATCGGATTCACCGTCGTCGTCGTCGTCGTCGTCGTCGTTGTCGGGAACAGGTTCATTCCGCCGCTCGTTCGTCGTGCGAAATGAATGAAATCGTTAAGCGTTACGACACGCCGACGCTGCTCCGGAACGTTTATCGGCACCGGTATCTGCGCGCGCAAATGCAATTATGCGTCGCGTAATTCGAGAGAGAGAACAGGCGCCGACTTACGTCCGGTTTCCTGAATATATAATGCCCATCGGGATACTCGTTACATTGTGCTGAATATGACACTGTAATATCTTTCGATTAGAATTAACATAATTTTCTTTCCATAATCTAGCTGTGAAATAAATAATAATTTTCGAAAATTAATCGCCGTCAGTTTTATCTTTGAAAAGTTATTATGGGTTATAATTAATTGTGGAAAAATTTATCGTTATAACATTTGCAGATCTGGTTTAAAAATATTGTTTGTTTTCAAAGTATCTACATTAGGCACAGAAGCATAAAAATGATGCCGAATACACTGGCTGTGTTTAACTGCTGGGGGACATGATATATCGGTGTGTTTTGCATGGAATTATGTTTGTATTCTTAGCTTATGTATTCTCGCGTACACTAGCGAGGAATTTTAAAATAAAAGGATTTCTCGGACAAAGGCACGCTTTCGTTTTTATGCGCGTGAGTGGGTTCTTGATATCTCGACGATGATGATATCTTCGACCTCGTCAGTCTCTTTTACCTCGCGATGTAATCATTACGATTGCACCGCCTGCCTTTCATTTTCTCGCTGAAAATTTCTTCTCGCTAGATTAGCCTGTGTATAATTGTAGAATATTACGGTTACGTCGCAATAAAACATTGTAGGTGTACGATAAATGTTCTAAGAAAGGGTATTTTATATGATACTGTGTGCTCGAAAGTTGTTACGCCATTGCGAAAATTCTCCGCATATCTTATGCAGCACGCGAACAGATAATCATAATATTTTGCATAAAAGGATGGATGCAAAATATTTATTACGAATTATGAATTGCAATTATGAAAAGTACTTATTAATGTGCTCGTATTTATGAAAGTTTGCCATGTTCGATAAGATTAAAAAATTTTTTCAAATACCTTTATTATGCAATTCACATTATTGCGATAAAAATATGTCGACAACTTAACAATTGTTTTAAAAATATTTTTTTCACGATTGTTGATATTTAGACCGCTGCCATTAAATGCTTGTCACAAATATAGAATTGATACATCTTATCGGGTCGTGAGTAATTATGCGGAATCCTACCGTAGGACGACTCACACAACGGGAAAAAAAAGAGCATAGTTGATACTTAATGGACTGTAAAAGAGCAAATGACCATTAATTGCGCGGCGCGCCTCATTGCGCTTACATGAAACGAGCATTATATGTCCCAAGCGGGGTTCGTTTTCTATATTTACCTTTCGCGAAATTATCACATCGGCCATCGCCATAATTACGACGCAGCGAGACTTTCAATTTATCGCGATCTTGGTTTCCCTTAATAATATATCGGTGCTATCTTTGGGTAGGACGCAAGAATGTTGTCGTCGCATTGATCGCGTATAACGTAACATTACTTTAACGCGCGTGATTAAATTGCGGCCAGTGGCCAGCCGATCGAGAGCAACACTCACGTACGCCTCTCATGTTTTGTACATATAAGTGTCCATATATATATATATTAGAACAGTATTTAAAAAAAACATAAGAAAATTATGAAAACATGAAATAATCTAATAGGAATCGTTCATAATTGCGCATAAAGCTTTACCTTAAAGTGGGATCTTAATAAGAATTTTTAAAGAGACGCTGTTTGCGCAATAAAACACGCAGCTCCTTAGAACACATCATCGTTTATGTGAATATTACATTATTACCGTTTACGTAACTCGGCGTGCATAACATTTGCCGCGATAAATAAGCGGCTGGATGAGGGGACTGGAGAGGAGGATGAATCGGATTAACTCGCGCGCGCCCCAGAGAGAAATTATAGTAATAGGGTGCAAGAGTAACTGCTTCCTGGCGATCGAGAGAGTTGGTAAAGTAAGTCGTAGGGATCAGAATTGCGCGCGCGCATGTGTGCGTCCGTAAGTTGTCGGGCGACTCGTAAAAAATAATAAGGTAAGTCGAAGCGACTGGAATTGAGTCGCCGGGCGGGCTCGCGTAAGGACGTTTAAATATTTTTTTCATTAATTTAATCCGGTTCGGTCTCTAATCTCATTCACCCGCCCTACGCGTATCTCTGTTTACTGTATTGCTGCAAACACGGCGGAGGAGGACGCTTTCGAAAGATTTAACTCGTACGAGAACAGGCCGAGTTTGAAAATCACGCGCTAATACCGGCTTGTATTTTATTTCTGGCTCCGCGCCGTTTTCATCGAACGCAACTGCATTGTTCGCGCTGATGTACCGAGAAAGGGTTCCACGAGCTCGCCGGCTCTTTATTATTCCGTCGAGCATTATTCGAGAAAGGGACGGAATATTAAAAGGTAGCTGCCCTATGGATATCGCGCGCACGCCCGTTCCCTATGAAAGCGCGTTCGTAAGTTTACCTACGTGAGCGTACTTGAAAAACACACTTGACATAACGGTGCATCATGACGCTCACACGAAGTGTCGCGAGAAGCTGCGTACGTCGGAAATGCAATTATGTTTTTTTGCAAAAACTTGAAGTCAAGTTCGTTTAACATTAATCCGACATTGTTATTTCAATAAATTCTATAAACTTCGCTGTTCTACATAATATTTTGTATAAATTTTGATAAACATTTAATTCTCATACAATTAACTAATTTATACTTTGTAAATTTCAACAGAAGAGACTCGATTTCAAGGTAACGCGAGATTTTGGATGCAAATTTTATTATTATTTTATTATTATTTATCGTAACGGAATTGCGTATCTAAATAGTACATTAATCACATAGATACGAAATAATCGCAAAGTTTGTGCAAGAGTGTCACGTCATAAATTGCGAGACACTTCTACATATATTGATAGCATCACGTTGATAATTAGCGTTTGTGTAAATCCGATGCCAAAGTGGGAACGCACTTCGCGATAACTAACACCTACTAAAACCTATCGATTATTTATCATAGGCGCGCGTAGAAGCATATAAAATCCCGTTAACCACTTTACGAAATAAAGGAGGACGCTATCAATTCCCGAACGTACCTTTCGCCAGAGACTACTAAGATAGCGCGTGAATCACGTGTGTTTAAGGATTAAATTTCACGGTGCATCCGCGTTGCATCCCTAATAGATTCCTCCGCGCTACACCGACATTTATGAAAGCCGCGGCGAACTCCGCGGAAAAACGCGCAGCGGCGTTTTACACGCTCGCAACCCCGCTGTGATTTAGCAACTATCGCCTTCGGTCTCGGCAGGTGACGATAAATGCCGCGAATTGACCCGTAAATTAGACACCGCTCGTCCATACTTGCACGCTTCTTTTTTTACTCATCGCGCAATCGCTGAGTATATTAATTCCCTTTTTCTTTTGCAATAATATAATTTGACGATATATATATATATATATATATAAGACAAGCAACATTTTAATAATGCTATTGTGACATTCCGATCACTCGCGTTATCATTAATTAAAATTGTACATAAAAATATTAAAATAGATATAGCTGTATCGTGTCATTGACGATTTATCTTATCGGGTTTATAGCGTATCCGGGTATAGCATTTCGCATACAAGATAATCGTATTGTGAACTACTTTATGCGCATTCGTGGAAAAAGGATCGATAAGACGTTACGCTTAAGTCGTTCGCCCTTAAACAGGTCGTTTCCATAGACTGTGAATCAGCCATTGTTATTTAAGCTTTGACATTTTCGCAATAATAATGTACCTATGATAATGCATCCGATGCAGTATACGCGTGGTGCCGACGTGTTGCCACCCAAGAGACACGCGCGAACGAGGAGGCGCGCGTGTAACACGATACGATGACATTTTGCAGTTACCTTTTGAAAATCATAATCCGTGATCGTCGCTGTCGGCACACGAATCTCCTGTCTCTCGCCTTTACGATTCGCTTCCGCGTTCCCTTTATGCGCTAGTTCCTTTCTTGCTCGCCGATTTCTTTTTATTCTTCCCTTCCGCCGTTTTATTTTTTCGTTTGATAAACGTTAATGAATTTTAGGAGTGAATGTGCATGATATCCAAAAACTTTCTTTTATCTAGGCGTCTTCTTTGAGGAATTACAGTTGATACTTTTTTTTAGCAAAGATCCGATTAAACGCCGTCATATTTGATCTTTTAATTATAAATGAAACTCTGTTTCTATGTGTTTGTATGTTCATCGAACCGTATCTTCCGATCTTTTATCTTAAAGATAATCCCTTTAAATTAGTTAATTCCAATCAATTCTTAATAAAGGCTCGTCGAATTAGGGTGAGGGAAAGGGGGACAACTACATCGAAACAAGGCTTTATGAGACCCTATGAATGGAGCGCTTTGTTGCTGTTGGATATTGTGCCGGAGGCTCGTCTGTGACGGTTCATTTCCCACGATTATTTTCTCTGACCCGTGTATGTCAGCGGTCGGAAAATTAGGATGTTTAGTAACATGTAATAAATAGGAGGCCAGTATTTCATTTCGCGCACCGGTCAGTGAACTCGCACAGAATCATTAGTAGCAGCAAAACATGTTTCTTAAAGTAAAATACTAGCATTTTTAAATCGATCGATTATAAAAAAAATTCCACGCTACATTTTATTAGCTACAAAACAGAAATGAAATAATTTAGTACTAGAATTTAAATTATTTAATATTAAATCATTTAAAATTAGGCCTTAGTATTATTCGAACGGAAATGACGGGCAATCTCTTTTATCGTGTAAAAATTAATCTTCCATTTATTCGCACATTGTATATAAACATGCTAAAATTTATCTCACAGTCGTCGTAAGCTTTCTTCTGAATCCGGCAACATAGACACATAAATTCATCCGAGCCCATTTGGCTGGCGCAATACCTCCTCATTAATTCGCCGCGGCGTGCACAGCGTAGGCTTATTTATCAAATACCAAAGCCCCGTTGGTTACGTCGCGCTGAGATTTCCATTCAACGAAAGTCGAGCGCTCCGAAACGTCATTCTTCGCGACGCGACGCTATTCAGAATCGAAGCAACCGTGTCTTACGATATGTTCACTTGCGACATTGCGACTCGGCGAGTCCCCGATACTACTTATCTGTGCATTACTCGACAAGTTGCACACAATACTGCTGATGGAGATTTATAGCCGCTCGAAAAAGAAGAAACAGGAACTCAATAGACGAACGAATACAGGTAGACTGTAGTTTTTCTATTCTGCATTGACTACAAATTTAAAAAGTTAAAAATAACAGAGAACGGAGTAAACATCTGAACCGAATTCTCTTGGATTTTCCTACGCATTGCACAATGCGGAGAAACTGTTCGAGTCGGCTCCATAAAAAATTTACAGCTCGAGAACTATTTTGAAAATTCCTTTGACAATTGTAAACTTTATCTATATTATTCGTAAAGCAATATCACTCAGAGACACAGAGAGTTACCGAGTTTAGATGCTGTAAATATTTTTAAAAATTCCAGAAACTTTTGTTTCTATTTTTTTGGATAAGAAAATTATGTTATCTCGAGAGAGAAAACATTTGCAGTATGTGTGCAGAACAATGTCTGATAATTGAATGTCTGATAATTGAAGCCAAATGGGTTCGTGGAAATTTGAATTTAGCTAATTCGAGCGAAATATAATCGAGTCTGTGTCGTGCAAGAGCAGTACCATTGCAGAATGCATGGGATAGCTACATATACACATGCGTACAGGGTGGTTGAGTGACGAGAAAGGGAAAAATATCGTGGGGTTGACCATGCCATTGTCAACAATGACACCCGGAGTGTCCATTGTCTGGCGGAGTCTCGCGTTTTTTATTCAACGGATATTTATAATCTGCCTCTCGCATCGCAAAATAATGCCCATGGATTTGCATACGCAACGGTATCTCGACGTGGAAATATCGCGTGAGAAAACGAATCGAGGCCCCGTTAGCAGCGCATTGCAATTTCTGTGCATGATGAATATAGTTTTCGTCGGAGCGATAAATAACGTCGACCGTGATTCGAGATATTTTAAGATTTATGGAAAAAGTGCAGGAATTTAATTGAGCGCGTATCGACTGCAATCACATGCTTTATAGTAGCATTGTGTTTACATTTTATGTACTCAAGATGAAATAAACATACGATTGAGCGTCGAAAGAAAAGAATGGGCTGTAGAGAATTTCCGGAACTTCAGGCAAAGTGGAAGAATGTATAGAAAGCGCAGGTAAGGAAAATAGGCTTTAATGATTGGTCCTTGAAATGCCGAAAGTTAGAAAGAGTTGAAATGCCGAAAGTTAGAAAGAGAGGAGGAGAAAGTTAGGATGCAAGAAAGTATCATTGAGAAATCACGAATGATTTTTGTGACCAGTCTTTGTCGTAACTGTAGGAAACGGGATCATTTTGCATCACATGCCCTACCATTGACTATCTCGAGGTTTCCTCAGACTTTCCAAAGACTTTTTGTCAGTTGCCTTTGAAGGTTGCTTTAGGCAAACGTGCGAAAAAGTTTTTAAGAAATCTGTTACACAATATCAAAATCCGTGAAAACGCGTGCTTTAATATGAAGTAATGACGAATATACACAACTTGTGCTATAATAATTAAAAAATTTTTAAACAAACAAAATAACTTAATAATAATTTGAAAGTTCGATTTATTTAATCAATATTTGAATAAAAAGGAAGATTTTCTCAGAGAAAAGGCTAAAATAATGAAAAAAAACATGGATTGTTATAAATATAAAAAATATTTCAATTTAATGTAATTTAATATTTTATATTACGCTTTCAGTTTTCGAAACATTACAACCATCATGTCGGTGCTACTGGAAGGGAGGTCATACAGGCCGTTCAAGTCCTCGGAGGAGTACCTGATAGCGATGAAAGAGGACCTGGCGGAATGGCTGAACTCCCTGTATCCGGAACTCAGGATCAACCTCGACAATTTTATGGACAGACTGGACACCGGTGTCGCTCTATGCAAAGTAAGTGTCGCCCAATGATTTGCCCAGGCAATAACTATAACTGCGGAAGCACGATTATCCGTGCGGTTAAGCGCTCGCACATTCGTAACGAGGCGATCCTTATCGCGCGACTGTCATTGTCGAAAAGCTTCCCCCACGATCAAGATATCCATTGGCCTCAATCCTAGAACACGATTGTCACGTTTTCCCGCTCGTTCCGCGTCTATTTTCTCGCCGGTTCGTAAACATCCGCCTATACACACAGTATCGCGAAAGTACAGCTGCATGCCTTGCATAGTGACGTGATTTCTCTAGAATCCAGTTAATTTTTTGACGAACATTTTATGGCGAACTCTTACGCAAAGAGATATAAATTTCAGGCATTTCAGCCATAAATAATAGATTGATAGTATAATATATAAATATATGGACGAACTAAAAAATACGCACACGAGTAAACGTTTTATCGCGCTAGTTAAATTTTTTAAAATTTGTACGTGAAGTTTCCTGTTGACATGCTAGCGTCATTTAAGAACGCACGCGGCACGTGCTAAAGATGCATAAAAGTCATACGTGTGCATCGAGGAGGAAGAAGGATGTGTATGACGTCCAGCGGAAGCTCTTCGTCCTGCGTGGTGTGAATTATGATTGAGTTTAAGTGAGCGAGTGTGGAAAGGGCGAAGAGTAAAGTGTCTTTAAAAGACCTTTTCATTCCTAGCTGTTTTATATTTTCATTAAAGTATGCCGTTAAATTATCGCTGTTATTTTGTTGCGCCAATGAAAGTTCGAATACAAATATTACATTAATAGCAACCTTTGTTACGTTACTATTAATATTTTCTAAAAAAAATCTTGAAATTCTGAATTATTAAATATTAATTAAAAATGTCAGTGAATCTAATAAAAATTCAATAGAGAATTGCTGTTATATTTGTTTAATTATTTAAATAATATAATTTTCCTCAACGTTTTCAAGATTTGTGATATGCGAAGTATATATACGCCTCTTTTTTTGGCCGTATTTGCAACAATATGCTTCCACAAGGTGCATAATGGAGAATGTAGACACCTACTTAAATGAAATTAAAATTATGCATGTGACAGCGTGCATATCTTTTTTATTGGCAAGTGACAACGAGTAAAACCTGTCTGCTAAAATCTCTGCTGGTTCTCATTGACGCGGTGTCGAAACAAAACAAAAAAAATATGCATACAACTCGTATCTCCCACACGACCGTGTGCCACTCGACTGCAGCGGCAGATAGAGTAGTCACTCGTAGCGTGACCGATCGGCTGTCGACGTTGTACACGGTCAGCTTATTAGCTTGGACATTATTAAAGCAATTTTAACGAGTCATTAAGGGCACGGCAAATTAGGACGTTTGAAAAAAATCGCGGGACACAATGAGTAATGGTTTAATTACCCGATTAATGCGGCCGGCAGTCGCAACGCTCTCATGCCGTATCACGGCCGCGTGGAAATTGCGAGCGTAAGGTTTATGCGTTTGTATGCGACTACCAGTCGTGGATAAGTACACGGCGTATACGGCGGCGGCATGTGCTTATGAATATTATCGAGCGGTTCATTAAAAGGAAGTAGGAAAAAAAAATTTCGAGGAAAAAACCGCCCAAACAAGTGCAATGTCATTATTATATTCGCTAATTAAAATTTTTTATTTAATAACCACATTTCAAGATCGAATGTCGTAAATCCTCAAGTTTTTATCGTCGCAATTTTGCACCGTGACGCCAGATTCGCAATGCCTCCCGGAACGATACCGCGCGATCAATCGCGATTCAGCGGCGATCGAAGAACGGCCCGTGTGCCGGATCGAGACTCGAGTCCGACTTTCACTGATCTACGACGACGATCGGCCGCTCGAGCCGACCCGGGCATCGAGCTCCATTCATCGCCACGGGCCCCACGTAGCGCGCGCGCCCATAATGTCCACGACGAGCAGCATTTCGATCGCCGCGGCGCGACACGCTCGTATAAATGCCGGGATATCGGCCGGACCCGCGCACGTTATTAGCGGCGCGTCGTCCGTCGTTATAAATTCACGCCGGGGAAATATTTAGAGTAGGCAGAGGACGATAAAACCGCGGCGGCTCGGCTCGCGGTGCGTGCGTGCGCCTCTGTGTACCAACTCGGAGAAAGTCACCGTGGCTCGTGGCGCATCGGTTATGCGACTGAAGCCTGATTCAGGCCACGGTAGGACTCACATACTCAATCATAAATGTTTATATTAATCTTGCAATCATGTGTGCAATCAGATGTATAATTTCCTCGCGTGGTTAGAATTCCCGAAGAAAGAAAGGAAATAAAAACTGAAACAGTAATAAAAGAAAATGGAGAGGACTGTCGATCGTATCGGGAACGCATTATACACAGACCGAATGAAACATTGCAATTAAGACGTTGAGAACAGGACGATACGACTAAGCCCCAACGTTCAACATTAGACACGTTCCGTTCGTAGAGCGAAGCGCGAGGCACTTTAGTCTGAATCCGGTTTAAGGATTACGGCGGATCTCGAGGTGAGGTACTGGAATTTCTTACCTATGGCAGGGGGTAGATTGGGTTGCAGCAGTCGGCAGAAGCAGGGGAAGGGCGGGCAGGGCAGTGCTTTTGCATATATCGACTTTACGAGCCGTGACGTGAGTGGCGAGGCGGGGAGCATAATAAGGTACGCGACGAGGAGCGATAAGGAACCCCAGTGCTCTCGATACCGGCACTTGTGGGGACTCTTCTCTGCTTTTCTTTCTCTTTTCCATATCGTTCGCGCAGGTTTTTATTGGCTGCAAGATTTTTTTGTACTCTGTTTACGGGCGGGGAAGGCGCTCAGACGACCTGCATGCAATATGCATCGCGCGACGATGAAATCGAGAACATTTGTGTCTACTTGGAGCTCTGAAAGCTTTTTTTTCCATAATTTCTTAACACTTTTTTTTAATATTGCGCGATACGAGCATGTCGTTTTCGCGAATATGTTAATTTAAGGAGATTAAACCTGTTTTCTTGAAGAGTTTTTATCATAACGAGTTGATTCTTTTTAAAGATATAATGTAACTTATTTTGACTTGTATATTTATAATGATAAATTATTTATAATCTTGCACAAGTAGCGACAATTTTGAAGAATAATATAATACGAGTTACAGTTGGATTAAACACAGAGTAAACATTTTAGTAAATAAAGATTTTAATTTAATTTTTGAAACGTATCGGAGACAAAATTGATTATCATGAGAAATGAGATACATTCGTCATCAAATAATTTACATCTCAGCTACTGATCCAATAATAAAAAATTTATAGCAATAATGATTCAATTTTACAATTAAGATCTTTCACTCAATCCTTTGAAATTAAACCTGACAATTCGTATTGTGAATTTCACGCGGAAGGAGGCCTTTGATGTTGAAGTAACCTCGCGCGTGACGTTTTTCAAAGCAAATTCGGGAATGGCTCTTGTCATGATGGCACTTGTTAAAGATCAACAGGCAATCCATCTTAATCACAATTGCGATAATCCGAAAGCGAAAGGAGAGCCAAGAGCGACGGCGCGCGGCCTTTCCTGTCGGAAATGACAAATACCGGGCGCCTTGATGGAGTGGGCCTTATATAGAAATCCGCTGGCACTATCCTCGAGCACAGTGCTACTGCGTATAAAACCCTGTTCCAAAAATATTAACTTTAATTGTGTCACGACTCCATTGTGTTCGTTCGGAAACACCGTTTTATATTAATGTAAAAATTTTCAAGTTTTTATTTATTTTTATTAGACGCCGTATTTCGAAATTTTTATTTCTACAAATAGCATACGTTATTTCTGGGCGTGTTATATATTCACAATACAGTTGAAAAAAAGACCTCGTAATTTTCTCGCAAGGTCGCCAAGTCACCATCATTTCACACCGATCGACGTTTCAATGGTAATCCGATAGATATCCTTATATAAACAGAAGGCAGAGAGCGGACCTTTATCATGGATTCCGGATTACGTCGCGAAATTCCAGGCAACGCGCGTACACGATTAATTAACCGCAATTGTCATCTGCTTTTTCTCGTTTGCTCTTCTCTCGCTCGGAATTAGAATTTATGGCGGGCGCCACGTCGGGCGCGTCCTGATGCTTCTCCGACTTGTCCTTTGCGGATCTTTAAGACCTATTTAGACGAGACGATTTAAGGTCTCAGGCAGTAAAAGTGGATAGTGCTACTTAAGTTTAACCACATAATTCAGGATAATAAAAATCTTCTCTTCTAAATGTTATTTTCGTCTTACATCTTAAATGTTGAATGAAAATATTCAGAAATGTTGTTGATGCTACGTGAAAAATATATTAAAAATTAATCGAAGAGAGATAAAGCAAGAGTAACTTGCAATTAATTCCAATATGCTCGAAGGCTTTAATTATATGTTATATTCTATAATTATACAATTGTTTTGCATTAAGAAAGCTATATCATAAATGAACACAGCACTTTTGCAAAAGAATATATAATTTTTGGAATGTCGATGTCCATTCTAAATAGGCATTTACTCGTTAACTGAATGTCGGCGGTTGGACGCGTTAAGTCGAGATCGCGCGCGATCGAGGTCGATCCCGGGGATCCGAGGAAGCTGGCCGCATTAATGAGCCAATTAATGGGAGAGTTACGAGCCCGGCTTTCCCGACAAGACGATTGTCCGTCGACTTTTCTGACGCGCGTGGCAGAGCGAGTTACCTCGCGGCGACGAGCCGTTCGTTAACTTTATCGGCGAATCAAATCGGCGAGCTATCAGTTACCTAAAGCACTGTTAAGCGCGAACGGGATCGGCGATTCCGTTTCAATCGGCTGGCATTCGCGTTGCGACGAATGTAAATCCGATCAGCACTTTTATGTCACACACGCACAGTTCAATCACGCATGATCGATTTAATCCTTCCTGCTAGATAATTCTGTATTCTATAGGAGATAATTTGTATTTCTTGAGCCTTCATGATATGACAAGATTTTCATGTAATTGCAAAACGGTAAAACCTGCAGAAATCGAGAAATGTTCGATGTTATTTTGACGACAAAGTGAAGTCATAGAAAACTCAAGTTCGATGAGATCACTTGGGATCACGAGAGAAAATGTTAATGCGCAACTCCGTAATATGGCTATGAAAGCAATTAGAAGGAACGCGGAATCAAGGTCGGCGGCCTTGAAATTTCTTACAGTTAATTGAAATCGAGTGGAAAGCTGATGAAACTCGATTCCGCCGTTGAATTATCGTAAATGGAATAATGACTGGTACCGTTCTGCAATGTTGCGAGATGTATAATATAATAGAAAAGTGTGGACTCGGAGATCCACGTTTTGAAATCGATTCGGTCTTTCTTCTCATTTTTACTAAAATAAATTCCCGTGGTTTCCATTATTTTATAATTGGAGACTGTCATTGAGACAACCATTATTCTTCTCATTTGTGTATCAATCCAACATGCATTTTTTTGCACGAGACTTCTGAGACAATGCTTAATAGAATTGTTAATTGTGTGCGCGAGAAGTAGGACGGTAAATTTCAATCGCTTTAATACTGCAATTATGTAAATTAAATTAGAATCGTGTTTTCGCGGCCTTTTGTGTTGTAATTTAAAGACGAATGTTTACACGCCACATTGGGTAGGCGTAGATATATATATGAAATAGCCACAAGTGTGTGTCCTTGCAGGCCGATTATCCTCTTCGAAAGGTCAATCGTGAAAAGGAGTGCGTCGTTAGGCTGGCTGGTGTTCGTTTCTGCGTATATCGCACCAAGGAAACGCATTACGCATGCGAGGTCAAAAGCGTTTCCTGCCGTCTATTAGCATTTCTATTGAGAGCTCCTATTTCTTTATCTAGCTTATGTGTACTCGGAAACGACGGTAGCACGAAAGGTTATTTGCACAAATTTATATTAGCTTACCGTCTGGTGTGCCTTGATCTCGAAATTATTATTCATAGATATCGAATTAAAAAATCGAAATGTACGCAATGCAGTAAATAACAATTTCAAATATAAGCAATATATATATAATTGCTAAATACAAACATTTTTTAAACTCAATATAAGTATTTTAGAGTAATTAAAATGTAATATTTTATATTTCTCAAGCTTCGAGACACAAAGGATCTTTTAATTTTCCCGAAAATATTGCAAGAGATGGGCTCCACCGGTGCTCCACAATGATGCCATTCGCGCGCGAACGATTGCGGAGAACTATAGGAGATGCGCCGACGAATTCTTTTGTCTATGGACCAGAGAATGCACAGCGGCCCGATGCTTTTTTTCATAATCGGAAGCGGAGATGAGTCTACGGGGGTGGCCCTTTTCAGTGCCTAAATATACACTGCAATCCCGGCACGTTCCCGAAACCCGATGCAAGGGGTGCGTCGTAAAAACAACGGACGGAAATAGACGGAGAAAAATCGAGCGGACGCCGCGACGCCGGCGACCGCAAGGCGCGACGGGCGGTCTAGGACCTTCGAGGATCGCCTTTATAGTCCCGTCGCATTTTAATGCCAATGTCGACGTCCATTGATGTAACCCGCCGCCGCGTCTCGAAAGGTTCATTGCACCTCTTCATCCAACTTGCCTTTTAGATGACATCTTTCTTTTCCACAAGCTGTTATTAACGTTACAAGCTAATAATAATTAAATTAATGCAAATAATGCTGTGGTGGGATATCTTGTATAAATAATATTGTAATTGCACGATAATTTGTCGAAATCGTGAAATATTGTGTAATAATTAAATTGGGCAACGTGTAATTATTCTAGAGAAAAACATACGAAATAATCTTGCTCATGAAATTGACTCATTTAGAATCTTCGGAACGACCGTTAAATAAATGAGTGATAATTTATAGAGATAACAGTAATAGATATTTCTCCCTCGCTATCGGTTATTAGTGACTCGATATTAGGTGCCTATTAAGCTGTTAAGCAATTCAGAGTGATTAAAAGGAAAAGAGAGATATTCATTATCTTATACTGCATGCCGATAAGCTTCCGTTGATAGATTGCCGGGAATTCATCATGTCAATAACGTTTACAAATTACTCAAGCAAAATTGTTTTTAGAAAAATGATTTATCGTTAAAATATTTGTCTTCTTTCTTATTGAAATTATTTTTGCCAATAAATTTATTCATTGCGAGACGTGTAACGTCATCCGTCACTTTTGCGCACATGCGAATCACTTCCTGGGAAGTACTTTGTGACATGTCGTCGACGTTATAAAGGCTCTGGAGGCACGTTCGCACGATTTTACATACGTGTTCGCGCGTGCGACGCTTTAGAAGGTATATCTTATAACGTGAACACGCGATGATTCACGTCGCTTTTGTGCCGGGCGAGGTCTCGCCGTTGGGAGTGTAAACGCTCGAGGTTTATTAACCTCCGACATGCAGGAACGACAGGACCGCGAACAATTCTCGTGAGGAATCTCCTCGCGCTTCTGCCGCGCAAAGAATTACGCTACAGTTGTAAGGCCGGCGCGTTAGAACGTAATTAACTTTACTACGAACGCGGGAATCTAAATTGCGTGTTTCGTAAAATGTACACGTTCCAGTTGCGTACAACGCATAATCCTTTCGACAGAGCGCGTTCGTTAAGAGCGAACTCTTATTTTCGGTATATCGCGACGGAGAAATGAATTCATAAAATCGTTAGCCTATAATCATCAGACTTTGCGCTAAGCATTTCTAATTGCGAACGATTATAAGAATTCTTTTTTTTTTTTTTGCGCTCTTATTAATATTTGAGAGGCGTTTTATTATAATTTATTTTTAATTAAACGCAGAGCTGGCGCTTATAATCTCGGGGATGGCAATTATTCGCGGTGTCACAACCGATTTGCAATCGTTGACGTTTACAATTCCATAGCAATTATTCACGTAACGGTCAATAGCCACGTTATCGCAACGGCGATGTGTTTAAGTCGACAGATTTAATGATCTTAATTATATTGAAATCCCGCCGTGCGTGTTCGCGCTTTCAATAACACGCCCGCCGCTTCATTTTGCAGCGGGCCAGCGCCGTGCGTGGCCATAAATTTCCGCAACGGTTTATCGCGTAAGCCCTGGGCCCCCAGAAAACTAAATTAAGTTACGGGGTTATGAGTAATGGTTACTTGCGCTCTCGTTGGTTACGTCTCATTGGTTTTCTGCTACATCGCGCGCGCAGCGCTTACGCTTAACTCGTACGCGTTCCCCCTCGGGCGCAATGAAACGCCTCGGCAACCGCTCCAATTTACAAACGTAGAATGTGCAGCGACCATTTTCATTAGGCACATTTGCCCGATGGCAGTAGGCGAATGACGACGGCGATACAACGAGAATGGGAAGGGGAGGGGGGAGCGGGGGGTCAGGGGCCACAGTAATGTGACATCCTGCCGTCGCTTCATCTGCCGACCGTATTACCATATGCGCCACTTCTCTCGTCTTTTATAAGCGCGACTCTTCCTCTCCGCGCGCAGTGGTGCTCAATATTTCAAAAACAAGGACAGCTTTGAGATCTGATTAATAAGCTCTTCAATTTGCGAAAGTGTTGCTAATTTTCGAGGAGTATCCGCGATTGTATATCGATGACAGTTATTTTGCGCACGCGGAAAAAGTAAATCGAATTATTACAACATTTTCTGAGAGAAAGTTGCTATTTAATATTTATTATAGTTGATTTGTGTAACTATTTTCTTTGTTAACTTTGGGCCTGCCATAATGATTGTAACATAATATAGAGACAACTCGTGCTTTTTCCTAAAATAATATACTTTTTATCATAAAAATTTAAAAAATAGTTTATTTTAGCCTTTTAGTAGTTTAGATCAAAAGGGGGAAAAATTGTACCGCTTCTGTTCACGAATTTAATCGTATATCTTTCAGACCGATGGATAATGCTCCCTTGAAGCATCAGCTTCAAGCGTCCTCGACAAAACGCTCCGGCCGTTGAATCGTCATTATCGTCACTCACGTTCGGTTGTAACAGTCTAGTGGCAGACACATCTAATCTCTGTATTATCCCTTGGGAAATATCGAGGCAACCCGACGGAATACAGCCGGATGCCGTTAGATATGATTTTTACGGATGTGTGCGCCGCGCGCAAACGACTCCGCGGCCTTATGGTCTCCACGTGCAGACGAAATATACATTTTGTCAGAACTCGTAAAACGCGTCGGGACATGTGAGTTTTTACCAGACCGAAGGCCTTTCGTAGAAGACTCGATTCCGATCCCGCAATAAGGATACGTAAAAGATACGATAATCACCACTTAATGCTGCAGTAAATTTTTATGGAGCAATTAATGGAGTAATTTGGAGTAAAAGAGCGAATCGATGGAGTTAGATGGAGTAAAAATTTCGGCTTTCGAATATTTCGATTTTCTTCCCAAATATCTCTAAGAAAATAGAGATATTAAGAAATATCGTAGAAAGTAAAATTTAGAATTGCTATAAAAAGTGTCTATAAATATTGCTCTGCGAGATACAAGGCGTTGAAATCGGCCTAATAATCGGAAGCAGATTTCTAAATTTTTTTTACAATTATTGTCTAATTTTCTGAATCTTCGACTGCAAAGAATAAAAGTCGTCAATAACGAGAGACCCTAACTGAACGTGACATCGACATTCGATGCGCCGCACGCGAGTGAACGCACGCTCGGCTCGGCGTGATGTTTGCGCAGACGAAATACGATTTTGTTTAAACATCAGCGGCTTTCTCGGCGGTCGGCTGTGTATTCCGGATACCGCGTGGTCTCTTTTCGATGTAACCCAAATACCTCCTGACGAGTATCCCATGTCAGCTCTGTTTGACTAGAATGGAGGTTCAACGAACTGTCATTAAAACGAGCACCCGGTTAGCTAGCGTAGTCGTTCGAGCAGATGTTTGGCGGAAAACGAGCACTGAGCAAACGGAAGGGGATTAAAGGGATGAAATGATGCTATCATCGGTGCGATGTGTCTTGATGAATGATGATCGTGAAATTGGAGGAAGCAGATATCCTCCAGCAAACAAGATTGCGAGCGATCCATTTAGAATCGCACTCATTTTTTATATTGATATCATTTTACTCTCGCTGTATTATTTGAAAAAAAATAATAAAAAATTCGTAATATTTTTCTCAAAATACAATGTAATGAAATTTTGTAGGAATTAAAAATATTTGAAAATTTTACGCCGCTCTCGTTTTTGTCTGCATCGCGATATTTGGACTGCGATTGAGACTGTATTCTTTTTCGTCTGTCAGCGTTTTTAAGCCGCTCAAGTATTCCCCGTTGATGTTTGACATACAAGGGTGCGCGCAACTCGAATCACTTTCCAGTGGCGCACTCATCTGAATCAATAGCGTGATATTGCATTAAGACCTTTTTCGGGATTAGGAGGAGGAGGGATGATCATCAGATGCCATCTGCCGCTTCAATGCTCGCGGTAAATCCAGGATTTTGATGTCGCGTCGAGTGCTGAATAACGTACGAGTGTGCGCGCGATGTAAGCGAAGACGGAGATGTGTGGGAAAGTGTTGAATAGTGCGGAATGAAATATCGCGCGGCGTATACACACGCGTATACATTCTAGGCGTCAGAAATAAAATATCGACGTTTGTTAAAGGCGTCGTGAAACATCGACGTGCTTGCGTGGCATACATTTAAATCGCGGCTGTTGTAACTTGTAATTTAAGGCGTCGTAAATTATTCATTATTGGACAAAGGGACAGTGATGCGAAATAGATTTTCACGTCTTTATTTTGAAAAATTCAAGAGCTCAAAAATATTAACATTATGTTCCATTACAAAATTAGGAAAAACATGATTTTTTATTGAATTCCAGCCTCTCTATGTTGAATCATCGTATTTATTTCCATCGGATAATCATTGACTGATGAAAACGATTTTTTTTTTGCTTCTAGCATGCCAACAACGTGCGGAAATATGCGGCGGACTACGTGGCCCGTCGTCAGGCCCGCAAAATGCCGATGACACGCTCGATAACTTCCTTGGCGTTGCCGATGAGCCAGGTAGGCGACGTGCCCTACCTGCCGAACGCGAAGGCCGGCACCTTCTTCGCCCGCGACAACGTTTCGAACTTCATCGACTGGTGCCGCAACAGCCTCGGCATCATCGAGTGCCTGCTCTTCGAGACCGAGGACCTGATAATGCGTAAGAACGAACGACACGTGATATTGTGCCTGCTGGAGGTGGCACGTCGCGGCGCCAAGTTCGGCATGCTCGCGCCGTTGCTCGTGCAAATGGAGAGGCAAATCGACCGCGAGATCGCCGCCGAGAATAAGGCGGTGAACGGCGCCGGCAACGAGGAGAGCGACGACGAGTACGAGGAGGAGCAGCCCTGCCTCATATACGGGCCGCAGCCGCAGATCGTCACGAACGATCTCAAGACTCTCCACGAGTTGGTAAGTGAAAATATGATCCGGACACTTGGGATAGTTGTTCGCGCGCGAAGTAGGCGGTATACTTATGATGCAAAAAATTACGATGCGTGGAAAGACATCCTGTTTTTAATTTAAGCTCCAGACGAGCTTCAGGAATCGTCTTTAAAATTTTCTGAGCTCGATTTACTCCTCTCGTCGTCGTCGGAATTCCGAATAACGATCGCTGTCTTGCGTCCTGCGACGCTTCTCGGAATCTCCTCGGCAGCCTAGAAGTTTCTCGGCGATTCGCGGCGCCGATTCTGATGGCTCGCCGATTAAATCCCGACGGCTTCGAATGTATTCCAATCGCGCGTTTCGTCGCGTATCATCGCCAACGGCGACCGTAACGTGCCGCGGCTATGAAAATAACTCGCCACCCTTCGGTGCATCCGGACGTATTTATGGCGGTCTCAGCTCGCCGACGCCGAGCCGTGAATATCGCGCGATCAGGAATAAGAGAACGGACGTTGCGGTGCTTAAATTTAATGGAGTGTCGATAGTTTTACTCATTCGGTATCGCGTATCGCAAAACCGACACACTTCGCAGTGGCAATATCGCGAAGGATAATCGAGGAGGTTTTCTGTAATAGTCAGCTTAACGGAGTCGCGCGGTAATCACATTTGCATTTGCGTACTCAATTTCATATCTCAAGATTGTAATCATTTTATAATTTTAATATTGATTAATTATGGTTATTAATTATTTACTTTTAACGATGCTTATTAGATTTTGACACAATATACAACGTGTTGTGTACCGCATCAAGGCTCGAAAATAATAATCAAGCCAAATTTTTCAATTCTCTTGGATGAGTGTGTTAATTTTTTAAATCACTCAAGTGATACGCGCGGCTTATTTTTTGTTGTTCTTTTTTCTCACGCAAATGTGCGCGTCTTTGGAAAGACGCAGAGAAAGAGCTGTGTCACCGACCGCTCCCATCGGCGGCGCGGTATGCGCGCGACCTATCCGGAATTTTATTATCGGCCAATTATTATAAATTAACGAGTAACGATCGCGCGAGCATGACGCGTTAAATGCCCCGTCGTGTGCGGGAATCGCGCTGACGGCTCAGCGTCGGCGGTAACGCCATTCTTCGCCGTGGCGTTAATTGCACTCGCCGCTGGCGGAGAATGCGACGCATCGGCTGACACCTCCGCGACGATGCAAACGTAATATTCTCTATATTTCTCGAACCCGTCTACATTTCATATCTTCCCTCACACTTCCGGTGTAGACGCCACGATACGATACAGCAACGGCATAACTAAAGAGGAGGCAGAGGCCCCCCGTAGAGGAAGTTTAGGGAGGCTATAGTCTTTACGTTTGACAAGTGTTTCAATTATTGCACTGCGTGTAAAGCTTTTGCAATAATGTGAAAAATATTCAACAATAAATTTATGTATATTAATATAACATTAAATTCACTTCATATTCAAATTTATCACGTATTTATATCAGTTATTATTCCATAGTTTGATTGACAAATTATCTGATTAATTAAAATTACTAATTTTACACAATTATCTGTATTACAACGTCACTCCATGTTACAATTGAAAGGGGTAGTGCGATACAACAATTTTGATTAAAAGACCGACTATCGGCTAAAAATGTTAGATTAGCCGACTGGCGAGTGTGTCTAACGGCGGCGATTACCGCCGGCGATACACGCGACCGGCATACGTGTTAGCGAGGCTAAATCGCGGCATTTCACGAAGCGGAATAATTCCTTCCCCAAGGCTTACAGCGCCGCAGCTGGCGATAACGTCGCGACGCGGCTTCTCGGTGCATACAAGAATTCCGGGACGCTTTCCCGCGAAGTCGAGGCTCCAAACGCTCGTGGCGTAAACCTCGCGGAAGGTTTACGAGCGCTTTATCTTTCGGATGAAAATTTCGACATAATGTTACGATAAATCTGCTCGTCGCGATAAATCTCTCCTTTCTTACGAGAAAAGTGCGTTTGTACTTTAGATTTTTTGTAGGGTGGATTTTGCGCAAGAAAATCGGACGATATAAATTATCACAGTTGGAAAAATCTGAATGGTCTTTAACATAGCTTCTTACTGGACTAAAGTTACATAAAATTCTGATTGAAATGCGGCTTTCAAAAAATATAATAATATACATTACGCAATCAACGTCAACATTGCGATATTGAATAAAGTATGAAATGGAAAGTATTACGCAGCGACAGCATCGATACTTGGATAGTATCGTAATATCATTAACACCCTTGGTAGATAACGTAAGTGCTGCGAGCGTTAGCGGTTGCATAGTACGTCCAAGTGCGTGTTACCGCCGTAAATCTCGTGGGAGCGTCATTACGGCCGCCGTTCGAGCGTATTGTGCGTCGATTTTCGCGATCGGCCGCCGATATCGCCGGATAAATTTCACTTTGCGCCGCGGGGAGGCTGAGCGACGCCGCGCGTCGGCTTCAAGTAGTAATATACCGTGAAAGCGTTGCTCCCCCGATTCCAATAAAGTAGAGGCGAGCCGAGGCTGAAGCCGCTTTGTCGGCTCCGTAATTAGCGGAAATATTTATCGCGTCCTAGCTGCGAAAGCAGCAAAGTGCGCCAGGATCAGATTTTCCATTGTCGCCGCGAGCAAATAAATTTCGGATCGTAATAAAATCTCTTCCGGATTTTTCGATGCAATTTAAAAATATAAAGTACAGGGAAGCAAACACGGAAATGATAATTCATCATTTTGCAACGTCCCCGTTGTGAATTAATTTAAAGCTATTTAGACTTTAATTTGAATTTCATTTAATTATTTTCGATTGCACGCAGTTAATGCTTTTACACCATGTCACGTATCCTGCTCGTTAGAGTCGATCCTGAGCGCGGGATGTATTGAATCGCGATTGAATCGGCACGACGATTACGTCGTCTCGTGTCAAGTGCCGAAGCACTTTCAAAGCGGCAACTCGCCGCTTTATTGATAATTAATCTAATCTCTCTTTGCGCCGCGAGACACGGACGACGCGAAGGTACATTCTCCGAAGCGTTCGCTTTTGCATTAAATGCCGCTCCTCGCGGCGGTGAAGCGGCGGCGATTCAAGGAGAGAGAAGAGAATGAGTAGGGCCGGCGGAGTAAGAGCGCGTTTTACGCCGGCCATCGATTAGGCTCGCTCTTGTCATGCGTGTTATCTTATCGCGAGCGTTACGACTTTGTTAGCCGCGTTTGATATAAACAACTCCACGGCCGATTTGGCTAATCGTGTTCGAGATGCGATAATCGCGGGCGACATTATGACGGTTGTATAGCAGAAGCTGGTTCGCAAGATATCTGCATGAGCGCTTGCATCAGTTTCGGTGATAAATAATTTTTCGTGCTATATCTCTTATTTATCATGTGGTTAATAAACATTGATTAAATGTAATCTCATTCAAATAATAAATGAGATAAAATATATATATTTTTTTCTTCTATATTGTTGTCTAAAATCTCTAATTATATTTGTACTCCAAGAAAAATCGATAAAGTTTTTATTTTTTTATGTGCGACTATCATTTGCTTTTATTTTTATGTCAATTTGTTGTATCATTTTTTGCTACGTTACTCGGGCTCGGCCTGTTCAGGATCGTGCCGTTTCCTGATTTCTCTCAGAAATAAAACTGGTGAATCGTGACGACACATTTGCGGAACCTCAGCTCATACGCCCGCGGGTGATTTCCGTGATTCACATTGACTTAGCGGCGATGCGTTCCGCGTCCTTCCACGGCCTGCGATAAGATAGCGCGTTTAACAAGGCTGAATCTAATCGATAGCCGAGGTAAACTGTGCAGCTCCACCACACAATACCACGCGTGTATGTTTCGTTCCCTCGACGGGCGGTTGCCGTAAATGGCGCAATGCGAAACCGCGCGTTGTCGTTGCCGCCAGCGTGTTCACTTATCGCGGAAGCGGATTCGCAACGCACGAAGACGGGGCTTTTTTCTTAAATGTATGCACACCAATATTTTTTATCTTGCGAAACAGTTAGCCGCGCCGTTCGCGCACTGTGAATTTGCTATTCGCGTCAGCTTAACGAGTATGCGATTTTAATGCGCATCTTTAGCCTCGTCAATGCGATTTTCTACGGAATATAATTGCGATGTGTGAGAAATCTAAAATTCTCTTTGCATTTTTCTATCAAAAAGATTTAAAGCTATTTATTAATTTTAAATTTTACCTACATTTATCAAGTTTACTAATTTTCACGCATATAATATTGTTTACTTAATTATCTTTTTTGTACTTATTTTTTACTGAAAAATTTAGCTTGCTTTTACAAATGGATTTTTAATTGCCGCAAAAAAATAAAAAAAAAAAGGAAAACTAATATTTTTTTACATATGTATTTGACACAATTATGCTGAACATAGATGCGATTGAAAAAAAGAAATCATATCAAGGTAAATATTTTGCCAAGTCTGTAGTAGATTTTATTGCGAGTTTTCACGGTGAAGTTACCACCGCCGGTGCCAGACGGAGCTTCGCCTCGCAAGCGCCGAAAGCTCGTATTGATCGCCGTTAGCCCATTTCGTATCAAGTTCAAGAGCAAAGACGGCGAAATCACCTCGGAAGGACGAAGTCCTTTTCCTACCTATGCCGACCGGTCACATCTTTCACATCACTTTCACATCTTTATGAACTTTCTCGTCTACGATCGTCATAATTCGCGTCACTTGATACAAGTGTTAACTGTCTTGCTATATCAGAAAGCGTTTCATTATCGGAAGAAAATATTGACGCGCCGTCGTTTGACATATTTGCGCTGTGGTTCATTTCCGGCGATAAGTGCACTTTTGCGAAATTTCACATATCTCTTTTTTCTTACTTCAAAGCCAGGTGGAATCAACACTATATTCGGGCTTTTTTTCCGCTCTAGATTTTCGCTTTTGTGGAAAGCAAAGTGTCTCTTCACTCTCACTTTCGATTTAGCTTCGACATTTTCAGATCTGCGATATTTTTATCTTCACAGTCGGTTTATATAAAAAAATAACGGTCTTTTATGACCAAGAAAAAATTAAATTAAAAAAATGATAGATAAAATTTATAGTTATATTGCTACCTCTGCGTTAGATATCTTTAGTACTTTCAGTGTGTTTACGTTTATATCTTCTATCAAAGTTTCTAGTGATAATTAATGGGCCATTTCTCGATATGATTAGTAGATTTATCGTAATCACGCAGTAATCACGCAACAAGTTCTACGTTACTTGGAGTTTATCCTTCGGGCGATACGGTGGAGTTACTTTCTAAGTATATATCGCTATTGACAATGACGTACGTTTCGTGGAAATATGATTCAGTTGGATCTATCTTCGAAAACATCGCCTAAAGTTATTACGTATTCTAAATTTACGTACACGTCACTCGCACACGTGATATTTAAATACAATCGTTCATGTTCAAAAATAGAGATAAAAAATAACGATAAGAACATAGTGATATTTTATACGATAGAAAAGTTGCGTAGAGAGAATCGACCGCAAAAGTCTATATATAGTCAGTTACTATCGAACTACTGATTGAACACAGTAAATTAGTCAGATGCCGAATCAAGTGTCTTTCCCACCAATTCTCCGATCGTTATTTCGAATCTTCCTCGCTAGTCGCTCGATCTTGCCTTCGCGTGATTTATTAACGATCCGAGGGAAAGGTTTACTATGTATCGAACGAGAGAACGAAAGAGGAATCCGCTAGCGCCTCTACGCAGAACTACCATAAATGGCGTTGAACTCTCCTTGAGTCTCCGTGTCAGTTATTACGTACAATTAGCCTGAGATGCTGACGAGAAAGAAGGTTGCTGTAGCCGCGCAAGGTCTACCTGCGGTCAGAGTCTTAGCTAATCACTATTTACTGAGCACGAATTAAACAGAGGGAGAGAGAGAGAGAGAAGAAGAAGAAGAAGAAGAAGAAGAAGAAAGATTGAGAGAGGTGAAGAAATCTAATACCGAGATCGGTCGCACTTCGGGGTCGGTCAGTAATTATACGTAACCGCGTAACGTAGACCAGAGATTAAAGCTAATCATTTCTAGACTGGGTTATCCGATATGTGCGAGTCAACGCGATACAAATGAAACGAACGATGGCTGGCCGTTGATCCGATCAGTTTGTAAACTGGAGAGCGCAGCCCTTACGAAGGGTGAGATAACCTCGAGGGAGTCGCGAGGATATTTTGATTCGCAGAATATCAAATCAAATTATCAATGTGAAGGTTATCGCGAATATTTAAGGCCGCGATTTTTGGATGTTAAAATCTATCTTTTCAAAATTTTTTTTCCATACATTTTTAATACCTTGTGTGTCGAATAATATTCTTATCGAATTATTTTCTTCACAGAGTATTTGAAATTTTTGTTTACTATCTTTAGGACGCGCTCAGTCGAATTTATTCCGAACAAATGAATTTCTCGACAAGATATTTCCGGAACAGTTTGAAATGGATGATTTCTTCCGCGGCTGTGCACACAGGTCACCTAAATTTAGACGAGACCGGTACCACGTCGAATCAATACGTCAATAATCAAGCTCCGTATGCACGGAGGAAAGATCAAAGAAAATTTCGGAGTGCACGTCCTAGTAACCCCGCCTCGGAAATCCTTTGGGAATCCCGAGACGTTGGCACTCTGGACTTTCATTGCAGCACATGTAGGTTACTCCGATGAAATGCACTCCAAGTGCTTCTAAACGTCGCCGAGCGTATCGACCGGAAGTCTCAAATTCCGTCGAAGCTCCGCGATGATTGCAGAGATGACTGAAATCCCGAGGCTCGGAACTATTTTCGGAATATATCTGTATTAAAAGCGACACAAGATATTTCTGATCAAGTTTGTTTTCACTTTTCTTTCGTTCGAATTATTTTTCCCGGATCGATATATGCAAAAATCAGAACCTGTTTTGCTTTCTGAGAAAATATCCTGTAGACTTAAATTTGATATTTTAGGCTTAGTACAGTTGTAGAATGCAGGTTTTTAATCATGCAATTAGCGACGCTACACCAAAATTACGCGAAATCGTGAAATTACAGCAAATTGCAGACCGGTTTCGCAGATCTCGTTCTATCATCATCAGTTTAATTACATTCTCGCCTCAATGTAATAAAGCCGGCAGACTCTTTAAGCAACAGACCAGAGCGCGAGCAGGCGCGATTCGCTATATAAAGGGCGTGACGAGTCGTTCTCGCGAAGCGGCGCGACGAGGTGACTTCGACGAAGCGTGAGTTTCTACGCGGGCTTTCAATTACCGTAAACATCTGCGGAATCACACATCTGAGAATCGCGAAAATAAACTATCGCGGGCGAGGGGAAGGGAGGAGAAGACACGGCGTGGCCGTCGCCGCCGTGGATGAAACAGCTGAGAGAGCTACGCGGGACGTCGTCTCTCGCGTATTGATTGCCGGGACGCCGGCGCGCGGCTCGACGCCGGGACGCCCGCTGTAAAAGCTGCGCCTTCAAAGCGCCGCGATTCCCCGGAATTCACCTGACGCGCACACGTGCGTACGTGTGGGAGAATCGTCCCTTCGACTCGTCGGGAATTGTCCACCCCACGCGCTTTCACACTTCTTCCTTTCACGCGTCGCGACGCGTTTATCTTATTCACGCGACGTGAGATCTCTCTGGATGACGGTGCTCGTACAACGTTATGCTCTTTCGTTAGGCTAATTGGTGCTGTAGGGTGTGTTCCGGAGATCGTCGAGCGCGGAGTGTCTCGCTGCAAATATTGCTCGGAGAGAAAACACGCTGACTCTCGCAGTGTTAAATATTCTTAATCAAAATGTTAAAACTGCGTAATTGCTTTAAGATTTAATTACGTTTCTTCAAAGAAAGGAAAATTTTGTCTGCAGTTCGTGCCAGCTCTTGATATTCTTTGATAAAATTTTGTTGGTATACAAATGCGAATAACTCTTCACATTGTAATTGTAAAATATTTTTAAAAAATGTGTTATTAGACATTTTAATTATATAATGAAAATAAAATTTAGTATCGCGGAACTTGTTTTCTTCTCAAGAGATGGCAACGATATTTCAGCTTACTCCAAATTTACCGCAATGTTGTCTTCACTTCCCAACATTAATCGTCGAGTGGAATGCGCCACTTGTAATTTACTGCATCTCACTTCTTTCGTTCGATGCACTTCTCCGCCGAATAACTCAATATGCGCCTTCAGCGACAACGATGGCGCACTGCGGCATTTTTTGATTTAGTGGCGACATGCCGAGAACAAGCACGGACTTCGCCGTTTAAAAGAAAAGAGAAAAAAAAGCAGCTACAATGCATATCTTAAGAGGAAGGCACTCTAATTAGGATCGGTACAATGACAAATCGAGGCGATTATTAAAAGTCGCGCGGACACAACGTTGCGGACCGCCCACGTAACTGTTTTCTTTTATGGTTCGCAATCGCCTTTCGAATTCGCTGTTTCTTTTTTTCTTCTTTTACGCGTTTACCGGTTGTGCAATTTCACAGTTGGGACACTTGTCGCTCCGATTTGCTTTAGCGGTCAATTGATTATCGCGAAGCGTGCGTGGGATGATATTTCAACGGCTGTATTTTTTGCTCATTAACAATTATTAATATTTTTGCACTTGCAGTAAAAGAATTAACTTTCGGAGATGTATCTAATATTACAAATAATACAAAAATACTACAACTAATATTCTTGCACAGCTAGTATTCGTATAAATGTACTATCGACTTGCAATGACGATAATAATGAACGAATGACAAAAATATGTGTGTCTTTCGCTGAGAATTTGCAAAGAGATATCTCTGTGTATTTCTGGCCGATGGGTCCTGTCTTTTTTCTCAGCAAACTGCTAATGTCGAAGGTGACGTCATTAGACAAAAATGGTTCTGGTCAAAGCTGATCGTTGTTTTATATATAAAAACCAAGACGAGCGTGGGAGTACAAAAAGACACTTGTAAGAGATGAGCTCGTATAGTGATTTTTTTATAGCGAATCTTTTTTTTACGACAACATTTTGTGTTTATAAACTGATCCCAATGTAAGATGATAGCTTTTTGTAAGGATCGTTGCAAACGATGTACTTCAAGAGTTTTTACATATTATTTTCACCAAAAGGCAATACCATCGAAAGAAATTGCATTTTACAAAGAACTTTTCAATATATTCTTCATCAAAGAGCGGTTTTATTTCAATCAAAGAATATGTATTCTTATTATATCTTATATATTTTATTTAATAATAACGCGTCAAAAAACTCGGCGGTTTTTTTAGTTTAGATCAATCGCATCGTCACATTAAGAAAAGCACAATACGCTTATCAGTGCGATGCGAGACATTGCATTCTGCAGTATACATATGCATATCGCATGACGCGTAAACCACACGTCGTAGCAACCGCTAGTTTGCCGAAGGCGGAATAAAATCGCGAGAGAACTAATTGACCCACTAATTAACCTTTCCTCACTGCCAGCGTTCTCAGTCATGTACATACTTTTTCTTCATTCATGATGTGCAAATATACAGTTTTAACATCCTGCATTGCTGTCCCAGTTTATAAATATGTTTTGAATCGACTATCCGCAATTTTCAAACAGGATAATTAATAGAATGAAAAAAAAACCCTGTCTTGTTGAGATTTGTCATTTTTTAACTTATTAATTGAAAGATGCCTTTCATAAGAAGCCATTTAACTACATAATTTAACGTATAAGTATATAAAGATTAATTTCTATTATCTCTCGTCCACAATCAGCGATTGACCAGATTCCAAAATTTGCATTCAAAGTTCCTTAAAAATGTCTGTAGTGTCTTCAGTCATGCAGAAATAATCTGGAATTTTTCTCCGGATAAAGAACTCGATATGAAAAGGATTAATTGGTAGTTTATCGCCGGGGCGTTACGGGTATTACGCAGGTCTTACATTATCCGCGATAAACGCGTTCATCAATTACGAGAGTGAGCGTGGCGATAGGTTGAAATATTTCGCGGCGTTTCATTAGACGATTTCCTCGATCGTGTAACCGCCTCTAATCGACGCTCGGTAAATATAGCCCGCTCCGAGCTAGCTTGCCGGATATAAATTGTAGCCGCGCGTTTCACATTCTGGATTGCGTATGGAGCAAAAGTCGGAAACGAGACAATGCACCGCGAGCGTAACCGAACGATCGCATTGCCATAAATCGCGATGGATTACGCGCAGTGCGTTGTAACGTGCTGCTCCCCGGAGGAATTTATTTGCAATCACGGGGTGAGATTATTTAAAGCCTTATTTACGTCGAAGTATATTCTCGAGCGTATAAAAGATGCCTCAGGATTATGCTTTCTTCACGGTAGGAATATTGAATTTACTAGGATATTCACGAAGCTTTACTTTAAGTAGCTTTATAAATATTATAGATTTCATTTTATAACTGGTCTAATTGGCAGTTACATTGATCTCTTTCATGAGCTTATGAATTGGATTTGCGATATCGTAACAAGTGATACATCGACCTTTTATGTAAGAAGTCAAGTGGATTAGAATCCATATCAGTAGCCAGCGTTTTGAACTCCACTGCCGATTATACTGAATGCCTTTTATGATGTTGAGTCAATTAAATTCTTCCATCGATTTTAACACGTTGAAATAAAATTAAAATTTTGCAAAAAACGCAGACTTGTTAACCTGCTGCTATTAAACAGCACAAGATCCTAATCTCCGCTGCACTAACTGATCGTTAATAAATCGTGTGGAAACGAACTAATCGAGAACAGAACATTCTTACTTTCGCCCGACATCCCTCACTAACGAACAAAAAGCGCGAAACATCTTCGCGACGAGATCGCACTCTACTCTCGCGATCAAGATCCAAGCGTCGCTGAAATAAATCGCGATCTCGTCTCGTAGATCTGCTCTCTTCCCACGAGAGCCTCCCCCGCGCGCACACGATCCTTGGGAAGATCGGTTGGCGATGATAATGCCAAGATAGCGATCAGTATCTCGACCGGAGGTTCCATCACTTTCTCCGCCGTGTGTACACCTATACACAGTGTTTCAGGAAGAAGTGTCATATATGCGGAAGCTGCAGGGTATCCCGCCGGGGAAAAAGTTCATATAAATGGAGGTGCAGTTCCGCAGTTATGGAACTGAGTGGATATAGTAAATAATGTTAAGTGGGCACTTAAGAGTAGTTTTCGAGAAGATGCTCAAACGTGAATTGCATTTTTCTCGATAAACACTATGGCAATTATTATTTCATCAATTCGTAGAGAAATACTTTACAAATCGGAGAAGCTCTCTTGAAAGATCACATTGAATTAATTTGCAATTCATTGATTCTGCGGTCTGTATCTAAGTTTCCCTAAGCATCTCTTTCCTGTTTAAGCGGCTATAATTTTCTGATTAGCGTAGAATTTATCGCGTTCGTATTAATAAACTTTTTTACTCAAGTTTTTATCGAGACTATCTGTTCTGGTCTTCATCGCGTCTTTGTTTTGGAACGCTTTGTATGTCACAACGAGGCCAGATGCCGCGATTAGAAGGCGACCCGACAATCGACTTTTAAGTTTCCTTCCTGACATCTTCTAGCCAGTCACGGAGTCAACGCTTGTGACGTAATTCCCTTTGAGTCAACCGATACTCTTGGCCGTTGCACTTTAGTGTGTTGATTAATGTTTATCGAGATCGATACTCTTCGAAGTGCCCGCGGGCCGTAAATGATTTTCCGTGGTCATTACGTAGGCAGGAAGAGCCTGGATAGTGAATTTTAAGCAGCCGCCTCCTTGCTCCTTTGAAAGTCAACTTTAACGAGAGACTGCGCTGCTTGATGAAGATTGCAGCAAAAACTGTTTAAAATTTATTCGTAAGATAAAATTAGCAAAAATGTAATGATAAGAGATTATATGCAATTTGGATTTTTTTTCAACTTTAGTGATCTGAAAATAATAAAAGTATGCAAGCGACGCGATAAATCTCTGATAAAACTCTTGGAAGTCAACGCTACTCGAGAATCCTGCTTCCAAGTTCCAGGATTTAGATGCAGGCGCGTGTATTAATAGAAACAGCTGGGGTGATTTTTAAACGACTGCCGCGGGGACATTCGAGTTTCCTCGAGTTGTAGGTCAGCTCGCAACGGCGAGAGAGATAAATGAAATTTCCGCCACTTTCGCTTGCCCGAGTACTCCTACGTACGACGCGGCGAGATGTCACGATTATAGAAGTCAACTCAACTCGATCGAGTCTTTCAAGCGAGTCTTTCGCGATTGCAAATGAAGGTGACAAACGTGATACAATTTCGATCATTCTCGACACCTCGCTGATCCTTTCATCACAATAATGAAAAACATATACAAACTCCCAAAATAATTTCCAAGTCGTCATTCTATGCGATTATTTAAAAAATGTTAATTTTATTTTGGATATTTAAAACAGAACTAATTTCTAACTAATTTCTTAGTTGTTTACTAAGAGAAGGAAAAGTTGCAAAGTTGTCTGAATATATTAGAGAGTATTTTATCTATCAGTGTTTTAGCTCTATCTTGAAAGTTATAAAAATCACGAAGCTTTGACCGGTCTTAATATATTAGAGAAAATTTTATTGATCACTTATGTGCTTTAATTTTAGATAGCGACAGTACTAATACTGTTATATCACATAGCTAGCAATAAGCATGTCAACTTTCACGTTTTATTCATGTCTTCGCATACCGCTGTCAGACTACTGTCTCACTCCGTCGCCAAATTCCACGTATTCCAACTGTCTGTTGCTTTAGGTCCACGCAATTAAGTCTTTCACGTTACGCTCCAACGATTGCATTCACGAAGAGTTCCGGCATATATCACGGAACTGTATCCTACGTCTATATCATTTCAATGCTTGCATATAGCATGTTTCATATCCACTGAGGCAAACCTCAGGCAAGAATTTTTTTTCATAAATTTCACATCGAGTGTCATCATTTATTTTATGCTATTAATTAAATATCATCTATCAAACTTCGGATTAAATTCTTGCTATAAGATTCATTTGTAACCAATTAAAAATTCAAATTTCATCTATATTTAATAGAAAAATTCATGTGCGCGTAGGAGGATTATTTATAACAGGCGAGTTTGATAATTCCGCATGACAGCTGCAGGCTCACACGGCTTGAGACATCCTGTACATTCGATCCGCGGCAACTTTCCTTGCGAGCGCGTAACATTGTAAAACTGATGGCAGTTCGAGCGCAGTAACGTCGCTGACAAGCGCATTAAAAGGCCGCGGGACACTTCTCGTTTGTTCAAGTACAACCTTTCGTATACCGCGCAACAATACTTCCGCGTGTCGACGTATCTATTAACATAACAACGCGAGGAAAATTAATCCCGCCGCCGCCGGTGCCCGCGAGGAACTTTCCTCCACCATTTCTCCCGTTCCACCGTCATCTGCCAGGTCCACGTTCGTGTGACCTCAACGCGCGTGCCACCTCCTCCGCATGCAACGTCGTTCTCTTAAATGCAGGCGCATACTGGCATCGCATGCCGCGCAATCCACGGCGCAATCTACGCAGGCCAAACCCGCGTTCCTGGTCCTGCGATTGAATTGCGCTTCTCTCAAAGCGCGGGAGCGAACGCGCGGAATGAAGACTCGGAGAAGTTGTGATCCTTTTTTCTATCCGCAAAATTCGGACCGATAGCAAAGGACATGTGTCTTCGATATATTTTCTACATTTTTTAATAATAGATATTTATTACTTGGATTGTGTTTCTTGTTAATTTTTCGTCGCAACGCCTTATTATTTGCAAAAAATTTGTAATTAATCTTCAGTGGGCAAAGATCAAATTGGATTTAATTTGACATTCAAGTATATTATTTAACTTGTTTTCTTCCGTCTACAATGCTACTATAACTTTCATTTACGACAGGAAATGGTACTTTTTTTCCGGTCAAAAAGTTATTTAATCAAAACTACAGCTATAAGTCATTGTAAGACGACCGAGGCAGATTAATCTTCGTACCTAACATTTAGTTAACATTAATGCGCGGTAATAAACAAGGATTATTAATACCTATTGGCAATAAAGTATGCTTGATACGAAATCGGGGATCATTGCGCTTGTCGGGAGAAATATACGATCGTACCTCGGCAGCCGGCAATTATACAAGCCTATAAATTAATTGCGTTAAAAGAAGACACTCTCTGGTAATTAGCGATTTATTTTCCGCATCGAGGAAACGTGTTCGCCACGTTAACCTTTCCCGAGTCAAACTCGTTTTTCTAGCTTTCCGCTCAGCGATCTATCCATGTTGCATATTTCATTTTGCTGCGCAGTATATGGTAAAAAATCGATCGCTTTTTCGAAGGGTCCTTTTTCGCACTCAATGAATAGTTTGCAAAAAGGTTTTGTTATGTAATTAATCGAACAAGTGTTGTTAGCTCTACATTTTTACAGGAATTTCAATTTGTCGCATTTTTTATTTTCCACTTTTTGTCCCTTCTTCGTCGAAATGATTCTGCTGTGCAGAAATGACGTTATAGATGACATATGTCAGTCGGATTATGTATGCGTCTGATATTTATTATTTATGTTTTTCCGACCGTATGCAGCATGTGAACTTAAATCGGCTTTGCTCAGTTTGTTCGATCAATCGACGTTGCACGCGAAGTGTATCAGTGTCACAAGAAATGACCGCGCAAGTATGTGGGACAGTTGATTGATCGCCGTGAAAATATTTAATGGTCGTCAATTAAGGAAAGGATTTGCCGCGATCGCCGTCGGCTCTTTTCGTTGGCGCGTTTCATCACAGGAAGTGCACCTGTAGCGCGGCTTTTTAATTCGTCGCCCGGTAAAGCCTCTTTAATGCGTCATGCCGATTCGCTATCGGAATTAGAAAGTCATCGATGCGCCGCAGGCAAAAGCGGTAAGAGAGAGAGAGAGAGAGAGAGAGAGAGAGAGAGAGAGAGAGGGGGGAGGAGATATTATTTCAGGGCCGTTCATTCTTTTTCCCTCGTCGAGTTTCCTGAATTTTCCGGGCTTCATTATATCGCACAGTTAATAACGATAATATCAGCTTTAACTTTATTTCTGAAGAATTTAATTTCCATGCAGATTCTTAGAGTAGGAATCGACATGTAGATAAAGCGGAAAAAGCGTAATGAAGAAAGAAAAGGAATACGCGAGGGAAGAGGACGGGTATCGTAATTGCACGATATGTTAGCGAAGCGTGCATTCACGTCGATTTTTAATGTGTACGACGGTGGCAGTTACAAGATACGGCATGTAATGGTACACGGGAGTAATTAAACGGCGTATTCGCCGCCGTTCATTAAGCCGCGATAACGTAAATTACGATACTATAAATTAATAAACGTAAGTAAGGCGGCCATTTGCGTCGTAGACACGCGAGCGATTCAAATTGACTCGTTAGATGTGCGCCACAAGAGTGATCGCCCCGATATCCCGCTTGCGCACGCTTTATTTATGGGCCAATAACGAAAATCTCTTATATAATAGAATTCGCATTTACAATAGTAATTGAACAGGTGTGTGCGAGGGGCTCGCATTGCCCCGCGGGCATGCAAATAAATATGCATGGGCAATTTAAATTATTATAAATGATTGATTGTTGCGTGATGCGGAATGATTAGATTTACGCGGCCCACATTTAAGTATCTAACAAGTATACGTGATATCTGCGCGGACTATCTCGCCGCCAGAGAGAAATACTTCGCTGCCAGATCGTTTCGACCAATTTAGCGAAATTTAATGGCAATTTATACTTTTCACATCTTAATTTTAGTAATATCAATTTGATATTTTAATGCGAATTGCACAAGACTGATAAGATAAGATTTATATATTGCAATAATAACGGTAAACACTTGGAAAATGTGATCCGATGTATCGCTCTCGTTTCTAATGGAGTCAAACGCGAGCGGTAATCATTTTTGTGACGATTTTTTCAGAAACTAGATTAAGAAAATCTTGCGATTTTATCGTGAGCGCTTTAATCCGAGCTCCGAATGCACCGCGTGCAATTCATTAGTGCGCACGCATGCAACGTGCGCAAAGATCTCTATCTGCATCCGATTTGCGCGCTCGAGAAAGTTGCTTTACGAGAATCGCGCGTTTTTCATCGCTCGGAGCGTACATCGCGCGAAGTCATTTCGCGCATAGAGCGATATGGATATCCGAAAAATTCTCACAGCCGACCGACGAGCCTCGATACGCGTGGGCGATACCACCCGTCCCTTGCGTCTCTCTCTTTCTCTCTCTCTTTCTATCTCCTCCTCTCCCTCGCTCCGATCGTTCTCTCTAAACGAATACACCGATAATAATCCGTATTCCGTATCGTTAGGTTGGGTCGTGTTACGTAAGCCGTGGCGGCCTTGCATTATAGCATCATAACCATTCATCCTGTCCGTTCACCTGCAATGCGCCACACAATTTGTCCCGAGCGAACGATAGACATGCACTGATCTATAGGGCGTTCTGTCCATCATGCGCTTTCTCTCAACTGTGTAGATATCAGACAGCAAGCTGAGAAAATTGTTGCTTTTTTCGATGTTAAGATATGAGTAGTTTTGCAGTCGCAAAGGAATGGCATTCTGGCTCTCGCGAATTAAGCTTTCAGTGTAAGAGAATAGACGACAAAATCTTTTCTCGAGTAATATTCAATATTCAGTATTACAATTTTTTTATATTGACGTTTCTCAAACCTAAAAAATTAGCAGAATTTTAATTTAAAAGTTAGCTATCAATTTCTAATAATTTATTAAAAATTCATTCCGAGGAAAAGTTGATTCTAAGATGGCAAATAGTTGACAGGAATTGCACGTTACTTGGGATATGCTATATATCTAAATGCATGTATCCATTAGTGAGCGAGAAATGTTCCGTGCCGAAAACGAAGGCGCATAGATTACCCGAGAAATGTGAAAGAAATGCTGTGATCCGTGAAATAGATCCATTGACTTCCAATCATAGAATTGGTTCACTGGATAGCCACAGTATGACACTGTTCCATATTACAATTTCTGAGAATAGTTCTGCTCCAATAAGAACTCAATGAAGGGGAAATGTAAAAACTTATGCTTTACTTATATGTTAAAATCGTCATTACTACAAAATTTCTATAGAAATTTCTATAAAGTTAATCATATGTCAAAAATATAAAACAATGAACATATTTAGCAATAAAAAAATGTAAATAAAAATGCGTTGTAATTGTAAAACAAGCAGAGGAAAGAGATGGAGATTACAAAGAAAAAGAAAAACTGCATATTAAGGAATTAATGCGTCACTTTTGCGAGACAAGAATGAAATCGCGTGGTTTAATTCGACCTATAGCGCATTCGCACACCGGAAACGCGTAGCCTACAAACTCAGTAGCTCGTAGACAATTGGTCTGTCGCAAAACGGTCGAGGACGATGAAAGAGGTCGGCGAAGATGGCAATTGTGGTGACCTGGATCCGGTATCAACCGGCGATTATGCGAGACAATCGGAAAATTCGCGTCTAATAACTCGATCGCGGCGCAATTAAGTGCATAATTAATCGATATTTCTTGGCAATCGGCTTTTGGTGTTCGTTACGAGTGCTAATGTCGCCATTAGTCTCGCTGCCATAACATTTGCAGCGACTAAAAGGACAACAAGCCGGATCCGCTTGATAAGCGCCATAAATTTCGCCTGTCGCCGCAGCGACGTGCATTAACGACCATTAGAAAATCGTCGTCGAACCGGTTGCATTGCCGTCATTGATACTTTCGTTATTCCGTAATAAACGAAGGATCGCATGTTACGCAAAACGTGGTCGCGCGTCGCGCGCTGCGCTACGCCCGTTTCATAAACACAATAACAACTAATGATAATTTCTTCACTTGTTAAGACGCACAAGACAGACTTGTCAACGAGCAAGTCGAGATTAATCTTTTGTCGCGTAGAGCATCGCATTTTTTGTTCTTGATAGATCTATTTACTGCGAAGTATGTATTGCACAATTGTGTTAACCTACTTATTTCAATGCGATTCTTTTCAAAATGTTTTAATTTCGCTTTTTATATTTGTTTTAAAGATTATAATTGTATGGCTCATTTAATTGTAATATTTCTGTAAGACACAAAACTCACAAAATCTGCGGCTTGCTCGATTCCAATTAAAGAGAAATTTTCTGAAAAATATATTGCACCGTGAAAAATATTTATTCTATGCCGTTGAAACTTTCACATTTTTATCGTCAGTGTCATCTATTTCTGTGCAGGCAAGGTTTATAGCCTATTTTTTAATTGATACATTAGCGTTTCGTTGCTTTATATAAAAAAGAGAGAGAGAGAGACGACTATTTCTCCCGCCGTTTCGACCCACCGCGCATTTAATGCGGCGCGTTAATGATACGCGAATGACGACGAGTTAATATTCCATATAATTGATTCTTAAAATAGCGTTCAGAACGGGTTCTCCTCGATGGCTGGCGCAAAACGATAATGCAACCGAGCCCGAGTAAATAAATCCGCGCGCACCGAACCCTGCAATGTGCCATTAGAGCCGAGCCACCGATTGGTTGCATCAAGACTTGCTCGTCGTAAAGCTAGTGAAATTGTACCCCGTTAACGTACCTCTTAATTGCAAATTGTTTTGTATGACTTACCGATTGGTGATCGCCGCGAATTGTTGAACTACGCCACGCAGAAATCATTTACAGGCATAATTTGGTCCGATTTATATCCTCTCGTATTTCTGACCGCTTTGAATCCCTGCATGTTGCATTAAAAGCGTGAGATGTGGCAGTCTTGTTATCTTGAATTTAGACAGCGAACAAGAAATGTGTACTTGCAATTTCTGAAAATTTTCAAAACAAGAAAAGAGAATTAAATAATATTTAATTATTATATATATAAATGTTTATCGAATAATATTTAATTAATATTGAATGCAAATTTTAAGACGCTTTCTTTCTCGAATTAATGTAAGATATAATCGTAAGACTTTAATGGAAAAATTGTCTAATATTTTCTTTTCTTTTGAAAAAATTTTGGTGACGTCCATGACTCGTCGTTGGCGTCTTGATAAAAAATTTATTAAATTATCGAGCAATAACGGCCGTTGCGATGCGACCGGATTCGTTAATCGACAACACGACCTGATTAAATATTTGGAAGAAGAAACGACGTGTGACGCAAGTGGAAGCTTACCATCGACGTCAGCCGGAACGCCTTCGGAATCCGCAATGGGACGTTCGTTCGTAATGATTTACCGAGCCATCGTTTTTTTCACGAAGACCTCGTTCGGATATTGAGATTTTTAATTCGATCTTACGTAACGCGTAATTAGTCACTCGAAGAATCGAGATCAGATTTGCACTAAAAACACGTGTGAATTTTTAATGCCTAATAATTCAACGTTGATAGCGAAATTAATCGAGTTTTTATGATATAATTAAAGGCTGGAGTTTTATGATAATTAAGAGATAATAAACTTGTTGTTATACAACTTGAGGTAATTCCATATTATAATTTCCGAAAATATTCATATGACAATTTAATCAGGAAATATTATACGATTTTTTATATACGTTTTTATTTACAATTCGATACAATACGACAGTTTGTCTGTAAAGCTCGCAGCTATGCAACCACGTGCAACATACGTCATAAAACTGCAGAGTATTATATCTTTATCGAGAACTGGCCGCGATCGGCGTTATACATAATGGATTATTTAACACCTGGAGACACGAAGAGCGAAAAATTCGTTACGTTTTATATCATCGAGAAAATTCCGCTCGTGACAGTCGCGAACAGTCGCACGCACCGCGCCGCGTTTGCGCTTGTTAATTTATCGAGCAGTCCGTATAAATCGTTCGCTAGAAAAGTGTCGCTTGCATGGCGAGAAAACGCGGCATTCGGTGTCCATTTCTCAGCGGTCCGCTGACCAAGAATTTCGCGCGGTATGTTGTGTTACACATTGCGAGCGCGAACGGCACGACACGGTATCGATAAATAATTTTTGCCGCCGGTGATAAATGCCTGCTGCTGAATGTGGTATTCGAGATGCTAAAACAAAGGCTCTAAATGTTTAGAAGCATGTTAGCCGGAAGAATGAAATAACTTTATGCAAATTTGACAATGGTAGATTTGTCAGTTAAAATTTGTACGGCAATTATTATTCTACGATGTGAACACGGTTCGCTACATTTCCCCCAATATCTCTGTGAATATAAATTATGTTTACTATTATAATTCCCTAGGGATTAGACCGGAGGGTTTCCCGCCTGTTGCCCAACTGTCGGAACAATTTGTCTGACACGTAAACGATGAATTTCAAACAGTCGTAACTGATTGTAAATACGGACATGTACACGATACAGTCTTGGATCTGGGTCGACGTTAAGAGAGAGCCAGTAGAACACGTTCTGGGAGTTAGATTGGATCTCCCATAGACACCCTGTATATTTAAGGTGATCCGACTCGATGATAAGGGAGAGTGATCGATAGCATGGCTGGTTTAACGCCCGTCGTGGAGAAAATTCCGATGTTCGAACTATTGAGCAGTGATTCAAAACGAAGCCGCCTCACGAAGTTATCAATAAAGTCGGCGAGATAAATAACTGAAAAATGTACGATGCGATTAACAAAACGCAGGTGTGTATTATAGCTGATTGGAAATCTATCAGAAATCAATAAAACTGCGTTAATAGAACCAATAAATAACAAAAATTAAAATTGCGGCAATCAATTAAATCTTAAATATGAAATGATTTATAAGAGATAATTTAATTAAGCATGTACCAGAAGAAAATCTAAGATAAAATAATAAAATATTCTCTAAACACTTAATAAATTACTATAATAAATAAAATACTAAATGCTTAATAAATTAATAAAATACTAAAGCAAAGAGATACAGGCGAGCATTTGAAAGTAGAGAGAAAATACTTCTCAGCTTCCAAGGAAGCACAGTTACCTCTAGAAAATCCAAGAGGTAGCGCACGTGCTCCTCGCTTCACGATTCTCCGCGATAACCATAACTAATTGCCGACCGCATCTCAGACAGTTTCTACAGTCATCGAGATATACAAAAAATAACAATGAGACGGAACACCCTCCATCTGCCACCGCTGCCGGGTTAAGAAACAAACGGAACACCCTCGGCGTCGTAAATCGCGGCCCCGATGACTCGATAAGCGTGCGCGCACTCGCGCGCATAAAAGCGCGATAAACTGCCGATCTCCTCAATCGGCGATCATCGATACCGCCGGCTAATGATCACTTCCGGCGGCCAATATCGACGCGCGCGGCGCGCTCATTGATAAATGATTACGTCAGTGACGTCGCGGGGTGCGGGATGGGTGGCCACCTCGTGAACGCCGAAGGACACGCGTGTTCGCGTGTTGTATCGGCGCGAGATTTGCGACCGCGATACCGCCGGGTCGGCCGCGATCAATATGAAGCGAAAGCCGTTGCACACACCGGGCGCGCGTCGCTCTGCGACACCGCGCCGGCGGATCGATCGATCCACCGGCTTATCGGTCGATTTGATCGATAACGCGCGGAGGGGGAAGGAGAAAAAGGAGGCATGGGTACCGCGCGATCGGTCGGTCGATCGCAGGCGTGTGTACCTACACGGCGGGCCGATAAATCGTCGGCGACGCCGACGGCGACGTCACTTCGGCGGTGCCGAGGAATTGAATCGGTCAACGGTGGACGGGCTCGTATGCGCTACCAAGTGATTCTGTAATTCTTTGCACCGTAGTCGTGTCGCTGTACGGACAGCAATATCTTAACACACGTCTCGACGAATAAAGCGAACTTTCTGTGATACCAAACATTCGCTCCGCTTGGAACATTTCATTTCAAATAAAATTAATTAAAACCGTAGCAATTAAAACTGTATAAATTTTTATCCTGCAATAAAGTCATAAAAAGAAAAAAAAGCACGCGTAACTCGAAGTTATTTAGTAGAAATTAAGTATGATTGCGTGATATTACGTAAAATCTGAGATGTATTTATTGAGATCAGCATGAATCGTTACACAATCCATTACACGGAGCATTTTATTTTATTATTCGATAAGAAACCAAATTCGAAAAAGAGCGATAATAAGTTACGAAACTTGCGCGTCGTTTCAACACACTTGACTATCTTGTCTTCCAGTTGAACTGGACTCGATCTCGGTATCTTGAAAGTTTTCGCCCGAGATAGGAGAAAAGAAGTCGCACACGTCTCTTCTCGTAATTCTGTCGGAGAGGCGAAACGAGCTTGTTTCATAATAAGGGACGCTCCTTCAATGCTGAAGAAACGGGGGACTTTAATGCGCGCAACTCGCGCGCAATTACCTCTGCTTTCTAATTCGGGCGCTTGGGAAGACGCTTGTGAAAATGATCCCTTTCGCCGTATTCGTTGTTAACTAACTCGCCCTTTCCGAGGTTCACGATCTCACGAGACTTTCGAATGTTTAGTCTCAAACATACAAACGAAGTAATTAAGCATCTGCATGATGTCATGTACTCGTGAAACTAATGGTTTCTTAATTTGGTAACCTAAATAAAATTACATACCAAGAGACATTTTCAAATTATTTTATCTTTGACGATCTTTAACGTTAAATTTCTTCAGCTTATATTTCAGAAAATTTCATAAAAATAAATTTATGTAATGAAAAGAAGAAAAAAAAACTGATAATGAGAAGCGGTAATTTTGGAAATTACAGCTTCGAATGTTTATGTTGAGCGAGTAAGTCGGTGATTATCATGTTCGCAACATATACATCATTTCAAAAGGTCAAATACTTCATTAAAATTGTCTGCGAAACGCGACGCGTGACCCTTCCTTCATTACGCCGCGAACAAGAGCGACTTTCTCGCGAGGAAAAGCAAGGTTTCCCGGGCTGATGATTGATCTTAACACGAGCGGCTTTGCGTTTTTGTTCGCCGTGACTCAGCGAGCAGCCGCCGCTGAAAGCGACTCGAAAGACGGAGTCAAGCAGTTCTACCTGTTCCCCACGGCCTTGTTAACGAAACGATGAACGTCCGTTCGAGACCATCTTGATGCGGCTTCCGAGAATTTCGTTCCGTTCCTACTAATTACCGGAGGCGTTCTATATTCTCCCGCCTTTTAGAGTCCGTTGATGTTTCTCTTCGCAAAACAATACATTCAACAAACCGGGTCCAGTTTCGATGGAGCCTGATGTATGTGTATGTGTGTGTGTATGTGTGGTCCGGAAAAAAAAATAATCGACTAACATACCCTGCGGTATTTGTTGTTTGGGATCGAATTCAAGAATATACCACTAACCGCTTATTCGAGTATGAAAATACATTTGACGACTGCGGAGAATATAATGCGCTGAAAATAGCGACGCGAGTTTAGCATCGATATTTCCAAGAAATTGACTTTCAAAGCATTGCAATCGAAAGTTCTGGAAACATTGAATATGCGGGCCGTACGAGATGTATCTTGGAACAAAAACAACTGACATTCAGTTATTCGAATAGAATCTTTCTTTTACCAGAAAAAACGGCAAATCTCTAATATTCAAGGTTGATGTTATATTATATTGTCTGAAAATTCAGATAAAATATTTAGAAAATGATACGCGCTAGTAAAATATGAGAAATATCAATCTGAAAGGAAATCCATTTGAAAATCGATTACTTTTCCTTTTTAGGTTCGCGATATCGTAGAGGAGTGCACATGTCCGACACAGTTCCCGATGATCCATGTGGCCGAGGGCAAGTATCGAATTGGCGACACGAAGGTCACGATCTACGTCCGGGTCCTACGCAGTCACGTAATGGTGCGTGTCGGCGGCGGATGGGACACTCTCAGTCACTATTTGGAGAAACATGATCCTTGCCGATGCAGAAACTGTAAGTATCGCGTCCGTTTCATCGAATCATTTTTTTTTTTTTTTTAACCGTAACGATGCAATATGATAAATCTTTCTTCTTGCCCTTTCAGCGCACCGCTCGATGGTCTCAGCGAAACTCATTCAAAAGGCCGGCGGATCTTTCGATCTGGGCAATGCGCAGGTGCATTATGAACGGTGAGTATCACTTTTTTTTTATTACAGTGCAATTTTAATTATATATTCAACGCCAGAATGACACACAATGGCAATGAAATTGAATTTGCTTTCAAATACAGCCAAACATTGAAATCATTAAGTTAAAAGGCAAGTTTCAGTTCTTTTTCATTTCGAGTTGTTTGTAAATATAGCGAATTATAATTATTCTAATATTAAAATTATGCAACGTAAAAAGTCTAGTTTGCCAATATTTTACATTACCCTCGCATGAATTATTCTCGAGATTATTTCAAACAATTAAATAATAAAATTATTATTCTGACTTTTAAAATATTTTTCATGACATTTTGTGTCGTATCATAATTATCGCTACGCCTAAGACCTTATTTTGAACATAAATATCAACCGGTATATGGCATTTGCACCACTGCCTGAGTTATGGAGTTATTCCATCGCGAGACATTCTATGTAGGTATAAGATAATAAAATACGCGGATGCAAGCGCGCATTGTGTGTTACACATACACTGATTGTGAATAACTTACACTACCGTCTACAAGTGCATTAGACTTGCAAAACAGAAAAACAGTCTTTAGGTAAAAGTAGACGACATATATCGTACGTGTCTTAACTTTTCCGACAAATGCGTGCAAAGTATATTTATTAACGCTAGTGATTTTTCCCATAAAATATTCTTTACGTTCGCAAACTTACGGCCGGTGCTGTATAACGTCGTGACATTTCGTCGCGTGCGCGGGAAACTGGAAATTCTCCGTTGCACAGCCGGGTCAGTGCGGCCTGACGATAACGACCGACATCAATTCCGCCGTAACACCCGGCCCGTTGTTCCCACCTACAGATCATCACCTCCGAGAACCCGGCGGAGTTCCGCGTCGAGCGTCGGCTCGGTACAGAATCTGCAATCGGCGCAGCTGCACGCACCACCCAGAAGCATTTCCAGCAATCGCTCGCGATCGCCCACACCTCACCGACCGGCAGCCGGCAGCAAGCAACAGCATCAGCAGCAATCGAGCGACGAGCAGAAGAAACGCTCGAGGAGTCCCACACCGCATAGGAAATTGCTGGCGAGCCCGAATTACCAGCCCGATTTGGCGAAGCAGAGATCAAGGTCGCCGACGCCTAGGGCGAACCTGAGATCGAGAAGCCCGACGCCGCGCGTGGAGCGGAAGAACATAGATACGTCCAAGAGAAACGCCGCGCATAACGAGGAGGCGCGATCGCCGACGTATCACGGGAGGCTTCAGGAAAACGGCCGAGTAAGTTCAATTTTATTCCTCTAGTCAAATGCACCGTTAAAAGGCTGATGTAACTTTTCGAATAGGAAATTTGTAATTTTAATATCTTTCTATGATAAAATTTCGCCACAGTCATAAAAGAGAAATAGTTTTAAGTGAAAATGGACTACATCGTCCTATTCTGACAAATAAATTCAAATAAATTCGTTAATACATTAATGATTTTCCTCACAAATCTGATCGTTCTCATTTACATTCGTGAATGACCTTCTACACGTCACGACATTTCGTTGCGAGCTCGAAAGTGGATTGTAACAAAATAAAATAATTACTTTCGAATTTTTTAACTTCGATATGTCACGAAATCTCACGGCGATCTCTTTGCGTTTGTTCAGGAGAGCGGCCTTAAAGTGCCAGGAGAATTCACTAAGCGATACGTCGTCGAGGGCGGCGTGGCGCGTCGGGCCGTCGAGAAGGACGACACGCCGAAGTACGAGCCGTCCATCTACAATTACAAGTGCAGCGAGGACTCGAGTGGCAGCCGTAGCTCCACGCCGAGCAAGGAGGACCAACCGGCCCTCGAGACTTTCGGCAAGGACGCTACGGCGAACACCCAGAAGTCGCCGCACGGTGACGGCGAGCACTCGGACAATTGCAGCGAGGTATCCGACGAGGGTTACCGAAGCCTCGGTGCTGTCCAGCCGTCCACTGCCAACGGAAATTCCGCCAGCACTCAGGGCTCGCCCACGGTTGCCGATTGTCAAAGTAAGTGGACATCGTACACTCGATATCGCGTTTCGCAATGGGATTTAATCAGAAATTGCTTCTCCGTATTATCGCCACTGTTCGCAAAATAAGACGGTCGTTTTTTTTTTTTCTTTTTTTGTTTTACATCCGAGAATAATAAAATCGATCTTATTCGGCGAAATTGATGTAGACTCGCGACATTTGTTTCCGTTGGTAATGAATGAAATACGGCGACGCGTTGATCAGATTCGAGTGCCCAACGTTGGGACGTTTACGCTCGCCATCACGCGAGCGAGTCATCGAATTTAATAAGAGAGTGCGCGGAGAGACGAGGAGGGAGGGAGGAGGACGTCGATGCACGATGTGCCGGCGCGCTCGTTGAACAAACGCGCATTGTGCGGCAGACGATCGAGGCGATGTCGCGTGTCGAGGCGCGAGACGAGAAAAAAACTCGTGCTGATGCGAATCGAGAGATTAAATTCGATTACGGTGACGGGGCGCGCGAAAATAGAGAGAATGAGATCGCGTGTGCGTGCGGCGCGAGCGGAATTTAATACTCCGCGCGCGCGACGTTTATCTCCGCCTGTCGATCTCGCGGATATCGACAACGACGAATTAATTCGCTCGTTGAGACGGCACTTTGTGCGACGATAGATAGAGACGATAAATTTTCTTTGTCAAGAGGAAGGAGAGATAATACGCACAGAGAAAGTTGCTCCGCGTGAAAAAGGCAAGACAAACGCGCGGAATACGTGAAAATATGAAACCTTGAGAGTAATTTTTTACATATCCACTTAAACCGTTAGTTGCCTTGTATAAAAAAAAAGGCAGATCGATCGAGATACGTAAAAAATAAAATCTTGAAAATCAGTTAATCTTTTACGCATTTACTTTTTACGTTCTGTGTCAAGTATTTACTATAATAGAACATAATAGAATTTTATTTATATGAGTTTCTTCTTTTTTTATTGTTTTATCTTTCCCTTTGCTGAAATCATTTCTGAACATTACGATGCTTCTATTTAGAATTCAAGGAAAATACATAGGGATCTCGTCAGATATATGGTGAGAGCCTGATTTAAATATAATCTTGTGAATTATTGACGGTATTTTCTCGAGATTTAAAACAGTGTATTAATGCTGTTGTTATAAGCTAAGAAATAATTTGACAACAGAAATCGTGGAGATCCGAAAGTGCCGTTAGTTTATAATACGCACGTTTAAATGAGCTGGTAAAAGCGATCTTGCAATGAAAGTCTAGTTTGCATCTCTAGTGCGATCGAACTGTCGCATAAATCCCATGCGATTTACATACAATGTGCACAAATTATTGAGAATTCATACGAATCTACACGCATACACGCGCGCGTCTACTACTTGAACGTCTCGTATTAATTACGCACCGTTGACGTGGGATCGGGCGGGCCTTTATCGGCTTATCAAGGACCGTCCTGCCAATCGAATCTGACAAAAGCCGTCGCGCTCGAGATTTCGATGGTGGCTCGCGATCGCGTCTCGCGTATTTTCGGACGTACGAGGACGTCGTCCTCGCCAATTCTCTCGGGCTCTCCGCAACTCGTTCGCGAATACCTGACCCGACATTTGGACCACCCGGCCGACGATTAATATTCAAAGTACACGGACACGTAGCACGCGTTATAAAACCGCGCTCCGCATGGGCCGGGCTGACATTTAGCCGGTGTGCCGGCGAGCGCCGATTATGCGAGAGATCGCTCGAAGCGTGGGCGATCTCCAACAACCTGTCCTCGGAACAATCGCCGCCGGTCGATCCTCGATAACACTCGTCGTACGCTCTCGCCTTGAACACACGCAAGTGTTCATGTACTCCGAGGTACTTGACTCACTTGACGCGGTTGACGCATTGCCGCAAGTGGAAAAAGTCAGCGGTGGTCGGCCAGCCGCGCAGCGCGACCCGCTTCGATCGTCCCGATGCTTTTCCTCGCGGCGAGTTGAACGGACTAGGACAATTCTAGCTTAACTCGGTGACCGGAACGCTTTTCACTTGGAGTGACGTGGAAATAACAACTTTTTTGAGGAAAAACAACTCTTTTGCTAGAACTCGAGCCAAATCGCGGTGACGTACGACGTAAAAGATATATGTATGTCTGTTTTTCACTGACTAAATTTGGAACATTGCACTTGTTTGCAATTAAAATGTGTCTTTAAATTTGTATAAAGTATATATAATGATGGCTCTTCTCATTTATTATTATAATTATTTTCTATTTTATCACAAAAATAAGTATTTCTAATTTTTTTTAATTTTTACTTAAAAATTCTATTATTCAATCTATACAACGATTATTCAGAGATGCTTTAAGATATAAAATTTTTTACAAACAATAATATATTTTCTTCTGTATTTGCTCATTGACTCATCTTTCATTCTCGTTGCATCGTCGAGATAAATTTTCGCGTTATATTTTGCGAAGAATGAAAAAATGGTCCAGAAGTTCTAAGCAACAAATCTCTTATTGATATTTACACGAAGTCACCGGAGGCGATCTACGATGACTAATTTATTTACATCGATATCTTTAATTTATGCGATGGCGCTAGAACGCGTATATTTCGAAGACATGTAGCGAGATACTTGACTTGTTTTACAGCGATGAAATATGCACGCAACGTACCTACTTTCCGATGTACTTTACATCACGTTCGCGATGCCTGAACGTTCCGCATCGATTTCGAAGGAGATTCGCGTTCAGTCAGGCGAGAAAACTCCTTGGCATCGAGAGTAAAAACAGAAACGCGCGGCGATTAAGATGGTCAGGTGAGACAACCGTGAAAGTGCATTAAGACCGTAGCGAAGAAATTTTTTTTACATACTTAGAGAATTAAACTGACTGTTCACCGGAGGTTTGCCTCGGAATTGCGAATATCATTTCTTAATTATTTCAATAATCACGTTAGATTCGGACGGACTTAAGCAATTAGCAAGAAAGACTGAAAGTTAAGAAACTATCTCGCAAGAAGTTAACTTTAAAGCATGTTCGTTTGTCACGTCATGCATGAAGCACTGCCCAAGAGAATTGGATCTGACAACGATGTGCAATTTTTTGGGGCAGCGAAAGAGATTTCGCGATTTCACTGGATTCGTTCCAATGCTTCCGAGCGTATCGTCGTTATTTGGCAACCTTCAACGCAACACATGGTAGTTTCCTTACGATTCTTCTAAGACAAAGACAAACTATTAATTTCCCTCGTAATGTTTTATTGCGTTAGTTTGCAAAACTATTTATTTTTGTACTAAAACTATTCTCTTTCACAAAGGATTAAAATTCTTTTGTGAAGACAAAACTATATGGATTCAATGATATATGAAAGATTCAGAAGATACGCGAAGATCTATAATTTGCTCGTTATAAATCATAAATCTCGTAAATTATACGCTTATTCATTTTTTTATGCTATAAAACGCCTTATATGATATTGGACGGATATCATGATATCGAACCTAATATTAATTGGATTTAGCATGCACGTCAACGCAGGTTTCTTCGCAACAGATTCAATTCGTAATTCATTTGCGTAATTTTAATAACAAGTTCCAAGGACTCGTTAGATCGATAAAGCTGAATCCGGTTTGACCAGCAGCGTGTTACTGGGACGAGATCTCGAAATAGATTTTCGATTCCTGGATTTTAATTACGGCTCGCGCGCAAATGTATGTATATCTGCCGTAACTCAACAATCTCAAACCGGACACGTTAATATTTATGCGACATTTTTGTGTTTACGCCAATTCGCGATCAGGATTTAAAAAAAACGCTACACGTTATCGATAGCTTGATCGACTGTTATAAACTGACGAGGGTTGAATTTAATGTAGTCGGTGAAACGTATTCCAAGAAATCAGTTTTTTTCGTCAAAATAAAGAGGAGATTCGGCAAATATCGTTTTCTTGTTTACGTTTGTCCGAAAGGAGTCAATGCCATTCTGCTATTCTCGTGCGTGGCATCGATACATGAATTTAAAAGTCTAATTTCTCTTCTTCGGCAAAAAATGGACTTTCTCTGCGGTTTAGACCGTGGGTGCGTACAAAATGCGCGAAAACAAAGCGGGACAACATGCGACACGATGACATCAGCTGATCAGAGAAACACGAAAGCCGATATTATCTACGAAATATCAAGGAATGAGAGTTTTAAAGCGAAAAATGATAAAATATTAAATTTAGCATAAAAGCCAAAATTGTAAAATTTTCAATCATTGTGACTTACTGCAATGTGTACGTTTCATTGGTTTTCTTATGAAATCTAAATTTCACAAGAAAGTTTCAATTCAATTTTATTTTCTGCAATGAGTAAACATTTTATGTTCTTTTATGTAATTTGATAATAAAAATCTTGTAATCGTCCGAATAATATTCATCAGTACGACATTAATAGCATATTAAGCAATGTAATGAGTGTGAAATATACGATCAGTAATTAGTGTATAATGTAACATAAGTCATGTTAAATGGATGTGATATAGTGGCGTCTATAGAAACTTTCACATAACGTGTTACGTAAAAATCATGTAGCGACAAAAAGCGCAAGTTCGTGTTATATAAAGCAACAGAAAAGTCACGGTGACAATTCGCGGACACTTGAAATCTCGACGAAAAGAATGTTCATTGGCTTTTAAAATTCGTTGTTGTCTTCGACCTATCGTCGCAGGTGTATCGTTCTTGTCGATGCAAATCGACCAGGACCCACAAGTCGGTTCCAATTATGTCGAAGCCCGTTCCTTCAACTCGCCCACGCTAAATATGCTAAGCGTCACGGCTGGACCGATCGTTTCAATGATCACCGATTTCTCAATATCCTAAATCACGCGAAAGTTGACATGTTGCGGTGATGAAAAGAAAAAAAATCTCCCGAATCCAAACGCGGGCGTTTGTCATCGAAAATGTCACCGCAACAGCGTGCTAATGTGTCGCCACGCGGAAATGACGAGATTGGAACGATAATTACACAATCGTGTAATGATTTGCTTTTATATAATCGGTGGTTTCTAGCTGTTGAAAATGATATGAACGGGAGGCGTATAATTTTTTCCCGAGCTGTCCAGTTGCGGTTAATTAATGAGCTTCGCCAAGCTCATTAACTTCATTTTAAACGCCACAGTCACAATTAGTAATAAATTCACTTAAATAATAACTCTGCTGTTATGAAGATGATAATATTTTAACAAAATTGTCATTGCAATTCAATAAATAATAATACTAACATTAATTCAAGAGAAAAATATAAAAATCGATTCTCTGTTTTATTTATTTACCAAACGCAATTAACTTCAGTTATATGCTTACTATATATGTAATACATTTTATATCTTTTTAATACTCGAAAAAAGGCACACACAGAGAAAGGCAATTTATGTCTTCCGTGAACGTTTTCAATTATCCTTGAATTATTAAAGCTGTTTTTCTTAGCAATTAATGCCGAAACAAACAACGGTAATTAATCGCGAGTCTCAGATTCAGCGTAAACACGCGGTTTCGCTTTTCCTGTTTCAGAGCAACCTCCAAAAACGGAGCCCGAAGAAAGATCTGGCGTGGAGACTGACAGTATCGAGACCGGATTACGCAAGGTGGTGCGGAAGGACAGACTGGCGAGCCCCTTACGAATCTCCTCTCCGTCCAGAAGCGTGGCGTCCTCGTCGACAGGCGACAGGACGCCACGCGCCGGTTCCATCGTGCGCGAGAGCAGTAATCTGTCGAAAACATCGTCCGATAGCAGGACACTCAAGGACAACAACTCGAGCCCGGAAAGCAGTCCGTTGAACCGCGGAGGGATAGGAACGATTCGCAACAAGAGTAACGGAAGCTACGGCACGCTGCGGAAGTCAACTCCGACCGGAAGTCTCAGCAAGGCGTCCTCGCCGATACCCAAGTCGCCGAGATCGCCCGTAAGCGGTAGCGCTACGTGGAACGGCCGGCAGACCAGACGGCGGGCCAGCATTCAGTCGGACACCTTCCTGGATCCAAAGTCCACGCCGGTCACGTGCGCCACGACGCCGAGTTTCTCGCGGAAGAGCCCGGGAAGGCAGAGTCTGCAGTGCCGGCCGAGTCCGAACGGCGGGATTCAATACGACCGGAACGGCAGGAGGATCCGAACGTCTGCCGCGGGGACCGGCTCGCTCCAGTCATCGCCCACAAAGGTAACAAACCCATTGCTTGATCAAATTCTCCAGAAGCTGGGCGATTTGAAGGACGAGCGCGAGATGGTGCAAAAGCTGCAGGGTCTCCTGAGGGATTACCGGGCCCACGCGACCGACGGCGCCGAGAATATGGAGTTCGCCAAAGTATGGGTGGACAGTAACGGGACCATGACCGTTCCCCAGGACGTTCCCCAGGTGTCGGTCAGCCCCAGGAAAGACCCGAAACCTCAGGAAGGATTCTCGAGGATCCCGGTGCCCCGCGCCGTTCCCTACAAGAGACCGATGTCCGTAGCGTCGGACAGCGTTTGAGGGTGGTCTCTTATCCCCTATCGGCCGAGTCTTGACGAGAATCGAGGTCTGTGGACCGGCTGTAGCCTTCGTGCGTTAGGCTAAGTTAGGCTGATCGGATCGGTGCTGACGTCAGTGAGGGCAACCAGGTATGCACGAGTAATTGCGTCTCTTGACTAACCGCGCTTGATTCTTCATTCAATTTGATAGATGGGTCGGACGTCTCGATCGCAATATCGGATGAGAAGGAGTATACGTTTCCTAGAATATTGCGGTCTAAGGATTTGAATAGGTTTTAGAAAATACTTGAGGAATTCAGGGATTTGTAGCATATAGAGATTTGTAGAGGCAAAGAATTAAAAAAAAAAAAGAAAAAAAAAGAAACAAAAAAGGCAAAGTGTCTATGATAAAGACTGAAAGCTGCTAATAATAAGTTTAGACATTCTGAGACACAAAGTCGTATATTTTAGATATCCAATGTCTGAATGTTTATACAGTCTAGTGCTCAAAACTTAAAAAATCCTGAAAGTCGAAAAATTCAAGATCTCAACATCTAGAAATTCGGAAACCGCGAGAGCTGAGTCTCGAAGAATCCTAAGAACAATGCCCTTGTCGCGTGCATGTTTATTTTACTGTCATCGAGTTATCGTCGTCGCAAACAGTACGACGCTTAGGATATGGCTTTCTATTTCTGCTCTTCGCCTACGCCTTCAACAACCATCATCGCAGATCGAAGACGTCCGACCGTAGAGTAACTTAACGGGCCTTAACGGTACGGGGTCAATCAGTTAGTAGCTCTTAGTAGTCACGTATCGGGGTGGTGCTTAGATGGTGCTGAACAACGAGACGACGTTTACGACAGCCAGCGAAGTGAAAGAGTGAGAGAGAGAGAAAAAGAGAAAGGATAATGGTGGAGTCGGAAACTCGTCCCGCGGATAAATTTTCAGTTGATTAAAGCGGAATCAAAAATGAGCAATTAGCTGCGGCGAGTTCTTGCGTTAATCGCTTGCCAGTCGATTTATTTCCAGTCGCTTAATTATATCCTATACGCTCATCGGTTATTGGATTTGAAATGATAATCGTTAGATTATCATGCAAAATTTTAGAGTGCGAAATAAAATTTACAACAATAAATTTCTTAGTTTCTTTAAGTTTTTAACCACTGTGTTGCGAGAAATTAGACAAACATTGATTCGATAACTTTTCTACGTTGAAAACCCTGGCAATTTTCGTTCAATTTTATAGCATTTTACGTAACAAAAATCAAAGTATGGTATTTTAAGAGTTAATACGACCGATCGATGGCGCCGATCTTCGAGATCATCAGGAGGATCGGCATTGTCGATTGTTGAAAGATCATCGCAATTGCTCGGTCCACTTTATCGTCGCCAATTGGGCGGCACCTAATCATTTTTATTTAATTATATAGTCTATCGATTGTATTTATTAAAGATGATTTATTTACGCGTTACGACCTCGCTATGAAGGAGAGGAAGAGAATGAAAAAGAGAAAGGAACCGAGGAGAAATAGCCGAGAAATAGTTGAGTGGATATTGAAGAAGATCGGATAAAAGAGAGAGAGGATTCCGCTCGCGGATTCTTCGGAATGATGATAAATCAAACGAAAATCCCCCCCCCCCTTCCCTTTACCCGCCCAACCTAAAACAGACTGCATTATGTAGATAGCGACGTGTGTCGTCGGACAAATGCCATTCCAGTGTTTAACTGTTTTTTATACCAAACGCGAGCGTAGCGCCAAGTTTTGTACCAAGTGTCTTAGTAACGGATTAAGGCGGAAAGAAAAGGGTTTATTTTGTCGACGGGAGGCACGGAAGAGGAATATTTTTTAGTATCATGGTATATGCAAACAGACGGTCATTATACTTCGGCTGCGAGTAGGAACGTTTCCGATATTCGGACGATAACAATATCTTTTGTCCGTTCGTTTCCGTCACGCTGGAGCTCTTCGAGGAAAGTCTCCTTTATAATCGTTCGCTAAGTATACGGAAAGAAAGAATTTTGCTATTGCAGTGATGAGAATCGTGGCCGCTGTTGCGTATTAGAAATGATAGCGACAAAATTTCGCTACCATAACCATAATATTAATTCGATCTATCGGCAAAATCTGTTTTATTGACAGAATAGATAAATTTGGTCAAGTAAAAATAACTTATTTCTAACAAGTACATTTTAATATTGCGACGAAATTGTTGCTGCTAATACATATTTGTATTGCCAAATCAAATTGTTATAATAGCGATATAATTTGCCAATTTAGTAGAATTATTTTCAACAAATAAATTTAGTATTCGTAACAAATCTTTTGCTGCCCATAAAATAATTAATACATCTTGCCCTGACAGCGTAAAATTCGCTGTGCCAAGTTCTTTTTTTCCGTGTACATACCTACGTTATATGCCGATCATATAGGAAACTTATGAAAATCGAGGCGAATTTCTCAAGCGGGAAATCCTCTCAGCCGAGATGGATTCGTACCTTCTTGCCTTATTCGGAATTCGAATGATTTCCTACATCTCGCGTATAACATCGTCGTGTTTTCTGTACATGCAATACGCATACACACAAGCTAACGCTGCCTGTAAATACTTTCGCGAGCAGTTTCGGCGGAGGATCATTTACTCGGCTATTACAATTAAATTGATCTCTAGTCTGTAGACGGCCATGGTGTGTGTGTATCACTTACGATTAGTTCGCTTCGAAAAAAAGTTCGCGCAACGATGGTTGGCGAATGCACACGCGTGACGGGTAGTCGGAGAAAAAAAGAAAAGATAGGCGGACTTACCCGGTCTGACGGGACTGGAGTTCGGTGCTGCGCGGTGCAGGGCGTTTTCATATTCTGTAAATATAATGAGTACATTGTTAGAAACATATCTTCGTTTTTAAACCGTGTAAAATATGTTTTACTAAGTTAAGCTAAGTTGACTTAACCCTTCGGTAATCATCGTCACGATTAACACGGGTTATTTGTTACGCCTCGTTAGTTTACTATATAAGATATGTATTTTTATATATGAAGTTCTCGCGTATCGTTATATAAAAGAGCATTAGTATTAGTGTGTGAAGAACGCTTCGAAAAGTAGAATGAACAAAATCCAAAGTCGCTTCAATGAAAATGCAAGTGATCGCGATATCACGTGACAAAAATTTTTTGTCTTCACTCGGAGTGAATCTTTACACGAACGAGCTCATACGAAAGTTCTCATTTTCGCCGAGAATTGAGTATCCGTTATTGAAGGGTTAAGTACGCCGAGATACTAAATCACCGAACACCATTCTCAGCGGAAATCAGGAATAGCCGAGCACTAAAAAAAAGGTTCACTTGCAATTAGCATATGATGCGCGCAATAATAACTTCTGTGGAATATCAATGTAAACGATGGTGTTATATTTTTCTTAAACCATTTCTCTTCGAACTGCCACCGATTCTTTAAACGTTAGGCACTTCAATCGATATTATCGTCATTTGCATATTTTCCAATCTTGACCTAGAATAAAAATGCACGAGAAAAACGATATTTGTTCACATATTGGAAAATTGCACGATGGCGGTGCAGCGTAGCAGTGTCTCGAGTATTCGCGCATCGATATTCGATAATCGGACACGTTTGTCCAAAACGATCCTTGTGTTTCCGCAATAAAAAAAAAAAAAAAAATAGCGCTCGCTTGAGCGCTGCTTTTCTAAACAGTCACAGCTTACCAGAGCGATCTGGTATGAAGAAAGATAAGAGAAAGATTAGTTGTCCCGTTATTTCGCGCGATAATTTAAGCGCCGGGCGGCTAATTCTTAGGCCTAAGCTTTTGTAACCCCAACGATATCACGGCCGTGCGTTAATGATTAAGCAATACGATTACCAATATTAATATTATTATTGCAATTATTGCTATGATCATGATGATGATTACTATTATTATTATTACTATTATTACGATTAATATTATCGTCAGAAGAATAACGAAGATTAATTGCTACGATTATTATACGCAACGTTGCCTATGTTACGTTATCATTTTATCTATGAACAGTTGTAAATTGACCAAAAACTATATAAAAAGATTAATAAAAGGCCTTAACAAAAAACCATCGATGTTTATTTCAATTTTCTCTCTTGTTATTACAGTTTAACAAAAAAGTAAACACAATACGCTGCAGATTTAGTGAAATATCATCAATGAATTACATTTCCTTCGAACTTTCCTTTTACTAGTCAAACCATGCTTCATACTTATTTATTTATACTTTTTGAGAATTAATTATTAATGTGTAGACAACCGTGAAATGGGATTCTATTTAAAACATTGCAAAAGACCGAAGTGGAGGATGTGAAAATCCGCCGTATTTTCCGGCCGTTTTTTCCACGTGACGACAGCGAGAGAGTACGCGGGATCCGTTATGAGGCCCAGTACCACACGGACGAGCGGCCTTGCCGCATATGGCGAGACGGCTCTCCTCGAGAGTACCAACAACACGACCAACAATGGTGTACGAGCGGCGTTGCGTGTGTGCGTTAGAGTGTGCAGGCCTCTCCTCCTCGGGCCCCGAGTGCGCGCGAATCTCGGAAGGAGCCATTTTTTAAACGTCCAGCCGTCGCGCGAGAGATTTACGATCGGCCGTAGTAGCCTCGATAATAACAGCGACGATTGTGCCAGAGTTTATAGATATTAGCATAAAAGCCGCACGAGTGGCCGTGCGTATTTTCTGATCAATGGGAGTTCTTCTTTCCGTCAAAGTTTGCAATTGATTCCGGTTACTTTTCAAAAAGAACTGTTTCGGCGCAAAGTGTGAAAATCTTTCGCGCATTCTTTTGTCGACGAGGATTTAAATAGAACGCATCTCAACAAGCGTTGAAAAATTAGACCATGCGAAGTAATAATAGTCATGATAATAAATGCTGTGATACGAATATCACTTGCTAATTGCATCCGTTCATCAAAATTGTTATTTATGCTAATTATAAATGATGAATATTACATGCGGTTTCTGTTGGCCGCATAATTGCTGTCATATGCAAACTCTTATTAACGCTAATTGATGACCGTTTCGTTTATTAACGGAACGTGGGCCATTAAAATTCGGTGTCGTATAAAACCATTTAAATTCATGTCTCAGTTACTTCAGAGTATGTATTTATAGATTACTCGAACGTATGCAAGTCGTGGGATATTTATTTTTGGTAATGTCATTTTTGGCATCAGAAATTCAATGGCGAGCCTTACATTCGGACATAACAATTTTACGACGGAGTTTTATATCAACCATAAATATTATGTAATAGATAGATGCGAGTCGTAAAGTCCGAATAGACAGAGGATTTGAACGGTGGGCGAAGCAGGTGTAAAAATGTGCGCCGGAAAAATTGGACGACTGCGAGCGATAATACTCGTACCAGTCCGGTCGTTCGATCGTGATTAACGCCGATACCATGCGCTTTGTCGTTATCCCGAGTACCGGTGGAGAACACGTGATTTGTCAACGTGTGGAATTTTAACGGGCGCCGCGCTCAGGTGAGGCCAAGCGCGCCTTCGGTATTATGTTTCGTGTTTTTCGCTTTGCCCATAATAACGTTTACGTCGCGGTGAAAGTACTCCCACGCTCCCACGCTGATGACCTTACCTCATCCGAATTTGCGCCACGATTTTATTGCCGGCGAATATGCGGATTGCGTATAAATAGAACACGCCGCTCACGCTCGCGTACGCACGCAAGCGTCCCGCCGTAACGAGAATTATTTACGTGACGATGCGTGAACAAATCATAATTCTTAACGAGAAAGAATGATCCGCATCTCTCGCCTGCGTTATTATACTTTGTATAAAAATAAGATATCACTGAAGGTTGTGCGCGTGCCGACAGATATTCAGAAATATTGTTAAGTGTGCTGCAACATTTAAAAAAATTATATGTCTTGAAATATGGGGCTGTTATTGTCGTAGGAAAAGTTACAGACATGCCACGTGTAATAAAGATACAGATTTCGTAAAATAGCATAGAGATTAAATCACACTAATCTTATCTTTATTGTACACTGACATGTTAATTCCACGAAACAAATATCTTTCAAGCCGAGCTTACGATCATAATGCTAAATATACTTTTATTGACAGAATATGATAAGATTAGTCATATATATATATTCTAACCACTGCGCACACTTTGATATTTATGCAAATACCAAATGCGCAAGTATATTTAGAAGCGGATAAAGCCACGACGTTGTCTAAATTAATTTGTCCACCACGTCTTATTGTGCGATATGCATCTGCAAGGGACGAATGTAATGCATGGTACATAAAACGCTAATGACGCGTACTACCGCCTCGATATGAACGTTACGTCAAATTTATATGATTAGCTGTCCGATAAATAATCGAACGTGGGCGGAACAGGCAGGCTGGAATACAAGGCGCATATATTAATGGTGCACTTTGAACATTTTTTAATGGACGATGTGAGCGAGCATCCGGTCGCGGATGCGAGGATACTCAAACACTTGCGGTTTCGGTAAATGGCGTAATTGAAGATGACTTTTTGTCAGGAATTCTTAGCCCGCGGACAAGTGGGTCTTTTGTTTATTTATTTCAGGCTTTTTAGACTCTTACGTAACGGCGATGAATGAAGCGAATGATGAAACGATTAATGAAGCGCTTTAGAATATCCAATTGTAATTTACAATTCAAAAGTTGTCGAGAATTGATTTATGATTTAGAAAAGTTACAAAAACGCTGAATCTTGGTTTTAGACTAGAAAGACAATTATTTTTTTTAGTTGGAAAAATATATATATAATTACATGAAAATATTGATTAGCGAATAAAATTTTGCAAGTCTTTTCACAATGATGAGTTGAGATGCAGACGAATCGTTATTATTAGTTTTGTAAAGCAGTATCCCGTCGCGAAATGAGCGATAGAAAATGGAAAGTGCGAAATTAGAAAAGTTCATAAGTCTCTCAATGATGTTTATTTTGCGTTCGTGTGGAACTTCATTAAGAAGTGAAATCTGCAGTTAACAGCCGATCGCGCATTCATCAAATTTGATAGGAAAGGCGTTCTCCGTAATAATAGTCACGAGAAGAACTTAAAAGATCGAAGCCGGCGGCAATCCGTCGAAAATCGCGAAAGCCTCAGTAATAACTTCAATGCCATTCCCGTAAGTCATCACGAAAATGAATATTTACCATATATCGAATTTATCAATACGGTGAATATTCTTTTTCTCACTAATCAAACCTGCAGAATTTGTTTCTCTTGTTTCGGAAATTTACATAATAAAATTTAAAAAAAATCTAAGCTAATATTCCGATTCAATATTGATTACAAAATTCATGCAAATTATTTGCACTAAATTTCAATTATTAGAAAATTACATAAAGCAGCATAAAGATTGTTTTCAAAATAATATTTTAAAATCAATATAGACTTTTACATTTTTGAGATTAAAGATCCTCTCTTCATTAATAATAAAAAGAAATAAAAGTAATTTTTTAAAGAAAAGCGTGCTAATAAGTTTGTTCATCATTGTAATAAGATTTCAAAATGATTCATGGCGATAGCATCTTAATTAATAGCGCAGCGTGCAAGGATCATGTCGCTCGCAAAGGACAAACAGAAAATGACAGGAGGCCTGTCATCTTCTACGAGCCGTCTGCAGCAGTGTGTATACGGAAGCTTCATTATCTGCGCGCGCGTGCGTTTTCCCATTTATCTATCTCCGCGGAGAAGCCGAGATTTCAGATTACGCGGTGAATAACATTAAGATCTTCATCGCACGCCGGCTAATCGAATCGAATGGGCAACGGTTGTTCGGGACGCTTTTGCCCGAAGTACCTCGGCTGCCTCGTGGGCGGCACGCAGGTGCCTCCGGGTTCTCCAGAGAAGTGCGTAGGTACTACCTACGCCCACCTGATGCTTGGTGCTCACCACGGTCCAGTAACGACTGAATACCAGTAAGACCGGCGATCGGTCGCTCACAAACACTGAAGTTTCCTTGCACGCTTTCTTGCGACTCGAAATGCCGCGCATGCAAAACTTTCCGTCGTAATAATCTTAAGCCAAGCGATACTAGTGTTATATCATTAACATTGATATTATGATACAATGTTGATAATACTACGAGTTAACATTATTAGATATTATTTACTATCGATTATTTTTATGTATTTAATAATTATAAATAAATTAACTTTTAAGTTTCCTTCATTATTATTATCAATTGTATAATATGCTGTATATTAATTGTTTCCCTGCTTCGAAATACAGTCCGTTACAGCGATATTCAAGGAGTCATTGCCACCGAGCAATCTTCTAATGTTAATCAATGCGAAAAGCGCGTTGTCAACGTGTGACTGTTAATTGCTACGAAAAACTGTAAGGCAACAAATAAAAATCACGTTTCCCGTGGTACAATGGCAGTGTTGCGAAATTGCGCAAACACGTGCTTCGCACTCAAGTGAGGATCTCCACTTAGTACCTGACCCTTAATTTACGAATTTATTCCTTACACGATGTTTACGAGCCACCTCGTCTCGACGGAATTGAGAGTCTTAGTTTATGACGTCAGAAGCGAGAAAATAAGTGAAAAAGTTTCTCGCAGCTTGCGCTTGCACAAATAATTTCTTGCCGATGAAATTGGCGCAATTGCATAGGAGTGATCTAATACAATGAGTCAGAAAGTTTCTTAACTCAATTTTCTAAGAATTTTGTTTATGATTAATTATAGATAAAATTTCAAAACTATCCAACTATTCAAAACTATCCAATATTTTCCAAAAATTTAATAACAACGCATGGTTCTCCAAAAATAAACAACAGCAAAAAAGATAAAAGAACCAGAAGCGCGAATGTTAGAGTGCCAAAAATATTATAAATTAATACACAAAATTACAAATATATTGTAGCCAAAACATATTTGTAATTTTTGTATATTAATTTATCTTTTGCATATCCGCCCTTTGTCCAGAAATTTAGTAAAATATATTTCCTAAAATATTCCAATATGCAAAATTGATAAAATTTACAAATATATATCTATAAAATAATCGCAGTTTGAAGCTTAAAATGGGTCAGAATAAACACGAACAAAACAGCGGGGTTAATAAATAAAGGCTCGATACTGAGAGGATTAGAAGGTTGAAGACGTGCTCGCGTTCCTTCGATCCGGAGCTCGTTGCGGCGAGTCCGGCTTAAAAGGGACTCTATCGGAGCGTCGTAGGTCTTCGAGCAGCGGCCTCTTGTCTCTCGAAGTAATCGACTTTCCTGCACACGAATCGAACTTTCTAGAGGAGGCAACCGTGGCACGATTCTCTTTGGCCTATTATCATGTAAAGTCGATTAACAGCCGGTCGTTGACTCCGCTCCGCTCTCGGTGCTCAAATAGGCGACGCGCGCTCTTTTCGCGACCTTTCGCGAGTGAGAACGCGAAAAATACGTCGCTCGGAAAATTTCGCGTGAAAAATGCAGCGTGCTGCGTTGCCATTAGCGCGACCGTTCTCCGAAAAGTCTCGCGTGCGAGATTATTATATCGAATTGCCAATTTCATCGACAGTCCGCGTGGAAAAACTTGCATAGAAAATCATCGCGTTGGCGCGAGGAAAATCTCGCGTGCGAAATTGTCATTAGCGAAATCGGGGATTGTGTGGGAAGTCTCGCGTGAAAATTTATCGTTAGCACGGTGAATTTAGAACGAGAAATTATTCGTCAAGGTGATTCTTGCGTGCAAAAAAAAAAAAAAAAGAAAATTTGCGGGTGGAAAACAGCGTTGGTGCATATTCGTTGGTGAAAATCGTCATTGTACGCGGAATCGCGAGTGTCTACCGCGATGGGCAGATATCGGTGGGAAATGGCACTGCCGAGCCGGCCGCGAGAGTGTAATACTTACCTCGAAACGCCAGATGTGGTACGCTGGCGCGGACAGATATCGAAAAGCGTGGAATATGCAAATCGCCGCGGGAACGGGACGCGACGACCGGCCGTGTGCGATTTGTATCTTTGCGCTCGCCGCTTCTCGCCGGACCTCGTGAAAAATTGCGAGACCCGTTTGCGAAACTTTCTGGGAAAATGGCGATCTGCCAGGGAGCCGATATCGGTTCCCGATATCGGAAAGATTCTTCGAAGGAAAAATGCGGGCGTACTAATTGTATGAGAAAATTATGAAGAGACTTAAGAAAGATATTCTGACAAAGTTAATTAATAATTTAACAAATTTCACGTGCAAAAGATACAAAAAGTTTAAATAGAAAAACTTGTGTAGGTTCTTTTTACTTTGAGCAAAAATTTCTGCATCTCTTCGGCGGACTATTAATTTTTTCGTTACTTTTTTATATATATATATATATACTTTTTGCTGTTTCAAGAATGTTTTGTGCACACGTAGCAGTATTGCACGAGCATTGGGTGCGGCCACATGACAGAACGATCGATAAAATGATTTTTCTGCGACTGCTGGGTGTATCTCATCCGCGATGATGGCTTCTCCGGATCCATTATACGTCAATTAAATGCAATCACGGCGCGCTTCCAATAGCATTCGATCGTCGACCGGTCGTTAATAAGCAATAATCGGTCTCTCGACGAGGTGCAAGGGCAGAAAGCGAAATAGACCGACGAGGCCGTTTCGCGCCGTGTGTGATCGTCATCGAACGATAACAATAATTTAATAACCAATTTCATTTTAGCGCTGCAATTAATTTATAAACCGGTCGCGATCGATTATGTTACAACAATGGAGATGTTTTAGAACTGATGCAAAAAAAACGGGACACAATTGTCCCACGCAGATTGGCGGGATGAATTATCATCGTGCAAGAAGCGCGACAAATCATTAGTCATCGTACGAGGAAAAAATATGTCTGTTGTAGTTGTTGTCGGCGCAGCGGCGACTGTGACTTAATTACTCGCACGAAAAACACTACCTGCTTTGCGGCACGTCGTCGCGATACGCGTTCATCATTCCCGAGCGAGCTACGTGTGACGCGAGGTGAAGTAAGAGGCAGTGAAAGGGAAGTAAAGTGAGGATAAGATCTACGCGAACATTATCGAGGACAGTCCGACAGACATCATGGTGCATTACGAAAAGTGCGCGCTTTTTGTGCGGTTCAGTCTTTATTACAATTGCGTCGTGCTATTACTCTCACTTTACTAGGTAATTTTTTACCAAACTAGATTTAAATATAGAAATAGCCCTAAAAAAATATCAATTGTAAATAGAAGAATCATAAGTTTTATATTATAAAATTTGATGCCGCGTTATATTATATGCATAATTTTGGGCCTGCACTTGCTGTCGTGAATATTGAGATTATTCGCCTGTCACAAGTGGAATTGGCAAGGTGAAGAATTCGCGAGAAGGAGAAGCGAAAGGAGGGCTTAGAATTCGTCGGGACCAATTTGAGTGTCGTTCTCAGGGCCGCCGATGACAGGCCCTGAAGGATGGGGCTTAGAGAGTAGGTTACGTGTATGCCATATGCGGTCGAAATAGCAGCGGCAGGTAACCTTGGGGGTCCTTGCACCGCGAAGGCTTACAGGAGGATACGCGTACGCCCACCGGCACACGCAGATAAGGTATATACACGGACGCTCTCTAAACCCTTTTCTCCGCGCCCGTACTCTCGTTCTACCATGAATTATGCATGCGAGTATAAGTCAGCAAGAAATAATACCGGCGAATTCGAATTTTATTGGACGCGTCGCATTTTTTCGCCACGCGAATAAGGACGCGGGAGGAGCGTCCTTGTTTCAGCGCGAGATGGATGGTTATCGTTTCGAGATCGCGCGCCCCCATCAGGACGTATAACGATCCCTCGTCGGGGATCCCGCGTTCGCGTCGTCGCGAGCGCGAGACAGGATTTACGGCGCGCGTGGTGCAGGACGGCGGAGTCGTTAAAATTGATTACGATATAATAATATGTATATGCGTGCGAAGATTGAAACGCACGGACAGATGTAACGACGGAGTAATGTTACTTTAATAACCGAAGAGAGGCATCGACGCGGGCTCCCTTCGTGTAAATCAAGCCGGCGATAAAGTTAATGAGAAAAATCGCCGTCTCGCGCGGCGCGTGCATCAATTCTGACGGTGGCGCGGTGTACTTAAATATAAAATGCCGCTCTCATCTCGTTGGCGAAGATACGACTCGAGCAAGGACTTTACCGCTCTTAAGCTGCGCGTGACTTATCGTCTTGCCTCTCCATTTCTTTTATATTTGCATTTTTTGTCGATTTTAATTACGCGAGGATCTTTGAGTTGTATCACGAAAACATTTGCGAGGCCGCGTTCGAGCGCAAATATATTGATTATTGCGTCATATTTTCGTAGAACTATTTGCTCCCACGAATTTACTGGTGGTTTCTTAATTGTCCGCGCACAGTAAGAGTTTTACAACTTTATAATTAAGTTCTTGACCCCAGTGAACCAGTGAAAAATCACTGGTATACACAATGCCCTCGCGTCTCGTCGTCGAATGATTCGCGGAAGACAAAGACACTCGTCGTCGCGACCGGCTAATGAGAAGTTAATGGCGCAGCCGGTGTCTGTCTGAAGTGGTAGCGGCGTTACCACTTCGAAGGGGCAGAGGGGGGGAGGAGGGGAGTGTCTTCAGACACTCCGGCAACGAGCTGCTAAAGAGCTCCTCGCCGCGTAATGCAAAGGAAGCCGCACGCTCCGCGGCTTCTTTCTTAATTCAAAGATGGATGAATCGTCGGCGTACACAAAATTGGCTCGCGCGGAGAAAGTATTTTCTCGTTAACATTAATTCACGTGTCTTCCGCGATGTAAACTACGTGTGAAGCAGTGCAAGGACTTGACATTTCGAACGGAAAGAGAGGCGCGAGGTAAATCCTTTCTACAAGAATCTATCCGAACGTCGATTCGTGATGAGCAATCCAAACATTCTCTTCCGCTTGGAAATCGCAGGACGACGCCGGCCGTCCTTGCTCTAAACTGTTCTCGCGAGTCACTCTAGCACGCGCCATTACCGCAGAATAATTAATCATCGCAAAATGTTATTAACTGACATGAACAAAATTGCCGTTTTACGCGCGCGCCGCTAATAATCTAAATTGCGCCAACTTGCTACTGAAATTCACCGATGCAATTAAGCTCAGTTGGACGCGAAACGAGCCCGACGTCCGCGAGTTTACCGTCCGCGAATGGTGTTTCCTGCTCACTTAGGCATGAGGCTCGTTAAAGGGGGAAAAACACGGCGGAAGAAACTGGTCTCAGGCATTACTAAACACCTCTCGGCGCAACACGACTTCTTTGGCGCTGACACGCGGTTAGGCGTTTACCGCGCTCTCCGCGCTCTCCTCGTCATTACGTAAAATTAAATAAACATAAATCGCTGGGCGAGCGAGCGAGTGGAGAGCGAAACGTCGCCACACGTCGACTATAATCGACGCGCCGTGGAGAAGTCGCGTAAGCAAATTGACCCTTTCATTAGTTTTCACCTAGCGAGAGTGTTTAAATTTTACATGAACTATTTTAATGTAAATTTAAATAATGATTAGAAAAAATGTTAATTAGACATCTTGGAGATGTCAATCTTAAAGATTTAAGATCTGAAACTGCTGTTATTTTAGCAAACAAAGTGATTAAAAGATCATTTTTTCATATTTTTAAAATTTTATAAATAATAAATAAATCAAATAGTGTAAATATTAATATTATCACGTGTAATACTACAAACATATTTATGACAAGATTTCAAACACATTTTCACAACATTAAATTGCATGTTACAAATAGAAGAAAGAGCATATCCACGATTGGAAATACTGAAAGCGAAAGGGTTAAATAATCCGGCACGCTCGTTGGTCGCGAAATTTGCGCGGCGATTTACTCTCGCCAGGTGCTTGGAAATGATTAATGTTACGTGCGCGATAAATGTTCATGCGATTACGCGAGATCGCCGCCGGTAGCGAGTGAACCGGCGAGGGAACGAGCTTCGACGCGAAGTATCGTCTGACGTCGCATGCGTGCAATTAGGCTTGATGGACGGAACAATGGGAAACAACGTTTGCACACGTTGGAGATCGGTAATAACAGGAACAACCGGGCCGCGAAACCCACGCGAGGATTAGAATTTTTTAGAGAAACGACAGTATCGTGATTCAGTTCACGCTGATCGCCTGGATCGCTTTTCCGTGTGGCTCGCGTGGCCAAGAGACCGGCGCGGCCGGTGGATCGTCGATCGAGTGAACGCGTGGGATTAAACTTCGGTAATTGATTCGTCGAGCGATATATTTTCAGAAACTAGATCTGCTATCCGATGCTGTCCTAGTAATAAAGATTATTTTCGATCAATCACCCGCGAGGGATTTTAAGGAGCGGAAAAACGTCCACTCATCGTGAAACGATTGTGTAACATTTAATTAATGGCTAGATGAAGCACTTAACTATTATAAAGGGAGAGATCATTTATTACCGAATTTTGATCGATCATTATTGCGTATCGGTCTACGCTGATCCGAGAAACGGACGTTAGAAACGCGATCATTTATCATGATGCAAGTGGAATGATTTTCATTGAACAGCGATTCAATAGCGCTAATTGTATGGGAATTGTGAAATATATTCTTAAGAAATATAAGTTAATGAGTCAATAAACTTCGCATGGTTTCATCGTGAATCGCCGTTCTTTATATTATAATCATTACGCACTATACATTTAAATTGTATTCACAGAGCGAATACACGTATACAGGACATTTCAAATAGTGATATATTAATATATTAGAAGATAAACCCAAACGACTCAAAAGATAAATTTGAAGACGTCTACTGAAAAATTTAGTATTTTTAAATAAAACGCGTCCATCTCATCGATATCCATTTGTTATTCTTGGAAACGGATATAAAATCTATGGAGAAAATGCGAAAACTGAGAAGACACCAGGTATATATGGTACACCGCGTACACGATACAAAATGATCAATACATTAATTAATAGTAATGACTTTTATCCGAATGCGCTGCTTGTTCAAGGCGCACTCACAAAGTCGCGAAAAGGCGACTTCCTACCGTGGAGTTCGTCGATTGCTTATTAACGATTATAGCCCGATAGCCGTATATGGCAATGCATTTAATTATGCCGAAGCCGCGGTGCACGGTTTGATTGACGATGAATGCGGCACGGCGCGGCGCGCCTCGATTTTATGACGCGATATTTATCCCCCGGATATTCCGGATATATAAATATAGACGCGGCTATCTCTCTATAGACGCGGAACACCATGCGCCGGTGCGACGGCATTTCCGTTCCGCACCGTGGTCGTATTGTTCGGAAATCTGGCTCGTGGGCGATTCTTACGACGTCGCCGTCGATTTAGTGTCGTCCCGGCGTATTTGTTCCGACATATACATCGTTCTTTGTATCGAATTGACGAGAAATACTGTGCGGTTTCTCTAAAGCAGTAAACACAATAAAAGAAGATTTATTTGTTTATAACCTGTAAGCAAACCGTGCTTCAAACACCATAGATTGACCAAGAAGCATTTTTCCCTTGTGTCGTAAATATATTAAAATTGCCTTATAAATAATTTTACCTATCCTTTTATATGCAAATCTGTATAATATAGAAATTTATCACGAGATGAGATTTGAAAGCGGCAATCTTGCAAACTCATTAAAATATTTCGAATATAACCTCGGCTCTTAAATCAGTTTGTTGACACCAATAAACTCGAGCCATGAAATAAAGGCTGGAGTCATTAGTGACGTGACGACACCATGCAAAAAGCTCAGAAATCGCAGATGCGGAAGAATAAGCGGATCGGCGAGCGGCAGAGAAACAACGAGAAAGAGAGAGAGAGAGAGGAAAAAAAGAGCGACACGCGGAAGTGCGGAGCCTTGAAGTTGCCATTTCGGGACGAGTCCTCGTGTCGCGCCGTATAAAGCGTGCAAAGTACGGTCGAATTCGCGCGGTCGATCATGATTGATACACGTACAGGCAGCGTTTCCATCGCCGAGAGCTGCGTGAATAATTTTAGAACGAGTGGTAATCGCCGGGACATGAGAACGACGCGGACAATGAACAAACATCTTCGCGGTACAACGGAAAGAATTGTTTGCAAACAGTACAGGTTCGATGTTAACGTCAAGTCCCGTGAAGTGACGAACTTTTCAAGACATTTTTTGCGATCCAGCCGATCCGTCACACGAACGCCTACCGCGTGGCTCTTGTATCATCCGATCAAGTTTCGCTTTAAACGTCCGGCGAGTATAATTCAAAAGTAATTTCTATGCAGATTTGACATCGTTATGTCATAGTCGAACACAACACACGCGCTCCATACAAGGCGACAAATAATCTTTGATATAATTTATAGAAGCTACGCTTCTTTGAAATTATGCCAAAGATAAATGAGTGATAATAAATTATTCCAACCTTACCCATTGACTTTAATTCAATGCATATATTAAGAAAAATAAAAGGCATTAATTTTACGAAATATAATTTTCACAATTAATATCGTCTAAAAAATATTTGGGAGCAACTTCTTTTATATTTCTTTGAAGAAGATATCTTTTATAAAATAATTTTTCACTGTAGCAGTAAATCGAAAAAAAAACATCGCTAACACATCAGAAGATACTGCTTTTGTCGTGTAATAGTTCATATTGTATTAATATATTTGCGAGTATTTTTAATCATTGAAACATATCGACTCGTAAATGTCAATTGGAATATAGTCGAAAAATATGTTTGAAGCGTGCGTTATTTTGTCGCAAACGCACGACACGCGAGTGTGACTCGTATTTCGGCGGACGCTTTTAGAGTCGGTCGATCTACGTAGGCACGAGAAAGCATCTATGTTCTCTAAAGAGCGAGATGTGACTCACGTAGAGATAGACGCGCGCCGCTTTTAGAATGAAGATGAATGAAGTCGGGTCGCGAAAAAATTGTATTATCCAAGGGATAAGGATAAAGCGGGCGTCTTAACTTTGTTCGAACGGGTATCGACGTGCCACTTTTTAAAAGGGTCCAGCAACCTTGCGGAGGAACATATAAGGCTCGACACGTATGTAACTCACCAGAAATCGATAATAATGGTCATATCTTAATGTCAGTAATGGAAACAAAATACTCTTTTGCAATAAAATAATATAATTCAAGAAAGAAATATGTATTGCTATATATAATTTTTTTTCATGGAATGATTTTTTCCTTATTTTGTAATTTAATTTTATGCTGCTGTTGATGCGATTATTATTTTAAATTATTTTTACTCCTAAGACGGTGCATTCTCTTTTTTCAAATAAGGCGAGTGAAATAGCACTTGTATAGAAAAGCTAAGATAGCGGAAGCTCCGTAAGCTTTCACGGAATGCCAAGCGCTTTGCCCTGCTTTCTGTTTTTAGTTGCCCCGCATACCCCGCAGGTCGAAAGTTCGTACGACTGAAGTCAATTATTTTTGACCCGGAACAACGCGGTTTCAGCATACCGAAATGCTCAACAAAATAAAGTAGAAAAATTATTCCGCGATAATAACGTAAAATTATTCAGTCAATTTAACATTCTGTGATTTAATAATTCAAATTTTTTAACAAAATTGAGAGTTAAATATTTCAGAATAATTTAAGCTGAATATTTAATATTTAATCTTGAAAAATTAATTTTCAAACAAATTTTAATCTAATGTCCAAAACTGTTTAGTTGTGAGAAAAAATATTTTTTTAATTTCTGCTGATGATAAAAAGAGCCGCCTGTACGGCTATCAGATAATATATTATTATTACCAATGAGAAACAAGACGATAATGATAAAAGTAATAAAAAGCGTGGGAGAATAATATAGAGAACTTAATAACAATCGCGTGATAATCTGCAATCTTACAAGAAAGGGTAATGCGGAAGACAATTTTCGAGCGAATGCAATATCCAGCGCACACCTTGGGATACTCCCAAGTAGGGCAGGTGGAAAAAGGTCGCCATATAAATAGCCGCGATATACCAGATCTGTGGGTGCAACATTCAATAGTAATAGAGCCGGATTTACCGTAACGGCGATGTCGCATACGTGCGACATACATGCGTGTGTAAGAACGTACTTGACTTTTTTCCCGACGGATTCTGGCAAGCCATGTGTTGCGCCTGGCATAACATTCGCCAGGTTTGTAGCGAATAGAGAGAAATACTTATGCGCCGTAAACGCGCGTCATGCATTTCCGGTTACGATCGTCGACTTCGCGCACGACTCGGCGATAGGGTGTCCGATTTTTGCGAGATCGCACGAGAGGAAGGCGCGACGACGGCGTTACGGTGCGGGTTCGCGCCGCCTCTGAATGTTACGCGGGAAATTAATGACGCGCGATGCACGACGCGGTGCGCTTCCTGCTGGTGCTTGCGAAAGGGAAATTGAGATTGCGCACGTTAAAATGTCGCGAAGTGAAAGATGTGTCGAGGAAAAAAAGAGAAATAAAAGAAGGACATTGGATACGCGTTGGGATAATTCACATAAAAAGAATAAAAACTTTTGTTTATCATCGTAGTCTCAAGATCGCGCACTTATGGTATAAATAGGGTCTTTCTTTCCTTTCGATGCCTGTATTCGGCGATCGTAATTATTATTAAGACAATCTGCACAATCCAGAACCTTCGACTTTCGTTGCTCTTTTTTTTCATTTTGCAGCATTATAACTTGAGAATCATCCGAGACTAAAGGAGCTTAAAATATCATTGAATTATTTCAAAGCTATCCGCGATGCGAATAATGCGGCCCGTTCAATGCGAGTCTCTCGGTCGAGCGGGAAAGGCAGAAAGAAAAATAGGTAACTCAAAAAGGAGCCAAGTTGTTGTCCAATCGGCCGAACATTCGCGCGAGTCATCGACATTGTCCTTCGCTGTCGAGCGCATGACTAATTTTAAGGTTCGCGGCGACTCTTTTGGACCGGCGACGTTTAATGCGACGTATGGAGAACGCCGTGAACCCGTGGATGCGGCCGATCGTGTGGTCCTTAGGACTCCCTTAGAAGGCAGAAACTTTTTATTCGGAATTACCCGGCGGAGGCCGAGAACGGATCAACCCAGCAAGGATACACTTCCTATTAGCGCCACCGTGACTCGCCGTATATGGTTTAAGGCGTACCGGCTCGCGGGTCGACCGGTCGCAACAAGACTCGCCGCAGCAAGGTCACTTCCGAAATATCCGGTCGAAATGCGAAAAAAGGACTACAACTCTCTGCCGCGGCTCTCTCATAATACAGAGTTACAAACAAGTATACTAAATTCACGGAATAAACGTACAGTCGTTGGCCATTAAATGGCCACCTATATAGACTCGCGGAGTCTTTAATTCGAGCGATTGGCACCGCGTTCTTTAAAGGAAGTCGTAAATTTATTCGCACTTGAGATTTTCTTATTCCAATAAAAAACCGATCAAAATGATTTATGAATTGTGAAGCTGTAGAAGCTGGCAAAGGACGATTGTAATTATCATGTATTATTTAAATTTGAATTATATATCATTTATCTCATTCGTATCGCTTTGTGTATAATTTCTTCGAATTCTTTCTCAATTGAACAACACATAAAGTACCTCTAACTAGCGCCTCAGAGCTAAGAGATACATTGACAAAGTTCAGCATCGCTGCTCATTCGTCGATACCAGTCATCATGCAGCGCTGATCATTATTGATTATCAGCACTCTGATTTTCATCGTGGTGCTCGTCTTTGGGTATCACTCATTCGCGCGTAACGCCGTGATTATCCGCTCTCTGTTATTATCTCTTCGCTAAACTCTGCAATTTGGACCGGAACAGCATAATACCACCGCCGCGTAATCGCTTTACGTCGGCTGGTCGCAGTGGACAAAGCGGTATTCGAGATTAAGAGTGCAAAACTGCAGCTGTGGAATGCTCGCTGCAAGTGATTACTATAGAAATGACCGTGCGCACCATGCGCTCGCCCTTCATTGCGTCGGTTTCCCATCAAGAGCGAGCACGGTCGGCGAGACATTTTTACACCATAAACAAAACGCTAATTCTACACTTTTGCAGTAAAAAATAGTTCAAAACTGTTCAAGTTTAGAAAAACAGTGCGCACAAATATTCTTATATACCTGAGACATTACGTAATAAAGTTCGTTTTTTATTGAATATTTTTTATAGAATATTGCACTAGTAAATTTTTCACAATTTTTTCTCCAAAGTTTCAGGTGAAAAGAGCTCGAACATCGTTGGAAGGTAAAAAGTAATTTGTATATTATTAGAAATTTAAGACTTAGTTACTCGGTATTAAAATTAATTATGCAAGAAATAATGTCTTCTAATTAAATTTTTATGATAAAAGCATTAACGTTTGCTACGGAATATATAGTATTTATACTCGCTGTACAGCCTTTGCGGACCACCTTGTGTAATCTCATGACTTTCGAACTTTTCTACCGGAAGCTATTAGGATCTCTTCATTACGAGAAGAAGACCGGCGTAAAAACATCGCGACGCGCTTTTACGAGCCCGGATAGCGTTACATTTTCCTGAGAGTTACGTCAAGTCCGGTACGTAATCGCGCTCGGGCATCGCAACGAATCGATGCGCTCGATTATTACGATAATCCGTGTCATCCGCCGAGTAGCCGGAAGCGGTGTGCAGCGCCTGCCACGTGCGTGTCACCGTGCCATTGGCGTGCAGGTATCGCTTCTCGCGCGCGTGTACGAGCGGCCAATTAACTCGCCGAGGGAAGATGATACGCTCTAATCTCGTACCGGCCTCTCGGAAAGGCGAGCACCTGCGCCAGTTTCCCTCCTTCGAGACACCGCTCGCGGGAGGTCCAAAGGCGCATCCTTCAATTACGCTCGTGTAATTTTAATCTTTCCGTTTCTAATCGCCGCGTACATCGTTTGGTTTCTAAATAATATAATTCCAGTTTCGGAATTGTTAAATACTTCTATGATAAACTGGCTCATAGAGACTTAAAACTTTGCTAACAAAATCTACATTTTTAAATCTGCAAATCTGATCGTTTCACAAGCGTCCGAATGAGAGATAAATGCAATAATATAAAATACCCCTTTTCCATTTAAGACAGAATTTTTACAGCTGAGAGACAATCATCCTGCCTTTTCCGGAGCGTACAACGCAGCTGTGCCGAGGCGGATTAATGGATACACACGGTCGTCATCATGACGCGGACGGACGTTGTGCTGTACGTTCGCGGCGGAAAAATAAAAAGGAGAACGTAAAAGAGGGGAAAGAGGGGAGGGAGGATCGTATGCGCGTCTTCACGGGCAGACTTCTCGTCGGGAGGATGCACAGCGATAATTGGCGATGCCTTTAAGCATCGCTATATAGCTCCGGGTGTACCTATTATACCTACCGCGGCGCGTGCATTATGACGAATGAACGTGCACACGAGGAGGACTCGTCCGTCGGTCCTCCTCTGTTTCGTTCTCTACCACCATCGTTGCATGAATCGTGGGTATGAGTCTGCTTTTCTATTGTACACACAGGGTTACGTCTAAGTGGTTACACGGACATGTTGGCACACTGTGCTCGACAATGTGCAGAAATGAAAACTAAAAGTTCGCTGTTCCAATAGTATTCGTTTTTAGAATTTTTATTTTCAACTAATAACTGATCCTTCTAATAATGGACGATGTGTAGACTCTTATCATCAGTTTTCCCCACGTGTTTGAAAAACGCCGCGAACGACAAGTCAAGGATTTTTATTTCCTTTCTTGAGGTCTGAAGATCTTCACGATTGCATTATATCGCGATTTTATTACTGGCGGAGAAACTGATTTATTCTCCAACAATCTGCAGCACAAATAATGCACAATAATCCTGCAAACTGTTAACACAATGCGGCAGTGTGTTTGGTGTCAAAGGTTAAATGCCATCGATCGTCATCGTGGCTTCATCATAATGTCTAACCGACTTCTCACTTTGAAGTCGAGCGGTATCGCCCTGAAACCATCTGAAACCTGCGACTCTCGAGGTAGAATTTCAAAAGGACGGCTCTTCCGGGTGGAACTACTATTACTTCGGACCCAAAGGGTTAGACGTACCGCAAGAAACAGACCTCCGCGCGCGGCGATGCTGGGCAAATGCTTCCTCGTCCCATCGCGATCTCCATTTCCCCGGGCAAAAAAGCGGCCGCGCGCAACAGCGGCGGACCACAGACGTTTTCTACAAGGTATGCTAAGCTAAGCGCAAGAAGCGGCGACGGCGGCGGCCGCGGTCGGTCTCTCGGACAATCTCGAAGGTGGAAGGAAGCGGCGAGGCAGCGAGCAGCGGCCAGCTAGGCGTGAGTCATCGAGGCGAGACAAGATCTCGGGTAAGGAGGCGGCCTTGATGCCGCGAAACTGTACGCGATATCGGAACGCCGGCTCCGATCGTCGTCACGTCGCGCACCGGTGGACTATAAGCCGCTCCAAGGAGGGAGCTTAGGGTAAACCGAAGCACTATATACGGTGTTCAGGGTATATACCGGAAATCTTTCAACGGTAGGCTCCTAATACTTCGCACTTTGCTAGCGACATGAAAAGTATCTTCCTAATTAATCCTTAGCCGCGGACACGCGCACACAATGTACGCATTCGTTCTAGGTTCGGAAATTTCGTAATAAATAATTGGCCAAAACCCCACTCATTATTATTCCGTAATCATTATGTATTATTATGCTGATTTATATAGAAATAATTAACGTGTATTGTAGTAGTGCGTTTCGATGTTGCATATTGATAATTTCATAAAAGCGATGTAACATGCCATAGTTAAATGAATTAACATCTTGTCGCGCATTGTTAATGTCTCTATTAATATTAATACTCTATTGATATTAAACACCTTTAGTAGATAATTCCGTTAATTGTATTTGTAAACTATTTATCAATAAATAGTCATATAATTTGAGCATCTTATAAGTTTCTGATGTGGAAGGATATTATAATTAAATCTTATTATTAATAATTTTAAAACACGTTAATTTGAAATTGCTGGCACTAAAATATCAATGGGAAAAGAATTAATTTTTGATTCGAAAGAAAAGTTGCAAATAATTTTAGAATTTTCTTGGAAATTCACAAACGCTAACACAAATTATTTGTTGCAAGAAGAACATTAGGTGCGACGTTTCTGATGTCATAATTTTATATAGCTGCAATGCCTGATCTGCAGCCTTAACAAGCACGATAGCAATCTTTAACATGAAAATGCAAAACTTGAAGGCGATGTTGCCATAATCGTATTCGAAGCATGTTGACGCGCGTGCTATACCGAAACGTAAGTGTCTCCGGACGAGTTCACTGGCCTGCACGACCGATCGCGATCAATTAAAACGGCAAACCTGCTCGGAAATGCGCAATGTTACGTCGCTCTGTTGACAACGACGTCTTCATTCCGATCACGCATATTACAAGAGTGCGCGTGCGTATTAAAAGGCGCGCATGCAAACATCAAAACATGCGCTGCGTAAAAACTGGAAAAACCGCATGAAATTTGGCCGAGTTGAACAACAGTTTGTCGACAGTATTATCTAGAATCTTTTCAGTTTTTTTTTTAATTATCTTTCAATAATATAAACATTTAGAATTTAACACAGAAAAGTAGAAGAAAACTTTCAAAGTTAAAATAGTCTCGCATGATTAACTTTCATCAATAAGTTGTAATTAATTAATATCACCGTTGTCTACGACTCGATTCGACAAGACTCGTGGTTGATAAACTATTAATCTTCCTTTCGTTTGTATGTAAGTTAAAATATTGAAAAATGCGCTAATAAATTCACAACAATTTCAAGCAAAATCTCAACCTCGGATGATACCATTTTCGATTCTGCGACGCTTAATCTAACTGTGTCGCGAACTTCATTCTATCTTTGTAATTAATTAATTTGGCGCGATTTAGTCTGAATTGGACTAAAATGTCCTTGCAAATCGCGCGCAACAATAGAGAAATAGCCTCAGCCTTGCGCACCGATGCGATATATCTCGGAAAACACCTGCGTTTTAGCGGCCTAGGGCGGCAGACAATTGTTTGTCGCCGGCCTTCCGCGGCTCATTGCGAAATCGTCATCATTTCCAGTGCTAAGTACGATCGCTACGATAACGACGAGGCGGTAGCTATTAGCGGCTCTCTCTTCGTGTCGCTACATTTATAATGCGTGCATAAATAATATATCGTGAGCTTATCTGACATCGATAGATTCAGAGAAAAGAGAATGGAGGTTTTCCATTCAAAAGTTTCATTGTGTAATAATTCAGCAAATATTCACAGTGTAGATAAAAAATAATTTGACTGAAGCTTGAATATAATGAATGATAAATAAAAATTAAAATTTACACCGCAGTTTTCGAAAAATTACTAAATAATACAGATTTTTAATTTTCCTAGAATTATTTATATAATTGGAATATAATTTTTTTCACGAATATAAGTAATCATGCCGGTATTTTTTATATATTACATTTTGATGTCTCAGAAGTAATTTTTGACATCTCTCTCGGTTGATGCGCCACCCGTGGTGCAAGAAAAAAACCGTAAGACGCGAGAGAAAGACGTAAGGAAAAAGCGGGCGTTACCAAAGAAAGACCCGTTGTCGCCGATAAAATCAACCAAATGGAAAAATCGGACACGGATGGGCTCATTACCGATTCGGCATGTGAATTGCTCAATTTGCAGCTATAAAAGCGTGAACAAACTCACCTGGTGCAAGCACGAGGAGAGAAGACAAGAAAGCATTGGATTCATTGGGACAATCATTGAGAAAATTATGATATCGTATTATTCAGCATACCTCAATTATAATGATTTGTTGAAAGCTTTTCTAATGTAACTAAGATTAGGCATCGGCAATTTTTTATTATGTTTAATCTGCTATGGCACTGATTTTTATATTAAATAATATTGCAAAAGATACTTAAAAAATTTCCGATTTTTTAAAATATATATGTAAAAACTTGAGAAATTTAAATTTTTTGCAAATAAAATAAATACAAAGTATAAGATTAATTGTAAAAAATACATAAATTTGTTGAAAAATCAGTCACTCAATTAATTTGATTGGTAGCTCACTCCTTAGTTCATTTATAAAACTTTATTCAGAACGCATGGCAGTTACTCAATCGATATTGCAGCATTTTTAAATAGAAGAAAGAACGGAAATACTAGTCATTCCTAAAACACTTTTAGCACTTATAGTTATAAAAAATTGATATTCATAAAATATCAAAATCTATTAATTTTACATCATAAAAAATTTTTATAAAGTCAATAAAAAAGAAATACAACTTCTCTCGACATATACTTATGTTAAAAAATAATATAGTATACTATTTTAATCATATAGTAATCTCTCTATCGATAAAATAATTATCAATAAAATGACTTATGGATGTAGCAACATCATTAAGAAATTTAATCATTTGATTCAATTAATAAATTATTTTGATTGTCGAGAATCTGTACATAAAACAATGTTATACAATAAAAATAAAATTCATAAAAATCAGTCGATTGTGTGTGTGTGTGTGTGTGTGAAAGGATAAACAAAGTAAAAGTTTTTTAATTATCGGAATCTCAATAAAAAAATAGTGAGCATTATGTCGATGAAAAAGAAATCGACTTTTATACTCAATACTTAACGCAGTGATTTAGTTGAAAATATAGTGAGAGAATCTTTTACCTTTCATATAATATCAATTCCTTCTATATAATAGAATATAGTAAATACACTATGGAAACCACTTACCTCTCTCGAAGATCTTCACTGAAGAAGCAGCATACATGCGTTGTTTTGTGTAGCAAAGTATCTTTGTGCATATATTAGAGATGCAAATATATCTTCCATTCCTTTCGATTCGTTGTCCGCATATTATGTGTGCCATGTATGTGCGTCTTCTGAAATAAATTATATCATAATTATGCACATGGAAAATATGAAAACTTATAAAAGACTGATTAAAAGAGTAAAAAAAAAAAATTTTTTATTTTTATGCCATACTTTCCAGACAACATGCATGTCTTAAAGACATTTGAAAGACATGCAAAATACACAAAATTTTGTCTTTTAGACGTCTTTCAAATGTCTTTAAGCATACGTATTGTCTGGGTTCATGAACAGCATACTTAGAATTTCACGGAATCCACTCTTAAAAAAGGCATGAAAGATCGATACTCAAATGTATCGAAAGTATTGTTGACGCTTTTCCGCGATGCTGGTTATCGCGATTATTCTGACAGTTTGACACTTTGAGAGCAAAGGTTATTTTGACGGTTATTTAAAATAAAAAAAATTGTATTAATATATTTAGATTTCATAATTATTAAATTACTATAATAAGTGCGCGCGCGTAACGCGCGCCTGTATTGTTCTAATTATGATAAAATTATGATAATCGCGTATTTTTCGTTTGTTTTTTTTGCATCGTTAATTGAATTGCAAAATATCGCATGTAAAAATTTTTCCGTTACAAGATCGTTCATCGATAGTATAGCAGCAGTACTGCAATAATATTTTTGAGGTTAAAATTTGTTGAATTGTGTTGCTCAACTCAATTCAGTGATTCAAATATTTTATGTATGCTAATTTCGTAGCGACAAGGATTTTTTCTTGGAATCTCATAAAATATAACAATACAAGATATTTTTAAATAATAAATTACCAAATAACAGAGGATGTTCATCAGTTGACCCAACAATTTCGCGCGAATAAACACTACTGCTTGAATACAGTGATTTTTAACAATTTTGTAATATACGCATGCGCACTTGTATCAATTGATTTATATTTTAACAATTAAAGTCAATTTTTTGCAATTAAAACAATAAAAATAGAATTACATTATATTGTTAAAAATAGAATACTTTTTTTGAATTAATGTGATAAATTTTTATTAAAACTTAAATTATTTAAATATATTTCTTTCTCTTTAAAAATAAATAAAATTGTTGAAATATTTGACTACATGAAATTATATTCAATTATGTTTAGAGTTCATATAAATCTAACAATACTAAAAAAAATTTGTTATTATGTTAAACATCTTAATTAAGAATAAATTTTATCAAAGGAAATTAGATACATAAGAATTAATGATTGTATTACGTGATTCCTGTGTAACACTTTATTCATAGTAAATACATATAATATTTGTAATTACATATAATCACATATTTCTCATTCATCAATATTATTATACACATATATCAAACATACACTTTTTTATTTTGTCAGTATAATCTTTCTAAACATATTACAAATTATCTTATTTAAAAAAAAAATAGTATAAAAATGATGTATGTAAATCTATGTTACCATTGATCTATGTAAGTGGAAAAATCTTGTTCATTGGCACGTGAGTGAAAATTTGATTACTGATTTTAAAGAAGGCCCTAGCAAAAGCTTCCTCAAGAAACGGTACAAATTCCCCGAAGAGATACATGCTGTTGTCATTGACGAATTTGTTTATATTATTACCTATAATTAGTAAGATATAGAAGAATTAATACTTATATAATTTATAGGATTTTATAAAATTAATATTTATATAATTTTCTTTTTTGAAAAATTTCACTTTTGTTCAATATAAAGCTGTAAACTTGCATGCTTTTCAAGTATAATTTCAAATATTTTTTAGAATTTAAATAATAAGCAATAATAATTTATAAATAAGAGCTTAAATATGCTATACATTTTTTAATAATTTTTTTTATAAAACTAATTTTTGTAACTCTAAGATATTTTGTTTCACTTTATATTTCCAAACTATAAAATTTATTATTAGGTATACCTAAAGCTTCATTTCCATCAAAGAGATTATCGTAATGTAGTGTTACACGTTTGTAAAAAGTCTTTATAAAATATTTGTTCACTCTTATGTAAGACTCTCTGTTCTTTTCAAACGTTTTGAAATATATTTCGTGATGTGTCGTTACATTATCTGAAAATAGCAAAATCAATTACTTTGCATATCAAATAGTTGTCATTAAATCGTTAATTATAAGACAAATAATAATATACAATTTATAAAAATACATTATCATACTTACATACAGACATTTTAAACTTTCCGTTTCCATAGACTGGCACTACCAGAATTTTGCCTTGAACTTTATAATCGCCTAAGAAACTTATTTCCTCGTGGAAAACGTAAAACTTCATAACTGAATTATCCCAATCAATTCTAAAAACAAAAATAAATTATATTATAATTATGATCATATAATCAATATAATCATATATATATAATTCGATACGTATTTGTAACATTATCAATACTAGTAATATATTCTTTAATATCATTCTTTAAAACCAAATTAAAAATAATGTTTTTACAATAATCGATATTAGTAATTAGGAGTTTCTAAATAAATTAGCTGTGTTTGTAATTATTTATTTGTAATCATTTAGTTTCTGTGACATTAGTCGCTTCGATTCGATATTTTGATTTGAACTTAAGACTCGTTTGTTGTGGATATTTTCCTTATTTTTAAACAAAATATTTGTTTAAAACATATTAGAACTATTAAAGTGTATGTTGATTTTATTTTGGAATAGTTACAGAATAGTTATTTTACTTTGGAATAGTTATGGAAAATATAAAATACTTACTGAAAATCATGTAATTCAAATCTTTTTGTTAATCCATATAACTTGCCATTTTGATATTCTTGTGTCATTTGTACTGGGCCATGGGTTCCATTTATTTTAAACTCAAACTTCATTTGTTCAAGAGGTTCAATTTTCAAGCTCTCCAGACCTAAACGCGAACAGATATTTAATATACAAATTTAATATACAAATTTAATATGCATGATTTACATTAAAATGATATTCAGGAAATTTTATAAGAAACAAATTCATCAGAAATTATTTAAATAAATTGTATCTTATGCTTATTCGCTTATAGCGTCACGCACAATTTTTGTATTATTTTTTAACGTGAATAATCATAAGTATAATTGTTACACCTACATTTTACATTACATCTATGATTTATATATTATCTTTTTAAATGTTTCACAAAAATATATCTTACAAATGTTAGTTTGTATAATTTATAATGTAATGTGACTACAATTGTCAATAAACTTTTAGATATACTCTATTGATAACACTATACTTAATAAAAACTGAAATATACAAACTTGTAGCGATTTAAATATTAACTTTTTTAAATTTCTAGTATTAAATATGATTTAAAATAATGTGTATTTACCATCAGCCAGAAAGATGATTGCTTCTTTGACAACATTCGTGAGGCACTGTGACATATTTGGATCCGATCGTTTGCAAGTTTTAAAATTGCTTGCTATAAGATAAAAAAAGAAAAAAATAACAAATTATTAGCAAAAATTATTACATAATTGATCGTTGTAAATCCAAGATCTGCATCCACTCAATTTTAAAATTATTTTTCTTATACTTAATCTTATAATCTTCCCTTAAGAAAATTTACTCTTTAAAATTAAAAAAAAATAACTTAAGAAAACTTTTTGATTTACTATACAACTTTTTAAAAGTTTTGAAGAGTAAATTTGAACACTTTAAAATAGGATTTACTCTTCAAAAACTTTTAAAAATTTCTTTAATAAATAAAAAAGTGTTCTTAAATTATTTTTTTTAAGTTTTATATAGTAAATTTTCCTAATATTAATATTAATGAATACAAATGTGTAATGCAGAAGTAATAAACAAGGAAAAAGAATTTGCATTTAACCTGCAGTAATACAAAAGTAATAAACAAAAAAAAAAAAAGAATTTGCATTTAACCTGCAGTAATACAAAAGTAATAAACAAAAAAAAAAAAAAATTTGCATTTAACCTGCAGTAATACAAAAGTAATAAACAAGGAAAAAGAATTTGCATTTAACCAGCAGGTTAATTGCAAATTCTTTTTCCTTATTTACTTTTGTATTACACATCTGTTTATGCTAATAAATGTGCAATGTGAATCATTTGTGTTCCGCATTCAATTCGCTGAGCATTGTAATATTTATAACTTTAAGTCTTACAATTAGATGATTTCAAGGACCAAAACTTAAAAAACTTTGAGGCCTTGAAATTACTTTACACAAACTTTTACTTACTTTTACGCCAACTTTAAGTTACTAAACACCATCATTAAGTTACTTCACACAAACTTTTAGATACTTTTTATGAACTTTATGTCTTCAATAACTAAAGAAGCAAAAATTCAAGGATATTTTTAAAACTCTGAAATAACTTAAACAAAACTTAAAAATTTTTATAGTTACTTAAAAGAACTTTTCAAATTTTTAAAGTTACTAAACAAAACTTTAATAAACCTTAGGCCAGTCTAAAGTAAATTTTCCCAAGGGTTATTTTCTTTATAGTTATTTCTTTTTAAATAATTGTATTGAGTATCGGAAAAAACCATTAAAAAACTCTGAATCTCTACTTTCGAATTCTCTTTGCTGATTAAAATTATCATTTTTGTTATCAATGCAATTAACAAAAAAAGTTTTGCAAGAAGACAAAAATATTCCATTTTGTCGAATTCTTCTTTTTTTGTTAATTAATAAAAAAATGATAATTCTAATCAGCAAAAAGCATTCAGAAGTAGAAATTTAGTTTTTAAATGCTTTTTTCAATATTCAATAAAATTATTTATTGCAAAGTTACGATCACTTGAAATTTGCCTTATTTTTTTGACGAAAAACAATGTCCTAATTATTTTGAGTAGTGTGTAAAACATTATTTTTCTTAAACAACAAAATTTAAAAATAAAAAGACATAGAAAAGCAAAGAAAATTTAGATTAATAATAGTTTAAAAAAAAAAAAAACAAGTTGCAAAGTTGATATTTTCGAAGTCCAAAAATTTTCAGAATTTCTTAATGCATTAACTTGAATGTGTATTTATAATAGTTTTACCACATATTGCAATACAAGTTTAAAATCATAACTTAATCAACTACATTAACATAATGAGAAAATATTTGTAGTTACTTACGCAATTCTACCGCTATTGTGGTTGCAATTACTGCAAAATAGAAAATAGCTATTGTCTTCATTGTCTTCAAATTTTATCTTCCACTTATGACTTATAGTGATAAACGTCAAGCAGATTTGATTGACAAAAATGTCTGGTTAAATCCAAACTGTGCGTCTGGCGTATAAGGTCGTATATTTAAATACTGCTTTCCCCACCAATCACTGGTCAGTCAGTAGTCAAATTAGCGGCCATACTGTATTAGTGCATGTGTAATGAGATATTAATAGAAAGAGGAAAAATGAAAAAATTAGTTACCGATATGTCATATGTACATTAAAATAATTGATTGTAGTGATTTGATCACTCAAATAACTCGCATTCGAATGTATATAAGATTACTATTTATTATATGATCTTGCTTATATTAGAATTATGCAAATATTACTTTTTTTTTAATAATTTATTTATTGATTTAATCTCGTATTCCATGTATCTTTGCGACTCGATATAAACCGTAAATTTATCTCCTAAAATTTGTTTTACGAGAGTCAGATTGTGAATTGTTTTTTACGTGGCAAAACCAAATTTTTTATGACGGTCCAATCTAGGAGTTTTACCTAATTTTTTAGAGATGTAAAAAACAGTAGACATATTAAAAATAAAATTTAAAATAATTTTTAAATAAACATTTAAATACACTACCGTTCAAAAGTTTAAGAGCAGCCAATTGCATTTTAGGAATACAGAAAATTTATGTTAAAAAACCTCTTACAGAAATCTATAATATCAGAAATGTAACTATATATATATATATATATATATATATATATATATATCGATTTCGATTGCTATATACGTGATTTTGTTATTTATTATAGCTATATCATTATCAAATTTATAAGCTATCGATAAATTAAAAAAATGGACTTTTGTATTGTATATCAATGAAAATTAAATTATTCATGCCTGCATTACTTAAAACTTTTGAATATGTGTTAAATATTTATATTTGCATTTTTGCATTTTATCATATTCATGTTCGTTTCTAAATTTTTTATGGATTTAATGATTTGAAACAGATAATCAATGTATGTACAAATATTTTTGCACAATGTTAATAATTTGCGGTTATTAAAATAAATTAAAATAAGTTAAATTAATTAGAATAAACTAGAAATATATATATTAGCGAAGCAAAATAAAATTTCGATTATATATTCTAAACTTTTTATGTTTAACATATATAAATTAAAGATTTCAAGATAAAATTTTTCAAATCAATATTTAAAGAATAGAGAACACAAGTAGGAATGTAGTTATATTATGTTATCATTTTATTATAAATAAAGTACTGATATAAAATCAGCGAATATACTTTTGTATAAATTATATTTACATATACTATAAAAAATTATGCAAAAAAATTACGACACAATTAATATTAAAATTCTCTACCTTAAGGAATTTGTTTCTGATACTTGAGCGCCAAACTATTTAGTAACGGCCGAGTCTTCAAAATTCCAAGATCGATAGCATGACCAGTGAGAGGACAGCTTTGACATCGTTTACGTCTATAACTCGTATTGCAGACTTTTTTTTCTTGACGTATCACATATCTGGGAAAGCAATGGATGCGCTTTTTTTGTGTTGTCGCGCATGGCGGCATTGTTACCACTAAATCCTGTCTATGAATCCTGCCTATCGGTTCTGGAAACAGTCGCTCGTTGAGGAAATACTGTTGCAACGATCCTGACGATCTGGACGATGCCAACGTGTAGTTCGAGCCATGCGTCTCAAAGTAATTCTGTTCTCGGAACTTTCTTAAGTCTTCAACCTCCTGGTTTACGGTATCGTCAACTGCGGAACCATCATCATGCTTCGAGCATCGATCTCTTCGATCGTAATATTCTGATAATTTATGTTTTCCAACACGTTTAGTTTCTTTCTCCAGTTCATTCATGCAGCGACAAGGATAATCTTGCTTGAGCAATTGCATTGCTTTTTTATTTTGTATAGGCGATTTTGATCTTTGGCTCGACTCTAATATTTGCTGATATTTCCTAGATCTGATAGTCTTTCGTAATGTTGATTTTGACAATTTTTGTGCAGATGCCTGAGCCCTTCTATTAAAAACACAGGTGACATTGTCGCGGTCGGAATCATGTTGTTCACTTGCTAATGAATTTGCTGGCACTGTTGGGGAATTTGGAGATTTTTGTTTCTCATCAACATGTTTACGCTCGTTTGGCAATGTTAATTTCTCATTAGAAATATCTTGCAGCCTCGCATTTGTTATAAATCTGCAATAATTAGACAATCCTGGACACGTTTGCACGCAGTCTCCTTGACCTCCAGTCCGTAATTCGCAAACTTTATTCTGCACATTGCGAAGAAATTGAGATCTAGGAGTATAGTCAATTTTCTGAACTCTTCTAAATGTTTCACAACTAATCGGCGAAGTTAATGTTGTTTTATCATCAGTTTCTTTGATAGGTTTGAACTCAAACAGACTTCTGCAATTACAGCAAGGTAATGTGGGCTTATGCAAAGTTCTTGATGATCTTAGATGCATTTCGTTCACTTTGGAATAACAGTAACAATCTTTTACTGGCTTTCTAGATATAATTCTTGAGCATTCCTCTTTGGGTTTTCTAGATGTTAATGTTAACTTTGCAGAAGATATCATATTTGGTGCTGATGTGGTTGCACGTTGTGGATCACAAAAGTCTGGACATAAAACAGCACTGATTTCACTGGAATCGTTACGTAATTTCCATATATCACTGTTTTTTCTTAAATAACAATCTTGACTTTTATGATTATGGTAATTTATTAAAGATCTGTAAAAAATATTCAAATACTTAATGAATAATATAATAAATTGTTTATTTATAGACAAAGATACTTACAATGTTTGTGAACGCAACTTTTTTACCTCAGCATTGACTCTTTTGGAATTTTCATCAACATGTGCCAATAATGTTCGGCTTTTTTTGCGCAACTTTTTTATGCTGTCATTAAGCGTTTCTGCCATACGTTTCCAAAGCTTGGAATATATTGTCAAAAATTATTTACATTGCAAAATATTTATTTGTTTCAATTATATTACTCTTAACCCTTAAATAAAATATTTTTATTAAATATTTTAATAAATATTTTTCTATGTCTTCTTTCAAAAAGTTTATTATAGACATTATTATTTAGTGCGATATTTCTATTTAATCTTATTTTATTTAATATCTATTAAAAAGTGTAACTATTATTTATAAAATAAGCTTACCAATAATAAAATAATTATAATGTCTTTATTTGTTCTTTTTTCTTCGTGATTTCATCAATAATATATTTTATATGTAGTTTAAAACTTTTAATGTGTTATTTGCTATGGACATGGAGCAGTTGAAATCCGACAAATGTACACTGTAAACAAAAAGGACGCTTCAGGCTGTCCAACTCTTGAAAATAATATTTTCTATGTATTAGGGACATTTGATTTAAGAAATAAATTATTGTCTAAAAATTATAATTATCACATCAAAATTATAATATACAAATTCGCTCAAACTGCTAAAATTTATATATACATATTTTATGTTATCTACAGTACCAAAAATTCGCTTATACATCCTTATATATGATAGCTTTGTAGTATTTCAGTAGCTCACGCTTCAAGACGTCAATTCTAGAGAAGTTTTCTTTTTCGCAAGAATTAAGTTGGTAGAGTGCTTCTGATCTGTGTGTATTACTTGATTGCTGTACGGCAGTACCATCACAGGTTAGAAGGTTAGAAATTTGTGATTGTAATCCGATTTCTTCAAGTTCTACGCACCATTATGGATATTTCTGAGAATCAAACTACCATTGATGATATACCCGGTCGCTCGCTACCGCAATTTTCAGAATATCTCAAAAATCCGATTCGTAGCAGCAGGATGTCATCTAACATTTGGGCTGAATCTAAGGAATTGCAATCAGTGCCCAATTTCATTTCCACGAACGCTGCTTTGAATGCAAAAATAGAATCAGAGGTAATTAAAGTCAAGCTTTTATTATTCTTGTGTTATATTCTTTGCTTTTCTTCTTTTTCTCGCTGATATCGTTTATTTTATTATGCACCTGATAATTTTGATCATTATTTTCTCTTCAGGTAAAAAAAAGTACACCAAATTTTTGTGAACATTTTTTAAAGGAATTTGAGAGGACCAGCAACCTAATCATTCCGAGTTTTGTTAAAAATAATACAGTATTTGGTGTAGAGTCAGATTCTGCTCCATCAAGTGATAATTTATTACTTTTATCACGAGCAGAACTTGTATTTCTTAATAATAGTTTTGGTAACGAAAAAGAAATGAGGGAAAAGTTGGAATTGCTTCATAAACGGAAAACCGCTTATAAAGTATGTATTATATTTATTAGATTTTTAGTATTAAGTATATTATATAATGCATGATATAGTAAATATATATTTATTTATTTCTATTATAGAAATTTCAAATTCAGCCAACAACAGCCACAACATCTTCAACTCAAATGACTGAGCTTTTGCAGCAATTACAAACTTCAAATCTGCAACAATTGGTCAAGCATTTAGAGCATATAGAGCAAACGAAAAAGGATGCCACACAAGCAGAGACAAATGAACTAGCACAAAAACATAATATTTTAAATATACCATATATATTCAAAAAGCAACTGCAAAGTGCCAACGATTTCATAAACTCGGATCGGATTACGACTAATTTGAGCGATCTGAACGTACATATAGAGACTGAGCAAGAAAATGAGAGCAATTTGCAAACCGTCCTCAAAATCGAACAGCAAGTACAAACTGATTTTCCAAAAGCCGAGAAGAAATCGAAGTTTCGAGCAAAACTTGGTGAAGTCAAAGTCAGCATTGACTGTAATGGAGTTACACATTACTATTGTCCAGAATGTAGTTTAGAGTTTCCAAACAAAGATGATATCGAGCAACACATACAAGGTCACTTATTGGTATGTGCTGCATTACTCTTATTGCACTACTCTGTCTAGTTTTTGATAGTTATAAATTATTATAATATACATACATACATATGTATATATATTAAAAATTTTAAATTATTGCAGGAACGAAAGTACCAATGCAAAGAATGTGGTGCCATGTTGAAGAGAAAGGAACATCTCGATCAACATATGCGCGGTCATTCAGATGAACGTCCCTACAAATGCCATATATGCCTAAGGGCGTTTAAGAGAAACGAGCATCTTACAAGGCACTGTGTCATTCATTCTGGCAATAAAGATTTTTTGTGTAATATATGTCAGAAAGCGTTCTCACGCAAGGACCACCTGCGCAAACACGAGCAAACTCATTCAAGCAACCGGAAGAATAAACAGAAGGAGGAAGGATCTTATTATCTCGATCCAAAAGATGCCCTAATATTCGGTAAGAATGTTGATCCTGTGGCAATTTCCAATCAGGAGATAAACTGTATTCTAAAAGATAAAAGTTTGGAGAGCTTCAAACCAGGAACTACTTTTTTACAACATCTTCAAAATCTTCAGAATAATTCCAATATCTTTCACACTTTTACCTCCATGAATGAGCAAGTAATGAAAGATGCAGATATACTTCAACAAGCACAGTCTGTTAATATAAACGACATCTTAACTCAAAATACAAAATATATACCACAGTTTTAGTCGTATAATAAAGATAGTTCATGCGCGGCGGAGTCACCGCAAATAGATAATTGCAATTTTTGGCAACAGAACTGGCTATGATTATTCTAGCCTTCTAAATTACAGGCAATTTTAATACGAAAGGCATACAAGGACATAAATTTCAAAATGCGTACAACGGTAAAGATCATATGTCGTTTGATGTTAAACTTGCACGTTTAACACGACAAAATCCGAAATAGTTAATTATGTGCTAAGTATGAGAGAAATTGTAGTTACCTGAATCTATCATCTTTCTTAAACAAATGATTCGTCGTTCTTTCCGTCACAATTTTACATGTTAAAGGCTGATTTTTATAGTTTCAAGACGATACTGTCATTACTATCTAAAAGCATAACAAAAATATTTATTTGATAAAATTTTGCATTAAAGTACGATGATAGATCTCTTTCATAGAATTTGTGATAATTACGATAAATCATATTTCTTTTTAAAAAAGCGAATAATTGTTAACATTAAATGGTACATTATCATCGTAGCTTTTAAATACTAAAGATATAAATTATATTTCACAAGATTGTTGGAATATAAGTTATATTCCAAGATTCTCTAAGAAAAAGGTTTTTATTGCGTTCTACATGAAATAATTATTTTAAATTATGAATACAGAATCGATGGAAAGAATTAATATGTGAAGAGAAGTTAATCAACTGAATGTTTGTTGATTTGACTTGTAAGTTAAGAGACAGTTATTTTTTAACGATGCTAGTCCATTATCATTACATTTAATTTTGACCATCGCAGAGCTTACAATATATCCAACTGTTTCTGAGGCATAAATACAGCATATTTACACCAAAATTGCATAAATAATTAAGCTTGTAACAATTAATAGCTGTTTTGCTAAAACACAAAGTTCCAAGATCCAGTTTGCTATTAGAATATTGTGTCTCTATAATTAGTACTATAATTATTCTATGGTCTAAAAGTTCGATAGTTTGTCTCACACTATATCACATTTTCTATTATTTTGTGTTGCGTTTCTTTTTAATCTTAACTAGAAAATGTAAAAATACAATTGACAAGATCATCATTTGTCAACGTCAAATATGTGGAAAGATGATAAGAGCATGGCGCTCGCGAATGTAGCATTTTTAAATAAATTAGTATACTAATTATAAGTAGAAGTATGAAATTTGTTACGGGAGTCAAAGTACTATTAGTGGCACTATCAATTTCACTATTGTGCGATGTACCGCGACTGAAGGCGCGAGCTTGAGACAATCGACTTTAAGCGCTTCTTATTTGAAAAAATTTGCAGCCTCGATATTTAGGATTTTCAAGTAATCTCAGGAATCTGCCACTAACGATTATCACAAGATCTTACAATCTTATAATAATTCAAGATTGATATTTTTATATGTGAGAAAACATTGTGTCGATTTACATACGTTAAGCATATGTTTTCTCGAACGACTTACTTTGATCCGTCGATCACAAACCATCTCATACTTGCACCTATCATCTTTCATTTTTTCTAAATACGTCGTTCGCTATTTTTTTCACGTTGTTATCTCATTTTTATTTTTAAAGGCTGATTTTTATGGTTGCAAATAAATATAGTTGCAGGTCGGTACTTAAAAATATAACAAGTGTTTGATAAAATTTTACATCTATATAAATATAATGGTCGATCTCTTTCGTTAAATTTATTTAATGTCGGTTATCAACATTGAACGAAAGTTATTAATAATTAATCATTATTAAAGAAAGATTTAAACGGATTAAATATTTCAAGTATTTGTTTGTACTTGGGATTATTTTTAGGATACTCGCCTGCTCAATGTTCTAATTTTAGTTTGTAATTTTTTTTAATTTTATTATATTTTTCTTTTATGATGTATTTAGTATTAAATAGGAAAGCGGGAGATCGTTAAAAGATTTCCACACATGATGTATTTGTGAGGATCGATATTAGATTCCTTTAATATTACCTTATATAATGTATGTCGCATATATGCACGAATTTTTATATCCGTGCATGAATGCGTTAGATATAAGAACTAGGGGACGATATTGACACACGGAATTTTGTCTTACGTAATAATACAACCAAAGACTTCACACCCGCGTGTACGAAATGGTATTTTAGGTCATTTGCTAGAGTCCTCTTTCATCATCCGAGAGTTGTCTTTTTGAACTGATTATTTAATAGTTTAAATATGAAGAATAAGCGATGAGTTGTACATTTCCCCCTCTCGATAGATGATTTTCATTTTTTTTTAAATTAAGATTAATTAGAAATAAGAAGGAAGGAAAAAATGAATATGGAATGTTTTAAATAATGGGTGTACATTTACAAGGCTCCGTCGTACATTTACTCAGAAAAACAAAGTTGTTTTTTTATAGTAATAACTGAAGAAAAATAGCTAAAAAATAAAACATGTATTTTTCAAATCGAAATATTTTTGAATAAAACATGTAATGAAAGATTACACAGGCTGTCTTTTTTTTCTTTTTTTTCAACTTCTTACGAGTGCATCGAGTATACAATCTGCGTGCAACCGTAAAAAATATAGTGGTTTATATAGCCTTATATGTAACATTGTACAACGAAATTACCGTTCGTACGTTTAGTTGAACTTACATCACGTTCAAAAGTAACTCTTTGCACTCGGAACTCCAACCGCATGATATAATAACGTATAACGTATCGACCATCGTTGTATAAGTTGGAAATTTGCACAGTGTTAAAAGCACCATTGTGTGTGATATAAATTTTATTTTTTATTTATTTTTAGCGAAGTGTACATACGTGCTGGGGATGACAGTAGTACAAAGGTATAAAATTACTTTGATATCTGTATAGTATTATTCTCTCTGTTCTCCACTGTCCCTCTTTCTCTTTCTCTCTTTTGTTCCTTTCCTCTCTGCACATTTAATACTAAATATACTAAACTGAAATTGAATTCTCATTCGAGATATGTATATATTCGCCCATATTCTCGGCGTACATTTAACGTTAAACGTAACATTTTCATTTTATATTTAAATTGTAAAAAAGTACGATCTCTTTTAATATTGGATAAACGAAATTTATATTTGGATATCCATATTATGTATCTAGACTCATCTAAATTTATAATCTAAATTTATAAATAGATCAACGTATAATTAACATATTATTTCTAAAAGTAAAATAATTCTGAATTTCTAAGTACGAAGCGTATACTTGATATTTTTTTTAGTTGTGTTTCATCATCATTGCGTCACCTTCTCTTTGCCACTAACAGCGCTCGATAATTTCGTGTAAATGCTGTATGTAAGACCGAAAAAGGATCCAAGCCACTCGAGAAATTGGCGACCCACCGTCTTCGGAAGTTGAACAGTTGTTCCTGGTGTCACGATTTCCACCTCATTTTTTTTGTCTAACTCTTCGTCTTGCAGCTCCAGTTGTCCCAGAGGCTGAATGTCGTTGAACCAATCGTCGTCGGGCAGCATTTTTGTATTGTTAGAGCTCTTTTCTTTAGTGAGGTGCACGTTATTTCCGTCCGCTTTAATTGTCGGTTTTATTTCGAGGATAGGCGTGTTCTTTTTGATACTGTTCGAATTCTTGCTTGTGTATTCTTTCAGCAGAGACAGCGATTTTATTTGATCCAACCAGCTGTTATTAGGATATCTGAGATTCGTATAGTTGTTTATCGAGTCGGCCTGAATTATTTTCAAAGCTTGCGAATCGGGATTCGACACGTTCTTTGCCAGGATTTTTTCGACGTAGCTGGTATTGTCGGATTGACGGAAAACGAAATCGTACGTGGTGCGTACTTTCTCCAGAAATTTTTCAAATGGTTTTGTGAAGTTGCTTAATTGTTCATGATATGTCGTTAATCCTTCCACGGGGAATAATTTAGATATTTGCGGCTTCGCTTGCACTCTTGTGAGAAAGAGCTGTGAGATATCGAAAAAAGTTACGAGAATTTATATACACGTCTTGATAAATTTTGTTTTAATATTATACTAAAAAATTATATTTTTCTGCATATTTTTTCGCTAAACTTTATTTATCATAGAATATTTTTATATTATAAAGAGTATTTTTATATTATGAAAATTATCACAATAAAGATTAAAAATGTTGTGTTTTATACAGTTGGGTGAATTTTTTCGACAAAATAAATTTTATCAGATTGTAATGTTGTAATGTGTCGCGAATAGATGTTACAACATGTGCAATCATGTCGCAACATACTTTTGCCACTCACTGAATCTGAAAACAGCGTCGTACGGTAGTTTCATTTTCACGAAAATTACAAGTCGCGTCAGCAACTGAAGTTGCAATCGGCAATTTTTACGGTCTGATTAAGAATGAGCAACGAAACATCTGTCACTAGTATTCAGGAAATAATTGTGTTTAAAACTTCTTTGAGTGTGTCGTTTTTTGGCATCAGGAAGTTTAATTTACTTGATAAAATATCTCATCTACGAAAACTATCAAGTGTCTCAGCATAATTTTTAGCGAAGATAAATTATATGTCAGATATAACTGTTTGCAGCAAAAGTTTAAAATTTCCATTAAAAAAAAGCAATTAAGAAGATTTCTGAAAAATGATTAATGCAATATTTGACAGACATGTTGAGTGGAACCGTAATTTTTGTAACATTGTGAAAGTGATGATTGATGTGTAAAGTATCAGAATTTAAATATATTAAAGAAATTATTCTGTTTATGCTGACATTAAGATAGTATAAATATAATTTTAGTGAAAAAATGCAAATAAAAATTTGCAATAGGAATAATTTCATGATTTGTGCGAATTTATAATAAATTGAAATATTAATCAGTTCTGATACTCACGCAAAGAATACAATATCCCAAGAGCTTCATTCTTCGAACCGTATTTTCCGATATGACGATTTATGGCTTCTTTGGACGATTCAAATGATCGACTGAAGGCTCCCTTTGATTTCAAAACTCCTTTATACTTTCATACGACGCAAGAGCGTAAGCGTGCACCACGATTGATTGGTTTTCGTGGCCTATGCCCATTGTCTTTTACCTGCGCCTCTGCGAATCGTCCGCGAACACAGTTGCCTAACGAAATTGATAGTCGGAGCACGCATGGTTGCTTCGCGGCCAGTCGACTCTGGTCATCCGAATATGTACGATATTGGGTCCCTGATTTTTATGGCAGGTCAAGGTATTACCAAAAGCACGTCATCACTTCGATCGTTGAAATTTATATAACACGAAAGTTGATGGATGGATTCCGCGTTAATCCATTTTCATCAAACGCTAATGCAACGATCCGACAGCTTTTTCTGTTGGACAAGTTAGTGGTTATTTTATTATATATAGGTATATGTAATAAATATGCGACATGTGTTTGGGAAGTAAAGAAAACTCGCAAGGGTGGTTTTTCTTGCTTCTGACATAATCAGAATGCGAAATTTATTTAACAAAACGGTATATTTGCGGATAACAGAATGTACACAAGAGTAAAATATATTCATATAGTGTAAATTTACAATAAGAATCCCAACGGGCAAGTTTTTACGCTTACCTAGATCATTGGCGGTCATGATACAATTATATTCAAATATTTTAAATTTCTTTGTACAAGTTCACGCGCGGTCTAGTCCTTTATTTTTTTGAAATCAAGAATCTAATCTTGTGCTTTATCTTTATACTCGAACACTCAGATGTGAAAATATTGTAGTGTAAAAGAAAGAAAGAATAGTTGCGTCCTTCCACGAAATCTCCCCTAAACTTCCACGAAATTAATTTACTCACTGTCTTGTGGACAATAAAATCTTTTGTTGTGGTTCGGCGAGCATTAATTATGTAAATGAATGTATGAATCAATCGTACGAGGCATGAGTAAAGAATGTATTTGTTTATACGCCCGTTCCGATCATTACGTATCCGATAATGTGGAGAGAAAGGGAGATTATCGAAGATGACATTTTAATTAGCGATGGAATAGTAGCAGAGAGAAAGGGGCGGGCTAAAGTGGCCGTTAAAATTTTTATGGGAGTTTGCGTTGAAAGGCTGATGTGCGAGGGAGAAAAGTAGCACTCGGAGATAAATCATGAAAGATTTAATGGTTGAGCCGAGTTTTGCGAAGTAAATGACGTTAATGGAAAGATAAAAAGGATTGATTACACAGACGAGCAATTACGATACTTAGCTACTACAAATGTGCATAAGAAGTTTTGTTTTCTTTCCGAAATCGACCGCAAATAACTAGAAGCGAGTTCTGTGGAAAGTTGTAAATAGCAAATATAGTAGAATAGCACAATTTTTTTTAACAAAATGCAATCGTTTTATATTTAAATATGTAGAATTGCTCTTCACTCCGCGTATCTTGTCCGTTAGTTGAGGAATTTTGTGCGCGAGGATCGCGGCATCGTGCAATCTGTTGAAATATTGTTGGTTAACAATTTTATATATATATATAAACAATTTTATATATATGTATAATTCGATTAGAACTCACAAGTATTTAATAGGGAAAAGATTGATGTCTCAATGCAGATTGCACGATTTTTCAGTTGCACTGCGCGATCACTCGGAACAGTGAAAATTGTATAAGCTATAACTTGCCATTTAGTAAGTAAAAGGTTTCGGATTTAACACTATAGCGAATCAAAGTATCTAACGTTTAAGAGAATGTTAAGAAGGTGAAAATTGTAGTTTCTTAATCGTTAAAAGTTCCTATTGATATTTCTAGAGTCGAGAACTTTCGAAAATTGACAACGAAAGGATTTTCGTGTTTACAGAGCAAGAGTAGAAATATCGAAACAATATATACATATATTGATTGTCGAGTAAAATGAAATTCCCTAATCGACTATTAATGCCTCGGTTGAGCGTCACAAGGACTCTTGGTCGCGATCGAGTGCAGAGATTCATCAGAAAGAGAATACGTCTAAATCGCTCGATATAATCTATGTTAGGTGTATTTACTTGGTATAGAGAGAGAGAGAGAGTGCATATACGCTATAATCTAATTTTTTACTGAGAAAGTGCGTGTCTAGTACAGGATACAAAATATCTTGTGCAATCTGTGATAAAGAGTAAATCGCAATGTGTGAAACGCATTTACGGGTGTATATGTGTGTATGTATCTATAACCATTTAAATAACGATAATTGTATACCCGTAACAATTCGGAAAATGTCTACTGACTGCATCGAAATGTGTATTTGTTAATTAGTCTCTGTGAATAGATTACCCAAGTTAATATACACACGTCAAGTTGAATTCTATTACAATTTATTTTTCAATATAGGGGCTCAATTGTAATGAAACAATTCAAAAGTTAAAAATTACGAATTAGAATAAAAATGTCGATGGGATAAAAGCTCACTGCATATATGCTCGATTTATTAATTCCTTTGTCATGCAAATCGAATTAATAAAATGTGTTTTTTTATTAAATGGTATTTTTAAGAATTTCTACATCTATCGTCAGAGTAATTAATATTGCACGTAATATTACGCATGATAGGCATTTCAAGGCATTTATTATCAGTAGACACTTTATCCGTATTCCTGGAAGGATTCCCAGATCCGTATTCGCATCGTTTCTTCAACTCTAAACGCAAACCTGCCCAGGTTTCGAATTAGGCAGGCGTATTTAGGGCGCGACGATGCAATGCAGATCTTAATTTATGAGCCGCCAAATATATCTAGTAAATGTAAACGTACAATTAGGAAGTGTATGTATATTGTTTTTCATGGCGATTAATTCGCTACTCTCATAAGGCTCGTTATTCCTGGCCTATGCAGTAATACGAAGGATATTGGTTCGCATAGACTCGCGCTTTGGAATCGTCGCGGCCGAATGAAAGCGCTAGTGCTTGATAGTGTACGAGAGTAATTATATTCTTATCAACTACCGTCGCAGTCTCCACATGGCAATTGTATGCACGAAATAGATTGAAATGTGCGCGAGGCTCGGGACACGATACGTCTCGAACCGCTACGTGAGCTCTGAAAGCTATCTCTTAAATTCATACGTTTGTTTTATGGTCCCCCGTGTCTCAATAAGGTCCATCGAAATCACGAGTCTCTCTTTGGTTGCCTGTTCTTGGTCATGCGTCTGACGCCGTTTGTTTTAATCGCAAAGAATTACATATAAATTATACATGTCAAACAAAACAAATTCAATTCAATCAAATAACTTCTAGTTAGTTATATTTTAACAATGCCAAGAGTCTTTTTTGAAAACAAAAGACAATTTCAACAAAAATGAATCTTTTGTTACAGATTTTTCCTCGTGAAAACTTTGTAAACTTAATTTGTCAGAGCATAATTATCAAAATTAAAAACGTAGTTTAGTCCGAATAGACAACAAAAAATAGTAAAATTTGAAATATAAATTTATGTAAATATTATAATATAAAATATTAAAAATGATATTTTTTAAGTTATTAAAAATGATATTATTATAATATAATTATGTAATGTATACCTATACAATTTTTACTTGTACAATATAAATTACATAATTATAATATTCAGATATCAACAATTAAAAATGAGTTCGTCCGTATTTAACGGCATGAACCTAAATAGTGTCGTTGTATCGCGGGTTTTCGTTTACGAGCCTACTTTTTTTTTTAATATGAATATCGTACATACAAAATATGAATAATTTCAGTACAATACACCTTTATACCTATATACACTTATGCAACCTACGCAACATGTAAATCGAGACGAGTGAATTGCAAAAATCTGACACGTATATCAGCAAGATTTCGGGCCCACGAACCGTTTTCTCATTGCTTTATAATGGAAAAATTGTCAACTTGATATGATGCATTGTGGTACACAGAAAAATATATACGCAAAAAATTATTTTAACAACGATTTCAAAGATATGTTTCATTTTCTTGGCGGCGCAATAGCTTCGCCAATATGAAACACGCTGATATAAGCTATGATTTTGAAAATAAATCCGAGGAAAATCATTATCGTATTGTGTGAATCATGCAAGTATATCCTGCGCGAATAAATCAGATATAAATATAATAATTATTTAAACAAATAAATTTAAGTTAATAATATTTTCAAGTAATATTTAAAATATTGTTTTATATATTTAAAACATATTTTTTATTGTTAAAAAAAAAAGTATCTTTTTAGTTATCTTAAACTGATATTTTAACTGTGATAACTTCTTCAGGGATAAATTTATTAAAGTCGTAACAGAAACAGTATCCAATAAGTTGACTGTGCGAAAAAATTGTTCGTGTGTAAGAAATCTTATTTACATCCCCTTGGAACGACCTGCTATCACTATGCTTCAATCTGCTAATCCAGCTTGACAGAATTATTCAATTAGCTCTAGTCAGAAAAATATAAGGATCATGAATGTTGTAATTTATCTTTCAACAGATTGATTTTAAACGTCCATACAGCTTCTATCTTATTCAAATTATAATTAAATATTTTCTCTTACGTCACTTCTTCATTATTATGTAAATTTCTGATCAATATTGTGTCCTTATGAAAAGCCAATATATGCAATTTACATGTTATCATAATGTTTACAACATATCTTCTTACACTGGAAAATTTATATTGATTGGAAGCATGTAATATTCTGTCCTTTCATGTTATTTTACTGAAACTAGTATGGAAGTTTGATAAGCTACGGGAGCTCGTAAAATGGATGTTCGCCTTGAATTTTAATATTTATCGAAATCAAGCGACAGCATAGAAAACAAAAACAAGCTTTATAAAAAAATGATAGAAAAAAAACATTGTAAATCATATATCGCTACCGTGCTTTCGGCGTGATATTTTTGCGTTAGTTTGATAACGTATAAAATACATAAAAATTTTTTACAATTTTTTACAGTAATTCTCTTCAAGGCTGGATTGGCATGGCATATTCGACGCTAAAATCTTGAAATTATTTACAAACGCTTTCCTTACGACATTAATGGAATGAAAGAGCCGGCGAGGCATGTCTTAATTTCGGATCACCGTATAAGTGCATTATCGAGTTACTACCTTCCATGACTTTACACATTTGACTTTAACGATAAACTTTATCGAAACCTACTACGAGACGAACTCTACCCGTTAACTTTCTAATTAAATTGCAATTTATATCACATGATTGATTTTCTCACTATGTGTACATGTTATCGAACAAAATCGTATACATTCAATCGTTTCGTCAATCTAAAAGAAAATAACGTAATAACATGTATGACATTTTATCAATTTTTCACGATCATGTAAATTACTTTTATAAATATTGACGGATAGAAAGACTATACAAAGCAGAATATATATAAAGTGATAATATATGATAAATCATTTGTATCAAATGCTATTGCGTCAGGATTTCTCCTGACTTCACTATTTAATTAAATAATGTCGGCATAGCAAAATAAGTATTATAATAATTTTATCTTTCGCGTTTTTAAGAATTACACGATGTGCTATTTACGTATGATGATTAATTCTATAACATCATTCTTATTATATTCCTATTATCAAACAACATTCAAATTGTACAATTAGCGACACCGTAATACAAAACGTTCGAATATTGTATTATTATTCATATAAAAATCTCGAGATCTAGCAGAAAAATTTCCAGCAAATTCTGAATCCGTTTTTTCGTCAGCCTCGCCGGTTAAAAATTTTCACGGATCACAACATAAATAATTCACGGAGTTCTTAACTGTAAAACTGAGGGCAATGCCCTGTGGTTTTAACAATATAAACAACGAGAGTGGAATCGATAACGACGTTCTTTGGAAGATTAATTTTTCGTTGGTTTATTCGACGATTTCGCCTTTTAACGTAGCGGTCGCTCGCTGGATTACAATCGATAATTACCTCTGATCTATTCTTCTGTTTGATGAGGACCCGGAATTTTTCGATTGAGATATTTTCTTATTTCGTGCTACATCTCGTTAATGGCACTACCTCCTCTCGACTTCTGATTCCTGACTGGATGCTTCCGTCACCGGTGGCAAAGGATTGTCCACCGAAACTTGTCTGCACCCAAATTAATGAAAGAATTGTTTAAAAAGTAGGTAAACGCATCAAATGCATTTATGAAGCAAATTAGTCACTGATCCGATAAACGCATAATTTCTTGAATAAAAAATTATAAAAAGAGTGAAAAAGATCTACAAAGTCAAGTGTTGATACTTTTTACAAAATTATTTGAAATATCTCGAATATATAATATTTACGCATTTATAACGAAAACTCTTTTAAACGAATGTGCAAGGTTGCGTTCGAAAAATAAATTGCCTGTCGAATATTCTCACTATCAGAGTCTGCCTCGGCGAATTTGTTTCAGTGAACGAGATTCCATTAGAGTTTTATTGTACACAAACGGATGAGAGAATTTTATTGAAATGAGGAAATATCCAGGAGTTTCTTCCCCTAGCCGGATAGTTTACCTGTGCCAATTGTAGGAATCCGGCGCGGAATTGCTTCTCCCGGTCTGGTGGAAACGTTCTGCTTTCGCGTCTCTCATCGCGTCATGCCGCAGCGCGGAAGAGCCTCCTTCCGATCCTGCCGCCGACGATTCCGCACTGGCGATTTCCGCATCGTTGCCCGCCGTCCGCCCGAACCGCTTAGGCAGGAATGGATTCTGGAGAGCAGAAATAATTCATACTGTTATTTTCCAGTCTCACAACCCACTAATCCCGGAGGGACCTTTGGAAGTGCCGACTCTTTCTAAAGTTTGCAAGTCGACCATTCGCATTGGCGATAAAAATGCAAATTCACTTCAAACGGTCGATCTCCCGCACGATTGTCAATGCACACGATTGAGGGAAAACGGTGTTCTGAAGAATCGTGAGATCGATAGTGCTGTGAATTTGAATGAAAGAATCTGAGCTTCACGAGGTTCATTCAAACTAGTAATAAGTGTTTAATTAAAAATCAGTTGCCAAAAATTAATTCGCTGAATGCGTGAAATATTTATCTACATATAAAATTACATATTAAATTCGTATCATTGTAATTATAAAAAAAAAAATGGAACGAGACGTAACGATTTTTTTCGAACAATTTCATGTTCCGCGTTTGGAATAAATGTAAGTTGAAAGGATAATTTGCATTCTAATGCAATTTCAGGATTATTCTCTTTATGTCGGCTTTAACTTCAAGTTTAGGTAGTTAATACAAGGATTAGGTGAAGTTTTTCACTCACCTGAAAACTATGCTGCTTCAGCATCGTCTTGATGAGGACCAGAGTGCCTAGTTTCGTGACTTCCTCATCGGTGACAGTGACCGCTACGCGGCAATTATCGGTCTCGGTCGGCAGTGGTTCGGTTGCATGATTGGTCAGCCACGGGTGCCGCTTCATCTCCGGAATAACGATCCTATTTTGCGGCGACTTTTCCAGCATCCGCGCAATCAGACCGCGCAAGTCCGGAGATGCGAGATTCGAGGGAAACGTGAGCGGTTCGTTACGAACAACTTCCTGAATAGCTTTACTATCAGAAGCGCGCCAAGGAAGATCTCCGGTCACCAGCGCGTACAGCGTTACTCCCATCGACCACACATCGCAGGGCTAAAATCAGACATTTTTGTATCGCGGTCAATCTTCAGTCATTACATTGATGAATAGATAAATCTTGTAAGGCGGGATTTAAATAATTTGTCATTTTTATTTGAACTAGAACAATACCGGCGCGCGCTACGCGCGCGCACTTATTATAGTGACTTAATAATTATGAAATCTAAATATTTTAATAAAATTTTTTTTAATTTTAAATAACCGTCAAAATAACTTTCGCTTTCAAAGTATCAAACTGTCAGAATAATCGCGATAACCAATCAGCGTCGCGGAAAAGCGTCAACAATACTTTCGATACATTCGAGTATTAATTTTTCATGCCTTTTTTAAGAGTGAAAAATTATTAGAGAAAGTTGACATTTATTATTTAAAAGTTCAAAAGTCTGCCGTTATTTATTTTCAAATTCTGATCTTATTGTGTTACAAAATCGAATTCTCATCATGATTAAACAAATGATTCTAACTATAATTAAATGAAAATTGATAGGTTGTGATAAGAAGTTTATCAAGAGAAAAATGCGAACGTATATACATGAATGTGAGTGCATCTATCAGGTGTCATTATATAGTAATCGTTTATACAATACGATCGTAAATCCGAAATATATATTACGTGGGTCAATCGGATTCTCTTGATTATACTAAAAGGTCACGTTGTATAAAAGCACAGGGTTATTTGCCATTGCAATATTTCCTCGTTGTTGCTTTGTGCTGATTTTTGAAATAACAGCGCGATGTGTTTTACTTCGGAACGGAAAACAAGATTTTATAAAAACATAGCTCTTAATAGGAGATATACATGAAAAATCGTCCTTCTGTCTTGCTTTTAGAAATAATATTTGTTGATCGTTCTACAAATAGCTGTAAAACAAGGACAACATTATTTATTGAAAGTTTAGAAATTGTATAGCATTGTGATATTTATGATACAAATATCATATATTTTAATGCTTATAATAGATATGGAAATAAGAATTTCTGAATATTAACATTATTTAAGAAAATTCGATTTTTTAGCGATAATAAAAATAAGATCTTAAGATCTTCTAATTTAAAGAATGGTAAGTAAAAGATATGAATGCCTCAAATTTATGCTACAAGTTGTTCTACAAGTTAGCAATATAGTTATTTTACAATATTAATATTTTTATAAATACCTTATTAATTAGTATTCTCATTAATTTTATAATTATGCCACTTTCCCATATTAAATTGACACAAAATTAAAACACTGGAATAGTTATTCCCTGTAAATACTAATTAACAGTAACATAACATCAATCTTATAATTTTTTACTCAACAATATAATTGTTATATACAAGACACCTTATATTGCAATAATGTTGAAAATGTAAAAGTATAACATTGATGTAATGTTACTATTTATTATTTTGATTAGTGTTTATTGGGTTCTTTCTTCCTTTTTGATTGATTCAGTGGCTAGATGTTTTTATGTCCTGTTTATTGACAATGTATATTGTATATGTCAGCGTTGACATAAAAACTTAGTTACGACATCTATTAGAAACGCATCAAAACTTTTGCATTCATTCAATAATACGCCCTAAGCGTTAGGGTCTATTCAGATAAACTGCGTAAGCATGTGCATAAGAAAATGGATCTAAATCCATTTGCAGGCAAGAATATTCGCTGAATATATCATTAGTGTCGCAAACATGAGAATTCCTATGTAATGTGATTGGCGGAATTCGTAATCGTCATCTACTTTATTTCCCGCGCTGCGGCGCATTGTTACTACGTAGTCGATTTGTGATGCTCCGTCTTTTCGCATATTTATGCATCCTGAGCGCCTTTCGTGTACGCATACATATGTGTCGAGACAGTCGAATCTAACGACGGATGATAATCTTGGTGAGTAAATTGATCCGCGCGATCATGATTAAAGCATCTCCCGGTATTTGTAATCGTCGTCCGCCACTTCGCGCTTCGTCGAACTGACGATCGAACAATCCGCTTTCTTGGTATACGTCTCTCGAGTATTTCGATGAACATCGTGAGATTATTTACTATTCGGAGCAACACCACTCGGAGAAACATCGAAAAGCATCGAGAGGACCGTCGAGGGATTGCCGTGATAAATTAATCAAAAGTTATTTCGCTCGCTTATTTCTCGAGTAGCCGCGAGAAGTTAGCTGTGGTTATATGTTCAAATTTATCATTGCTTTCAGTTGATGCCGCACGACTTCAGTGAACAGTCGAACTACGATCGGTCTGCGTCAGTTTTCTCGCTCTTGATGAATTTCACGTGGGAATGAGTGTTACTAGTAAGTACTGTATTTAGCAACACGGGCAATTGTTTCGGTGTTTCAACGAGCTTGCGCGATCATGATTAAAACATTTCTCGGTATTCGTAGTCTGTTTTGCGTTGCATTGAGAAAGAGAGAGTGAGAGAGAATCAGCGCTCGAAAGATTACATTTTCTTTATACGCGTAATTTTCCAGCGAGCGATCTGCAGCGAACATCGCGAGTGTTACAACATTCAGAACACCGTCGAAAAACGTTGGGAAGAACCGAAAAGAACTCGAGGGATTGTTCGTGATAAATTAATTAAGACAGATTATTTCGTTTATTCATGATATTTGTCGAGGTACCACGCGAAGTCAGGCACGGATACATTATCGGGATTTGTTGTCTTCCAGTTGGTACCGCGCGGCGTTAGTAAGCAGTCGAATTACGATTATTCCGCGTCTGTTTACTCATTCTAGACAAATTCCACGTACAATGGGCTCGCGCGATCATGATTCTCGGTATTTGCTCGTTCGGTATTTATACTCTATTCTAGTTGTGCCGAATCGACATTTCAAAGGTTACGGTTTTTATACGTGTTTATTCGCTTGTTTGAGCTAGCGACCCTCGGCGAGCATCGCAACTGTTTTTCAACATTTAGAACAATATCGAAAAATATGGGAAAGCGAGAGGAGCATCGAGGGATCACTGATGGATTAATCACAGGTATTATTTCGCTCGCCTATGATACGCGCGCAACGGTTAGTGTTTGCGTGTGGCCCGACCGCCTGTGGCGTGTTACTTTTCGGAATTTTTACGTCGGTCGAGAATGCATCGTGTATGACAAACCGCGAATACTATATATCTATCGTATCAATAAATTGATACACTTGATTGCAAACGCACGAACGCGTATGTACGTGCCCATGATAACTGATATCAATCGCATCTCAACAAAAAATTCTTTTACAAATATTGGCGTTTTTTTTTTATTTTTAAATGCGATCAAATTCCGGAAATATTGAAACATTTACAATTTTAATGTGTTAATATATAAAAATAGTTGAGTGCACCGCTAATGCATTGAAATGTTTTTAGTAACATCGAAAAATCATCGTAACAGATAAATCACAAAACATGTGATTGTTTTGTAATATCCGAATATTTTATATTGCTGAATCATTTTTCCGTGTTGATGCGCGAAGTTAGGCGAGGTTACTAGGCATTGTCGAATTTATAATCGTTTCTTATGGTTAGTTTATTTTAGTACGTAACCGAATTGCGATGGCTTCGTGTTTTCGGTGCTTTGTTACTCATTTCAGGCGAATTCCACGTGTGAAGGTTAGTAGTATCGAATTTAACAACAAGCGAGTGTCACAGTATATAAATTGATGCGCGCTATCGTGATCAAAGCGTTTTCTTCGATATTCAAATTCGGCGTTTGTTCATTTTGCGTTTCATCGAACTGACGTTCGAAAAGTTCTATTTTCATCATACGCGTTGCATGTTGCGTGTTTCGCCGCATTTGTTTTTTTTTTTTTTTTTCTTTTTACGAATATTGCGATTTAGTTATCTAGCATTGCAAAGCATCGAGGGAAGCATGAAAAAGCATGGAAGGACCACCGCAATGGATTAATCCAGATGACAAGTTATGTCATTCGCCTACAATATTCACGGAACAAACAGTGCTTGTAATTGTCTACGGCGTGCCGCTTTTTGGAATTTTCTCATCGGTCGAGAATGTGTCGCGCGTGAGAAATCGGGAGTGCCGATTATGTCTACGGGCGATCGCATCAATTCGCTCGATTGTAATCGGACGCGTTTGTCGATACCCATGACGTCAGTTGTGTTCCGTCGGAAGAATGTATTAATACGAATACGCAAGTTTTGTTTTATTTGCGATCGAGCGTCGGGAGTGCCGAGTAAGTTTGCGGGCGATCGTTAATGTTTTAATTAATACGCGAGTGTGAGTGCTAGTGTATTATTGGTGTATATTGAAGTGCTTCGAGGAATTATCGACGGAAAGAGATGAATCGAGACTGCTGTTCGCTGCTGATTGCTGTTCGCCTACATCCACGTAACGGTGAGTATTTAATAATTACTTTTTTAATTTTTCTGTCGTGTTATAGAATTTGTCTAATGTAAAATGAGAAGAAAATTGTTTTCCTTCCGTTTTGGTACGGAAATGACACTTGATAATTGTTAGCTAAAGTGCACCTCAATGCGCTGCAGCAGAATTAGCACCACAGCGTAGCGTAGTTACAAAGATGTTTCGTCTGTGGAAGTCACGTTGCACGAAACATTTCAATGGTGATAATCGCGAGTTTCGAGACGATGTCGTGCATAATTAAAGGAGCGATTAATTGAACAACGAGAAACGCCGTTATAAATGTTACAAAGACGCCGCGTAAATAGCGAGTTCTTAAACAGAGAGTTGAGCATAAACAATTATTTATTGTTTAATTTATTAAAACAGAGTGTCTTTAATTGAAGCAATTGATTGCCAATTCCCTATCTTCCAACTTATTTTCCGTAATACAAAATTACTATCTATTTTATTTTACAAAAATCTTTCTTCGTGCGCGTTGTGTCATCCGTAAAAAAATCTGTAAATGTCAATCTTCTATATTTATTAATTTATAAAGGAAATGTTTTCTTGTGTATAAAAAGCTTATGGGGATCCAGTCTCATAAAGATAAACGCGTCCGTGAATTTCTACACTATGACATTTAAAAAATATTCTCAGTCGGTTAAACACAGCGTAGATGACGCATAAATAATGTCTATCTGATCTTTAAAGATTGAGTTTTATACTATTTTTTTTATTTGTCTTACGTGTTTGTTCTCTTACTATTCCGTACGACCCGAATGTTTTTCTATGACGGTCTTCGAAGGAATACGAAGGTATGGAACAAAGCGTATATGCGAAACTATTCCGGGAAGTCTCGGAATTCGTAGTGCATCGCACGTTTATATTCCTTAATTGAACAAACTTGCTAACCGCCAAATTAGTTATACTTTTGTGAGAATTTCAGTAATGTGGAAATATGTGTACGCGGGTAAACGAACATAAGTTGAGCATTGCATGTGTTTATGTAATTCTTTACTGCACGCTTTTGCGACTAAGATAATGTTATCACGAAAGTGAATAAATAAAGTATATCTTTATATTGAGATAAAACTCCTAAAAATTGCGAAAAATTACAGACTTTATTTAATTTATATTTAATTAAAACTTAACGTAATATATACTTGAGATTAACAAAATAAGATTTTCTTATCTATTTACATTTTAAACCTTTAGTTTTTATTGTCGAATTTTTTATCGTTATTTGTTTCTCATATATTATGTGTACATTTAATTTTTGCTGATATATTTTTTTTACATCAAATATTGATTTCTCTTTAAAAATCTATTTTTTTCTGTGTACATATTTAAGAATAGATATAAAAAAATTAAAAAAACTTCTAAAAATTACAGATTTTAAAACAAATTTCAGAGATGATTAAAAATTCTGTTTAAATTACAATAAATTAATGGATATTAAATATGTTCCATTAAAACATGTAAAATAGAAAGACTAGAATATTCATGGTGCGAAAAAGAGAGATGATATATTTTTATCGTGAAAATAGATTACTAATAAATGAGATTTAAGAATAATTTTTATGAAGGTAAAATAAAATTTTCGTTTAAATGCGAAAAGAAGCTGACGGTACAGTGCGAAAAATTATTATTGACGAACTAAAATAATATTATGCGAATAAGAAATAAAAGTTTAAGCTATTTAAAAGGTATTACAAGGAACGAATTTATTAATTTGAAGTCTTACTGGATATTAAATTAAACATGGTTTGTATAATTTATTTTGAAATGTAAAACAAATTAAAAGTAATAATTTAAATGCTATTTAAAATGTTATTCAATTTAAATATTATTTTATTAAATATTTTTAATGTTTTGTCAAAACAACTTTTATTAATTGTTATTAAATGTTTGGAAATAATTGACATTTGCAATTATTTGCAAAAATCTCTTTTTTTGAACATTAATAAATTTGTGCAAGTAATTAAATAAATAAGATATTATCATTAAAATACGAAACACTGCGAAACTCGATGGAGTTAACATTTCACGAAGCTGTAAATGTCTAAATTCAACTGAATGTGTCATGCAATATAAATGTTGACTGACATTTCTGACAAACAGAAAAATATGTTATCAATGTTCAAATAATGTGAAAGGAAAAATATTTTTGTCAGAGTTTGAATGCCTAGAAAAACGTGCTCGCTTAGTTTCACACTTCGTAACATGCTTCGATTTTATTGTGCTTTCCGTTTTTCTTTTTTTTCAAATATTTTTATTATATTTCTGATCTTTGGGATTTCAAGTGATTTTTTGCTCTCATTCAGGGATCACGAACAACTTAGTCGATATTGTTGCAAGCTCGTGATTTCCTGTGTTGGCGTTTCTACGCAAGCACGCCGTCAGGTTGCTGGTGGTCATTTATTTCACCACGGCACATTGCGTCGGTTGGATTAAGCGTAATCGAGCGTGTAGATTCGCGGGTCGTGAGCCGCTTATTATAGATATCGCTTTTCCTCGACGACGACGTGGCGGAAATTCAAGCGATCGGCCGTGGTGTGTCGATAAGGTCACGCGATAGCAGTGGTCGCGGCGAAGTAATCTTGGAGATATATGGGGGCGGAATTATATAGTTGCCGGGATGCTAAATTATACATCTTTCCGTCTCTCTCAAATAACAACGTTATTAAAGCAGCCGGTCAGTATTAACTTTACGCCTGCTACTAACTAACTAGACGAGATTCGTATCGCTTTTCCTGCGGTAAAGCCCCGACGGGTTTTCCCACCTACGATCATGCACTTTGATTTATTTTATACACGCGCTATTTTCAACAAATATTATATGTACGCTCGCTGAGAAACTTCAGATCGCTATAATTAACGGGGAAGAAATAAAATATATAATTAAAAATTAGAAGTACGAAAAAAAACGTAGATACTAAATAACAGCAGGGTGAAAACGGATAAGAAAATCTTGATGATGATTATATTAAAGTTACAAACTGAGAGTTGGTATAGTCTAGGCAAAGTCTGCGTAAGGAATAACTGAACTGTGACCTTTTGTGATAATTGGAGATGCGCATAAAAGAGACATGGCAAAAAATAACGATTGACTCAAGTTGCTGCATAATACATCACATGTAAAAGAAAGATTTAAGCATTCTAATCTCGTAAGCTAGGGTTAAATCGGTCTCGTGGGATTAGTATCGGAAAACAGTAAATAAAGATAATGTATTATAATATTTTTCAATTATTTCTTGTTTCGAATTATTAGACAATGAGAAATTTTTAATGTCTTAATATTTTATCTTTCACAAAATCATCAAGCGATATATCTGTAAATTATAATTTGCACATATAAAATTCAATTGTTATACTTCGATTATTTTTTGCTGCAACCAATGTTCGTTTGCGTAAATTACATCCTATCGCGAAGCGTTGATTGAAAAAAAAAGAGAAAAACCAAATAAAATATATAGTCGCTCAAGTTTGCCAATTACTATCTCCGCATTTCCCGGATATATGTACACTATGCGTGTGATTATATGTGTATTTTTTATTCTACATAAAATTTCAATATTGCAAAATTTTCCTCGGATATTGAAAATCGAATATCGAAATCGATTGACGTGCGGTGAAATTTTTATTCAAAAGAAATCTATTCAAAATTTGACAAAAAATTTATAATTTGAAATACGAAACGGTTTTTTTTTTTTTTGAAAATATCCTGTATATTTTCGTTAAAATGACATTAAATATATTTCACGTTATTTTGTCTCTTCAATATTTCAACTTTCTGTATCTTCAAACCTCCTAAAATTCAGATTAGACCACAACGCTAGTTTTTGCTCGAACTGAAAGCCTGTGCACATGCAACCTAACGAACTCAACGCAGCTGCGACATGCAAATTGCCTCGTCGCTGCATCAGCCACTTTGCGCGGTTCTTTGTCGGTCCATCACATCGTACCGCTTTCGCGCACTCATTTCATATGGAAGCCTATTTGAAATGGGCGACGCGTATGGTACACGCGTTTAACGACTTCAATTTAAGAGCACCTAATCAGTTAACTTGAGAGCAGACGATCGAAAAATCTTTTTTACTATAATCCCGAATATATATATTACATATATATATATGTACGCGAAAGAGGTCCTTGGTCGAGAGGTTCTCTTGCAATGCATGTAGGTCAATCTGCACGTGTCGGCTCTGCGGTTCGAGGGGTCATTGCTTATAGGTGGAAGTGACGTGAAATAGTTGGTCAATTTATCGATTTTTAATCTCACGGAGTGAAATCGGTTGCTGGTTACGCGCTGTACGTGCATATTACTTGTTATTGTTTGGTCCTGTTCCACTGCGAATCCGATGCACCATCGGTATATTGCGAATGCATATTGCGAGAGTTTGGGTATTTCGAATAAGCGCGGTATGCATGTGAACGCTCGGAGATATTTGATTTCGGTAAAAGAGATAATAAAGGAAATAGAGAGATCAATACGATCAAAATATTAATATAATAAAAAAAAGAATTAAAACAAGTTGCATCGAAAAATACGGATTTTTCAAATAAAATTCTACGATGATAATTTTTAAATTACCGTGTTTTAATCTATCGTGATAACAGTCGCGCGATAACTTTCCAATTATCGTATCTGAACGTATTATGCGAGTAATAATTTACAGATTTAATAGTCTATATATATATAAACTTGTTTTTACGGCGCTATAGATTGTCTGGGGTGCACGTGAACGATATACGTGAGTCTATTTCATTATCATATGAATAGAACACTATAAATATACTTACCGGTCCTGCATATTCTGCATTAGCAATTGTTGTTTCGGGCGCCGCGAATGCCGGCGTGCCAGCTTGCCCCGTCAATAATTCTCCGGGTTCTCTTAATTCCGTGCTGACGCCCAGATCAGCGATTTTAATTCTATCGTCCCTGTCCACCAGCAAATTGCTTGGCTTTATGTCGCGATGTACTATTTTCTGATAATGCACTGCGGAAACAGTAATAACAGTAAATGTTATATAGACATTTTTAAACGATCATACGTGACAGTTTTTATTAGAATTTAATTTTAGAGAATATGAACTTTCTACTCTACAGAAAATAATTGCAATTATGAAAGATATTTCGCCATTATTAGAGAATTAACGAGTACTTGCTAATATAATATTTATCTCTTTTTCCGCAAAATTAGATTAGTATATAGCAATTTTAAGTCAATTATTATCTAAGCAGTTTTTTATGCTTTATTGAATAGTCTCTGAACATATACAACACACATACGCAACGGTATTGTGTAATATAAAATATACTGACACGGTTACAGAGATTACGTAATGTATGGTGACGCCTCTTCCGTCATTGATCCGCGATAAGCGTCGCTGTGATCCAGAATAGGCACCAAATACATTACGCAAATCCGTCTGTCGAGGGGATTTGCATACTATTATTTAATGCGCAAGTAATAAACGTGATGATATTGTGTACATCAAATATGGTTACATAGTGCAACATGTGATCCGATTAAAGAGTTTAAAACTTGAATTCTCTTTAAATATTTATTGAAAAACAAAAAATTAATCAAAAAGAATAAATTCTAAATCTCAATAACTGTCACTTAATTAGTGATAACGTATTTTACAATAGAGCAATCCATTTTAAAATAAGTGTGTGTACATTACATTTTAAAACTTTTATTGAAACTTTCATCTAGAGCCTTCTAAGTAACAATTTTCCAAGATGAAAGTTTATCTGTAAACTAATTCCTGTATGTGCGTATAGAATGTTTAATGACTTACAATATTCAACTCCCATGACGACGTCGCGGAAATAACGTCTGGCTGTTTCTTCTTGCAACGGGTTGTTAGTGGGTATAACGAGGATCTCGCCTCTGTGCACTAGTTCGAAAACTAGGTAGAGATTATCCTTGTCAGGATGGTCGAGCACTTCTACTAGCTTTACAACATTGGGATGATCGAGTTTTTTCAGAATGGCGATTTCTCTGTAAACATTTGCCAAGGGATCGGCGCTCGTTCTACGTGGCGCCATCCTTCCAAATATCCCCGCTTTTTTCATCAATTTCCTTTTGCTCAGTATCTTCATGGCATAGTACGTACTGTCCTCCTCGTTGTGAACCTTTTTCACGACACCGAAAGAGCCCTGAAAACGCAAGCGAAGTGATGCATAAATAAAAGCGCGAAAGCGGATAAATGACACGTTTGTGCTCTCATGTGACACCTGAATTTTTCAAAAATTTTTTTAGCGTGGAATTTTTGATTACTGTTGTTTAATTTAATTTTTAATTTTATGAAATTTATTGAAATTCTTAATAATTTGAAATTTAATGAAATTCTTAATAAATATATCAATCGATGTTTCTGAAAAGATTAAGCTTTATTCTTTTTCAATAATTTTAATTACACGATAAATGGTGTAAATTTGCAAAAATTCTACTCCAATAATTTATTTTAATTAAAATATTAAAGAAATTAATTGAGATCACGTTAACTACGTTAAATTTTATTTTAATAGTTGATATTTTTTATTTTTATTTTTTATTACCGCATTTTACAATAAATCTATATTGAGATAATCTAAATATTCTTTGGAAATATTTTGCAAACTCTGTTTACGTTACTATAATTATTATATATTATATATGATTTACTTAATCATTTTGATATGAATAAAATATTCACTGAAATTCGCTCAAACATATCATTTTAATTGAAAATTAAAAGACTTATCAAATTCCGTATGAATCGTGTTTCAGAATTTTTCTCATGTTACATAAGTCTTCTGATCTTTTAATTTATTTTGTTAATTTCGATTATCAACAGGTTGCACAAATATTTCTCTTTGATTAGTCACAATTTAGCATAATTAATCCTAGAATGCAAATTATATGCAAAGAAGTAAAGTATCTCGAAAACAAGTTAAAGTTGAAGTTAAAATTATGTTTTTGAGTTGGCGGATGTTCTTTTTTTGTGGGAAATTTCTCGTTGATATAGATGAAAATTTATGTGGAATAGTTTTGACACTAATACGGAAAAAACATTATCAGGTAGTTTCTCGTGAAATGAACGCAATTTGCATACAGGAATCATGCTCTATCGACAATCTCGTAATTTTCTTCGCATCTTTTTACCTGCAACCCTTTTTGCGGTTCAACTGCGCCGTTATCACGATCCACTTTATATCGCTGCAGCGACCAAGTCGAAGGTCACTGGCGATGCTATCGGAACTAGGAGCATAATTTTATATTTCACAGCATAATCATCCTTGAAAGAAAGAGAGAGGGCGAGATAGAGAGAGAGCGCGCATATCCGGTCGTGTATGTTTATCTTGTGATTAATATAAGCGATGACAGCGAGATTTAGACAAATATCTTTAGCACGTAATTTAATCGTACATTCGCACTGAATATAGTTTTTTCGAGGTCGATTTTGCTGCATTTTTTATTATGAATTGCAGATTAGTTTTATCTACAGAATGAAAAAATATACAAGTTACGACGAATCGATGCTTTTATTTTTATGAGCACTTTTAATAGTTAAATCAGGTATCAAATCGCTTTTCAATTGTAATCGGTGTCGGTTGTCTCATTAGCATTAATTGAGTCATCCGTGAGACGAATTAGATCATTGCGTAGAAATAGCTCTTGATGATATGTAGCAATCAGTTTCTTTGCTTAAAATTCTTGAAAAATCTCTTGTAATTATACAGGAGGAGGGAAGTTGTCGTATCAACTCAGCCAAGGAGACTGATCGATATGTTAATACGCCGTTTATAAATATGCGATGGCAGCAATCTTGCGGTCCCGAGCGTGTGTCAGTGTCGCGGAGTTGAGCCGATTAAACGTCAAATCGGCATTAAACTCCATTCCGACTGACAGCTCTTACTTCGACGAGGAATTCAATCTCGAGTTCGAATGTAGTTTTAAGCGGCGCGATAAGGATAGAGAGATTGAATCGTGAACTTTACAAGTCTCTCTCTCTCTTTCTCTCTCTCTCTCTCTCTCTCTCTCTGTCTCTCTTCCTCCCCTCCCCTCTCCCTCTCCTTTCTCTTTCTTTTTCTGCTCACTGTCCGTCAAAGATAATTTCACGAGGATGCGCGGAATGACAACTTTATTCGTAAAAAATACTCTCTCTCTCTCTCTCTCTCTCTCTCTCTCTCTCTCTCTTTCTCTGTCTCTCCGGACAAACAATCTCTGGAATTCCCAGCGTAAACCTCAAGAACGCGCGTTGTAAACTTCTCGTAGCTCGCACCTCCGCACTTTTCACAAGGCTGTAGCAAAGTGCAAAGTTATTGCGGCAGCTGTCTCGGTCTCTTTCTTGCATCTGTTTTGAATCCAATCACGCTACGCTGAGTGCGTAGGCATCGAAGCAAATCTCGTATTTTCATTTTCCAACGCGTTTCTGTGTGCCCTTTCATTCGAGGGGAATGTTCGTTCATTGAAAAACGGAACTTGGCGTTCTTCTAAAACACGACTTTTAACCTTTCTGTTTCTCACTGTGGTATGATGATTGTAAAATTTATTCAGAATTTTTTTGTTATCTGTAATTTTTGCGCGAGAACGGTTAAGCGTTTTTATTTAAACCATCGTTCGAATTCCCGTTTAATCAATTGAAAAATTAGCGGAAAAGAAATCGAGATAGAAGATAAATATATACATAGACCGTGAAGAGAAGAACTGAATTGATTAGATAAGAGCCGTAGAGCCAAACAAAATCAGCGGACTAATGTGATAGAGTGGGCGAAAAAATTTTCGATCTATTTATTCCGTAAATACACTGGCAATTATAATGAATGAGTGGAGATAAGCGCGCGCGGGCGAAAGCGGCGACGATTTTAAAATTTTCTGCGTCCCTTGAATTTCCGTTCCTGTGGGCAATATTGCGTTTCCCAGCGCGATATAACGTGATTATCGACAATAATCCGTAATTACGCGGCTGTTAATTACTTCTTAACAGGTATGAAGGACGGACGGGAGTGGAAATTGCTGGAAATGTGATGACTCGCGGTGCGAGTTATTGGTTATCGAGGAAGCATTCGTGTTCGATATCGATAATCATATCATTCCCCTGTTTGATACGTGAGCGCCACGAAATGGTTTCGCCCTTCAACGAGAGGGATATGTTGATCCTCTTATCAACGAATACAGCTTGATTGTTGAAATGTCGCGGACATAATTGGAAAGGCTTTGGACTTCCGTAATATACCTAAACTATTCACCGCGAAATTGGCTCAATACGAGATATCTGCAATATTTTTCGCCTGGAGCAGACTAAAAAGATTCTCTATACACAGAGATCTCTAATCGCTATTTGTGAAATGTATCTAACCGTTGTGGGATTTGTACATTTGCATTGATAATTGAAAAATAGCTCAGTTTATCATTCAGTAAATAAGTTTATATACGATATATAAATAAATATTCCAATTTTTCACGTGTAGATTCGTTCAGATTCGAAATTGAATTTTTTCCAATGTAATTGTAGGAACTTTGACAATTTTGCAGGGGACAAATATAAAACCTAATCATTTTTGAATTGAATTTTTTAAGCGGATTTTAGCGAAATTCGCTCTTACCTTTCCGATTTCATCCAACACTTTGTATTGATTCAGATGTTGGCTGTCCTGCTGACTATCGATAAAACCGCATATGCTAGCTCCAACGGAACGCTCCCTGTTAAGCGTTCTGTTGCGGTTCCTGGGCGATCCTTGAGGGCTGCCGTACGGAGAATACGGATAGCGAGGATAAATAGGTCTGTCGGTGACATTACTGGCGACGTTCCCGACCAGTCGTTGGCTCGGTCCCGCTTCGCTGGGCAAGGACGATTTCCTTGTGTCTGCTATTCGACTACTATCCACGGCGATGGTAGCTGCCACACTCGTATTCTGCGCCTTCTTACAATTCGAGTCTTTCAATCCGGTGTCGACTTTCTCGATATTCGCTGTCTTTTGGACTTTAGCCACTTCGATCAGTCTCGGCATATTTTCGGCGCTTTCGTTGCTTCTCACTCGCCTCGTACCCTCCTGCGGCTCCTCGGCTAGAAGAGTATTCTCCCTGTCTTGCAACATTTTATTTTTCTTCATACTTTCTTGCACATCCTTGCAACCCTCCGCATCCACTGAGCATAGATGATCCTTTGCGCGCGTCAGTTTCATTTTGGCTGAATAAATATTAGCAAGAGTGAAAATCCGGTAAAACTTATTTCAGAGAAAATCGATTTTCTGTCGTTACTGTTTATTTTCAATTAAGTAATAAAATATAAAAAATATTCGATTGTGCTAAAGTGGCCGTGTCAGCTTAATAGACGTAAATTTCATGGTTTTTCCTCCGAGTTAAGAAAGTTTTTAGAAAAAATATTATTGAAATGTGATAGTAATTTACATCAGCGATTTTCCGCGTTAAAGTGTTATATCTAATAAGTTTTTCGCTTACAATATTTTTCCGGAGGACTCTTCAATTACTCTGTCCCTCCGTTTTCAAGGGTCGCCCGATCCAATTTGAAAATCTAACTACGGTGATATTAAAGACCACCGAGTCTCAGATCGCACTGATATAGAGACGCAATTTACTCACCGACGCCTCCCACCATCTCGACGACGGTATCTTGCTGAACCAAGGTTTCTTCCCTGAGGACCTCCTTCACCTCCTTGATGTTAGGCATGTCGAGGCCGGAGCCTGACACCTTCCTGTGTATTTCCGTCGTCGGCATTCTCTCCCCCGATGTACCTGTGACCGGCACCTTCTCGTCAATGCTCTCTTCCACTCTACCGACGAGATTCTTGATCGAGGCTCTCGATCTCGATCTGCACCTCTCTTTCAGCAAGGGTGACAGATCCTGCTGTTGCGCGTTGTCGCCGCTCGTCGTTGAACTTCTTCTATTATTATCGTCGAAACTGCCCCCGTAACCGCTGCTCTGTCTTCGAGGCACATCCGTGTCGGCCGGCTTCAGAATGTTCGGCGTCCCTTCCCCCTCCTCGAGGTACAGCGCGCTGTCCTTGCGTACTTCCTGGATGTACTCCTCCGGGCTCGACACTTTAGACGGACCAGGCGTATCCGTCAATAATTGCTCGGTATCGGAAAGTGAAATATTTGTTTTCTTTGTCGGTGAATCGGAAGGAGAGGGGTGATCGACCGCGGAGCGTCTGAAAGAAAGGCGAAAACAAATCTTCGTAATTATGCGCTGTATAGACACTTGAAGATTTTTGATCGCAGAAACGCACAAAAATTAAAGAAACTATTCTTTCTTACAAAAATTATTACGTTATAGGCTCTGATAAAATATAAAATCGAAATGAAATTGTGAGTTATGAGACCAAACACTGGATATTTGTACGAAAGTTTCTTTATTTCTTTGTGTCATGACAAACGTTGTTCTCGGTTGTTTTTTCTTAAACAAGAGTATTTTATGATGAAGCTGCTCAAAGAGAAATGTCGCAGCTGTTTGCCAGCTTTTGTCATGATTTTTCTGTACTGGCAACTTTTGTTACTAACAATGCGCACAATGCTTTCGTGATGATGAATAATATTAGATACTTCAAACATGAGGTCGTATCTCATATACCATTTTTATGTGTAAAATATATAACATTTTTTAATTAAAGCACTATCGGTCTCGCTACTGCGTCATCGTGTAAAAGTGCAAGCGATCGCTATGACTGAACGACGAAATGTCAGACAGCCAACGCGCCGTACCGGATTATCGTTTATCGAGATAATCGGTGCGATATCTGACGCCATAAAATAATCACGGAACGGGAGAAAGCGCCCGCCGACACGCGCGCGATTAAATCTCTTCAAAACCGCCAGGAACGACATATAAATAGAGCTTTGACGACGTGGATGAAGTCTCGTGTGACCCGATGCACGAACGGTTCGTTTATCGGCTTGCGTCGTGATGATAACGAAGCATGTCGAAATGCCGATAAGTCAAACCCCAGAGACAGGAATAAATAACGACTCCGGTGCTCTTTAAACGACCTCGCCTGCGGAAAGATTTGCAAAGTGACGTTTCCAGATTCGTATCTTTGCTTTTGTCGCGCGCGGCAAACAGTATTTTGAATATTATTTTCTATAGTGATAGCACCGATGAAAAATATTATAAATGTAAAACTGTACATTGAAAAGAATTATTTGTACAATAGTTTCCTTCCTTCCTGAAGTTTTTGTCGTCACACATAATAGGAACAGAATATTAAATATCAAACTACATGGAATTATAATATTTTTTCTACTGATAAAATAGAATTGAAAAATGCTTGTAATAAAAATGGCTCACATAGTATATTGTTATATATTTCAATATCGAATCAAATTTTAACGATTTTTTTCTCAATTTATAATATTTGACAATGCTGACTAATATCATATATGCTTTCATGTAAAACAATTCTCTTGATATCTGTACAAATATTGAAGTAGTAATCATTATAATTACCACAAAGAGAAATGCGAGACCGTTGTTGATACTCTTTATACGTTATCGCGTAAAATCATGGGTGGAGTAAGCATCGCAGCACAAGTATTGCAGTTGAAATCGTGCTAATAATCGATTTGATGTATAGTAAATGCGGTAGATTTGTCAATTCCGTATACTGTCGCGTAAAACCACTCCTAAAGTCAATAGCTGCACGAACGTGGTATATTTATAGCTAAGGTAATCGCCTAACATCAAATCGATTCTGCGGAGGCGTCATCCTCATTAAATTGCGAGTTGTGCGGAATTGTGTAAACACGTGCTTGTTCGCGTATAGGGACGAGCAATCTGCAATTGAGATTCGATGACTCGTGGCCAAACGTGGTTCAAACGTAAAAATATGAAATTTAAATTGAATCCGTGGCCCTCAAGATAAAGCACAGCGCAGAGAGGAAGAAATAAGATGGTTGACACGTGTAGGATGAGATCACTTTTTTCGACACAACGGCGATTGGCTCTTTCCTTATTCATAAAAATTCATATACCTTCCTGACCGGGAATATTTTTTCCATTATAAGTCAGTTCCATTGAAGTCGGTGCAAAGTTGGGGCGCGTTTAAATAAAACATTTCAATTGATTTAATAAAACATTTTAACTTTAATGGAGTCCACGCTGATCATTAAATCTGCTTTTAAATCATGGAATTATTTTGCAAATTGAAGACAAATTAAACAACAAATTATATCTTTGTAAAGATTCATGTCTGAGAAGTGTCTTGACTACAAAAGTAAAATTTATAACTCTTGGAACTTTGCACGCAAAGCATAATTCATATAGTGGTATTATATCGATCGATATACATTCTATTTATTATTATAAATCAGTACTAACCAATAAATCAACGAGTAGATACATTTGGTATAATATTAACCATTAATCATTTCCTGAACAAGAATTGCGTGACTATCATTTCGCAAGGATTAAACCTTTTGTTTGCGTGACGATACAACCTGTCAGAACTTCACTTTGCTTCAAAGAGGAGCATGCTCTATAATACTGCTACGTTCACATTGTAAGCATTTTTCTAGAGCGTAAAAGTCGACTAAAGCATCGATAATATGCGGTATTCCATTTTTCATTTTTAGTAGATGATAGAATAATGAAAGGCGTAACGTTATACTTCGTGGCACGCGAGGCGCCGCTTGCAGTCGCCCGATGCACGTAGGGATTGAAGTGCAATTCGACACGAAGTCGGTATGCGGATCAATTGTACGGTCCAAAGTAGGCCAATGAATGCAATAGCGAGATGCGCAAGATCCGCATTCGTCGCCGTTCGGGCAAAGTTCCATTAAAGCCAAAACGACCCCTCTATGCTAGGGTTCGATCAATGGCACAAACGAGGTGCAAACTAGCGACTTCCTAATAAGAATTGCAAAATAACATTCCCGATTCTGTCAATTTTACAATCATATATTAAACAAATTGTGCAACAATAAAGAATAAAGAAATAATTAAATTAGACATTGCATCTCTGCGTGAGATATAAACACGCGATAAAAATTTTTAAACTTTAAAGTAATTTAAATGAAGTAAAATAACAAAAAACTTATTAGATTTAGTTTTGTATTAAAATAGATATTTGTGTAAATATTTACAATTATTTACTAATTATTATATTTATTATTACTTTTATTTTCACAGATTTATGCTTCCTTTTTTTTATTTCAAAGTTAATATAGCGGAGAGCTAATATAGTCTCAAAGTTGTAAGGATGATTCTAAAGTCTAAAATTGGCTTGAGGATCTAATTAGGGAAACAGTTGTTCCAAATTCACCGCAATTAGGCGTTTCCCTGCGAGATTGAACTCTACTGCGGTGTAGTGTTCTTCTATGATTTGCCAACACGAGCGTATCGGGAATAGTTGCGCGCATTATCGCTTACAAATACATCGAATAAGGTTTCGCGTAAACCCACATCAAACTATTTCTGCATTATCCGCGCACACAATTCACAGAATTGCACGCTGTAATTTTAAACGCTCCCTTAATTAATTATAACTTTGATGTTTGAATATCAATTATCTCATCATAACGAATGGTGGTTTTAATTATTGATGCAAATTTGACATCAACAGATAAATTGATCGTTAATAGTAATGATGTTTCAATTAGATGTGATAGTTTTCCAGACCTATAGTATTTTTTGTTGACGCAAAACATCTTATTTTCGTAATTCTGTGATACTTGCATTTGCATCTTTATATTGGCAACAAATCGGCATGATAAATTTACCTAAATTTAAATTTGTAAATTTTTATCTTAATAGTATTTACGTATTATTAATCTTTCCTCGATACTCTAAGGAGTATGCAGTAATTGTTGTTAGCGGTAATTTTAGCAATTATAAAAATGCATGCGCTATCATGTAAGAAATTGCATGATATTGCAATAAAACCTGACAGATGTTTACGCGCGAGGAGATGCGTGTCATCCAAGGAATGTGCATCGAGAAAATTGCAAGCTGCCACGAACGTACCTGTTTGATGCTCAAGTTCAAACGCTGTAAACCGCGTATGTAAGACGAAGTCTCGCGATTGTCAGAAACTCTACGACGTTGAAAAAGTCGTTTATTAGAATGAAACCAGACATATAAGCTCTTTATAACCCGAATTTTTTTAAATTTTACTCGCACCATATATTTTCCGCGAAAATACACGTTGCAGCTTTAGTAAAGTTGGAAAAAAAGCGGCTTTCACACCTTCACGTTTAGAAACGTTTCCATTTATAATTGAACACATCGAACGCGGAGAATCGTTTTTGCCCGCGTTTCTTCGATTGACTAACGTGACCATGTCGGCAGAGCCGGTTGCCACCTGTTACGATCAGCAGGGAATCATTTAAACATCACTGGAACGTACAGCATTTTACAGAAAAACATTTAACACTCGACGAGGCCGGGAACGATCCGTGAATGCCAACGAATGAATGTGATCGCGCGGGTCTCGATCCTGTGATCGCGATCGCTATAAAAACCGGGCGCCACGTGTTCACGTTGTTTGTGTATGCGAAGCACGTAGAACCGCGGAATGCACATTTATCTGCATTTTGTCTCGCCATTGTATCCGCATCCGATCGACAAATGAGGGATACGCGTATGTATGTACGTAAATCGCGATACATGCTCGCATAGCACCGACGCGAATTGGGAGAAATGCGATGACTTTGAGAACGGCTCCTCCGCGTTGTTGACTTTTTACAAAAAAAATGTGAAAAATTCATAAACACGATGATAATAAATTATCTGCATAATTTATACATTTTTTAAATTAACAGTTTAGTAATTTTGCATTGTATTAATTATTTCACATGAGATTTATCTTGTAATGTTTTTAAAAAACACTTCTCAGCGTTAAAATATTATTTTTTTTTACTTTAAGATCTTATTAATTTTTCTTTTGCTGCGATGAAAAAGCTTATTTATTGTGATTAAAAAGCGTACTACTGATGGAAATTAAACTTGTCCTTAAAGTAAAAGCATAAAAAAGAAAGTTAATATTTTCCACCTTTTTATATCACTGAGAAATGCTCGAGGAGATGATGCAAGAGAGAAAAACGAACAGATTGTTTATAATGGAATGATCAACTGACTTTTTTTGCGATTACGCGGAGAAAGCGCAAGAAAACGTGAGAATCTCGCGTTTCCTCGGTAAATTGCGTAACGCAGAAATGATAAAAGTGTGCCACCACGTCGGAATTGCCTCGTTACTTGCGAGTCATAATTTACGATAGTATGTCAGACGCATTTCCATATATCGCCCGCAGTCAAATACTTCATTTCGTCATTGTGTCCGCTTCTGATTATAGCTAATATTACAGAAATTGAATCCGTAAGCAACTCGATAAGAACATCGTAACTTATAATAATTTTATCAAAAAATGGACGAGATTATTTGACTCTCATGTTCCTCGATTAGCACTTAACAGTATTGGAAGTCTGATAAGCGCATTTATCACATTGTGCACTTGTAAAAACATCAATTTTCTTCAAAAAGAAAATATTGATGAACATACACATATATTGTGCAATGTTAAATTGCATAATATTTTAATATAAAAGAACTTTTATTAGCATACATTAAATCTTCGCATAGATTGACATATCTACTACTTACAACGTAAATAAAGTGATTTCTGCATTACGTCACAGTTTTATGAGATGATAATTGCTTTGCGTGAGGAAGAATTATCTTTGTTTTGTGCATAAAATACGGCAGTCACGAATTGCAATGCTTGGAAGATTTTCTGATCGACTACTGAAACGTAATAAATGCTCATCGTAGGAATGTAGTTAATATAATATAGGGTTTCGTAATTACTTTGCGTCACGCTTTAATATCGCATGCTCAAACTTTGGCATTCCTAATTAATACTTGGTATTTTAATATCCCAGCAACCGAGAGAGAAGTACATCTTTTTTTATTATGCATCAGCTGCATGTCTTATGTACCACAATATAATTTTGTTCATAGAATTAAATGTTAAATATACATATCTACTACTGATTAACTTTTTAATTACTTATTCAAGAATTATACGTAGAAAAATAATGAGAAATATAATGAAGAAATATGTTTAATAAAAGGAATTAAAATATTTCAATATCAAAGTACCAGTTTAATATAATAAGAGAATTTAATTTCTGTTCTAAATGTATCAGAATTTATCGTTGCATATCATGCGATGTTTTGCATGCCGAAGGAGTTCAATAATGCAGCAGCTTAATTACGTCTTTGATAATTTTTTTCGAAGCAATCGGATAAATTGTACAACAAAAGCAGAAGTTCTCATGTCAGTCGAAGACAGGTTGCTAAAGTCTCTCGCGGTTGATCCGGCGTCTTAATTAAGATTCATGCCCGCGAGGCATTAATCAGCCGCGAATGGCATGCCGAGGAGGCTTTGGATAATTAATTATTATTCCAGGAACAAGTGCGTCGCGCGCGCGGGACACACATTTCTATTTTTCCTTCCTTTATTCGAAGGACAAATCGCTTGCGAGCCCGGCGTAATCAGGATGAGGGTGGGTGGCGGCACCGTACATTAATTAAATCGTAATTACATCGCGAGTGTTTGCGCGTTACGCAGACGCGTTTACCCGTGAAGGCATCTAATAATGAACATGCCAAACGCACGGCGTTTACGCTCCTCCAAGCGTAACTTATTTATTGGTGCCAGTTATGCGCATTTATTTATTCGATGGACTTTTTTTGTATTGAAAAATTTCAACGTAGTTTAATAAAGTAAAAGCGACAAAAATGCGTATGTGAGGCGACAATTGCGCGTCATATTTCTATGATTTTAACGTCAAAATATATTGGCGAGAATGAAAATGGTATATATAAAATGGTATATAATGGTAATATATAACTGCTGCATAAATTTCCACATAATGTCATAATATGATATAAAACATTCATTGAAGCTAAAAAGCCTGTTGTCTGATAGCGGTCGTACCTTTGACATTAAATCAAGCGTAGTCCATTAATTAATGCCGTCCGTATAATTTTAACTTTAAATAATTGAAAGTGCTTCAGCGATATGTCGCTCAGAGTCGATATGCGAATCTGTCCTGACGGCAGAAAACCACAGCTTCCGGGTTTCTGGCAAATATGCCGTATTATTTGCTTCTAACATAAAGCGAGAACCTCGGGGAACCATACATCGTCGCTTTACGACGCGCATACTATGTGTGCAGTCAGTATAGTAAATAATACAGTCTACTTCAAAGCATTTCCGAATGCATAGTATTGCGCGTTATTTCTTATTCACGCTGCTGACATTTTGTTTCGCGGTGCTGTGAGAAATCTTTTCTCTAAGGTGGTGCCTTCTAGCCAAACGTAGTTCATAAATCCATTAATTTCATCCAATATAGTGAATGTATCTTAGAAACTCCGAGTTTAATTTTAGATGTGCATTCTCGTGTCATTTAAGAGTGAATTTCTTCTTCGTATAAGCACCGATCTATCAATAATTTTCGAGTAAGATAGAAATGAAAAGCTTTTCATATATGCAACGTTTGGAAAATAATTAAATAAGTTTACTACTTATTTAAAATTGTGCTGACTTTCTCAGAATTTTAATACGAGATTTAATTGCTGCAATAAATTATGTATAAGGGTCCAAAATTTCTAGCCACAGGGACACTTTATTCTTGTGAAATACGATGTATTATAAAATATATATGAAACCTAAGCGAAAATCAAGACGAAAAATAGTGATATAAGCCGTCCATAAGTTTTCGTTTTTGCGTCGGCGCGAATAATGGTTACTGATGTCGTTGTTGATTGAACGAATTTGTTCTACTGAAATGTTTTTCAACCGACGCAAACGAATAATTCATATGAGAAAACGTGTATCAAAACCTATCGGAACAATTATCTGAACGTCTATATGAAATCGGATGCAATCCTCGTTATGCAATCAAACTTGAAAAACTGCAAAATCTTTCTTTATTTTTATTTATAGTTTTGAGCAATAAAGTATTTTAGTGTTTCGTTAAAATCTCAAATTGAATTAATCTTTTAAATATAGTATGTTTAAAAAATAATATTTTTAAAGATTTTGTAAAAAATATCGAATTTTTTATTAACGACTTAAGTTTCTTTTCTCAGTTAGTCTTAATCACATGACATATTGGTGTGTTATATTTTAAGCTCATAAATATATGATGTATTAATTGCATTTTTCTTATCTGTTAAAATTGGCACGTCTTCAAGTTATCTTACGGTTTTCGTTTGGCACGTAAACTCCAAAGCAATAACGCAATGCGGAAACCTTAATCGATGAGTGAACCCCTCATCTTTTCAACTGAATTATTCTCCGGATTTGCAATTCTTTAGAAAGCTTTACTGAAAGCGCATAAAATGTTAAGTGCGACCTTTCGAATTTCGACGGAAGGAGTATCGGATTACTCAAAAAGCCTCAGGAAAGTATTTTGTTAATTTCGAAAGAAGCTAAGCTAAGAAATGATACACTTTCCTGGGCATAGAGGGCCGAAAGGTTTCGTTATGGGCGATCGATGGCATGGGAGTGAAAACTTTTCGTGAAAATTGAAACGTTACTTAACCTTTGCTAGCGGAAACTTTTATATCCAATAGAATCGTCGTCTTTTCGAGAAGCGAAAGTATAAATAGAAAATATAAAACTATTTTTCTCGGAAAAGCCTGGAAATCAGCATTTTATTCAATGTGAAATCTCACCAGGATTTTCCCTAATCTCTATTAAGCATTAAGGAAAATATATATTCTACAAAAATAACTAATCCATGTTATTAAAATATTATATTTTTATTTTATCGTTATTTCTTGTTTTTAGATTTAAAATGTGTGAAATGAGTTGACATTGCGTTACATCTTATAGCGATAACGCCAATACCGCATGTATCTTTATAAATGCTATTAGTATGTAATGCTTTATCAGTTGATTCAAGATATTTTTTCGCTGTTTTTAATTCATTAGTTTTCGCAGCGCCTTCGCTGGTAAACATTGATATGCAATACGAGATAATTGACTTATTAATAATTTGTTGTGTTGAAACAAAATTATTTTGGCTTGAATCTTGTATTAAATGATATGTTTGGTCGCGCAAATATCTCTTGCGATTAGCTTACATCGGGTTTCACACTGGATTACACATGTAAGCTTTCCTTTAATTGTATTATTATTCGAGTCAATCTTCCAAGTGCGTACTGGCATGTTCTTCTTTACATAACTGTCGCTAAAAGAGGAGGCGGGCGTACGTATTGGCACACATAAAAATCATTACTGTATTTCTGTTTTATAAATATAAATGCATAAAAATGGATAAAATATGAAGAACTTTTTTTATATCAATAAAACATGAGTCGCACTTGTGAATTGAATATGCATATAAAAATAATAACATTAAAAGTGTCTTCATTTCTCGTTCGTAGTTTGGTCGGGTCGAATATGATCGTCGTTTTTCAATTAAGAATTTTTGCCGAGATATCGAGGAATAAATTTTTAATGAAAGCGTTTTTAAACGCTTAGTTAAATATTCCGGGAAATCACTAATGGAGCGTGTGATGTTTCTAAAAGAGAATTAAATTGGGTTTATGCAATATTGGGTTTCTTAGATTATATATAGTCTAATATTTTGAAGGCGATTATTTTTCGCGATAGTTCACGGAATTGTGCTTCAATACCGCGACAGTCAATTATGACAAAAGAACGAGATTATCGTTGAAAAAAAAGCTTAAATCTCACGATAGAAACGTTAATTTTGATATAATATAGACAGGCGAGTCAGGTGAGGAGCAAGGAAAGGGGATCGAAGTGTCTCCTGCTGGCTATTAGTCAGTTACTAACGTGACAGTGTCTCGACTAATGGCGTTATTAACGAAGCGGCTGTGCACGTGACCCTCTATAGCTCCTGTATCGTTTTCATGCATTGTTACAGCGGTGTGCATCAACGATCGATATCACTCGCAATTAGAGAGACGCATTATTTTTCGCGATAAGAATCGCGGAATGCGATTGGGTTATTTGCTTTCGTGCGAAGAGAAAAAGGTGCATTCAAGTTAATTATCTAATTTCTGAACGCGAATATTATATGAGAAATTCTGCTGTTTAATAATATTTTAAAAAATTGCTCCAAAAATAAAATTCTAATTAATTAATCCTTCGTGAGAATATTTCCAGAATAAAACGCGTCGTAATATTTCTACACACAGAATTTCTTATGTTCTTTATTTTAATTAGTTAATAATGTCGAGGGATGAGAGAAAAATTCATATCTTTCAACGCGTTAATTCTGTCTTGCTCTAAACAGCCAGCGAGAATTGTTTTCTTACGAATAAACGTTTTAAAAGAGAATGGCTCTTTTCATTTACTGTAATGTCGGCCGGGGCAAGATAATATCACAGTAAAAGCGTCGTCCATTTTGAATGAGACGTATATTCGTCTCATTGTTCGTCCGTAAGATGCTGTAAGACGAATGTGGAATTAACCGGGAATGAAAGACGGGGACAATACGTACAAAGGAAATCACGGCTGCGGAAGAAATCAGAAAGGAAAGCCGGGAAATAGCGTCTATCCGCGTCTTTGTACTATCGGTCAGCGCACGAGATCCACCTTGATTAATGTGATTAAGCTTATAGACGTCCAAATGTGTGGCTATGCATCTTTCACGGGGCATTGTACTAGATCATAGGGATGATCGGGGGCTCATTAATACCTGCTTGTGAATATTAATATCCCTTTGACATCCCATTTGCTGCTATAAATCCAAAGCAAAGAAGAAGCGCGTGTTCTCGTATCATATTTATAAGCATTATATATAAAAATGTTTTTGATTCTTCGAATCATTACGGATTTGATAATTTTTTTTCGTAAATTTTTGTATCAGCTTTCTTTTCTAACTCACTTCATCTATAAATTGCTTATTTGATCTATAAATTCTGCGAAAATCTGTATTAATACTTTATTCAGCCACGCCCACGTAAGCTTCTCTTGTCGGAATAACCGAACACAGATACCGCGGTTGGCACATCGATCACAATCGCATCACTTCGGAATTACATATGATTCCGTTAAACGGGGGCTGTATTGCGCGCATAGATGCATATATCCTCGGAGTATGACATTTCGAATCGCGATCGCGTGCATCATTTCTCCATGACGTCGTTCGTCCTTTTACCTAGACGGCAGACTGAATTAATGATGCAGTACCGCGGTCGACCCACTCGTTCACGACCGTCGTTGGTGCAAACCAATATTGCAATTGGATCGATACCGATACACGGGGCAGACTATAAACGATCCCGCGATTTGTATGTCGCCGGTCTTGCCAGCTCCTGGCGAAGTCGTTCTAAATTAATCATATCCCGTCGATACAATTGGTTCAACATTTCTCGCTGCTTCTTTTCAATCGATCGCACCTCGAGACACGCGCTCGATCTTGCAGAATCATCGCGCTATTAGCGTTCCTTCGAGTGATCTAATAAAATTTCCATACTCTTGACTAAATAAAGTTGAAGTTACGTCTATCTGCTGGTTTGTTTGGTCAATCTCTAGGCAAATACGGCCAAAGCGATTTTCGAAATAATGCAAGAGATGTTTTATGTGGAAATTTCTATGCTAAAGTTAATTACGTGCATTTATGGTTTACAGGTAGTCATAAATTTTTGCCGTAGCAAGGGAAAATTTTAGCTAATTGTGAATTTTATATCTCAAATAGTAATTATAATCTTCATTTTCTTGTCTGCCGCTCTTTTCTGTTGTAGGAACATTTGCATATACACATGGTACAATTATTATCTGTTCAATTTGCATTGAATAGTGTTTATCGTACAAGATAATTTGTGCGCATTGATCGGATCTAATGGACAATGTAGCGACTCGATTAAATATCGTTTAGTTTCAATTTAATCAGATTAATCTATCGTACAGCAGCGCTTCTTGCATCATGATTTAAGACGTGTGAACAAAATTTAAATTAATAAAACATATATGATAATTTATAATGCTTTCTTTTACTTAAGGATTCTTTTCTCCTTTTAAAAAAGTATATTTTATTTTTTTAAGTAGAATTTTAAAATGTATTAGGAAGATTTCTAACTCTAATGTAAATAGAGAAACAGTAAATTAAAAATTTTTTCTTTAAATAATAATATTATAATTAATAAAAGACATATAGTGTGTGTAAATTTGAAAATATTGATAGTTAATATCAATTTTGATATATCGAAGTTTACCAAAGAGAAATATATTATAATAAAGTTTTTTTCACATTAATTCTAATATACTTATTTTATGTAAGTCATCATAGATATTCGTTGAGTTTATTTCTCATAGAACTTATAGTATTGGTCCATACATAAAATACGCTGCCATATGTTGGCGCCGTGTCCACGTGTATTAAAATGACGCATTCTCTCCGCAATTTGCCGCAATGCTCGTGAATTAATCTCATTAATCGGTGAGACTGTTCGTCATCGACTCGACGTATTTTATCGCGTCGCACATGAGCGCGCACGATTGGTGACGCCTTTAAAGTCCAGATCGAATTAATAACGTTCCATTAATTGGTCGACATTACCGGTTGTGCCACGGCGAAGTTGGTCACAACCAAATTGTTACCTACCTAGCTATACAATAATGCATTCGTCCGTAACTGCGCGCGATTTACGGACGTTAAACTTCTGAAGCGCGAATTATATGCGTCGAGATTATTTGATTTAGCATTCGATAATTTACATGATAAAGAAATTTCTTAAACGGCTTTATGAATATTTTATGTTACTTAATCCCTATTTATGTTATTCATGACTTTTGACGAGTGGTTGTAATGACGTAAAACTTGGTTTTTTATTTTTTATTCGTATAAAAAGTAAGAAATGAAGAAAAGATCAGATTCGCATCCTTCAAAATAAGTTTCAAAGTATCTGCATACAATAGAGTTGTATCTACAATAGTCAATATTGAAATAATTATTTATTATTCTAATTATTTGTATTAGTTTGCAATGCATACGTTAGGATACATGAACATTTGTTTAAAAATTCTTAAGATGTAAACAATATTAATCAAATTGTTTCAAGAATTTCCGAATAATCTACTGTAATTATAGATATTTATTGTCTTCTTTAGTTACTTTTTAAATTTTTTAGTAGAGTTTGTGTAACTGTTTTCTCGAAGAAAGTCTCGTATCCGGTATGCCTAAGATTTGCATTTTTATGTTTGAGCCATGAAAACCTGTTACATTCTTTTGTGGAAACCGGTTTTTGTATTTGCGTGATGGAGCATCCAAAGAGTCAGATTATCAAGAATCATTATTTCAATTTCATTCATTATGGAAATGTTTTTTTCGCGAGTTTTTTGTTTCATACGTAAAAAACTCTTACCTATGAGACGTTGATGCTTTCAATAAATGCGTTTCCAATTCGCGTTGACTTATCGCCGCAATCTATCAACGATTCGTACGCACTCATCAATCTCTCATCTAAAACCGTCTTTTCTTCTCCGGCATTTATGATGAACGTTTCAAGTACCTACTTTTGATAGTTGATAGTATCAACACACTTAATAAGCGCACGCGATATCTAATCAGAGCTAGCAAAAGATTAATGAATAGGTCACTTATGCTCGCGAGTCAGATTTAAAGAAAGAAAAAAAAAAAAAATAGCAAAGGAAATTAAAAATCAAACGAACACTTCGTACTCGACGATTCCCGCGCTCCGCTTCCGGTGCGCACACTCCCGCTTTGGATCCCGGAGACGGACTCGCCCGCTCGTCCGTGCTGCTTTCCGTTCCGACCGTCGACTACATGCAGCTCTCGCGGAGTTTGGACCGACCGCGTGCTGTTCCCACCACCTTCTCCACCGTCGTAGCCACCACCTTTCGGGCCGATACTCGAGTCATATAACGTACCCGCCCGCTCCGCTGCAATCTCGAGTTGCGTAATAATGACGGATAGGAGAGACAGAGAGAAAGAGAGCGCATGGAAATGCAGCATCTGCAATGGAGTTCTACTGTCTGTTTCGGTACGTTTAAACTATGGCAGAATGATTATATGCAAAACAGTATTTCCATTTTGGTACTCACAATAAATATTTAAAATTTGTCAGTGATAAGTTTCGCAACATTTCACGTAGCTTAATGAAAATAGTTTGAGAAAATAGTTTTAATAAAATAACTGTTGTGTTAAGTGACTTTTTGACACACTGTTATTTTTTTTCGGACATCATAATTAATGGCTTAATATTAAATATATTTATTTTTAAAGAATTTATTCTTTACGTGCATGGATGATCTTGAAAAAATGTATGTGGACATTTCCGATTAAATATGGTGAACGATTGAGTTCATTTTTAAGCGGACTCGTGTTCTCTTTGCAATATTTATTATTCGGCTTTCGTGTTTGGTGCCCTTTTGTGACGCACGCCCGGTTTGCACGTGCCTGATCTCGCATTTGATCCACAATGATCTTCTGGATCGTAGAAAGTGGGGTATCCGTCGGATCTTTCGACCAGTCTGGCCTGCGTCATCTCTGCAACGATGTGTGTTTTGTATCGAGACATACGACTGCGTGTAGGTGTGCTGTTGAGCTCTTGAGCCTCGTGTTTGGAGAACGCAGTTCTTTTATTCGATGCTGCGGATGTCATTTCTGTGCACTCTTACATTTGGCGAACACTCCCGCATGGAGATAAATACTCAGGGATTGTTTTAAAAATTGTCAAGAGTTATATTTTTCCGACCACTTCTCGAGACAATTTTCTGAAAGTCTTACGGGAAGTGGCACTTGGAAAGTTTCCGGAGAGCAAATGTATTTTTCCCCATAATTTTCTCCGATGACTCGGTTGTAATTACTTCGAATGTTCTCAATGGCGATACCACGGTGAGAATTGCGAAAGAAATGCTTTAGGACGCGCGAGGAATATCGAAGCGCTTCGGCACGAATCGACTATGTAGTTTTTGCCGGGAAAAAGTGATAATTTATAACTTCGACCTTATTGGCAGTGTGCCACCGTAATTCGCGTGAGGAACGCTTTGTTGCATCCATTATGTCGTAGTGACGTAAATTATTCCGAGACACGCTGTCTTGTTGCCAGCTACTGCGGAACTTGTACAATTTAAATTCTCAATATTTAAGGCTACTTGCCAAACATATTGATTATTCAGTTAATCATGTAGACAGTGGTCGATTTTCTCGTGGGTAATTTAGAAATGCCGCAGGTTTTAATTTTATAAAACAATTAAATTTGTATTTGTTATCTCAATATAACGTAAAATTGAAAAACAAAATTAATTAAAACCATAAACGTTACATTAATAAGTTTTAGTATTAATACAAAAATAATTTTTAATATCCGGCTTATAAATGTTAAAAGAGAAAACATAATTACTGATAAATGATTACGATTTAAAAATGAAAAGAAAGGAAAATTTTGAATATTAACCCATTTATCATTATGCATTGTTGATTCATGAATCATTAATGTGTGAGATAATGTAAGCCGTCAACGTTCACAGTAAAAATGAAGCTGTCGCGATGGCACATAAATGATTGTTGAGATAATAATGTATAATCATGTCCATTTACATACGCGTCTGACAAAACACGCCAGATGTTTCTAAGTAACTACGCCGCATTGTACTTCCTACGTGCGATAATTGTTAACGTCATCGCCGCAAACTTCCTTTTGCGTCTGCGATTAATAATTTGCGAATAGGCAAGTTTATCGCAACTTTGTGGCAACTTTGAATTGTTTGGAATTATTTTACATTTACGAATTTTCTTTTGGAATCCTTACAATTTTAAGGATTTTATTTTCATGAACTCCTAATGTGGAACTTTATTATCAGGATACTTCTTGGAACGCTGCAAACCCCGAAAACTTTCGAAGAATGTGGCCAATGGTCCAACACAACTTTCAATCGATTCTTTGAACCAATTTCCAATTTCAGTCAGACAATACGTTTTTAAAGTTTGATTAAGCGAACTTTGCGAAGCACTACTCGAGAAAGAAATTTAACTATTTGTATACCTAAAAGCAACGTCGAATACCTTCTTCGACATAGCTTTTCGGAGTAACTTACTTCGCGCATTAAGAGTTTACCAGCGTATTGCACAATACCGGGGTAAAGTTTGAAATATTCAAACTAAGATAATTTGAGGATACGTGCAATTTTCGTGATAGCAGTTCCACAGAGATTCGCGCGCTATGTGTAGCATGAGAACTGGAATATAATTTAATCTTATTATGAAATGAAATTAATCTAATTACAAGTCACATAATAATTTTATTAAAATAAATTATTTATAAAAATTACAATTCTTGTTTTATAAAACAAAATATGTCAGAGAAAACTAATTTAATGTTAAAATTTACGTTGAAAAAAAACTAAACATTATCGCTTTAAAATATACATGACAAATTTATATATATTTTTCACTTTAATGCAGTCAAGAGATAATATAAAATATTCTTGAACTCTGCAAGATTTATCATATAATAACTTTTGCTTTTGCTATAAGAAATAAAAAAAATGGATATAATTACTAATTTAATTATTATTTTTTAAATGACTGCTTGCAATTAATCATAAATAGTGTGAGTTGCAAAAAACGTGAATCTCCAAAACAATGTTTTCCAGAAAAGCGATCGTCCTTAATCATTAATTTCTAAAGGCTGAAATGAAATAATCCACTCGATCCACTTGTTCTACGAAATCAAATTTTCACGTTCCGGCGATATTCTCTAAACTGCACTATCCATTACGGCGTAAAAGTGATATCATTTTCTACAAAAGATAGAAATGCATCATAATGCATGTGCGTTTGTGGAATTAAAATGAGACAGTATCTGAGTAATAAACTAATAAGAGCCTCATGCTACTTTTAACCTTTCAATTTTATGAAATAGATTAAAAAAATTATTTATATAACTTTGCGAAAAACTGAAATTTCTTTTGACCATTTATTGATTTATTTGTTTAATATTTATTTATTTATTTTTAATGTGCATAAATTATGAGTTTAGAAATAATAGAATTGCAGTATGATAATGGAGTCTTGAATTCCCAATGCTGGCTCCAACTTTGCTGGTAAAATTCACGCAATGTATCAGGTAAATAGAGTAGACAAGTAAACACAGAACGAGAAAGAGAGAGAGAGAAAAGCGAGATGCACAAGTCTGGTATTTTAGAATTTAATCTCTTGGTATTTCAACAAGCAGCGGCTTCTGTAACGAAAGCGTGTGCTGCTCGGACAAAGATGGAAACTTGAATAAGGCAACAGATGAGGAGAAACAAACGTGAAAAGGCATTACATTCGTATTTCCCTATTTTTTTCTTTTAATTTTTCCTTTTTCTCTTATTTCTTTTCTTATACTATGGACCTGTTATATTTATTTAACTACGTGACAACGTCAGACTATGAATGGAAAACAAAAGATATCATGCGACATACACACACAACACACACAATTACAATTTGTATTTATTGAATATTTAGAAGTGTTTGAAGATATTTATTAAATATTTATTAAAATTTGTTAATACGCAATTGCACAATTTACTGCATATTGTTATGTTTTAATCCAAACAAAAATATTAATATTTTGTAATTAACATATATAAAATGCACGATTATTTTTAATGACTAATGTATATATATATATTGATTTTTCCAGATGCAGCTACAAGCGTAGACAACTAAAGATGTAATGCAACGACCGGTGAGTGAATCCCTTCATTATATTTGATATCATCTGATTTTTTTATTTATCAACATTTATTATGTAATTGTTAATCATCGCACTTTGACAATCACTTTGTCTGTGTTTTTAAAATCAAGTAATTAAATACGACGTTATTTTTTTTTCTATTTTAATAGTGAAGAATTTCAACTTTTGCAGAAATTACGCAATTGATTAAAGTATAAACTTTCAAAATTTTAAAATATAAATTATATAAACATGTATATGTGGAAAGAAAAATTTGGAAAATATAAATTTGGAAAATACGATGCTTAATGTCAATATAAATGAATATATTTTTTATGTAATTTTATTAACAAATTTAATTGTTTAATATTTTTTGCAAAAGTGTGAATTGTCAAAGTATGATTTAAATGTGCGATTTATTAGTACGATGAAAGATCTGTGGTTATTGATACAATTGCTATACAGCAATATATATACCTACATATCATCGACTCGCTTTTATGGCGTTCGTTTCATCGAACAATTCTTTTATTTCTTTATGTCCTTTTGTCGGGTATTGCAAAATTTGAGGGCTTTTTGAATACGACACGCTTTGCGAAAAGAATTCCACCTACAAAATGACTAAAAAAGTATCGATATACATACTCTGTACCTTTTTTTTATTTTTTTAAATCCATTATAGTTATTATTCGATAAATCTCTAGCCATTTTTCAATTTATAACTTATAGTTGCTCTACAAAATATATTTTATCTTGCGTTTTATGCACCGCGTGACAAATTGTCGTTAAGAAAGATTCGAATCTTTTATGATGTATTTCGTATTTATCGAAGAACTTTATTACATCCTGTATATGGGCGAAATTACGATCTAACGGGAATGTGAAAATTCGGGAAGACAACTCGGATTTCCGGATAGTGCAAATAACAGTGGGTATTGCTATTTTTGGTGTCATTTCGACTCGTTCGAGAAATAGCGGACGTAAACTCGACGATGCCCACATGTTGCGATGGTACATATCAGACGCAGGGCAACCCGTCCGTAGGTGAAAAGCTCGCTTTGATGCGCTCCAGCGAACCGAAAGCTTTGCGAACCAATGCAAGCTCAACGGAGCGCGGGACTGACGACTTTTTGCGCGCACGGTTTACACCCTGCATTTTTCGTTCTCTTCCCGCACGTCTTCCGTCATTTTTCCACTCTCTTTCGCAATCTTTTTTTAACCCTTTTGCCTGCCATTCGTCGAGCTTGTCGAGATTGATTACGAGATGATTCTCTTTTAAAATGGAATTATATTTTTAAAAGATTTTTTTTTAAAGAGAGAATGCTCACGGCGGTAGAATGTCACGTACGATATCAAATGTCGCTCGCATGCAAAACATATATTTGCTACTTTAAATATGGATATAGAATATCATGAAAAAACTTATTTATTGCGCAACTTTATGAAGGATTTTTTGCGATTCTGTAAGCTTTTCGCATTATTAAATTTTATATTTATGTCTTCTTGTTGAAAGACGCTATACTTTTTTATCCATTCGAGAAACCTTAGAAGTTTTTTGTAGCTTCACGAAATTGTTGTCGAGATAAGAGCGTAATCTTGAATACGTCCTACGATATCCGGTTATATGTTTCTCGCGGGAAAATGGAGTGTCAATAATGTCGCGCGGAATTCCTGGAGCTGCTGGAGATATTGCGGCCAATATCTGGGGAGAAATATTTCGTTATTATTTACGATATTTGTTTCTCGCAATTGAAGCTATTCGCGTTCCAATTTCTAGAATTGGAATCTGAGTATTCTGTCAGGAATATTAATCGCTTAAGTTTTAACCTCTCTACACCTTGTAACGTCTCGAAGAATGCAGCAGGCTTTTACAAAATTTTGTATTAGCGATGTGGATGTAAAGTCACTCATTTCTTGATTCATCATTTTATGAATCAACAATGTATAAAAAAATGATTGAAAAATATTTACGCCCGATAAAACCAAACGCTTCAATTTAACAATGCGCGATGGAGAATGCGATACACCAGCAATTCGGTTAACAAATATTACGGCAATACAAATATTACGAAATCTCGCTAACACAGTTTGTCCGAGATTCGTAACCACGCTATTCTCGCCATCGTTCTATCTCGGACAATGCGAATGTCGTTTGGAAGACCGCGCGCGCGATCGAAGCTTTGTCGTCGCAGAAATACGCGCGGATGCATTGCGCAATGCATTGTTGACGCTTTGCGTCGCGCGATTCCGGACATCTCGAGAGGACGGCAAGCAATAGAAAAAAAGGGGATGGAAAAAAAAGAGACGGACTTTCGGGAAAGAGTTGACCAATCGCCATCATCGCGCTCATTGCATTCGTCGCTCTCGTATGGCGGCATTCGAGAAGCGCGGCCGCCCGTCTCTCTCGTATCGGATAGTCTCGCAAGATTCAATAATTTAAGCAGTAATGGTCTGGCCATCGATCGACGCTCGACTGGAGTTTAAAATATCTCGCTCGCTCTAGCAATTTCCTCGCGTTTATTTTTTCCCTTTTTCTGTACCCGTAAATACTGCGATGTTTGTCAGTATCATTAACTCTCTGGAAACGAACATTTCCTGACAGGATCGTTAACCGTTTTGTATTTGAACTTTTATTTACTCAACTTTATTGCTTTTGCGACTTTCCACATGATTACAGATATTCGCGGTTTCGCGAATTTCCACATGATTTGTTTGTCTGGATTCTCTCAATTGCGAAATATCGATTGATATAAAACTCTTTTAACGAAAAGAGACAAAATAATGAATCCTTCACGAATACAACGTCAAAAGATTCGGCGCAGTTTCTATTTTTGCGAGGGCAAAGGTGCAATTATTTAGACACAAACCTCTGCCGCCTTTGTACATATCGATCTGCTTCGACTGTGCGGTTAAAAATATCTATTCGCATGCCGGGATGCATTATGGTAGTTTAGGGCGCCTTCCTTGAACTTTCTTTTTCGCCCCTTCAACTAAGTGTAGGACGATGGTGTCGAAGGTCGGGGTTAATCAATGTGCGGCTTATTCGTCGGAAGTAAACACATTTCGCGCGTTTGTTTCACTTGCAAAAATTTAGAATATTAGGAGTATTGCTGAAGCATTTCTTTGATATACAACGAAAGAATATGTAAACTTGTCGCAAGATTTATAAAACTTTTGCAAACTCAGTGTATTCGATAATTTAATTGGAAATATATTTTAAACAAGATCTTGTAGAACCGAATGTAAATTCGATGCATTCACCGAGTCCGAATCTGGGCCAGGTACGGATTAATAGCCCCTTGAAACATTGATCGATGAAGCATTAATTGAAACCATTGTCCGACATGCATCTGCTTCTGGAGAACCATTCGGAGACGCGCGTCGTTCATGGTTCCACAAAAGCGGAAACTGCATAGTTCATCTCCTTCTGTCACTATGATGTGCTTCATCCATCATATGCTTGTGTCTATAAACGTATGCTTGCTTAAATACATCTGCATTTATATCGCGCATTTGCCGAAGCGAATGTATTGTCATGCTGCGTATTACATTGCTGTGAAGGCAGCTTTTTTTGTTAGCTGTTGAGAAGCGACTTGATTAACGGCAAACGTTGCATACAGTATCGTGCATATAAATAGTGATATTATGGCCGCTCTAAATTATAAAAATAGACATGACGCAAGTGAGTTTTTATGCTGTCACGATGACGACTAAATGATACAATTAAGTCATTTTATTGCAATTCCTTTATACTGATTAAATTTTCAAAGTAGTTAAACATAATTTTTTTTAATTATTTCTAGAAAGATTAAGTAATGGTAATTAAAAGTTTTAAAATTATTTTGGAAATTATAAATTATAGATTTCTTCAAAATTATATTGAGGAGCATTCTGAAAAAGGTAGAAAATAGGTGGAAAAAAACTAATTTTAAGTTTTAAGTGCAAAATGTTACTTGATGTTATTAATTACTTGCTAAATTGGAAACTTCTTTCAAAACTTGTTCAGTCTTTATGACTTAAATGTATCCAATTAAGAAATGAAGTTACTTACCTTGGAATTTCGCCGATTCGCGGTGGTCGATATTTTCGCGCCGCGACGTCACCCCATACGTTGCAAGCTGGAAAATTGAAAAAAATATTTGGGTGAAAGCAATGTAATAGCAGGGTAAACATGCGCGAAATATCAAACAATAATTTTAAGGAATGGACTTATCAAACATTATACGTTTAATGTTATTCATAAATAACAAAGAGATAATTGAATTTACGTGAGATTCGTAAAAGTTAATTAGCAATTAAAGTAAATTCCTTTTAGTGAAAATGCCGTGAAAATGTTCCAAATATTGCATCTTTTTTAAAACAAATTGCATTGCCGAAATAAATCGCTCTACAGCTTCAAACAAACTGTAATTTGACATTTTTTATTTAAACAATTTTTTTTGTTATACAATAAATTGCAGAATCTGTCTGTCCAAAATAGTGAATCCTGCGCGAGAAATAGAACATTCGTTATCGAGACAATTCGCGAGGAATTTGCATGGATGAGGAAAGCTTCGGTCTTCCGGCCGGTTTCCTCGCGCGAATGCGCGCCTTTTCTCCATCCGCAACAATGAAATTATGCGAATCAATTCCGTGAGCTCGTACGCCGGATAACTTCCCGCGTCTCCCCTCTTTAATCTAACTCATCTTCCGGGCATCGAGCACAATTGCGTTTCATTTTATACGTCGCTTCCTCATTTCCATACGTATCGTGATAGTTTTCGATAATTTGAACGAGAATAAAGTAGAGTAGAAGTGTAACTCAATTTCTATAAGACTGCATAAGATTGCTTTTAAGTAGAGCTACACTTTTACCAAGCCTTTAAAGGATGATTCTCTTTGTCAAATAAAAAAGCTTAAGTTTCCCGTTTATTTTTCTCGAAAAATTTATTTTTTACGGCTTAAATATACGTCATTCTTAACATGCCAGTTATATAAAGCTTACGTCTTGACAATCTATAATATAGAACGGATAATGCCGGTGAAATTGAGTTTATCGTCGATTGCTGAGCTTATCATGTCATATGTCCGGTTTACGGTTTCATCTCAATGATACGGAGATCGTTGGCTCGATTATTGAGTGTGTGCTTTTGCGAGATTGTAATGCCGCGGGATGAGTAATGCACATCCATGAAATGCACATAACATGATGGGGATTTATTTGCTTGATCTATCAGCAAATGTATCGGCTAAGTGAGTTAAGAGAATAAGTGATAGTTGTAAAAAGGATCAAATTGATTAGCAGTATAAAAGGAAACATTATTTTTTTCTGTTTGCATATGTGTGGGATTGATGAAATTTATTGTAACAAATTTTTTTCAGGCGAAATTTTTTTGAAGGCTTTCGTATTTTTCTCTGAATTTATTTTTTGGTGAATATTAGTAGTAAATTTATTACTATTGTCAATAACAGATATATTGCTGTTATTTAAATATTATTTGTGTTATTTATAAAATATAAATAGAAAGTTTGTAGGTCACAAATTTTTTTAAATGGCTCACGAAATAAAAAATGTTGTCGTTGGTAAAGTTTTTCTCGAACAGATAAGTAGGTGTGAAAGAATCGGAGAAAAAGCAAAGTGAGTTTAATCGATGTCCTAAGAATACCGTGGTGTAGCGGATATTAAAGGTTCATCCTGATACACGAACGATATTTGCTAATTATAAAGTCCTCTTTTATAGAGTCGTGACGTAATATCGATTATGTAGACGTAATTGAGTATGCAACCCACCGATTTAATCTTGTGGTGTCGCCGTTTCTCGTTTAAATACGTAGATGCCATTTTATTAAAATATTGGAATTACTTTCTTATTTACATAATTCATTATTTTTTAACGTAACGTGTTTTTTTAATTTGTATCGAAAAACATCCTGCATTTATTTCCAATTGCACAAGTGTTTGCACAAGAATTTATCTTCAAAAATTGCATCGTTAAATTGATTCACATGAGAGAGAGAGAGAGAGAGAGAGAGAGAGGGAGAGAGAGAGAGAGAGAGAGAGAGAGAGAGAGAGAGAGAGAGGGAAAGAATATATATTAAATAAATATTTAATCAAAATTAGAGAGAATAAATATACGCATATATTTGCAATACTCAATGATTAATGAGAGGATGTTGACGTCAAATTTACTGTGAATATCCTTTTTATTATTTTGTAGAAATAATTTATAACACGTAGTGATGGCATAAAGCAAGAATGCGCGATTATGTTTAAACTTGATAAAACTGAGGAAGTAAATTTGAAATTTATAACTGGAGGAAACTGTAAGTTTTATGCTCGTTTTACGCTACATACGCCACTATAAAATTTCCTCTCGAGATCGCCGAAGTAAATAAATAAACCTGACATGTTTTAGGATTAATTTAGGGAAAGGCGATTTAAGGTGACACCTTGAAGGACATCTTATGCTTGCACTATGCAGCTATAAGTTTATTTTGTATTCAAGCTTGTCCTGAATATGTCAAGCATGCCGTAGGGCGTGAATATGAATAACGATAATTTATTTATCGAGAGCGTAAAGATAATAAATAATTTATCCTTAGAAAATAATAAATAATTCATTCAGAAATGACAGAACAATAGCTATTTAAATTCGCGCGGATATTGATTAAAGCGCTTTAATTGTAGAAATAATAATTATGCTTTGCTAATTATATTTTACAAATAGGAACAAACTGTGGCGTACAAAGTGTAGAAAAAAAATCGTAAACAAAATGAAAAGCTCTTTCAGAGATTTCTCTTTTCATAAAATGCGGAAATAACGTTATTGTCACGAAGTACTAGTGCTTTAGTCTCACACTGCGACGGATTCTTGCGAGAATAAAAAATAGATTTTTATTCGACCTTTTAAATCAGTATCTATATTTTTTCTTGTTGCTGTTTTGACGAAGTATTTATTATGCTCCTCGCGTAGCGTCATTTTGATAGCGTTTGTGGCAAGTAGTTATTTTCCACAGCTCACGTTATCTAAAGCTCGTGTCATGTGCGCGCATTTTACAGTTCTAATTAAATATTATTAATAATCTGTGAATATTCTAAATAAGATTTCAATTACATTGCCGTGAAGTGGAGTACGATGTAGCGAAAGTAAATCAGATTAAATTAAATCCTAAAATTCCTTGGTCAAGAGATTCGCGAAAGAGAGAAAAGGAGAGAATAGGAGGGCGGAGGTCGGCGTATCACGACTCTTAATCAAGTTTGCGCTGATTAATGGTCTCGCTGTCGATTGCAAACGAAGCTGTGCTTCTCTCTCCGTTTCTCCCTCCCTTTCATTCTCTCCCTCCCCCTCTCTTCAAATCCAATGACAAACACATACAATGACGTCGATGATGATTTGATATTGCCATCTTCTCTGTGTAGAACGATTTTACTCGAACGTGCAGCGAGTTAAAATAGACGACATTGAATGCACTACTAGTTTGACGCATTATCGCTACACACAGATGTTACAGAAATGTAAAATGATACAGCTAATTATTTCTATCGCATCAAATATTCATGAATAAATAAACAATCGATTTTAATTAATTTCATTTTTTTATCGTCGATTTTTTCAGCACATTCAGAAACATTTTTTTGTTATATGGAGAATGCTAAAATCCTTTTGATAAAATAGATTATAAACTGTGTATTTTTGCGTTAACTTCATGTAAATTAAATATAATTTACATTTTTGAGATTGTGATGTAATACTCGTGTCAATTCCATTACTCTCGAAAGAAGCTAAGTTCCGTTTCTTTGTACGGAATTTGCAACATCTTTCTCGAAAGTCGCTGGATTTGAAGTGAGAGAGTTCGAAACTCCGCTGCACTAATAAAACATTCACTGTGTAATACTTCGTCTGACAGCATCTAGAATATACACTTTAATAGTTTTATCTCTGAGTTGACTTATAAAAGTTAGGCGGACCTTATAGGAATATACACAGGAAGATTTAATCTTACCGCAAGTACGCGGTAGCCGAGACCGAAGAGCATTCTAGTTTGCTCTTTTTTCTTCCGCATCACTCAGGAATTTCATTAAGTGCTCTCGAAGTCGGACAGATTTGAAATACTCTCAAAACATAAAAAAAGAATGGCTTTTGCTAATGTTTTATGATTTTTAAAAAGATGATTTCGAGAAGGAATTCTGTGTGATTTCAGAATTACAAATTGTCAATATGTACACAAACTGTGCTGTAGAAGAAAAGCAATCGATTTTTCAATTTCCGGGCAATTTACCAAAGAACAATTTTGAATCAAGAAACTATTTGAAACTGCTCATACCCTTTTGATACAGTAGATCTATGTAATTAGAAACTAGGTATGACTCTGCGATATTTAAGATCAATTTCTCAACTTGGCAACTATTGCAATACAAGTATACTTTTTTAAGTTTTACAATTAGCTAACAAATATACTTGTTTAGATTTTTATTACATAATTATAGCTTCTTACAAAAGAAAGTAATTTTGCGCGGCTATTTGATTGGAATTTTTATAAGAATATTTTTATCATCAGAATCTCAATACAAAAAGTGGCGATTGATAAGGAAAACATACGTACTTTCGTCATAAATTTTATCAATGAGTGCACGCGATCGAGAGAACCGCATGCCACGCGCTGATCGTCCGCATTTGCATTTCTAGTTAAAAACTGGCAGTTCGCCGTCCGATACTCTCGCTCGCGCTCTCCTACTTTTTCTTGAGACGAAGTCTCAAGGTCTCATTACACTTAGGAAGATCTCTGAGGACGATGCAATTGCGGCGCATAAAATGCAATCCCGTGAAACGTCTAACGTAAACGCCAAACACATTGCACTTTCGTCCAACCTTTGTCGTTTTTTTCGCCATTGCAGCTTGCATCACTGTTTTCTGAGTGTCATTCTTTCGCGTTGTAATTAAAAAAATTTTTTTTTTACAAATAAAATCGCAACGATGTGATTGATATATGTGTAAGAAGAGTCGTCAAGTATACATTTTCTTTGGAGAGTCGCTTTGAATTCTCACTTGATACCATTTACAATGTTAATATTGCATAATGAAGAACTTTTCTCCCAGATAAATTTCATTATCTTTTATTTGTGGGAGAATTTTATTATTATCTTTTTCTATATCTTTTCGATAAAAATTAATTTTTTTGTAAAAGAAAATAATATTTTTTGCATTGCAAAATTGAGAAATTGTTCGTTGATGTTATTGATAATTATTATTGAAAGCGTACATTTTAATACATCTGTCTGTAGTGATATTTATAATTCGAGTCATAGGAAAAACAAAACCCGCAAGACTAAGTGGATTGACATTTTCGCGGTTAATTAACTTCACCGCAATACTGACCGGCGAATTATTTCTCGGACGTAATAGGTAAACACATAAACAAGACGCAAATAGTACGCCAATTTGTCGATCCTTTCGCTTTAGTGCCCGCTTTGCCTTTATTTCATCATCGTTCCAATGCATCACTTGCCGCAGTCCGCTCGCTTTCATCCGTCTAGATTGCTCTCTCTCCGCCCGACCCTTATCGATCCTCTCACGGCTCGATTTCACGCCAAGCGCCGAATGAAAAGGCGGATCTAAGTCGATTAAACTCGTCCCGTCTATCGTGGCCGCCTTCTTTTTATTTTCGTGCTACATACGTTGTCATTTTGCACAGTTGAAATCCTCACGCCATGAGATTCGTTCACTTAATGTCAATTGTCTATTTTATTGCGCTTTCTCTGGTTTTTTGTTTTTTTTTTGGGGGGGATTTTAAATTTACATTTTGTATCTATAATACGCTTATCTTGCGGATTAAGCAGCATCTTAAACTTTGAATATACTTATGCTACTTGTTTCATTATTTGAAAATCAAAATTAATTGTAAAAATAATTGCTCGCACTCTCCCCGCGCATTCTAACCATTATTAGTTTATTGCTGATAAAAAGGTCTTGTCTTTATTTATGATGATAATAGTTGAAATTGACTCTCACTATCTAGATCGAGCGGAGAAAGCACAATTCTTGCTGAGACTCGGCGATTATGGTGGCGACGACGACGCTTCGTTCCCTCGACTCTCTCGATCAATATCGGGTGTTACCGGAACAGTTTTACTGGCGCGCCAAGCAGTTAACGGCAATTGATTATAACCAGAAAGAAGGATATGGCCGAGATAATACGAACGCGCGGTCGGTGGTCGTCGGTCACTTGACAATAACAATTAACTCCTCGTGCATCTACAAATTAAATGCCGGATACTTGAATGCAAAATTCACGTCGTCATCTCCTCCCGTTTTTGCATTCTAATCCAGACTTCCTCACTTAACTACTTCCTTCTTTCTCCTCGTTCGTTAAAATTTTCAACCATTTTGCAGATCTTTTTGCGCGAGGTAAGCTGCTTTTTTTTATTATACAACAAACATGTAGATTTTGCTCTTATGTTTTAAAATTATTATTCGTTAAATTTCTCTCGGTTCGCATTGTTATTATTGAAATTTCATAGCTATTTAACTAACTTTATTATTATTAATAACATTTATAAAGGAAAGCTGTGTCAGTAGAACATTGACTTTGAGAATAATATAAAAAATATTAAAATTACAAAATCAAGTACTGCTAGATTCTGCGGGATTAAAAAATGCAGTAGATTCCTATACTTTAAAGTATATATACTTCGTTGTTTTACTCATTTATAATTAATTTATTTTAATACATTATTTATCTAATTAATTATTAGAGTGTAAGAAAAGCTGAAGATAAAGGCAGTGTGACAATGGCTGCAAAGAGAACGTTAGAGATTACTAAAAGCAAGGGAAAATGAAAGGATTCGCTTACCGTACGGCTTGAATGAAAGCAGATAGTTAGAAACAAAAGCCTTCTTTTTGAGCTGAATATTTAGATAACCGTGCACTAATAGCATTAAAAATTTTACGATCGAGCCTTTTGTCTTTTTATAATACTACATACTTATAAAAATTTATAAATTCTGCAATATATCTTGTTTTTTTTTTTTTTTTTTTTTAAATTGTGAAAATACATTTATCTTCTTTTTACACAGTATTTTTAACCATCAAAAGTATTATATTATGTAAAACAAATTTGGTTTAAAAAACCTAAATTTTAATTTATGTAAAATGTCATCTGCAAAAAGAAATTTCCACAACGGTGATACGATGCATTATGACGTTTCGTTGTTTTTTTTTTTTTTTTTTGGGCGAATAAAAATAAAATGCATAGATATTTACATTCATCCGATTTTGTAGGAAAATTAATTATCTCAGTGGCCAATAATCTGGAAGTAATACTTTCATTATCTTGTATCGATATATCGATATAAAATGAGAGCCGTCAAACCTTCATCTTCATGTTAGCAATTAATTACCATCTAATTATCAATCAATATACACAATAATGAAGTCTCTCAACACGTGGCAGCAACTATCGGAAACAAGTATTTTGAATATGAAAGTTGTTAACCGAATAAAACGCCCATCAATTCATGACATTTTAAGAGCGTTGTGTAATGTTTTGAATAAAGAATTAAAGAAAATAAAATCATAGGAGTATAATACGTGTATTTTAAAAATCTTGCAAACCTTTGAAACTTTTTTGCTTTTTATTTGTGATATTATAATTGGTAAATTGTATAATAGTTATTATATATATTATAATTATATAAACTAATATCACAAATGCAAGATATGATACAATGTTATACAATGCTATAATATGACGTCATGAAATATCGCGAGAATATTATTTCTCGTTTGTTCTCTGTGCATCGCGCCATTCAAGTAATTAAATTTAATGTTGTCTAATTCGTAATAATTCGACTATTATATTGTCTTTGATTTATCGGCGTTGCAGCAAACTTCGCTAACGAATAGACATTGCTTTCGTGTCGCATCGATGAAACGAAATTACTTGAGTCCTACCGGCTAGCAATTAATTATCGCCCGGCCACGTAGTAACGAAATTTCGCGACTCCCGACGGACGAGAGCAACGGGCCAGTGGAATTAAAATTACTGTAAAGTGATGCGGTTAGTCTTGACCTAACCGAGTTATTCAAATTCCTGGAAGAACATAGTTATTCTTGTCTGACATTTTTGCAATATCTCGAATACAGCGGAAAATACGCAGCTATACAGAGCACAGTAATTATGTTCTCCAGAGAACGCCTACATGTAATTTTCAAGTCAGTAGTTAAATGGCATTTTTTATTTATTTTTGGTAACTTGTAAAATTTATTTGAAGTTTAAAAATATCTGATACACGAATGACGAGACAACATTCCATCTTTCAACTTTTACTCAAAATATATTGAAATATCTCGACACAAGGATTTCAATATTTTTATCAGTTATACCAATATTGTCATTCGCAAAATACGATATATTTCATAAATACAGACTGTTGAAAAAAATAAAGATTTGTGCAATTGTAATTTCTTTAATGCGTACAATGTAACAAAGCTGATGAATTCATAGAAAATGCAAGCTGCGATATGAAGGAGAAATTTACTGAACATGAAATTACTGACGTAAACTCACCGTCAGCCGCCCACAGCCATTTTATAGCCGTTCCAACAAAAAAAGTAAACTTTCGTAATTAATAGTAGAGAGATTCCTGATCGTGGCGACGAAGTTTCAGTATCGGTCGAAATTAATGTTGTTCTCATGGCATTCAAGATTGAACGCAAGTCGTTTTATGCAATAATTATTAAAATGCTCTACATCTTCAATTTAATTTTTCTGATTTTACTCGAGATAGCTTGAAATTAGTATTTTTTTTAAATTTAAATCTAATTCGCACCTCGAAGTTCAATGCGACGCATTTAATATTTACGTGTGCTAGAAAGGTTATTGGAAAAATGGTATAGAAAGGTTTATTGGAAAAATCGTGGCAGCGTAAAAAGTACCGCAAAATTATCCGATGCTACATAACTAACGACCTTTTAATGTACGCTATAGCACGATAATGAAGTTGAAACTCGTGGAAAGCGTAAGCCATAAGTTTGCGGATATAAAATGCGTATGCTGCGTGCGAATTTCCATCACCCATTTTTAATATCATGCATTATAGCAAATTAATGTTGATGCCATCACTACGGGTTTTTGTGTTTATCACTAGCTGTCCTCTGCATCGACGTGTCTAACAAATCTTGTCTACTTTGGCTTTGGATCAAGGTTTGGGAAAGTACGGTTGATGCTCCGTCGAAGAGTTAAAGCACGCTTCGACGAACATCACGCCGTCTTGGCAAATCACAAAAAGGAATACGAGCCTCAGATAGGAGAGTGACAGGTTAACAAGTCTATACTTTTATTCTTCACTCCTTTCTCTTCTTTTTTTTCTTTTTTGAAGACATATTCCTTAGCCACTTTCAAGGTTGACTCAACATTGATCTTTAACGATGTTTAAGTATGAGAGTTTATAACACGCGACGCGAGTTATTCGAGAACGAGGTTTATTTTTAGAATGTTCATTTACATACGAGAAATCGAGTCAATCTTGTTTTTTTTTTCTGATTAATTATAGTATTCGTCGAAAATTATAGAAGCTCTGTTGCCTTCGTGAAAATTATAGTTAGCAGAAAAGTTCTTAATCTGTTCCCTTAATCTGACATTACACGCAGTGAGGTAGAGATAACTAGTCATCGTATCACACGAAGAAAAATGCCAAGCTAACGCATGCTATTTTGACAGTGTACGACACTTCGTTAGACACGCCGATGAAGCGATCAGTATCAGATGTTACTAATCTTGTAATTATTCTTTTATCATCAAGCCAGAGCTCACTTACCTTCCATGGTCATGTTATCTCCTAGCTTCATCTCGATAGTTCTCTCTTCTGCACGTTGTTCCCTCATGCGTCGCTCGTCAAATGCTCATTAACAGGATTAGTTGACACTGGTTGCTCAAGTTTTATTCTTTTTCGCCTCGTCAGGCGAAAAGATTTCTTTGCACTTAATCTCGATCTGATGACTTAATTATCTTACTGGCCGACCCGCAAACACTCGTGGATATATCACGAACACACGCGCGATCTCGACACGGATCATAATTAATGTCTCTTTCTCAAACTAATAAATCGAACGATCCTTCTCAGAGATTCCGCCGTCGATCGATTCTTGCTTCAAATTCTCGACTCTCCGAGAGCGAAGAAAATCATCGCTCGGCGAAATTAGCTTTTTTAACTCTTTGTGCCGAGTACGTTCTGAAACTTTAGGATGTGTGCGCGGTAGTCTTTGGAAGGAAACGGCTCGTTTCTGAAAAAAACAAATTAGATGCGTGTTAAAGTTGCGATAAATGTTGATTTTTAACGGGAATTAACGGGATTTGAAACGCGGAAAACAAAACAGATTATTTAAGCGTTGTTAAATATATCATAAAATGCATATGCAAAACAAAGTATGCTAATTGAACGGTTTGTAATTATATTTACATAATGTAATTCATAGCAAACTGTTATGCACTGTGCATGTATATACGATTGTGAACGTCATCGCGTTATATCCTCAGAACATTTCCACAATTTCCAACAATTCCAATTTTCAAATTCAAGCACTAATTTGCTGCGAATTGATAGGATTTGATAAAGAGGATAGCGGATTCAATGCGGTAATTCGGAGAGTTTCCGTATACATATTTCAGCGAAATGTCACCAGCTTCAGAAGAGCTGGAGAGCTACATGTCTGCATGACCTTTCGCGAAGGATAAAGAGTTGATTATGGCGGATAATATCATCCCAAGTGTTTTCAAAAGGAAATGGTCCACGTGCCAGCAAAATAAAAACGTTGTTGCGTGTTTGCGTCTGATATATCGGTCGTACGTAGGGCAGGGAAGTTCTCTTAATACGAGAAGTCAGCTATTTTTCTGCTTTTTCCACGCCGGCATAATGCGGCAATAGAACGGATGTTGCCGCGTTCTGCAAGCTCCGTGAATTTTCAATGAAAAAGGCGAGGCTGCGTTTGCCGCTTCGCGAAAATTACGACGTTATTCGTAATTATTTCTCATTTTCTTTAATTAAACGTTAATTGCACATTGATTCTTTATTAAACGAGATCTGTATAGAAAAGGCAAAAAATTACGATTTAATCATTTTCACTCTTCCATTCGGATTGACAGATTAATTTTCTGATCTTTATCCCGCGTTCCGATATTTTAATTGAGATAAGATTTGCGGCACAGCTGTTGTATGTGTATGCTGCCAGCAGCACGATTGTCAGGTCAAATCGACTATTTCGTCCACATGTATTGCGTAACGTATCGGGGCACCTGAGGGTCGGTATCTCTACGCGTTACACGATCCTCTCGAATACAGTGAGAAGCACAACACGACGCAATTGTATTCCGGCAATTCCAGAGCGCTCCTGCTCCGGTTTAGCTGGATGCGCAATCCTATATCATACCATGTTCGTAACGCGAGATTGCGATACTCCTGCCTCGCTTGATTATTATCTCTGAATTAATATTTACTGACGCCAACAGCACATGTGCAAAAATCGCAATTATTGCAAGTTATTAATTGAATAATAACGTATCGGATATATCACTCATTCAATACAATATCGTAAATAATGTAATGCGTTATTAGCAAAGAGGTTAATTACATTCCATCTGCATCGAACCGCGATCTCAATAGATTTTGTTTAAACGTTAATTAAATTTTTACATAAGATGAACAATAGCAGCGTACATGATTATCAATTAATGTTACAATTGTAATCAGATAAACGTGTTTATAATAATTAATGTACCGCGACCACCGCAATTGTACATATAATATAATACATTGATAAAATGTGTCATAGACATAACTTAGTTATTTTGCAAAAGACGTAGCAAGATATAAATTAGCTAAATGTTGAATAATGAAACTATGAAGGGCTAACTGCGTATTTAGGGCTGGACTACAACTATGTGGGCGTTTAATTTTGCGCTTGTTACGTTTACCTAGTGTATTAGAGTATAGTTGTGCAGCGTTCAACCACCACAAGCCGCATGATTCTGTGGCTTGAAGCAGAGCGAAATACCTGACGTAATGACGGACTTAATGAGCATAATTCGTACATTTACCCTTAAGCCACAGTCATGTTAACTTTTCTAAGTCTACATTTTCACGCAGTTGTTAATTTCTTCATTTTGACTTCAAAGAAAAGTTGGCTACTTTAATATTATATTAAATAACGTTTCGAGGACGTTTAATGCCTATGATATTTATGATATTTACTCTTCTACCTTCAACCAAGAAATAATATTGACTTTTAATTAGCATTTAATGTAGATTAAATAAACATAATATGTGTACTACTAATTTATATTTCAGCAATATCTCTGTTCTTCTATTTGCATTGTGACGTTTATACTGTAATAGTACTTTTTGTGGAGCACGAGATGAAAATGATACAGTTGATCTAAATTTTCCGTTTAAATTTAATAAGAATTCTTTTCTTCGCATTCCCATTAGACAAGTTATTTTTCCCTGGAAAATATTGGACAGGCAAACAGTACTACCTTGTTCTCTGAACCGTACTCGAAGGATGGCAGTTGCTCTAACTCGCAGAGACGAAAGAGTATTCTCGTTTCGCTTATTACTGCTACAAGAAACATACAATATAAAGACAACTTTGCGAGGGAACACTAGGGAACACTATTATAGAAAAGTTAAACTACAAACATTGTCGTAGTCATGTGTAGTTACTGTAGAGCTTTTTTTAATTAAAAATTGATTAAAAAATGTTCATCTAATAATTTTTTGCGATGTTACTGCAAAGCTGAAGCCATAAATACTGAGCAAATATTTTTCAAACTTAGAAATTTGCTATGAAAAGTAATGAACATTAAATGGGTAAGATTGCCAGGAAATAATAGCAAATTTGCAACAGATGTTTTTAAAAAATTAAGAAACCTTTGCAAGAACGTAAGACAATATTGGAAGTTTTTTTGTTCCATCGAAATATAGGCAAATAGAGGAATTTCTAATTTTATCATTGCTTGTGCAATGATTTCCTCGGGCATCGTGTTCAAAGACCAAACTCGTTCACCGTTTTCGCCTATTCTCGACGTTGCTTTGATGTACCGACGGTAAACTACGACTTCGTAAATAGCTGATGCAGCATTTGGCGTGACACAGCAAAACAGTTTCCACATTTAGTGTTTTAGTCGCGAATTACACTGTGATGTTATCTGTGATTACTTCGCGAAAAGAGTATTTATTTAATCAGTCTGACATTTTATCTTTCGCAGAACTGTAATTAATTATAACTATGCATAGATGACGGGAAATGGGATAATTAATTTAAGTAAGATTGAACATCTTGCAACATAGTTCTAACTCTGCATCGCGGGCAAAAATAGACATAAATCGAAGAGTAGCAATAGTAGCAATTTGAAAAAAAAAATCGATTCAAGTATTTCAGTCTTAGCACTTTTAAAGGAAAATTAAAGGAAATGTGGAATTATAAATTAGAAAGAAATCTTTTCAAAGATAAAAGTAAACAAATATATAATCAACATATTTCATACTTTCCAGATGTCTTTTTTTCAATATATATCTGAATATTGAACCTTGTAGGTTTTCATTATCAAGGAAATTGGATAGGCTTATGTGTACGCGTGTACGGACACTTCCCCATTTCAATAAATTATGCTGAAATATCCAAACCTGTCGGAATTGTGGATCCATCCGTCACGCATGTATTGCGGCTGTCGAACAAATTCGCGTATTAGATTATGCAGGATTTACTGGAACGCGCATAGGAAACTTTATCAACCGTTGCGCGCTCACGTTACGTATCGGAACGGGTAATATCCGCGTATATCCACATAGTTTGTCACGGTCGCCATATTGTATCAGAGCAATGTATGGAACAATGATATCTGGTGATGGAAACAGGTATAGAGAGATGGCCAAAGTTAGTAATACGTATTTAAATGAGGAACTCGCTTACGTCACGGCGGCATGCGGCGTTGTAGTTCGATCGCGCGCACGCTATCGTGTGTTTAAATTAGAGAAAGAGCCGAGTTTAAAGAGATAGCTGTACACCCATTTCCGGAGCGGATGTATTTGACCGAGTTGTAAGGTTACATATATTATATATATATATATGCGCGTTTGTGTCTCATATAGAGTCATTACGCGCTCGGCTTTGATATAAACGACGTAGTTTCTGTAAATATGTATTTGCATCCTCGAATAATTTTCATCGTCCAGAATTCCAAGTAAAGCTGCAATCGCTGTGTTTAATTATATTACATCGATATTTTGATGCTGATTAGATATTTTTCGAAGAGATATTTATGTATATATTTCACTTATAGACTTCATAAATATGTATCAATTATTTGTTATTCAATTTTATAGTAAATTGGATTAGACATATAGTTAAAAAAAATTTATAGCATTTTAATTGATTTATTAATTAACGATTATTTATCAAGCAAATTTTTAGCAACACAATACAATTATGATTATTTGCTTCTGATAAGAAAGTTTCGTCTGAAATTGCTTATAAATACGCTTATAAATATCTAATTGTCAACAGAGATAAAACAGTAAAATGAATAAATTAGCTTTGACAAAATAATAAGGTAAAAGAATGAGCGTGAATGAGAGTAAAACAAAAGGCAGTGCACAGAAAAGAAGGTTCACATGAAGCCCGATGTGGACACGTGGATAAAGGAGTGGACACGTGGAAACCAGAGTCTAAGTTTACACACATACAACGCACGGCTGTGCTGTCCCAGCCGGCTGTGCTCTCGCGTCTGGCTCTATCGATTTAGGACGACTCTACGTAACCGCCACAACCAGTCGGCTCGTATATACACGATCTCTTCCGCCCACCCTCTATTAAGTAGTCGCTAAAACTCTTAGGACTCTTAGGACTCGTAATCGTCGAAATTCCGTTTCTCTGAACTTTGCGGTTGCGCCATCTTTGCTGTTGCTTCGCTTTACGCTTTTGTTTGTGATTCAAATTTATGTGCAGTTGGAACTAAAACGAGTTATATCAACAAGAGAATTTTGCTCCAAGTTATATTTGAGGATTAATCAATAAGAATGCATGGAATATGCATTGAGACGAATTGAATAATAATACGTATCTTGATGATACCGGTTGTTCGTCTCGTGTACAGTAATGAGTTGTAATGAGATCCAATCGTCTGCAGCTCTATGCACGGTTAATTCTTATTGCAACTCATTACGAAGTTGCACGTGCTATTCTGTGCGAAGGGTCGACCTCGACTCAGCGTGATGAAACGCTCGCCAAGGAAGATGGCACGAAAGTACGCGAAACTGTCCTTGACGAAACCGCGCCTATCGATTTTCCCGAGCATCTTATTTAGTTGAAAAGCACATGCACATTCTTAAAGATTCGGAAATCCACTTTTCCCGTGACGACGTCGGTTGTTGAACTTAAAACTTCTTTCGCAGCAGTGTGACGCACATTATGCGCAGCTGGTGTCATTAATGTAAGCCTGAGTAATAAAGGGTATTGAGGATAAAAATATTATAATGGCAAGGCCATGTTATTTTATGAAATTTTAAGGTTATATTCAAAACGCTCTTAAATCAAAACGGAATTTTTATTGCAAATTTATTTAATAAATTGTTAGAACTCTTGATTGTAAATTTATATTTAACAAATTAAATTATAAATTAATAATTTTATAAATTATTGAAAAATAGTTTTTTGCAATTTTACATTATGACATTATTTCCTCAGTGATATTTTTGTTGGACAATTTTCATAGATTATCAAGTTAAGACGTTAGTTACCGAAAGTGGTTATTGAGAAGTTAGACGTTTATCACGAATATATAATCATCTCCGACTTCTGATTGTGCGTTGCGAAACTCAGCCTCGAACTTGCCCGGGCTTGTCACGTCAGCGGGAAGGAATTATGCAGGCATCTGTAATATATATAATCCTCGTCGTCTCGGATAATAACGAAATAACGAACACGAGAGACCGAAGAGTAAAGAGATGCGACGCCCACGCGAGCGGTATCGTGCTGGCAAAGTTGACGAGGTGTAATTGACTGATTCAGGAGTAATTGGGCGCACCTATGCCTGAAGATCCGCACAATCCGAAACCGTGCGGGATTACGCCACTTCTCCAGTTCGCAATTTGTCGACACTGCATAATAACGTTGCGTAACGCGCCTACAATGTTCGTCGAGCGATTGTATCTTTGGATATATGGTTGAGAAGAATGGATGCCTGAGAGGCGGCGACGTGAGCCTAATTGCGCGGTTAAGCGAAGTGATTACGGCGGCGAAACGACTACGATGAATTTATTATGGCAAATTCGGGAAGGATGGTGAGAGCAAACATATGTGGCCTACTTTAATTTGAGAATGAAAAGGTTATAAACCTTCCACAAGTTTAAGAAATTATTTTGACAAGGTTATTGTTTCGCTAATAGTTCTATCCTTTTATTATTAATTAATGGAATAAACGTCAATGACGCACACCTCGTTTAGCGATCGAACGTTACACTTTAATTATTAATGAATTACGTCACGTAAGGTTGTTGCTGCGATAGATATCGAACAGAGAGAAGTCCGTTTAGTAGCGAAACAATTATACGTTTAATAATTCGCATTGTAGGAAGTCAAAAACCCTCGTGGGAAAAAAGACGCAAAAAAGAAGGAAGCACCAACATCGTCTCAGTTCAAGGCCAATCTTGCTTGGTCAACGAAGTTAAAATATATACATCCCGGAAGATCAAATAATTAGGGACAATAGCTAATCGGATGTGGGCAGTCAAGTGTTTTGTTTGAGATAGAGTTTGTTGAATTGAGAGCAATGGAGGAATTCTTTTTTTTACGCCGTTTACATCACTTTCACAATTACAAACCGCGAGGAAAAATTTTCAGTGTTAAAATTATCAATTTTGTCATCTTATATTGCTACTTATTATATTTGTATGGGAATTTTTTTCATATAGCAGTAATAATGTGTATTAATGACTTACACAAAAAAGCATTAATAATTTGCGAATAAAAATTGATGGTATAACGCGATTCATACAATGAATTGAAGATAACGCTAAGAAAATATATAATGATATCGCTAATGGTGCTATTTTCCATAATAGAATATCTAGAATATCTAGGAAATTTACATACCATTTTGCGTCTGTTAAGATAAATTTTATTTGCAATTTAACGTAATTTGGTTTCCCTTTTTTATCTCGAATATTTCGAACGTCTGTTTTCCTCGGGAATTTTCTTCTTAATCAGACATTGGATTTAAGTTTTCTAACGAGATAAATGTCGCTAAACGTGTATACGCAGATATTTTAATAAATAATCAGTGAAGACACGACGCTAGATAGTCCGTGTTCCAACTACCTTTTAAATTTATATTTAGCTTTTAAAAAATTGTTACTGTTTGCGCGCTTATGAATTTAATGTGGTCGTGCTTCTTTCATGTTAATTAATAGATAATACGCGCAGGATAGTTTGTTGCAAAATTAAAAGTTTATCATAATTTTGTGGTAATTAAAATTGTTTTAATAAAAAAATATACGTTCCGCAAACGTAGTTTTTCATTATTCTTTGATATAGAGGCAATTTTTTTTAGCAAAAATATTTAGCAAAAATAATGAAGAATATCATTTATCGTATTTTTACTTTAACGATATTTGTACGATACGCTCAAAGATACATTCATACATTCTTGTTTCACATATTCTCGCAACATGCGGACAATATGTCACGAATGCAAATGTTATATTCAAGAAACGTCGCACAAAATGATATTCACTCTTATTCAACTCATTTTATATATTTATTCTGTTAGCAAATTATTTCCATGTTTTTTTGCATGTAATAAAAGTTATTTTCAATGTATAAATTTGCATTTTTTAACAATTGCATTTGTACGCGAAGTTTTAATATTTTTCATGGAAAAAATTGTAATATATGGGATATATATGCTCTTGCTACTAAATAATAAACATTAAATTAATCAAAATAGCGATTTTCTCAATAATTCATTATGAGCATTAATAATTTTTAATGACAGAAACCTTTCTTGAATATTAGAAACTAAAAAATTTTTGTGATTTTACATACGTAATTTTACATACATACTGTATATTGTTTGCTTAATTTGATCGTTTAATTGATCAAATCCAGCTCGGGCTTAATAGCTTTCTTTTTCCTTTCATTTTTGTAATTTATTGATTAATAAGAAAGCTCTATTTTGGTAATCTTTGTTTTTGTAGTTTTTAGTTGAATTTCAAACAAAGTTTAACTTAAAGCTTAATTGTCAAGTTGCTTGATGTTAAAACTTACAAAATCGCGACTGTATATTTAATAAAGGTCATTCGTGGGACATATATAGCCTACGTATCTATGAAATTTTAATTCAGTTTTATCATATGTGTCAGTGTGTCAGCCGAAAGGTTAAAGCAAAAGAGTAGGAATCTATTAATTGTGCGAATAGAAGAAAATGTAACCAAATTTTCGCGCAATTTAACACATTTTGGCGCAAGTGCACGAGAACGCAATTCCTCTTGACAAAAATTGTGTTCGTGAGAAAGAACGGTAATGTACATTTTCTAATGACGTTATCAGCTAAAAGCCACGTGAGCTTTAATCAGTTAACCGTGTGTCGCTCATTACCAAGGTAAATTCGTAACTGCGCAAAACAATAAAAACACAGCGAGGTAACAATTTCTATATAAATTCTGTGATAATAAAATAGTATATGATGTAAAATGCAGTATATCTGAAAAAGAATGTACAATCGAACTTATTTTTATTAAATTTATTTTAATTAATCTAAAAAAGAAATTACTCGACAGGTAAAAATGTAATATGCAACAACAACAGTAAGTCGTCCGTAACAGTCGCTATCGTTGTCGATAATAGCCTGGCATCTGCGTAACGTGCTGTCTACTATACGTATAATACAGAGATGCTATTATATGACAACGACTGCACGACTTACTGATGTTGCGTGTTACATTTTTATCTATAGTATATGTGTAATTTTTTTTTTTAATTTATCGAAATATATTTAATAAAAAATAGCAATTACACGTTCCTTTTAGATATTCAATATGAAAACAGTAACGTTTGCTTTATGATTTGAACTCTTTAACGATTCAATTTACGTATATTTTGTACTTAGTAATGAATACGTTACATATATGTTGCTGCGTGTCAACAATTTTTCTTTCTACAAAAAAGTCTTTAATGTAACATTTTGCTGCAATTGCCGAGAGTAAAGAGCACTTTACGCGGAATCATTCTACGAAATCACTTAGCTTTCCGTTTTATCTTTTGTACTTTACCCTTATGATTATGCCTTGTCAATGTAGAAAGGGGGCCAAATGTAGAATTCAAAGTGAAGAGCAGAGTGTCTCTTCGCGGAACTGTGAAGTAGATCATGACTCTAAGTCTACGGCGTAAGAAGTTCTATACACTTGTCCTGGTTCGAACATATTTATGTTTGATATCTCTGTTGCCGTGGCAGTAATTCGATTGTGATAAGACGAACGTGCTTAGAACAATAAGATTAGAAAGCGTGACATGCAAGTTGAGGAATGTGCGTTACCGGCACGTATTTGCACAGGAAGAATTATTAGCTACAATCAAGTGGATGACGCGAGGTCCGCGTTTAGAACTGCACGGTTGCACCAATGTCGATAACAATGTGATAATACGATGTTTCTCGTACATATTAATGTCGATTTGACGCACTAATTGTATCCGAAATAGGTGGCGATAATTTTGATACGCGTTTAATAAATGAAATCGGAAAAGAGAAGGAAAACATAGAAGTTTCACATAAATATTTATTCTGGAAGCTGTCTCTCACGCTACGTACTTTCCAGGAAGGAAGAGGAAAACTCTTATTTCGAGCACGTGTTGTGAGAGAAAGAATCTTATTTGGAACTTCTGTTTACATCGGTACTGCACGAGAGTTCAAATGACATATAATTGACAAAGAGAAACGAAGTTAACTATATTAGAACAAGTGTTTACACTGCAATCTGACATTAGCACGTGAAGATTCATTGAAATACAATTGAAAATATACGAGTTCCTTTGAGATTCGCGTTGCAATTTTTTTTTTACATTAACACAAAACTCTGACTCTACTCGTGCAATTTAACTCAACTTCGCGTTGTTAATATTAAAAGCGTAGAAAGGGACAGCTAACCGGAATTGGTCAATCAGAGTCACTTGAATAAAGACCGCGGCGCTGTTGGTGCAACAGATCCGTAAACAAACGCGACTCTCGCGATCTACGCGTCATGCACACGTGGATATTCCCCCCTCCCCCCCTTCTTAGTCCATGCGAAAGCATGATCGAGGAAGCGGCGCGACACATGCAAGCAGGCTCTTTTACTTACTCGCTATGACAGGCGAGAGTAATAGTTTCCTACAGGAACTTTTTTCTTTTTTCCTTTCCTCTCTCTCTCTCTCTCTCTCGTCTAATTGCGCCGTGAGATTCCTTTCGGAGAGAGGATGCGCTTCGCCGAGAACACCGATGTGTTGAGAATGCTCGACGGAATCGGTCGATTTCCCTTTTTTCTCACGATCGAAAGCGCGACGCGCCGATAAAAGTGCGAGTTAATCGAGATACGCGCTGCTCGCTGTCGTGGGATTGTTTGGGACGAGTGTTTTCGCGGCATCGTACCCGACCCGAGGGTTCCCTACGTACGCATGATCACCAGTCTCCCTCTCCTTTTTCCCTTTCCTTTGTCCCTTTGTAACGCTTTCTATGAGCTCGAGAGCGGAGCCGATGGAGATGGAAGTCGACGACGATCAACCGTCGCCACCCGCGTCGCTCGGTCGACTGACTGGCCTGGACTGCCTCCCCGTGGACTCCGGAGATTTTATTCCATCCCCACCAGTATCCTCGCCTGTCCTCCCCTTCCCAACGAACCCTCGTGACACCCACTCGCGCCGGAGTCGACGTGGGTGCTCGGGGGTGCGTGAACGTCGAGGGTGATCGCAAGTCTAGTCGTTGACCATGTAATTGACAGTTGACCGTATCACCCAAAGATCAATTAAAGGTCTGCCTCGTTATGACAAAAATAATTGTTTAAAACGGGCACTTTAGCTTAAGGTTATTAATGTATTATTGGCAACTAATCCCGTCATCCGGAACAAATTGAGAAGTTTTTTGCTAAAGCACAGTTATTTCGCGGTACAATGCTTTTGTCTTAAATTTATAATTATAGAATGTAACTTCAGGCTGCAGTTGGTTAAGATGAAATTATTTGCATGGTTATTTCGTGGTTTTGTATTTATAATCGAGCCTATTTTTGACAGAAGTAATTTTTGGTTTATTAACTGAATTTTTTTTATAGCTTTTTTAAAACAGTTGCTTCAGAAATGAACTAAAAAAAGCGCTTCTTAACTAGCTTTTATCGCGGAAAGTTTCGAGCATCAAACCCTTCAATTACTTAAATCAACTCTTTTATGTAACTAATGACCGTGTCCAATTTAAGTACTTCAAGTACTTACAAACTGATCCTCACTACCTACGAAGAGATGAGAGGACTTTCGAACTTTGTTCAAGGTTGAGACCCTCATAATGTGCCCGCATTTGAAGAGTCCCATCTTTATCGTGAAAATTTCTAAATACTTTCATTGATCAATAAAACGTTCTACTTAAAAATTTATTTACGGACAATTAATTTTTGTCTTTAACAGTTTCAATAATTTTATAATGTAACAATTTAGTTATTTTAATAATTTATATATGTTATCAATTTTATAACTGTTCTCACCAACAAACTTATTTCAACTGCGTGAAAAATTTGAAATTTATTTTTGGAATTACAAAAAAATATAAAGCTAAAAGTCTATAAAGTTAGGTCAAAATGCTGAAAGTAAAGTGCTGATTTTTCACATTAATTTTTCATGCTGTTGCTTACTTGCTGCGCAAAAAATTTTCTACGTCCACGAACTATTGGGCCACGTCTTCAAGTTTACGTTCAAGGTTGCGGAATAGCGGCGTATTACGTCAGAAGCATCGATTCGCGGGCGTTCGTTGACCCACCTAATTCCAAGCGATCGCGCTCACGTCACCGTCGCTTTCGTGAGCGGACAGTCGCTAATCCACCCACTTATGAATTGAAAAGCTTTGCTTAACACACACCTTTTCCTAAATCATTCGTGGCTATTATCAGTTGTGCCGAAAAAAAGTCGCCCTTGACGTTCCTTTAATGGTCGTCCTTCCGATTTAATCCCAATGTCGTAACTTCGACATGATTGACCGGCCGTAGACCGACCGTGGCCCGTTTATAGCCCACGTCGCGCATTCCACCTTCCTGGATACGATCTATCGATCGCCATTTCGGGTTCACTTAAAAGCTTGCGGTAGCGCGGGAATAGTAGGGCAGTCCGGCTCAATCGCGCCGCGCAGATTTTCCACCGCGACATTCTCTCTGTCATCGCTAATTAAAAAGTTCCGCGAGCCGCGCTAACGATTTGTCGTGTTTCTCGTCGCACTCGGTCTGGGAAAGTTTTGTTCGCGCGCGATACCGGTCGGTGCAGCTGCGCGTTTCCCGGCCTGTGTTTGCAATTGTGATAGTAGCGGCCATTGTAATAGTCGTACTTAATAATGACGGCTCGATTCGCCAGCAGTGTAGACATTACTTTTGTAACTGTTGGGAAACTCTGCAGTTTCCAATAATGGAAACGGCCAATCCAATAAAGCTAATCTCTCGCTTGATCTGAATTGTAATAAGATACAGTTATAGATATAGAAAGAAAGCCGTAATTTTGTTAACTTATTTGTTATTGATGTCTGCAGTTGGTATTCCATATTGTAGATTAAAAATACAAAAAGTGTTTATACGAATGCGCATTATTTTCAATCGCTGTAAGGCCGTTTGTTATTATTGATGACGATCGAAAACTTCCGACAGCCTTATTGACGTTACAACGCAAATTACTGTGCGATAAAAAACTCGTTTTAAATGAGTAATAATCTTTGTGCAAGGACTGCGCGTACAGAATAATCTACATATATGTAATCACTGCTTTAGATACAGTTCTTGCGAAGATCCTTGAATTATGTGTATTGTAAATTACTTACTAAGCATCTCTATATCCAACGTTGCCCCAATTACGATGTAATTACGAGCGACATAAATAAATTTTGAATGGCATCGCAAATACGACGTAAATACCAAGGCAGAATGCGACTAATTTACGTTGATATTATTAATATTATCGCACTATGCGCTGTTTCAGAATAATTTACTTTTAAGAGCACCAAGTTAACCAATTTGTTGTAAACATGTTATGCCGCACGAAATATTATTCTTCGATATTTGTACGCGAGCCTTAGACTGCATATCGTAATTTATAGTCACGTATTAACGAGTCAATAAAAGCGTGACACAGCAAATTGTTGATACGCGGAATTAATCTATAAACGACATACGCTGTTGCAAATTGCGTCGCCACACTCTCATCGATCACGTTTGCTTATACAGGTGTAGCTTGTACACAAGTAGGGGCGCAGTGCATTATTGCCAATTTATCAAGTGCTTCTCCTTCGTATCGACAGTACACAGATTTAATCTTAGTCGCGCGAACGACAAATATACGTAAGCATTGACCGGATTAGAGACATTAAAAATTTCAATTCGATCGGAATAAAATGTTTCTCTCTTGCAATTTTCGAATTTTTACTTACGATTAATATTATATCGTGAAAGATGACATATATGAGATGCCTGAGGTCTTTAAGAATTTGTTAATTTTTGAAAGAATTAAGAATGAATTTGAATTATAAAGAGATACAGTTCGTAAATATAACAAAAAATTAAAAAATAGCATTATTATGTAATATAAGTTATTCTTGCGAGTCGGTTCAGTTTGCAGCAAGGAATCAATTCTTTATCGGTCACGTTACCAATTACCAAACATCTCATACGTGCATCATTTTCTCGCGCGATACCCGTGATACCCGAGATTACCGCACAAATCAGTCATCGGTTTTAATAAACCTCGCCTTCGGAGATATGGGCACGCGATCGCTCGTGTAACAGGCGATATTTCAGCAGTTCGAGTTACAGAACTACGTTAGGGCACGAAAAGTACACCGATCGTCAAGGGCCATCGACTACGGCGACGGGGTGCTCGAGATTCGAATCTCAATTTGGTAGAAATGAAATTCCTCGCGACTGAGCCTCGCTTCGTGAAACCCAACAAAGAACGATCGTGGCCGTTCTTTGAATTTGTGAGAGTGCGGGATATCTTATGTATTTCCAATAACACGTCCTCCTCCGCGAATTGCGCATTTTCCGCAATATATACGGCCAATAATTTATTTTTATCTTTTTTTTTCTTTTTTTCTCTCTCCTTACCGCGCCGTAGTACGTCTCGGGTAATTCCAAAGACGCATAGCTTATTAGATTTAAAGCGCTACCTGTCGAGTTGCATTATCGGAAAAGTTGCACTAAAAAATGCATTCACACACTGCGACGCATAATATGCGAAGAAAGGAGGAAATCGATTTTAATCTCGCGATATTTTGCATATTTGTTTAATTTTGTTTTATTACATAAACATGAGTGTACATGATAAATATATATAATGTGAATATAAATAATATAAATAATACAATTGCATAATACGATTATTAGGTGTGTAATAACTTATCTAATATTATCGATTGGTATTTCTCAAACTTAATTCATCGAAATAAAAAGAGCTATCGATTTCTTGAGATTAGCGAGACTATTTTTTTACCGTTGTTTTTCTGGTCTCGCAGTTGAAAGGAAAAAAACCGCGATATTTCTTGACTTGCTTAACAAGTCTGAAATTCTCAAGACAGTTTCTCAGTCGAAATTGTGCCACGTGCAAATTATAACTCACAATATGCGAGTGCAGTTCCTGCTCTTTTATTATTTACACGTATTTGAATAAACGATATTTATCCTACTTCCTCCTGTAAGGAGTCGGATAATCCGTGAGCAGGCTGCCGGTGGAGACGATAGCTCCAGGCCCGCCGAGAATGCCGCCCTTGTTGGCGAACCAGCCGTTGCCGTTAAGAAAACCGGCCGGTTCCAGTCTATTCGTGTAGAAATCAGAATCGGTCGGCCCCAGGAAGTGCACCAGACTGCCGGGTCCCAATTGCTTCGCCGTCGCGTTCGGCAAGTTTATTCCCAGATTGTTTAGCGCCTCCTTTAATAGCATTAGGCGGTTCTGCAGGAACGATTGCGACGAGAATTGGATTTTCTGCGTCAGCGGCGTCAGGAACCAAGATAGTGGGCCCGGTTTTGTCGTTGGGGTATCTTCGAACTAACCGAGAAAATTGAAAAATTTTGCTTTCTAATATTAGAATTTTTTAAATTAATGAAAATCTCTCTTTAGAAATTAAATCATTCAATATCATGGGTGATTGGAATATTGTGGGAACTCGATGGAGAATATAACTGCGAGTCGCAACTAGGACGATCAATACATTGACGAAAATGATATAATGAAATTTGCCGATATTTTGTTACAACTTATCGTATTTCAATGATTATGTATTAATAATATAATTATATAATCTCAATTACTGAACGCATTAATTGCTAAGCAGCAAATTGATTTTAGTTAATTAGTTGACGAACCGAATTAACGAATAATTTCTGCAAAGGGAATTGATAAATAGAGATATCGAATTATTGAAATGAAGCAGTCAATAATATCACATATTAAAATCAGAATTAATTAGCGTGATCACTACGAGACTACTGTTGTTGATAGGGTTTTAATTTAGATTCTGACTTTAATTATAAATTTTAGTCAGGGAGAGAACGCTTACGGGTTGTATAGTTGTGTCGATGGCGGTACCAGCTGCTGAGTTTGTTGTATCAGTTTGTGTGGTGGCCTTTATTATCACCTCGTTGGTCGGCAAGTCAGAGTTCCGTTGTTGTTCCTTTGATTCAAGTTGATTCTTTCGTAGAATCGGGTTACCATGATCAATCTCATTGATCGATTCATCGATTGACAGGTTCAGCGGTTTTGCTTGCGTTAATACAGCCTTCTGAAATTTTTATTTATTTATCGTTAATATATCTGAAGAGAGAATTAGCTAATTTATACTTAATATAACATCTACATGTGCTTGACAATATTGCGTTAATTCTAAATATGTTAAGATCCAGAAAATCTTAAATTTGGCAGAAAACCGGAAATAAATTATAACAAAATATATAAAAATATATATATTCTCGGACTCACAAATATTTTGAATAATATTTCAAGATTATACATTTCCGTGCTTTTTCTGGCAAACATTATTTTTAAACAGGAATAATTATATTAATAAGTTAGAAGAGACAAATATAATTTACGCAAATATTATATATTTTTATTGTAACAAAATAACATGCTTATAATGTCAAAATTGCCGATAACGATAAACAGAGATCTGTTTGTATATTGCGAAGTTTAGATGTAAATTACACAAGGGTTAATATCTCACCGCTGTAAGTAGCACCCACATAAATCTGACCGCTTTTGCCATCGTTAGACGAAGTATTGTGGTAAAGGAATTCTGACAGCTTTCTATTTAACTTGATCCTGGCGACGTGAAGTGTACCGGCTAGGACTAAAGTAAAACACATCGTGTTTAACATCGTCTATATATGCCGTCTCGTACGTAATAAGCAAAACGTAATCGCATAAGGGCGCCCACATGTACACGTTATAACGGCAGATATAGCTGCAATCGCCAAATACTTGCTGAAACAAATCGTACGGAGAAATATCACCGTTACAGCATGGTGCAATTTGTTTCGTTATAAATTATTAGTTCAATAACAAAAGCCCTCTCTCTTGATGTAATATGTAATAGGAAAATTCTATCTGCGTTACGTATTTTCGAATTTTTTCCTGTTTTTTTTTTTTATTTCATAAATAAAGCGGACGAATATGAATGCTGCTTTTATGAATTTTACAATGAATATTCGTATGAGTGAGTGTACACCGAGAGAATAAATAACGAACGCAAAAATAAATTTATTTGGAACTTTCTTTGGTGTCATTTCATGAGCCAATTGGACCGGAATAAATATTTTATTTGCCATCGCGTAAACATCTTTTGAATTTTAATAACGAAATATGCACTTGCTATTCATTTGTAGGTAGCTAGATACATACATATATGTATAAGCGAGAAAAATATAACTCACGTCTTTCGTTTGCCGCTATTCTATCTAGACTTTACATAGTAATATTCTTTTGTTGGTCATCTGTACACATCTAATGCACCTATACATTTTTCATTCTTTATTCTCTTAGTGTACACTCAACTTCAAAAGTAGAAAAGATGATATACTGGTTGATTAATTATGCAGCAGCAGTGGAATGAATAATATGGATAGTCTTGTCTTATTTTATTTTACAATTTGCGCAAACATATTATTCTAAAAACAAATAGAATCTGATGTAATAAAGAGTGGCGAATGATGTCAAGTTTTTCTTTTTGTGTCTTGTTTACGAAGCGCACGAATTGAGCAGAAATTAATTTTGCTTCACAATATAACTACTGCGTAAATTAAACAGGTTTTCTAATTATAATTGTTTCCTTTGTTAGCATATTTTACCGAGGTATAAAGTCTTAGGGCGCAGACTGCAAGAGATTTTATTCACCAATTTTATCATGCATGTCAGAACTTTTGATTTTTCATGAGAATCATTTTTACCTCGCGGAATCGAATGCGAAAATCCGATTCTTAAACTTTTATTTCGAATAAAAGTGAATTGCGCGATAGCCGCGAGCGAATTCCGTGAAACAGTGATAATTTCGAAGTCGTGAAACGAACGTTGCTCGAAAAACCGGTCAGATTTTTTCCGATTGTCCTGGAACAAACTGCCGCGACCGACTCTCCTTGAAAGAGCTGTTTTCGACCGAGAAATTTTATTCTTATTGGATCGTTTTCATGAAATTATTGTGAAGGTCGGGACTTTGTCGATTCGTCGTAGCCGCGACATGTTCTCGAAAACAAACTAGTTTAATGATTGCTTAAGACAATATGTGAAAGATTTTAGAAACTTGGAAGAAAAAGTTTTGAGGGATTATCAAGAAATGATAAGAGAGACACAAGAGGCGACTGCTACAAATTATCTGGAAAGTTTGATGTGGCGTTGTCTGAAGGACTTTTGCTTTGCTCTCCTAGCGTTTAAGTCAGTTTTTACTGGCTGATTCAATGAAAAATTAATCTTCATATAAGGAAAAAGTTTAAATGACAGGACGTGATAAAAAAGTGTCGTTGCCACTGAACTAATTGAATTAAACTTTAAAGTGGATTAAAGCAGAAAATGGAAGCGAATACAGCCAAGAGAATAATTGGTTACATATCAACGATAGCAATAAGTAGCGCGCAGAGAACATGAATACATATTCTCATATTACGTGAAATTACGTGAAATTTGTTGAAAATTGCATTTGCTACTTTCATTATCTTGCTAACATCATTTTTTCGCATAAATTGTAGCTGTTTTTAAACTTCAAAATTTTTTTAATCAATTTAGTTGATTATAATAATAGATATTATGTTCAACGTTATGCGAATACATTTAATTAAAATTTGTATTTATTTTTATCTATAAAATTGAGTTGACTTTTATTTTATAAAATTCTCTGAATAATTCAAAAACTGTTAAATATTCCTCTTATTTTTATTTATAATAATTCGTATATCGAAAGAAATGCGAATAATCTTTATTCCTTTTATTCGAGTCATCTTAATCAGATCGTGAAAGACCATCGTGGAATGCATGCTGCCTTCTCATTTCCGGACGTGTACGGTATATCAATGACAACTTAGTTTAAGCATCATGGTGTGACTTACCACCGGTATCAACGAGCGCTGACTCGCAATCGCGTGAGCGCCTAGCCAGCTCGTCACGCAATTAACAATCCTGCACTGGGATCCGCTCGTTTACATATGCGAATATGCAAGAGTGTGGAGGTATGCGATGTCGAGGACGACTTGAGACCGTTAGGAGTCTTTTCGAGACCAGTTTTGTCCCGACAGTCGCCCGCGAACCTCGAGATTGTCCGTGAAAACATCCGATTCCTCGATGATTGTCTAAAGCTTTCAAATATTTTTCTCAAAAGATAACAAAATATTTGAAATTAGCTTAGAGTTATTAGATTGTTCTAAAGTGGTTTTGGAATTATTTGCCAAAATCGATTTCTTACCTTAAACTTGATATTTTTCGATAGCGTGATATACATATCACACTATCAGATCGATTATCGATATATCAAATCAATTTTGATAGATTTAAATTTTTATTTCTTTTCAGAATATCTCGCGAAATAATTGATATAGGCTTGTGCTAGAAAACATAGCAGATTTGTGAATTTTTACAAAGTGCATAGTTGAAAAAGTGAAAAAATTTCGTCATGAAGATATTATGCAGTTTAATGGTAATTTTGATTCTTCGACAGGTAAGTGATACCTATTGTTATTGTGTTATTAATCAATGTGGAAATGTATCAGTAATAATTGGATCAGCGAGCTGTTACATTATTTAGAATTACTGCTATATCTAAAGTTGCAAAAAGATTATTGCTTTTATAATCTCAACAAATCGAGAAACTTGTCATTGTAATCGGGTCATTTATTAAATTATTTGAACGCAAAAATCAAAATGTTATATAAAAATATATCTCTATTTCTGCTTTCTCTGATTCAATATTTAACTTTAAATTTGCATAATTTTACGTTTTCAATTGTTCTCGTTTAATTTTGCCATTTAACGTTGTATTAATAATATTCTCACTCGATCTGCTTTTATTGTGAAATACTTCCACATAAATACGCGCTACGGCCATAATCGCGGCTTAACGGCTCGGAGAGCTACGTATATTCGCGTACTTTAACGGAAATGTTAATTAAAATTCCTCACTGCTTCAGGTCATCGCCGGAATCGTTAGGAAGCCGCCAGCCTTTTCAGCACCAGTGTATTCGAATTCGTATCTCCCCGCCGCCATGCAGGTGAGTCACTTAAATTAATGAGAGACTCTGAACATTAAACTTGCGTGCGTAATCGTAATGCTCTTCATGTAATGGTCCGGAAATATTTTGCATTTTCATGCTTCTTCATTAATTCATTGTCACACTCGTTTCACGTACCTTATTATTTCGTTCGACCTTATTATTTCATGTAGTTTATTCTGAAACATTAAAAACTTGAAGAAATTTTTGTAGATATTTTTATTAACTTTACTATATTAATTTTTTAACAGTACATATGTTAAACATTTTAGTACAGTGTAGTAATAGTGCAATAAAACATTTATTATCGTTATAAAAATATTATACATATGTACTTGTCTTGCATATTTATTTTCATGTTTGTTTTGACAGAATATTACATACATATATCATATGACATATACATTCAAGGTTTGAAAATATGAAATATTGGAAAAGCAACTTCCCTTTCATAATTTACTTTTGATTCAGGTAATTTTTCACACGGTCGAGCAATTGAGGCAGCTTCAAGAGGATGAAATATTGCAAGAACAGTCAGTAAGTAAACCATCGCCGTCGACATCGACGTTGACATCGCCGTCGACGGAGTCGATGAAGCATCAGCAATCTCAATCGACGACGCCCGAAGGGATCTCCACGACGACAACCGCTGCAACCGTGAACGTGCATAACAGAACACAGACTCCCGAACTCTTATCAACTTCGACTCCAACGAGCGAAATATCGAGCCAAGGATCATCCAAGACTTACGACGGTCTTACGAAAGCCGTTCAACACGCAACTTCGACCGCGAGCGTCTCGGTCGTATTCGACGGCAATCACGAAGAGTTGCCTGAAGTGAACGAGGAGACGACTGAAGCAAATTATGAGTCTACGGCAACACCAGAAACGAATCACGAATCACCGGAGCATGTGCATGAGATCCAAGAATCGAATCAAGAATTCCCAGAGAAAAGTGAGGAAGAGAAATCTGATGCATCGCAACAGCAATCGACACAGATTTCCGTTACGGAAGCTTTGGATAGTCAAAAGAAGAGGGAACCGTCCGTCGATAGCATCATAGGCGAAATTTACGGAATCGTGAAGACGACCACCTCGCCGTTCAGCGAGGAATCAGATTCTACTGACAATTCGAAGAGCGGAATCTCGATTGAGAAGATGGAGAGTATTGAAGACGAAGAGGAAGAAACAAGGTGACGAATTTAAAAATTATGTCATTGTTACAGGAAGAATTGTTTTCTATCTGCTTTTGGAGAAATTTTAATAATCGAGTCCCGTATGCACTTTATTGAAAAAAAAAATCATTCTATACATATGTTGATAACATATTGATTTTTAAAAATTTGATATCTCATTTATCGATTTCAAAACTCTCAAGATAATAAGAACAATTATTGCACAATTTATAATAATTAACATAGTAAAGTACAATTCAGTTTAATTGCTGCGGATTTAAACAGACCCGAGGAAACACCGAGAGGGAGAATAAATACCGACCTGGTCTTAGAAAATGTTAATAAAGAGCGCTCTTAATGAGTTGCGTTTCCTTTGCCTTTACCGTCGCAGGTTCACTCTGCTGGGTGAGAAAGTAGCTCAAGTACCGCGGCCGAGTTTGAACAGCTACTTAAGGCGTGCCAAAGTGCCGCCTAGACCGGCTATTCAACAGCTGGCGAATCTTTATGACGCTCTGAGCAAGGATGCGCGGAAGCAGGGATTCGCACGTTTCGCCGGCTATTCAGATGACGTCCTGACGACTTTGCAATCGTCTGCCGAGGGAGGCGTGGGACCGCAGCTGAAGCGGCTGTTAGACAAGGTGGTAGTGCAAAATGAGCTCACCAGAGACGACGCAAAGAAGAAAGCGTTACAGGCGCTGCGAGATCTCGACGATCCTGCCAGTGCGCTCAGCAAGGATATCAGACGCTTATTACCTTTACGTTATACGCCCTGATTTTTTTAGAGAAATTGCGATGCTCTTGTAATTTGTAGAATGAAGATACACAAATACTCTTGCAATATAACTTATTTTTTTATTAAGAAAAGATTATTGTATCCTTACAAATGACAAAAAACTGATATCTCTCAGGACTTTTAATGTTCCTAAAATGTATATCTGATATGTCTTATTAAGAATTATTTTATTGATACAAATAATTTTTTTCGTCATACAAAATGTAAGTATATCTGTTATCTGTTTAAATAGATAAAAACACGAATTATATTTTCAATTTTCTTTCAATGTATCTTTGCGTTTGACGATGATTCTTCTGCGTACCACTTGGAAATTATTTTCATCGCTATGTCGATAGTGTCACCTGGGAAAAGATGAAGTAAAACTTATCAGACTACTCGAGAAAGCATTATATTACAAAAACAATTTTTAAAATATTTGCAATTTTATTAAATATTTTTTTTTGTATGATATATTTTAAGTATAATCTGTACTTTAATCATTTTAACGAATAAAATTCGATGACATTTTTATTTTGATTATCATCTTTAAAAAAGTTTAGACAGTGCGAGGCGAGTGATATAGATACGTTTAGAACAAAGTGAAAAAAAGCTTCCGTTGGTCAAGTAAGAGTGATTCATATAGAACTTGCGAAAAAAACGCCAAAAGCATAAGTACCTTTTAACTCCGTCGGATAAAGCTTCGTAGAAAAGGTGAAAGGCTGCTCGACCTCGTGAAATATCCTGTCGTTAATCTCGCTGATGTTGAGCTTAGTTCCTTGGACCAACGATTTTTCGAGGGCCGTCAGGAAGAGCGCCCATCTAGACTTGAAGTAATCTGCGACCACTCCCGACCACTGTTTATTCGCGTAGTCTCTGATCTCGCCATTTGGGCCCCACAGAGTAATCTGATTTCTCGCATTATATTCGTAAGAACGTTTCTCTTCTTCGTCGACGGCCATATCTTTCGCCTGGGCTAACCAGGTACCCAGTAGAAAATTATTTCCCGACGCCAAAATAGATTCGAGATCGTCAAACAGTTCCAACATATCGCTTGCGTGTGATCTACGACGCGTGTTAACAAGAATAAAATTGCGAATTGTTAAATATGAAACGCGAATCGCAATTGTATAACAATTGAGGAAGATTATTTCAAAATAGTTGTTATTTACTGGAAAAAATTTTTGAAATATAAAAAGAATGTTTTATATTTAAATAAACATCTTTTTAAATATTTTAGAGCATTATACAAAAACTTCTGTGAATAGATTTCTATGATATAACTCTTATAAATCTTATAAATCACGACAGTTGTATTTTAAGACTTTATATAATTTAAAAGTGGATATGGCACGTTTTAGAAAAACTTTTCTAAACTATGCTTATCTGTTATACGCTTTGAAAGATATATTTTGTTATCTTCTCTGTGTCAGTAACTTTATCTTTCTTGATAAAAAACAAGCCAATATAAAGCCAATATAAAATAAGCCTTATGTTTTATTAACAGTTAAGAAAAAAAAAAACTGTCGTGTGTAATATAGTTATGAGATACATGGATCTTATCAATATACTTACCGAAAAGTAGTGATGTTCTTTTTTTTATAGCTACTTAATACTCTCGTATAGATACCGTCAGCCATTAATTGGAGACCCTGTCTCGTTATATCGACCACATCATGTCGGTAGAGAGTATTATTTCCTCTGCCGTATCTTGCTTTTAAAAACACATTCCACATAAAATAGAAATTTTCCCGATCATAATAAATCTGTATTAAAAAAAAAAGCAAATTATTCCACATCATTATTTTTAATTACGAGATTTAATTAATTAAATTAAACAATATAATTTTTGTTTCGACATTTTAGTTTTACTTTTATCTATTTTCATTTTCCATTTAGTTACATCTCATTATATTGAAAATTAAGTCTTCGCATTCGTATCGTTTACAGGATATATAATTATTAATATATGTACCTACCCATGGTGAAATATTTAAACTTGGCCGTCTGGTAATGACGTAATGCCCTCTGATCCTTTCCGGACCGATAAAGTTATAAACTGTTCTACCGAGGTATCGCCAAGTAGCCGTCGTGTATTTGTTCCACGCGCCGTACCTTCGAGTAGCGTAATTTTCGAACCTGCCAATTAATTATCTTTCGTCACATCAATTTAATCAACTAAATGAGCTTTATTGAACTCTTATACGAACTCTTTATGCAATTCTCTATTTGAATTACATTCAATTTTATTAAAAAGTATCAAGATGCGAAAATCTTAACACAAAATGGTACTTCGATAAAAATCTATCATTGTACCTAGCGTAGAATTGTGTAGCGCACATTCTCACCAAGCGTCGAGATCCACGGGTTCGTGACGATACGCCATCTCATTCATTAATTCGTATATTACGTAGTTCTGATTGATGCCTTCGGGTGTTAGGCCGGTTCCCACCATCGTGCTGCCATTCATATTCCTACCCTCGAATGTGCGCTAGGCAAAGAACGAATTAGTTATCCGGCAATTTACATTCGGCCTAATTCATTGTCTTGACATTCCTCAATATTCTTTTTTGCTGACGGATTTAGGAAAGAACATTAAACAAAAATTTGAGATATTAGTGGATTATGTGTGGAAAATGGAAAAACGGCTAAATATATTTGAGATTACGACGATCATACAAGATCATTATACAAGATGACTTAAAGTCAGTATGCAAATTTGAAAACTGCTTATTAAAGTTTCGAAACAATTCTTTTATATCTTAGTATAATATAAAATGTTGAAATGTAGAATGCTAATATATAACAAAGAGAAAATTATTTGTTAACGAAAATAAAGTAAAAACAAGTTTCTGACATACCTGATTAATGATCTGTGCAGATCCGAACATTCCCAAAGTACCGCCGAAATTGTGAAGCATACACCAAATAAATGGCTGACCATAATATGATTGGAATCGGCTGTATTGTGGGAATTGTTCCGATTGTAAATCCAATACCAGCATTCGCCCCTGCGATTGATTTTAGTAAATAATTAAAAATTCATGATGATTGTATCGGCATAAAACGATTATCTTCAATTGAAATAAATAAATGTCAAATTTTCAAAATAAATTTTTTACCATAGGCGTATTCATTTATCAATGAGATGCCATTAAAGTTTATTAATATTTTGAACTCACCGTAGGCACTGAGGTTAAAAAGGACCTAACTCTGGGTTCCGTCCAAAATGTGGAATCGTGCACGAATAACCAAGCTTGCACCAACCTTGAAAAATCACAGATTTATGTAGGAATATGACTATTATATATACTTGTGTAGTATCCATATTGCATTTGAAAGAAAGCCAGCTATATGCGCTAAAATATACTATAAATTAAATTATCCGTTCTTTAATTCATTCACTCACCAGATCGCTTTAGTATCGGTAGCGTTCATAGCCGAAAAAATTGATCGGCCAACGTTTCTCAAATAAGTAAGATTACTTTTACTGGGTTCATTTTCATTAAAAGTATCACAATTGTAAATATGATCGGTGCCGAATTCGTCAATGTACTGCAACAATAAAATATTTATGTTCGTATCTCTTTCTTGATGCTTTTGAAAATTATATTATGTAAAATATATTGTATACCATTTGTAGGAATTTCTGTCCAATGATTTTAAATAGTGAATGTGTTGGTTCTAATAAATAAGGGCTGAAAGTAAAAATCATGCTGGATGAGTGGAAAATTTGTTAATATTATTATAATAATAATTAAACACAATTTTGTGTATTATTCTTCAATACACAAGATGATACATACGATGATGTACAAAAACAGTTTTACGTTTATTTTTAATATTTCTATTAGTTATTATATTTTATGAGTATTATGAGAAAAATACTTTACTTAAAATACTTATTGCAAGAAAAAGAAAAATAGTTCGAAATTAATGCAATAGTATAACACTAGATTGATCATACCAACAATATTTATCATTGAATTTGTTCCAAGGATCGATCTTCGTCATGTTAACGTTTGGAAAAAGTCTGGCAAAAGCTCGTGGTACATGGCCGGCGAATGCTGGTAATACCGGAACAATTCCAAGATCTCTCATTCTTCGAAGAATCTGATGTTGTAAACGTATGGTGCGATTATGCCAATTTGACGATAGCGGCCCACCAAAACCACGAATATTACCCATTCTCATCCTAAATGTCATGAGAAACATATTCTATCTTCCGTGAAAGTAATATAGTAAATTTAAAATAAACGGTTACTCAACCAGGGTAGGAAGGCAGGTCCGCCCAAATGCTCGTTAATCTCATTTTCGGTGAGATTAAATTCTCGATATAATTTTTGCCAGATCGCCTCTTGAGCGGTAAAAGCGAGAGCAAGATTGATTCCATTAAGAGCCATCCAGTCGATATTTTTTTCCCACTGATCCCACTGCCACCAGGCTGAACTGTAACCCGCAGTACACACATTCTGGTAATATCTGAACCTGAAAAATTACAGAATACTCTAAATATATATTTTCAAAAATTAATATGATGCACAAATTACGATAAATAATAAAGTGTCACGTGCTGTGTCACCTGTCGTTAGATGTGATTTTAACTCGAACGTTTGGCAATGTGTTAGGTAGATCAATTTGTGTACCGTCCCACGATATGTGACCATTACAATAGGTTTTCAAATAATAATGCAAACCCCATGTGACCGCGACACCGGAAGTGCCGCAAATTTCGATCTTGCCTAGAGAATTTTTTGTTATCTGTCAAAAAAGAAATTCATCGGCAATGTCGAATTATTTCGCTGTAAATAGATTTACATTAACGTGTGTAATTGCTTTACACGAGCTGCACCTTGAAAGTATCCTTGCCATCAGGACCCAAATTAACATCTACTTTCATAATAAACAATTTAGATCTCTCTTTGCCCAGCAGTCTTTCTGCAACATTTTCAGCTGCTTTCGCCTGAACTTCCGATGACGCTCGTGGTTTTATATGGCCTAAAGTATTCTGAAACACTGTTCATGTTTTCAACCACCATGAGATAGATGAATTATATAAAACAAAATAAGAAAGTAAGTGTTAAAACTACTGCTAGGTGTTTGTACAATCTGTCTTTATTTATATGTATTAATAAGAAAAGTTTCGGCCACAACATAATCCTCTTTAGTGTCCAACAATCTTGTTATTTCTAAAATTTAATTTTTAACGTTTCTATTCTGTCAGTTGTTCATTTATTATCATATAATATATATAATTACTGCAATTTATGGCACATAATTAATGCAATGATCAAAATGTTTGTTATTAATACATATAATATAATAAAAACAGTGCGCACACACACACAAACCTAGCAATGGCTTTAAACTTATCTTCGTATTTTGATTTGTATAATGCTTCACGGCTTTAATTACACTACGTTTGATAAATGTATTATTAATGATCGATGGATGAAAAATAATTGACCATAATTATTATACTTATGTAATCTTAAATAATTTTATATGTATATATTTTTACAATTAACAACTTAATTTATTTAAGTTTACTCACTATCGCGTTTATGGCAACGGCTAGTTGATATAAACAATCCAAATATTATAATGGATAGTCGTAACCATGATATCACGGTACCCATTTTAACGGACGCACAGCCTCTTTAACACAGCTACGGGACACGTTTCTTCTTCTTTGACTTCGGAAGGAACAAAGCCCTGATTATACGGTAATATAATTTCTTGAAGAGGGAAATTTTGTGGAATATAACAAAAGTGAATAAACCGATTCAACGGTGACAAAGAAAATGATGTAACGTTGACTAACAAAGGGCCGCTTGGTGAGGGAAATATACAAATTTTGTAAAATAAAAATGAATAAACCGAATCAACAGTGACACAATTGATGCAACGCTGTCCAACAAAGGACAAACGATATACACTAACACAAAGATCTGAGCTCAAGTAAGCGCACGACCACGCGCTCTCAACGCTTAACGCCCAGACTCTACTAATACACATTGAAGTGCAGAGACAGATTGAGCAATCATGTTGTCGCATTTTACATCCCCACTCTTTGGACTTCTTATCTGATGAGGCCTCTGACCGTCATGACTGTGAATGTTTCTAACGGACATTGAAAGATACGATTACATTCACGATACGTGACCGCTCTAGTGATAAACACGGTAACAAATTATCGCTCATAATTCAGAATCATATCATTTACAAGGTGTATAATTTATTTGATGAAATTTATTTCCTTTCTTTATATATATACATACACATATTGAATATTTAATTAAGGAAAAAAAATATACATAAATAAAGAAATATACGTTTGGAAATTATAGTACTGAGCTACTGCTAAACAATGTTCCGATTTAAAAACAAATTTTGTTGCATATTTAAAATTTTTCGATAGAGCACTCCATCTTGGTTGATGGATCGTTAAAATTTTTTGTTGCGATATGAAAAAGATCGAGTGCACTCTTCATAAATTTTGATCGTTAAATCGTCGTTTATATTTTATCTATGATTTTATAATATTTAAAAAGTAGAGTATAATACATACATTAACGCTTATGTGTTATATAGCCTATAATTACAAAAAATGAAGTAAATAAGTACTTTAGAGTATTTGAGAGTGTTTTGAAATATTTTGACTTCATATTGACAGAATATAAATGATAAAATGAATTTAAAAACAATTTTTTGTTGTTAATGTGTATATATATATTAATATATACATATTAACATTAATATTACAAATACACACACACACACATATATATATATTAAATATATATTGCAAATATATACTGTATTATATATAACATGTAATATATTATACTAATATTATAGGTATAACTAATACTGTTTATAAATATTAACATAATATATATACATAATATATTAATATAATATAATATATATATTTTAAATAGTATTCATCGCCGAAAATTATATATGGTTTCCATCTTGCATTCTGTCGCAAATGATACATAAAGTAATTCGTCATTGAAAAGAGATGAAGAAGAAATAGTGGAGAATTTAAAAAATTATTCCTTATAAGTGACCTTATAAGTGACATATAAAATAAAAGTATATCAATATCAATAAAATGTTCAATTTTTGTGTATTGGCGATGGACAGTGAAAGCACTAAATGATTTATTATACTTATTTCTATGAATGTGAATAATGTGAAATTATTTCAACATCTAACTATTATGACAATGAAACAGTACTTTTTAAATGTGAGGTTTAAATGTCTTTTTTCTTTGCTTCAGTGGAAACTGTATCAGATGTATCAGAAATAAATACATCATCGTCCTCTTTTACGTTTCCCCCAGTCCATAAACCGCAATAAATTCCGAAATGTTGAAATTGTTTTTCGATTGGACTACTGAAAATACTACTCGAGAAAATAAAACAGATGTTCAAATGATTTAGAGACAAAATAATATGTAATGAAGAGATTCAATAAGTAGAGAATTATTTAAAGAATAATATAGCAAAAAAAAGTTAAATAAATTGAATGTTTTGCATTTTAAAATACAGAGTGTTAAATTCCATTGTTAAATAGTGTTTTGTACAGTTTTATGAAAATATGTCTAGATTAAAAATTAATTCGTCAAAATATAAAGTCAGAAATTTTTTAATTTAGTATCTTTTTTACATTATTGGTTAATTTTTTTATAATTATTGCAAGTACTTAAAGCTTATATTTTGAACTCTTTAGTTACAGATTTGATAATAAACACAAGTAAAATAATTATATTAACAAAAATACAGTTAATTATATAAGTGTATACAAATACCTCGAAATCGGTTTGATATTTTTAAGAATTACATTTTCGCCGATTTTTATCCAATCCCAGTTTTTTTCTTCAAAAGGATCGATCGATTCGTCAGTATAAACGATAATATTTGGTGACGCATACGTTTTTGTACCATGTAGCTTTAGAAATGTTCTTGATGTCATCAATACAAAACGTGGTAAAGTTATAAGTTTTCCCTAAAAAAGTTGCGAATTATTTAGCTTTTTTTATTTTAATATATATTAAAACAATATATTGCTTCAAATATGCTTATAATCTTTATATCAATTATATTTTTTAATGCTAAAAAAGCAACATTTATATCGAAGACTTATTTATATTGCACGTATTTATACTAGTTCATATGTCATATTTGTGTTATATATGTGAGGGTAAATTGGAAAAATTTTAATAAATCTGCTTTGTTTTTCAAAGATATTGTCAGCAAGAAATAAATTAAATAATGATTTTAACAAAAGTTGCAATAAATTTTAACAATTACAGCATAACATGTATTGTTAACTTTAAGGTGATTTGAGCGTGACAATATTAGCCAAAAGTATTGCTTTTGCGAGGGGGGATAGAGATTAAGAAATTCTCATTTACACATGAAACTTTTATCTATGATTGTCCGAAATGCTACATTTTGATATATGTATTAAATTATACACTATGCATTGCCATAAATGTAACAAAATGTATTGATTTATTTTTGAATTTGTAATCGGTAAGTTAAAATATTGTGATGATACATTCTATTCGTAATTGTGATTTTTTTATATCATTAAGTATAAAATATGTCGACGAAAGTGAGACATAACGGAAAACGGATTACAAAAGTGTGCATTTACATTTAATACGTTATAATAATACATAGCGTATAATAATACATAGTGTTGGCATATTGTTATGTCAGTGTTTCATCACCAAGTGTAATAAAAATCTTTAAATTTCAAAGTTTAATTTCTCAATAATTAACAAGTGAACTATTGTAACTTTTTTTCTAAAAGTCTTATTATGAATTTTCTAAAAGCTTTCTTATGAATCATTCATTTATTATTAACTAATTTTTTATCAAAACTGTCAAAATATTTTTTTTTATTGCAGCATAAAATTAAATGTAACATTGACTTTTACTATAAGACTTTGTGTAAAAGTTTTTGTACTTGAAGTTAAATATCTTGGTAACTGATAAAAACATATCGTATTGAAAATGTGAAATTATATTTATGAAACCTCTAAGTATGAATAGTATAAATTTGAATAATTTCTTAAGAAACTTAATTAACGCTATCCTAACTCTTATGTTTAGAAAATTTATTTTCTTCTATTTACTTTAGTTTTTGTTTTCAGCGATTTGTGTAACAAATTTATTCACGCTTGTAAAACCTGATAGAAATTGATAATTTGATTTGTTCAATAATTATTTTTAATTGAATATATTAATTACCGTTTGATCATTTTCTATATTTTCGTATCCTTGAACAAAGAGGGACCAATTGTCTTTTATTCTTTCTGTAGAGTCCCAATTACTTGGAATTATTTGTGCCAAAGTTATATCCTGCTTAGTCTCATTAATATCTTCAGCATAGATTAATCTACACTTTAATTTGTTAGTATTCACATACAGAAATTGTAAACGTAAATAGATAATACTTACTCGTATAGCAATTGATTAACTTCATTATTTGAATCGTAATATGTCTCTAAAGTCCCATTCCATGTTTCTTTTGTGAAACTATAAGAAGGATTGCGATATGGGTTTATATCCAAAGGTAATGCACCGGAATCCGCATGGGCGCTGCTGAACATTGCTTTGGTAATGTTTGTTTGTACCACTTCCGCTGATTTCAACGCAGGATATCTTCGAATATCTTCGAATTTGTCTTTTGTTTTGTTGTACACTATAAACATTCTAATAACGCGCAATAAATATTATTTATTTTATTTTAGATTTTGAAAGTTTTATCATTTTGAATTTTGTCAAAATAGTAAGACAGGATTTCGTACTTACCCGTCCCAAAAATGTGATCCGCCATCTGTTGTACACATTCCATAATCACGAAAGTCAAATGAACTATAACGTCCTGGTTCTGTACTTGATTTCAGTGGATATATCATTAAAGCAACTGCCTTGCCAATTTTCTTCCATTTCAGATTAGATAGATTGGGTTCAACATCATCATCAATTTGCGACATCATTGATTGCCGCTTTTTCTTATGTTTTTGAGGATTTTTTACGTTTTCGTCGGAGATACGATTGTCTGTTCTTTTAGAAGTAGAGGCGTAGTTTGTGTAACAAATGTATTCACGCTTGTAAAACCTGATAGAAATTGATGATCTGATTTCTTCAATAATTTTTCGTCAATTATTATATAGCGTTGCATGCTATCATGAAAAACATCATAATTGCGACACTACCTATCATTTTTACAATCTCATTTTCCTGAAATCACATAGATTTGTATATTTAATTGACATTTTAAAATTTTATTTCGTTATTTTGAAATCTTATTTGTATGTTATTTATTTTTTTATTTTTATATTGTAAATACTTTAGTGAATACATACCATTTTGTTGCATTTGTGCAATTAACAATCATTTTATCCGCTTTACTTTTGCTCTTCGTCTTGCGTTGTTGGAATTTTTGCGTATGGTATTTTGTACCTATATGATAATTATTTTGTTCGTGGAGCTTATGAATCTTGTCTTGTCTGATGATGATTATACACTATTCTGGATTCGCGAAGCAATCGTAAACTGATACAGTTTGCGCTCACCGTTTGTCCTAACATTATTATGTTTCGTATAAAATATTTATATTTTTATTTCTTTAATAGCTTGTCCTCTATATTGTATATGAAAGGGGGGAGAATGTGTGGCAGTTATACTTTTAAGCTAATATCTTTGCGTTTTAAATTCGTTTATTAATTATTGGTATATTTTAAAGAAGGTAAGTTTGATTTGGGTATTTAATTTTAAAATTTTTTAAGATAGAATTTGGCATCTTTTCAAAGAATATTGGTCTGTTGGTAATGTGTATGAAGTTAGCCCCACACTTTAATAAAATTAAAATAATCGAAATTGCACTGCATTGTACTAGTTTTGTACCAAATTGTACCGTAGTTAATTTTTTGAAATCACGCGCGGATTTTCAAAAAATCCAAATTTTTGAATTTTTTGAGTAGCCCCACACTTTTCGAAAAATGATTTTTTTTCGACTGTACTACATTGTACTAGTTGTACCGAACATTGTACCGTTTCAAAAGAATTTCTAACAAATTTGGATTTTGAGAAAAACAAGAAAATTGAAAAATTTTGGACATTACGTAATTACGGCAAATCGGCTATTTTTTAAGATATCGAAACGCGGTCAACGGGGTTCGAAAAAGAATCGTTTGTACCGGTTTGTACCGCTTTGAATTTCGTTTGCACCTCAACCGGACCGGAAGTACCGAATTTTGCAATTTTTAAAAAGTACTTCCGGTCCGGTTGAGTTGCAAACGAAATTCAAAGCGGTACAAACCGGTACAAACGATTCTCTTTCGAACCCCGTTGGCCGCGTTTCGATATCTTAAAAAATAGCCGATTTGCCGTAATTACGTAATGTCCAAAATTTTTCGATTTTCTCGTTTTTCTCAAAATTTAAATTTGTTAGGAATTTTCTTCAAACGGTACAATGTTCGGTACAACTAGTACAACGTAGTACAGTCGAGAAAAAATCATTTTTCGAAAAGTGTGGGGCTACTCAAAAAATTCAAAAATTTGGATTTTTTGGGAATCCGCGCGTGATTTCAAAAAATTAACTACGGTACAATTTGGTATAAATCTAGTACAATGCAGTACAATTTCGATTATTTTAATTTTATTAAAGTGTGGGGCTAAGTTCATACACATCTGTTGGTATCGTATTTCAAAATACTTTTGTGTTAGTGATGCGATATTTCCTATCGGGCTCCCGGCTTCCGAGAGTTGGAATTGTTGCATGTAGTATTACGATATTTACTTTCTCTTTGTGCGTGTGATATGTATCTTGCCTGATTATGACACGCAACAATTCAGTTCCACGCACAAATATCGACAGTATATTTAACATGTTAATCAATGTGAATAAATAACAACATTGCAGTACTATGTTTATGCTTTATTCCTAATAAAGGTTTTAGTACAATTATTACAAGGTATATATTATACGTAAATTTATATATTACAATATATATATTTTTATATTACTATAAAAATTATACTCATATATTAATATAAAAATGAGAGACAAAAAGCTTATACTAAGTAAAATAATTTGCTCGGTTTAAAGTCAAAATAATCAAAAGAAGTATATTTATAGTAATATATAAAATTGTTCAGATAATTGTTAGGTAGCGCAATATTATTTATTTGAGGTTCGTTTAGAGATAGAATTTAACGCTCACACACACGCATTACATTATTACATTTATGTAATAATCTTTTACAATTTATATTAACAAGCTGGTGCCAATTTGAGCAATTGATATTGTCAAGAAAAGATTGATTTTTTTTATGTTACAAAGAAAGAATAAACAATTAATTATTCTTATCACTGTGCATTAACACTATTTGTCATAGGCAGAAAATAATTGACTTAAAGCGGGAAGATAGTAATCAGGACAAGTATCCTCCTCTTCTTGCGTCTTTTCTAGAGTTTCACTTTCAGTTCCAACGAAAAGCTTTATAAATTCACACATTGATGCAAATTTCACATCTTGAACAGCTCTGTGAGAACATTTTGGACGAATAATATGATCTTAGAATGAAACGATCGTATGAATGTAACACAAATATGTATTTTTAGCATGTATTTTAAATGAAAACTTGTGTATTTCTGAAAGAAAAATATTTTATTATAATTTTTATTAACGTGTCACCGATGAACAAACATCTTTGTGGATTGGTCACTTTGCACGTGTCGAAAATGAAATCTTTTAATGCTTGGCTGAGTTTACCACATAAAATTGGATTTCTTTGACTTTGTGTATTGATAAAATTTATCAAATGTGCAGAATCTAACAAAACAGAAGATAACAAAATATGATATCACTGTTGTTAATTTTGAAAGTATTTCATTTAACTTTTCTTCCAACTTTTTCCCATACCAAATGAATAAGACAAGTTTTCACATTATAGACCAATATTAATACTTTTCTATTATTAATCAGAAGTATTTTTTTAAATTTAATTATAATATTAATACATATTTATTTAAAATTTTAATTTGCTGTAATGTTTGTACATAAACCATTCGTCCATTGCTCCAGTTATATATGACACATCTTTACGTTTGAGGCACGATATGGCCAAAACTAACTTTGACCAATTGAAATTAACATCAAAGTCAACAATTACAGCTTTAACAGATGGTCTATCTAAAACTTCCTTTATATTTGCAGCTATATCTGTGAGAGAAGTTTTTGGCTGCAAAATGAATATTTGATTTAATCCCTCTCTTTCTTTCAATTGCCTTTTATTAAAGATAATTTCTTTAATTTAGATAATTTAGATAATTAGATAATTTCTTTAATTTAATTTTTTTTATTTAAGATTTTAGAAAAGTTTGAAAATTATTCTACTTTTTTACTTACTTCCTCTACTAGTTGTATCCTTGCTTTTTCTAGTATGTTACGAGACAACTCTGAAACAATGGCGAAAGCTTTGTCACAAAAATCGATTTTTTTCAAATACTAGACGATCACTCTGGTACTGTTAATTACGTGGTTCTGTAAGCACAATTGTCTCTATTATTTGTTGATATTTTTAATACATAGTTTATATATATAGATTATATTATAGCGTTTTATGTTGTATATTAAAAGGAAAAAATCTCTCTCTTTCTCTCTCTCTTTCTTTTACCGGAGTCACATTCAAAGAGGCACATTGAGCAGTTTTACAAAAATTTTCCATCATATTCGTGCTGTTATTTGTCACTAAACACACTTGCTTCCCCAAATTTTGCAACGCCGCTAAAGCCTCGAAAGCGCCTTTGATAGGTTTAGTGAACTCTTTCAGAACACTTGAAAGACATACATAGCTAATTACACATTTCATAGAGCATTTTCTCCTAAAGTATTTATATATATATATACTAATACACATTGAAGTGCAGAGACAGATTGAGCAATCATGTTGTCGCATTTTACATCCCCACTCTTTGGACTTCTTATCTGATGAGGCCTCTCACCGTTATGACTGTGAATGTTTCTAACGGACATTGAGAGATACGATTACATTCACGATACGTGACCACTCTAGTGATAAACACGGTAACAAATTATCGTTCATAATTTACAATCATATCATTTACAAGGTGTACAATTTATTTGATGAAATTTATTTCCTTTTTTTATATACATATACATATTGAATACTTAATTAAGAAAACAAAAATATACATAAATAAAGAAATATACGTTTGGAAATTATAGTACTGAGCTACTGCTATACAATGTTCAGATTTGAAAATAATTTTTGTTGCATATTCAAAATTTTTCGATAGAGCACTCTTGGTTGATGGATCGTTAAAATTTTTTGTTGCGATATGAAAGAGATCGAGTGCACTCTTCATAAATTTTGATCGTTGAACAATCGTCGTTTATATTTTATCTATGATTTTATAATATTTAAAAAGTAGAGTGTGTTATACATATATTAATGCTTATATGTTATATGTTAATCGCCAATGATTACAAAAAATGAAGTAAATAAGTATTTTAGAGTATTTGAGATTGTTTTGAGATATTTCTACTTCATATTGACACAATATAAATGATAAAATATATTTAAAAACAATTTTTTGTTGTTAATGTGTATGTATATTAATATATACATATTAACATTAATATTACAAATATATATTGTATTATATATAACATGTAATATATTATATTAATATTATATATAACTAATACTGTTTATAAATATTAATATAATATATACATAATATATTAATATAGTATAATATATATATTTTAAATAGTATTCATCGCAGAAAATTATATATGGTTTCCATTTTGCATTTTGTCGCAAATAATACATAAAGTAATGCGTCATTGAAAAGAGATGAAGAAGAAATAGTGGAGAATTTAAAAAAATATTCCTTATAAGTGACCTTATAAGTGACATATAAAATAAAAGTATATCAATATCAATAAAATGTTCAATTTTTGTGTATTGGCGATGGACAGTGAAAGCACTAAATGATTTATTATACTTATTTCTATGAATGTGAATAATGTGAAATTATTTCAACATCTAACTATTATGACAATGAAACAGTACTTTTTAAATGCGAGGTTTAAATGTCTTTTTTCTTTGCTTTAGTGGAAACTGTATCAGATGTATCAGAAATAAATACATCATCGTCCTCTTTTACGTTTCCCCCAGTCCATAAACCGCAATAAATTCCGAAATGTTGATATATTTCTTCGACTAGACTGTTGAATCGAGAGAATAAAACAGATGTTTAAATGATTTAGAGACAAAGTAATATGTAATGAAGAGACTCAATAAGTAGAGAATTATTTAAAAAATAATATAGCAAAAAAAAGTTAAATAAATTGAATGTTTTGCATTTTAAAATACAGAGTTTCAAATTCTATTGTTAAATAGTACAGTACAGTTTTGTACAGTTTTATAAAAATATGTTTAGATTGAAAATTAATTCGTCAAAATATAAAGTCAGAAATTTTTTAATTTAGTATCTTTTTTACATTATTGGTTAAATTTTTTATAGTTATCGCAAGTACTTAAAGCTTATATTTTGAACTCTTTAGTTACAGATTTGATAATAAACACAAGTAAAATGATTTTGTTAACAAAGATACAGTTAATTATATAAGTGCATACAAATACCTCGAAACCGGTTTGATATTTTTAAGAATTACATTTTCGCCGATTTTTATCCAGTCCCAGTTTTTTTCTTCAAAAGGATCGATTGATTCGTCAGTATTAACGATAATATTTGGCGACGCACTCGTTTTTGTGCCATATAGCTTTAGAAATGTTCTTGATGTCATCAATACAAAACGTGGTAAAGTTATAAGTCTTCCCTAAAAAAGTTGCGAATTATTTAGTTTTTTTTTATTTTAATATATATTTAAACAATATGTTGCTGCAAATATACTTACAACCTTAATATCAATTATACTTTTTAATGCTAAAAGAGCAACATTTATATCAAAGACTTATTTATATTGCTCGTATTTATTTTAGTTTATATGTCATATTTGTGTTATGGATGTGGGGATAAATTGGACAAAATGTTAATAAATCTGCCTTGTTTTTCAAAGATATTGACAGCAAGAAATAAAATAAATAATAATTTTAACAAAAGTTTAATGAAATTTTAACAATTACAGCATAACACATATTGTTAACTTTAAGGTGATTCGAGCGTGACAATATTAGCCAAAAGTAGTGCTTTTGCGAGGAGGGATAGAGATTAAGAAATTCTTATTTACACACGAAACTTTTAGCTATGATTGTCCGAAATGCTACATTTTGATATATGTATTAAATTATACACTATGCATTGTCATAGATGTAACAAAAATGTATTGATGTATTTATGAATTTGTAATCTGTAAGGTGAAGTATTGTGATCATACATTCTATTTGTAATTGTAATTTTTTTATGTTATTAAGTATAAAATATGTCGACGAAAGTGAGACATAACGGAAAACGGATTGCAAAAGTGTGCATTTATATTAATTTAATACGCCATAATAATACATAATGTATAATAATACATAGTGTTGGCATATTATTATGTCAGTGTTTTATCACCAATTGGTGTAATAAAAATCTTCAAATTTCAAAGTTTAATTTCCCAATAATTAACAAGTGAACTATTGTAATTTTTTTTTCTAAAAGTCTTATTATGATTTTTCTAAAAGCTTTATTATGAATCATAAATTTATTATTAACTAATTTTTTATCAAAAATGTAAAAATAATTTTTTTTTTATTGCAGCATAAAATTAATTGTAACATTGACTTTTGCTATAAGACTTCGTGTAAAAGTTTTTGTGTTTGAAGTTAAATATTTTAATAACTGATAAATACATATTGTATTGAAATTGTGAAATTATATTTATGAAACCTTTAAGTATAAATAGTATAAATTTGAATAATTTCTTATGAAAATTAATTAACGCGAACTATCCTAACTTTTATGTTTAGAAAATTTATTTTTTTCTTTTTACTTTAGTCTTTGTTTTCAGCGATTTGTGTAACAATTTATTCACGCTTGTAAAACCTGATAGAAATTGATAATCTGATTTGTTCAATAATTATTTTTAATTGAATATATTAATTACCGTTTGATCATTTTCAATATTTTCGTATCCTTGAACAAAGAGGGACCAATTGTCTTTTATTCTTTTTGTAGAGTCCCAATTACTTGGAATCATTTGTGCCAAAATTATATCCTGCTTAGTCTCATTAATATCGTCAGCATATATTAATCTACACTTTAATTTGTTAGTATTTATATACAGAAATTGTAAACGTAAATAGATAATACTTACTCTTTTAGCAATTGATTAACTTCATTATGTAAATCGTAATGTGTCTCTAAAGTCCCATTCCATGTTTCTTTTGTGAAACTATAAGAAGGATTGCGATATGGGTTCATATCGAAATTTATTGCACCGATATCCACATGCGCGTTGCTCAAAATTGCTTTGTTAATGTTTGTTTCTTCCACTTCTATTGATTTCAACAGAAAATATTTTCGACTATCTTCGAATTTGTCTTTTGTTTTGTTGTACACTATAAACATTCTAATAACGCGCAATAAATATTATTTATTTTATTTTAGATTTTGAATTTTGTTAAAATAGTAAGACAGGATTTCGTATTTACCCGTCCCAAAAATGTGATCCGCCATCTGTTGTATACATTCCATAATCACGAAAGTCAAATGAACTATAACGTTCTGGTTCTGTACTTGATTTCAGTGGATATATCATTAAAGCAACTGCCTTGCCAATTTTCTTCCATTTCAGATTAGATAGATTGTGTTCAACATCATCATCAATTTGCGACATCATTGATTTTTCTTATGTTTTTGAGGATTTTTTACGTTTTCGTCGGAGATACGATTGTCTGTTCCCTTAGAAGTAAAAGCGTAGTTTGTGTAACAAATGTATTCACGCTTGTAAAACCTGATAGAAATTGATGATCTGATTTCTTCAATAATTTTTCGTCAATTATTATATAGCGTTGCATGCTGTCATGAAGAACATCGTAATTGCGGCACTACCTATCATTTTTACAATCTCATTTTCCTGAAATCACATAGATTTGTATATTTAATTGACATTTTAAAATTTTATTTTGTTATTTTGAAATCTTATTTGTATGTTATTTATTTTTTTATTTTTATATTGTAAATACTTTAGTCAATATATACCATTTTGTCGCATTTGTGCAATTAACAATCAATTTTATCCGCTTTACTTCTGCACTTCGTCTTGCGTTGTTGGAATTTTTGCGTATGGTATTTCGTACCTATATGATAATTATTTTGTTCGTGGACCCTATAAATCTTGTCTTGTCTGATGATGATTATACACTGTTCTGGATTCGCGACGCAATCGTGAACTGATACAGTTTGCGCTCACCGTTTGTCCTGACATTATTATGTTTCGTATAAAATATTTATATTTTTATTTCTTCAATAGCTTGTTTTCTATATTGTATATGAAAGGAGAGAGAATGTGTGGCAGTTATACTTTTAAGCTAATGTCTTTGTTTGTTAAATTCGTTTATTAATTATTGGTATATTTTAAAGAAGGAAAGTTTGATTTGGGTATTTAACTTTTAAATTTTTTAAGATAGAATTTGGCATTTTTTCAAAGAATATTGGTCTGTTGGTATCATATTTTAAAATACTTTTGTGTCAGTGATGTTTCCTACCAGGCTCCCGGCTTCCGAGCCCCACACAAGCGAGAAGCGCGCACATGTGCTGCGCAGAACGCTTTGCGCAGCACATGTGCGCGCAGAACGCTTTGCGCAGCACATGTGCGCGCTTCTCGCTTGTGTAGGACTCGAAAGCCGGGAGCTCGGTAGGAAATATCGCATTCTTGTTTTGTGTTAATTAAAAAATTATAATTAAAAGGAGATATATATGTTCTTTTGCAGATATAGTTAAGAAAGACAAGGTGGCAATTCAATTGTAAGCTTTGAAGGAAGTTGCATTTGAACAAGTAGCTATAAATTTTAATATACGTGGTTCATATTTAAAAAATTTTTATTTTGTTGAATTGCAATGTAAAGTGTTACATAATATTTTTCGATTTTTATATAATCTCTCATTTAATTTTATATAATATAATCGGTTTATTATATGAAATTAAACATATCGATGTATAATTAATGATCAATTTTGTCTGCTTTACTTTTGCACTTTGTTCTTGCGTCGTTGGAATTGTTGCATATAGTATTACAATATTTATTTTCTCTTTGTGCGTGTGATATGTATCTTGCCTGATTATGACACGCAACAATTCAGCTCCACGCACAAATATCGACAGTATATTTAACATGTTAATAAATGTGAATAAATATCAACATTACAGTATTATGTTTATGCTTTATTCCTAATAAAGGTTTTAGTACAATTATTACAAGGTATATATTATACGTAAATATATATATTACAATATATATTTTTTTATTACTATAAAAATTATACTCATGTATGAATATAAAAGTTTGAGAGAGAAAAAGCTTATACTAATTAAAAAAATTTGCTCGGTTTAAAGTCAAAATAATCAAAAGAAGTATATTTATAATATATAAAATTGCTCAGATAATTGTTAGGTAGCGCAATATTATTTATTCGAAGTTCGTTTAAAGATATAATTTAACGCTCACATACACGCATTACATTATTACATTTATGTAATAATCTTTTACAATTTATATTAACAAGCTGGTGCCAATTTGAGCAATTGATATTGTCAAAAAAAGACTGATCTTTTTTATCTTCCAAAGAAAGAATAAACAATTAATTATTCTTATCACCGTGCATTGACACTATTTGTCATAGGCAGAAAATAATTGACTTAAAGCGGGAAGATAGTAATCAGGACAAGTATCTTCCTCTTCTTGCGTCTTTTCTAGAGTGTCACTCCCAGTTCCAACGAAAAGCTTTATAAATCCACACATTGATGCAAATTTCATATCTTGATCAGCCCTGTGAGAACATTTTGGACGAAATATTGGACGAAAAATTTGGACGAATAATATGATCTTAGAATGAAACAATTGTAAGAATGTAACACAAATATGTATATTTAGCATGTATTTTAAATAAAAACTTGTGTATTTCTGAAAGAAAAATATTTTATTATAATGTTTACTTACGTGTCACCGATGAACAAACATCTTTGTGGATTGCTCACTTTGCACGTGTCCAAAATGAAATCTTTTAATGCTTGGCTGGGCTTACCACATAAAATTGGATTTCTTTGACTTTGTGTACTGATAAGATTTATCAAAGGTCCAGGACCTGAAGATAACAAAATATGATATCACTGTTGTTAATTTTGCAAGTGTTTCATATAACTTTTCTTACAACTCTTTTCCATACCAAATGAATAAGACATGTTTTCACATAATGTCAAGTAATTAAGTAATTATGTCAAGTAATTTTTTTTTTTTGTAGATAAAAGAAATTTTTTTTTAACATTGAGGCATACTCGTTTCTATTAATATCTACAATTATAGATCAATATAAGTACTTTTCTATTATTAATCAGAAGTATTTTTTTAAATTTGACTAATAATATAATAATATTAATACACATTTACCTAAAATTTTAATTTGCTGTATTGTTTGTATATTAAACCATTCCTCCATTGCTCCAGTTATATATAACACATCTTTACGTTTAAGGCACGATATGGCCAAAGCTAACTTTGACCAATTGAAATTAACATCAAAGTCAACAATTACAGCTTTAACAGATGGTCTATCTAAGACTTCTTTTATATTTGCAGCTATATCTGTGAGAGAAGTTTTTGGCTGCAAAATGAATATTTGATTTAATCTCTCTCTTTCTCTCAATTGTTTTTTATTTGAGATTTTAGAAAAGTTTGAAAATTATTCTACTTTTTTACTTACTTCCTCTACTAGTCGTATCCCTGCTTTTTCTAGTATATTACGAGACAACTCTGAAACGATGGCGAAAGCTTCGTCACGAAAATCGATTTTTTTCAAATACCAGACGATCACTCTGGTACTGTTAATTACGTGGTCCTGTAAGCACAATTGTCTGTATTATTTGTTGGTATTTTTAATACATAGTTTATATATATAGGTTATATTATCGCGTTTTATGTTGTATATTAATAGAAAAGAATCTCTCTCTCTCTCTCTCTCTCTTTCTTACCGGAGTCACATTCAAAGAGGCACATTGAGCAGTTTTACAAAAATTTTCCATCATATTCGTGCTGTTATTTGTCACTAAATACACTTGCTTCCCCAAATTTTGCAACGCCGCTAAAGCCTCGAAAGCGCCTTCGATAGGTTTAATGGAGTCTCTCAGAACTCCTGAAAGACATACATAGCTAATTACACATTTCTTAGAGCATTTTCTTTTGAAGTATTTATATATATATATAAAACAATTTGATAATGCATATTTTTACGATTTGTGCTATATATGAAAATATTAGAATGTATTATAAAATCTTTTGATTTTTAATTCTTTAATTTAGAATTTCGGAAATGTCACTCAAAATACATACTAGTGTAAAGTCGTATTTTACTAAAATTCTTAATGTTTTACAATTTATTTTGCACTATATTATCTCCAAAAATGTTTAATAAATAAATTTTACGATATTTTTGCAATTTACATGAGACATGATTTATATTAAACATAGAGAAAAATGCGTCACTGTGTTGATTATCACTTACCATCGATATCGGACATTATTATATCGAAAGATGTTAAAAACTCCTGCAGTTGTACAGCCGAAAATTTGGTGAGGTCTTTAGTCTTCGACATGATAGATGCGAGCACGTTTGATTCTCTGGCGCGATTTTTTCTCGAAGGTTTCAACTGGTGAGGTTTCAACTTATTCTATTATGCGATGCAAGATTTCTGGCGACAGTCAATTTCCGAAGCTACTTTTAAGAACCGTTGTGTGGCCGGCTATATATGTGTTATCTAATTAATGCATCAAACTACAAGCAGCATAAATAAGACCGATTGAGTATTCACTTTTCGATAACATCACTTTTGACTACATGCGCCCGCGAGAACATTTGTAAGAAAAATGATTTCGTGTTTTTCACACTCACGACCCGTATGCGACGATGTAAATACATTCCGAATATCATCTCGACGTGAGCTAGTCGAGATACTAGTTGCGCATGTCCCAGGAACGGATAGACATTGTGAGCAAATGACATGAAAGATTTATCATGCAATGATATCTTGCACAACGGTGTAAATCTTAATGTTTGCAATGTATTTTTTTATAACGCAACATAATAAAACGGATGATCAAACAGTGACAATGATAAGAAGTGAGAATGATAAGAAGATTAATTGAAAAACTGTTTTTCAACTGAAAACGAGAATAACGATTTTTATTTTTTTAATACTAAATTTAAATCAATGATTATTTTTTCATTAATTGGTGACGATCACGACATTTTTTTTAAGATGCTAAAATATTGCAAATAAAAAATTTGTATTTTTTTTTTTTAATTATTTTACAGCATTAAACTCGCAATTTAAGATTGCTCTGCAAGAGAAATTATGATAAAGCTACTTTTAGTCAAAAATATGTTTTTCAGTCGAAGAGATATGTGCGATATAAGAAGATACGGAACAGACTAAGAGACTTGAGACTTTAAATTGAGACTTTAAAGCCTTGCTGGCGATATAATGTGATTGTCGACAAGGTCACGGCAGCCGACTCTATGATACTCATAATCACAGAAATCTTTGCGTTATAATAGTAAATTGTAACTGTAAAAATTGCATTATTGTTTGAATCTAATAAAATAAAATTTTTGTTATATTCAAATTGTTTATAATTAAAGAATTTAATTTTAAATTAAAGAGCAATAGTTAATGGTGATAGTTTAATATAATAGTATAATTTATCTGTTTCTATTATTTATTTTATCTAATTTATTTACAATCACATTTAAAAATTTTTAAAATAAATTTCTCTATGTTTCGTGAAGTGTAATATTATATTTATCTATGAAAAAAGCCTATTCTTTGCATTTATTTCAACGTCATATCGTCAAGATAAAACACATCTTTGCAAATATGACATAACCGCAGTTTTTTATTGAATATTATTTTTTTTTATTTTTATTTACAAGTAGCACAATTACATTTTTATTGCAATTGTCTATGCCAACCATCAACAATCATAGATCGTTCCGATCAATGATTGCATGAAAATGGCAATGACATGTTTTCAATATACACACATAGAATAGAATAATATATTAGCAATATTAATAGCATTGTTATTCTTTATTTTATATTTTATCTCTTCGAAAACAATTGAAGAGCTTGACGCAACAAAATTCTTCAATCTTAAAACTAATTTCACAGTTGTTAAAAAGAAATTTGAAATTGCAAGTTATGCAAGTAAGCAAATTTTCTAATATTATGTATTAATAAACTGTAACGTAACACCACAAAATTATGATAACAATATTTAATACATTACAATGCTTAAAGATATTAAGCAGATGTTTTAAGTAATACGAATAATTAACAATGTTTGATTATTACATTCACGTTTTATTTTTAATAAATGATACAACACAATCGTCATAGTAAGAATCATGCCTATATAAAACTCATTTAAATGCTTAAATTTGTTAAAAAAATTTCTCAATTATTTCTGTATTTCTTAATTTATCATTTAAGTGAAAATGGTTAAAATATATGTACAATGTTGTATAAAATTTATCACATTGCTGAACATCGCAATATTATTCAAATACACACACACACACACATATATATATATATGTATCATTTCGTACGTAGGATTATAAGAAAATATATATGCTTTCTTATAAATAATCAAACGTTAATTTGAGGAATTAATGTTATCAGTAATTGTTTATTCTCCTACTAAGGAATAAATGATTAACTATTCTTATCATCGACTGTGTATTAACACTGTGGACTTGTATAGGCAGAAAATAATTGGCCCAAAGTGGGAAGATAATAATCAGGGCAGGTATCCTCTTCCTTTTGCGTCTCTTCCAGAGTGTTGCATCCCGAGCCGATGAAAAGCTTCATAAATCCGCACATTGAGGCAAACTTCATATCTTGATCAGCCCTGCGTTTATGTTTTTGAATCAATAAAATTATTTTTCACAATAGACAGAATAAGACACTCGTATAAATAAAACATAATCGTTTGAATGCACTGCATGTATATTTTTCAGCATAAATTTTAGATAAGAAATATGCATGTAATGAAGAATATTTTATTATAATTTTTACTAACGTGTCACCAATAAACAAACATCTGCGTGGGTCGGTCACGTTGCACGTATCTACAATGTAATCTCTTAAAATTTCACTAGGTTTCCCATATAAAATTGGCTTCCTTCCGCTTTGTGCACTAATAACATTTATTAATGGTCCACCACCTGATAATGAGAAAATATGATTATATTCTTTTTATAAATTAGAAAAACAGTTTTTCAACTTTTTCTTACGTCAAATAAACAAGTCATAGAATAAAAGAAATTTATATGTAAATAATATTACGTTATTACACATTCCAAGAAAAAATGGTATAATATGGTCAGATATAAATATATATAATTAGTTATGAAAAGATCTGATGACATGTAATATTTTATATGATCATATAAAATTACATATGTTATAAGATCTTTTCATAACTAATTATATATATTTATATCTGACCAATTATACCATTTTTTCTCGGGATACTAATTATTTTTATACATATATAAAAAAATAATAGTTTTTTTATACTGGGTGCTCTTAAACATGTGCAAAAAAATACGAGAAGTGATTTCTTGGGTAATTTCTGGAAGAAAAGTTCATATTCACCAATATCCTAAACGGTATAGTTTTCGAGAAATGTTCAAGGTTAAAAATAAGATTTAAAAAAATATATTTTAACAAATACGGAATTAAATAATATTATAGGACTTGTTGGAAATAACCACCTCTAGGCATGATACATGAATCTATTTTTCTTATTGATTGACAACGTTCAAATATAGAAGGTGTATTACAGATTGTTTTGCATGATGCAATTATGTGATTCCTTAAATCTTCAATATTTTCAATCGGGATGGTATAATAACTAAAAATTTAAGGTGATCTCTTAGAAAAAAATGCAAAAAATGAAACTCTATTCAAGGAATTACTTCCCGAATTTTTTTGTACATGTTTAGGAGCACTTTATATAGTAAAGCATATCCGTAAATATTAATATAAATATATAAATAGTAGTAGAAATATTTACATATTATTAACAGAAAGCAGTTTTTTATTTAATTATGTTTATATACGTTTACCTAAAATGTTAATTTTATGTGGTGATGTTTGTACATTAAACCATTCGTCCGTTACACCAGCTATATACAACACATCTTTACGTTTAAGGCACGATATGGCCAAAGCTAGCTTTGACCAATTGATATGTAGATCGAAATCAACAATTACAGCTTTAACAGATGGTCTATCCAAAACTTCTTTAACGCTTGCTTTTGCATTAGTTTCATATGCTTTTGGCTGCAAAATTAATACTTAACTTAATCTTTTTCTTCTTTTCTTTTGCTTTTTATTTAAGATTTTAGAAAAGTCTAAAGATTATTTAATTTTTTTACTTACTTCCTCTACTAATCGTATCCCTGCTTCTTTTAATATATTACGAGACAACTCTGAAACAATGGCGAAAACTTCGTCACGAAAATCGATTTTTTTCAAGTACCAGACGATCACTTTGATAGTGTTAATTATGCGGTCCTGTAAGCGCAATTGTCTCTATTATTTGTTGATATTTTGTAAATTTTTTTAGATATTGTATAAATTGGATCGGTTTATTGTATATTATTTAATAAAAAAGTAAAAAAGTAGAAAAATGATCACGATATAAAGCAATTAATTATAATACTAGAACTTACCGAACTCAGATTTAAAGAAGCACGTCGAGCATTCTCAAAAATATCGTCCATTGCATTTGTGCTATTATTCGTTACTAGATACACTTGTTTTCCCATTTTTTGCATTGCTGCTAAAGACTCCATAGCACCCTCGATAGGATCTTTATTGATTTGTCTCACGACTCCTGAAGAATACACATGCACACCACACATATATGTAACAGTTTCATCGCTTGCTGTATATTTTTATATTTGTGCTATTTATTAAAAAATATTAAAAGCACGTAATATTTATAAAATATTTTTATTAGAATTTTGAAAATCTTATTAGAAATGCATCAGTTTATATAATTACATTTTATACCAAAATTCTTAATATTTAACAACTAGTCTTACATGATCTCCGAAATCAATGTTTCATTAATGAATTCTAAGGTATTTTGATTATTTTGTTCACATGAGACATGTGGTAAACATTAAATACATGTTATAAAAATAGATTATAGTATTTTGTTATCGTCACCGTCGATATCGGACATCACTATGTCGAAAGACATTAAAAACTCCTGTAGTTGTGTAGCCGAGAACTTGGTAAGATCCTTAATCTTCGACATGTTAGATAATTGTTATTCTGCGAGTTTGTTTGATTCGCGATTTATTTCCAAAGCTTTAACTGAGAGACTCTATTCCTTCAGCTGTGTGAAACTTTTTGAAACAGTCGAACTTCCGACGACTGCTTTTAAGACCTACTTTACTGGTCTACTGTATGTGTGTAAGTGTGCAAGTGCGCAAGTGTGTGTATGAGTCTGCGCACTATCCAATTGATTCATAATTGCAAATAAGTGTTGCATGGATAAGGCTGATTAAGTATTCAATTGTCGATGCCATTACTGATGACCAAATATGACCGCAAATATTTGCAAAAAAGGCGATTTTTTTATTTATATTCGCAACCTACGTATATACAGAGTGATTCAAAACAACCTGATTTCTTTAAATGTCATATTTTTGAGCAATTACTAAGACAATTTTTTCATTTTGCAAAATTTTGTCTGAAGCTTAGTTTTTAAATTATAATTGATAATAATTCCTTACTCACATACCAATCTGGACAGGCAAAGACACGCAACGCATCATGAGACTATTAAGTGTTACGTTCGTCTTACGATGCGTTGTACTGTTCCTGTGTGAGTAGCGCGAACTTTTTGCAATTATAATTTAAAAGCATCGGACAAAATTTTGCGACAAAAATCATCTCAGAAATCGCTCGAAGATATATCATTTTTAGAACAGTCAAGTTGTTTTAAATCATTCTGTATATTTTGTGTTTTCGGCGTTAACTATAAGTTTACCATGTACCAAGAATAGATAATCTGCAGATAATGTGAACGCGTAAAGAGTTTTATGAGGTGAAGTTATATAAATAAAAATTCTAATAGCTTTAGAAAGATGTAAATACATAAATATTTGATGATAATGTATTGGCATCATATTTATATTCTCATAATAAAAGAGTAACAGTGTTAGAAATAAAAATATAAATATTAAAAAATATTAATATATATTGACAAAATTTTAAGAATATATGAATTTTATTTATTAAAAAATTTAAAAATATGGTAGAAAAAAGACATTTAAGAATTTAAATTTATAAAATTGGAAGTGTTTAGAATTATAAAAAGAGTTGTAGGTATACGTAAAGAGATTGCATTAATACAATAAGATTTAGATTATCATAAAGCATTATTATTCTACTGCTTTTATTCAATATGGATTAATTTTCATCAAATTAATTTAATTTTATATTCCTATATAAAATCGAGAATCGTGAATCGAGCATAGTTTATCTCTTACAGAATGACTGAGAATAAAATCGAATCGAGTCAAATTCTTAGATCCTTAAAAGACATAAGATCGAATTCTTCCTCTGGATTTAAGGTCGCATCTATCCTATTGCTCATAAACATACTCTTACGTTAACATTTTTTTTTAATCGTCAGATACATGTGCTACGATGATTGTATATGCTCTCCGTGGCCTCATATCATTCGTGGATTTGAAATTTCTTTGAATTTGCAGAAATTTTATGGCTACATGCAGCCATTATTTCTGCAGTAATCTATTTGTTGTATAATGACTTCTCGATGGATCATAATGCACAGTGTTTATTGTGTTGTACACTTTGTTACAATTTGGGTAATTATGTGAAAATATGTTGTACATAGCGACTTTAAACACTGCATTATTTATGCAATGATAGCTTCAATACGTAATACAAGTTAACCATGAAAATGTGAATTGCAAAATCCATGATAACTTTTATGAGCACGATAATAGATTCATAAGTAACGTTTTTAAATTCTTTTCGTGAAAGTTGTTTTAAGTAAGCGGTATTACAATTATTTTGTTTGCGGAATGATATTTTCCAGGAAACTTTTCAATTGCAAATAACAATAAGTTATTCATAAAATTATTCATTTTTAAAATGTATATTACATAACGACGTTCATGCTTTATGAAATTTGCAAGAAAAATAACCTCAACGCTCTGATACGTTATATTCATTCTAATATATATCATATATTCTTATATTTATTCGAATTTTTTGCCATTTTATTGTACATTGTAAACATTCTAATAACGCGCAATAAATATTATTCATTATTTTCTATTAATAACGTAATTAATTATGTATAATTACATAATTAATTATGTATAAAAATTTTCTTTTTGTATATCTAAATGAGAATATAGTGAAATAAATCTCAATAATACTTTGTTATTTTATCTTTCTTGGTTTATATATTCCGAATTTTATCATTTAAACATTTTGTTAAAATAGGAAGACAGGATTTTGTATTTATCCGTCCCACAAGTTGCCATCTGTTGTAGATTCCGTAGTCACGAAATTTGAATGAGCTAGAACGGACTGGTACTTTGCTTGACTTCACGGAATATATCATTAAAGCATTAATCTTACCAATTTTGTTCCATTAAAACCGTATTTTTTTACACTTTTCATTCTCGGGATCATCAAGATTTTTTTTCATACGATACGTTGAAGAATGATGAAAAATGCAAATATATGAAACGTGCTTAAAGCAACCATGCCACATACAAAGATTTACTATTTATTTTTTAATTTCATCACACAAAGTATAAAATTTTTTTTATACATTCAAAACATAATAAAAGAAAAATTGTTAATCAACACTTTTTATTTAAAGAAAACTTGCTAAAATATATTTTCTTTCGCGAAAATCAACTTTTCCCTTAAAGTCATATTGAAATAAATTACTGATTGTAGCAACATACAGATGAGCGCTATCAAATTGTATAGAATATATATTGGTTTTTTCATGCCTATTCTTATACTTCTAAAAATTTTTAAAATAGTTAATAATAGGTCACTATTAAAGATACATACACAAGATACATATACAAGATACATAAAATTTGAAAGTGATACAAACTTGAATGTAAGTATTTTGTCTCTGATCCCATAGAAGAACTTTATCATTAATCGTCCCCGTCATAATAGTGTATAGATTATCTGTTGTAAAACATGTTAATATGTTATTTTCGGATGAATAATTCCATGTACGTACAAATTCGGATGTTCTGAAATTACAGTAGTGAATTTAACTAATTGAATGGCCAATTAATATTAACAATATGATTTATTACCTTATATCCATTTTTTTAATATAAGAATCATAACACATGAGAATAGTGTGAGGATCCTCCCATAGTAGTTGGAAAGCACCAGGTTTATAACAATAATTTGAACAATCTTCTGTTTTATCTATTACGGAATGACTAAAATTCCTTTAGATTAGTGTTTGTTGCATATTGTTTCAAATATACGAGTACATATAAAAATCTAAAAGACTAAAGACATGAGACCAAACTCCTGTCTTTTGCTTCTTTGAGCTGCATAACATACTGAAATGAGTCTTTCCTATAAGAACTAATGTGTAATTTGTAGCCAAAAGATTGCAACAGTAGACGGAGATATCTGTCTTTTTTTCACATTTATTACCAATATGATGGAGGATATTAAAACCAAAACAGACATGAGACACATTTCTCCATCTAATAGCGTTTTCGAATGAACAAAATTTGATCGACCCAAGGTTGATTAATGACGTCATTGCACCACCGTCTGCATCAATAAAAGACTTGAATTCAAAGTAAAATAGTAATTAATCAAACTTGAGTCGATCAAAATCCATTAAATCGTAAACATTATAATGTATCTCTCCTTTTTCCACAATGACCACCACGGCTCTTTTTGGCACACCAGAGGCTGCGTTCCGAAATTCACTACCAATGTTGGAAATCTATAATTTTCATTACGTATATTGTAGATTTTTAATACTGGCAATGAATTTCGGAACGCAGCCATAATGTTATATAGTTCACTAATGCCCATTTTCACCAATGTTGATTAATTTTTATCTTGGTTCAACTTACTCTTTATCTTTTTCTAGTTCTAAGAATTAGAAAAAAATGAAGAATAAGTTGAACCAAAATTAAATATAATCTACGTTGGTGGAACCGAGCATAAGTTATAATTATGAACTATAGTCACTAAATCGGATCATGTAATGATGTATATGATCATATAGGGATGTATGTATATGTATATAGTGTCTATATTAACATAGGTATTCATAGTCCGTTTTTATATTTAAGATTGTCTTAAGTATTGTCTTAAAATTCTATGAAACAATTCAAAAACCATATTAGTATTTTAAGACGACGATAACGATGATTTAAGACGATCTTAAATATAAGAAATGACTATGAATATTGGCCATAATCAATGTTTAATCGAACACTTGTAGAAAACGATTAATTAATTAAAACATAACTTACCTGTCATCTATATCATAAATTAGAAGCGACGATAAGTATTCAGGATTTTTTGTATAAATACTAACAGCAAATTTTGTTCCAGTTGGATCAAATAACATTGATTGCACCTCGCATTCATTATTGTAAAATATTTGGTTTTTTTCCTCCAAAAATGAATACTCTTCATACGAATTTTCATGTGTATATTTTTGTATCTGAACAAAACCAGACTTTTTACTTGCTATATTAACATAATATAATTGCAAATTTTTTAAATCTCACCTTTATTGAATTTGAAGAACCTGATATAATATGTTGCGATGTTGCATCTATGTGTCTAATGTCATCGTGTACATTGTAATGTGTTATTAATTGTTTAATATAATTTTTTTCACCTAGTGATTCAATTTTCCAGTGCCTGATACTACCATCTCTGTAAAAATTTTTGTCAAAAATAAAAAAAAGAAATAAATATAAGACAATGTCATAAATATAAATACTCACTTGTGGCCACTTATAATTTCATCATTGCAATAAGCAAAATCTCCAAATGGAGAACTGCTATATACTCTAGTCATTTTACCCATTTTAATGGTACCGTCATTTGCGCGGTTATAAGCAAGAAGACTATGCTTATTACAAAGCAAAACTGCATTTTTAGTCATTTGTAGGCGTTTTCCAGTGTCTACAAATGAGTTTTTGGGATTGAATTTATCTATTCCACTTATTGTACATATTTTATTTATCCAGCAGTAATGCGTAATAAATTGAGAAATACAAAATAATTGTGGTTTACACCTATAAAAGAAAATAAGATATATAAAATAATTATAGAATATATAGAATAATATTTTATATACAGTGTGACTCAAAACAATCTGATGTTCTTGCAATGCCGTATTCTTGAGCGAATTCTAAGACTTTTTTTTTCGCAAAATTTCGTCCGAAGTTTAGTTTTCGAGTTATAATTGAAAATAGTTAGCCACTTCGACTACGAGTCCGATACATCGGACAGGTAGAGATGGCGCAACGCGTTAATAGACTATACAACCCTCCTAAACAGAGACTAATAACTCTCCTAAACAGTCAATATTATTGTACAATGTTTGATATTGCACAATATTATTGAACGTTTGAAGTTTATATTATTAGTGCATTGTCTATACAATATTGTACAATTATTATTGACCGTCTAGGAGGGCTATAACGCAACGTTTGAAAGTGAGATATTCGATAACGCGAGTTTTACATAATTGAGAAATAAACTAAAAATACAAAGCCGAAGTAGTGCTTATGGTGTGATTAAATATTAGTCTCATGACGCGTTGCGCTGTTTCTGTTTGCTCGTTGTATCGGGCTCGTAAGTGGCTAACTATTTTCAATTACAGCTCGATAACCAATCTTTGGAAAACATTTTGCAAAACGAAAAATTGTCTTAGAATTCGACCAAGTATATGGCATTGTAAGAATATCAGGTTGTTTTGAATCACCCTGTATATACATATATACATAGAGAATTATATTATATCGTTGAGCTCTATAACATACTGGAGAGAGCCTTCCCATAAGAGTGAATGTGTAGTTTTCGGATCAAGGAGGGCAATAATAGCCGGGGGATGTCTGTACTTCTTCCACATTTACACCATGTATTGGTGGGGATGAGACAGATACTCTCGGCAATATTAAACTCTCTCTTTCTACAGTGTCCATCCCCACTTTTTCAAAACTTACTCCAGTACAGTTATAGAGTTTTAACACTTACCAAATTACATGTTTTAACACCTACCAAACCGATTTTTGATAAATTTCTGTTCTGCATCAATCGGGTAATTTTTCTTTTGGAGCGTAAACGTGAAAAGTGAAAACTTTCACGTTTCTTAGAGATCACATATCTTGACCACGTGAATTGTACAAGCTACGTGTCGAGAACTTTGATTATTTTTCGTAAACAAAAAAATCGGTTTAGCAGAAAACGCGTTAAAAAGAAAATTGTAGAATAAATTGAAATTTAAATAAACATTAATTGTAATCTTTATTTAACTTACCGTTCACGAAATTTTTCTGACACCTGATTTGTAACAAGCAAATGTTGAGTTTTTTTATTTAATATCATATATGATATTTCATAAAATTTTCTGCATACCACACTAATCTCTGATAAAGTATACACGTCACATAAATTGAAAATTTTATTCAGTAGCTCATTCGGGAGATACAAAAATGACATATTTGTTTTTTTAAAGAACGTGACCACGTAAAAATATGGACAGTATCACCGATGTTTATCCCACTGAACACAATACTATACTAGAATTTAGGGTCGAAGTTAGAGAATTATTAGAACCAGTAATGCAACTCGAATTGGTCAGCGCCGAAAACACCGTAATGCTCTATCTACACCGAAGGATAATCCTACTTGTGGCTCATCCGACCACTTTCGCTCGTCTACACTAAGTACAATTTTAGTGTTGTTATATTGGTACCGTTGACTTTAAAACCGGTAATAATTTCAGTATCTAGCCTATAAAACAAACTTTCATCCGATCTAAGGTATCCCGAATTGTTATTCTGTTCGACAGAAGATTATTTTTTATAGAAATATTTTTGCTTTTTATATGCAAATATTCTGATGAGTGATTTGTTTTTTTGGGTTGGTATGATTGAAAACCAACTTCAGTATGATTTTCGGTTGTCTACATTACTCGCTCGGATGAGCCACAAGCAGGATTATCCTTCGGTGTAGATAGGGCATAGTGGAGGGAGCATGCACATAACCGAGAACGCGTGCATGTGGTTGCGTAGAACGCTTGGCGCAGATTTTCAAAGATATTGACAGCAAAAAATAAAATTAATACGATTTTTACAATAGTTTAATTAAATTTAGACAATTATGGCTACATAGAACGTATTGTTAACTTTAAAGTGGTTCGAGCGTAACAGTCCTTGTTAAAACTAATGCTTTTATAAGAGGATATGGGTTAAGAAATTCTCTTTTGTACACACAAAACTTGTTGCTATGATTGTTCGAAATACTACAGTCTGATATGTGTATTAAATTGTAAACTATGCATTGTTGTAAATGTAACAACAATGTGTTAATGTATTTATGAATTTATATCCTGTAAGGTTGAGTACTGAGATCATATATTCCAGCATTAGAAAGATGTAAATGCATAAATATTTGCTGATAATGTGCTGGCATCATATCCATATCTTCATAATGAAATAGTAACAGTGTTAAAGATAAATATATATATATTATAAAATATTAATATATATTGATAGAATTTTAAAAATATATGAATTTTAAACATTCTCATAACGCGCAGTAAATATTATTCATTATTTTCTATTAATCACGTAATTAATTATGTATAAGAATTTTCTTTCTGTAAATCTAAATGAGAACATAGTGAAATAAATCTCACGATAATACTTTGTTATTTTATCTTTCTTAGTTTATATATTGAAATTTTTATTGTTTAAAAATTTTGTTAAAATAGGAAGACAGAATTTCGTATTTATCCGTCCCACAAGTTGCCATCTGTTGTAGATTCCGTAATCACGAAATTTGAATCAGCTAGAACGGACTGGTACTTTGCTTGACTTCACGGAATATATCATTAAAGCGTTAATCTTGCCAATTTTCTTCCATTAAAACCGTATTTTTTACGCTTTTCACTCTCGGGATCATCAAGATTTTTTTTCATACGATACGTTGAAGAATGATGAAAAATGCAAATATATGAAACGTGCTTGAAGCATCCATGCCACATACAAAAATTTACTATTTATTTTTTCACTTTATCACACAAAGTATAAAATTTTTCTTTATACATTCAAAACATAATAAAAGAAAAATTGTTAATCAACACTTTTTATTTAAAAAAATTGCTCAAAATATATTTTCTTTCGCGAAAATCAAACCTTTCCTGAAAGTCATATTCACATAAATACTTTTCTGTAACAGTATACAGATGGGAGCTATCAAATTCTATGGAAATTACACTGTGATGTGTACACGTTCTATACTCCTAAAAATTTTTAAAATAGTTAATAATAGGTCACTATTAAAGTACAAGATACATAAAATTTAAAAGTGATACAAACTTCAATGTAAGCATTTTGTCTCTGATCCCATAGAAGAACTTGACTATTGGTCGTCCCTGTCATAATAGTGTATAGATTATCTGTTGTAAAACATGTTAATATTTTATCTGTTGTAAAAAATGTGAATTTTTTGTTATTTTCGGATGAAGAATTCCATGTACGTACAAATTCGGATGTTCTGAAATCACAGTAGTGAATTTAACTAATTGAATGGCCAATTAATATTAACAATATGATTTATTACCTTATATCCATTTTTTTAATATAAGAATCATAACACATGAGAATAGTGTGAGGATCCTCCCATAGTAGTTGGAAAGCACCAGGTTTATAACAATAATTTGAACAATCTTCTGTTTTATCTATTACGGAATCTCTAAAATTTTTTTAGATTAGTGTTTGTTGCATATTATTTCAAATATACGACTACATATAAAAACTTAAAAGACTAAAGACATGAGACCAAACTCTTTACTCTATCTTTTTCTAGTTCTAAGAATTAGAAAAAGATGAAGAATAAGTTGAACCAAAATTAAAATTAATCTACGTTGGTGGAACCGAGCATAAGTTATAATTATGAACTATAGTTACTAAATCGGATCATGTAATGATGTATATGATCATGTAGGTCTGTATGTATATGTATATAGTGTCCATATTAACATAGGTATTCATAGTCTGTTTTTATATTTAAGATTGTCTTAAGTATTGTCTTAAAATTTTACGAACCAATTAAAAAACCATATTAGTATCTTAAGACGACGATGACGATGATTTAAGACGATCTTAAATATAAGAAATGACTATGAATATCGGCCATAGTCAATGTTTAATCGAACACTTGTTGAAAACGATTAATTAATTAAAACATAACTTACCTGTCACCTATATCATAAATTAGAAGCGACGATAAGTGTTCAGGATTTTTTGTATAAATACTAACAGCAAATTTTGTTCCAGTTGGATCAAATAACATTGATTGCACCTCGCATTCATTATTGTAAACTATTTGCTTTTTTTCCTTTAAATACTCTTCATAATTTACATATGTATATTTTTGTATCTGAACAAAGCCAGACTTTTTACTTGCTATATTAACATATAATATTATTGCAAATTTTTTAAATCTTACCTTTATTGAATTTGAAGAACCTGATATAATATGTCGCAATGTTGCATCTATGTGTCTAATGTCATCGTGTACATTGTAATGTGTTCTTAAGTGTTTAACATCATTTTTTTCAGTAGGTGATTCAATTATCCAGTGCCTGATACTACCATCTCTGTAAGAATTTTTTTCGGAAATAAAAAAAAAGAAATAAATATAAGACAATGTCATAAATATAAATACTCACTCGTGGCCACTTATAATTTCATTATTGCAATAAACAAATCCTCCAAATGGAGAATCGCTAAATATCTTAGCCTTTTTACCCTTTTTAATGGTACCGTTATTTGCGCGTTTATAAGCAAAAAGACTATGCTTATTACAAAGCAAAACCGTATTTTTAGTCATTTGTAGACGTTTTCTATTGTCTAGAAACGACTTTGGATTGAATTTTTCTATTTGTCTCTCTCTATATATTCTTTGTCTCCAGTTGTAATTCATAATAAATTGAAAAATATAAGAAAATTGTGGTTTACATCTATAAAAGAAAATAAGTTGTATGTTTCTTAAGATAATGTTATATAAAATTGTAAATATTTTATTCTGAAAATATTCTGCAAATATTAAATGCATTTTAAAAAGACATTGTTAAAAAATTAAATCAAGTTTTGCAACTTTAACAACTTGAACAACTAAAAACATGACAAAATGCTATGAATTAATGTTAAGATGTATGAAAAACTAATAAAAAGATATTGTACTTTATTTGAAAAAAAAAAATTTTGTTATCACAAAACATTTTTTTATTAATATTTTTAATTATATATTAATAATATTTATATATATTAGTTTGTGGTAAAATACACAGAGAAATTCAACAAATGTTTAGGGATATCAGTAAATTTCAAATCAGTCAATCAATCTTTATATGCGCGCCTCTTGTTGCACGGCAGACGTCCAGGCGGTATTTAATTTCTCGCGAGGTGTTTTCTAACACATCTGCGATTGAGATTTACCGATATCCTTAAAAATTTGTTGAGTTCCACTTGTTGAGTTACCACAAACAGCATTTTAATAAATGTGTTATGAAATAACGAGCCTTTATTATTGATAGTTTTCGTCCCGGACACCATGAATATATAATTATAGAATATATAGAATAATATTCTATATACAGGGCGATTCAAAACACTCTGATATCTTTGCAATGCTCTATTCTTGAGCGAATTCTAAGACGATTTTTTCTTTCGTAAAATTTCGTCCGAAGTTTAATTTTTGAGTTATAATTGAAAATAGTTGGCTACTTACGAGTCCGATACAACGGACAGTCAGAGATGGCGCAACGCGTTGTGAGACTAATAACTCTCCTAAACAGTCAATATTATTGTACAATGTTTGATATTGCACAATAATATTGAACGTTTGAAGTTTATATTATTAATGCATTGTCTATACAATATTGTACAATTATTATTCACCGTCTAGGGGGGCTATAACGTAACGCTTGAAAGTGAGATATTCGATAACGCGAGTTTTACGTAACTGACAAATAAACTAAAAATATAAAGCCGAAGTAGTGCTTATGGTGTGATTAAATATTAGTCTCATAACGCGTTGCGCTGTTTCTGCTTGCCCGTATCGGGCTCGTAAGTGGCTAAACTATTTTCAATTACAGCTCAAATACCAATCTTTGGAAAACATTTTGCAAAAGGAAAAATTGTCTGAGAATTCGACCAAGTATATAGCATTGTAAGAATATCAGATTGTTTTGAATCACCCTGTATATACATATATACCATAGAGAATTATACTTTATCATTGAGCTCTGTAACATACTCAAGAGAGCCTTCCCATAAGAGCCAATGTGTAGTTTTCGGGCCATAGAGAGCAATAACAGCCGGGGGGTGTCTGTTCTCCTTCCACGTTCACACCATGTATTGGTGGGGATGAGACAGATACCCTCGGCAATATTAAACTCTCTTTCCACAGTGGTCCATCCCCACTTTTTCAAGACTTACTCCAGTATGTTAGAGAGTTCAATGTATTATATATATTCTAGAATTTTCTTTTTAACATGTTTTAACACCTACCAAATCGATTTTTGATAAATTTCTGTTCTGCATCGATCAGGTAATTTTTCCTTTGTAGCGTAAACGTGAAAAGTGAAAACTTTCACGTTTCCTAACGATCACATATCCTGACCACGTGGATTATACGAGCTCCACGTGTTGAGATACTTGATTATTTTTCGTAAACAAAAAAATCGGTTTAGCAGGAAACGCGTTAAAAAGAAAATTGTAGAATAAATTGAAATTTAAATAAATATTAATTGTAATCTTTATTTAACTTACCGTTCACGAAATTTTTCCGACACCTGATTTGTAACAAGCAAATGTTGAGTTTTTTTATTTAATATCATATATGATATTTCATAAAATTTTCTGCATACCACACTAATCTTTGATAAAGTATACACATCACACAAATTGAAAATCATTATTAATAGCTCATTTGGGAGATTGTTGAAAAAAGACATATTTGTTTTTCTAATGATCGTCACCACGTGAAAATATGGATAGTCACCGATGTTCATCCCACTGAACACAATACTATACTAGAACTTGGGGTCGAAGTTAGAGAATTGTTAGAACCAGTAATGCAACTCGAACTAGTCAGCGCCGGAAACACCGTAGTGGAGGGGGCATGCACATAACCGAGAACGCGTGTATGTGGTTGCGTAGAACACTTGGCGCAGTTTTTCAAACATATTGACAGCAAGAAATGAAATCAATAACGATTTTAACAATAGTTTAATGAAATTTTAACAATTATGGTTATATAGAACGTATTGTTAACTTTAAAGTGGTTCAAGTGTGACAGTCTTGGTTAAAACTAATGCTTTTATAAGGCGATATGGGTTAAGAAATTCTCATTTGTACACACAAAACTTGTAGCTGAGATTGTCCGAAATACTACAGTCTGATATGTGTATTAAATTGTACACTATGCATTGTCGTAAATGTGACAACATTGTGTCGATTTATTTATGAATTTATAACCTGTAAGGTTAAGCACTCAGTTCATACATTCTAGCATTAGAAAAATGTAAATACATAAATATTTGCTGATAATGTATTGGCATCATATTCATATTTTTATAATAAAATAGTAACAGTGTTAAGGATAAAAATATAAATATTATAAAGTATTAATATATATTAATAGAATTTTAAAAATATATGAATTTTAAATATTCTTATAACGCATAGTAAATATTATTCATTATTTTCTATTAATTACGTAATTAATTATGTATAAAACTTTCTATTTGTAAATTTAAATGAGAATATAGTGAAATAAATCTCACGACAATACTTTGTTATTTTATCTTTGTTGGTTTTTATATAGTGAGAATTTTATCGTTTAAAAATTTTGTTAAAATAGGTAGACAGGATTTCGTATTTATCCGTCTCACAAGTTGCCATCTGTTGTAGATTCCGTAATCACGAAATTTGAATGAGCTAGACCGGACTGGTACTTTGCTTGACTTCACGGAATATATCATTAAAGCATTAATCTTACTAATTTTGTTCCATTAAAACCGTATTTTTTTACGCTTTTCATTCTCGGGATCATCAAGATTTTTTTTCATACGATACGTTGAGAAATGATGAAAAATGCAAATATATGAAACGTGCTTAAAGCAACCATGCCACATACAAAGATTTGCTATTTATTTTTTCACTTTATCACACAAAGTATAAAACTTTTCTTTATACATTCAAAATATATTAAAAGAAAAATTGTTAATCAACACTTTTTATTTAAAAAAATTGCTTAAAATATATTTTCTGTCGCGAAAACCAAACCTTTCCTGAAAGTCATATTGACATAAATACTTGTCTGTAACAGTATACAGATGGGAGCTATCAAATTCTATGGAAATTATACTGCGCCGTGTACACGTTGTATACGCCTAAAAATTTTTAAAATAGTTAATAATAGGTCACTATTAAAGTACAAGATACATAAAATTTAAAAGTGATACAAACTTGAATGTAAGCATTTTGTCTCTGATCCCATAGAAGAACTTGATTATTGGTCGTCCCTGTCATAATAGTGTATAGATTATCTGTTGTAAAACATGTTAATATTTTATCTGTTGTAAAACATGTTAATATTTCGTTATTTTCGGATGAACAATTCCATGTACGTACAAATTCGGATGTTCTGAAATCACAGTAGTGAATTTAACTAATTGAATGGCCAATTAATATTAACAATATGATTTATTACCTTATATCCATTTTTTTAATATAAGAATCATAACATATGAGAATAGTATGAGGATCCTCCCATAGTAGTTGGAAAGCACCAGGTTTATAACGATAATTTGAACAATCTTCTGTTTTATCTATTACGGAATCTCTAAAATTTTTTTAGATTAGTGTTTGTTGCATATTATTTCAAATATACGACTACATATAAAAACCTAAAAGACTAAAGACATGAGACCAAACTCCTTACTCTTTATCTTTTTCTAGTTCTAAGAATTAGAAAAAGATGAAGAATAAGTTAAACCAAAATTAAAATTAATCTACGTTGGTGGAACCGAGCATAAGTTATAATTATGAACTATAGTTACTAAATCGGATCATGTAATGATGTATATGATCATATAGGTCTGTATGTATATGTATATAGTGTCTATATTAACATAGGTATTCATAGTCTGTTTTTATATTTAAGATTGTCTTAAGTATTGTCTTAAAATTTTATGAACCAATTAAAAAACCATATTAGTATCTTAAGACGACGATGACGATGATTTAAGACGATCTTATATATAAGAAATGACTATGAATATCGGCCATAGTCAATGTTTAATCGAACACTTGTTGAAAACGATTAATTATTTAAAACATAACTTACCTGTCATCTATATCATAAATTAGAAGCGACGATAAGTGTTCAGGATTTTTTGTATAAGTACTAACAGCAAATTTTGTTCCAGTTGGATCAAATAACATTGATTGCACCTCGCGTTCATTATTGTAAGATATTTGCCTTTTTTTTTCTAAATACTCTAAGTACTTTCCATACGAATTTTTATATGTATATTTTTGTATCTGAACAAAACCAGACTTTTTACTTGCTATATTAACATAATATTATTGCAAATTTTTTAAATCTTACCTTTATTGAATTTGAAGAACCTGATATAATATGTCGCAATGTTGCATCTATGTGTCTAATGTTATCGTGTACATTGTAATGTGTTCTTAAGTGTTTAATATCATTTTTTTCAGTAAGTGATTCAATTATCCAGTGCCTGATACTACCATCTCTGTAAGAATTTTTTTCGGAAATAAAAAAAAAGAAATAAATATAAGACAATGTCATAAATATAAATACTCACTCGTGGCCACTTATAATTTCATTATTGGAATAAAAAAAATCTCTAAATGGAGAATCGCTAAATATCTTAGCCTTTTTACCCATTTTAATGGTACCGTCATTTGCGCGGTTATAAGCAAAAAGACTATGCTTATTACAAAGCAAAACCATATTTTTAGTCATTTGTAGACGTTTTCTATTGTCTAGAAACGACTTTGGATTGAATTTTTCTATTTGTCTGTCTTTATATATTCTTTGTCTCCAGTTGTAATTCATAATAAATTGAGGAATATAAGATAATTGTGGTTTACATCTATAAAAGAAAATAAGTTGTATGTTTCTTAAGATAATGTTATATAAAATTGTAAATATTTTATTCTGAAAACATTCTGCAAATATTAAATGCATTTTAAAAAGACATTGTTAAAAAATTAAATCAAGTTTTGCAACTTCAACAACTTGAACAACTAAAAACATGACAAAATGCTATGAATTAATGTTAAGATGTATGAAAAACTAATAAAAAGATAATGTACTTTATTTGAAAAAAAAAAGATTTTGTTATCACAAAACATTTTTTTATTAATATTTTTAATTATATATTAATAATATTTATATATATTTGTTTGTGGTAAAATACACAGAGGAATTCAACAAATGTTTAGGGATATCAGTAAATTTCAAATCAGTCAATCAATCTTTATATGCGCGTCTCTTGTTGCACGGCAGACGTCCAGGCGGTATTTAATTTCTCGCGAGGTGTTTTCTAACACATCTGCGATTGAGATTTACTGATATCCTTAAAAATTTGTTGAGTTTCACTTGTTGAGTTACCACAAACAGCATTTTAATAAATGTGTTATGAAATAACGAGCCTTTATTATTGATAGTTTTCGTCCCGGACACCATGTATATATAATTATAGAATATATAGAATAATATTCTATATACAGGGCGATTCAAAACACTCTGATATCTTTGCAATGCTCTATTCTTGAGCGAATTCTAAGACGATTTTTTCTTTCGTAAAATTTCGTCCGAAGTTTAATTTTTGAGTTATAATTGAAAATAGTTGGCTACTTACGAGTCCGATACAACGGACAGTCAGAGATGGCGCAACGCGTTGTGAGACTAATAACTCTCCTAAACAGTCAATATTATTGTACAATGTTTGATATTGCACAATAATATTGAACGTTTGAAGTTTATATTATTAGTGCATTGTCTATACAATATTGTACAATTATTATTCACCGTCTAGGGGGGCTATAACGTAACGCTTGAAAGTGAGATATTCGAAAACGCGAGTTTTACGTAACTGACAAATAAACTAAAAATATAAAGCCGAAGTAGTGCTTATGGTGTGATTAAATATTAGTCTCATAACGCGTTGCGCTGTTTCTGCTTGCCCGTATCGGGCTCGTAAGTGGCTAAACTATTTTCAATTACAGCTCAAATACCAATCTTTGGAAAACATTTTGCAAAAGGAAAAATTGTCTGAGAATTCGACCAAGTATATAGTATTGTAAGAATATCAGATTGTTTTGAATCACCCTGTATATACATATATACCATAGAGAATTATACTATATCATTGAGCTCTGTAACATACTCAAGAGAGCCTTCCCATAAGAGCCAATGTGTAGTTTTCGGGCCATGGAGAGCAATAACAGCCGGTGGGTGTCTGTTCTCCTTCCACGTTCACACCATGTATTGGTGGGGATGAGACAGATACCCTCGGCAATATTAAACTCTCTTTCCACAGTGGTCCATCCCCACTTTTTCAAGACTTACTCCAGTATGTTAAAGAGTTCAATGTATTATATATATTCTAGAATTTTCTTTTTAACATGTTTTAACACCTACCAAACCGATTTTTGATAAATTTCTGTTCTGCATCGATCAGGTAATTTTTCCTTTGTAGCGTAAACGTGAAAAGTGAAAACTTTCACGTTTCCTAACGATCACATATCCTGACCACGTGGATTATACGAGCTCCACGTGTTGAGATACTTGATTATTTTTCGTAAACAAAAAAATCGGTTTAGCAGGAAACGCGTTAAAAAGAAAATTGTAGAATAAATTGAAATACAAATAAATACTAATTGTAAGCTTTATTTAACTTACCGTTCAAGAAATTTTTTTGACTTCTGATTTGTAACAAGCAAATGTTTAGTTTTATTATGTAATATCATATTCGATATTCCATGAAATTTTTTGCATACCATACTAATCTTTGATAAAGTAGACACATCACACAAATTAAAAATCATTATTAATAGCTCATTTGGGAGATTGTTGAAAAAAGACATATTTGTTTTTCTAATGATCGTCACCACGTGAAAATATGGATAGTCACCGATGTTCATCCCACTGAACACAATACTATACTAGAACTTGGGGTCGAAGTTAGAGAATTGTTAGAACCAGTAATGCAACTCGAACTGGTCAGCGCCGGAAACACCGTAGTGGAGGGGGCATGCACATAACCGAGAACGCGTGTATGTGGTTGCGTAGAACACTTGGCGCAGTTTTTCAAACATATTGACAGCAAGAAATGAAATCAATAACGATTTTAACAATAGTTTAATGAAATTTTAACAATTATGGTTATATAGAACGTATTGTTAACTTTAAAGTGGTTCAAGTGTGACAGTCTTGGTTAAAACTAATGCTTTTATAAGGCGATATGGGTTAAGAAATTCTCATTTGTACACACAAAACTTGTAGCTGAGATTGTCCGAAATACTACAGTCTGATATGTGTATTAAATTGTACACTATGCATTGTCGTAAATGTGACAACATTGTGTCGATTTATTTATGAATTTATAACCTGTAAGGTTAAGCACTCAGTTCATACATTCTAGCATTAGAAAAATGTAAATACATAAATATTTGCTGATAATGTATTGGCATCATATTCATATTTTTATAATAAAATAGTAACAGTGTTAAGGATAAAAATATAAATATTATAAAGTATTAATATATATTAATAGAATTTTAAAAATATATGAATTTTAAATATTCTTATAACGCATAGTAAATATTATTCATTATTTTCTATTAATTACGTAATTAATTATGTATAAAACTTTCTATTTGTAAATTTAAATGAGAATATAGTGAAATAAATCTCACGACAATACTTTGTTATTTTATCTTTGTTGGTTTTTATATAGTGAGAATTTTATCGTTTAAAAATTTTGTTAAAATAGGTAGACAGGATTTCGTATTTATCCGTCTCACAAGTTGCCATCTGTTGTAGATTCCGTAATCACGAAATTTGAATGAGCTAGACCGGACTGGTACTTTGCTTGACTTCACGGAATATATCATTAAAGCATTAATCTTACTAATTTTGTTCCATTAAAACCGTATTTTTTTACGCTTTTCATTCTCGGGATCATCAAGATTTTTTTTCATACGATACGTTGAGAAATGATGAAAAATGCAAATATATGAAACGTGCTTAAAGCAACCATGCCACATACAAAGATTTGCTATTTATTTTTTCACTTTATCACACAAAGTATAAAACTTTTCTTTATACATTCAAAATATATTAAAAGAAAAATTGTTAATCAACATTTTTTATTTAAAAAAATTGCTTAAAATATATTTTCTGTCGCAAAAACCAAACCTTTCCTGAAATTCATATTGACATAAATACTTGTCTGTAGCAGTATACAGATGGGAGCTATCAAATTCTATGGAAATTATACTGCGCTGTGTATGCGTTGTATACGTCTGAAAATTTTTAAAATAGTTAATAATAGGTCACTATTAAAGTACAAGATACATAAAATTTAAAAGTGATACAAACTTGAATGTAAGCATTTTGTCTCTGATCCCATAGAAGAACTTTATTATTGGTCGTCCCCGTCATAATAGTGTATAGATTATCTGTTGTAAAACATGTCAATATTTTATTTTTGGATGAACAATTCCATGTACGTACAAATTGGGGTGTTCTGAAATCACAGTAGTGAATTTAACTAATTGAATGGCCAATTAATATTAACAATATGATTTATTACCTTATATCCATTTTTTTAATATAAGAATCATAACACATGAGAATAGTGTGAGGATCCTCCCATAGTAGTTGGATAGCACCAGGTTTATAACGATAATTTGAACAATCTTCTGTTTTATCTATTACGGAATCACTAAAATTTTTTAGATTAGTGTTTGTTGCATATTATTTCAAATATACGACTACATATAAAAACTTAAAAGACTAAAGACATGAGACCAAACTCTTTACTCTATCTTTTTCTAGTTCTAAGAATTAGAAAAAGATGAAGAATAAGTTGAACCAAAATTAAAATTAATCTACGTTGGTGGAACCGAGCATAAGTTATAATTATGAACTATAGTTACTAAATCGGATCATGTAATGATGTATATGATCATGTAGGTCTGTATGTATATGTATATAGTGTCCATATTAACATAGGTATTCATAGTCTGTTTTTATATTTAAGATTGTCTTAAGTATTGTCTTAAAATTTTATGAACCAATTAAAAAACCATATTAGTATCTTAAGACGACGATGACGATGATTTAAGACGATCTTAAATATAAGAAATGACTATGAATATCGGCCATAGTCAATGTTTAATCGAACACTTGTTGAAAACGATTAATTAATTAAAACATAACTTACCTGTCGCCTATATCATAAATTAGAAGCGACGATAAGTGTTCAGGATTTTTTGTATAAATACTAACAGCAAATTTTGTTCCAGTTGGATCAAATAACATTGATTGCACCTCGCATTCATTATTGTAAACTATTTGCTTTTTTTCCTTTAAATACTCTTCATAATTTACATATGTATATTTTTGTATCTGAACAAAGCCAGACTTTTTACTTGCTATATTAACATAATATTATTGCAAATTTTTAAAATCTTACCTTTATTGAATTTGAAGAACCTGATATAATATGTCGCAATGTTGCATCTATGTGTCTAATGTCATCGTGTACATTGTGATGTGTTCTTAAGTGTTTAATATCATTTTTTTCAGTAGGTGATTCAATTATCCAGTGCCTGATACTACCATCTCTGTAAGAATTTTTTTCGGAAATAAAAAAAAGAAATAAATATAAGACAATGTTATAAATATAAATACTCACTCGTGGCCACTTATAATTTCATTATTGCAATAAACAAACCCTCCAAATGGAGAATCGCTAAATATCTTAGCCTTTTTACCCTTTTTAATGGTACCGTCATTTGCGCGTTTATAAGCAAAAAGACTATGCTTATTACAAAGCAAAACTATATTTTTAGTCATTTGTAGACTTTTTCTATTGTCTAGAAACGACTTTGGATTGAATTTATCTGACTTTATTTGACTTATTTTACATATTTTTTGTTTCCAGTTGTAATTCATAATAAATTGAGAAATACAAGATAATTGTGGTTTACATCTGTAAAAGAAAATAAGATGTATGTTTCTTAAGATAATGTTATATAAAATTGTAAATATTTTATTCTGAAAATATTCTGCAAATATATTAAATGCATTTTAAAAAGTTATTGTTAAAAAATTAAATCAAGTTTTGCAACGTCAACAACTTGAACAACTAAAAACATGACAAAATGCTATGATTTAATGTTAAGATGTATGAAAAACTCTAATAAAAAGATATTGTACTTTATTTGAAAAAAAAAGATTTTGTTATCGCAGAACACTTTTTTATTAATATTTTTAATTATATATTAATAATATTTATATATATTAGTTTGTGGTAAAATACACAGAGGAATTCAACAAGTGTTTAGGGATATCAGTAAATTTCAAATCAGTCAATCAATCTCTATGTGCGCGCTTCTTGTTGCACGGCAGACGTCTAGGCGGTATTCATATTCTCGCGAGGTGTTTTCTAACACATCTGCGATTGAGATTTACTGATATTCCTAAAAACTTGTTGAGTTCCACTTGTTGAGTTACCACAAACAGCATTTTAATAAATGTATTATGAAATAACGAGCCTTTATTATTGATAGTTTTCGTTCCGGACACCCTGTATATATAATTATAGAATATATAGAATAATATTTTATATACAGGGTGACTCAAAACAATCTGATGTTCTTGCAATGCCGTATTCTTGAGCGAATTCTAAGACGATTTTTTCTTTCGTAAAATTTCGTCTGAAGTTTAATTTTTGAGTTATAATTGAAAATAGTTGGCTACTTACGAGTCCGATACAACGGACAGTCAGAGATGGCGCAACGCGTCGTCAGACTAATAACTCTCCTAAACAGTCAATATTATTGTACAATGTTCGATATTGCACAATATTATTGAACGTTTGAAGTTTATATTATTAGTGCATTGTCTATACAATATTGTACCATTATTATTCACCGTCTAGGAGGGCTATAACGCAACGTTTGAAAGTGAGATATTTGATAACGCGAGTTTTACATAATTAAGAAATAAACTAAAAATACAAAGCCGAAGTAGTGCTTATGGTGTGATTAAATATTAGTCTCATGACGCGTTGCGCTGTTTCTGCTTGCTCGTTGTATTGGGCTTGTAAGTGGCTAACTATTTTCAATTACAGCTCGATAACCAATCTTTGGAAAACATTTTGCAAAACGAAAAATTGTCTTAGAATTCGACCAAGTATATGGCATTGTAAGAATATCAGATTGTTTTGAATCACCCTGTATATACATATATACATAGAGAATTATATTATATTATTGAGCTCTATAACATACTGGAAAAAGTCTTCCCATAAGAGTGAATGTGTAGTTTTCGGGTCAAGGAGAGCAATAATAGTCGGGGGATGTCTGTACTCCTTCCACATTTACACCATGTATTGGTGGGGGTGAGACAGATACTCTCGGCAATGTTAAACTCTCTCTTTCAACAGTGGTCCATCTCCACTTTTCAAAACTCACTCCAGTATGTTATAGAGTTCAGTAAATAATATTAGGACCTTGAATAAGTTCTCGCTGTTTTTTTTGTTAAAAAAAAACATTAATTTAAAATATAAGGCTTACAATAACTTTACTCAAAGTATTGTCCATCATTAGAGACCACTTTCTCCCATCTTTCTGGCAGTAATTGAATCCCCCGTCGAAAAAACGATTCATCTTTTGACGCAATCCATGAATCGACCCATTTTTCGGTTTCTTCGAAAGAATGGAAGCGCTGCTCGCTCAAACCATGCGCCATCGACCGAAACAAGTGGTAATCCGAGGGGGCTATGTCCGGTGAATACGGCGGGTGAGGTAGAACTTCCCATTGAAGCGTTTCCAGGTAAGTTTTGACTGGTTTTGCCACATGTGGCCGAGCATTGTCATGTAACAAAATGACTTTGTCGTGTCTCTGCCCGTATAGTGGCCGCTTTTCTTTTAGAGCTCGACTCAAACGCATCATCTGAAGTCGATAGCGAGCTCCCGTGATAGTTTCATTAGGTTTCTTCGTCTTCAAACTTTGTCGGTGCTCCAGAACGTTCTTTATCTTCAAGGTCAAAGTCATTATTTTTAAAGCGCCTAAACCAGTCTCTGCATGTCGTATTCGACAGAGCATTGTCACCATATGTTTCAACAAGAATTCTGTGTGCTTCAGCTGCAGATTTCTTTTGAATAAAGCAGTGCAATAAAATTCCCCGCAAAAACACTTTATTTGGCACAAAAGTAGACATTTTCGCAATAGGTAATTAAACACGTGGTTGACACTGTGGTAAACTGTATCTACTAGAATTTGAGGTTACATATAGTACTACTTAGCTGATGCGTTTCCGTACGAAATTCCATGCACAGAGTGCCGCTACGCCATCTTTTAAGAAACAGCGAGAACTTATTCAAGGACCTAATATATATTTTAGAATTTTCTTTTTAACATGTTTTAACACCTACCAAATCGATTTTTGATAAATTTCTGTTCTGCATCGGTCGGGTAATTTTTCCCTTGGAGCGTAAACGTGAAAAGTGAAAACTTTTACATTTTCTAAAGATCACATATCCTGACCACGTGGATTATACGAGCTCCACGTGTTGAGATACTTGATTATTTTTCGTAAACAAAAAAATTGGTTTAGCAGGAAACGCGTTAAAAAGAAAATTGTAGAATAAATTGAAATACAAATAAACATTAATTGTGAGCTTTATTTAACTTACCGTTCACGAAATTTTTCCGACTTCTGATTTGTAACAAGCAAATGTTTAGTTTCTTTATTTAATATCATATATGATATTTCATAAAATTTTTTGCATACTATACTAATCTCTGATAAAGTATACACATCACAGAAATTGAAAATTATTATTAGTACCTCATTCGGGAGATTGTAGAAAAAAGACATATTTGTTTTTCTAATGATCGTCACCACGTGATAATATGGATAGTTTCCGATATTCATCCCACTGAACACAATACTATACTAGAACTTAGGCTGTATCCCCATGGAGAAAGAAATAACGGAACGGAACAATAACGGAACAGTAGTTGAAAAGAGATATATTTATCATATCTCTTTTCCTCTACTGTTCCGTTACTGTTCCGTTCCGCTATTTCTTTCTCCATGGGGATACAGCCTTATAGCGTTTTCGAGTAAACGGGGTTTGAACGATCTAGGGTTGATCAATCACTATTTTACTATAAATGCAAGTCTTTCATTGGTGGAGAGGTTGCAATGACGTCATTAACCAATCTTGGGTCGTTTAAACCCCGTTTACTCGAAAACGCTATTAGGGTCGAAGACTTCGAAGTCAAGATCTATAGAGAGAAGGTTACCTCAGGAAAACCGGTTGTGGGCGAGGGACGATGAAGTAAGGGGGGAGCTAGAAACAGCTTGACGGCGAAGGGCGATGAAGGAAGGGGAGAGCATGATGATCTCATCGACAAACAGTAGCTGTCTGAGATAGCTTCTGTTTGCCGATGAGATCATCATTGCCCCTCTTGCCGCTCGTCCCTCTCTGCATTTGCCCCTCTTGCCGCTCGTCCCTCTTTGCGCATGAGGTAACCTTCTCTCTATAGATCTTGGGTCGAAGTTAGAGAATTGTTAGAACCAGTAATGCAACTCGAACTGGTCAGCGCCGGAAACACCGTAGTGGAGGGGGCATGCACATAACCGAGAACGCTTGTATGTGGTTGCGTAGAACGCTTGGCGCAGTTTTTCAAAGATATTGATAGCAAGAAATAAAATCAATAACGATTTTAACAATAGTTTAATGAAATTTTAACAATTATGGTTATATAGAACGTATTGTTAACTTTAAAGTGGTTCAAGTGTGACAGTCTTGGTTAAAACTAATGCTTTTATAAGGGGATATGGGTTAAGAAATTCTCATTTGTACACACAAAACTTGTAGCTGAGATTGTCCGAAATACTACAGTCTGATATGTGTATTAAATTGTAAACTATGCATTGTTGTAAATGTAACAACAATGTGTCAATGTATTTATGAATTTATAACCTGTAAGGTTGAGTACTGAGTTCATACATTCCAGCATTAGAAAGATGTAAATACATAAATATTTGCTGATAATGTATTGGCATCGTATCCATATCTTTATAATAAAAGAGTAACAGTGTTAGAGATAAAAATATTTATATTATAAAATATTAATATATATTGATGGAATTTTAAGAATATATGAATTTTATTTATTAAAAAATTTAAAAACATGGTAGAAAAAAGACATTTAAGAATTTAAATTTATAAAATTGAAAGTGTTTAGAATTATAAAAAGAGGTGTAGGTACGTTGTTGTATACGAGATTGTATAAGAGATTGCATTTAAATTTGCTATAAAATTTAGATTATAAAAAGCATTATTATTCTACTGATTTTATTCAATATGGGTTAAGTTTCATCAAATCAATTTAATTTTATATTTCTTTTGGATTTTATACAAATATAGAAAAGATGTTAATTAAATACATTCTAATTTAAAGTTCTTTGTCATTTTGAGAGAGTAACTTTGTCAAGAAATTTTAGATATATGGTGTATTATGTAATATTCTGTTTTTTACTGGGTGATGTATTACGCAATATTCCGTTTTTATTGGGTGTAACTTTCCGTTTTTAAAAATGGATGAGATGAGTGACACATGATAAGATAAGATAAAATCAAACTATAAAGATGCAATAGAAGCAAAAATGCAAAAACAAACTGAAGTGTAACTAACTGAACACATTCTTAAATAAATTTTTAAATTAATCTTACTGAATAAGCTGAAAAATTGCAGTAAAATGTCAATATTAATTATTTTTAAATAAATAGTGTTTTATAATAATTAAATATAATTTATGCACAGATACATAATGATTGATTTTATATATAAATATGGAAGTTAATACCAGTAATTAAGTGTTAATGGCAAAATTAAAAGTGTAAGTATATATTAATTTCAGTCATATAAAATTGGTTCATTAGCATGCAGTTTATCTGTTTTTCTTCTATTTCTCTATTTTTTAATAATGTTTTATTTTTTGATTCTTTGTTTTTAGGTATTAGATAAGTCGATATAAATGACATTGAGCATTGTTTGGTTAATAGAATTTCAATTTATTAAGTTTGTTTCCCTAGCTTCAGTGTCTTGATTCTCATTTACAAAGATATTATATAGCCATAGCGGTAATAACTGATAATCGACAATAATAATTGTAATTGTAATAATCGGTAATCAGCAATAATATTAATAATAATAATAATAATAATAATAATAATAATAATAATAATAATAATAATAAAATAATGATAATGACAGTTAATAATAATACTCATCATAATAATACTAATAATAATAATAGCAATCAATGAAATTAATTAATATAGACAATCGCATCGTATGTTTAATCATCGTCCTCATCGTCTTCCGACGTACGGAAATTATCATTATCTTAGCTTTGTCCGCACTTTCGACAAAAGAAAGAAAGATGTCTTAAGTATTCACAGCTATAAGAGAAATGACTAAGTGATAAAATTATTTATCTATAAACCTGACTAGACAAGATGAACCTTCTTATATTCCTACACGATGCCACTCGTCGCACAGCAATTTGTAGTCTATCGGGTTAACATTTTACACGTACATAAAAACATCCGTCGCACAACAAGCGTGGAAGCGTAGAGAACGTCGCCGAGATCAACGGATTAAGTCGTATTCTCTGAAGCCGCTTAAGAAAATACCTCATATATATAAAAGAGAGCAAACTTTCGTTTACATATCTTCAGTAGTGACAACATAGTAATTTATTATGTCACATTGTCGTAAACGCATGTAGATGTACCTTTAATAACAAAATCAACTGTGACAAATTTATCTACATTATGCTGCCAAAAGTAATGTATTTAACGTTTGCATTTTATTATAATGCAACAGAGTAGAACAGTCGATAAAACGGTGACAATAGATAAAAGAAGACTAATTGAAGAATAATCTTTCAATTTAAAAATCGGAAAATAACAATTTTTACATTCTTTTAATACTGCGTTTATTTTATACTATTATATTATTTTAATACTGCATTATATTTTCTTAATATTGCATTTAAATGAATAATTTGTTTTCCATTGATCGGCGACGATCACGACACGGTCTTTTTTTATATAGGATTCCGAAATTTTGTAAATCAAAAATTTGTATTTTCTTTCTTTAATTTTCTCAGCATTAAATCCGCAATTTAAGGTTGTTTTTTTACAAAAACAATTACATTGTGGTCATTCCAAGTTGATGAAGAACATTTCGTTCGCGTGAAGAGATTCACGTGTGACATAAGCAGAGATGGGACAAGGGAGGAGGTTTGAGATCTTAACTGTTAAAACCTTGCTGGTGATATGATGTAATTGTTGACGAGATTAAGCTGACAAGTTTATACTGTTCGTAAACGTAAAAAATTTTTTGTCATAAATCGTGAAATGTTATCATAGTTGTATTATTTTTCAAATTTAATAATATATAAATAAAATTTTGTATAATTAAATAATTTTTAATTCTAAGTCTTCTTTAGTAGAGTAGAATGGATGATGATACTTTAGTTTCACATTATCTGGTTTATTTTTATTTTTCAAGAAATTTTTATACTGCTTTCCAGCGAAATGTAATGTTAAATTTACCGATGGTAGTATCTGTGAAAAGAGTCTGTCTACATCACATCACCAAGATGGGACACATCTATGCAAGGATAGCGCAAACACAGTTTTTCTTGGATATTTCCTCGTTTCGCTTTTATTTATACAATTATCTATGACAACCACGACCATAGATGATCGTCGCGACCGATGATCGTATGAAAATGGCAACGACACGTGTTTGATATACAGAATAGAGTAATACACTAGTAACATTAATAGCACTGCTAAATTTCATTTTGCATTTTGTCTCCTCGAAGAAAATTCCTCATATATCTTAATCTGTCAATGTACAACATATTTTGAGCAACCTCTAATGCAACAGAATTTACTGATCTTGAAATGAATGTTATAGCTATTGTAAACAAATTTCATATTGAACACTAAATAAGCAATTTTCTGATGTTATGTAATAAATTATATTGGTGACAATAACTTGACGTAAAAATTAAATAAATCGGTTTAAACTAATTAATAATTGATGACAATAATTTTATGTTCAAAGTTAATTATATTTTTGTCCTTTTAATGTGATTGACAAAATTTAAATGCCGTAGAACACGGTAATATTATTTTTTTTTGTTCAAACGATCTGCTTCTTGATTTTCCTCGAAGAGATGTAATGATCGTCTTGTACCCTGATCGATGTTCTAACATAATTTAACACGACAAGCGGCGACATTAGACCCGGCAGTGACAATAACCACTATTAAGTAATCTCGCTGTATAATAGGTTGTATAATAGGAGACACACAGTGATCTCCCGCTTTGTTAATGAGAGTAACTTCCGTCGGTTTTCTGAAAGTTAGACAGAATTAAGGTGAGAAAAGTGAACGAGGAATAGTAATTCCCGGTTGTCGATCTCGCATTTCACAACAAGCTCTTATCAGTAGTCGTTGTAGTAGTTATGCTTGGTAGGATCCTGATTAAGCATACTATTAATAGTGAAACTATTGATAGTAACAGTGCTTTTTAATATTAAGTAGAGCTATGAAATTCCAATCGCTTGCGATTATCAGTCTTGACCACCAAGACTATCATCGATTGTGTAGAGCTTATTTTAATCATAGTAACATTATTTGCACTGATATTAATGCTCGTATGAGGCACGCATAAAGCTTCCATTGGACATTAATGACCGAAGTTTATCACCGCAAGGTGAAATATGATCGGATCGGTTCTTTCCCTCGAAACGCATTTTATTTATTCACACACAAAGCTGATTATTAATCTTCTTGAGGAAATCTATCTTTGTGATACTTCCGTCTAACCCCAAAAATGGACTGATTGGTAAGACATTTTTTTCGTTTGAATTTTATTAATTAGGCTAGTCAAAACGTTGCATTATATTTTTGCTGTAGAAGATATTCGTGTAGTTTGAGAAATTTCTGGAGAGTAATGTTGTTGACTTCTTTAAGTGCGTTAAGTGCTGAAGTTTGTGAAGAGTATATCGAGTCCGTTCAAGGGGTTAAGCTTCGAGATATAGAATAATGGAGTAATGAACGTTATATACATAAGAGATTCACTACGCGAATTTGGCTTTGTAATTCGCCGCCCTGATTTGAGGTGTCGGTCTATCTATTGATCTACCTACCTGACTGATTTATTCGTCTAAAAATATCGCTTACTAAACGAATTTATAAATTCTTAATCCGAAGAGGCCGACATATTCTCAGGTGTGTCTTTCATTATAAGGTTAACATTTGGTACAATTTTATGATGAAAATTATTATTCGTTAGAACTAATTGACTTGAACATTTGATTGATGTTATTTGACTTTTGAATGTTTCATATCGATAAATTAATTGTTCTTTGGTATATGCGAATTGTTTTTCTCTATTTTCTTGATAAGAAGTCACATTCGTGCCAGTAGATAAGTCAAAATAATTATCGCCGTTTGCAACTGTTGATTTTGTAATTAATTTTTATAACATCCGCCTTTGATTAATGAATATTCCATACAAGGAACAAGTAAGATCTCGAGATCATACAAAAACTTTTTGCGTTAATGTACATTTTTTGTTGTGGCGGCGAGACTTTTGTCGATCTGTTGGTTCGTTCGAATAAAGCTATATTGTATCTAGTATACATTCTTCTTCTTTGACAAAATCGATTTTGGTGCTGATTATTTATTAAGTTCGTAAAGTATATGCAGCACTAGTCGAGATGAATCGATCTCATCTCATTAATCAATCTTCATTCACCGATAAACGCCTAGTCATTTTGAGAATCATTCGTCGACTTACACGTATATCGATAATACATTTTATATGTCTACTTATACTGTAATTGAATACTATTTTAAGGGCATAGGGTAAAAAGAATTAAATCCCCTTTTTAATGCAATTATAACTTACTTCGACGATGACGTTAAGATATATACGAAAATAAATTCGTAATATAAAAGTCGAAAGAAATTTTTTAAGATATTAAATTCTTGTTACAGAATGACGCATTTGATATGTTTAATAAATTACATCATTAATTTTTAATTAGATGTTAATGATATTAGAAAAACGTGAAACGTTGCTCAGTCAAATGAATCATAAAGTTACGACACAACAATAGTTACGATAGTATCAAATTATACAAATATTTAACTACTAGTAGCAATAATGTTCCGCAAAATTTTATATTTAAAATTAATTACAACTCACGAAATCTTATGAAATTGATTGGACTATCTAATAATAATTAAAACAAAATTTTTTGGCTAATTTTTATGATTAATATAATTCGTGAGAAGATTGACAAGGAAAATTAAAAAATGCATGGTATTCAGTTCTTATTTACCTGTGCCCTTCGTGATACTAAGCGTCGCTCGCGCTATTCAAACCTAAAAAAGATCGCGCCGAAATGAACGATTAGGGAAAATCAATCGAAACGCAGAGAGACTTTTAGACGATTTTCGAAGAAAATGCAGTCGGAACGAATGACCAATTAGAGAAACATTCTTGAACGTTGCCGGACGTAGTAGCATAACGCCCGGCAATGATTTTGTGCCTCTTCGATTGTCCCCCCTTTTTCCCATCGCTGTCCCGTACATAATTACCGTACACAATTTAGTTTTTATTTTGCTTATTTCATTCGTAAATAGTCAAGACCGTACGATTAATCATTATCGATTATCTTTTTGCGCGTGCGCGCACTCTTGCATCTGCATGCGTGTATGTGTTCAATTAATTAATTCATTCATTATAGCATATGTTCGCCGTTCCTAATATCATGCTATAACAGTACAGGATACTATATACAATCAAAGTAACAGCGTTATTTTTATTGTTATAGTTATTATTATTATTAATAATATTATTATTAATATTATTATATTATTATAATTATTATAATAATTATTATTCTTCTCATCTAATCTAATCTTTCTTTTTCAATAGATCGGCGCGTCCGCGTCGTCACGCTATGTTGCTCATGTACGAAGTGCTTAAGGCAGAATATAACCCGTTATATCCCATTGTAAGATTTGCCATTAGGATACGGAAGTTCGTGAGATTTCATAGTGGACCACTCCGAACGGTCCAGTAGTTTTGTCGATGACACACGTGCAATTATTTTCTCGCGTATCGCGTAATATAATAAGAATAAAAAAATTTAAGAAGAATTAATCGGGATCTTCTCTCCATTTTTCGTCTTGTCAGAACTATCTATTCACTTTAACGCATTTCGAATCATCTGACTAAGAAAGTTCAGTGTAAAATATCACAAAAAAGTGTTTGAAATGAATAAAATTATCCTGCTTTGACAAATCCATCAGTCTTCCATCGACTATTCCAATTCCGAAAGAATTTGAGTTTGGGATATAATGAGTCATTTTTGTTTAGTTTGTAACGTATCCATGTTATTTATGCTGTTCTGCGTTTGTATGTATGTCTTTCGTTTGTCGCTTGCCATCACTGCTTGTCACTCATATATTCTCTCGGCTCGAATTTTTCTCCGTTTCATCCGATTGTATCGTTATCGCACATTCTTCTTTTTTAAGAGATGCAAATAATTTTTTCTTGTTAAAAAAATTGTTGCAAATAATTGTAACGTAAGTAAAAATAATTATAAAATATAGCACTTACTTTTTTAAATTGATAACTTTATTTCTTGTATTTATTTTTAATTATCTGCAATCATTCTACATGTAATCTGTAAATAATCAATTGTTTAGTATATTAAATATCTATTTGATCTTTGTTTCCATCAATTTTTTGAAAAGCAAAGCTGAAATTATTACATTATTTAAAATTCATTAAAATTGTTAAATTGATAATTATGCGACATTCCGTATTCTGCGCTTTATGAAAAAAATGATAATAAGTAATATTCAAAATTGGCAATCAATTTTATTTTTCATACGTTTTAAACATACTGTAAATATCATTTTGTATTGTAGACCATATAGCTGTCCAAAATTTGAATAGTATACAGCATTTTGCTACTTTGTTTAAAAAGATTCCGTGAAGATTCTTAGATATATAAAAGTTATTTTATTATTTTATCGTGTTGTGCAAAACTGAAATTCGAGCTGAAGAAATAATGTCGACGTATTTTTCCGTCTTTTCCTTTTTTATTCGTTCCTCACACAATTACTCGGCTACGACAAGACGCGGTAACGTCACTCCAACTCAATTTGTCGATTACAAATTAAGCGGTGTCACTATTAAATTATTGCACATTGAATGAACAATTACTGCTGAGTTCTCGGATATTCTTTCGAGATTCCTTCTTTTTTTCTTTCATGAACGGAAATAGTAGCCTGGAGATTCATTACGTCTTACTTACGATTACTAACTAGCCCCATTCTCTCTATCGCTCCTTTTTCCATCATGTTTTCACGTATATATGTCATGTATATGTATGATAGTATGTATCCTTTGCGTGTTTTTTGTATGTATTTATACATAATCATATGAATGTATGCAGGGGTGCTCCGCTTCTCTATTATATTATTCCTTCAACGAATTTTCGCGACTAACATTTATTTTTATTGTTAAAATGTCAGATCAATCAATTTTAAATTACAATAGTATTGGTAAATATATATTTTATATTAAATATTAATTTAATAAAAATTTTAATAAAAAATTTAATTATCCAGCTATTTAAGATTAAAAACATACAGGTACTAAATTAGTGAAAGAAGTAAAAACATAAATGACATAAGTAGCAGAACACCTCGGATGCATATTCACATATACATATGTTTCGTTCATTAGTGCCTACTTATTGTTAGTCAAGGAGGAATGTAGTCGTAATGGTCGTGTCGGGTTGAGCGAGATAAAAAATCGAACGACAAACACTTGCCGTTCGATGTTCGACTGATAATTACATAAGAGGAAACTCTAATAATTGACACGGTGAAAAAATTTGCAATTTTCCCGTGCATCGCTCGGAGTTCAATGATTACGATTAGCTAGGCCTTTTTTTCATCGCGGTTACGGCTAAAACGTACTCCCTAAAGTTAGGTAGGCTAAATGTCCTCGCGTCTTCGATTATCTCACGATTATAATTAACATCGCTTAGGCTATTGCTCATATAGGCGAGGTGTAAACGTTTAACTTCTGATCTGGTTAATTATTTCGGTGCTACGCTCGAATCGTGATGACGTTAAATGTTCATTAAATAATATCGATGACGAAACGTCGCGTTTACGCGAGTTGATGCGAATTGCGGATGTTCGTGTAGGGCTTTGACGAATTTTGATTGATCTGAGATGTGCGAATGATGCGGCGATCAATGATATATCAATAATGACGAGCTGCTAAGACAAAGAAGAGAACGCATTTAGAGAATTGATAGTCTAATGATAGATTATTAACACATTATATTAAATAAATAGCAATAACAAATTAAATCTTTCGGAGAATATTCGTTATACATCTCGAACGTGCTACCTCGTGAATTCAACTCACGGTCGCGCGTTCCCGTTACGAAAATTATCTGCTTTACGTTTAACTAAGTGAGAACTAACTCTGTTGCAAATGCACACTTTGCGAACGGGCGAAATGCTGAAGAACGACAGTCTTTCTGGAACTTAGCACCGAGAGGGTTAATCATTCAGCATAGATAAAAGATCGAAACCTGGTCGGCTCCGCGCACTTCACAGCTCACAAAATGCATGTGGGAAAAAGTTTTACTTACAATTAGCCTTTCGCCGTTCGGAAGCGTCGGAGCGACGGACATGTTTGATTTTTACCGTGTATAAGAAAGAATAGGAAGGATCTATAGTCTTCCTTAGTACGGTGGCTTTTTAACTACAGTGTGCAATATATTTATAGAACACGTTCTCTTAATTATCATTAATTTGCATTTAGACAATGATTATACGTTGTTGTTGCACGATGAAATAAAAACGGAACCCTAGTTGTATTTAATAGTTCAATTGTACTGTGTAGATGGCTATATAATTATTGCCATGCATTGATTTAAATAAATTAAAAACGATACATCTCTCTTTTACTGTCACACTGCGAGTTATAAAGCCACTGCGTCCCTCGGTGGTGCATCTTGTCTGACACACCTCGTTCGAGCGCCGTGAATCGAGCATAGTCCATCTCCTACAGAATGACTAAGAATAACGCGGAAAATCGAATCGAGCCGAATCCTTAGATCCTTAAAGGACATAAGATCGAATTCTCCCTCCGGATTTAAGATCGCATCTATCCTATTGCCCTTAAACATGCTCTCACAAGCGTTAACTATTTTTTTTAATCGTCAGATACGCGCGCTACAATGATTGTATATGCTCTCCGGGGCCTCATATCACCTATATTGTCGCGAGATATGATCCTTCATAGTGGATATTTCTAGCGTAATAAAGTCACTCTCGCATTGTCATCGGCGTTGACGATTGACAGTCGAGGATGTGATACGATTAGAGATATCGATGTATTCGCGGGAATCACTCATATATAGTACACGGTAGAATATAATACATACGTTTTACTTCTTTATATTATGTATATATATATATATACATATATATACACATATATATATATATATATATACACATATATGTATAATACATGTATGTATATATACATCACTCTGTGTCTGCTCCCCTTATTGGGAAATCAATTCCTTACGACAAACATACATATCGTCCCTGCTTCGCCGTTTGTTACGTACATACATACAAGTGTTTAATATGGTTTAGCGGAACATCAACAATGTACTTTATAAGGCCCAAATATTGTGCGCTACTTGTTCAATCAAATACGCGAAAGAAGTTTTTTTATTTTCTTTTTTTTTTTTGCGAAAGCGATACTGCGCCCTCGGTTCGCTCGATCATGCTCGATCCACGGAGGGCGCGCGACGGCTTCGATCGACAATCAGTGCTGAAGACCAATCCATTAATTCGTGGATTTGAGATCTCTTCGAATTTGCAGAAATTTTACGGCTACATGGAGCAATCATTTCTGCAGTAATCTATTTGTTGCTGTGTAACGACTTCTCGATGGACCATAATCTTGCACAGTATTTATTCTGCTGTACGCTTCGTTACAATTTGGATAATTATGTGAAAATATATTGTATTATTTACATAGACTTTAAATATTGCATTATTTATAATGCGATATCTTTTTAACATGTAATACAAGTTAACCGTGAAAATGTGAATTGCAAAATCCATGATAACCTTTATGAGTACGGTAATAGATAAGTAAATTTCTGAAATTCTTTTCTTCATAGTTGCTTTAAGTAAGCGGTATTGCAATTATTTTGTCTGCGGAATAATATTTCCCAGGAAACTTTTCAATTGCAAATAACAATAAGTTATTCATAAAATTATTCGTTTTTTAAATGCATATTACATAATGACGTTCATGCTTTATGAAATTCGCAAGAAAAAAAAGAACCTTCAACTCTCTGATACATTATACTCATTCTAAATATTCATTACCTTATTAATTCTAATTTATTCATAATGTAACAACCATGTGTTATTTTAGTTGTATATGCAACGCATTCTGAGATATAGAGCGAACAAGTCTTTCAAGACGTATCTGATTTACGATACCTAAATGATACATGATAAGAGAATGACGGAGAGATTGTTATCGTCCATATCAGAGAGTTAACAATACGAATCTGTATAACGTATCTGTTCAAATTTCTGCATTTCGATTTCCAAGTTGGAATCCACCAGCCTAAAAAACCCGCTTTACAAAACGTTCGACGTTTATCAAGCCCGACTGTCGATAGATTGTCGAATAATGCATCGCTTTCAGCGAAAAATTTACAGATAGAGAATTAACTTTGGTATAGATTAATCTCTATATTTGTTATTACGGTAGAGTTGCATGTGGTGTTCAGTACTAAAAAATGTCGCGGGTAAATCCTTGATGTTGATACTAGAGAAGTTATTCTCGCACCGATTGTCTCTCGAAGGGCCACTAGCGCCGCGTCTCGACGCTCACCTTGCGAATGGTGATCAAGGCAAAGATCACCGCAACTCGAGCGAGCGATTCAAGCGGAAAAGCGAACGTTCCGGACGCGCACGCGCTCATTGCTAGCCGTAAGCTCGGCCCGCGACTGTTCTGGGCTTAGATCGTAACAGCGACTACGCAATCTCGCCCGCGATCGCAAACGACAGCTCGATCTTAGGCTTAGAACCTTAGAGCTTAGCGGATCAAAATCGGTGACGTAATCGTCGATCTAACTCCGTTGACGGGGTTGCGATGTTGCGCGAAGATGATCGGACGCGGATTCCGGAAACGAATCTCCCTCGCGACGGCGCGGCGGCGACGTCGACTCTCCGCGAGCGCCGATTGTCCTGTCGATGATCCCGTTCATCCTCTCTCTGCGAACTGTCGATCTCTCGATTTTCTTTCCTCCTGCGACGATGTAATAGACGGACGACACGCGTCGGGCGACTACGGGAGGACGGGGTTTCCCCGCTGGAATGCCTTGCCAAGAGTGTGTTGGTTTCGTCCTTTTCTATCTCCCTTTAGATCCAGGGCCCTCAAGTGGCGCTGTCGAGGATAATGGACCTCCTGCTGTCCTTGTGACGGCGACCGACCAGCTGGTGGATTTGCGCGGTGACGCTCGCGGACGATCGTCCGGGCTCCTCGACCGTTGAGGTGGCCAGGACCATCGCGAGAGTGGGCGATGACGACGACGACGACGACGACGAGAAAGAGGACGAGGCGATGGCGGCACCATCACGGCGACCGACGGTGCTCGTCGATTGGCTGTGTCGCGACGACGTCGAGCCGCCGTTGCTAGACGTCACGGACGGCGTCCTCGTCGTCGTCGCCGACGGCGCCGCGGATTGCTCCGACGCCGTCGACGACGTTGTCGAGCTTCCGACGAACTGTTGGTGTCTCGTGGTTGACGACGCTTGTTGCTGCTGCTGCTGTTGTTGCGACCTGATGGCATGGTAGGCGTTTCTCTGCTGAGCTCGCGACACGGACGAGGTGTACGAGTCTGCTGCGTGACCTTGCCTGAGATCATAGGAGCCGCTGTCGTCGCTGATGCTGGAGGATGACGAGTAGTGCGTGGGCGACGAGACGGGGGAAATGGTGCTCGCAACGAAGGTGGTGACGGCGGTGGTGATGGTGCGCGTAGTGCCGGGTGTGCCGGTGACCGTTGGTAGAGCTGCTTCCTGTGCACCGTTGACCAGCGATTGGACCGCAAGGTCCGGTGGATGGCGTACGAGAGGCTCAGGAACAGCGACTGGAGGACGTTGCTGCTTGTCGTCGCCCAGATCGCCAGCGCAGCCGTAATCGTAGCTGCAGCAAAGCTGCCCGTCCTACGGAGAGGTTCGTGGAAGACTTCGGTTAACCACGGCGGAGGGAATTTGAGTGCTTGTTGGTTTATAGTCGTTGGACTCCGGTTTGGAAAGTCTTGGCTGGCGTATGATGTATGAGAGAGCGCGATAGCATGGTAACATCCGGCTATACGACACGTTCGAGATGAAAATGGCAAAAATATATGGAGAACTGAATGAGTGCGAAATTGTTCCGACGATGATCGATAGTGTTTTCAATAAAAGAATGTGATATTTTTTCATCGCAATTCAGAGTTTGTCCTTTGCGATAGTGAAATAGCAATGAATGTAATTCTGATTTGATTCATTTGTTAATCCCGTTTCTTTTTCATTTTATTTGTCAAACAATTTTTTCAATCGTAAATTTCACTGCAATATAATTGATTAAGCAAATTCTTACAAATTTGTATTAAGCAACCGACTTATTAGAGCGTTATAGTGGCATCATGTTTTCGGTAACATAATTTGTTTTATATTTAACAGCGTATTTTTTTAAGAAATTTGTCACAACATCCTAAAGAAGAATTGTTTAAGTAAAAATGCAACAATAGTGTAATATTGTCTGTTTTCTGATATTTTTCTGTAAAGATATGAAAAAGAATCACGGTTGATAACAAATGGATTAACGATCGTTCTCATGATCAATTGTCCGGCATGCCAAGACTTTCCGACCTGTAGCGTAGAGGCAGGTACTTGTCCACATAGTATGTAATTCATTGTTTCGTTGAACAATACCGCATCAGTTCCGCCGTGGCGAGATAATAAACCAACGTGCAAGAATCCAACCCCCGTTTTACTTCCCTTGAAACGTTCCCTTGCGACGTTCTTCACACCCGCACTGACGGCGACCTTTTCTCTCGGTCAAGAAGACGACTTGTAAGTGGTTACGATCACAATTACAGTAACTGTAAGGATACTCATGCTGACATTCGAAAGGGGGCAAAACAATGAATTTCCATAATATGTCTTTGATACCTGGCGACAAATTTCTAAATTTCTACTACTTTCTGCTACGATCCTGGCAGGATATCTTTCTGGGCAACAGATTTAATTTGAAAACCAATCGATTCTAAAGTTAATTTCTTTCTGCGCCATTTCCATCTATGTTGTTCTTAGCATCTTATCTTTCGCATTCTGCACTGTTGTGCGAATCATTTTGATCTTACCAGAATCGGCGCTTGATAAATCGATACATAGAAAGAAAGAGACCTCTTGGTGCTTCTACCGAATCTCGAATGCAGATCAGAGGAGGGTGCAGTGGAGGCTCTGGTGCGAGACAACGATTCGATTAAAAAAAAAAAAAAAAAAAAAAAAAGAAGAGAAAAAAAAAGAAGAGTGACACAAACAGATACAGTCGCGAATCCAAGACGCAGTCCAGTATGTGTGTTGTGTGCACGTATGTGTATGCATGTGTGTATGTATGTATGTATGTCTGCCACCTCGTGCGCCATGCTCCTCGATCGACACGAGAAAGACCCACCGACCGATTAGATCGTCTTCTCTTTTATCTTTTTGCATGAACGATCGTGCGTCTCAGAATTTGCGTCAAGTGAAAAATAAAAGGAGTGGTGCGCGGAACGTGAAAGGAAAAGTGAGGGGTGTAAAGGTGCGCTGACGCATGCAGACTTCGTAAACGTGCAGTCACACGGACGAGACAAGATCATAATGCTATTCTCATTCGATTCGTCGACGCCTCTGAATGTGAATGCAAATTAGTCCCCGTGACACACGGATTTTTTAAATATTTTTAATATTTATTTATTTTACATAAGAAAGCAACAAATGCAGGCGTATCATTAACCCATTATCGACATTAAAAATAAAAAGTTATCTAAGTTTGTCAACTATTGATAATATCAGAGGTACAAAATGCGTTATGAGCAATAGTAGCTGTTCCAATGTTGCATAATCAGTAACTTTTGCTTAGTGAACATTGCGAAATTTTAGCGGGCTTGAAACTTTTTTCATCTCAGATCAAAAGATCGTCGACGTCACGTCGAGAACGTTTTTCTTTAAATGTGACGTGATACACATGCTCCGTGCTCGCGGTATATTTATATACTCATTGTCGAGAAGTGATAAAGCCTTTTGGTGATCAGCGTGCGGCGATTAACATAGTTGAATGAGTTCTACTATTGTAAATAGGACGTAACAGAGAGAATAAACGGGCCAGTAATAAAAAGAAACTATCGAGCGATGGTGCGAAATATGTAGGCTCCGAAGAGGTGAACGACAGACAAAGAGAGAAAAGATTAAAGTCATATAGCTGAAAACAAAAAAAAAACCAGGCCAGAATCGTCTAAACAAGCGGGAGAGGGGAGGGTAGAGAAGTGGGCTAAGAAAGCACTCTCGAGCATTCCGTTAATCGTAGTACATTAATCAGCAATAAAGACAGAAGAGAAGAGGCAGGTAGTAGAGATTATAGGTGAGGTAGAAGTGACGTGATTACCGATGCACACAACACGCGCTATTGCTCACCAATTGGGCGCAGTACGGCACCTGCAAGGATACCCATTGTTAGGCTACATGAGGTTAGTCATCACGGGCAAAAGTGGCGGGGTTAATTTACAACAGCATGGTCACAGGCAGACAATGTTTCCCCGGCGCAAGTCCCCCTAACATTCCCCCCCTTGCTATTTTTTCTCCCACGTGACCAGGACCTCTCTATGCCACGCCGACGCTCGTCCGCGATCGTCACAGCTCAAAAGATCGAACCGATTATTTCAGTAGAATCAGCCAAATTCCACTCCAGTGGTCTTCGGCTAATTATTGTCGATATTAGTCACTGATGAAATTATGCTTTCGCTCTTAATTTGAAAGAATTGATATCAGGCAATCGCGGATCAGATAGGCAGGGTCGAGGTCGTGGTGCACGCTCGGTCGCTATGATCCATATTCAATTAATCATCGTCGGATGGTAAACACTAATAAAATGATCCATGCAGGGCCGACCCGAAGCACGCGCGATCCTGAGATCTCAGCTTGATCTCGATTTACTATTTATTTGTACTGGATGTTTCGATTTTACCGTATCACTTTTCGCAGTTTGAGAAGGTGTAACTAAGATTTCAATACAGATTTCAATACGGTTGTCAATATTCCGGGAAGTAGGTATGAAAAATAAAAAAATTCGATAAATTTGGCTTTGTAAATAATAAAATTAAAATTTCTTTAATTAATTTATACAGAGTTTAGTTAAAAATAAAAATTTAACGTTGAAAACTAATCGAGATTAATAATTTAATAAACGTCAATTTTTATTTTTAATTTACATTGAGGAAAGATCTGTTTTGAACTTTTAGGATTTCAAAAATAATGCGGAAATATGGAACATCCTGTACAGTTTTTATCGTCACCCTAATTACGAAATGTAAAAGTTCAGTGTTTTATAGAAGATACAAAAATATTTTTTTGGGATCAGTGTATATCTATATATAAATAAGTGTGTAAACTTTCTAAGTTTTGCAGACAATCTAAGTTCTAAATTGTTGATTAAACTATTGATATAATCATTTGTCACAAACTAATCTAGCTATTATGAACTTGAAGATTAAATTAACTAGAAATATTTGTGAAATACAATTTATACTTAGGGTGACAATAGAATAACAATGACGAGAAAAAAGCACTCGATGAAAAAGCGAAACAACGAGCTTTCTCGAGATTCAGAGTTTTTTTCGAGACTCGGTTATGTGTACCGAATGTTTTCATGTCCGTGGCAGTGTTCGATCGCATTCTATGCTTATAATTTTTAGGCGTGAAGAGTAATACTTCCGCACAAAAGGAAACTATCAAAAATTGTTTTTTTATATAAATCATACGATATAGATCTTATTTCTTAATTCTTTATAATCTTCTAAATATTATGTATTATATTCGACGACAACGAATTGCCTCAACTAATTGCGGCATTTGTTTGGTACAAAAAAATTATCTTCTCCACATTACAACTTTATTTAAATAATGACAACTAAATTTTTTTATATAAAAAAAGCGTTATATAAAGTCTTCAAAATTTGGAATTTATAAAAGGATTATATGGATTCTTTACTAATCTTTATAATCTAAACTACAAAATAGAATAGATTTCAAACAACGACAGATCGTGTGTTAAAATTACAAAAAAACGGATTTAGGGCTCTAGGAGGAGACACTCATTTCATAATTTAAGATACGACGAACTCTACCACGTGCAAGGCAGGCAACGAAAAATAAACATCTAGTTTAGGCTAGCTTGGGACGCCCCTGGATGTGTTTTACTAATATCAATGAATGAAATATGTTTTAAATACATAATTTACAGTGATAAATACAGCTGATAATCGCATAATGACAAGGCTAGCGCGACGCAATAGTGCATGCTGGGAGAAGATGCTCGGTAATAATTATTATAATACAGATAATATTAATCACATTGATCGATTTTAATTAAGTACTAACAAGCTACTTGACAGCGTCTCACTTTATATGTACTTAGCATCGAGATATTTTACTTGAATTTGATTACTTTAATTGTAGACAAATGTGAAATTAAATTCTGACATATATCTTTCGTATTAAACGCGATTATTCTTCTCTCAGCATTGTATTAATTAAAAATTTCAGCATTTAGCTTTGCAGAAACGATTCGCGTTAATACACACCGCAGGAACAAACGGCATACTGCACGAAAAGAAAAACAGTCAGTACCTTGTACTATTCGAGGATTGTCTACTGACGACAAATAAAACAGAAAGATAAACAGAGAATAAGAGAATCGAGAAAATAAAATGATACGAATGCTTGTGTGTGCGATTTTATGCATATATGGCAGTTAATTCAACCGGATATATCAAGAAGAAAACGGAGACTACCGTAAAATGTGGGAGCGAATATTTCACGATTTAACATCAATTAAAATAAAATCGGCCTCTCATGATTTAAATATTTCTACAAAAGTTTTATTTGCTTTAAGAAAAACTAGTATGAGAAACTAGTACACAATTATTACTAATCATTTTATTTAAGTACATTAATACGCAAATTTATTATGTACAAAAATGATGATGATGATGATAATGAAATGAATGTTAATTATCCTTGTCTAAGTCTAATGTCAAACGAATGGATCGATATAATTGATTGACACGTTCGTGTCAACGTTCCGCCATGTACATATATTTTATACATGTTCACGATGAACGCCTCACACAGCAACTGGTCGTACGTCGGCATAGTACAGCGAGCGCAATTGAATAGGCACATGACATTCACGGCTAAATTGAGGCAATATTTCGTTTCATTTACTGACCTTGAGCTCTTGAATTCGCGAGAAAAGTGAGCGCAATGGCGATACAGATCTTGTTGAGATGATCTTCGATTCGGATTTGTCGTTTGAGTTTCGTCGCATTATTATTGAATAGTGCATAATTTTTCTGCGAAATCACAATTTTAAGAAGCACGCAAAAAGATGTAACGTTATTCTATGCTTTTTGTAATACATTTTCCGTATTACAAAAGTTAAATAGAAAATTGCAGACGTGTATTAATTTGTGAATGATAATTTGGCTAATTTTTGTGCTGATCATCCTTACTTCTTCTGTACCCATGGCGCCGTCCTTTTCCGACGAACCCCCCCTTATCCTATTCTGTATCCTTCGGATCTCGCACGGGTCAAGGACCGGCGATTGCGGGTCCTGCGATGTGACGGATGACAGGGCCGATCCTCCTCCTTACCTTGCACTCGCACGTGGTGCACTTGTCGTAGGGGTCCTGCCAGGAGCTGCCGCTGTCGTGGACGATGCCGGCGTAGCTGCACGGCCGGGGACGACTAGGAACCGTGAACGAGGTGCCGTTCGCCGGCACCTCTCGAGCGCAGGGATCGTCCTCGCAGCGCGGGCAACAATCGCCCTCTTCGGTCACGGGATTCGAGCAGGTCACCGGTGGACACTCCATCTGCCAGCAGTCTATTTCGCCGTACTGCAACAGATTGTGCGAACTTGAAGGACGAGAGTGGCGCGTTTTAAAGTCTCCGATTCGTAGAAGATTAATTAGTTTGATCTCTTTGTCGGCGAATTATATTTTCCCGATAGAGTTGTGATATTGTTGTTTTTTTAATAATCCAAGCTTTTGCAATGTGTCCAACTTCTTCTAGTTCGTTTATTCTATTACAATTCTATCGAGTTTGAGAGTGTATATAGCTACACAGCTGAGAGACAGATTTTTTACCAGGCACTCGCAAGTCTGACACTGGTATATCCAACGATCTCCACTTCTGAAAACTAGATGATGAAGCTCCTGATGTCTGCAGGACGCCGCAGGGTCGCACTGCGGACAACACTTGTCCCTTTGGCTTCCCGGCGCGCTGCAGTCGCACACGGGGTCCTTGCAAGTGATCACGCCGTCTTGGCAGGTACATCTCCTGCAAGGATTACCGGCTGGCGCCAAAGTTTCGCCATTGTTGACTTCGCGGCCCTCGAACCAGCAGCCTGTAAATACAAAAATAACGTAGCAATAGTTTGTACAGTTAGTTTTGGAATTTTTTAATTTAGAATTTCTAAATTTTGAAAAATTTCAACTTTGAAGAGTATCTCATTTAGACGAGACGGATGAACTCACTGAGTCTGCATTCTTCCCCGGACTCTTCTAGGTCCTTCGCCGGCGGGCACACGCACTCGTAGCCGCCCTCGGTGTTGACGCATTTCGCGGTAGGGTGACACGTGTGCCGCCTTTCGATCGTCAGGTCGTTGCACTCGTCGATGTCGAGGCACTGCGTGCCCTGAGTGCTGTCATGCAGGGCGCTCCTGTAGCCGGGCTTGCACCGGCAATAATACCAGCCGGGCATGTTGAAACACGTCGACGACTGGTGACACCGGTGCAGGTCGCTGGCGCACTCGTCTAGGTCGAGCTCGCAGCTATTGCCGATGTAACCGCGTCGACAGGAACACCTTCCGGGCGCCACGCACTCGCCGCCATTCTGGCAAGTCTGATTGCACACAGCTGCGCGAGAAAGCCTCGACTTTATTTCACATCTCGAATCCTTCATTTTGAGGCATAGAAATGTTCTATTCCTATTCCGTTTTGAAAATTGAAGCTAAGTTAAAAGTTAACCCTTGAATACTCGACGCGTATTTAGTTTATTGATGATTTATAGACACTTCGCAGTGTATAATTAATTTATTCGTTGAAAACAAAAGAGTCAAAGTGATGAAGAGCGATGGAAATATTTTTCTGCTTTTCCACTTCTCGCCATCTTCCCGAACAGTATATTAGAGAAAAATAAATGTTTTTCACTTCAATAAATCTTCTTTTATCGCTTTCATCGATGCGATAAAAGTGTCGCAATTGTTACGATCGTTTGTATACACGTCACCCGAGAAACAAACATTCCGATGAAGACGCTTACGCGAATCATTTTCTATTTCCAACTTTATTAGATTCTTTAATAGAGTATACCAGGGTGTGAGAAGTATGTGTTTGTTCAATAATTATTTCACAAATTGCTCGAAAAGAAAAATATGTTTGTAAAAGCACAAACATTTCTATTTATCAATATTATACAAATAATAATTATTGTTTTTTTCCATTTGTTCTTTTATTTATCTGTTTTTATTAATCTAAAGTTGATTGAAGTAATATTCAATTAGAAAAATGTCGATGAGGAAAATAATAATCAATAAAAAATGTATTAATTTACTGCGCTGAATATCGATTGGGAAATTAAAAATTAATTGCATTATCGAGATGTAAAAAGCGATACTGTACGTTTGCATGTGTAACCATCGCCGGTATAGCCGTCCTTGCAGATGCAGTAGTAGCTGCCGGCAGTGTTCACGCATGTGGCATGCTTGTCGCACTGGTGATGACCAGTCGCGCATTCGTCCAGCTCGGCACAGTTGAACTTGTCGACTCTATGGTAACCCGGAAGACACTCGCACGTATAAGAGCCGATCACGTTGACGCACCTCGTGTTCGCGTTGCAATGATGACCGTCCGATCCACCTTGCTGCTTGCACTCGTCGACATCTAAATGACGAGACGAAAAAAAAAGCGTCACTGATCGTGCAATCAATAAAATAAGTACAAATTTTTTTGCGATTAATTTATCGGAAAAAAAGAAATTTACTATCAAATATAAGCGATAAAGATAATAATTTATTATCAATTTTTCTTCATCTATTAACATACTTAGGATAATAGTGATATTTGTATATATATACAATTAATAAAATAAAATTTATTAACGTCAACGAATAATATTCTTAAATATTTGTTTTTTAATGTTTTCAATTTTTATTTAAATACTTGTTTTTAACTGAAACAAAATAGAAAACATAGATTATGTGGAAGTTTTACTGATAAGAGTTAAACTTTGAATTTGCATGCTTATCGAGGATGAATCCGATGTAGACGGGATTTCAATTGCATGAGTAAGTTAGGTAAGCGTTAGGTACCGTGACAGTTAAGACCATCCCCTTGGAAACCGTTCTCGCAATGGCAGGCGTAGGTCGTCTGGAGGTTCAGACAGGACGCGTTAGCGTGACACTTGTGGCCCTTCGCGCAGTAGTCCACCCCTGGTTAAATTGGGTTAGCCAAGCAAATACAGAAGATGGTTAGAAGATTTAATTAGTAACCTAGCGAGTTCAGCGAGAATGCTGTCCCTCGATTTGACATCGGTAAAACCCTCCCATGCGTAATGGAAACCATAATTTATTAGTAATGGAGAGTAGCGACTTTATGGATTAATAAAATTATTTCATTCTACTCACGTAGAACTAATAAAATAAATACCACAGTCTATATATTTTTAATAATTTAACGAAGCACGTTAGTGCTCGCCATGATAATTATGTAACTTAATTATCATGTCGTTGTCCCTGGTTTTTATCTTACGTAATCTTTATAACTATTTATTTGTCCCTTTCGATATAATCGTGGGTTCGTGTGAATGCATATGCATTGACTCAAGGTTAGCAGAAATGAAGGAGGCTTGAAAATTGCCGGCAAAGAAATTCCATGCATGAGAGGGTTAATTAAAGTTAATGATGCGCGAGCTATGCGAACTACGCTCCGTTTTGCTGCCCCGGTCGCAAAGCTCTGTTACTTTTTCATGCTTGTCATTCTTTCAGGCTCGTTATTATAACATGCCGCATTGAAAACCTCTATTCACTGTACTTCATTAACGATAAAAAAATTTCATAATGTATGTAATTTAAAATAAAACGTTGTGGCTTGAATAGGAATAGAGTTAGTTAATCGCGTAAAATTTTTTGCCCTGGTATGAAATATCACATTTATTTATTATTTAGTTTCGCAAATGTGAATTTGAAAATATTAAAAATTACTTTTGCACCGTTTTTCCGAGCGAGAACCTACCTGGGCAAAATTTGCAGCACTCCTCTGCCACGCTGATTTGCTCGCTGGGTGGACACGGCAGTGGTGGGCATTTTGTATTGGTGTCGAATCTCTGGCAGGTGAAGCTACCGTCGGAGCAGCTGCATTCGACGCACTGTTTCGGCGATACCTTCTCGCCGTGATCGTAAATTACGCCGCGCAAGTAACATTGTCCTAAAGAGGCGAACGTGAACGACGAAATAAATAATGTGTGAGCCACGAGACGGAAGCGGTCAACGGAACAGAAAACACGCTACTAAACAGCCAGTCGCGTGCGTGAAAGCGAAAGGATGGATTCGCAGAAAGGCGATGTTGTATTAAAACGCTCGATAGAATTATTCTTTCAGCATAGAACTACGCGATATTCCAAAGCCGAGAAAAATGTGAGATATGAATGATTTATCGCCGATGATTCCGAGCAAAGATAACAAAGAGAGAATCTTGAGAATGTTACTATATATTTCAACCATATAAACACTTCAACGTAAGTACAATTTTTATTAAAAGTTATGGGATCGAGAAAAAATTGCGAATGAGGATTGAAATAAAGAGATGAGAAAGACGGAGATGCAATATTTTACTCACTGAGACAAATCGGGCAACACTGTCCCTCGGGAGTGGTGGGATACTTGCAGGTGACCGTAGCGCAGGGCGTCTTTCTGCACTCGATCTCGCCGTGAACGCAGGAACATTGCTGGCAACCTTTCTCCCAAGTCGCGCCGTCGTCGTGGACGGTACCGTTCACCCTACAGGACTTTTGGCACTCGCATTCCTCCACTTTGCTTATCCTGCCCTCTGCAGCGGCTAGCTGAAAGGAAGGATGTTTATGAGCGAAAACAAATTTCTTTTGTTTTCTATTAAATAAATATTACGGTGCTTTTATACATAAAGAGCGGATGCCATTCTAAGAATTTTGAAACATATACATAATTATGCAAAAGAAGATTGTAATATTCTAATTTTTCGATCGAATTTGCTCAGCGTATAAAATGGCGTATAAATTACTCACCCTACGAGTCAATTCATTAAGATTGTGCATTAGTTGTTCCACGGTATTCTGTAATATTGAAAATTGGCCGCATGTGGGGCAGGACGAATCGAGCTGAGGACACTGGGAAAGATAACCGTGAGGTCCTGCTATTAGCTTGACGTCCTGCAAAGCACCCTGTGGTGCGAAAATCATACGAACTGCTCAGTCAAGCGTGTCAAACTTCCAAATATATATGTAAGAAGATGATATTCTATTTTTTCATTAAGATGTACAATTTTCTATTATATTTCTGTTACATAAAAAAACCAATCATAATTTTACAAATTATACAATTTTATAATTATAACTAATCGATGATTAGCGGGCATATTGAAACAGGAATGAATAAAATGGAGAGTGTGCACGCTATATAGAGAACCGTGCGGTTTCACCTTGAAGAGAAAGTGCCTGACGTTCCGCTGTCCGACCCAGAGCTGCAGTTGCGGTAGAGTGAAATTGGTGTCGGGTGGACCAGGCCTTAGTAATCGCCTGTACAAGGGGTGACAATCGACCAGCAGCTCGACCTGCGAGCCGCTTATGCTCAGGGCGACCCTGTGCCAGGCGCCGTCGGCTAGTCGAAAAGGAAACGCCTCGACGTGTACGGTTCCGTCGCGGCGTGATACGTAATGAAGTCGAAGCTCGTCCTTGCGACCGCTGCTCTGCAGCTCCAAGTACCTGATGCACGTTGTTCATATCATTTATTACTGATCATTCAGAATTTAATCTGAAATTATTATATAAATTTTATATTGTACGTGGCATGTTTAATACGCGAGATACTTTTTAACGCAAATGTTATTAGTTTTTATAACTATTTTATTAGTATTTTCTATACTTATTATAAAGATTTCTAGTTTTTATTATTTTTTCCATTATTAATGTCACAAGAGTATTTTGAAATTCTTCCATCAATTAAAGTTTTTATTATGTAGCGGGTAGAGGTATTAAAGCCTCATATTTATCGCAAAACAATTGAATTACGTCGTTATTGCTAACGGGATGTATTTATAGGCGATATATAATTGAATTTCTGGGAGCTTATTGGCCTTGAGAAGCTTATTGGATTTTTATTAAAATTAATCGTAATTGTGGCATGTTAACCGCCACAATGTGATGCGCGCGAGAGCGAGTCTATCCAATTTGTGCCAGCCGGGTCAAAACGACTAGGCTGCACTTTCGGAGGATGCAATGTTGAGCTGAGTGCTGCTTCACACTCGCTCGACAATTGACACACTAATTTCTTTTGTAGTCGATATATACCGAAGTTGTAGAACTGAAAAAAATTGAGAAACAATTTGCAACGAAGAAAATATATAATAACATGTGTAGAATTGTTGCTTAATAGCTCGTTGCAATAATATTCTTGAATGGATAATAATAATTCGTTGTCCTAGTTGCGTAGAGAAACGCCGACGTTATTTAAATAATAAAGTATGATTTAACAGTGGGATTATTGTGCCGCACACATTAAGTTCTCCGGACAATGTCATAAAACAGAATAATGCAGAATCATCTGCAGCAATTTATGAAAGCTGTATTTTAGTTTCAATCGCGAATTCGAATGATTCGTAAAGAAATATTCGGCCATCTCATATCTTGCGAACATATTTTATGATATAATCTACGAAATATTATATTCCCTTAAGTGAGAATAGAATGTTTTCTCTTTCCGGGTTAGGTTTAAATCATTTCTCAGCATTCGAAATAGGTCACAGCTCTGGCCGCCGAGCTCGAAATTCCCGAGCGGCGCGCGAAGGACAGAAGGGTGGGAAGGAAATTTTCAACATTTTCGTACCTATTGTTCCCGTGCGAAAAGGCGACGATCGTCCCGGAATTGGCCTCCTCCTGGCGCAGCGCGGCGGCTATAGTGAATTCCGGAACCCGCCGGAGTAGCGCGGCCGCACGTTCGAAGCTCGCCTCGTTCAGTCGGAGCTCCCTCTCCTCGCCTGAAAGTAGTAAAACACCGTGATCGGTGCGGCAAGATGGAATGCGGTGCGGCAAACCGCGTTCTGGAATTCTTAGCTATCATATCTTACTCAGCACTTTACCCGAAGGATCTGTGCCACAATCTGTATCCAGTATATCTAACTTTTCTAATACTTAAAAAATTTATCTTAAATTAAGTGCATAAAAACGACAAAGAAAAATATAACATAAGTAGGAATAAAAGATGCGTAAACAATATTTTATATTATTAGCTATTGATATGTTAGAAGTTGAAAATATTGAAGATATTCTAACAGTTCATAGATACATAAGGAAAGTCGCTTGCTATCCTTCGGAAAATCGATGCGAGGCTGATTTGAATTTTTAACCCGGCTTCTATCAGGTAAGGTTAAACCTTCCGGAAAGCATCCGGCTTGAATTTAGAGCACGACGAGCGACTATTAGTCAGTCGCATAAGAAAAGAGTAATATTGGAATTTAATAATAATGATGATGAATAATGATGAATTGAGCAAGTACAGTGTGGGTTCTCGGAAAGTGGTACTTAAATTGAACTTGCATATATCATACATCAGAATTTATTGAAAAAATGTGTACGTTATTCATGTAGCATAGTGAACGGTCGCTGTTAAAAATTAACAATATAATACCACTCTAAGTATGTATCTTCCTGGAAACAAATTTCTTAAAGCACTGTTTTCAGTCACTAATATTTCACGTGCCTTATGAAGTAATCAAAAATAATCAAACAATTTTCATCTACTATTATTTAACAGTAATATAAATACTTAATTCATTATAGACTAGTTTTCTTAAAAATATGAATATCATAACTGTGCCATTAGTTAATTTATTTAATACACATGTTTCTCACGGGAACGAAAGAATTATTACGAAAACTATAACTTGCTGCCTTGTCGCGCCATGTTTCCTATATAACGCCGGGAAGCAAACAAACAATCGCCAAATAGATTCCACCCACGAAGTTGCCTTGAAGTAACAATATTTTCAACATTACGTAAAGCGTCATGCGTTAAGCGGAACAGACGAATCGTCTGCTGACTGCAGTAATGCGAGAACTCGACTATCGACTCGGCGAAGGAGATTAGAGCTCGGCAATGTAGGCCACCCCGAATTTTTGGAGGGTATTTGGTCGCAGATTCTCTGCGCACCCGTTACGTAACCGTATCGACGCGAAACTTCAATTGTCGTAGCTTTCATATCCGGCTTTCTCTTTGGAAAAACACATTTGTCAAAAACAGGTAGAATTACAAGCTCTCAGTAAACTTAAATCAATCAAAAAATTGTCATTTCTTAAATTCCGTTGCTCTTGTTATCATTTCATATATAAATTTCATAGCAAAATAAATATTTTATATAAAATTAAATTTTCATGAATTTAATTAGTTACCATTTTTTTAAATTCAATCCGCTAAAATAAATAATAATACCTAAATTTCCAAATAGTTCACAATGATTTGCGTGTATATAAAGTTTCAAGTGAATGTCTTAATAGACATTATCTGTATATCGTATTCCGTTGCATGTATAAACCGCTCTCCCCTCTCTGCTATTACCGAAGCTCACGATGTGCAAATCGATCATAGCTATACTTTGTGCATATTCAATTAACACGTCGGGTCCGAATGCTTGCTGCTTGTCCGAGTAGCTATCCATTAGACAGATTAATACGGCCATTTGGCAAATTACACCGCAACTAATCCGTTGCAATCGACAATCCCGCTGTCCGTCTCTATCGCGGCTTCAATATCATCGTCATTAAGCGACCCGTGTAATGTGTCACGCACAAACGAGAAATCCTGCAGCTGTGCAATCAAAGGGGCAATAATTTTTCTGTCTCCATTTTTTCCCACAGAAAAATATTTATATCACATTAAACTATTTATATTACACAAAAACATCAAACTTGTTAAACAGTTAAACCCTAAATCTCGCGGTTGTTTTGTATGAAAAAATTCATATTTATATTATCGTATTTCACAAATTGCTGAACAAGATATTTATATTTAAAAAATAAGAGTTCAGCAATTTGTCAATTTTATACATAGCAGTGCTCGTTTTTTTTATTTTTTTTTTTTACGAAAAAACAATTGTTCAAAGAGGGGACACCTTATTACATAGCTGCTGCGTGTAAAACGCAGTGTTCTGCCGCTGGCTGGCTTCTCGCGGCACAAAGTGCGCCTCGAATTTCAGATGCGCCGCCGGTGCGCACAGAGTAATCGGACACCCGTCCGATAATAAACCGTCGGCACCTTTCGCGCGCGAGTCTCGCCACCTACGACGAAGGGGTCCGTCGATCGGCGGCGACATCGTCGAGCAATTACGTACGCGCACGCTTAATTATAATGTAATACCATCGGCCTGTGGGTGAGTCGAGAAAGAATGGTCGGCCGACTACAGCGAAGAAACACCCCTAACCGAGCGCTGCTCGCTCGTCTTGAAAGAAATCGTTTCGCGCGAATTGGCACGCACCAGCCAACCAACCCTTTCGCTCGAGCTGACGCGGGCAGAAACCATAATTTGACCGTGAAATTTTGTTTTCGCTACACGAGGACTAGCTGCAGTTTCGAATAGCGGAAAAATGATCGTTTCCTGTGGGGTGATTAAAGTAGAGTTAAGGATATTCGGTTTTTAGAATGCTTGGGATATTCGCAAGTATATTTAACAATTTTTCTTTCACATTTCGATGAAATTTTGACAGATTTCGAAGAGCGAAAGAAATTGATTCTGCTGTTCTTCCTTTTGTTGATATTCAAATTATACGATTGTAATATTTTCTCAAAAGCTATTTGGAAATTAAGCTCGTAATATAATTATGATTCTGCCCTTTGCATTAGATTGCAATTAATAATAAAGTTTCAATTTTTAATATTAATCATGTAATAAGATTTTTATATGGTTACCATCGTCATAATGATATCGTTTCTTCAAGAGTTAAAGCACGTCATAAAAGTTACAAGTAATCGATAACAGATACGGTCTAAAGGCAAAACTCGCGTGTATCGATCTAATTAATTTGTTATAGCATCGTGAAATATTTATAGAACGATTCAATCAACATCCACGCCGAACAACTATGAGAATTAAATAAACATAAAAAAAGTATTTATTTGTGGATATTAAAAGTCGCTTTGTTCGTGATATTGCAAAGAATAATTAATGGCAAGAAAAATTTCGGCGTGTTTGATGATAAATAAAATGTGAGCAATTGCACCAAACTTTCGGGACTTCAATAGAACCGCCGAAATCGTCAGATTGTGCGCCACCCCTTATCCAAGCACAAAGAGGGTCCTAGATCCTATTTTCCACGTTCAGAGAAAACTCTGACACGTGTCGCTGTATATCATTCTCGTCCTTTGTTCTGCAGCAGTCTTGTTAAGAACCAACGGTTCATACCAGATAAATCTAATCCCAAAGAAGTTTCTCTTCCCTATGTCCATCCAGAATGACCGAAATGGGATGAGCGGCTTAAGCAAGAGAAACGATGATGACAGATAGGGAACAAACTAGCGGGAATAAACATTTCTTTATTGCTATCGATTTGTTTTTACACGACAAAATGATCGACTTTAAATAATCGAGCTGCACACCTTAATTGATTTTCACGATTAAATCAATATTGTTTGAAGCACGGTTGTCTTATATCGATACAAGTGTATCTTACAAGTTTCAAACTGATCCAAAGACTTTCGCTTTTAATCTCAGCATCCTATCGGGACATCAATCTCAACGCGTTCATTAGCTGAAGGGTTTAAAGTACTCGAGCTACGATTGCAAACATTTGTCATTCATTCTTCCAAGTCAGCTGGTGAGAACCAGACGGAATTGAGGCAAATATTTGCCGTCGGTACAGAAAAGAAACTATATTACGATTACATCTGCCGACGCGAGAGAGAAACGTGCGCGAGGCAAAAGGACGGAAGTGGCAGGAGAGCAGGAGCGTCAAGGACTCGCAGACGATAAGACGAGCAAAAAGGAGTTTGAGTCCCCCTGCGTTTCCGAGCTTTCGCCTTCGGGCTTCCACGAAGGCGTTCTCGAGGGTGCAGCCCGTGGAAGGGCGTCGGTATAATTGAAATTTCTTTCGGGGAAACCCCACCCTCACTCCCGGTGGCCCAACTTCAACTTCTCCTCCTTCCAGATCCGCTTTCCGCGGCCGTTGCACTGCCACCCACACACCCACGTGGCTTGTACGCTACTCACCGTCGAGGGGGCGGGAGGGGGAGGGTATAATTGGATACACCATGTTATACGGGGTTGAATAGACGCCGCGCTTGTCGATACGAAGGGCCGTCCGTTTAACACAAAACATTGTTTAACGATATCACGATATCTTTCACGATGTCAATTTTAGGAAGCGTATTCCGTGCGCCGCGTATAAAGTGTAAAATTTAGCGACGATTGTTATTCGCGCTTTGCATTATTCGTACAATTCTTTACTTTAGAACGAAAATTAGACGTTTAGTCGCCGAAAGCGGTGAAGCAAGCAACTTCCTGAAATTCAAGAGAACAATCGATACTCGTCGCGGGGGAATACCCTTTCGGCGTCTGCGAGCGGAGACGACGCGTAGGCGGTGCTATCAAACTGACCTTTCGCAATATCGATTAATCATACGTTGCATAACCAGCATCGTATAATATAATGAGAAGCGCATGCATCCGTCAAAGGCCACCGCAATATATTTTAGTCTGCTTGTTTCTCGAGGGATTGCTATAAAATTATACATTGAATTGTAAATTGTGTGATTGCTTTATGCAATCCGTTTCAATGCTGCGTGGCAGTAAGTTTTAATCGGACGTAATTACGTATTTATTTAAATATTTTTATTGGGCATGTAAAGTGTATCTAAAAAATGTAATTATGTCTTTAATATTATTATTTGTCTAAATTATCGTAGAGTGCGTATAATTTTTTAAAATATTGTACGTAATATAATATTATCGTACGAAAATGATATAATTACAAATTTCTTTGATAAGAATTTTAATTTCAACATAATTTACGTTTAGAAGTTTATCTCACCATCCTTCACACCGTCTGAATTTAACTCTCGGAGGATGGATTACGTGACGCGGAGCTTAGTTTCGTGGGTCATAATTCAGGATACGTAATCATCGTCTTTGCGGAACGTAATAATTGCAGCGTGTGTTATACGAAGAGCGAGAAGAGAATTGCTAGTATAAAGAATGACCTGGCGGTATGCAAATTAAAGGAGTATTCGGGTTAAGAGAGCATTACAGAAGTAGCAGCTTCGTGTACGAGTCGTACGATTTATCGCGTAGTATATATCTAAAGAGATGTGAATCATGTAAAAGGGTTTATTTCCTGCTCGTAAAACGACGACGGGCGCGAAGGTGCTTTAATCCATTTCCTGTTACGTGAATATATTACTTAAAACTTAAAAACCAATTGATTTATTTAAACTAAAAATAGTTTTGTTTCCCAAGGCAACTTCCTGTTGAGATATCAATTTGTTGGCGTGAAAAACTGAATCACAATCTACAGGAGGAAAATAAATAAATTTCTTTTGATTAGCTTTTACAAAATATCAATAAGCGTTAATGACTCGATTGGATTTTTCGGTCTTGCAACATCGAGATATCTTTTTATCATTATCTGCACGATAGTTAAAGGTCTCGGGCGAAAATATGTTGGGCGAAAGGCGAACGACCGAAAATGCCGGATGGTTGACTCACCCTGAAGATAATAGGCTGGCTTCAGCCTAATTAGACCCGGCACCTGCGTAATGCCTTCCCGAGTAGTATTGTGCAGCTGCAGAGCTGCCAACAGGTCTATTCCTCCTCCAGGATCGTTCGCTGTCCTGGTTCTCGTCCCCAGAACCATGGTAGTCCCTTCTGTGACCGAAGATACCGTCTCTTCCTCTTTCTTATTCGTCGTTCCAGACACTGAAACAATCAATTTTAGAATGTTTACTTAAGTAGCTCTACTTAAAAAATAATTTTCTATGTTTAATTAAAAAGATATTAATAACACAATGAATTATTATAGATAAAATTAGGATATTGCATTGATAAAAGTGATTAAAATATTCAGGTGTATAAAAATTACAAAAAATAAAATCTGAACTATTCATTTCGTTATTTTCTCACTTATGCATATTATCGTTGTTTCAATAACACGACAATCAATTATTTTAAAGATGACAATTCCATTTCACTTTTAAAACCTCTGCGTTCACGCTGTGTCGATCAAACAATTCCACGCTCTTCTAGTTCGATGCGTAAAGCCCCCCCCTCTCTCTCTCTCTCTCTCTCTCTCTGCGTGATAAAAAGGTTCTTGAATTTGTTTCGTCGATTATCGCGCTCCATTTTTTTTCTTTCGGCAATTCGATTTTATCTCCGATTACACTGGTTGACAAGGAAGAATCTTTCAGCAGAGTAACCATGAATGGCTCTTTGAAGAAACTAAAATCTTTCATCAAGTCAAATGAAAAGAACCGAAAAGGGAAAAAGAAGAAGAAAACGATCATAAGCAGTATAGACTTTCGGAAACGGCGGTATTGATCGACTCTTCACAGTCGACGCTCGTTATCGGCGTTTCCGCGCTTTTCCCCGTTCCATGAAGCTTTCAACCCCTTCCGCGAAACCATCCGCCCTCCCTCCCCGTAAACAGCCTGTTTTATCTATCGCATCTCCACCCTCTTTCTGTGTGCACGTGAAATCCATTCCGCCTCTGTCGCGTCGACTTCACGTTGATAATGATTGAAGTTCCGTGGAAAAAAGCTTGCCCGTCTGTCCACTCTCGAACAAGCCCCTCGGCCGAGATGGCTACTTTCGCGAAGAGTGACAACCCTTGACATTCGGTTACGTGAGACATACGCTCGCAACGAAGACCTGGTCTTCCCTTCTGACAGTTTTGATTAGCGATCGTTGAAGAAGAACGATAATGGCTAGAACGGATAGTATTAATACTCTCATCAAGTCTGATATATTTATAATAAAGTATTTTTATATTAATAAAAAACAATAAAATATTTTTGAATTGGTGTCGCGAGATATAAATGCGTTGCTTTGAAAAATCTACATTTTTCAAAAAATACAAAAATTGAATGAAATTAAAAATAAATTTTTAAACGTATTATTTTTATTGCGTGCTAATCGTAATGAAGATGTGAATATTTGATCTCGCCAATATTGAACGTGATGAGATTACAAGTCTTTCTAATGAATTAAAAATTAAAGATTCCTGTTTCTCCTGAATAATAGAAATGAATTAATAAAACAACGTTGGCAGCGAGGGATTTCAATCGATTCGCCGTGATAATATCGGAAGATGAAAGAGTAAAACGCGGGTAGAAAATGAATAAATCAGCACGTAAACGATGTTGGTAGCATCGTTTGCCAACAGAGAGGCGTGCGTCGCCAAGAGTGCGATTCGCTTAAATGCAGTCGCCGAAATCTAGAATGATATTTTTAGCCCGCGCTAAGAAAACATCTGTGGGAAGGTTCATGTCGATCATTTCATGTCCTCAAAGTTTATTTATGCACATATTCGTCTTCTGAGCACTGCACATTCATATACATTGTTAAATAAACATATTATACATCAAGCTAAGATTACTTCACATCAAAAACAATAGATCCTGTTTCTACGCGAATAATCTGATGCATCTGTTGATGTATCTTGGGTAAACGTATACGTCATTGCTCTTTGACTGTGAATACAGTAAACTTTTCAGAAAAAAGCTAATGCTAACAATGATTATGTCTAAAAACGTATTTTGATGCTAAATTAAAACGCTTAATTTTTATTTGTGATAACGCGACTAAAATATTCATATAAATATTTTATTGTTGCAAAACGATACATTAAATTATTAATTTATTATTAATTTAATGTATCGTTTTATTTTATTAAGCAATTGATTATCGCAATTATTGGCGATTACGCCACGAAGCTTCGGCGCTATTTAATTTCGAGTGGAGTTTACGTGTGAGTGCTTCAAAGGCGTGTCATTTTCCTCTAATTACGCAATGAATACGTAAAGGGAAGCCTTAAGAATTTCCTTCCTGCTTTCATGCTTCCGTTTTTGCAACGTGAAAGAGATACCCGTTACCTCATATCGCAGGGCTTTGGCAGCACTCATCGGACTAAATTGCCTGGCAAATTAATGTCCGTTGGCGACTTAGTTTCGTCGTCTAAACCTGTCCGCCTGTTTGCCAACGCATGTCTAACATACGAATTGCATTCATAGGCGTCATGTTTGCTGCGTTTTGAACTTGTAACTAATTAACACACAATCACAGTAGTAGTAGAATAGAACTGGAAATTAAATTGTATCATAAATTCTGTTTGTATGAATATTTATTTAGAGGGATATTCATGCATAAATTACTTCATTTATCTCTAAATAGTAGTTTCGCAAATTTAACGCTTTTATCATGTTACCGTAATAATATTTTGAATCACTTTCGTAATACATTATTTCGCGTTTTTTCATAGCAAAAACTGCTCTCCATAATTCGTTCAACGAACCGAAACTAGTCTTTGAACAACGACGCCTATGCAATTCGCTGCATGTGCGCAAACACACAAGAAATTTCACGTCGTTGGGTGGCTGAAAACTCTCGTAAGTGCTCTAAGACAGCGTGACGCGGGACGAAACGGGATGGAACGGAACAGTGGCAGACTGCCGGGCGTCGCGACGCCTGATATCGAACCGTACGCGGTATTATCGTCAAATTCATGAGAGAAAGAACAAGAGAGAGAGAGAGAGAGAGAAAGAGAGCACACTCGTGACACGTGGTGTCTCCCCTGGCACGACCGTCACCGCCACATTTTCTGGCATTCACAATCACCGCTACGATTTCATCGATAAGTGCATCAGTCGGGTAACCGATGCACTTTGATGGTCGTAACGACCTTGGACGTAATACATTCTTGTCGGGAGTGCTACTGTAAACATATTAGCGTATTAAATTTTTATTTTACATGTATTAAGTTACACAATACAATAAAATGATAATTAAAGAAATTAAATTATTGTTTTGAAAATAAATTTCACATAATTTTCAAATAAGAGATAAAAATTTTCCAAGATTTCTCGAAAAGCAGATTTTTCGGAAAGCAAATTAGAAATGTATGATAAATGATTTGAGTCGCTCTATGATGACACCCTGCCGATAATCATTAAAATTCGATTCTCGCTCTCGTGTCGAGCACAGCTTTATCTTCATCATGAATCGCGCCGTTCGACTACGAATCGTTAAATCGCACCGACTGATTGTCGCATGCCGTGTCTTTCATTCACGACCGACGATGAAGCGAGGCGGTACCGAATGCCAGAGACTGTGTGCTCGCGCGAATCGATAACACGCGACGGTCAAGCCGCGCGGAAACCAACCCGTCCTCGTACGGCGTACGACTCATCGATCGACACCTTCCGTTCCTCCGCGACCACCGGTTCCCTCGGCACGAGTCCCGCGGCCGGCTCTTTGAGGGGGTCGCAGCCCCCGGAAGTCCGGAACCGGCAAGACACACCACGTGTACAATGATGAATTTCGTTAGATACGCACGAACGCGCATTGTCGAATATTATACGCTCGTTCTTCCGTGCTTCACGTGTATTATGAGGCTTGGTGAACTTTTTTTTTTTTTTATCATTGAAATATCTTTTAACCCCGCGATAGGATCTCTGGGTTTCCGAGGAAATATCAATGGTATGCAATAAAAATGAACTAACTACATGGAAATCGTGCTTACGCGAAATCGTAAAGATCAGATTACCAACGAAATTCTGCTGCGCTTAAATTGATTAACCGATAAATGTGTATAAAGATGGCAATAAATAAAATACGCGATATTTTATGATTGACTACTCGAAGGTATTCTATAAGCAATTGTTTTATGCAAAAAATTTTTCACAACAAAATTTAAAATTCATAGATATATTAATAAATCAAATAAATTTTATTGTAATTTTTTTTTTTAATATAATCAAGTACTCACACTTGAATATTCTTTTCTCTTTCGTGTCTAAGTTTCCGATTTCTAACTGTCCCATCACTGTCGTCACAAAAATGAGAAGGCACCAAGGTGACACTGTTCTTTTCGCCACGAGAGACGACATATTTGTTTTATAATAGCAGCACGATTGTCCGTTCGCTCCTTAGCTTCCCATTATATATCATACTTAATTCAGAGTAAATATCATATAGCTTAATGTTCGTGTTCTCCGCGTTTACGTAAGACACAGCAGTAGCCGGAGAAGTAAATCTGTTGATCTAACTCGTTCGCTATTTTCACGACCCCATTCTGTCCACCGGCCACCTCGCAGCATCGATGATGTATACCGTGTGTCGCTTATGGCGGCGAACCGACATCGATTGCCGGCGAAATCTGGCTTTTGCTGCCATCGAGGGAGTTCACGATTGACTAACTCGGCATCGGAGATTTTTCGATCGCAGGCCAGAAATCGCTTGACCGGACGACGGTATTTCGCGGCGTCAGCGCGAAAGAACGACGTCTGGTCTCACACACGAATCCGTTGCACCATGCAAACGTCCGCCGTTCGATTTTCCCGGCGATGGATCGTCGAATTTCGTCGGTGCGGCATGAGCGACCACACCACCTCGCGCGTGCTCGTTCGATCATCAAACGGTCAAGGTCGCGGCTCTAGTTGGTCGACGACTCGCCTCACGCTAGAGTAACCTCCTTTTTCCTCGATATATTTTTTTTTTTTCGCACCAACGAAGTCCCGGAAAAAGCGAAAGTAGGGAAAAACCGAACGCCATTAAATCTTATAGAAAAAGTTTTTGCAATTTTAGCTTCTTAAATTAAATTATATTTTTTTACTGAAATTTTGAATGCTTTAAGAATTTATTTGTTTTTCTTTACATACTAGAGAGATTTATCGCGATAGTTATGCATCTGATTTCCTTTCCACATATTTCTGCAACACGTGTTGTATGCAATTATCAGTTAGTCGTGCGGTTGCGATTGTTTGCCGTGAAATTCAATTTTGCATTAAATCTGATTGTATTCGGGCATCGTATTGATGCGGAACGCCCGCGGTTATGGCTGCGGCGACGACAAGGCAGCCTTTAATGAAAGCAGCCCGCAATAATCGCCTTTGCAGAGAGCGTCATAAAGCATATATCGAATCACCCAATCTATCTAATTTCTTTCTCAATCACGATTGCTTTTACGCCGGCTACTCGCTCGATTTCTCCGCACTGATAGAAATAGAAACAATTGTCTCGATTTACCGTGCAATTATTGTCCGATATTCGGTTTCATACGAGAAAGAAAAATATATTGCGGCAGAAACGTATCACAAAATTAAAAAAAAAAAAATAGTTTTCTACGATGCAAATAAAAAAATATTGTTGGTTTTGATTATAAAAACACAATATTTAATTATGGATGAAATGCAAACGCAAGAGAATTCGTAGGACGTACTTTGCGATGCATTCCTAGAAGAAAGCACGCGCCATTATGCATGCAGGTATAACTTGGCATAGCTCATCTATGCTTGTCTGATGCTCAATATTTCAACAGCTGAGGAATCTGTCACGTCTATCCAATAAGTACATATATCTAGCGATATCAAGTACATATAGATACATAAACATGACATACGTCTATCACGCTGAGCGGCATAAGAATTTAACTTTATAGGATTTGTATTATTTATGTTTACAGCTAAGCATGCTAGAGGCGAATTTCTCATCAATTTCTAATATCTAATGTTTTGCGAGCAATTAAAGATATCATTTAGATGGTGTTCCGATCTTAATTCCACGATTAGGACAAAATCGGCATTTATTAGAAAGCAAAATAGCTGATTGACGTGACGCAATGCGGATGCTGGATATACAGTCGGGCTTGTACAGCTCGGATTGTACGAATGCATATTGAAATTTATATCGCGGATTATACATAGAGTGGAATAAACGCAAAGTGTTAGCGGGTGTCGCGGCCTCACGACGAGGGAAATTTAATCCTCAATTACGGCACGCGACCGCTTTATTAATACGGCCATTATAACTTCGGTCATAACGATCGAATAACAGAATACTATAAATAAGCCAATATACCTCGTAAATTTTATTGCCGTATCAAGTATCTCCCAACACGCACTGAAGCAACGAATCGCCATGTGCGTTATCGCGATCCATGCATATTAAATGAAAATTGATATAATTAAAACTGCATGTGATATTGCAACAAATTACTTCATAAAAAATTCGTGAATAAAAAATAATACGTTTTATTCATTAAATTTACTTTTCTGCTTTCGGAAACTTGAAGAAATTTTGAAGCGTTTTTTTTTTTCACGAAATTTAAATATATACACCTCGATGTATCTGATCTGATCTATCTATCTGTATCTGATGTTTCAGAAAAGGCATCAAGCTATTATTATCACTACTATTTATAATAGATTTATCTCTAAAAGAATCTATTATATTAGCAATAATCATGTTCTCAGAGAGATAAGCGTGTGTGATTCGATAAAACTTTAATAGGAAGCTATGCGACCTTATGTTTGCATAGCGAATAACGGTCTTAACAAGATGCGTCAATATTTGGTTACCAGTTTGCCTAAACGAGATTAGGTTATTTTCCTCGCTCTCGCATGGAGACCTCTCAGTCAGTCAGGTGTCGCGACTGCGACGCGTAAGGATAGCTAAATTCGCCCCGTTCTATTCTTAATTAGAGGTGTCGCCACAATTCTCTCTTTCTCGCTTGTCTCGCTCGATTGGCGTCTCCACAACGAAGAATTTCTTCTTTATGGCGTGTCGAAGATTTATCTTTCAGCCAGCATTGATAAGATATAAATACTTTTTAAGCTCTGATATCACTCTATATTCCACGAAAGAGTAAATGTTCATTCAATTTAACATTACGTTTAAATTTAATAGAAAATTCATAATTTTATTTAGTGTAGAATGTTATAAATATGAATAATGTTCCAATCTTTTTATGAAAATATTGAAAATGTACAATATTAGTACAAGAATGTTATTTTAACTCTGTTTATGGTAAAAATACAAGGTCGAAAGGAAAATCTTAATATTTCAGTATTGAAGCTTTATTGAATTATTCGATCAGCAATTAAATTCGTGTCACAGAATGATTCATTGATGTTCACAGGTGAGACGTAAAATCATAATTACGAGTCTCGCGTTATTTTCGCCCTCGCTTCGGTTCTTCACGTGTAAAATATTTAAGCGCCAATCGTGATACGCGGTGCTATCGATCAATTTACGTTCCACCGCAAAATCATCCTATGTATGTCGGTTATTGATCAAGCTGCTCATCGAGCCTGAGATATTTATTGGTACATTCGCAGATACTTCTCATTGTTGACAAACGCATTCGCAAATGGTTTCACACATTCGAGAATCGCTGTGCCAGCGCAATTACTGCAATCGTTTCTTCAAACTTTTCTAACGTACATTTAATTACGTTAGACGTTAAAGCAATAGTGAACAAATATTTAACATGTGATAAATATTACATCACAATAATCTATTGGGAATATATCTAAATATTTGTCAATACATCAAGTAATCACGCTTTAATAGCCACGTTTCAGTCACAATGCATTTTCTGAATTGACTGGATAAGCTGAAAGAATCGAAATTCAGTAGAGATTACGTATCATTGAGGCCACCCCTTTAATCCTCGCTTAATTAAAGGGGTGGCCGAGGCACCAGCTGTATAATTCGCTTATATCGCTTCTCGATTCCAGCGAAAGAGGAAAGTAACCCCGTGCCGCGTTCGTTATTATTCGCTTCCGATGATCACTTTATTTTTAGTCCAATTATAAAATTATGCGATAAAAATAAAAATAAAAGTAAACATGAGAAATTAGCAAACAGATTTAATTACGCGTTTTATGTGTAAAATTTTTGCAAATCTTACAGAATATTATAAAGTTTACAAAATTGGAAAAGAAAAGATTAAAAAAGAGTTGCGAATTTATAGAAAATTTATTAATAATGCAAAATTAAGTAATAATTTTCAAATGATTTGATTTGTGAAAGTTGGAAATATATTCAACAAAAATGATAAACGAATTCCGCGACGCTGACTGCAAAGTGCTATTATTTCTGAAAGTATGTACATCCTCGTTTTAAAAGGAACAACGCGGGCCGCAAGAAACGCATTTTCTGCTTCATTTTCTTGAAATAATGTTGTCAGTCAAGCGTGAATATTAAAAGCCGCAGTCTATTTCAGTAAAGCGTGGGCGAATTGTATAGCTAATGAAGGGTTAAGATGTCAGGTTTCGCGAAAAAAAAGGAAACAGCAGGCGGATAAGAAAGAGGAAACAAGGATGGATCGCGTTTTATGGGCAACAAAATTCGCGAAGCTTTACGAGTCGACTACTATTTTTGCGACAAGACTCGTAAGAGGCAGCCGTAACCACGACGCTGCTTTACGAGGCGAGACACCGAGACGAGACCCCGTGACGTGTTTCCAAAATGATGATTCTCCACGAAATTCGTGAGAAACGCTCGTACGTCCCCGCGATGTAAATATCTACGGAACATCGTCGCGCAGCTACATTGTGTCAAGCTACGAAAAAGAAAAACGCGCGTGAATGTCTGATCTGATACGTTGCAAGCTTTTAGGTCGACACGTTGATCGGGATTCGAAATTCGGAATTAATTGTGAGCTATTTCGGGGCTAAATTTTGATTAAAAAGAAGCATTGGGATGCTATTTCGTGTAGTGCCCGTCCCACGTTAAATGAAGATTTCTCGCGCATCTCCCCTTTAACGATTAGGCATTCGCAGTCAACGAAGGGGAAAGATAGCGCCCCGGGCTGTTAGCTGCTGCCGAACTTTCGCCGTCGTCTCTAGGATTAATAGCCGTTTCACCGGTGAAAGCAAGTTCATATATCGTGGACCGTCGCGATCAGGCCGGATGGAGTCGTCGTCGGTTTGACGAATCGCAACGATCCATAACTCGGCGCGTCAGGTGCATACGACGTGGTAATTGGCTGTTGGTTGCCGCCGCTGTGGCTGACTTTGGCTCCTGCCGCGGACGTGGTAACGATATCGTAAATTCAAGCGCGTGTCATTAACAATGAAACTAGCGTTCTGTTTTACATCGAGTGCGTCGCAAAGCGTGCGGAAATGGCACGTGCATTAAAACCATTGTCATTGCACCATCTTGCACAGCGTATTGCCGAGGACATGTTTGACAAGTATCGCCTCACAGTGGACGAGTCTTGATGTAACTGCATTAGAACTAATGAAATATACAACTCTCATTTAATATTTTATGATTACGATTTTTTTATTACAACCGTTATCAGGGCAACAATATAGTTGCATGACAAACTGAATTAAAGCGTCTATCGATTCGTACCATTAAAAAGATGAGTTAAGCGAGCAAGCACTTACATGAAGAACAAATGTTTATTTTAATACCGATAAAAATTTTTATTTTTCATGTGACTCTCATTTTTTCCTTTTTTAGAAACATTTATTTGGAAAAGTGAAATTAATTCAAACATTATCAAGTTTCCAAAGAGGATAAGAACAGCTTAACTTAAATTAATAAAATCGCTGTGGCTTCTTATGCAACTTGGAGCGGCGCTTGATAAATATCATTCCCGTATTTAAGGATTAATTGCGTCTTAAGTACACGACGGAAGGAAGGATTATAGCGAGCTCACGAGACACCAACCGATCGGTCGCGCAGCGTCTCGACGCCTTGGCGCCGCTCACGTATGAACCACCACGCTCATCGCGCACTATACACACCTTTGCTGAATAAACTGCACTGTAAAGTCGACCTCCTGAAGTCGATCAGTATTTATTGCGAAACTTATCCTTCATATATTGTACAATACACGCTATGAATCAATTAATGAAATGCACCTATGTTTAATCAGTATCGCGTCACGTTTTTTAATATATACAATCTGAAAAATATCAATGTTTTTAATTTATAATTTTTATAATTTAATATACTATCAAAACTTTTAAGATTACGTTAATTGTTTTCATAATCAAATATTTTATATTGAAAATAGATATACGAAAGAAGCACAAATGCTGCAGGATGTAACCTAAGAAAAGCACCGTGATACGGGCAATTATTCATCCCCGGTCTCTTGGAATTCGCAAGTCTCTACTAAGATAATATAGGGATTATAAAAACAGAAATGTAATAACTTTTATGTAATCATGTACGTGCCTCTAGAACGACGCCAGAGTGGAACGAAATTGCCCGACTGGAACAGGCGCCAGTCGGAAAAGTAACGAGAAAACGGAAAGAACAATAGAGAAATAAAGGAAGGATATAAGTGAGTCGTGAGATAGTTGGAGAGATGGATGAAAATTATTTTTCATTGGGATTTATGGTAATGTTTCCACTCTGTAATCAAAATTCTGTTCACTTGATTGCTTGACGCTATTAAGTCATCAAAATATATACATTATGTACAGTAAATACGTACAGTTTCTATTTTCTAATTTAATCTTACATTTGACTTTCAATGGAGTTTTGTATTTTTTTTATACCGCAGAGTTTAATTTACATAATTAATTTTAATCCTAAAGTTTTCACGGAATATTTATTTATATCGCATATTGGAGCAAAAGGTACTATTAAAGAAATACCGTTTTCGTTAACTTGTTATTAAAATGCACGCTTATATTTAATTCAAGAAGTACGTGATGCAATTAGAATCATTCATCTGGAAAAGTGATCTCAATTCTCTTGTGATGTTTATGGTTAATTTTCGAAACGCTACGCGTCGCGATAAATTGCAGCTGGTAGACATAAACTGTGCAATTATCCGAGATTTAAGACTGCTCACTTTTCGTTTAATTCGCGCGAGAAGCATAAAGTACAACATTAAATGCCCTAAGCTAAATGTGTATTTTGCTCTTATAGTACTCTGTAAATTTGCACTGTTCAGCATTCTTGAGCGACGAACAAACTTATTTATTACGTGCTAAAGATTCGTCATTCGATACGACATTGAAACATTGATTTATAACGGCGATATTAACGTCTAAATTCGCTGCAGTATGTGCTGAGAAATTAATAACTTCCGCGACGAATACGATGTCGGTCGCGGTCGTTGGATTTACAGATACATTTGCTGCGAGATATTTATACGTCTTGTCAACAATAAACGCACGCTACCATCTTTGTTGCTGCAATTCAGTGTTAAAGATGCGTAAATCTTTTGATATATACGATCACACCGTTGTAATATTTTTTACACTATATGTTAAGATAAGTCGCACGGATGTGTTCGTAAGTGAAGGTAAAGAATTGATACGTGCGAAATGAGAACAGGATGTAACTCATTCTTTCCAATGAAGGAGGCAAAGATATAAATTCTGAAAAGATTGGATCAATCATCGAAGCTAATACTTATTTTTCATTTTTTAACTACAAACTTAGGATACATAAATAGTATCGGCATTTTCCAAGTCGAATGTTTCTAGTACGAGCCTGATGTTATCAACGTCCTCGCACGAAAGCACCAAAGCACGAGCCTTTCTCGTGGAAATGGATATTTTTAGATAAAATTCTAGTAATGTAGCCCACGAGAAGAAAGGATTGATTAATGCATGAATCTAAAAATACGTAAGTTTATACGAGAAATTTACACGAAACCGCGAAAAGTAGACATTAAACATTTAAGTATTCTCTTCCTTCTTCCGTTCGTAAATTCTGCAATCTTTCGCGAAATAATTGTCTCCGTTATGAATTATGTATTGCCAATTATAAGCGCTGTTCGTTTTATCTACATCCATATTGAGTATTAATTATATTAACAATAGGTTTAAGTTCTTCATAATATTGTTTAAGAAACTTTGAAACGCCATATTTATTGATTTGTTATAAATAATATATATACAAAATTAACAACTTCGATAAAAAACAAGTATAAAAATAAGATAAAAGTATTGCAAATATGTAAAAATCTTTTCTTATAAATTATTAAAATCATTATTTTCGACGCTGCCAAATCTTGAACAATTTATTTACATTAAAATAGAAACTTCGGAAAGGAAACTTCGGACAATTCCCGACTATTCTTTTGCAATATCCTTCGTGACTCAGCTGTCCATTTTGCCGGCGCGCCTGCGTTGCCAGGAAGCGCACTAAGGAAATCAGAGTGCATTAAATCGCGACCCCGCGCAACAAAGCACAGAGCCGCGTATCGACAGTCATTCTCCTTTCGGATGCAGCTTCCGGCAAAAGGGGTGCGAAGAACTGATCGATAAAGAAGCCGGTGGTTGCCACCGTGGTGTACGACCGACTTAGAGGGAAGTGAAATACGCGCGAAGAGCTGCACTTTCGTAAATTCATACGAATCACTTCCGTTGCGCCGCTACACTCCACCCTCGTCATATTTAGTTAGAAACGAAATAAGGGTGACTTCGCCTGGAGTGCAATCCTTAAATCTAACAAGCAACTAGCACTGAAGTCGCTGGGAAAATTGCATTTTGACTTTTAAAAGCGTACGATGCTTTTAGACGAATAAAATATTGTTAGGAACATTTTATGTAATGAAATTTTTTCTAATTTATTTTTACAATCAGATAATTTATCAAAGAGAAATATTAACTTATCAAGTAGACCAGTATTTAGGGCAATTGTTTGTTAAGAAGTTATCAAGTTTTTAATTCTATAATTATATAAGTTGTGCGTTTTATTATTTCTGCTAAATTAAATCCAAATTCATTATCGTTACGAGCATTATAAGCTGAATCGAAACAGCAAACGTTATTCTGCTCGCTAATTACCATTTACTATCTAATTAAAAGGCGGGCATGTCTATACAGGTATGCCTGCACCTAATTTGAATTTTGAAGCACATTCATCGACCGACATATCTGCCAGTCATCATTTTCACAGTCGATCGAGGACAATCGACGAGCCTTTCGAGAACGTTGGAAATCCCCAATAAATAATCCACGAGATCGGGTTAGAAATAATTGATGCCTCCCTTATGAACGTATATACCGGCTCGTGTGTTTTTAGCGAAAGTAAATTACTCCGTAAACAATATTCCTCTGTTCTAAAATTGGACGAATACATATGTAATATGCCTCTACTGGTCAACCAGAAATGTAGAGTTCGAAGGTCCAAAGGGTGAAATCTAACATTTTCGGCGCGACGATACTTTCATTAATAAATTGAGATATATTGAGTGATATACGAAAGTGAAGTTATCGTTAAAACGTTTGCCAATTTGTTATCCTTTAAACATAAGTATTGGCGATATTCTTCCAAAAAATCCTTACCTTGACAGTCTAACGAAATATTTCGATACAATGAAAAATACAAAAATATTAGTATTATGTATTTATTATATTAGCGATTAAATATTAGAGGTTTGTCCTATTTAGAATGTAAGCTCGTTTCTGCAGGTGGCATAGCGTAAAATCTCAGTTTATTATTCTATCTTTCTGATTCATACTCGCGTCGGTGGACGCCGTTCAGGTTTGCGACTCTAATGCGATCAAACAGAAGACCGGTACGAAAAACAACCTAACGAACATACGGCGTCCTGCAGAAGTCCCGTCTGGCGGACGCATGTGGGCTGAGCCGGCAGCACGCGACCGCGTGGGGGAGCGTACAAAAGACTGGGAAATGGTGAGCGAATTGCTCATTATCGAGTAGTCAGGATGTGTGAGGGGGCGTCGCGATCCCGTCGGGATTTCACGGCGGCTCCTGGAGGCAGGCATGGTGGCTCCGTTTAGGAGGGAGTCCAGGAGGGGATGAGCCACCTTCTCTCCCTTCCCAAAATTGCGGATTCGCCGGGGGCGAGAATGAATCGCGCGAAAATTGTCTTCACCCTTGGTCGCCTTTCACCTCCCACGCTTTTCACATCCCTCGGGACACCGGCTTTCCGAGTCTCGCTCGTTCGAACCTTTTGTGAATCTTAAGAGCTGCCTAAGCTGTGTCGAGGCTCCGCGTTTCTGGAATAATCGGCACTGATTGTGAACGAGCGATGGTTCTTCAGAGGGTGATATTAAAGGGTATTAGCTGTCTCGATTGGAAGGTATTCGGGCGCTAAACTCTCGATATGTACAGTCGAGTACGTCGCTGAATATGGCTTTTAATTTTCTGGATTAATATTAATATTTTTTTCAACAGTATGTTTAACAAACAATCGATATGTGGCAGATATTGATGTAAGAAATTCTATATCTGTAATAAGTTCTGTATCTGTATCATTAATCTGCATTGCAATTTGCAATCAATTTCTCGCGTCTCGACATGCGCGCTTTAGTTTTTATAGCTCTTTTTTTCTATTAATTTTTTTCACGTAATAAATGAATAAATGAAAAATGCAGTTATTATTGTAAAAAGTTATAGAAAGCTTATATTATATTATCAATAATAATATATAACAAATGGAAAATGATTTCAGCTAATAATAAATGCTTTCGTAATTCTATTTTCGTAACGTTTTCTATTATCTTGAAAGCGAATCCTTAATTACGCGGCAATATGCTCCCTGCGAAGCACTTTCCACCTGTCCCAAAGGGTCACCATGACAGGAGCGTGCCGCTCGTCGGGGGAAAAAAAACGGAAGAAGACACGCGCGTGCCAAGAAGAATTAAAAAAAGAAGTAAACCAGGAGGCGCCGGTACGTTAATTCCCATGTGGCCCTCGACGAGTCATGTCGTGTGTAATATGTGTGTGCGTGGAAGAAGGGCGCGCCATGTTGTCTGGCCACCCCGCATTGCGCCAGTAAAACTCAGCGAAATCCCGGACGTAACCTACCCGCAGTATCAGTCCGTCTCCATTTCTCGTCTCTCTCGAAATTATCACCTCCTGATTCCTCGTAATCCGTGAGATTTTCTCTTCAGAGAGAGAGTTAGCACGACATTGTGGTACACTTTTCGAGATTTTGGCCAAATAAAGAGTCGGAAGGAGTTAGATGAAGAGTTTCGTGATCAGCTTGGTAATTTTGAGCAGAAATTTCTATTATTTGTTTCTACCATGTACTACAAAATGAAACTGAACAATAACCGGAACTGGAATCATATGATCATATGATCATATGATCGTTATTCTGGACCACATTCGTACACATTTCCAGAATAATGAATTACGATCTCTATCTAATTTCTAAATGCTGACAACTTGAACAAACAACTTGAAAACACAAAGAAACTTGTAAATACACGCATAAAAATGTTTTGCAATTATAATTATTTTTGTCATCTACATTTACAATTTAATTATTAAAATATATAACAGAAATTTACATATTCTTTATATGTTAAAAATTTATGAGAAATAAGATAATATCTTATCGTCAATTTTTCTCATTATGTTTTATCGGTCCGTTTCTTAAGTTGAAAATAGTTTGCGAAGAATTAATAAAATTTTTGATGACAAAAAATTAATTTTATCCAAAGAAATTATAAATAACTAAACTATTGATTAAAAATAAAGTAAAAAACTTAAGGTGATAAGCTATAATTTTACAACTCCGTCAATATATATATGCGTAAATCTAGATTAAGTTTGCCTATCTTTTACAAAAATATACGACCTAGATAGTTCTTTCTCGACCTCTTACAGTTCTTTCTTACTTCCTCGTCGTGTTATTGCTTTGACCACGAAAGATCGTAAAGCGACGAAGAAATGGTACCACTGGTTATAAATTAACTTCCGACTTTTAGAGAATCTGAACAGCTTCTAAGAAATTCGATATCAGCTGATAATAATAAGTTTGATAATGACAAAATTCATAAAGCGATTACATTATTCATATCACACGCACAATACTACTCGCCGTTCTCGTAGTATGCTAAATCATGTTATGTAAAAGAACATCTATATTGAAAGATTTCTTGATTAAATAAGAATCTTATCGTCAACTTTTCTCATTATGTTTTATCGGTCCGTTTTTTAAGTTGAAAATAATTTGCGAAGAATTAAATGACGATTGATTAAATAATCGAACTACTAATTTTTTCATAAGCTTTTTGTAATTTATAAAAGAACTATATTTATGCCATTAACTTGATAAAGATCTATTATTATATTTTTATTATTAATCTGAATACCCTTATATAAAATGCCATTATATTTTTTTTCCACGTTATTTTTATTTATGTATCGTTTCTTATTTGGACGCAAAATAATTTACTAAATTAAATTATTTCCCTATTATTACGTATTTTCAGTATTCAAAATTCGTACCTATCAGGCTTTTACTAACTACGCTTAATGATGAGCAGGAAATGTAATAAATGTGAAATGCCACTTGATAGGGATCGTTAAATTCGTTATCTCCTTATTATTTTCGTTGTATGTAAAAAGTAGTGTTCTACTTAGGATAATAAGGATAGCCTTGACATCCTCGAGAAAAAGCTGTTTCCATCATTATGTTACTCTATTTGCAATCCAACAGTTTGAAAAAAAAAAAAAAAAAAAAAAAAACACTTAATGAAACAAAAAGATGCTCAAGTATTCAGAACGCTAACTCAACATCCCTACATATCACTTCGAAGTCTTTATGGCACGCAACATATGAGACCAATTTAAATTTGCGTTTACTTGATAGAGACGTCATGCGTTGCCTCAATTTCCCACAAACTCTACGTATAAAATAATCGATCTGTTAATTGAAAAGCTCTTAGAGCTTTACGACTTTTGTTGAAACTCACTCAGGCAAGTCATCTTTTTCATTAACACTTTGTCATTACGAATGCACTAATTGATGAAAACACGTGAATTACGCGATGCGACCAACTGAAATTATTAATACGATTTCTCGTCGTAATAGCGTTTCGAACGTTCTCGAATTGCCGTAGTTCGCTCTTACATGGTACACCATGTAGAACGTCATATGGGGGTAGGCCAGGTGTCAGCGTATCCGTACGATCTACCTGCCTAACACCTGCCATCGCGGGAGGTGCACTCGTGGAATGCGCGTATTAATAGCATGTATCGAAGCGTATGTAAATACGTTCTGGAAGGAAAATTCGATCAAATTTCTATGTGGAATATATTACTAGATTAATTCAGTATAAAACGAGAATAATTTTTTGCTTTTTTTTTTGCAATATTGGTGAAAAGAAAATTTTGTATATGACCAAAACATGACGCGATGGAAAAATAAGTTGTGCAAGTCGCCGCCTGACTGCTCTGCCAATTTTCACAGCGGACTTAATTTAATTTGGATCATCATGAGCACAAAGAAACTGAAACTTTCTTAATTTGACGCAAGGAACTTAAGTAGGTCATAGTTGCGAGGTTGTCCTACGGCGCGGAATAATCCTAGCTTTTCGCGATCGAGCCGTTCTTCCTCCCCCGGTCCTCCGGTCGCCATTGTTTTTCGCGACCAAGCGAGAACGAGAGAGAAACAGGGCTTGAATTCATTATTTTCCGTTTCCTCATTCCCGAGTAATTGCATTCGGCTCCACCGGGCCGTAATTTCGTGCAGCCGACTCTTCCCCCGCGTTGTCGGGGCGCTCATCGCCCGGTATATGTAAATGTGCTCTTTTTTCATCGACAAAGTTCCAAGCCGCCGTATAATCAGAAATAAATCAATCAATGATAATTAGCTTCTGCGCTAAAAACGACTTTCGCATTTAATGTCAATTTCTATAATCTCCTTCCACTTAGCTTTTTCGACTGTCGAGACTGTAATTTTTTGCACATTACATTTTGTGCTATTTCTTATTTGGAATGTAATCCCGCTTCTTTTCCCAATTTTCTTGTGGTTTTCTTTTGTGGTAAATTTCCATTTGAAACAGATGTTGTCCTAATAATCTAATAGAGATATCCACATGGCGCCTATTTAAGACCTTTGATTTACTCGCCTCCCATCGAGTGTCTCAAAGGCAATAACATCATCATGCTATTCAACGTCGTTACGTCGTTCACAAAACAGTACACCGACCTTCGGGGCAAAGTCACCTGTTTCGCGTACTGCGTAGATAAATAATTAGTTCATACAGAACGACTCGGAAAGAAGAAAAAGGAGAAGGGCAAAAAAACAGCGATCTTGAAAAAAGCAAGGGTCGAGTTGTGGAAAATTATGATGAGCGGTAAGAAGGCTGCGTAATTTAATTCGTAGCGTTATCCGGGATTGTTATCCGCCGCAATCCATTAGATGAGCGACCGTGAAAATTTCGCTTGCCGGAGATGACGAAGATCGTCTCTGATGAGAGCAGACAAGGCCGTTCGAGGCCGTGGCTCCCGCTAGCGAAGCGAAATCATTGATCCCCCAGAGAGCCACCGGCTGTGCTTACCACCAATCACCTTCAGCTTCACGAATCTTCTTTTTATTAATGCAATAAGGAGAGAATTACCGCGACATGATTGCCCTTCCCACTTCCCAATTGAATAATTAGGCGATGCGTCTTGTGCGGTTTCCGTTCTGTTCCGTTCTTGGAAATCTTTTCCGAGATGTGCTGCTTCTACGGTGACTTACATATATAAATGCAAATGTAATATTTGCATTAGCATCTTAATTTTTATCTTTATGAAATGTATGTGAAGTTTAACGCACGTATTGCAAGGAGAAAAAATCAAACACGTGTCATTTATTTTGAGGTGAAGTTTAACGATAAACAGTTCACAAAAGTTAAATTTACTTTACGCGTTTGCACAATTCATTCTTCTCTTTTCCTCAACTGTTTTGCGTCCGTTTTGCACGAACATCGAGACGTGCGTTTTCGTCGTCTCGTGACAGGCGCATTCATATATTCGGAAGAGAGGACACCTGTCGCCAATCGTTCCGCATCGTCTCGACAGGATTACTCATATCGCAGACGGCGACTATCGCAGTAGGGGAGGAAATGGGCCGAGAAGAAGGCGAGGAAACGCGGGAAGAAGTAAACCTGGAAGAAGAATCGTCGCGGATATGTTTATTGGTTGGTGGAAGAAAAATTGCTCGTTCCTCTGGCGCCGCTTCACAAGAGAGCTCTGGGAAGAGAGAAAAATCGGCGACGTCAGACGAGACGTCAGGCGACGTCGACGACGGCTGTTGCCTCATGTAGAGCTCTCTTTCTCTGTCTCTCATTCTTAAAGTAGCTTTCGTCATTTCGCGCGACGCCTCTTTGTACTTTTGCTTTCGCGAGCTTGAATCAGGTCTCTGTAGTCGCGCAAGGTGCACAGAAATTCTCGTTGCTTTGTAGCGGACGTTCTCTTTCGGCCTTTGTCGGCGGAAGAGTTGCTCTTGGCCTTATGAGACTTGCCGTGCCTAGTACGTTTATTTTCGTTCTACGTTGTCAACAGTACGATAATTAGTTGGTAATATTAGCTGTTGCGAATTTGTAACTGTACCTTTCTGAGAACAAAAGCGTTATGAATCTCTTTTCAACATTATTGGTCTTTGTAATAATTAGATTAACATTAATAAATTCGTAATTATAAAGTTCTGTTACTCTTGGATGTAATTTTAATTATTGTTGAATGACATAACATTTTTATCGAATAAGTAATTATTATTATTAGTTGAGTAAGTAATTATTAGTTGATAATTCAACGTTTTATTTCAATTATCAATTAAAGATTATAGTAATTAGTAATGCGAAACGCTAAATTTTAATAATTATTACGCGGCACTCGCAACAACGAATTTATAAACGATCGGCAACTTACACCGACAAATATAGTTCCTTTTTAGACTCGATTTATCTACGCGACTCTCTTTCTTCATTTTCTCTTCTGCTGTCCAACACAGCGTCGTAGATCTAGCGTGGGTGCGTCTGTGCGGATTTATTCACGGTAAACGATCCGCGGTTTGTCTGGTCGGCGTCTGGCACCCCGTCTCGCTCGTAAAGTCACCGGAAAATAATCAAGGTGTCTATGATCGCACGTTTAAACGAATATATGTTTTTTTATAACGAGAGAAGTGGAGCCGTGGCTTCTTAATCGGGAGATTAAAAAAGAATCAAAGGGGTTTACTCCAAATTTTCGTTGTGTGTAAAGGCACGTGCGACAAATGCAAACAAAAAATAAAAGCCTGGCCCATAAATCTTCTAAGACGATTTACGCGCGTATAAAAAGTTAAGGATTTGAAAATAAAACGTGTTATAAGTGAAGATAAATTTTTTTTCGTAAAGAAATGTCTTTAACAATAATGCTGAATATTTATTGAATTGTCAGAATATCCTCTTCGGGAACATAACAAATTATACATTACGACCATGATAATTATACGATAATATTTTCGAAAGCGTCGTTACGTAGAGACTCGCAGTAAAATCAGACATAAATCGCTAAAAGAGGTCATGAAAAATATACGCGAAATCGATAGAAGTGGCTCGCGCGCGCGGATGGGTGGCATTTAAAATTGATCAACAGCTGCTGGGGACTCGCTGGATGTCTGCGGCAGGAGCATAAGCGGTAACGTCGTCGATCGAAGGACTTCGGCTTACGTAAAATCCTTTCCGCTCGATCGAATTTCCCGACCGACCGGTCACCCGGCGACAGAGGCCTGCACATTTGTGCGCGCCTATTACGAGTCCGCTTTACGATCGCCTCGTAAACGTCTGGATCCGCGAAATTGATGGACCACTATACGCGACGGCACATGCATGCACTATCGCGCGAACTATCCAGCCAAACCGCATCGTCCGGCGTTAAGTCTTAATGTGCCTTCGCGTGGGATCGATATTGATAATATTATCGTGCATCGGATGACAAATATTGAAGAATTGAATACGAAGGACATTAAAAAAGTCTTCCCAGAATAAGAATTTCTAAGAATAATGAACCATCGATCTTCATTATATTTCACCGAGACATTAAATAATTCAAACGGTATTGAATTTTTTAAGAAATTTTTTCAGAAATTTCTGTTAAATTTTGGTTAAATTTTCTGATTTTTATTAATGGAAATAAATCGAATTTTCGCTTGCGATGAGGAGGAATTGCGAGAGACAAGATTCGTTTTGAAAATGAAAATTATTTCTGGCAAGTTAATGGTCAATGACGTGCAGGTGTTTGACTGTTGTTTACCGCGCCAAGTATGATGCAATATTTTCCATTTGTTCGCAATTTTATGTAATATTGCGCGAAAACACTGTTGAACAGCATTGAAGAATTCATTCCTCATGTTCTTTCGCTGTCACTACGCCCAGAATAAAGGATTCACCTCGTACATTAGTGTGCTGGTGAAAAAGAGAATTTTACAGAGTAAAGCAATGAATTGCATTCTCCAAGTGCGCGCGTACTCGCATGATAAATCAAGTGCGCTTTGATTGCGGGCAAATTGGCAAAATCTGCGGTCTAAAGTTATCGAGAAAATAGAATAATGCCGGCACCGGTGCGCCATACGTTCGTCAGTTCCGCATAATATTCTCATTTCCGTGGGCGTAGATTCAATCCTTTAAATATTCTGTGCTAGATGGTCACCCGGCGATTTCGATTTTGCGATCGGCAGCGTTATTATTCACGGGCATCGCCGTAACAGAATGTTACGATGTTTCTGAGTTACGACCGAAATTTCCGGCGAGCGTGCGACAATTTCGTATTTTATATTTAAAAGCGTTGTACGCGTAGCTTCGTATATTGCCGCGTGTTTCAGTAGAGAACATGTTCGCGATGTCGATCGACTCTTTATATTCCGCGATCGCATTGTTTATATCGCATTGACGATATGATAAGAAAATTTATAATGTGAAATTTTTATCGGCGTTTTCGTTCTTATTCGAATTGTATTGCGTTCTGACTAAAATCTATTTAAAATATAGCTGAAGTAATATATAATAATAGTACAATATTCTTGTAATTATTACATCATATTCTTGAAACTCGCAAGTATTTGAAACGCGGCGCCTTCTCGAATGGCGCTTGGCGCCTTGAACCTTATTCCTTCCTTTTCATCATTAAGGTAGTACTATTAGTGCCAGCGATTTATCTCAGTTCTCTTAGCTGGAAGATCAGAGCGGCGCTTATCGCGTAGACCGTAGCACGGAGCAGAAATATTCGAGAGAGATGGAGAAATCGAGCGGGACGGACAAGGGAAAGACAAAACATCTCGGCCTATTTTCGGTCCTCCGTCCTATTCTTCCTTCTTTCCTCGCTATCTGTTTCTGCAGAGTAGCAGCTCTTTGATTCCAACCCTTTTCAGTTTGTGTATAAAAGATTCTTTGAATATAGTTATACACATATATAATTGCAAAATAATACAATCTTGGAAGTAATTGCAGATCGAAGAATTTTATTTTCCTCTAAATACAGAATTCTTCCTTCAATGTCTCATGCGCTACATGCACGAAACGACCTGATTCCTTGAGCGGGATACAACGCGCGATCGATTGACCGCCTCAGGGGCGAATAAGGGTGCTTGAGGAAGAGTCGAATCGGCGAACTTTCGACTGCGACGAATCGCTACCAAACTCTGCGGTTTTACAGACATACATTTATATATATATATATATATATATATATATTTTTTTTTTTGTTAAAGATTTTATATGCCTAAACTTATGATAATGTATACACTGAAAAAAAATTCTGGTTGATTTTAAACAATATAGAGACAGATTCTGGTTGAATCTACCAGATTTCCTACTAATACAACCAGATTTTGGTGGATTCAACTAGAATCTGTATGTATTGTCCAAAATCAACCAGACAGTTTTTTCAGTGGACCTTTTAAAATAATGAAAGAGATATATAGTGATGTATGATATATAGTGAAATTGATTTAACATTGCTTGACAATGTATTTATTAAATGACATAGTGATACGGAGAACGCTTTTTCTTTATTTTTTTAGAGATCCAGCCACTTGCGATGTTTTTATTACAGAAGAATACGTAAAAAAGGAGGACGGAAAGAAGCGGAAGTGGCACGAGGCAGCGTGTATCAATAACAGTAAAACTTCCCAAGCCGATGCGGATAAATATTTAGAAAATCTACTCTGCTTCATCTGATCTAGGCCTGGAAACAACCACATAGTGTATGGCACGTGTAATGTGTACTACGTGGAGTTGGAAAAGAGCGAAGATAAGTATATTTTCAGAATAAGAAGTAAAACTGCAAGGTTGAAATTGACGCAAGATAGATTAGATATTGCAATTATAATATTGTTATCAGCGCTTAATAGTTTTTAAAGCTTGTCAAATTAGCATATTATTCATAATTCATAAATTATTTGCATGTGTTCTTTTTTTCATTTATAAATTATAATATGCTCAACAAAAAATTCTTTTAAATAAGAATTCTCTCTCTTTCTTCACTTATAACATCTCTAAAAATTAGAAGAAAAATTGAGGAAAGAAAATTCTCAAAACCTGAAAAAAATTGCTAATAATTTTCACTAAACGTCAAAAGTGATCTAATCAACTTTTCGCAGACGAATGATTCACTGCGTTAGGCACGTAATCGCATCGTATTTCACGTATTCCATGTATGATACATTAGATTAAAATGATAAGCCGAAACCTACCCCAGCAATCTGCACAATTCACATCACCACATTGCGATTCCCTGTAGAACTTGATTCGATGAAGACGCGATACCTCGGTACCCTCGTTCCCCTCTCGCGCCGTCATGCCGCGTCGCTGCGCGGATATTCCGCTAATTATAGATCGACTGCTGTCGACGCTGCGGCGCGCGAGCATGTCGCCCGACGGCGACGAGAGCACGACGACCACGTCGAAGGTTTGGACTTGAACCAATCCTGACCTTCCCTGCCGTCGTGCCGTCATGCCGACCTACAAAATTGCGTGCGCCGTATCCGGCGCACCGTAACGGACACGGGCCATGTATAGTGTGTGTGTGACGTCGGACGTCGCGACCGGATCACGAATGGATTACTTCCCGCGCCGTGCCGCTCTCATATTCCGCATAATTAAGACTCGAGCTAAATGTCAGGAGTGCCGAGATGAAAATTAGACGGAAACGAAAATTCAATACGGCAATAGTGTCAGGCGAGGCGAAATCGTTCACCTTGAGGAAAAAATAAATTTGTGAAATAGATTTAATTGAAATTAAGGTCACAGATGGAAGAGCTGTCTCTCTCTCTCTCTCTCTCTCTCTTTCTCTCTGCCGGATTTATTATCGAAGCAATTTCGCAAGTAAGATTTCGATTGTGTAAGTCACATTATTACGTAAGATACGAGTTGATTGCATAATCGTAATATCGATAATGCGGCGGGAAAATAAAATGCCAAAAACTTAGAGACCAAAAAGCTAATTGAGCTATCTTTAGCAGCTCCCATTCATGCGGCATTTTATATTGATCTGGAGACTTTGTGTGTTTCAGTATATCTCCAGTTCAAACAAGCGACTATCTAAAATTCGCTCAGGACTAAAATTGAATTAGCGCGCTGCGGTGCGAAGCTTGAGAAGAAGAGTCAGTTTCACCTTTACACTACGGACTCTTTTTGCGCCGCGCATAATTATCGCTTTCCGGAGCGGATATATCTCACGTTACCATCTCTAATATTAATTACTGCAACATTCAATTAAGCAGTTACCATCGCACTCTGCGGATTCGGTAGCCAAAGCCAAAGCCGTATCGCAGTCGGCCCTCTTCCGATACTCTCTCCGTTACATATTCATAGCATGCGCACACATACACGGAGGCCCAGGTGCATTCGGAAAGGTCAGGGCCGTAATGAGACCTCTGAAAATTCACGTTGCGCCACGTAGATCCTCTAGAGCATTCGGACTCGTATGCCGATGCTCCATTCCAACCCAATTCCCTTTCTTTCATCATCGTCCTGGATGATTTCCAAGCGGCTGAGCGGAAATTAATATCCTCGAGAGATCCGAGGGTAGCAGGAAAGTAACTGACGAGCGAAAGCGCGGAATCGACCGCCCGCAGAAAGAAATGCGCCGGTGAGAGTGGATCTAATTTCGGCTTGACGGGATTATCATCGGACGGAGTTCAACGAGATTGAAGAAAATCGATAAAGAAACTTCGGTAACAAAGTAACTGAGGGACTGAGGGAAAGGGAGCGATAATAAGGCGTGCGTGTCTAAATGCAATTTCGACGGAAAGTTGGAAAGATTCCTTGTTAGAGGAGGGAAAACGCGAATTTCGTGAGGGATTGCCAAAAAGGAGCAGGATCGGCGATATTCCGCAATCAATCACAAAAGCGAAGGAAATTTAAGATATTTAAAAAGAGGCAAGCAACCGATAAAAATTACCGAAAAGCCTTTTATTTTTGAAGAACAAAACCGCGAGTGAAGATTATTATTAAAATAATAATATAAAATTATTATACTTAAAATAAAAAGTGTATTATTTCCCAAACGTCTGAAAACGAAAACTAATTTTAACAAGAGCTCGACGATCATGTCGTACCAAAGCCGAAACGGAGGGGGCTGCGAAAATTCCTTTCGCGGCGATAAAAGCCCCATGCCGGAAAGAAAGCGAGAGATGAAGACATCAGAGAGCAATCGGTGTCCCCTTTCAGCATGATCGTGTGTAAAGAGGCGGAAACGCGCGCAGAGGGAAAGCGCGCTGCGGCGGAGATCAAAGGAGAAGGAGAAGAGAGTGAGGCGAGGGTGACGTCGGGTGTCATCCCGATCGTAGAAGTTAATTTCGATGGCGGGCCGGCTGGTTCAAAGGGGGCCCGGCGCGCGTGGGGCTTTATCGCGCGCGCGCACCAAGCGAGCCGATGAGCCGCGAATAAAGCGAGGGGAAGCGAGAGGAACGAGCGTGTGGAAGAAAGACCGAAGGGACCCAAAAGAGAAGATATTCGGGCGAGCTTTCGGGTGTTTTCAAGGGGACGGAGAGGCAAGATGGCAGGTGCGGGTGATTGGGGGCGATCGATGAACCTCTCAGGAAAAGCCCTGGGGTGGTGGGTGCTAGGGAGGTGAAAGGGGGGGGGGAGAGGAGCGCCGCGGGGCGGATACTTCGAGGGGATGCCGAAGGGTGGTCGGTCGATGGGGGGGTGTCAGACCGGGGGCAGGAGGTCACACGAGTTCGCGTATGTACGTAGCTTTCTCCCTCGTGTGCATATCCTCCTCGTATTCGAACGTCGAGCAAATAGCGCGACTTTAGCACGTGCATGCGAGCGCGCGGGCCGCGTCGATCGAGAGAAAGGAGAGAGAGAGAGAGAGAGAGAGAGAAGCGGAATGAGAAACGCGGTTCGGATAAGACGCGGGCCTTTAGCGTTGACTAAAGATGAGAGGTCGATACGCTCCGCGCTCGTTCCATTGAGAATCTCTCCTTCATTGGGGATCTCCTCGCAATAGATATTGGAGTCACGTGTCTGCGCGGTGAATAATAACGACGATCTACGGTGGGAATCGTCAATCGGTAATTGCTTCTGCATTGCCGAACATGCGACTTCCGCCGTAAATCATGCCCACGTGAAAAATATATACCGTTTTATCTCGCTGGAAAATGTTCGTCCATCGCGATACACTTTTGCGCTCCCCTAACGCAAGCTTCTTTCTTTTCGCTAAAGCGATCGCGGGGAAAGCGATCCCGCTGAGTAATGTATGTATAATCGAAAGTGTTCTCAGTGGTTAATCTGCAATTTCAAGAATTCCCCCAAAGCAACACAATACCGATCACAAGTGGCCGAACCGGTGGGACCATTAGGAGCAATCAGAGCGAAAGCGCGCGGGGTCGAATTGAGCAGGATAAACGTTCAAGGAGACAATCGAGCCCGGTGTCCTCCTTGGATGTCATATTACTTATTGATTTCAAAGGAATTCCGCGTGGTGGAGGTTGCCGGCCGGCAAGCGCTCTTAAATGACGGCAATGTGGCGCGGTCCGGCTCGGGCCGGTCTTTGTCGGGCAGAATCGAACGTCGTCGGTGGGCGATCAATCAAAACCGCGCGTCTCACCCGTCTGAATTCCGCACGGATGATGTCACGTATAGTATCGGACCGTGTGAACATCCGAAAAGATAGCGCGAGAGAGCGTGGATCGGGACGCGTTGGCGGAGGAATCCGGCTCGGTCGAGAAGTCGTCAGCGACGTTGCGCGAGCGATGAAATTAATAAACGGCGAAGCGCCGATAAGCGCACGTTCCGGGGCGTCAACGAAAGAGAGGGGGAGTGCAGGAGGAGGGGGAGGGGAACGAAAGGGTAATGCAAATTAATTGGCGCGATTGAGCAATTAGGATTATCGGTAATCGCTTCGCGCGGCCCTTTGTTCCCTCCGGCGATTTCAAGCTTGGTTCGATTAAATCCGGGGGCGAGAGAAGAGGATGGTTGCAAAAGGGTGTCGCGAGCAGAGGATTTATGACTCGTGCGGGGACGCGAATTTCGGCGCGCGATTACTCGGCGCGGTATCTGTGCGAAATACCACGCGCGAAAGTTTCCTCCGAAAGCGATTAATCGCGGCGGATTCCCGGGAGCAATATTGCAGAAGATTCCGTCTTGATGAATTCCTGGAAGCAATACACTCCATACAGATATTCCTCGCTCGAGAAATCGTACTTATTTCTTGGCGCACGGAATTGCAATTCTATATCTTTCTTTGCAACGAACAAAAAGTACCTAATCAAAAAGTCAATAATTCATTTATTCATTAATTTTTTGCACGTACCGGAAATTCAGCGTTTTAGATTGAAAGTTTTAGATGAAAGCAATTTTTAATATCGAGATTGTAGCTTGAAATTTTGATAATTGTTTTGTCAATTCAATCTTTGATAAGCTAATTATTAATCTTCCCCCCCCCCCCCGCGACGGTTTTATCGAGGCCAACTCTAGCTTCGCCTGTTTTTAAACCCGCGCTTCATGACTTCGAGTAATTTGCGATCGTTTGTCTCTGTTAAGCGGTAAATGAGGGCGATAAAAATGATAATGTGGGTGAATAAAAAGGGAAGGCTGTATGCAACTGTGTTTGTGTATTTGCATGTAGCCGAGTCCTAGGACATTCCACCCGTTACGTAACCGACTCGTTCGCCGAACGAAAAGTGTGCGCGGAAAATCGATAATGATAAATGATAACTGCTGCTGCTGCTGCTGCTGCTGGAGAAAATTGTGTCAGCATGTTCGCGTAATGCATACCATTCTGCTTTCGATAGTTGGTAATATAAGTAAAAAATAGTCTCGTAGTTTATTATCAATTATTTTACAATTAATAACTTTTTCTTGTGTAATTATTAATTTAAACGCTGTGTTTTATTCGGTGTATAATTAAAAGCAGCATTTTCTGAAACCAGTACTTTGATCGATATTCTGTAAGATTCTTAGTTCCTTCTTTTTTTATTTGTCATCTATTTTTATGAAGATTAATGAAAATTCAGATCGGAAATTTCGTTGTCTAGCGGAAACAATTGCGAGCGCATCCCGATCATGCGCGCAAATTATCACGTGCATTAAAACTACACAAACAAGAGCAACGTAGCTGATAACGGCGTCGAGGGTGGAGAGAGGGAGAAAGCCAAAGGGTAAAGAAACGTAATGCTGCACAAAGTCAACGCCCTGGCAGCTCGACGCTCGCTGCATTATGCAACCCTCCCGAGCGACCAGTCTTTCTCTCTCTCTTTCTCTCCTCGCTCCACCACCGTTATATACGCATTACCACCAGCAACCCCACCATTACTGACACGAGCAACTACAGCAAGGCCACAGTGGCATAGCCATCTAGAACCGCGACCACCCCTGCAACTGGAGACGCGACTATAGTAACAGGCCCAAACCTATATATATTTCTATATCGGGGAAGAGAGAAAAAAAGGAGAGATCACGGCAAGCGTAACCGATTTGTTTTCGATGACGTAAAAATAAATCTATATCATGTTTAGCGTAAGAAATGTGAACAAAATTTCTCATTAAAAACAATCGCGCGTAAAATGGTAAATATGGTATAATATAGAATTATCGTGTGCAAATTATGACTTGATGAAAGCATTCGGAAGCATTTGTTATTGAGATATTTCAATTATCATAATTATAAGAGATATAATTCTATTGATTTTCAAAAAACAACTTCTTCTACGATTGACGAGAAGACTTAAAATTCTAATTTTCAAGTGTTTAAAGATCCCAATAGCCACGGAGCTGAAGATTCAGACGTCTAAAGGCTCTCTCGAGTATTCAAGGACACCACACGATAATTTAACAATCGATAGAGCCGTTACAGAACCTAATAAAACAACGCGCTAAAGCTGGCATCGATCGGAGAGTATTGATACGCTATTTACAACCGCACCAAGATTGCTCATATTAGATATACGTGGCATTCGTCGCAATCTTATTAATCTTACGATGAAAGAATCAATTCCTCTGCGGCCTAAAAAAAAAAAAAAAAAAACAATTAAAATATTCTTCATAAACATGCAAAAAATATTTCAATTTTCTAAGGAGATTCGACTTAACCAAAGGAGATTCAGATACCAAGGACACCGCGCGATAAGTTAACAATCAATGCAGCTGTTATGGCACCTAATAAAACCAACAACGCGCTAAACTCGGCATCGATCGGAGAATATCGATACGCTGTTTACAACGTAGCCGAGATTGCTACACCATCGCTAACTGCGAGCCGTTCCATGTTCCCGACACGGCTCTCCAGGTAGCGAGGAGTGCGAGCGCTGTCGGTGCATTCGCGTGGGCGAGGAGGCCTCTGTTGCAATTACGGAATTGAGATCCTATCTGGCCGAGTCGTGCCGTTGGAATCGACCCGAAGCTCCTGACGAATCGCCAACCTACTTACAGCGCGATCGAGATGGGACTTCCGACTGTGCTTATATCACGGCTGTCGTGAGAACCCGCCGTTAATCATTGTAATTTTAACAAAGCTTTGACAAATTTGGCGAAACAGATTGTTTATTCATACGAGGCTGTATCGAGGCACTTTAATATGCTTGTAGAATTTAGAGAATTTACTTTTGCGTTAAAGAAATTACTTATTATATTTAAATATCGAAAGAGACAGAACGTAATGATCGTTCAGTTTGACGATCATCATAAATCTTTCATTGTTATATATTGACTAAGTTCATTTTTAGATCGATAAACAAAGCACTGTTGTGCAGCCGCGTACTCGATATATCAATTTATATGGTACATTGCCAAAACGCGTTTCTGACAGGTGTTTGCCTGTCAGAATTAAATGGAACATGATTGTTTCCGCGAAAAGATCACTCTATAATATTTCTCAGAAGGCTTTTTGTATATATAAAATTTACCTCACATGCAAAGTATCTTATTATTATCATTATTGTATCGATAATATCATGTTAGATGAATTTGAAGCTCATTTTATTTCACCGAAAATTTAATAAAAGTTTTAATATATAAAATTGTACATATAAAAACCGTGTGCTGATAACAAGCTTTGCTCAAATATTTTATCGTAATTTTCATCTGATTATAATACACTGTATTGTCGCGATGCGTCGAGCAAGAAAATGCTCAGCGTACATCGAGCACATGGCCGGAGCACTACCCGTGACAGCAGCTGTCATATACCGACTGCACGAACACTATCATACAATTTCCATTTTTTTTTTTTTCGACATTGCACAACATCGCTTCTTATATAGATATGTATTAAATATCTATTGTCTTCGTCTCGTTTCTCCGTCATCTATTTGTGCATCATTGTCCTTGTGTTATGCTTTATAGTTTGATTCTTTAATTATAATACTTAATATATATTCTGTACGCGTTCTGATTCGCAATCATTTTTAAATTAACGAAAAGTATCTACTTATTTTTAACAAAATGGATCAATGTAAATTTGTGAAACAATTAAACCTGAATGTATTTTAATCAATTCATACAAAATTATTTTTAACTTTTTTATTGAATGCTGTCATAAAATTAATAATTTTTGTTTCACGTTTGTAGTATTTTTAAATCAACTCGTCAAACATAGTTTCATATTTTTAAGACGCGTTGTGTATTACATCTTGAATTTAGGTCAGACTATTTGAATAAGAGGGAAGGGTTGACCTGCATTTCTTTAAACACTTTAAAAGGAGGAGCTGCGCTGAATGCGAATAAAGGAAACGGATCTCTTTTCGATAGAGTGCATACTCTTCCGACGATAGGTATAGCGATGCTCTTTTTGCGAGACGTGCAGTGCTTTCAAACCGCAACGACTCGCGCTAGCGAACTGGTAAACACTATTAAAAGATGAAAAAGTTTTATGAAAGTTTCTTTACTCTTTTGAGCTGTCGAGTTAAATTTCGATAAACAGTTTTTGCGGATTTTTCTGTCGAGCAAAATAATTTTTTATAAATTATTTCGAAAATGGCAAAGGAATATTATTATTAAATAAAGCTTGAAGCCTGCATGAAATCGATAAATTATTCCACGTTTCTTTAACTGGCCGAAATCCTAACTCATATTTCAACTGGAAATTTCATTAACCGCGAAGCAGCTCGGCATTGCAATGCGAGCTGACGAATCACTAAGGATGCGGCCACTAGAATTTTTATGCTATGCCGACAGTAATTAGAGCTGGAACATCCGAGAGGTGGAACAACGCGTGGCCTGCCGAAACGGGCATCGTACGATTTTCTCTGATTACGTTACATAATGTGAGAAAGAGAAACGTGACGATTGCACATTCCACTCCTGTCATAATTATTACATTGATTAACACACACGTCTCTTTTTCTCTCTGCAGAATACGTAAAAAAAAATACGATAGTTATATCAGTGGCGATATCAGGTATTTCACGTCTCATAAAACTCTTCAATTTCATATTTGATATCCATATTATGGGTGAAATAAGTTTAATTAAAACAGAAAGGTAAAATAAAATTTTTTTACGATAAAACAAAGTTGCTGAAAAAGTATTCCATTTCAAGTCGAATAAAATCGACAGTTCCGTCTACGTTGCGGCTCACTTCGTACACATGGCAGGGTGTCCAAATATACCGGGCGGACTATTTTAAACTACTCATTTCTTCGAATTAAATCGTACGAGTGAATCAAAGCCAAGGCGAATCAAGGCCGCTAAATGTAGAATCGCGCGGAACGATGCCGAGGTTGCGATTCTATCGAGTGTATCGAACTTTAAATATTATACTTCAGTTGTCAGAGATGATACGTTAAATAATATCACTGAAAGTTTCCAGAGTCTTATCGGAACAATGAAAAATTAAAAAGGAGAAAAATTACAGAGTGCTGTCCTTTTAAATTTGATTTTTGTCGATTTAACTATGTGAAACGATAAACTATATATAATAAGTATAATATTTACAAAAATACAAGATACAAATGCATTTGATATGCGCTTATTATATACATACATCTACATATTTATATAGATATTGGTTCACGATACATGTATCGCGTTTCGTTCGAAGGGGGATATATACGCGTGCTGCTTCTTCGCGTATCTCCAAACGGGAGATACACATTGATGATACAGCTGATCTCGCCCGCGGCACAGAAATCGTCCAAGAACAATGGCGAATATAGGGGCGGCGTTCCGACTTAAGGGTCAGGAAGAGCCTCGAAAAATGCCGTGGGAAGAGCGCCGTGGCGAACGATTGCGCGTTTCGTTTCGCTGTCCGTGAACGCACGGACGTGTGCGTGAAGGGTACACCTAAAGGGAACGAATGAGAGGGTGTAGGCAGCAACGCACCACGTCATGCCACCCCGAAAAACCCTCGCGAGACAGTGCCGTCTTTTGCGAGCGGGCTTTGCGGGCGCGTAATTTCATCACGCGGGCGCGCACAGCCCGACAAGAAACAATTTCCTCTTCCACGAAGAGCCGTGTCGTTTAACGGGAAAAACGCCCACTCGGCCGATCGGCATGCATGCCACATGCAATTCCAAGGAATAGTTAATGTAATTCTGATGCCGATTTGATAAAGGCGCGGGGAGGAACTTTTTTTTTGGCCGCCGAGAGGCGGTTTCTAACGTCGATTTCGCTCTGGCTGAGCCTTTGTCTTGCTTGTAGCTGTTTCTGCGAATCAATTTTTGGAACGATAGAATTCAGTAGCATTAAGTAATTTGAGAAAAATCGTGCACATTTTTCCCGCACCAATTCAAAGTTCCGATAAAAGATAATGTTTCAATTACGATACACAATTATTTCGCTCTGAGACACTCATCTCAGCGCGAACGATCTGATATCTATGAAGCCAAGTCGCAGATAAATTTATAAGCTCGAGGGGAACACAGTGATTGTATTGTTAACGGGCGTAGGGCTGCAATAATGTAGCCGTCGTTTGTCACGTCTGGCGCCTAAGTTCGCACAAAGAGAGTTCTTACCGCAATATCGGTAAACGATTCAATAATTACGATCATTATTAGTCTGACGGGATATTGGCTGTCGCAATATTCTTGCGTGTCTCAGAAATGCGGGCTTTACGTAGAGTCGATAATACAATACCTCCTTATACATGTGTTGTTTCTATAAAGTTTCTCATACTTAATAAAAGTTCTTTTCGCGGAAGCGAAAAGTTAGTTAGACGATAGTTATCGCAAAAAATACTCATTTTTACATATTAAATAAAACATTTCGCGGTATGTTTTAGAATTATTATTATTTTTAGCTATTCCAGATTTCACACGACGCTCAAATTTAAACTTTCCCTAGAAATATCTTCGACGCTATCCGATTTTTTTCCCACTCAATATACATAATTTTTTAAATAATTCTCAAAAATAAAAGCGGAAGAGTTCCACATCTATGCGTATTGTCGCCTTGTGATGTTTTCACGTGTAAACTGTTATTACATCGCACGCAGAACGAATCAACATCTCCCACGGGCTTGTGATAATACACATCTACACTTCTCGAGTTAATCGCATCCAACAGCATTCACGTGCATTTTCCCTCTTTGAGCGCAAAGGAGGGTGCGACTTCGGAATACATTGGTGTGTGATGGATGCAAGGCAACTGCCAGCGCGTTAACCTCGTTTTGCTTTGTAATCGAAGGCTCTCCTTGAAAATCGAGAGCCATCCGTACGAGAGCCGCGTTCAATTAGATTCGAGGCACTCGAAAGCGAGACGATGAAATCTGATCGCGCATCTCATCGCAGTATAGATTACCATTGATACTTCATGTCGCGTGTACGTAACTAATTTACGAGGAGGTAAAATCGGGAAAGTAACCCGCGGTCTCGGGAGACAAGAACAAAGGGGATGGCGATGGCGTCTCGCTGACTCACCCTCGTCATTCGGAGAATTATAGGCGTCGAGTGTTCATCTTCTCTTAAAAATTCGGGGATTCTCCTCCACGGATGGATCCCGGGGAAAGTGGTTATTATTACAACGCGCTAAACGCGAGCACTAATTGCTTTCTCCCGGGAATAGGATAATGTTGAAAACGATGTTTTGACGCGGGAAGAGATTTTTCGACCATGATATAAATAGATGACGTTGCGTATTGTCATCACATACTTCGAATTTTTAACAGAAATGTCGAGCTGCGAACAATTATGATTGTGGCAGTTATTGATGCTCAACGCGCTGTTAATCAACTTTGATTGTTTTCTGTCAGATGTGCAGAAATGATAGAATTATGATGATTCTTATTATATTAAAACTGCAATTAAATATTGATTTTACTTAAATGTAATATTAAAATAAATTGAATCATCTATGACACGATATTGTTTTGTAGAAGCTTTATTGTCTTTACAAAGTTTTTAAAAATAAAAAAAAAACCATTGAATTATTATTGTCAACATCGCGCTACTTATTAATTATTAATAATTAAATGAAAACTATTAATATAATTCTCATTAATTTTTTGCATCTCAATGCGTGAGAAAGATGAGAGATTGAGAGGTCGATCACTTCGTTAAAATGTTAATACCCGCATTTTTGTATGTTGGCGTCTTTTTCCAGAATGTAAAATCGCGAGAGATGCAGTTTTACGAACCGGAACTTTTCTCGGCGGTCGCGATTATTGTACGATCACCTTAGCGTTGCAACGTTTGCTCGTTTCAGAAGGAAGAGGCACTTAGAAAAGACAAATGACTTCGCGAAATCATTAATTGCGTAATCGTGGCATTTCTTCGCTACATGCGGCTCGTGTTATTTTAGATTTCCCTCGTAAATAAGTTTGCGAAAAAATATATGAAGAAACGACGGTTTCTTTCGTAGCAACGACACTAATTTACGCGATTCGCGATCACATAATATTTTTGGGATAAAATGACAACGATGGTGCAAATTACTTTCCCGGTTCTTCAACTCGGCTGCCTTTAATCTCTTTAATTAAACGAATCAAAAATGTTTATTTATTTGCCAAAATTCGAAAAAAAAAGGAAACGCATATTTAATTTTTGTTTAATCGAACTTTAGTTTTTATTGCAACGTCCGATCTATCTCTTCTTTTCTCGCTCACACAATTGTACAATCTCTACTTAGCCAACCAAGCAGCCAGTCGATGGAGCTCGATAGCTCTTAGAAAGCATCTAAATTTAAGAAGTGGCACCATCGGTCCTGTTCTTCGATACGATTCCGTCGCGTGGCCCGTCACTTGTGCTTCCTCGTAACGGAACGAGGCGACGCGCGCTGAGAGTGAAAAGGAGCAAGAGCGATAGAGCGCCAGGCGTAGGAGAGCGACCAGGGGGTCCGGGGTCCCAGACCGCGTTAACCGGAACGAGGGACAGAAAGAGAGCCGAGAGGCGACATGCGAAAAAATACTCTCTTGGCACTCGGCTTCGGCAGACGACGAGATAAATAGCGTGCGTGGGTGCGGCTCAACGATGTCTACGGGCCACACGCCACGTTTCGGAGCGGATCAGGCGAGCGAGCGAGCGAGCGAGCGAGCGAGCGGACCGCGGATTCGTAAGGGGGACAGACTCGAGAGACAGAAAGAGAAGGAGAGAGAGGGAGAGAGAGAGAGAGAAAGGGAGAAGCAGAAGGGACGAGAAAGACACGCCGGTGTTACAGAGACGAGGAGAGTTCTTACTCACGTTTTAAGTGCACCGACGACGTTTTAATGGCGCATCAGGTAGGAGTAATGTGCGTCGCCCTTGCGAGATTGCTCCGCAGTCCCCTTTGATTGCCGTCTCGCGAGGATATTTATGCGTCGTCGGGATAAATAGAAGAGCGCGCGACGCGATAGGGGCGATGGATGCAGCGGGCATAATTAACGATCGAACCGCGGGGGAGAGGGACGCACGCTCGGTCTCACACGAGTGATCTGCGCGAAAACTCTCATCTAATTAGCGAGATTGTATGAACGCGGCGCGCTCCTCAACTGTAAAGAATCACCCCGGCGGCTTTCAAGCGGAAAAATAAATTGTTTATCGGGCTTTAATCGGATCGATTACCTCGACTTTTTGTTTCGTCTTCTGTCAACCTTTGGTAAACAAGATGGAAAGTGAGAGGCATCGATTATGAGCCCAATTAAAATAGATTTTACTCACTGCTTATTTTATTTGGGAAATCTTATTAAGTATTTAAATAAAGAATGTGTAATGGATCATTCACTGCAATAATCAAGTGAGAATGACTTATTAAGCGTGTTTGCTATGTGTACGATATTGTCCGGCATTAATCCGTACTATAGTTCCTGAATTGCCAATTATGAATTATTATAAAGTGCAAATGACTTCGGCAGAGCGCGACTTCGCCGAGACTGAGCGTATGTCTCATGATTTATATGACGTTGCATCATTACGCTCACGGGTGGCAAATTACAGGCTAACTATAATTTATAGCCAATAAATATGGCACGTATTGTGTGTGAGGCGGCTACCGCCTCAATATATTTCATAGCTGCGACATGACGATTTAACAATCGAATGCAATGACGATTAATATCAATCTTTGCGGAAAGTGCAAAAGAAACAGTCCCTTTCTTCATAACAGTTCATTTCGACGCGCTTTCTAAGTAATATTAAGTATCTATTGAGATTTATATAATTCATAAATATCGTTTGAGTTTTATATGCTTATACAACATAAATATTATAATAGGTTTACGTTTGATTTCAATATTCTTTCCCGATTGTGTGCAAAATATTTTCAACTGATCTTTCCTTATATTCCAATATTCCAATATTTTCATAATTTTCTATGCGATTCTGCAGAATGATTATTATCGCTGTATTATTAAGAAAATAAGCGATGAAAAATAAAGTTGACGTGTAGTTTCCATCCATTAAACAGAAATTACAATGCGCTTTATCGGTATAATTACTTTAGTGTAGAAACTACGTCGCCGAAATTTAATCATATTTAAAAGCAGTAGACCTTTTTTAACGCTTTGATCGTGTAGATTATTCAACTCTTCGTCTCGTCGCCGAACGGAAATTGAGGTACCCTTTACGTCACAGTTTCACTAGCACAATTGAATTTTGACGCAATGCGTCACGCGATAGTCGCTTATCTGCTCGCCTCAGGATCAAGAATGGACTAGAAATAATACGGCTCCGGAATCTGGATATTCGCGAAGGTATATTTGACCGTAAAAAAAATATTTTTATTAATTTCTATCCCTTTTATCACAATTCCTACGTTCGTGAAATGACAGAAATTATTTCAAGTGAATATCTCGCTCCCTCGATTAGTGATCGCGTCGATATCTCAAGCACGGCGCGGCCTATTCCGATATATGGACGCGTGAAGGGGTCTCTCGGTGGAGGAAACGGATGAACCTCGGGAATACCCATCGGTGCTTTAATAATACACGTATCTGCATACCGCGCGTGGACACGTTGCAGACGTACAGCGCGGCGTGCCGCGGATATTTGTCTTGTTTCTTCGATAAAAGGCCGCCCTGTTTATCCTTCGCATTTCGGGCGAGCCGACCGAGGTTCTCTTGGGCTCTTTTGTTGAATCCAGCGCGAAGTGTAGCTGATATATGGCCTCTCGGGGTGATCGTATCGTCGTAGATTTTCATGGAAATCAAGCCGCGCATGTACCCCCCCGTATTCCCGGATTATTTTTCGATCGTTCGGGGCGAATCGATCGTAGATTAATCCACCGCCGTTCGATCGCGCGAGATATACAAACAAAGTCCTGATTCAATTCAATTTGGTTTCGCAAGCCGAACGTTGGTAGAAATCGGCTTTAAAGATTACTCCCACATTGTTGGGGTACCTCTGAAAAATCGAGCGGGCGACACACCCAACCGGCTAATGCGTGAATAATGGTCCTATCGGGAATAATAAAAGTACAGGTTCGTTAATGTCGGAGACTCTTTGTACTGATAAAGAACAAAAGTACTTAAGTTTATTATTTTCTTACAAATCTTCTTTCTAAAATGCACAGCTGAGTGCTATTGCAAAACGAGACGCCGATAATCTTTCAATTTTTTAACATACAAATGAATCCTGGTGCGCGCAGAAATGGAAAACAAAATAGAAAACAATGAAGAAGGAAAAAGCGAATGTACACAATTGTCTTTGAATTAGTCAAATATTCGACTGAAACCAGGGGTAAACGTCTTCTTCGAACTGCAAGAAGAGATGTTGAAAATCTCTCATTGTCCATTTTTTAACATAGAAATGTATCTTGGTGCGCGGAAAATAAGAAAGAAGTAATAAAATGCAAATTTATTCAATTGAACGTACTTAAATTAAATCATACATTCGACCGAAACCAGAGATAACTTTTTCTTTGAATTGTCAATAGGGAAAAGAAAATCTATTCAGTGGCGCAATAATATAGAAACAAAAATTGAGAGAAATGTTCGTCCAGAATTTGTTAGGAATTAAATATAACATTGAGTGAATTGTTTCATTATGACATCATGAAGAAAAATAAGATTCGTCAATTTGTGAATTTGTAAAATTACAATGATGTTCTACTGTAATCATTTTGTAACGATTTGGGAAAATTAATACTTTGGTTCTCCATCGGTTTTCACTTTTTCTCGAAATCTACATTAATAACAAATTTTCTCTCGCGGAAGACGTGTATCTAATAAGGCTGTAAAATTGCCAAGTCTTATCCTTCTCGCGCGAGTAGTATAAAACTTTCTCCTGTCAAATCAAAGCATCTTAAGCTATTCCACTCTCTCTCTCTCTCTCTCTCTTAATGTTAATCTTGGTCTTGCACAGAGGCTAGTGTAGTATCGTGAGTCGACAGTATCGTTTCATACCTGGTGAGACGGCAAGCGCGAAAAAGGCAGCGGCGGCGGCGACGAAGAGTATCCTGAGCGCATTTCCCGAGCCGCGCCGTCTCCTGCCCGGCCTCTTCTGGGCGGCGCGACAGCAGCAGGAGTCGTCGTTGCAGCACACCCTCGTCGCGGAGTCGTCGGACGGTCGTCGGGGTTGCACGTCGAGGACGACGTAGGCCTCTTCCACTTCCCCGTAGGGCTCCTCCTCGCCGTCGGCGTCCTCGGGCAGGTCGGCGGCCGCCGATGCGCGACGTCGACGCGGCGATCTCGCCCGGCGCGGTTCGCCGGCACTGCGGTTGCCGCCGCCGCCGGCACGGTCGATCGCCGGCTCGTCTCGATACATGGCCTGCGGGTGCAGCGACGACGACGGCGGCCAGCAACGTGCCACCGGGGTCGGCTGCGCTCGTCAACGTATCCTGTCCGCGGTGCCCGCGGCTACACCCGCGCCAGTACTACCTGCGGCGGCCCAGTCTCTCACCCTGCCTGCGACACCGTGCGACCTGGCGACACGATCGCTGCTGCGAGGCATTACCGCGACCTGGACCGCCCGAGCCGAGCCACCACTAGTCACTGCGGGCGCACGCAGCACCAACCAACCGAACGAACGATCAACCACTGACTCCCTTCGGCTTTCCTCAGCGCCGCTGCTCTCCGGTCTCTCCGGTCTCCCGATCGTGTTCGCGGCTAATCACCGTCACTGCGCCGAGGAATGATTTCCGCGTAAGTGCGAACGACTTGGATGCGGCAAGATAGTCCGTTTCCGCCGCTCCGTTTTTCTTTTCTTCCCTCCGGATTTGTGCTATCAGGACGACGACCCTGACGCGCGTTGCTCCTTTCACGTGACACACGCTCCGGAGTCTCGCGTAAGCACCGTGACGCGTGACGCGCCACCGAGGGTGAAGGCCTCGAGGAATCCGCGTATTATATCCGCCGCGACGGAGGGAAGAAGCCCTCTAAACGAAAGCGCGCGCTGTGTATTAACGATGACACGCGTCGAGCGCGGAAGGAAAGAAGGGTTCGACCGTGCCTCTGTCCCTTTCCGCACCCTTTCGCTTCCGAGCGTCTTTGTCCCCTCGCTTTCTCTCTACCCGGAACTTGACGATGGCCCCTGCTTGCACGACGGGGAACGACCACCAAGCGCCATCGACACGTTCTTCCTCCACCCTTTCTGTCCGAAAAACGAACGACTGACTGACTGCAGCTCGTGCGTCGTCCGGCGCGCCTGGACACTACCACCGTCCGGTAGGAAGTGTCGGCTACCACGAGGTGGACACCTCTGCAAGGCTTTGCTAGCGGCAGCAGCGGCGGCGGTGGCGGCGGCGGCGGCGGCGGCGGCGGCGGCGACAGCGGCGGCGGCGGCGGTGGTGGCGGCGGCGGCGGCGGCGGCGGCGGCGGCAACAGCGACGTTAGGCAGCACCGGCGGTAGTGGTAGCACCGTAGAGGCGGTAGTAGCGGCGGTGGCAGCTGCAGCTGGTGGTGCACCAGCGCATCGAGCAATACCGCACTCCGCTCTACGTACGCGATAGTAGTATCAGCGCAAGTTGGCGGACAGACACTCAGTACTTTAACGGATTAATCGTTTTTTTTTTTGTTTTTTTTCAAAGGACTTCACTCCTTTTCTCGCATTCTACAATTCAGTTAGTGTCTCGCTGGAGTTGCGTTTGCAACCCTTTCACGACGGTTGCACGATAGATAATTCAACCCCTTCAGCTAGAGTCTCCATGCAAGAAGGTCTCCACTCTCTCTCTCTCTCTCTCTCTCTTTCTCCCTTCACGGCGTGCTCCGTTTCTGCTGTCGCAGAAGAGCAGACCGATCCGTCACCGTGAACTCTCGCTCACGCACTGCCGCGGCTCTCTCGCTCCACTGACTTAGGGGGTAACGCGCCTTCGCGCCGGCTGCCAGCGGGCCAGCAGCACGAGCAGCAGTGGCAAAGCTCTCTAGCACACGGCCAGCTACTAAGCAGCACCACGCACGACAGGCAGCCTCACGACTGCCCTCGACTGCCGTAAGTGTGTGTCTGCCCGTCCGCCCGTGTCGGCGCGGCCTCGCGCGCAGGCGGCGTCGGCGTCGGCGTGCGTTGAGCGGAACGGCGACGACGCCGTTAGTCGGCGGAGCTGCGAGCGAGCGGCCGGCTAAGGTAGAATGGTTCTCCTCGCTCTCTCGCTCTCCAAGCGACGGCGGCGACGGTGGAGGTGGTAGCAGCGCCGCCGCGACGCTCGCGACGACGACGTCGCGATGGTCCCGCGGAGGAGCGCCCCGTCGATGCCATCGGCCTGGGCGCGAAATCGATGGCCGCAACGCGGCGTCTGAAACACGGCACCCTGCGACCTGTGCCGCACGCCTTACCCCCGGTGCGGATATACCGGGTGTCCTATTTTGCGCCTCCCGGCGCTCTTCGACTTTGCAATTTTGCGAAAGCTCGGCTGAGAAATCTCAAAGTTCATGCGCTTCTTCCTTCCTCGCCGTTTCCTTCTTTGAAGTTTAACAATGATTTACAATATTTTTCTGGTTATATATGTCCAGAAGAAATTTTATACATTGCATCCTCAACAAATTTAGGAATGCAGAAATGCATAGAACAGTTTGAGAAGAATGTGTCTAATTTACATGTAATTCACAATCGTAATTTGCGATATAAGACACAATTTTTTTACATACAATATTTGTCTGTTTATCTTAAATATGTTAAACTTTTATATATCGATCTCTTTTAGAAAATATAAATCTTCAGTTCAGAATTAAAAGCGCAACATTCCATGCATAAGAACCGTGAGGATCAATCGCTGTAAAAGTATTATATATATTGCAAATATAAATCTACGTTTATGCGCTACGTGCAAATTTGGCCATGTTATAAAGTGTTATAGAAATATTACAGTAGTCGAACTCGGACGAGACACACACATACACAAATACGTTAAAGTACTGGAAAAACGTGCGGAAGAGGCGAGGTCCTGCGGAAGAAATTCCCTTTGATTTATCGGTTGCTTTTAGTTTCTTGAAATATGCATTGCCTCGTTCTACATGCCGAGCATATTGCTCAAAAGAAATGTACAATCTTCGATATTATACAAATTGCTTGCCAAATTGAAAAGCTGCTTAAAAATTGATGTATTACTTTTTCTAAAATTATTCATTATTTAATCTAGATTTTTGGATCAACTAGTTTGTACATGTTTGCTCACGGATACATTTAACGATAGCAGTGTGCAGTTTTTTTTCTTTTTTTCTAAATAAATAATGCGCGCATATGCGGGTAATAAGGAGTAATATATGCCGCGCCAATATCGAGTTCAGAGTTTGCGGGAAAGTTCTTCTTTTCATTTTTATCACATCGCGTGAATATGCATATAGGTGCACCGATAGGATTTTCTGAAACTATAGCAACCCCGTGTAAGCGCGCGAGGCAACAGAGCGCCGAGTGGAAAATGCAATACAGCTGCATTTCAACGGTGACGCGAGTCCACGTGCCGCTACGATGAATGTAGAACGTCTCTGTTTATGTCATTTTTGCAGGTAATTCGATATCTAAAAATCTGCAATATATTTTCAACAAACCACGCGATACGCTGAAATTAATAAAAGAACAATTTTACATCATGCTATTTTTACTTAAAGATCCGCTGCACGATATTTTTATGTGCATATTACTTCGTGACACGAATAATTCGATGATAAAATTATTATCTGCATCTGATAATCACATCTTATTCGACATATCAATGTGCTTTGCGGTCCGTCGAATCGACCTACAATTACCGACAATTTTCTTTTATTGTTTCGCACATTTTTGGCAAGGCTCTTGTTACGCGTACAAAAATCGATGCTTGCTAAGTGCTTTCCAAACTGACAAGGCTGTTCTTTTTAACTGAAAATTGAAAGACTTTGTGAAACATTGCCAGCAAGCATATATGCAATATTTTTCTTAAACATTAGACTTCTCATATGAAAAACAATTCACTCAATTATAAACTAAATAATAGCTTCTTTAAATGTTCATGTACAAATTAAAAAACAAGTTCACTAATATTACATACTGTTTATATTTTCATCGAAACGCCACACGATGTAATGCTAAAATTTTCCAATTTCAATTTTAGATTAATTAAAATACTTTGAGTTAAAAATGATGAGATGTCGAAATTTGTCTAACGTTCAAGATTGAAGGAAAACATGTGAGTATATCGCACACAATAAATATTGACGATTGCGGTCGAAATCGTGGCCGAATGGATTTTCCGGCTAATTTCTGGTTTCCAGAATTCACATGGGACCGTGCTGGCCCTGTCCCCTGAGTCAATAGACTCTCTCTCTCGCTCTCTGCGGCAGATGTGCGTATCGATTTCAGGATGTATCGTCGTATTCGCGCGTTTGTCCCCGTACAAATGCGATGTGGCACATCTTGCTCTTTGAGACAACGGCTCATCGCACGTACGTACTGTCTTCACGCTGTTTAGTTCCCGCTCCACATTGCGGCGGCGTCGGCGTCATCATCGGCCAGCAGGCACACGCAGTGCGAAGCAGGGGGTTTCGCAGAGACAGCACCTGGAGGGGCCACTGGGTGGCCGGCATCACCCTCGCCAGGTGGCTGCAACTTGTTGTTGCGGGACCCCGCGACCTATACGCGGGCCTTCCTTCTCCCTCTTTTATGCCCCTTCGTTTCCCTCTTGCGCACGGCTCCGCTATTCATGATTGATGATGATCATGCACTTCGCGCATGAGGAACTCAGATAAGAATTCCCGTTTTCGTGAAGAAGCGGAGGCGCTTTCCGTTTTCCAACCGGCGAATTCGGACGTTTCGCAGGGGGGCTGTGGAATGAGCGGCAAATGTTTTGAGTTGGATTGCAGCGAATTATACGAGTTATCGATGTTTTTATTTTATCGTTTTCCGTCCCTTTCTTTCGATTTTAATTTTAATATTCCATGTCCTTCTGAATTCGTCGCAAAAGTGAATAAAAATAGATTGTCATGCTTGAGGACGCAGAGTTCGAAGAAGGACAGCTGCCTTCACGCATCATTTACGGAACCCGCTGCCGCTATTCTGAGATGACACGTCCTTCGGACACGATGAAGACCGTTGTTCGCGCTGAAAGGAATGCGTGAATCCTCATGTCGCCCGATCTTCCAAAAATAAGGGATGTTCTCTGTGGAATACCTTTGGAGTGGCACGCGCGTCATTTTTTTCCTCATCTCTTTTACGGCCATTGACTTCTCGATTGGTGATGCAAGAAACGTTGTAGTGCACGACCTTGTCTTCTCTGCCATTTTTTACGCTCAAGATGTCCGCATGTATTTGTGATAAGCCGACACAAGCTTTTAATTTGCGATATAAACTACTTGGGCTGATAATTATTGTTCGCAAAGTCATCCGACAGCACATACGCTTTAATCGGGAAAAAGTCATGTTCTGTCGCGGCTTATATGTACCCGCATTGTCAGAAGTGATAATAAAATTGCATAAATTTTCAGCTTTTACGGTAAACGTATACACGTCGTGCGTGTTACAATAAACATTAATTTTGTAAAAATAACGATTTTTCTGTTTAGAAATCAACAATTCGTACGTCTCGACGATTCCGATATATCAATTAACAAGTTCCCCTTCAAAGTGCACTGTCGGAAAAATCAATTTATTTATTTTTCAAGAATCAATCAAAGTGATTCGCTCGGATGCCGACGGGCGCAACATCTCTGATGAAACAAAAATCTGAAAGAAAGGTACGAGAACGCATGTTACGGAACACACGTGAACGATTTAATTTCCGTTGCAGTAGCGAGATGTGTGTGCCTTCCGACATCGGTGCCGAACTGGTCCGCGTTTCGACAACCTGGAAAACAGATCGGGACCACAGGACAAGGGACGGCCGCGGGGTGGAAGGGGGGAGGAGACTATGCGTCTGGGGTTACTGATACAGAAGTGGGACACCCGCGACCGAAGGAGTTTAGCCCCCCCGCGCATCGTGACAACGGCAAAACTCGAAACGACGTCGTCGTCGGACTTGGCTTCCGGCCATTTCCCGACTATCGATCCACGAAGCGTTACGACGAAGCTGCCCCACGTGCAATTATAGTCGTATCGTGTGTTATAACACGCCGACTTGCTTCGCATACCAGGAACCGGGAGGCACATTATCCTCGTCGCGCAAGGACGATCCGTGAAATTTCTATGTCGCCCGCTCATCCTCGATTTTGGTTATACAAGCGGTAAAGCTGTTCGATTAGTCTTCTCACACTCGTAGATATTGCTTTCGTTTCAAATATTCATTCAAATCGATCGTATTGTTATTAAGCCATTAATATTTTCTAAAAAAAAATAACGCTGCAAATTTCATTGTAACCGAAATAAGAGATATTCCGCATTTGTTCGGCCAAATATTCTCTCTTCACGATCTCAACATATTCGTAATAACGGTGAAAAGACGTTTGACGTAAATTTATTGTAAATTATTGTAAATCTTCAGAATGTTGATATTAGTGTATTATACGTTATATTAATATATCGTTGGCTGCGTGGAAAAGAAACGCCGGGCTATTTTTAGCGCGAGATAAATCGGTGTGAACGACTCCAGGTGTATACACCGAAGAAACCCCTCGCGATTGCTCGCAAAACCCGTGGTCGACGAACAGTCAAACACGTACACGGCCGGAATCGACCTTAATGCGAGCGCAATTGTGGATTAATAATACCGCTGCAATAATGAAATTGCACGTGAGATACGTGCAAATTTGCATCTCTGTCCATCGACCCAGAAATCGACCCGGAATTCACCCAGCGCAGACAACGCCGATGTACCTCGCTCTTGCCATCGGTTTGCCAAACGAATGCCGTGCCGGTGGCATCACGAGACCACCACGAAAAATAAACCAGATTTCTCGTAATGCGTTTTCGGTCAGGTGTAAGGAACAGTCCGTGAGAGTCCGCCCTACATGAGTGCGACACGAACGTACGCTTGCACGTATGCGTGGAATCGATAACTAGGAATTAGTCTGCCCGGCTGTCTCCCAGAACTAAATGCGAACATGCGGCGAGAGAAAAATTGAGTCGATCGCCCCTCGGAACTGATACATTTACGCGAGTTCCATTTATTATACGCCTTGCAAATATCGAGGGAAATAATCGACTACTATTTACCGCTTCTTTTCTGAATAATAAAAAAAATAATTGCTATTCATAAAGCCCTTCGTGCAAAAATTCAGAGTAATGATTTCGTTTAGCGAGAGCTGAACTTCATGAACAGTGTTATTATTATTAATAGAGAGTCACGAGATGGAGGATTTCATTGTTTGTTTGTTTGTATGTTCAAGGAAATAATTCAGGATTCAACATGGCAAAATACTGATGAATTATATCTCTTGACATGGCACTTGGCAAATCTTTTAATTCTTAAAAAAATGGATGTTTTTTCTACGACAGAATATCGTAAATATTTTTAAGCTTTTTATTTGAATTCTTTCTTTCATAAATCTTATTGTGATTTCGTCAATATTTGATTAAATAAATCGAGTTAATCCCAAGGAGTCGCTTTTCAACCCTTAAATTATTTTGCATTAAGACACGTGTACAAAACTAATACGTATTTTTTTATTTTCAGTCGTTAAACAATCGTGGCTGATTAAAATCGCAGAGAAACAGTGTCATATAATGGCTCATCGGTCATCGCATACCGCACATATATCTCCTTTTCTCTTTCTCACTCGGCCTAACACCATATGCGACTAGAGGTGTTACGTCCATGATGGACACACGCGTAAGGAACACCAGCCATCGGGTGAAGGGCGGCAAAGTAAACGTGGCAGAACAAACGAAAATGTGCCCGCACAAGAGGCCAGCAGCCCCAGGGAAAGAGAGAAAGGGAGACGGAGAGAGCATCACTATAGCCGGTACCGAGGATCAATACGTCACGAATACGGTCACTACTATTCGTGCATACGAGACTGCACCCATACCGACCATCATATTCCGAGAACATTTTTGCAGGTTGTTACCATAATTATATAAATCATTCAGTGTTAGCTCTTACTTTTGCGTCAACGTACGTGATAGGATATTGATATCGCCATGGGATGACTATTCACCTTAGAAAACTTATATGCATAAAAATATATACATATTTATGTAAAAAGCAGACGCCTTTAAAAAATGCTTTAAAGATTGATAGTCTCTTTTTCAAATTTATCTACTTCTGCTTATTATTACACTTGGCCCTAGATTTCTTGTGACATTTGTGCATTATTGTGTATATCATCGATGAACCTTTTGTTCATTAATAATTAAAATATATAAAGTTGAAAAGAATTTTTTTTATATTGCAACAATATAGCGAGGTAGAGTTATTTAAAAAATGCACAATTTATTTTTGATCGTTATTTATCTAAGAAATAAACTTTTCTTTTATCTTAATTGTGATTTAGTCATGTACTTTTAAATAAGTTATATGTTATTCATTATAATAACACTTTTATAGTCGTCTCTTTTTCAAGCCATTCTCCAGTCGCATATTTTTATTAAATTATTTCGTATCTTTGATTGCATCACTTAAAGCTAATAGTTTTTTTAAGAAATGTATATCAAATCTGATAAGAAAATATTTTCAAAATATCGACTCTCTAAGAACTATGGAAATACAATGCTATAAAATATTATAACTGACAAATTATCCTGAGTTATCGCTGTTATACAAAATAGGAAGGAGTAATCAAATCAAGATTACATACGTAAATACTACTTTTAAATAAAATAATTTAAAGATATAGAGAGAAGTAATGTAATCTTAAGCAGTTATAAAATTCTTTTTATCAACTATTTAAATCTACTAATCAATGCCCATTTCTAGTCTTTGCTATAATCGATTTCTCGATTCATTGGGTTCTCAATTTAAAAATAAAATTGATAACTGACATTTTTATGTTTGAAAATAGATACAAAAGTATTTTCCTAAGTATATCTTAAAAAGATATTTTTCTTGACAATTTTATTGTTTGCCTTCTTCCTTAACATACGTATGATACATTCTTCACGGAAAATATTTTCATTCTAAAAGTAGAATCCTTTCCTTTCATTCTTGTTTTGCATTTTACTTTCACTCAAAATGTCAGTTGCCATATTTTATACAGCAAACTTTCCACCGTCGTCGTACTTTCAGTAAGTTTTATCATAAGAAACTTACTGCAAAAGCTTGCTTGATATGGGATTTTAGTTGAAGAAATCTTCAACCTCCGCTAATTCTCTCGCTCGTGCCTGTTGATGAGCCCAACGAGTTTCTGCAAGTTTATCAGTTAATCCCCATTTGTCATGGTAGACGCGTTGACCGCAACTTGGACATTTCTTACCCCCTTAAACAAAAAGGATAAATAAAGTTCTTCTTCTAAATCTTTCTATGTAGTGTAATTTAATATTTAAATAAAAATCTTTGTTTACCATGGAACGGGGGAGTCTTCATGTATGTCACGAAACATTTTAAATGGAAAAGATGACCACAGTAAAGCCTTTCGGCGTGGAAATCCGCATTTTCGTCGTTTACAACCTCTTCTGGATTTGCTGGCAGACATATCATTTTGCAATATTGGCAAGGTTCTTGTGGAAAAGCTTTTATGGATCTGCAAAAATCAAAACATCATAAAATTAAAAACAATATAGCAGCTAAGTGTATACTTGTGTAAGGATAAAAATTACTTTATTAGAAAGGAAGCAACTGTGTTTAATGACAGTGATGGTGTAAATGGCTTTTGTTGTGCTTGCTTTCTTAATGGTGGCTCGACACATTGTCTTGCTAATTCTTTTCCTTGTCCAACTAGATAGCGTTTAAACAATGATGGAAAGTTTGTATCAACATCACTTAAACTGCAATAAACAATGTAAATTAATAAAATTAGATTCTAATTTCTTACGTTAATTTTACAGAAAAAAACATACTTCATACAACTGATAGGATAATTATCTGGCACTTCAAGCTTGGTCTTGAAATAATACAAGCCCTGGTGCAACGTTAAATTAATAGAAGAGTTCTTCTGTTTCAATTTTAATTCATCCTTGTCTCCCAGAAGTTTCTTCAATGTTGTTATTTCTTCATAGCAGCAGATCAGAGGATTCTCTTCAATAAAATTTCTAATAAGTTTCAAAATTGGCAAAATCTGCAAAGGTAAGGATTTGTTGTCTTAGAATACAAATCTTAAATATAATAATCAGTTAGAAATTTAAATGTAGATACCTGTGCTTTGTTTAAAAAACCCTTGCACTCTTTTTCACAGACCTCTGTTAATCCATCAAGTAACTTTGTAGACAAAGTTTTACTCTTCAACTCGATAAATAATGGCGAAGCAGGATAATCTTCTCTAAACTGGATACACACAACAAGATGTTTGAACGATGTTTTTCTGCAAGATGAACAAACCAAATAAAAACAATGATGGAAAGCAATTTTGAAGTAAAGTGCAATGAAAATACAACACAAAATTTCCTTACGTTATTTCGACGCGGACCATGCTCCGTACGCAAGAAATGAGGCGACTTCCTTCAACGACATTGTGACAGAGCTGAGATACTTCGTGCAATTCATCGTCGATAAATCCCATGAGCAAGGACACTTTAAGGAAAGATGATTTGGTGCTTGATGATTCTGATGCTAAGTGAAAATAATTTGTGTGAAATCACAGTGCAACATAACTTTCAAACTGTAAACCGTGACCCCACTAGTTGTCGAATGTTATTTGTAAATAATAACACGACCAAATTTCACGTCAAAGCGCTGTTATTGTTACGTCACTTTATTCACATCTATTCATCAGAATCTTGTTAGGGTCGACGGAAAGACGGGCTAGGTCCGGAACTTTTAGAGACCTCGTACGGAGTAAATACGAAACTCCGAATTCAGATGTTCAAACTACCAAGGCTGCATTCCAATATTCACTGTCAACACTGAAATCTATAGTTCGCGTTACATACACCAGAGAGAAGACTGAGAGTGGACATGCCCGCATTTTACGTGTTTCTGTGGGCTAGCGCCTCTATGTACACAAAACGTGCACATTGAACTACGTAGCCAATGTCCACGAATTCCGTAGGTAATGTCCACGATCTTTTAGGTCTCTTCCGTGCTACGTCCACGACTTTTTGGTTCCGATATGTGCTATATCTACAAGTGTCGGTAATGCATACTTGTAAAATTTACGAATTCGTGGACATTGGCTACGTAGTTCAATGTGCACGTTTTGTGCACATAGAGGCGCTAGCCCACAGAGAAACACGTAAAATGCGGGCATGTCCACTCTCAGTCTTCTCTCTGCTACAGCATTTCAGTACTGGTAGGGAATACGAAACGCAGTTCAAACAAAAGAGGAAATTCTTCGTATTTGCGTGTTTGTATACGCATTTCAATTGAATATATGTATTTTATTATTATCCATTATTATCCATTTTATTATCCATTATTATTATTCAAAGAAATAATCTAGAATGTTAAAATGTATATTTCAATATTTTGCACAATTTTTTTGTTTAAAATATAAAATTTCAATACATTGTAGTAAAAAAAAATGTAAATTCTAAATTGCTAGGCCTATCTATTTTTATAGATTCCAGTATTATCGATATCAGCAGTTTTATCTCATATTTACGCTCTTTGTTAGTAGTGTTTATCAGTCTTGTGCAATAATAATTATATTTTCTTTTTTTTTCCCCCACAGAAAAAATCATGAAGCATAAAAACTGTAATTACCAAACGCTTGCGATTGATGGCGTGACAGTATGCAGGTAAACATTCTACTGTACACATATTCGAAGAATACACCTAACCTAACCTAACCTATTTATGTTTCCCACGTGTTTACTAGTGTGAACAAAAATGTAAGATTTGTATTGCTTCTAATAGAAATCAATATTTGTTAAGGAAGGAAAAGCGAAATTGAAAACTGCACATTGATAAGAAAATTATAACCTCGGAACTGACGTAGCACTCTATAGTGGTATGATATTTAATATATAATCTATTGTATATGTAACATTGTATAACCTGTCATACAATGAACCGATTTTTTATGTTTCAAGATTTTAAAAATGTCGCGAATAACCGATGCAAAAGAAGTAATTCTAACGAGTGACTCCACCGGGGAAAGCTGGGTTGCTGCAGTGTGGGATCCTCGAAATGGTTCTGTGCTGTCCACTTTCAGAAATACGTCAGCGCTCGGTCCCCGCACTCTTCAACTTGTCGGCGACAGCTATGTGTTAGGCGCCAATGTCACAAAACATCGTCTGCACGTTTGGCCGTTGAATAACCCATCACCCTTGGCCAACGTTCGACTGACCACACCAGGCAAAGTCAACGCTCTTACTTGCACACCAAATGGTTCTTATATAATCACTGCAGTGGGTGAGAAACTGTTCGTCTGGCAGATTTGCAACGGTAAATTGCTTAACACTCTGAATAGGCACTATCAAACCGTTACTTGTTTGAGCACCACGAAGGACGGTTCGTTATTCGCAAGCGCCGGTGAGGACGGACTGCTGTTCGTATGGTCACTTTACAGCGTGCTAAATAACAAGTCTTGTTCTCCCCTGCATTCTTTCTCGAACCACAGTCTGCCTATCAGAGATCTGTGCTTTGGTCATGGCGATGCTCGCGCGAGATTATACACAGTCTCGCTGGATCGCACAGCAAACATCTACGAGCTCGGCAGCGGAGCTCTTCTGGTCACGCTGGTTTGCGACGTACCGCTTACAGCAGTCGCTGTGAATGTCTGTGAGAGCCAGCTCTTCGTGGGCTGCACGACTGGTGATATATTTTATCACAATCTGCACGAACCACCGCGCGGAATCGAGCAGCATATAAAAGTAAGCGATGAGGAGCAGAAGAATGTGCTCAGAGCTCACAAGTCAAATGTGACCGCTTTATCGGTATCCGTGGATTGTCGCACCCTGGTGTCCGGATCTACCGATGCAGCGGTTCATGTCTGGGACATTGTCAGCCGACAGGTGCTCAGGACGATGGAACACAAAGGACCAGTTACCGCGGCATTCTTCGCAAGAGGATATGAAAATTTGTATACCTCTATTTTCAAATCTGGCTTAGAGATAGGTAATCTAGAAAATGTAACGAACAACGTTGAAGAGAACGTCAAAGAGAACGTCATCGGGATTATTTCCAGAGGACGAAACTCAGCGGAGATCCTGGATTTCGAATCCTATATAGAAGATAGCACCAATTCTCAAGAATCAGAGAAAATTTGGAAAAAGTTGAATAATATGAAAGAAGAGATTACGAGGTTGAAAAAAGTCAATACTACTATGTATGAATACAGTGTTAGGCATATCTTGAATAAATATAAATAAATAAAAAGTTAACTAACAAGCAACATTTCATAAAATGTAAATTTATATTTCATTAGTCATTTCTCTCTCTCATTAGGAATGTAAAATCGCGATTAGATCTTTAACGTTCTTCATTAATTTTTTAAAAATCGACATAAATCAATCGTTTTTTTTTAAGATATGAGTATAATAACGGAAAATATAATAGATATAGTAGATATAAAAATGTAATTTTTGTAAAAAAAATTATGAATTTCTTATACAAGATTATAAGAATAAAATTATAAAAACATTCTTTTTATCCAAAGATATTTTTCATTTCTAAGTTTTACTCATTTTCTATGAAATAAATAAGTGGAAAAATATATATTTTTCTGTTTTAATATTTTTTTTGTATATTTAAATGTTAATCACATATATTTATAAATTCAATAACGACGGACAAGGTTTTGTACTTTATTCAGGATTGAAATTTATTACTTTCAATGTACATACGTCATCGAAAAAATATATAACCGCAGAGGGTATATATTTATGCGTCTTTTGGATTTGACAACTGCTTTTTATTTTTGTTTTTATTATTATTAGTTTTATTTTTGTAATTAATCAATGATCTCGCAAATCAATTATTGGAGCTAAATGATTCTGGAATGGTTATCGGAAACGGTACAGTCTCAATTTTCAGAAGAAACTTCAAGAGCCATCACTGCTTGTCGGTGCGAAATAAATTTTATAAATATATATTTCAATAAAAAAATATATTTTATAAATGAATTTAATTTGTTTTAATTAGCCGTACATTCATTCATGTGAAACTATTGATAACTCATCATGTAAAATATAATATTATAAATAAAACCCTTTCTATATATATATTGAAGCAATTAACGTTCAAATGAAAATAATATTTCGCTATCCAATCCGAAAAAAAGTTTCTTCCTCGCAATGCTAAAAATTAAAAATCTACAGGCGCGATAGAGCAAGCTTGCTTTCTTGTCGTCTTTTCGACGCTTAATTATATGATTTTTATTGATATAAAAAATTACCGTAGCTGGCGATATCTTATCCTATATGCACCGACAGAAATGTTTGAAAAGCTAAATGTCAAACATTTTCTCTGCTCGAAATAAATTTGCGTGTAAACATGTGCTTCGTATTTGCGTCTATACTTTGTATCCATAGCTGCAATACACGTATACAATTAATTAAATAGCAAACTGGCGGTAAATGTTAAATACGGTCTTCATCGAGGCTCCTTTATATTTAAATTAGCCAGTGTACGCATACAAATGAAATGTTCACAAGCCGTACACTGTCCGTGGCAGTATCCGATAAATTAATCACGACGCAAAAGATTGTGTGTACACTGTCTCGTCGGAAGAGTCAATAAGTCACCGGTTCACTTAATTTTTACTTACCCGGTTCACCATCCACAATTTCAGCCGTGTCCATCGTTCTTTTATTTATTTCCTCGAATAGGATTTATTTATTATAGAGAAAGACCTGTCGGGAACCAACAGCAGCGCGTGAGACCGCACATACGAATCTGTGATTGTGTTTCTTGCTGTCTGGGTGAATTTTTCAGTATCTATTTGTAACAGATTTATATTAGAAAGTTAAAGATTCCCAATCTCTCTCTTTAAAATTGAGAAAGATAAATTTGCCATATATTTGTTACAATTCCTTCCATTCGTAATTCTGGAAGTTCGACGCGTGGAAGATGCTCATCGTGTCGGACAACTGGATGTTACAGGAACGGCGCAAAAAAGTGTCTGGGGCACGTTCACGTTAGGGAGATTAAGACTCGCACTTAGCATCCGGGAAAATGTGCCGGGAAAATGTCACGCACAATTATGACGCAGTAATGCGTCATAATCTGTCGCGCGATAATCACATCACGCGTATATAAATCTATATATTAACCAGCATCATCGTAATGCGGCTTCCTTTTATACCTACGTAGGCACCGAATTACTGTAATACCCCGGTAATTGATGTCGCGTGCAAAAATGATTCCAGGGATCTGTATCCTTTTCGTGATAAATAGGACTTGCCACGCGCATTAAATAAACAAGTTATATCGGGTAAGGGTCGTATTATATGACAATCAATTACATTATGAAGATTAATGTGTACATGTTTTCATACTATGTCTCCTACTAAATGCAGATTGCCACGTATATGGATGAGGTGTATACACGGAGGGGAAATTTTTGAAAGATTAAAACCTGTCGAGAGTATCGAGAAAAGGGGAGAAAGAAACTTTATTAACTTTGTTGTGTGTAAAGATGCCTGTTCTTTCGCAGGAAAATGTCTCTATGATGGAATTTTAATGATATATTGACTGTAAAACCAATTGAGATGATTGTCACGTAATAAGATAAATACTGTAATATACGCATCTGTGCGTTAATTTTTCTACAAAATTTGTGAAAAGTTATTAATAACTATTCTAAAAAAGAAGATTATCTCCATTTTAAAATTGACAGAATATCTAATTATTAATAAGTGGAATTAGAATAAGATACAAATATTTATATTATAAAAGAATATAAAGTTTTATTTCTCTAATAATTAATATATAGTTTTTTAATAATTAATAATTTATTTTTTATTTTTTATATTATTTAATTTTTTATTTTTATTTTTTAATAATTAATTTATAGTGTATTTATTATTTTTTTATCTTGAAGATTTTTAAATTATTTAAATCGACATTAACGACAATATTAACTTTGAACAAAACTAAAGGTATGTTATACAAATTGCGGAAAATACATTGGTCTCGCAAGGAGGAGGGGCGAGAAATGAGCTGGAGACCCTGCGACAAGAAGGTTGAACTGCGGGGAGGCTATGATCGGGTGGAGTGGCGCAACCCCGTGTGGAGGCGCAAGGTATAAAATCGGACGTCGAGTAACAGGAGGCATTCAGTGTCGGTGTGATTCTAAGCTTCACAGCATCGCTATTTAGAATTTCGATTACTGGCATTGTACGAAATGCAGGACAACCGATTTTTCATCCTCGTGATCCTTCTGGTATCTTCTATCTCATTCAATCGTAAGTCCACATCGCAAACTTACAATTAATTTAAAATATTTCCGTTTTAATTAAGCCAGTTGGTCTTAATTCGCAAATTTTAATCAAGACTCATGAGTGCCTGCACCTCTCACACCGTTTTTCCAAACTTGATTTAAAAATAATATGCATTTTGGTACCGCATTTGATGTAAAAATGTTGGTTAATTATTTCTGTAAGATATGCATAAATAAAAATGAAACTTTTGAAAACTTTTCAAATTAAAATCGGTTTATAAATTGACTATTAACTTTTATTCTTTTTTTAATTTAATCTAAATATTAAACCTGGATTTATATTAACTTATATAAATGTTAAATCTGGATTATTATTAGAATATTTTTATTTGAGCTTTGATTTCAAATATACGTAGAATTTTTAAAACGTTGATTCACTATCAAATTATCATAAAGACATTACTAGAAATTATAAATGAAATCAGTGATAGTAGGAAGCATGCAATCTAATATTAAAGATTGCCTTTTTTATCGCCTCGCAAACAATGTGTTAGTTAATTCATTTTCACTGCGAGCAAATTGCAACTTTGCAACTGAACTGCTGGATGCGGCAATGCCCGACGCGAAGTAAATATGAAGTAGGATGGGGAATTAATGTGCAAAAATAGTCACAGCGACACGGTGAAAAAAATTATATTAGATTCCCACAGGAAATCGTTAGGTGCTGTGTAAATTAAATCATTAGGGATTATGACGTCCGACCTCTGATGGAGAAACGTCGACGATGTTCCATTTATTTTTCAGTTGCCAGATGCTCTGCTGGCCAGAACTACGAATCCGCCAGAGGCAAGGAACTCGCATGGGTGTCGCATATTTGCATAACTTTTGTGTGACACTGCTTATATCACATGTCTTTCTATCGTACGCCTAAATTTAATTTTTTTAATATTTCAGATGAAATATACAAACATTCCTGCAACCGAAAACAATTTACCGATTTCAAATGTTATTCAAATTTCTTGTAAAAGCTGTTGTTTAATTTCTTATAATGCTTCTATATTGCCCATACGTGAGATTTCTTCAAATTAACATAAAAGAATTGTTGTATTTTTAGAAAAAAAATTGGAAAATATAATTAAATGATTACAATCTTTTTTATTCAAATAAACTTTAACAAAATTTAAATATTTACTTGTTTTATATATATATTTAAATTATTCACGCTTTTAGTATTTCTCAAATTTTTAATATATTTCACATTCAATTCTACATTTTTTGATGAAACAATAAATTATTATTATTATAATATTTTAATGTTTCACAAAGCATGTATATGTATAGCTGCACACTATATTTTACTTTATAAATATTTATTGTATAAAAGCCATTTGCATTATTTATTTTCATTTTTCAGGTTTTTTATAATTTATTATGAATTTGCCTAATGTTCCCTGCTTTTAAAAAAACCGATAACTTTCATCTTTTCATATTTTTGTTGTAAAATTGCCTTTTATAAAATATAAAAATAAAATATTTTATAAAAGGTAAACATAGAACAATTTCTTAGCATTAGTGCTGAGAAATTTATATTTATCTGCATTATTTATATCTTATATCTACACTAAAGATTAAACACTTTATATTATTTATATTAAACATTTGCTATGTGACAAACAATTAGTCTAAAACTTTATACTCTGTTATTTCTCTTCTATTACTTCATCCTACTTTTCTCTATTGTGATGACGCATGAAGTCGGGGAATTATATTTCCGAGTAGATTCTGAACTTATCCAATCAGAACTTGTAATAAATGTATGCATCAGACAAGCATATCAGTGACTATATATGGAATTCGAAAAGGAATGCGATAATTTAATTTTTAAGAGAAATCAGAAATATTTTCAAATATGGGGTATTCTAATTGGCCATTACGTTGTTCCAGACGGTCAAAAGATAAAAGCTAATGATAGGCGATCCGCTGGAATGGTGGCATATCCCAGACTCGGCAGAAATTCGGAATTAGCAAGTTTCTCTAGATCAAGACGTGCTTTTGGAGTGATAACTGTACCTCGCGCAGGACGATCTGATCCGTCGAGCTTGGACAATGGATATCGATTTCACGATTTGTCATCTGATGCCGATTTCGAATACTACTATGTGGATCCTGACAATTTTTTAGACCGCGATTACGAAGGTGCAAACAACTTCATAAAACAAATAGTCTTTCAATATTTTAAAGTACACTAAAAATTTATTTGACAAGTTATTTTTTGCAGTTTTAATTTAAAAAGTTACACATAAAGAAAAATTTCACAAATAATGACAACTAACAGTAAATTTTTTAAATTTTTTAAAAAGAAAGCTACATGATGCGATATTCGCGAGTAGTTATAAAATATTTTAATACATATATACGTTGTTACGTGGATATTATTTTATTGCAAACGTTTAATACACCACATCAAATACATCGCCGGATCAATATCTGACGTTGTTACTAATTAAAGTTTTACGGAATTGAATAAAATCCACGGAAAAATACGAATGCAAATGTATAAATTTATATGAAACAATGCAGCATTTCATGGCGTGCGTTTGCAGTTTTTAATGAGTCAATTTAAACGATGTTCTGTTATCCCCTCAGAATCACGTTTGTCACATTTAAACAAATGAGTGCATGCAATAAAATGTATATGGATATCATACATTTTTGTCAAGTAAATGGGTATTCATTTGTTAACTGCTGCTTTGTGCAGAGTATGCGAACAAACCATTTAAATATGCTGACAAAATGCAAAAAGATGGCTCCTGGTTGATGCCCTATCATGTACACGGATACAAGGATCTTCCTGTCGCACAAAAAATCGACGATCTTCGATCATACTACTCTGGTTTACGAGGTATGGATAAAAAGAATCTTTTTCCATTACGAATACTATGTTAAATTAACTGTGTAATTTATTAAGGAAAATTTTTAAAATTAATAAAAGTGACCAACTCTTTATTATATAAATTTTATTAAAAATCGAATGTTGAGAATATTTTAATTTTATATCAATAATGTAATATTGCACCGTATAAAAACAAAAAAAAAAGATGAATATATTCTCTATAATGAATATCGACGTCTTCGAATGTTACCGAAGGATCGATCATATTATTTTCGCTAAATTAAATATTCTCTCAGAATACTCGTCGCGGATGTTCAATAGATATCGACTGTCATACACAACGTCATATTCATTTTTCCTATAAAGAAACGAGTCGTGCGAGCGTCATGACTACATTAATCCTTAAATGCGAATAATTTAAGATGCTCCACGTGCGATCCATCTGCAGTGTGATTGATCTTCTTCCAGGTTCTCGAAATACTCAAGGTCAAGGAGGGTACACTCCAAGATTAGGCCGTGAAAATGAGCACGATGCCACGAATTTCCTGTAACTCGTCCATTTCGGTCTTCGCAAAATTCGACGGATGTTGACTCGACAGGAGAGAATAAACTTACTGTCAAAATTGTCACCAGGAACATAATGTGTGATACTTTTGATCGTTTCCTCATTTGCATTTGGCGATCCACCTTATCCTTGCACTTTGTACGCTAGTTATGCAACACAATACATAGTCTGCACTTGAATACTGCTGTTTATAATTTTTACACGCAATCCCCGCCCCGTTTCATCACGAATATCGGCTTTTTGATGAAAATAATCCCGATTCTAGAGTGGCTCTACCTGGATTTTTATTCAGAATAAAACCGACTCAATTCGTTGTTCATTTTCGTACAGAATGGAAATATAAATTTTGTTTATGCTGAGTTAACTGAATTTTTTTAAATATATGTATACAATTTAATTGATGCGTTGGTATCTAATTTTTATGATTTTGTGAGTACTCGTTCCAATCTATAGATACAAATAGATTGTATAAAAAAACTATTAATTAAAATTTGGTATTATTTATTGGTTGGTTACTTTTTTAGCATATAAATTGGGTACAGAAAAACAATACCACGATGATTTCAATGTTTCAATGCCTCCGTGTTATGTCTTTTTTTTTTTTAATCTCTAAAACGCGATTGATACGCCAATAAATGTTAAAATCGAATTTTGCAAATATAATACGGTGCCACGCATCATTTTCGCACGATGTGCACAACGATGAATAAAGACAGTACACAACCAGTGACTCGATGTATGTAAAATTCAATGATTTTATTAATTGACAAAGTGTTCATAATGAATATATCCATGTATAACGCGTCGGCGTGCGCGTAATCCGCAGCGTCCAGATCGCGCGTGTATATACACGAATGTATAATGTAATAACAAATATGTACACACGTAGAGAGTACGTAACAAACTAGTGATACACTTTGGAGAATGAATGGGAGGAAGATAATGGGAGGCGCTCGGCGTTTGCCCACGCCGGTCGAAGGTCCATCGTTTGAAGAAATAGCCGTGAACTATGTACAAACGTGTCGCGCCGAATTCGCTCTTCGTTTCGAATCATTTTAGCGGACTAGAAGAGACTTAGACTCTAAGATATCTCAAGCACACTCGTCCAAAATCACATAGTCACTGTGGGCGCAAGTGGCCGCGGGTAGTCCGGCCGGACAAGCGGGCAAGGCAGGTAGACAAGCATAGACAGACAGATATTCGATAGGTCGGACAGTATTCAGTGGCCGCCGATACACATTCTAGCACTCGATCAAATGCTCCGTATACTAATCTCGGTGATACATCGGCCGACGCGGCGGAAGATATCGATTTCCTCTATTGCAATCGCTTCCCCTTTTCCCCGCATGCTAATTCGCCGGATTCGCCGCTACGTGACAAAGGGAAGAATGATGTTGATTTCGACTGCACCCGAGGGAATTGTTTAATCACGACTACACGCGCGTTGTCGCCCCACGAGATGTCCGGCTCTGTCCATCGACGGTTCGTACGATTCTGTCTATCCGCCAAAAATATACGTCGACACATGCTAATCACTCCCTGCAGATTTTTTTTTTTTTTTTTTTTACATGCTCCTTCTCTTAATAATAATTTTTCGATAAAACGTTCGAAAAAAATCGTCTAGATAGTTGCTACACTCATAGTACTTTCCTAAACACAATACAAAAGTTCAAAAGATGCTTAAAAAATATTCGACGCCTTTGTGATGATTTTCAGACTCGATTCAAATTGTCTGGATTTAATCGTTGATTGTTCCTTAAGTTATCAGCTGAGTTTTGCGTAGTTCTCGTGACAAATCGGTAGAGATTATCACATCGTATCTGCTGCGCAAGCAGGCGACAATAATCGAGGCGGTTTGATTAATGACATTTTTTTTTTTTTTTTTTTTAATTGCCGTGTAGATTATACGATATATCTTCGTAAACAAATATCAGTTAAAAATTTTGATTCGATAAGCGGCAGTCCAGAGAGTTGCGCGATCAATATTCTGATGCTACAACAAAGTTCTTGATTGCTCGGTGAGAGCGCATAATACTGGGACGAAAGTTCTTCGATACCAGCGTGACCCGTGTCATTGCCAAAATTTACGACTCGTGATACGAAAGATAACTCGATGCGTTTTGGTAAACTCCACCGAGGAGCGTATACGGATCACTCGTTCGAATCGCGGCGTACTCGCGAAGTCAGTCCACAAGCGATTCCTGTCACGGTCAATATTATCGCGCGTTAATTGTCGTCATCCAATAATATCGGGTAATAACGGACCACTATGCAATATATATGTATAACGGAGAAGCGCTATTAACGGTAAATTATTGATTAACGAAATTAGTGCGCGCGACAATATGGATCGATGACACGGAGAAAGCCGCAGCTTTAGAGGGAAACGAACTCGTGCGGCGGCTGGATGATTCGCGGCGGCGGCGGCGGCGACAGTCGCAGATCCATGTCCGTCAGCGAGAACGCGGAACTGCCGTTGGCGGTGATGCGCGGCCCCATATTGTCGTAAGGCGAGCCGATGGCGATCTCGGAGGTGCGTAGCGCACGGCGCGGCAGGGTGGCGAAGCTGGAGACGTTGACGGTCGACGTCGCCGGCAGAATCGCCTTGCTGCCGGTCGTGACGACGCCGGTCGCGGCGCCGCTTACCGCGTGGACGGGGATGTCGAGGAGATCCGGATAGCAGCGCTCCGACGACGCGTCCTGCGGCAGCGACACGGAGATGAAGATGTTGCCGAAGATGCCAGCCGGCAGCACGCCGGTGGTGAATTCCGGCGGCGGCGGCGGGAACACGCCGGCGGGCGTGGAGGCGCACGGCACCGTGCGGATGGCGTTCACCGCGCTCTCGGCGGGCCGCAGCCGCTCGACGGTGACCGCGGCCGCGGCCATCGGGTCGCAGATGGAGCCGCGCTCGGCCAGCTCCAGATCGCCGGTGCTGCACGCCTCGCCGAGGCTGCCGTGGCCGCTACCGCGGTCGTTGCTGTTGCCGGGCGTCGTCGTTGTCACGGACAGATCCAGCAGCTTCTTCTCCTGATCGCCGAAGCTGCTGCTGCCCTGCAGCTTGATCTTCTCGCGCTTGCTGTGCCGCCGGCTGCCGCCGCACAGACAGAGCGCCAGCATCACCGCCGAGATGGAGGCGCACGCGGCAGCGGCGCCGCCTCCCGCCAGACTCACCCAGAGCAGCCAGTTGTCGCTCTGCGAGAGAGTCGGAGCCGTGTAGACTCGCGGAATCGCCACGTTCACCGCGTCCCGGGCGACGCCGGCGATGTTCCGCGCGAAACAAACGTACTCGCCGGCGTCGCTGTCGCTGGCGTTGTAGACCGTCATATTGCTCCAGCGATCCGGAACGATTTTGGACGACGCGGATTTATCGGAAGTGACGCTGCCGATCTCGGACGTCGTGTAGACGACGAGGGTCCCCGTGTAACTCTGATCGGTCGATTTGGTGACGTTGACCGGTCCGCCGTTCAATTGCCACCAGACTTCCGGCTCGGGATCGCCGGTTGCCAGACACGCCAGGCTGAGATTACCGTTCGTCTCCTCCTGTATGCTGCTCGCCAAAACGAATACTTCCGGCTCGCAGGCGAATTCGACGGGTTTCACGTCCTCCCATCTGCGACCCTCCAATCTTTGCGGACCCGAGCAGATTTGTGGCACAGAATACAGCTTGCTGGGCGCCTCGGGGATCAGCCAGGTGCGGAAACCTCGCAGTCGACAGTCGCATCTCCACTGATTGCCTTCCAGCGTCAAGGTTTTCAGCCGTGAGAGATTGGATATTACCGAAGCCTCCAGATACTCCAGATGATTGCCGTCCAGCTTGAGAAACTCCAAGCCGGTCAGCCGGGAGAAGGCCTGGCCATGTATCTCGGTCAACGAACACCGTTGCAGCTCCAAATTCCGCAGATGCTGCAGAGCCGGAAACTGCGTGTTGCGCAGAGTGCCGAGCGGATTGCCGCTGAGTATCAGGATGCGCAGGCGTTCGTTGCCGAGAAATGTGTCCGGTTCCAGGCTCGTCACATGATTGTCCGACAGATCGATCTCAATGAGTATCCTCATGTCCTTGAAAGAGTCCGCGTGGATGCTGTAAATGCCGGCGTTACGTAGAAAGACCCGCTGCAAATTCACCAGGCCGGCCCGCTTGAATATCTCGGCTTGCAGCTCGGGTATCTTGTTGCCGGACAAATCGAGAACCTGCATGTCCGGATCGAGGGACGCCGGCAGCGATGTCAGGCCGGCGTCCGGGCACAGAGCGGACTTCTTGCCGGAGGTCCACTTGCATCGACACACCGCCGGGCAGTCGGTCCAGTCCGGGAAGGCGGCCGCCCGTGACAGCAAGGCGAAACAGCCGGTGAGGAGGAAGAGGGCGAGTAGTATGCGCCCTCCTAGAGGGTGAGGCCTTGTCACTAACATAACACCGTCCTTTTATCGGTGTGTCTACCCGATGTCCGATCCTCCGTCCGGATCCTCTCTTCGCCTCGAGGCGAGAGCGGGAAGCTGGCTCCACCGCAACAGAGCGACGACGACGATGACGACGACGACGACGACGACGACGATACCTCTTCTCCGTTTCAGTGGCGGGCTGCGGAGCACGACAACAAAGGCCTCGCGTCAACATCTCGCCTCGTAATCGATTGTTTGTGTACTCGATACTTTGTGGTCTCGCCGCGGCGTCTCAGCGAGACGATTCGCGTCGCGATGGATTTATCGTCGCCCGTCCGTTTCGGGGCGAGTCCGAACGGAAGAATAAAGCGAGTGCGAACTGCTATCACTACCGGAAAATAGGAATTTAATATAAGCGGAAGAATAGGACGTCGGCGTACAAAGGGTGTCGCGCATAAAGGGAGAAATATTACATTGCTGGAATAACAGATAGCTCGCGGCAGATTAGAGCGGAGTCATTTCGCGAGCCGGAAGAGGCTAATGCAAAACGATCGTTTATCATTTTGATCTTTTTACTTCCAGCGAATCTGCGATAGACGAATTTTACACGCGGAAATATAAATGTCGCAACAAAATATGTAACCGTAAAATTAGAAAGTAAGTTTTAAAGCGAACAACGTGGTGCGTACGTCGCGCGCGGCGTCGCGAGCGAAGCGACAGGAAACGAAATTCTGGACGAGTTGTTTCTTACCCGAGCGTCTCGTTTGTGGCCGCCTGAGCGTGCCGTCCGTGACACTGAATGAGACCGTCATGCTCGCGCGGATGCTTCCATTGTCTCCCTCGGGAGTTTTCATTTCGCAGTCCCGTCCTCCGGACGTCGTTGCGCCCGCAGCACAGCCAGCGGTTTCTCCGATTTCATTCTGACGAAGCGAACGCCATTAGCGCGCGAATCTTATAAGCTAGCTAGGCTCTACTCTCCTTTGTAAATCTCAGGGCGACATAATCTGCAAAAAAATTACGAATCTTACATACATTACGCTCTCAGCGTTATCGCGCCGACATTGGCGGAATACTCACCCGCGTATGAAATATCAGGACGAATCCTCCGTTCGATCCTAGAGATTGCACAGTGGTGTTTGATATGCAGCTCGCATAAGTAGCCTCGGCAGCGGCGGCGGAATCGAAATCAGAAAGGGAGCGCGTGTGACAAGCTATCGATTATGCGAGCGATATGAATTTTAAATTCCGCCTTGACGCTCCTCGCGGTCGGCATATTAATCAACGACGGAATATGCCTGTCTCGCCATATTAATCGCTGAGTCCGCTAACGATGCCACACCGGACCCCTCTTCTCCCCCCCCTCCCCGGGCCACGGTCCGCGTAATCCACACCAGGCGGCTTACTGCACTTATCATAAATTAATCGCGAGCTCGACGGTGAACACAGTGGCGGCGTTCGTGGGACCGCGATTAGCGCTCTCATGGAACACGAGCGTCGAGTTGCGGCGAGGAGAGTAGCTTGGTGTCGCCTTTCGCCTGGCTCTCGCAGACGCGAACACGACACGGCTGCAGCGCCGTAATTAAGTTGGGCGAAAGTTTAGCCGTCGAATTGGCGGCGAGTAATAGCGGCAGTTTCAGTTCCGAGCTAGTCTCCGTAATCGCTGAACACAGCGCGCCGTCGCGCGAATTAGCGGCGTCGATCGCAAAACGTCGAACTTGGTCGTTCAAACGGAGTCACTCCTCGGCACTCTATCTCGGCCCCTTTCGCCCCCCGATATCGGTCGATCTTCCGACCTAACGAATACAGGCATCGGCACGGCAGCCATCGACTGCTGGCCCCAACATCAGTTTATCTCGTATCTCGCGTCGCGTCGTCAACTCGAATTAGCGCACGTAACAGGGTAAAAAAGATTCCCGCGGACGCGCTTAACCAATCACGGGACCGCTTACAGCCTCCCTCCGACCTTAAAGACGAGCGTACACTGTGTCTCGACTCTCCCGAAATTCTATCGAACGTTACGTGTCGCGCGCGGTAGTTTCTTCCCACGCGGTTGTCTCTTTTTCCTTTTCCCCGACCTAGAGATTTTTTTACAGACACTTCACCGACGGCCGCACGATTTCGCACGCGAGAGAAATCGATCGAAACGAATGACCTTCGCGTATACGAGTGTGTCCTCAAAGCGTCGAAACTGTCGCGGAGGAGGAACGCTTCCGCGCTACCTTCCTCTCTTCCTGCGACGCGTCTCTCGACGTCGTTACGCGCACTCGTCAGTGTCTTCCTCACGCGTACCCACCGCCGATACTCGATATGCGTCCGCTCTCTCACGAGAGAACACCCCCCACTCGATCCACGAGGTCGTCGACTGACATCAACGTCCTCCTCCAGCGCTCTTCTCTCCTCGCCTATCAATCAATTTTCCGTGCCGGCGGAATCACGGTGACGACGGGCATCCGCGCGAATCGTTACGGTCGGGATCGACCGCTGCTGGACCGTACGAGACGCGACGCGGCGGTCGCGCGGAGATCGCTCCATTACCGGAGCACCTCATCCCTCGCTCAGCCAGCTCGGGGACCGCTCGGGAGGGACACGCGATCGCGAACGGCGCGCTAGCACCCAAATCCAGGCCGGGTGCGCCTAATGTCGTATCCGGCGTTCACTATCACAGCGTCTACGACGATCGGCCGCGGAGAGCCGCAGATTTGCCGCAGCGGCCACCGACACGACGGATCTGTATCCGCGTATTCGTCCCTCTCTCACGCGCGCGGCGCCCTCTCCTCCGCGCCTTCCGCCCTTCGTCCCTCTCTTCCTCGCGCTTGCCCTTTTCTCTTCCGCGAACCTTCCTCCCACTTCGCGTCTCCCTCTTTCGCCCTCGCCCGCTCTCTCGCTTCCTCTCGCGCGCTCAGCGCACCCCCGCCGCGCTTCGTTTCTGGTTTCCTGGTCGCGTAGTCGTCTACAGGCAGCACCGTCGAATTCTGGGCAGCGGTTCAATGATAGTAATATCTTCCCCCTGTCCGCCCCTCCTGCTCCTTCAGCAATCTTCGGCGAATCCTTTCTTCGCGGTGTGCTTTGTGCGCTCTCTCTCTCCCTCTCTCTCTCTCTCTCTCTCGCGAGGCAAGGATTTCGGTGAGAGGATTATTCAGCGTGCATCAGCGGTCACGGCAAGGACACAGAAGGGACGATGGAGGCGCGGCGGAACGGCATTCACTGGAAGCTGATGATGGGCTGACCGGTGCAGGCGCGCAGCTACATCGTCGAAGGAAAATCGATTTTCTCTCTCCGAACGGCCGAGACGTTAAAAGACTACGTCGAGCTTTGATCGTCGAGGCTGGGATTAACCGGGTTTCGCTCGGTGAATTCTACGTTATCGACTCCAGACACACACTTCTCATACCTACCAGTCCGGGTCTGCGAACTTCAATATCGCGGTCTGACCTATCAGCGGCATCGCTACTTTGTTGGCGGCTTACGCCGTAACAACACCGGAGCGCCGACTGTTGTTTAAGTAACAAAATCCACGAGGGAGGAGAGGGGAATCGATGACAGTAGGATGGGAGAACGGATCCTAATTGGTGAACTTGATAAAGGAATTCGACGAGACTCGCCAAAGTGCGGCTTACTCCGTGTATCCAAGCTTTATTACAAGACAATGCCGGGATATCGGCGGGGTGGCTATTGTTAGGACAGCGGATTCCGCGATAAGAGTAGGAAAGCAGTCAATTTCTTCGTGGGATGAAAACTAATTAACAGGTGGAGGCAAGAATCGAGCAAAGTTGCCGGAAAGCGTCTCGTGTTCTGCATTTTCAAGCTTTTATTACAAGAATATAGTATAAACTTTCGCTCGATAGCGCGCTCCGTCGCGCATGAATTTTTATACATATAATTGCATCTCTCAACCCCTCGCGCAGGCCACGATAGTCATAGCTTTTTTTCGATAGTTTACCGATATATGTATAATAATAGATCTTACGATTAGCTTATCTCGTCTAACTTGTGATCTATAGGTATATCTGGTTTTTTTTTCTTCTGGTTTAACTGGAAACATACTTGGCAATTCACGTCTAATAAGTACAACGAAGCATTTTTTTTTCTTAATTTTGACCTCGACGCCGACGTGGGCGTCGTCGGTCGCTTTCTCTGCGCGTTCTACCTGTCGCAATTAATTTTTTTTTTTTTTTGTGACCCGGCGTCACCCGCCCGTAATTGATATGTCAATTTTTTCCTTACAGCGAAAGAAGTTCCAGCTCGTTCCGGGGAAAAGCGTAGTTACTGCAAACGTCGACCTCATGGCAGTACTGGGTATTATTTCCAGCTATTGGCTGGAACATGAAAAGATAGATAACGGAAGAGTTTAATACAGTTAGAGAGATCTATAATTTTCTACAAGCTCCGATAGCTCCTAGGCAAGAAGATTAAAATGATGATTCACTAATGATTTTCATAATTTCAAAGTAAATGAGACTTTGTACGTACGTTTTCTATGATTTTATGACTAATATTATTTTTGCGATAATTGGAACGTGGCGGTCAGCCATTTAAGACTATTTTGTGATTTTAGAAATAAAAAGATTTTTCGTTTTATAAAATTGATTTATCATATGTTATATATATAAATTTATTGTTCATATACTCGTACATATCATCGGAGATAAGCATAATTTTGTCGTTAATTAATTAGTAATAAAAGTTTTTAATATTTTACTACATTAAAATAATAGCAGACAACTATTTAAGTTGTTTTAGATCATTGTTTGTAATAATCAATATTCTGTCAGCTAGCGGCAGACTTTTAAATTAAAGGAAAGCACTTAATATAAATATGTTAATTTTGCAGATAATTTTATAAGTGCTAAAATAGCGTGAGTGATAAAATGTTTTTAAGATTTAAATAGTTGTCCGCGATTTTTGGTGCGAGATTATAAAATGTGACAAATATTCATTCATTATTCATAATGTAAGAAAAAAGTTGATTTAAAATTATCTTACAGATATTTCGTAAATCTCAGGTATAAGTTTAATATTCGAACATACAGATACGCGACATATTTCAGATATAAGTTTAACATTCAAACAATCCAATTTACGAAATAAAATTACTTTCTATTGTAGATATTATAAACGGTTCTTAAGTAGCTGGCCGCCATTGTGTATCCGAAAATTTTGCATAATACCTTTGTAATATATGTCCCTGTTCATCGTCGGACAATTCTTCGGACCCTAAACACGTGGTATGAAGATTAGCACAATTATTTTTGCAACAGAGGGGGATGCATTCTACGCTATTATGGCGTACCTGAACATTAAAATCAATGTTCGTCCGAACGGGACGATGATGAAGCGGTTGCGGTGGTCTAAAGTTATTTGCAAGCGGCGCGTTTGGCTGCTTTTCGTCCCCTTGCATTAATAATCTCAGGGCGTGCAGCTGCAATAATTACGAAAATAAGAATTATGAGACGTATTTAATGTAATAAGTAGCGGAAAGAAAATTTAATATATATATATTTTCGGTGTGTCGTTATTTCATAGGAAAAGCTTCGAGATGTAATAAGAATAAAATAATTAGACATTTCACTGGATAATTTATATAACTTCAATAAAAGTAGATTAAAATATAATTAAACGTACATTAAAAAAATTATTTATAATCGTGGATTAGCTTCATTGTCACATAAATATTTTGCTTAAAAGTTGAAATAAAATTCATTCCCAATCAGATTCACCATCCCTATTATTACATAATGTACGAGTGATTTTATCACATGGCCGAATATGATCGATATCAGTAATAACAACATTTGCAATTCTGATGTGACAGCTAGGTAATTTAAATACACGATCGATTATCACAAATGTTATTGCACGATGTTGCTTAACTTACACATTAAAAACACATTTACTATGTACGCAACGGCTATTATAGAATTTCTTAATGGAATTTGGTCTATTAATAAAACTGTCTACTTTATTAATTCGAGAGATCACGCAGCTGCCCACGCAAAACCTTTTCTTAATCCGCCAACATATTTATAATACGTTTACATGCGTATTTTTGTACGATAGAGAAAAAGATTATCGTAAGTTCAAAAAAATTTAGATTTTAAAGGTTTATACTATTTTATTATAGAATTTTTTTTTATCTTAGCTATCCTTTCTTTATTCTCTATACCTTTCTAAATTTTATGTCGATAAGAATAGATAAGCAGTAAATAAATATAAAATACGTTTTAAATACCAATGATAATTAATGGTTGCTATAAAATTCAGGAAAAGTACAGATTTTCTAAATAACAACATGCTTCAAAGTACGAAGTGATGAATACTTTATTGGTTTCTTATTTCGGAACACTTTAATTACGCGAAGTTACTCGTGAAGCATGGCCGAAGAGTGTTCTTCTCGGTATTTCGAAGAGACTCTCCCTTTTAATGATCGGAATTGCATAATTGAGTGGGGTCGCTGTATTTCGCGTCTCGCGCGCGAATGTCGAGAGCGGGAAAGGGGGGGGGGGGCGTGTGCATGCATTTTAAAAGCGGTGGCAATACTTACCTGCTGCTTGGTGATGTATATGGGCTTGTTGAGGATGATCCATGTGGTAGTCTCGTGACACGCCGGCATCGTGGTAGAGCCGTCGTATGTCATGTAATGCTTCGTGTCCGGCAGAAGTTCGCGCACTCCGAAACGTTTAATTTCCATGGCCTGCCCTGTGCAATTCATACGGTCGATAACGTCAACTTCGTTTACGTGCACGTATGCATACACGCGTGTGTTGCCCCGATTACTACAGACGCCACGGTACACCGTTGATACGTACATTGTTAGGTATCGCTGAAGTTATCAGCATACCGCTCGATCATATTTGCATACGTCAGGGAACACTCGTGTTCCCTTAAAGAATGATGGTAATTATCGATTTATCTTCTTAGTAAAAAGTTGGCGACAATACCATGCCAAGTTTTTAGAAACTTATAATGCATGCCGCCATCAAACTTTCGAAGGTGCATCAATCTTTCGGCTTTTTCATTCGAACGTAATTTTTATCCCGAGACGTAAATTTGTTTGAAGAAACAAAACCAAAAGAAACGAATGTCCTTCGATGCTTTTTATTCGAGAAGAAATTTTTAATGCACCTCGTTAATTATTAATTGCACGAAATTATAATACCGCGCGTTGTGAGAGAAAAATAGTATGGTGGAGAACATTCATCTGTCGCTGTTATGAAAGTGATGCAATCCCGCGTTAATCCGCTCGATCATTATGCTAATCTTGACTGATATTAAAATACTTTGCGAAATTTTAAACTCGCGCGGCTAAAATTTGTCAGCTAAAATGAGATCGCCGTTTTCGCTGAATCGATCGCGGTTTCCTCACGATTTCTAACCATTGTATCCCGGAATAGATGTAGTTCGTTACGTAATTGAATTCCTTACCTCCGTATTTGATTTTATCCAGCTGCTGCGTAAACGTTCTCAGCTCTGGGTTCGAGAGATCGCCGACCTAGAAAAGGACCAAACGGATCTATGACGTATCGCTCACTCCGATCTTTATTCGTCGCGCGATAAGCGCGTCGACGGGAGAGATTAGACATGTACCTGCAAAAGAAGCGACACTGCCACGATCCCCTGCGCTCTGTGCAGGGCATCCGAGAAGTTGTTGTAAAGCTGCGAGTTGAAGCCGAAGATCTGGAGCTGCGGGGAACAAAAGGCTTTGAGCACATGTCTGAAGCCACTAAAGACAAGAATTCTTTTCTTCGTCGGATATAAACAAGATTTTTACACCACTTATAAAATTAAATATTATTCTTCTCAACGAAACCTTATTTCAAGGAGAATATAATTAAGGCTTGAATATCAAAAAGTCTGAAGATTAAAATAAAAACGTGCGATAAGCGAAGAAATTTGTTTGTGAAAAATTTTCATTATTATCTCAATTGTACCTCAGCAGGAAAGGCGTGTCCATCGACAGTGTGCTCGCTGCCGATGCGATCGTCCATGCCGAAGTGCAGATGAATTTCGTGAAACTGGTAGCGATAGCTGAGCGGACCGCCGGAAATATTGACCGGATGGCGGGTGTCATTCTCCACGGCGAACACCACACTGTGTCCGGTGTTCGCCAATACACCGTTGATTCTGTGCTTATCCAGATGAAGTGGCTGTAAATTCGGGTCGAAAAGCAGTCGAGTGGGCTCGAGATTGACCGGTGATTGTCTGCGACCTTTGTTACAGAGCCACCATTCCGGATTGATGAGACCCCAGAAGGCAGGACCTTTGAATGCGATTGGTTTCTTTTTACGAGAGACATATCGCGAACAGCGATAAGAAAATATATTTTCGATATAAGTTGATAAAAAAAAAAAAAAAAATCAATAGATTCGAACGTCTTACCGGAAATACCATCGTAAGTCCACCATTCCTCCCAGCTAACGGGTGTCGATTCTGCAAATGTTTGATTGTCAACGAGTAATATAATCTACACGAGAATTCCGATTCAGTGTATAACTTTATGAGAACTAGATAAATCTGTTACTCGCCGGAGAGGGACAAAGACTCATTGTGCAAGTTGAATCACATTAGATAATATGTTGAACTTTCTAATCACTTTTAATAATACTGTGCTGCATAATTGAAAGATGACGGATATTTCTGCAGCGAGAAACTTTACATGCTGAAATATATTTTCTACAAAAATTTAGTAACGAATACAAAAAGAGTAGAATTTTGTATTTAGACTATAATTTATTAATTAAATAGCAATGTCAAAATTTCTGTACGTAGAGTCTTGTACGTAGAGAAAATGTTTCGTTTTATATAAATAAAGTTTACGAGGCAGGAAAAATGTTAGATGTTCAAAGTAATGTTTATAGGTGCAGAATCGAACGGGATATCAAGATTTTCCACTGAGGTCACACTACGAGGGAAAATAAAGAGCAAAAGGACACCTTCAATTGATATGGGAATGAAAAAAGTCCCTTCTCGAGTAGCAAGAAAGACTGGAAACGCTGGAGTACCATAGTGTTAAACATACCCTGTATCAAAATGGCAACGAACACTCCCCAGACACCCAGGAAGACGGAATTGAAGGGGGCCATTCCTAGCGCTGAGCGGTCTTTGTCAATTGAACATCATTCGGCTCGTTTCTGCGGCACAGAAAGAAGGAGAACCAGTTGATTCTCGGGCTGGGCTCGAGTGTGCTCGCGTGTCGCGCGACCCTCTCTCACGTGCCCCGTGGAGGAGGCCCGCGTAGGTCGCGACTTTCGCCCTCTCAGGCAACTTCAGCGATCCAAACCACCCCGATGGGAGACCACCTCCGACGAGCCCGGCGGATTCCGAGCGAGGGAAACTTGGCGATTCGCGATAACGTAATTGATCCGTCAACCGCGCCGCCCTCCGAAAAAAAAAAAAAACGAAGAGGAGAGAGAAAAAAGAAAGAGAAAAAAAAAAAAAAAATTCGCGAACCGCCGTCGTCGGGTTCTCTAATCTAATCGTCCGGCGTCACGCGACGCGACGGCTCCGCCGACGCCGAACATCGACGTCGAATTTGCATCCGACGCTCGTTCCGCACGAGAGGGTTATCGCAACCGGGCACTTCTCGCGCGGCGCGATAACTCTCGCGGCCGGCTCTCTTTCGTGAGAAAGTTCTCGCGTAGCTGCCGAAGAAAAATTGTCGGGAATCGCTCTTTCTCGCCCGCGGCGGTATTTTTCCCGTCGGCCGCGAGCAACAAGAAAGCACCGAGCGTAACTTCGGCCGGGTGCGAGCAAGAAAGAGGAGACAAAATCCGCAGTCATCGTTGTCCGGCGTCGCTTAAACGGGGGCGGGGTTCTCTCCTCACTCGATCCCCACTCTGGTCCATTCTGGAGTCCACTCCGCCACCCCCGGGTTTTCCTCCGCGGCACTCACGGGCCGCGGTGTATTCTTAGGTCAGGGAGAACTCGAGTGCACGGCTCGCGCTTCGATCGATCGATCGGATCTCCACACGTCCGTCCACGCGAGAAAGAGAAGCGTGGAGTCTTGGCGGAGAGAGAAGGAGAGAGACAGAGAGCGTACGTGCTCTCCGTGTGCTTGTGAATTTCAAAGGCTGGACCACTCTTCGTCGTCATCGCGGCTCTCTCTTTCCCCCTCCCCCTCTCTCTCTCCCCTCCTCGCGCCATGAGTTCGCCGATGTGTCTTCGGAATAGATACTTTTATCGCGCGCCGGAACTCGCCGCTGAAATATCTCGAGCCTTCGTGGCCATCGATCGTGCTTCGCACGTAGCCACTTCATCCTGCTTTAGTCGCCTATCGACTGATACAAACGGACTTTCTCCCGAAACGCCGAAAGTTCTGTGTCGAATTCTCACGCTTCTCGCCAGAAGTAGAAAGGTATACGAGAGGTGTGCGAGTGCGATGAGAAAAATAAAAGTTTGTCGTTTAAATATTCAGGTCGCACCAATTAAATTATCTGAAACCAAAATTGGTAATAAATTGACCTACTAATGATTAAATTAAATAAATAATAGCGGTATAAATACAAGAAGACAATTAAACTAATTTGATTAAGGTCTCCTTTGCATCGATAAAACTAAGTCTCTCCAATTTGCATTGTCTCGGTATTATTGTCTGATACCATTTTTAATTAGTAATGAATCAAACTTTTTTAAATAAAAGTCGCTTGAAAAATCAATAGAGAAAAATTTAACGTTTTCCAAATCCATTCTTCTTACACATATTAAAATAATTTATTATTTGGCAACAAAAAAAAATGTTTATCAATTGTACCGTATCAATTGTACCGTCTGTGTTTGTTGATATTATTGATAAAAAGTTTACAATTCTAAATATACAGTTGTATAAAATGTCATATTCCATTTTCAGTAGTGACAGTAAAAGATAAATCAGACAAATAACACTTGATGCTATATAAATGATTTCGTGCAAACCTTGCATTCTACAAGACATCCAATCAGCTAGAAAATATGAAGAAATTATTTCTCTTAGATTAAGATATTATTCAATTTCATCTAACTTAATGGTTGTATTCGTGCACAAAAATTCTTTCCAACCGTTTCTTCATCCCTCGAAATAATTGAGCAGTTTACAGCGCATTAAGTTTTGACAATTCTTACTTAATGTGATTTTAATATAGTTTAAAAATAGGATCGCTTCGATAACTCGAAGGATTCGTCGATACCGTGCAAAATAATAGAGAGAAATACATAGAGGAATCTAGATCAGCTTGCCGTATTATTAGAACGCGAGCATTCTCCCGTTGCCTCTTGTTGCTTCGCGTTTCCAAGCCGAGAGAGTGGCGAAACTCAAATTGTTATCGCCGCTAATCGATTAATCGAACGATGTACCCACCGCCGGCGGGCTTATCCCGAGCAACAAACATTCCGCCCGCGCGTTCCGAATCCCAGACAACGCGATTCTAATGACCGACGTGCGTGTTTCGTTCAGACACGCGCGATCCCCCACAGTCCGCTTTTTCAGCCTGTCGCCATCTCTTTCACCTCGATTGCTTCTCACCACCGTCGTCTCTTCATCCTCTCTCAATCCCCTCTTATCTCGATTATCGCTTTCCCCTCGCACATCGCGACTCTCTTTCGCAATTCGATCGCCTTTCGTTTCATACATTGCACCCTTGCAGCCCCGTGCTACTCTCACATCTCGATGCTCTCTCACACTTTACTTCTACTTCTATCTTCGTAATTTTTTTAATTGCTTACTATTTCATACCTGAGTTGTCCCGCTTCTCACATCTCCTCCTAGACGAAGACACATTCTGACGTTTTGTCCTCCCAAGGGTAACTAATCCGATCCTGCCCGCTAGATTTTCAACACATTCGACACGGAAGCGAGCTACGGATCGTGGATGATCGAGAGGGGAAAAGAGAGTGAGAAAGAAGGATTGAGAGAGAAAGAGAGAGTAGGTACACGCAGGTGCGACGGGGGCAGGAGCGCGCGCGGAATCGATCGCGGGGGCCGCGACGCGAAACGCCGCGACGCGGCGACGAGCGAACGGTGCGGCCGAAAATTCGCGTGACGAGAAACGGCGAAACGGGGAACGCGCGCGGCGTCTCTCCCGCGGAAATCAATAAGCGACGATCGCGGAGCGAATATTTCTCGTCGCACCGTTCTCGCCCGTCGTCGTCGTCGTCGTCGTCGTCGTCGTCGACGTCGTCCCGACGCTCCCGTTCGCGTCGAGCCGACGAGTCGATCTCGCGCGGCGCGCGAGCCGGCGAAATTCGATCCTCCCGATTCTTCCTCGCGCCTCTTCCCTCGCCACTAGAGGATACTGACCGTGGACGACGAACAGCACGACGTCTCTCCTTTCTTCCTCCTCCTCCTTCTTCCCCGCCGACGCAGCACTTCTTCCACCGGTCGTGCCGTCGACCGCGGCCACGACGACGACGACGCGCGCCACGCAAGTCGGGCTCCTCTGCGAGGACGATGCCGCCGGAGGACGATGCCGCCGTGCGCGTCGCGGCAGGGTTCGGCGTTCTGGGCGCCCGAAGAGCTTCCTGCGGATACTCCCTGTTCCTCCTGTTTTCTCCCGCCGCGCTTCCTCGTTTTCTTCCTCTTCCTCTCCCGCTTCGCCGCTTCTTTTTTCTCCCCGATCACGGGAATAATTTCGTTAAAAGCGCACGGGCGGCGAAGGAACGACGAAGGAGGAACGACTGCCCTACGAGGCGACTGTATACGTTCCTCCTCGCGCGTCCTCGCCCCCTACCCCTTCGCCGCCCGCGGTCTCTTTCTCTTTCCCTCGCGTCGGCCACCTCCGGCGTTCTCTCTCCGACGACGATGCCGCGGCGCACGCGCCAGGTGTGTCCTTTCTCTCTGCCCTCCGCGTGCGCGCTTCGTTCACTCCGTCCGTCCTCTGTTCGTCTCTCCTTTTCTCCTCCTCTTTCTCCCTTCTTCCTTCTCTTCTCTTCGTCTCGCCCTCTCTCACGCACGCGATCTATTTCGTATTCGTTCCTCCTGCGCGTCCCGTTTTGCTCGCTCGCTACGTTCGCGCTCCGTTCGGTCGCCGCATCGACGCGTCCGGACACGATGGGACGCTCACTTCGTTCGCCCGCTCGCTCGCTCACTCGCTCATTCGTAATCATCATCGTCCTCGCCGAGACGTCTGCGCACTCGGACCGTTTACGCGAGCCAGAAATAAGAGAAATGCTCAGGCGGAAGACCCGTGAGAGGAAGAGATATCTCGAGAGACGCTCTCGCCGCTTCTCTCTCTCTCTCTCTCTCTCTCTCTCTCTCCCCATCTTCACGGAATCCCGCGCGAGCCGGCTCGAGAATTACGGCTCGAATTGACCTATTTGCCTGAAAAGGGGCGGGTTTCACTCCTTCGACAGGGCGAGACCGCTTCCTGCGAAAAGCATCCGGAATCGTAAGCCGGATAAGGGCGCGATGTCGTAGAACGCGACCTCGAAGCAGCTCTCCGCAATTTCCCTTCTCTTTGTATGCAAGCGACGGGCGCTCGATCGCACAAAGGGAAGGAGGGATCGAGGGTCGGAAAATCTTGGAGCATACATCCCTCTCTTCTCTCCCCCTCCCTCCGCGCCCTCTCACCCTTTCGCGTCTCTAACCCTGCTCTCTCGCCATCAGACTCGCGTTTCTTTTCTTCTCGGGACTTGCCGCGCGTAACCAGAGCGCGCTATTATATCGGGCGTTCGGTCGGTCGATCCCTGGGTTGCTCCCGCTTTCCGGAGAAGTATGCCAGGAATTTATAGAATCCATCGGGGATATCGGCGAACTGATCCCGTCGCGTCTCGGTATTTCTTAAACGACCACAGACGCGAATGTACAACTCCGAGCGGATATTCGACATAATTATCGCACTGAGGAAATGAGATTTATCGACGTTGATTTATTAATAGAAGAATATACAGGTCATTACCGTGCTTTTCTACGTTACTACGTTACAATAGATTATATGTATATATATATAAAAACACATAGGGTGAATAAGAAATGCTTTTGTATGCGTGTACACGCGATTAATTATTCTAATAATATACATATAGAGTGATCAATTTCATGTTGATGTAATATTATCACATTGCGCTAGACGAACAGACATTACTAATAATTAACATGCATTTGGTATGTAATCAGTGCGTTGATACACCGGTTAACGATAAAATTATATGCATTCCTGTAACTGAATTTGCAATCCGCAAAAGATGACTTTCATTTTCTAAATGCCGCGCGTACACGTTTGCCGGGGGTGAAATTCTTATATTTAATCCCACGCGCCGGGAATATCGTCGCGCGAGAAATCTCGTAGAATCTCGGTACCATTTCCGCGACTTTCTTCGCGTTTTTTCTCGACCAAAGAAGTTCGCTCCTTTTCCGGGCGGGAATGTAGGCGGCATCGCCTCGCGCTAATCCTGTCATCGACATCGATTCGCGGAACTTTACGGCGGCGACTTCCGGCTCCGGGGGTATATCGATAGACACATCGGGGCGAAATTACGCTCGGGGATCCTCTGGCGTTGGCGTTTCGAGGTCACCGGGCGCCCCCCGCCAGGATCTCCGGCGCGCGGATACACCGAAAAGCCCCTGACTGGTCGACTCTACGCGGAGGCGCTTATCGATTTTCAAAGCGGCATTGCCCCGCAAACGCCGCTTTCCAGCAGGTCGTCGTCGTCGTCGTCGTCGTCGTCGTTGCCGTCGTCGCCGTCGTCCTCTTTGGCCACATCATCGTATACGCGAGAGAGAAAGAAGGATAGAAAGGGAGAGAGAGAAAGAGGGAGAGGGAGAGAGAAAAAGAATGAAAGAGAGAGCTTTCGTGTGACTGGCCGTTGCAACGCGTCCGAAATGTCTGCATGTACTCTCGCAGCTGTATCTGATTGCACGCTCGCGGATATTGGATTCACCGCGAGACTTATGCTCGAGCGTGTGCAGGCACGTTTCACAACGGTGGCGGTGAGCCATCGACGATTATGGGTTATCGATATTGCGGACTTAGCTCGCCGCGCGCGCGAGCCGGACGGCCCTCATGGATATGCAAAAATGTAAAAAGCGCTTTCCCCAGACAACGGGGGCGGGAGTGTTTGGCTGACAGGGATCGTGTCGCCCTGGCGTGAGCAAACTAGTTTGCCCCTTTCGGGAACACGCCAAGGGAGACGCCGCCGGCGTCCGGAAGCTTATGGCCACTGGACAAATTCAGGGCGGTGTTTTTGGTCGATGTTCGATAGTCTAACGACGAGAGGCGGTATAAAAAGGGGAGCTGTGCAGGAAAGATGGGAAGGGAGGAGAATTTATCGAGCTATTACAAAGCGGAAACAAATATTGGAACAGCGAATGTTATTAAAATATTTTAATGCGCGCGAATATATGGCTGTCCGTAAGAAGAATTTTACATATCCGAGCGTGTCCCTTGTAAATTATGCAAATGAAGAAATGTTTTAGTTGACTAAAGGAATGTCAGAAATAAGCGTTTTGCCTCGCAAAATACGGAAGCTCGCTTGTTCATTAAGATTCTCGTGTATTTATCATCGCCACTGCTCCGGCGTTGTCTGACTAACACCGGAGTATTCTACTTACGCGAGATAATGGTTCATCTTTGGGAAAATGTATAGGAGCAACTAGGTGTGTCATGTGACATTATGTTCTGTCAAAAGTTTGGGCAGTTTTAGAAGCGTTATTAACGTTCACAACAACATTTTCGTATCATATATTTTAAACCACCGTTCTTCTAAAATATTACTGTATGATTACTCAACTCGAAAATGTGGGTTTAAATTGGTGCTTACGTTGCAAATTTCGGAAGTTAAATTAGGCAATTCATGCATCCTGCTTTCTCGCAAAAGAGGAAAATATCTCAAAGAGCCTGCAACTCTTTAAACGATCGTTTGAACGTAATTGCCGTAATTGGGACAAGCGATGCGGTTTATGAATAGTAATTCGTGCGTTATTATTAGCTTTGACTGTAACAATCTAGTTACTATCAGTTTCCGATATTGTACTTATTAGTAATCATTCAACGTGAACTACGAATGTGATTATCACAAGTGAACAAAACAGAAAAAAAGACGAATAAAAATATATTTCAACGTAAAAATATTTCTCATATTTTGTGTCGTTACATACGGAATTATGTAGATCAATATCAGAAGTTTTTTAAACTTTAATAAATTGACATTTTTGTCGAATGTTATAAAACGTATTTATTTTTCAGTTTAATAAAGTTTTATAAAAAGATCAGTTTGCAGATTGTAATGTTTCTGATATTTTCAGTTTTTTTATTTTATAGTTCTTATAAACGACATTTACACATTTATAAACTAACTAAACTTAAAACGGACAAAAACAAACAATGATATCTAATTTGTCAACTCGGAAATAAAAGAATAAATCATTTATAGAGATAAAAATTTCTCCTTTTCTATATCTAGTCGCGGAATAATATTGATCGTTTTTGTTTTACACTTGGATATCTAGATAGTCAGCAGTTAATCGAAGTCACGGGTAATGTCTGGAAAATTACTCAGGCATCCGGGTAAGATCTGAAACACCTTGATGTCTGCCTGTAGACAGCATTACTCCCAAGTATTCACAGAGAATTCCAGAACAATTACATACCAGATATAAACAACCCTTTCCAGAATTTAATATAAGATTTTGGATATTTATTAAGTAACATCAAAAATTGCAACAAATTAATATTTTCTAATCAATTCTATTGCCTGAAGAATGCGTCATTAAAATTGAATGCAAGTTTTATAAAATTCTACGATATAATTTATCAATAAAGATTCGACGTTCTTTTATATATATATATAAAAAAAAATACATTTTCTATACGTTTATACTTTTTCAATTTTAAAGTCGTCAAGAAAGCACAGATTGAATTTTATCTTATTTTTATATTGTTATTAAACATTATATTTCCTTTCCGGAATTTTACATTATCACAAAGAACATCTCAACAAGAATTCTCAACCGTAATCCGCCCGAACATGCGCCAATAACAAATAGTAGCTACAATAAAAGAATAGAAACAGTCGCTCGAAGTTACTTCTTCGCGACTGTGCAGCGCGATGAAACATTCTTTTCAGGAATCGAATACAGAAACGTTGTCGGCCGCAAAAATCCAATAAAGACGATGCTCGTAAAGCGATGTCGAGGGAAAGAAAGAATTACCATACCAACGAGAATAATGCACGTCGTAATGTCACGATGGCGAATTATAACGGCAGATCTCGGTCACGTTCTTGGGACGTAGAATAGATACGGTTTTTCTCGACTGATTATAGATAAAACCGCGAGAACACCTAACAATTTCCACTATAATACCACGCGTAATTTAATATTTCATATGCGTAATTTAATATTATCAAATTATCTATCCACATACATTGCTCCACATGGATTGCAGTTTAAAATGTATTTTAAATCACATTATTTTGAATTGTTTAATAAAAGAAAACGATTTCTTGGTTTTATTCTATTGAGCTTCGATGACACTTGAATAACAACTGAAAGGATCGCTCGATTTGATACGCCGCATATAAGTTTATCGCAGCGCGACACGTACCCTTTATGATTTTCTCTTCCAGTAGTTACGGACTCCGTTTGAAAAGACAAAACACGCGAGTGCACATTTATGGACTCGATGCTCGCGCGCGGAGGCGAGCCTAGCTTGACAAAGAGCGTGCGGGAGCGTCGGAAGCGAAATGCAGCGCGGTATAATAGTGCGCCAGACAAATGTCGATGTGCGAGCAACAAGTGCCGAGAGGGCCGTCTACTTCTGACAATGAGCAGGAAATCTGGCCGGCTCTCTACGGATACGTGAGCAAGTAGGGGTGTAGGGGCGCGCGCCGGTCACAAAGAGGCATTGCAGTCACAATTAGTGATCACGCAAATTCAGGTCTCGTTCTATTCAGCGACAGCTTGTCTCTATACGGGAGTCCTCAACATCGGTATTTCGCTCGGCAGCGGAATCGAATCGCGCCGGAGTACGAGAGCGCGCTTTGTTATAAGAAGCGTCGGAATAGAGTACGAATTGAATCAGTCATACCGGAAGAGTCCTTCACAAAAGCACGTTTTACGGCGAAGAAGAGGTGAAATAAATGTGGTAAAATGATATTCTCGCGGGAAAAAAGCGATCGAGAATGTTGGGGAAACAATACGCCGCACTTGCCGGTGATGGTTTTATCATGGATTACGCATGTCGGATTGGTTTCGAAAAGATCGACGACCCGTGAATTAAAACAAATATTTGGCATTTCGCAAAAATGTAGATAATTCAATTCGGACACGCAACTATATTTTATTGCAGTCAAAAAAAATTTATTTTGAAAGAGAGGTATTTATATTTTATTACGGAAAATACGTTATCCATTTCGATTGACGCTGAACCGTAAGAAGATTGCATCGGTCGATATTTATTCATGATCACGAGTACGTGAACATGCGAAACGGCATGCAAATTGTTTAATATATGTGTATAAAAAAAATCCACCACGCAGCTTGTCGTGCGCGCGGAGAGCCGTGTTACGAACGTAATAATCGGTAATTGATAATTGAGGAAATATGCGATGGATAAGGGGAATAATAGCGAGCCGGCGCTTCGCGCGCAGCGGCCAAGTAAACGATATATTAATTCTACAAATGTATACGCTTATCTGCCTCCTCGATCGCGTTTTTACAGCTTACACGCGATACAGGCATTAAAAAAGAATTCGATATGTATCGCCGCGTCATTAGTACGCCGCTCGATCTATCGCGTACCCCGTAACTCGTTTTGTATTCGTGACAGGTGTAATTTAGAAATCGAACGGGGTACTTAGTGCGAGACTCGAGCGCGAGATATCGTCCGAGGATCGTATAAAAGAAAACACTAAACAGCAGCGGCGAGATTTCGCTCGATTTATACGCTATTTACACAGACGCAAGCGGGAGAGCACATAAACAATCTGAGTGAGATTTTTAATTACGAGATGGCTTCAGACATGCTCGGAGCAAATTAAATCCTGCGAATGTTGTAATACATTCGTAGATCATCTCTCTCTTTTCATTTATAATAATTAAAAAAATTAATTATTAATTTATTTCAATGTCAGTCGATATTATATTGCCGCGTTTATGCAGTGTACAATTATGTTATTATTCCGGCCTGACATTGACGTATCGCGATACACCGGAGTGAGCTGTGAAGTAGTTACGTGTACCGCAAGTTTAACAAAATGCTGTACAAAGAACAACGGATAATCATTTAATGATTAATATATTTGTGTATTAATGAATATTAATGTTATAAAATGTACAATTATGCCATTATTCGATTTTGATGTGTCACGGCAAAGCGATATAGTACGAAGTAATTGTACATCTGTTTCATGAATACGCTAAAAGCCTTAATGGTACACGAACAACGATTGTCAAGCCACATTGATTAGCGCTAACTTTGCATAATTAAATTTCTCTGAACGATCATCTCATAGCGGAAGCTTCATCTGGAATAGATAAATGTTTCCTAGGCAACGTTATCGAATTACGATTAGCATGTTAATCGGAATACCACGTTTGTAATGCAAGCCCCATTTTTGTTATCTCTACTTAATTCCCAACTTTGCAAAATATTACTTTAAAGAGATATTATTAATATTAAGTTTTGATTGAGGAAAACGCGAAAAATTTTTCGCGCGCTCCTTCAAACTTTTCGGGCAACGTTTCATCGTCGGCGAGTGTCCAGTCGACATCGTTTATTGACTAATACGTGATTAGGTGGGCATCTAAGAGGCGGATTTATGATTGTTCGATGCTCCAACGTTACGTTCAAATCTGATTCTAAGATCGGCGTGGATGTTTCGGGTTCCTCGGTAGTGGTGGATGGTTGGAAAATGGAATCGATTCTGTTCTTCACGGCATCCTTGATTGTCTGCCCGATGTTGTTCAATGTGTTTCCGATATTATCCAAGACAGAACGTCTCGCTCGGAGGTTGCTGCCTTGTGCGGCGCACGTCAAAGCGGCGAGCAGCAAAAGCACGCTCAGGAAACGGTGAAGGAAATAAAATCTCATTTCTGTGTCTTCTTGAAAGTGCGGAAAGTGCCACCTTAAATAAGTAAAGATGCTCGATATATTGTTAAGAAAAATTCCAGTTTAGTGCGCCGACAAACTTATAGCGTGGAATATCTTTCAATTTATAGTTCTGTACTTTTCCTATTCTTTAATTTATAACTGTACATACAATTCACAATTTATTAATATCCCAATGTTTCAAAACACAGCTCGTCAAAAGAATTATTATTCTTCTAAGTTTATTTTAAAGCCTTTCTCTTTTTCTCTTTCTCTCCCTCCTTTCTGTAATCGAGAAGGGAGAACGATAGTTCTAGGATACCTTATATCCCTGTGGCGCTATAAACATCTATGCGTATAAACATCTGAGTATTAGATGACATCGAATAATCATGATACGATCATGTCAATTTACCTTACATTTTTTTTACGACTGTGCAGAGCAATAAAAGAACTCGTAAATGCAAAACTCCTTATGTAATATCTATATGTATAATAAAAAGAGAGGCAGCTCGCAAACTTACAATTAAATAGACGGCTGATACTCGGTGGTGCCTATGTAAAATCACGGTGAAATGCGCACACCCTCTCGCGCTTTATCTATTCGCCAGCTGTATCTGAAAGTAGTACGCAATCGTGGATTGTAAGTTACGTGCCACGGAAAACGATGAATGGGTTGTCAGAAATGAGTTGTTCGGATCACGCGGTGGAAGGCTCTTATCACTCGGAATGAAGTAAAATACGAGCCCGCTCAGAAACATTTATGGGCATGTGCTCAATAATGCTTCCTCGCCCCTGTCTGCGCCTAGTCACGCGATTGCGCTCTCGTCGTGAGCGCGAATTCTGTATATGTAATATAATACACACTATGTATCCTGCGCGTATAACGCAGCGTCCAACGCAATTTGTAACGTGAAACCAAATATTATTATGGTGTATCATTTAGTAAATGTATTGTCTGTCGCATCACAAACAGATTCCGCTATTTTAGACATCATTGAAAAACCGATCTTGCTATGTAAAAATTTATATTGTTATTTAAAAAAAATATTTGTTTCTTAAATAACGCATTATTTCTCTTATCGAAATTTAAAAAATCTAAAATTTTAGATAACGATATGCTCACCGGAATTGTAATGTTTCGCTTTGTGTCGCAGAAAGGAACTTTAAGACAATAAGTTCAATGTTAATTGGAAATAATGAAAACAACTTATTAAGCTCAAGTTTATGTTAAACATATCAGAGAGTAGAATGTAGAACATGAGATGTCGATAGAACGGAGCTTATCAAATGTTTTGCAAAATGTGATAAAACTTGACATGACCCGCTGCAACAAAACTGATAACTCATTCTTGATTTATGCACTTCATCCATGTAACGATTGTAAAGAAGTTTTATTGCACTTTCCAAGATATTTGTTCATTTATTTTCTTCGTAAAATTCAGTATCGAGAATCGATCTGGTATAATGAGTAGTATTATAAAAAAATTTTTTGCTTTACTGAGCACTTTATTTTTTTTCAATCACGAGATTGCAGCGTGTTAATTAACAGCAAAATTGTGTGCATAGAGAGTGAGTAAAATTGTGTACATATAGAATATTTTAAAACAGAAGAAACTGATATTAAAACGTGTTTTTTATTATTAAAATTGTTTCCGTAATTTATTTTTAGCAATAACATAATTAAGTATAAATACTCATTAAAATATAATATCATTTGAAACGTAAAAGATTATATAGAATCAGGCTTTCACATAGAATCAAGCAAATAAGAAGCTTAATTAAGTCTGAATGAAACTATATTTTATCGAGAATTGAAATTGACGTTTTATAATTAAAAAATAAATGACAAAGACTGCAATAGTTTTTGCTAATGCCAATAACCGATTAATTTTCAACAAACAGAAATCGATTTGTCAAGGAATACGGCAAAGAGAGTTATTGTCTCTATTTCTTTAGAATAATAACTTCAATCAGCGCTGCACGGAGGTGTTAGACAAATGAAGGTAAGAAAACCGAAGGAAAAGAGCGTATGTCAAAAGTACGCGAGAAAGGATTCCCCACCTGGTTACGTTTTTGCACTTTGTATGCCAACGACGTTTTATATCCTGCTGGTAGCTAGCGGTAAAAACCCGTCGTACCCGCTCACAATGTAATAAACTCACTTCCAGGACGAATAACGAACGTTATTCACGGGGGAACGCGGAGTCCGTAGTGAAGGCTTTCTTTGAGCGACGGCGAGACGTAAATGCGAGAGTTTTCCCGGCCAAGAGTCTCTCGCGCTTCTCTCACCAACGACGACGTATCGTTTTTTAACGGACGGGTCAAAGAGCGCCGTTTTATCGAAGCGAACGGTATCTACGATTCCGAGCGCGAGATAGACGCTCTATATATATCGCACATTTTATTTATATTATTCTCTTGCTCTCTCGCGTTACCATGTTCTAACTTTTATTATTGCTCGGAATTCCTCGTTATTAGGTTTGACTGGTAAATTCCCGCTATTTTTTTCTGTCTCTTTGACCGCGGCAAACATATGCATATACATGTATGCCTTGGCTTAAAAATCCCGCGCATCCTTTTATGTACAGATTCTTTGATCAATATGCAGTCGATTTTGTTTTAACATAAACGCCGAGGTAATAATAGCTTTTGCGTAAAGATCAATGAAAGAAAATAATAATATTTATTTAATCTCAAGATGTTTTAAGCAAAATATCAAGTACTTTGATTACTTTGAGAATTAATTACGGAATGGATTTAAAATTAAATATAAAACGGTTGCAAAAGAATCCGGTGCGGTGGAATCTGCTTTGCGTTTATAAAATTCTTTGTAAATTGGTTAAATAATCCGCAGAGAAAAGATTTCTACACTCTTATAATAAGCGATTTCTTTTTGTACGCACGCGTTTCGCATTAAATAAATTTCTGTGCATAAAAAGACATAAAACATTTGATATAATTAAAGAGTTCAGGTTGCTCGTTAAACCGAATTATTTAACCAACATACGTTATATGTGTTTTTATTATTGGATATTCTGTTTTGCCAGCCGTAATCTGACGCGACTAAAGGTCTCACGCGTCGACTCATGTGCAATACAAAATCCGTACACACGAATAACATGCGCCCGCGTATTAAAAAGCAGCTAGAGCGATGTAGATAGCTAACTGTGTTGCCAACATACATTCGTATTGGATTTTATGTTACGTTTACACGCTTGAGCTTTACAGAAATCGCCAAAAACCTGTGTAAACATTTTTTTTCGCAAATATTTTATCAAATTCGCGAGAAAGTTTGTTTATGATGCAATCAATAAGCGTCATTTATACTGAAGTAGTTGGCGTTGTATCTAAATGACATCTGCACATGTGTCGTCCATTAAAAAAAGGTAATAAGAGTGGCATAGCTAATTGCACGCGACGTAACGATTAAATGCGACTCAATGGAATGCGAATGCGAGTCGCGGAAAAAGTACTGGCAAGTAAGTGTTCTTATCGATCGGCGGGGATTTAATACAACGGGTATATTGATAAAATGTCACTCAGGGCTCTCAAATATTGTTCACGTTAAAGCGATAACGGCACGTAAAGCTTTTATTGGTCGTCGAACGAAGCAGTCGCATCGGTGAATATTGCAGCGCGTCGCGAAGAAGTTTCGCGCTGCGAAGGAAGATCTGGTAAATAATTCAAGTTCAGTCTTCCGTGGGAGTTTCTTCAAAATGTTTTCGCAAACATTCATTTGATATGCAAAATATTTTCGTGTCAATCTATTCTCTTCGCAAATAAATTATTAAATGCGAAATTACAAACATAAATAATAAATGACAAGTTGCTTCTCTCTGAATTATTCTACGATTATTAGTACAAAATTAATCAATATCATTTCGCGCGATATTGATTTGTCCATATTACAGTTTTTTTTCATCACTAAAGCTACAAAAATAAAAGTCCATGACGTTTTTGCTGTTAGATTCAGAAATAAAAATGTACAATCGCTGCCACAGCAAACGTTGCTTGGAAACTGCGAGCATGCTAATTGGAATCTGCTCTTTATGGTCGTTCAAACGCAAAATAATTTCTTATGGCGTACTTGAGAGTGAGAGATTTAATTGCTCAAGTTTGCTGTTTGATAAATCTTGTATCTTGTACGTTTCAAGCGTTGCATCAAAGTATTTCATCGTGTCCGAAATAGTTAGAGTCGCGAGAAGTTCCAGACAATATTTTTTCACAGACCAGAGTAGTTCAAATTTTTGAATTATTAATTCTGGAACTTTACTGGTGTTCTATATTTTCAATTTTTATTAAGTGTTCTGATATTTCTAATTATTGTAATGTACATTTTTAAATATGCAAAATAAATATAAATAAAAAAATTCTAAAAAATAATTTGTATGCAAAAATTCGTCTCGCACAAAAGACAATTTTATCGATTTTATCCAGAACTGCTCATTAGAAATAATCTAATTTGTCTTTGAAAGTTCGGTGATCAAGAGATTAGGTCGGTGCGATGGTAAACGAGCTTAATTACATTAACCTTAATTTAATCGCTCTAAGTCCATCGTGCTTCATAATTATGTGTCCGGTAATGACCTTAAATTATGGGACAACAAATCAGGCTGTTTAAGCGGCATGTAATTTACCAATATTTGCGCGTATCGATCCGCGCGTCCAGGGCCATTTACATCGCTCTCATGCACGTCGATGCAACTTCCGAAAACGGAAATTGCATTCGCCGAATGACAATGTGGAAAGTTTAATTCCTCGCTTGGTGCTTTCATTAAGCCCTTAAATACTTTACATTCACGCGCGCTCAAATCGTTAGTGTAATTTATGCGCTTTTTATGCTTTAACCGGTCACCGTAGCAAATATTTCATCCGTGTTGATCGTTTTTCAGAAGCATAAAAGCTATATGACATAAACATAAATTTAATAGTCACAGAGATCTCAAATGTTTTTGATTATAATTTGTGCATTTTAAATTAATACTTTGTTAATTTGTCCAATCATATTTCATCTACAATTGAGAGTAAAATAACTGTTTAATTAATTTTGTAGAATACTTTTATCACTGGGATTTTGCTAAAAATGTGATGCCATCCTTCCTTCCTTTGGGATTACGCCGGTTAGTTTAACGTTGTAGAATTATGATACCGTCGAGTCAGAAATTTATGTTTAGCTGTACGAAAAAAATTCACCGAGGCTCTATCATCGTCGAGGTTTTATTTTCGTGAACAAAATTTTTATCATCACTGACAATCGCATCTACAATAGGAACGTTTTTAATATATTCATGCATGACTCTTCACGTTCATCTTCACGAGCGGGTATACAGAAAGTGATTTATAAAAGGAAGAGTATAACGTGTACGATAAACTCAATTCTCTACGGTAAAATCTGCGTGAAAAAAAAATCTCAGGCAGTTAATCACTTCGAAGTTAATTAGCGCATGATTAATTAACTGTATGTCAAAGTATCAAATCGACCGATCTCTCTGGAGTTCGCTGACTTCAGTTTGGAACTTCGGGTTAATTAGCCTTTAGTTGATGCATAACGAGTAAATTACGAAGATCACAGTAGCTTATGCATAAATATAAGTATAGCTACATTGTCAATAGTTTTATTCAACATTGCTATGTGAAATCTTTAAATCAATACACCGACAGCTCCAATCACCGATTAATTCTTTTATTCAATTTAGTAATAATGTAATTATTACTAAATGTAACAATACGAAGCGATCTATTTGCTCAAGTATTGCAATGTGAAGTGAACATTTCGAGAAATTTATTTAATAAAATAGAAATCGAAGTAACGAGAGATGAGAATTATAAATTATTTCGATAGTTATTCATAAATTTGATAACATACATTCGGCATAAATTTGTATATCGATGATTCATTAAAGCGCGCATTTGCACCACTGAAGTTTATCTGACGAGCCATTTGAACTGGATCAATATTTTGAATATTTTATTTCGTGAATATTTCTTTTTAATTATAACTCATCTATTTATTAATTTGTATATATTATAATATATTAAGTAGAAACATAAAATATATCAGAATATAATTTATATTATGATATATGCTTAATTTTTTTTAATTCTGAGCACTTAAATATCAAACTTTATGCAAGTATGAAAACATTATATTTAATACTCTTTTTTATTTTCATAGTCCAAAATGCTTACTTTATAATATGTTGAAAATTATAGCGTGTAAAAATGTACGTGCTTTTTCCAGCACATGGAAATTGGAGCATCCCGTTTATCGACGACAGAATCTCGTAGAACAGGTATTTGCGCGCGCGCGCGCGCGTATAACAATATTATTTATACAAATTTACCTACTATCAAAATATTTTCGACTGATAGTAACTTACTTATATGAAGAAACATGGGTAAGACTTTATCTTGTGAGATGAAATTAGAAAGTAATAAAAAATGATGTTATATGAATAAATGATGTCATCTATAATTTTATACTGCAAAAACTACTTGAATACTTTTATACATTTAGTATTTATTTTAGCTCTTTTTCTCTTACCAAGGGAGTTTGCTGCTCGACTGCTGATCTACTGCGCCATACTTGAATTGGAACATGGTAGATGTCATCCAGAGTTTGTCGCAAAGCTTGTTCGATTATGATATTTTAAATAATTCTAATCTCATTAGTAACTTTGGTAAAAATATTTGTAAAATAATTTTGTTAGTAAAAAACATGTAAGCAATAAGAATCATAAAAAATGCAATAGTTTTACATATTTTGCAAAATGAATACTATTTTTTATCTTAAACCATTGTTTAAAAAGATATAAATTGAAAGAAATGAATACTATAACACTAGTAAAATTGAAAAAAAAAGAAAATCTGAATATAATGCACGTATAATGCCATAATATATTATCTCTATGTGAATAAGCTGCAGCATCCTATCGCGTTATACATCTTTATAATCTTGTTAACCTAATAATAATATATTAATTGCTTTACTGCGATAATATAATCATTTTGCGGAGAATTATTTTACACAACCATATGTTTTGTAAAAACCAATTGCATTTACTTAATGCTCACTTACAGACACTATTGTGCTAATCTAATACTTGTTTTCTCTATTGAAACTTTAAATTGTTATTTAAAATAATTTTAAAAAATTAAAAAAAGTTTGTTCTATTTTAAAGAAATAAAAATTCTCAACACATATGACACGAAAAAGAAAGATTTTATCAACCAAAAGATAGTTGCACGAAAATATAGCGTTTACACCTTACTGTCTCTTCACGTGAAAATTTCAATCTTATTTTAGTCTGTTGCCGACGCGATCGATATTAAGCGACATAACGTGTGTTGCATGCGATTAGGAAATTCTCGCAAAATTAAATTTCCACGAGACTGAACGTAGTTTATGTCCCGTTATAGGTATATACTATAATATATCGCGCGAGATGAGAGAGACAATAATCTTGCTGCGCGCGCTCGCATCGGGGATCGCATGATACATAACAAATTCCCAATCACGACCCCGACTATCAAACGTGGGATGTGAATCTCTCTCTCTCTTCCTCTTCCCCCTCCCCCCCCCTCCTCCCACCCCCTCTTTCTCTCTTTCTGTTTGTCTCTGTAGTAGATGAGCAAACAATCGGTTGACATAAGCGAACAACGTATCGATAATCGTCGACTGAAAGCAGTGATGCAAATTGGAACTAAGGTAATGCCATGGACGATGTCATCGTTCTCTGATAGGACTTCCCCTTGCGTGTGTTTATATATATACATATAGATATATTCGCGTGTGTGGATGTGTGCGGCTTTGGAACGCGAACCGCGCGCATACAACACGAACGCAGTTGGCGCACACGTGGCGCGGTCGTGTATATGCGGTATACGTATGATTTGCCGGAATCGGCTTTGCGGTCGACCAGCGAATATATCACTGCAGCTTTTGTAGCTTTGATTCCGATCGCCGACGAGAATGAGGGTCAGCGGTGCACCGCTCGGCTATTTTTGTGCCGTAGGTACCTCTCCGAAATGAAGCCCCCGCATTGGCTTTCGCGCTGTTCCGCTCTCGCGATCGTTGCCGGCGGCACTCTCTCTCGAAAATTGCCACTTCGAGGGAAGATATATCAAGAGGGATTTAATCCCTTGATGCACGGGTTTCGAGTACTATTCACGCCCCCGACGTAAACAATTGTTATCTTTTATGGTACAGAAACATACGGATTATCGCGCTTCAACATTAGGATTATTGCACATTGTATTAATTTCGAGCGCGATTATTTATGAAAAGGTATTGAGAAAAATAGCGTTAATTTCCGCTTCGGAATAATAGCGAAATAAATACTCTCGCGGCGGCCTTAGTATCGTATCGTAGATCTGAATAAGTAAAAGACCATCAACCTCATTTCAGCGCAGCAAAAGTGAAACGATATAATCCGTTATTCTTGGAAATTGCAGAAAAAACTCCGGACCACCTGGCGCGCGATGGACTTCTCTCGTTTCCATTTTAAAGCCACACGGATTTGCATTTAAGTCAGTTGATACGGCCGTATGCATCAAAACTTCGGAATCTCTGTTAAGCTATTAAGCATGACTATCTTTTTTTTTCTCTCTCTCTATTTTAAGGGCAAGCAATAAAAATAGAGCTAAAGTTCCTTTCTAATCTGTGTATTAACAAAAAGCATGAAGGCTCGTTCGAGTCGAGCAGACTTCACAGCATCGCCGTGTTATCAAGTTTAACTGCAGTAGTCGTGGCTTAACGAAGTTAAACAAGAAATTAGATTACAGCGGAGGATGATCTCAAGCGGCGCATTAACAAACATGCCTCGTTACATGACCATCTTCTTTGGGACGAGCGGGAGTCGTCGATCCACCTTATCTACTCGCGATCCCATTGTGCCCGGGCGCTTTAACGAGTGCCGATGGGACTCGTGAGCACGGTGGCGCAAGAAAGAAGGGTTGAAAGAAGCGACGGTCGCCGGGCGGGGAGGGACACGTAAGTCGTCGGGTAAAAGGGAGGACTCTCTTTTCGCGGCCGGTATTAAAGCTATCCCGCGTAGCTGGCACTGAAGAGTCTCCGGGGAGCGTCACGGCATTCGCCGCGACTCCCGAAGGATTTAAAGAATGGAAAAGCTCGCGTACAACTCTTCGTGTACAACACACGGCGCGCGCGCGCGCGCGCGAGCGAGCGAGCGCGACGAAGCTAAGGAGGATAGAACTCCTCGTCGCGACCGTATAGTCGCGTAAATAAAAATAACGTCGCTCCCTGCAAGAGACGGGTGGTAAATGAGCCGCTCCTGGTGGATCATTTGTCACCACGCCCCGAGCCGAGCGCGCCTGATATTACCGTTGTGAGCCGAGGGTGTCATTATGCGACGTCGGTCGATCATCAGGCACGTAGCGTTTATGCGGACGTTAATTGTTGCTATTATTTCACGTTAGTGTACATCCGCGGTGGCGGTCGGAAACAGCGGTTGTTCGCAGATGAAGAAGCCGTTCGTTATGGCAATACACTCTTGCGCGTACACGCACGCGCAGCAGACTGCCTTGTCTATTAAATTATTTATATTTCTTGTCGAATGTTTAACAGAAACATTACGTGTCCATAAATTTAAAGATTCTCATATATCATAATAATTTCTAATTATTGCAATCATGTTGCTTTAATTATTGACGTTCACGAGCAGGACGCGCGCAATGATGGATAATTTATCAATTCAACCATTAGCGGTAATTATGGTTCACGGTGTTAGCGGTGCTATGGTTTCGTCCATTTTAGAAGAAAAAATATTATTGATGACTGACCGGGTAATTATATGATGATGTTCTTTAATCATAAATGCCATATTTATAAAATAGCAGAAATGAGGTATAATCCCAAGGATGATAAAAACAAAACGTACAGGCGCTTTAATTAACTTTTTGTACTGCATTTTAGAAATTCTGAGATAATTTTATACGCTACACACGTTTATTATATAAAATTAATAAATTGTGGAAACAAACTTTCGATTTCGCGTATTAAACTGCGGAAAACGAGTTCGGCCAAATGCATTCGCGCGGTAAATCTACAGATCGTTATGCGCCACGATTCTATTCGGCGATGGCGAATTAAAAGTTCCGGACAGTATAACGGTATGCTTTATGGCGTGCCGCGCGGCGGAAAACACGGCAGAACATTTTAGCGTTGTGGAGTTTTTTTCCCACATGACTTGTAACTTCTGCGAAAGCGACTTGGAACTTTCGGTATACGCGGTACGCGGCGCTCTGTGAAATACGACGGGATGCCATTAAAAGAGCTAATGAGTATATACGCCGTGTTACGCGTTTCTGCTTTAAGCGAACATTCCACCGAGATTTGACGTTTCGCGCGAGTACCGCATACTCATACCGGAGTTATCGTTGCGTCTCGCGTGTATGTTATACAGATTATACGATTCTGTAAAACAGGAAAGGTTCCTCCGGCTTTTTAATTAAAATCTGAAGTATGCGCATGTTATGCGAAATTTCTTATATCGCCACAGAAATGCCGGAAATATTACTGCTAATTGTAATGTCATATAATATAATGTAAAATTGTTGCACTTGAATTCTTGATATTAAATCAATGTGTACAATAACATTGTTGATTTCATAAATGGACAGATATTTAAGTGGCCAAGTAACCAAAACAAAATACATTTATAATTCAGAGCTTGAGAAGGAGATATATTTATATAAAAAATCCCGAAGATCGGAAAGTGAGAAATGTTCCTCGTAAAATATTATATACGCTATAAAGAGCTAATAAGGTTACGCCGACGACGTGGTCAGCGATCTTGTATCATCGATACTTTGGGATAGGAAAAAGCTACGATTCCTCCGAATTGACTGTCACAAATGTGGTCCACCTCCGCGTCACAATCGAGCGAGGAGGCTCGCAGAACGAGGCGACGTTATCGTTCGCAGGCACGCTTGCTTTTTTCATCCCTTCGAGACTCGCCGCATTAGCGGCAAGCACCCCCATTTTTGCGCCTTTGGCGAAGTTCTCGACGCAGAAGCGATAGCGGCTTTGGGCCTCTCTGACGCGAACGTTTGTCGAAGCAGAGAATTGTCGGTGAGCAGCGAGACAGGAAGAAAGCAGGAGAGAGAAGGAGAAAGAAAGCTCTGGATAGAAACAAAAAGAGAGGGCGGATAAAGCGACGCGGGAGGGGATCACTCATGGCGTTCGAGAATGGGTCGGTGCGACCAGCATTGGGGAACGGATCAGCGTAAATAGTGGGCGAGTTTCCTGGATAGATATGTATACAGATAAATCGACAAATGTAACACGATGACGAAAGGGCAGCTTGATATACCGCAATGTCATTTTAATAGTGATTCACAGATATTCGTTATTGGCAAGCGAGGTAACACGAGTATCATTTTATTCCGGAAATTGTGTACATTCATATAATTAGTTAATTTTTAATTTACAAGCACTGGAATATTAATTTGATAGATAATTATACTTATAGATTAGTCTCTCCGAATTACGTTTGGCTTATTTCAGTACCGTAAAATTATTTTACATATAATGCACACACGCGACAGTGTGTGCCGCCACGGCCGTCGAAAAGAGAAGATATTTTAATGACAGATTCTTTTCGAAACTATTAGTAGGAATATTTATAATAAAATTGCTTTCACATTCCTATCATTTTTTGCATGTCACGAGAGAAGAACGTGGACATTTTACGCCGGAGCGTATCGAGGAGCCCGACAGAAAGAGTAGAAACAGGAGGAGTCGAATGAGCGAGTACGCTCTTGCAAAAGGACGCAATATCCTTCAGCAAGGATGGTCATTCGAATCGAGGAAGGGGGGGGGGAGGGGGTGGACAAATAGAAGGAAAGAGAAACACGAGACAAGAGAGCACGAAACGATCGCGCGAACGAGCTTAACGCGTTCACGATCGTTACGCCGCCGGCCGAAAGCACGTTCGGCGCACAATTCTCTCCGTTTGTAACGCAGACGCCGTTTAATAATTTCTGCGGAAGTTAACGGGCGCTCGTGTACTCCGGCGTGTACCGTGTTTTTTTAAATTCCCGCAAGTATTTCAGTGGCGGCGAGTTATTGCCGCGACAAGAGTAAATGGCACGCGGACGTGCCGCGCCGACGCTCGACTCGTTTGCGGGCGAACGTTAAGACTTAACGCGGAAAATTCCCCCGGAGACGCGACGGTACTAAAGTGGAACATGATCGCGCTTAGGGATATCGGTTTCTCGCGGACGCTGCGAGAATAATGTACGAATCGTCGAAAACTGCGTGCAACGCGAACACGTTATACTCGTTAGGACTTTATACCGATTCTCATACAAATGCTTCAGCAAGTTCAGTTGAAATATCTATCTTGTTGAGATGAATTCGATTCAGGGCAATGCTCTGAATTTTTAGACTTTTCAATCTGAAAGTCAGACATTTAGATTTTAAGATTTATTCATCCTCGTTTGTAACAATTAGGACAGAAGAAATAAGAACGAAAGAATAATTAACGATAGAGAAGAATAAATAAATGGAATACATTTAATTTATTTTGTCCTAATTTCTACAAATAAAAATTATACAAATATATATATTAGAAAGAAAGCAAGCGATCACGATATTTTTACATGCCCAATCGATAGCTCAACTTGTAGACGACTCTCCATTAACTTCGAAACGTTAAGGGCTCGAAATAAATTTTCTTTTGAAAATCCTGGATTCTTAAACACTCGAATCTCTAAATTTACGAATTCAAACGCTTGAATGAACGCAGATTCTGAAATTCATAGATCGATGGATTCATAGATTTGTGGATATACATAATTTTCGTATTCAAGATCCTTACATATGTAGACCCGCCAAGTTTCGTATTCCCAAATTTACAACTGCTTGATTCACAGAAATGGATACGCAGCACAGAAATGGATACGCAGCACAGAAATGAATACGCAGCACTTAAAACTGCAGCTTCTTTGATTCATAGGAGTTTCGAACTTCACTTACGCTTAAATTTACAGATCCTGAAATTTACACACGCTTGCATTCCTTGTGGTCGTAGAGCCTTTGATATACCGGGCACGCTAGACACATTGTTTCGCAAAGCTTCATATACAGATCACGTTTAATACTTCGCGATACGCTTATACCGTGGACATTTGCTACGCTCGCAGATGCCACAGCGTAAACAAAACGTTAATTTTCCAGAATGTTATTATATCGACGAGTTTTAGAGACGAATGCCGGAAATTTCTACGTTATCACTATGAGTTGTATCGAATTCCTCTAATCCTCATGATTGTGTTGCCCAAACGACAGAACGCATGTGTTATTCAGTGATCGCCTAAGCAATTAAGCTCGGGCACGGACGTTTCCAAATTGAGTTCGTGCCCAGTCGTTCGTGTTATAACGCTCAGCCTGGACATTAGTTATATCCTCGAAAAGAGCTTCGCGCGATTTACGGATATCAATTATTCCAGGAGCTTTAAAGGGAATACATTTTGCTGGCCTGTAAACGCGCGCCTCGTTTTTATGTGCTTATTTCGCGTATTTTTCCGGCTATATTTTATGAAAATAATTTTGCACTCTTTGACGATTTTTATAAAATATTCCATTTTATTTTATTCCAATTTTTGTATTCGGTTTTACGAAAAGATCTGTACAAAATATCATATTACAGATTAAAAAAAAGTAAAGACCAAATTTAGAAAAAAATTTATAATTTAATAATTAATTTAGGAATCAATTATTGGGAGAAATTAAAATTGAAAGAAACTGAGAAATAAACCAATCCAAATTAAATATTCACAACCTTTTGAATCTAAAAATGTTGAAGACGATTGCACATGCGCATGCATTTCCCCGGCAATTCGGTTTAAAAGGAACAGCGAAATGCATTACTCTTAATAGGTTCCGATGCAAGACTTTGAAGCTCACTACTCAGTCTCCGTCTTTCGTCATAGGAAAATCAAAAGCCGGCATGGGAACTGCTTGGCTCATAACCACTTAGGACCGGTCGCTCTTTTGAGCAAGAGTGCGGACCGAGCTGTGTTTTGCGTCTCGGCGGTCGCAGCATTCTGCGCCGCGGGACGTATGCGGTAGACATCTGTGCTACCGTGTCTCCCTTTTGGCTCCGTTTCCCTCAAATCCGTCGCGAGCTTTCAGCCCAGCATTAGCAAGTCTTATTCCGTAATGCTCGATACTGCATTTCGAATCCCGCGCTAGCGTGAACGCGGATCTGACGATGTGCAGAGTGTTTAAAATTATTTAATTGCAGCTTACATAAATAAGATTGTCAGAGATTACTTTATATATAATTCTAGCAGTCTTAAGAAGATTCTTGAAGACAGAGTTTCGAAAAAATTCTAAAAATCATATCAAATAGCTGCAATAAAAACGAATAAAGTGTCGATGAAATTTCTCGCGATAACAAATGTTACAAAAATATGCATAGAAATTTGCAGCTAACGAAACGCGATAATCCGACTGTTATTAATCAGCTTGCGTTTGCCGATTAATTTACACTTCTCGCGAGCATAAGAGTAAAAGTTAAGAAGAAAAGGCGAGCCACATTCTTCTCGAATTCCACGGTAAGCTTTTCCTCTCGAACTCCGCTCGAAGAGGCGTTCGAGCCTGTCTTCACTTCGATCTCCCTTTGTCGGCAGCGCGCTAACGATAAAAAGGGTAGAAAATTCGCTGGGTGTATCGCGAAGAATATTCAAGTAATAAGATCATCTCGTTTCCGGCAGCGTGTTGGCGGCCGTGGTGCAGTTGCCGATGTCGATCGAACACGCCCTGAATGCGAATGTAAGCGAAACGAAATTGTAGCAGCTGGGCTGTACAATACGTACTTTCTCTCTCCTTTTCTTTCTCTTCCTCTTCCTCCTTCCATCTCTCCTCCGAATAGAGATAGGGAACAGCCTCTCAGGTCGTTGATTAGATAAATGAAATGCGGCTCGGCCAAACGCGAGCGAGGGTTGCGGAAACAAAATCCGTAGTCCGGCACGGTCCGAAATAGTTCGGCAACTGTTTGTTGCCGCGCCTCTCGTGATCCAAGACTGACGTGTACGCATCTTGCGACTTCCTTTTCCCCGCACGTACCTCATTTTTATTTCGGGTCTCTAATAAAAGCACGGAGTTGATCTAATTTCGTTCGGGCCAATTTGTTCCTCCCTGGCCAGTCTATTCGTCCACAAATCATGCTCCTTTTTCTCTTCTGCTTTTCGTTAGCCGTTATACAATATTATACAATGATTGTATAATGAGATACACTTTGATAAGACACAGTATGGCGATATTTTGAACGAATTAATATTGGACTATTCGAGAAAAACTTAATAATATTTATAGGAACGGAATGGTAAAATTGTTAGCATAAAGAATGGATAGTTTAACATTTCGAATGTTTTTGCATTGCGTTATTTAAAATATCGTATGCGAAAATTCTGCAACAAAGCTAGGGAGTTGATGTTGGCGCAAGACCTGACAACCAAGATTTGCGCGAATAACTGACGCACCAGTTACGAATTCGCGAGAAGTATAAGAAAGCGAAGAAAAAGAAGAAACGTGGGGAGAAAGAGAGAGACGGGGGTAACGGAGCGGGTTACGTCCCGGTAATGGTACCGGAAACTACACTTACCCGGGAGTTCCGGCGCTTTGAGCCTTCCTGCGCTCACCGGCTTCGTACTCTCGCTCCGACTTCTTATAGTTCGCGCTAACGGCCATTCGCGCTCCCCGCTATATCCGAAATCCATGAATCCGCGCGGCGGTACTGTCGTGAGCCCCGGCATCGCGAAAGTCGGGAAGCGAATTCCTTACGGAAATTGGAAGGAGCGTATTTATTGCTGCTTAGCGATTGATGCCGGAACATCGTTTCTCTCGCTGGAAACTTCCCCCGGAACGGCCGACTGTGGAAATTTCGGTAATTTATCGTTCCCGGGCACGATTTTAATGCACAATTTTTTTTTTGTCGTTTAAAAATAATTGCAGCGCACATTATTGCCTTTTACGCAAAACGCTTTTATCGGTTTATTTATATTCACCCGTGTTTTGTTCGTTACTATTTGGTAACAACTGCGTATATTGATATGACTCATATAACTATACTCTGCCGAGCTATAAAAAAAAAATTGGTTTGAAAAAAGTTTCTCTGTTAAATTGTTATGTTCACACGCCGGTGGAGCGTTATTTCGCAAAGGATTAAAAAGATAAATCTTGCAAATCTCATTCAGAATTTCATTTTTGGAAATTGTTTCCACTTAACTTTTAAAGCGCAAGTATTTTAATATCGCCCGCTGCAGGACAAAATCCATCGGCAGTTCTTGGAGTCGAATAATTGCGGCGATAACACTTCCACGATTCATGCTACAAGGAAGTCACAAATATCCCTCGCCGGAGGATTTGTAATTGAGAGGACGAGCGCGGATTTCTGTTACACCGACATACCTTACATATCGATCGGATGGTGCGCGCCAGGTTTCCATCGGATTAATAGCTTCTTAATTTTCTTGCGCGCAAATCGGAAGATTTACAGCGTCGGGTCTCTATAGGAGCCGAGCATGCAAGCGTTGCGCTCTCCGCGATATTGGTTCGGTTCGGTCGCTTTAAACGAACGAACCGTTAATGCACTCTGACCTGGTATTGGGTGAGCCATTGTGCAACGGGGAAGCGTGTAAATAATTTCCACCCATCTACCTCCGCGCTTGCAATACGGGCCGTTCAACGGGGGAAGACGGGGGGGGGGGAGCTTTAAGGGATCCTACGTATATCCTCCGCGGGACTTTTGTCAAGTGGATAGTGAAGTAACGACGGATGGTATCGGTGGAATGCAATGCGCCAGTAAACACGTGAGTAATGCGCGCGCGAAGAACGTTGTTGTGTATGGCGCTACGACGTGATTATGTCAGTGATTAACTGACAATCGCGTCTAATTTACGAGCCAATTTCGTTGGCGGTTTTGTGTAATCGTCGCGCATTATTCATGATAATCAAGATTACTACTGCCCGCAAATGAGTGTACACAGTACTGTTTCACACTTACTCATCCGAAAATCAATATGTATTAAAAAATATGGCCTTTTTAATTAATTCAAAAACAATTATATAAATTGGCTCTCTTTTATTATACAATAATATATTAGTTAAAATAGCTACTGATTTAACGTGCTCGATTAATTTCAATTCTTTATTTTCTCTATAGCTTATTTTAACTAATATATTATTTTTTAATTTTAATTAATCAATAATGCTTGAGTTTGCAAGTAGCAAAAATAAAAAGATTATAATTATTGTACTTTTAAATAACGTAATTTTCTTGTATTTCTTATACAAATATTATAATAATATAAGAATACAAGGATGTAATATTCACAAATTTATGTCATATTTATATGCAATAAATATGAGAAGTAGATAAAGTACAATTTTAACTATTTACCTATAATTGTCTGATTATATCTTTGGCTTTACTACTTATGGTCATAAAAGATTCAATATTATATCTGAGATTTTTACTCCACGTTACAATTTATTATCACTCTTCCATCTGTTATTAAAAAATAAACACATTTCTAAGATAGAAATAATTTTAAAATTCTATATGAATTGTATATGAATTTTAAAATTTATAATTAGTTAACTGATAAGTCTATTAATTGAATCTCGGATTGGCAGCTATTCCCAGACAATATCAAATTACGCGTTGTCCATTTTTAAGGTATTAATTAACATCGTTCAGACGTTACAAAATAAATCACCACAAGAATGAAACACTATCTTAATAATTTCATAAATATTGATAAAACATTTTTCCTATTCGTATTAATTTTAGTACAATTTTTATGCGAACGTCAAAACTATTTCTTCTTCCTTCTATTATTTTTGTCTGTTTCTTTTCATATATAAAGTTTCTCAATATAAAGTGTCTAATTAAACAGTAACGTTTAAGAAACGTTTAAAATGGACGTCTATTAGACACCGAAAATTAAGACATGCTCGTTAAAATAGTTAAAACCTTAAATCGTTTCAATCCTTTCCATAATATGATTTCTATATGACAGATATTACTTTGATATTAACTTCGAAGATTGTAATTACAAACCGTCACTTATTTTTTAACAACCGTAACTTATTTTTAATACTATTCAGATCAAGGGAATAAAACAAAAATACCCGTCTGTTCGAAATTAATTCACGTTTGTTATTTTCTGTGAAATCAATTCGATGTATTAACTCATTCATTCAGTCATATCAACAATATGACACATTCAAACCCCGAGTGTTTTAATTCCAACGGAAAAAAAAACGACTGCGCAAAGTCGCGTCTCGCACAAACGAATATACGTCACGAAGTCTCGGCGAAAGTCAAATTTCACAATTTTGCACGAGGGCCGGAATTTACGTTGTCAGCGACACGAAGCACTCGGGCTACAAATTTATGGGCCGGATCTTCAAACAAGACGTACGTGGAGCACGATTCCCCGTCCGTTTCTGAGCGCGAGAGTAAAATTAATTAAGCAGTCAAGGACAAACTATCTGCTAGACATATCCAGGGATGTGAACCCGGCCGCCCAATTTTCAGTCGAGGCATATTGCGTTTCTCCCCTGCCCGTTCTACCCCGTCTCGCCCTCAATCTCCCTCTGCCTCCCCCGTTTTCCCGGCCTTTGTCGTTCTCCGTTCCTTCTCGTGGGATTATTCAAATGTCGTCTTGTCGCGTGTCATCCTCGAGAATATTTTCCAAATTGTCTATTAGCGTGCCGCCGCCGCCACCCCGCCATTTCACCGGCGGTATTTTACTTTTATCGCTGGAATTCAAGGGATCGGATGAGTTGCGAGAAGGAGTCGGTTACGATTTCGTTACTGAGTTCCTTTGAAAGCTGATTGGCCGCGCTAACGTCGTCTACCGGAATCGTACACTTTGGAAACTGAGCGTTAATTAAGACGTAACTCGCGCGTAAATGTTACAGTACGATGTACAGAAATTCTCCTGCGAGATGAATAAAAGAAAAATATTCGCTGCAATTATCTTTCAATAATGAAGATTAGTTTTCTCGTGAAAATTCTAAGTGGTAATTTAAGTAAAAGTAAAAATTTTTAAATAAATTTTACGCTGTTTAATGAAATAGAAATACTTTTCTCTTCAAATGTACCGAAATATCATTAGGCAAAGAATCTTTTTCCCGAGGCTCGTATTAAGTTCATTGTGCGCGGCGTAAAGTGAATCAAGAAGGCCCGCTCCTGCGGCTTACTTTCTTGTTTCACGTATTCCGACTCTGTTATTCACGATGCATCCTTTCATTTGCATTAGCCTGCCTTGCGATAAAACACGAATCTCGAACCCCTATTTATCATTCCTATTGGAGACGCGAGTCGTTGCTGTTAGCCGTCAGCCTCTGCCTTGTTTCTTTGTTGTAATTTTGCGGAACTTTCTCAGACTTTCCGTGATTGCACAGGAAGTTCTTTCACCTAAGCTTCACTAATAAATTTTATTTAATTTTAATATATATTTATAAAGATCTCTATAATAATTATTTATTGATATACATTTACAGGAATTTTTATTGTGCGTGACATCTTCTCATAAATAAAACACAAATCTTATAAATTTTGTTTTAGATTATTCTGAAATAATATATAACAAAATCATGGTTTTTGTTTTTTATTGATTATCCGAAATTTTGATGAAGCAAAAATAGCTTACGCCCGCGCGAATAGTATCAATTATCAGAGATAACAATTATAGAGCCGCCCGTAAATTAACGGCAAAATAAATTTTTTGGTCGGCTTGTATGCCTTGCTGTTTCATATATTTTCATCAACAATAAAAAAAACTATGTAAAATATTATTTCATGTAATTCCATATAGACGATATAATAATTCTGTGGATTTTTATTTTTGCAAATACGTATGTTGTTAATATAAAATAATACAATTATTTTTAAAAGAAAAAAGATGTCCGTAATTAGTGCACTTTTATACTTTGAACTAACATTATAATAAAATATTCAAAAAAAGAAACCTGCAATAAGCTCTTCCTATCAAGAATCAGAAATTTATTCTTATCAAAGACAAACTGTTAATAACGTCAGAGATATCATCTCAGCGTGCGTAGTCAAAGCATGCAACAGCGGAATATCGTTTTCAGCGGTTACAAGTACAGGAAACTTCTCCAACAACGGCATCCTCTTCTCAACTATTGTCATTAATCGCGCTGCTTGTCGTTCTTACGTTAAACATTCCTGCGGGAGTGCATGCATTAAACCCGCCGGCGTTTCTTGCGCCATCATTAGCAGCGCCTACCACAAACGTCGCGTATCTCGTATTGTTTTCTAGACGTGCGCGAGACGTCCGAGCATCAACGTATGGTAATTAATAGAATGTTGTCGCGGGATTCGACGTGCAGGCTTCTTCGTCTAAGTTTCCATTGTGCGCGCCGCGAACTTCGGTATTATTCTGGTATCCGAGTTTTCGATTGTTCTTATTGTTACGCCGCATCAATTTATATCATGTTCCCTTCTACATTCTAAAGCAAGAATAAGAAATTCCCTTTTCTCCCTTCTTGATAAGATGGAATCAATAATGTATCAGAAGGAGACTTACATTATGAACGATTCTATTCGCTTCAAAGAGAGATGCTTTTATACTCTTCATTTCGATCCGCTGCCGATCGAAAGTTGTGATCAACATCCCATTTTGTTGACCCAAATATAATATCTGTCCCGTATATAATAAAAAAAAGAAAGTTAAAAAAAAAAATACTTTACAGTCCACAGAAAAATTGCATCGATTAAGACGCATCTTTCTCGCATCTTCATGATAACTCGCGGAGTCACTCGCAAGGTCTCGTCCCGTTCGATCGCAGGATCGTCAGATTGTTGTTGTTTCACGACGATACCGCTCGGGAATCCGGCAGTTCTCAACCAGCCATCAGCAATCCCCGTCCCCGTCCCCACTTGTGCATGCTGCGGCCAAATTCAGCCCCCTCCCCCCCCCCTTCTAAGTGAAAACCGAGAACACCTCGGCGATTCTCCAAGTTTCTCGAGCGACTTCCGACTCTCCTTCTCCCCCCCCCCCCGCAACCATCTTCTTCCCCGTGTCTTTCTCCCCACCTATCTTTCGCGGTGCATCCCTTCACGCTCGTGCTACCCCCTCTTCCCTCGGTGTGCACCGCCGGTGGTACCGCCGGAGTTGCGGCCTCATCGCGGCGTTCACCATCCTCTTCGACCGTGCCAGCCCCCTCTCCTTCGCCCCTTCGATCTCTCATCCCCCTCCAGCCCACGCGATGAACGGTTTCCACAGACGTGGTCCACACAGTCTGCCTGGCTCTTCTTCCTTTCTCCCTCTCTTTCCCTCTTTCTCCTCTCTGTTTTCCTTCTACCTCCTTCGATCCTGGGATCTATCCGTCTTCCTGCACACCGTTCGCCCCTCGGCGTTCCGCCGAGGGGGTTGGCCGACTGGCTGGCTGTTCGCCTGACTGCCTGCCCGACTGCAAATCCTCCGACCTCCTCGCTTCTTCCTCTTCTCCTCGGCATCCTTGCTGCCTTTGCTTCTCTATCCTAGGGCCTCCTTCTCTTTTATACCCCCTTAGATCTCCACTTCTCTTCCCTCATCCTCTCTCTTTCTCTCCCTTCCGCCCTCCCCCCTGCCTTCCATCATCCCCCTCGCCATCTTTCTCACTCCCTCTCTCTTTCGCTTTGGTTCTCTCTTGTTCCGTAGCTCATGCCTGTAGCGCGCGCACCGGATATAATACGATTCGAAATTAAACTTCCGAGGCACGCGCGGCATCCGAATAACGCGAGCGGCTGCCTAAAACAGTAAAGATATTACGTATTATTACGGCGCTCGGCTACAGGCATCGCCGCCGCGGTAGTGGGTTTATGGTGGAGAGCACGGAACAGGGTGTTTTCGAAGCAAAACGCGCATGCCGCGCTATGGGACGACCGCGGCGAACAGGAAATCCGTTCTCCTTGATCCGTTTTCCTCAGCGGCAAAGTCGAAGATTTGATCTCAAAAAGCCGCAAATACCAACCATAAAAGTCAGAAAAAACATTTATCTCGATAGTGCTTTATTTATTTTTAAAAAATATAAAAGATACTCTTACACTTGCTTTGTACTTTATTTCTCAATAGAAAATTGATTTTAAGAGGCTGAAAATTTTTGAAGAAAAGCTGACATTTAAATCAAAATTTTTAGTTTAAACTATTAACAAAATTTTTTCGTTTAATAACTATTAACAAATTTTTTCGTTTAACCTATTAATGTTATTATTTTTGTAATGCATGAAAAATTTTTGCACTAATACTTTTAAGTAACAATTTTGTAAAATTGTTTTAAGAGTCCCGAAAGCTCATATCGACATCCACCAATTCTGCGCCGATCTACAAATGACAGTTTGACACGTGATCGATAATCGCGGCCGAATAGCCCAGATTCCAAACTCATTAGCCGTACGAAGTGCAGTACGAATCCATACTCGAAACCCGCGGCTCGCGACTAGCGCCGAATGCGTCGCGTCGGCAAACGAACGCCGGCTATTTGTTATTTAACGCGGTTGAACCCCTCATCAATCAACGGCAACATGCGCGACGTGTCGATTCGGCGCTATTAATTTGTTTGCAGCCGTTCGGAACATTGCTAGTGGCGAATGTCGGCGATACAAATGCATTTAGGGCGAGCGAAAGAGTTGCGTGAGAGATTAAAGTGTCGACGGGGCGGAAACTCTTTCCTTGCAAACGAAAGAGATTATAAAGATGGACGTTTGAGTAATGTCTCAGCGCGTAATGAGTATAAACGCAGCCACTAATCAGCCCGTTGCGGCGGACGAGGGTTGAAGGAGTGTAATTGCGTTGAAACTTTGCCTTGAGCTATTCATTTTGACGTCTCGCCGAGGATAAGAATTGAAGAGTCGTGAAATGTAAGAACTTAATAATATAATTTTCGATACAAACCGACAACTTAATTGTTGGTATTTTATTCAGCAACTTCGGGGGCCTCCTTACAAATAATATACTTAGTTTTGGTTTGGAAAATGTTACTATATCAAGACGTAATTCACAGATAGGTGAAAATTGAATTTGCGCATCCGAGGGTTAATTCGTGGCCGCTGCATATTCGGATGCAGGCGTTAAATGCTTCTCATATGTTCTCTGGTAACAAGAGCTGCGCTTCAACTGCCTCTATTCCTCCGTGTGTTTACCGTACACTTCAGAAATGACAGTTCGTGAAGTATTGTGCAAGCTGCACGAGCCGTAGAGTTTGCATCGGTCGTAGTAACAATCTTTTATCCCGAGAATTTAATTTTTTGTATTAATTTCCGTTAATTATAAACATTATTCTGTTCAAATATTATCAATAAATACTCAAAATACTTATTTAATTTTTATAACAAAGTCTGCTCTTATAAATATAATCTGATCTATACGATAAAATCATACAATTTATATTTCATCTCAATTTTAATAAAGTTATCAAAATGTAATTTGTTATCAAAAATTAATATACTATTCAACACGTTAAATGTAATTTTGTTAAATAAAAATTTTAAAAGTTATGCAGTGCGCGAAATTTTATGTTAAATTTTTCAGAATTATCATACATTTTTTTGATTTAGAGGTTCATTGATCTATGTAGCCGTGGCATTAGTTGTAACGTTTGCGCTGTATCGTGAGAGTGTGAGCGTCGAGCAAACGAAGCTCTACCTTCCTTCCCAGCTAACATCAGCGGCGCCAACCTTCTCGGGCCGACATTATTCTGTTTTAACGGAATTACTCCAAATTGTGCGTATATATCATAGTTATGCTATTGCGGTTGGTTATATTGCGCGCTAAGCGACCCCCGGCGGGGGTTGGGCGGACACCCCCGCTGAAAACTCATCCCCGCGTCGACGGAGGCAGCAATTCGTACGAGGTAGGTAAAGCAACTTCACATACATACTGCGAATAGTCGAACTGGATGAAGGGAGAAAAGAGATGGAAAGTCTGCAGGGGCGGTCGGCGTTTTATAACTTTCGCTTTTTCTCATTCTGCGGCCGGTAATTGTTTTAATCCCTGCCCCCTCGATTTTTCTTCTCTTCGCTAACCCCGTCACGCAACCCTCGTCTTGCAAAGGCGTGGGATAAACCGTAGCACGGGTTCGATAATACCGAAAGGGAGGCTCAGCAAAGATATTACGTGTTATTTAAAAAAACGGATTATGGAGGATGAGTTACGGGCTGGCTCGGGTTAATTATACTTGTAAGCGCGCGCGCGCGAGGACGGCGGAGATTGCCGACGGCGGAAGTGCACGCGCGAAGTGTGCGAACGAACGGAACGGGTCGTGGATGCGCGTAATTATGGCGGAAATATAGCTGGACGTACGTGAGATCAGGGGAAAAAATAATGCGCTTTCGTCGGATTTGGCCGGCGCGTTTCACTATTCACCGCGCAGAGTTCGAAATGAAATTTCGTGCACTACGAGTTGCTTAACACTTTCAAAGCTCGTATTTTTGAAATAGAAAATCCATTCCGTCATTACAAAATATATATATTTTTTATATGCTTTAATTATCTACAAATATTTACATTAGCAAGAGACGCAATCTATTTATGTAACTTGAAAAGAACAGATTATATAAGCAGTAATGTGTGGAGTGAGTTGAAAAAATTTTCCCTCTACTTTCCGTTATTAAAATAAATTTTATTGTACAAAAGTATTGTAAAAAAAATAGAGATAACAAATGCGCGTTTCGCAAAATTTTAATTTATTATTTATATAAAAATATTGTGCGTGCATCTGAAAGTTATAAAAGTAGATAGAAGTTTTAGTGACGTAGCGCGTATAGCTCTGAAAAAGGGCGGCGATATATTTCCCGCTCTTCCCGCTCGTCTTATATCGTTTCGAAGCGCGCGAGGCGGTTCAAAAACATAAATCAGAAGCTCGACTGTAGGATTGCCGGAAATCCAACAAGTGATTTTATTACGGAGACGAGTCTCTTCCTCGCGTTACCTCCGGGTATCGCCGACCCTTCTCTTCCCTCGCGATATCGACTATTCTCCCCGGAATGCGAAGCGGCGAGTGTGCCGGGGCTAGAAATTTTTTATGCGCCTTAAGAACATCGCGCCTCTCTCGCTGCGATATTTGCGCAACGGCTTCAAGGGCGCCGATTCCCTTTCGAGACTTATTAGCTCGGCAAATAAACCACGTTCGCACTTTGTTTATGTTATTCCGACGGTAAACTCGCGAGACGTTGAGATTACCGGATGCAGTAAAGGACGAAAAACGGCAGATACTTATAATTCAAAGAGAAGTCTTGTTTGCAAAATTGTAAATAAAATTTGTTCAGGAATGAAGATTACAAGCGTAAAAGACTGAGACTTCCAAGTTGGATGCCTTGTACAGAACGTATTAAAACTTCCAGCTTGGATATTTCAATGAGACGACAGCTTTTCATAATGCACGTAACTGCGTTATCGCGAAAAAGCGGACCGAAGTACGAACACTTTGCGTCGAATTCATGGAGATTACATTTAGCCGTCTCAATCATATCAATCTTATCAAAAGCTTTCTTTTCCTCGAGAGACAAGGTATCTAAATGCCAGGTTCGCTTCTGGATCTTGTTAAATTTCCGAGAAAGCCCAGAACGGACGATCCAAAAGTATGCCCGAGGGTGGTCTCGAGCCCGGAAAAAAAACGATAAAGTACGGTGTAAGAAGTGGAAGTGGAGCACTCGCGGGCAAAGACGAAAGAGGCAATAAGCCCGCCGTCAGGGACAACCGCGTTCCCGCGGCGGTCCATTAATGTAACGCGAGTTAAGGAAAGAGGTAGCGGGGGAAGGAAGGGGGAGGACGGGAGGGAATCGATGTATAAATACCGCGCAGGGACGACGGGGGGCAAAGAGGCGTTTAGCAAATTAAAAGTTAATGTAGTATACAAGCGATTCCGTCGCGGAATTAATTCATGAGGCAAGTTGCGCCACGCGGTACGGTCAATCTCGTTCTCCTCTCCGGCCTCCTCCGCCCCTCTCCCGCGTTCCCATTTCGCGTGTCCTTCTCTGTCTCTTATCCCTTATCCCGGTCTCCCTCGCCGGTCTTTCTACCTCGCGATCCCGCGGTCGCACGCCACGCTTGTTACAAACTTAAATTGCTCCACATCGAAAGTTAACGCGCTTATTCTTCCCGCGGGACAGCGGCGCGGCGCCCGCGGGACTCCCTTCTACGTTGCGCGCATTGCTACGCCTTTGACCCTGCTGCGAAGCCTTCTCTCGGTCTTCGCTTGCTCTGCTGGGATATTTCGGCTTTTCATCGAAGTTTGGACGTGTTTCTGTATCTTACAGTTATGCATGTGGTAGAGCATCGCGCGGCGCCAACTTAACGCTGACATTAACTACTTGCTGCGTTGTGAATCGAAGAAATTCTCTGATAATCTTATCCTTTCGCGCGCTATTATATGTTTACTATATGTTTACTAAAATTATCAGTTAGAACGAGCGTGGCTAAATTAATTTTAAAAAACAAACACAAAGTTGCAAATTAATATAAGAAACTTAAATTCATTTCGAATCTAAAATATTCAAATTGAATGTCGAATCTTTGTATTGTTCTTTCTGTACAATTTCAATTTCCTAAGGACGTTATATGCATCCTACATCGCAAATATATCCCAAATTGATACAGAATTATAATTTGTTTTCTAATTATATATTGTTTTCTAACTACAAGTACAAAATTTGACTGATTGCTAATTTGTGCATCGTAGATATTTAAATAAATAAATAATAAAATAGCCACTTCACTATTTGGGGTCAAACAGGCATTAGACATGCGTTTCGGAGAGTAGTTCAATTTGTAACTGCCAGTCAACCATTCACCTTGTTCTATCTACGGCAATTCCGGACGAAATTCTTTGGCGGCGGTCTAGACGGACGAAATGAGGAGACGTAAGTACGTAGGCTAATGCAGAACGTTCAACGATGTAAAGCGAGCACGAAGTTTATTTATCGGATGAATGGCGACCGGCTCTCTCCGTTGCGGTGCGGCAATATCTGCCGCTGACAAGTTTAAACCGTAGACACCGTTGTGCATCGCCGGTCGTGTACGTATACGGATGTGGCCCGCGTGTACACCGTGTATATTATATGCGCCATATTACAGGAAGCATATCTGCGTACAGGGTGTCTTTAGCCAACCCAGTTGAAGTTACATATTGCATGAATTTCTAAGAAAAACATTGTGGCTTCAATAGCTTCTAAGCGACGAATATAATTTAAATAAAGAAGCCGACACATTGTACACATACATTATATACCATATAAATTATCCCTTGTATTATTATAATATTTACACAAATTATTTATTACACCTTTTTACTCTCATTCGAATAATAAAAATTTAAAAGTTATATTACATATTATTTCACAAGCGTCAAAAATATTGCAATTTTATTTGCCCGTTTATATTCCCTTTGTTACCGATTTTACATATTTAAAATCAGATAACAATCGCAGAGACCGTAATCGTGTGAAAAAGATTGCGCTTGTACTGGCAAGTGAAAAGAAGCACGGTTGGTCAGACACACCCAGTAGAAGAGGTATATCCAGCTCGCCGCAATATCGCGGCGGATGCCGCCGGGGGGGAAAGGCTCTCTGTTGATAATTGCGCTTTGCTTTTGACGTCTGACGACTGGTTACGTTCTCTCGCGGATACGCGCGATCGCCCAGGGACCACGGATTATCAAATCGATTTCGCTGCAAATGTATTAATTATGGCGAAAACGTTCGTCTCTCAGCCCCGGTGGTACGTCGTTCCAGCATCTATTATGCAATAAAATACGTTTAATATAAAGCCGTTCATTCATTTTTATTTATGGGATGATTATTAACAATGAAACGTGAAAATTTCCTTTTAATTCCGAAGTGATCGCGGATTAATCGCGAATCCAGCAAAAAACTGATATTATCGCTTCCGCGAGCGTATCTTTCTCCACACGATTACAGAATCGAGTGCTATATCTAGCGCGTATTAATACGTTTGAATACAGCCATACGGCTTAATAGCGGTGGATGTCCTTTAATTGTGATGGACGCACATCACCATGTTTTTATCATCGGTATTATCTACATTCGACTTTACGAGCGACTCACCGACTTTATAATCCCATAAGATCTGCATCATTGTGTTAAACAAAGTAATGTGTAATGTATGAGTCTGATGGCTGATCGTGTGGAGCTTAAAAGTCAATTATTATAATTCACTTTGAATCGTCACATTTAGATGATACTATCAACATTTAAGAATGATTAATTTAACCGTTTGAATATCGTTTGAAATGACAAACATAGTTTTCATTTGAATAAATTGTAATTTAAAATGAATCGCATTTATATTTAAAAAATTGATTGTATATAATTTTACAGTAATGTAAGTAAATGTATGATTTTTCAGGAAAAAAAACAACAGAAAAAAGTTATGAGAACCAAAAATTTCGGCCTCTTTTCAATTTGATAGAATATAATAATAAAGGAGGGTTAAAATCACACAAAAAACACTAAAACTTATATAAAGTGGATCAAATAAATTAGAGTAAAACAGAACGGATTTACCGGTAAATTGTACTTAACAAGACTCATAATTTTTCATATATCCAAAACACGATCTTTTGTTCTAAATTGAAAGCCACGCACACGATTCTCGGAAATATCGTAGATCGAGTCGAAAGTGTGGCAACTTTATGCGGCAGTATAATTTGCCGGAGAAAAGTAGAAGCCGAGCATAGAAGGATACCGTTCGTCCCCTGGATCGTATAACGTCCTTCCGCGTCCGATAAGAAGAAGAAAGGTACGGTGTATCAAGCCCGGATGACTCCTCGATAATCCCGCAGGGTGCCGTAAAGAAACGATGAGGTGAGTATCGCCCTCTCTCGACGAGTCGCGCTCGGCTCTCCCAAGAGAAGGATAGCACGAAGAGAGGTGCGCCCGGTCGTTTATTAATAAACGTAAGGAGGGAGGCAGAAAAACTTGAAAAGACTAACGGATGGGTGAATCAAGATTGCGCAGGAGGGAAAGAGGTGACGCGCGCGGCTACTTAAGGGAAGTAGGTTGTGTATACATGTCGCTCAAGAATGCTACGCTATTTTAGAATCTTTCTTAATACCTTATGCAAAGTGCTCTACGCGAAATTTTGCGCAAAAGCATGTTTTAAGAGTATCTCTTGCACAATTCTTTTGTCATTCGTATTTTTTTTTTACTTTGTTCAAGTTTATGTTGCTCGAGTGATACGTTTTTTCAATAATTTTCGCTAAAATAATGTATAATTGCATAATTTCTATAATAAACAATGCGTTTCAATTAATGAGCATTCTGTTATTTTATACATTTTCTTAAAGATTAAGTTACGTTTTACGTTAAATTAATTAAGTGAAATCAAAGAGAAATAGAGAAGCGAGCATTGTCAGGGCGGCTAATGAAGCGCTTTAAAAGTAAGGCGCACCGTTAATTCTGGAAATACGAGCCGGATGAAGTTCGTTTATCGATTCGTGAGAACTTTGGTTCCCGCGGTTTTCATCAGAGCGCGTATAGTGCGGTGCTTCATTTGATTGATGTCGAAATCTTAATAAGAATCTTGTTACCTATCTTTCATCTTTCATATTTCCGCGGAAAGTATAATAGTAAAATTTTTATCATTAAAAAAACAATCCGTTCTCAAACTTCTTTTCATGACTCATGCCAATATTTCACGATTATGTGCAAATTACTCGATTGGAATGTTTTTCACAGCTCGCCTAACTCCAAAGAATACAAAAAGAACTGCGTGTATTTTTAAATGTTTGTGTGACAAATCTTGCGCAAGGAAAGTTGAAGGACGTCAACTTAGCTGCAGGTGGCGGATGTTCCATTTTAAGCAAATTAGTATTTAAAGCGCCTTTTAGCCGCGCTCTCCCGTGACATCAATCACATCTTTTTTCGAGATAATGATTATTAATAAACCTGCGAAGGAGGAAATGCGTAGTAAATGGCATGGGCGTTCGACAGTCAAGGTAAGCGCAACAGGAATAGCAAACGGAAATTATCCGGCGGGATAATACGGACGATTGCCCTTTTCTTCGACGTATAGTCGAGCTTATAGAATGCTTTTAAAGTTGCGTCTAAACGGCGGTACATTCCGTGGAAAGTATTTAGAAAGGCTTTTACCTCTACGCTTACTTGAACAACGGCAGTTTAATTGCGGCGCATTTGCGCTAAAATGTTTCTGGAAATTTCATTGACGGTGACAAGCGCAAGCGCTCGATTATTTGTGCACTAAATAATTTATGCCGATAAAAGCCGGAAATGTTGTAATAATAATGCTAAATGCATTTCATTTAGATTCCATAAATGGATAGAATTGTTAAAATGTACTTTTTTTGTAATAAACAATTATCTTTTATGCCGAATCTTCATAATTTTTCATATGTGGCAAACAATATGAATACGTAATTATATTCTATTGTATTGTATATTGACGCAGATAAATAATATTGAATTCTCTCTCTCTGCCAAGTATCTTTTCAGATTTTTATTTGCATAATATATGCGAATTAATTACAGCAATATGCATATTAGCATAACAATATGTAATTATTACCGCAGTAATTCATTACCGCAATTTCACTCTTACGCAAGTGGAATATTTAATACGACAATAATTACCGCATTTTGCGCGCCGACTTTCACTTCTTTAGGCAATATTTATATTCTCATTGGTGAGAAATATAAATGAGATGTATGAAATCGTTACGAAATAAGTGAAAATAATCTAGTATTGATAAAAGGTAACCGTATGAGAATGGCCGGAGCGTAAGTTCCGAAGATGATTTTTAAAATAAATATTCTTTTGCACGAGAAGCGCGATATTACCCACAATCGTCATTTTTTGCTTCGATAAAACAGAGAAAGCGCAGAATACAAAGTTAGCGGTCGCACAATCAGCGCTTTGAAAATCGCCTGTTCAACGGCGATTCGTTTCCCCTTGTCTCATTTCGCATTTTATAACAAAGACGGGCGCAAGTAACAGAAGCGGGCAAAATACGAGAGCCGATACGTTTCCAATATCAACCCGTTCGCGTGGAAATTAATTGAACGGCGCGTTATATCGCGCATATTTAACTTTTACACATCAAATTTCACTTGAACCGAAACATATCGAATGTAGAAAACATTATATGCGTTATTGCAAAGGTTGATAGGTAAAAATAATTTAAAAGAATAATTTTAAATAAATATTGAGAAATAAAGTGAACTTTGATATTACACGTGTGTAGTGTAATTTGATAAATATAAAAAAAAAATAAAATAAAATTTCAGGCTTCCCTTTGTTGTTGTAACAAAATATTCTGCAGAATTTTTGTTCCGCATGTAAAGAGAAATGTCGCTATAATAGACATAATAAAGATTCACAGTAGCGATACCTCGAGCGGGATCCTCGAGCTGGAATGCAGATCACACGCAAACATTGAGAATACTTATCCTTTTAGATAACAACTCCAAAGGATGCCAAAGGACCTCGGAGAGGTACGCATACCGGAGTTAATAAACGAAGCCGACGAAAAGAAGCGTACGACGACGGCTCGTCGTCGGGGGTGTAACGGGGATCGGCGGCGGTGACGAAGGGGGTGGCGCGTGACGCGCGGTTCAAGGAAGCCGCCAGGGTATATGCGCCGATCGTTCGCCTCTTTAACAATTCGCGGCGCGTCCGCGTTAACAGCATTACGACAACAAGCCGGAGTTGTAGAAACTTATAACGAGAAAATAATGAACCCGGTTCACCGAGTCTGCTTGGAATGCGAGCCGGGGTGCCGCTAACCCCTCCTCCTCCTCCTCCCCCCCTCCCGCACAGACACAAACCCCCCTGGCCGTACCCTTTCCTCTCCCGCGCTCGTTTCGCCCACTAACGCTTTTCAATCTTCCGTCCCTCTTTCTCACTGATGCAGTCATCCTCGTCTTTTTTCTCCGCTGCTTTGATGCCTTTGGCTTTCCTGTTATATAGGGTGGCTTCCGCGAGCTGATCGCAGTAACTTTTACGAGACTAGGCTTCGCGATAAATGTCGATTGCGGAAAAAGTGATATTTTTACGTTTATGGCAAGAGGGTCTAAAGCTTACAAAGTCTCTCTTGCGTATTTTATTATACGAGGAATAAAAAAGCTTGTAATCTTGATTTTGTAAAAGTTGCCTGCAGATTTTTGAAGCGCGTATTATTATTGGTAAAATATTACTCAGGCAATATTTCAGATATAAAAATTTCAGGTAGAATTTTATTCCGGTATTGTAACTCGAGTGCATGAATCTATGATTTAGATAACAACGTTTCTGAAACTGTTTTGAAAATCGTCGCATGATTATGCATGAACCACCGTGTATTTTCCCGCTCCTTTTTCATTTCTGCAAAATTCTTCCATCGGCTATTCGCAAACCTTCTCTTTCTTCCTTCTCATTCCTTTTACTTTCTTGTTTCAAGCCCCCCTGCTCGCAGTTTTTTTACAGCTAATTTTTCTCAGTCACACCCTCGGTTCTCTCCTTCGCAACGTTCGGTTGTTACTTTCCTGAACTTTCTTCCCTCTTCGCGGCATATTTCTCTCTGTCCGTCCAGCGTACCGGCACGCATTTCGGTCACACAAATTACTGTTCCAGCGAACCACTTTGTATCGCGATGCGCCGTTAGCCACGCGACATCCACGATGCAGTCGCAGCTGCATGCAGCGGCCGCACGGTTGTAATCTTCGACCACGTCGAATAAACGCGCTTCGGTACTCGGCAAATGTTACCCCGGTTTTTTGCTGTCCCCCCCGCTACTCCCCTTTCGCCCTGCTATTGTTCTTTGCAGAGTGTTTCGCACGTTTGCGCTTTTCGCGTGCATGGCTATCTGGAATGCGTCTCGTGTCCCGAAGCGTTGCGGGCCAACGTTTGTCGCGATATTTTTGTTTACGCTGGGAAGTTGGACAATTCCATCGTGCGTTATGCTCTTTGAAGTGTTTTTTTTATTTTATTTTTTTTAACCCTTTGTTTTGTAATCTTTTATCTTTGACTGCGAAATGTTCAATGGTTTCGAAGTGCAAAAGACAAAGATCGTAAAGTGTCGGATCCGAAATCTGTGAACTTATAAAACTTTTATGAAAGCAAATTGATAAACAATTGGTTAGAGTTTTCTTAAAATAATAATTGTACAATACGCTAAATGACATCCATTGTCATCTCTAATCTTTTACAGAATAAAAAAAAAAAATTCTTATTGTTAAAGAATAAAAACGTAAACGTTCGAAACACTCGTTGAAAAATTGAGTTAAAAATGCTTTCAAAAAGCGTAAAAGTTTCATGCTTTTTACTTAAGCAGAAATATATCGTAAACGCGCGGTATAATTTATTGCTAAGAGAAAAAGTTATTTTCAGAAATCAACTTTAGCTGTATCGTAAGCAAAGTATTTCGGAAACGAACCTTTAAACTATCATTGAAATTCTTTCGGTGATGGTGGTGTATCATTAAAACACGCGACCGAAGTCGACCGGGAAGTCTCCCCGCGCTTCGCGCGATTCCCGAAAGTTTGCCAGCCAGCCGAGCGGGAAAGGACGGGGTATCTCCACATCCGGAAGTTCGCTCGAAGTAACCTCCGCGCGCGATGCAGCGCCGGCGTTCGCCACCTCTCCTCGTCTACCGCGCGCTTTGATCTTCGTGAAAGTTCCGCAAGATGCACGGACGACGCGCGAGCGTATATATCCGGGTGACTAAGCCGATGAGATACTTAACTTTTACCGCGCCGTCGAGCAGGGAGGTGAGAAAAGCAATTTTGCGTCACCATACTGACGTCCTGCAAATTGCAGCGATTTATTTCGCGACGAGGGAACGCCCCGGCATCATCGAGAGCGTGGAATTTTCGTTTTATCGCACCGGTGTCTATAGTTCGAATCAATTAATATTTTTTTTTTAACCGTTATATCGCGATTGATGCGTTTTTATTTCATTTTACTTTTATTTCAATCGCGAAAAGCTGGAAATCACAGAGAATTTTATACACGACTCATGCTTGACTTACGCAAATCGCAAAGTTTAAAGAGAAATACATATATCGAATAATTATTATAATAGCTTTTCTTATCTCTTTTATCTCTTCACTTTATACGGCTATTATATTTATACTATACTTGTTCTCCTATCGGTCAGAGCAATATCGGGGAAGCTAAGCGGATAAATTTAGTGAGGCAGGATTATAAAATGCTCGGCATTCCTTTCGTATCGTATATTACTTCCCGCAGTCGGTATTATTCTTTATAATTGCGTGCAGACCAATTTATCGCGTTTAAATAACATTACCTTAATAGCCAGTGCGCGAAGCGAGCCCGGCTGCGGACATTAAAGTAGCTCGCGGCGCGAAATGCGCTTCGCAAATTCAACCAGGCGGGAGACGACAATGATCGATAAACGGTGCGCGCCACGAAACACATTCGTCTCGATCTCCTCTATTTTCATGCGTCGCCGATACGATTCCGCGGAAGAGACATTAGCGTCGCTGATATACATCACAAATACTCTCCTTCCCGTCGCTCTCTCAAATCCAAATATATGAGACGATACATTCCACAGTTCTTGCTTTTATTAATGCAAAATTAATTTTTATTTGACAGAAATTCCCTCCATCAAGGATGCATCTTACACACTCCTTGTGTATTCTCGGTTATTTTATGCGTATACTTCTTCGAAGTATGCGCTCTGCATATTTGTACGAGAAAGTAGCATGAGGAAATTATATATCGAGCACAAACTGCCATACACGACGTTAGAACGCCTTCGGATGGCTTCATAATTCCATCCTATAGAACGGAAAATTCTTTAGATGCTCTTTTATTACTGTCTCCTGCACATTCCGGAATAATCCGCCTTTTAATATCCGCGATATGCATCTTTTGACCTCGTAGTCGGATTGCGGCATAAAACGTTACTCGAGGGATTACAGTTATTTTATGTTCTAAACCTAATTCACAACCGGAAAAGAAAAAAAAAAAAAAAAAAAGGATAGTTCTGTGTGTTCGGAACAAACTACTTTACATTCCCGCCGCGTTTGAAATCTTTTGAATTTACGCATTGCTGAATCTCCCTTGTAGTATTGTAACCGTTTGCAACTACCTATTTTAGATGCTTGAGGCAGATTCATCCAAAAGCGCGGAATAAATGACTCTTTCTCCCTTCCACGACCTTTCACTTGCTCTCTTCCTCTTTCTCCCTCTCTCCCTCCCTCTTTCTCTCTCCTTTTCTCTCGATGGAATATTTGAATTTCGCAGATTCCACGTTACCGACGCGCGACGCTCCCCGGAGGAAAGGAGAATGGGCGCGCGTCGAACGGGGACAGTATTTGTATTGGACGCGTGAGCGCGCGGGCGAATCGAGCCGAGGAATTTCTTCGGGGAATCTGCAGGGCCCGGACGTGGAGAAGACACAAGAGACTGATGTCCCGCGCTGTCGTCGCCCCGCTCGTCGCTCTCTCGTCTCCTCGCGACGGGATGCCAATGGGAGGACGAAGAAGGCGACGAGAGGAAGAACGAGGTGGCGTGGGTGGCCGGAGCTGCTGCAGGATGCCGTAGGAAGTAAGGAGGACGCCGTAGGTATCCGGAATGGATTACGGAATCAGATGGGATAGCGGTTCGGAAAGCCCTCTCTCTCTATCCGGGCACGACACCTCATCATTCCGCCACGTTCGCCGGGACGGGCGGGGGGGAGGGAGAGGAGAGACCGGGTATCCTTCGACACACACACCGCGCGTCGATCCTCCCTCGAGGCGTGCACGGTGATTTAAGTCAGTGTTTACGCTTCCGTGTTTTCCGCGTCCCTGCCATCCCGCCGCTAGTGCCCTGTGTTCGGTCTTGCAGGGGTCTCGCGCCGGAATCCCTATTCCTGCGCGTTGATTCTGCTACGTTGTATCATCTGAATCTAGATCCGGGACATGCCCGATAAAGCTCCCGGCCGCCGTGTCCCTGTATTCCTTGGGAATCGCGGAATATTTAGCGTCATCGATAATAGCTATACGTGGAGAAATAAAATATTCGTGCAGCTTGTAGCGGGAACCGTGTTTTCTCGCAATTAATAATTATAGACTGTGTGAAAAAGTATGCAGAATCCGCCGACATTCAAAGAAATATCAATTCTTTAGTGTAATTTTCTCATTAATACGTAATTTTATTCATAATTTTATCGATATTACTTAAGAATCTATTCCATTTCACATTTCCCTTCCATCAGCGAAATTGTGCAAATCTTGTGACCGGATAAGCGCGTCAGATTATAAAACATTGACCTACTTTATTAATTAGATTTCGATATCGACAGCGACTAACAAACATCAGTTTGTTAGTTCAGCGCGCGATGGTCTCCTGGGCGGCAACAAAACTGATCTGATTGAAAATTCCAGCGAAATAACAACCGTTACAAGCCCCGCTTAGAGTTATAGCTCTCGTTTATAGTAATGAAGGTAACTTCTAAAGAGCCTTTTGAAGATATTAAGTAAGTAACGGTAAGCAAACTCACTGAAGATAAAGCGCAGTTTCTAAATTCAACAAAATTTGTCATCATTAGAAAACGGTGCACGCGCGAGGAGGAAAACGAAGATCGTTACGGTAATTCTTCGTAAGTGATTTTTCATGAATCCCGCGCGCGATAACGCTGAAGCGCGCAGAGCGCTTACCGCATCATTTTTAATTATTTCGGAAATGCTCATTTCACGCTTAACTGAGCTCTCTGCCGTGGCTCTCAAGGCGCGGCACCGTGAGAGCCATCGTCCTCTCCTCTCGCTCCTTCCCGTGTCGAGTGTATGTACTGATTCCCGGTGGCGTCACGTCGCGCCATCCTAGAAACTTCCGAAGTTTTAATCCAACTTGCAACATACCGGGACGCCGATAGGGGAGGATAAGGAAGAATTCGCGCGACGGCGCGGCTCGCGCTGCGGAGAAGATGCATTTTATTATTAGTCCCGCGACAAGCCCTGTCCGTCGAAGCAAGTTCAATGTTCGCCGTTAATTAAATCACAATTTTATTTAACTGCGAAACCGACGGCGGCTGATGGTTCCCCCAATCTCTACTCTCCGTAATCAAACTATAGATTGATACGTGAATATAATATAGTAATTTAATAATTCCGATTTTTCATCACAATTTAAAGCTGTCTTCTCAAATGTAATTTTCGCCAAAGCTTTCTCTGAAGACATAAATAAGAATGAAGGAATATGAATTAGCAAAAAATGTTCAGTCAGAGAATGATATAAAACTGCGCATTATCATTGTCTGCAGAATTGAAATTTCATTACGTCTGTCAAATATAAATTGAGAAATTCTGTTGGCGTAATTTTTAAAATAGAGAATTACAAAGAATCGATCGAGTTTATCGCAAAATAAAACCAAGTGAGCGAATAAATTATGCTTTAGATAGACTGGAAGTTTAAAATTAGAATAATAAACAATGGATATAAAACGGGAAAATAAAATGAAAAAGACCGAATGATTTGTCCGAGACAGGAGCGATCCGGACAACGAAGCGTGATCGGTTACCCACGCGACTTTTATGTAAACGCTACATAATAAAATTAGCACGCCGTTAATACTCGGCGCGGCCGGTGGTTAAAGTTAATTTAATGATTTTCGTTATTGGCTCCGACGCCGTAAAGCTATCCTCGCACATCTGTTGCCGGCATCGATTTTAATATCGTTCCACGCGCCGCCGCCGCGCGCTGGCACGCCGGCACCGATCGTATCTTTGCGGACTCGGTTTCAGGCCGTTCCGACCGGGGGATCGAATTTTTCGTGGCTATGCCGTCGTCTCAGTTCGAAACTCCGTCCCAATTTTATTCTTTATACTCTGCGCACGTACATTATGATATGTATTTCTCCAATAATCTTTCATCAAGAGATTATTATACCAATAATTTTATTACACGCGCGCGCGCGCGCGCGACAATTTGCTTTAATTAAATTGTCCCTAATTTAATTCAGAACAAATGATTCATAAAAGTTGCTCGAAATGGCTATAATGTGATCTCGTCCACTTTCGCGCGCTCAAAGCTTGTTTCAACAATCCTCCGAGAGAAATGTAACGGTGTCCGAGACAAAGTGGTCCACCGGGTAATGATCGCCGGTGTTCCCAAGGGAATAAAGGGACTCGTAGGCAAATAGCCGGAGTCCGACTTATCCGCGAACCCGGAAGCAATCACCCTCGGTAGTTCACCCAACCGGAGAGGCGCCCCGCTTGTTACTACCCTCGGCGAGTTTCAAGAAACTGCGGAGGCCTCCGGCTTAAGTTACTGAGATTGCCGAAGTTCGACCCTTCTTCGTCGTCGTCGTCGTCGTCGTCCTGCCGCGCCCTCCGCCGACTTTGTCGTCGTTGCCGGTCGTTTCTCGCCCTCTCCCCTCCCCCCCTCCCTCTCCTGAAATTCGACTTTTCAATTTGATATTCGCGAATCGCGCCGATCCCTTCGCTTCCACCTCCACCCCGGCCGACGGACTTTCTCCCAAGATAGCGCCTAAATCACCTCGCTCGCACGAAGAAGCTGATCCCCGAGTTACGTACAAAGGCGTAGGTGTTATATCAAAGTCGGAATCGACGACTATCGTGCAAGGGAAGGGGAGGGATACTAGAGTGTTAGAACGTGCATGGCAAAGGATCTAACGTCTCCTCTTTCGGAGCGCGAATGACGAAACGGAAAAGAGAGAGAGCGAGAAAGGGAGAGGACGTTCGATGTGAGCGAAACGTCCTTAGGGGATCGAGGATCTTTCTGGAATGTCTTCGGCGCTATTCCCCACCTTCCGACCTGCGCTTTTTATGGGCTCAACTTTTTGAAGGATGTGCAAACGACGAAATTGAACGCGCAGTTAGACGTTAAGAGACGCTCTCGCGCTGAATATATGTAGGCGAGCGTGCGCCCGATTTTTCTCGTACGTTGTTTCATCCGCGCGCGAGCTCCACGGAACGTCGCGTTGAATGTGGAATGATCCCGAGTCGCAGTTGTTTATGCCACCGTGCGCGAAGAGCATTTGTCAAGCGGCACATTAATTATTTATTTAGTAGCTCGGATCAAAGTTTTAGCAGTCGTGCGATATAAGTTTAACATTCTGTGGCGATAATGTGAAATATTCACTAACACATTTCTCTCTTGGCAGTTTCGGATATTGTTGTTCGTTAACATTATTAACTCAATTGTACCGCAGCGAAGTTTGGTTCCGATAAATTTCAACGCGCGAATATATTTCGTAATAAAACTGAGCGTCAGAGATATTGAGGCGAGGCAGGAGCTCGATCAGATCCGCTTCGCGTTGACGATAACTTTTCCGTAAAGGATTAATGATACGTTGTAAGCGCTTGTATCGAGATAACATGCTTGTTTGTAGCGCTACGCGCTATAAATTTGCGGAGCTGGCAGTCAGATAAATGATACTATACCCAAGGCGGCTAGAAGGACCCCTGTGGGGGAATCTTCATCGCGCTGTGAAACTTCTACGATGCAGTGCCTGAGTTGCGCGCCGTTCTCGTATCAACATCGATTTTTAACAAAAAAACCGCGGACATACGATCGTGCAAAATTGCAATTTAAATTGGAAATGGACGTCGCAAAACCTGCTGTAAGTTAATATTCGTGAGAATTGCATAACGGAGTGAAATCACAAAAATCTGTGCTACATTGATTAAACCGCGAATTAAAATGAATAAGATATCATATAAAAGAGACAAGGAATGGAAGAAATATTAGAAAGAACATTAAGAAAAATTGCATGCCTGAAAGAATGACCTTTCTATCTTCTTCGGCATACATTCGTGAGGACAAACACAGAAACATATTTTTTAAGACGCTCCAATGACTCGCGCAAACGGCTGTGCCTTATTTTCATGATGTCAAAGTTAGGTTTTCTGCAGCGTTTCGTAATAACGATAAAAGTCACAGAAGCCGTCTGAGGCTGTCTAAGGCGAAAGGTCGCCGTGCTTTGTTCGGGGTGAGACAATGGCTTACCATGCTGACATTTCTCGGGCGAATCGCCGCGCGCCTAACATTTATTATAACGACCGACGTCCGACGTCGTGACTAAAGTTTGCACTTTTATTAAGCCGCCGTCTTTCACAAGGAAACTCTAATTAGCTTCTTCACGTTGCACATTTTTCAGACATTCCCTTGCGCCCGAGCATGTAGACAGACCATACTACTCCGTTAGCATTTAAAAAAAACCGCCTGTCGATATCTTTTACATTCTCAAGAGAAATATGCAAATGACTCTGTTTATGAGCGCTATGGATTATGCTCAGCTATATTTTACAAATATCGCTAACATCATGCTGCGATAATGTTTAACAAGATTAATGTAAAACAATTAATTTGTATATAGTTATTTATAAGATATTACAGATTTACAAGATATTATTTATAAGATATTATAAGATATTTATAAGGTATTACTGTAATTATTGAAAACCAATTTTGTGTACGTATAAAATTAACCATACAGGAATTATGTAAAGATATTTCTCACTTTTCCGCAACATTTAATCATAATTTTGATAACTAGAAAAATAATATTAGTTTAAATGCAATTTTATTTTAATTGAGACAAATCGTTGCAGCTCTGACGGAATTAATCTCGATTTCGTTACGTTAACATCGGTTAGCGATGCGAGCGAAAGACGGTGAGAGACATTTCTCTGAAAGTCGGAACGGAGCCTATTATCGGACAACGTGAGACGTTGGAAACAGCACAAGTAGATCGCCGCGGAGCGCTCTGCGAGATGAGACGGCTGCCGCCGCGTCTCCGTTGCTCTTCTCCCGCAGACTCTCGGCCAAGTCGTCGAGAGTTTGAACGCGCAGCGTGCGCCGCATCCCTCACTCGGCAGCCAATATTGGTTCACACGTACATGCACGAGCGCGGGACGCACACACCCGGGCATCGACCCGCACCACGATCGTCGCATCCTCGCCGAAATACCGGTGTCGCGGCGCCGACAATAGCGGAAACGCGACATGCGTGCTTTATATTGTTTCAACGCGTTTATATCGTGCATTTCACCGTTTACATTTCTATGATAAGCGCTGCTTCGTAAAAAAAAATCTCTCGATTGCTCGGCAAACTTTATGCAAATTACGCGAGGCGTCAAAGATATTTTAATTCATTTTATTATTCATATCTAGATCAATCTCTTCGATTATGTCTGGAATTTTATGATTTTCTGTTTTACAAAACTGACGGACATACGCGCTGAGATATTAGTCTGCTCTGTCGCCGATGCGTGTCATCAGTATGAGACAAACACACTCGGCGGCCTGGAAATATCGTTGTTCGCAGCTATCACAAGCGGAAAATGCGATGCGCATGCTTTATATTGTTTTGACGTGTTTCACGGGAATGCGTGTCGGGGTGCAGCATTGCAATGGAGATTGGGTTCAGTCGTGCCAGGTGGAATGAGGGCGAAAAAAGGTCGTTGCGACGATAATTGTGTCTTTAACGGGGCCGGTTACACGGCCGCTTCGCACATATACGTGACTCCCGAAAGTGAACAGAATTTTACGAGAATAGACATAAAAGCGTATTTTGTTAAATTATTTTTCGCTCATTAGTACGATCACAAAAATAATTGCACAATATTTATTCGATATATATTGAATATACCTATATGTATATCTACTTCTTCGCATTTTACTCAATGTAAGTATTTGCTTGAAAAATAATACATTAATATAAAGAGATAATTATTACAGAAAAATTCTGTTTGATTTGTTTTTCTGTTTTAATTGCACGTCTTTTTTAATTACATATAGTTTTTGCTATTATTTTTTCAGATGGTTTGCATTTTCTGTTTTTAATAATTTTAATATGTGATGATACCATGCGTCTAATATACAAAAATATTTAGTTTTATTTTATTGATCCTGACATGTGCTGAAAAAGCTCTGAAAAAAGATCTCGAGAAACATTGAGCACATAAAGTCGATATCTGCTGAAATAGCATTTCAATAATATGTCTGCGAGATAAAGTGACATAATAAGATTCATGTTAAAAAATATCTCTTTTTTCATCTCATTTATAAATTTGTTATCCGTCTCTCCTTATCTTGCCTGATTGCACTTACAGTCCGCGTCTGTAAGAGGCGACATAAATAGAATCGCCAAGGTGTCGACGGCCGATGTAAGATAATTTCGTTTAATAATCCTCGCAAGCGAGATTGGAAGCGCACTCGAACGCAATTAATGGAACGTTTCGGTCGCAATATGCTCCGGGGGACAGGCGTAACGTATGCATGACATTCATCGTCGCCGCTCGACACCCCTTTATCGTGGACGCACCTGTATACGCCGACCCGAAAATTGCTCATGCAAGACTCGATAAAGTTTAATCGCCATGCTTTTCTATGCGTTGTTTGCGTCCGGATAATCAGTTTTTCGGCATGTCAGAATTTTTTAGCAGAACGCTAGTAAAGTACCTTTAACATTTTCGAATCTTTTAGCGTATCATATATTGTCATTAAATGGAATTTTGTGAGAGAGAAAGAAATAAGATATAACTACGTATACGGCATTCGTTCGTAATAAATATTTTTGAAAGAATTAATATTTAAAGTGATTTTGTTATAATTAGATATTTTATGTATAAATATTCGATGACGTACGTACTAAAAAAATTTTTGTTTTATATTAACAATAAATTATCTCACAGCATTTGAAATAATAATGCTTGATATTTTTCACTTGATTTCCGAATTTTCTTGAAGAAGCGTAAATAAAAGTGGAGTTGCACACCTCGCAGCGCGAACGATCTGCCGAAGTGCATTTGCACGATGGCCCGTTTAACGGTCTGCTCTCTGTCATCCCAAATTGACTGTCGATGATGTAGACGCCAGGTATATACGCTCGTTTGACGATATTTCACCGGGTATCGAGTGCGTATCAAATCTGTCAACGAGATGGTGTTGCGCTTCGAAGCGACATCGAACGCACCACTGAATCCTTCGTTAAATTTGAGCACTTCACAACGCGATCAGATACCGCACAATAAACAATTCTCGTCAAACGAAGTTGGAGATTTTAATAGAGATAAAGTGAAATGTTCATAATAGCTTCGTGATTTTCAAGCATCGTTAAGAATCGTTTGTGACTGAAAATCGGCTGAAAGTGACCAAATAATCGTTTAACAATGTTCAAAATATATATAAATTAATATTTATCGAGATTTATAATGATTTTTATTCCATTATTTGCTTCATTTTGAAACTATAAAGTATAAAAATTTTTTTAATTTTTTAACTGTTCTCAAACTCTCCGGATTGTAGCGTAATTTTTTTATTCTCGTGATTGCATTTACATTCTGCAGTCAGAAATAGATGACAATTGAGTAAAGTAAAAGTTAATAACAATTCTTCAAAATTCGTTTAATGGTTGCGAATTTGTTTAACTTGTCGGTTTGCCCGACGTGATCTATCAATCTCGCTTGGTTTTATTATTTTTTTACGCAGCGTACGATCGAACAGCGATAATCTGCTCAAGCCACTCACTGTCCATCTCCATTAATCGGAAAAAGATGGCAGGGAGGAAACAATGAATGGTATTTCCTCTTCACCTAATCATCCAGCAAGCAAATTGCCGTAGGCACATGTCTAACGAGGACTTTCTGATGAGGTCCTTTTACTGACAGGTATACTATATTTCTTCCAGCCCGCTTTCCTGCCCTTTCTCGCGTTCTCCCGGCGAATATCTTCCGTAATCGAAATGCATATATACATGAGGTTGAATGCTGTTGATGTGAGACTTAAGCGTACGCGAGCTGATGAAAAAAAGAATGGCTCGTGAATCGACGCAAGAATGAGACGGGCGAAAGAGGGAAGAGTACGATAAATAGATGAGAGAAAGAGAGAGAGAGAGAGAGAGAGAGGGAGAAAATAAAATGTCACGCGGTGTGAAGCTAAGGATAATTCGGCGGCCTTATTGAAATGCAGAAACGTTACTGCGAGCACGGTAACTTAAACGGGATATATTACGGTTTCTTGGAGTTGGAAAAAGCGCTAAAAGGATTTTGTAGATTAACTGCTGTACAGAATGTATCAAACGTTGCCTGTTTTCTCTCGATTACGAATTCCTTTTAATAAGTTTATTTTTTATTAAGTTAATTTTTCCTCGCTAAAATTTGATTTCCAATTTACCAATATTAGTCTTCTGAACTTAAATATTAAATACAAAAGTAATTAGGCAATTAAATAAAAAATTTACGAAGATAGAATCCATTTAGAATAAAGTAGATTTTTCTCCATTCTTAATCTTGTTAGTGCTAAATAATAACTTGCGTTTTGCTTTCCTTGCTGCGATTCTTTTTGGCGCGCTTCAAGCAGATGAATGACCGAATTTCCGCGATATGAAACGCAGATGTACGCGTTGATGAAAGGAAAACGCGCCGGAGAGGTCCGAAAAGGTCGCTCGGAGGTCCAAAGGGGTGAAAACGCGCAAGGCGCACTTCCGGGGACTTCGAGGAAGGCGAACGGGATGAACCGGTGCGAGAGAGGGAGAGAGAAGGAACGAGGAGACGATATGTCATGCGACGCGACGTGTGTTCGCCGGAACGAACAAATTTCCATTAGCCGGTTCAACTTTCCAGGGTGACCTGGGAAAACCGGGTGACCACTGCCAATCAGCACGACCCTGTTTTCAAACCGCGCAACAGGAAAAAAAACACCAGCAGGTTGCCTTTAACGCCGCGGTTCTGCCGGCGCTCTGCGGATATTCTCGGTGGTTTATCCGAACGTTATTACGAATTGTTATGGATGAACTGTGTTTTGCCTGAGGCTGCGAGATATATGTAGCCGCGCTCAAAAACAAGTCGAGAGACTTCTTTTCGATAGCGTTAAACAAATATATTTTGTTACACTCCCCTTAAATGCTTCACTTAAAGTGAGCGTGAGTGTTAATGCCGGAATTTTCGGATTCTCGGCGCACTGCAGATTTTCAGATTTTTTTTGCACTACCACTTCTACGATTTTAAAGCAATCCTATTATACGCGCTTGTCTTTTTTCCTATGACGTAAAATCCGCACGAGCCCTGTTTCGGACTGCGCAAAGTGGTAAGCAAGGAAATCAGCAACAAAACATATTCCGTCCCACGAGCTTTAGAAACCGGCGCGATTCAATTCTGGGACGTGTGTGCTTACGGTAAAATTGGTTTACGCCACGGAGGACAAAACCCGCGTATGTTTTGTCCGCGGGCTTAGCCGCTGTTTTAGCCATCTCTAAAATCGTTGTTTTTCATCGGTTCCTGAGAAAGCGCATTTTCCGGTATCGCGTTCCTTCTATTGTTTTATATTAAATTGCGTAACTTCCACGCTGCGGTAGCTATTATTATTGGTTGTTCGATAATTAGATCACCGAATAACGCAAATTTTTCGGTCAGCTGCATTCCATCGCAAATCGATATACTAAGTATTTACCATTTTTTTTTATTCCGCAAGCACGCATCTTTTCCGCTGATATTTGTTTCGCGAATGCTCCGATCGTCAAAGTATTCCACTTTGCATCTTCCTGCGTGTAAGCAGCAGTAAGCAAACGGCCGCTCGGGCGAACCGTTCATCGATTGCTTTTCGCTGGCTAAGCTTAACAAGCCGGCAACCGCAATACAGACTAATGATACTAATGCCGGAGGAATACTCGTGCGCGCCGCGAGCCCAATTGTTGATTCCTCCTCCTTTGCGGATGTATTTATATCGTCCGCTTAAACAATATCGATTATACCACAAATGTGGCGATTCAACAAACTTTCCCGATTGTGTGATATTGGTAAGATTATTGCTACTTTGCAAATTATTGATAAATTATCGGCAAGCTTAAAAATCAAACAACTGATAAAAAATTAAATTAAAATTTTTGATCATTTGTTGAAACTATTTTTTCTTAGTTTATGCATCAAGCAATTATCATTATGTCTTTAATCATATTTTGCCATTAATTTTTCTTAATAATTATTACCTTCCAAAATTTTTTTAATACTCAAGGAAATTAATATTTATTTTAAAGTTTAATCTCTATTATAATAGCAATTGGGAGAAAATGCGATACACAAAACATCGTGCATGGTTTTTCTGCACATCTTCTGGATCGTCTCGAAACTGAGCGGCGCGATTCAATTGCCGTGCGGGCGAAATTGTTCCGCTGCTCTGTTACGCAACGGCGGGAAACATGCATATCACATGCGTATGCAGAAACGATTTATCTGCCGGGGCTTAGTCGTTATTTCAGCACCGTCGCCGCCACACAAAATTACATTAACATAAACACGACCGCGGGCGTATGCATCAAAAGTATACTGCGCACTACGGTTGGAGGGCTACGGCAGGGCCACCCAATCGATATCCGCTCGAAATTTTAGCGATGGTACTCAAATCGATATCCACTCGAAATTTTCCGATGAATCGAGCAGGGATACGCGCCTCGAAGATGTTTCAATATATACTTTGGGATTATTATCACCGTGAGAATCTTGACAAACGTGTCTCTTCGCGTTTTACAAACGCGTAATATTTTTTCAAGCATGAGATATTTGATTTCCGAATCAAACTAAATAAAAATTTCAAATCTTTTGTATTAGATTTCGATTGCAGTTTCAGATCTTGGAACATTAAAATTATTCTTCTCGGAGAGAAGTCCTGTGGAATATTTTCCCTGGATCTCAGTACGATTTCTCTCTACACGCTCGAAGCATTCGATATTTCGCGGGCGAATATCAGTGTGCCATCGCTGGCTGGCTGACTGTCTTCTATATCTCGGCCGATCGTTCTTTTATTTACGGCCGCGGGCTCGTCTCCCCCTCGTGTATCCCGACGACGATCGGCATCGTTACGCATGCGTTCCGTCGCGGAAGAAGAGCGGTGGAATATCGGAAAGTGATTTTGAAAGGTTCGTTTGCGTCGAAGTAGCGCGACGCCCGGCGTCGTTCGGGGCAAAATTGCTGCGATCCGAACGTGGAAAATCGTCGCGTACGACAAACCTTGTTTCGTATTTTCACGTTTAAGAGTCTGCCGATTGATTGATTAGTATGTTTCAGTCGAAAGATTAAAAAAACCTCTTTCATCAAACTCTTGGATACATTAACTAACATTCAAGATGATAATTTTATAAAACAAAATATGCGAATCATAAATATGTTAAAAATTTATTAGATGCGATCATTGTCCAAAGCAAATTTATTATTAATTGCTTAAATACTGCTTATTATTCTCGGCATAATTATTCATACAAGAAATTAAATAGTGCAAACAGCTGATAAATTAATTTTAAACTCAGCAAAAACTGTGCAATAAGAGCTGTATTCGTACAGGCACTGTTCTATATTTTTTCTTTAAAAGCACACTCCAACGAATCATTCTGATGAACATCAGTTGGAATAAAAAAGATAACGAGTTGAGTAAATGCGAGTTAATCGCATTATCAAATTAGTCACATATGAAATTAGTGAACGAGACTGTACGCGAACGTGAACGCACTCGACTCGATGTATGATGCTTAAACTGTTATTCCAATAATTTTGGAGCGGAGCGAACAGTTGCGATCCCGTAACTTCGTCGCCGTTGCTTAAAGTGGCGACGAGCTTGCTCATAATTGTAACCATCAGAAACGCGAATGGTACATCACAGTTAACTAACGTCTATAACTAGCTCACTTGCTATGCGCGCATTTGCAACTTAGCAGGCCGAGGCATTTATTGCGAATCGGATACGTCGAACGCGTTAAGCGAAAGCAACGATTTAACTTTTGTCGATTCGATGGTTTTCGTCAAATGGGAAACGCTAACAAGATTCGCTTGTAAATATTAATAAAACGGAACACGGTTTGATGTGTGACGAAAATTTATTCATATACGGAGGTTGCATCGGAGTGCAGCCAACGTGGCAGAAATGCAGATTGATATCCGATGGATAAGGGACGGCTTTTAAGCGAGAAGCACTAAATTTAACTAAATTTGAATTCCGTGTATTTTGAAGACATTCCTAATAAAATCCAGAAATATTTATGTACAAAAAGATTTTAGTAATGACGTCAAAATGACTGAACTATGAGAAAATTTTGGTGCGTCTTTTCGAAAATCACGATAGTTACACTGTCAGTATTAGCAAAGTTGAGAAGATTAAAGTTATTCATTGAAAGTTTAAAATCTACTAAAAGAGCTTGCTTAATACTTTTAATGCAACGAGATTTGCAACGGCAAAAGTTCGCGAAAGCGGAAAAACGGCCGTGCCACGCGCTGAAACAGGACGCTCTTAATTATTCTGTTCGAGGCAACGTTTCGCCGTATTAAACTTTTAAAATTCGACTACTTGTGTCTGTCCTTTCGAAACGATGCGCGCCGAAATACAACCGGCTGACAGAGAGAAATACGAATGATCCGTTTTAAGGGAGTAAAAAGAACACATTATGCTCGTGCAGGACGCGGCGAAAGAACTCGCCTGGTTGGTATTTGCACTTCAAGCGCATCTTGCGGCTATTTGCATCTCATTGCAAACGTTATCACTTTCGTTAACCAAGTAGAATAGTAGATTTTCGGGCTTACATGTTGCGGACGTAGATTCGAGCAGATGCGCAGCGCGCTCTGCCGCGATAAAAACTTCGGCGATACGCGGTCGCAAAGTTTTCGGCGTTGGTTGCAACATTACGTTGGTGACGCAGAATGTACGGGGATGAAAATTGCAAATTGCGATCAAAAGAAAGAAGGAAAAGTACGCATTTCGTTTGAGAAAACTTTCGCCACGAATAAAAATGGATTATTTTTCAGGAAAGGAAAAAAACGGAGAACGGTTTCCTTGAATGCAAAGATATAGAATTAAGTTGCGAAATATAACCAGCGCGATACCTATACAATTATCTGTACGTGTATATAATTATCTATTCAGTTATTAGCCATGTCGTTCATGGAGTTTTATCGAGTCTCGATAAACTCACAGTCGAATGAATATTTTATTCTTATTGACAGAAAACCATTAATTATCATTTTAGCTTCGTTCGTTTCTAACTTGTTAATGTACGAAATATGACAGAAGTTTCCTTTCATTTCTGCATTTTCTTTCATTTAACGTTTCTTTGACCTATTCGAACGTCATCTTTTCTCATAAAAGTTACAATATCCAGCTTGAAACATCTTTATAATTAATTCTCTTCACATTTAATTCTATCGAAATAAAATAAAATTAAATAAACGGATTATATTTGAACAATTTCTAGGCTTATATAAATTACTTATAAAAATAAAAATTTCTATCTTTGATTTTGTTAAAGTGAAATTTATATATAAATAGATTTTAGTCTGATCAAAAAATTAGCGTACAAGAACCGATTTGCTGAAACTTTAGTTTCATCTGCGGAAAAAATTCCGGTGTCGAGATGTGTTAAGCGTTACAAACTTTAAACGATAAAACTTTCCTTAAGTCAATTTTTTCAATCGTGCCTCTACTATCTGAGACTCCCAAGATGGTAAGACGCTTCGCGATTGCGAACGCCGCGATAAAAGGGGGCTTAAAAGAAGTTGGCACGATTTGACGGTGTGACGTGTAATAAGGACGGTGTATCGACACTCGCGACAAGTAATCGAATGAGAATCACGGTGGCCGATAGAAACATTATTGACGCCGTCAGCGTCGACGGGAATTAGGTTTAAGACGTTTGCGAGAGAAAAGTTTTGGAGAGAGGAACAGCGGATCGCGAAGATCCTCGAGATCCTAAGACTCACCGGAATGTCCCCGTGCTCAACAGGGGCGGGGATCGAACGACGGATAATATTTGAGTTTTCGAAGGCCATCAAACCCGAACGAGGAGTAGACAAGGCCGAAGATCGTGGGTTAAGTAAGTGGTTAAGAGGATAGCGCCGCGCTGCTGGGGTAATGGAATAAAAACACTCGACACACCGATGTCGTCACCTTCGACCCGGGGATGGTCGAGTGAGAGGGACAGCAGCGTGAGCGCGCTGTCGCTTCCTTTTTTCTCGGACCCGAAAGGAGAAGGACGCGCGCGTCAAGAGTTTCGTCGGAAAACACTCATATTCCGGATCTTCACGAAACGTGGCGCGAAAATATTTCGCGGTCTCAGTACAGTTGGAACATCTCTTATTAATTTCGCGACGATGTGTGATTCAACCCTTTGTTGTTTCACGTTTCGCTGTCAAAATATTGCTGTAGCGTGACGTGCGCGGTTTCTTCGGTTGTTTGAAGGCGAGAACAAAGCTCCCGCCTCATATTTCAACCTCAGCGATATCAAAGTATTTTTTATGACAGTAAATATCAAATATTTCACACTTATTAGTTAAATATTAAATATTTTTCTAAATATTTAATCCCATCTTTAAAAGGCATGTAAACTCGCATTCATCGTTTCTGCGACGCCGATTGATTATCTCGATACGCGTTGCGTGTTATTTCGTGCTATCGAGCGATTATCACTGCTATTTTGTAATTAAAAGAATAAATGGCGCGCTTGTGTATGTCTAGCCAAATTATTAAAATATAAACAAAAGATTGTTATATCGTAATGGAAATTTCTTTACTCAAGAAGATTCTTGAACGATATTGTATTATTATCCTATTTTAATTTTCTTAAATATGATTATGAAAATTTTGACATATAATAAATAATAATTTGGAAAGTATAATACAATCTACATATTTATTTTAAAAATATATTCTAAAGTGTGCGTTATTTTTACATTTTTATACAACATTTTTCTTCACAAATTAATTATAATCTTATCATTTATAAAAAGTCACATTTTTTTAGTTTCAAAATCTGGGGCAAATGTACGTCGACTTTCGCCGCAGACTGGATCGGCGAATTAATGCCGCGTGATGTAAAGTGAATTACGCGATTAAATGGAGGAAATATGAAATTTCCTGATATCAAGGGATGCACATTGGAATTTGCTCAATCGACAAAGTCGATTACGATCGCGTTTCAGCGTAAATTAGAGGCGAGGCGACAGGCCGGGAATTTTCGTTAATGATGCCCGATAGTATGTATATACGCGAAAAGCGTATACGCATCTGCGATCTCTTTTTGTACACTTATGGTTGCTTTGTACGCAGTATATATGTATCAATTTGCAGAATTGCACGCCACCCTTGGATAGTTATTGCTGATGCTGCTAATGACATCTATCTTGCGCGTTTAGGACAAATAACAATAACTAAATATACAGAATAGTCCACTGGAAACAGTGTAGCTATTGATCTGCTGTAGTCTTTTGCCACACGTGTGACTTTTATTTCATTGCATTATTTTATATTTTTTTTAAATAAAAAAGTATATCTATAAAATAATTCGGCGCAATAATCATAATATATATTTACAAGTTACGATCAGGCTAGAGTATAAAGTTGAATGCAAATATTTACATCGCCAAACTCCAAAGGGAAAACTAAACTGAAGTCATTCCAACCTCTTTCATTAATTTTAAGACATTCCCTTTGGAACCGTGAAAACGTATTTAGCGACACAAAAAATTTTATGAGTTGATAAAAATTTATTCAAAGCTATCACTTGAATATATGTTGCTTCGCTCTTTATCGCGTTATCTTTTCATATAAAATAAGTGTTTTGAAAGATAAAAACAATTTTATAAAATTAGTTTATTCACGGGAAAAACGTATATAACATTTTAGAATCAATATAAGAGCGGCGAGTGAAAGTGTGTTCCGCGTTTAAACATTTTCGAGGAGTCTTTTTTATCGCTGCAAACGAATTTCACCGGCACGCAAAAATACTCGTAAAACATTGAAGAGCGCAACAATTTATTTTTATGGAAATATGCGCGTGCATAAAAGATTTTCGTGTCCCGCGAAAGTATATTCATTTGCGAACACAGAGGTTTCACGCGTCGCGTATCATGTGGAAATTAATTGGGTGCGGCTGTAAATATTCGTCGGGTGTGAAATTTTTATTCGTCCGCTGCGTCCGCAATAAAATCGTTCATACTATGAATATCGCATAAATTCAATTTCGTATTGCATTATCTTGTTATGCGAATACAATTTGATCGCGCGAAGAGTGGCGGTACTTTATTTCAATATTAAATGCTTTTCCGATGTCCTGCGTCTTTAATTATTAAATTTATGCGAGACACTGCAATAGCACCGAGGAGACAAAAGGAAGGTGCGAGTGGAGAATAACAAGAGAGAGGCGCCATTAAAAATGCTGAATAAACATGAAGGCGCGGTGAAATTCTTTGCCTCGGACAGTATAATCGCCGCATACACGCATTAGTGCAAATGACGCACAATTTGCAAATAATATCATTCTCTTGAGATTATTGCAGTTTTTTAATAAATAGCATTATCAGTTTACCCATTTTATCAAAGATTATCCATTATAAATTTTATATTTATCAATCAATTATTTCCAATTTAATGTTTAACTCGTAATAGGTTTTTCGCAATCACACACAAAAATTTGCGTTGCGTTATATTAAATTATTTTATGCTTTAAATATTGAAGAGTTATAAAACGAAATAAAATAAAATATTTAATTAAACTTCTGCTGTAAAAAATCAACTTATTAAACAAGTCTGATCTTTCCTGCCTTTTTCTACTCATATTTCTAGAACGTGGGACAAAAAACCCATTAAAGTTATTCTTGATTAACGTTTATAGAAATGGCTTTGAAATATTTCTGTTGGTATAATAAAAGAAACCTTATAATACATTTTGATTAATGAGGAGAGCAATTTCCATTAACGGCACATTCATTAATATACATCAATTTTAAAGAGTTCTAAGTTGCGTTAATTAATACATCGCATATTCGAAAGTATCTAAACGTTAAATATACTAAAGAGTATCAGATCATACTTCCATGGTATCGTTAGCATCCCCAGGTCCAGCTTGTTCACCAGCTCGTCGATGATGACGGCCAGCTCTCTTTGGCATCGTGGACGACTTAAGACGATGCCGTCGGCGTCCACCGGGGATCAAGCCCCTGACACGTTTACTAGGTGGGGATTCGGTGTTCCACGTGGAGGCGGAGCGACGTCGCGCGTCGGGGTGCCGAACCAACGCGGGGGCGTCCAACCCCCGAGGCGCCTGGTGGGGAGTCGTGGTGAACGCAGTCCCCGACGGATCACCGAGACGGTGCAACGCGTCCCGCCGGCTCCGCTCGGTACTCGAACGAGACCTTCGCCACGTGACCGCTGTCAGGAAGCCGCGTTCAGTAGAAAGCGCTTTGATCGATTTTCCCTGACCACCAGAGGGATTCAGATCGAGATTTTCGATACAAATTCTTCGATAAAGAAAACCCTTCCTAAACTCAGGCAGTTCCTAAACTCGGAGTCTTACGCGGAGATAGAGATAGATGATCACATGACTATGATAAAAGAGGACGAAAAGACAGTCGAGTTTTCGAGATCGGTCGCGAGATTCTAAAGTGTATCCCGAGAAGTTTGCAGTTTGGCGTTTGCGCGACCGCTCTACGGTGGGACACGTGATTTCCGCGGGGTGGTGTACACTGAGGTCATCGTGAATGGTGCTGAAAGGTGGTGAACGTGTTTCCTACGGCCGTTAAGGGCGGTTCGTGATGTTTAGCTGCCACGGGAGATTTTAGGTGTACGGATTATCGGGGATAGACTACATATTGATAAGGTAAGTCCGTCACCGTTTATAATCATAGATCTCGTTTACATTTACGCAGAATGTCTTTGTTGCTCGTTAATCAGGAAAATTCTGAATGGTTTATGGATCATTTTCCTCGACAAGATGTGTGACAATGTCATTAGTTTCTTTATCTTAAATATTGCATTTTATCGACAGACAATTTTTCAATTATTATTACTGCTTTTCTCATCACTCACAAAATTGGTATAATTTTTATTTAACAATTATACGCATAGATGTGACATTTTTTTTATTTCAAACATTATATGCATTGTTAAAAATATCTACATCAAAATTCTAAGTCAAGAAAAGTTTTATCTAAGATAAAAATTTTATCAATTTTAATTTGTCCTCTGTCGATTCGATAAAATAGAATGAAGTTATGTTTAACTACAAAATAAAGTATAATTAATCTGCAAAATAATCCATAAATAAATAACGATTCTGGAACATACTATGTCAAGGAGGAACATATTGAGTCATACATTTGTACAATAAATTTGTGTGAAAAAAGTTTTCTGTAAGTGAATAAATAAATAAGAGATGTCACAGCGGCGTAAATTTCCTGCGATCTAATTTTCTCATACACAATTCTTGTAGGCGGACATATATCTGATACATCCATCTAGAATTGTGCAGCATCTAACCACGGAATTAATTCTTTACAAAGTTTGCGACACAGCACAGCAAAGCATATCTCAAAGAGATCCGTGAACAATTATCCGCCGCGTTTTTTAAAACGGAAACTACCGCGAGCCTGCCTTCTTTTTCTTCTAGCAACGCCTTTATGCCCGCGATATTCGTGGCCCGCAGCGAGAGATCGTAAAATGTGACTGTTTCGCGAATATACTTGTCTGCGCTGCTTCGCGTTTCTTCTCTTGAAAGCGACGGAAATAGCGACGGTGTATGTGATATCGTTTATTCCTGTTTTCCTTTCTGCTCTTCCGCGACACGCTCTCATAGAAATCCCAGATAAGATCATCAGAAAGCAATAAATTCTATGATATGACGTTAATTGTGCACGTCTTTTAACTCTAGCTCTCTGCGTCAATAATCTGACTTTTGCTAAATATTTAGTTCGTGTTATATTTTACGATATATTTTCAGATATTTAATATTTTAAGAGCGATAAGAAAAATGTCAACGCATGTTTTTCCCGCTTGCCTTCTTCTAAACGAGTTAGCGATATAGCACCTGGACGGATATAATTTTTTGCTTTTGTTACAATCTCAGTTTTTGATATGCAATTTACATACGTCTATCAAAAAATTCTAGCAAGAAAAACATCGTTTAAAATTTCTAATAAAAATAAAAGCAACTATAAATTAAAATAATTTGTTCGAAATTGATAGTTGGCAATTAAAAATTGTCGATGCATAATAATAAGAAAATCTTTCTGCCAACATATTAAAGCAATCTGCTTTAAATGCTATATTATATCATCTAACTAAACTGTAATTATCCTTCATATAATAAATTTGCACAATAATAAAAAGATAGACACATATCAAATAGATAATAAAATATTTTATAAATATATTTTGCGTAATAGTTCAATAATTTTTAAAGAAATGCAATATATTTTTCAGGCGGATTTTGTTCTCATATTTTCACACGAAACAATACATAAAATAAGAAGAGAAAAGTGACCATTTAAGTATAGACATCCTACCACGAGATTCACATTTTCCAATAATTATTGGCTTGCCAAGCCATATATCATTTAAATATTAACTCGTTGTTTTTCGCGCGGAGAAGTACGGCTTCTTTTTGATTGATTCCGCTGCCCGACATCGACCGAGATATCAGTAAAGCGCCATTGAATTTTTAACGATAACACGCTTGTTTTTCCCGCTCGCCTTCTTCTGAACGAGTTAGCAATACAGCACCTGGACGGATATAATTTCTTGCTTTTGTTACAATCTCTCAGTTTTTGATATGCAATTTGCATACGTCTCTCAACGGAAATTTTGCAAAAAGTTCTTATTCTTTCTAATTAATTTAGCTACTACATTATCTCTTGTTAACTATGGAAAAATATGCTCTAGAATAATGTTAATCGTCTATCACGTCTGAAAAAAATCATAATTTTGTTTCAAAATATATTTCTAAAAGACGTATTTAATTGAGTCAACAATTCCTAAACCGTCTCAGATATTACCAAAAATTATCCCAAAAATGACATTTTTCTGCGAAGTTTATCATCGTCCCGCAACAACGTGCAAAATTATCACCTGAAAATTTAAAACTTCACTCCACGCGATGCGAACAATAACTCGTGCGGTTTTCGCCACTTAATTCAGATTATGAGGGACACTAATCAGCGTCAAGCCCGACATAACGGCGGGCCGCGGAGAAACGCGGTTAAAGAGTTCGAGATACGTCTGATTGTGTAAATCTCTCCTACCGCGCTAAAGCGGAACGAAATTAGCATTGATTAACTTAAACTACTTAAGAGAAAGTGCCCGCGCGTGAGCACACGCGCACGCGCGCGCGCGCGCGCCCTTATATGGGAAACTTCGTAGTTAGATTAACTCGCGTGGCAAAGTAAGTTACAGTACATGACGCATCCATTTTCCTGCAAGCTTTTTTCCTCTTATCTCGCTCCTCTCATCTTCGCGGTTTAAGCGCGACTCGCCAGCCAGTCACGCCGCCGTCGCTCGCGTCAGCCGCGCGCTTTATAAGATTTATGCGGAAATGATATTACACGAGAGAGTGTGTTACACGGGACTAAAGGGGAACTGCGCTTGTCAAGCGATTAATAGGCGTGATAGGTATTTACGCGCGTACATAATTTATAAGCGTATTAATTTATACACACACCGCGCTATTCTTAATTTCATACCTGTATTCAATTACATTTTATTTATAGAATTTTTCATAAAATGATCGAGTTATCTACCTATTATTTTGATTTACTGGAGAATTAGAGAATATAAAATTAATATTGTATTTTATTTTCGATATAAATGTGTCTTTATATACTCTTAAAATTGATTTCACGAGACAACTATCTCTTCGACATCGCTATTTTGTAAATTGAAATCAATCAATCTTTATGGTTTAATTTTTCATATTTAAAGTCGTGAAAATTTAGTTTACGACTTATATGATATTTTTCTGGATAAATGATTTTTCTCTCGTTCAAAATACTCGATAGATAAAAATGTAGTTGTTATTTCGGGTTTAGGGTCGGTGTACTCCGTTTGGGTTGTATTGTGTTGCAGGTTCAATCTTTGAACCGTAAATATAGATTAGTTTAACCGGGACGTGGATCGATCGCTCGTAGCTGAGCTAATAGGTTTTCAGTCGGAGGGAAGGTCTACTAGTCTCTGCTAGAGTCCGCTTAATTAACCGCGCCAGCTATTTTCTCTTCTATCTGTTCGTTTCTTCCAATGGTGAGAGCGTGCGATATAATCGAGAGACGGTGCGAAGATCGAAACGATTGGAAACAGCGATACTTTGATATCGATGTAGAAATCTCTGAGATGTATTTAGCGTCTCGATTGCTTCGTGAAATGTTATGCGCTTGACAATTTTAAGTTGTAAAATATGAAATAATTAACAAAATAAATTTGTGAATTCTTACACACAAAAATACATTTGCAAAATGTCAAACATTTTAAATTTCAAAATATATACAGAGTCAACATTAAGAATTCATTTTCTGTAATCTTTTCATAAACTGGTTTTTCTATTATCAATTACTTTCCTCGAATATCTATATAATTTTAACGAAATATTTTAAAGCATAAATATTTTTCTAAATAAAAAACCTAGATTTTAGATTTTATAAATCATCAAATTGAAGGCGATAATTTCAATCAGTAACCGTTGAAATTGAACACTTCACAGGCTATATTAGAATTCGTGAAACGTATTCAAATACAAAATATCGGATTTCTCATTCAATCGCTTCGTTCATTTTACAGATTTGTTTCAATCAATTTTCATGTTGCTTCATTTCTACGAATTTATTAGCATTTATCGCAATATTTATTTTTACCAATGCGTGCATGACAGCAATTTTAATTTGCGTTCTGGCTTACAAGCTCGACGTTGCTGTTTCATTAACGGGATACAATTGATTTATTCACATAAAATGTAAATTTAATCGCGCTGTTTTTTCTCAGCTTCTCATTCGAGTGAGAATAACGAAATGGCGCAAATGTAAAAATGCTGAGTGTATCGTACAAATATAGCGGCGGTGAACGATATTTGACTTACCCACATAGATGTCTGTGGGGACTTCCGGGTTCGTCTATTTATGACGCACTCTGTACACCCTCGTTCGCCTGAAATGACAGATTTGTGAGCCCCGGTATTACTTGGGTTCGCCTCGCCTTCGAGTATCTTAACTTTCTACTCGTGTGAGTCCCGTGTAAGTACCGAATAGGAAGGTATCGATATACGTGCGCGCACGTGTGCGGGTATCCGTGAGTGATATATGTGCGCTTACATTTAAGGACGCCGCTTTAACCGGAGAGGAAGCGGAATGCGACTATCGGCCGGGAAAAAGAAAGAACGTGTGGGGAGGGAGAGAGGGAAAGGAGCAGCCGAGAGCGAATCGTTTTAAACTACCATCCACTTCACATTCCCGATTTCAGTTAGGGACTTGTTTATTTCCTTTTTGGGCTTCCGAGGACTTCCGTGCATTATACGCTCGTGCGCCACCAGAATGCAGCGCAACGAGAGGAGGCGGAGTGATGCGGGGCGAGGGAGTGAAAGGGGGATCGCGAGAGTGGACTATCGGTGAACTATCGACGAGCGTCTCGCTCGCCTTCCTCTTATTTGCTTCTTTCCCGTCCATTAAGAATCTTGACAATCGATTCGGCATTTTTCCCCTCATCGCAATTTATACGATTTTCCGAAACGCCAATCGGCCTCCGTCGAAAAGCCGAATCATTCCGAAACAGTTTTTTGTCTCCTCAAGCCAAGAGCATTCGACAATACAAATCGCGACTTTTTAATCTTGGCATTGAAATCTGCTTTTTTGTATCTTTTTTTTCTACTGATCTGAATTACGAGTTCAAATACCTCGGCATTATACATGCAAAATAAATTACAAATAAATAACTAGAGTTAAATTTTCGAAAGAAAAAACTTCAAAAATATTTGATGGATTAATAAAAGGGATAATAATCATTATTGCAATCTGTGTTCAGTTTATAGTATTCGAGCGATAATAATAATAAACTTCGCCGTTAAGTACTTAAACTCCAAATAATAAAAAATAAACCGATGAAGAATGCATTCCTAGCGATGACACGGTCAACTTTCCGGCGCAATTAACGTTTCAACTCTCCCCCCTTCCTGCACAATGGACGACGCCGGTGTTTTATATCGCGCGAACAGTTTAATAAACGCAGCATTGTTTAGCCCACGGTAACGAGCTGCTGAAAAATTTCGATTATTTCGTGCCGGGCGTTGTCGAGGCGTTGTGACAAAAACCGCAATTATCGGTATATCGCGCGCGCCATGTCGCATCGTGTTGCATGTAAAAATTGAACGCATCAGCCATTGAAGGCGAAGGGTGTTAAAGTGATTTATGCTCTCTTCTCGGTTCATATTGTTGTTTCCATCGTGTGCGTCGCGCGTACATGGATACCCGGAATTTATTAGCTTGACAACCGCAGCAGCTCGCTCTTCAGCAACAAAGAGGATATCGTTCACCTGCTGTAAATTTGCGACGATTACGTTACAACGAGGTCGGCGTCCAGGTGGATCGTATCTCACCGGAGTATAATTTTTGTACGCTGCGTTATAAATCTCGTGAACTCGGTGTTTAATCACAATGTCGTTTCATTTTATTTTTTTAATATTCCGTAGCGCTTCTGCTTCTTTAAACATCATTTTCGGAGCCTTTTAATATTTATAGTGAGAATGAATACATACTTCAAGTTCTGAGATTTTTGTTAAATAATAAGTAAACTAACGCGTTTCATTATTCAATGAAATTTATGTCATAAGAAAGACTTCGTATAAATTATTCAAATCGTTTAAATGCCAGATGCTTACAATAAGATATAAATGTATCTCATAAAAAAAATTCAATTTTTCTTTACAAATCTGATATTCTACATGTAACAATTTTACAATTCTTTAAAGTTGCATTTGTCAAATAAAAATAGTGGTAGAATTCTCGCTAAACACGTAGCTTTTCACAAGGTTTGTAGGGTAACTACCGAAAATACTCGATTCAACCTCGCTGAAAATAGGAAGTCCGGTGCATAATGCAATACCTGCGATCTGTGGCGCCTTATGCGTCGTTCCATCGCCGCGCCAAAAGAAGCGCGAGAGGGGAGTGGGAGCGAGGGGTTGAAGGATGGCGCGGAGAGGGCGAAGAGCAAAATCGTTTAGCACGCGATCTTCTCGTAATTCTGCACGCCAGCGCCCCGAGCACGCTTCTTCTTCGTCCCTGTCCGACGTGTTACACGTGTTACACGCCGCTGCCACGCGAACGGAGGGTGGAGATGCACTCCTCTTCTCTACGGCCTTCAGTGCGGGCATCGCACGCGTCGCACGCGAAGCCTAATTGATCAGTGGATCGTTAACACGCGCGCTCTCGCTCTCTCTCTCTCTCTCTCTCTCTCTCTCTCTCTCTCTCTCTCTCTCTCTCTCTCTCTCTCTCTCTCTCTCTCTCTTTCTCCCGTCTTGGACGGATTGATTATGGTGAGAGTGCGGTCGATGCACGCGCGCAGCACAACTCGAGTGAACGTCGCAAATTTCAAACCCCGAGTCTTCTTTGCAAGCCGTGTTCGCTGCCACATTTTCAACTGAATGAAAGTTTAACTCACTTCCAGCCACAATGATATTAAAGCTTAATATTTTTTTGGACTAATACAGTACCACTTTGTAGAAAAAAAGAACGTACAATAATTTAATTTTGATATTTAATTATATTTAAATCTGTTTCGTGATTTATATATATATATATTTCAATGTATTATAAAAAAATATACTGCATAATTTTAAGGTAATTTAAATTAATTTTATAAACCATTTAATTAAAATTTTTTATATAATTTTGATAATTTTAGATTCTCAAATGTTTAAGCTATCTCGACGTAGTGATGTCCGTGACAATGTCCGATTATTCAAAAGTTGTGGATTACGAACTTTGGTCTCAATTTTCGAAATGTCGTTCGTGTCTTCAGCACTTTTCTTTTGTACTTGTCACGATGGGAGTGTCTTATATATGAGCACGTATTGTGTTCTAGTTATAGAATTAGCGATATTAATGTTTCATCAACGGATTATTGCATTAATCTAGAACACTTTGCTTTAATTAAAATATTGTAAAAATAATAACTGATATAAAATTAAATAATATTATTAACTGATTAAATTAAAAATAAATATTATGTAAATTCAGCTTTTATACATGCAAGTAAATTCGAAACTTTACTCTTCATTAGAGGACCATTGAAGATTATTATTCATTAATAAATAATTAGTTAAAACAACCCATAATTTCATTCTTCTGTTTCCGATATAATTTATTTATATCGGTATAATTGAATTCAAAATATGAATAAATAATAAGTATAAAAAAATAAGACAAATTTGTTGTTCAACGTATTATATACCCATCTGTTAAAGTCTGAATTAGTCTCTCGTTGTGAATCATTTTATTTCAAAGTTTGAGAAACTGAAATAACTTCGGGTAACCTTTTATAAAGTAGAACACAATGCGTTGTTGGCGTGCAGAAAAAGACATCGCGCTTACGTAGCTCTGATGCATGTCTATGTAACTGTTAAAGAGCCAGTAAATGAAAAAGATATCAGTTTGCCTATTGATGCCAAATGTTGCTCATTCTCGCAACTTCCCGCAACTTGTCTCTTCAGATTTCTTTCAATTCTTTTTCCGGCCTCTGACGCCGTATGGTTAATCCATCATGATATAATATCGCATACGGTTGATTATTCTATCCCTTGAATCTTTGCGGGATTCCGCGCTATCTGTGTCAGATGTCAGCCTACCGTCGTCGTTGCCGCCAATATAACTGTAACTGCAAGATAGGTTTTTGGAGGCATCTAGCACACTTGTCCGTATTGAAATTCACAGATGAGTAAGAAAGAGAGAGAAAGAGAGAAAGAGAGAGAGACCCGAGGGTTGATATATGTATATTGGAATCCGCTGTTTTTGAAAGTCGCACGCGCGTCCGTCTATCTCATCGAATATATTGGCTCCCAGCAGACGGCTGCAATATCGCTGATTGGGTAGGCGTAAGATATTGAGCTGTAGCAAAAAGCAGCTTGCAATTTTATTTACGAGTTATTTACCAAACTCATCGTTCTTTCACAAAGATATTAATGATTCATCGAAAGTGGCCGCCTCTTCTTCAGAGTTTTTTTATTAAATTCACGATTATGTAATTAAAGACTTCATATGCATAGTCATGTGTAGTGGAATAACAATAAATTATTTAAAAAAATACTTCAAAATTTTACAGATTTTAGCGACATAATCGTGCTTTTATCTCAATTTAAAAAAAATGTGCTTTTTACTCAATTTTCTAAAAAATTTATATGTCCCAGTTTATGCGAGATATCAAAGCGTTTAAAACTATAAAAATATGCGGAATGGCACGTATAAATATATATTTTATAAAACCACTTGTTTCTATTTATCTAAAAAAATAGCGGTCAGAAATTGTTGTAAATAAATTTGACCAAGAATGGTTCGGAAATTGCATCAAAAAAGAAATATATAAATTCTATAAAATTTAATCCTATACTTTGTCACACTTTTATATCCGTTATCGAATGGACTTTCACGTGTGAACGTTTGCTTAAGATAGCGGCGCCTTTTTCGAAGCCGGGACACCGATTTATTTGCGCGACGCGTATCGCACGATCCCGCGAAATTGAATCGCGCGCGCGTTCGCTGTACCGCGACGCGATCGGATTCGGGCGATACCCCAGCATGATATCAACGGGGGTATTGTTGTCATTCGGATGTAATTTACTCGTGTGGCCGAGCTCGAAAGTTGCGATGGTGCGTTGACGTTATCGTATATTGCGTCGGGGCGCAAACGTTCGATCTTTGTTTCCTGTGGCGTCGACGAGCTTTAAAAATCGCGTATTGCGTTAATTACGGCCGTTACGTTTGTATGCTTTGAAAGTGAATTCATTACGGACAATTTTGGGATATCGGTATTTCATTTGCAATGACATAAAGCTCGAACAAATTACAATACAAAAAGACTTGAAATGTGAAAAAAGAATTAATTCACGCGATTAATTTTAAGAGAAACTTTTAGCAATCTTTCTTATTTCATATAATAATTTTGCAAGTTTTGTGAGCAATCAATATTCCATTATACCAAAAATATGTTTAAAATTTCATTATATCGCATTTACTTATAAAGTTCGCAGCCTTGTTAAAAAACGAAGATCAGATTTGTTCCCTCCGTCGAGTCAGTGGTTCAATTGGAAACTCAAGGAAATCTAACATCGAGAAACGCGAAGGGGTCACAGATACGGATCTTGTTGGTGTCATGGGCAATTGTTATTCCAACGCCCTCGAAATTTAATTGAGGCAAGCTACGTGAATTCGTAACAAGAACTTGTATCTGTCTTGACTTCCCTTTGTCGTCTCGGCTTCATCTTTTCTTTCTCTCCGATACCTAATTTCGCGGCAGCCGCTCCCGACGATGAAGCCGAGGAGCTTTTCCCCGTGACGGCTTCCCAAATTAACTCTGGACATTACGGCGAAAATATTCTCCGGCCCTGATCTAAGCAACTGGTTAGCTCGCCGAATGGAGGAAGTATGCTTAACGCAGGATGAAATCCTTTGTAGTCTCATTATACAAGTTTTACAGCAGATATTTTATGACAAATTATAATAATTTACATTTCTATTGAAAGCACAAAATTATGTTGGAAATTATCATTACATTTTGGACTTTCAGCATTATAACGCTTAGTTGCTGCAATAATTATTATTTTTGATTGCTAAAATCTCAATGCCGCTATCAAATTACTCTCAATGAAAATTCAATAGAAACAATATGATGTGCACAACTGATATCGCATGTGTATGTATAACACCAACTGCATATGCAAACTATAGGAATATCAGAAAATATCGCGTATCGCGATGGCGTTATGAATTGTGTGTTTACACATAGATTGGCGTGGCACAACGGTTGATGACAGATTCGAGATATTGTAAATGTGACGTGTGAATCAGTATGATAAGTGATAAGGATCTTCCCTATAATCTGAATATTATTCACTTTTTATAAAAACTAAAGCTTTAGAAATCTACGTACAAAAAATTAAAATATTAAAATAAAATTCGTGCGTAATATATAACATTCAATGTAATATTCATAAAAATGATATCTATAGAGAATGAAGTTGATTGATTACATACTTTATTCCTTGTTGTGTACTAATCGAAACGTTTACTAAGCAGCAATAAACGAGCACATTTGCGATTAACGCAAGACATATCAAGCTATTATCGTCGGAAATTTATCTAAAATACGACACAGCAAATCTCATAAGAAGGTCATTACCATACCGCCGATGATACGCCGCATAATATTGTGTACATACACAATCGCGAAGTCGTTCATCAGACCCGGCATGATGATAAATGGGCGCTTAATCCACCGTGATAAATGGCAACGGGGAAAAAAATTGAAAATCCGCCCGATCACACGCGACCGGATTTAAATTCGCGATTCGACAGATTTAAATTTACTATGAGACGCTTCTCGTCGCCGTGGAACAAAAACGTCGTTGCGTCGCGTCGCCGTCGACTTGGCGCGGAAAATTGCTTCGAATAAATATTGTATGAATTCGCACGCCCGCGCGCGCGCATCGTAACAAAATTTTTGGAAAATTGCACGCCCGGTTTTACGGTCGACGTATCGCGGCGATCGCGCCGCGCGCGATTCTCTCGCGCACGAGGGGAAATCGTTTTTATTTTGCCAACAGTTGTCCAATTCGATTTGCACATAGGATATATCGCATTTCGATATTACGCATGACACTTTATTGCATTGTATCGCCCGCATTTACATGAAAATGTTCATTGTGCGCATAGACATTAAATATTTTTGCGAAAATATATATATATATACATTCGAGAAATGCAAATGGATATATCGTTCGTTAAAAATAACAGTTCGGGTCGACACTATAACTTGTATATATTGTTCGCATTTATTCGTATTTATTTAAAAGTGTTATTTATTTAAAAATTAAAAAGTAGAAAAATACTGTTAAAACGTTCTCCTGTAATTTAGTGCTCCATTAATACAATATAGGTAATAGATGTGTAGTATTCTGTGTTCGGATGGTTTAATAAATTTCAATACAACGCAAAAAAATCTTTTAACATATTACATGTTGAAATTTGATTCATATTTTATTCGTCATCCATTAGTATCATAAATTAATTAAAGGATGTATGCTTTTGTGTTAAAATGGCAATTACAGTTTAATAATCATTAATAATATTATAATCCATATCGTGTAACAATTCTACTAATTTAAATAGTAGAATGTTACGCCAATTGTTATATACACAGTCAAACTTTTATCTTCTTCCTTCTAATTTTCCCTTTTTTTTCCCCACACTAACATATTCACTCTTTTACATCATCAAAAGATATGCAACGTTATGTTGTCTGATAAAATAAATGCGAAGTAATGGAAATACTCCAAAAGAGAGAAAATAAATAAAGAAAAAAAAATTTTTTTTAAATATGGAAGACTTTGTATGCAAAAAAATTATATAGTAAATGTCATAAAAGAAATATATCGGAGATAAACCAAAAATAATATCTGGTGTAAAACAATGGTGACGATAAACAAATAAAAATGCATTGTCTCGACGAGAGGAGTCAGTCGTCGGGAATTACCTTCGTTTGCCGCTGCAGTATGCGGTCATCTATCCAGCGCAGCGAGTCGCAGCTTACTCTGCCGCGCTCCCTCACCTCGCCGTATCGCGCCCGCGCGTTAATGTATATTTATGTATTAAACAGGCATTATTTATACGGCCGATGAATATGCATTGTTTCGTGGCAGTAGCGAGGTGTCGAGTGCAGACCCGTCGCTATCACTGCCTCATCAATCACATACAGTCCCAACGGCCCACCCTGTGCACCCCTTTCATCGTGCTCGGCGGCGTCCCCACGTTCCCCGTTCCCCGCTCTCATCACCCCTCACGCGGACCCGCCGTGTCATTCCCCGGAGCTTTCCACGCGTTTCCTCTCATCGTGTTCTCCCTCGCGCTCCCCGCCCTCCCACGGTCCGCCCTTTGCCGTCCACCAGCCCTCTCCCCCTCCCCCCTCCCCCTTTCCCCACCAGCCGGCCGCAATTGACACTAATTTACGTAATTTTTTCGGGCCGTCCACATGTCACCGCGTTACGGCGCACCCTCGACCAGGCGTGCCCGATGTGTGTGAGGTATACGAGGAGATGCGGTTCGCAGGCGGCAAACGGGGGGCGAAGCAGCATCGAGTCACTGAGCCCCGCCGAATGGTCATCCGCGGTTACTGCGCGATATTCGAAACGTTAATCGAACGAATCAATCGGGAACGAACTGGCCGCGAAACTGAACGGACGCGTGCGGTGCTTTTTTCGACGGGAAACGCGAGAATGTTTCAAGTGTGTATTTTTTTGTGGAGATTCTTGAAATTTTGATCAAATTTTGATTAATATTTACGAAAGATATAAAAATGGAGAATAAATGAGAATTATCTGATATTTTTAGGATTACTAGAGTATTTTTACGTGCAGTAAATATTTAAATACAAAAGATGCAGCTTTCTACTTATTCTGTTTGTCCGACAGTATTATGTTACAAAATATCACGAGAATTAATTTTGTATAAATCTTTTGAAACAAGAAAAATCGAGTACTGCTTTTGAAAAATACGGATGTCAAATAAAAAATTTGCAATGTCGGAAAAATGTTTCACGTCTTGTTTCAATCTTGTTATCTTAAATAAACAGTATACGAAGAGGAACAGTCGGCAATGCACATCTTTTGCTATCCTTACATTCATGGATCAAAGGGATCCCTGTAACAGTCTGTACACTTTACGGTGGCATGTCGGTTGGCCTCAAGCATTACCGCTAAATCATAGCAGATATTATTACAGCGGAATCATATCTCGGTCGTACTGTACACAGTGAAGATAATAGCAATGTGAGCGGTGCATTTTGCGATGTAAATTTCAAAAAATAAAAATCTAGAACAATGTTTAAAAATGATTGCAAAAATGATAAAAAATTGAATAATCTGTCCGAAACAATTTTCTTTACGAGATATTCTGAATAAAACCAGTGTACAAAATTAATTTATGATATGTCTTCTCACTATAACAAAATGAAGTGTATAAGTTATATAAGAGATTTTGAAGCATATATATATATATATATATATGGATTTCATAATACATTAAAAATCAATTTAAAAACTTTTAACTTTCCTGAATAATAAATAGTAAATAAAAGTTGAAGAGAACTCGCACTGCAGCGTTTGCCATTCTATTTAGACTGTTATCTAATATTTATGAATGATGAGAATAATCTTGCAGCCATTTAAAATCAAGCTGTATCACGATGAAACTGGCTGACAATTTGCGCACGAGAATATCGATTGAAGTCCTTTATTTTCGGATATTCTCCTTCGCTGACCCAAATTAGGTTCCCTCATATGGCTTTTATTGCTCGCTCTTCTAGTAACAATCGTCTAATATCCCAGCCAGGACTCACGCTCGAGTGGCTCACTCGATCCTCTAACGATTCTGCGAATTCCCCTGATATCACTTCCGAAATTCCCGACATTTCCGCGATGAAAGTTTGATTTCCGCCGTGAGTGTCTATTTGTCCACCACGAAACTCCCTTTATGTCTCGCCATATAATTTTATGAATCTCGTCGGAACGCGAATCGATATATAAACACGCAATATGGACATGTCTAAGAGTGTCCTCAATTGCTACCTCCGTAAGCCACTGTAGTCGAATAACTATTGAGATTGAGTAATTTTGAAAGTATAAATAAATTGCGCAATAACTTTTTAAGCTTAAGATAGATAACAATGCAACATATATTATAATTATCCAGTTATATTTTTCACCAAATTTAAACTTCTCGGCACATTCTATTATTGTAATAATCTGCAAAATCCATCGGTTTTAATTCACACGTATCATTATACAAGATATAAAAAGTAAACTAATATTTAATACACGTGCATTCCTACAAAAGTGCAATCGGGGTCACATAAAGAAGATTGAACACATTGCCGGGTGCATAAATTTGTAATTCTAACAAAGGAACGGTTTAGTGAGGCAACTAGCCGTTCCGCTGAAATAAAAAGTATTTGACATTGCGGCATTTGCAGCGGCGGACATTCACTTTGAAATACGCGGTCGCTTGCAACGCATTCTTTTCTTTATGCCGCGCAACACCGTAGCCATGTTGCAGCCTCTTTCCACGCCGCGTGGTATTGTGCGTTCATACTCGGTGGAAAAAAAAAATCGTGATCAACCGTACACAAACTCGGTTGAAAAGTGTGCCGTTCGCGTCCGATTAAACTGCGAATCGCGAAGAATCAACTGTTTGCACTTCCCGCGCGAATACATAGATTACGTTTTACCGAAATACCGAGAGCCCGGAAAAAGTTTGAACAGACCGCAACTTTTTCATTCGCAACTTTCGCATATCACCGCTGGCCGCTGTTTGTCCGCTCACTAACAATCGTCGTGAAACGGAATGAAATTTTTGCAAAATACATAGTTTATCGTGCAGTTACAGTCTAAACGTGGCTCGCGCCAATAGTAACAAAAACATTTCATTGAGATATCAAATGGCGTTTAATCAAGAATTTTTCCTTATTTGCATATAAATTAAATTAATATTGCATTATGGATAGTAATTAATAATTAGTCCTTAGTTATCTATAATTAACAAAAGTTGACGGAAAGTAGGGCGAGCGCATCGATCGAAAGTTAATCCGTGGCTGTAAATTCTACTAATGAATTGCAACGAAAGTGGTAAGTCGGAGAAACGAAGGAAATGTAGCACGATAGTTTCGCGTATTTTCCACGCTTACTTAAAAGTTCCGTGACGAGATGCACTTTCTCACGAGTCTAGCCACTAGCTTAATCCTTCCGCGGGGGCGAAGGAAAAGAAAGTCGCTTTACACCGGAAGTTTCACTATGTACGCTGATAAAGCAGTTGTTACGTCTTTCTTTCTTTTTATGTGAATGTATAATTTATGCCCGCTTTAGAGATTATTAAAAGCAACTGGTAATCAGATGGCATGTTTATTACGTCACGTAAAACCGGATTACACAAAAGCGATTTATTTTCGTTAATATTTAAGAGCAAGATTCATTTATACATAACTTGATTTGCGCAAATCTAATCTTTGTGCTTCCTTTTAAATAAATCTGCATTAACTAACGCAGCTGTGAAATTTCAAAATTTATTCCGTTTGCAGAAGTTTTAGGCGCATCTCCGGAGGAAGGAAAACTAGCGTAATTTTGTCATACAACTATAAAATGTCACTGATTAATGTCTCCAATAAAATGTCAATCACGATGACGCGTAGAACACGGCAATTTTGTCAATACGCTAACGAGAACCGAACCGATTTGCAAGGGTGAGGATGTTTTAACCCTCGTAAAATCCCCAGGCACGCACGATAAATGAGTAAGGGTGTTTCATTGGACTCAGACGACCGTTTCCGCGAATAGCGTAAACAAAGGGTGGTCCAAACCGTATCGTTAACAATCACTCACTGTCCGTTACGACTCAAGCAACTTGTTTGCCAATTTGTCGGTTCGCTTTGGAAAAGTGGAGTGATTGAATGGAGAGTACTATGTATAAATGCGCAAAACGTATACACATATAGACAAATTTAACTCACTGGTTTTTCAAAAAAAGCAAGTTTATAAAAAGATAAGAAAATAATTTCTTTTTATCCACTTATTATTTATTAAAACAAATTAATTAATTGGAAAAGAAAATTTTATTATCATATTGTATGAACAAATTTCTAATCCATTGACATATTTGTAAGAATTCATTCTTTCTTGAATAAAGATGCAAACACCATTTAATCTTTTAACAAAAGAGAGAAAAAAATTACATAAATATTCAAATTGCATCAAATCTGTAAAAACCAGCATGACATTACTGAATATTTCCATTCTGCAAAATATACAACCCGAGAAAAAAATGGTATAATGTGGTTATATGTAAATATATAATTAGTTATGAAAAGATCTGATAACATGTAATATTTTATGATCATATAAAATTACATATGTTATTAGATCTTTTCATAACTAATTATATATATTTATATCTGACCAGTTATACCATCTTTTCACGGGAATAATTAAATTAAAAAAATATATAGTTTTTGAATATTTAGATATTTGTGTTAATAACAATGTAGAGCAGTTGAGAACTGCTTTCCGAAAGTAATGTCAGTGAAATCTAACTCGGGATACTATCGCGCAATCATCAACATGCCGCATAATAAATTTCAACCGCAGGAATCGACGACCGACTCGCGGTGTTCACTAATATTCATCTCTGGGATGAAACAATTCGTGAAAGCCAATTCGCTTTATGAAATCTCGTAACCGCGCGAAATATGCCGGCTAAAGCTCTCCCCGCACTCGGTATTTCTATCTTCCTATTACTTTCTCGGCCGCCTCTTCGTTGTTGTTTCTTTCGGCGGTATTCCCTTATTGCCTTCCCGCGCGAGTCTGCCCTTTCCTCGTAACTTTCCTTAAACTCATCACGTCCGCGCCCTGCGCGCCTTTCCTTTCCTTTGTTTCTTTTTCGTCGAGGTGGTCCGTCCGTATCCCAGCGTTACCGCTTCACCTTTTCTCCCGGTTGCTGCCGAGTTTCTTCCGTCCCGGCAAATGGCTGCACCCTTACCCATCGTACATACGTTCCGTTTCTCTTCCCTAATTCCTCGGGACTTCGCCTTCGTCCTCCGAGACGTTTTTCCCGCCGCGGCCGCTCCTCCCTTTGGGTTGCACACGTTGCCGGGACGTCTGTCGAAACGCCGCCACAGCAGTAGCTCGCAATGTTGGATGCAGCCCGCGGGACGAACGAGCGGGCGCTTTCGTCCGCATTTCCCATTTTCCACGCGGCTGCCGGCAGATCGGAAGAGAATCGCTACCAATCACTCACTGTCCACTACAACTCAAACTGCCAGATCGCGCGCGCGAGTATCGGTTGCCCGCCGATCGATTCGACATTTCTTCGGCGGTCGATGCTAATTTGTTCGTTGCTCCTGCTATTTGTTCACAGCAATCGATGTCTGCGGAAGAGATATCGGACCGGTCTGTATCGCGCGGAGCAACGATATATCATTTTGGGAGAACCTCTTGTACTATCAACGGCGTGCAAATATTCTAATAGTATAAAATGAGATAGCTACATTTTTCATGTTATATATTTATTATCATTCAGACGGGAGATCGATAGAAAACTAACACGATCAAGATTTTATTCTCTTTTGCAAGATTGATTTCATTCTTAATTGATAAAATAATTAATTTAATTTTCTTTATCCAATTTTTATAAAAATTTTACGAAAACATCATTACGTTGTAACTAATAATTAAATCAATCCTGCAAAAGAGAGTAAACTTTTGATCATGTTAATTTTCTATCGATTTTCCATTTTATTTTTACAATTTATCTACCTAGAAACCGTGCATTATTCATGAAGCATATATGTATTTGCGGCGAATGGTTTCCAAATAGCTTTGCAAAAAATGCAAGAGATCTACTGTGTTAAAATATCCAACGCAACATGGCGTACGTGATCGTGGAACGCTGCGATGTAGCCAAAGGGACAAGGGTGTTTCATTTGACCACTTCAGCTTTTCGTGCAAACGCGCAGGAGTGGATAGGATCGAAACCCATCACTCACTGTCCACAACAATCCGAGCAGGACGCGCGCACATCAGTTATCACTGGTCGCTTCTTTGGCAACGGACGCAAATTTGAGCAGTATTGCAATAGATACCGTAACTGGCAGATGGTATTGGATTTAGGATTCCAAAACGTTTGCGCGCTTATACAAGATTTCAATCGAACAAAGCTTCCTCGGCGATAAAAATACGTGCAGGTATATTATTTCATTTTATAACTTATACTTATAAATATGTGAATAATTATACTTTTTTAAATCTTGATTAATATTAATTTATGTATAAAATCTCGCAAAATATTATATGAAATATGAAAGGTTTACGTGATATTCTATTGCAATGAAACAATAAATTGCTCTCAGAACTCAAAAGTAAACGACGAATTTTGTGCGCCGCGTGCAACTTCGATTCACTATATCGCCTCTCTAGTTAAATCGCCCAAGTAACCAAAGGCATGCGCAAACAACGATAAACTAGAAACTTGATCGAGTCAGTGGATTGCCGATATACCACACGTTTCAACATTTGCCCATGTCAACAGGAAACGGACTGCCTTCGAGTCAAAGCGCCGTTTCAAGTTCACCACATTAAGCTTTATCGTAGCATCCTTCTTGTCCCGCATCTCTTCTCGCCAAGTTGGTTGAGACAAGGACATCCTAACGCCCCAGCACAACAGCTCCAGTTATTACTAAATTCTCTTTCTCTGTCAAGCGAGAGAGGAACAACTTCTAAGTGAACGTAACTTCCGCTTATGCCGCAGACGTGACATAAGATCGCATTGTCGTCAAACGGTGGTACATTCAATTATCTTGAGACTACGTCGACGGCGCGATCTCAAGGTATGAAAATTAAACGCGCGCGTGGCAACAATAACAACAACGACGACGCGCAATCGGGATTCGGTCGGCTTTTATTGTCCGAGATAACAATAGGGAGAGGCCATGCAGATGCCCGCCGCTCATAAAGCCTCTCTCTTTCTTTCTCTCTCTCTCTCTCTCTCTCTCTCTCTCTCTCTCTTCTCTCTCATCCATTCTCTTTTTCTCTTTTCCGCTGATGCCGCTCCACTCTGAGGTGTTCGAATTTTTCCTCTTTACGCCCGAGGGTCGCGTCCGTCCCCGCGCGCCGCTCTTTTCCACTGTTCACCCTTTTATTGGCACGCCGGAATGTTTGCATTGCGAGACCGGCAGAGTGGCCGGCTGGGGCCCGGCCCGTATGTCGGTTTCATGAATTTCATTTGTAGCGACAAGACGACGCGTATATATTCGCGCCGGGCACGCCGGCAATTCGGCTGGATTTTTATAGATGGAAAGGGATATTTCTTTTTCATTCTTTTTCCAGCGAAATCGAGCCTTGCGGCGTACCGACCAAAACGTCGGGATTCGAGAGAAAGAAAGAGAGAAATAATTGGACACGGCTTTTCTGCGGAGTGTCTGGGATGTGCTTAGCGAACGATATGTTATTCATCGTCGAAAACCACCGAGACGTCTCTTGCAATAATAAATTCGGCGCTATCTTTTTTGCTTGTTAAAAAATTTCTATGTTTCCAATTATGGTAATTAAAACTCTTAGCCAACATTCTCTTCAAGAAATGTAAATTTAATCGAACATTTGTCTCTCAATTAGTTAGCAAAAACGCGTGATATATATATATATATATGTATATATGTGTCACATAACTTACAAAATTTAAATAATCATAGCTAATTTGTCAATTTGTCATTTTCACGGTAAAATAATATTTTATAACTATTTAATCAGTTACACATACAATGTATATACGTTAGACAATTGAATTAAAATAAAATATCAAAAAGTCTGAATATTTTAAATTATCTCTACTTTTATACATTTCTTATTCATCATCAATATTAACTTTGTAACAGTTTTAATTAAATATAATCATATTTAAATTAATGAAATTAAGCTTTGTATTAATTAGATTACTGTATTTTTTATTCCTAAACTACTAAATCTTTTGTTTGTATATAAACCGATTAAAGTTAAAATTTATAAAATTGAAGGTTTTACCAATCAAAAAATTTATATGCTGAAATGTCCTTATTTTTTAAAATATAAATTTTTTAAATAAATTTTTCGATTTACAGAATTTAAAAATTTGTCAGAGCTTAATCAAAAAATGTCTGGTTCCTTAAATTCTTTGATTTAAATCTAGAATAACATTTTTGTATTTTCCGTTTCTCTACTTTTCGGATTTTTGGTTCCGTTAAATCACAAAATCGCTGCGGTTCGAATTTCTCGAGGACACATAGCTGTACCGATCAAAGAACAGACGATACTGATGTGTTAGGCGTTAGACGAGACAACCGAGAATGGATGGCGCACAGGGAGAACAGTATTGGCCGAGCAAGGGGATCAAAGTTTACCAGACTCTAGAGAGATAGCACACAATTACATGGATACACAACACGCTACGCGCCTTCTACTTATTTTCATCCTCTTTCAATCTTTTCCTTCAATTTATACGCCACATAATCCGCTCGGTTTCTTTATCAGTAGTACTCATTAAGCACGCCGAGATTCATTTCGCAATTTCTGTCACTTGCACCGTCGAACATGTCACGGTGAACAATGTTCCTGCACTTTGGTGCTATGCCATTCTAAGCAATTATTTTCAATAATGATCGTAGTCTTTGCTCTTTACAAAATGCATGTTATTCGTCTTCCGTGTCGATGAGTTTAACTAAACTGCTGCACCACCTCGTTAAATAATGTTTAAGCCATAAACTATAGGTACATAAATTATTTAAAAATACAATTATCTCGCACAATCGAAAAATAAGAAAGCTATTTTATTATTTTAAATCGGCTTACCAGTTAAAAGCCTTACATTGTATCTTTTGATATTCGTAATAACTATTACAAGTATTTTGATTTTTGGTTTAAAGGAAATATATAAAAGATTCTTCTCTTCCGTCGCATTTTTGAACTTTGATTAAACAAAGTAATTAATTGGAACAAACAAAAAAATTATTCTTTCTCATTTTTCCAACACGAATCTCATCCATTTCTAGATTAATCCTGCCTCAGCTCTGCGAGCGATCTTTCATACCAGTGAAATTGAGGAGTAACGCTTTCATGTCGTTTCCCGAACGCTTTGTTCTTTTTTACGCCGCGTTGTTTAACACACAACAGAAGTGAAATTCGAGGTATCGCAAGAGAGTGATAGTACAAACACAAACGACTTCAGCGATATTCGATGACTAGTGCAAACGAATGTATCTTAAAATAATAAACTTTGTAAACGAACGTATGCAACCAGTTATTGACCGATGAATTTTCGCCGAATAACAGCTGTTATGTTTTGATAGCTTCAAATAGTTTTCCCTATTTTCCCAAAACAAACAACGTTCCACAAAAAACCGATAAAAAATACCCAGTCTGTATTTAAGCCTGCGAGAAATCCTGCTGATTTTTTATAAACAGAACCGATACGATAAACAATTCAAATTCAAGGCATTCCACACGATGCTCTCTTTTTCATAAATAGCACATTATCGCGATTAAAATAGCGCGCGAAAAAAATTGTGAAAATTCAATAAGTGCCTCATTAATTAATACGCCGACTACGAACGAAGGTAACTGAAACTCGATTAATTGTCGGCCGATCGCGAGACTTAACTAATTAAACTGAGTATCGAAAGTTATCGCGCGATATCGCCGCGCGGGACTCGAAAATCCGGATCTCATCGGCGTTACCTGGATCGAGCAGGCTGTGCGTTAATTTTCACCGCTCGTTTTCCCATGGAGCCTCCCCTCCTCCCCTTTCTCTCTCTCTCTCTTCCACTTGAATAAAATTTTCACAGCGGTTTTCGCGCGATTCCTTCCAGGAATGAATACAGGGTGTCGTCGGTTGAAGCGGTTGATGGTAACAAGACCGTTTGATATACAGTGGCAGTTTTCGCGACATGAACGTCTCCCGCGAAAATCAGAAGTGGATGAGTACTGGTAGAGGAGTTCTCTCGAGGACAGAGGAGAAAGTGAGGAGAGACAAAAGAGGAAGAAAGGGTAAGGATAGTGTAGGACGACGTCCCGCTATACGCCCGACGCTTCAGCTTACCCTTCCCTCCCGCTGGTCGCTTTATCTCCATCCTCTTTTTAACTCGTTCTTACCTCCCTCTTTCATTCCGCTTTCGTGCAATCCCCTCCCCTCGCCCCAGTCCCACTCTTCGGGGATAAAACTGTTCTCCTCGTCTCCTCGTCGGACCTCTCTTTCTCCTCTTTTCACGGCGTCCTCGTACCGCCGCGCGGCTCCGTATTACTCGAGCTATGTAAATGAATTTCGTTTAATTATCTGGGAGAGGTCGCGCACCCCCGAGAACGGCGGAAACGAGGAGGGGTGCGAGGGTTAGCTCCCGAGAGAGGGCGACGTCGCTTTCGCTACACAGTTAAAGACTGCCCCTGAATTCACTGCGACGGCACTTTGCCAGCTTCAGAGAATTTCTCGAGTCGTCTCTCCCTCTTCCGGTTTCTCCGCTCCGTCTTTCTTGTCCACCTCTTCCCTTTTCTTTCTTCATCCTTCTTCGGTACCCGCCATCCTCGCGCATAAACGCTACCCTTTTCTCCGTCGCACCGTTCTATTCATTTCTCGTTGTCTCGCGGCACCGTGGCGAGCTATTACACTGGTTTTGTCTTCTAATCGCGCCACGGCCAGTTCCTTACGGAGACGTCAGTTAATTCGTTGTCTTAGGCAAGCGTAAGGATAAATTGTGCGCTGGCTGGCGTCGAATTTGCAACATTATAAATTGTAGCGAGCAATAGTTACACAGCGGAATCGTTGATTCAGATGGATGAAAGTTTGGCAAAATCAAGATTGGAAATAAAGATACATCCGTTGGCGTCCGATTCTAGATTTCTCTCTCTGCCGTGAATTTCAAATTAATTCCAACTTACAAAAAATCAGAAAAGCGACCTTTTGACATGTCCGAGTTATGTTGTTCCAGATTTTTTTGTTTCACTTTTACATCGATTGGAATTGCATTGCATGCTTAACGTTGTTGTTAGTGATTCATCGATATTGTTTTTGCTGTTTGGTATGCATCAGTGAATAACCCTTTGGGGCTAGAAATTTAATGGATAACATCGCGTACCTGATTCGCATATTTTTCTTGCAGCACTTCCCAAACATTCGATACCAGATATCTCGCCCGCGATTTTCCCAACTTTTCATCGTATATCGGAAATATTTCTGAAAATGTACAACTATATTGCGAAATAAGAAAATACTTTGCGTGAAATTTAAACTATGTATATTTTTGACATCATTTATTTATATATATTTTTTGTAGAGCACTATATATGCTTATATATAATTAAAAAATGCATTAGAATAACATTCGGTGTTTGAAAAATAAAAACTTGGATTTCAATCAGAGGCAATAATAATAGCGCGGATAGTAATAAAACCGAAACACGGGATCTTCCGAACCAATCGGTTTTCAGGCGCTACGCGAGATCCGCAACGTGGAATAAGAATATACGGTGAATTAAAGTTAGTCCGAAACTATGCGGGTATTGGATCTCAACTACCGCGAAAGTCCCGTTTTTTCACGTCCTTGTCTTCCCCGTTGCAGCCCGAATTCCGGAATCCTCCTCGTCTGATCGGTCCCAACGGCGGCAGTCGGTGCTCTCCGTCGCCCAAGCGACGTTAGTTAAGATTAAGTTAAAGTTGGATGAACTTCGGCCCGAGCCGAGAAACTATGCATAAGCGGTTATATTATCGCCAGATTTTGCGCGCCGCGCAGCAATATAATGCGAATTTAAGGGGGATCTTATCACGTCGTTCTCTCCAACCGTGCAGATTATGTTTAATATTATATTATACATTCTGCCTGTAGGCACTTGGACTTCTTCGTCTGTGACAAAATAAATTTACACGTCAGAAAACTTGTATCCATTATCGTGTAATTGCAATCGTACGGCTATTCATAGCTATTTCACGAAAAATGTTCATTTACTTTGAACTGCAAATATTAATCAAATTAAAAATGGATACATATGACGTATGATATGAAATAATATTTAATTTAAATGGATGAATAATTTTTAAATTATAAGAACAAAAAGTAATTAAAGCTAATTATAAAATTATAAAATTATAAAATTTTCTCCAATTTCGCGTTTAAATGCATAAATAAAAAACGAAGACCTTTAATTATAAATAATTTTTTGAACAAGAGTTAGAAATTTTAAAACGCTGTTCCGGTAGTTGTAGCGTTATCATTCGCGTTCTATCGTGAAGCCGGAGCGCGTCAATCTTCGTCCCGGCTGAAAGCCAGGAACGCGCGACGCAAACACGTGGATTCACACGTGTCTTCGACACGATGGAGATTCGATCAGAGGCGAAGTAGAGCCTCCGAGCCCGTTCTATCTCGCGCTGTAATTTTTCCAAATCGAACCCTCGGTGGGGCGCGGCAGCGACGGCGGCGGCAACGTCGGCGGCGTCTCGTCTCACATTCTCAGACGGAATTCGCAAAAAGCGACGGAGACGCTCGAGGGAGGAGGTGAAAAAGGCCGCATCGATGGCGCATTGCTCGACAGCCTCGCACATGAAGATGCACGTACATCCCAACGGGATATATATACTTCCCCTCTGTCTGTTCCCCTTCTTCGTCCCGCCGTTCCACGCCCTTTCGCGAACAGCGCGCTTCCACCTCTCTGCCCCTCCGCCGTCAACCTGATGCACGCACACACGCGCACGTTATAAAATGCTCGTTATAGTTCGCCACGTAGGCGTGCGGGGTGAGGAATTTAATTTAGAACTTGATTTATATTTTAGCGGGCCATAAAATGGGGAAATAATTTGTCCCCTGAACGCGTATGAGATGGGCTTCTCTCTCTGCACTACTATGCAGGATTTCGTACGTATCAACCGTCTCCCCTTCTTTCCCTCGCCTTCTCTCGCTATCCCACCTCCGTCAACCTGTCTGCCCGTATGTTTAACCCTCCACAGCTCGCCTCCCGCCGAAAGGTCGCGAGTCGACGTGCGACATACATTACGCCCAAGTGCCGAGCTTTCCTTCTCGGCAATGCACACGGGAATCCCGCTCTTACAAGGACATGCGTTAATCTTGAAAACCTTTTGTACGCGAATCTTTATCCCCGAGAATCGCAATGTGAGAGAAGCGCAATTATAAGACGAAAACTGAGAGCATTTGTTATGTAAATACGCTACTAAAAAGGCGCAAATTGTATGTTTAAAGACAAATAGTTTAGAACGACTGATTGATAATTTATTTAGATAAATTCCGTATTACGACAGTGGAATTAAAAAAAGAGTATTTATGTTTGATTTGTAATAATTTTTATAACAAGACATATTTGTATTTATCCTAAACAAAAAAAGCTTTTTTATTTTTATCAAAATTTTTTTCTTTTAATATATGTTTTATGTACAATTATTAATTTGTTGTAAGAAGGCGTAGAAGGCGTGTTTTTCTCGTATTAAAGCTGCGATTTTCGGCGTCATGTACCGTGGCGAAAGACTAATTTAGGCAGCCATTACCGCGACGTCGTAATCAAGGATGAAGACGGACTTTATGCCGAAGTAAGGAAGAGAAGCTGGGAGAGATATTTACGACTCGGAAAGAGGGTGCGGTGAGGTGCGAGAGTATATACGTACATAGGATGGGCTTGGGCGATTTTCTCCCCGTCCTCGATCTCGGCAAGACTGAGGGATTCATTAAGGTTGGATGGAGGTGTTAATATAGTGAACATTGCCGCCGGGAGTCTTGCGCGCTACTTTGCCTCTCGTAAGACAGGGATACGAGTTACCGGGAACGATAGGGACGTAAGGAGGGGGCCCGGGCAGCGGATGCCGAGGGTGGGAATTCTGCTGGGAAGACGGGCGCGCAAAAGCGTGAACGTGGGGCTGCCGACGGGGTGAGGACAATCGCGGGGCGAAGCCGTGAAGCTAAATTACGCGGGTTCCGCCGTCAGGACGAAACTATTAGCTAGGATTTAGGTCCGCGTGCGACTCGGCGACGTTGCTATCTTGGCCGCGTATTTTGACGTTGTCGCCTATCGTCCCGGCAATTCTCGGCAATGGGATGCAGAAAACGACGGTGACATCTTGCAGCCCCGGAATGAATCCGGACTCTTTATGTTAAAGACAGATATACTAGTAGTATAATATATTTAGATTTCTCACCATTTTATATCTGAGTTGAAAAAAAATATTGAAATGGTTATCGCAAAAAAAAAAAAAAAAAAAAAAAAATCAATCACTCTCGTAAATAAAAGAGTATTAAGTCTTTCAATTTCAGCTAATTTAAAAATTTTCAAAAACATTGCAAAAATGTAAGTAAATTAACTTTCACTACTATGAAATTGTTATAAGTACTTTGCTGTCCCTGCAATTGATTTTTGTGATGCGCAGCTTGAAATTCGTGCTTTTGAATTATCGGTATAAGCTTGAACCTAGTGCTCTCGTTGAAGTAATTGGCGGCATGTTTCACGAACGAAATACATGTGAAGTGGGAAATAGGGCAATCATTTTAAAAGCTTCAAACCCGCGAATGTATGTGCAAATTTTGGTCGGTAAATATAGAAAACATTCGTGTGCATCTATGAAATTTTCGCGTCTCTCTCATCGTGTAATTCTCCTATCATCCAATTTATCTACTTCGCGGAAATTAACAATCAAACATTTGAATGCATTCGGCGGAGAAGCGCTACAATTTGCTCCTATCGCGTAATTCCCCATAATAAGTAGTTTAATCCTTTGGGATACTATGAATATTCAGGTGAGCATAAAGTCCACGTGGTTTCCTACAGTGTTCCATATCGGCTAATTTTCACATTCATTCTACTAAACTGCAAACCGCAAAAGATTTAGTTGGCTAGTTTCGCAAACTATAAGCTTTAATTCTTTGCCTTTTCTATTTCCAGCAGAAATCAATCAATGAATCGATCCTTTCTTAACTTATATTGATAAAATCAAATTTAATGCTCAAGATCTTCGCTATAAATATTAAATTTTTGCAATTCTTTTAGATTTCATTAAATCGCAAAGAACAGGAGGAAAGAAAGGATTAATTGCAAAATCGCGCTTTAGATGCAGAGAATCATTCTGATGAATTCTCGCCTTTTTCAAAAACCTTTCACACAATCGCGAAGGATACCGCTAAATTCTGGTAATTTACTTGTCACGATGGAACTGCATTTATACCGTTTCGATCCGCATTCGGGTTCTTTTTAGGCCGCATTAGTTACCGGCGCGATTCCACTCATGAAGCATTGAACGAACCGGCCGGTTAATGGCGCACGATCAAAGAACATCGAACGTCGATTCGTCGAGAGAGGCTCGCCGGGAGTGCTCTGGAAATTTCACGTTAGTTAGACGTAAACGACCCGTTTCCCTCATTTCTCCGATCCAATCTCGCGCTCTTGTTCGATCCGCGAACGGTGGTCGCTCGGGAAAGAGGAAGAAGAGGGGCACTCGGCTGTTCACACGCCCGTGGAGTTTTTGATCGGGCTCGTTAACGTCAGACATATCGCGCAAGTAGACGATGAGCAAATTTTCACAAAATACTGGAATTTTTTAATCGGTTCGTTTAGAAATATTGGATAAAGAACTAAAAAAAAAGTTTTATGTACAGAGCTTTGAAAAGAATATAATAAAAAGACAAAATTTAATGTTATCAGTTTTCTTCAGATATTAATTTCATTCTGGAAATCGGATTAAAAATTTAGCCGTAATTTGATTAATTTATATTTATAGTTTTAACACTCCGATTACAACTATTTATATCAAGATCGTGATATCTGCAAAAGATAATTTCGAGTGTAATTAAAATTACGCAAGAAATTAGAATTACGCGAATAGAAATTGTGTGTAATTATCTGAGACGAACATACGCGAATCAGCACGTAGTGTATTTTTGCTTCCGTTGGCTGCATTTCGTCAAAGAGCGACTCAAGATCAACATCGTTCTCGAAGTCACGTGAGCGCTCCTGTAATCAACGGAGAAGGACCTTCTGTCACGTCCAACGTCAATGTTTGTGAACATCAGACAAAGTCCTAACTGCGAGCAATTTCATCGAAATAGTTGGGCGATCCTAATTCTATCAGATCAATTTAGTAGCGGACTACCTATCTCGCACGAAGTGCGGGACATGATAATTCGATTGTAACGTCCCTTTTACTAAAGAATTTGAGTGTGAATGACGTTAATGCGATGCTAGCTCGTATTTAAGTAAAGCGCTTCCATTTATAAAAGCAAAACAAATTCAAGAGTGTGAGGTGATTCTTCGCGTTACGATTTTAAAGCGGTCTACGGGCTTCCCGGCTTTATCCCGAGACCACGGGGTCACGAGACGTAACGGTGAAATCCTGAAGAAAAACAACCTTCGCTCCGGCCTGAAACCGCACTCAAAAATCTCCCAAATCCTTAAGTCCTCCTAAGGAAACATTCGTGGCTTAGCGGGAATCTACCGTCTACCCTGTTTACGCGACAAATTCTACGTTAGAGAAAAAGACACGCGGTTGAATCAAAACATTCAAAGAAAATGGTACGAGGTACTCTCGCACTATTTTCCTTGGCAATATTATATACATTAAAAATATTGCTTATTATATAATCGTATTGATGAGTTGACAGAACATCGGAGATTTTGCTGACTGACAATATTTATATCAATAATATTTGCGCTAATATAATTTATATAATTACTGCTTTAAAAATCTTTGCTTTAGAAGAAAAACCAGCTTCTTTTATTTGTTCAGAACAAAAAAAAATCGAATTATGCAAGTGACATTAAATTTGCTTAAACAGTAGATTGAATATATATGCATAAAATCTGACGCGAAAAATTGCCAATATTTTTTACCTTGCTTTATCATATAATATTAACAAAAGTTATAGAATGAGATAACGGCATATAAATTGAATTCAATATTAATGTCAGACAACAAAATTTGATCAATTGTGGGTACAAACTACCTTTTGTGCTCATCGAAGGCATTATTTGAATTATAGTCGTTTAGAAGTTTCCTGAGAATTATCGGGTTTACCAAATTGTAAGTAGCGCAGGATGAACGGATGATAAATCATTGCAAGGAAGGAAGGAAAATCGCCGAAAACGGATTAGATGCGACAAACACAGCGATAAGTCTTCAGACACGCAGCTAGATATAAGGGCATCGTGTGTCACCGGCGTGCAACAAGTTGCCTCCAGCGGAACTACCCCCGCATCCCACCGCCTCGCGAATAGCGAGCCACCCCGCATTAAATCATTTTTAAACGTCCTCACGATCGCCGTCCGACTTTTATTCGAGCCGATACAAACCGAAGTCTGACGCGCGATAAATTTCTTCCTCGTCGGATTTCCTCTCCGAGAAACAGAATCTAGCTATCCATTTTAGCCGCGCGTATTGTTTCTCGTTCGTGGAATATTAATGTCAAATCCATTAGATTCGATGATTCTGAAATATCTACGAGAAGCGATACGAACAGACATCTACATGTCAATGTCAGACGATGTAGTTATACATTTAGATAGGTTATATAAATTTTTGTCGTATGTTTTTCACCTAGCTATAAATATAATGGATTGGAATAAAAAATAAAATAATCTTCTCGATAAATCTTCTCGACAATTTTACAAAAAATTCTTAAAAATTCAAGAAAAAATCAATGACAGCAACAGTTCACATGTCACAGTTTTATATATATGTACATTGCGATATAACTGCAATAACTTTCAATTAATTTATAATCGTCAAACATCTTTGGGCCAAAAAGTAACAAACATATGAAAAAATTACCGTAACATAAATTAGATTTCGAAATCATAAAAATTCAAAATTATATTTCGTCAAAAGGAAACTTGCGGTATCAATTTTGGGAACGCTGAGAGATAGGAGGTCTTTGGAAGTTTATCCCGTATCGGTAACACAGTCAGAAGTATGCAGAGAATTCCAGCGGGTCAGGTCGGCCCGGTCGTTAGGACTGGCCTTCCTGTTCACCCTGAGCATGTATCAAACTGAACGGTTCCGCATTTAATAACGGTCGGAGCTCGCTGTCAGAGCGGAACCGCTGTTTAGAGCAACCGATCGATTGATTGATTGATTGATCGATTGCTCACAGTGGTAACTGCAGATGCTCTCACGTACGCGGTCTACGCGTCGTTTAACTTATGCATAAATTGTAGTGCGAATTTGCTTTCTTACGATAAATAAAAGGAGTTCTCGCATGAGAAATTTTTTATATTTTTTCAAGATATATTCAAATAATATTTAACAAGGTTCTGATAAACAAGTGAAATACAAAAAGAGGCAAGAAAGCCTTTTCACTTTTATTACAGTGACCTTTACGTACATAAAATTGAATATTTTTCATTCTTATCTAATAAATGCAACAATGAAAATTTCTGTTTCTGTGTAATCAAAAATTAAATCGTGAATGTAAAGCACGTAAAGAGAACACATAAAAGTTGCTTAAATTGACAACTTATTTTTTCAAATTATCAAGTCTAATTTTAAAATAATATTATTAAGAGTTAAAATATTCCTTCAAAATGAAACAGTTTCAATTTATGATAATAAATGCGAGTCTTCAGAAAAGCAAACATTTTGGGATGTTAAAAGCTGCGCTTTGTCGTGTTCTCGAAAATAAAACGCTGACGCTCAGAAACTTTCGCAAAATTGTAAATGCCCGGAACTGCAACAGTAGCAAACTTCATTAAAAGTTGAAAAAGACGCCTTAACAAAAAAAAAGAAAGAAAGAAGGATCAGCTTTTGTGTGTCCATAATTTGAGAACAAAGTGAATTTCGCGAGATCGGCTTGGGGGAGATTGTGATCCTCTTTTCTTACACGGAGCTGTGCGAATAATTTGGAAATAGTATCGCGAGTCGCGATCGCGTCGTGCACTTAATGCGCTGCATAATGGAAGCGGAAGGGAACGGAAAGGGAGACGATACTCGATGTAATCCTTAATGCACACACGCGCATACTAAGTGAGCACTGCAGCAACTGGGCTACGGGGTTACCCGGCGACGCGTGCGTTCTTATGCGATAAATCAGCGGCGCGCTCGCGAAATTGAGCACGCGTGCAATCCCCCGTGTAAACACATTAGTAGTTCATAACGTCGCGAGATCCACGGAAGCGATCAAACGCTCGGCTCTCTCTCTCTCCCTCTCTCCTCCCTTGTGTGCGCGCGGAGCGGGATTACGTCTTCCTAATATTAACCCTGCATTGTAAGAGCTCGCACGAAATGCGCCCTGCTGCATCATCGCCGGGCAACAAACGCGACTGATTAATAAAATATGAAGCGCACCGCGACGACAAGTCCTCTTTACCTCTCTACTACGAGACCGCTTTAAAATCCTCTTCCATATTACAAGAGTATAATCGTTTGTCAAACGAAATATAAAAGCTCGAAAAAGCGTGTTTCCGTTTTTGTACAAATTATTAATAAAATTCAAGTATCTTTTCTAATAATTTTACAAAAATTTGCAACAAATAATTGTGATCAGATATTATCTATCACTTGCTACACAGTTAAAAAGTTGAAAAAAAGTTTTTCTAGAAGATAAAAAGCATATCACGCAGTTTAAAGACTTTAGTGCAATTGTTTCGCTCAATATCACCAAAATTGTAAATTGCTTCCAACAATGATTACTTCGCGAACTCGAATTCAGCAATGAGTCCGATAGTAAGCGACGAAAATAGAAACAACGGCAATATTACAGTACAAAAAAAATAGAGGGACATTTTATTGCGTCCATCTGCGTACGCGGTCGTGCATGAACGCCGCCAGAATCTTTTTTAGAGCACCGCATCATGGGCGCCGCCAGAACTTTTTTGAAAAAATCATCCATTAAAATTGAAAGAAAAAAAACCTTTTCAATAATTACATTTTTATATTGTAAAACTGTATATAATAATTAACAAAGCAAAATAAAATTAAAGGAAAAAAAGATTAAGTAATATTCTTGAAGAAGTAAAAAGAGAGAAATTTTTTAAAAATTTATCTCTTACCGAGGATCCAAAAAAGAATAATTTATATATATTTTGCAATAAATTTAGTTCATAAACTGCTCCTTTGACGGATCTTTCCCGTTTTTTTTTTTTTTTAAATTCAAAAAGAGATGAACGCGAAACTTGCAGCGTGTCGCGGCGCCCATGCGGCCGTGCACACCGCACTCGTGGTTGCCTCGTAGATTTCCGGTACGCACGCACGCATAAACGCGTCATTGCGCTGCCGTGGACGGACAGACCGGACGGACAGACGGAAAAAGAGAGCAAGAGAAGGAGAAAGGGTGAGAGAGTGAACAGGGACGAGATTGGGGGACGTCGGTTGCGGGACGGGGAACTGCGGCGAGTGGCGGAGGCACATGGAGGGTTAATGCATCAACATCAAAGTGGCTTGCCGGTACAATTATTGCACTCAACGCACTGGCCGCTACCGCTCGGTGTGCGGTGGCACAGCCACACGGATCACGGAGATAAAACACACACGCGCGCGCGTTACAGCGGCGGCACAGAGTAGGGAGCAGAGTGTGCATCCGGCCTCGGCGAGAGAGCGCCGTATATTACATTCTTCCGCGTTTAACTGGACGGACATTAATTTGAAAAAGTAGGGGACCACCGCGCGCGCCGTGCCGCCCGTGCCTGCCGCGGTTTAGAATCTCATATCCCCGGATGTGCGGCATGCGGACTTTGTGCGAACGTTCAGTCGCGACTTATGCGCTTTTGACGCACGCGATTCTTCTTCGTTTTTTCTACCGCATGTTTTTCTACCCGCTTCCCTGTGCTATCATACCGGTGTGCAGTGTCGCGTTGCATTTTTGCCACTCGCCGCCCTCGAATGTGTCGCCGAAGGATTTAAGATCTCCCGCGCGCCGTTTCCACGAGAATCGCGCCTGCAAAACGCTAAGCCTGGCTGGGGTATTAACAACAAAATTGCGGTATGTTCTGGCTTGCAGCTGCATCGAGCAGAATTGTACAATTATTTGAATATGAATCATAATATACATATAGAAATATTCATTCAAAGAGATATTGCGCAATATTAATTATTTCATTGAAATAATTAATTTTGCTTTGACGATCAACCTATACTTGACTGTTTCGATACAGAAATTTCACGTTTTTGTATTCTATTTTGATAGTCGGTAGTTTACTCGATTACACCAGCGAATTTATATAGTTCGTACGATATATTGTGTTATAAAGTCGCACAAAATTCATCGATAAAATTTAATCTACTGGTTAAGATTAACTTTTTTTTATACTTTTCTTTCTCAATTTTTATATTTATGCATGTTGTCAGACACATTTATATCGTTTATTCGCAATTGAACAAAAATATAGTTATTTGATTTCTTCCGCAGAATGCGATCCAATTAAGCTGCGAGATTTAAGCCGGCGAACGATCACCATAACGAACGAGCGTAGCAAATCGCAAAAGGCTACCCGTTATTCGCGGATTTTAACTCGTTTCCATCAGCTACGTTACGACCGCGTTCCAACATTCACCCCCTCTCCGCCCTCCTTCTTTTTTACGTGATATTCCTCCCTGTCGATCGTTGGGTCGCGTCCGGCACTCGTCATTCCCGAAAAGCAATTGCGCCGAGAAACGTTAAAGCGTGAAAATTGCGTATTCTCCCCGTCACCCCCTACCCCGTGTCTGACCCGGTTTTACGGGGTGTGTGTTTACCGCGGGCGCGTACGCGTGTGTAATGTTTGCGTAGTGTATACCGCATCCCGCGTTGGACACGCGTGCTAAAACTGCGGAGCGTGATGCGGCCTACGATAGCGAGTATGGCCGAGTGCACGGAAGTGTGGACCGCGACGGAATATACGGTATGGTCGAAGAGATAAAGGCAGGATGCATATTCGGAGAGATCACTGGTAGCGGATTCCAGCGGTGATACTGGAATCCTCGATACTACGCGGCCGTTTGACAAAACGGACGATCACCGCGTTTTATAAATCAGAAAAAAAGAACATAATGCGCCAAATATAAATTACGTTTAATTTTATAATGCATAAATAATTGCATTTGAATTTAGAATTGATAATTTTTATAATGCACAATTTAACCCTTCTACTATTTCTATTATTACTGAGAAAAATTATCATATCTTTACAGGGGTAATTTTTCCGATGAGAGAAAGAGAGAAACACGCAATGACGAGGTAGTATTGTTAACCAGTCTTTCGATTTGCAACTCGCAATTCCGCAAGTCCTCGCTGCGGGAAAGCACTGCGGCTTCTAAGAGATGCTAGCCGCGTTCAAGAGGGTCAGGCCGTGCTCGCCCGCACAGGTTATACGAATGCTCGTAGGTTTCCATCAGCGGTCGCAGAAACGACCCGTCCCGTTCGCCCCGCTCGTTTAACCTGGGCAAGTACTCGGTGTCCTCGCTAATAGGATTATCCGGATTCGCGAAGTTTCCTCCCGGAAACGGAATGACCGTGGTGGACGTAAACGCCGATGAAATTTGCGGCGGATTTCCGGAACCGCTCACTTGCCGCTCGAGAAACCGGATATTTCGATTTGCCACTCTCATAAAAGCGACGTTGAATAACGCAAATACTCGCTAAGTGGATACCGTGATTCTATCATGTAAATGAGATAGGCGAGAATCTTGTATACTTGGACCCTAATTTCAACAAGAGATTCGTTAATGAATTCAGAATTAATAAGTTTTTTAATCAGAAGTTTGTGGTATAAATATTCGAATTCGAGAAAATCTAGAACGGAAAGAAAAAGACACAGTAATTGAAATTTGATTTCGCCGCAAGCAAGTTCAGAATCTTGTTGCAGTCGATTTTTCTGCGAAAAGTGAAGGTGGAATGCAATTCCGACTTCGACCTTCGCGGGTTTTGGCGGCAGAATCCATAGAAGTTGGCGCCGCCAAAACTATCCGACTTAGGTTCGTAACATTCGTCGGTGCCCGCTGTCTCTGTAATGCGACCACTTACGAACATGCAGCCGGCAGCTATGCAGTTTAATACTTGCGAGTGTTTCTTGCAACGGCGGCATACCGAGCATACTGTGCTCCTTTCTCTCCTGTTCGCTGCCTCTCTCTCTCTTTCTCTGTAGAGGTTATTCTATTTCGGTAAAATAAACCGGCGAAAGAGGAGGCGGCGGAATTTTCTTGCGGTAACCGCAAATCGACTTACACGCTGTTAGAGATGTGCATAAAGGAGAGAAGAATGGCCTTTAATTCGTTTTCTTGTCGGCGCGTCCAGATTCATCGTGATGCGCGGAATTATTGTGACTTTTGCGAGTTGGAAACTTTCTCAAAAAGAGAATCAACGACTAATTTCGAGTATTTTTCATTAAAAAGTTTCATTAAAAATCTTAAAAATATTGCATAAATGTTTTTCTTGAAATCAATAAAAATACAGGTATAAACATCAGATAACTAAAAAAGTTTTCGCGGTTTTTGTATTAAATTTAACTAAACTATATAAAATTACTTAATTATATTAATTTTAATATAAAAAACCGTACAAACTTTTTTTGGTTATCTGATGTTATACAAAAATTGTTGAAATACCTCATGTAATTCTAATTCTAATTACATTAGATATTTATTAGTAGTGTTAGTTGGTATTTATCACCTCTGTGCCGAGATAAGCTCTTAAAGAAATAAAGAAAAGAGGGAAGGGCAGATAGAGGAGCGGCGATTGCAGTAAGGAGTGGTTCTTTACGCGCGACACGGTCTAATTATCGATATGACTTCAGCCAGCGTATTCGATCGGGCGTCGAAATGGTCGCCCAATGCGAACTGACAACGACGACGTTCAGATCTTGAAGTGCAACTACCCGCGGAAGAGAAGTCCGTGCAAACTCCTACAGACAGTTCCGCAAACTTCACTGGAACGTTACGTGCGTGTATGTAACGGTGTAATCGTTCACCAGCATACTCCGCGAAATACAGTACCGTTCAAAAAGATTTGTTCGCATAATTTTTATATCAAGAGCCATTCATGTTGAATTTAAATATATTAAACACGATGAGTTGCACTAGTTAACTTATCATAATTTTACTGCATTATAATTTTTATGTAGTGCATTTAGCAATTATGTTATTGTTCTTATTCTACGAATTTATACCCTAATATTTTTAATGTAATCACGTTAAAAAATATCAATTAAAATAAAAAATTTCGTTACTTTCAGTAACGATAGTTATAAATACACGGTGACAGACAATATAAGAGAATGATGTGCTCTTTTCCTTTGATAAAATAAGATAAAAATGACACGGAAATCACAAAAAGCATTTCAATCTGGACGGCGTTGCTACATTTATCTGCAATTTACGTTACTGCTATCGTAACGCCACCGTTAAGTTCCATTTTACAGCGCATACCGCGCCCTTTCGACCACCATTATTGAACGGTGCTGTACGTACGGATGATTTCAACTTGCTGGAGTGGCCGTTATATGGGGTTCTAAGCATTCTGATTCTGCTGACCGTTGCAACTCCCCCCCGCCTCTCTAACCCTTGTTCCACCACCCTCCGTGCACTCGCACGAGACCTACCCGCTCGGAGCTACGTGGTCCGCCTTTAAACCACCCCATTCTCGCGCTCGTTCGTCCCGCGACTCTTCCTCGCGCTTACTCTCATTTAGCGACTTCCCTCGACCCTTCCAACCCGATCCGATCTCTCGCTTGCTTTCTTCATCGACTACGCGCAGATCTCGTTAGCGGCGTCTTCGATTTCACTACGTATCCACCGTCTCGGCTATCCCGCCACGAAAGGGAACGTGTACGGAATAATCCTCGGTAAAGACCGAAGTCACTGGTTGTTATTTCAAGTTAAAGAATGTTAGTAAGCCATAATTACATTTATAATTAATAATTGTATTTGTGATTATAAATTGAATTTGTAAGATATTACAATTTAATCTGGTGTATTTCACATGAATACAGACTTTTTGAAAAATATAATAATTGAAAATTTTTTACAGGATTAAATTTTTCGATACACAGTATAATATTTGTCTTTAGATTACAAATAAAACTGTTACATATATATATATGGTATATGATTTTTACTGCTGACAAATCTGTATTTATTTACTTCTCTTCTATTACGTTTTGTTTATTACACGTTTTATATTTGCCTTTCCGACGATAAAACTTGATTTGTTAGTTATTTGATTTGTTGCCTCGCGGCAACATGACGCAATAAAGGGTTAAATATCCGGTAGTCGATTGCCGTTCAATTTTCCAGAACCGAATATCGCGGCATCACGAATATGATTCGAAGATTACGCGATCGAGCGAGAAGAAGAAGCGCGGCTCTTTTCCACCGACTGCGCTATATTCGAAGACCGTATACCGTTCTGGGGGATGTTAATATTTGTTGAAAATAATATCGTTCACAAACTACGGACAAACGATGCCCGGTAAGCGCGCTCGGAATTTTAAGCAAGAATCTTCTTACTGCCGCGGTTAAGGGAGAATGTAAATCCGACGCAGCCAAGCTCGCGGATTATAATTTTCATTCCACGGCACGCGAACAGGAATTTGCGCGGGGCGATAGTCAAACTTATGTAAGAATTACATCAGCCAATTACCCTTCCCATCCAAACCCTATCCTCTTGCCGCGCCGACCGTCTTCGGGATAAATTTTTATGGCACCAAAACTTTCTTCGGTGATTCTCGATTAAAACGCTCCGCTAAACAATTTCGCTGTTACTGAAATACGCCGATTTACAGAGAGAGAGAGAGGGGAGGGGGGGATTGGGAAGCAGTTTTAAAAATACCTGAGATGTGAAAGAGAGACTAATGGAAATTTAGCTCATTGCTTCCGAGATGAGGCTCTTTTGTGTGTAATTTTATTTTTTGATATATATTTAAAGTAATAGATTTTTTTATTCTTGAGCTAAAGTTGCGAATATATGAGAGATAAAGAGATACATTTGAATAGAAGATATATTTGAATTGCCTTAAGTATCTCTCTCGACGATAAAACATTCTAGTGTTTCACATAATTAAAATTTTACATTTGTCTTTAAAAGTGCGCCATAAATCTAAATATAGGAAATGGCCAAATTAGAATGCTTTTAAATAATTCTAAATTTTCAACAGTTTCAATTTTTTATGTATAGCTTCGAATTTTTCTTCTAAAATAAGAGTTTTCTAGTTTTAGATTTTATCAAAGAATAAGCATTTATTTTATAAATTAATTTTTATAGAAACACTAAAATAATGGCTCAATTTTTTTCTGTTTATATAATAAATTTACATTCTTCGTAATTTATTCCTTTATTTATTCACATAATTGAGAGGTCACGTAATTCTGTGTTTCAAAGCTTTGAACAAAAGAAATACATTGTACCAAAACAGAATCCTTCCTGTTCTCATTGTTGTCGCTGCCAAGATGCAGACAGATCTTGCGAGGGAGTTGGCCGTTTTAACTTCAAGCAGTTACACCAGCGGAAGTAGCCGAAGAGGGTTGGCTCGTTGTGCAAAGAAAAAAGAAAAAAAGCTACATCAGGGATGGAACGAGCAAAGGACGAGGGATGGGCACCAGAAGTCGGTGAAAACTCGTAGAACCGTCCCGACGGGATACGCGTAATATATAGGGTGTCTTGTATTCCCATATAATTTTTAATCGGTACATCAAAGCACAAGTTTGCAAATAAAAATGTTATGCTTAAAAACTCTCTAAAAAGAAATAAGAATTATAATAAATATATTATAAATTATTGCAGTTATCGATTTTTTTTACTGCTGCTGTTATTGTTATTTTTATTATTTATTGGCGGTAAAAATTAATAAGAATTATTATACTTGAGATTAATCTCGTACAATTATTACTTATCGATCCCTAAACTAAATTTTCATAAAAGTGATAATAAATTGAAAATAAATCTTCTCGCAAGATTTTATATTGACAAGATATATTATACACCCCGTATAGACGGAACAGGCGAGAAAAGTACTTTGCTCTTGTTTCCAATATCACTACCGTCTTTGATGTACTAGGTGCGCAATTAAGTTTCCGGGTTTTTTTTTATCAATGCAAAATGGAAAATTTCAAGAGAAATACAAAAAACGGTTTATTCAAAGTATCGTCCCTCGCTAGCTACACATTTTTGCCATCTCTCTGGCAATACATGAATACCGCGACGATAAAACGACGCGTCTTTGCATCGAAACCATTTATCCAATCAGTTTTGCACTTCTTCGAAATTGGCCAAGTGTAGCCCAGCTAAGCCATGTGCCATCGACCGGAACAAGTGATAATTGGAAGGGGCCAGGTCTGGTGAATACAGCGGGTGCGGTAGCAGATCCCATTTCAGCGTTTTGATGGTGTCCTGGACGATGGAAGTGCGATGGCACGGAACGTTGTCGTGCTGCAATATCACTCGTTCGTGTCTCGTGTCCCATTCTGGCCGTTTTTCGAGCAATGCATGGTTCAAATTTATCAGTTGTTGTTGTCTTGTGTTTGCGTATCATTTTCATCCAATAACGCTTGCAGATCGGCGTCCTCAAATGTTTTTGGTCTTCCGGAGCGCTCCTTGTCCTCAGTGTCGAAATCGCCATTTCTAAAGCGTTTAAACCAATCTTCACAAGTAGTTTTCGATTGTGCATGTTCGCCGTAGGCTTTCTCAAGCAAACGGCGTGCTTCAGCTGCATTTTCTTTCAAGTTGAAGCAGAAAAGCAAAGCTTCCCGCAAATGCTGTTTATTTGGCACAAAACTCGACATCTTTATTGTTAGAAAAAATATTTTTGCGTTGCAATATGTGTTGGTATTATGACTGGTTATTGTTGACAGATGTCCAAGTTAATAAAAAAACACAACTTTAGACATGTATATCGACTACATGTATCGTTAGCGCCATTCATGTGTGAAACCCGGAAACTTAGTTGCGCACCTAGTATTGGCGTTTCGAATAGTGCTTGTTCCGTTCGACCTCGTGAAAGGAAAGTGAATGCATTTTGAGCGTGTCACGCGGTCTCGTTTCATCGTCGAACATCTTTGACCCATTCTCAATCGCGCCTTGGCTCACGATCATAAAAATAGAACTTGTAAAATGCATTTATCTTTATAAGAAGATCGATCGTTCTCGGTTTCTGACATATTATCTTAAATATCTAAAAATGTAAGATAGAACGTAGTTAAATAATTTTATTAAAATTCAAGAATTTAAAAATACAGAGCAACTAATGTCCTGCAACACCGTACAATTATTTAAATCAGCAAAAAAAGAATGTCAACAGCACATAGTGTTCCCAGGCGGTCTCCCATCCTGGTACTGACTGTGCCCAACGTTTCTTCACTTCAGTGATCGGACGAGAACTGGTACATTAAAACGTGGTATGACCGTTGACAATAATAACTTTTTCAATATTAGTAGAAATAAAATATGAAACAATTTTAAATCAAATAAATTTTGCGAGGTAAAAAATTAAATATAAATGAAAAATAAAACTATAAATTGGCAATGTTTAAATATCGATCAATTACAAATAAAATAAAATATCTAAAAGCTATCTCAGTAAGTGCTTCTGGAATCACCGTAACATTATAAATTTCGACCAAATTTTTAAAGCCTGTCAGACTGGCATAATCAGATTTTTGTGGCTTAACCATCAATAGTAATGTGATTTCGGAAACATTTCGCAGCGAGAGTCAGTCATCCCGCTGAAATCGAATTCCATCAAGTTGAAGAAGTATATATCGGCGACGAAGAGTGAGCTAGAAACTTTTACAAAGTTTCCCTTGTCTTTCGTTCCTTCGAGTCCGCAATTGTCGCGGGGCTCATCCTATTCGTAAAGTTTCTCGGCCAAGACTTCGTCGTCGCGTTGTCGCGAAAAATATCAGCAAGAATTAGTTAACCGCGTCGCAACAACACGGACCGCAACAAGTAGTTAGCGCGACACGCTAAGTCATAGAGTTACGAGTAGCTACAGTAGCTTGCAAAATATTAAAACCTACGTGAGGATTTTGTATTATTATTTATCGTTAGACGCGCTCAGTGTTTCTGAATTCTGAAGATGAAATCTATAAATCAAATTCTTCTGAATTTAAAGTTCAAGTAAATATAAAAAAAACGCATTTAATACTGATGGAAATGTCAAGTAAAATTTAATATTTACCTAATATCTTAATGGATTTTCTTCAAAGATAGAATTTTCATTTTGTTTTATTCAGGATGATAAAACCGTCCACATAATTACATCGCGTGATCTATATTTTATTCTTCAACTTATCTTGTTCGTTATAATACTTTTTGAATGGTTGCATACAAAAATAATTTTAATAAAATTTTAATAAAAGTATAATTTTAGGATTATACAATCGACATTATTCGCAAATTTCAAGATATGTGTTTGTGGCTCCAAATAACATATAAATCCTATTATCTAAGGTAACTGATAAATAATCACACATATACATGAGTCAGGAAGATTGTCGATCTCTCAAAGTTCGTGTCGGACACGTTCATATCGTTGAAGATCTGAAAGAAGTAAGTCCGACGAAATCTTGAACAAATCGAAGTCCGCGAGTGACGAGAGAAGCGACCCCGAAACTTTTGGCTCTACCTCAGATTTTATCCTCCCAAAATCTCTTATTCCTCTCCTTACCTCGCACCGCAAAAACTCTCGGTACTGAGGACGTCAGATGCAGAGACGACGTCCTAACCGAGGGGGGAAGAGAAAAAGACGAAAGGAAAGAGAGAGAGAGAGAGAGAGAGAGAGAGAGAGAGAGAGAGAGAGGAGAACGGAGGAGGGCGACGACAAAGACGACGGAAGTTTCCTTAAGCGGCTAGCGGTCTACGGAAAAAAGCTGTATTGTAAAATTGAAACAAAACAATGTGGAAACTTTTTTCACGGGCGGTAAATCTCAAATTTAGTTGCCAACAAGAGTAACTTTTCGCAGTGATGAATAAAGATTAGCATTTAACATCCGGAAAAGTAATCTGCTAGTTGATAAGTCTAGAAATTATATCAGCGGTAATGTTGTAGAACACTCTTTCCCACTCTCCCTTTCTCTCTTTCTTTTTCCCTCTCTCCGCCTCTCCACGCAATATGATGGAATTGCAATGTTCTTGTATTCTATTTATCTCCAATATTTTTCTATATATTTTACTCTCTCGCACGCGGATTATCTGAAATGTTTTATTGCTGCGGCCTGAAAGCAAACCGATGTTTTTCATTTTACAGTTTCCAGCAATTTATTATCGTTTGTTAGTTTTCACCATGATATATCGATATGCATTTTATTCGTGTTTTCTTGTTCACTGCACTCATGCCTACATTTCTTCCGCAACTCAAATTTGTTCTGGACGTAATTTTCCGTCTCTGTCTTATACTGCGCAAATTTACGTTGAGGATTTTATTATTTACCCCTTTATACTTTCACTCTTCTCCGACGGAGCGCGATACGCTGATCTCTCCCCCCCTCGCTCGCGTCGAAGTATCTCACAATCTGCATATATACGCCGTGCGGAATGCATTCAATTGTCACATAGACGTAGGAGAATTTGTAATGTACAGTTAATGCGTCGCTAACGCGCATCCATCGACATCGTCAACCAGTTGTTCCCGAGGGATGAGCTCTCGCGAAGTCTACGGTAAACCTCGCAAACGTGCTTCCCATGGCTGCCTTTAAGCATCCCTTCCCCTCAAGCAATCGTCGTTACGCAGTACACGTATCGCGTTCACCGCCGCATGCGGTGTCGAAAGCACCGGGATGGTAACGCGGAGGCTGCACGCAGTAAAGGATAGTAAGGGAAGTGTACATTGTCTCGAGACAGTGTCGAAATTCCATCTTCTCCTGTCTGTAACACCCCCAAATACAACTGTCCTACTACGAGCGTGTAGTCCCCTTCGGGCGACTGCTCGACACTATTTCGCTAGCTAGAAAAATGTCAATTTTCGAACGTGACAGTTTTCCGATTTACCAGTAGAGTGGGTCAGCGCACTAAACGGTTTTCGCGGGGCGGAAATCGAGTGCTCGCGCGACACCTCGTTTCGTCTCGCGGATGGGCGAACTGGACGATCTCAGTGTGAACTGTCGCGGTAGAGACAGTTGGTCTCCCTCTTTGAGGATGAAAGATCACGCCCATTTATGACACAGTAAAAGATAAGATGCCGATGTCGCACGTTCTTCCAACAGTAAAGTAAGACGGAAATGTGATTATTATTCTTGGTTAAACACAGCAATGACGTATATATGAGTGATTTTTTTTCTTTCAGATTATACTTCTGTGATGACGTGTTAAAAAAGTTTTTACAGTTTCAATCTCTCTTAAATCTTTTTTTTTTTTTTTTTTTTTTTCTCGAAATACTACTGCTTACATATTCTTTTTAAGATAAACTCTATAAACTTTTTATTCGTAATAAAGCTTGTACAGCACTCATACTTTAAGGAAGGAAAGGTATATATAAGTGAACGGAAGGGCGAGTTGAACGTTGAGTATCTCGGATGCACGCTCACCTAGTTACTTCACTATCCCTTAATATCGTCTCTTGTAATTCTGACTCTCGCGCACGCTGCAGTCCGAGGTAATGTACGAATTTGCTGCTGTTTCATTACAAAAAGCTACTTTAATTTTCTTAAATTTTTTTCCTGAATTGTTACTGGAGAAATGGAAAAGTTTCGTTGCCTCTTATGTTCAGTTGGTTAATTATAGTTAATTATAATAAATATTAAATCTAAATTTTGAATTTTATTATACTTATCGTTTAAGAACTACAAACTAAAATTTTATAAATTGTAGAAAATTATAAATTGAATAAACGAATGTATAAATGAATGAATGAACGAATAAACGAATAAATAAATGAATAAATTAATTGAATGAATAAATAAACAGCAGTATTCATATTAAATGGTTAATAAGGCTTGTCAATATTCTAAAAGATTACTATTTCGCATAACAAAATTTGTAACATTTATAAATGATATAGATATGTAAAATTTTCATCTAATCAATTACGGATCTTCATTATCTTGTGTTACCGCGTTTAATTATCCCGATTTATCCCGACTAGACTCACGGCGCGACGGAATACGATTTATTTCGCTCATGTTTCGTGGATGTACTTCCTATCAGATAAGTTCCCGGATCCTTAAGCGACGAGCTCCGAAATCACTTTTTCACACTTATTGCCTTATCGAACTTCGAATGTCCTTGGCTGAAGAATGCAAATCAGCAGGGCTTAACTTAGATGAACCTCGTCGTCCAAGGAAAAGAGATGCAGAAAGGAAGGGGGAACGTGAGATGGAGTGGAGATCGCAGGAGAGAGTCAGAAGTTTCGAATTACCAAGTGCAACGCCTTCTCCTTAGAATCCAAATGTCGTGGACGGGTTAGTTTGACTTTCAATGGATTGCCAATCGGTGCAAATGCGGCGCGCCGTCGGAATACGATGATGACACGCGCGCGGTACGATAATCGGCTGCGAAGTACGGTTGCCAGCGCCGGCTGTCACCTAATTCGATCAATTTTCTGATAAATTATAAACGTTGTTCATTAGAATAATTCGATAACGTGATGGTTAATGCACGGATATCACCGAAGCACGTCGTGCGGGTATTAAATTATTTCGTCGATATGAAATGTGTTAAATCCGTTAAACACATGTGTTAAAATTCCCCGAAATACATTCAATTCAATTAAACTTTTACTTTTGTGAATTTGTACTGATTTTTCAAATTGATTTTAATTAAAAATACGAATTTCAATGTTGTCTCCCGATTTAATCTTTCGGAAGGAACGGACAATATATTTCGTCAAACTCGACATAAGTTGAAGTAGAAAATAATGCTTCAGGGTCGAGAGAGCTCGGTTATACATACTTCGCTTATACCATTATATTAAGGAAGAAAGGGCATGCAAGAAGGCTGTGTATTCACGACTACAAAGCACCGACCGCGACGTATGCCCGTCCGTTCTGCGGGATATCTCGGTACGATTTTCCGCCGGGATACGAAGAGCCGGCTCGAAGAGGAGTTTGAAGGTTCCTCTCGGTTTTCCCGGCCCCGACAGGCTACGTCCTGCATCACAATACTTCTCCAATTTCCTGAGCAAAAGTTACGGGACACGTTCCATCATGACGTCACGGGAACAAAGCTCTTTCTCTCTCCTCGCCGTCCCGCTTGCCTTTCGCTCCCGCAAAACCCTAAGACCGTTCTCCTTGTATGCCCGGTTGTTCCCTTCGTCTTCCTTACACTGGTAGTGGGACGGGAAAGGCGTAGAGGGGCGAGGGAGGGGGATAAATAACCATTCGGGGTAAACTAAGTTTGCGCGCACACCGCACGAAAGGAGGACGTCGAAAGGTCGCGATCGTTGACGAGGACTTTCGTTCGATCGTTAGACTCGATTCGTCTTGCTTTCAGTGCGTCTGCCAAGTTTCCGCCACGACGCTGATGGATTTGGATATGCAAAAATAATGGGCAGACCTGCGGACGGTTCGTTTACGCTTTCGTCACGGTGCAAGAATTTGCCGCGTTATCAAAAAAAGTTAGATTTTTGCATAATTGTATGCTTATCGTAAAATAAAATCTTTCTTGAGATTCGAAGCGCGATTTGCCAATCAAATAATTTGTCAATCGTTGCAGAGGTTTGTAATACAAAAATTGTTGGAAAAATATGAAAAAGTAATATTCTAACAAATGATTATCTTCTTATGAATATTGTTAGAGCAAATTTGGAAATTAATTTAATTGTTGCATTGCAAAAAATGATATTAATATTACGTATTATAGTTTCTAGAAAAACAATATCTATTATCTCGCAAAATTTTAAGAAAAGCGATTATATAGTGTTCGTATCTAGTTTTAAAGTAGCCAATTTAATTCCGACTTTTTCGCAGGATATTGCCGAGTTTCTTAACGGCGATCCACTTACATGCAGCGCGCCCGTGCAATCAGCCCGATTGTTAATACGCTCTCACGGCCGATACGCGGCATTTACATGTCGTCTAAATGGAATTTGCAATTATCCGCCCACCTCGCGGAATCTTGGGTCTAGTAGACGGGCTTCGAGACCGTTCCTGGACGGAAAGTGATCCTTTGGTTCGCTCGGTCCAACACAGGAAAATCGCTCGTAAGATGCTTGTGGTCAGTGCCGCTGATAAAGGAACGAAAGGGCAAGCCTTGAGTAAAGGGATGTGGTTGAGAAATACGCCTGAAGGGAGTTCTTAAAAGCGGTTCTTGCATCGTTGCCGAAGTATCGATTTTCTGAATTTTCTCTGAAATTTATTGCTTTAATATTCAAAACTTACAGTAGCTAAATCTTTTGAGCGATATTTAATACGCGCCACTGCTTTCTTTAAATATTTCCCCGTGAAAGAAGGCCGTCTCGGGAGGATTAAGACCGCGGGGCCATGTCGCTTAATGAAGCCACGCGGCGTCGTCGTCGTCGCGCGGCGAATGTGGCGGCACGCATTAGCGAGCTGCAAATTTATTAATATTAGAATCCGACCTGCAACACAGGGGACGCGTTGTGTCGCGTGTACAGTTTCGTAATAAGGACAAGACTCGCGCGTGGGCGAAGAGAGAAGGGCGACGAGGGGAGAGAAAACGTGGAGGGGAGAGCAGGCTAACTGCCGGGCGTGGACTATGCGCACCACGTGTAATTAGCAATGTTCCGGGGTGTAGGGACTCGACTTTAATGGAGCGCGTCGCATTAACCCCGGTATTTGCACGTCAGGCACGAAGATCGAGTGGAGTCGCGCGCGCGCGAGCATGCCTCCTTCTTCGACCGGCACGAATGGATCCGAGAAATCTCCTTTGCGCAGGTCGTCGACCAGCCCTCGCGCGAGGAAACGTCCACGAGAATCGTCGTCGACGAGCGGAAAAGAAAAAATTGACCTTCAACAAAAAACGATTAGATTTTTTTGTTTTCCTAAATTCTTCTGCCAAAGAAGATCATCGCATAATAAATAATTAACCATCGGAGCTACTGCTATTCTTCAATAATTCATACTATAATAATTCATACAATATTCAGAATTATATATATTTGGACGTTATAGTCGATGCAAAGTCTTCAATATATTAATCCTAAAACAGTGAATGTTCGGAGCTACGTACTGCCTTAGCGAAGAAAGAGAGAAGATTAAAAATTCATACCTAGCTAAAAGAGACGTAAAATTTATAAGGATCGCAGGTAAAGACGTAATATTTTAATATCCCCGCGGTTTCCAGGCATAAACGAGGAAAAACGAGAGACAGGGGAAAGCGACGGACGCACACAGGTTACAGTGCATCCGGTTGCAGCGCTGCGCTGCAGGTTCGCACGGCGACGTACAGTGTAAGAGCTGAGTTATATTACTTGGCCTAGGCGGAGGGGAGGGAGGGGGGGGGGGTCTAAACGCATTCAATTTGCGCAGGTGTTTCCCGCTACTTTCTCAATATTCGACGGTGCAGGGGGAGGGGTGGCGCCATTTCTCCGTAGCAGTAAACTCAGTTTTATTATTGATAGTCCGGCATTCAAGATACCGTTTTCTTTCTCCCGGAAACAGCTCCTCGCCGTCTCGCACAACGAGCGACCGGTGCACGATGACTCGTTCGTGCGTAAGACAGCACTGATACGCGTCCGAAACCGTATACCAAGTGCTTCAAGAGGATCTTTTATTTTTCCCTGCTTGAATTATTAACAAACCAACATTATTATTCCCGCTTTGTACGATATTACATCGTTTACATTCCAAGTAATATATTCCGTTTTATATGTCGCGAAATCTGCAAATTTGAAATGTCACGTAAAAATGAGAAAGGTAAAATTCGATATTTTATAATTGATGTGTTTTGCTTCGCGTTCAAAAGTTTTTGAAACAAACAAGAGAATCTTGTACATAAATACATATTATTCGTAAGTAAATCTCTATTTTACATTTTTATAGAATTATAGTAAAATCGTATATGGTGTGGCCGTGATTACATTTTTCTGTAGCGAAAGCCACCGTCATTCTCAGGATGGTTAACAAAGGACGAAACAAAACACGAAATGCAATCCTCGTAAAGGCAATTAAAAAATATTACAGGAGACCCTCGCCTAGAGTTCGCAATGCCCCGCGATTCTCCAACCGGTTCTGCGCAAAATAAATATGCTAATTTCGGCCATAAAATTTCCGACGGCGAAATTCCGCTGAATTCATTTGCGGACTTTTCCGCGGAGTGTACGTTATTGTACTTCCTCCCTCGCGCAGAGCTGCGTCGCGAAGTGCGATATATTAGAGCACTTTTGCACAAAGAGCGAATTATGTTAGCGATTATATGACGCCTCCAAAACGTTCCAGGTTAATCATAATCTTTTCGATTGCAAAGAATTATCAATCATTCGCAGCAAGATTATACTTCAGTTTAGAAACTATGTTGGCGGTAAAATTAAGAAGCGGAGAATTATGCGCACATACGCGTATCGCTATGACGCAGCCTAAAAAGGCATCTATCTTTATCTCACGCATAACCAATCCGTTCATATGGAAAAAAATTAAAACTCACCGGATCGTTGAGAAGATTTCATCGAGATAGATGCAGCATTCTTCCATATGGACGTTCTGCCGGAAGTGCATTCTTCTCTTTGTCTGCAAAATGTAATATCAAAAAGTTTAGTTTTAAATAAACTTCAATTTTGTTAAAAAATATATATATAAATCTGTATTTAAAAATAAAATCGCATTATATCACGCACACGCTGGCAATGTACATTTAGCACATTTTCGCTTTTCTAATTTTACTTCAAATTTTATTTATTATTTTTGAGTTTTAATTTAAATTTTAATTAGAAAATTTAAAATGCAATTAAAATAAAATTGTGCTTTCGCAAATAGTTAAACATCATAAGCGTTTTTTTATAGCGTTTTGCTATTTGATGAAGATTCCTATTTTACATTCGGCGCAACGCGATCGTACATCTCGCTTACCGTAAATATGCGTGAACGAGGTAGAAATTGTAGGAAGCGATTAAGTAACATTCGAGGGACCGAGTTAGCTAACTCCATTAGCATTCAAGGGACATGCTTTGTGGCGTCTCCTAATTTAATAGTACCCGCAGTTTGGCTAGGAGCCACGACCTTTCGACTGCCGTGCTAGTTATGATAATAGCGAAAAGGAATTCCGATCCGCAGACCCGCGCACGTGTCCGACGTATGATTAGTATTCGGTATCGATAACCAGATGCGACATATCGCGTCGCGGTATCAACCGCGATTTGTGTTAGCACAGGTGCTGCAATATAATACAATGAACTATATAATCGATAATCGCATATTAAAATAACAATATTATGCACACATACAAACAAACTTTAACAATATAATGTACAGCAAAATGCGGAATCAATCTAGATATATCCTCTTGTGATAATGAACAGCGTGAATCAAATTGAAAGATAATTAATTCGTGAGTGCCACATTGCGCGTTAGTAACCACTGAAGCACCGTGGTTCTTACGTTCCGCACTTTTGCGAATTTTATAAAGAGTCGATTCGTTTTGGATTTTCCGGATGCGATAAACTCGGGAAGAAGAAGTCACGTTCACGCGGTTTATCCGATTTTCCTCTTTGGATCTCCGACACACGATTCCGCCACGAGAAAAAAGAGAGCGAGCGAAGGGGTGCGAGGTAAAAAGCTGTCTTCACCGAACATGGGTTCTATAACACTTTTCGAGCGGCGCGTCGTGGTAAACGCTTCCGGCCCCTCCGCACGATCGGCGCGAAGGCTCGCCGAGCTCGGTAGATATTTTAATGGAAGTTCGAACTCGACTTAAAATATTTCGTCCCGGGCGGGGCGGGGTCGCCGAAGTGTTCATAATGAGATGTTAATGGAGTAGCTCAGGAAAAAAAGTCTGTCACTCGTCACGTCACGTTATCGACAGGTCTCCTCGGTCGAGATCCCTTCGGACTTCTTCCTCCATCCCCTTCCCCTCCCGACACTTCTTAGGCTTCGATTTGCGCTTCTTCTTTATGTTCTTTACGATGAAGCGGGCGAAATATTATCATCCTCCCGCGTATCCTCCCAACAGGAAGAGCAAGGAGGGAAGGCCTATAATCCATTTTGTCTATCGCAGACTTCGCTAGGAGAAAAAAATCTTTCTGAAGGAACCCGTTAATCGAGCCGATTGACAAGTAATCTAGTATAGAGGACGAAATAAACGCCGGCGGACTTGCGGCGAGGATAAAAGAAGACGGCGCGCGAGTGGACTGATATTTTTGATACTAATGAGGATAGATGGCAGTCGCTAAGAGCACGAGATCCCCTGTCATTTTTTAGAATTATCGACTCCGCTCGTCGTCTCGACACTGCGGGACGTTTTATACCTAACGATAATGATCTGCGATAAGGCGACACGGGGTAGCGAGCAAGTTGCCGGTGTTCATTAATTCCGTGATTAAGCCTTTCGGGGCGAAATTGCTCCCAGCTTTTGAAAGAAGTCATCTATCAAGTTTATTTTAGACTTTAAGAACAGATATTAGGAAAAGATTGTTTTTACGGCGAATACATATATCGTGAGTTTAAGGCCACTTAAAATTGGGATCCGTTCGAATCGCAACTTAGAGAGCATTAGCTAAATCGATATCAATTTATGTCAACCGTTAAAATAGATGCGCAAATCGCATTCGGCGGAAATTTTGAGAACCAAGTCTACTATAAATAGTATTACAAAGAGCAAGCCGCGATGTCGCCTTGCATAAATATAGCCGAGGTCAAGGTGCGACTTACTAGATATTACAGGTTCTGTTAGAACGAAGTTATGTTAAATTTGTACGATGGCCGTATCACCGCGACGGACGTGAGAAATAACACAAATGGGATACAGGGAAATATTTGATGCGGACGGCGCGATACAAGTTCGGTAGTTGCAAGTATCTTCAGCGAATATTTGATAACCCCGGGGATGCGCTGTCTAACTTATAACCACGAAATAACATCGACCAGGGACGCGGTGGATGCTCAGAGCGCGGTATCATTTTGGGCTGTGGCCAACTTTCTGTTTAATATAAACGTCCCTGTCAATCTTGTGAAAAGGCCGATAAACAGAAATTAAGATGAATATAATAATCCCGGTAAGTTCAACTATCACTGATACAAATACAGGAAAAGAATTTTAAATAAAATAGTATACTTTTAATAATTTTTTTCGTCGTAATTAATATTTGGATAATATTCGGAGTGAATACAAATGTCAGTGAAATAGATAAAACGTATAAAGGCCCGGCAATACAACGAACGAATGACATCGATACTAATCGAAGTAGACACGGAAGGTTTATGCGCGAGCTCACGTGGGCACAATAGATCGTATCTATCCTTGAATGCAGATCGATACACATTCGTGACGGTGCTATGTATAGTTTACAAAGCATTTCGTCCGCTAACCCACATTAGAATATCTGCTTTCAACCGTAGCTGCTAAAGAAAAACAAAGTTATGCGAAATATTGTATTAATAATATAGATAGCTTTCGTCGAATTGAAATAACAGTAAGAAACGGTGTTCACAGTCTATTCATCTTTGAGGCAATTCTTTATCGTTTATTACGAAATTATTATAAAGCGCTTATCAACGAACGATTATCGTCGCGGTGCCAGACACTTTACGCAGTCGAAAGGAACCGTTTTGAGCGTATCAACCGACGGCGATGCAAAGAGAACGACTCGGCGATTCGGAGCAAAGTCGTTTCATCTTGACGAACTCGTAAAAGTGAGGCCAAGGGTTGTAAACCGGCTCGGGGGAAGGTCGACGGAGCCGCTGAATATTCACGAATTCGTGGAGTGCCGACCTACACACCGTACTACACACCAGGGCAGTTCGCGCGTGTCTTACATATTCCGTACCCACGTATGTAGCCTAGCCTTTATCGACGCTTCTCTCGCGAACGAAGACGAACTTTGCGAAGCACCAGAGCGCTCGGGGGCCGTCCAAGAGAAATTTCGAATTTAATCGTTTCCTCGTTCATATTTTCTCTGAATTTCCTATTGCCCTTGCCGACTGCGGTTCGATTAATGTATTCTGTCGCAAGTTTGCGATGCTAAAGAAATAACGAGCAGGATATGCGTAACGATGATATTAATGTGCGGGGAATAAAAGTAAGGATTTAAAAATAATGCTGGGAAATATTAAAATTTTCACGAATTTATGTGTGAGCTAAAAAAATTGCTTTGTTTTTATATCAAATTCGTGGTCGATACTCTGAAATTTAATCATTTGTTTCGTAATTTGTTTAACAATAATCTTTTGTAAACAGAATAATTGAAACAAAATATTTTTAATTTTTAATATTTTTAATATTTTTAATTTTTTAAAAACCAAGAAACACATTATTTAAAAAAAACGTACTATTTAGAAAATCTTTCTTAAATTAAAGATTAAAGTAAGAATTTACTGGAGAAATAAAAACTTTTTTCACCAAAGCTGTGAGATTTGTAGAAAATTGTCTCAGAAACCAGCGCTGAAATAAAATTATCAAATAGTTATGAATTTCATTTCTTAAAATGTTACACAGATAAGGAAATTACGTAACACCTAGTAAAATTTATAATTAGAGTTTCTCGCGGGAGCGCGATCTGCATATATCAGTACGCTCGTCATTCACGCGCATCAAGATGGTGCGTCCGACATTTATTCAAGGAACTGTTTTTCATCCTCTCCCGGGCCGGTATCTATCTCGCATCCATTATCACACTCCCGCCGAGGCCCGCCAATTAATCACGAAAAGGAAATAAGATTTACCAACAGTCGTAGCTGAAAAATAATTATCTCGGCCGCATTATCTTGCACGCCAGCTTTATCACAAACTGCTCGTTACTTATCCTGCAATCTATGCACGTAACATCCTTGCGTACGCGCCGTTTATCGGCACGATATAACCCTCTCATTTGTTTCTTTTTTTTTAAATATCTTACATTTATAATTGCAAGAGAATGAAATCAGCGAAATTAATGGAATTACACTTGCTACGGAATATCTCATTATAGACGTATAGCTTTTTCAGTTCTCACTTTGTTTCTTTTAGAGAAATTTACCCCAGGCTCATTATCGCTGAACGAGAGCTCATAAAATCAAACCGATATCGCTTCTTCATCGAAAGCACCGCGAAAGCGGCAACGGATTATTATTCTGTTCTTCTGGTAGCGAACGAGGCGAAGCAGGTTGCAGGCCAGGACCGTTGAGAGATAACGCGTGTATGTTAGATATGCGAATGCAAATTAACGTTAACCCCATTGGCCACTTTTTGCGCGTTGGCTTACGTGCAAGAGAGCCAAGTGACTCGTTCGCGTTGCGGTTGCTATTGTCGACGCTGGTATGGATTAGCTTCACCTTGTCGATAACGAACTGTGACATTGCGAACTTCGTGTTTCGCATTTCATCTCGTCGTCTCTCGTCTCGCCTCGTCTTGTCTCGTCTCGTCGACATATCGTCAATAAAGCCGCGCCTCTCTCCGGATTGTGTTTGCTTTAAACTTGCAAGCATCGATAATCGAGTTGCACGCTCGTTCATTATTAACGTATTATTCTTCACGCGCTGATGAAACGGAAACAAACGAACGACGATGGAGCGGCACTCGGATGTTTTAGTTCGATTAATGCGCCGCGTTAAACGGGCGATGATCGACAGAAGTAGTTGAGAAACGTGAAGAGAGATATGACGAGGTATTCGCACGCGGAGCAGCATAATTATCAATATTTCTCGGTGAGAAGAATAAAGACGCTATTAAAATTAGAAGATATAATAATTACACTTTTATATAGTCGTGTTTGATGTATCTCGTGTATAATATAACATGAAATGCCATTATAAGTTGTCAAACCGGAAAGTTATATTCCGGTCATTAAATTTTCATATATGTGCATAAATTGAGTGCATCGAGACGTTGCTTATGGCATTTGAATTTAATTGCGATTTTAATTACCAAATTATTAATGTATGATTATGAGACAATCGACAACAATAGTCTGAGCACTGCTCTAATTATTTCATGGCGATTGAAGACTGGAATTTCGGGCGAAACTGAATAGCATTACTGGCGGTTTATCGTCGCGTAACGCCCGTGCGCATAATAAACGGAAGTGAATTGTGAATCGCGGGTCGTATCGTATGCGTATTACGCGGAACTTACGGCACGTATCGCGGGATTTATAAAATCAGCCACTTTACAAGTTGTAACGTCAGTATATCGTCCGCGGCGCGCGTGAGTCATAAAATAATGGACGGCGGACACGCGTGATTAATTTCACCCACGGCGACAGAAATCTTCTAAAGCGGAAATGCATCTAGGAGCAATTTATCGCCGAATATATACGTGACACGTACTTACATAAACGTGACAAACGTGCTATTTGCATTCCACCCGCTTTCGTTCCCGTAAATTCTGCTGGCGCTCGTGATAATTTATAAATCCGCGGAAATAACTTATTTTAACTGACAGCGCGCTCGTCAAAATTGTAACAGCGATGTAATTAAATTTATTGCGACGTTTATTACTTTGTAAATGTAAATTCATATATAGTACTGTAATAATATAGTTTCGCAAAATGCCGTGGGATATTATCTAAACTTCATTTAAATGTGTACCTATTATTGCATTTTCGAAGAGAGTTACACTTGCGAAGAGATTTACACTTTCTTCATTAGTGCTTCCTTGAAGATAAAAAATAATTGATAAGAAAATATTGATGAGAAAATAATGTTTTTTCTCATTAGCCTAAACATTCTATTAAAACATGATAATTAGAATATATTATTCGTATCGATAATTAGAATATATTATTCGATAAATTAGAATATATTATTTAAGACTTTCAAACGTAATGGAAAAATTCAAGGTAATTATATGTCGATTTGCAAATTGCCTAAAATAAATCATAAATTAAAGATTAAATAATAATTTTCTTTTCAGTCACTTTTGCATGCGCGCAGCAACGTACTATTTCTAAAAGATATATTTTATTATATTATAATTAAATAGTATAAATTTTCTCAATTATTTCTGAAAAAGAAAACAATTGCAACAATAATTGCGCAGTGACCGTAAACGAAGCGTCGAAAATGTCAAAGTAGTTTCTTATTCAGAGGGTAGTGAAATTAACGGCGCTTCGCTCTTGGCAAAGTTGCTCGTGATACGATCGATGAACGTCACCAAGCGAAACGATACGCTCGACCGGAGAACGCGAACGCGACGCTGCTAGTCGATCTCGGGGTGCAAAGCTGCAACACGCCGACGAGCCCGAAAGTTCGCTCGCTGGAAACGGACGATAAAGCGGCGGCCGTTTTCCGGCGAGCAGCAACGACGGCCCGATGATGCTGCCCGATCGAGTAAATGATCGAACCATCGCGATTGTTTTAGGCATGCTATGCGTCAGAACACCGGAAACGGAGGTCCGTGCAGAAGATGACGGGGTTAAGTAGATAAAGGGAGCAGCCTGGCCGCCATCGACGACGGACGATTCCCTCGGCTCCTCTCTTTCTCACCGCAGCGCACAATGCTCTGCCATCGCGCCCTTGTCGTTCTCTTCGCTGTCAACGTGCCAATCGGTGAGTGACTTCAACTTTCCCCCGAGGAAAACTTTTCTCTCTCTTTCTCTCTCTCGGAGTGGTACGGAAAAATTTTCGAGAAAACTGACGCGAGTGAAATCTAGAATTTCCGAGAAATGCACGAGACACGCCGTATTTTGAGCTACGTATTATGCATATAAAGCTCGCAACGCGGATGTGAATGATGTTCAATGTGCGGAAGGTATTTTATGTGCATTATACGGAAAATTCTAGATTTCAAGTTTTGAGATAAAATGCCGAATAAAATTTTCAAACAGTGTCTTAAATGTTTGAAAAAGAGAATTGCCGGGACGTTAATCCATATTGTACATTATTTATCATAGCAAAACAAGTAAAAATGCTTTTTGTCGAGAAATATATCGTTCAGTTTGCGAAGCGCATTTATTACCGAGCATTCGATACAACTGAGTAAGCCGAGATGCGTGCTCGATTTGAGTAGCAAGCTACTGTCACATATATCATTCCTGGTCCATTACATCGGCCACGCTTATTGCGATTGACGCGAGAATCGATACATTGTGAAAGGTGTCCAATACGGAAATCTGTTGTGCCCGACAACGAGCAATAACGCAGATGCAACGGGGGGCACGGTGCCAAGGGTGTGCTATACGCGATCCGGAAAATAAATAAAGTGTAGCTCGAGTATGCCACTTCGTTCCGGAAGCGCGACGCCATCCACCGTCGACCTGTCAGATTCTTGCCCGAATGTTTATCCGATAGCAGTAAATAGAGAGAAAGCGATCGCGTTTTTACAAATATTTCACCCCGCATTGCTACAATTTATTGCATCGGGTTATTCTATCTTAGTACGTGACATCTGAATTGTCAAACATTTATCAAATTTCATTGGTGGTTTGTCTCTTTTTCGAATTTACAGAACTTTTAAATAAAAGAATTATGAAAATTATTATAAATAATAATAATACAAAAACAGAGTATTTCGTGCCTAACGCTAGTTGCTAATTGCTTATATTACAATATTACAATTCTTCTTATTAAATATATATGTTAACAATCTTCATGTTGGTTAACTTAATTAAACGTTTCGATCAATATTTGATCATCCTCAGTAATTAAAATATAGTTGTAGAATATAATTTCTATTTGAAGTCATGCTATAAAATATGGAAACAATCAAGTGAGCCAAACAATATAAAAAGATTGTTAACATTTAATAAAAGGAATATTGTAATATAAGCAATTAACAACTAGCGTTAGCCACGAAATCCTCTGTTTTTGTATTATTTCATACGTGCCTTTCTTCCTTTATTGATTATAATTATTCTCTATGCATTAAAAAGCAAAATTTAAGATAAAAAAATTAATTTTTATGAATTATTATTATACATATTATTGATAATTAAAAGTTATATATTTGAATTAATTTAATGCAATTTAATAGCACACATATTTTAATACAAATATACAAAAAAGTTTTATATTTGTAATTATGTAAGCTATTAAATTTCATTAAATTAATTTAGATGTTTAATTTTTTAAATTATTAATAATTGATAAAAGTTAATTTTTTTAATTGGAAATTTATACGGCTATATTGTAGTTAAGTAATCTCTACTTAATTGTTTGCTCCTGTATAGGTATCCTGGATACTACCAACTCTTAAAAGATCGTGATAAAAGCTTAATAGCTTGTGCGCCGCCACGTAATTGCTCTTTCCTTTTTCCGTGATTGATGTACCGATTAACTGCTGCAACAATCGGCTCGGTGCTATAAATTCGATTTAACCGCATCCGTACTCGATCTTGACATAATTCCACCAATAGATACTGTGTACTATACATAACCATCGATTACCCAACCATCGACTATTGAGTCGTTGAGAAGTTAAGTGATATAATTCACATGCGCTAATCTCAAACAATTGCACAGATCCCAATTATTCTTCAAACAAATATACGTCATGTGTTTGAATGTTAAATTAAGCTTTTTTTATCATTATTATACTACAATGATAAAATAATTCATAGAATGAAAAATTCATAGAATGTGCTCTTCTACAAAAATAATCATATTTTCAATAAAATATTTTCAGATAAAAATAATTCTGTAACACATTGACATTTGATGACATCAATTAAATTATCAAGTAAATTCCAAAATTTCACTGTAAACTATACCGAAACCATAACTAATTGATCTTTCATGTATCGCGTGAAATAGCTAAAAGCGACCTGTAAATCATTTTAGGAAAGCGCGACATAAAATATTCAAGTCCAAGTTTATTCTAAATTAACATGAGTCAGTCACGATATAACGAACGCTCGTTGCAAAGTCGGGATCGCGCGATGGCAACATCTGGTGCGGATACCGTGATACTAAATATATATTATACAAACGCGCGCGCGGTATATCTCGAATGTTGCCGGCACCCAAAGTGCGTCAGGAACGCCGCGGGCCTGGTCGCTGTCTCTGATGTTTATTGGCACTGGGAGCATCCACTACACGTACTAAAATTAATGATAGCTTGTTTAGATTACAGTCCGCGAACGTAGTTAGCCTCCGGTAATCTACCGTTGCAATCTGGCCACGTCACTTAACCCTAGCGCAACTGAGTCTCGAGTTATAAGGTAGATTAGTAATAGGTTAATAATTTAACTATTAAAAATATAGCTTCGTGATATAAGAATAATATCCAAATAAACATGCTCATTAAATTTACAAACAAGAAAGCAATACAAAGAAATGTATAGGTAAAATTGTAAAAAATTAGAGTAAGTAGTTCAAGCGAGAATATAAGCATACATTAGGTGTTTTGCAATCCCTTCCGAGCCACGCTGGATTACTTGGGCAAATTTACACGACGCGTTTCTCTCGTTAATCGTGGTTATCATTATCGGTATAATGATTGTTAAGCATTAACGATATCAAGCATTATGCAGCAGTGTTCAAATGAAAAAAATCGAAAAGATTGGTGGAGATAACGTCGATTCAGAGATAGAGTCGCGCAATTTGCGATCGACGGGATATACGTCCTATAATCCGTCCTGTGCAACGCCGCCGACGTCCGATGCAGATGCAACGGAGGATCGGTGCCAAATACGTTATACGGGCCACGGGAAATGGGCACGTAGATCCCAGATATGCCGCGTCCTCCAGTGCTGCGGCATGGGTAGCTCCGGTCTGGTCAACTTCTGGCCCTGATGTTTATTCGGCGCGAGTGGAAGCGCCGACTGTGCTTGTCGTTCGAATTAATTTACCGCTTGCGGGCCTCTCCGGTCTCTTCACACAGATATAGATAAAGAGAGACAGGAAGAGGAATGTACGAGGAGAGAAAGGAAAAGAGATAGATAGAGAATCTTGGCGAGTCGTTCGATTTCATTTCTTTAACTACGTGAGCGATGTGTATAAGATTTCGGTCAATCAGAAATAAACTAGAATTTCGTTTAACTTAATCATTTCTCAATATCATTATTCTTTACTTCAAACTTTAAAAATTTAATCGTAATTTAATCGTTTTTTTAAAGAAAATTTTATTTCAACAGTCTTTATATAAATAAATTCGCATTCTCGGCAGATAACTGGATTCATATATTTTTCAAGCTTGCTTCACGCGCGACTACCGTCTTTTCGTCTCTGAATGGACATTGAAAAACTGAAAGGCATTGTCAAAAATTACTATCAAATTGGCCGCGCAATGTTGTAAGACGTTATCGTTGTCGACCGCAAGAAATATTATCTCACGTTTACGCTATAAAGAAGCCAAGGGTATCTTATACGCTGCGGTAAGACGCTACAAGTCGAGCGTTTCTAGATGCATCATGAAAAATGCACCTACCAACGTGTACGGGGCCAACACTGGTTCGGCGGAGTAAACTCCAGTGCAGATTTGACTCGGTGAATCGGGAGGACGACTTCCAGCCGAGAAAGTGAAGACGAGAGAGGGAAGATCGTGACGGAGGTTTTATCCGTCAGTGACCGGATAAGATTGTTTGTCTATACTGTGGATTACAGACGAGATTCGTCGATTGTTCTACGGGGCACCGTCGGTTTCGCTTTTCCAACCCCCCCCCCTTCCCCTTCCGGGCGTCCCTTATCGGGCAAACAACGACCTTTCCGGCCAAATTGGTCGGTCCGACTCGGAGCCGAGTAAAACGTGATTAATCGCTCACCTCCTTTCGCGGAGATGTATCTGCCTCGCCGACCCTCTGGTGGTTATATAGCGATAAACGGATAACCGCGGTCCAGAACCCAATTGAGTCTCGCCCCGATATAGAACGGTTGCCGCGCACATCGCCTTCGATCTCGAAGAAAAAAAACGACGGAAAAGAAAGGAATAGAAAAAGAGAGAGAGAGCGCGCGCGTACGAGAAAAGGATATGTTCGTTAGGTGTTAGTTCGTTAAACTGATTTCTCCCGCGCGCGTCCTTCTCTCGTTTCCTCATTCTCAAAGTTCAACTTCTCTCACTTTGCGGCTACATTCGTTGTCGATCGCAAGAAATATTATACTCCTTCCGGTATTTTCCTTCCAAACGCTTGCATTTCTTGGTCAAATAAATTGACCATCTAACATTCGCAAATTTTGATTCAAGTAATTCGAACAATTTGTTTGACCGATAGTTTTAGATTTAATTCTTGAAATAAACTTTTGTTTTTGTTTTCTATCAACATTTCTTTTCAAGTTTAAATACATTTTTTATACCAAATTATTGTTGAAATAGTGCATTTGGTATAATAAATTGTAAATGTTGATATTTTAAGAGAAATATCTAGCTACATCTTTTTAAGTAGTAATAAAGTGTTAAAGATCGGACACATTCTCGACATTATATTATAATTGCGCTGTATTTATTTGCCGATCCTCAAATTTTCTGTACGTGCTTTTAGAACGATTGGATTTTCTAGTTTTATTGCCGTTAAAGAAGAAATACAGTGGCAAAAGAAGGTAAGGTTTAACGCATTTAATCCTTTCCAAACGACGGCGGCCTTTGAAAAACTACGGTTGTGTATTTCAAAGAACGGAAAAGTACCACTTCCTTTAATTACTCTGCTTGTGTGAGGCTCTAGGAAGAGGCGTCTACCTGAAAACCGTTATGCTACTTCAAAGCCACTTCGCATTATTAAACAGCTTTTAATTGCGAAGCGAATAAATTATTCAATTCCACTCATATTGCACTAATTATATATCTGCCACAGTTTTTATATGTAAAAATAATCTATTTTTAAAAATAACTGTATTTATTTTCGGAATTTACATGCTAATATGTAGATTGCAATGCGCATTAAAAAAATACTTATAACCAGAGTGGAAAAAACAAGATTTAAAAAATTAACCTGTCATATTTGACTGATAAATACAGATTCGTCATAGAAAAAAAAATCACAAGGTTTGTCATCTTGTCTGCTGTATCCTATTCTTTCAAGTAAATTTTAAATTTAATTCTACTTAAAAAAATGTGTGATATGGGTCAACTCTATGGTTGCAGTAGGACGGATCGTGGCGAGTCAAGATTTTGCGGAAAGCAAAGCACGAGCGGGCAAGATGTATGCGTGTCGAGATATGAGGTAGCACCTTATCGTCGGCTTATCGACGCCCTGGGTCTCGCGGCCCGAGGAGAAAGACGAAGCCCTGGCACGCGACCCCCTCATCCCCGGAATGACGTTTATATTCCTAGCGAATCGTTCTCGTGTCGTGTCCGGCAGAATTCGCGGGGTTGTATCAATTTTTTTACGAATTTTGATCGAGCGCAAAGAGTATAACCGCTAATAACTATTAATTTAGTAAAAATTTTGTTGGTAAAATTTTTTTGGAATATTCGATACCTATCTCTTTTTCCGTCCGCTGTGTCAAGTGTAAAATACATTTAACTTGCTAACTAAATTACAAATAAACAAACTTCACTTAAAATTCATTGATTTTGATTGAACAGACCTACTAATTTACAAATTGATTTTTAAAGTATTCGTAATTGAATGTTCTGTAATAGTTTTATTGAAGAAAGAAATTTGACTCGAAAATTAGTAAATCTTTTAGGTAAAGAGCACGACATACATAACTAGCTTTATCACATAACTCGAAGGAGTGTTTGATTGCGCCCCGTATTTGACTATATCCCGCTATCCGCTACAAGTTTACCTCTACTGTGACAACGTAGTGCATACACTACGAGGATGTTGCACAAGTTCACACGAACGGTTGACCTCGCAGAAGTTTACCCCCGTGCCTGGCAGCGGTATTCCATTAACTTCTGTCAACGCCAAGCGCCACAAGCTCCTCGCCCGTGTCCTGAATGCGGCAATAAGTTAAAATCGAGCGTTTAGGCCCGCTACAAAATTCCGGTCTTTTCAGACATTTTTGCACGACAAGTCCGCACGATTAAAATTCGAGGAAATATTTCTACTGCTGTAATTTATTATTGCAATTAAAAATAATTGTTCATGATTTTTTATAAGTTAGTTTAAAAATCTGAACACTTGTTACGCGATTTGCACAATTTATTTTACTTAATATATTAAATTTTTATAACAAAAAAGATTAAAGTATAATAATATAGAATTTAAATGGTTCATTTGGACAGCTTTTTTCGATTCAACGTGTACTATAAAATGTAACAAACATAATTAGGATTAACGATTATGTTACGAATGTACACTCACGTAAATCCATGTAACATTCATTGACTTTTCTCCGTATTTACTCATTCTAATCAAATTGTGGAAAAAGATCGCGGTGTGTCGGGTCTTGCAACGAATTTCTCTCCGTGGTGCAGGCGTGTTGGAGCACTACGAACGCGCCGTACACACGTGCATACCAGGATCGCGAGACCGTGACAGGAGGTCGGGGGAGCTTCGATTTGATCGTATTGCATTGCGAGGGCGCGCTACCGGGTCGCGTCGCGTCGCTCGTGGCGAGATTCGAAAGTAGATCGGGAAACGGCGGAGCCGGGCGTGCGACAGACAGGCGAGGTAATACATACAATCTCCCTTGTTGTCTGGCATCGGGTTGCCGAGAAAGAGGATCGACAAGAAAGAGATGGCGGACGAAGAAAGAGCGAAAGAGCGAGAGAGAAAGAAGCAAGTTCTAGAGCCAAGAGAGAAAGAGAAACGACGATAGAAAGGAGAGAGAGAGAGAGAGAAAACGGGGCCTAAGCAAGAAGAGATAGCGAAGGATGAGAGAAAGGGAGGGTGGACAGAAGTCCTGAGGAGCTTTGAAAAGCGTGGCAGCCGCCGGAAGTCTTATAAACAATCCCGGAAGCGACGGGAACCAGGACCGAACCCCGCGCAAAGAGGATCAATGGAGAACGGAATGCGTGTAAACAACGAAGCGGTATTACATGTGTATGTATGTGTGTATGTGTGTGTATATATATATATATATATATATATATATGTGTATGTATATATATATATATATATATGTGTGTGTATACGCGTATGTATGCTTGAGTGGATTGGTGGTACATTCGCGTTCGCCCACATAAACATCCATGCACAAACTGCGGAGAGACGGACTACGAGATTGCACCTCTCCGCGGAAACGCGGCTGGTGCATTCCTCTCGACGAGTTGCTCGCATTAGTTGGGCGAAATCTGAGAATTACGAAAAACGCGGTTATTGGCTTAGTTTTCGGGATAGTTAGATGAGCGTGGTGAAAGAGCCGCGTTGATGAGAGTTTATGCTTCACGCGCACCGTCGTGCGTTCCGTTTCCGCTTTCCTTTTACGATGCCTGAAATTTTAGAAGCTTTCGCACGTGTTATGTTGTTGAATATATAGCTTCTATATTTTGAATTCGTCACATTTGTTTCGATAAAATATTAATTGACTTGTCAATGTTTACGCGGGTCGTGAACTGTGTTCGAGAATACAAATTGATTAAAGTAATATAAATTAATTAAAGTAAAGATTAATCAAACAAAATCGAACGAATTTAGTGTGAAAATATAGAAAGGTAGAATTACGTAAAAGTTCTTGCGTTTTTATAATGAAAAAACTTTTTCTGGGAAATATCTGCTACTCGCAATACCACCCATCTTTATATATCTCTTTCGTCCTAGAATATACATCTTGCGCTCTGATTTTCCAGCCAGTTTCCACGATCTACGATTCAAGCTCCGCGAAACGTTCCATTCGTCCACATCGATCCGGGGAGCCGGCTGATATCGCTCGGCGCACGGAAAATCGACGACAAAAGCGGCAACCTGTTCGCTCGACCTCGGTCATGGAAAATATACGCGGTCCGTGGCGAGGATATCCTGTTCGGAAAATCCTTTTCAGAATCGCGTCCGTCTGCCATTGCTATGTATGACGCACAGACAGCTCGTCGACGTACCCATCTTGCATTATGCATCCCGTCATAATGCAACCCTTGGGAGTTTGGGGGGAGGGAAGGGTGGTGGTGAGACAGGCGTCAGATGGAGAGGGGAGGGTGCGAGCGTCAGATTCGCTGATTCTTTTTGCCTGTTTTGCAATATTCCCGCATGCATCGACCGACGACCCCTGCGGTATCCTGCGCGCGGCTCATATATCTACTTAACACATAATCTCGGAGCCTGGAGAATATACTTGGCATTGCGTTCACGTGCGATCGGAGAAACCGTTTCCACCTCGATCGTTTTCTGATTATGAAATTATATCGTACCCCCGAGAATCGACGCCGCGCGATTAGGCAAATCCCGACGCTCGGAAGTGTATTCTGTTGATCGTTTCAGCCTCCGGCGGATCAATCATTCTGATTTGTCTGGAATAATACCAACCTTACAGTGTTTTAAAAAACGCGCACTTTTATTGAGTTTTATAAAAGTCTTTTTTTAGATTTTACAAATAAAAGTCGTGCTCGAAAAGCAGTGATTATTTTCAAGATATTAATAATGTTCCATTTCTGCATGTGTGCAATGAGCTTAATTATAGTTTTGACATAAGTTCAATACAGAATTTTAATATACTATCGTAAAATTATTTATATTCGAAATTTAAATAGCTTGTCAACGTTTTAGCAATTATTATCCGCTAGATTTCGCGAAAGAAAATATTGGCACTTAAATAGTGTAAAGGAATGACTGTTATTTTCCGTACTAACCGAGTTTCCTCTGTAAAATCTAAAATAACACGAAGCAGATTCTCTTACACGCGCCGTTAAATGCAGTTCTACGAGCCGCGTTATTCGTTTCCTTTTATCTCGGCTTAAACAAGAACGCAAACGATGGTCCGTGCGGAGGCTTAAACGATTCTGCCACGCTGTATTTAGGCGGATAAGGGATCTCTCATCGGAAGGAAAATGAGTGCCCCCTTCCGAGAAAGTGAAACGCAGCCTCGCCGAGCAGGAAAATAATAACGAAAGACCATCACGCCTTTGATGAGAATTTTATCGCGTTACGAACGAAGCACTTCCTTGCAACGCTCGCTCTCCGCGTCCGAGCTCTTTAATATCGCTCTTATTAAAATTGACCGATCACCGACCTTTTTATTTACTTGCTGCGCTGCGGTTGGAAAAAGCCCTGCTGCATAATTATGGTACTCTCTTTGAGAGAATTATTTAAAGACCAAAACACCGGCAGAATTCTGTGAATAATTTTAGCTGTGAAGTACAGTTTTATTATTTGTCAGTTATTGATTTAACCTACATTCATATTGTTTTGTGCGAACATTGAGATTTCAATGGTCATTCAAGAGTCTCTAATGTAAAGCAATTATGAATCTTCATTCGCTCATCATAAAAGTTTATATGCGCAAGTATAGACCCGCTAGCGTGCCAAAACTTAAGACGTTCGAGAAACTTTCAACGTAGCGGAGAACTTCAGCTACCCATTATGTGAAAATAGCACCAACAAAAGAGAACATGTTCATCAACCGACTTTAAGAAGCTGATAATGTTTACCGTTACACGAGAATTTGCCAAAGCCGGAATAAAAATGCAATGCAATGCAATGTTAAATATTTAGAATTACAAGAGACAATTTCTAGAACATTGCAACGACAAATATTACATGCAAATGATACTTTGTAATTAAAATAAACTATTATACATGTATGCGGTGACTTTTATTTTCGAAAATAAACTCGTCATCGCCAGCACGACGAATCGACTTTATTTTTCTCGGCACGATCAGGATCGCCGAAGCCAACCGAAGCAAAGCAGCGTAAAACGCCGGATACACAAATATTGCGTTACATGAAAAAATACCCCGCGGAAATGCGCTAAAGCCGAAACAAAAAAAAAGATATTTCCCGCGACAGGCACGCGATCCCACGGCATCTCGTTTCGAATCAATATGAGTCCGCGCTCGGTAAAAGCCGAACAGAATCAATGAGATCGCGTTGTGGAACCGTCATGCAGAATTCTCAAAACGGGAGTCCAGTCCCATAACAAGGAAAACAGCCCACCGCAAACAGTGAAATTTTAACCGCTTCCGTTCGTAGACGTGTTTTTAGCGATCGGAAATAAAACTGCAAACCTGCACAAATTTTGCAAAAAAATAGCTCGACTGTGTTTGCTCACTTGATAACGCCCAAGTCCGATTCAGCTATTATACAGTAAAATCCACACGCATATACACATTGAAATAAATCGGTAAGCGTCAAACATAACGTCGAGAACTATTTCTCGACGTCGTAAAATATCTTTGAAAGCTCCATCAAAAATAATATAGCGATTTATGCAGTAATAGTCGAAATATATCTCGACGTATGTAATTTTACTTTTTCTGAATTCAACCCGATATAGATACAGTGTCGTTTTTCGAGGACGGCGACAAAGAGAAAAAGAGAAATACGGCCGACGACGATGGTCTCGAAACACAGGCGAGCTCGCCTGGAACGACTGAAGGACGGTTCTGTGGCAGAGGGATGTAACGTATGTAACGCAATATGCGCGGTGTCGTCTGTGTCGGGCCATTTGTCCGGGCGCGAGGCTCGCGCGTGCGAGCGCGCGCATTCGACGCGACCCGCGCTATCAAAAGAGCGGACGAGTTTCTGCGCCGGCGTTGATAACGGCTCGCCGCCGTTCATATTTTACGCCGCGCTCATCAATAATTCATGCCGTGAATAATGCGCCGCTGTTTCGCGTTACTTTATACCAGGTCTCTTTCCTACCTTCCTTTCTCCGTTCCTCCCTCCCTCCCTCCCGCCCTTCCTTCCTTCCTTCCTTCCTTCTCCGTCTCGTCATGTGGGGGTGCGAGAATCTCCCAAGGGTCTCGCCCAACGAGACGAGGTTGGGGTGCACGCTGTATCCGGTTGGGACACTCTTATCTCCAGGTTTATCCACCGAAACGAAGCCACGCTTCGGTCTGCTCGCTCGCGAAGAGCCTAGCCGTGCGGCCGGCTCTTTATTCGAGCAACTCTCGAGGGTTTCCCTCAAATAGTCGGGAAGGGGGGAGGGAGCGTATCATATCTTCGGCGCTTCTAGTTTCCTGCTAATAGACTTCACGTATGCTTTTCTAATCTTCGTTCGATCTTAAATTAATCGGATTAATATAGAAAAATAAAGAGATTTTGAGCCCACAAAATTATTTGTGAAAAATAAATCAAAGTTATAATGTTAGAATAATATTCAAAAAATTATTTAACATTATCTTGATTGTTAAATTCATGACATTAATACATAACATAACGTCTACTTTTATATAGCATTTTTGCACAATCTTGTCTGTTTTCAATATTAATTATTTCTATGATGTTTAGGCCTCTAATAACAAAAACACAATTTCAGCTAAAAATTTGCATTTTCTTCCATGAAAAATTTGCTTACTTTCGTATCCACTTTCCGTACTTTCATAGCAGGGAAAGAACACTTCAAAAAATACATTGCATGTGCCATTGTTATTACTGCACAGGTATTTCTCCGTGCCAGCAAGAGAACGCAGTTCTCGCAAAGACAATACTCATTCCGGCACATTCCAGGCTTCCGTTCCCTCGCGAGAGCCGTGCACGCATGCGGTTTGCTTTAACCTTTGCAATAGCGCTCACTTGGTCACGTCATCGTTCGTACCATGAAAAATGAAGCGTCGCATTTCGCCTTAACTGAATTCTGCCACTGTCTCGTTTTCTGGAACGACCGCGTTCTTCGCGACGCTTCTACCTTTCAGCTCATTTTGCAAAACGTAGGCACATAGCCTGTTTCTTTTTCAACAGTGACAAGTATTAACTTTTGTGTATAACATCAGTTTCAATAACATCAATGATATTCGGATAATGTCGTGCAAATTTATGTATTTGCAATAACTACAAGTTCTTTATATTTTTTCTTTGGTGAAAAACTGGCATTTAATATAATAATTTATAAAACTAAAGATTTTAGATGCTAAAATTATTGTAGACCATTCAGGTGAGAAATCAACATATTATACTGTACATTCAAAATTATTAAGAATCTGTTTTAGATTTATTTAAGCTTAATTAAGAAACTATAAATTATTATAACTGTCGAAAATATAAGCGGTCAATTTTAAAAAATTTAATGTTTTTTAAATTATATAGTTCAGAATTTAGTGCTTATTATCTTAATCTTTCTTAAGAATAAAATCCGATAAAATAATCTGTGCACCGCAGAAAAAGATGAAGATTTATTTCTGTATCACGTAAGTATCACATAAATTGTACATTTGACAGCGTCTAGCTGCAAATCAGACAGTTGTTGAATACTTAAACTTTTCATCTATTATATTAATTGTCCAGTACGTCCAAAACGGATATCGGTTATCATAAATATACAATTTTAAATGTTCATTAAACATTAAATTAAAAAAACGGATTACTTTATTTGTCATTGATTTATTTTATTTAAAAGGAAATTTCTATTTGCTAATAAACTAATTTTAAAATTAATAGGATGTTTTTAAATTATTTGTACTTTTATTTCATTTCATTGATGGATTTTTCAGTTAATTCAGAATCAATTTTTGTTTGCTTCTAATTTTTGTTCAAAGTATAGTTTATTTTAAGTTATATAAAAGATAAGTCTTAGTACATGCAGAACTCTCACTTCCAATTACTAAATTTTTCATATTTTAGATTCGTTAATAATTGTTTGTCAAATGGGTAAATAATTACAATCTACAAAAAAAGAGATTTCAACCGATCCTCTTGCAACTTTTTAAAATTAAAAAAATATACGCATGGCAGGTTTTTAAAAGTAAATGCATCTCCGCTCGCATCGATACATTTCCTGTGGAATATCGATGTGAACAATTTCTAGTAACATATTCGTCATCCGCTACTCCGTGGGACTGATTTGAATTCCCAGATCGATGAATAATGGATTTATGATTTATCCGCTTGTTACGTAATGCAAAAGATATGTACTTATCCTCCCACACCGTGTCGCTCCCCTTACATTTATCTTGCATTCTATACTTTGAATTTCTCGAGACATCTTCGATGAGATAACGCAAGAAATAAGGCTCTTTTCGCATCTCATAAATATAAGAGAAACTCTATTTTAATGCGTATTAATTTATTTTCGGTATAAATTTTGTTGCAATGCATCTTATTTCTATATTATTCTATAAATATTTTCATAAATATGACATTCAATACTTAAATGAAATTAAAATTAAAGGATTACACACTCTCACTATAGGAGACAAAATTTAATCTCGTGAAAATTAAACCGCTGTTATTACTTTTCTCTGCTGCGTGATACTCTCGAAGGAAGGACAATCGTGTTTTGCCCATCAAACGGATATTTTCAGCGACGGAACGGACTTATCGGCTATCCCTAAAACCCAGGAACGAGGGACGATCGTTTAACCCCTGATCGCTTCTCGCACGCTCTATCCTCTTTTCGTCTTTCTAAACCTCTCAAGCTGTCTTCGTGAGAGACATTTCGCCGGGAATCCCCACAACGGTCTCCGACTCGCGCATCTGCTCGCAAAGAGGGAGGAAGAGAGAAAAAGAACCGGGCCGCCGGTTCCTCGATACGACGACTCGATGTTTCGCGTCAAATTAGCGAGAAAGTAGTGGCGTTTTGTCCCGCGGGAGAAACCGCTTCGCGCAACACGCTGCAATCGTGTAAGGGACGGTGGGATTTAAGAGATATCCCGCAGCGGCTTCCGGTTTCTCGTAATTCAAGTTCATATATTGGACGATTCCCGTCGCGGATCAATGCGACGTTTCCCGCGGGGGATGTATCCTTGCCAACTTGTCCCGCACCGATATCGGTACGATCGCGCGAAAAAATTGGATCGCGAAAGTTTTCCTTGGCCGATCGATGGAGGGATAATTTAACACCGTTTTTAATTTATCACCATATATTTAACGCTTATTTTTCTTTATTTATTAGAAGAAAACTAGGGACGCTGATTTCGTCATTTCCTTCAAAAATGCAAACAACCGCTGGCACAAATTTAATGAGAATGATTTAAAGAATAATATATAATTAATGAGATACTTTCAAAGCAGCGCGGTATAGCTTGTTTCTTGCTAAGCTTAACTTTTTAGTGAGATCGTTGATGAACGAGCTTTTGTCTGAGAATCAAGACTTATGCCTCGTTGAATCATTATCCTCAAAAGGATGGAAAAAGCGAATGCATGCAAGCGACGCGGGGAAATTTTATCTGGTAGGCTAATTGCGATAGAATTACGTCGGTATCCGCCTTTAAAGCGCTTTGAAGGTCGGCACTCATCTCGTCGGATAGCCTCGTCTTTTTCTCTGTATTACGTAGTCATGAGACCATTGCGCAAAATTCGCACCTTTGCATTCAGAGCGGGTCTGACAACGCGAGCGTGCGGCTCGAATCGATTCAAAAGAGGGACCTTGGTACATCGAGATGGCCCGCTTCCGTCGCCGAACGGCAAGAATGCATCGATCCACCATCGAGAGTGAGAAAGAGGAGACTCAAAGACAGACACGCGTATGTGATAGCGACACGCAGCCCCGGAAGGCAGAAATTTCATGTCACATGCCACGCTTCGCCTGAGAATATATCGCTGCCCGGTAAGAAGCGCGCACCCGACTTTACTCCCACCCTAACTCGATATATCGAGAGGCGGGGGACGTCATCTCGAATTTTGAGAGCTCGTCGACGCCTCCGGCTGAGTGACACCGAAGAGATCGAGTGGGAGAATGAGAGAGGATCAGAATTTATTATTCCGAGACGAATCTCGCGCGCGCGCGGCTTGGAACAAAAAAAATATAGACCAAATAACTATATATAACATTTAATTTAGTAAAAGATTATTAAATAGAAATAAATAAGCTGTAATAAGCAAAAGCGGAGACGATAAGAGGCGCAATTGATATTTCGTGCTGAAATTTCACGGATTATTTAAACTCTAAATTGTACACTGCGTTTATAACGTGCTCTTGGGAAAAAAGCTCGCGGTAAGAAATGTTTTGCAAGCTCCTCGAGCAGATACAGTGGACTGCTTCTCGATTCGTTTGCAAACGTATTACGGCGGTAAGAAGCAGTTGATTCCGCTGTGTATCGAAGCTGACAAGGGAAAAGGTATCGAAAGTCGGAACGAGAGTCGAGACCTCATCAGCATCTTCGACGCAGCGAAAAGATCACGATGGGTATAAAAAACAACGACAGAGAAAATAATACAAAAGAGTCGCGATAGGAGGACAGGCGAAAGGATTACAGGCGAAAGAAGGAGGAAAGAAGAACAGCAAGCTGGCAGACGGGAAGATATATGGTAATAACTGTGACACCGAAAGAATATATGTTATCGAGAAATATAATGATGTTACAAATTTGTACATAAATCCAGGTCGTTCCTATAAATATTAGCTGTAGCTTTCCATCAGTTTCACATAAGGTAAAATTTAGATTAAAATTAGTTAAAGATAATTAGAGCTCGTTTTCATCGAATATACTTTCTTCCTAGATTCATTATTAATATTCTTTAAGATTGTTATTACTAAAGGTTTCAGAAATGGTATAATTGATATTCAATTACGATTCTTTTATAAATATACACATCAAATAATATTGATAAAATAAAATAAGAAAATATTTACTCCATCTAGAAATACGGTCTCTTAATGTAATAAATAAAATTTAAATATGCTTTACGATATTTATAGACACTATTGCTTCAATCGCAAAACAGCATTAATTGAATAAAAATATTATGAATTACGTGTTTTAAGCGTGTTTGTACTTCTGGTAAATTCCACATTGGAAATGGGTCCGATAAAATTTGCACGTTGCAGTCTGCACGCACGATCGAGTATTACAGTCCTCATCGCCATCTTCCGTCCCTTCTAAAATCCTTTCCCTCTCCTCCTTTTTCTTCTAAAAGCTACACGCAGAGAAATCTCTTTAATGCTTCGCCTGCGCCGATTACGTCTTTACGGTTATTTTTCTTTATGAGCGATCAAAGTAAATCGAGGACGGCGAAGCAGCGAGAGGAATTAGAGAAGGTGGTGGCCGGGGAAAAAAAAGGATAAAACGAAATGGAGGAAGAGCCCGAGGAGAGCGGGAATGATGCGTGAAAAAGAGCGAGAGACGTAAAGAGTGCGCGCGGAAAAGCGGATTCGAAAGATGCGGAAAGAGGCAAATGAGACAAAAATAAAAAGAAAGGATTGAGAGAGGAAAGGATGGAAAGAGAAGGAGAGAAAGAAAGGAGTAGCGAGAGGAAAGAGAGTAGAGTCGTGAAAGATGCGACTGAGGATGTCGAAAGATCGGAAAAAATAAACGAAAGGAGATCGAGAAGGACCGGGATAAGGCAAAGGAAAGTACACAACCAAACTCGAAAACGAGCGAACGAGAGAAAATCGAGCGTCGCGAGAGAATATAAAGCGGGAGCGTAAAATAAAAACAAGAACGGCCGAGCGATAAGTTCGATAACAAAGAGGAAAAATCGGGGGATTGCGAGAGACACGTAGCAATGTAGGGCGTGGAAAAAGAGAAATTGGCAAGAGAGGAAACGAGCAGGATCGCCGCTACTCACGGAAGTGTGCAGGAAAAATTTCGAATGGCGGGAGGAATCCCGATGGTAACGGAACCGAAAGACATAAGACGGAAGAGAAGAGAGGGAAGGAAGAAAAGGGGCGACGGAAGGGCAGAGGGACGCGAGCTACGGGGTTCGGCCAGATACTGCGACACGTAGGGACGACACGTCTGGACACAGTCGGGGCAAAGACGGTGGGATTCGAGAGCCTCTGTTTGCTCACACCCAATCAAGTGTCAGACCTTTCTTCCGTCTGGTCATCCACCGTATGTGCGTCACATATATGTATATGTGTGTGTGTGTGTGTGTGTGTGTGTGTGCAGTTTTAAATACATGAGCGAACCGGGGGTACAGCTTTGCGCGATCGCTTTCCCGACTGCCATCTAATCCCGATCCGCTACGACTCGGCTGCTCTACGTAGACATTCCCGTGGGATCCGCGCGAGCATATCCATGATTGCCTGCCCGACGCAAGCTTAGCCTGTTAATCGAACGTACGTCCGGTGAAACCAGTTCGGCGAACCTGTCGAAACGGGAAAACATCGCTGCGATGCGTTACTTACTTTCGGATTATTTGAAAATTCTACGATAAAGTAACATTTAATTTTTTAGATTTTACAATATAAGAGTAGATAAAATAAAACAGAGATGTTAACGTGAAATATTCGTTTCTCCTGCTCTGCCTTTCTCTTATTAATATTACTATCGTTGGTCTATTTTTAACTATAGTCATATAAATTCTATGTTTTTATCTTTTTAATCACATATAATATAGAAACAGAACGTAGCTGCACATAAAACCTTTATTTTTTGATCCATTTTACTATCCTATTAAAATTGTAAAGTTATATAGTAAAAATTTTATTTTCTTATATTTTATTATGACTTAAAAATTTAAAAAAAGCATTAAAAGAAAATATTTAAATTCTATTCTTAATACAAGTATTGCCAATTACAATTGAAATTATAGATATTCAGATTTATACAGGAAGTAAACAATAGTTATTTCCAGATTTATAATGAACTTAGACGAATGCTGGAATATTATAGCTAATCTATTTTCTGTCAATCGTATCAATTTTCAATATTAGATATTGAAATCAATTTATGTAATATGATTTGATATGCATTTTAGTGTGCAGCTCGTAAAAGATAACAAAAATGTAATCTCGCGTAATGTACTTTTGTACAATTAAATCATATATGTTGCATGTACATATACTAATTCTAATATTTAATATCCAAATAAAAGTATAATAAAAACGCACCCTTGCAATTTTAAATTACCGTAATATTCGTAGGTGAGAATTTTGTAAAGTTTCGCAAAGCTGGAGATTTAGAAATCAAGGCGCTTATTTAAAGCTGGAGAAACTAGCAAAAAGAAAAAAATTTCAAAAAAGTGATGCAGTTATGGGAATCGCCGCGAAAACAGCCGGCGTTCTGCTCCTCTTAACTGGCTATACATAACTTATGTTTGCGGTGTTATATCTCTCAACGTGTACCGGGTTTGGTGGTACATCGTATAATTTCATCTCGCGTGCCGACGTGTTAGGGAAGAAACACGTGTAGCTAGCTCGAGCGCCAGACGCGGCGGGTATCCGGCGTAGAATGAATGTAAGACGTACGGAGAAGATTTTCACGCGAATTCTGCCGCGTACATAAATTCTCTCTTTTCCGAAATTAATAATAAACGTATGTCTTGCTTGTATCGCGTATTTATCATTGAAAATACTAAAACAAAATAAATAATTTGTCAGCTAATTCGACAAAGCTAATGTATTCAATTGTTTAGCACAAAATATATGTCAAGTATGTATAAAATGTGATAAATGAATTTCCAATTGAATTTGATTTTAATATAAAATATATTTAACAGTGCGAAATCTCTTTCAATACATGCAGAACAATCGAAAATCGCGACACGAGACACAGGAATACTATCCCCGTTTCTACGGAAAGCGAGGGAGTTTGCTTTCCGTTGAATTTCCGCTGTCGAGACTGATTCCTCGGCGGGCCACGTCCGTCCGGCCAGACGTCCTCGAAAAGGAAATGGACGTTCACGTAATTTCAATGACCATCCGTCGCGCTCAACCGCTAATTTTAGCTGCGCAAGGAATTCCCTCGTCCCCCGAGAACACCTTAGTGCATTGCTTCACATTGCTCGAAGAAAAACAGAAGAGAATTGCTCGAAGAACGTCGGATTGATTAAGTCGAGAATTCTCTAGTTGATAAATCACAGGTCCTCGCTCAGACTTCATTATTTATCCGTTTAAAAGCAAAATTTGAATCTTAAACGCTGTTGGAGAAAGTTAAATATATGGAAATTAATCATAATTTATCTTCAAATATTAAAGAGCATAGAGAGATAAACAATGCAAATTTCACATGAGTTGTGGTTATTGCTAACGGGATTCCAAATCGTTAATATATATCAGATCCCCCATAACTATTTAAATTTGTAATGAAATTATGTTGAATCGTCAATAACTGATATTCATTAGTTGATATTCGTTCCAGCACGGTGCCGATCTTTTTTCATTACTCGTCTATTAGCTCTCTCAGGCAAATACCATTATACCCATCGAAACCCAATAAACATAATTTTCTCGGCGCAAACCACCGGAACGGTGCATAAAACAGCCGCGATAAAACACCGTGGCACATTAAACCTGTAACGAAATATCACCGGTCAATGCTATCGGTGCGACGGCAATTAACTTCCGCATATTGATACAGGCTTGCAGTGCTTATTTTAGCAAATATTCCTCGAGCGGTCGCTTTTACGTCGATGCGAACTCGCTCGAAATTGAGAAAGAAAAAGAACAGTCCGATACAAAGCAAAATGAACAATGAAGAATAATCAATTCGCTGATCTACGAAGATATAAAATAAATTGTATAAATATTAGCTTGCGCGAATGGTTATGGAAAATATTTTTAATCGTTTCGAGATACGAAGAAAAGCGAAGCCGGCCGGAAGCTTGGACACCTCGTTTCGCGAATATTGATATTCGCTACTCTCACCACCGTGGGAAAACACTCTCACATGCATTTGTTGAGAAAACATAGCAGCCGTCGAATCGTTAATACCACGTATCAGCCGTACGCTATTGCGAGTTGGTGTATCCAGTTTTAATATATACAGCATAAAGTTTTCTGCATCTATTTGCCAGTAAGAAATTATATAAAAATGGCGTGTATGTGTAAAACTTTTAAACAACTTTAATATTAAAATAAATTGTTTGCTAAAAATTTTTTAACAATGATCGACATTTATAAAAAACAAAAAATAATACAATGTACTTCCGATTAAAAACTGCCGCGTGATTTTGATTCATAACGAGTGCTTTGATGTAGACAAATTGATACGGGAAACATATATACACATGTCAACGTTTTTGATTAATTTAATTCGGTTCGGCAGCAATGTTTCTGCATCGAGACGCGATTATATTGATCCGTCCTCTTGATTTAAATGAGATATGACTTGTCGGTGTAATGAATCGTGTGAATCTGTGTAAATTCACCAACTTGTTCAAATTCGAATAAACAAACAAACACAATCATCTCGCGAATTAATATTAATCGTTCATCCGTGATCGCCGCTTAAGCCTTTCTGCATGGATTTGTTGTACATTTGATGACTTCATTTACGATTGAATTGCCGATAATAATAGTTTGTAAAAGAATGTTTCATCGACCAAACATTGAAATATAGAAACAAACATTATCAGATATTTCCATTTATTTCCAAAACAAAAATTCACTTTTCTGCCATAAATTATAACGAACATTCCAATCTTACATCTTAAAAGATTAATGATATCAAAATTTAAAAATTTAATCTCAACTCGGATCTTTATTGAAATTCATTGCTTTTCTATTTTGTTATCTCTATTATTTTAAAGGTTTCTAATTGTAAAATAAAATAAAATTTTCTCACAGCTACATCATTAAGCTCTCGGCTATCAATGTAAATAACAACGTATGATCCTTGATTCATGACTTTTTTCGATTCGTAACGGTAAAGTCTGCTTCTACGAGATCGTGGCGGTAGTGGCACTCACGGGAGAGTGGTAGCGCGAAGTAGCGTGAGCAGCGCGACGGTAGAGAGAAGTGGAGAAACGTTTGAAGAAGGATCGGAGCCCATCAGAGCGATAGTGTTGGTGGCGATGGTCCGGGATCCCCGTGGGAGACGTCGAATAACACGTTACTCGCTCACGACTCCTTACACCCGGGGACCCCCTCTTGACCCTCCGGCAACCCCTTCTTCGAACGAACCGCCCCATCTTCCTTTCATCCTCGCTCGACATACTTCACGTTTATACGGTGGTCAGTCGACGCTCGCGAATGTTTCTACTTCTATTTCTCCTGATTTCGCTTTTGACGATGATTATTGCTGTGCTTAAGATAATCGAGACTCTGCCACGCTGATCATCAATTTTATACTCTAAAAGCACTAATTATGAATAAATCATAAACTCTGAAAGATTAACATAAATTTGTTTTTAGTGTGACGATAATTGATGTATGGTAAAAATTTTGGTATAATGTAGAGTTTCAAAACTCTATTCCATTTCATGCATTGTGAGAATTAATGCGAATTAATCAGAAATTAAAGCTAGTAGGTAAATAATTTGATACACTAGTCGATTCAATGAATAAATCATAACTTAAACAATATTAATAAATAATACCGCGTGACACTGAAACCGTACCTCTGCATACGACAAACGAAGAAAATGTCAATCATGAAGCCCGCAGAAAGTCCGCGCAGAAAGTTAAAAGCGTGCTTGATCGGAGATATTCCACGGAATAAAGGACTTTGTATGACAAGCGACAAAAAGCGACGATCATGACGACCCACATGTAACAATATAACGGTTTTACCCTCTTTCGCATGTAACCGGTTAACGGTTAACACACGCTCGCACGCCGTTCCGCGCTCCCTGCTCCTCGTGCGCGATTCTCGTCCTCTCTTTATCAGATTTTTCATTCGCGTCACGCGCACGCTATCCAGGTTGAAAAGTTTTATCCGCGCTTTTAGCGACGATCGCGGACAGACGGATTTAGAAGCGGCGGTGGTGGCGGCGGCGGCGGCGGCGGCGGCGGCGGCGGCGGCGGCGGCAAACGCGGTGACGAGATATTTTCAATTCGGACGATTCCACGTTGGCTTGCGTCGCGCCGCGTCGCACCGCTCGAGCGGACAAAGGGTCCAGGAACAGTTGATTGGTTGTTTCGTCTTTCTTGTCAGAGTCGCGATACCGCGTGACAGATCCGACCAACCAATCTGTTCGCAATGTACAGCAACGCAACCGTTCCAACGTGTTTTCCGCGCTGTAAAAGCGCGCAATCCAGCGAGGCTGTGTTTCAAGGCTTCCAACCTCCGTTTTTCTATCTCTTCCACGCTTTCTTTCTCTCTCTCTCTCTCTCTTTCTGTTTCCATCCGCCTCCCATCCCAGATATTCCTTCCGTGTTTCGCTTTTGCTTTGGGACAGCGCATTACACATCACCACGTTAAAAAGCATTTCGCGTACGTAAGCTTGTATAATTGGACGACACGGGATTCGCGCGACCGGATTAAATTTTAATCCCATTCCATCGATGGATTTCCGAAATTCGCCGTATCGCGACGTCCATTATTATTCCCGCGCGCACGACGAAGCGACCGGCCCACGGAAGCCTTCGGCGGGATTATGTTTAAAAAATGTATTTTCCGTTTTTGTCCGTGCTGGCTAATCCGCGAGTCTCGATATCGTCCACGCATATTTAATTCGCACGCATCGATGACGCCGCCGTGCGCGTGCGAGGGAAATAATTCTGAAAAAACATATCGATATAAAAATACTCGCATTCGTATCTTTTATATTTCCGCGTTTTAAGTTGTAAACCAGAAAAAAAATCGAAAAATCGTGTCACGTCACGGTAATAGATAAGCGCTTGACCAAACTGTATTATTTTAAAATGAGTTTCGCGCTAATCCGTTTTGAAATCTAATTCCTTTTTTGATCGTGGACTATTTTAACGACCCACAAATTGCATCTGTCCTATTTTACATTTATTTACCTGTATCAAATATCACCGTAGAATCAAAATATTGAAAAAGACTGCTACTGCAAATGACACTCGGAAATTAATCAAACCCTGCCCCGTTCTATCGCCCGCTAAATTAACAATTTCAACAAATATTGTACTATTGGATTTTCTTGCTCTTCCAGCTACTATGAAATAAAAGCGATTGCTCTCCGAGAGTCATAAATTAATTCCCACAAGAAACGCATTCATTCGGAGACGATTGTGGAAGCGTAATGAGTTGAAAGTTTTAACTTTTTGTCGGAATGATATGTCAAGAATGTTGATGAAATGCTGCGGATGTTACACAAAGACGATTTACAATTTGTAAACCACTGAAAAATTTAACGACCTGTGTAATGATTCTAGTTTATAAATCGGGAATTACTTGTGTTTACAGACTTATAAATACAGCAGTAATATTTCATCGCGTTAAACTAGCAAAGCCCTCGCGTTTTCAGCGGCGGAAAACTTCTGCTTTGATTAAAACTCCATTAAAGAATAAGGGTAGATCCCGCCGTGATCCCGTTACTCTTGCCGTGTAATTTCCACGAGTATTTACAGAAGAAGCTGTACACTTGTCAACATACACCCATCTCGCGATAATGCGAGAAGGCTTTAATTTAACGACCGCGGTCGTCAAGAGAAACGAAGCAATAACGCAATGGCGCATTCCGAGAAACAGGTCGGGCACGATCGCAGAATGGAGCTCGCGACCTAGTTACTCTATCTTCTTCGTTTTAGTTTAAGAAAACGAACTCTCCTCGAGTTCACTCTCCTTAGCGGAGTAGTGTTAAATTACAAACGCGGACATTCGTATGGCGCTGACTCGAAATTGTTATGTTTAAACGTCCCTGACTTTTTAATCAACCGACATTGTTTCACGATTTCTTACAATTGTTCGTTAGAAATAGAAATTATTAAAATAAGAACTTCTTCAATTTTAAAAACGCATGTAAAAGAGTAATTTTCTAAATAATTTCTCGTGTGTATTAGCACTAGTTGTATCTTATGATAGAATCTTGCTATCTTGAATTATATATTTTTATCTCTGCAAAAATTAAAGAAAAGAAACAGAAATATATTTGTAAGATATTTTTGCTTTAAAGAGACCTCACAGAAGCCATGTTCCATCAGTAAGTCACGCAACATCCCGTAGAATGGAAACGAATGTGCAGCGCGAGCGCACGAGAAATCGTCCGAGAAAGCAAAAAGCTTTATTCAGCGCCGACACGAAAAGGTTAAATGCGAACACACACCTCGGGCTGCAAGGCCCGATCGCAAGAAGCTAAACGAGAGTACATAGCAATAAAAGCGGAGGGTTAATTCTCGGCTAAGGCCACGATGCTGAATGCAACTCGGCTAACGGCCCATTTGCTCCGACTTATTTCCTTTCGACGGACGAAAGCATACCTCGCGCAGTTGCGAGCGATCAATCACAGGTTCGCCAGATATATTTATCGATTAATAGTCGTTATTAGCGTCAAAATTTATACTGCAATTATTTCTCACAATTCGGGTTGAATATTAAATATCGCGATAATATATTATCGATAATAATTGTTAAATTAAGACAGATATCAAATTAACTGAGAGATAATTGCAGAAATGTAATTTGCAAAGTCGATAATTCAAGCTACACACTTAGATTTTATTATGAGAATCTGTAATACTTCGATTTTTATATATTTATAGTAAATATTGACTGTGCAGCGAGAATGATTTGGAATCAGAATAATGCCCGTTAATTAGATTCGAATTAAAAAATGGAAGTAGGCGGCGAAATAACTGACAATCATGTTAATTTCTAGTGCGGTTAATTGGCAAAACGTGTCCTGCTATTAAAATGTTTCACGGATTACGAATTAAAAACCGACTCGCAATGTTGCACGATTTCCCGCTAAACACCGACGCTTGGACGAGACATTTTGATCCAGAGCCGGCGTTAAATTCGACCAAAAGAGACTAAAGAGAACGCGGCAAAACCGACTGCGCCTCCGCTCTGCCCCGCCCGCGCCACTCGGCTCTTAATTGCGAAAATACACCGCGCTTAAAACCCCCGATAGCAAGAAGTCTGCAGGCGAAAACAACGCAGGCAATAAACGCGGGGGCGCATTCTCGGCAGCAACAGCAACGTTGAACAGTTGTAACTTACCGAGAGGTGCTTAAATTTGTCTTCCTCTTCTCGACTTGCCGCGGGACTGAATTTGGAATAAATTTGTCTCTTGAAACAATGGAATAATGGTCTTTATAAGTCATGAGATTTAAAAATTGAAGTATTCTTATAAATAAATATTCATAAATACAAGCAATAAAATTTTATCACAATATAATTTAATTCAGACCTATATATAGATTTTACAAATCAACATGAGAACAAGCACTAAAAGAGGTCACAACTGTTGGCTGAAACCTTTGTTATTAATATATACAAACACCGAGCAGTGGCCTTAAATCTTGTTATACGTTGATTTATAATATTTTATTTCTTATTTAGTTCTATTGTGGCTAGTATTTTATTATACTGTTTCTTGCGAAGCTAGAGAGTACTACAAATTAATTCAGGATTAGATTGCTGCGAGCCGCGACGAGTACGCGTCTTCAGGTAGAACAGAAATCTTGTCAATGGTGAAGTTACGCGAAATCGGTTCTGAATTGGCACAATGCCAGCTCGGAATGGCGAACACGCGTCTCGAAGGGTAATCGAGTGCGCATTCGCGAGGGAGACGACACTAACCCCGAAAAGAGACCTTTACGACGCCCAGGCATCCTCCGTTCGTCCATTATTCCACGACTTTCCAGTCGCGCCACGGATAATCGCGTTAACAATTACGTGCCGGCTTCGCTGCGAGTTATCTAAATTGATTACCGGAGTAATTGCATTCGCCTTCGGGTCTCCGCGGCGAATTAAAGCAGACGTGAGGAGGGGAGACGTGGACGCTTGCGTTTTCGCAAGCGGCCGTGATGGACACACGCAAACATTGAAAAAAAATCGCATTAGTCCTTACTCCGACCAAGTCTCCTTCTTTCCAATAGAAAAGAGAATTCTGCTTTAAAATTTTAGATGGTATAAAAATTTGAGTGCCGAGATCATCAGCGCGAAAAAATGCGCTGCGATCGTTCCCGAAGCTGCATCCTGCGTGCTATCACTTTAGAGGCGAGTGTTTTCGAATGGTTGATGATATCGGCATAAGAGTCGCGTAAAAAATTCCGTCTCGTTTATGCTTCGCGATCCCATCCGCTTGCCGATACAGGAGTATTCTGCCGGCACGAGTGAAGATTGCTCGGCAGCGAGAAGCGAGAAGAGAGGAAGGAAAAAGGAAGGAGAGAGGAGGAGAGACAAAGAGCACGAGAAAGCCCTCCGAGATAAGATAGGTAGATGCCGCGTAAGATATTCCGTACGAGGTACGAGCTGAAGCGAGTTCCTTATCCGCCGCGTCGCGGGATGAGAAAGAAATCTTTAAAGCGCACTTTGATTCATAGGCGACCGCCCCGGCAGTGAGGGACAGAACGTGACCTGGCATTAAGTGCCCCATAAAATATTGCGCTCATGTAAATACCCTCGTAAAATTCAGCGGGCAATGTGGCGGCGGCGGCAGCGCGGCGGTGACTGCGGCCCCTCTTCGACTCGCTCGCGCCCGTCGCCACATCACGCCGCGATATTTTAGATATTTACCCCCTCTGCCTCTCTCGTGCCCTCGCCCCTCGCCCCTTACGTTGCAAATTCAAATTCGATACGCAACTCTTTCTTGCTCGCAGCCCGCTGGGCGGACGTGTATACGCAAGGCTTGCGCGAAAAAGAAGTTGCAGTGTCTCGGATGAAAGAAAAGCTTACCGAGGTACTGACTCGAAATTCGGCTTCCAAATTCGGTGCGGAGAGAGCTTCCTTTGGGAAATTTGCCGCGAATGCGGTGAGCGACGGGAAGGCAAAATCTCGGCGAGAGATAAAAGTCGGAAGAGCGCGCATGTAGTTTGCATACAAAATGAGTAAGCCACATTTTAACGACAGATTTCCTCCTTTAATTTTTAATTTGTGAAAACGACGGACTACACTCTCTCTCTCTCTCTCTCTCTCTCTCTCTCTTTCTCTCTTTAGTAAAATGATACAGGCTAAATAATTAATTTTATTTTATGCCTAAGAATCAACATGCGCAAAGCGGCACGCATAAAAAAGTTATTAGAGTACAGCGAGGCCTTTTAATCGAGCATGTCAAACATAATTCATTTCGTGTTACGACGCGACGCTACGTGTCGCGATATTCGACGCTGTTACGGGGGCTATAAACTCAGTCAATTCGCCATACAATTCTTTTTCCCATCGTAAAACGCCGTTCCTTAAGAAACTGCCTTCCTAACCTGATCGTAAGAAAACGGTAATAGTAATTCTCGCCGTCTCGTGATGCGTGAGTAGTGACGGCAACGAGAATACAATAAGCGAACCAATTCATGTATTAAAAAAAACATCTAATTTATCGTACATTAGTAAAAAAGCGTGTCATATTTTAACATCAATATAAATAATAAAGCAATGCTGTTACCATTTTAATTTATAATAAATTTTCATTAAAAATTGTTATACTCTCACTGTCGCACTGTGAAATATATAACAAGATTTTATGGTAATTTTCATTTTGCAAAAATTTTCTAACATATGAAAGCGTGTTTTGGTATATTCATGTTGAACCGCAAAATCAAATTTATGGCTAGTTTAGCAGCTGTAGTTGAAAATTCCCGACGTACATGCATTGAATGCCGCACAACCAGTGCGTTAGAGTAGATGAGACCCGCTCCCGACTCGGTTTCTAATTTTTCTCTACATATATAAGAAGCTTCCCTTCGGAGCGACGTAAATGCGTGAATCAGAGAATACACGTGCTTCCATTTTTCTATTATTACAACATTCAACTCAATTAAACAATTTAATTAAAAATCTCTACTAATAAGCAAACCAATCCTGTATTACAGACCAATTTAAATTTGGATTGCACTATTCTCTCCGTGCGTTTACACCTGAATTCACTAACCGCGTACAACCAAACATACGTGATTCAGTTTTCTCGTTAAATTTTCAAATTGGCCTTGGTTTTTTCTTCTGAAAAATTCTGTAATCAGGGACTTGGTTTAAATTTAAATTATCTGGAACGCACCTTATACGATCGATTTACTATTAACATCATGCTATTAAACTTCTGGATCGCAGCGTGTCTTCTATCGTTCGTGCCACATCTTGCGAGATATATTCGTTATAGGACGCGAAACTTTTACTTGCATTGTACGCGCCTTGACTTAACTCAATGGATTATCACGGCCACGACCGAGATTCTATATAGAAAGTGTCTAAAGTCACGTGCCTCCCTTTAATTACAGATTTCTTAATGAATAATTTTGTCTTCGGCGAAAGTTTGATTCACAATTATTAATGTTCGTCATTATGACCTGTGCTCATTAATTATTTAACTGACAGTACTGAATTGAAGCACCTTGAATTATGTTTTAAATTGAATTTTGGAAAAAGGCAAGATCTGCTCGTAGAAAATCCGCAACTGTGAGAGAAAATGTAAAATTTCTGATACATCCTGCGCATTCTCATATCTGTTACGTCGTGCAATTTTAGCACATGTGTGCGCCCCGTACGCAAACGTCATCTATTTTCGTCGGGCGTGCGAAAGTGGCATGCAGAAGGCTCCTGTACGTCAGGATCGTATTTATAGTTGCGTGAATCCGGAACGATCACAATATCCTTATCACCGGTATGTAACGCGTAACGAGAAACGGATCGTCGAATAAAATAGCTTATATGCACAAACTTGGATCAGCTAGATACGAACTCTGAACTTTTCGTACGCCTCCCTCCTTTTCCTCCGTCGAATTCAACCCTATGTAACCCTTCAGCCGTAAGCGCCGATAGCAGCACTTTTATCGCGACGCTTCGATATGTCGTCGTCGACACTCGCAACGGATAAGCTCGCAAACGCGTGCAAAATGAGAACGCGTGCTCTCTTCGCGAGTTTACGGGAAAAATTTCTGTCGGCAAACTTCTTAATTGAGTGGGAATACGCTGCGCGAGCACTTCGCACTCTTTGCATTTTTCCGGTCTCGCATTTTCCATGCTTCGCATCTTTCGCGGGAGTACAGCGCGAATAGTTGGAAGCCCGTAACTCCGTGCGATGCATTCTCACCATCGATACAAGCCGGCGATGCATCGCGAGATGGATGTGACGAGAGTTCCTCAATAGCGGACCATAATCTTAAGTGAAAAAAAGTATCTTACTATTCTTACAGAAAATTCAGACATGTTATACGGAATCACGTGTAACATATGTCGCTCCGCCGTGTATTTATAGATTTTTTCGTTCAGCTTTCAGTTTGACGTGCAAAAAAAAAACTTGATAGAAACGCCCTAATTGCGCAATAAAAGCGCTGACAGAGCGTAAACAAAAATTTGCATTTGGTTGCACGAGTCGTCGTTTTACGTGTGATGGAAGATAAACGAACATTACACGCCCGGACTTTACATTGCGCTTCGTAGGATAGCGCGATGGTTTTATTGTAAAGCGAGGTAGAGGGATTAAGTGGCATTACTTTGCACTGTCCTTTGTAGGCGAGGACAATTTATGCGAGGCCGTTCCTCCGCATAAAGTGCAAGCATTTCGGCGCAACATCCCTCTCACTAATTTAATTGCTTTATGCCCATAAGTGCTACAATTTGCAACGGAATCGCTAGATTTTATTTCGAACGCTAGATTAATGTTGCTTGAAATTAGTGTTCGGAAATTTCTGATGGTCAAGCAGTTTAGAGACTCTTCGAGTCTCGAGATCGAATGTCGATTCGGACTTTCGAGTTCAAAGTATGTTCCAACTGCTCAAATTAATTTCAGTTCCAAAAATTCGGAAATTGTTACAGTTTAAACGTAAAACTTATGAAATGCGTAATGACGTATACACATTAGCCGAACGCAATTGAGAGATTAATTGAAAGATTGTTTAATTTCCTATTGCGCGTATGTAATCGTCTGTGTGAATGTAAAATCTGGAATATTAATGTAATTCACGAAATAGAAATGTTGTCACGTATAATTTACTGTTAAATATGACAAACATTGCTGTAAACAAAAATATAAAAATGGAATATTTCCACATAACAAATACCTCCAATTAAAATTATATATATATATATATATATATATTGAGGAATGACGTTACAATATTCCTACCGTCACAGTGACGCGATAATTCCGTTTGTTTCAATTTATTCGACTGACGCGTTTAACATGAACAGAAATTTCGCGATATGTGTTTTAGACGTGCCGAGTTACTCAGTGTTTATGTATATACGTCAGTTTTCAAATATCCTCATAAAATTCAGCCAACAAAGTTTCCGACTTCACGCGGCACATCGCGATGTGTCCTACATCTTCGTCATACCGCGAACGTAAAATTCATCCGAGAGAAAAAGCCATTTTCCTTAAAGCATAGCACCCTACGTGGTTGCCACTGGAACGAATTACAGCGCGCGTATCTGCGTAACCAATTATATTAACGTCACAAAAATGGAGCTGTAAATGTAACATGCGGTATAAAGTGTCTCATTTTGTCCACACGCAGCTTTCACTGTTTTCAATACTCGTGAAAATAAACATCTCTCGGCATTCCAATAACGAACCATCCTTTCACATTCAACGTGAAATGGATTAATCATGTTTTAAACATTAATTCAAAATTTGTAATTACGTACTAAGGCAATATCGAAAAAATGTTTTCAGCCAATTTTCTTAAAATAACATGCGATATATGCTGACAATAATCGTTTGAATAATCGCTATTAATTATAATTTTCTCGCTATTCTGTATACAAAAAAAAATAATCTCCTGATAAAAGTATAATTAGGATAATTTTATTAGATAATTTTATTATATAAGATGCAGCACTCTGCAAACATATTAAGGGATTTGCAAAGTGCAAAGATCGTCGAACCATTTTTAGTCGCGTCTGTCACCAGAAGAATGTCAGATAAATCGATCAGCAAGTTTCATAAGGTGCGTTTTTCCCACCTTCCATTTGGCCTCATAAAATTCACATAACCAAGCTACATTAGACGATACTAGCTACTGCCAGCCGTGAATTTAAATTCAATACACGGAGGTTCTTCTCGCGCGCGGGAGAGATGAGCGAACTTTCCTCATAAGTTAGTTTCTTTGTATCGTTCAGTAGACGAGCGTCATATTGAATCTCTCTTTATCCCAGAGCGCATCTTCCGCGTCGCAATTGCAATTACATAATAGCCATATGATACATTACAGTGTGTAATATTCCGGTTTTCTTTTGCAAACCGAACAAAGAGGAGCTCCATACAAAAAGAACAAATTGTCTACCAAAGTATACAAGTAGACACATAAAAATATTAGATCGCGTTTTATATATATGTGCACGCAACAACATTTTCATTATTATAATATCGACAAATTTCTTTTCCAAAAAACATTATAAAATATTGAATAGATTATTAATAGAATTGATATAAATAATGTAAGTAATTTTATTTAGAAAAAATTACTTATTAAATAAAGATACAGATCGCATCTCTTGATATTAATATTGCAGTATCGATTCACAAAAAAGGTCCCATTTGCTAGAACTGTAGTTATTGAATTGCACACGGAATATTACGGCAAAAATGTGCAAATTCGTTCAAAGGTAAGTGCTAAAAGTAACAGAGATCCAATTTCCAATATTAAATCCTGCTATAGCAGCGATTGTCCTCCGACCGCGGCGAGAAAAAATATAGTCGATAGAATTTCCATCACGTAGCTTACCAATTTCCTGTATTGCTTTCGTATTGTTGCCATCCGGATATTCTACGGATCTTACTACATGTAATATGATCGTTATATTCTTTTTTATGAGATCGAATAAAATGTGTACAGTTTCTATGTACATTAAAATTGTAAAAAAGAAAAGAATGACAATATCTTTTTATTGTCTTTATATGCTTTTTTTATACATGTTTATGTTAAACAATCTTTTTTCTAGAAAGAAATATAAAAGTCGTATATTGAATCAAATATTGTGATTGTGTATAACTGATTCAATGTGAAATAATAAAATGACACAAAACAAAACGCGAGATACTCTTTTACTGTAAATAATGTAAAAAAAAAAGCACTTTCATGTTTTGTACTGAATTATCCAACGTAAATCTTTCGAAAAAATATAGGACTTTTAAATGGGCAAATATTTAGAAACAAAAATAATGTAATATTTTATACGAAACAAACAACATTTCCGACAATTTCGCCGTATCGTTCACTGAACGAAATATAGGTCCCGAGATAAAGTTCGCCAGGAAACTATTTCACATGCGACAGGTGTTAATTCTGCGTTGATTACTTTTACATCGTAAACCGACTAAATGTTATCGATTCGGATCGTTACGACCGCCGAAATACATGCACCGCACAGTGGGGTCCCATTAACGAACTATTTCCATTCCACAAATTAATTTAATGTCGCCGCTGAATATATGAACAGTGATTTGACGAGATCGTGCATAGAAGGATGCGGCCTCAATCTTAAATCTTGCGACTTAAACAAATTATTGTTATTACATTATTACAAGTGTCATATATTGTTACACTAGCAGGCAATTAAATGCAGATCAAAATAATACGCAATTTTTTGAAAATATACAAATAGCCCGGAAATATATAAAAATTGTCTCAAAAGTTCTATCGCCGATTCGTTTGTTATTTTTAAATGACCTGAAAATAGCAAAAAATCCCCGCGATACTTAGGCATTCGTGCTTGGTGCACGATAGTTTCTGCTACGAGATAGCTATACGAACGCTCCATAACGCCAAAACTTTCCACAAAGGCTCGTTTTTTTCCATGAATATATAACACGACATAAAATATCTCGCGTGTCCGGTGCGTGGCAAAAGCCGCGGGATATTTTTGCGAAACTACTGCGACTTTCCGACGGTGCTCCGTCGAAAATTGACGACGGGATTTTGCCATCACACTTAAGTGATATTGATGATTACAACTGTGCAATTTCTCTAATTTCTCTCTCGCCGACAGTCTCTGATTTAATTACATATTTAATGGCTACTTAGCTCTCAATCGAGAAACTAATTATTTCGCTCCCTTTCTTCGTTCAAAATTAATGTCTCTACCACGAATTATTTACTCCGTATTACGAAACTGTCGACGAACGACGAGCAGAGGAGAGAACGCATCCGATTGACGCGCAATTGCGTGTTGTTTGTTTCAGTGACGGGGCTAGAGCCAGACTTCGCTTATCCGCTGGAGAACGTAACGATCCCTCAGGGTCGAGACGCTACCTTCACCTGCGTAGTGAGCAACCTCGGTGGATACCGGGTGAGTCCTTCCTCCTCCGCGAGCGGAGATCACTCTGGCAGCGCCAAGGCCCGGGTAACTATTTTACCATTAACCTGTGTCCGCCTGTAATGGACTACTACCTTATCTACTACCTACTACTACTAACTCTACTACTACTGTCACTACTACTACTACTGCACCACCTATATGCGCGCGTGCCTGCACTTCACAGCACTGCATTTAACTGCACTACCGCCAGCTATGAAAAAAGAAATATATCTATATATATATATCTATATATATATATACTACCACAGCCGCAGAGCAGCCACCATCACTAACCATCTCTGTATATGACATCCATTTTCATCTATCAGCTGCTATAGAGTACCCGACTACGACGCGGCAGCCGAAGTTTCATAGTCTCTTCACGTTCTCTTACCTCGTTCGCTTCGTTCACTTCGCCGAGAAATACCGAGCAACACGCGCCAAAGAGAAAGAGAGATAGAGAGAAAGAGACTTTCGTGTAAAGTTACTCGCGAAGTGGTTAATGATGCCTTCGCGCGTCGAAAAAATGCAGCGTATCGTTATCTATCATTATAATCGGTAGCTATCTATGTCTAGTCATTAAACTTAAAACGCGCTGTAACGACGGCTTTTCCTCCCGTTTCGTTCGCATCGCATCGTCGGGATTATGTATCCTGATTTCGCCGCATCTACGAAACGTAATTATCGTGATACGCGCGTTCGCGTTTTGTATTTCGTATACGAATAAGTTAGTGTCATATAGTTCATCCTAATATGTGATAGCAATTTGAAACGCAAAACAGATCGGACATTTATCGGGATCGATGTTATCAATATTAACGCGTCGCGTAGCGTGGATGGAATTTATTCCAATCGACCGATTGGTCCTCGTCCTTTCTCTGAAAAGAATTCGAATCACGAGAGGTTGAATAGACAAAAAAGCCGATCCATCCCAGCTATTGTTTTTTTCCGACAATAGCTTTCCAGCACATTGCCGGTCTCTATTTCCATGGAGTTCCGTGCGCGTTCTAGAAGACTACTGTCCGATACTATGGACATGTTAATTCCTTCAGTTTCTCGCCGTGAGCAGCTGATGATAATTAAATATTCTGTGTTGACGCTCATTTATGCATATTAAAGTGCGTATTAAAATATTCAATACTTGTACTTGAAATGAACAAATTCGCGAAATATTCCAACGCGGATATATTGAAATAACTCTCTCGATAGCAATGGAAGATCTCAATTTTATTTTCGCAAAATTTTGTTGGAATTAATACAAATAATAATGTGATCAAGTATCAGCAAAATATTTAAAAAAGATTATCGTGACGTAACTTTATTTCAAAGTTAGTGATAAAAAAATTTCCTTTCTCACGCGCGTATCAAATAGTAATTCTGCTGTAAATATGCACATCTTTTGTATTGATATGTTTCATATCTTACATAAATTTTTTATGTTAATTCAACGGTTTCTTATGATTTTATTTAATTGACAATTAGCAGAACTAATTCTTTGAAAGATACGATTGACATATTTCTTTCGGTACACCCCGTAGAGAACTGAGAGTCGCGTGTAATTGCGTAAGTTCTGCTTTACACTTTCCGGTAATAGCGATTCCCGACAATAGAAGGAAGATTGATCAAGGCCGGTACGGCGCCGTTATATGTAGCGAAATTGATTTCGCGCGAGTACATATCGCCGATGTGGCGTATTAAGCGCTTTACGGCTCCACTTGTTGAACCGATAACTTCCCGATAGCCGAGGTTGTTCCCTTCCTTCCAGATCGCGGAGAATTTTCGCCGAGGAAAGAAATTTCGGCGCCGGGCGCCGTGCGCGCGACCCTCGTAGGTTTTAATTAAACTTGGCACTGTCAGAGTTTATAACTTGTTGGAAGATGCGATTACTTCCGGCAATGCGCTCGCCCGCGTTTCAACTTCTTTCTTATAGCACGGTCGGACAATTCTCCGCCCGGGAGTTTACGCTCTCTTCTAATAAGGATTATCGGTTTCATTTTTTCCCCTTTATTTTATTTTCCTTTTTAAATTATTAAACATATGAACAAGTTCTGTAAAAGAAACTTTTGTTCGAGCGCAGACTCGTAACTTCAATTTTACGAATTAGTATACGCAATATAAACAAGAGGATTTCAAAGAATAGTTTAGGTTAAAAATGAGATATTAAAAAACATTATCTGCAAATGTTAAGAAAAGATTGTCAAGACAAAATATTATATTGTCTCTAATAAAATTATAAGACTTTTTCAATAACCGCCAAGTTCTTGATAATATTAATATCCAAGCATTTGTGTCTCTGAGGATTATGTAAAGCAATTTTAATATTTTTCAGCGTGGCAGCATATCAATCATTTCAATCTTTCGTGAAGTAAAAAAAAGACATAAAAAAATATGGCGTTTCGTGAAATTTTGTGGGTTGATCGTATAGTTATCGCAAAAAGCACATTTGCCCGTGTTGTTTTTGCCGTACATCGTGAACCATGGTAAAATTTGCAAAACAGATTTGTGCACAATTTGTCATCGCGATCGATTAACAACGAATTCATTCACGTGCCGTACCGATGCTATATCAACTGATTAATCGTAGGTCGATTTCAATCATTAAACGCAACCATACGATCATACAAAGTAATTAGTAGTAATTTCTATATTAGAAATATTATTTTAATTATCAAGCTGATAGCTTTATTCGCATTTTAAGATCGCGCGTGTAGCAGAATTAATCTAGAATCGTGTACTTTCTCGAATAATTGTTCCGCGATACAAAAAAGCTCAAGCAACTTCTAAAAATGGCTACCAAGTTTCTCCGCCAAATTGAATTTCACTCCTCATTGGCTCGAATGGGAACTGGCAGGAAGACAACGTTCAAATCGACATTAAGCCCGCAACGAGTACCGAGACACTGCTTACAACTTGAATGCCCTGTGCTCAAAGCGGATCTCGCGAATCGGCCAATGCGAGTTCGAGCCTACTGCGAGGATGTTCAGGCCTAGTATCCGGCTTTTTCGCTTGTTAGATTTAAGCTTTGATGCTTAATCGCACCCGCTGGAAAACCAAGGATTGTAGTTCAACGATTGTATCAGGCAACAGCATCCATTGTTATTTCTAATGATAATTGATCAATACATAAATATATCTGCACAATTTTATCATATTATAATTTCAATGCAATTTTTTGAAAATATGATTTATCTTATAAGCATTTTTTATTTTAATCCACAATCTTCGCATAGAAATAAATGGACTCTGTTGCCTCGGTGGATGACAGTATACTTGAAAATCTAGAACTGAGGAGTTTCAAAGGATATTTCAAAACAGGAATGATGGGCATGAAAACCAATGACAGATTATGAAAGCAATAATTACAAGCGCGGGCATAATTATTTCCATAGCTTTAAGCACATTCGTGCAAAACAAACACAAGTATAATCTTATACCTATTCTCACGAGATTACTTTTAATCTCTCATTTTTATTTATAACATAAAACATAATTATTGTAAAAAATATTTCAAACGCTAAATATATTAATTTTTGTTAAAGTTCATTAATTTGACTTATTACCACGTTATGTAAAAGTGTTCTGCATATTTATCAAGATTATGTTATTAATAATAAAATATTACAGACAGTATTTATTATGTGAAATCTGCATCAAAAGCGCTAATTTGTGAATATCGAAGAAACACGAAAAAAAATTATCCCAACAAAAGTATTACGGACATAATAATTCCCATTCTGAATATCTTGCTATTTCGAAATGTATCATGATTCTCTCGATAACGACTTCTTTTCAAGTGACGGTCGTTTGTCATTGCACGAATTTTCCGAAATCGAAACGTCACGAAAAACGTTCCGCGCTCTGCCCTACCCTGCCCCCCCCCCGCCCGCCCCCGATACGAAAACATTCAGGTCCACATCGGCTTGTCCACGAATGCACAATTTCTATTTGCACATGTGTCTGTTTACAATGCATAAACGCACTTGAAATTTGAATGTTCGTGAGAGATGAAATATGGTGCAAGCTGCATTGGAGAAGGATTGAGATGCACAGATGTTCGGACGTGTTATGCGCCCTGAGTAATTGCCGAGTCCGAAGGGCGAGATACGTATTGTTCTTAGCGTGTCACTGAATTCCTGTCTATATGCGAGAGGCATGCCAATGATGCATGAATATATGATAACGGAGAGTACACGAGGTTGCATGAGCATGTTTTTAACAATAAGCATTGATCTAGACAGATAAGAGAGATAACGTAATGTTAGAGATTTAGACTTTAAAGGCGATAGATTCGCGTTCAGATTGAGGTTTTGGTAGCTGAGATCAATTTTAGCGATGCTATTAGAAATCTTCCTCTCTTCGTAAAAATTTCAATTGTACTCAGATTATGTGTAAATATCATACATATACGCTATTGAACGTTTATTTTCTATAATTCGTTCTAACTGTAACGCTATAAAAGGCATATAAGTAGGATATGTGTCCTTTGATATGAGATTAATAAGTATATATATATATATATTTATTTCTATCGAAATATGATAAAAAAGTGTAAACGTTAAATGCAATTACATCTCATTTGCATCGATTGCGTCACTTGCGAAGCGACTAATCTTAAAACTTGCGCTCTTACACGACAAAAGAAATGAGCACGCGCCGTTTTGTTCGTATCACCCGGTACATCCCGGGGGAGCTTACGCTAGAACGAGTAATCCTGTCCGAAACGTGCGTGTCACGCGGATCGGTTAATCGTTCGAATTCCGCGCACGCGGCTACTCGGATGAGTGCGTTTCGCTGTACCGTCGAGCGTGCCGTGCCGTGCCGTGCCGTGCCGTGCCGCGACGCCAAACGTTGCGTCGCGCTTTGATATAAATTCTAACATTTAACCTACCGTTATCGCGTTCTCGGGCGCTGCGCTCGAATTTCACACGACATGTGTACCTTCCAAATAAAATATAAACAATGCATGATAAACAATTGCACGTCATATGGATTTGTAAACACGTATTACGGAATATATGTTTTAAAATTACTGTCGCTTTATTTGGCTACGGATTTATGAACAATTTTATCCTCTCTTTATAAATATTTGATTTGATTTCAAAAATATGCTCTTTTATCTTTTTCTTTATTTTGATTACTGAATATTGTGTAATGATAAAATAAATTGAATGAATAAGCGTTACTACGGTCGCAGCGCTCGTCACGTTTATACTTCTGAATTAACTCTTTCAAGATACCATAAATTATTTTCAAAAGATTTAACTTTTAGGTGAGCGTTACGTCTCACTTTAGAAAAATACTGGAAATGCCACATTTTTAACAGGCACCACGAGTACACCGAGAAGAGAGAAAAGAGAGAAAAACAGAATCCTTTATTGCAAAATTATCTCAAATTAGACAGAGAAAATCTCTCTTAATTCTTTTTATCAAAAATGAAAGATACGGCTCTCGACAAATGTAATGATGAAAAAGATCGTCTTGAAAGGGTTAAAGTCGTCACAGGGCGAGAACGGGGAAGAAAGGAGAGCAAAAAGAAGGAGAGACCGAACACAAAGACTACAAACTAGTACACTAGCACTTGGAATTCCGACCGTAAAGCCGTGACGATGAAGGGGAATAAGCGAGGCAAAGGAGGGTCGCACCGACGGAGTTGTCCAACAGCGCGTCGTGAAGGGGCGTGAGGGAGAGAGAGAGAAAGAGAGAGACGGAGAAGGCCGCGGAACTTTTAATTAGCGAGTTTATCCATTTATTCCACACGCCGCTAAAAAAACGAGGAACAGCCGTACCTTAGCGGACGAAAATCGAGAAAATAAAAACTTAGGAGCGAGTCGCACTATGTAAGTGGGCGACGGCGTTGGGAAGCGCGGAATAAAACGCGAGGATGAGGAAGGATGAGGAAAGGGTGAACCGAGGAGGTCGAGAGGGGTGTTCTGAAGAGGCGCGGAGGAGATGGCGGGAAATAAACGAGGTGTGGTAGACTGGACCGAGGCTCCCGATCCCACAATGCGCCACAATGGAGCGCCGACGATGGTTTTGCATATGAAAGAGGACCGAGAATGGAGGGAACGCGAAGCCAAAGGCGGCAGCAAAGGGAAGGGGAGGGTGGAATAGGTGTACGTAACGCGATATTATATCGGACTAGGGAGGTTACCCCCCCCCCCCTCGCCCTCGCTCTCTCATCCACGAATCTCTTTACGTCTATCTATCCGTCTGTTCCGCAGCTTCCTCCGCGGATTCTCCTCCCCAACTCCTTAAAAGACCGTGAAGAAGAGGGAGAAGGGGGAGAAGGGGACGATAAGTCGAAAGTACCCGGAGAGAAAACTGCATTAGGGCAAAGAAGGCGTTCTTTGCGTTAAGATAGAGGCTCGTTTCCATACGAGGGCACGGCGTGGCGCTCTTTAAGTCTCCTCGCTCGCCTCTCTCCCCGTTTCCCAAGCTCCCTCTAAATCCTCCGCCTCCTTCATTGTGCTGCAAATTCGCCATCCACTCGCTGATCGGGAGGACATGCACGCGACGCTCCGTGTTCCGGAAAGGGAAGAGACGAAGAGGGGAAATGACGGTTCTCGTCTCGGTGGTACAGGATTTCGCTTTTTGAGGTCGCAGCGGTAGGATCGCGGAGGTCGCTCAGCTTTTGAGTTTCGACTTTCGGGATGCGCGAGTTAAAAGGAGCGACGTATTGTGCGCGGCTTCGAGTTGTCGTCACCGGTGCTCGCGCGACGTTATCCTGCTCGCGTTGCTATGGATACGTTCTCTCGCTTCCGAGAGCGATTTTGATATCGCGTATTCGCGAGGAGTCTGTCACGGAAATTTGTGAAGCGGACTCCACATGAGGGAATCGTTTCCTGATCGATTTTACTTAGAGTAGAGTAAATATTTCTCTCTTCAATTTTGCACTCCCGAAGCGCGATTTTATTCAGCTAATCATCGAATAACGTGAATTTTATCGATTTTATAAATATCATAAATTTCCCATTTTTCTCATGTTTCCTACTTTCTTCCAAAACTACTAACTTTTGTCTTTCTTTCTTCGAGCAAGCATTTTAAACTATTTCTTTCTAACTTCAAGGAACCATCTTAAACTATAAATTGCTTCATGCATATTTTTGGAAGTTTCTTCCTCCGTTTCCCACTCCATAATAATTAATCACCGACAATGCAATTGATGGCAATACGACATAAATGTTTGAAAGTTGCAAGCATCTTGTCAACCGCGGCGACTTTTCCATTCCGCCTTTTTCAAAGCGATGGTTTGCCACACCCGGGAGAAGGGAGAAGGGGGAGTGGCGAGACATACCGAAAGGGAGAATGGGGTCACGCTTATACTCCGGCATAATATATTATAAGTGGAGGCACTCACAAGGCCGTCACTACCAAACACTCTCGCCCTCTCGCATCCCGACCACCTCCCGCAACCTCCCTTCACCCGCCGCGTTCGTCCTCTATACACTTCGCTCGCGGGTTATCGATAAGAACCGCGGAACTGCTTTGTCGGTTGATAGATAGCCTTTCAGAGGTCAGATATTCGACATGGTACGGGTTCAATTTCATGCCAATAATATCTGTGCAGCGGCAGGCGAATAGAACGGAGCACGAAGGAGAGAAGGATGAATATTCGCGATACTCCATACTGCAGTTTCCTCTTTCAGGATAGCCTCGACCGAGACATAAAGAAGAATCACAACTAATACGCGTTAACCGGTCACAATTGCGTTTTCTCTCTCTTTTCTCTGCCTCCCAGACTTCCGTTTTGCTCTCATTGATTTTAATCCGCGGAAAAAATGGGTTTAATTAATGGCGTATATCAGTGCTCTCGAGCGAATTGCAATAACCAGTGGGAGTTCAATTTAGCGTTGATGATACGAAGGATCGCGAGCGAAAACGCGGTAACCCACATTCGGAATAGTCACGATAGTTACTCGAGAAGTAATATAACTTGCAGAACATTCATGAGAGCGTAAAGAACTTGTGATAAATTATACCAATATGAGGAGCGTACGAGCGAGATATGTTTCTTTGGTTGACGTTTATTTCCATCGTCGTACTATTTTTATATCTAATATGAAGCTCGCTCGAGAGTTTGATGTAAACATAATGTTACATCCTGCGAGAGTGGAGCGCCTGAACTTTGGTACTAAACCGTTATCTCACCGCGACTACCTTTCTTTATTTTTCTGAAAAGTTACGTTCTATGGGTTATCGTGTTCTTGCCCGCGGAATTCTTCATATTTACACACAGCGGCAGACCGTCGCGGCGCGCAACGGTACAGTTTCCCTGTCGAGGGATGCGGCGGAAGAGCCGAAGCAGACTTTGCCATAAACAGAGGATTCTTTCATGAAATATATACTAGCTTTTGATGCCTACCTTCGAGACGATGTATACGAATATTTCATTTGTTCGCGAATAGAAAGCGTTTCATGTTTATATCTCTCTTTCCGCGCAAAGTCTCGCAGGCGTTATCGTAATCGAGTTTCGCAGCTGTGACTGTATTGCGATAGGAAGCTTAAGATTGTACTTCCGAATATTTCAAGAGTAATCGAGGTACGCCGGGAAAAGCGATAGGAAAGTAATTTAGGTTAGCAGAAAGTTCGATCCTTCCTTCCTCTACATTAGCGTGCAGGATAATTCTCAAACTTTGTCTAGTAATCAACTCTTTCAATATCCATTTGTAGCGTATTAAAGCATATCAAATGCCGTTCGTGCTCACATATTCCACATTTAGAAACACAGTTTTGCTTTAATTACATTAATTTACTAAAAAAAAAATAATACTAAAAATCGTATCTGTTAAATTTGATACTGAAAGATTTGATTAAAGTATAAAACAACAAAAAGGGTAGAGAAACAACTGGCTCAATAAAGCACTTTCGCAAAACACTGATGAGGTAAATACCGATTAAGTTTGCGACGACAAAGAAAGATGGCTAGTTAAGCTTAGCAATGAGATTAGGCAGGTCACGCGAAGGCGAGGAGACGGTTCCAAATCGCGCGAAAAAATTCCGCTCTTTCTAAGAAATGGGTTTGTGAGGCCAGGTGGCGTGGATCAAAGCGGACACGAAGGCGATCCTGGCGATTCATGAGCACGTTATCACGAACAATGCCCGTCTATCGGTGACCCACAGCGACTACAACACGTGGACATTGAATATTCGCGGAGCACGCCGAGAGGATCGCGGGATTTATATGTGCCAGGTCAACACGGATCCCATGAAGAGTCAGGTAAGCACAACAAATTAGCAATTGCGAAGATAATTTGTTTTGCGCGAGAAAAAATTTCGCGAGTCTTTTCGCAATTACAAAAATATACATATTAATAATTTATAATTATCATCCAATTTTATCGAGCAAATGGAGAATTCCTGTAACGCGAAAATTACTTCGAGTTCATTAATTTATAATTGCGACCTCCGGACTCCGACTTTTCCGCTTTAATTCGGTCGCTGGTTTCGTTGTATATTTCGTAACACTCCACATTCTCTCCCCGCCGTACACATACACGCACTCACACGGATGTATCATAATTTATCGTCCTCGCATTTGCAGAGCGCGTTTTTGGAGGTAGTAATACCGCCAGACTTCATCGCGGAGGAGACCTCGAACGACATGATGGTTCCCGAGGGAGGTTCCGCGAAGCTGGTGTGCAAAGCGCGCGGTTTTCCCAAGCCCGACATCGTGTGGAAACGAGAAGACGGCGCCGAAATCATTTCGCGGACCGGCCATTCCGGCGGCAAGATAAAATGTAAGGATTCTAAGCTTTATTTCGCGCCAGCCGGTCTCTCTTCTCCCTTGGGAGCGATACAAGCAACGCGCTGCAATATCGAACGGTTTTCTTACCGAACGCGGAATTGTTGACGCAATTAAAATTGCTCCCGCCGGAATAGTTCGCGTTCGACTAGGGTCAGAATTTAATTGGCGGTCATCGCTGACATCGTCAGCGCTTTATTTAAATCAATGGTTTTCAAACTTTCCGCTAAACGTTATGATGTCTGAGAGAAACAGATATGCTGTTTCAATAAACTGCAGTAAATAATGTGTTAAAATATGTATATGTACTACTTTATATAAGTACATTCCTATTTTCAAAATTAATTGCACATTATATGTAAATACTCTTTAAGTAACGAAATATGCAACTATAATACCTAAAACAAATCGGAAATAGATTTATTTAATAACAACAAATCCGCAATGGACGATTATGCATCTGTATAAGTCTAAGCTGTTAAGCCGATCGAATATTAATGTTATACACTTTAATTACATATAACGAGCTAACTTCTGAGAGCGTTCCTTGCATATTGCAGCACTCACTGCAGAGGGCGAAACGCTGACTTTGTCGAAAGTAACGAGGGGCGAGATGGGTGCCTACCTGTGCATCGCCAGCAACGGAGTGCCTCCGTCAGTCAGCAAACGAATGATGCTGCACGTGCACTGTAAGTACATCTACCGTATCCGTATAATCTAATGCGTCCGCTGTACGCCACAAAAGAATTTTTTCGCAATTGTAACCAATTCTTTTTATTAATAATTTTATATCATATAATATATTATTTTATCTATATATTACGAAAATATTCTTTCTACAAGCATTAAATGAACCTGATAAGTCTTTTCAAAGTTATCAATTTAAAGTCAATTTTGTTCGTTAAAGTATCAAAATTGCATACTCGCTTAATAATGTAACGTAATACAATTAAAATGTCTCAATAAAAGATGAGTAACAACGATTTACAAATAAGACTTGTTAAAACTTTCAAACACTACGACACTTTTAAAAGGGAAATAAGAGGAAAAAGCGACGCGCAATTTCTCGTGAAAACTCGGCAAAAAGAATATATCAGAATTTGTAAAGTCGCGAACGCTTTGTAGCAAATTACAAAATAAACTACAAAATTCTCGTGTGTGAGATTTACGGATTAATATTTATGAATCTACATTTATTCAACAAGTCATATGTATGTTTGACGAAAGTACCGTCAATAAAACGAGCTCTCTTTCAATTAACTGACTTTCAATTAACAACAATATTTACGTTCATCGTTTTGCAATTAAGTCATCTCTTACAGAATGTTTTATTAACTAATAAAAGTACATACGAATACTTTAAATATAAGCAAAAACCATCATATGATGTTATATGACATTTTTATAAAACATTTTAACAAGTTCATATTTGTCAATGCTACTCCTATTCGATATAAAAATTAATAAAATAAGATACATTATTTCTTTTATTATATTTTAATTTATTTTATTAATATATTACATTTTATGTTAATAATGAGCAAATATTTAACAAAATAAATAATATAAAATTGCGAGGACAAAAACTCGTCTCTCTTCAGACTTTCTATTTCTTTTATCCGCGATAATAATTGAAATTCTAAAACTTGCAAATTTGCATCATCACTGAAAGCTCTTGTTGACACTATTAATTAATCAGCGTGAGCAATCAGTGAAAAACGCTCGTAAGTTGAAAATAGAACGAGCGTATACGCGAGAGAATACATCGAGATTCGTTTCTTTTTTAACGTACCGCCCCACGATTTCTCGAGCTCCAAAGACGTTTTCTCAAGCAATCCACGAGGTGTAAACTCCGCGAACTACCCGTAGTAGCCTTATCCGCGCGAGACACACTTCTCGACGAAAAGCGAGAGGCGTCTCGAAGGGAATACAAGGCGTCGCGGCAACGGCGAAGAAAAGCGTCGGTTGTACGAGAAGATAGCCATCGTCGCCTTCTCTTGCATAATTTCACCGTAGCGAAGGCAGAAAAGACCGAGGGACTCTCTCCTCTCCGTAAAAGGAAGCTGAGACCAAGAGATGACAAGAACCGCGGCTAGAGGGTACGAAGAGGCGGGAAAAAAAGTAAAATACTGCTTAAATAACGCGTGATGGCGACAAGGTAAAGGAAAGACTTCGCAGGATGATAGAGCGTCGGTAAGGCGAGATAATAAAATTACACTCGGGACGCGACGTTACAACACACCCACGGTTATCCATACTCCCTTCCGAGAAGTTTAGCGGTACGCAACAATAAGGTCCTGCTTAGATTGCACGAAAGTAAAAATAGATGAAGCTAAACACACGAGCCCGTCGCTGTGTTGCTGAGAATATTGTAAATTTAACTCCTCGCACAGTCTCCGTTATAGGATCAGTTTGATTATGTATATCGCATGTTATAAGGACTACAATTTTTTTAAAGAGCAAAGAAGCAACTTTAAATATTTCAAAGAAAAAAATAAAAATAACTAAATACGCAGCTCTTACAAAAAAAGAAATATCCAAAGTCTAACATATGCAACAAAGGAATATTTTACCGCAATAAAACGAATGAATTATACGACAGTAAGAGATACTTATACAATTAGATATTAAGTTAGAACAATTGATGCAATTGCACTGACGTAATTGCTTTAACGTAACACAATTGTAGCAGTCAATAATCGAATAGGAAGGATCCAAAAATAGGAGAATGCGAGAAGTTCGATTTCCAAATGAATTCGCATACGTTGAGGAACTGTATATTTATTGTTCCTTCAAATCCGAAAGTAAGTTAAAAGAGTGTAATACTAAGAGTAAAACGAGCACAGGAAGGTAGTCGTAGCTTTATTGGGGAAGAAGTGTGGTGCGACGATAGCGAGTTAAGCCGCGGTTACGACCGACCCGACCGTGTCTTAGATCCCGGTGAGGAGAGGTAATTCCTCGCCGGAAATTGGACGTATCTGTGTACGTACGTACGCTCTCTCCCTCTCTCTCTCCCTCTCTCTCTCTCTCTCTCTCTCTCTCTCTCTTTCTCTCTTATTCGCGACTGCACAATTTCACACCTGCCTTCGGGCCGATAAGATCGCGTGGGATAATCGAGTTTCATTGAAGTAGTACGCTATAGCGCCCGCGTCCGCGAGCTATTGCCGCGAAATTCGTGGTGTGAACCGGGCATTATGGATAACGAGACGCGTGGATTTCGATTCATTCGGGTATACAAAACTGTTCGTGGTAGATGGCCGATTGCTTCAAACAGTCACGTGACACGACTGTCCAAGTTTCTTTAAAAAATATCCGGAAAAACATTCGGAATCGTCGATTAATACCGTGCGTATGCGATTACGCAATTGCTACTTGAATTGTCATCGATATACACGCTACTTATAAGATTGATATTTTTTTTATATTGCCATTTTATCTGTCCGAAAGCAGAGTACATTTAATAAAATTTTGTGCTACTTATTGCAAAACCATAAAGCAATTTAAATGTCTTTGACATTTTACAGAATTATATATAAATTACTTTTACTCGTAAAATATAAATCTTATCATTACAGTCGCCTTTAATGTCGGAATATATTAGCATTGATAATAATCGTATTAAGTGGTTAACGCTTCCGGATTGCTACGAGTAAAATTGTACTCGCGACTCACGTCCGCTCGTCATTGGCATCACGACGACAGTATGAAAGTTCCCTCCTAGTTAAGGACTCGGAAAAGGGAGACCAAGCCCTGATCTAATCATCGCAAGATGTGACAAGCTGAACTTTACTCGGAAACTTTAAACACCCCGCCGTCCGTTTCGGTTTTAACTTAGTCCCAACGTTTTAACTTCTCCGTTACATCTCTCGCGACTTCCTCCCCTGTTTGCAACTTTTCCACGGAACTCGGACGCGTAATTACGCGTTAGATAAATACGGTTGTACACGAAAAGACGAGAAGAACCGGCGAGAAGCGACGCGACAAGCCGCACCACCACGACAATGCGGAAAATACCAAAACGCCACGAAATGTCTCGACGCGGAGTCTTAACAACGGTTCTTAACAAAGAACCATTACGCCGTAGTAGTATGTGTCGCGAGCGTCATAGAAAAGGATCGGACGTTATCTTATCACTTCAGGAATACCGGGCGCCTGGGTCCTTTGCGCTTAAAGGAGGGGAAATCTTGACTCACTTGGGCTGTAGATTTCGCCGCGAAGCCGCATAGAGACTGAGAGCTGCGGCTTGGTCGACCCGGAAATACAATAACAGGCCATTCTAACGTTTGTAAGTTGACTTTATGCCACCGTTGGCTTCTTTCAAGTAAACCTAATATTATTCGCGATTACTATCTCAGGAATTACACGTGCACTTCCGTTCTAACAAACGCGACGTTGTTTGCAAGAATCGCGATAAATAAAATTTGTAGTAATTTTGTTTTACTTACTGCGATTACTTATCTACCGTTCTGTAATTAACTATTTGCTTAAGTAAGTAGCGGTGGTTTTTTTGTATGCTAAAAATAAATTCTTGTAATTTTTCCTATTTGTTAAAATATTGTAGAACAATCCTTTTATTATTAAATATCTAATTTTTATCTTATCTCTCCTGATAAATACACAAATTTTCCTTTACAAGTTTAACATCACCAAACATTTGTCACAATTTTTCAAAGCGTCATCCCTCATTAATACAAATCGATATGCAAATTATCTATCTAGAGGGCATTTGATGTGATATCGAGAATCGCGTGTACTGCATAGTGCATTAAATTATTACACCGCATTAAATTGTTACACCGCATTAGATCGGAGTATGAACGCGACGAATGTAATTTCGCGCCACAGACCGCATTATGCGCTTTGAGGCTTGCTTTCGCTAAATTAGCAAAGGCGCCGAAAGAAATTGGCTTGTACCATACTTATTTGCAAGCGCGATTGTGTGCTGCGTGGTTAATTCTCTATTTCAGTCTTTCGCTTCAAATCGATCGGCTATGCATTCTGCGGCACGGATATCGCATCCGGGAGCTTATTTGATTGATGTTCGGGAAGCTTATTTTGGCGTCGCTATATTTATCGGCGATAGCGCATCGTGAACTTGCACACGTTACTGTAAACGTAAACACGATAAAGATGCCCCATATTTTGAAAAAATATTCTTCGCTAAGAACATTCTGCAAACAGTCCGCTGATTTATAAATTTATCATATCAACAAATGTTTTTCACAAAATGAATAGACGGACTAAAGATACATTTCAAGTAAACAAATTTTATTTTAACAGAAATATAATTTTCGATACTAAAATCAGAACTTAATATTTCATTGAAGAAAGAATCAATAAAAATAAATAATAACGCTAATTTTAGAAAATTCTATATAGCAATTTCAAATTACGAGTAGAACACTCAAAGGAAATTGTATTCTATCGATGCATGTTCATGGACAAATTTAAACAACTCCATATATTTTTATGGCCGCTGGATGAGCGGTCTGTTTATCGATAAACTGGCCACGTGCAAAATGCACAACGACGATTTGCATGCCGCGCAATTGCTTGGTGGCGAAATGCTCGGCGCCGAAATGTCGCGGCGTATTTGCGTTTCGGCAAATTTGGACCACGGGCTCGTTCACAATTAAGAGTAATGTCGGCCGATCTCGTTGTTTGTTATCCAAACAAACGCGTTGCCTATCGTCGCCTATACGGGCTAAACGTTACACGAAGAATTCCCACCGCGAATATTCATCACTATATGTCGCGCGCGCAAAATCAGTGCCACGAGAGTTTTTGGACGAATCGAAAGTTCACACGTAAATCCGCCGGAAAATCACGCGACAGATTTGCGGGACACGTCCGGGCAAATCGAAGCAATTAAATCTACCTCCCTTTTTCTCTTTCTCTCTCCCCGGTCGCAGCCGAAAGGGATTCATAAATCAATTCTCGCGCGATTGTACGCTTAGGGGCGAAAACGTGATTCAATTCGGCGCATAATTGTTGCCCCGGAATTACCGTGAGTCCACGTGAGTCGAATTAACGCGTGGCGAAGTGTCCCGTTTGTTGTTGCATTTGTGATAATTCGCCTGGCACTTTCTCGCTCATCCACGTTTTACGTTATACAACCGACGCGCGTTATAATTGTCAATTATTCCCCCGCCTCGCGATTATTAATATCACGGTCACATTCGCGATTGCCATCTGACGAGAGCATGTTTCTCGATCAATACGCGGAAACAACTTTCCTTCCTCTCTCTAGCGAAATTCGCAACACAATCAAAATTACCAGATTTTTATTCCGGATTGTCGATATATCTGACTTATGGTTACCCCACCGCTGAACACTTTGTGTATTCCCTTTTCTCATATAAAAGTGTCTCGTCCCGGCGCTGCTGGGATCTTCGGTGTGTGCACAAGTGCGACGCGAGCGCATATATTTCCCAAGCGGCGCGCGAGATAAAGAGTCGACCGAAGACTCGCCGAGGAAACGGCCAGTTTATCTCGCGCCATCATCTTAATTTTCTGTTACCACGTACGTAATATCGTCACCCAGCATTTCACCCGTTGATATCGCCGACGTAATCTTTATTACTGGTATTACGAAAGCGCTATCTTAGAAAACGTTATCTTTTAACGGCGGCGATACAGGATCGTTAGAGATTGTGATGACAAATTTTAGACCACACCGTGAATACAAATAGTCCATCTACATCTATATCTGTATGCAAATGAATACGATTTTTATATTATTCGAATCATTATGTAAAAGAAAATTGAGGTAATACCCTTTATCCTTTCCTTTTGAGACTAATTGCCTCAAATTGTGCTAATTTGGCGAAAGGCGGACTTTCTTTATAAAATGCACGTTTAATCAATTTTTTTACATAAATTACATCGTAGCAATTTATATATCTAAAACTATCACGCAAAGCTGATAAAATTTCTAAACTATTCATTACTCGAGCATCGTTAAAAAAATATTTTTTTTTTATCTCGTTTGATTCCACTATAATGAGCAATTAGGTCAACTTTATTAGATTATTCCGATCAAACTATGCAGAAATTTTCTCTTGTGCAGAAAAGACACGGCAGAGTTCAATGGGCTACAGATTTTCCTCGGGAGCAAAATTTCGCGTCGGTGGGGTTAAGTAGCCGCTGTAAAACGCACTGTAAGCGCCTTGTGACGACACAACGTTGGCCAAGCTTCGGTCGAAAGAAGAAGTGCTCGGCGCGGTCGCCTGTTAAAACGTAAGCAGCTCATGAAAAGCTGCTTACGATACTCGAAACGAAAGGCAGCGCGACGTTGCCAGGAGACGGAAAGAGAGAGAGAGAGAGAGAGAGAGAGGGGGGAGGGAGGGAGGAAGAGAGAAACAGAGAGAGAAAGAGGCAAAGCGTGCCCCCCAGTTCTATTCGCTTGCCAAATGACAATCTGTCAGCGTGTTTCATTAGCGTGAGGTGCTCACGCAGCTCGCTAATGACGCACTCGCACAAAGGGACCACAGTGTACCAAGCGAAGTAAGGCGATTGAATTGTGCAAGTGGTGCAATACACCGTTGTTTCCCTATTCCAAAGTCTCCGCATTGAAACGAGTCGGAAAAATATCCTTTGTGGCGTAACAAGCGATGACGTTCAATTAGAGAAATTAGTTCTCGGGGAAACCGCGTGCGCGAATGGATTCTATTGCCGACGTTGTTGCTGTCAGCCTGATCGGGTGTGTCGCGACTGATCGAGTTGTTATGGATTACAGTTCACCCAATGGTCCAGGTACCGAACCAGCTGGTCGGGGCTCCGATCGGAACTAACGTCACGCTGATCTGTCTCGTGGAAGCGTCACCTAAGGCAATTAATTACTGGACTCGGGAGACGGGTAATAGAACAGTGCAATCAGTGTAGTTCTTGTCGTTCAATTTACTCGGAACGTAGATCTTATCAGTCGATTTAGATTTCAAGTGAACATTAAGATTCTATGTAGTTGGAAAATTCTCATCGCCTGTATCGGAGATGATCTTGATTAATGAAAATATTTAGAGCATGAAACATACTTATCTCTCTGCTTTCTATATGTCTGATTTCCGATCACAATTTAATACTATATAATCGGACAATATTTCTCGTTCACTTACAGCGGAAATTGTCTCTCATTGAGAAAAATATTTTGAGTATAAAGTTTTAACTTTGCTTTCTACATAAATATCTCATTTCTAATCACGACTTAATCTCCCAAACGAATTTTTACAGATGAAATGATAATTAGCAACAGCAAGCACACGATGTCCGAGGTGAAGACATCGGTGTACAGCGTGCAAATGCGATTGGTAATCATGAATCTACAGAAGCTCGATCTGGGTGGTTACAAGTGCATCTCGAAGAACTCTATCGGCGATGCTGAAGGAAACATTCGGCTTTACGGTGAGTTTTCGCAGTTAACGCGTTCACAAGGGCGCAAACAGATCGTAAAGTTTCTATATGTGAGATAAGGCTTCTGGACAGTCTCGAGGAACTTTGCCAGATACAAAACGATATGACAATTTAACTCTCATCGAAGATTAATGCGTTCGTTATGTATTTTTTAAAAATAAAAAATTTCTAATAAAATAATAATTTCTAATAAAATAAAAATAACTTAAACATCAGCAAAAAGAAAGGATATATTTTTGAATAAAATATCCAAAATCTAATAAAATTTGAGCATTTATAAAAACATTAATTCCAAAATAAAGGTAAAACAAAATTAAGAAGAGTAAATTTTTAATTAAATTTAATAATGTTATATTATGTCAAATATAAATTGAATTTTTCATCTGCAATATAAATCTATTTTTAAACGTCTATTTTTACATATGACTTAGAAAAGTGAAAGTGCTTTTCTCCGATAGCTGTGAAACAGCCCAGAATATCACAGACATGTATTTTAGCGCGGTTGCAGCTGCGTCGCTGTCTCAGCGGAGAAAGTATGGTGTATCACTGCAACGCAGTTTCCATTACACGCGCGATTTAATACGTCGCAATCTTGCAGAAGCAATTGACGGCAACAATTGCCTTGTGCATTACGCAATACAACGATATTTTTCTCGTCGTCCCGTAACATGTCGCCGCGAAAATGGTGTTAGGTTTACATATAAAATTAGACGTCTGTTTATTTTTGCATTGTTTGCGTTCGCCACAAAAAGGCATTGATCGATCGAGAACAATAATAGCATAAATCAATCGTTTATAAAAATATGAGGTATTTTGTGACTTATAAAGTGAAATGTTTCTTTTATTATTTCTTTCTTCACTGTACAAATAATGTACCAAAGAATGAAAGAAAAGCAATGTAAAGTGAATCTGGGTCGAGATATTTTACGTACGCTTGTGCAATCTTTTTTAATGTTAACTCCTCGTTTTGGTAATCTCAGGAATTTATCTCGAAGAAACCGCACGACCGTCACTACAAGGATATCGGTATTTGCGAAATTAAGTTTTCCCTCGAGTTTTACTATTTAAGATATCGGAGAGACCGGAACGGAAGACAGATAGGAATTTCCGCAGTTTCTTAGCCACGTCTCCGTCGTAACCGTAAGTTATTTCACGACGCAGATAATATTGTACTCTCTGTATAATATTTATGGAATTCGCTTCCATTGTGTGTCCGCGAAATACCGCTACCGACCATCGATGTACGTCTATGAAATACCCCACCAACCCCCCCTCCCCTTCCTTTAGTCAGTAATCTTTAAAATGTCTTTACGATATCGGTTAAAACATGAATACGATCCTCCCGCTTTCTGCCTGAGAGCTGTCGGTTTTCAACGCTCTCCTCGCGTTCAAACCGCCGTTCTTTAGTAACTTTATGTACTCTCTATAGATTTGCAACACAAATCAAATATATCATGAGTTAAAAAGCACAATAATTATGAACTAATAATCATTAAAAATGTGCATCTTGTTAGAAGCAAATAAAATTGCAATTTTTTTCTAAATGTATCAAAATTTTGCCAAGATTGTTGTTAACCTTCTTAAGATTTTCAATTTATGCTGTATCTGTATTACAGATATCTAATAATAAATAAAAATATACACATATAATTAAAATATCTAAAGCCTAGACAACGCGGTAAAATCTCATGCGATATATTACAACGGCGAATGATGCTGTGAGTGCAATAAGTCATCATAAGTGGTGTCTCATAATTTCTCACACTGATTGAACGTTACGATCCGTTTACGACGCGTATGCAGCCTCCTTTACTGCCAAAAAACGAATGAAAAAAGACACATTTTTCGCGGACGACGCAGCTCTCGGTGCGGTCCTCTCGCCGGTGTGTCATCAGCCGTAAATGCGACCATAACTTCCCGCTTGCTTTCCCCGAGCGCGTCCTTATTTTTTCACGGTTTATTTACCAGATTCCATCACATAATTTTCCGCTTTGTAGCACGAGAAAAAAATTCAACAAAGCTGCGAATTGCGCCGCGCTTCACACGGAAAACATAGCAATCAAGCGTAATCAATTCAATTCATATGCATTAGATTTCCCCAATTTTTAATCTGTGATTGCGGCTGAATTACAGAAAATGCAATCATTAAATTGCAGGAAACTGAAGGGAAATACGTTTTTGAAAGAAAAAACGAGAATGCATATCCAAAATTATTTGACCTAAATTAAACGATGTATTTCGATCTCTAAAACCATTCGTTAGATGAGTTCTTGTAAAACGGCAATTTTGTTTTTTCAGAATAGTGACAGTTCAATTTTGTTGCAATGTTAAATGAAGTGACGTTTCTGCAACATTATTTAACGACATACGTCTGTTTGATTTGATTGTCAATATTAATATATGTTTCATAATTATAGATCGACGACAATTAATACGATGAACTTAACCGTATATGATTCATTGTTGAATCGATTTCCCTCTTTTAAATAAATAACGAAACAGTACTAATTATAAATTTTGAATAATTATAATAAAATATTTTAGTAAAAAGCGGTATAGCAATACTTATTCACAGAGAGAGAATTATCTCTCTTTTGATAATAATTTGGATTATTCACAAGGGACGCGAGATACGTAATACTAATAATTCATATATTATTTGCATACATATTTTACTGTTAATGCATATAATCTTATTCAATAAAAAATTCACGAAAGCTGCGAACTGCGCCGCGTACCATGTAATTTTTACAGTTTACTGTTCTCCGAGAATAATGCGACATACATGATGATATATACTCTTAGTCAAGAAATAGCAGAATGAACAAATATCGTTATGCTCGCAGAACACATCTTTCATGCAATATCCTGTCTAAAAACATCCTGTCTCAAAGTTATCTTATCAATAAAAGATCCAGTTATCGAGTTATATGTCGTGAGCTTTGCATGCATCCGGCGCATTGCCGTAACGAAAATTCCGCGCGCCGCGTGATCAGAGCGGAATTCCTAACGAATTATCGATGAGAGGCGCGAGTAAAATTACATATTCACACACGGCAATGCAATCCGCATTTGGAACCCTGCACGCGCGCTAAATACATCAACGTACATCACGGAAAGCGTAGGGGAGGGATACTGAAAGGAGGAAACATAAAACTGAACTGCATTATTAGTATCGCGACGAAACGATGATAATCTATGCAAAATTGCTTATGCAATTTTTCAGTAAGAAAACTCTCGCCTTCGAGGCTTATCTATCTTTATCCTCCAACCGTAGCATGAATAAAATGACGTAACAAGTGGGACAAAGTCGCGGCCGATATTTGCGAGTTAACTATCTCCGCTCGTAAGCGCGCGCGCAACCCTAATGACGGCAATTTTATCGCACTGTCGTGTAAAGAGCGGGCGAGGGTGCGCGATACTATCCCGGTCTGCTCGAACTTCTCGTTGAAGTCACGCGATCAGATAAGCTCGACGGATTAACCGTTAAACCGTTAAACCGCCGGTGTAAACGGAGCGCGATGAGCAGGGTGAAAAGAGCGCGGTACTCTCTATACATCGAGGTGGTTCGCGGTAGGTTTAAGAGCGCGGCAAGGCGAGGGCGAGGACCGAAAGGCTGCACGGAATGCGGAAGGACAGTGGCGGCATGTTGGCGCGTCATGTTGAGAACTGAAAGTCCGCGAAACAATATCCGAGCTTTCCATCCAGCCCTCGCCCATCTCTGACCGCGCAGTGCCGGGTTTTCGTGTCCTCTTTTCCACCGCTCTTCCGGGGATGTTCTTGTCACAGATTGCGCGCAGTCGAGATTATGGATTTACTTTGATAAATGGTGACTCGATATCCGTGGCGTAACCCCGGGGTGAAGATTGCATCGCTTTAAATTATAAGTCTACGGGTTTGATTCCCATCGCGAGGTTGTACAAAAGAATTTCTGATATTTTAAACTTTCTTCGCGTAGATACAGCGTTTCGTAGATTTCAAATAAATCGTTTAATTAATTAACGCTACGTTTATTTTATAATAAAATTATATAAATAACACGAATTTTGAAATATTAAAAATTTGTAATTCTTAATCGCATTCTGTCGCAATTTTGACTTGTCAGAAAAAAGACTTCAAATTCTCAAGGAAATATTATTGCTAGTAATTTAGAAAAATGTTGAAAATGATCCAAGTATTATTTGTGTTTCCGATAATGATTTCTTGTGAATCAGGCAGCATGAGTAGCGAGCGCGTCGCCAAAAAAGCGCTGCGGAACAATAGCGAAGATCGTCGGGGCGTCACGTCGCTAGTTAAAAGACCGTGAAACAATATCTAACGTGGCCGCCATCCCGCCGTTATCTCTCTTCTTGCTCTCCGTCATCCCGGCCTCGCGTACTACCGTGTCTCGTATTAGTTATCGTTTATCAGCCGGCCAGACAAAACGCGCCGTCCGGAATTGGGTGAGCCATCTGTTGCCAGACATGATCGATAAAAGTCTGCCAAGTGTTATCAGTGCTAAACTGCTATTTCGACGGGCTGCCGCACGCGCGCACCCTCTCCTCTCTCCACACTTCTACTTCTTCTTATAGTTCTTCTAACCACCGGTCTACCGCAACCTGTCTCTTCGTTCGTAGCAGCTGTACGCGGGGCGTCGCAGACTTGCCGCGAAAAATGTTACTTTTTGAGGAAATTATTTGACCAATTTTTGCTGAATAAAAATTCTCAGAGGGAAATAATTACGGAAATGTTTCATGTCGCAAATAAAGGGATTTCCAAGGATTCAAATTCGCGAGTAATAAATGTGAATTTTTTATGCGAATCAAAGATAACGTTTTTGCATGGATAATTTACAGTCATATCTGGATTAAATTCATTAGCGATACCACTGAGTGCAGTTCACCAAGCGAAAGGAAAATTAGGATGAAAATTGCGTCTCGCGCTGCGGGATTCGAGTGTTCTCTAATGAATAAGTAGCAATGGCTAGCTAGAGAGAGGTACCCAACTCAATATCATTGAAACACAATCTTGTCAATTAGCCCTGTGATTTTAGTATTTAGTAGTTTCAAAACTGTACGATTAGCATAGGAGTTAGAAACGTTACACTCTAACGTTATGCGAGTCCGATTGCGCTAATATACCTAATTCTGTTTCAGAACGGGTAGCATTTAATTAAATCGCCATAATTCTATCGTAATTAAACATATCAAAGTATTTTCAGTTAACTTTAAAATGTATATATTTTTTAATGAATTAAATTTAACTGAAAGAGATATATTATATGTATCTAGAAGAAATTAATAGAAGCACAATAATTATGAAGCTCTCTCAATAATGCATGATGCAAATAGGTACGTGTGAAGCTGGCATATCATTTCGCGGAAACTCACAAATAATTAAGAGTTCTGACTTTATTTTCAATAGTTCTAGAGTTCCTGATAGTTTAAACAAATAGTTCTGGCCATTAAACCAACGAAAATGCCTCAGGACAAACTGAGACGCCAACTTCACGCAGCGTCTCACTTTGTCCTACGACATTTTCCTTGTCAATAATTGTTGGAAATTAAAAGATTTATAGTTCTACAAGAGTTCTAAGAAGAGTTCTGCCTTTTAAAAGCAATAAAATATCAATAAAGATAAAATAAGAACAAGCGAATCCTTATATCTATAGATATACAGATGAGACGCCGGCCTATTTTCAAGAGTTCTGTTTATTCCAAATCAGTTTTCGTATAATTCTGGACATACACAATGCCTTTCCAAGGAGTTCTGATGGTTACAACAATTAGAACTTTTTTTAAAAAATTATTTTGCCCAAAAAACGTATTTTTTCGGGTATAAAGGTGAGACGCTGGTCGTATTTCCATAGTTCTATCGATTTTAAATGACATTTTGCGTCAGACTGTAATCACTTTTCATTTCTATGAAGAATTCTATGCGTTATTAGAATGTTAATTAAATAAATTAGATCTTTTGAAGCGCTGGACGTATAAATACCGAGCTATCGAGGTGAAACGTTGATTGTTTTTCTACAACGTCATGAATTAAAAAATTTTTATTTTACTGTGTAAGTATATTGTTTTAAATGTCCACGCCGTGATTCTGGATTATGCTAAGAACAAGATAAGTACATTTAAAACAATACACTTTCACACAATAAAATAAAAATTTTAAAATCCATGACGTAGAATAATGATCAGTCTCACCTCGATAGCTCAATATATATACGTCCAGTGTCTCGAGAGATCTAATTTGTTTAATCAACATTCTAATAACTTTTACGCATAGAACTCTTCGTAGAAATAAAAAGTGATTACAAACTGACACAAAATGTCACTTGAAATCGATAGAATTATCGACATACGACCAGCGTCTCACCTTTATACTTGAAAAAATACGTTTTTCAGGCAAAATAATTTTTTAAAAAAAGGTCTAATTGTTGTAACCATCAGAACTTTTTGGAAAGACATTGTGCATGCCCAGAACTATACGAGAGCTAAGTTGAAATAAACAGAACTCTTGAAAATCGACCAGCGTCTCACCTTTATACCTAAAAAAATACATTTTTCGGGCAAAATAATTTTTAATAAAAAGTTCTAATTGTTGTAACTATCAGAACTCTTTGGAAAGACATTGTGCATGCCCAGAACTATACGAGAGCTAAGTTGAAATAAACAGAACTCTTGAAAATCGACCAGCGTCTCACCTTTATACCTAAAAAAATACATTTTTCGGGCAAAATAATTTTTAATAAAAAGTTCTAATTGTTGTAACTATCAGAACTCATTGGAAAGACATTGTGCATGCCCAGAACTATACGAGAGCTAAGTTGAAATAAACAGAACTCTTGAAAATCAACCAGCGTCTCACCTTTATACCTAAAAAAATACGTTTTTCGGGCAAAATAATTTTTAATAAAAAGTTCTAATTGTTGTAACCATCAGAACTCTTTGGAAAGGCATTGTGCATGCCCAGAACTATACGAGAGCTAAGTTGAAATAAACAGAACTCTTGAAAATAGGCCGGCGTCTCATCTGTATATCTATAGATATAAGGATTTGCTTGTTTTTATTTTATCTTTATTGATATTTTTTTGCTTTTAGAAGGCAGAACTCTTCTTAGAACTCTTGTAGAACTATAAATCTTTTAATTTCCAACAATTATTGATAAGGAAAATGTCGTAGGACAAAGTGAGACGCTGCGTGAAGTTGGCGTCTCAGTTTGTCCTGAGGCATTTTCGTTGGTTTAATGGCCAGAACTATTTGTTTAAACTATCAGGAACTCTAGAACTATTGAAAATAAAGTCAGAACTCTTAATTATTTGTGAGTTTCCGCGAAATGATACGCCAGCTTCACACACACTGCAAATAGAGTGAATGTAATCACTTTGCGAGAGGAGAGCACGTGTATTTGAACTGTGATGCATCAAACTAAACGGGAAATTAGCGTTTGTTACTTCGTAACGGACGAGCCGTACCGATTGATCCTAACATGCGAGAGATAACGGCGCCTCATATCGTTGCCCCCCGCAACATCACGTTACTCGCTATCACGTATCGACTTGCTCATCATTCGCTCGTTGAATTTCAATGGAACGTGCCGCGGATATTTAATATCGTTGAAAAATACGCGGGAGATGGTTGTCAAAGACAAGGTTGTATCTATTCACGAAAAGTACGTGTCGTAAATACTAAGTAAATTTTATCTTAAAAAAAATTTTTTTTTTGGCAAGAGAAAAGAAATCGATTTGCCTTCCATTGCACGCATGTACAAACTACATCTACAAATCTCAAAAAAGTATTCTCACTTCGCTTTTATTCGCCTCGCGTGTATCGAGTGACGTCAGGCGTAAAAGCACCGCGCGATACCTTCCATCGAGGTTCTGCACATGCGGAAAAAAAATGATATCTGCTCACACGTATCACCGACTCACTGGCTGACCACGGTTGAAATAATGTTCCGATGATCGTGCCTTGAATTCGACAGCAAAGGAACTGCAAGCTTAGCGCTCTTACGGCACGATGTAACACGAGTATCGACTGTGACCTTTTCTACATTGATTCAACAACTTGTTGTAAAAAAAAACCTCCCGTTTAAATTTCACATTTATGTAACTTCCTTAAAACACAGCGACTTATTCAGAGTTTCAAAAACGTGAAAATAGAAAATAAAGTTTAATATTATGTTCCAATACCAATGATTAACTTTTTAAAAATAAACGCTTTTCAAAAAAATACTAACACTATTTTCCACTCTTATCGTGTTACAGATATGGAGCTGCCTAAGCACTCCAAGAAGCCCAATGATCAGCGATCGGACGACGACGAGAGCGACTCGATCAACAGCAGGTTAAACCATGTGCCTCGGGGCTCCCTGAGGGAAACGGAATCGACCCTGGAACCGGCCTTCGACGCGGACGACAATTCGGCGTCGACCACCTCGAGGGAGAACGTGCCGCCCGCGACGATCGGTATCGTCCTGATCGCGCTGCACCACTTGCTCGTTTTGACGTAAGATAGACGTAGCCTACCTACCCTTAAACTCAAACTACGTTCACCACGAGCTCGATTCTCTAACCTAAGGAAATTGCGCGAGATAGCGACGGAATAGTCCCGTCGAGTCGCGTTCTCGGCGATCCACAACGTTGATTGCCGCTGATCTAACTTCAGTATCGATATATATCGTCGATACTGACGAAACAATAGCTACAATATTTTATACCGAAGCTACTACGCGCCACGTTGCCGAAGGATACTGATACGTTTAAAATATTGAACAAAATTCACCAAATTGATGAACGAAATCGCGAACAAAAATTATTATTATAAAAATATATTTAGATAAAAATTAAATATATTTTACTTGATATACTTTATATACTTGTATAAATCAGTGGTAACCTATAAAAATTATTATGTAGTTGAATTAAATGCAATAGATTTAATTTTCTGTAGAATTAAAAAAAAAAAGGCAAAAATTTTATTTTAATCAAACATAACAATCTTTCTACCGTCTTTACTTCTTTTTCTCCAAATAAAATGTTTTTATTATTTATTACATTTACGATGTAAAATAGTGAATTAAAATTATACATGCAAAATTCAGAGTCTATCAACGTCAACTTTATGCAATCATTAAACAATTTCTGGTTTGCATCTTGATGACGAAAAATGCGTTTCATAAAATTCCATTTAAAAACTCGAGAACAAATGCTAATAATAACGTCCACCCAAAAATAACAAAAATCTGCAAGCCAAAAAAAGCATTGAAATAACAAGCGTCATATTAAATGAAGTCATATAACGCGTGTCGTGTAAAAATAGCGACACTTCCAAAACAAGTTAGCAACTTTTACATTTGCAGAAAATATTTTTGATCAAAGATGTTTAGGTATCTCTTCATGTCTTGGAAATATTTATGTGTGCTACATTTCATCTTTTGCAACAATCTAGACAGCACAGAAAATAAATTCGCTCTTTTCCTTAAAAATATAAAGGTATCTATTCAGAAATATTATTAATTTATTAATAAATATAATGATAATGTAATTGATTAATTCAAATCGTTGATTTGTTATATTATTTACTATAATATCACATACAAATTATTTTACGATATAAAATACTATCATATTCCTTTCTCTAAAGCGCGCTTTGGAATCTTATCTTTCAATTTTAATCCAAAAACAATTTCTTTCATATAAAAGCTGTCCATATTTCGTGCGGCATCGAACCAATGTTGGCTGCTCTTCCGCTTTACACCTGTGTAAATTAACGAACGAATATCGACGAAACGTTAACGGCAGATCGAAGATCGTGAAATTTTACTCGCGTCGTCATCGCGGGCTACGGGCTACCGTGATTGTTCGTCTGCAGCTTAACGAGATATCTCGTTAGCAGCCGCGTCTCTCGCCACCAACCAATGACGTAATTATTAAATCGCCGTTCTTTTTTAGTTCCCACCCGAAATGTCAGATCGTAGGCGAGGCGGTTACACGCGGAATCAATTACGCGAACGTCGCTCACGTCGAGTCACTATCGACGCCAGAGGAAACGCTCCCGAGAGCGACTGCCGCACGAGAAATCGCGCGTGTTTAATTAACGCGTGAATTCCCGTCGAGCGAATTCGCATTAGCCGCGATCAAGTGAAACGTACGGCTGCAGCATCGATATCTAATCCAAAGCCGATTTTACACGATCGAGAAGCGAAGTGTCGGGCCTTCCGCTCGCGTGCGTGACGCATGCGATTTCGCAACGCGTATGTCTCCGCGTATCATGGGAAATTCAATTTCAAATTACAACCCTGGAATATCTAAACGGATATTCGGCAAAAAAAAGTGAAAAACTCTTCATAAATTTTCAATACACAAAATTAGTTGACGAAATATTCACAGATTATTAAAAAAAAATATTGCTTCTACTTTTATATGTTATATAATATTTATATTATTTCCATTCGAGATTCGCTTTTTCGAGAAAAAAATTACTAATGCATACGACAGAACGATAATTGAAAATTTTCTCATTAACATATTCACTGCGCAAGCAATCATACCGAAATATTTTTATCGACAATTTCGTTATTAAATATCTGTCAATCGATCCGTGCGACAGAAACGTCTCTTTTCCTGAAATTCCGACATTACTCAGACAGATATGTCATATTTCTAATTTCTTCGATACGTAGCATGAATGTCTCGTTTTACTCTTGCTACATCCTATCCTAAGAATATAACGCGTCCCATTTGAATGCGTATCAGTTCAGAATATCCTATCAAGAAAGAGAAGGCCCGATCGTTCTTTCCATTCTTATATCACAATAAGATATTCATGACAAAAAAAAATTCCGATATGTGCTTCGTGCAAAAAATAATAAATAAATTTTTCTATATAAAATGGTGTTTTGTAAATAATTAATTACTGAATTTTCTGTTCGACAGATTTCAAATTTCAAACAGTATACATATATTCCATTAATCACAAGAATCCTTCGCACGTGGAAAACTGGTAGCGCGAAACAGTAATAAATAAAATTGCCATCCCTTTGCACCGATATTAAAAACAAATATTGTTAAAATTGATCTCATCTAAAAATATTGCAAGTATTAATGTAAAAAAATTGCAAATATTCGTATAAAAAAAATTTCATAGAACTGACGCATAAAATTTTATTAGAAAATATTGCGGTCACTATATTTCTCTTTTTACTTTTGAATAAAATTTTTTCAAACATTTTGCATTAATATTAATATTAATATTATATACGTATTAATTTGCGAGTAACATTTATAATTTACATGTCCACGCAAAATTTCGGGTAAACTCGTGGTCCACCGAAAACGCGATCGCTCGGCAAATGATTTTTGATACATAACTTTGGCCCGGCCACAATGAGAAACGCGCAAGCAGAAACGAAAGAGACGGATAATTACGTCCTGACTAAAAAAAAAAAAAAAAAAAAAAAAAACGTGCCAAATATTTGCCCTTGTTGTTCCTTCCTTGATATAAAAAATTCATCGCTTTATTTAAGACAATTCATTATCAATTCTGAGGGTCCATGCCACTTTTTTCAAGCTTCCAAATCCGATCTTAAATCCGTATTATTATTCCATTTAGGCGGCTTTTCTATAAATGGCACCAAATGACAATTTTAACACTTCTAAGTTGGACACATCTTTGCGAAATTCTGAGACACCTTGCGAAAATGTTTATATAAAAATGACAAAGTGAACAAAAAAAGGCTCTATCCATCTTTCTGTATATAAATGTATATACATAAAAGTTTTAGTTAATATTCATTAACTCATTAATAGTTAAATCTTGAGTCTTCACACACGCATAGCATGGTTTGTTAAGTAGATTAAGACTCCTATAACTTCACTGTAAATTACTCTTATGGCATAAAATGCTATTACATTCTCTAGAGAGAACTTTAGAATCTTATTTCTCAGTTTTGACATAAAGGCACTCAGGTCCTTTTACATAAAAGTCGTCCATTTAATGGGACAATGAATATTCCCGGTAGACAAAGGATGCGGCGCTTTATAATGGCAACACTTTTGCTACCGCTCGTTACGACGACGTTGTCAATTACATCATCCGACAGTCGCGTTGTGAATGAACGGTTAACGCACGTATGGAGGTTAAATATTTTATACTTATATGAAAAGAATGACGCGCGGAGACTGTCAGCAAACATAAGCGTTTTTGCAGAGATAATATCGTATAATAATGAATGATAACTGACTTTAGGTTCCTCCTTTACGTGGCATCACGTATTTATCGTTGTATCATCGATCGTCATGCTAAACCTAATTACGCGAAATTGAATCTGACAGTGTCACTGTGATAAAAATTAATAGCCTTATTTTTTTTCTAGCTAGCTTTCTTTTTCTTATTGAAATCTCCCAATAATTAATATATCCTATGCAATAAATAAAAAATATAATATTGAAACAAAATATTAATATCCATATTAATATCGTAATGAATAGTATGACAGCTAGGTCAGGTCATCCGTATAAAATATTATGTCTAATTTTGCACCTATATAAATATCATCAATTTTTAATTTAATTAATCCACTTTCTGTATATTTCTAGCTTATTTGCATAATTTATCTACATAACTTTTTATTAAACTCCCCTTGCCACGAGTCGAAACTTATAGAGTTCTACGCTATCTAAGCGTCAAAATCTGAAACTAATTTTTGTAGGAGTATCATAGTATCGATTGCTGGCGCGAGTTAAGGAATGTCGCGATGTCGTGACATCGGGTATTATTAGCATACTATCGTGATCGCAACAATTTCATATTTAATGTCACGTGAAAATGGGCTAAAGTGTCGGTTGTCATAAAGGCTCGCACGATTGTTTCGTTATTTATTCGCAATTGGGCCTCGTTATAATAACTGTAAGTGAATGTACATGCCTGTTGCGTGGGTGCGTGCGTGTGCGTGATGTGCGTGGATAACGTGAGAGAGAAACATCGCGATGTCTAATTATTATTAATGGAAAGCGGGAAAACGTCTATGTGTAGATTGTGTAAATTACGAAATAGGGTTTATCAAATTGTTGATCGTAGGTGTGTTTACAAGGGTTATATAATATATATAAATATATATATGAATATATATAAATATATCTAAAGCGTAAGTTGGAAGTAAGAAAGAAAATAAAAAATCAAATCGCAATTAAATCGGCCTTTCGCGCGTTACGGCGGATAATGCGAGACTCTATGGCTCAACATTATCAACGAGTTCTGTTGCTCGATCATTGTTGACTATCGTTTTGCTCATTGTTATAGTTGCCATCGCTTTTTGAAGATTGAATCGACTATCCTCCACCCCATTTTCGTCCTTCTCATGACGAAAAAATTTGAGATAGTTGAAAAATTATAAATATCATATTAATAGCGCTATATTGTATAATATATTGACAATTGAGGAAAAAAAACAACTCCAAAACGCGTCCATTTTGGTTCGTAACGATTTATAATGCTAACTTAAGCATTAAGCGGTTCGAACAATGCACGAACGGAGAACAGTAAAATTAGTGCTGTATAAGCAGAATTTTAACCCTTCAACTGCATATATAATCTTATATTTTGAGAAGTTTGAAAATCGAAAATTTAACAAAAATAATATTAATTTATTTAACACTTTATCGTAATAAATTAAATTCATTATCAGACAAAATTAGGCGAGCTTTAGTCTGTGCACCTTCATACGTAAAATAATGATAAAAAAAATCGATAAAATGTCTAATAAAATGCGAGAAAAACAATTCCATTCGAGATACATTTGAAAGTATTCACACAGTTAAAGGGTTGAGACGAAAAGAACGACGCCCGCATGTTGCGTCGCGAATTAACATATCATTTAACAATTCGAGCATAGTTTCGTAATCTTTTACTTACATATCGGCGAATCTCCGTGCGCTTTGACCGTTCTCGTGGACCTTTTATCGCTCCAATTCGTCGACGAACGTCGCGTGAACGCTTAAAAGTATCGGCACTTTTAAGTGTCCCTACGCACATATCACTCCGAGACAGTACTTACTTCGTCGTGTCTAAAACAATGTAAAAAGTGCTTTTAGTGCGATTGAAGTTGAGGCGATAGCGAAATCGTACGTATCGATCGACCTTTCGGAGCTCGATCGCGCCGACTCTTTCAGGACGAGAGAACTGATCGGCGATTCGAAAAGGACGGCTAGCCTTTAAGAGGGACGACGCAACACTGTCCTCGAGTGGCCTGACCTTAATATATTTTGCACTATGTATACATAGATATACAGAATGGCGACCTATCCCCCTAATCATATCCCTATTGTGAATATTATCATCTTCGACCATCTCCCTCATCATCTCCCTCCCGACTCTCGTCCACCTCAAACCGAAAAACCGTTTAGCAACGGCGGCGCATTGCACACTGTACAATAATCTCACACGCGCGTGCATATGTTATATATATATACATGATATACATACGGTTAATATGCATACCTGTGCGTCGATGTAATTAATTACTGTGCCCCCATAATACCAAGTATGAAACGCAACTTGTACCAAGCCAAGCCACGACTTATCGACATATTGTCGCCCCAATGGAGGTATATATATATTATATATAGTCGAATAAAGAGACGATTAATGTATGTCGTAATTGCCATCTTCATTTTACATTCCATCTCTGAATTGCCAGAAAGAAAAAAAATCCATGAATTTATTATTACACCGATGTAAAATAAGCGGTAAAGAGACTCTTCATTGTAATTCGACCATTTTCTAAAATTTCAAATATCTCAAAATGGCGTTTTATTAATTTTGCAATAATAATTCATAATTTATTAGACTAATTTTGCGGCGGATCGACATCTCATCGAAAGAATTAATATCTCGCGTAAAGCTATTATCCGGAAGATTGATAGAAGTAATCGATATCTCCCGCGCGAGAGGCAAGCTACGGCATTACTATGTCATTACAAGCACTAGGCAATACGTTCATTACGTTATCGTTGATTACATGACGTTAATCGTGTAGGGAATAAATAATCCGCAATCGTCAAGGGATCCATTTACCAGTCGATCAAAATTCCGCAGCGCACGGACGCATATAGGCATACATTGATGCGGTACCCATATAAAGTGTATATGCCACACAATGTGATTATGGTTGATAATTATTCGATTTAATGAGCTGCTAGAATTGCCAAAATAGCGTTTCAATGCATTCGCGACATTGCCGTTGAATTATCGTCAGGGGAAGATAAATAACAGATAAGCCTTCGTGCAAGATAAAACTCTCTTCTAAGAGAAAGGTAATATTAACGATTTTTACAAAAAATAACGTGAAACATGATTACATTTTATGTCTATCAAAGCTCATAATCTAAGTGATAGTATTATGATGTCCTTATTAGTTATAGATAGCACATAAATTTCTCATGTATAATCAAGGTAGGTAGACAACTAAGAGCAGTCGCTCGAGTCATAATAAAAAATGCAATCTGCAATAATAAGAGCAAGAAAACTAATCGTCACAAATATAAATTTGGATTCAAACTGTCATTTAAGTAAATAAACATTTGACATGGAATAATTTAGCAAAGAATTTATCTTTGAAAAAAGTATTAATTTACATAAAATTGCAAATGTATTTGCAAGCTCATCTTAAATGTCTAATATATTTTGTGTTTATATATAATATCATTAAAGCAAGACAAAAAAAATTCTCGTTTTCTTATTCATAATATAGTAATTAAATTACAATGTTGCATACGATTATTGATACACGTTATTGATTACGAGGATGACTGCCTTTCAATTGTAGTATACGTCCGTGTAGTCGAACTTTTAATTGTACAAACAATTTATAACACAGAGATGCTAATATCACTTGCATGCGCATACTCGCGCACGTCCTGCGTATTCAATTTCGATCGGGATTACAATTTCGAATATGACTCTCGTAATTGCGGGTACTAATTAATGTCTATTATGAGAATTAATTGGAACGTGACTCCGTGTTGCATATTTTAATACAAGCGATTACGCACTAGCGTATCGCAAAATTTCATGCCTTCTCCGTACAAACAAAAGAAAACTCTTACGTGATAAACAATACACAATATACAGGGTAACCATTGGAAAGGTGTCTAAGGTAAATTGCTATAACTTTTTAACGAATGGACAGAACAAAATGAATTAAACATTATTTTGTAGAGGAAATCCATCACTTTTATTATGTATAATATAAAAAAAGTATATAATAATTAAATAATTAAATAATTAAAATAAACATTATAAAAAATGCTACAAATCTTTCTAGGCGCTCAGTAATAAATATTTTCGAAATTTGTTATCTACATCAAAATCGGCACATTTTTAACATGACTGAGAAAATACCCTGAATATATTTCAAATATTCTGTTTCAGCTTATCAATATTTTCCAATGGGCAACATTTTGAAAATATTTATCACTGAACGCCTAGATAAATTTTTCTTAGCATTTTTATCATATTTAGTTTAATTAATTAATTATTATATATTTCTTTTATACTATATGGAATAAAATTGACGAGTTTTCTCTACAAAATAACATTTGATTTCATTCTGTTTATTTGTTGCAAAGTAATAGTAATTTACTTTAAACACCTTTCTCCAATGTCACTCTGTTTAAAACGTGATGATCGATTATAATCTTCGTCATATATATTTCTTGTTTATTATCCTGCAATCCTATTTACTTTTAATTTAACTAATATAAAATTATACTATATCTAACACTCATATATAAAATCACACGTAGCTATTTCATCAACATTTTAATGCGTTCTTTTACGTTCAATATAGACTATAATAATCATAACGAGTAATATTTTATCTGCATAAATTCTCTTTGACTTGATTAAACTAATTACTTAATTTTTATACAAACATGTATATACAGACATCTCCCTTTTTCTTTTTCTCATATTACAATATTAAAATACTTCAGCTAAAATAATAAAATATAATTTTCAATTTTTTATTGTATCAAAAATATAGATCAATATATTATCCTTATATTATATTAAAAATTTGTACCTACTGCAAATCAATCAATAAAATCACAAATTAATTTTAAAAATTAATAACTATAAATTAAAGATACAAATACTTGATGGAAGACGCAGATATTTTATTTTTGACTCTAGGCTAAAGGTTAATGTAGTTCAAAATGAAGGGCGTAAGCGTAATGCGAGACGGGCAACAGATCGTTCGCTCGTTACGTCCGAGCGAGCTTTCGAGCGAGCTTTCGGGCTTAGCGCGCAATGACCAAGTAAATTGCAGGTGCAGCGTACCTGCGGGTCCTCAATGATTATTCAATTTAATGAGCTATTGTAGACGCCTCCTGGAACGTGACGTTTACACCGCAACGGGTTTCCGTGCCGCGAACGATCGGCCGTTCATGCTCAACGAGTTCGCGGATCGCGCTTCACTCCTCCTTCCTGTCTATCCTGTTTCGCGCCTCTGCGAACACGCCTGATCGTTCGCGTGTACATACGCGCGCTTAGCACGCGGATTTGCGACGCGACACCTCCAGCTGGAATTTCGATGCCGTGACGAGCGCGCAACGCGAACCCATTGATAATTAGTAGACACTTCGAGGCGAATTAATCCGCTACGAAACGACGAGCTCGGCGCGGTCGGTCATTAATTAAGGACACGCTGCGCGGGGACGGTAAATCTACGCGGCATTCATTACACAGCGGGATACGTGCGCGTGTGCGAAATACACGGACTTTGCGCGGAAATTTACACGGCGGCCTCCAATTTGTCGGGACCTTTTAGTTTGCAATTTCAAATATCTCGATAATCAGGTCTCGAGCTAAGTTATCGTTTAAGCGAGGTCCACTTCAAATTAATTGAACAACAAAGTTCCGTTATATACCTGTCTACGCTTTCGAAGCTTAAGTCCGTAAAATCCTTTAAGCTTCAATATTAAATAGCTCGTCAAATTAAGCCATCCTGCAAATTCCTGTCAAGAAAATGTCCGATTACTATTTTGTTAGAAAATATTTATTCACTGCCGATCCCTTACTGACATTTTTGGAATGTCACTGAAATAACGCATCTTCTCTACTTCGACTCGTCAAAATGTGCGTGGTTGAAGAAAAGAAATGTTCAAGAACAACCTGATATGACCTTACTCGATCTACGTGAGCTATCGGCCGACATACATAATCAAAAGTGAGTCCGATCCTACAACCTAAACTATTCTCCACCTTCCAAGACCTCCCTTTATTCGATTCACCGACGAATCGAACGTACATGTCCAGACAGACGGCGAGAGTGAGCCGCAGGATCTACCGTTTTACGTACATGCCGGTCTCGTTCTGAGGCGAGTCACGAACGGACCGGATGGGCCGTAGTTCGGGCTCCTTCGAGTAGTCGGCAGAAAAAGAGTTGCCTCGTTAATCCAGATCGGCGAGAAAACGCCTGGAAGAACGAGTCTCGTGGCGGGGATGGCGAGTACGAATCGCGAGGCGAATGCCGAAGAAAGGACGAAAGGAGGGCCTTTCGAACATCGATGACGGTGAACGGGCAGCGGGAGAGGTATTAAAAGGAACGGAAGAGAGGGTAAAAGGTAGAGAGTAGAACCGGAGGGGGAAGGGGAAGCAGATTAGAGAGGGTGGATGCCGAGAGAGGACGAAGTAGCGGGGAAAGGATGACGGGCGGTCTGATATTGTAAGTGGCTGCAAATCCTTTATAACTGAGAGAGAACTCTCGCGGGCGAGAGCGGGGCGAGCTTGGAATTTTTGATGTAGTAGCGGGCAGATATGAATATCGGAAAGTTTCCAAAGGAATTCCGCACAGGGTCGCGGAACGGACGGGGGTTGCGACGGGATCGAAGGGCGGCGGAGTGGAGGAAGCCAACGGAGGGCAGAGATGATGCTGCACACGCTGCCGCGCCCGGAACACGGCGGTAACTTTGAGAAATTGCTGAGAAACCGATAAACTTCGCGACGGACAAACAAGGATTCGAACGGATACACGGATTCCGATACCAAAGCGATGCCACGCGTGTATCGTTTCGGACTACTGGAACAGAGTTTTATGATTGCGGTTAAAGTTTAATTTTGAAAAGTCTCTTACACTCAAAAAAATGATCTTGCAATAATAGCTAAAATTTTCTAGGTGTAAAAAATTAACTAAAACAGATAAATGATTAGCAACTGTTGTGATATTGCATATGTAATTACTTAATCAGTTTAGATGACAGAAACAGAATATATATCTGTATTGTTTGTGAACTTTAAAAAGAAAGTTTCTCTAAAGCGCTTATCTATATAAGATCAATCACGTGTTAGATCATGCAATGAATAACATTTAGCAATGGTACCTAAATTTTTCAGAAGCTATTGCTAGAACATTACTGCTATAAATTCTATATGTGACAAACAATGTTTTCACAGATACGAAAAATAGCGATACATTCTTGTTGCGATATCTAGAAATCTAACTACATCAGCGAAATATTTTTTTGAGTGTAGTATCTTCAAAAATATATATAGTATAAATATTGAATGTAATGACATAATTTTTTCTAATAGTCTAAGGATTCTTATGTTTAGATTTTTTAATCGTATTTTATATGATAACAATTTTATATTTTCAGGGAAATAAGAATTGTCATAAAACGTAAGTGCATATTTATATTGAATACTGATTTTAGAAATTATGTAAATTTCTTGTTTTTTCTTTAGTTACGTATTTATAAACAAATAAGTGAGATCGGAAATCATTGATTATAAATAAAAGAAGACTTTAATTATTATTTCAACATTAATTAATGTAGGCATTGAACTTATTCCTTCTGTTTGTAATTAATAAATTGAATGGCCATTTATTTTATTGTTTTCGCTATAAAAAATTATTCATATAAATATTTACACAAATGTATTTTCCATTTTAATATTTGTAGTTAAAGTAAATTTTTAATAACGTTTGTGATGTTTTAATAATCTTTCTATTAAAAGTATTTAATCATAATTTTGCAAATGATTTCTCGCAAGATATATTATCATCATCGCGGATGTATCAGACGGTCTTGAAATACTTTGTCGGTATATTGAAGAAGTTTGCCCTAAGGATGTAATCAACTCTTATCTCTTCTATTCACTTGTATGCGCATCGACGGAATAAAGGAAAACTTTGACGCCACCAATTATGCGTGTAAACCGGTATTATTTCAATAATATTCCTGCGAACGTCAACGTAAAGTCTTGCCAATCATTTTCGAGCTTGATGCTAATGAGTAGAAACATAATTATACAAAACAAATATTTAAATATTTGATCTTTAATTTCTTTTCTTATGTAAATCAATAATTTAATTTAGCTGAAGATAAATTCTGTTAAAACGCATAAGAGCAATAATTCCCCCCGATAAAAGTAGAAGATAAGGAAAATATCTTTTTTAAAATAAACATTGAAAATATGATATTTCTTAAAATGTATGAACGATATAAAAATAAAGATATCCAAATCAATAAATTCCTCGTCAAGTAAACATGTTGTGAGGAGAACTTCCAATATGATCGCCAGATATAATTCAATGTCCTATGTGTTCCAGGGCCGAGCAGAGGCCCTGTCTATCGATATCATTGTAAATGGATATCCATAGAGACGATCGCATCAAAGATGACCCGGACACGAAGTAATTTTCCGGAATTCAAGCTGACGTACAAGCTCGGAGAGCAAGACCGACCCTTTAAAGGTACACGATCGCTTTATGAACAACAATTTTAGAACGTAAAGTTTCTTTGTGCGTGATTAATAATACCGAAACCGTAGTACAAAAATCACATTAGATATGAAATTGTTATACCATTCTGTTCTGATAGTATAATCTTTCTAACGACAAAAATAGCTTCCTTACGTTTCGAACAAAAATATAGATCCGAGTATCCACAGAGAAGCAAAGAGCATCAAGTTTATCCATTTATCGGATTGGAATTTTAATTTTCGTCGATATGTCATCTATTTCTGTTTAAACTATATTTTGCTACATTTCTCTATGCGGCAAAACAAGAATTCATTTTAGAATTAGAACTGGAATCGTTCTTTTATTTGTTCACAAATTTAATTGCCATACCAGAAATATTTAAACTAAAAATATTATAAATGTATAAAAATGTGTAAAATATAAAATATCAAAAAATAATCCAGACTTCTCAATGTATGTATTCATTAAATTTTACACACAGAGTGTGCCAAACCAATCATATCGCCTATTAATATAACAGCTTTTAAGATTATTTGAAAATCTTTATGCCAAAATATCGAGGCTGCAGTAATTTTTAAATAAGAAATGTTTAAAATATTAAAAATTGAGCAATTAAATCGTCAAAAATTCACGCGCTCAGACTCGTCGTATATATTGATTATGTACATATATATTATATCCCAAAAAATCTTAGAAATTTATTATTAATGGTTGATACGTTTACGAATTAATCTGCGACTCCTTGTATATTATACATTATATTACATTATTTTGAAACCTACATATAAAAAGCCCCCCCTGTATTTTCTTAATGATGTTAAAAAAGCTTAGCTTACAAAAGACGGCTTCGCTATATTAAGTTCGCTTCTATACGATCGCTAAAAAAAAGTTCGCATTTTGTGCAATAAATTACTTACCGTATCGTTGCTCTGCTGTTGCCCGATGCCTCCTAGGCCCCCTCCTCCTCTTTTTAGCGATTTTTCGAGGCACTCACACTCACTCACACGCGTTCGCGGCGCACGCCTTGCTCGCGTGCGTACCCGAATACGAAAATCGCGCGATACTTTAAACGACATTCCCGGCGTCGCAGGCGAATCGAACCGAATTGTCCAAACTGCGACGTTACGCGCGAATCCCGTCCGCGTTTCAGACGACCGTATTTACCAATTGAGGCACGATTTTCTCAAAACAGAGGGCAAAACGTAAGCTCGAAGAAGATAAGGTGCGATTAGTCATGGAATCAACCGACTAGATACCGGGCATTTCATCAGCATTTCGGTGCCAAACCGACGGAACTGTCGACCAAGTCGCTGGGTTAACTTGTAGGCCGTCGATCATATGTTTCATAGTTGCAATTAAGCAACCCCATGCTTTCCGGCATGACATATGTTAGCACGTCTGACAGTGAAGATGCCTTTTTGTAGTCGGAATTTCATGATAAAAATCGAACCTTTTCTCCCCCGAGCCGAGCCCAAAGTTGAAAAGAAAAAAATCCCTCAAAGAGAGATCGTGTTCGATCGTGTCTCAATATTTATCATTCGGCGGAAATGCGTTCGTTCATATGATTCGCTAGATTACGGCGTTTCGTACTCGCGCGAAACTATCACGGCACTCCCGGCATAACGACACTCCCGAATTCCCGACGCGCACTTTATTATATTACGAAATTATGACGATTCGCAGCACGACACCAAAATTTATCTGTAAAACAGAAATACATTTACATTAGAACAGAATTTTTAAATCAATACTAAAGATCGCAAAGAAATTAAAATATTACATATAAGTTTTGCTAATATAAAACCGAAGCTATATTCATTGGCATATTGGTTATAAAAAATATAAATATTTTGTCTTCTACGATACCATGTCTGTAAGTGAACAAATAAAATTTTGTACAGGATCCAACATTTTACAATAGGATCCTACAGAAACCTATAGATATATAAATTATAGCTAATTAGCTAATATATATATATAGCTAATTAGTAGCCTAGAGAGCATAATATTATTTGAATATTCTAAACTCTCTTAGGAACACAAAACTGTATAAAACTGTATATAACTTTTATTAAATAAGAATAATATAAAACTAAAAATCAAGCTGTAGTGCTAAACAATTAAATTGCAAATTTTTCCGTTTTTTCGATATTTGCGATCACTATTTTCTTCATAAAACGAGTTTATGTCATTCATCGTTATAAACTCAAGCATCGGATATGCACGACACCCAGCCAAGCTGGCATAACCGCGCGTGTATATAATTGCACACGACGTCGATGCTTAAAGCGGAATAATCCTGGCTTCATATTTCGTGTTTCCCCTTTCTCTCGTGTCTGGCGCGGTAACGTTGATGAAACTTTTTATATTTTATCTAACGGCTCGCCGTAAGAGGATGTGCAGTGTACGATGACATACTCAATTGTACTCGGATAAAAATTTCAACGTAGTCGAGCGTGCGCGTTTCATAACATTAACCGAAATTATTTGAACGGCCTACAATTTGTGGCCATTTAGACAACAATTTTAAGTGTGCTATGCGAAGTTTAATTAAATAATATAATGTAAAAAAAAGCTAACTGCGGATAATGTTTTTATAATAAATAAAATAAGACTTGGAACGAAGAATCGTTGTTATCTCACAAGTGTAAAATCATATTTCATTCTTAATATTTATTACCGTACTTACGGTACTTACGGTCCATGATCTGTTCCGTATACTAAGCATAGAGGTCGGTATTTATCGGTGCAAGGTTGTTGCAGGTATTATGGGCACGGTGCACGTACCTGAAGACGAGCCCGGGTAAGGTAAAGAGGAGCGAAGCAAGCTTCGCGCCCTATCGCGAATCTTACCGCGCGTGTAAACTCATAAAGCGTGAAGCACGGTAACCAGACCGGCGTCGTGACGTACCTTAAGACCTCGTAGAGTAAAGGGTAATAATGTGTCGCGCCTCATCGTTTTTACACCCGATTGTGCTTTGAATTGTCGACGTTTAATTCAAATTTTAATTTAAAAAGTTGCGATTAATCGAGTAAATATAACACTAAAATAGATTTGCGATAACGCTAAGAATTTCGTAAAAACTTACGATATGACAGAAATTCCGCATTCTCAAAATAATTTTTAATCAATCGGTTTGCCATGGCAAACGCGTTCCATGCGTTGCAGCGATCGTCGATACGAAAGGCGGCAGCCCGCTGATTACGGCCGCGTTTCAAATTTTAGGTTGGCGCGGAGGAGGTGGAGGCATACATAGCGCGGAATACATATTATGCAAATATGTTTGCGCTGCCTCACGTCGTGAAATAATGTCGGCGGTCGCTGGACGGTGGTCAGCCCAGTGGCCGAGTGCCGATAGCGTTATTATATTATTGCGCTAATGTTATTGCTGTGTGTTATGCACGGAGCCCAATTAATATAATGCGGACGAGCGGACCGCTGTTTGATCGGATTTGCACGGGCCTTTGATGCGGCATCCTGCCTGAAATCGGCCGCTCGATGATAAAATTGATTAAATGTCGCCTGTCCTGGCGACGGAGTGGCACACTCATCGTAAACGTATTGCTAAAGATGCATCACTGACAGAAGTGTAATACGCGCGTATCACAGCGCGTCTTGCAAGCGTGAAATCAAAATCATAAAGTGCTTTGGCTAGCTTTAACTGCTGCAGTTAGAAAGCTCGATATTACCATTATTATATCTAACATGTATATTAAATTTCGCACTTTGCCTTATCTCAGAATCATATATTGTAAAGTGATATTTAGCTTTTATAAAGAAGATTTCATTATATCTTGCATCAATTAGCTCGTTTGTTTCTACAAAATCACATCTTATTTTAACCTACAATTTTTTAATACGCAGCAACGAATTATATTCGTGAATATTTATATTAATATTCTGACAAAACGTTAATATTTCATTAACGAAAGCGCAATATCGAGAAGAGAAGGGGAGATCGTTTTCAACCGTTAGTCGAGACGACGACTCGCGAACTTCAGGAATGCTTCTCTGCAAGTGAGACTTGTAAAACGACATAAAAAATCTGAGCCGGAAGTTCGTCTGTTTCCAAAGTGGAGCAGGGAGAAAATATTTCACGAGTCCGCGGATTTTCCTCGATGGCGCCATTACATCACGCAAACTTCAGAGATCGAACACGTCGAACTTTGAATAACAAGCCTGCTGCTAATGAGCGCTGTTCATTGTGCTCAGAATGCGTTACTCGCGCGCATAGAGAGAGATAGATAGATAGATAGATAGATAGATAGAAAGAGAGAGAGAAAGAGAGAGAGAGAAGAGAACAGGAGTGAGAGATCCCTGAACGATATTAAATATTTGATCAATATCCGATCGTGCGACACGTTGGCCAACCGCCGCCGCACGCCCGCGATCGTTTATCCGATTACTTTGCAATCGGTTTTATCCCCAAATGGAATCGAAGATCGCTACGACAAGTCGGCGATTAAAAGCTCGCCCGCTCGTGCGTGCGAGCGTATTAAAACTCGCAAACCGATAAGCGAGTCTCGCATCGCCGGTTGTCTTTTAATTAACGAGTCGGTATTCTATTCGCAAAAAATCCTAGCCGCGAGTACGTTTTTTGTCGGCATTATGTTTGTTTTTATTACGTCTTTTAATTGTTCCGTAAATTCGCCGCTTTAATTGGACGCGATCCTACACCTTTCTTAACCTTTGCTTCAGAAATAAAACTTAGCGATATCGTTTATTGGCATTCTATATAAAATAAGAGCATCGACAATCAAAATAACTTCAATTAAATAGCAGTAATCATTTATTCAATTCATCATTATTACAAAGCTTAAATCGTCCTGGCACAATTTTCAGCGCAGATCTCATATGCATCACTAATGATCATAATTCAAACAAATCCGTCGAGCGCGAAGAAACGCCAAGTTCCTAACGAGCTCGTGTCTTTTAATGATTTTAAAACAGTGCGTGCATTCACAGAGGGATAATCAGAAGACGGCATTGTGCATCATAGAATTTTGTCGGAAATCCCTTTTTTCCGCCGCGTTCTCGATTTTTCGTCGTCGATTCAGACTCACGCGACTTACGATTAACATTCGAGCATTCGCGATATCCGCAGTGAGCCTCTCGTTGCTTGTAATCCTCCTCTCTCTCATTCATGGCAAAACGGTGTTTGCCGAGGACAACGACGGCGACGTTGGCGTCGAGACTGGTGCGCGACAGGTAGCAGGAAGAGAACGAGCGAGCGGTGGGAGAGGGATGATGCGGGGGGACAAAGACAAGCTCGCGCGACGGGTGGGTGTGCGCGGGTTTTAATTATTTCCACGAGATGAGATTTCGCCACGGCGACTAGTATTGAGCGTTAGTCCGGTGTAAATTCCGGGATCCCGGGCTAATCGGCATAATTCCACGGAATCCGTAATGGACTTTGGGAATGGGCGCCGGGTAGGACACCGGACCGGTAACGTCCACCCCTGCCACCACGAACAACCCCCTCTCGACAGGGCCGTTTTATCCATTGCACAGTAGATATTTACGTACCGACTTGCGACGCGTTTTACGTCTACGAAAAATTATTCCCAAAAAAGGAACAATGCGAGAAACAATTGCGAGAAAAAAAATCAAAGTTTAATTAACGTGATGTTATATAATAATTAATTAATCTCGATTCCAAATGTTAAAAATATATTTTTAAATTACTGCAAAACAAGTTATTTATTTTTAAGAAAAATCTAAATTAATGAATTGTATATATATATATATATATATATATATATATATATAAGAAAATATTAATATATTTAACGTAAGATATGAAGTAAAACCTTTTTAAAAAGAGTATCTAAGGCTGAAGATCTTAAAGCGGCCCTGACTGTTAAGGTTCTCTCTCCCTCAGTATTTCTCTTCTCAACTCGCCGTGTCTCTTTTCTAGCTCTTTCAATATCCTGTTTGTGTGTTTGTGTATACGTGTTTTTGTGTATGTGCGTGCCACTCTCTCTCTTCGCTTGGTACGGCAAATTAGATCTTCCCGCTATCCGCTGACCAACTGTAAAGAGCTTAATGCAATAGATTCGCCAACTGTCCAGAAAATCTAACCAAGCGCGATCGAGTTTCGTCCCGACCATTATATCTCGCTGCGGATGCAGACTCCTTCGTGCATCGTAAACCTCCTGGCGCGTTACGTATTAGCGAAATGTCCGCTTATCCGCGTTGAAAATGTTTAAATATTTATGGTTTAAAAAGGAGATAAAACTTCAGAATAAACTTCAAATATCAATTATTATACGTATTTAATATCTATCTTTTGTAATATTAAAACAACAATTTTCGCCAGCTTGAATTAGCTGTTTTCAAAAAGTCAACTGTTAATCAAAATAGCGTACATCAATTAAAAATATTGCATATTGCGGAAATCTATTTGAAACTATTTTATTTATACATTGCATTATATTTAAATTCATATTTTAGATTTTTATATTTTTTAAATAGAGATTTTTTATCGTAATAAATAATTTTAATAATTTACAAAAGACAGCGCCGCATTTAGCATATTAAGCTCGCCTCTCTATCATCGCTAAAGAAATCCATATTTTTTTTGCTATAAATTACTTACCACAATGTTGCTTCGACGTCACCTGATGCCCTCTGAGTCTCCTCCTTCGATCGTCCTTCGTGGCACTCACACGCGTTCGCGATACGATTACGCACGCATTGCTCGCGTACGTACGCGAATACGGAAAAATCGCGCAGCACTTTGAACGGAATTCCTAACGAAACAAAATTATACGAATCACGGTGGAATGAATACGACTAGTTACCAGCAGCGAAATAGCGTAAAAGCTTATCTGTAAAACAAAAATACCATTTACATTGCAACAGCGGTCAAAGCAAAAGTATAGGTTACTTTTATCATTCATAATAACAAATAAATATTTCTTTCCTTTCCAAATTAATCCAATAATAGATTGATTGGTTATGAAGTTATGCAACAAGCGCAAGAAAGTTCGTACATAACGTGTGGCATATTCGCCTTACAATTAATAAAACGCTACCGCATGTAAATACTGTGTAATTGTGAAAGAAAGGAGATACAAAATATAATTTCTGCAAAGAAATATTAAATATAGTTTACCTTTAAAACTACCGCGTTCCGCGACCGTCCGACCACACATACTGACTCCGAAGTTTATTCTTTTTACTTTTACTCTATTTACTTTTCCTACTTATTACTATTCTACTACGGAATTTCCCCCACCCGCGGGGATTGGAATTTCTCAGTCACAAAAGCAAAACATCACGCGTCACGCATTTCAGCTTAGTTACAATACTTCAAACTTTATTATTGGTCGAAATTTCAATGTCAATAACGCGGGAACCGAGCAATGAGAAAAGGAAGAGGAAAAACAAACAAAACAAAACAGCAATTTACCCACGAACAATTTTCTCTATAAGATTTTCTCATATAATATATATTCTTACCGAGTTCGCAATTGTATGAGACGCGTAATTCGCTAAATAAAAACTGTTATAACTGAATTATTATTAATAAAACAATTATTAATAAAAAATTCTTATCGAGTATGCTTCTTTGCACAAACCTTCAGGCAAACCTCATGGCACAGAGAATCTCGTTAACAGAGAATCGTACATCATACGATATATAGGATTTGATTATATTCCGCAAACAATTAACAAATCATTTGCACTAAGCTTATTGGCATTAATCAGCGAGTATGGCACATTATCGTTGCGTATAACGTAAACGGTTAACCTGTTTACTCATTAAACCATTTGAGTCGCTCAATCTCTCGCTCATTTCTCCAATCATCGATAAATTATTGAAAAATATGCAGAATTATTATTAACGAATAACATTATTTAAACGATGTTCTTGTTATCGTTTTTCGAAGATATTTGAAAGATATCTGATTTAAGTATATTTGTAAGTGTTACAAAAAAAGGTAACAATTAAATTTCTCACTTTTATAGACGTGTAAATGACAATTACAATCGACTGGTATATAAAAATACTTTTCAGACTTGTTAATCGAGTTATCACAACCTCGCCAAACCTGTTCGGTCATATCAGCAATTAATAACGCGAGTTTTTCTCGTCAAATAAAAAGCTATTTTTCTAAAGATTTTAACCTCATCTCTTTGTGAAGAGATTATAAACGTGATTTTCCATAGCATTGCGGTAATTAATCCGAAATCTCGTTCAACCGCAAAAATCTATTAAAATTAAAACGTGTATAACTTATAAATTTAACTGTGAGATGTTCAAGAACGATCTGTTGCGGGCGATGCCTATATCTCAAACGTCCCATTAACTATATACACGATTACAGGGGATTACATGCAGGATGCATAGAGAGGGAGAGCGATATCCTGCGAATAATTCGATGTCGCATTACTACTGTTCCACCTGTGCGTTGCTCGTAGTCGAATCGCTACAGGCACATAACAGATGGTCTAGCTTTAGATATTTTAGACATATACATTGTTTATCAAAGAAATCAACGCATCTCGATAAAACAATTTGACTTAACAAAATATCAGTCTGTAACATTTAAGACATAGATTTAATTTAAATAAATGACTTTTGTACTTTGATATTATTATCATTTCTTTAACTCCTCATTAATATAGCATACGCAGTTTGAAATGCGTTGATTCTTTTATAAACAACATATATAATCATTTGCAAAACATGTCATTTGTTGAAAAAAATATAAAAATAATTTCAATTAAAAAAAAATTAGTTTTAAGTATTGTACAGATTTAGAGTCTTATGTACTTTCTAAATATTGTTAAAGATCGTAACTTTTTAGGAATTAACGCGCATATTTCTTTAAATAATAATTTTGAACATTTATACGTTCGCCGCAATAAACGCGTGGCTGTATTTCAAGCAAATGTGAATTATTTCCGAACGAATAGGCAGGCGCGCCGCAGCGAAGAAGTACGAGAGAGATAGCCGAAGACTTGGACAAGCAGCCGACTTGGACAGTTCGACCGGTGGCGTTCGATGCTAATGAAATTCCGCCGCTCGCTTTCATAGATTGTGCAGTCGGCCGAAGTGAGTGCTGGTTTAGCGTGAGCGCGGACGCCAATGAATGGCCGCACCGGGACCATCAGAATAAACGGTAAAACTGCCTCGAAAGCACCACGTGTGCGCGCAAAGAAGCAGAAATTAATAGCGAGAGTTTCATTCTCTCTCATTCGAAAATATTGGAAATGTATTTTCTACAATTGTAGATGTCAACGACATACTTTGTACCTATTATACAAAATAAGATTTTTATAACGATTGCGTATTTGTAAAATTATCTTCTCATTTTAGCGAAATTGTTGATAAACACGAAAATACAATAGTAAAATAACTTAATAGCGACGAAAATAGCATGAGACAATTATCTTACTAACGCAACTAAATATAAACGGGTTTCACGGGAAGATTTCCAACGAACAAGGGTATTTCTGCAAAGTGCAGAATGATGTAGATTCCACGGTGTTTTCAACAAAAACGTAACTTTGATAACTCGAGTTTGCTCGCGATGGTGTCGGGGCGAATTGCGGAAGCTAATGAAAGAGATCGATGATATATATGCGCGGAGTCAATAAGGGAGAGCGCGAGGAGTGCGCGTCGATTCGATCGACAACCGAGTCGAAGTTTTAACCGGAAGAATGAAAGGAACTGACGGAAAGAATCGTAGGATTTAATAAACATTCCCGGATGGTAATCGGCCGCCGGCAGTAGCCGGGTCTCTTTCTCTCTGTTCCGCGAACAGTTTTCCAGGGCGAACTCAGATTCCAGGGTAGATTAAACCCGCCGGAGATATGCCGCCGTCGTCGTCGATAAGTGGCTTTAACTTTCAGAAGCTGTTCATAGTTCAGTGCGTGCGTAATGAAGATTCGCAAGAAAGTCGAGCAAGGAACGAAATCACGGAGGACGGAGTCACGGCGACGCGCGCGTTCGAGGATAATAAAAGTTCTTTCTTCCAGCCGGATTCGATCAATTATATACAATCTTATTAGTTCGCCGCGCCTTTCTCACGCGTTATCGTCGACGCTTAAAAAAAGGAATCATCTTTGATTTTCTTATTAACAATTTTCCTGCTATTTGCAAAGTTTCATTTTACAGTCACTTAAATTTGTATTGATTAAAAAATTGTGAACAATTTCTGAATAATTTGTTACATCAAGTAGTTTGTTGTTTTCGCTTAATTGCAAATTCAATATAATCAGACTTGTAGCCGCGGAATATTGGTTTTGCATAATGCTGGAAAATGGGACATTTTGAAGCACATAATTATTCATCGTGTCGGGCTTTTAGATAAATTTACTCGGTCTTGAATCCTATTCATTACAATCGTACTATCCGGCATCTTCTCTTAGTCAAAGCGGAATGTTAATGTCCATTTTTAATGATAAATGAAATGCTACACGGACAAAAAATATTATCGTTACTATCTTCCATTTAGTAATGTTTCACGACGTAGATAATTGCATATGCTAACGTCAGGATTCTTTTCCATTGCGCAGACAGAATTTAAATAGCGAGCTAAATTTCGTTTATGAGCTTAAATCATCACCTGTTACCGCTTGAAATTAGCGCAATGCGTCTCGCATTCATTAAATCAACAGGACGATGGGCGTTATACGACCGCCCTTTACATCAAGCCATTTGACATTGAGACCACAGAGGGCTATTAACCATGACATAGCGCGCGATTTCGACAGTCTTGGGACCCGTCCGTCTCCCTCTTGTAAAGGCCTTTGTAGACCAATCGCGTATCCTACGACGGGAAACTACAGGTGGATACAGAGAGTGGGACACGCAACGATTGTCGTGTATGTACGTACGTATATAGCCAAGTCAGACGTTTACACGGTCGCACACGGAGTGAGAGTGACAGCGCGCGACATGTCTTTGACATGTTCTCCGTTTCAGCAAAATGTCCCCTTTGTACACACGCGGATATGATCGGTACGCCGGTTAGAGGAACAGTAATGGACCGGTTAGCGGCTTTGCGAAACAAATCGATCATCGAAAGACGCAGATGTTAAGCGTCGCTTATTTGACACGCAATCGTTTGATCAATCACGCCGGCGTACGCCACTTTGATCGACGAATTTCGAAATGGCAATTATGATTCTTCTCTTTCTGACGTCAATTTTAATTGAAGGGCTTTTATATAGATCAGAAGGCTGGTGTCAATCTTACTTTAAGTTAAAAGCAAATTATCGAGACCGCGAAACAAACTTTACCATGCGAACTGTAGCTGCTACTAAGAATATCTGAAGTATTTGACGTATCTGCGTGGAAATTACGGTATAAAAGTCATTTGTTTTATCATTATTATATTATATATTAAAAGTTAAAGAACGTGAAATAAATCCATTTGTTTAAACGGAGATATATTTCGCAAAGTACCGCCGGTAACTTTGTCGAATTTGGTATTGCATTTGAAATTTAAATTGTACGCGTTATCGAATTTATGTACCGTATCAATATAGATATACATTTTGGCGGGCCTCAATTATAAAAATATTTGTCCATAAATCTATGATATATAATGGAGCGAGGAGAATTTCCGTTTTATTGCAATACCTCTGAAACGTCGTTCGACAAATTTTTCAATGCCGAATCGAAATAGCGATACGGCAACGGATATACAAATCGTGCATTTATATCGAATAAACTGAAAGCAATTTTTATCGGCCACGTAATCGATGATCACTCTCGCTTTGCCAGCGTTGATTACTTAATCCTTCACAAAGCCATAACGATGACAATTGCGTCGCGCATAAATTTTCATTTCAACACAAATTAACATAAAATTAAATTCTCGTTTGATATGCAGTTATTATTTAATCCATATCTTGAATGCAGTCTTTTACAATTACTGTCGATGTTTAATATCATAGATGGTTTATTTCAATTTCATGTTAAACATCACGTTTAAAACATATGACTAGTTATGTATCTTTTAATAACAAAAATAATTACTTCTAGCACTTATTTGTGCGATAAATTTATCGAGAGAGAATAATTTCTTGCCCAGAAATGTCATAGCGTATAAACGTTGCTCGATTCTCTCATACGATTCTGCACGGCCTTTCTTTGACAACATCGAAGAGTGTAAATCATGCTTCTTACAGAACCAAAAGTGCAACGATTTACGGAGTACATATTTCCGATTATTCGTATACGTTATGCACGCAATATCTATAGCGCTGCCAGTAGCGTAGCTCAACCATCGATCAGACCGAAATTTACTTCGTTTCCAATTCACGTAACAGCGGCGACAAAAAAAACGTGAATCTTTTTTAAACTAACAAGTAAAATGTAAAATTGATGAATCCATATTTATCGCGTTGAAAATTGCATCTATCAAAATTACACAGTGTAACGCTTGTATTGAGACCGATAATTAATATTAAATCCTCTTTTGCTATTTTACAATAATTAACTGTAACGTAAACATTTATTAATATTAACATTATACAATACAGCGCGCGTCTATATATTTACCACTTCACAGAAGACACTTCAGATTGGCATAACATTTCCATTATGCTAATGAAGATTTTCCTTTGCAGGATCCTCGTGTCAAGGACAGTTAATCCTCTCAGTCCCATTCATATAGTTATAGACAAAGCTTAGTCGCATGAATGACAAACAACCAATGCCAATGCGGAATCTGCCTACGCCACTGGCATCGCGACGGCCAGTCCTCGACGCTTTCCCACAGCACAGCTAAACCCCGCGTCTGTGTATAATTCACCACTCGGCCGCCGCGTACCAGTGCTACGGGTATATCCATATCCCATTTGTATTCGGCATTACGCGCGCACGGATCGCACGGGAAATCGCGTACCTATTTCCGGCAATATCATATCCGTCATGCGGCCAACGGCCAGCGAGAACGTCGACCGCTACGGTCGCCGACGCCGTCACCGTGCGCGCGAATTCCGCGCGATTGTGCGCGCTGCCGAACGTGACGGAAAACACCTGGTCTGATCGCGAGGGAAACGCGGGGGAAAAAGGTGACCGATAGCCGTCCGGCAGGTCTTTTTGCGGTCGGAATCGATGTGTCATTCCGCGATCGACGTTCCGCGAACGACGGCCTCGTAACAAACCGCGCCGCCGCGATCATATGAAAGATATATCAACTATGATTTTGATGAAAATTCTTGTCTTTTACAGTGTGAAGGAATTTTGCACGTTAATTGAACCTCTCAGAAGTTAAACTCGTCGACTTTATGAAATAAAAAATGGAAAAATTTGATAAACATTTATACTAATTATATTTTCTGATATTAAAATTGATGAAACATGGAATTGATCAAATTTAGCTTTTAAGATACCCGATTCTGAGTAAGTAAAAAATTAAACGTGTTACTTTGAATAACGTAATTAAGATTTCTAAATTCTAAATCACAGTTTTTAAATTCAAATCTTGTGCAAATTTAGTTTTCAGGATTTAGATCGATATTAATATTCGTTTAGGAATATTTTTGTTAAATTAAGTTACGGAGACTGTACTAATATTCATGTATAGGTGCACCTTTCATTATCCGTCTTATTGAAAAATAAAATTGGTTAATCTAATATCAACAAATTTGATTGCAGCTGCGCTTGCAAAAATCTTATATAAGAGAGTAAGTTTCATTCATTAGCCATTTTTAGTTTTTAAATAGAAGTAATTAAAATGCTATGGAAGCAGAGTGTCTTTTAATAACTTGTATCTCATTGAATAATTAAGCACAGACGCTACCTGAAGCAAGACGCAATAAATCGGGTACTCGTGAGCGTTAAATAAAGAAGATTTCGCGCTCTGACGTATATCTTCCGGTGTCGCCAAGAATATACAAGCGCGACGAATCGATTCAAACGCAATGATTTATGCAAACGGATAGCGATCGGCGCGGCGTATCGAATTTCGACAGATCGTTCAAGTCAAAGCAAGTATTTTGAGAGACGGACAATTAACGGGTCGATTTCTATGAACCTAACAGTATGTTTCGAACACACGATGTAGCTGATTTCGTCTTTTCAACGACATAAAGCGCGATTGGTTCGCGCGCGCAAGCTTCGATCTGCTGATTACAAAAGCGTCAAAGATACATCGACACGTCTTTGGTGGCAATTCGTGAACCATTGGACCATTGATTAGCTTTCATTAGCGTGCACAGCGTTGTAACGTGCAGAGCTCGATATCGATGTCATCGTAATTCCATATTGTCACGCTGATCGATTTCCAATGTGGCTTGATTGTGCACATTAACAATTTAGGCTAAAACTTTTTTTTAGAAAAGAATTTAGCTCGAGCTTGTCAAATCGTGTAAATTGTTGTGGTATTGAAATATTATTAAGCAATGGTTAAATGGAATGGTTCGAAGAAAAAATAAGATACACGGATCTCATCAAAGGAATGAAAATTTCTCGCATAATATCGGAATTAGCGAAAGTTGTAATTCCTTGGACTTATCGGGGCAACATTATTCATGAATTATGCAGACAATCTTGTAAAGGTTCTAACTATGTAGCGGACGAGTAATTTTAAGTTTTAACGGGGTTGCACCAGGCTACAGCTGGAATAAAGAATGCATGGATTACGTTTCAAACAGAATTTGTACTTCCGGGGACCACGATTAAATTCTCATAAAGCAAAAAATAGTTTGTTAACAATTCTTTGCGGACTAAAGTTTCTATTGCTTCGCTCTTTTTAATAAAATCGCGCCCACTTCTTAATACTCCGCGGTGTGAGATGGATATTTTGTAAAAAATTCGTAATTCAGAAAAGGCAAATCGTAAACTTTGTCTCGCGAGACGCTCATTGCAGCTTTCTTAAGTTACCTACGTACATTGAATTTCCGTAACAGCAATCGCAATTCCTTTCCTATGTCTCGCGCGCGCAATCTTCAGACATGCACTGCGAAAGAAATAAACGCCAATAGCGAGTAACGCCGGTCGTTCGGCGCTATCAGAATTCCATCAGACGAGAGTTTCAGCGGAACAGCAATTCCCGGGTACACGCGATTCTCCAGCCAAAAGGATGCACGCGCGCAAAGAACCACCGCGGGATTACCGATACCGAAGGCTGCATAACGAAGAAGTAGTCGGATATTGGTATCAATAGGACAGATACGGTTTACGTGCGTGTCGCGCGCCCCTCGTCCAATCTCCTTTATGTCCTCTCGGTTTCTCCAACTGCCTTGCCTTGTCAATCGATACCAACACACGTAGACACACGGATGAACATACACACGTGCGCGTATATCCTCCAGCCCACGTAGCTCGTTCTCGACGTCTGATCTCTCGTGCAGAAGTTGCTTACGGCCTCGTCGATCCGACTGTTCTCAAAAGGGCGTAACGTAACGTTCTGTCATCTCGGATCGTGCTCTACGCCCGAATCCGCCATAAATACTCCGAAGGGAAACTTCTTCTTCCCGATCCCTTTTATGTCAGGACTGGAACTCCCGTTGCACTCGTCTCAGGCGGTTACCGTCGCGTGTAAGGGTCGCGTCTTCATGTCGACGGAGACCGCGATGGGGTGACCGGATATCCAACGTTATAGTCTTTGTCCATTGGCATAGTCGAAAACCTTCTCTACTGAAGACGTGTCTTTAGAATCGAGAAACGTAAGCTTTAGCAATTTTTATTATTTTATTATTACTTCAGCAGTGGTATTGCAATCCATGCGATTTTCTACCTGTTTAACCGACTTCTATTTTAACCAATAAGCAAAAAAATATTGAAAAAAGAACTTTTGCACAAGTAATTCTCCTAAAAGTTTTACAGTTGTAACACTTGATGCCTTTAATATCTAAGAGCATAAAAATATGGAAATAGTTTGGAATAGTTTGGAATGTTAATAATAATAAATTGTACACAGCCCAATAAAATTTGCGCGAGAAAATCTATTAAAACTTTATCTTGTCATGTAAAGATAGATTATTCTTGAAAAGTCTCCTTCAATGAAATATTTTGTAAAACTTCATATTACAAGAGTCAATACCTCAATGTTTTTAATTACGATCTGTTTAATTATAAACATTGCCTATCGCGAAAACTGCGAGAAGCAAAAGAAGAAATTTTTCTCTTTAGTTTGTCGACGAGTTCACCGAATAAAGTAACGAACGTCGCGAGTCTCTTTAGGACAGAACTATATTTGCGCAACCATTTCTTCCCATCTTCGGTGTTTATGCTTCTCCGTTTATGCTAACCGTCAGTGTAACCATCGAACTTTAGGTAGCTACTCGTCGTGGCAATCAACGTGCCGTGCTACCTCGATGATGCGTAAGCAAAGCCTTCGGCGAGCGCGGCGCAAACAAGCCGCACGAGTGGGAGTCTCTTTCTGAAGAGCTTCACGACGGTGTAAAACCACCGACGGACGACCCACCGCCGCCACCGGAAGCTCTCCTAGACTGATCAGAAACGCGCGGTGAGTGCTCGCCCCCGAAGAAAAGCCCCGAGCTTCGGAGTGCGATCCCTGGGGCTCGTCGTCTGTGAACTCAGTTGGTGTACGGTTCCAGGGGATACGACGGGCGAGAGGATACCGGAGGCTATTCGTGTACCTTTTCCATGCCCGGCCTTGCACGAACCGGGAAATGTTAGAGGGTGGTGGATGGGCCAGATGCGCTCGTAAAACCATCGTCCCATAAAACCGGCTAGTTCGCCGACCACCGAGACGCGCCCATCAACCATTCCTTACATGGTCTAATTCCGGAGTGGCCCTGCATTCGCGCCGCTCACTCGATTGTGTGCGTGCGACGAACACACACACACGCGCGCGCGCGCGCGCACGTGCACCTATGTATACGTGCGTACGTTAGATGAATACATGTTCTTTCCTTTACGCGCGAATCGTACGTGTGTACTTTGTCGTCGATAAAAGCGGTCCGTGTGCGCTCACATTCGCATTATGAATTATCGTCAAATAGAATAATGTAGGCGTAATCATTTTCCGGGCGCAATCCGCTGGCGGAAATCAATTTTACAAATTTTGCGCATAATTCTCGGCGTGTAAATCAACCGAATACGAGCAATGGAACTCACACGGGAGAAGTTACTTCATTTGATTATTAATTCGCCGTACGTACGCCCATTTCAATGACGCGGATTATTCGTGTGGGTGTCTATGATACTGCAGCACAAGTTTCCCCGCTGAAAGTTACTAATTTACGCCTATGCGCAGCTATCGGCCTGTAACTCGATAATGCACCGCCCGCGCATTGGTAGAATCCCGGAGTAATTGTTCGGTCCACGCACGTCGATGCGGAATTCGATTGCGTGGCAGTCTCTACAGCGCCTGGCAGTAGCTGCAATTCACTTAAAGGCTGGCAACAGGTAAAGCACGCGCGTAGCCGACCGCGCGCGGTAAGTAACGAAACTCCATAAAGTGGAAAATTGATGTTAGCGAACTACTTTCGCCGCGGCCGTAGAGCGTCTGGGTTTTTACGCGCCTGAACCAGATTTGCCAGCTTTATGTATCGATGTCCACGCGACGCTACTGTTGCTCTTAAGAACTGCCTCGGCATGAATCGTAAACTCGCATGGTTATACGATAATTAAAAACTTTTCCCCTCGTGTGACTTTGCTTGTGACTAGACTTTCGTGTAATAAAATTTATCTGCAGTTTAATCAAAATGTGTTAAAATATAATAGTCTGCAGCCCCCCCGAAACGATGTTTTAATGAAACAAAAATAGTTTCAAAATTCGACCGAATAATTATTCGCAAAAAATATTTCTCTAAATAAAAATTTTTCCACTCCGGGTCTAATGTCTGAATGTGAAACGGCAGTCCACGGTTCGCATGAAATCGGTAAGAACGTCGAGTGTCGCACACATCTGCTGACACGTATATCATGTACGTGCGCAATTGATAGAAGTAACCGCCGCGACCGCTCACGTCCGTACAAGTTGCATCAACTTTGAAAAATGTTACTTTTCCGAGTTAACTATATATTCCGAGGGAGACGGGCCGCCGACTCGGGCAACCTTGCGGTAAGCGAGAAGCGCATATCACGTGCCGTGAAGCGATGGAATAAAACCGCGGCCAGAAAAGTGATGTTGAAGAACAGCATTTTCCGAAGGCGCTGGCCGCGTCTTTGGACGCCCACGAACTAGTTTCACCGTTTATACTCCTTACGTGCACGAACATATATTCCAAATGAATAGTATATAAAAGATTTCTGAATAAAAGAACGACTAGCTGCGTTCGAAATATAAAACTAAATTCCTTCAATACGAATTCAACAATCAAATTTGGAAATTTAAATATACAATTATATTAATAATTTAAAACTACAGTAATATATGCAGTTTCTAACTGCATTTGCTTTAAAATTTTCCAGCAGCACAATCTTTTTTTGCGAATTGCATAGAGATTTTTCTGCGGCTATAAGCGTTAGGGCTATAAATCGCGCGAGCTTACGGGAAGATTGACTTCAAGCAATTTTGCTATGGACCGAGGACTTCCGGTTTAGGTCACAGGGTCATAAATAATCGTAATTCCGTGCGAACCCAGCTGCGGTTTTATCCGAGCGAGAGTGCACGGTGACCTGCCAAGCAAAGTCCATCGAAGCTTAAGTGCCCACCACCAGGTAAACGATCTCAGGGCATCTCCTGAAGCCTGAAACGTAGTACTGCGACCACCTGAGATGCATGCATGCTTTTTCAGCGCGATAAATTTTGTCACGCGGAAATAGACCGCGATTATTTCTAATTAATTCTAACGAACCGTTTAACAATTAATACAGCGCCAATTTCGCATTCATTAACAAGAGTTTAGAAAAGGCTGACAAAATTCATCACGAAACTTCAATAAAACTCGACACTACGGCACGTTAATGAAGAACTAGTTCGCAAGTATAATGCACACCGATGTGATATCTATATCACATTTAATTGACATTTAATTTTGCAATGATATCTAATTACTGATGTAATAAGTAATTACGTGTGCGTTAATAGTTAGTAGCATAGATAATTAACAGTAACAAATAATTATTATAGAAATAATTAATAGTACAACTGCGTTAAAAAAATATATTTATTTAACCGGAAAAGTTAAATACCTTCTTATAGAAAAACAAATAATAAAGTAGCATTCTGTATAGATATCGTTATCGACAAACTCTCTTAATAAATCGATTCATATCGATTCTCTCAATTCGCAATAACGCGGTGCAATATGACTTCTCACACTACTCATACTTATTTGTACTTATCGTCGTGCTTATTTGCACAAACTCTTCGTACCACTTTATGCGTGTTACGTCTTAATTCGTTAGTTCGCGCGCGCCGGTCTCAGCAAACTCCGCCAATCTTTAAGACCGAGTTCATTCGCATCGGAGCCTATTCGCAGCTCCGAAAGCGGAATGTAACGGCTACTCATCGGCATGAAGTGCAATTCATCCGCCGCGAGGTGCCCTCCAGAGGAGAAGGGCGAGAGGCCAGAAGCACTTACCCGATCTTTCATTCCTCCTCGGTACTCTCGCACCTTCCCGCTCGTTTTCGCACACCCCGCCCGCGCCCTCTCGTCCCCGCGGAGCGATTCAATCTTATCCCGTTTTTCGCTTTTTTTTTCCTTTCCTCTCTCTTTCTTTCCCGCCGCAGCTATCAATGTCTCCACCTTCCAGAGATATCGAGATGAAATCACTTCTACTTCCGGCTCGACGCCCGACGCTTTCAGATATATTATTGCCGTTACTGCCGCTACACGTCGAGTGGATCAAAAGTTTATTTTACAACCCACGCGAGAGATAACGCGAACGCGACATGCACCAATCTGCTTTACTACCTCGCAATTTAAGAACGTTATTGATGCTTTATTTTTTCACGGAAATTATTTCTTTGCTAATCGTCCTTACAGAAATATGTTAAAATAATTGTACGAGTAACTTAATTCATTGATCAAATCGTTGCGATTTTTGTTTCCACGAAATTAAGTATGTAATAAAATACGAGAGTGAGAAAATATTATAACAAGCGAGCTGTTTACATTTAAATGTGCAATAATTCAGTGTAATAGTTTCTGACAATTAACGAGTCATCGAACGTTCCGGGCGTAACAGCAGCTCGGCTTTAATTGGCACCTCGTTATATCGTTGCTATTAACGTACGAGCACTTAAAGGGAAGGCGTTGAACACTTGCTCTTCCCCGCTTGCTATTAATTTCCAATATCGGATAATGAAGTATCAATAATGTCCTTGAACAGGGTAATGCACCTTCGGCCAGAGGCTGAGGTCCGTTAAGGACGCACTTCGACGTAAACTGTCAACCAGTTTCAAACTATCGAACGATCATACATAATACAACCGTACGTTTCCCCTTTCACCAAGATTCCGCCGAAGAGTTTGCAATTAAACTGACTTCGGAACTGTAATATAATCAACGGGCGCAGCGGTATGCGAAAATTCAGGCAGCAGTGTATACGCTGCTGCGCGAAATAAAAATTTCAAAATCCGTTCCACGTTAAACGAAGGAGAACTGTGCATGAAGTAAATTTTGAAAATGGCACTCTGTATCGGCGATGCCGGCACGACAAGTCTCTGCCAAAACACCTTTAACTCCTCGCTCGAAAATCGAATTACACCGAGCGTTCTCGCGACGCTCCACAGGTAAAGGAAATATAATCCACTTAATTCATACCATTAACTTGGATTAAGGATGTACGACGTGCGGAAGAACGACGGCTCGGCACACGGGGGTCGTGAAGGGTTGGGAGGGGAGGAGGGAGAAGTGGGAGCCGTTTTAGTTGCGACTCGTCGCGAGATGCCCGGGGGCTGACGAATAAATCCGATGATAAGATTTGCATATTAGTAGCGTTACTGTCTCCGTGTCCTGGACCCGGGGCTTCAGCTCCGCCGCCCCTTTCATGTCGCGCCCTACCTCCGCTATTCATTCGCATTCCCGCCGCCACTCTCTCCCTCTCGCACTCCCCCCCCCCTCTCTCTCTCTCTCTCTCTCTCTCGGAGATCCCAACCCCTGATTCTGACCACGAGTTTTCACAACCCTTTCCACCGAGGGCCGGGAGTGGAGGAAGGCTGAATCGACATGAGAAAAGCACGGAGAGTTCTCGGGCGGTGCGGCTAAAAAGTCCCGAAAGCCATCGAAGTGCAGACAGCGCGGGAAAGCCCATTGGCCGTATCAGAAAACGGGCTCCGGAGATCTAAGGACGCTTTTACGCCTTTGTCGACGTGAATTATGACGTATATGCTTCTGGAATATAATTTTACTGGGAAAAGTGGGAAAAGTTTTGAAATCGGCACGAATGGAAGAGTGAAAAAAATATCGTTTACAAGATTGCTACCTGTTTAATCATAGTTAGCCGGTTAGAATTTAATTCCTTCTACTTATAAATGTCTCCTTATATCACTGTTTCTTCTACTTGTCATTATCTAGCTAAGAATTATTATTTTTGTCCATATTCGGCTAGTTTTAAAAATCATAAACACAACTCACAGATTATTCATGAGTTAAATATTTGTCTATTTTTAGTCACAAATCCAGTTGCTTAATATAATATATATAAAAATAGGATTGTGACAAAAAGACTTAAAAGAGCGCAGAATCTATTGAGAAAGTGAGAAAAGATTCGAATCTTTCTATCTATTCAACTTCCGCCGATCGCTGTTCCATAACTTGCGAAAATGGAAAGGACTAAACAAGAAAAGACTCGCGGTTTTATCGATAACGTAAAAAAGTCTGTAGAGCCACAAGAGCAGCGACGATGGACTCGCGAAGAATAGACCAAGCGCGAAAGAGGAAACTACACTTCAGCCGAGCAATACTTGCTGTGCAAGCAATGCTCTGTAGACCAAATCCAAACTTGCACATTCAAGCCTGAGATAAGGGTTATACGTGGCAAACCCAAATTCAACATTTTAATTACTAACACGCATGTAAAATCAAAACTGCAAGCTGAGAAAAAAGTACAACAAATTGCAAGATAAAAGGAAAACTAACAGTTAGACAGGCATGAACTATTAGCTTAGCCAAAAAATTTTTTCGAAAAATTTCACTCCAGATTCAAATATAAAATTTGTCATGTTCGAATATTTCTAATTTGTCACTTATCGCTAATATTTCTTGCTAATATCTGATATCGCGTCAAGTCGTAACCTGCATGACGCAGGTACTAGGCAATTCCTGGGAAGGAAATGGACCGGAGGAGAGTAAGCGAGTGTTCTTGAGAAACAGCATGATAAATGATCGCGAGAAGCGCTGACGTTGATTCAGTTTGTATAGGCGTCCATTTAACAAGGAGGGCGCCGATCCATAGATTCTTCAGCCCTTTAACGCTTATAAGGTTGGCGCCGAGAGGATAACGACGGAACGATACTCGTTAATCAACGTACTTCGCTGGATCCTCGACGATGCCTATCGTAGCATTGCGACATAAAATTGATAGCAATTATTTTTCACCTACATTGTATTTTTATTTACAACTATTTGCCTTCCAAGAAAAATTGTAATTCGCGTTTCCTTTTAAATCGCAAGAAAGATTAATCCATGATATAATATGCGAAATGCACACTTTCTACTCGCGGACAATCATTTAATTCTATATTGACACATTAGAACATTAGGCATGAACGTATGATATATTGCCTCTGTATGGCAATATAGCAGATGCAATATTACATTCTGGAACTTTGGTAAATAGTAGAGGTAGAACGCTATTAGAGACAAACTGTGTTATACCCTCAAGTGCTGTTGTAAGATATAGCCCAAACTTGTATTATTACTACCTGCGTACGTCTGGCATTCTATATATAAAATTATACATGTAACTCATATGCATGTATTATTTTGTCTACAATAATTGAAATTTCATAGAAATTCTGCCCGACGAGTAACGCAAAATTATATTAATATCAACTATTTAATTTTAGAATACTTTTAACGTTTCAAATTTAAATTAAATTATTACCAGAGAAACGTCTACTAAAAATTGCCGAATTATCTTGCCTTTTAATTTGCCGAAAGTCTGAGACTTCACTTTAATTCACTGTGAATTTCTTTCTGGAAAAAATCTGTACATCTAAAAATAAATTGACCTCGTCACTGTCACCGCGTGAGATTTTTTTGTATTTTTTTTTTATTATCCGAACAGGTTTTGCGTGGGTCTACGGTTTATCGACGCCTTCGGGCTCTTATCGCTTGAAACGCGATAAACAATCTCCACCTTCGCGCACTGTTTCCCCTTCAAACCCGCCTTGTCCTCCTTCGCCGACCTTTATCCGCTTCCTATCACATAGACAAACAGATGTATACGGTGCTTCGTCCCTCTTTCCCTCTCTGCTCTCCCGGTCGCGCTCCAAGATAGTCGCGCACGCGGCGCATATACAGCTCGCTAATGGATATTGCTCTTACTCTTGCCCTTGCCTGGAGCCAACCAGTCAACCAGCCGGAGCTAGAGCGGCGCCAGCATTTCGGATAAATTAGAAAAGCCCGCGACCCGTATCTCTCTCTTTTTTCCCTCGAATCACCATTCCGCTTTTCCGCGAGCGCTGCGGAAGGTATTTGCATGACAAACGATGCGCGCATTTCCGGCGTCCAATTTGCACTCGACTCTCTCTCTGTTTCGCGGCTATGTTCGAGCAATCTCTCTGATATCACGCGGTTATATACTTTATTGGCCGCTCTATACGGAAACGTATGTACGTACATACGTCGCGCGCGCCCGGCTCGCTGACTGCGTGCTTCTTTACGCGACTCATTATAAACAACTTCTGTCATGCTGAAATGCGGATTGCTGTGTCGTTATGAGAGCGCAACTTTACCAACTATTTCATATTCGCAGAAAGTTGTTATTTCATAATTTATTACTATTATACATATGAAAGTGCATCCCATCAAAAGACAGTTGACTTCAATTAACATCTGTGCAAATAATTTCTATGTACTAAATAATTTCGAATGTACAATCAACTTACATACCTGCAGAATTGAGACATAACATTTATTCGCGCTCATAGAGATTATCATTGCGCTCAAACCGATATCGATTCGCCGATATTTTCGATTGTACGAACGACCAGAGCACGCTTCTTTCCGCTAATTTACTCGTTCGGGCTCGTTGATTTATATCCCGGGCATTGTTGCGGATACCGCAGTAAAGTTTTAATTATATTCCCCCGAAGATACGCATCGACCCGTAACCAATGCGAAGAAGAAAGCTTCCGATGGTCCGGCAAGGCTGGCTGGCTGGCTGGCTGGCTGGCTTACTCGTTCGCGTCTTCTCACTACTGCTTATCTTCGAGACACGAAAATTAAATTTGTTCCACCGCGCGTATCGGTACCGCCCTCGAACCCGTCAATATTAATCTCACGGCGTACGCTCGCGGAATCCCGAGAAGAGCATCGTGGATGCAAGTTTTCGCCGGACGGAGTCTCGCGAAGAATATTAATCGCGCGCGATCGCACGAAATACACCCGTCCGTGCTTATGTAATCAAGAAGCAACTGTTTCTTTAGAAATAAACTCTATTGCTCAAAGAAAGTCACAAACAATTAATAATCCTTAAGTAACATTAATTTTTAAACAAATTAGCCTATCAAAATTGAAATAATTATACACCCTATTTATAAAAAGCACTTTTTCATAAAATGCTTCTATAATATTTTGCATAATATTTCGAATAAGAACAAAATATAATTAACCTCAATTTCTTAAATAGTCTACAAACTGAGATTTGTAGAAAACGACACAGAACGCATTTGATAAACCAACGGAGGTTAAAGAAGGAGTACGCAGAGAGAAAGAAAGAGAGAGAAAGAGAGGGCGATATAAAATTTTTACGAAAACGTATTATTACAAGAGAAAAGTTTCAGCTGTGACCTTTTCCCTAGAGACTCGCTAAAAGCGAGGAATTCCGTTTTTCTCTACGAGTCTTAAGTTGAAAGTTTTGGAACGTCCGCGCCAAAGATTAACACAAATAATAGCCGCTTATTGGTATCGTCGAGTGTATGCCGAAGGTACGAGTCCCCGTTGACCGCTACTTTCCGCCGCGGAGAGAACTTTAAGACTATCTTGACGGAAACGAGAAAGAAGTACGAACTCCAATCGAGCAACTCGTTACTCAAGATCGAAGGCGAAGTGGTCGACCGACCGGAACTCCGGCTCGTATATTGCTATTCGATGCGCGCCGTATCGTCTTAAATGCAAAAGTGTATTTGGTGAAACTTTCTACGGGTACTTTTCCGGTAGCTAATTTGGAGAATTATAAATGTTCGTGACTTTTCTTGATTTTGTTGCACTTTGTTGTCAATTTACGAGCAGATTATCGTCCGTACGTTTTACTACCAAATCTCGTTGTAATGAATTTTGAAAGGCGTTCAAATTGAATTTATCGTGTCGAAAATTCCGTGCTATCAAACTACACGTATCGCGCTATTTGCTGAAGGAAATCGAATTTTCTGACATGAATCTAATTATCGGTACTCGCAACGATTAAACAGATAAAAATTATTTGCAAAATTGCAACCATAATAGACTAACACAAATCGTCGATTTAACTTGTATTTGTAAAATAAATTATGTATCATTATACGTATTTTTAATGTGCTGCTAGATTTTAATTCTTTCGCATAACAGATAGATTATTTTCGTCGATACATCCATTGCACGAATTATAATATCATAATATTCAGAAAACGCGAAACACTATGAAAGGAAAAAATGAGAACGATCCGGCATGAAAATCGGCGGCAGCCGGCGGATTAAATCCGACCAGTAACTTCCGCTACTTATTGTCCACACAGCAGCAACAGGTAGTGGACTCGGCCGAGGTCCCACTGCTTCCTTCATTTCACAAATTCTCGACCGTCTATTCGCGTTGCAAAATAAATGCGCGCTCCAGTATACCGGAGCGCGAACAAGGGCTCGCGAGGAGAGGAAAAAAAAAAAGATCGGAAACTTGGCGCGCACGTTCCGACTTTTGCGGTGAAACATCCTCGATGGTCCCGGCAAGGCCGGTTCAATCCTTGAGGAGGGAAACTTTCAAATTCCCTCAGGAGGTCTCGCTAACGAAACAGTTCGGACGAAGAGATACTCAGTCGTAACTTTCAAAAGAGAGTACCTGGCTGAAAATCAAGAATTTGATCGCTTTGGTTGGATGTGAAATTTGATCAGAACTTCATCATTTCAAGCATCCAATATATATATATGGATAAAATATAAATTTTGTTCGTCTCTTTAGATCGAATCTATCCGCCTGAATTACTTATGTATTCTGCAATATTAAATGAGAAGAAACCACTCGCTCGAAATTACTGTTAACAATATATCACTTAAACAATTAATTTAGGCAATATAAAATATTGCAATCATATTGTGTGTGTATTAAGCGCTATTCTCCGCATAAATATACTTATCAAATGTACGATGATGAATATTATTCCGTGAGCGAATATTGCGAATTATTCGTAAATATAATTCCCATCACTACATATCATCATAATGATGACAAAGCTTCATCGGGATTCGCCGATCCCAGATTTACGTTATTCATCAACATTGCAATTATTCTAATGAGACTCGGAATCTCGCGTGCAAAATAATGGCCGATGAGGGTCGAGGCGTCGAAACTTTATAGCCCCGGTCAGATTTCAAATATGATTAGCACTCGCTACGGAATTAACCGCGAACTTGACTACTTCTGTCTAGCGGCCAGCTATATCGAGTAAGATGTAAATGTCCGCTGCAGTCTAACTTCCCTATTAAATTGTCGTTTTATCCGCAATTGATGAATGTTGAATTAATTCCGTGCGTCACACAATTATTCCAACTATTTGTGTTATGTAATAATACACGATTACCGCTTCACAGTACAATTATTCGTGTAATTGTCGGCATACGATTGTCGTTAGTGCAATTGTTTACATGATAACATATGTTAAAGTGACATCATTATTTCTCGCCGATTACGTGATGCCATAAAATTACTTCCAAAATCAAAATTCCACAGACGTTTTAAGATAGTCAAGCATTATCAATCTTTTCCGTAAAAATATGTATAAAGTTATATGTAAAATGCAAAAGCATACACAAACAAGATATTGTTTACTTAAAATAATTACAAATTCTATACCATAACATTATTAATTCGAAAAAAAAAGCTAAACAATTTATTCATTTTAAATGTAATATGTTAATCTTTTATTAATCTTCGAAAATATTTCAATAGCAAAGAAGAAACATATTGGTATAGCTTGAACATGTGAAAGTAATATAAAATCAGTTTTGGCAATGCGGACAAATAGCGTTGAACTCTGCTAAATATGAATGGACTTCCCGAAGAGCTAACATCATATGCCTCGCGAGGACACACCGTCGTTCTATAGGCTTTACTAATATTCCTAAGTGCATCATCAGTCGCTTGGTGCAGCGTTGCACAAGCCCTGATACGATGCAACCCGCGTAGTAACCTCTTCCCACCTCGCCAACCCTTCCTTCTCTCTTCCCTCTCTCGTCACTTGGCCTTCAAATCCTCTCCTGCGGATACGATCCTCACTTCCCGTGATTACTCGCGATTTTATCCTAGACGCGAAAAGTGCGCCGCAGTTACCGGTCGTGGTTTTTGAAAGAATGGCAGTACGAAGTAGTGTGCGTGTTCTCTCTGTGAATTGTGAGCCGATGGTGAAAGAAAAAGAGAGTCGAAGGACGGAGAAGCGAGAGCAAACCAGAAAAACGAGGACTGAACCATTAAGAATACACCCTCTTGAACGCGGAACGACCCACTCCCCACCCTTTTCTTACTCATGTTTTTGTGTCCTTTCTCGAGACTCTCACAAAAATTCCGCAACCGGTTGACAATCGTTTCGCGTACAAAACATCGGGCGATCGGACTTAAATTTTTCGCCACAGGATATCAAGTATATTTTACAATACGATGATATGTTATCACAAACGACAGCGTCCTGAGAACTCCAAAAAATTTCGCATATTCAACTCGTTCAAGTCGATAATTTTTATATTCGTCCATTACTAAACAAGCCATCTATATTCCAAAGAGATCATCCTTCTATCATTATTTCCGCGAATCCGTTTAGCTCCCTGAGAATCTCCGTGTGTACTTCGAATTATCATCGAGGGACCGAACAAGGACAATTCCGTACAGGTGAGTCCGTGAGCCCGGGAACGATGCGAAGAAGCGAAGGGGAGGCAAGAAGAGCGGAGCAGGCGGGTTGTTCAGCGGGGTTATGCGAGACATTCAGACTCTATCCGCGGTGGCAGAGACTGAGGTGGCATTTAAGGATTACCGGAGTTTAGCATAATATCAGCAGGTGGGAGGAGGACAACAGGCCGGCGTCGTCGGGGCGATGAGAGGGCGACGGATGAAGGTGAGGCCCCGGCGAGGAGGAATGCATCCGAGAAGGGGTGCAGGTATTATTCATGGATTACCTCACTTGTCTCGGCTACAATCCTCCCAAAGCCTCCATTAGAATAATTGCTTCTTCATCTTCGCGCTTACGCGGTCGCTACCGCCTACCGTTCCGCGATCCGTTTCTCTTCAAAGAGAAAAGAGGCATGCACCGACTTCGCCACCAGCGTGGCCCGTTTCGCACGCGTCGCGCTTCTATACGCACGCAACCTATTTTTCTTGCATTGCTCACGAGATTTGCTTTGGCTACGAAAAGAAGTGTGTCACGCAATCTCGTGAGAAGATTTATCGCAGAAAGACAAACATCAGATACAGATACATTACCGGCTCGAAATAATGAGGTATATATGTATTACTGCTTAAAAATTCTGAATACTTTACCTGCTAAATAAATGAATCCTTTTTCTACAAATACAATTATGTTACAAAAATATCGATATAAAAGTATTGACATTGTTCAAATAAAATTAATAATAAAAACAATTTATATTCTATTCACTCGTATAAATAATTTTGCTATTATTTTAATTTTTAATTTTATTTAAATAATTCGTAAATAAATACTCGATATTTTTAATAAAATAATTTTATCAACTTTTTATCTAAAAATAAACTTTAAATTTTTAAGCAGCGGTGTATATAATTCAAATAAGGATATAATCAAATAAATTAGTTTGCGAAACTTGGTTGTATAAATAAAAAAAGTAAAAAAGTCTTGAATAAGAATAAAATTTGCTGAGATCTTATTTTGCATTTATAATAATATTAATTAGAGCATCCTTACTTATTCTGCATTTTTTCCTGCGTTCGAAATATTAATTTTTTAGATTTTTATATTTTGCGAAGCTTGGTTGCATTCGAGTTTGCACGCAAATTCCATTCTACTGTAAAGAAAAAAACTACAATATACATCCTAGTTGCGGAAGTAGACCGAGTGGTAGACCATTAGCTAGGGAGGAAGTCTTTTAAGAACAAGGAAGAGAGTGCCGAGCGATCCCTTGAAGTTCCAGAAGTGCGAGCGAGAAGTTGCGAGAACAGACTGGTCTACTCGAAAACTTTGCGTTCGTCGTCGAATAATCAACGCCGACTATTCACGACGCCGCCTTTTAACTCGTTCGCCATGAGTAACGACGACTATAGTCGACCTGACAATTATAGTCCATCAAAAACTCGGCCGTCTATAATCACCGAGACAAGAACCGACCGACTAAATTTATGTCCGAAAAGTATCAATGTCAGCTTTTTTTTATTTCTCTTACAGAATTCCAGGATTCTGGATTTCCAGACTCTCTATGACTCTCTCCACTCTCTTGAAGTGAGTAAAACAGATAAAATGCATTCTTACAAAAAATAAAAATTAAGTTCTCTTTATGCCTATGATAATGTATATAAAGTTGTCAAATTAATCAAATATAAGTGTTTTATAATTGATTACGTACAGAAGATAATTTTATTTTCAGACACTTATTTGCGTAAGATATTTCTATAGCGAGATATATAACATAAACGCTCTATGCCGTACTGACAAAAGTACCTCGCAATAACGCGCAACCGCAAGTCACGGCGAGCATTTAACACCCGCGCCAACTGCGGCGCGCAAGAAGGAACGATTAATGTCCCTTAAATTAATTACGATGCCGCGCGGACGAAGGCGGCAAGTGGATACACGACGATGAGGCAATGTTCTCGAGGGATTCGACGATCGGTGCGGAAACGAAGAGACAGAGACGGATTCTGGGAATCGTCGCACGTACCCGGCAATGCGAGATGAAATGGTAACAAGCGAGGTTCGCCGCGCGTAACTAAATATTCGCGAGAAGGCGCGTTAAGACAACGTTGGCGACGGAGGAAGAAAAAAGGAAGATTCGACGCCCGTCTGCGGACGCGAAACAGGTCGTCAATTTCCATCTATCCCTGCATCCGTTGTCCCCGTCGCGCGCGAAGAAGAGAATCGTCGGATACTACTGGAGACAATTTATTCTCACGGTCTCGCGCGCAATTTGCTCAGCCACTCCTTTCCCTCCGCCACCTCTCCCGGGCTTGTAACGAGGATAACGAGAATCATCGAATGAGAACCCGCCGTCGCGGCCTGAAATCGCATTTCACGCGACATTTCCCGCGCGGCATCATACCTCGCGCGCCGATCTCCGAGCCGTCAGAGACGGGCAGGAGGGATAAATTTTATTTAATTCTTCGTTTCTCGCGTGCGCTATCAGGTACGCTCGATCCGCGCGCGTGAGCGTCATATTATCGAGTTTGCCTTCTCGGTAAACAACGACGTTGAAAATTTGCAATGATGGAAATGGAGAATAAATTGTAATATGAATATTAATGGCTTATCAAACTTTTAAAAAGTTTTCGAATACGTTTTGCGCGAGCCGGATATAATATTTTTAATCTAAGTTTGTTAAAATATATGCAGTGTTTGTTGATAAGTTGATATTTTAAAGCAGTAATAGTATTACAACTTTTTTTCTTCTTAATAAATATTATATCTGTTTAATTTCTTTAAAATTGAGAACGTTGGCAGTATTTACCAACATCTAATATTTAAAATATACAAAAGTGGAAAACTTACTTTAGAAAACTACTTAGAAAAGTCTAATTTTCCAAAGTAAAGTTTAATTTATATTCTTTTATACTCTTACTTTTTTTATATGAAAAACTGTATACATTTCTTTATAATTTGCATAAATTTCGTAAGAAACTTAGTTTATAGTAAGAATTAAGTTAAACAAGACACGAGTATTTTAATCGCAACACCACATAAATGCATATCTACTATCAGTGGTAACTTTTCAGTGAAAAGTCACAGCATTCGAGAATGCCGGCAGCACTCGTCGCATTATTTGTCGTTAAGTGCATGAAAGCTTTTTTTCGAGTGCTTAATACAAGCTTGCGGTTAATAGCGGTGCGTTATTATGCTCGCAGAAACACACAAGTGTGTCGCAGTTTAAAGTGTCTCTACTTCGGCACCGCACGAAAAACGCGCCAGCCTAACCTTTTATGGATTCTTTGTAGAAGCGTCATTGTACTGGGTGTCTCCAATTCATCGCATTTTTATTTATAAATTTATTATATATTCATGCTTTTGCAAATATATATTTTTGTATTTTCGAAGTTACTGAATTATTACGTTTTTCTGTATTTTTATTCTTTACTTGTCATTTTATTCTTTATTATATTTTACACCATCTCTCTTATATTTTAAAATTTTATCAGCATTCTAAAAATTCTTATATCTTTAAATTCTAGAAACATCGCATTATTAAATTTTAAAATCTTTGAATATATAAATTAAACTGTGTGAATATACAAATTTTATATAGTCTCTAGTCTATTTCAAATTTAAAGCCCAAATTTCAAATATTTAAATCAAATATTTAAATTCTAAAATATTTAATAGTCCACAAAAGTTTAAATTTTTTAACACTTTCAAATTTCTGTACAATGTGTTTATTTAAAAAAAAAATATATATATATATACCGTTAAACATATTTTTTATTTATATAATATTTGAATATATTCGTTATACGCCGGTTTTTAAAGAATTTTAATTATTTTTATAAAAGGCACATGTTACAAAAAATGCGTTCGTTCAGAGACACCATGTATATCAAACGCTTAAAGCACATACGTGTTCGTATTCATATATCACACCTCCTTCTCCCGAAAACTCACAGAAAAAGGTATACGAAGTTTTACATGAAATATAATATATATATATATATATATATATATATATATGCGTATCTCATTTATGGCAATTGCCATAATCGATCTCAATTTTTGTATTAATAATTGCATAAAACAAATTAATTCGCAGTAATTAAAACTGCTACAATTTCATAAGCAATTAAAAAAATCCAATAGAATATTACTCACCGAGCTGCAGGGCGGCAGGTGCAAAACCAAACTGCATACGTAAGTTGTATCGAGTTGAATCCGAGTTGCAAGATGTCCCATTGTAATTTTTCCTCCGGAAGACACGTAACTACTGAAAATGATGTACATATAGTAAGTTTTTTAAGTATAAATAATTTTATGCGTATAAATAGATTAAAGATATATTGAACATTTATCATATCTTATTTATAGCATTTGCTATAAATAAGCATTTATAGCATTTGCCAATTATAATCGACTATAGATTAATCGACTTTTGTCAATAATTATATAAAACAAATTAACTTGAAGCTATTAAAACTGCTATAACCTCAATATAAGCAAAAAATTCAGTAAAATATTACTCACCAAGTTGTGAACCGAATTACATCCAGAAGATGTTAATTATCGTTGTTCTTCTTGAAGATGCGTAGTTCCTAAAAATAATTCACATGTAGTTAGCTTTTTGTGTGTGTGAATATAAATAATTTTATATGTATAAAATGAATTAAGAATACAGCAAACATTTATCCAGTCAAAGAATACAGTTATTGATATAATATTTCTCCTCTGTTACGAAAAGCGGAAACGTACAAGAATATTGCTGAAAGATCTTCTCATTCCGCATAGAACGTTAATTATTGCGATTGTGATTAATTAAGAAAGATATAAAAAAACGACGCAATTGGAAATACATATTTGCACCGTGCTTGCGGTAAAATGCAAATGGCGGCTTTTGCGCGCCAATTTTGCAGTACCAAACGACATCTTGTAGTGATAATTGTAACGTTATTTTATATCGGATGTGTCGAATACCAATTTATCGACATGTACAAATGTAACCCTAAATTATTGTCAAAATATTCAGAGAAGTGTCAAATAAACTTCAAATAAAATTTTGTAACCAATAAAAAATTTCAGTAACCCCGGAGATAATTAGCAAATTGTAATACAAAAAGTATGTATTAATCATGTAAAATAAGTATTTAATATGCATAATGCTAATCCGACAAATCATAAAATGTTATTTGATAAAAACGATGAAAAAAGAAAATAATTTAAAAGAGAAAATATCGTGTATATCAGGCGTTTATACTGCATACGTATTTCTATTAATGTATATTGTATACTGCATTTGTATTAATGTATTCTTTCTCATTTCATGAAAAATTATAAAAAAAAAAAACAGAAATTTTAATATATCAAATATAATATACATTCATGTATATTATTTACAGCATTTACCAATTATAATCTAGCTTTCGTCAGTGATTGTATAAAACAATTCATCTAGCAATTAAAACTGCTATAACCTCAATATTAATTAATAAAAAATTCAGTAAAATATTACCGAAATACAAATGGCGGTGCGAACCAAGTTGCATCCATGAGTTATGTCCAAGTTGCAAAATGCTATTGTAATTTTTCCTTCTGAATAATTGCTGGATTGCTGCGTAATTGCTGAAAGTTATTTACATACAGTTAATATTTTAAATATAAATTTTATTCGTATACGTGAGTTAAAGATACATCGAATATTCACCTAATCAACGAATACTCTTGACACAGTATTCCTCCTTTCTTTCACAAAAAGGAAACGTACAAGACGATCGCTAAGAGTTTCTCATTCCGCATGACACGTCAATTACTGTGATCGCGATTAATTAAGAAAAATGTAAAAAAAACGACGCGCTTTGAAATGCATCCAGGCACTATGCTCGCGATAGAATACAAATCAAAATGGCGGCTTTTACGCGGAAATTTTACAGTGCCTAACGACATCTTGCAGTGATAATTGTAACGTTATTTTATATCGGATATGTCGAATACCAATTTATCGACACGTACAAATGTTACCCTAAATTATTGTCAAAATATTCAGAGAAGTCTCATATAAACTTTTGTAACTAATAAAATATTTCAGTAACCCCAGAGATAATTAGCAATTGTAATACAAAAAATATATATTAATCATGTGAAATAAGTATTTAATATACATGATGCTAATCCGACAAATCATAAAATATTATTTCATAAAAATAATGAAAAAAAAAAATAATTTAAAAAAAAAGATATCGTGTATATCAGGTTTATATTACATGCATATGCATTTGTATTAATGTATTCCTTCTCATTTCATGAAAAATTATAAAAAAAAAAACAGAAATTTTAATATATCAAATATAATATACATTCGCGTATATTATTTATAGTATTTATCAATTATAATCTAGCTTTTGTCAATAAATATATAAAACAATTCATCTAGTAATTAAAACTACTATAACCTCGATATTAATAATTAATGAAAAATTCAGTAAAATATTACCGAGATATAAATAGCAGTACGAACCGAGCTGCATCCATGAGTTGTGTCCAAGTTGCAAGATGCTATTGTAAATTTTCTTTCTGAATAATTGCTGCGTAATTGCTGAAAGTTATTTACATACAGTTAATATTTTAAATATAAATTTTATTCGTATACAACGGTTAAAGATACTTCGAACATTCACCTAATCAACGAATACTCTTGATACAGTATTCCTCCTTTCTTTCACAAAAAAAAAACATACAAGACCATCGCTAAGAGCTTCTCATTCCGCATGACACGTTAATTACCATGATCGCGATTAATTAAGAAAAATGTAAAAAAAACGACGCGCTTTGAAATGCATCTAGGCACTATGCTCGCGATAGAATACAAATCAAAATGGCGACATTTACGCGGAAATTTTGCAGTGCCTAACGACATCTTGCAGTGTTAATTGTAACATTATTTTATATCGGATGTGCCGAACACTAATTTATCAACACATAAATATAACCCCAAATTATTGTCAAAATATTCAAAAGTCTGAAATAAATTTCATAGAAAATTTTGTAACTAATAAATGATTTCAGTAACCTCGAGAATAATTAGCAAATTGCAATATAAGAAATATATTAATCATAAAATAAATATTTAATACACATTATCCCAGTAAACACCCCACATAGCACAAAACATCCTGGGGACATCTTAGGGATATCCTGATATCCTGAAAATTGTCTCAGGAAGATATTTAGGATGTCTCCAGGATGTTTTGTGTTATCTAGGCGAGAATATTGCAGTAACAATGCGGCAATGCTGCTGCAATGTTCTGTATTTGTTGGGATTTTACAAATCATAAAATATTATTCAATTAAAGCAATGAAAAAAGAAAATAATTTAAAAGAGAAGATATCATGTATATCAGGATTTGTATTGTATATGTATGCATTTGTATCAATGCATTCCATTCTCATTCGTTGACAAATTAAAAAAAAATCATAATTTTTCATATAAAATGTAATATACATTTGAATAATTCGTTTATATTAATTGTCAATCATGATTAACTCTAACTTTCAATAATTGTATCAAATTCATTTAGTGTAATTAAAACTGCTATGACCTCAATATAAACAATAAATAAAAAATTCAATAAAATGATACCAAGTGACAGATAGAATGATGAGAACCGATTGCGTCCAAAAGATGTTGATCATGATTATTTCATTTTAAAGATACATGGCTGCTGAAAATAGTTTACATATAGTTAGATCTTTGAATATAAATAACTTTATTTGTATGAAGTAGGTTAAAGTTAAAGATACAAGGTCTGTTCTTTTTAGCTGAACTAGTGCAGCCAGTTCAGCTAAAAAGAACAGACCTATAGTAAACACTTACCTAGTCAAGGAATACTCTCTCTTGTACAAGCAAAAACATGCAGGAATATCGTTGAAATATTATTCTGTCAACATCTTATTATCACATGAAGAAAATGTACTCCAAAATGCACTTACGATATTGTACCTCGCGTTCAAACCTAAATGGCGGCTTTTTCGATGCAATTAGTTTTGGATTTCTTAGCGACATCTTGTGGTATATCTTTATCAGAATGCCAACTTATTAATAGTTATAAATTAATTAAGACCATTACACATAAAAAAGTTAGTGACACGCATTGCTGCTCACTGTGATTGGTCGATTTGCTTAAGCCTTACGGTTACGACTAAAAAAAACTAATGACCTTTAGGTCGATTGTGCACACGCAATATAGTGAAAATTATAAAAATAAGTAACTTTACTAGAATATTTATAATTTTATTGGTCAATAACTTGACAATGTTTTTTACAAATAGCATTAAAAATCAACGTTATTTTCTATAGAATGTTCGATAGTCTATGGTGGCTATGAATTCAATGGAGTCAAAGCCAATGGAGCAGGAGCAGCAGGAATGAATTGTCGTCTGCCATAATATAACCTTATCGAATTGAAGGACACAGTAGTAAACAACATTGGAACAAGCATAATATATTAATTGATTACTCCAATTAGGTATTTTATTTTATCAATACTACAATTTTATTTTTTTTATTGTAGTTTTATTCAATTATAGAAGTAAAAATCTCACGTACACTTTTACTTATTTATGACATAGGACTATCGTGAATGTAGCATGTGACCGCTATAATGCCGCAATATGTAAATTATTTCATGAATTTAATTAGATTTACTATTAATTTGGGATACTTAAAAAGCAAAACAAAAAAGACACCGGCTTCTTTCAATTGCAGAATCTTTCACAATGTCAGAGATTACAAATGAACCAGCAACAAGCGAGAAAGAAGCAGTTGCTGAAGACCCGAATGCCGTCTCTGAAGAAGATAGGCAATACTTGACAGAGTATGTGCGGGAAACAGAACAAAGATTGGCAACAAAGGAGGAGATTCGTGCAGCTAATTTAAATCCTACAAGACCTCCAGATGCATCATTCAGTAAGCTGGATTCGAGCCTCAAGAGAAACACTACGTTTGTGAAGAAATTGAGAACCTTTGGCGTAACTCAACTCGACACTGTTCTAAAGGATATGGCAAATTTAAACCTGACAAAATATGTAAGCGAAGTTGCTACAGCTCTGGTAGATGCCAAAATAAAGATGACCGATATTGCGCCTGCCATTAGAGTATGTAGTTTCCTTCATCAAACATATGCCGAATTTTCCACTCATTTCTTCGAAAACTGGCAAAGAACATTGTCATTAAAGATTGGTGACAAGATTGCTAATCCTAGCAAATTAAGAGTGGATCTTCGATTCTATGCGGAACTTGTTAATGCTGGAATATTTACACACAAACAAGGTTTGCCATTATTGGGATCAATATTAACTGTATTGATTAATATGGACAAAGAGGAGCACAATAATGCTAGCATAATACTGAGTTTTTGTCGGCATTGTGGCGAGGATTATGCAGGTCTTGTGCCTAAAAAAGTACGTGAATTATCTGAGAAACTAAATATTTCAATTCCTAAAAGTAAACTATTGTCACCGGACAAGCAACAAAATGTCAAATTACTGCTGCGAGAATACTATAACTCTCTATGCAAGCACTTGCTGAAGGAGCATAAAGAATTACAAGCCTTTGAGAAGCAGAATCGCAAGATATTGCAGACTAGAGGCGAATTGAGTTCAGAGAGAAAGGAAAAATTGGAAGCACTCCAATCATCTTACAAGCATTTGCTAACTAGTGTGCAAAGCTTCTCTGACACATTGGATGAGCCAATGCCTGAACTTCCCGTGGATACCGAAGTAAAGACAGAGACGGAAGAAACGTTGAAAATGATTAACGAAGGAGAGGACAGTGCTCTGTTGGAGGATATGTGGGGAGACGAAGAGACGAGACGCTTCTATGAGCTACTACCAGATCTAACTGTCTTTCTTCCAGGCTCATACTTGAAGGAAACTCCGAAGGAAACACCAAAGACGGATGCACCGATAACGGAAGACGCTCTCGACGAGGAAATAGTCTTAGACGAATTGGAAGATCCTGAAAAGACAGAAGAACCATCGGAACCGGAAGTGGAGGAGCCGCAGGTGTCTAACACCAGCAACAAAATATTGCTAGACGCCTTCTTGACGCACTTGCCAAACTGCGTGAATCGCGAGATGATTGATAATGCCGCAGTAAATTTTCTGATAAATCTCAATACGAAACACAACAAAAAGAAGCTGGTGAAGGCACTTTTCGGCGTTTCCAGAATCCGGCAGGATTTGCTACCTTTTTATTCTCGTTTGGCAGCTATCCTCTATCAAGTAATGCCTGAAATCGGCAATGACCTGTGTCAAATGTTGAAGCAGGATTTTAAATATCACGTGCGGAAGAAGGATCAGATTAACATTGAGTCGAAGATCAAGGTAGTTCGCTACATTGGCGAACTTGTCAAATTCAAGCTCTACTCCAAGATAGAAGCGCTCTATTGCTTGAAGGTATTACTGCATGATTTTACGCACCATCACATTGAAATGGCTTGTAATTTGCTGGAAATTTGCGGCCGATATCTATTCTGTTCGCCGGATTCTCATCAGAGAACCAAGGTCTATTTGGAGCAGATGATGCGTAAAAAAGCGGTCACGGCACTCGATTCACGCTATGTCACAATCATCGAGAACGCTTACTATTTCGTGAATCCGCCCGAATCGACCGGCGGCGTCGCAAAGAAGGACAGACCGCCTGTGCACGAATTTATAAGGAAATTACTGTATCAGGATCTTTCGAAAACAAATACAGACAAAGTGCTCAAATGGATGCGTAAACTTGATTGGGAGGACGAAAGCTTGTCATCCTACGCCATAAAATGCCTCACTGCCGCTTATAACGTTAAGTATCCTAACATTCGCTGCGTAGGTAGCTTGCTGGCCGGCCTAGTGGCTCATTACGAGACCATTGGTCCCCAAGTGGTCGACGGTGTGCTCGAGGACATAAGATTGTGCATGGAGATTAATCTGCCCAAGTACAACCAACGACGTATCGCCATGGTGAAATACTTGGGTGAACTGTACAACTATCGAATGGTGGAGAGCGGCGACATCTTTCGCACCTTGTATCTTCTGATTACCTTTGGCGTCAGCGTGGACCACTCATCTCCGAGTATACTCGATCCGTCTGATCATCTTTTCCGTATTCGACTAGTGTGCACGCTATTGGAAACTTGTGGCCAGTACTTCAGCGGCGGCTCCAGCAAGAAGAAGCTCGATTACTTTCTTGTATTCTTTCAGAATTATTTCTGGTTCAAGTATACGGATCCGGTATGGACAACCGAGAGTCCATTCCCAGTCGGAATAGATTATATGTATCGCGACACGTTAACGATGCTACGACCAAAAATGCAATTGTTCCAGAGCTACAAGGAGGCGCAGTGCGCCGTAGAAGAATTGCGGAACACTCTTTATCCGACCTTAAACGATCCTTCCGTTAACGATACTGCTGCAGAAGGCGAAAATGATATGAGCGTTATTTTGGAGGCCGACGAGGAAGCGGCGGTGACCGGGAACGGTAGCGGAGACGCGAAGGGCATAGCCGAGTTGCATTTCGAAGAGTCCGAGGATTGTTCAGAGGCGCAATCGGAGGAGGAATGGACGGCCGATGCGGAACGGGACGACGCCATGGGCACGCAAGAGAACACTCAAGGCGATCGGTCTCAGAGCCTATCGGCGGAAGGTGGTAACGAAGGCGTGATCATGGACGTGACAGAGGAGCTGAACGCGGCTTTGCCAGCTGGACCGCGACGCGTAAGCTGTCCAGAAGATGACGACTTTTTATCAGCATTGGACAAAATGGTGTCTGACAACATACAGGATCGTATGCGGGATTCCGTGAAGCCACAACAAGTGGACATCTCTGTACCGCTGCACGTGAAGAGCACCAAAAAAACATACGAGCAATTGCAGGAGAGACCGAGCGACAACAGTACAGTGGACTTTGTATTAATGTTGAGAAAGGGTAATAAACAGCAATACAAGAACCTGGCGGTGCCCGTGTCTTCTGAACTAGCCATGAATCTTAGAAATCGCGAGCAAGAGCAAAAAGAGGAAAAAGAACGCGTTAAGAGACTGACCTTAAATATTACCGAGAGACAGGAGGAAGAAGATTATCAAGAAACTATAAATCAGAGCACGAGACCAGTCACGGTAAATCTGAACAGAGAACGGCGGCAAAAGTATAATCATCCGAAAGGAGCACCAGATGCTGATCTCATTTTTGGACCGAAGAAAATTCGATAAATTTGATTAATAACTTTTCAAGTTGAATGGTCGTACTTGATTGAGAAATTGATGATGCATGCATATCTGGTGAAGTGAAACTGGACTTCTTAACGTTTAACTATAATTAATTATCGCTTTTTACTATAATACATCACAGAATTTCTTCAAGAACTAATTATCATGATGAATGCATCAGAATTTCGATAGTACGAGTGTATTATATATGTACAAATGACGAGTGCTAGTGCATTTAAAATGAACAATCCAGACCGCAAGACTGGTACAGTAAGCCCTTGTTAACTACGATATTGCGAATATACAAAATTTTCCTCCTGGGTCTGAAACATTTGAATATGGAAAACAAATTCGATTAATACAGATTGTTACAACGCACTGCCGATTTTCGATTACGCGTTAACTGTATGGTTTACTGTACCACGCAAAATGCACTTTTAATACAACAAAGTGTACGTTGATATATCATAATCTTATCTATATATTATCATTATTAGAGAATAATGATAAAATTATCATTATTAAATGATAATTTTTGTGTGACATGAATATTGTTATTAGAAATTTTTACAAAGATCAACAATTATTTTACGTCTTTCAACGAAAGCTATGTTGTGATAGAACCTAACATACGATTTATATACTTCTTCGCAATATTTTTGACACAATTCCACATCTTACTTGAAAAAGAAATTATTCTCTTTTTCTCCTTACAGATGGCGAATGTTATATAAACAAAGTGTGCAAGTTGTATTAAACTTTCTATTGGAAGAAAACAAATAAAAAATTCAGCATTGATGTACAATTATTTATTTTTATCTAAGAAATTATCGCCATGTACAAAATGAATATAAATAAACGTTTAGGTGCTTTAACGTTTGATACAGCTCCGTAGTAAGTTTGCAATAACGACGTCACGTATATCTACCGAAATACATATATGAAATTGATAAACGTTTAAATTAACACTAAATGCACATATATGCCTAGTCGCTTCTTATGGATCTTCCTCCGCATCTTCGAATTGACCTGCCTCGACGTCCATGGCTTCTTCCGTCTCTGCTCCTGGATGAGTGGTCCCCATTTGCTCTAATATCAAAAAAATTTTCGGAAACTTATTGTTTAACATATCAACATTGTAGCCTACATATTTTTTAAATATTTATTCAACACAAATTTTCTGCTTCAATTACATACAATTATATATAATATTAAATATAATTTAAGTATGCAATCTAATCTTCAAAAAATGAAATCTAAATACAAATTACCTGTTGGCATGATACAAGGAGCGTCGCCAGCGCCTACTTCCTCATCATATTCGCCCTCGTAGTCCTCCTCGGCATCCTCATAGATGTCCTCTTTAATAATAAAAAATTTTTAATTATTGAGACACAAATAATAAACTTTTTATTTTGTTTAATTATTCACCATCTGAGAAGCTATCCTGTGGATCAGGATGGAGTGCTTGGCACGCGTTCATTGCTTGAAACATTGATTCTAAATTATTTGTATTATCCGGTGCAAATTGCATTTCCGTAATTGGAGTATCTGTATCGTCGTCTTCGTTTTCTGAGGCATTTTCAGATGATAACGATAATGGCATATCTGTACAAATAAAATATATAAATACATATATTTCTGATTAAACACCACATAAACCTTCAAGTTACAAAATTTAACAAAAATGAGGAAAATATTAAATATGGCAAAAAATTACAAAACAGTGCATTATTTTATCTATTAATGAATATTCTTTGATTTTATCATAATTTATGATTTATTGTAATATAAAAATTTTAGTGTAGAGAAATGATATACCTGGGAGATCTACTTTGGCATCAACCATAACGTATAAACATTGTCTTGGATGCACTTGTTCATCTCGTGAAATGGCGTGCAGTGAAATATGAGGATATTCAAGTGAAAACCCTTGTTGTGTGTCGTTGTTCACCCATGAAAGCACACTATCAATAAAATTAAAATATATAACTAAAATATATAGATTATGCGTGTGTATTAAAAATGCAATAAGAAGGATTTATCACCTTTCTGTAATGTAGAATGTTCCTTTTCCAACTTCTCTGTCGTTGATATAAACTGTGGTGTTTGGTTCTTCATGACGTATCCCTTCCTGTGGTGGCAGGAAACTGCTAAGCACTACCATGTTTCAATCTGAAAGCATTCAGTGGAAATGTAAATATCATTGATTGGGCAATAAAGTAAAAATAATGAAAATCAAATAGTTATCAATTATTATGATATGTGTGCACAGTGCATATACACAGACATAACAATACATAAACGCGAAATACGAAGATCTTTGAGTGTATTCCATATATGACATATATTCTAAAGCAATTACACAGTGTAAAGACTCTTTATATCATGGGTGGAACTATATAGGAAAATGCAATGCGCAACAAACTCGAGCTTCATATCTCCACGGAGATCTACGACTCGTAAACACCGGTGTCGCATTATCCGGCATTTCCTAACCAAACGATGCCAAGAGAACTCACCGCTTTCTCGGTTTACTTTAATCGTGCGCAACGAACTGTACGCGAACGCGGCGAGATCCCTCGCGATGCACACACGTGCGTATCCCCGAGAATTCGCACTACTTATCGCGAAACTGCAGCCGACACGTACTCGTCAACCGCACAATCGCACTCAACCACGACTCACCTCACTCTTCAACTGTTACTTCAGGGTTCTCTACCGGCAATACCCTCGAAAAATCTTGGGAGTTATCAGGAGAATATATTTTGACGAACGCTTTGACAGCTTCAGTAAGATTAACTATTGCCACTAGATGGCATACACTCTTTATCAGCTGTTCAGACCAGAATTCAATGTGGCGTTTAACCTAGCAATTGCACGTGCGTTCACGTGCATTTTAATACCGGCTTGAAATATCTATTTATTTGTGATTATTTCTTTGCATAATATTCTTTGCATACAATTAATACTAAGCTAAAGTACTTTTATTTCAAGGATATTAAATACAGTAATAGTTTTCATTAATTACCATCATTAAAATTGTTAATATGGTTTGTGTACAATTTAGATGCTCTGGCTAATTTTTTATATAATTATGCTGATATTTTTTTATTGATATTATTACATTGTTATATGTAAACTATATTTGAAAGAAAGATGAGTTTGTTTGTTATGAACAGGTAATGCAATGCTTCTTATACAATAGTATCTGAATGATATCAATAGGTGGAAAAATGTTTTATTATTTTTATTTAATATAACGTATGTATATTTTATACAGATTTGAAGGTGATAGCAAGGAGGAGGTTGAAAATGAAACAAATCATCTTTCTGAATTGCTGAAAAGGATTGAAGAGTGTAAAAAACAAAGGGCTGCAGAAAAAAATAAATCTACATTAGAGGTGGGTAAAAACAATTTAAAAGAGCCTAAGAAAAAGAAAAAGAAACATCTACAGGATGCAAAGGAAATTAGTGATTCACACATTAAAGACAAAGATGAAACCAATGAAGAAATCAATGAACAGACTACAGAAATGGGTAAAGTATCGACAAAAAAGAAAAAGAAGAGAAAATATATTGAAACCCAAGATCATTCTACAACAGTAGAAGAAACTGAAGAATTAGAAGATTTAACAAATAAAAAGAAGAATGATGACAATGAAAATATTACACAGGAGAGAATATCTCAGCAAAACAATTTTACAATATTAGGCGCAAAACCTCAAAAAAGGAAACATGAGGTCAAAAGAGTATTACCAGATTGGTTGGTGCATCCTGAAATCGTATCTGTTGATTTGAGCAGCGGACCGAGTTTGGATGAGTTTGATTCAATTTTGGACGCTAAACTGATAGAAATCTTAAAAGCTAATGGCTTTGCTAAATTATTTCCAGTCCAATCTAGTGTAATAAAATGGTTGCACAAGTGCAACATGGATAGAAAATTGGGATGGTGGGTGAGAGATACTTGTGTATCTGCTCCCACAGGCAGTGGTAAGTGTCTGCAACAAAAATTGATAATAATGATTGATCGTGATACATCTTTTTGCTATTATTTCATAACAAATAATTTTATTATAGGCAAAACCCTGGCCTATGTGTTGCCAATTGTGCAGGAATTGCAAACGCGATTGGTATCGAAAATTCGCTGCCTTGTTGTTCTACCAGTGCAAGAACTGGCTGCACAGGTTCACAAAGTAATGGTCACCTATACATCTCACACAAATTTAAAAGTCGGTTTACTCTCGGGTGCATTCTTGTTCGAACAAGAGCAGAGTAGTATAATTAAGAAAAGTATATACTTAATTTTTTATTGCTAATAATTTAAACCGCAAATATATAAAAATTTTGCAAAATTATTTTTGTAGCCGCAGGAGGAAAGTACTTGTCCACAGTGGATATTGTAATCGCCACTCCTGGGCGCTTAGTAGATCACATATTAAAGACACCTGGATTTTCCTTGGATTCTCTGAGGTTTCTCGTTATTGACGAGGCTGATCGTGCAACGGAATGGCTACAGTATTTACCTGAGCCTCATTCTCGAGCTCCTATTTTGACACTTGAAAATATGCGTTCAAAGTTGGTATTTTTTATCTGAATGTTTATTAATGTATAATTAATTTTTATAATTTGTTTTGGAGATTGTTATCATGCAGATTTTTACTTTATATATGCAAGTTACATTAATCTTTTTTTATTGATTTTTAAACAGCAAGATCGTACCAGCTCAGAAATTATTATTTAGTGCGACTTTGTCGCAAGATCCTGAGAAGTTGAGTCGGTTGGGTCTTTTCCAGCCAATATTATTCACGAGCGTCGTAGTGACTGACAAAGACACCGACGTGAATCTGGATGAGATCGCGGGCGACTTTGTCGGGCGTTACACGAGTCCAGGAGAACTAATAGAACTTGCAGTGGAATGCGCCGCAGAATACAAACCAATTGCCCTGTATCAGCTGTTGACGAGACACGATACCGTTTCCAAGACTCTCGTTTTCACGAATTCCGGAAATACCGCACATAGACTGGCGCTTTTGATGCAGTCAATCTTGTCGGAACGGAATGTCGCAGTCGGAGAATTATCCGCCCAGCTTGCATCGAAGCAGCGCGAAAGTGTTCTTGGCAAATTTGCAAGCGGAGAGACGCACGTGTAAGTTTTGCACTTGTCAAAGTAAAATGATTCCAATATTATAAGGAAATCTTTTGTTCTCCAAAAATATAAGTCTCTTAATTTTAATTCTATCAGAAACTGTATTCTAAAAAAGTAAAAAAAGAAAATAGTCTATTTTTAACAGTTTAATTAATCTTAATCCTTTTCAGATTAATAAGCTCTGATGCACTAGCTAGAGGCATAGACATTCCGGATGTACAATTGGTGGTTTCTTACGACGTCCCGAAGCACATCGAAGGGTATATACATAGAGCTGGTAGAACCGGGCGGGCAGGAAAACCCGGCACCGCAGTGTCTGTGCTCACGACGAATCAGGTCGGGATATTCAAGCAAATGTTAAGTGGCGCGCATAAGACTGTACCAGACATCGAGCGAATGCAGCTGGATGCCACAGCAGGTGCAGTCAACTATCAGAGTCATGTTGAGAAATTAAAGGAGATTCTTGAGAAAGAGAAGAACGAGAGCTTGAAACGAACGAAAGCCACTAAGCGTGGACGTGTGGCTAATGTGAGCGAGGCAAAATGAAAATGCAATGTAATTTTTTTATCTGAAAAAGAAAAAAATTTAAATGTACACAATAAACTTCTGTACATGACACTCGCTTAATTGTCATTTACCTTATTATTCGAAAAATCTCGTGCATTAATGGAATTAATTCAACAGTTGATGTTAAGCTCATGCTGTAGAAGGCGCAGAAACATGTCAAATACAGATAATAGGGTAACATCGATAATAACATTTTATTGTCTGAAGTTAATAGTATCGTACAATCATGCTCATTCCCTATCGTAACTCGTTCTATGGGTAGTCGCGATATATTTTGTTTTCGAACTGGTATACTAGTTATTACTCTCATTGTTTTTTTTTTATTCCGTCGAAGGCAAGGTATTCACAGTTTTAATTTACAAAAGATAAAGGGCATCGTGCTCGTCGGCTAACGATGCAGACACAAGTTATTTACTATTATTGCTGTGCGTAACTTCACTGCTCGGAACTGATCGCATTAAACTTTTCTTTATTATATTGGAAGCATGTTAAGGGTGCTTGACTGTAGCTTCTTCTGTCTTAGGTTTCAAAAAAGATTCTTCGTAAAAAATTACTTGATATTTCGATTTTCATAGTGACAGCCAAAATTGTAATAACTTAGAGATCAATATCCAATAATAAGTTACAGCAATGTACATTTAAAATAAAATCCAATATAAAAGAGGAAAAATCAAGCGAGAGACGAACCGAAAAATCTCTCTAAGGTACGGATTCATAGTCCAATTTTATAAATGAGTCAATGCTCAAATACATCAAAAGGCTTAAGCATTGAGTTATTTAGAAGATTGGACTATGAATACAGGCCTTAAAAATTATCTCTATATGCAATGCAAAGTTTAGGAAATTTATTTAAACACAATTATTTAATATGCAATTAAAATACTCTCAAATTTAATTTAAAACAACATTTTTCACATTCGATAGATTCATACGTGTGGCTTTTATATTTTGTGATACTATATGATTTTTTATGACACTGTCGTCATATTAAGCTGTAATATATAAATTTTATTTTTGTTATAAACAATTGTGCAATTTCTCTTAGGTATCCCATTACTTCTGTGTGACATATTCAATTACACAACTCAGACCGAAGTTCGAGCACTCTCAAACTTGTAATTCAAACTTCGGGCGTGTTCAAAGCTGTCGGAATTGTTACTGTAATTCCATATTGTGCGACCACAATCGGAGAGTTGGATTATTAAATTGTTGGGACATTGAAGTAACCATTGACATCCACCTTGAGGCTGTCAATTTCCCGAAAATAAGCTTTCTTAAGTTAATTTTTAACATGTTCACAGATTTTCGTCTGACTGATATATCATTAACAATCGCAAACAATCATGTCGTATTTCGTTCGCTGAAAATCAGGTGGATTACATAAGCTAAACAGATCGGCCTTCGGCTGTCTCAAAAATTTTTGGACTCCCTTTATGTTAAAGATATAACTGTGATCAATTTCGCTAAGAGATGTCTAAACAAAAGTTTGTGAAACAGTCAAGTTTTAACTTCTAAAATTTGATATCGTCATATGAATGAATTAAATTGCATTTTACCGAATAAAATTTTAATACTTAAATCGCAAAGGGAATTAAAATATTAAATTCAATCTACTAATGTCGGATCCAAAGTAGAATTGAAGTGAAAATATCCGCAAGTGCCAAACATTTTTTTTGTAAAGATATTTTTAATAGATTAATATAGAGATACTTGGTGTTTTTATTTCAGATTTTGCACATTTGTAGCCTTAGGCCTTCGCGACTCCCTCATTCGCCCCTGCACTCATGACAGATTAACAATCAGATTGCCGTGATATATGGTACAGGGATTAGCAACCTTTTGTCACTTACTGACTATATTAAATTTTTAATTTTCATAAAAAATATGTACGAATTTAATAAAAAAATCTATAACAAGAAAATTATTCCAGAAAACAATTTATAATATAAAATTTTAAGTGAATAAATCATGATAAATATCGAGAAAATTTATAAAAGTTAAAAAATGGGAAAGTAAATATAAAATTTTATTATATACATTAGAAATATAAAAGAATGTATATAAAAATTACAAAATAGATTCATATATATATTGTTTCACATATTTTATATCCGTAAGATTTAAAAACGTAAAAATAATATTTTTTTTAAATGGAAGACATTTTATTAATATAAAATAAAAATCTAGGATTTTATATACCTGAAAATTTGGAGGCATTTGATTTTCTGGAAATTTATACAAGTGACAAAACTCAATGGTTGCCGATCTCTTCCCTGCGATGAAACAAAAGTTGTTGATGTTCTTCGAACAACATTTCGACAAAAGCATCCGCTCGGACTTTCGTTGTCTGAATTCTAACGAACGAGCAAGATTCACACTTACTTATATGTAATATATGTATATATAACTGTACGTAGATACGTATTCGTGCGTATAGGCACGACTTATTTTCCATATTCATTATGTTACACCGCAAATCCGTCTTCTATTTCACATTATTACAAAATCTAGCTTCGTTCGAGGATACATCGAACCGAACGAATCCTAATCGCTTACTTCGAAAATCCGAACGTCCACACACAGCTTTCGTGTTATTTACATTTACATATGTATCCGTTAACGTGTAATACGAGCGTATGTACATACATTAAACGTGGTCCTATATGATTCATATGTCTCGTTGCCATGTATATGTATCTTTTTATATTTAACGCCGATTTTGTGTTGCATTCTGATAGCGTATCTCACGATCCAATGGATCCAATGGATTTTGTCTAATGGGACTTGGTATATTATGTAAATGAAATATACATTATGTATATATTGCATATACAGAATATATAAAAAAACAATTACATTTTCTCTCGATATATTAAAAAGCGAATTAAAAAATTCTCGCGTATTTTAATCTATTTTCTACACAAAAATCAGATTTTTTAAATAAAAATTTAAAACTGGAAATAACAAAATATATATTCTGTCTAATTAAACAATTTTAAATATAATTCACTTAAATTAAATTTTTCCTTGCAAAGTATTTTATAACTGTGAAGCAAAATGCACGATTTTTTATATACTCTGTACATTATGAAATGTATTATGGAGTGTGCCAAGCAATCTGCGATGTGCTTAAAAACTCGCCGGATTTTTGCAAAGTGCCACCATTATCACTAAGTATGTATTTAAATGTCATAATATATTATTTACAGTATAAGTTTGATTCCTTAAAATATCAAATAACATAAAAGAACGACAAAAAGATATATTTTGTACATCTAGCAATACAATATATGTTGACATTTCTATTGTATTCATTTATTTAAGCTATCATAAATTGCATAAATATCAATTAAGTGACAATAGTAAAACCGCTTCATTAAGCACAATTAAATATACAGCGGGTTTTGTGAAAAATTTCGCGGCGGGATTATTATCTAAAAGAAATAATGGGAAAGGAATTAAATTGCTGGCGTTTTCTAGCGAGCTTTTAAGCCGAATGAATCTTCGATCTGACAGGACTTCACTATACCGTATTTATTGTCGTGCCCTCCGCTTTGCGTACGGACTGCAGTATATGTCGGCTCATCTAATTGTAAAAGTGCACCGACCGCATTAAGCCGCGCCAATTTGCGATAGTCGAGCGCACATTTAGCCTGCCGGTGTCCTGATCGCGACAGATACTGACAGAGAGATAAAAAAAAAGGTATCGTGGAAGACGAAACGGGGCTGCAAAACGGTCACTAGCGAAACGGAGATCAAGAGCCTGAGCGAATGAGTGCCTTGAATGAGTCCCATCTTCTTATTTGACAAAACTTTGTACTTTATCGATCCTCCATATCTTGTATTTATGAGTTTTTTGCAGGAAATTTTTGGCAGGAAAATTTTGGCAAGGAAGTTTTGGCAAGGAAATTTTGGCAGAGAAGTTTTGGCGGTGCCCATAATTAAAAAATAGGCACATAGGTAAATTAATGCGTTATCGCATTTCGGACCGCTCAATTGGAAAAGCTCATGGAAAGAGTTTTGCCGTCTATTACATGTCTATAAACAGAATTTTCGTCTATAAATATAAAAATGTTAATTAAAAAAATGTAAAACAAAGCTTGTTTGATATTTGGAAATCAAGTATTGACGCTCAGGTTCTTTTAATGCTCATGGTTGCATTATTAATGTTCAGAAGATATTTGGAAATTTACGATCAATTCAATAGTAAGCGCTCGTATCTGTTATATTTTTTTTTAGCGACAGAGTAAAAGGAACAACTCATATCCTGGAATATTGAACAATTACAATCCATATATTTCAATTCTAAGCGGTAAAAATACGAACATTGATTTGCAAGAACTCTTAACGTCAAATCAGAAAGTTCGTGCATTGCGTGAGCCTCGTGTTTTAATGATTTCAATGGAGTACTCTCATAAAATAATTAATAACAATATAAAATAATTGAGTAATGAAAGCAATTAATTTGATCATCGTAAATAATGTTTGGAATAAACGATGTAAATAAATAATAACGTAATGAACGATTAAACAAGATACATTATTTCTTTATCCGTCTATTGATTTGTTTACTTCTCTCTCTCGTGTAATTTAGCTTTTTACAGTGTCTGTTGAACAGTGAAATTTAATAATCACGATTATCTATATAAAATTCTATAACATATGGATGTCGGCACAGAGAACTCATCTTGTACTTTGATGTTACATCATTTTTTTATCTGTGTTCGCCATGTCGATCGAAGTACGCGATGCACGAACTTGTTTGACCTGTATTTTATCTACAGTCCGATTAATCGCCGATTTAAACGAGAGAGAAAGAAGGCATTTCTTTCACTCGCGTATCGATCAAATATCGCATTGACACTGTGTCGCGTATATTTACAGAGACTACGTCGAAGATTTCGCCATCGTCTTTTTGGTCGCGCCGCAGTGATTGCATCTGATCGCATCTAAAAGTACGTCCTTGTTATATCGAATAAGGGGAAGACCTATTTCCTTTTTTTTCTGAGTGAATTTGCACACTCCGCCTCATTCTCTCGACTCTGTTCCCATCACGAGCCTCGAATCTTCAAACAGTGCTGCAAAAACATTCTTAGAGAAAAAGATAAGATTCAACTATACCAATTTATGAGTGCTTAAAATGTAAGAACAATGTAAAATAAAATTTAAAATGTAATATAACAAGATTCTTTAAGTATGTCAAATTTAAAAAAAATTATATTTTTATGTATTTATTTAATATGATATACACACAAATATTGTATAATTGAAAAGTAAGTTAATTTACTTGTAAACTGACTTTAGGAGCGTTGTCATTTAAACCGTGCATGTCTAACTAACTGTCTTGGGAACAGTGCCGTTTTCTCTTTTATACATCCTGTCCGCGAATTTACTCATCCTTCATTCATATTTACAATCATCGCCAGAGGGACTGACCTGCCTAGATAGGATTGTCGCGTACGCATGGCGCGTCCCTTTGCGTTACTTTTAGGCGAATAATGAAGATCCACAAGGGGTCCCTAACTGACCCTATTGTTTGCTTTTCTAAGTTCATTCATTAATCTCTATCCTGAATTTATAATAGCTTCAAACACGCAAATGGTGAATGAAGATATCATAAAATGTTAATTTTCTGGGCTATAAACAAAAAATCAAATACAATATTGATTGATGATTGAAATTGCCTGCTTTTATTAAAAATAATGCTTTATATATTCTATTTTTATTTATTATTTTTTTATATATTTTAATTTTGCATTTTTGCGATATCAGAAACAATTTTAATGTTTAGCAATCCATGATAAAAGTTTTTGTAAGTTTTACAAAGATATTAGATTACCGAGATGATACAACGATACATTTAGTGTTTACTTCAAAATTGTCATTAAAAAATAAAAATAAGCAAGAAATTTATGCAAATAATAGGAGGTAATGAAGGTAATTATCGGTCAGTCGATGTCAGATTCCATAGGAATCAGGCTATTCTATCTTAAAGAGATTGGTTTTCTACTCTTCAAAGGTATTGGATTTCACGATCAATACTTAGAACGGAGCTCGTAATCCGAGAAAGCATTTTGACATCGCAAAAAAACGTAAAGTACATCAAATAATGATTAAAATAGAAGAGTCTGTAATATTCAGGATTCCTTTATAACGATTACTCCTTTTAAATATATTCTGACAAGCTTTGAAGGCAAATTTTGTCCGAGATTAACGGTAGAGATAATCGTTTCTTACAATGCGCAGCAATATAGCATTAAATGCCTTAAAACTGACTTTGATCCAGGAAAAAAGATATTGTCATCAAACCGTTTAAAAATTAGACAATCTAATATAAATATATTTATAGACACAGATAATATAATATCTGATATAAATGTATAATAGTATATAAAGAGTTCTACTTTATTTGTAACTCAAAAATCATGGACAAGTCTTGACCGATAAAAATGTTTGTAGAAGAAAGAAAAACGCTTTTAAATAATAATTACAGTTTTTTATCTTGAATGTTGATTCGTGTAAAATAAATTTTTGTACCTGTATCGTGCAAGATCGAAGTTTTTTAAATCTATCAATCTTTGAGATTCCGGACTATGCCTCGTGGATCTTCATAATGCTCGTTTCTCTCGTAGCCACCGTTTTTTCATAAAGCTCTTTGTCATCTTACAGGGTAGTCGGCAAAAGAAGCAGAAGCAGAATCGCAGACACCGAAGGGTGCCTAAAGTTCGCAGTGTTCAAGACGACCCAGGGCGGCGGTATGGAAGGCACGACAAATGGTATGTCCGTTCTGTGGCCCTCCTGGAGGGTACTACCAGCCATGATCTGCGTCGTACCAAGATCGTCATCGCTGCCAGAATCGGCATCATCAATCCCATATCGCTTGCCGTTGTTGTTACTGTTCTTTTTCCTGTTCTTCGATGTCGGAGGTTTCTTTCGTGTGTTCTTCGTGAGCGTCGTCGGAGTTGTCTTTGCGAATAAGTGCAGTTCTAAGTACAAAAAAGCAAAATATTCACTGAATGATAACGACAAAATAATTACTTTAAAGCAGTGCTAATATCCAGAACTTGTCCGAAGTTTGATAAATAAACTTCATCAATTAATTTTTATGCCTTAAAATCTTATATCATAAATATTTGCTAGATCTAAAATTTTAGAAATGGGCTAGAATGTTGAAGTGTGTACATTTTATTCATTATTAACCCTTAATCCCGACTTATGGGTCGTTTTCGACCCAAGCGAAATTTCAAAGTGCTGTAAGGTACCTCCATTTCTTAATAACAAACTATATAAAAAAATAATTTTTATCGAAATATTATAATTGGGACTTCAAATTGAAGGTTGAAAGAAGCTCCATGAATTTTTTCAGATTTTTTAAAGCGTTTTTACTGATCCAAATAACGCAAAGACGCAAAGCGACTCATGAGTCGGGATTAAAGGTGCCGAAAAGAACCGTCGGGATTAAGGGTTAAACACTGAAATCTTATACTATAAAATTTGATAGGCCTGGCATTTTAAACTTGACATTTTTTTTACTGCGATGCATCGAAATCTTGTATTTTAACTTTAATTTCTGTACTGTAATACATTGCAAAAGATAAAATCTTATTGTCGGATTCATCACAGAGTGTATTGCTTGAATTAAAAACGGAATATTTGAAGAGAAGGAGCTGAAGAAATACAGTTTGCCATAATATCGGAATTCTCAGTACCTTGCAATCTCACTACACCTTCGGCCTTGCCGAGCGCGTTGACGGACGAGCACACGTATCCGCCGAAGTCTCGTTTTTCCAGGGAATTGACAGTGAGATTCATTTGCCGGGAGTAATCATTCAGTGCATACTCCGACATCGCGTATTTGTCACTGGGCAGCAGTTTCTCGCCTAAATAGAAAGCGAATGGAAATATTGCACTATTTTTAATTGCGTGCCTCTTTCACTTGTAACAGACATGTTTGTTGCAGAGTTCGTTTTATGCAATAAAAGCGATCGAAGGCGATAATTACAATCGTGTGATATAGATTGATTACGATTTAATAAAAAACTGTCCATTTAAAACGTGTCTGATAACAGACACTTTATTTAACTCGAAAATTTAACTGACACGATTTTCTACACGATGGTGTACACGGCTGATTTATTGACACTTAAAAGTGCGAAATTTTTAATTTAACATTAATGCAGATAAACATTTGGCGATGTAAATTTTTAATACCATTTCTCAGTAAATAATTATAAATATATTCGTAAAATAAAATAAACAAATCGAAACATAATTATACCCACATTTGTAACAATTGCAATACAAATATGTAATTCACAAATAATCTTTTTACGGCTTTACAATCAGAACAGTACAAAATGATATTCAATTGTATTAATTACTTTCACATGCATTTACACAATTGTATCAATTATTTTCATATGCATTTTTAATATTTATGTTTATATTGTTTATTGCGCGGAATAAAATTAAGCTTTGAAATCATCATTCGCGAAAGACTATTATCGTTAATCAGAAATTTTTGAATGCACTGCATTTCACAAGAGATTTAGTTTTTTTTTTCAGAGCAGCAGTGAAACTCTACGTGTAGAGCAACTACGCGTTTAAGAGTAATTCATAAATTTACATATTTGATTAACGCGGAAGCGTATTGCGAAAAAACTTTTCGCGACTTGATAAAACTATAGTACAATCGCATAAAAGAATACAGATTTTTAATCTCACGCAACTCTGACTTGCAATCAATATTATTATGGCATGTTGGAGTTAACGCTATAGAAATTGATTGCAACAATTCTATGGTTAATCAAGAGTGCAAATCTGTTGATGTAACATGGTGCAATACAAATTAAAGGGCGTTTGATTAGTGTCGGATTGAATTTCAACGACAAATTCTTTAATGGATTTTAATCGTTAAAAGCGCTTTTTGCAGCCAGTTGCGACGTGGATAAATCGATACAAATCTAAAAATAGGTATTCTTTTACTTTGAAGTTTCTGTTAAATTATTTAAAATCAATAAAAAATATACGTCTTCAAAATTAGATTGGTGCCAAAGAATATCTTGTATAAAAAAACTGTAAAGATATGGAATAATCTGTTATTTTTCACCTGACTCTCTGTACCATGTATTCATGGCGTGCGGTGACGCTTCGACGTAACATTGTAGGACGACGTCTCTATTAATCGGCGCAGCCACCAATTGACTCGTCACCTTAATAAGAGGTTGAACTGCAACAATCAAACATTAAATTATCGCAATTAACGATTCAGCAGTTTACAATGCCAAATATAGTATCGAGCAATTTAGAATAACAAGTCATCGGTTTTAACTTTTGGATGATATTACAGTAAAAAAACATATAAAGCTGAAAATAAAGAATAAATGAATATAACATACATATCGTTTATTTTCCACGTTCTTAAATTTTTTAAATTAATTTTCGTATCTTTTAATATAAAATTTTTCTTATTTTACTGTTAATTTATCTCTTTGGCTATTAAGAAAAACAAATATGTAATATTATAAAAGAGATTTTTTTTTATGTACGGACGGAATAAAGTTATATAGAGTAAATGTACTACAAAGTCGAGTAAAAATGCATTTGAAGTCTCCTAAAGAAGACTCATGTACTGCTCATTCAAGAATTAACCAATTGCGCCACATTTTGCGCTCGAACGCTACCGCTGGTGGGTTAATATTACATTTCGTAAGCAGCAAATTAATGCGAAACCCTTTGCACTCAAATATTTACACGCCCCGCGACGACGTGGATAAATCGTCAAGCCCGTCGGTTAATTTTACAGCAGCAGCGCGCGGCCGGAAGTTTTGCGCGCGAGAAAAACGCCCTGCGCAAGCTGACTTCGGGCTTGATAAAGTTTTCATTTGCGAATGCCGTTAGCCAAATTGCACGGTGATTTTTTAGCCTCCCGATACGTGCGGCGCAACGTTGCAAATGTATGCACGTATTCCCGGTAGTTCCATTGTCTCTGCCACGAGAATGTGATTGACATATTTTTCGCAACGAGCCCAGCGCAACACGCTGTTTTTCGGTAATGAAAATTTAAATTGTTTAACACTGAAATAAATATTTTTATCGTCGCGCCACTATTTGATATTTGCGCGGAGCATATAAAAGTTGGCGATAATATAACAGCATAAAAAGATTAAAAATAAAATTGTTTCTCGAATTACAGTAATGATAATCAGAGCAACTAAAATATTCATGAAAATACTATGTAGTATTAGCATGCTATATATAGCAATTTTTGTTGGTGTCGTTCAAAATTAACAATGCTGGGCACGGCTGCGGTTTTTTGCGGAAAGTTTTTGAATGAAAATTTTCTGCAGTAATGTAGATATCGAAAAATGTTTCGAAGTTCATCTCAACCTCATTTCCTATTTAAAGCCTGTCGGAGTATCCTTAACCGCAGCACTCTATAGTAGCCGGATGATAGTTTTACCGCCGATATTGAAGAAGCATTAATAATCGACATGGTTCTCACCCTATAATAATTACTGTACATTATATTAAGTTAACAGAGCGTTTAATATAACCGACATAAAAATGATAGTGTCTTTAAAATTCATAACAGTGTTAATTATTATTACACAGATTATTCACACAATAAAATAAAAATTTATCTGTGAAGAAATAAAATTATATCATGTCCAAATATACAGAGTGCATTTAAAAGTAGTCTATACATAAATTCCTATTCAACAAACTACGTTGAAACATTTTATTTAGCAGTTTGCAGTTCGTGGAAACTTTGTTTAAACATCGGGGAAACATATAATTAGGGCAATATAAAATAGATTTAAGCATATATTATCTCAAAAGCACTGTAATCGTTATATACTCTGTTTAATTAAATAATTAATTAACGCGCTCATCTTTATCCATCCAGTCTGTCACATTGTCACGTGAACTTGCGAAGGATGGCTACAGGCGAGTAATTATGCAGTAACGCACAGGGACGAATCTAAAGGATCCTTCAGCGCGGTGACTTTCAAAATTAAAACTAAAAATTTTCTAATAAGTATAATTAACTATAATTATTTGTCCGCAAAGTTTACTTCACAGATGTAATATTTCGCATGTTTTGCTTGAAATTTAATAAAGCTTTCTCTTCGGAATTCGTCAATAACGACGCTTGCAATCACTATTCTGCAATTTCAAAAGCACAGAATAGCAAGGATATTCCAACGCTCTGCCCTGCTAATGTATGCAGTGGAACGATGACGGAGCGACGGCTAATTAACGGCCGCAGAGCGGTACGATACCTACAGTGAACATTGACGGAGTAACGCTTGCTAACCGTCGGCGGCACGTTGTTGCTGGCTATGCAGAGATACGTGCCCATCTCTTGCCGCATCACCCCCGTCAATTCCAGTGTCTCGCCGACGAAGGTTTTCAGAGCTGCAATCAGAAAGATAAATATCTAAATTAAGTACCTCATCCAGTATACTTTTTTCTATGCAAAATAGCATTTTGACAAAATAACTTCAGAATTTGCGTCTATATATTTTTTTTACTTTCATGTTTAAATTTTGATTCGTTCTTATTGCGTATTTATTATTTTATAGTATATTTTTAATTTTTAATCATTTTTTATGAGGCTGTAATCTATAAAGATATCACATCAATAATTTCAGTAGATTTAATAGAAGTGCATAAATCTTGATAAAATTTATTGAAATTCGCATTAAATGTACATTTGATGCGCTTAGTCACCCACCATCTAGCGTGGTTTTCACAGAAAAATACATTTTTAACATAAAAGCTCTAGTGGGAGAATCGTTTGAGATATTACGTTGAAATTTTTATGGCACACTGCTGGAATCATCAGTCCTGTTAAGAACCACAGGGAAAAGGATGAAAACTAATATTGAGTCACCGCAGAAATTATTTCACGTTTCAAGCATTATTTATGGCGACATACTTTTATGACGGAGAGTTCCGACATTTGGGATTGAATAAAAAAAACGAAAGAACAAAAAATGAAAAAAGCAAACACATTCTATCTAGATTATTGAATGCGCGCGTTCTGGAATAAAAATTTAAATTATAAATATCATATCAAATATCATTATGTATCTCACATGTGTGTCGCAACACACATATTCTTGCGTTGATATAGATTATACATAATTATCCAATAATTCAACCCAATTTGCCAAATAAAGCCTTCGCTTTTTTATTTTTTTGTATAAAACTGCAGTGCCAATCTATAAAAATGACAAGAGTCATAAGATTATTTTTTATCGAGTGCTGTAAAACTAAATCAGCGACTGAAGTATCTATTTTCGTGTTTAGCAGATTCAAGAGTCCTTTCCGTTCTCCATTTAAATAAATAAAACCAATACAAAAAATGCCTCTTTCGAAGAACTACTGTTTATTTCCGCGAAATGCACTCATCCGAAGTTATTCGTTATTTTGAAAACCGAATTTTGAGCATCGTTACCGGGAATGCGTAAAACTTTACACAGCATATTCAATTTTGCAATCGAAACGTGTGCTCGCCGTTTAATCGCCGTGGAGAAGTCACGTCGTTACGAATGACAGATCCGCGAGGCGAGAAGATCTCGATTGCCAACGGGTGGCAATCGTTCTTCTCCTATGCATTTCATCTCTCGTGATATGCGTGGAGGGGCAAGCGGGAAGAGGAAAATAGGTGACTTTACGATCCTTCGCTCGCGCGCTATTCGTTCGCTATCTTTCGTTACTCGTCGTTCTTCTCGATCGCGCCGGCGGATCGCCATCCTGCCGATCTCGAAGTCCTTTCCGCGTTTAACGAGTGTCACCTCGGGTGTCCTCCAGGTGTCTATTTTTACGACGCTTCGGAGATCGGACTGACACGGGCGGGCGGACGGGAAGTCGAAGGGGAGGATTGTAGTAGTCAGAGGGCGGAAACGGCACGAAGCGACGATTACGATCGGAGAATTTCTTCTTTCACGTCCCCTTCCTCTTCACCCGCCTCGCCAGTTTTCCGTCCACTTTTTTTTTCTTCCTCCTTTTTTTTTCACACGAAAGCTCCCCCAGCTGATCTCTCCGGCGAGAATGACGCTAAGAGGACAGGTCGTCGGGGATTCGGAGATCCTTCCGGCAGGATCGCTACTTGTACACGGAATGTACTCCGCGTAGCGGATCCGGGATTACCGGGGGTGACGTGGGCGGATTGCTTGTAAGAGCGGTCAATAAGTGCACTTTAACTCGCGAAGGGCGACAAGCGGGGCCGTCCCCGACATCGCGCGAGGGTCGTTAACCTTTGTAAAGTTTAATCCTTCGGGGAGGGATTAATCGCGAGGACGAGTTTACTTCAAGTTTATGGACTAGAACAATTCTTCTGGAATTTCTCTTAATCCAGCACGCGCCAAATAAATCTTCGCGAGATATTTCCATCAACGTAAAGTTTCCGTGACGTATCGCCCCGCGGCGGCGAGAACTACGTGGATACGCGTCCCGACATTTCGACGATAACAACGGGGGGGGGGGGGGGGGCAAGGGTGGTGCATAGTTACGATATATATTTATCGATTTATTTATTTTGCGATTTAGCTTGAAGCAGTGCGTCGTAATTTATGGTTTTAGACGTACACTCTTCCCCCCCCCCTCCCTCGCCGTGAGCATTGTGAGGGCAACAGGCTTATATATTTGCCGCAGGGCGTAAATTACCATTCGCGTTTGTAATTAATTACCGGCGGGCCCGGCAAGCGCGGGAGACGATCGATTATTCCGCGCTGATGCGCTCCGACACTTTATCGCCCCGACACTTTTCCAGCCGCGTCGGCACGACCGTCTTAATTAGAGAATCGACGGAATAGTCGTTGAAGCGAGTCAAGCCTCCTTCTCAAGAGCTTTATGCGTATCCATGAATTCCCCCCTCAAACAAAATCCTGCCTAACGGCGTGAAAAGGATAGATGTTATCAATGATGCTCATTTTAAGTGACTGCATTACTCTATAATTGTTACAATTGACAAAAAGCTTCCTTTGCTCATTTTTATTAATAATAAAATCAAATATTAGCAGATTTTATACTGTGCACATTTCAATATTTATGTACAGTTCAATGTACATTTTTATGTAATATTATTGTAAAATATTAAACAAAAGATAATAAATTATATTAATTTAAAAAATGCTTTTAAAAAAATAAGCAATTAATAGGTGATAATTATAAAAAAATATCAAACATCTGTCCGAACGTTCGAAATATTTCTACAAATATAAAAATTAGAAAATAAATGCTTACGCAATATCGAAAAATGATATAACTAGATATTTCATAAAATAGACAAACAGTTATTGAACACATATATGTATAATAATAACTATTCCACGCTTAAAAAAGGCATGAAAGATCGATACTCGAATGTATCGAAAGTATTGTTGACGCTTTTCCGCAATGCTGATTAGTTATCTCGATTATTCTGACAGTTTGATAGTTTGAGAGCGAAGGTTATTTTGACGGTTATTTAAAATAAAAAAAATTTATTAAAATATTTAGATTTCATAATTATTGAATTACTATAATAAGTGCGCGCGCGTAGCGCGCGCCTGTATTGTTCTAGTCTTCTAAATAAAAAAAAAGATAATCCAATAAATGTTAAATGTCCAATAATATTAATTTGACCATTTTTCATCTCAAATAATGTTATTTCTTACAATAGAATTATATGTATTGTATTGACATTAAATGACATTAAAATTAGCAGGCAAATTATTAGAGTAACAATATTTATGTTAGGTTAGGTTACTGTTATACAATCTCTGTAACGTCTGACGTGTTAAATATGATATCCTACATTGGACGATGGCAATAAATCACAGAAATCAAGGATATAATTCAATAATAACGCTAAGATGACCGGCAGCAAGGAACTAGAAACCGTGTCGGCCTGCTGCACGCGCGTTACCTATGACCCTGTTTCTGCAACATGTCCGTTCCGCAGTTAGAATTTCAACGTATATCCCATATTATATCAAACTGATATAGAACTACTGTCAACACTTTGAACGTGCGAATCCTGAACTTAACCCCCTAAATCCTAAACCCTACGCTAACTTCGAACTTTGATAACTTTATATAAAAATGACAAATAAGTTGAAGAGTGCCATTTTTGCAGAATTTTATATATTTTACGAGTATATGTAGGCTTAAGGATAAAGTTTATGATTTTCTAATTAAATCTCGGACAACCTAATGTTTAAAATCTCCGATAAAAGCATGTTTACATTAAGTTATACTTGTTTATATTCTTTCCATCTTCTTTAATTTTTCGAATAAACAAATATGTATAAATATAATAATTTTTATTTATTTTTGTATAGAACAAATACTCGACCAAACAGCAAAAATTCAACAAACAACTACTCTAGTGTGGTTCTGATGGAAGCTAAATACGTTGGTGTAATAATAATCCTATGCGTTGATTAGTACAATGAAGAACTTAATTAACGCGTAATCGGAGTTTATTCGTGCTTTGTGTGTATTATCCAACACATAATTAATTAAAGTCGTTGTTACGACTAATAAATGTTATATCAAATTCCGTTTGATTAAATCGTAAATGAAAATTCGAACACAAGCCTACAACACCCTGTTTTTGTATTTCGGTTGCACACGCGTGTATCATCAATATTCCGTTGAAACCAATTAGTATCGTTGAAATCGAGAATATGAAATTACTGACGAAATGATTAAAAGACATAATTGGCTATACGATACTTGAAATAGAAAAGAAGCACAAAAGAATTTCTGAGAATTAATTTAACTCACCGCTATTTTTGATAGCATAATACAACATAAATCTAACGATATAAAAATATAATTAAGCTAAGCTTAATTATATTTTTATACAACGCGACATATTACAAAAATGTTTACAAAATGTCTCAGAATTCGCAAAATATTTTGGAACAAAGGAAAAATTAAATCTAAACTTACTGTGAAATTTACAATGAATTGCGCTCTTTGGATTTGCGCTGTTTATAAATACATTCAGTTTATATTGCACGCCCACCTGCTCCAAAGGGGCATAATTTGCACTGTTTGACTTTGTTATTATTCCGACCAAACGTATAGTCATCTTGCCAAATGCATTCACGAAACATGTGGTTTCAAAGGAATCCCGGATAACTCGATTTTACGAGAATGCTAAGCTCTGTGAGTAATGCGATTCAAAGCATATTCTAAAATATCAACGGTAAGTGAATGTAAGTTCATCAGAGCATGGTTTGCACAGCGGTTTGCACGTTACATTTTGAGTTCGATTATGTCCAAATCCAGTAATGTATTCACTAATGTATGTCCGTTGAATACCTCCCGTAGCGATGGACATCAATTATCATTTACGCTAATGAAATTAAGCATCGAATGCTTCAAATATAGCTCAATTATATAGGCAGAGAGATCTATTGATATTCTACATTATTAATATTATTAAAATGTTTGTACGATAAAAAAGAAAAAAAAAATGTATAATTCTTTTTCTTAATTAAATTATTTATTGCTAATACTTTTCCAATTAAGAAAGAAAAATCGTCACCGAATCTCGGAATCTAGTTCCAGCGATCAGATTGTGTTACTTAGAATTAGAGGTAAGAAATTGCTACGAGGTTTAAAAATATACTTACATTGTTTCTGTCCATCTTCTCTGAGAATGATATTGCGGCCGTCTTCTCGTTTCCAAGTGACAGTAGGCTTCGGCGAACCGGTAGCGACGCATCGCAGCCTTATATTGCCTCCCTCGTGGGTGACCATACCATCTGCGGACTCGTCATCCATTATGTCGGGCGGTATCACTACTTCCATGTATCCCATCTGGAACAAGGAAACATAAGATTCTCGTGAAACTTCGTACTTTCGAGGTTCAGATTTTATCACGGATTTAACTTTCGCAAAAGAAAAAACAGATTCAATAAGCGCTGTAAAAAATTGATACTTAGCTTAAAGCAAATGTTGTCTTAAATTTCTAACAAGATACTATATAATTTATTCTCTAATTTAAATAAAATAAGATCAATCCTTCATTTTTCTATACTTTTTAGAATTACTCTAATTATTATCAAGCTACAATTTGATATGATAAAATATTACGAAAAATTTTCGATTATTGCGTTTCTTTTGTAACAATATCTGAATCGTTTCATTATTAAAATTGTTGATAGCAAAAGAATACAAACTAATTAATTCGATTTCGATTACTAAGAACAAACATAAAAAAATTAAAAAAAAATTTTTTTTTTAGAAAAGTAAACAGCCCGTAGAACAACTGCGTTAAGGTGGTCTGACAAAGACAAGGCTTGAACTACTCACTATAGAAAAAGTACATTGTTTTACGGTCCTGAGCACGTACACGATGAGGGTATCCTTGCACGGGTATAATGTGTGGGAGTATAGAATTTACTGAACACTGGAACGGTGCACGTATCCTATTCAATTCAATGAAACCAACATGCACAAGAAAATATAAGATAAAACGAGATAAACACCAGCTTGAATTTGCTCCAAATTTCTTTATCATTCGAGCCTTCATTATTTGTTTTATTTAATAGTCATGTTTGCTTATGTTTTACTGTACATTTATCAGAATAAATTCGTATTATATTTGACGCGATATTTTAATATTGTAGTAAAATATTTAAATTCTGCAGTTAACAATGTTAATGATAATAATAATATAGTATGAAACTGCGCGAAACGTAAAATTTGAATATTTTATTATGAATAAATGTAGGCGCAGATAAAAAAAAATACAATTTCCTGATAATTGATAAAAGCTAAACTTCAGCTGTGTTTAATTAAAATAAAAATGTATTATTTTAAATCATTTTAGATTATATTTTCAGTCATAAAATAACAGTGTAAAAACAAAAATATGCTTGTTAAATATACTACAGTAATTACAAAAAAAACTTTTTTATTGCAAAGATACAAAAGAGAATAAAAGTATATTTTTATTAAATTTAATTATGTACAAAGTTATATTAATATAAAAATTAATAAATCAGAAAAATGTTGAATATTACAAATCTACAATATTTTTGCAGGGTTTGAGCTTTAAATACATAAATAATAAAATCTATACAACGACTTTATAGAAAACTTTACACAAAAGCAACTTTAAAGCTTATGCAAAACTTGACCTAAGATTCTTATAAAAGCAAAGTAATTTAATCTTACAAAATCCAAACAGAGTTGAAATAATTCATAAGAATAAATATCAAGAATTATTATTCTTAAGGAGTAACGAAATAAGCCGATGGCCGCAGGACCGAATAATGTTTATATTGCAGCTGACATCTTTACGTTCAGCATTAACTTCGTCATTGTCAGGTCGAAAATATTGGATCGCGTTGGCACGAAACGTCAGTCGACATAAACCGTGTTAAAGTGTTTCATGGCGTAAAAAGGCCGTCGTTTATGGCCTTGGGGCACGTAAGTAGAGCTCCACACGTGAAGCAAGGATGACGTTCGCCGGTGTGTCACAGGTTAACGTGTGTGCAGATGGAATTTACTGGTCGTGGTGCGGTGCACATGTCCCGTGGAATTCAATGCGACCGGCAGAGCGGGAAACCTTCCGATGCAATATACGGCCCTCCCGCGAGATAAAGGACCCGGAATGCTGGTCGTGGTGCAAGCGAAACGAACGACAGATGTGGGTGTGATAACACATGCGCGAGAAAAGAAAAGAAGATAGAAAAGATAGAAGACGGTCAGAAAAATAAGAGGGAGAGAGATATCTGTGAGATCAAAATTTTCTCTTAAAACAAACTAAATATTATGCAAAGAATTTAGTGATTTATTTCGTGGAATGTGTAGATTTAATATATATTGTTGCCAAGAGTGTAAAGTATCTAATTAATTAATTTTCCCACAATTACTTTTTACTAATTAATTTCACTTTCCCAAAAATTTTGTTAACGATATTGAAACACTTGTAAATTGTAGTTTAAATTAATTATAATATTTTAATCAATAATAATTTTTTTATTACATCCTCTTACTGTATCTTCTTGCATCGCTGTTACTTTGCAAAAGAATGTAGTAACCGGCCAGACAGTTAAAGAGAATGCGCATTATTCGAGCGGATAAAACCGCGATATAAGTACAGACGATAAATAATTTCGTGTTGGTCGGCTGCGAGACGGTGCAATACTCGGCTCGGGATTTAAGGCGCGACAGGATATTTCGTGCGGCCGGGGTCCGCACGAAGCCGAGATCCTCGTCGGGAAAACAGTCGGCCGAAGCAGTACGACGTGCGCACCTGCCGCACCGCCGCCGGCAATAATTTTCTGCGCGCTTTCCCGAACGCGCGGCTCGCCTTGCCGAAAATCTGCATAATTAAAGTTGCACGGCATGACGTCGCGTCGCGAGGACTTTGTTTCCTTACGACTTCACCAGCGGCGAATCTACCCTCTCCCTTTTGCGCAAATATTGTATGTTTATCATTGAACTGGTCTCAAAGCTGAGCGGTATGTTGATAAAACTTACAAGGTGAGTAACAGTGGATGGAAACTTAAAACTTTAGTTTTCAGAATGTAGTGATACGATAGCTAAGTTTATTTAACAAAAACAATTTGTTAAAATTATTTTCTAAAACTCGATGGTAAAATAAAATTTAAGAGCCTGTAAGAATAAAGTGCAGTTTAATTTTAACGATGCGATTTTCTACTTCAAATAAAATAAAATACTCCCCGCTTTTTATACGTCAGCTCTGCAGCTACAACAGTAGGCCGATATTACAGCCGATATTACACCGCGAAATAATGGTCGGGCTAAAGAAAAAGCGCGCGTTAAAAAGTTATGGCCGGGTTTGTGTATGGAATTTTAAAAATTCCGCCGCGTCCGCGGACAGATCCGACGAAATTGCGCGAAACCTCGATCTTTTTAATCGAATTACGTCGCGCAACACGGAGCTCTGTCGATGGAAATCGATAGAGCCGTTTGTATAACGGCCGCCGTGCGCGCGATTCCAACGCGGAAACGCCGACGAAAAATAAAGCGTCGGGTGGAAGGTAAATGGAAATTAATTTAACAGAGATACGTTGTTATTGCGGATGCGCGTCGCAACGCGTTTCAGTGTACCAGATAATACTGTTTGAAGCTGCGTTTGTGGTATTTCAAAAAATGCGGGTACCCATATCATTAAAAAAAATGGAAAAAAAGAAGAAATATATATAAATATAAAGATACAAAAAAAGTCGCGTCATTACAAAATATAAAATTTTTATATAAAAAGATATACAACATTTGATGTACTACGTAGTGCGCCATTTGACGAAAGATCGAGGTTTCGCAATATTTCAAAATTTGTGAATTGATCATCAAGTTCATTGCTGCTTACCTGACTGCGCATTGGGTCGGTATTGACTTGACACATGTAAGTACCGGAATCGTTCTTCTGGACATTCGACACGTGTAGTTTCCACGTGTTGTGTCCGTTGTGCGTGACGGATAATCGATTATTGTGCGCTACCATGTGCGTATGTATCGCCAAAATTGCTCGGGAATCCGACTTTATCCAGGCTACCTGGAACACCGGAGGAGAGAATCGATGTTATTTCTCAAGACAAAGATAAACAGAAAGTTTGCTAATCAAATACTTCGCTAATAAGAACATAAATTGCAGTTTGAAAGTCTGATCAGAAAGAACATATATTTAGTACATTAAATATTTTATTTTATATTACTAATATAAAATTAAATTAATATTTAAATTAGACACATTGATGAAATTTTCACGATAAATAATTAAAAAGCCTGCCAAAAATAGAATTATTTAACTTTAATAAAGCAGTGTAAATTTGATGAGACCTAAAATTAGTTTAGTAAAAAGTTCAAAATTTGCATCAATATTTGCAGTGATCGCAGATAAATATAGTCAGACTGAAGGAAGGAAATATCAATTACGTAAAGCTGAGCGTGCATTTCAAGGAAATATAAATTTAGATTGTGTCGCGTTAACAGTTATGATTTTTACATCTTGCTTCTGCAAAAATACACGGTGGCAGTTTTCGGAAACTGTGTCATTTATTATATATTTATTATATACTTGCGAAAGTCTCGGAGAGAGACGTTGTCGCATCTCTTGATACTCAATGTAAGTTTTATAACGGGCAATCTTCTTAATGTTCAACGTGCCGAGCGAAACTTTTTTAACACGTTTTATAACAATACATAAACAAGAATTGCTTGAAAGAGGAAATTGTATACCTTGTACGTCGATAAATGATTAACGACGCAGGTGAAGAAGACGTCGCGACCTTGGATCACCGTGTGATTTTCCAAAGGAGCTAAGAACTCGGGCAAAACTTCCGGGCTTTTGTTTTGGCCTGAAACATTAAAGTGATACAAACACGTTTAATTATTTCGCCGTGACACAAAGTGTCGAAATAAGATAAGAATCATAGATACGAAAAAATTATTTTTCATACATCATATGATAAAAGCAGAACCTTCGCCTAAAGTATAAAAAAATTAATAGAAAGACAAGTACGATAAAATAAAAAGCGGAAAGTGTTAGAAACTGTAACAATAAAACAATAAAAAAATATTTGTAAAAAGGTTTACCGTGCTTGTCATCAATTTGCGGGTTTCAATCGTTTGAACACAATAAACGACACAATAAACAAAACAATGCATTTTGCGTAACATCCCGCGCTCTGCCCTTTTCAATTCCCCCGGATATTACGACGATCGCATCGCGCGCATCGCGCTTCGAAAAATGCGATGCGCCGCGAATGTTCAGAGGAAAAAAAAAAAAAAAAGAGAGAGAAGAAAGGAGGAGCGAATGCGTTCGGCATCTCTGACGAGTAGTGTCTCGCGGAATGTACCGCCCCGATTTCGCCGCCGTCGAAGCGCATGCATGAGCGAGCAGCACGCCGTCGATTAGATATTCAAGGCGGAGGTCGAGAGCTGGTAACATCCCCCGCGCGGCTACCCTCCGCCTTACCCCTCTCGCGCCTTTTTCGCCGGCCTGGAAGAGCTGAGAGCCGCCCATATTCTCGTATCGAATTCTTGTATGCGTTCATGCAAGAAGGGCGATAAATGGAAAAATTCTTGAATCTCGCAGTCGTAATCCGGGGACGCCGGGGTCCCGATTTTCATGGGTCGGTTTTACGACTACCCTCGCCGTCCGATCCACCCTCACCGCCCGATCCACCCTCACCGCCCGATCCTCGTCTCTTCAATCTTTTCCCTCGACGCTCCACGATATCGTTACGCTCTCTTTCCCGCCCGACCCTTCCCGGCCTTTTATTAACTACTTAAATTTAATTTTTGCTCCAATGGGAAAAACTGCGAAAGTCTCGATGGAGGAAACATCGTGAACTCATTAAAATTAATAAACCGGTGGAAAAATATAACAGTTGCGTCGCGCGTCGAGTAAAGTATACTTTAATACGAGCTTTCTATCGCCTTAGAATTGCCATATTATCGCTTTTCAGTTATGTGTCACTCTGTTTGCAGGCTATTATCGTTTTTCTTCACTTTTTTTTACAACCTGTTAATTAAATTACTCTTCTCCTTCTTTAATGATAATGTTCTGATATTTTAATAGCAAAATATGCAGCAATAGAAATTTTCATAAAAAAGTAGACTCTAAAAGGACCAGAGCATCCTCATGAAGCTACATTTATCTATTCTATTTTCATTTGGTCCTATTCTTCCTATTTCTTTTGCTCTTTCTTCCTAATGAAAGAATTCTAATTCTGCATTTAATTTTTCATAAAATCTTGCGAGTAGAAAAAGTGTGCGTGCATTTGGTCGGACGAGCGCACGCGTGAATGCAAGGCAGAGAGAAAGGATATAATGCGAGAATAGTGTGCCGCGCTTTTATTGCGTCGGAATTTCATTCTGGGTATAATTGTAATCAGTGAGGTGTAATTCTAGCAATTTGTCGCAGGGATATCTAATTAATTAGGTCCTTTCGCGAGCGGATAGGACCAGCGCTGCGAACGCGCTCGCTCGCGCGCGGTCTGCCATCTCCTCGTTAATTACGCCGTGCGCAGGATGGAATTTTTCATCGAAATTATCACGCACCATCCGCTCAGGAAATTAAGATCGTCGTGATGCTCGCGGCTGCGCTACGCCGGAACCAACTTCGTTTTTTCTTCTCGTTTTACATCGTTCTCTTTACGCTAACATGAAGTAGAATCATGCCGCGGGGTGCCTTCGAATGAAAATATATAGTTACGAGATTCGATATTATACTAGTAGATACTCAACTCTCTATAAATACATTAAAAGTTCATCTTGATCTTTCTGTTTAATTTTACATAACAAAATACAAATAATCAACATCTAAATTATCAAATCGTGTAACTTATTCAATTATTTGTGTCTTTATACGCAATCATCAACTTGCGCTAAGTAAAAATAAACAGAGTTTGTTAATTTGTTTCCTGCGTCGATATTTTTTCGTGTGCAGAAGTGAAAGCCAATAAAACCGTCAGACATTTTTGCCGCGCAGTAAGGCACTCGCGACAGGCGCTAATTTTTCAAACAGCTATGCAGAATCTGAAGGCGACCTTTTGCGAGCGGTATTAAAGGCGATTATAAAAGTCACCGGGCGTCGTCCGCCGTCTAATTTAAAGGACAGGAGGTGGGATCCCCGAGAGCCGTTAGACTGCTCCGACGATAGACTCGAGATGAGCAGTATCCAGTGATACCCACTTTATCCCGGGGAAACGGCGGTAAGCCACCCACACAATGGCAGCCGCGGAGCCGTCCGCCGATTCAAAGAGTTTGGATTTCGCTGGCCTTTCTCCGGGTCTCCATGACCCGAGAGAAATCCTATATCGCGTTGAAATCGCGAATCTAAAATGCGCTCCCCGGCCGACGGTTTCTCGTTCGCGCGCGATAGCGGGATGTTCCCGGACCGAAATGATCATCAGTTCTCGAGAGCCGCGCGGTATGAGAGTTTTCCTATCGCAATGTTACATACGTATCTAAAGGTCGCTTGCGGGGAAGGGGGGGGGGGAATACGCCCGGAAATCGTCGACTTGGAAATACCCAGATCCATCCAATATTAAAATTTCACAATGCAAAGAACGTGACTATGGCGTTGCGCGAAAAAGATTATTTTACGAAAATGCCAAACTAGCTTTGCTGCTTAATTAAAGGCGCGACTTTGGATAGTTAACGAAACCACATTCGCGGTTTGCTAAGGAAATGAATTATCAGGGATGAGAGAGAAGCGCTCTTGGTAGCGCTCTCTCGTTTCACGTGACATTCGGGCGAACGAGGGCGGCTAGGAGCAGCAAGAAACCCGACACGCTCGGATGCGTATGCTAATAGGCAGGCCCGCTCCGGGCAAAAGCGACAATTAGCGCGGGTTGCGACAATGAGCCAATGTCATCAAAGAAACATTTGCGCCGTGACAGCGAAATTATTACGATACGCAACTTGCGCGCGGCTAGGCACGCGTAACAGCCAAGTATTGACGAAGAATAGTTCTTTGCTGTGCAAAGTTAATTTTCAATAATTAAAATTTTACTTCTGATTCGAATAAAATTATTCTTTTGAAAAATTTGGATTAGAGACTGATTAAAATTTCTCCGTTTTCGATGTTCGACGTCGCGGCAATTAAAATTGTCACAAAATCGAATCTACTTGATTTAATTAAAGAATAAAGTTTCACTGTGTACATACTCATATTATTGATGGTTCAGTGTTGAAACAATTCCCATTCTTCTTAATTCGATTCGAGTACCTACGGTTAAAGAGTGACTCGCGGTGAATCCAGGATACTTCGTGTATAATGTAATTGAACAAAAGTTCTGTTTTAATTAAAAAGAGAACGGGTCAAATAGTCGGACCGAAAGGACAATCGAGAACAGCGACGGGGAGGGCGACTGTTCGAGGCGGAGGCGGAAGACAGCGGAATTACTCCGTATTTCCGTGAGGATTAAACGTCCAGCCTTTTTGTTTTTGTTCAAATGTTCCGGATTTTCAGATCGCGGCAGCTCGTGGAGCTAACTCGAAAAATTCCACGGATTCTTGCACGGCGCGTGTTTTACCGGAGGGGATTGCATAAGACAAAGTGCGCGAGGGAAGTTACGTCACGTGTCGCGCCGGCGACGACGACGACGGAATCTTTTCGGCAAACACAGAACGCCAAAGGGATTACTCGAAAGAGTTTCGTTAAAAAGTTCCGGTAACGAAGAATTTACGGCCGTGCGACGCAATGGTGGCAATGTAAAAGCACAACCGGGAATGCTTGCAGGAGGAAAGAGTTGAGCAAAACACAGCAAAGCCCTTGTTTAAATGGAACGGGATCGCACGTGACCGTGTGTAAACCTGAAAATACTATCACGCAGTACGAAGTAATTTAAAATGGGGGTTATAAACCACCCTCGAGTCGCATTCTCCGCACACATGTACCTGAATATTTCGAGTTTTATATCCGGACCGGCACGTAGATTTTTTTCCAAACCAGAAGCAACGATAAAAATAAAAAGTTCGCCTAGCAAAAAAAGAATCGGTTAAAAATGCAAAGACTCAATAATAAAAGTCAGTTTCAAATCAGTTGAACAAATCAACTTCGTGAGTGACAAGAGAGCGACGGTAGGGCTTTACACATACTTGTATGCGTTCGCACGAATATATTTAACCGTACACGACGCGAGTGTATGTGTGCCGAAGCAAGAGGATTCTCCGTTGCATGAAAGAGAGAGGTGGAACCCTCTCTTCGGGATACTTATCAGATCGGAGCACGCGCCTATTGATTTTGGCTTAAACGGGGAATCCGCCGGTAGATAGAAGTTAGAGAGACGCGAACTGCTCCCGGTAATGCTGCAAGTTACCCTCACGCTGCGCGTCACTATACGCCGCTCGCGCCACCGCGTGGAAAAGGGAGCGTGCGTAATTGCACGATTAAGGGCGAGTCGCGATTACCGAACGCTCGACGAAAATACGCCGCCGAGTGGATGCGGTGGTGGAAAAAAAAAATAAAACGGCTGCCCATCCCCCAGGAGGGTGCTTCTCTCGGTTGTGGTGAACGAGGGCGCCGATCGAATGCCCGATTGGAGTTCGAGGCGCGCCGCAATTGTCGTTGTGTGCGAGAAATAGTACGCTGGCAAAGTGCGACGATATTCAAATAATCTTCGTAACTAGAATATTTCCAGCGATTGCTCCACTGCTCGTTACATATAAAAAAAAAAATCTACTCCCAACCTAATCGGTCATTATCGGCTCGTCGGGTTGGTTTCGAATTTCTTGCAAGTATTCCCACGATGTTTCGTCCATTTTCACTTCCGAGACAGGTTTCGCCCGCACCAGCACTTTTCTCCGTAGCTTTCCGTCGCCGAGGACGTTCGACAATCCTCCTTGCGACAGAATACGTCCGTTGCCTCTTTTTCGAACTGGAAGAGCAGACAGCGACGCGGAATCTCCGTCGAACGAACGAGAAAAATAAAGGAAACCGTCAGTCGGGTTGTGCACGCCTCCGGTGTACCGTGGGGATTGTCTCGTTAGCATAATCTGTCGCAGGCGCGGCTGCGACTCTCCCGGTTGGCTTTCCCTCCAACGCGCCTTTGTACTTCCATTCCTTTCCTCCGTTTACATCCACTTTCTCGTCGAATCGCCGTTATTTTTCCAATACATCATCGTGAAAATGCTCGCGACGCCGGTTGCGTTGCATTTACGAATATTAAACGCGACAACCGTGTTTGAAAATCTTTTAATTCGGTACTGTCTTTACAACTTTGCAGGCAGCGATACTGTGCTGATTGAATCGGAATCAGCGATTTTATTTTTCATCACAAATCTATCGATAAATTTTTAACTATTTTAAACTTCTTCCTCAAAAAAATTTTTAATAAAAATTGTTACTTGTTGCAATTTGCCGATAATTAATATTTGCTTCTTTCACCTTTCGTTAAATTATAAATGCAATTTTTTTTTAATTTACTGTAAATTCAATAAACGGAATATAAAATATGTTAGCTACATTTAATTTATTTTACAAAAATTCGTCTGTGTTTCACTTCCTCATAATATTCGTTGCAATTTTATTCCGCATCCGCATATCCGCGTCTATTGAGTCAATCAACGATTGCCGAATTTTTTTGCCGAGCTCAATAAATTTTATTTCACTCTACGCTTCGCCATTAGAGATATCCATTAGCTTCTTCATATCCCTCCGGCGTTAATTTCACACAAATTTCACATTTTCCATTCCGCCTCTCTCATACACGTGCGGTATATAATAATTTGCACGCAATATCCGTTACGTGGCATTACGGGCAATTTTCCGCGCAGTTTCGCAATATCCCGCTGAAAAGATTTCAAAGTAGACACTCGGTTAACTTCGTCATTCTTCTCTTTGCAAAAGAGACTCGGCGACAATTCGAGCAACGTCGTCGAAGTGACAGAGAAAGGTAAACTTCTCGCATTACGGCGGAGAAACGCATTTGCTTAAATGTATTCGGACACTCGTTTATTTGGCCACGCATCCGCAATCTTCAGCGGCTATCTCCGTCATTTCTTCCGTTCTGAATGCCAAATGAATTCCCCGTGTACCGCCTTCGGGCGTCGCGAAGACGCAAGTTTCGTCGTCGCGTCGTGCCAGCAGCAGAAGGCGGAAAACTTTTCCACCGCCTATACTTACTATACTGCCGTCCGTGCCGATGTGTCGTTCGACGGCTGCGTTTCGCTTAAAATCGTAAAAACGATATAAAGTCTCCTTTCGAGTGACTAACTTCCTCATTTTGTTTTTTATGTTCCGAGACGTGCGTCCTAACTATCGACACTTCGGGCGAATTTCTAAAACATGTGACGCGTTATTTAGAATCAATTTTATGTTTGTTGGATATATATACGTATATACTACTTCGCCGTTATTGTTCACGTTTTTCTAATGTCTCATTCTTCAAATATATATATATATATATATATATGTATACATCTACATTTATTTTAAAAAAAGAAAAAACAAATCGCGACACGCAAAATTCATCTCGCGTTGATTTTAGAATTTTTTTTCTATTTATTCTAGATTTTTCTATTTATTTTTTTTTTGTAAAATCGTATCAACGATTTTCGCACTGGTGTGATGCTCACGCGCGTTTAATTTAATCACTGCGTGTCGCTCCCGTGGATGTGCGGATAATTACGGAGAAAAATATACGTGTAGAGTTGGCGAGAGGGCGAAATACCTGTAACATACTCGGCGCGTTTCGAACAGTTTCATCCATTAAAATCTTCCGGCAAGCGTGTGAATGCGGATAATGCAGCCCCGTGACATAAACGCCGATGCATCTTCCGTAAAGAAGCATTCCAGAATTTCCTTCAACTCCAAGCTTTATTTTAATAATATATCATTTTAATAATATATATATAAACATTGAATAAATATTCTTTCTTTGAAAAAGAAATATGACTTCAAAAAATATATTTCTTTAATCAAGAAACATGATTGACAAATTGTAAAAAATTAAAAATAACGAGTTTTCGGTTAACAAAATTTTCAAAATGTTATCAAGTATCGAGAGTATTTATCATTAAAATTTTTAATAATTTAAATTTTTAAACTTTTAAAATTTAAATCCTATCTTTTTCAGATTATCTATTTAATGTTAAATATTCGCAATAAAAATAAAATAAAGCATGAAACAGTGAAGTAAACAAGACTGATTAAAAATTGAATCGCAAATGTCTCTTAAGTTTGACGATGGTATTAATAATGTAGACGATACAATATTGCCCTTGTTAAGTTTGACAACACGATATGTCGGTATCGCGCAATGCCGCTAATCGATACACCGGCAAATTATTAATTCTCCGATAGAATTTGAATATACCTGTTTGCATTAGTCGACAAAGTTACAACGGTGTTCAGTGCAATTGTCATGACATTTTCAATTATTCCGGTACTAGCCGATGTCGAGCGATCCAAGACAAACTTTGCCCATATCGTACGGCACCAGTTACGTCCGTGCTTGACGGATTACATGGATTACATGCGTCTTGCGAACTTCGACGATGGCGTTCGACGTCGTCGCGACACCGTAGGAAATACATTTCATATCTCAGCGAAACTTAAATACTGAAAAATTCTTGTTGGTTTTACTCTATTTGATATTTCCCGTAGCACACAGTTTTATAATCGAAATGTGTTATTTTTGATAAAAATAAATATTTAACATCAAAATGAAAATTAATCGCATTTAACAGCAAATATGTGAATATGAAAATGCATACCTTTATCTCTCATAAATTATGCTTCTTTGAATGCTTGAAAATCGCAAGCTCGGTAACGAATGGATTAAACTTCCGTAATGAAAACGCTCGTTTATGCGCGTAACTTATCGCGCTGCTGTTGTTTTATGAGAATTACGTGTCTCGCAATATTCAATTACAGACAACATATAGAACTCCAATATATGAGAATGTATCATCAATAAATCTGTCAAAATTCGTACAAACGAATCTATCTAATCTTCCATTAAATTTTTATTAAATTTTTCATAAAGAAAAAAAAATAATTGCAAATTTATTAAAGAATTAGACATTAAAATGTTTTTTGAATAAATAGATGCTGGAGATATATATATATATATAATCTGCAATTCTTGTTTACAATTTTTATAATTATTTTGACGTAATTTTCATAAATATAAGGTATAAATAAATTAGAAATATATTATATAATTTCAATCATTTTTTATATGATGCAAAATTTAACTAAAAGTTTAATATATTTTAACTTATTCTCAATTTTTCATTTAATTTATTCGTTATGAAAGATTGATCTAATTATATAAGAATAAATTGAGCGACGAGACAATATATTTTTTCTAGTTTACGTTCCGTGACTAGGTAGATATTTGATTTTGATCTAGCTTATTGCATTTCAATAGGTACATCCGCATAGAAATCGATGCGGCAACCGGCGAATCGCCGATAACGTCGCGGGCGGTGACGGACGCCCGAGACTCGCAGGATCCGCCACGCCAGGACGAAGATCTGAAGTCGACTGTCGGCGCGATATTGAAAATGGAAGCTGGCACTCTCTCCCGCGTGTCATCAGCGTCGCCGACCGCCGATGAAGATGGAGCGAATCGAAGCGTTCCCTCGTCCTCGCGCGACCCGAGAAGAATTCTGCCGAAGCCGAAAGCCGATATAAAGGATTTTTGCAAACTCAAGGAGCTCGTAAATCTTGCCGGAAAATGCGCGGCGGGAGTCGATCGTTGACGAGGATACGAACAGCTGCGATTTCGCGAATGAGAAGTCTTAATCGTATTTTTTATTGAAAAAAGTATCCGTCCTATAAATATAAATATTTATCTTTATGCGAGTGAATAGAGAAAACATAAACATTCGATGTATTACTACATGTGAAAATTCTACGATTTAAATGACAAGGTATTGGTGATATATTTATGTAATGTTTGACAGATGAAAAATTGGATTTATCTGATTTCTTTGTTTGGTGAATTTATGACAAAATAAACCGGAACTTTTCAATTAAATTGCAAATACCGTTCCTGACATATATCGAAAACCTAGGAAAAATATTATAAAATAATGTGACAACTATGCATCAAAAGAACAACAACCAATACTGCTAATTTAGAAATGGTTGAAAACATCGAAGAATCTAATTAATTTCTTATTACCAAATCGTGAAATAACATTAAGCTTCTCGTTCCAACTTGAATTTTAATGTATTTAATATAAATGTAGAAACTTTTGGTACTTTTTCATTAAAACGGATTGCATACATCAAAACCGTATTGTGAAATTAGTGGTAAGAGTGAAGCGTAAAGTAATATTTTTAGATATGCATGCGGAAAAAGATTGAAACACCACAATTACGCAGATCGCGCCATTAGGCAAGTGCATTAACGCACGCATTTGTAATTATTACGTTAACGTGTAATCGCGTTCACCATTGCGCAACGCTGTCGCGTTTATTGCATTTTTGCAGCACATTCGCGCTTTCAGTACGATGTCCCGTTAATTAGAGTTTCCGTAAGCAAAAAATATAGGTAACAAAGTAAATCGGGAAAAATTGCAAACGTAATGACATCATGCCGCGCGCAAACGCGCCGTCGATATTCGCGCAGAAAAATGTTGCCCGCGTTATTTTCTCGCGTTATGTCAAAAAAAAAAAAAAATGGAAAAAATAAAAAAAAATCGCTCGCTGCAACTCGAAGCTTATAGACAGAGCTGAAATGCACTCCGCAAAAATCCCGTAAATTCCCCCGATTCAAAGAAATAACGTAATACTATTTCGTACGATTTTGCCCTCAGCCCTCGGAGGACGGAACAAAGTATCGGAAGTGAAATAAAGAAAGCGGCGGAGCAATAATAAGACCGCCGGTTAAAAATAAGAAGTACCGCCGAAATTAATTACGCCCTCGTCTAATCCCTTCAAGCGGCTCCTCCTTTTTAATTCTCGACGAACAAAAGAGTCGGCGCTTTAATACTCACGGAGTCCTTGCCCGTATATACAGTATTACATAATCAACTTAGAAAAGCTCTCTCAAAGAAATCCGGCAATCTCTATCTGCGATTATTTCGTTTTAAGAATTTGCAACAACGTCTTATACAACAATAAAAAGAAATGTTATAATTTAAGAAACAAAGAGTATCGATGAAAAAAGGAATTTAGTATAAATAATACAAAATAATTTAATTCTGTTCCGCGGAAAAATAAAGGAAAACAACAAGTAAGTAAGTGTGACATGCCATATGCTTAAGAGCTAACCGTCAGCTGACGAATCTTTCTTAACGCTTTCCATCGGCCCGAAAAGCCCGAGGCCTCGTTACTTATTGCGGCTGCGGGCTGCATCCCGCCGTAAGAGAGGGAGGGAGGGACGAGGGGATGGACGCGGCGTGCCCGAGTAAATCACGGTGGATTTAAGTGGATTCTACAAACTCCCTCGCGCCGGGGCTACCCCCGACGATGTATCGTCCTCGTAGGGTCGTTGCGGCGCCACGGCACCGCAGCGCGGATATAACGGGGCAGGAGATTCAGAGCGAGCGAGAACCGCCGGCGCTCTCTCGCCGAGCGAGCGACGCGGCATCCGTTGCGTCTTACGGCCCCGGCTTACAACGGAACTTCGCCGAGTCGGGCAAAGCTCACGGACGGAGTGGCGGATTACTCGCCGGGGCCTAGGGCCTGACACATAAAAGGGCCTCAAGATGAATTACACAGGATTTATCATAACATGCGAGACTTTAGTTTGAGGACGGAGACTGCATCTCGAAGCGAGCAAAAAATTCAATCCAGCATTATAGTTTTTACTTAGTTTTTTTTTAATTCGAGAAAGCGAGAGCGAGAGCGAGAAAGAGAGAGAGAAAAATATAGATGACAAATTTATACTCATTACGTGTTTCATATAACGTGTTTGTTTAAAGATAAAATTCATCAACAGAATTTCGGAAAATATTTTTCAATTATAGGGAGAAATCATAATATTCCGTATCTCTTTTCGACATATTTCATTTTCATTTATGAAATTTGTAAATAACAGAAACGTCGACAACTGTTTCAAGAAAACATTATATAAAATAGCATGTACGACATTTTTATGTCTAACCAATACTGATCATTACCTCCACTCCATATTTACATCGTATACCGCAAATATTCGAGCGTTATTTCCTTTTCAAGCGCGTAACGGTTCAGTACACTTACTGTCGTCAGAACAAACAATATCGCAGAGGAAAGTTGTTGTACGACATCGGGAGAATTTCCACGGTTTCCTCATGAAAGTCATGCGGTTGAAGGCAACGCCCGCGATCGCGAACGAGCACTCCTTCAATTCACCCTTTTTCCCGGCCCTTCATCTCGTCCTTCTCCGATGATCACGACGGTGTGACGCGGCTTTCTCAGCGTCATGGCGGTCCATTTCGCTTCTTTCGCCTTTCTCGGCTCTTTCATCGAATTATGAGGACCGTCGAGGATCTTCCGCACCCGGAAATACCGTGACGCCCGGATGACATCGCGCGGACAGAGGCGGGAAGGATAAACGCCAGAAAAGCGATCAGAAATTTTTCGCCTGAAATGAGGCGCCGAAATAGCTTCCCTTGCTTTCCCAGATATTTGATCTAACTTTTTGGAATCTGAATAGTACAAATATGCTCTTATTCGATAAATTAGAGATACGGTAAAAAGTAAAAACGGTATGTTAAAAACGGCGTGGAAAAAGATTATTATTTATTTTAGAAAATTAGGAAGCTTTGAGTAAGGTTCTACATTCGATGTTTGATCACGCCAAGATGGTCTCACCATCTCAAACAATCTAATCCTGGATTATGAGGATTCTAACGCACAAACATGAAGAGAAAGGGAAATTCACTTACATAAGCAAAGTTGCAGGACCGCGGCGAAGAGGGCTGCGAGTTTCCGCGCTGCCATGAGAGTCGACCAGTTTTCTGATCAGTCTTTGGGACACCAGTCGGTGATCTGTGAACAGACAAATATTTTTCAATAAATAATATAAACATAATAGTAAAATTAACAATAACAATCCAATATTCAGCTACGCATCAAATATTTCTCATATTTATATAAATAAGTTAAATAAATGTAAGTATAATTGCCCGCAAATTTATATTTATGTGTTCGTAAACGCAAATAATTATTACATTTATCAAGCGCAACAATCATTACCGCGGAATTCCTTTCAACTGCATCTTACTGCAACGGAAAGAACCAATTTCACTCAATCGACTTTGCGCACAAAGTGGTCATGATTGTACGGTGGTGAGTATGCTAGTTTGCCGATCGTGAGAAACTGACTCAGCGATTCGCAGTTTTCACCGCGGGAGAAATTTATTTTCCACTATAATCCGCACCGCGTTCTTTCTTTCTGCTTTCCATCTCACTTTTTTCCCATCAGAAGAGAGCGAGAAAGAATAAGGAGAACGCGTCAATTTTAATTATCGTCCGTCTTAACTCTCTCGATACCCTCGACGTCGCAGAAGTAAAAGGGTTGACGGGAGTAAAAAAGGGAGCATCCGAGCGAGGGTGGCACACAGCGGAAGCAGAGGGGAAGAGAGATCGAAAGTAGCTTCGAAGCAAACTAACCGCAACGCCGGGGGCTCGCCAACTGTAATTAATGACCACCCCGTTATCCTATCACCAATTAAAGGAGTCACGCCGAGAGAGAGAGAGAGAGAGAGAGAGAGAGAGACGCCTCTTGTTATTTCGACACCGCTGAAATCCGCGCGCGATTCGATTCTAATGAACAGGTGCGCATGAACAATGAAGCGTAAAGGCCGATTAAGCATTAGCGGAGAGCACGCGAGTGTCTACGGCGCGGTTTCTCGCGCAGCTCCGACTCGAAAAGAGAGAAAGAGAAAAGTTTATTATTAAAGGAGAGAGTCTCTGAAATAAAAACAGAAATGCGATATATAAAGAAACGTGATGAAATGTACGAGAGTATGCGAAGTAAATAATATAAGTTAGCTGAACGCGGTAAGTTCGGGTAACAGAGATAGAAATGCTGCGAGAAGAAGAGAGGAATGTATCTATTTTATTAGCAATAAGATTCTCTAAAGATGCAAACGGAAAGTCACGGTTTTCAGAAAATCACGAGTTGTTTGCAAAGATACACTTTAATCCTCCTTGCATTCGAAGTGACGAAGCTGTATTTTTCATGTTGAGCTATCAGATTATTGCTTATTTAAACTTTTCAAACACTGTCTTAAAGTGAACGTCATGTTGAAGAACCTTGATATTGTGTTCTAAATTTTTCGACAAAGATTTCTTTTAATAATTTGCGTATTCAAAAATTGCGTTAAACAGAAATTAAAGAATTAAAACAATAAAGACATCAAATAAAACTAAATATTTCATACAAATGCATTGCTTACAATCAATTAAACCATTTAATCTAAAGTTTCTGAATATTAATTTTAATAAAAGAATAAAAATTTAATGAATCTTTTCACTTTCGCACCCTCTGCTTTCTTGCACACTCGCACTAGACAACGCACTATTCTTTCAACGCCATGTCGCAGCATGCTTTTTCCTCATCGATGAAACATCCGCCGACTCATTCCATGATGTCGATAAAACCGCGGATGAGGAATTTTTATTCCCTCGCATGTCACGCGATGAAAGAAAGTGTCGACGCGCGGCCATCGATCCCGTGCAGGCCGCACCTGCTCTCAACGCAAATCAATCTGCGATCTACTATCGTCTGCGAACCGCAAGTCCTACAATGTGCAATCAGAGCCATGCAAGTAAAAACAGTATCAATGGCCAAACATATCTTTCATCCAAATAATGACTATATTAATTAAAAGCCGGAACAAGCGTTTGTATTTTTGTCGCTTGATATCGATTGGAATAATTCATCAAAATCTTTTTATAAATCAATATCAAAGATATTATATATTAGAATTGTGAACATAAAAATCCAAGTCATGTTCTAAATAACAATAATAAAAATAAAAATATTTGTATATTCGAAAAAAAGAAGAGGAAAAGCATTTTTATGAAATAAATAGATAGATTTATAGAACAACATAATTTATGATACAATAGATAGATCGTTTTGCATCGGTGAACATTTTTCTGCAGAGCTGTCAACTTTCTCAAGTTTAAAAATTATATAAAACTTTTTGGAATTTTTCAATTAATTCGGAAAAAAAGATTTTGTATACCGAAACATAGTCATGGCATTTCAAGATTGACAAGGAAAGACCCAACTTTTAGTAGCACGCTAAAATTCTATTGTGCATCCCGTACACGAGTGAAATCCGCTGTCCGCGTTCAGTTTGCATGAAAACGCGATGCGAACGAGTAAGCGTTACGCGCCCACCATTTCGGTTCATCCCCTAAACGAACATTGTTCTCCTGCGACCGATCCAAGCCGCCGTGCACATCCATTCCGACAAACGTCATCCTGCCGACGGCCGGCGATGCCCATAAAGCATCAAAACGGCGCTTCGTTGCGGTAGCTTTATGGTGTAACGGCCGATGCGATGGCGGCGGCGGCGGCGGCGGCGGCGGCGGCGGCGGCGGCGGCGGCGGCGGTGGTTTCGGATCGATTCGCTATTTGTCAGCAGTCATTTCGGAAGACAATTCAACGCGCGGCCGGTGCGTCGAGACGAGTCCCGAGAAACTGCATCGAAGAAAAATGGAAGATGGAAGGAGGCGAACGGCGGAAGAGAATGGTTATAGGGCACAGTCGGAAAGGCGCGATTGATTTATTGCAAAAAGAGGCCGCGGTAAGTGGACTATTTTTCAATGAATCGGTCGAGAACGATGAGGGTGGGAGCGGGAGAGAGAAAGAGAGAGAGAAGGCCGGTGGAAAAATGGATTTTTCCGTGGGAAAATGGAATTTTGAGCGCACCGTGAACCTCCGCAAAAGGGAGTGCCAGCCGTCATACGTGCCTCAGTCATCCTCCGGTGATTTCGCGAGTGTTTCGATACTCTCGAGAATGGAGCGGCGGTGGTTACCGGGCGAGACACGTGCGCAGGCAGAGGAGGAACGAGAGGTGTGGGACGCACCATAAGTTATGACTTTCGTCTCGCTCCCGCCATCGCCGCCGTACCGACGGCTCTATGAATGTATGCATGAGATACGAACTTTATGCTTTATGCATTGAACGCGCCGGCGATAAGAAGTCGCGCGCGTACGGCCGACGCGACGCCACGTTTCGTGCTGACGAGTACATCGAAAGAGCAAGAGAGAGAAAACGAGGGAGAAGCAATCTCTCTCTCTCTCTCTCAATTTTCATTCCGGATAGATATGTTCCATTGGTTAATCACGCCCGGTTCGATTTGCGTGCGAGGAAATCGCTAGAGCGAATCTTGCGCAGCGGATAGAATTGCAGCTTTTTAATTTTTAAGATGAAACATTGCTGGCGGAAGGAGATACGTTCATACTACGTTCATTTTACCTACCGTTTGCCATTTGTAAGACTGACCTAGAAGTGATGTGCTTTCTATCGATTACTGAACAAATCCATCATCATTATCTCCCATTGTTATGACGGATCATTAATCTGTTATCATGCGATTCGGAATCGCTGATAATACACATCATAGATCAAAGTGAAAAAGAAGGTGATTGCCTTAATACATCGCCACGTGAATAATTTCACTGCGAAATTAAATTAATTTTGACGAGAAATGAAAAAGTTTTAATTTGTAAAATCGGCTGCAGAAATGGAAATATACAATAAAGTCTTGCGCTTAACTTAATTTCAAGTGATTTGATTTTAATCGGATTTTAACTTGAGATTCTGTTGCCGAGGTATTTAACGCTGGAAATGAAAGAGTTGCGAAAAATCCTCACTAAGAGAAGATTCGAGTTCATCTAAAGATATTTGCAGTTAAAACAAAGTAACGTGGTTCTAGGACAATTTATATTTCCGCAATCGATCGCGGCCATGTCTGGAATCTAATTCCTTCGGCACAATCGCGAGTTGATGGTCTACTGCAAATAAAGGATTGAGGAACGGCGTTTAATGGAGACACGAACGCCGTGCGCAAAGGGTACACAGTATAGCGCTGCCAATATGAACCCGTGTCTTATCGTATATCTTCGTATGTGTACCACATCTGGGTACTTAGACGATCTTTTGTTATCCGAAGTCACGGATAATACATCGATGCTCGAGTTTCGAGGTAATTTTGCAGTACAATTTTTAGAAGAGTATTAAAATAACATGTTAATTTTCACTATTACGTCAATTAATTGCAATATTATGTAGCCATTTAATAATCTTCGCAGTTACTCAAATGACATCTGGAAAGTCGGACCATTCGGAGTATTCAATATCAAAGTAAGCATCTATCGACAATATACAGAGAGAACGCTTAATAGAGCCGCATTCGCATCTAATGTCGGTCCGTGTCTATTTGAGATACGGTGCATAGACGTGTTTCCAAAACGACATCGCTTTTAATCGTAAGCTATAAAGCCCGTAAGCCTTGATGTGCACTCGCGGATGGCGAGGTGGGCGGAAGTCTCTCACCCTGCGGAACGTTTATAGACAAGAAACGCGCACGATCGGACGATTACTCTCGACGCGAGACGCCCTGCGGCGGTAATAACTGTCTCTGCTCGAAATGAAGAGACAGTTAATCTAATCTTCGCAGTAACGACAGCCCGGGCACCGGGATTTATTCGTTCGTAACGACGTAAACCGTACAAATTGGCGACCGGCACACGCCGTCCTAATTGCTTTCCGCGCCTCTCTCTCCGGGTATGCGTGATAAATCTTTAAACATTAATTCGATTGTTAGGCGTGCACACGAGCACCTGCGCTCTCGGCGTTCAGTCCACAGCAAATTCTTAGTCTGTTACTCACGCTCGTATCTGCGAAACCGAGTGTCTGAACTAGCCTCGTAAATATAGAACGTTGCATACGCTTTGAATTTTTAGCAGTCTTAATGTCACCGTGAAAGAATTCATAGGGTTCATTCGAATCTCCTTCGCAATATCGTTCTCGTTTGAAAATTATTTCGTACTTTCAACTTTAATCTCGTTGCGAATAAGCGATTAAATGTATCATGGACTGATATACATTATTTCTCTCTTTTTCAGAGAGTCAATAAAATATTTTTAAATATTTGTAGAAAATAATTCAACCAAACAATGTCTCCACACATTTTACTGCCACAGCGTATTTCACGTTAACCGTTATTATCGAATCAATTTTATTCGGACGATTTGGTTTTTCAATATCTGCGCGGATTAATATATGGCGTGATTTCGCTGCCATTAGCGAGGTAATAAAAACAGTGTAATTATTAAAATAGTCGTGCACTCTCGCGTCGCAACGAGACTCGTGTTTTCGCCTCCCACATGACGTGCCAATTATATTTTTAAAAGCTCCCTCGCGTTCAGCGGCTCCTACACAGGCGTGCACATACGTGCGGCATAAAGGTACCGCGCACTCTTCAAGTACCATGCCGACGGGGATGGCGAATGCTGTTACGTGGCAAAGTACGCACACTTTTAGCCGCAATTCCGCGTCATTTGGCCGCCATTAATGAATATGACGGGAGCGGGATATAGAAGAGGTGCACAGAGGTAACGCGATCGAGGAGGACCATTTCGCGGCGGCAAAAGCGGAGCCAACTTCGTAATGCGAGTCCGCCGCTCGCATAGAAGGCCGGCTAAGCCGCGCTTAGCAACTCGTTTGTGGAAAATTTGAAGTACGCGGAGAATCTCGACGGAAGGAGGGCCAGTGGAATTTCTATCGTATGGCCCGAAGTGCATTATGAAGCGAAATCGAAACTCTTTCGCGAAAGCCCTGGTTAATTTCTCTCGAGCTACATGTATATATCTCGCCCGAGGGAGAGTCGGAGATGATAGCAACTCGGCAGAATGGAAGCTAATTCAATAAGATGGTGTGGAAGGAACGCGAGCGAACGGAGAAGTCCGTTTAGATTCATTCATCAAGTGAGTTTCTTACTGAACAAACGTGTTTTGTATTCTCAATTTAGACATTTAATTCAATTGACGATGTTTTCTACAATTTGAAGCAATCCATTATTTTCGTGAATGCGGTTTTCACCATTTGTGCAATATTATAAACTGGTCCGCTGAATTGACGACAAACAATTTCGGAATATACAATCGCACTAAAATAATTTTGTTCCTCTTCACACTGCACTATTGCGGCAAAAATTCAGGTTCGCAAAAAAAGCGCGTTTAATGACTATCCATTAATCTTCGCGCCGAGGCAAGAAGTCAAATCCACGCGAACCGCTCAAAATGCAACTCGATATGGCTGATGCACGTTTCCGTCGACAGACCGAGGTGCGCCGCGACATAAAACGGCATATATTCAATTTGAAATAACAATGGAGGGGCTCTGTCGCGGACACTTTGGCGTCGATTAAACGGCTCCAATTTGGAAGGTAAAACCACCGAATTTGATTTCGCACGCGTTTCTATGCGCCGAAATCCCTCACTGTCAGCTCGGCGCCCGGTGTCCACCGTTGGGAAATAACGCGCGGCCGCCAGTTTCGGGCGTGTACGAAATAATCGTATGAAAATAATGGACATGCGACGGCACGAGGGAAACTGGAACGCAGCCAACGAAGACGAAAAGTTTTTTGTTAAAAAATTTTTCAGGCAACAAAATGAATCGATTCCGTCCAGTTAGCTATAATGTATATGTAAAACAATTGCAAGGTGAAAAACGCAAAAACGTCCTAAAAATTTAACCTCCGTTTTTTTTCACACAGTATTCTTATTATCATGCCGTTATTGTGACAGTCAATTAACGCAAGACGTCAATCATAAAATTAAAAACTAATTGTATAGAAGCTAATTATAATAATAGTATTGCGAGCGAATTCTTATACAGCTTGCCCACATAATTAATTGATACGATACTTGCGCAAAGTTCGGTACGGTATGTAGAAAGTGTGTAAGTGCGCCGAGAGTTAATGTCGCGTGAAAACGGACTTTTACAAGAAATTTCAATAAGCTCGTCGTTTAGGCAAATCAGCGGTTTTTTATTCTTTTCCTTTCGGTTGATCAGACATCGACTGATCCGCAGCATTATTTCTTTTGTCGCGATTATATTTATTGTCAAAATCCTTGAGTAACATTTTACATTTACATTCGCGCGGATTACAACGCGTTTACAAATGTAATTGCGCTCTTTACATGCCACGAATGTAAACTAATGTAATGCTATCCCTGGTGCGGGAATTTCTGGAATTTCTTAGAGCGCGGTGTAATTCGTTCGTCGTCGCGGTCGACGAGCACGGAGACGCGAACTGGTGTAGTCCAACGGGGCAATCTAAGAAAATAAGCGGCGATCTATCGGATGGAAAATTGCGTCCAGAATTGAAGAACGCAAGAACGAAAAAGTCTGGAGGTAAGGAGAATCTCAAGTCGAGAGGCGGAAATGCTTAACAATCAGAATATGAATGCTATATATGGAGTAGGAGAGATGTGTAAAGTTTCTCCTTTTGCGCAAAAATTTAAGGTGTGAAAAATTAACGGTAAATAAAATGTACGCATTACAAGCTATTTTTTTTAACATTTATCTTGCAACGTTCAACATATCTCTTTGGAGTGATCCGCGTAATTGCGCATTATGGCCGTCGATGAACGCGAAACATTTTCATTAATTTCGTAAAATTTTTATTAGCGCAAAAATGGTAGAATGTAAACAAGTCAGCGTGAACCCCGTTGAACTGCATAGCTCAGGGTGACAGTCGCCCGGCCGGCCGAATAAATCTTTCCATTCAATGCGCACGTTACGGGGCCGCTTTATTTACTCTCGTCTCGACACTGCGCCTCTCTTCTATTTCCGTATACACAACTAAAACGCATCCCCCGAATGTCTTTTGCATCTCGCGAGCTTTTACGAGAAATAGTACGTCCGCCTGTATTCACAAAATGAAAACCTCGTCCCGCCACTTGTAACGAAATATCGCACGAAATGAAACGTCCAACTGACAATTATTAACCGGCTGATTTTTCCGCGAGAGAGGCGCAACAACAAGCGCAATACTTCTTAAATATTTCAATACTCGTTACCTCATTTCAGTGCTTTTTATTCAAGCTCTCCATGGTAGTTGCTCTTTCTCTTCAGTAAAAATTCATTGCCATATTAGGTACATATTTTGTTCATTTAATTTAAACTGTAGAAGTCTCTGAATTTTCATTAATTTTTTTATAATATTGAAAATTTTGTTAATTAAATAATATAAATATAATCTAATAATCTATTATTTTAAATATTCTTTGTGACTAAATTTAAGAAATTTAATAATTTAAATTGTATTTTATTGTAATATTCAATCATATAAATTTGTAATAATAATTATATTATTTTATAAATAATCATAATCATCAAATAATTAAACTACACCACGTTTTAATTGCACCAGAAGTCATAAAAACGAACAGTAGCCACAATACAGAGCTCAAGAACGTTATATCTAATTCACTTAATCAATCGATTATTGCCTTATCAGAGATTACTATGTCGCATAGCATGCCTCTCTCGTTTCACCCGAGAGCAATCTGCGCGAGCTGCGAACGACCATGAGACACAGCGTGTATCGGTTACTCTCAGCCGCCGGTAGTTTGATAAATTTTATAGAATCGAGGAAAGAACGATATTTTGACCCAACAAAACGCGCGTACACCGTGTAGGTGTGTTTCCCACGACTGTCTCCTCCTACTGTTCGATGTTTGTACCTGCTCGTGACAGGTGGATCGCAGATATTCAACCAAGCGATACGACGACTGGTTACTCTCTCGTACATGTACCTAACCCCGATTCCATTTCAATCCCCGCATACTGTGAGTTGCGACCTCGGTTTGTATGTGGTTCTAAAAATCACACGTTGTCTTATTGTTCTGTTAAATGCAGAAAAATCATCAAGTTAAAAAAAATTCAAATAATGTCAACTGATGATACCTATGTCTATTTTATAAATAATACTAAAATATTGCAAAGCTAGAAATATTCAATTTAGTGTTGATAATTAATAACAATAGTGTTAATAAATTCAAAAAGATTTTAATTGAAATATAGCAATTTATTTTTCAGAAACTGCGGCCTCGCAACAATTTTGTTATAGAAAAATCTATTCTAACGTGATCTCAAGAATTTTTTAATTTCCTGCATAAGAATTTCTTTACAATATTCCTTGTTATTTCAGCACTTGAATAGTACTTATGAGAACGGATTGTGAGACGCGTACGCTGCTCAAGTGACAAGGACACGTGCCTACTTCCTCCCAGAAATCTAATCAGAAATGTTTCTCCTTCAGGCTTAGCTTTGCGATTCGTTTAACCGCGGCTCGATCGCGCACGGCCCGTCGATTCCGCTTGTTACGGCGCTCCTTTGCGGAGAAATAAGCTGCACGCGATTTCCCGCGTGGTGCGGTTTCTTTCGATCGCAGGCACGCCAATACTGGTTTCCGCATTACCTACACCGGTTAAACTCTTATTGCACGCTATACGTGTGTCGTATACGGCACAAAACGATCTTTTCAGCGTACCTTCGGTACTCTCCACGCTCGGAATTTCCGCAGCCAAAATGTTCGCTTCACCGAAAAAAAATACTTTCGCACAATGTAAGTTGTACTACCGACATTTGTGTAGAATATTTCCGAAACGAATTGACCCCGTTAAAACCTTAACCGCACTTTAAACGTTAAAAATAAAAAATTTTTGGATCAATATGTTTTTTTTATTGTGATTTTTTGTTGAATTGTATCGGTTGACATTCATTCCAAGAAACTTCGTCTAAAATTGCTTCTCTGTTTCAATGTTCGATTTACAACGCTATAAAATTATACCTCTCACTACGTGCGAAACTCTCCTGAGCCATTAACCTTTCCAGTTCAGCGATTTCAATCAAAGTCACATAAATTATATCTTACTAAAACGGAATCATACGATCCAAAAGCGGCTAATATTCTTTAAAATGGCTAATCTTTTCTCGAATGTTTCTTATCTCAATTTACAAATAATAAAATAAAAAGACTCAACAATGATGTAAAGTAATATCGCGAAATGCGTCACATGACATATTACATGTTCAAATTGAAGCTCTTAGCAGGACCTAATAAATTTTTATCACGGTCCATGTTGCAAATTGATGTATAGTTTTATCATGACAGAACTCGAGATCTTTTATCTTGATTCATATTGATGAATCATACGATTCGTATATTTCTTTCATGAAGGCATCGTTGTTACCATGACAGTACTGATATTTGCGCTGCATAATTCACCGTCGCAAAAAATTCGAGGAATGCATCCAATCGATCGATCGTCTCGCGATTGAAATCGGACGTAGTGCGCGCCTCCAGCGAGTTTCTTCGCGTAAAGAGACACATTTTCGTCTCCAGCCACTCGGAAACACTTTGGCAACAGAGTAGCAAGTGTTTACTCCTCCCCGGCAGCCTCGGCTGTACACTGGGAGTGAACGCTGCGATTCCTTTGAGCATTCCACGATAGATGGGCGAACGTGCGTCTACTCGCGCGCTACCATCCGTTCGCTCGCCCCTCCTTGCGTCCCTCCCCACGTTCCACTATTATACAAACTGGAAGGGTAAGTCCGACTGTATTCGCGGTTTATATAATACAACATTGGGGACGCAGCGCACGTATGCAATTCCTCCATAATTCCTTGGTTTGCCTCATCCCTCGCGCCTCCGGCCAGAGGAGGAAGCGAGGAGGGGTGGCAAGTCGGGGTAGTCGATAATACGATTCCTCGTATGTCCTCGACATGAACACGCGCTGCATTTGCCCAACCTCTGCACCTCTGCCTGCCTCGCACGCTTTCCCCATCCCCAGAAAATCTAATCAACCGCCTGCTCACCGCCAAGATTCCCTTCTGCCGTCTCCCGCGATTCCGCTTCCGATCGTTCCCTTCTTTTATTTTCCACTGTACATATGTCTTTAGATCGTTTTATCGTGTGACTTTATATCAAAGATATTCGCCGAAACTTTTTATAAAGAGCACAGAATCTCTTAAGAGAATCAATAAATATGATGCTCAAACTGTTTGGAAATTCCAAATAAAAGATGGGTTTTTGTAATGATTTTAATTAAAAGAAATTCGCGGGAATCGAATGTAACATTCGTCACTTCAACATTTATGAACAAAAAAAAAAAAAGTTTCTAGTTATTTAGTATTCCGTAACGACGCCGTAACGTCGAGCACCCGACATATAACGGAGGGTTAATTTCTCGCTGCAATTACTACGTACCGAAGCTCGCAGGGTGGATCGAAGCAAATTTATGCTCGCAACGAGAGCGACATTGTTTCTCTCTCTCTCTCGCTTTCGTCCCTCTCCCTCGTTTTCCTCTCTCTCCTTCTTCCACCCTATCCTTTCCGCCCTATTTTAATTCTCGTTCGCCGCACGCCGGCGCGCACCGCGAATATCGGCGATTAAAGTGGCCTTAAAAGGCCGTACGTCGCGTTATATGAAATATCCCTCGGTCGGCAAAGGTCCATTCCGACGAGCGAACGGCCAGCAGCTCGCCAGAACGATGGCGGCGACGACGACGACGGCGTCCTGATAGAGGAACCGTGTTCCGGCACCACATCGTGCATACAGAACGCGTTGCCTCGCTACTTTCCTCGCACGCGCAGAGCATTTTCGCCCCATTTCTAAAAAGCTTGCGGCCACTCTGAGACACATCGTTCTGTAAATCAAAGCCCGACCGTCCGTATATAGACCACCGTTAGCGTCCGCAAAACAGCGCACGAATCATAGATTCTAAACGGATTTCATGAAGAAAAACCGTTCACGATCGCAGAAACTATCTCTGAACAATTTTATATCATAGCAAAACCACAAGAACCAAGCCATTTGGCTGTGGTATACCGTCCTTCGCATTAATTGTCGTGAACAAATTTTTTGTCGCTTTATGAAATTATTTTTAGCATTACAAGTTGCCGAAAAACAACAGAAAAAAAATTTATTCAGATTTCTTTTGTCTGTATTAGCAATTGATCACTTATTAATTAATTAAAGTTAGAAAAAAATTAACTTACAAAACTTGAATGACAATATGTTTTGATATACAGCTTTATGATAAAGTATTAGCCGCCTCTTTTGCGTTGCAAATATCGTGACAAAGTCTTGAAAGCTATAACAAAATTACTACATCGTTAATCCCTCATTGTGAGCAACTAGAGAAGATTTTACGCACCGCAACGTACGATCCGTGCGACCCTTTTAAAGCTACTTTAAACGCCAATATTTGCATCGTGTGTACGTAAACAGAAATTAAAATAGGGGGCGGATGAAAGCTGAAGGCAAACGAGGGAGGATGCACTATTTACGTTAGGATACCATTCAGCCCTTTTCCGGACGACACCTACTTTAATCGCGGCATTATGCGCACAAATGCACTCTCGCGAACATCATTTTATTCATCGAACATAAGTGAACGTCTCTGCATATCTTCATCAGTATATGGATCGCTTATTCCAGAAATGACGTAAAAATCAATTTTCGAAATAAATGACCCGTGCCTTAAAACACTTGAAAATAAATGAACGTAACATCCGATGCAAAAATTTGTCAATTATTTTTTGCGATTTCACTTAATTGTATCATCAAATTTTGAGAACATGCTTTCAGAAACAAAACGACAATCAGAGACAAATTGTATATTGAACTATGCTTAATACGCAAAGGACGTTCGTACTGCGAAAAAAATATGCGTCTCATAAAAATCTTATTCTCAAATGAGTGCTTTAAGCATAAAAGAGCCAATGCGAAATAAAAGTGCATCGCACTCACACATTATCGCGCAAGTTTTACTGCGAGTTGTAAATTTCAGCAGCGTCGAAAAAAAATAAACAAGGCGCGAAAATGCAACGCGTCGATCCGCCAAAATTTATGACCCGCATGTCCGAAACGTCGCGCTTTAAAAAAGACGGCGGCGCGTTAATTTTTCCGCCGAATTTTTCACAGTTCGATCATCGACTGTATCTCGATATCGTGCATTGTCAACGTTCCGAAACGCAATTTTATGGGGACAGATAGGATTGCCATGAATCGCATTTCAGAACTGCATCGAATCTTTTCAACTTTTTGAAAATTGTCTCAACAAAGTTAGAATATTTTAAATATCAGAGGAAACTGTTCGTTTGGAATAAAAACATCTTTCTCGCTTTCTCAATGTTTTTACAACTTACTACTTAAATACTTTTTGATATGCAATACTTTACATTTCGGACGTTTAAATCTTTGAAGAGATAGCGTGCCTTCTCAGAATACAAAATTGCAAAAGTCGCCAGATAAATTCCGCGCCGATAAACCGCTAACGTCAGACTGTAAATGTTCCTCTCCCGCTAATGTTCTTGAAGCGTGTCCCGAACCGTTCCAAACCACCTCCGTACAGGAAGCGCGGCGGATATTCTTACTCCGAGCACGCGGCGCACGCGATTCTCCAGCTAGCGCCGTTAATTATTTTCCGTGGGCTCTTGTGTACCGCATAAAATGACGGGCAAACTTCGCGATGTTCGTCTCGGCGGAAGGCCACGTGCCGTGACACGGGAGGTAAACTCGATATTCCCGTCTCGGAGGAAGCCGCTGCGACTGGCAGCAACAACAGCGACTGCGTGTCACTCTTAGATAGCATCATCCTTGTCGTGGCTTTCTGCAATCTTTAATCCTTCCAAAGGCGCGACTTTCGTAGAATCATTAATAAAATATCTTGGATACAAGTTATGATCTCACAATAAGATCTTTTTGCAGTAGTTTTAGGATACAGAATATATCAAAATTTTGTCGAAAAATATTGGAACTGTAATTTTTTATATAAACTAATGTATTAGCAAAAAGTAGCGAGAGATATGTAAATTCTCTGAGAAAATTTAATAAAGTGATTGTTAGTATATAGCAATTTTTAAGTATTTATATACAGGGTGGTTCACGGAACTGGGTTGAGCACTGGATAAGTACTAGAGCTTGGCCCAATTCCGTGGTCCATACTTTATATTAGAATTACAGATTTCTAATTTATGTATTAAAAGATCTGTGATAGCAATTTATAAAAAGTTCTAATATAACTAATAATATATGCGCCAAAAATTTTAATTAAAAATATCTAAATTAATAGTAGAAATTGAGTCAAAAATGAACATATTTATTCGATATCTAAAGAAGATTAACGCTCTGAAAACATCTAAACATTTTATCTATAAATTTATCATTATTTCGTGTCACATTTGGAACGGTCTCGGGAAGTTTGGCCGGAAGATCGTGGCGGAAGCGTTTATCTTTGCGTTTCCGGCAGGGGAACGTTTCGAGTGTCGCGAACGAATTCGGGAAATCGTAATTCTCGGATTTTCGAAGCCGCTTATCCACCTCAATGAGAGAGCTCGTTCTCTCTCGAGGAGGTGGAGGGGGGGGGGTATCCTCGCCTTCCTGAAGTAGAAAGCGATACCATATTCGAAGACAAGGAAGTGGGTGAATACGCGATTTTTAAAAAGCTCATTATGGAAATTCGGCGATACGCAGAAGCCGTATACTGTCGGATTCTGCTCCCATTCTGCGATTCCGCCTCAAGATCTTTAAAAGATGAAAATTAAATTTATCGTTGAAAAACTTATTTCGTACAGTTATGATAGACAGCGTAATAGAAAGCAAAAATGTAGAGATAAATGGAAATTAAAAATTTCTTTCTTTTACAGCTATGCTGAAGTTAAAATAAGTCTTCTAAAGGTAAAATAAAGAGAAAAGAAAAATGACAAAATATAAAAGAGTACAGTTAAAAAAAGATCTATAAATATAATAAGACAAATGTAAAAAATTTTCATTTCGTTCGAGATACAATTACGCCATTTTTCATTTCATTTTACTGCGTACTGAATTAGCGTACGTGGAATAATTGTGTTATGATTCTTCTAGCGCATTGCGTCTGACCTAAATCCTCATCAAATTTTTCACATGTCTCCGCGATTTTATTGAATTCTCAATCTGCATTTTCATCAAATCAGTTCCGCGTCAGTTACTTACGAAACAAATTGGCGCTTTGAATGTCCCATTATTAGAATTAAAAGCGAAAAATTTGGGACGTCTCGCATGTAAATCTTTGAAGTCATCTGACGCAATCTCGAATTCCTGCATGCATCCAGCATGAATCTCTAGATCTTCGAAATCATATTTCGAATCGTGGATAGGTTTCAAAATTTCATCATCAACTCCACACATGATCTTCTGACTCGCGAAACGAATACGTACCCGGCAAAATAGGGTGTCTATCGAAATAGAGGGAGAAATATCCCAACCCTTCTCTCGCCCTGCCATACGCACGCCGTGGCCTCGTCTCGGCGTATCATACCGCTCGGCTGCCCCCGCGAATTGATTCCTCTCCTCCTCTCGGAGAGGAGAGAGAGAGAGAGAGAGAGAGAGGAGATCCGTCTCCCCCGGGCGCGGGGTGCACAGAGAGGCCGGCACGTGACGCAAAAATCCTCCGAACGTGACACCCGCTCGCCATCCTGTATTCCAGTCAGGAACAGATAAGAAGTCCCTCCCTGTGAGCCGGCGCGGTAATAATTATGCAAGGAATATCACGGTGCGCGCGCGCTGCGCGTTGCTCGCATAGCAAGTGGACCACGTTTTCCCGCTAGAGCTAGAGTGACCCCGCAAGTTTTTCCCGGGGATGATTTATCGGAACGAAGGTGGTTCCCGTGTCGTCCGCCGCCCCATCTGTGCCTCTATTTTCGCATCTGCACTCGTTAGCTTTGTGAATTCCCGATAATCACATCCAGCTGGTTCCTCCAGAAATTTTTTGCCACGATAGATAAGTTGATTCGATTTTGGTCAAGACGAGAAGCCGTCAGTTAATTAAAAGAAATCTATTCCTACATCAAACACGATGTAAAATATTACATAACATAAAAGGAATTAAAATATTTTAGAAACAATGAGTGCTATTTGTCTCGACGAAGTGTTGACGACATCGTCGCGTCGAAGAAGACCGACAACCGATCGCTAGGCGTTTTTTTCTTACAGCTTGCGGCAAAGTCATAAATTCTTGCGTCAAACTTCGACCGATAAAGAATTCCTTACGATGTTATCCGCGGAAAATTTCCTTTAACGTGGCGTTGATGCGAGCGCTCGCTCCTTTGGAGGAATTTTAAAGAGTGAAGATTATCGATGAGCTTTTCTTTATGCAAGAGAACTTTCCCGTGGCAAATCTAGGTGGAACCAAATTCGTTTGATTCCAAATCGGATCTGAAGCAATTAATCGACATAATGAGATTGCGGTATAGAAAAGTCCAATTTAAAAGTTTGATCAAATTCGTTGTAACAAAAGTTTATTTCAGCTCCATTTGTCCACTTACAATTTTAGTGAACAAATATATAATTTATTTTCACAGTTTTTCTATTCAAAATAATAAATATTAAAAACTGTGCAACACACAAACTGAAATCAGGATATCGAAATTAATGCGCGATCACGTTAACATAATTGCGCTTTGACGTGAAATTCTAAACGAGCAATATGAAAGTAATGGTATGTTCATCGAATACGGAAATATCGTCCACATTAAATGGCAAGATAAAAAGACACGATTAAACGACGTGCGCTTTTCAAGCAGACGGGGAGAAACTTCGCACACGTTATTTCGTGGCGCCGAGTCGGCCTCCTCCTTAAAGTTATCCAAACATCTATTTCACGGGAAGTTTCAGCGACAGTCGCGCTGAAGTGGCAGAAATTCTCTTCCCGGCCTCTCTCGACTAACTTTTATAATAATTTCATCGCGTCTGCATATTCGATGTTCCATCGACAACTCCATATTCTAGCAATGAATTTCTAAGACGTTGTGCAGATTCGATGCGAGTTGTATAGCACGTGCAAACGTCAGTAAATATTTTTCCGCACATTTCATATACAGCACAGTGGATTTATTAAATGACACACGGAAAATGAAGAAATTTCGAAAATGTGGCAGTGTCGTTCGTGCAATATACGATAAATGTCACACATCAAAATATTGTTTATATTATATTAATTCTGCGTAAAACATGTGTTCCATCAACATAATATATTTTAATCAGATTCAAATCTGAGCTTCAAGAGATATCTTATGGAGGCATTTAATACTATCGGAAGTTAAACGTTTTAGAAATCTAAATAAATAATTTTGTTTTTCTCAAGCATATTTAAGTAAATTTTGCTACGAGGGAGATTTCATTTAAGATTTAGTTGCCTCAAGACATTTAAAATTAAAATTTAGAAAGTTCGGATAAGTGATGAGCTTCTATCGAATTTTCGCTAAAGAGAAATTGACTGCATATTCATCAAAAGACTTGTCATTAAAATTTCATGCGGTAAAAGTGAAACATCGTTTAATATATTATTTAATATCTATGAGTTACGTATAAAGTGTAAAATAAAATGTATTTCACATAATATAAAAAAAAGTACGAACGCTATGCGTCAAATTTTACAAATTGAGTCAGAATTGCCGTTTGCTAGGACGGAACTGGTTCACTAGGACAGAACTCGGGAGAAGATCATGGCGTCGAATTTTTCGCAATAGATTTTTCTCGCCTGGAGTCAAATTGTAAACGTTTACGTTTTCTCCGAGAGATAGAGAGAGCACGCTCTGTATTACTAACGTGTTTCACGAAGCACTCGTGTGATCCTTTCGTGGATCGAGGTTAACGCGAAGTAAGACGACTCCCGGAGGATAATGTTCGCCGTATCGGATTTACCGAGCTGTCGTCGGTACTTACGTTACGCCTGAACATCATTCGTAGAGAGCCGTAAGGCGATTTAGTTACAGCCTCCCTTACTTCATACTTTCCGGACGGATGCTTCACGATGCTTTTAGGTTCGGCACTTCGGTAAAGACATTACGTCGACGATAATTACCGAAGTTCATATTCCCGTCGACCCGCCCCGAAGCGGATCGAGATATTTTCAAATGGTACTATTAGACACTCCTACTGCAGGATCTCATTAAATATTCTCGGACGGTTAATAGGTGATTAAATCTGGCGACTGTAGTTGTATAAAAAAAATGTAGAATGTTTAAAATAAAATTTATCTCAATTTTTAGAAAAGTCTATAAAATATTAAATAACCAGTGCCAACGGTGAAATGTATATGCATTAGAGATAGAAACAAAGTTATATTATGTATAAACAATCTGTGTTGGATTTCATCCTATTATTTCCATGTTTTGAATGTGTATTTCAGTTTCACTTCATGTATAACGCTTTTATCTATAAAAGATATATTATTTGCACAAATAACTATTTTGAGAATATCTTCTTAAAATCAATACACAAAACTCACAATATTCCATCAAAAGAGTTTCTTCAAACTTTTTTACCGAGTCATTTTCTTAGTCTATAAAAAGTGTGTGTTGATTAAGAAAATTTCGTGAAGTCCTTAAACGCGAAGCAGTTGTAATTCACTTTAAATATAGTACGCTCTCTTCGATTCCGCAGACGATGAGAAGGAGTCTCGGAAGCCGATATTCAATGCCGACTTTGAACTTTGTAGAGAGCAAAGTTTCCATTCTTATGCCGATTTCTAACTTTTCTTCAATGAGAAGGTAATGTAGAATCATGGAAAACTTTTCCGTTTACATTACGCGTAGTAACGGAAAACGGATGTGGCAAACAAGATGTGAATTTTTCGAAAAAAAAAAACCTCATCGTGTACACTGCTCCGCCGTATAGAAACAAAATAAAAAATACATTTAATTATTTCAAGTAAAAAATTTTTGTAACGAAACAATTATATTATTAAAAATTACCTTACTCTTTACAAAAAAAAAATAATTTTGTATGATTAATAAAGCACAAATCTTTTTAACAATCAAAATTTTGAAACATAATTTATTTTGTTTCCATGTTTTGGTATATTTTTGCATATTACACACAATATTCATAAAATAAACTTTTTTTACGACTTACAAATATATGATCTGAGCTTTACTTCTTTTTTTTCATCTTATCTTGAATAAGTTTAATGCAAAGGTCAACTTTTTCTTATTACACTTCGCGCAAACGTTTCCCGCGAGACTTCCTTACAACTTACGTGATCTTTTCAAACATTAAACCTCAGTTTTAATCTTGTACAAATACAAACAGCTGCATATTATAACTGTGCGCATTACATGTCGAATTTGTCAACCAATGTATCAAAATTCTTTACACAGCTTTTCGATTAAAATGCGAGAGACCATTATACGTTAAGCTCCGCAGTTTATTCTGCTTTGTCACTTTGTAGCCGATTTCGATTCTAGTGCTTCTGCAGGATTTGTAATAATACCGGAAATAGTGCTGTTTTGTCGTCGATTGTTTATTTCATGGATTTATCTTGTCGAATATAAGCCGAACTTCGATCCTGCCAAAGTCTAACAATTCCAGTGAATTATTCCTGCTTTTTAAACGATAAATTTTATAATTAACGTATGTATTTCAGTCACAATTCCAAAGTACATCCGAAACATGTTCATAAGTATTTGCAGTTTTTGAAATGAATAACCCCAAATGAATAATTCGATTGTTGTTTGTTCTAGACAAACCGTTTCAATTTATGTATCAAAAGTATACTTCTTGGTTTTCTTTCCCTTCAGACAAAAATAAAGTTTTCAAGAGATGATAAAGTGTCTTTGGAACAGCGCTAAAAATATGTACGTTATTCAAAGAGAACATCGAAAGATCTCTTCAGAATCAAACGGAAAAAATACTCTTTCGTCGTTCAATTTCCAAACGCAATAATGAAACCCCATATATAGGGTTTCCCAAATAGAACGTTAAAAATACTGCTACAAAAATAAAACGCTAAGAGACAGTTTTACGATCGATTGCGGCGAGTGCACCGACCGACGTCCGGAGGCTTTAATATTAAATTTGGGTCCTGCCAGGAGGCTAAAGCCTCAAAATCCCAGCGTGGCCGGTAACACGGTATACCCGGTGTCGGCCGGTGATGGGTGGGCGCGAATTAGCACGATTAAGATGCTATCGCATCCGAGTGGACAGGGGAAGCCCGGGAAAGGATACGCCGGGGCACGAGGGGGAACCGCATCAGAGGGTGGTATCCCGACCTCAAAGTAACTGGCAAGTGAAACGCTCGCGGTTGTAGGTCCCGCTCGGGATATCTATAGGACGATGGGTGGCGGTGGTGATGGTGTGCGCGGGGACGAGCGTGTTGCCCCGGATTACGGGAATATGGGGGCCGCGGGGTGGTGGCGCCCGGTCGGCTCTCCTGATGCTGAGTTACGTTCTACCCTATATCCCTCGGAGCTATTACACACGCTGCGCGTCCCCATAAATACGACGACGCCCGGAATCGTCCCCGATCCTCGGTCAGCCCATTGAGGCGCGTCCGTCAAAGCACCGCCCTCTGATCCCGCGGCCGATAATGAAAATCGACTCTGACCGAATGGACTTTCCCATCGTAACTTAACGGTCAATGATGAGCCGACTCACGGCGCGATAACGATCGCCGATGATGAGTTTCGATGATTGACCATGAACACGAGGCTGAATTCTCGAGGCTGCGAATTTCACGCGACACGAGTCTCGCGTTTTGCCACTCAAAGCTCGAATTATTCTCGATTAAATGTATTTTCGATTAATTATTATTACAATCATTATAAATAATACTTGTTAAATTGAAATAATCCCTCTCTAAATAATAGAATTTTGATGTATCTCTTTTGCGTCAATATAAAATCTCATAAATATGTGCAAATTTTGTTATGTTTTCAGCTATTACCGCCGCGAATTCTGACGCGATATTAAGCATCGTTTCGATATGTAATTATTGGAATAATATTTGCCACGCACACACGTGTACATGCACGCTTTTGGAAGTCGCGGATGCTCCGTGCAAATATCGAAATTACGGTCGCGATATAATCACTGCATTACTGCAGTTATCGCAACGATATTAATCAGATGAAAATTCGAAACCGGGTCGTAATCTAACCACTTTACAGTTGATCCAGTGTGAAATATAAAAAATAAAAATCCCACACGAATATCGACAACAAGTTATTATCGACAATTATTCCGCGTTATAAGTTTAATTATAATTCGATCAGGAAAGAGTGATTCTATAATGTATTTTCATAAATGTAAAATTATTACGCAGCGAGGCAAATGCTATAAAACTTGTTAGCTTCAAACCATAACAAAGTGACTTGCTTCCTATTTTTTAATCAACAGTTTAGTTGAAAAGAAAGTATTAAATTTTGCATATTTAGGTGAATTTCTGATTTTGCATACGCGATAGTTCCTTTGTTCATTTGACAATGTCAGCCGACTGGCTTCACACAAAAGTCTGTGGACCGTATTCAGACGTATTCAGATGAAAGGGTTATCTTGGGTCATGCTTGAGAGTGTGGGTCCATCGAAGTCAAAAGGTTGCGGTGTCCGAGCACAATGTCGGAGAGACGGCGGCGCTATCGATAGCGCGTTGTTAGGTTTTGTATTTGTCGTTATCGTCGCGTTCGAAAAGGACCACATGATAGGAACGACCGGAGAGCGCGACCACGTGGCTCGTTAGTTGCCGCACATGTTGATGGTACTTCAATTAGGACGGTGGAGTTTCTCGTTCGATATCGATGCAACTTATGGAAACTCCGTCGTAATGTGTGTGACTCGTTTAACATACAGTATGAAAACGGTACGCATTATTAAATTCAAAATTGTTCATTATTATTATTATTATTATATTTTGCAAAATTGATTTTAACCAATTGTATTAAATTTCCCTACGGGCACACGGAAACTCGAATAAAACTGCATTTCGCTTATTTCACATTGCCAAATTAACGTAAACGATGTTATCGGTGCAATTTAGTAATTCTTATATTTAACATTGATGTATTAAATTAAAAATTGAAATTAGATATTAAGAATTATTTTCGCGTTTTTATTCTTAAGATAGTGCACTTAGTATTTTAAAGAATGTATCATGAATAAACGAAATCTGTTAAATATATAAAAGAGCCAAAGCATGAATTAAAGAACATTTCGAACAAAACTGTTTCGATGCTTTCAATTTGCGTAACGTAATTTCAATAATGAGGAAATAATGTAAGAATAGACAGATTACCGGAGCTCGCGTATTACGCGCTCCGCCGCGTTTACGCTCTCTTTACTTAGCCGATGAATCGATAAGTCCCCCGTTGGGAGATAGGATTTATGGAACCGAACCAAAGCGCGTACATTGCAGCCATGTCCGTTTGCGCGATCAATCGGATCAGTAATATTAACGAAATCTACGATTACGATCGACGGCCGCACGTATCGCGACGACTGCGCAGCGGCCGGCAAAATTTAATTTTGAATAATAATCCTGCGGTCGCGCATGACGGAAAAGTGTGAGAATATTACCGATATCACATTATCACCGAAATTTCATTCCGGTAATAATACTGCGGTTGCCAATTGAAAAGTCAGAATGCTATTGATATTGTATTGCCGCCGGAATTTAATTTTGACAGTAATCCCGCGATCACGGTTGGAAATATACGGCTAATATTAAAACGTTGGTGAATATTAAAACGATCACTGCTGCAAGAAATTTAAAGTAATCTAACGGTGTTCAATGTCATTGTACGATTATTAATTAATATTGTCTTTATTTTTAATACGATAATTTTTAATATATTAACTCTATTATTCTAATATTCGATTAATTACTCTGACTTTATGGTTTTGCATAATCCTTTTGCATCTCATTTCATGGAGAAAATTTTATATAAAAAATTACTATGATTCGGCAAGTGGTCACGAATCATAAGAGAAGTTATAAGTTTAAATACTATGGCCATTATGTGAAAAACATAGTAAAAATTGTTATATATGGAATTGTTATAATTTCTGCATGGTTCGACTATTGCCGTACATAGTAATTTTTCATATAAAATCTTTTATTTATTTGTAAATTAGAAAATTGACAATATATCATTATAGAAAATAAAGATTTTATGATTATTTAACTCCGTGATTGTTTTTTCAAGGTTTTTTAAAGGGAATAATATATTTTTCTATATGATAAATAGATATCCAATCATGCATCACATTACACACCGTCGAGCAGCTCGAATACGCGCGAAATTGATGAAAATGCGCGGTGCGAAATCGCATTTCGGTTAAAACGCATCGGCCCTTGCGCGTTGTAAATATGCGTGATACCGGTAATTATTTCGTTTTATTCCCTTTGCTCCCTTCGTCAGTCGAAAATCCGCTGCAGTTAGTGCAGACAATAAAAGCAGTCGATTGGACCGCCGCAATAATATCGGCCAAAAACGTATTGACCGAATTCAATTTGCTGGCAATTCGTCGATCAACGCGCTGTCGTCCATCCGCGATAAACCCGTGGTGGACATCATAATTTTTGCGAATTTCAAAATCACAAACGCGCGATTGCGCGCGACAATGATTTTTGCATTAGAGCGTCCTAGGAATTATTGAAATATCCAGAAGTGAAAACAAACAGAACGTCATAAATACAAAAAAATATAAGGTATATCTTTTGTCCGTGTATAAAACATGATGCAAACATTCTGCATTAAGATTCTGAAGTTATAAAAAAGAAATGGTTTCTCTGCTCAATCAGATTTTCATTAAGGAAAACTCAACTCTGGCTTTGTTGAAGAATCCGTAGATTATAGTCCCGAAGCACTCTGTACATCAATGGAAATTGATAAATCGCATTTTCCACGGCGGAGAGATCGAAGAGCACGGACTCACTGAATCGAAAGCCACTAAAATTTCTATTTGGCCGGCGTACTCTCGTAGTATTATTGGAAATCTCGATCTCGTCGGTACTCGAGCAAAATTTCATTCGACCGGGGTAACCATTAATTTTGCGCGCATATTAAATATGTGCGGCGTAGTTCGGTCTTCACATTATCCACTCAATTATGACCGCGAGTACGTCTAACCAATTTAACTTTATAATAATCGAGTCATAGATATTTAAAAAAAATGCCTTATTACATCTAGAAATCTAGCACAAAAGTACACTTACAGCATTATTTGCAACAATAAAAAATGCATAAATATTAATAACAAATCTGTAGTGAAATCTCATCTCTCGAGTAATTATTAATATTACCTCTCTGACGATAAAATGTTATGCATTATTCATGAATAATTATTTGATTTTCGTGGAATATCTCTTTTTCTCTAATTTTGATAAAAATATTTGCAATTTCAAAAAAAATTTCAACATTTATACACGTTCGCTTCATGAAAATTGTAAGCTTTCATTTACGTATATAATTAATAAATAATTTTCTTTATATATATATACATATATATTTTTAAGACTAAAAGGTTATAACTCTCTATTCCACAAATTAATTCATCGCGAATATTCATAATACGGTTCATTTACTCTTTGTGCTTCACAATTATAGTTCATAATATATCCATCCCTATTACAGACCTCTTCGTACCACGGCGTTCGTCTGCCATCGTAACACGTGAGCTCGTTGAAGCACGCGGCCGAACTTTCCCCGCGAATATCGAAGATATTCACTATTCAGACCCCACTTGAACGGTCAAGTAGTATACCACTCGGATTCGCGCGCCGAGTGGAATGGGCGGATTTCCGACCGGCGTGGGGTTTAAACTGTCTGCGAAGTTGGCCCTCGCGCTCCCTTTTCCAACCCTTCGGCACTCTTTATCGCCAACTCTGCGAGCATCGCTTTCATCCCTTCTCGCGCGAGAGATGTGTATGTGTGTACGTATAGCTTGCTGCGAATGTATAACTGCTACAGGCAAAATTTACCCTGACGTGTCTGTCGAATTGCGGTGAGGTGTTTGTACAGCGTTCGTGTAAACGTGTGTGCCGTTATAAAATTCACAAAATATTGAAGTGATTGAAACGAATGGAATTATTATCGATATCCCGAAAAGTGTGCTTTCTCGCGCAATTACTCAATTTATTTAATATGCCGAGTTGCGCGCGTATGTGTCATTTGCATATATGTATCATCGTGACATTTATTCCGCGCAACTGTCACTTGTACACAGATGTTAAAGATCCCAATTTGTACCGTTCTACGCATAATTTTGCGACATATCTCAATTTAGAACAGATAGACATTGTAATAGTAGTTCTAGACTACATTAGATTACTCCATAATGCATGAATATACCATTAATACGCCTGCACCGAGCAAGCGAGCGTGCTTTGCGATAACGCACACGCTAGCAAGATCTCTCCAATATGACCAGCGGCGATACATCGATTATGCGAACTCACAAATTGCTAGTGTGTGTCCCGAGTGCGCTCTCGCCTGCTTTATTAAACTCTTGAAATTGCATTCCGCAGCGCGCGCGGACTTGATAAACGTCTCGTTTTTCGAGTTGGCGGAGCAGCCTCTCATTCACGAGCGAGAACACGATTTGACGATCGATAACTAATTAGTCGAACAAGTGCGTATTGTGAGAAATTTCAAGCAACTGACGTGGAAGAGACTTCTCGTTAGAACACAATGGTTATATATATATTCTCCTAACGTTTCAAATGATATTTAAATCCTGCTTCTGAGTTCTCTCTTCCGTAATGCAGATACTCGAAGCGCTTATGCTCTGAACTTACCTATTATCCCCTGGAAGTGACCCGTTAGCCGCTTACCAGCAAATTATCCGCTTCCCAGGCTAATTTAGGCATGCGTTCTTAGCTTCGCGTCGCGCTTGTCGCTAAAACTCTTTCCTGCTCATGCTGACCTGCGAAAGAAATAATTTGATTTTTAGTATTTCTATGAGATTATCGTTATCGATGATATTCGATAAATTTTATCGATGATATTCGATAATTTAATTCACTTTTAATCATTCATATATAATTTAATCGACAATTTAATCACTATTAATCGCTATACGCTATCAAAACTAATCTCAATTAGTAATAGTTACAAATTTATAACAATGTAAAACGTAGTTTTAGTAATAGTACAAATTTGTAACAATGTAAAACATAGTTTATGCTATTAAAAACCAACTTCAATTTTTGTAAGTAATTATACTAAAATCGACATTTTAGATTTCACTCTATTACTTTCAATTTTGCAAATAATTGTACTAAAATCGACATTTTAAATTGCATTTATTCTATTATTTTCAACTGTTAAAATACATAATTAAAGTAAAATCGGCATTTTAGATTTTATTTGTTTTACAATTTTACAATTTTCCTACATATGCAGAATTTTACATATAACGACTTTATCCACAACTTCCTGTTCCTATCCAAACCTTGAAATATCAGATTTCTCTTATATTAAAATACTTTATGATATTCTAAATCAAGTGGTAAAGTGGAATATAATGAGGAAATGTGCATTTTCAGAGAACTCGGAACGTTATTCTTTCACGCGACCTAAAATCTCTCTCGTCGGTAATACGCGCAGCGGCAAAAACTAAGTACGCCGTTCTTTAATAATTGCGAACGCGTCCCTCGCAAACGCGAAACCTCAATCCGCTAGCGAAAAATTTAATCCGGAAATTTCGGTTCTTCCTGGTATTTAGGTCGAGCTGCACTTTTACCGCACGCCCAATATTTTCGAACGCGCGACGCGCGTGCGACATGCGTGTGCGCAGAATGTCACACCGGATCTCACCATTGAAAGCTTTGCATTTCAAACCACGGTAAAGCTTTGCGGTCTAGCCAAAAATTTTACTCTCGTCGAGCGCGACTGTCGATCGTAAGAATAATCGCTTCGAAAAACGAATGTTGCTCTATCTCACGTTGTACAAAATATTAATAAATAATATTCCTCGTGTCCAATGAAAAAGTTAATAAAATATTCTTTATAAAATATTATACTATGCACGCTAAAACAAAATATTATTAATAAAATATTTAAAATATTTCTTGTGTCAATCTAAGAACACTAACACTATAATACTTCGCTTAACAATTTCCGCGTTTTACTATTGGCTGTGTTTATTTAAATCCCTGCTTGAAAATCTCGCGAATGTGTTTTTCCGCTTTAAACGCCACTCTAGCTAACAGATAAAAATAAAATGAAATGTCGGTTTATATCAATCAGTTTGATGTTGTTGCACGTAGACCATTGGGGTCATAAATCTTCGACTCGCGAACATTCACGCCGTCGTACGCGCCCGAAGAGTTCCTCGGAAGTATCATCACGTACACAGTGCATTCGTATTTGCGAAAGAGTACACAATGCGCCAGTGGCATCCGTTACATATTTAAAGCCGCCGCAGCAACCTTTGGTGCTTAGGTACGAATTAGGTGACCGTCGCCTCGGCATTCGAAGCTGTACCTATAAACTCGAAGTGTCTCGTACCGTGGAGAGTCGCCTCATTTTATCTCTCCCTTTCTACTTCACCCTGTTTCTCGCTCGCGGGGTGAGCCGGGGCTTTCCGGGGATTAACCTTACCCGCGACTCCGCGCCAGTAATTTCCAATTCGACTGCCCGACCTGATCTCCGTGTTAATTAAACCTCCCCCCCCCCCTCCCCTTTCGCTCGCGTTGTTGCTATCGATAGCTCTCGCGAGAGGTTATACAAAGCTGAAAAGTTTCTAATCGGATATAATTGATTTCGAGCGGCTTGAGTCGATCGTATTAGCGGATATACGCAAATACAGTATTTTGCATCGCGATAATGACGTATTCATCGGCACTTGGTCCAATATTCCAATCAATGCAAGATACACTTTAAATATAGAATTTCATTGCAAATTTGATGTAAATAAAGCGGGAAGATTAAGAGTTAATTATATATTTAGCATTCAACGCGCGGTAAATCTGTTGATTAATATAATATTGATACATCGCACTTTCGAAACTAAGAGATTATTAACGGGATATAATTAGTCATGAACTACTTAGGTTAGTCGGATTGACACCGTTAAATATCGTTACCTATTCCCTTTTCGTGATCTTAGTTGCAATATAGGCTGCATATAGAAAGAGAATATGTAATCGACTCTACTTACGATGTATACAATGTTAATGTAACCGTACTTAGTCGCTAAAAATGTAAGTTAAATTATATTCAAAAAATTTTTTTACAAATTAATTTCAAGTCAGTTATACTTATAGATTAGATGCATTAAATTAAACTTTTAATCGTGCAAAGATAGAGAAAAATTGAAATTGTGAAAATTAAGAATAATACAAAAATAAACTATTTAGAAATTAAAAATTGATGATCTTTGAAATACTCTCTCTCTCTCTCTCTCTCTCTCTCTCTCTCTCTCTCTCTCTCTCTATATATATATATATATATATATATCTATTCTAATCTTTCAACAAAGTAATGGTCACATTCCATTTCTGAGATGCGAAGTAACATCAGTTATTCCACTTTCAAGATAGTGTATTAAAATGTATATTATCATTAATGTCAATGCCCCTCTCTTCTGTTAAGTTCGCATTACTCGTTATAATTAAGTGTCGCGTTGCAAATAAATTTCTGCCGTTACCACGGCGCATGTTACAGTAACCGTAGAAATTTCCGTCGGAAACGATCCCCATCTCGGGGTAGTCGTGCGCCATAGTGCGGCCCCGTAAAACCATTCAATTATCTCCGACCAGTTTTCCTCATACGACTTTTGATATGATTTTATGTTTAGTGTCATATTAAGATGTACGACAAGTGGCATTCTGCGTACTCCTTACGAGATAAAAACGACCGTTTCGCTCGATCTTCCCTTTTCTTCTTTCTATTGGCTCGTTTCTTCCACTTGCGCCTTTTCTTATCCTTCCTTGTTGTCTCCTGCCTTGTTTTTATACCAATTCTTTCGCTGCTAGTACAATGCTCTCTCCTTTTGCTTTCCTTCTGCTTCCTTTATGTCTATAGTTTAAGCGTAACTAAAAAACATTTCTAATAATTTTTACGATTTTTAATTTTGTACGATTAATTTTCGCACGAGTTTGAGATAAACGGCTTTGTCCCGCTGGCCGTTCGCTTTATTACTCCGTGTTTTTACCCCTTTTTTGCTAAAGATACGCAGTCAAGCGAGTGGATTTCCATTCTTTCGCCATGTTACATTCCGCCCCGCTTTTATCCGTGAATTTTGCTTGCTGTTTTTTCATCGTATTTCTACTCGTCGCGTTACTTATCCTTTATTCTGCATTCGCATTTTGCATTTAGCGCTAAATATGGTCGGCTAGTGCAGTTTTATTCGATATAAAAATTGCATTCAGTGTCTGAAAGTCAGTCAGTCGCGTGTAACGTTAAACAAGTTTCCACCTCTGTTATTCATTTGCTCACTTTTTGTCTCTCTTCTCTGTAACCTTTAACATTTTTCCCAGCACTTTATGTGTTCCGCATTTCAGTTTCGACATAGCTCTCTCCGGGCTTCTTTGATATGTCATGCTCGCCTGTTCGAATTCTCGCTGCCATTTTCTTCCCCGTCGGCGCATCTTCAATTTTTCATTTCTCGATCGAGCGCTTTTTCGTTTCCTGACATTTGCGCTTTTCTCGACCGTTACTCTCTTTTATTTCCTCGGTTTCCTCTCTTCGATTCGTCTCTTCATCCAATTCCATAGTCCGATAGTCCACACTTTCACCATCACGCCGCTGTATGCGCGAGTCCATTCTCTCTTTGTTCGCTTTTCCATCTGCTAAGCAGCAAAATCTACTGTAGGGAGGGGCCGATAGAGAACTGATATCGTCCAGCGGCTAATTTTTATCTCTTTTCGTCCCGATCTAGTCCATTTACGGTTCAAATAAATTCTGAGCAAAAGTAGTTTTCAATGATTTAAGAACGCGCTTGCGTAGGCGCATTGAATACGAGCAATAATTCATAAATTTTGCGTCATATTTTCCCATTTTTCTAATGTCGAGAAAATATTACGCTTTTCGAAAAAAATATACTCTTTCAAAATTTTATATTTAATATTCCACGTAATTAAGTATCGTGAAGCACTACTTAAACTATTTTTCTGTTCCAATAACAAGACAGTTTGACACATATTACGGCATTTTCTTCGTTTATTTTCCTTATGTTATTTCATACGAGATTTTCTTTTAACCGTCGCTAATGTAATATTCTGAAATGTCTCAGACACGAAAGACTAAACTTCTATGATACGTAAGAATGCATTGTGCTGCAAATAAAAGCAGCTAATAGTGCATCGAGATTGCTTTTCTTCCCGCAATGTTATTATATTATTCTACCAGACAATTTATAACTAACATATAACAATTTATATACTACAATCGAAAAGTTACAAGAAAATAATTGACAAGATAATATCTATGAAAATCTGCTATCGCACATCATTACAAATTCTATAAAATTTATGGACTCCATACAAGAATGCATTCAAAAATTCATTATTTATATACGTAATAGAAAATATATTCACACAATATTTAATATGCAATTTATATGCATAGAATATATGTATATTTAACAGAAAATATGTTTACTTATTAAAATACTCATTATATTTGAATTGCAACATCGCGCACTATAATTAAACTTGTCATAATCATAATAATTAATCTTTTTTACTGTTTTACAGCCAATAAATAATGCACCAAAACATTTTTGAGATGTTAACACCAGTGCGCGAACATGCTCGTACGCCTTAAATATTGATATTTAACGGGGGATAACGTATTCGGATAATCGTAACGAAATGCGTGCGATGGGACATGCTAAATTATGATGAAAGCGCTGTCGACGCGAGAGAACGGAAGCACCGCTTTAAATTGATTTACAGTCATACAATCAAAAATGCAAATGGGTAATCAAGCGCGTATTCATGTGTCCACGTCGAATGCCGATGATACGGTATTCGCGCGCGCCATGTCCTGATTATGCGATATAAAATGATATCAAGCTCGCACTGTTAGCTACATCTCCGTTATTGCTTACTCTTGCAATAACAAAGTATTTTATAACTGCAAATACCAGAATATTTTGCCTATTTCGCATTCATTCGAAATGAAAGTGAATGTAACCGATAAGAATCTATACGTATATTTTCGCTAAATAATGTGAACAATTTTGAAAATGTAACAATGTGGATTGCGATGAATACTGAAAACATGCCTTTGATCCATCGGTGTCTTCCAAAACCAATATATTTTATAAATCGCTGAAATATTTTGGTTAACAAATATTTCATTTGGTCTTTGAACCGAAATTACACGCTATCTCTTTCCACCGCGGTAAATACTACGCGATAGATGCGCTTTAACATTTTGCATGCGGAAATTATCTTCGTTTCACGAATCGATCATTACCGATTACAAAGCGCGAATATCGAATAACATTAAATATTTCTTTAGGTCTACAGTTTACATGTTGCGTGTTGCGTATTTACAATATACTGTCGCATGGAATAATTTACGCAAATTAACTAGAAAGCGGGGAAAGCGATAAATTACCGATTAATTACTATTAAAGAGCACCATTAAATCAATCAATCGCGCCGTAATTCGTGTTTACATTTTATTCGGATAAAACATATCATTCGTTGCGATCGTTGCGTTGATGCGAGGTACCTCTATTTCCCTGGTATTGTTTGACGCGTGCGTCATGTACAGCGATTAAAAATAATATTTCCACTCACGCGGTCTTTACGCACAAACAATGTGGCGTCGTTGTACAGACGGCTCGTACTCTGCATAATTTCCGGTAATTTTAGATCGCCGCGATAAAGCGGCGTGTTCCAAGGGAAAAAAGGGGGAGATTCCTGGGTCCGCAAAGAGAGAGAGAGAGAGACCGCGAACTCTTTAAAGCTATTACTCGCATGCGTGCGTTTCTTGTGTTACGGTAGGTCCGGCGTTAATTTTATGGTACAATGTGCATTGAGAATACGCTATCTAAACGCTAAGCAAATTCAAACTGCTCGAAATTTGACCCTCTGTATTCAGCGCGTATTAAATTCTATTCCTAGTTGATATTACCGGCGCAATACGTTACATTATTATTCCTGTATTTTATTGCTGTTTCGAGAGACCTATAAATCCAAATACCTTATCATACATGCGTAACACGCGAACATGAGTTCAACAATGACTGATTATTCACTGATGTACTGGCGCTATTAATATTATTGCATTTGTTCACGGAAGAATGTACATGTAATACCTGGTATGTTTTGATACTCGTATTATAGGCGTAAAATTGCTTCGTACTGAGAATGTAGAACACGAAGGATAATCGTGCGTACGCGCGTGTGGGTTGCGAGAGAGTGTACGATAGTGGAAAACGCGAGGTGCATGGGAATTAATACTGCAATGGCCGCGGGCACGGCTGACTCGGAGTATCCGTCCAGAATGCGTTATACGTTTTTATTATTTCTCAGACATTGTATCCGGTTATTGATTCCCCCTCGGCGCGGTGGAACCAGGCTGGCAATCGCAATAAAGGTACTCCGCCGATAACTCGTATCCTCAAGGATACAACTTCATAATAACGCAAATCGAAACGCTCACCATTATTTGCGCGAAGAATAGCCGGCCTTAATGGCTTTAGAGAGGTGCTTTTTGCATCCCTATATATTACCGGAGCTAAGTTCGCACAACGTAAAGTGTTGCGCAGTTAAAACCGCAATATTTAAATGCAGCATCGCGTAATGATAAGAAAAAAAGGCATATATGTTATTGTTACAATAAACTAGTTGCGTTACAAAAATATTTATACTAGAACAATTAATACGAGGAAAATTATTATAGAAAACTGGTAATAAAAATTAAACATTAGAGAAATATAATTGTAAAACAATATTAATCGTACAACTTTATTCATTTGCAAGATTGTATATCTCTCAAATGCAAATTTCTGTTACGTTTACTAATTGCTGCTATTCAGCCTTTTAAAAGATTCTGATCCCGATCTAATAATCGCAAGCTATTCCCGCGCACCCCGAGGCGAATCGGGGATGGAACTCGGCGAGAGAAAAAGCGAGCGGACTTTTATTGGAGTGTTCCAAAAAACGCGACGGAAACGCGTGGTGAGACAATGGCTATGGCAGCTGCCGATTGTCAATGTCGGTCCCCGGCTCTGCGCTCCACGCCAAGATTCGCGTCTGAATACCGCCATAGAATCGACATCCCGACACGGCAGGAAGCTCGTTAAGCATCGCCGCGGGTTCTTTTTAGAGCCGTGCCTTGAAGATTTGCGTCTCGTCCCGCTTTTCTGGCTCGACATATACACCCATCGCGTATACATATGTAAATATTGTACACGCAGTCCTTCCAAAAAATTTACTGAAAACATGTCAGCGTGTCCTATCTGTGCCGCTTGCGATTCCACTAATCACGGATGTCTATCGTGACGCGCTACCTAAAAAAAACTCTAGTTCTCTATGGATTAAAAGACTGCACCGCAAAGATTCTAGAAAGCGCCGCTGCTTTACAATTACACATTTCTTTCGGACATCGCATTTAACTTTTTCTCTTTTTTGTATAAGGAGTTTTAATTAAATTGAATACCTCAAGTCACTTGGATAATGTAATTTTTCTTCCACAATTTTTAAACGCCTAAATCTGAATAATATTAAAAATTTTCCACCGTTTGTTAATGTTAACATAAAAACATTTCTACTCCAATGTTTAATTAGAACATATAGACTGTTTATAATGATTTCATGCGAATATTGTATTAAATTAATCTCGTTGAACTTTCGACTTGATGTTATTATAGGAGTTTCGTTATTGATTTTCGATCTAACATCATTAAAGTAAAGCTTTCGTTCTCTTAATTGCAAAGAAATGCCGTTATACTAATAGGATTTCGCACACTAAATGGACGAAAATAGAAGAATATTAAATCCTTCAGATTCCTTTTCTTATTTCTTCCTATTGATATTTTATCTTCAAAATTAGATGTTGATATTTCTCATGTGTAAATCCAGTTAATTCGTTAATTTGTGTTTCCAAGAACGGAATAGCCAGGTTGGAAATTCCAGGGCAAAATTTCCAGAACGGAATTTCAAAGGTGGAATGTTCAAGGTGGAATTTCTAGGATAAAAGTTTCTACATTTTTGTCATACGTAATTTCAAAAATTTTTGGTTTACAATAATCTTTTTTTTAGTCAACTACCTTGATGTTCTACAGCAATCACGTAAAAGTGAGCGTTTTACACTTTCTAGTTGATCTTAATAGCGTGCGATTAAACAACCTTAATCGCACTGTCGCCGACTTCACGACTCGTTTTGCCGTCCTAATTTCCCGTCACGTCCAAGTCGGTCAGCCAGCCGGCTGGTGGGAGCCGGCCGGCTGGCGGCAAAGTGCATCGCGTCTAGTCCGGGAGTGTCCCAGCTGGTGTCCTGGCGCATCGACGTCGTCTTTCGCTTATCTAACTTCCGGGATGCGACACGCCGCGCCGAGCCTAGGATGAGCCGCGACCGCATTTGCATTCGGAGTCCGCGGGCTGCGCCGCGCTCTTGCAAATAAGAACGACATCGTAACTTTGCCACGGCGGCGGCTGCATATGCACCGGAGATGGGAAAATCTTTGGACAAGAGGGGATCGTGCGATTCCGGGCGCGGGGTTTGCTGATGAGGCGGCAGAAAGCGCCAATCCTCTCAAATAAATCCTTCGACCGATCGCAGCTCCAGAGACAACGTTCGACAGAATTTGAAACCGGATCTTGGATTCGTACGCGTCGAAGAAAGATCCTGATGACGGAAAGATTGCGAGTGTCTCTCGGATGGATTTTTCATTCATGATTTTTCATTCGAATCGCGTAGAGAGCGCAGTGGAATTTCGGAAGAGCTCACGCATCTAATCTGCATTAATGCGCTCGCTTGCTGCAAAAGAGAAATCTCGCATAGAGTCCTGATTCCGCAGGACTGTGGAATAGAATAATTGTCTGAGTTCAATCAATAGCAAGTGCTTGCTGAAATATTAATCGCATATTATTATCAAATTTGTGAGCTATTTTCACAGATTTCACGCAGAAAAATCTCGTAAAAATAAATCCTTAGAAAGTTATTATGATACTTTTGAAATAATTATAAAATGCGATAATGACCATTGTTTCTATACTTTTTATTGTGATTTCTCAATCGCGTAATCAATGGAATATCAGTCCGAATGCGTTAAAATTTAAATGACAGTCGCGTCGTTCGCCGTCGTTACTAATAATTAGGAAAATTAAAGTGATTAATTAAGGTATCATTATTAAAGGGCGTTGCCGATGGATAGGTCCTTCTTTATGAACTCTTCGCTCGTCGTCGACCGTGTCTACTTCATTATCGCCGGCGAGGATCGCTTAACGAGAGACGGCAGTTCGTGTTATCATTCCTCCTCTGAGTTTATCGATCCAATCTCATTTTCTGGCCCTGCCAGTAGTCCTTTGACAAGCTCAGTTCGACAGATTAAATCTTCGTCCGTATTCGAACTCTCCGAAAGTTAAAACCGTCTCCTTAAAACCGTCTTATAATCGCCACGGGGACGTGCGCGCGGCGTAAGAGACCATTAATCAAGCCCGATAATGAGACAATATCCGAGACATTCGAATAGTCAGCTGCGATAGGAGAATCATGTGAGACTACCGTGACACTGTACCCGCTGTCTTGAAAAGATATATTGGTGGTAAAACTTTGCTCACACCGGCGGCGTATTCGACTCTTCGCAGTTAAATGTCTTACGTTAAGATTCGTATAATCTCTCTTATTAATGATCTTGAAGCATTTTAAGTAGCATATCTTGCAAAATTTCTTCGCAGTTTAGAAACAATTAAATACTTTTCGTTAAACATTTTTGCAATATTTCTTTAATAATCTCCTAACGTGACAAATTTTTAATCTTAATTTACATTGAATAGTAGTCAATTTCCTTCTCAAACGAGACCGATGAATTGTGCTCGATGAGAAAAACCGCAAAAAAAAAAAAAGACGCGCCGAGAAGAATATCCTAGAATCGAGTAGCCAGATGGTCGAGGAAAGAAATCCTACTAACGAACATCCTGTCGCGAAGATGCGCGACGGCTGATTCGCCAAGAGCCCTCGCGCGAAAAATTCACTGATGACAAGCAGGAGCTGTGACAGGAAGTCGCATTCCCATCGAAATATCCTAGCGAGCTCATGGTGTGACTTGACGGGAGAACTTCCGCCACGACAAGACGGCATTTTATCACATCGCGCGGTTTAATAACGGCATGAGGATCTCGGCCGGTATTCTGCCATTGCATTGATTGTTCCTTCAACGAAATTACCTGTTATCTCATCGCGCGTGCCAGAAATGCTGCTTCTTATAGTTTAATAAGGATGCTTACAAAATGCTTTATTGTCAAACAGACAATGGAGTTACCTTTTTAAATCGAAAATGAGACGTCTAGATTAAGTAAAAAGAAGAAGTGAAAGTAATTAGACAATGTGGAATAAATTTTTTTTAAATTAATTTCTTATCTTAAGAAACGTCGTCAATAAAAAAGAATTGTTCAAAAATATATAATTTCTTTTATAGCTCTATAAAACATTGATGACAATGAATTTTTAGTAACACAAATGGCGACTGAAACAAATAAAGCAAAGCTTTAAAATAATGGCAAAAGTGATGGTGATTTATGTATTATATTTTAATTTCACATAAAAAAATTTTTAATTAAAAATTTGTTTTTTCAACCGCTTTTTACAATTTTATTCTAAAATCTATGAAATTGGATCTCTCACATCGATATTCTCTTCTCTAAAAATAAAACGATTTTTTCTACTTTACAACGTTCTTTAATTCAATAGCCTGATTTTGCTGCGGAATTACATCAACGCTTTTATCTGCGTTCTAGAGAAAGAACGGAATCTGTATCTGTTATATTTAGTTTCCGATAGAAAGCGGAAACAAATGTATCTATTGTAGAGGAGCGTACGGAAACCGAATGATACTACCCTGTGTGTTGTTGATGACAGATGCGTTGCCATTTGCTACCAGGCGGCATTACAAAAAATATGCTATCGAAATCCGCTCCATCGGGCTGTGCCGCGATGCGTTCCGACTCCTTCCTTTTCAGAAGCGAACGCAAGGGAACGCTGTTGAAACATAATACTGCATGAAAATCTACGCAGTCAGGCCGAAATAAAAATATTTGAATCGTTTGTGTTTTTTTTCTTTCTGTTTTGTTCGCAACGGATACGGATCCAAATTTCGTTCATCCAGAATAAATGCGCGTGGCAGACATCGGTAATACGCGCGGTATTAATTTATATAAACCGATAAGTTTTAATTAAAACTGTTTGATTATTCCATAAAATTCACATACCTTATTTTAATTGATAATGAATATATTAGATATTCATGCATTTTGCTTCAATTAATACCAAATAATGCTATAAAGCTACTGTACATACGAAAACAACAGCTCTTTCCGAGAAACAGAAACAGAAACAGAAATATTTACATATCTAATAATTCCGGAAAAGAAGCTTCTTGCAATCGTTCATTAGAAGCAGGCAAATTTCAGGTCTTCTCGAATGTAATTACATCGTTTGTACCTCGACGACTATTTCGGTCCTTTTGGAGGATCTCGCTTCGATTTCGCCCGCACTCTGCTGAATACGCTCTTACCCTCGAGGATTGCACACGTCTGTAGCCGAGTGCCATAACGATGTCTCACTGGTGCTTGCGTTACAGAATGTGTGTGTATATGTGTGTGTGTGTGTGTGGGTGCGTATGTTGCAACGTGTCTCGGAACCGCGACACTCCAAAGCCATTAACGTTATGCCGTACACGCGCCGCCGTTCGAAATTGTATAGACACTCCGCGAGATTCTACGGCATTATTTTTTACGGAGACGCGCGCGTACGAAACATTCACGTACGAAAGATTGAAAAACAAAATCGCATCAATGTGGAAATAGAAAAACACTACTGTTCACACACTACTGTTTTCAATGCTTAATTTATTTAAAGTTTTATGGATGAGAAGCTCAAATAATTCGAACTGCAAATTTGAAGGATTCAAAAGTAGCATTAAAATATTATTACATTAGAAAAATTTAGGTTACTGTATAATTCCCATATATTTGAAAACCTAAAAATGGAATATTAAAACTTATATATACTTGTAATCAATTTCCAATCGTAGAATAAAGCGTGTGTGACTGGATGACAAAGTAAACGAGAAGTAAGAGCTGTGTGATTTTATATTTGAGATTCTCTCCATTCGCTGAGAGGGCTGAGATTCTCTGACCGCGGCTCTTCCTCTAATCTAGGCTGCAAGAGAAAAGCTCACGTAAAAGCAAAAAATACCTCCCTAAAAGCTCGCGTCTTTACATAGATCCTAATTAAATCGCCATTACGCAAGAACTATACGGAATCTTCTACCACCTATTTTCTCTTGCCACTACGATTTTCACACTGATCCTCAATTCAGCTGACCTGCACTACCAAACATTATATTCGAAGGACTATAATATGATGATCCATGCGAAAGATAGAACAACTCGTGCGGTAGGATGATAGGATGAAAATGAGGATCTGCGTGGATGACAGATTACTCGAGCATATATGTATATGTGCGGAGAGAGGCTTGTAATTTTAGCTACTGAAAGCTCAAACTCCATCATCGCGGTGTCCGCTCTAATCTGAGAAAGGCGAAAATTTCTTGAGTTATTTTACATTATCGCGAATCCTAATTGAATTCATATTTTCCGTTCAAGAATATGTATTATTCTCACTCTCACGCGCTTCTAAAATAATACTTTGCAAAGTCTTTATTATTTTATTAGAAGTAATAATATTTTTTAGAGAATAATAATATTTTTTAATTTGCCAAATAATGATGTTATAAACCTATTACAATGTGTGTACCAATGTGGCACATGAGAAGTAAGACTTATACAAGCACATCTATGTGCAGCTCTATCCACGAGCGATTCGGACTCTCTCACCGCAGCCCTTTCTCTAATCTGGACTGCAGACTGAAGAGAAAGCCATGAGCGGTTCGATGACTACGATGGCCTCGTTAGAGCAGCGGATTGACTTCCTCGAACTAGCTGTCGAACTTTCGACGAGATACAGACTTTTGGGCCAATTCCCTCGGCTAGCTGCGGTTACAGGGTCCGCGAAATGGCGTAGTTTACCCTGCCGTGGATACGCGGATCCCGGAAGACGAGCGCCCGAAGCGCGAGCTTGGAAAGCTCGACAATCGACGCGCCCACTGATCCGATAAGCGGACCTGAGCTTTACATTACGCGCAAGGCAAATCGGTCTGAACGATGATCATTGAAATATGATCGGATTTTGGGATCGAGACAATTTACGACCGGTGTCTAGTCGCATTTGTGTCCATAATTTATACCGTAAAATTTAAAAAAAAGTTAATCCGCGATTCGTAAGAACGATGTAACATATTTCAAATTTGAAAAAAATTTGTGCCATAATATACAAGAGTCTAATGCTTATAAAATAATAATAAAATTTCTAATACACTGATATTTTTAACATTGTAAAATTGGAAAAAACCAAGCTTTGAGAATTTTTAAAATCCTCAAGTTTTTGAAGTGATATAAAATTACATATACTCTGAAAACATTGACACAAGGTGACTTTAATAGAATTGAAATCCGATTTGCAATAATTACATCGTTAGCACGACTCTTCAATTAATCTGCGCAACGAGATATCAGAGGTATCACACAGTGTCGTGCGCGAGTCCATCCTATCACGGGACGGGATCAGTCGTAGGCGGAATGTGGCGAATAAATGGAAAGAGAACGAGAAAGAAGGGGAGAGCGAGAGAGCGGCACGAGAAAACGGAAGAACCGATGCCGTCGACGGCCGGACGATGTCCGTGTATCCTCCGGCAAAGCCTCTTCCGGAGTTTATTATTATTTGTTCGACGACCGGCGCATCGTATGTAGGCTACGTCCCCGAGGTGCACGTCCTCTTTGATATCAGATAATCCTCCAGGAAAACAAAAAAGCCCATTCATGCGCACACAGGCGCAGGCGTACATTCAGGCAAAAGCGGGCACACACGGGTAGATTCAGCGTACGTAGTCGCGAAACCCAGAAGATACGGTCGGTCGTGGTCGAAGACGAGAAAGAAGAAGACTCCACAGCTAACTCCGACCCCGTTTTTTATCATTTTCACGGTGGACGAGAGACGGTTTCATTTCCTCGACTATCCGTTGCAAGACCTGGAGTGTAAAAGTACGCTGTTTCGAGACGCGTGACGATAACACGGTCGCGAATGTGTTCGTTCTCGCAGGCAAATTAAGGAGCCTTCACGATATGATCCTTGAGATAGAGAGGACATTGTCACGAACCGTCGTGAAATATTTTATGGATCTACGCGAAGATATCTCACGGTGTCGCCGTTTTGGGTGTTTTATTACCAGTCCTAATAATAAAATTTTGCAAGAAAAATTAAATGTTAGTTTTAATATGTAAGTCGCATATTTTTTATTATTTTAACTTTGCTTTTGCGTTTATAATCATATAGCTGTTAAGAAACAACTAAAGCATTATAATTAATTATTTCATTAAATAAATATATAATGTAAAATAAAAGAAAAAGTAAATATTTTTGTAAATAATTACTTTTTAAATAAATGTATTATTTTTATTATAAAATAACTTTAAGCAAATTAATATTACATTACAATTGTTTTCCAACGTGTTTAATGAAACAATTATGTAATCAGAATTAAAATTTTTTATTTTAATTCGTAAACTTGAGTCGCATAGCGAAACTTGTTAATTAAATGTAGCGTATATACTTTGTAACTCACCGTCAGTTACACCGGAATTAGATTCAGTAATGTTCGAAATTTTGTATTAGTTAAATTAGCCGCCGTAACTGCAAAGCGTCCAGTTCGGCGACAATTAATTATTCGCGTTGCACTATCGCGACGTCGCTTGTTGCATACCAATCGTTAATGCGCAAATTACGCGTCGGATATTCGTAATGTTGCATCTAACTTGCATGACACACCGGTATTCGCTCCGTCGTCAAAACACGTTAATTCAATTTCACATTCCTACCCGCTATAGTGAAAAAAAAGATAGTTTCTTTCTTACTTAAAGGGATGAATGACAGATATAAAAATCGCAAGATCGCAAAGATCGCAATCGTTTTGTATGTCTACTATTGAATATTGATATCTTCAATTTTCTAATTCGCCGCTCGCAAATAAGCTTTATGAAACCAATTAAGTAGTCATTAATCAATTATCGGACTAAGTACAAAAACTTGATGCTCGTATTTACAACGCTCATTTACGCTAATATTTATTCCTGAAGAATAAACGGAATGCTGATGCGCTCGGTAATTGGCCTGTTCGAGATGAATGCAGAATGCATCGTGCTAAAACGGCCATTTCCAAGCTTCGCTAAAGACCACCTCGATTTTATGGGACACCCAGTGCGTTATTGCAACGATAATACAGTAATTAATAATGCGTGACATCGCGCTCAATTTATCATCGAACTCTATAGAATGGCATAGATATTGTGTTCTTTAAACTATCGCATCTTTAGCTGATTTAAAATTGATTTCATCTTAAAAAATTTTTTTAATGTATCTTTTACTCGCTAAGTAATTTTCAATTTTAAATATGTCAATAATAATTTAATATTAACATTTATTAACTGAATCTAAAATTCAAATTCAGCTTTACCTTTTGATTCGGCTAAATTGTTCAAAATTAATTTAAAAATAATATTTTTTATTACGGTTGTAAATATTAAATTTTTTTAATTGTTATAAGAATTGAATTATTTGCAATTTTAATTTTAATTAACTTTAACTTTAAAAACACATACTAACGTTCCAATACCGAAACACCAGTATACGTTTTTATTTAGACTTCAGAAAAAGTGTTTTGTAAAAAACACAGGCACAATCTCTACTGCAAAAACTTCTAAACACTTTTTTCGTGCGAATGTCGTTTCTGACGTAAACACCTCGAAATACGCGCACGAGCTGTGTAATTAAATCCAACAACACCCCCCAATGCATTCATGTGAAAAAAGCACGATACGTTTCGTTTCCGAAAACGGACGAAAGAAAAAAAGAAAGAAACAGACGCGCGATCGACAACTAGTACATGTACGTCGAAGAGCTGCAGAGAATTCTATTCTCTTTTATTCCATCTAATTCCAATTCAATTTTATTCTATGTTTTATTTCGCTGTTATACTTGGACGTTCCTTCGACATTCATATAAATTATCGCACCGTAGAATCGCCACGTAACATCGTTTTGTGGCACTGTCTTCGGTTTCTATCGACCGAACGTATTCCGCGAGCGCAGCTTGACGGAATTCCATAGTAAAAGCGACAGGAAATTTCCTCCTTCAACTACGTATTGCTAAACAAATCTGATTCACGGTAGCGCCCGAGTGTGCCGGAAAAGTGCAGCAATACCGCAAGCGGCGTCTTAAAAGCAGCCGCCGCAGTCGTACAGCCCGCGAAAAGGGAACAAACAAAGCGCGATAAATTTGATTTCCCGCGACAGGTCCGCCGCGATATCTCGCAGCGAGTGTCCTCGAATATGTAAACCAGACACACCGTAACTGCATTCGAGGATTCCTCCTCTTCGTCTGTCTGAGAAATTCTCATTGCGAACGAAAAATGTGCAGAAGACTACTTGTACTCGCTGCACTATCTTGATATAACGAATGCGAAACTATGATAATAAATATTTTTTTACACAATAATCTAAAAATTTGATGAACAGAAATTTGTATAACTTGATTTCTACATCTTTCGTATCAAAATTCATCAAAATAAAAAGCAAACTCTTTTCGAAGATCAGTTCAAAAGAAAAAATTAACTCTGCAGACTAAAGAATTAATTGTATCTTTTCTCACTTTTAAGCTTGAACAATTCAAGTTAAAAAGTAAAAGAAATTTCAACAATTCATCTAATTAATTCCGATCATGTGACAATCGAAAAGCGAATAGGTTGCCGAATACGCGGCTGTTGCATAGTCGAAAAATACGACGTGCTTGAAATTGTAGGAAAGTTATTATTTATGAACCCCGTTATTTATGACAGTGCGCGTCGTATTATAATCCACGATGTTCTCGGTCGATTTCGCGGCGGGTCGGCCGGAAGTGTCCGCTTCCTGAGAAGTGGCGTCTGTAGTTTCCCGACCTCAAACCACCGTGGGTAGAGGCTGCGCGCAGCACCCCGGGGAAGAAATACAATCCCTACGTGAGCGTACACGGCGAACGGCGGATACCGTCGTTCACCGCGGTGCATATAACGTTACGCCAGAAAAATGCTCATGGCACGACATTCATATTCCCGTATATTATCCGACACTTGCCTCTACGTCGTATAAAAATCCCTACCCTCCCAGAGCCGACCGCTACCGAAGGAGCACGTAACGATCTTAATCGAAGCACGACGTAACTCCGACGGAAGTGGAGCAACGACGAGCAATTTTACCGACGTGATTCCTCGCGATGGACCGCGTTAAAAAGAGTCGTGAATATTTCACGCTCCGTTTCCTTGCGAGTATCTCGCAAGTGATGCCGACGTCGGTTATTCGATACTGATCTCGCGTTGCAGCATGAATAAAACAAATAGATTCAATTTCCTTTTTTTTTACATCTACGTGTTGATTCGCAGACTTCACAGAAGAATAGATCGTTCAGAAAAAATTGATCGGTGAGATCAATATCATATCTAGCAAAATTACATTTATCTCGTAAAAAGAACGTAAAAAGAACGTTCATTAGAACGTGCTTCACAATAGACATTTAATCCCAAAGGTAATAAGCGTATCATCCCAACGCGATATTTCCCTTAAGAATTATTCAATTTACCAGCTATTAGTAGCAAATTTGATTCCATTACCGATTATCGAATCGCTTTGTATTCGCGATTGGAGTCGCCGGCTTGAGCTCGGCAAGTATTGAAAGCCTCGGTTTTATAACCTAAAATTAGACGTATGAAACGAACTTCCGCGGAAGAGAGTCCGGGTTTAAGCTTTTCGAGACTTTTTCCAAGGAAAAAGGTATCTAAGACTCCTCTCGCGGGAAAGTCAAGGCGAACTCGGATCATCGTCGGCGTAAAGTTTTCTAGGACGCGAGCGCCACTCTTTAATCCAACGAGCGAATAACAAAAACACATAAACTGCTAGGAACAGTTCATCGGCGTTCCGTGGAAACGCTCGAACGTGCTTCCAGTTACTCGTCAGCAACTTTCGGCGATTTTGCATTACTGCCGCGAACTTCGCCCCTTCAGCACTTTACGAGGAGGGGACTTTATGTCTAATTATGCATTTGCGCAACAGGAAATCTGTTATTGTTTTAATGAAAATGATAAACGCGCCCTTTAAACTCGTAAAACAACTAATAACAATGTAACGAATACGAAATTAATAATCCAAATATTTGAAATATAGTTTTTTTTTCTCAAGATTTCTTTTACGAAAAATCTACACGACGGATAAAGAAATTCAAGTCACTGCTTTCCTAATAATGAATCAATTCTAATAATGAGTCAAGAGGTCGAAAGGAAGTTGCGGGTAGTTGCGGACCAAACTTTAATTCGATCATTGAGTTCAGAGATCTAAGCCATCACTGTCAGGCCGTTGTCATACTTCAGAGTGACAGTCGGCAACGTCCGTCGCATGACAGCAGAATCGAGATAGCAAGAGCCTTCCAATGGAAGGCTGGACGCGGCCCAATAATAATCAGTGTATGCAACGTAGCAGCAGTGCACACGTACAGAGATGGTGCGTGGGTTAATATGCGTTTATTTGAGCCGAATAAACTGGCACCTGTAATACCACTGTCACGGAGAAGACGAGAACCGATATCCGCAAGTTCGACCCACCGCTTGACCGAGCGGCGCGCGGTGTGTTATGCGCAAATAGGAATCCTTCTGTCGGTTATTTCGACAGACAGAATGAGGCGGCGCATGATTAGTTGGTGGCGTCGGTTATTGGACGATGCAGAATGCGATCCACGATTAAACTTCAACCGGGCAGGATAAAGCATAATGAAAGATTTGTCAAACTTCAGGAAAACTTGATAAATCTTAAAAAAAAAACCCATTTTAAAATTTTATTACTAATTTTCCGCAAAATAAAATTCATATGTAGCCCCTATTTAATATATCGCGGTATTAAATTGCTACAAACTTTTGTCGATATTTTAAAATTATTTTATACAATATAAAACTTGTGAATAAACATACAGCGTTGGAGCAGAAGATAAGTAATTCAATCAGGAATAAAGTTAATTTGTAATGAAATTACCTCTCAACAGATGACGAGTAATTTTTTCCGCTTTTAATCAGTTGGTTGAAAATAAACTGTTGCCACAGGTGAGTAACTATAATCGATGCGAAATTTCATCGTTGGCTGAATCGTTTAATCAGTAAGCTGTAAACGCAAGCTATCGGCTGATTATTAAGCAAGAACAATCGGTGTATAAAACAAGCGAACGGCACGGGCGAGCTATGATGGGCTCCTCTAGAACAAGCGCTTCAAAATTCGTGCGCGCAATCGAGAAAACGGGAAAGAGAAAAATAGTAATTGCGCGTATCGATGAGTAACGCTATTCGTAGCAAACTTTTAATAGTTCGTTGAATTCCACGAGTTCGGAGTGCATTTACGCGTGTGCCTCTATCGCGTGCGTCGCTATCGCGTACGTGTGTGCGAATGTCGGATAAACAGACGCTCGCGATATTACCGGCTGGAGGAATCAAATTTCCGTTACTTCGATCCGGAATTTCGACTGATCCTATCAGCCAAGGAAGAGTGAGAGAGACGAAACTCTCGGTTATATAGGACGTCCGGCGCAATTTTATGCTATAATTTGAAAATCTTATTCCCGAAATGGCTCCGAGTCAAAAATGCCTTAAACCAAGTAGGTCAACACAGGGTCTGACTGTAATCCGCTGCAAAATACGGCTGCTTGAGATGTAGTTCACTCCGTTCTAGTTTACTTATATGTAGCGAAAAAATATACAAAAGCACGCTTCAAAAAGTTACTGGATTATTATTAACATTTTATCTAGTTTGATTCTGCAACGGCCGTTAGAAACGGTCGCTTTCACTGTGCACGCACAATCCGATCCGTGCGATGTAGTGTATCATATTTCATACGCCTTTGATATGTGGATATCTGTTTGCTTACGATGATTTTGGAATATCAGTTTTTCGGAATGTTTCTGCGTACTATTTCGCGTTACTATATACGCGTATATTTCGCGAGCAAATATTATAGATTCCCTTTTTCTATTTTTTTTTTTACTCTTCTCCTTTTGCATATTTGTTTCATTAGACATTCCAAGCTGTCCTTTTGATAACGTTTATAAGAATTTATGCATTTGAAAATAAACACATCAATAAAAACCAGAAAAGAACGAAGAAAAAATCTACCGAAGCATTTACTTCAATACATGATGCCTTTTATATTACCGCATTCAGATATTATATAGTGCGATATTCAGAGAGCTTGATGCATACTAAAAACATTTATATCAAATTCATAGTTTTAAAACGAATCAGTCCCGTGTTCGTATGACATTTCTAATTCAACATCATGTCAGGAATAAAATCTTCAAGTAATTTTTGCCTGCCATACTTCAGCCCGACTGCGAGATGTTCGAATTCAATCAGGACGCGAGGTTGAAGAGGTGGCTGAAAATAATATTTATATTTTATTCGACGACACCGCGTTTCATCAATATTTTCGCGTCGCTAAGAAGCGACATATGAATAATTGAAAACATACAAAAATAGGTTCTAACCACAGCCTCTCGTACCTTCATCATTTATCATCAAATTTAAATGTCACTGTTTTCTTTATATATGTATTATACTGAAAATACGATGTCTTGAGCAGTAAAAAAATTCTATTTTTGAAATATATTTCGTAATATTTCAATCTAAAAAATGTTCAAGCTATTTTAAAAAAAAATGTTGCGTAAAATAATATTATTCATCTAAAAGTTAATTTTAAAAATCAAATTTTAATAAAATTTGATTATTCTTCAAATAATCACATTCAAATGCAGCTAGGAATATGGTTAAGCTTTGTATATATTAAAACAGTCTCATTTCATTCTCTTTTATCTCTTTTTTTTGCGATATTTAATAATTTCATAAAAATTAAAAACCAAACCTAATTATTACAATGATATTCGTAGTACAGCATATAAGATAATATAAAATATAAATTCGAGAGAAGAAAATAAAACACTCTGGCGTTAACTGCAAAGCAGCTTCTGCGAAAATTTTTTTACGGCAGTTAAAAATTGTTTATCGCTGGAAAAATCATTCCTCCGCTCACATACTTGCGACATATAATACGGCTTCTCTCTCTTCGGATATTCGCTTTGTGACTGTCGGGGAAGTTTCGTTGTCGGTGCATTGGCTTTAGCTTGTAAAACGATCCTATTTCCATAACAAAGGGAAGCTTTGCGACCGTTATGAATTGCAGATTGCACTGAAAAACGAGTTTAAACTTCTGTACGTTACTTTCGCTTTTAATGCGATTAACCTGATCGTTACAGCGACTTGCCTGTCTCGCTAGGCAATTAAAAGATAAAGCAGAGAAGTTAACTTCGCGCTGTTTTGTCGGTGCGACTGCATTATGCTTGATCCTTTATAAATTGAACGTATATAGACTTCGGCTTAATGTCTATATAAAACGTTTCTTATTGGAAATATTATTTATAATATTTTTAAACAGTAAAAGAAAATTAAAATAATTCTCTTTTAATATTGGAATTTTTAATTAAACATTAAATGGTAATCCCTGTTAAACTCGTTCTTCCGTTTATCCTTATTTGAACAAGATTTAACATTTTCCTTAACATCGTGTGAAATTTCTTGCTGTTTAGGGTCAGCGCGAGATTAACGTAGCAGCGCGATCTCCGTGTCGGAAGAATTTGCACTTCACGCGGAGGAGATGTAAAGCCCTTTGCGGAATAAAAGGACGCAAAAGCGCGGAAAGCAAAGTGGCGTTCCGCTATATGTGTGCAGGGACTCGCGCGGCCCGCGCGGTTGCCTCATATTTAATCTTCGCATTTCTCCTTTCCACTTCGCGTTCGCGCTCGCATTACCGCTGTGCACTTGAGAATATCTTTCCATATCTGGCCCGAGACTGTCTGAGCTTTTATCGCAACAGCGTTTTAAACCCGTAAACAACCGACGCATTATATGCGAGGCTTTTAAATAAAAATAGCGTATACGTTATTTCGTCGATATTTTTCAAAAGACATGTCCTATCTTTTTAATAGGAAAATCTAACTTTTATTAAAAGAAAAAATTTCCATAGAGAGAAATATAGTTTTTTGTCTGGATTTTAAATAGAGGACAGATTGTATTTCAAGCTTGTATCTCTCGTCTATTTTATTTTGACATTCTCGATGAAAAGCAAAAACAAAATTATCTCTAATCTGTGTAAAGTGTCAGCCTTGTGATTTATCAAGTTATAATTTTCAAATTTGTACGCTTGCAATTAAGGCAAAATGTCAGGTAAAGTAATTGGTTGATAATTTTCACAAAAAAAAAAAAAAAAGACATTGTTAAATGTGCAGTAATAAATCACATAGAAATCAAATCAATCAAACTTACAAAAATCGAGTGTAAAAGATACACAAAGAAATTAATCATCTCGTTACACGTTTGTCATCTCTGCTACTTATTAATTATAAATACCATTACCAACGTTCAGTGCAGCTTTCATCGCTTTTATTAAATTCTTCAACATTTCTATTTCCTAGAAATCATTACGGCGTTTTCTTCCCAGGAATACGCCCACGTCGTACAGGGTGACCGATATATCTCAAGCCACGGTCAGTCGACCTTTCCACCTCGAAAAGTCGACAGCAGCGTATGGGGCACATGCGGCAGCGAGGGGAGGGGTGGCAGGGAAGGAAAATGTGTGCGCGAGCGTAAGCGTGACCATCCGCGAAGCGCTCGCTCGCCCCGTGTCCGCGATATATATCGCTTGCACGCGCGTCCTCGCACGCGCGTGTCGGATGGTCGGCAAGCTCCAGCAGCGGCAGCAGCAGGAGAGGAAAGAGAATAACCGTGTTGCTGCAGCCGGGGAATGACGCGGACAGAGTGCAGCAATTTCGCGCAATACCGCCGGAATACCGGGCGTTTCGGGAATGCGGATCAGCATTTTCCCAACCCTCCTCTATTTCTCTCTCTATCCCTCCCTCTCTTTCTCTCTGCCTCTCCCCCGGCCGAGAGCAGGCTCGATATCTCCTCGACAGTCTTCTCCTTTCGTAATGCGACCCTCCGTAACAACTGTTCCATCGCGCATTCTTTTCGTCTCCGTCGTGCAAATTACCGAGCTGCAAGGCGTATTTTTTGCGTCACTTAAATTAAAATGAAAAACGATATCAACGGTAATGTCGGAAAGTTGAAGACGTTGCTTGCTCATAGATTTGCGTGCGTCATTTCTTCAGGAGACACTCGCAAACTTTGCGAAAAGATTACAATGAGAATCCACATAATCCTTCACGTCCGGACGTTTAATCCGCTCGATTATCGCGTAATTTTATTTTTAGACATTCTCGTACGCTTTAACTGCCGATTGCAATATACGAATTAATAATATTTTGAAACTGAAAATCTCTCAAAATCGATCGATACACTCGCGTACCACGTTACATCCCGTTTTCGCAAAGTTAACGAATTTTGCACAGCTCGTAACTGCTCCATGAATAAGTCTCACGAACATTTCCGCTATTTGCGCGCACCGTTCACACGTCAAATAAACACAAGATGATGGAAAACGTGTTTCTAAGCCCATCTTTCTGAATCCACGCGAACGGAAAATGGTTAACGAGGAAGTCGTGTCTGCGAACGCGCGACGAGTCTTCCAGACCGTCGCGAAAGTTTGACGAACATCAATCTCTTTCACGCACAAAGCTGAGCATTGAATCCCACCGTTATTCTCTCCGTGCTCCGTACGTCTCTATGAACAGTATTATGTTTCGCGACAACGTGGAACGTTGTCTTCGCTACTCGGCTTCGATTATGCACTCGCTACCCGCTAAGAGCGCAAGAACCAATTCGGAGTCGACAGAGTGTTTGCCGGCGAAGAGACTGAGAGTACTTTTGATCCCCCTTTAAATTACGACGGGAGCTTGCAGAAGCCGAAGAAAGCATCGCACCTCTCGCTCGTTCGTTCGCTCGCGTATCTTTGCTCGCTTACTGTGATTTGTCAGGATGAAAACCGACGTGTGCACGCATCGTGCTTTTCGCGTCGACTACTGATTCACGACCAGCAACTTCCGTCCTATTGCTTTCTCGACAACGACTGATTCAGCCTTTTCGAGCCGGCAATTTAACTATTCCCCTGCTAAGTAGTTACGCCAGTGACAATGATTGAGTTTTGAGGCAGCATTACACAATTCACGTCGACATGACGATCGATGATAAAACAATTTTTCTGCGAAATTTGCTGGCTCAAGCAATGTGAAATAAAGTGAAAAATCACAAATGATCACTATTAATTTTTCAAATAAAACTTCTTTACGCCATAATCCACAATAATAATTCAAATGCTTTATATTTTTCTATTATGCAATAATTGTAAAATTAAAAAAAAAGATAATTAATGCGGAAATTTGGATTAAATTTAGCGCAAAATTAATTCTTTAGATTAATTACTCAAATTTAATTGTGTTCATAATCATGTATAAAAAAACGTAGTTGAAAATAGTAGATGGTTGTTAATTTAAATCCCGGCGAATTAAATGCTCGTAAGGTTAATATCCGTTGTAGTTGTTTTCAAGCTGTACTTTATCTCCGGTACGTAAGAGCAGCTCATAACGTAAAAGAGCAGGTAAATTAACAGTAAATTCCTAACGAACGAGATAATAATAAAAATTCATTCTCGCACAAACCACCTCATCATTAACCTATATCCCCGTGATTTTATGATTCTGCGTCTAACGTGATAAAAAGGAATAGCGTCTATAATATATTTCTATAACTATAGCGGTTTCTCGTTCGCAGTTAACGTAATTTATCTATCAGAATAACATTCTTCTTACATCAAAAATACACTTCAGACTGTTGGCCGCTGGTGAAAGCGTAAACAGCCACCGCGAGAGTATTAATACTTACGCGGAAAATAAATATATGTGAAATTAATATTCGCGTTTGCTCGAAAGATTAATATTTGCCCATTTATATCCGCGATAAGAACTTTTAGTTTGACCTTCGCCAACCTCCGTAGATGACGGTATAGTTTCGCGACGGGAGGGATACGTGTGTGTGTGCGTCATTCTGTGAAGTTTGGTTTAAAGACATCGGCTTCCGGCCTACGCTGCTATTCTCCGATTCGCTCGCCGGGGCCGCCGCCGAACGAGTTCGGGAGGAGTTCGAGTCGAGTTTCTGTCGCGCGCTCGCGGAAACTTTCATCGGAATATCGTCAGCAAACACGGCGTCGGCTTTACGAGCTCGTTCGGCGCGAAACTCCTTCCTCCTCGAGCCTTCGAAATGATAAATAACTGAGTTCCGGCGCACAAAGTGCACTCTCGCGCGCGCGATTACAACGCCCGACGGTTTAATAGTTATCAGTTTATGCAATTTAACGGACATTTATCAACTTTGGAAGCGGAAGGTTGAAAAGAAGAAATATGAACAGTCAAGCTGGATCGTCGCAGCCACCATAATTGACATCCGATAGAAATTTCGCGAGCCATTTTCATGTAAAGATAAAAGAAACTCAATATTTTTCGAAACAAAAAAAATGTGAATACATACAAATTTAATTTTGTTTCTATTTAGTCAATTTTCAAATTTTAATTTAATTTTAATTTTGAGTATATACAAATTCATATTTTTATGCTTTCCAGCTATGTATTCTTTAATATAAATTCGCGTTTGTACTGCTTAAATTGTTTAACTGCAAACAAAATTGGTTTATTATAAATTCTCTAAATTCGCAAAATTAGCAAGATGCGAGATAAATAGTGATTCCGCTTTCCTCTCAAGAACGCGTAGATCTCCCCTAACCGTATCCGATATATTGTCAAGGATGAAATTTATAATTACAACGGTAATCTCGACGTGAGATTGCAATATGTCGCAAATCAAGCTTACGTTTGATAGTTTACGTTTGATAACGTAACTGGCGAAGCAGCAGAAGCGGATCGACGTTATCTGCATTAACTTTGGCTGCAAAGCCTAAAGCGACGACGTATTTTCGCTCAAGAGCGGAGATTCCTTCGGCTGTTGTTGCTGCTGCTATTGCTGGTGGTGCAATATCGATCGCGACCACCGTTATTGCCGCGCATAAAGGAAGATGTTTCGCTGAGCGACTCCGACGCGTGTTAGTGCCGGATTTACGAGGGCGATTGACGCGCAACCCGGCAGAAACGGGACAAAGCTTAAACTGGATCACCGCGACGTGAAACATCAAGTTCGAGACGTGTCCCCGTCCGGAGGCGTTGCCGCTAAGTGGCGTCATTCAAAGAGTCGCTATTACGCTGCAAAAAGTACTGCGGAAGTTAATCAGTTTTCTTACATCTCGTGTTTCTGCTCACCGTTCGTCTTTATTACGATCATTTAATATGGTAAAAGAACTTTTATCGTCCAAATCCGCGAGGCAATTGAATTCCCTTATAATAACAAAAAGTTAGCTTCATCACATTCAAACAATTATCATTCTTTTCACTTTGTGCAGAAAATTACTTCCATAATGGAAAAGTGTAACAATTCTGGAACACTCAGCATTTCTATATCTTTGTATCGCCGTTTGTTTGCAAGAAAACTTAATTCCAAAGCACGATAAATATCTCTCTTTATCTCCCTTTAGCGTTGCTCCGGCTTCGATTATAACGAATCTGTTCCGCGGGCGCAACATGTAGGTTGCATCGAAGCGAGCGAATCCTCGCTGGAAGAAGTTTATCGAGACGCCGGCTCCAATTTATGTGTAAACTCGGCGGAAAAGATAACGCGCAACATGCTTACCGCAACAACAGCGAATAAAAGCGGTGCACGCGGATGCACTGCGCTCCGCTTGAATATCTTTAAACCTTCGCAATCCTTGTCTTACATATCGCTATAATCCTTAGCTAGTGTAATCCTTCGGCTAGTAAAATATCTCTTCTGGAAAATTACAGATCAAGAAAAATCCTGCATCTTAAAATTTGATTACATAATCGTCGATTCAAGATTGTTTTCTTTTCAGATTTAATTTATTTTTACTTTCCGAGAAAACGTTTACCGACTCGAGAAAAAGGACGTAAAATAGCGAACAGAAGACACTTTCGTAAGAAACGTTCGCAGTTCAGATCCAAAGAACGAGTTTGAGAAAAAACGAGAAGTAATAGTCGCTGTGACGCCACTGTTTCACGCTGGCGGCGGACAAACACCCGCTAAGCCTTCGAATCAGACGAAATAGTCGAAATTCCGGCAGAAGAAGACAATCCGCTTCCTCGAGGAAGCCCGAGGATACGATCGGTTGCGTCTATCCTCTCTCCCGCTGCCCATAGATCGACCTCATACCCTCTATTTTGCTGAGAGAACGGGAAACGAACGCTGACGTTACGAGGACGGATGGCACGGGCCGATGCTCGAAAAACGAGAGAAAACGGCGACTCGATTCGACGCTCGGAAACACGATATACGGGAAGGAGCGGGTTTACGAGGGGCGAGATTTTGTCGCGCTCGGACCATACAGCTCTCGATCAGAGATAGAGGACTTCCTCCCGCTCGGACGATCCCGGTGAAACGTCGCGTATATCGAAAGAGCGAGAGCCTTCCTTCATCCGCTCTGGTGATATCCGCCTGTCGTATCATACAGCAGCGAGAAATTAGATATAAGTATAGAAGAAAATCTATGAGTTGCCTGATAAGATAAAAAATTAAAATCCGTTTAATTTTAATCAAACACAGCTATTATATATCATTTTTCAATCAAACTCGAAATCAAAATTTACTTATAAAACATATTACAAGATAATATTATAAATATAATTACAATAAAAAAAACGATATATAAGAACTTTTTCTAAGTAGATTTTCGCAATTATTGAAAATATAAAAGTAATCTTGAAGTTCCCATCTAAACGTGAATGTTAACATTTATTTTAATTGTTTTGAAATTTATTTCCATGTTCATGATAAGACGAAAAACGGAATTATTTCGACCGGAAACATTTTCGCGGTTAACATTTGATGCTAATCATTTCTTTGCCAACATTAATTGATATTAATATAAAATATTTATTATTCTATAGCGTTATCCCGCTACGCAGTAGTGCTATCCTATCCCGCAATAAAAAATCAGCATCTTTATTGCATCTCGAAGTAACGACCGACGTTTGCGGCCACGCAATCCGCGGATGTGCTTTACGACACCGATTTACAAATGCGTTTAGAATTCCAGAAGCTGCGTTCATACGGTATATACGAAGTTCACAGCTGCAATATATACACCGGGTGGCACGGGATTTTATGACTCACAGCTGAAAGTGCGAAACACCACAGATCGTTCCTCGCTCGCCGTCGAGAATTACGGTCGCGATAGCGCGTCGCTCGCGATATCTTTCGTACGGTTTTACTTCCCTCTGTGTCTCGCTCTCGCTCTCTCGAGTCGTGTGTCTCCACCCGCTGTTTATCCGCACTTCGATCGCAAACATTCGCAGCTGAGACGCGACATGCGTGCAATTGCATGGCAAACAGCGACGACCATTTTGTCGTCGATCTACCAATTGCTGCACGAGCAATATATACCTCGAGATCTCCTTAAAAAGTAACTCTGGAAACCTCGAATTTAAATAAATGTTCGAAATTTACGTTCAGATCCATATCTTGCAAAAATTAATATTTTTATAGCTCGATATAAATATATAATTTGTTAATGTTAAATTAATAGAATAATAAAAAAGATATTACATAAATTATGAGAATTTATCTGACTGCGATATCAACACAGTGATGAAAGCAACTGCGTTGTTATTTGAAATAAAAAAAAAAAACTATTACACTCTAATATGAGATAAATCCGTCGTGCATTCCTACAAGCAGATCGATACACGCATTTCAGCAAACGCGTACGAAATATTTTCCCATAACTTTAGGTAAATATTTATTGAATGACGCCAGTTTATACATAACCGCATTTAGGAAACATTTACGCCAGTGGAGCATCCCGACGGAATAAACTCCTCCAGAGCGCATGCTAAATTCGACTAACTAAAACGAATTGCAGTTTGTACGGCATGCGTAGTTGATTAAATACCAAACGGCATCTGTAAATTGCCTCACGCGCAGTTATAACAATTTTCCTCATTTCCTGCAGCTGACACCAGCCTGGTCAATCGTTAATTTTCGATATCGAGGCACTGCCACGAATTACGCAGCTCGTAATTAGAATAAGGATTAGCTCATCGCATTAGCGCTTTTTCATCGAGGAATTAAGGATTTTAAGATAACTTCAAAGGCTTTTCCCGGCCGCGATCGATCGCGCGAAAAATCGAAACTATTATTTCAAAAGACCGCGATTTGTCCGCTGCACAAAGTCTGCCATAGTTTCCCATTTGGTGTTAAAGCGCACTGCTACTAGGCTGTATATTTTTATGGTTCTGTAAATTTTCGCCTCTAACATACGAGAACGTAGGCGACCGAGAAGCTCGATACGCGGTTCTCCGCTAGTATCTACAAGAGGTATCTTTATGGTTGCTATCGGGTGCTAAAGAGGCGTAGGTTGTCTCAGGATCATTTCCACACGCCAGCTTGAAGTGTATGCGGCCAAATACCTGCGGATAATCGAACCCCGCAGGATCAACGACATATCGAGAACCGTACGTAACCGTGCAAATTGTCATTGTGTTTTTCTACACTTTCAACATACAATAAAACTATATTACGAATTTTTCCCATTACTTTACAAAATTGTGGATGGAATTTCTAAAGTCGTATTTATTATTTAAGCGAAGTGTCTTTGTAAAAAGTTAAAAGAATTGCTGCGCTTTAAACGTTATGTATCTTAATACTTTTATATGTGTCTGCATAAGTATAATAAATTGTTACATCCACCGTACAAATGTACTCCATGAACGCTCATGAAACGGCGGTCTACTGTTGAAGAGCTACTTGTCTTCCTCAGGAAGGTAGGTGAGCGCGTGTAACAGAAAAATACGTCATATTTTAAACTCCATTACTTCCTGACCGTCGCGGATCTTGCCCCGGCGAAATGATATATACCGCGCTATTTATTCACCGGCAAACAAAACGGCGGAGCCGAGAGTGGGACAGTTAACGCGGGGAATGGGCCATTTATCGCCCCGCGGCTGGAATCCCGGAAACTGTGCATGCGCCCCGAAAAAAGGGTGCCCAAATGAATTCACCGTAATCAGATGGCCGTAGACGTAGCCTTATGCTCGTAATAGCCGTATTTGCGCTCGCGCGGGAAGCAATTTATGCAATTACGATAGGACTGTAACTGTAACGCGCTCGATTTGCTCTCGCACGCGCGAAGATACATATATACACATACATAACGTATTCAAATAATCATTATGCGGACATGTTTGGCTGGAAGTGGCATTTGGTTTAATTATTAATCGATGTCTTCACCGGGCGGCTTTTGAATTGCAAAACGCGAATTTTCGTCTAAAGAGTGTCATAATTTTTTAAATAATTTTTTCCCTCCGGTGATAAATCTTTCTGTTGATTAAATAAAAGATATTCAAACGTAATTAGCATTATATATGCATTAAAAAGGTAATACTATTAAATTCAATTTAGAAATAATCATAATGTTGCAATTTTGCATATATGTGTAGCAACAATCGATTTTGTTCAATTCTATTAATATCGCTAACAAATCAATTGTTCCTTAAAAGCAAAATAATATTTGTTCGGTTATTTGTCGCCAGTCGCAACACAATGCTACCGCACTGAAAATTGGCCTTCACTCATTTCGCGATCGTCTCGCGCGTTTGCATTCGCGCTCGCGTTCGAGTATACCGTGTCGAAATTTTCGTGCCGCTGGATACACGAACGCGGGCGACTGGATGGAGTCACCGCGTTGAACCGCCGCCATCGACACGCAATTCTGTACACCGACCACCGTGCGGCCGTACGGTAACGTTAACCAATTCGGCTAATGTCGAGCGCAATGACCGGCTCTTGCAGAACAGTACAAGCGGAAATTCGGTGCGGCTTTAAGCTACGCGTGATTGTTCGATCCGACAGTAGAGAATAACAATTTCAACTTTGGACTCAAGTTTACCGTCTCTAATGAAAAAATTTATGATAAAAGTAATTGCACGCGGTCGGTGACGAATGAGAAATTTTAAGAATTTTGAAACAAAAAGTCTAGAGTTTTGAAATTACATTGATAGTAATATTTAGAAAGAATAATTTTTATGTTTACGATGCTTAGATAATTTCTACAAACAAAATAATCAATTCTCTTCTTATTTCAAAAATCAGATATTTCATATCGTGTGTAATTCTTAACGAGAATGAATCGCTCGTTCGTTAAGATCGTTAGACTGATATGTTGCTTCAATCGTCTCACAGTCGGTTAGAACCGTTCTTTCTTACTAATCTTCTTAATTGTACAATGGCAAAAGCAACTTCCGCGGAGAGCAACTTCGATCGCTTGCCGATTCAGCGTGCTGCTTTCGCCACATCGATTTCTCGCCTTTTTATTAGCCCCCCCCCCCCCCCCCCCCCGGAAACTTCGACGAACTTTTCGTCGACTTGGCGACGGCAGCGGCGACGCGCCGAAATAATTATCGGCGCCGAGCGCGCCGATTATTCGCAAACTATGCGAGCAGCGGGCTCGATCAATGGTTTCCTGAACGACCATTGTCCGGGAGAATATCCGGTGTATATCCGAGGAGGGTTGCTGCTGCTGCTGCAACCCCGAACGCCTCCAGGAATCCTCGATAGTCTCGGCCGTTTACTCGCGCATCCTCCGACCCTTCTCGCCTCCCCTCCCCCTCCCCCTCCCCCGCCCAACCCACCCAAGGCGAAGATGAAGTTTGCAGTCGCGAGATAAAACACGGCTGCTCGCGTTTTCCGCAACGTTCCGCGCGAATTCACGGGCTCACGCGCGTTTTACGCTCCATCCCAAAGCGGAAACGAGAGAGTGCGCCGGCGAAGATCTGCATAAAAAGCGACACGGCGTCTTTCTTCTCTTCAGAGAAAAGCCGTGCGCGCGCGCAACTCCATGCAAAAGTGGAGCGAGAAAATATGAACGCTTCGCGTGATACAATATTTCGTCTGTCGCGAAACGAATCGTTTCGACTGATATCAGCTTCGGCGCGATTTTTCCGGAGGTGAGATTCACCTGCGATTGAAACGTGAGAGTGCGATATGTTGCTGTTTCTCGAATAAAAGCGCTTGCGCTTGGAGATATTGAAAAAGTTTTCATATTTCTTTCAGTTTCCAAAATGTTTCCAACTTTGTGAGTACTGTTATTAAATCTGTCTTCTCTTTCACGTTACTTTATATAATATAAATGAAATAAATAAAATAATTAGATTTATTATCTCTCTCTCTCTATACATTTGATAAAAATTTGTTGCTATACTTTGCAATTTATAGCACACATGCTATCTTTTGACGTGTTAAAATTTTAGAAATTTCAATGAAACATGTGTGTGTATGAAAAATTAATATAACCACGCAGTGTCATAAATCTAAAGTTCGGCTCTCGAATTACGCGATTATGGAAATTATATACGCGAATAAATTGTTCAGTGGCAAAAGGTGGATAAACATGTCAGATATCTCGTAGAAATTGTATTTTATTATTTTCCGAAAATTGTATCTGGAAATATATTTCATAATTCTGGAAATATTTTCAGTAAAAAAATACCCGACATTGTTTCGTGAAGGATCGAATTTATACTGACCAATATAAAAATGCTTGTTTTGCCATATTTGATCTGCAAAAATGTATTGCGCTACCATAAACCAAGATTTAAAGATAAAAAGACTAAAAATATGATATAAAAAACTTTAACCACAATTTAATTACTTATAATGTACAGTGCAATTATTTTCATTGTGCTATTTGAAAGTAAGAGCTGATGTATCATTTAGCGTTTGTCTTTTGATATTATTCGTGCAGGGGCATATCATCGAATATCGAAACGCTCATGCGAGACCTTGCCGTTCCTCTTCGACCGATTCGCGCGATTAACATTTCTACGTGCCCAATACCACAAACATTTGTGCATGGGTTTTCCACGACGAGTAATTTCGTAATACAAATGCGTCGTGTGATACGGCTGTGGGACTATGCGCGGCTACGCGCGAGTGTGCATTCGCCAGATTTCGAATGGCGTTACCCGCGAAACGCACGATAACGCGTGTGTATTATACCGGATAAAAGCGCAACGTTACTCCGCACTACAATGCGTACGATAAATAGGTATGCACGATAAACTGCGTTATAGCAAATGCACTTGACTGCTGTTTCGTAACCAGTAATCGAAATTAAATTTAACCGGCAAGTCACATTTATTTCCATGTCTTGCAGCTTGTAATTAAGACTATCCAATAATTATATCAAGTATTTCACGTGACTTTTTCTCGCGGAAAAAGATAATTGCTATATTTTAATAAGCAACACAACATATATTTGTTTTTTTTTTTATGTAATACTAATTGTATTCAAATTTTACAAGTTTTAAATGCATTAAAATTGAAAGATTTACAGATCCGTATGGAACCACAAATTTGTAAATCCACAGAGTAAAAATTTAAACGCTTTCAAAATATTAAGCTAATAAATTTAGAATATTTTGTATGATCGCTACATTTTCGAACATCAACAAGTTTTCTTTTTAACAAGGTCGCCGCTGCGACAAACATTCCAACAGTTTTGCAACATGCACGATAAACAGGCAGTATTACCGCGAATGTATCTGAGAGCTTTCCCGTGGACGGCGATCAAGATCAAATTTATGAAACTACAGCAACCAACCGCACTGACCCGTTTCCACATTTCGAAGTCTTGAACTTTATATATTTGCGCTGCCGGTTCTGCGGTCGGGATTCCTGTTGTAGGATGGAAAAGGGCACAAAGCCGAAGCCCTATCCGGGGTGTAGAGGACTTCGTGGTCTGACCATAAACACCGAGACAGCATGCCCCCAAGGGAATGTGCGAAATTACCGTGTGCAGACACTACGTCGGAAAAATACCCGTTTGCGCTACTTGTTTTTTAACGCGCGCGATCCACTCAAATATCGCATCAATATTCCCGACGATATACAAGTTTATTTTAGCCATTTTAGCCATTGGCTATATATTGATAACACACGATTTTCAAAATCAAGATAACAGTAATTAAAAGTTATACTTTCTACCGAATTTATTTATTCTCGTCTATATTACATTTGCCATCTATATTAATAATTTACGAACAAGGATATTTCGAAAATTACGTTTGGCGTAATTATACTCTTATCGAATTCCAAGAATGTAAATATTTTATTACTACAAATTAAACATAAATTAGATTTGACATATTAAGAAAATTAGCTGATGCAAATATTACCTGCATTCGAGTTTCATTATCGAATCTTACTCGAGTCAATCATTAATTATCCACGATAAAAATATTAAAATTTCATCTCCGAATTTTCGAAGAATCTGAATATTTCCGTCACACGAGTGTCACATGTAGTCATAAATTATTTACGATATAATTAGTCGACTTTTGTAAAAAAAAAAAAAAATAATAAAACCGTTCTTTGATAAGCTTGCATATAAAAAAATATATATATATATGGTAATTTTTACAATATAAAAATAATTTATAATTCAATAACTTCTAATGGTGAAAATTTCATTTACTTTTATATCTCAAATAATGAGAATCGAATAATTACTTATTTATCTCACGTAATAAATTAAATAAATATTAAAAGAAAATAAATTAAAAACTGGCGTTCGGTCCATTTCATTAAAAAGCCATCCAATTAATCATAACATAATTATCAATTTCCACCGTGTTTCAAAATATTTGAATAATCAGAAAGCTTAAACGGTCTGATAGTATCAGAAGCATATAATTGTCAAATTTACAATATCTCATTGTCGCTACTGAAAAACGCAAATGTCGCGCCGTTTTGAACGTTCTGTCCGGTGCGGTCGAGCGCACACGGTCTCGACGGCGAATCAAATGTACGAAATACGAAGTAACGGGTCGTCGAGCGCGGCATACGACGACGACGGCCAGGATTTTACGTGCATGTTCGTGGAAATTGTGTCTCTCCGCGCGTCTCTGACGGTGATACTAAACGGGGGTGGAAACGGGGCGAGAAAAGGCGAGAGAGAGAGAGAGAGAGAGAGAGAAGAGAGCCAAAGAGAGAGAGAGAGAGTGAGAGAGAGAGAGAAACCGGAGATCGTACAGGAGTTTGGTGCATCGCACATACCGGTGAGCATATACCATCGCCATAAACATCCCTCGCAGGCACCGACCGGACCAGGCCGGTGCCATGTCTGCGAGGAAAACGACGAAATCACCCGGAAGCCACCGGCGGTCCGTTATGGTCGCGTTATGCCAGAGTATCGCGTTATAAACTTCCGTGAGAGGCGTCTCAGCCGTGTGTCTCTACGCGCCGGAGATAACGATCCGCTCTTTCCCTCCCTCTATCGCGTTACTCGCACTTCGGCAACCGCTGTTGGCTCGCACGTTCGAGTTACAACTTCATGAAATCGGTACCACGAGCAAACCGCGTCGCAACATTTGTCGTCGCTGTCAGACATTTTCATCCACGCGTAATATCGTCGAGAACGTTGGTTGATTCAAGTATTCGTAGTCTCGCTAATTGAGGCGTAATGTTACAATGACCTTATATTCTTAGCAAGAATGCTTAATATAAAATATTAATTAAAGATAATGCATTAAACTAAAGAAATAATTAATGATTATTGAACTTCTCAGAGTTGTTTTTTATTCATAGTGGCTATTAAAGTCGTACACGAAGAAATAATTTAATAACGTAATTAAAGTAACAGTATTAAATTACACAATTTTCATATTTTCAGAATGGAAAACTTCCAATACTTTTAAATTTTACGAAAGATTTCCAAAGGGTCAGAGAATCTGCGAACTGCTGATCGTCGGTGAAATTCGAAACCATCGTCACGTCCCCGCGCGACGATAAAACGATAAACGTACGATTTTACGGCGGAATTGGTATTTTATATGACTGGCGTGAGAACGGCGCACATTCACGTCGCGCTTTTATGACGAATAAACTGTAAACGCTGCATCCGCACAGTGGCTCAAGTCATCAATCGAATTGCCGATTTGAGAACAAACGCAAAAAACCAAAAACGCGAACAATCTGTAAAACAAATATGAAACTAACATTTGGATTTGTCGATCATACGCTGCCAATTTTCAACTTCATTTATTTATGGTCTCGAGTACATACTCGCTAAAATTATTTTCACAATTTCGCGCTGCAAATGAAAGTCAGCTGTTGAAATTGTTAACCTTAAAAAAGGAAACAAGGTAGCTACGCTCGAATTTATAATGATAACTTCACATTTCGTTTTCTAAAAATAAAAAATAAAATATTTTTTACAATTTGTTCATTTTAAAACATTTTATAAATTTAAAGTGAAGATAGTGAAGAAGATAATCTATGATAAAGTTATAAAGTATCAAATCGCAATAAAATACTTTAAAAATACAATCATTCAACGAATATTATTTAAGTTAACATTGCTATAAAAATCTGTACAAAAAATCGTGAAAATTTTATAAAAAATTGTGAGGAACCGAAAAGAGACGTGCATTTCCGATGTTGCGAACGAAACGTTGAATAATCTCTTTCTCAGATGTTCGGCGTGACGTCACATCCGCCGACATCGAATATCCCAATAATAAATTCGTCGCGGTTATCGACATGCTGTTATATGAAAAATGGAATGACGCGAATTCGAAGTCGTTCTGCGGCGTTTAGAACTTCTTTTGACTGAATTGTTGAAATAAGATTTTCGCAAGTTTTTCGGTACAAAACAGATACAACCTTAATTAAGATTATTGAATTTGCGTTGCAAGATATAAATTTAGAACAATCGGCGGCCCGATTGAGGATCGGCAAACTGCGTTTTAAACACGCCATTTAACTTTCTGCTAAGATACTTAATATTTTGAAAAGCCGTGTCACACTTTAAAACTTTACAGATAATTAATAAAGTTTATTAAGAAAAATGTGTAACACACAATCTCCTCTTGCGGAAGGTTTTAGTACGATCTAGTAAGATTAATATTAATCTCTTTATTCTAAATATCATCAATCCTTCTTATAATAAAGTAGAAGCGCTCTTTCCTCCGACTTCGTTAACACTGTACTTTATACCTCGACCTTGTTTGCGCAACAAACGGTGAAAACACTTTACTCTCATTTCTTTTTTTATGGTGGAATATTTGTCGAGTGAATGCAATGATGTAAATTTCAGGATTAACATTACTCGTGCAGATTAAGACTTTTATTCACTATATGAAAGCTTTAAAACTTTGAGCTTCGAATTAAGAGCCAACGTGTTTTATCACAACTTTGTTAAATTTTGTTTTAAATTGAAATATGTAATAGAAGTACAGGGTGGAAATATACGTGGTATGCCAAAGATGCAAAAAGGATTAAAAATAATTACATTCCGCTTAATTAAACCTCCGCAATAAAATGGAAACGCAATCCTATTGCGTTATCTCGTAAAATATATTCCAGTGTTTCTCACGTCAGTAAGCGGAACTCGACTTTTACACAAAGCACCGGAAAACGAGTAAAACGCTAAACGGTATCCGAAATTTTACGGCCACGCGAGGCTGCAGGTATCCTTTAATGCACTCGCCGGTGAAGTCGCACAAATCCGATCTATAACAGCGGGGGGAGGAATATGAAAATCCTGAATCGGCTCGCGTTCGCGTCGATTCGCCCCGGAATTGGCAACAGGCAGCGATGCGAAGTGCGACTTCGGCAGATTGCGAGGTGGCGCAGGATGATTCAGGACCAGCGAGCAAAGCTTACCGAATTATTGTTTGGTAAATCCGTAATGTATATAGATTCTCTATTAAATGGATTCGCGTACCTATCACCCCTCCGCCTTCTCTTTCTCCCCTTCCCCGCTTCCCATCGCGCGGCAATAATGCCGGAATGATTGGCTCTCGCTGTCTGGTCTCATAGAGACGGCGAGCATTTACTACTAACAATGCGCAACGTACTATCGGCAACCTACAACTAGTCCGGGGAGCAGCGCCCACGCGCGTGCTTTTGAACTCCGACCTCTAATAGTTACGTCGGTTGGCGGCGCACGGGTTGCCGCTCATCCGCGCATATATCATGCACGAAGACGACGGAGACAGAACGAACCCGGGGGGGCAAGCATATTAGACACCCGCAACCCGAAAACCTACTGAACATGGCAATTCCAAGTTCTCAAGCACTGATGCATGGTTTCTTGAAGGAAAGCTCATTTTGCGATTTCATAGATATTACTAATATATACTTGCGCAAATGTGTTGCGCATTGAAAAAGACTCGAAGAATCTCGAAACGACTCGAAAAAGCTTAGAAAGAATTGAAATAAAGACGATAAATACCATTAAGATGACTAAGATGTAATATGAAAAAATCTATTATATTTCTAAAATTCTTTTAAATATCAGAATATAAACACATATCTCAGAATATAAAAGTAAAATTCTGTCATCATACGGAATGTTATTAAGTCCAGACCGAGTCGATTATTCCTGTGGAACTTTTTCGTCCATCACATGTGGTATTACCGCGAATTTTATCCTGCTCGGTCCCACTATAAATCTCCGAGTAACCGAGGATGTTACATTCAAACGTAGCAACACCGACGACGAAAGAGCAGTCGCGAACACACGCGAGGTACGCGAGCAGAGTGCATCAAGCGTTCCTCCGGAAATGAATATAACGAACTCAATTAAACCGGAGTGGGCACTCGAGAACGCCGTAAAAACGGAGAACTCTTGCCGCGTCACGAATGTCGCTGAACGAATTGAGCCAGAAGAAAAGTCGAAAAAATTTGGCGCGTCCGCCGAATTATTTCAGTGCAAAACGCGAAACTTTTCACATAATTCATGCTGAGTAGAATATAAGTTGTGATACTCGTATTTTTTTTTTTTTTTTTACTAAATCGCTTGCGTCGTGTTCCATTTTTTATAAGTACACTTTATTTTTAATCGATATTATACGTTTCAACTGATTGTAAGAAAAATTAACTTGATATCCAAAAATTTATCATAAAAATTAAAGAGTAAAAAATTTTTGGGCAGTGTGTATATAATAATGAGTTAATATATGCAACGGTGATTCATAAAATATTCATTTCGCCGCTAATTTTCCTCGTTTTCACGAACGATTGAACCGACGAGTATTTCTCCGTTCGTTTTCCATGTAGAGAACCGGAGCGTTCTCTCAGTATTTCTTAGAAAACTCGTCGGGCACTTCTCTCTTCCGTATTTTTGAAAAGAAAATGCTTTATCTTTCTCTCTCGTTCTTCCCACCATCATCGTAGTGCACTTACTTAGCACGAGCGGCCAATCTACCGAGTAACTGGTCTTTCAACCAAGTATCTTCGTGGAAAAGCTTCGGGTAGAAGCTGACCCTTCCTCGCAATCGCCGAGCTTAGGCGACCCGTTTCGCCGTACAATCCGTTTTGGTGAAGCACTCGCATCTACGAATACGTTACATGCTTGAATAGAACTGGTTTCGCCAAAATGACTAGTTAAAGCCGTCTTAATGGTACGATTTCATAACATCAAACAGCAAATTTAGCAAGTACGAAACAAAAGTTTATTTCGCCCAATTAGTTAAATCTTAATTGTTTTTGTAAAATTGAAAAAATAATATTCACTATGTACATAGTTATTAGTTTTTTTAATATATAGTAATTATAAATTTATGTACTGTTATGAACGTTTTAAAAAATGATGTTACAAATAATTAAAAAATTATGCTATGCTATAATTTCTATACGACTTTTATTACATAAAGAAAAGATAAAGTCAGAATGTTGAAATTAAAATAAAGCCAAAATGTTGAAAAATTCGGTGAGGATCGCATTGCAAATGAAGTAGTTATACATCACTTCAAGTCTATCGACGTTACGTGTAATGGATTTCGTTTCTTGTCGACAGGAACAAGGTTTGCCGAGACCGTGTCGGTAGCAATACTTGATTCGAAAGCCAGTTATTCGCTAGATTGGCTACTTCTGATAAGTTAGTGCCTGCGAACGATCGAGCAGAAATCGCGAGAATTCTGAGGAAAAGAAAGATGAACGTTTTCTTCCTCGAATGAGCGAGCGCGCCGATAAAATCTTCGGCAATCTTTTTACAGACTTGTGGCAAATTCCCTTTCAACCGTAAAGAAAAATGTGATGTGCTACGCGATATTTATCCGCATGACAGACATTTAAATTACGTGTAAATTAAAATAAAAAGATATCGTTCTGTTTCATTAAACTTTTACTTTGGGAGACAAGGAGATATTTTAAAACACTTAGCTTGCAAATAAACAAAAAATGCACCGATATCAAAAAACGTATCTTTATCGTAACTATCACTCATCATCGTTCGTGAACGGATTAATTATCGGCGGATAAAAGACGAATAAATTATATCAATATTTTATGTACTTACCGGTCGTTGTACCCTAGCTAAGTACGCCTTCAGCTGCACCTGAAACATTAATTTTAATTATTATAAATTGTTATACATTTATATACAATTTATATACAATTATTATGTGGAATATAATTATTTTCATGTTGATGAAGTGTACATAATTATACGCAATAAATTGCGTGAATAGATAGATATTTTAATATTTTTTACAAACATTTAATAAATATTTTAATAAACATTTTAAAATATCTTTTAATAAATGTTTAATAAATCAAATTGCTATTACATGCGTAATATTATAATTACGTATATATTTAAATAGCAAATAAATAATTGCGCTCACCCGCTAGAATATTGCAGTTTGTTTCCCGGTGCGGATTCCGCTTTACGAAGATTATTTTGCATCGGCTCTATTGCAGAAGTGATAAATACCGAAAACCTGCACTTATTGTTAATTACGTTCATAAAATGCAAGAACCCGTATTTTCACTTTCGAAAAAAATGTAAAAATTACGAGCAGAAACACGAACAATCAGATTGACACGCCACGATATACGAAACGTAAACACGAAGTAAAACGTATTTTGCGTCGTAAACACATACACAATAATCATTCGACACGATTATTGTGATCCTACCCGTTCCGCGGTTCGCTCAATACTGTACTTTGAACGAACAAGACGAGCGATCAAAATAAGCTATCTAATAAGAGTGACAAAGATAACAAAGGTCGTACGAACACGCGCACAAGCAACAATCTATTTCCTCGAATTTCAACGAGCTAAACTTGCAACAAAAAATGCAACAAAAAATACACCGTGCTTTGATTCTTTTGAACATATTTGAGATTTTATAATATATTTCAATGCAAAGTTTCACTAGATGATCAACAAAACGCCACTCAGAAACGATCAGCGATAATACATTCTGCCGGTAATCGCCCATCTTTTTAATTGATACTCCCGGCAAAAATTCGTACTCATTATGTGCTTTTAATCAGTATAAAATATGCGAATAATCAAACAGATAGAGAGAGAGAGAAAGAGAGAGAGAGAGAGAATATTCGCACGTTTCGAACTGACAGACGTGCTGAAAAAACAACGAGCATGGAACACCCTCTCGCACGCTGCGTGAGCTACCCTCATGACGCGTCGATTTGGAACGTACAACGTGCGAACGCTAATGCAAAGCAATTTAATAATAAGACAGAATTAATCTAACAGCGGAGAAATGGCATAAATTGCTATATCGTAGCTAATGAACACAATTACTTGTTTATTATTTAAATAAATATATAATCATGATAACACACATACACAATTACAATTAAATTCAAATATTTTTTCTTCTAATATTCACTTTTTTCTCGTTTTTTACATATATGTGTATTCATTGAATTAATATTTCAGCCTTTTGTCCGTGAACGGCAAAGAAAGTATAACTTTTCTATTTCTTCGCAATGCATGAAATTCACTTCTTCAAAAGACGATATTTTGTTTTAAGTTTTAAGTATCGCGTATAAAACTCTGAGAAATGGAATTCATTACCGGCATTCGGTTACAATATTTCATAAAACAACACCGCTAACAGAACACAGATATACCAACGTGCATTGCTTTCTCAAGGTGGTAATAAAAAGCCCCGCTGTATATTTACTCCCGCCACTTTTACCATCCGTGAAAATACATTCGAGAACGTAGAACGCTGCCGCAAACATTGCTCGAATACTTTGAACTACGTGACCACTATAAACTGCAAGTCGGAATATCCGTGAAAAACAGGCGCACGCCTGGTGCACCATTTTTACGGCGAACGATATATTCTCCAAATGTGCAAGTTTATCAAACACGACATTCATAAGCGTTCAAACTTTAATCGTATTTATCTGCGATTGTTTTCGATAATTGTGAATTTTATTTTAATTTAATTGTTAAAGGAAAATATTCAGACATTCTATTTTAGTTCTCGTATTTTTATAATAGAAAGTTATTTCAATAACATTCTAACACGCCAATTTTATTCGACGTACGTTTTATTGACTTTAATCTCAAGTTATTGTTTCTCTTAAATAATTTATGTATATGTATATTTGCACATAACACATACAGCAACATGAAATAAACAGAAAGAAAGCAAAGTTAAATCAAGTGACACACGCATGCTCGAGGAACTGCGTACAATTTTTAGAGCCAAGAGAGCAACAATTTTTAGAACCAAGGGAAAAGTAATTCGGAAGAGAGACGCGCGTTTTCCGGAAAAAATCTCAGAATTTCATGCCGGCGCGTGTGACAGCGGCGCCAGAATACTTGGGACGTTTAATCCCGGTCTGCCATCGTGTTTCATACGGATTAAGTCGCGCTCTACCTCGAGGATGTATAATTCCCATAATCCGGCTAAATTTCCGAGAGAAAAATTTTCGTATTAAACGTTGCCCGCGCTCACGCCGATTCTCTCCTTCTTTTCGCATCTCTGAAACGAACATCGCTAACGAAAATAACGGACCAACAAACAACATGGAACTCGTAAATAATAAAAGTAGCGTGTCAACGATTGTTAAGACATCGATAAGATACCATAAAATAAAATATCATAACTGGCATTCTGTTTTACAAACTATTGGAAACTTTATTTAAAAGACTGTGATCTTTCACGCCGTTATTCGCAAGATTATTACGTGACGCTTTGATCCACCTGCATCCCCTATTTTTTATGCTAACGCCGCATCGTGAAAATCTTATTTTTTTCACATGCGACGATATTATGCCTATCTCATCTCATTTTCGCGTCGTATCACGATCTAAGAAAACTGGAGTGAATAAATGCTGGGAATATTTACTGCCGGTGAAAATTCACTAATTTCACACATTGTGAAATCTTCAAAATAGTGTGTTTGTTGGCAACACTCGTCCAAAATAATTCTTACTTGTCTCAATTAAATTACTGAACTATTGGTATATCAATGGCGAATTTCTTAACAGTTGAGTAGAGAGACAAAATAACACTAAGCAGATTGTTGAGATATAACGCTCGCTGAAAGTCATTCTTTAGATAGTTCATTTACATTTGGCTTACAGGGATAAAAGGAACGACATATCGGTTCTCCTTTCCTCTATTTCTCTCTTTCTCCATTGTCCTGATACACCTCTTAAACCAAGGAACCAATCTACTGAGCAACTGGTCCTTCAAGCAAGTATCACTGAAGGGATCTGAGAAAAGCTAACTCCTCTCGGCAATGAGAAAGCTTAGGCGCACCGCCGATCTCTTTCTCTCTCTTTCTATCTCTCTCTCTCCTCCTTTCCACCTTTCCGTCTGAAATGTTCATCTCATTTGGAATTGTTGAATCTTGGATATATCTCTAAATCCACGTAACCAAGATGGGAAAATAAAGGATAAAAAATAAAAATGAAAAGTATGAGTATTCGTTTTCGCGATCTAAGAAAAATAAAATGCGCTTACCGATTGTTAGTTAAACGTTTAGCCTTGATTGGCGCCAAAATCGTTTTCCAATGAAAATTTAATATCACATGACATCGATTGAATGGAGTATACATTTAATCTAAATATCGATATTTTTGTTTTCGACGAATCTCGATAACTGTCATCATTTCGATGATAGCTTTCAAAAGCTTTGGATTAATCTCTTTCAACATTGATACTGTTACAAATACATATTTTTACAGAATTTAAAACCATCGAATAATTGAATAATGAAAAAAATAGAGGTGAATGCAATGACTAATTGAAGCTGCGTTGAAAAGGGCGCGCTTAGAATTTTTTTTATTTTGCAAAATATTTGGAAAAATAATTATAATTTCGATAAAAGTTACTAGAGTTGCAGTTACTTTCAAGTATTCCGTAGATTAACATAAAAACTTAAATTTTTCAAAACACGAGGTCGTTCCCTCTTCCGACTATTACCTGAATTATTAATAAATGCTCAATTATTTAAATCAAAGAATTTCTCAAATTCCTTAATATCCTTTAAAACTTGTTCCTCAGTTCTTCCAAAACTTCTAAAATTTCTAAAATTTGTTCTAAAAATTTGAGATTAAAGTTTATTTTCCGTGCATTTAACATTCAAAATATTAATACACGGAGAATGTTAAAATTGTACCCATCGTTCTTACTTGAATCGATATTAGATTGGAAAGCTATTTTAAAATAACAGAAGTAGTGTACAAATTATTAACAATTTTCAATTTTAAAACAAAAATCAAATTATAATAAACAATTGAATTGCAATGTACGTATTTCTAAATTTGAAAAATTATATGGAGAATTTGTATAACTAAAACCGATAATTATATACATATAGCACATTTCCTTAAGTTAAATATAAAACTGTGCGAAGCTTCAATAATTAATAATATCGACAGCAATAACAATCCAAGGAGAATCTAAATTTAAATCTGATCAGTAAAAATATTTCAGTCATTAATTTCAAACATATGTCATCGATATTGAAAATCATAATATTATAATGCTGAATTCTTGAAATAAACATAAGAATAAAAAAATAATGTTTTTCTTGTCTGAAAAAGACAATGAATTCTTTTTTCATTATATTCTTAACTATGTTTTACTTTCTTCATTATGTTGCGTCAAGAACTAAATGAATGCCGGCTTAATTAAACCTGTTTAGCGGTTTCTTCACTTGTGTTAATATCAGTTCTACGAGAAGAAGAGAATGTACGATTAAATCAAGAGAGACCACGCAAAGAGGAATATTAACAAGGTAAGATATTAACGAGATAATTTTCCGTTTCGCGTTCAACCGTGCGATTAATGTTAATTAATGTAACCATTTCTTGTGCATCTTATTCGCCAAAAATTCGCCAAGCTTAATTCGCTAAGCGCTTTGTATAATTGATCGCTGGGAAAGTAAGGGCTTTTATGCACGGCACAGTACCTTGCGAGCAAATTTCGCTGCGAAGCAACGAGAGAAACCAGATCGGCTTTCGTTTATGTCCGCTGACTACTTCGCATTTCGATGAACCACCATCGCGCGTTTAATTAATCCGATTACAAGCAAAGTTATTCTCGATATTCTCGCTTGCAACTTGGTCGTCGCATTAATCCGTGAACTTTAATAAATTACAATTCCGTTGCACCAATGTCTTAAGTCCATTCGATTAAAGAGATCAGTATGGAGATATCAAAATGCAATAATTGACTTATAAAATCGATCAAAGAGTCAATGAATGTCGAGTGTATAATATTTTAATTTCGGAAAATCATATTTCAATATCTAATTCTGACCAAAAAATGTCAGCTGTCATTAATTAATTATTGTAATTTGTAATATTTAACTTTTCTGATTCATCTTTGAATTTTATTCACTTGCCGATGAGAACGCAAGATGAGCAAAAAACGAGAATAATATTGGCTTGCGAATGAAATCACTGTCATACATCAATCGTGGAGATTAGCTGAAAAATATCAAATCGCGTCCCTCGCAATATGTAGTACAATCTTTTATCCCCGCGTTACTGTCGCGTTACAAAATTGAAAGCGATGCTTAACTGCCCGCGGCGTATCCGCGGAATTCGAAGTGAATGTCGAACGCACTTTATAGACGCGGGACATTCAGCGTCATCGGTATCACCCGAGCGGTTCCACCGCGGGGAAACCAGCAGACAGTAATACGCCGGAAATATCTCCGCACAGTCTGTCTACGACGTATATAATCGTGAGAACCATCTCGTCGTTTTCGCAAGATCATTCGCGTTAAACGACGGCACTTGGCGTACGAATCTTTACTCGGGCGATTAACTCTTCACGAGACTCAAGAACGACAACAGAAGAGACGGTGAAAGAAAACTGTCTTTTCCATTCTCCTCTTGTGATTGCAGAGAATATAAACGTGTAATAAAATAAGAAAGTAATAGCTGGAGATAATATTGATTTTATACGATCATATGGTGCGGTACTTCCGAAAGGAATAAAAATAATATAAAATTACGTAAAACTTATAAAATTACGAGATAGATTACAATTTGTGAAAGACTGAAAGTAAGAAAAGAAAATATTACTATAATAAATAGTTACTTATGTTGTTTATACAATAAGAGTATAAGCAAGCGAGATATGATATTCTCGATTTTTCGTAATTCATCAGTTTCGTGAATTTTTAAATAAAGTTTAAGTAAGCATTCACTTGTAACCAGAAATAATAATATGTTTCATAATAATATATTCTACTTTTATCAGAGATATTAGAAAATAACGATATGATAATGTTATGACCACTGAATTCGCGCGCGCTTCGTTGTAGACGAATAAATTCGCTGGCTACGTGATCGTCTTGCCAATGCCGCGATCGATAGTTCGTTGCGACTCCGTGCGGTTTTCGACTCCGCTCCGTTGTAACGACGATGCCCAAGCGGGGACGAATAACGTACCACTGATTAACGTGCTCACGCCCTGTTGAGCAGAATACGCTCCGAGAGTAAATGAGAAAAGAGAAATTGTAACAAGGAGCAGACAGATCTTGTTTAGAAGAAGAAGACGAACGCTTCGCGGAAATGTTCCAGACATATATCAGTACAATTTAATGCTTTAATTACTATTAAAGATATTTCGTTATTTATACTTGCTATACTGAGACGGATGTTTAAATGTTTAATTCTCGTATTCTTGAATTACCATTTATTTGATGAACGATTATCAGCGCAGAGAGCATTTACAAGATCCGTTGATTAATTTATCTTATTAAGGCACTAAGTATAAGACGCGACGCGTTTATTTAAGGTTTTTCCACGTCGATACGTGACCATTTCGCGAAGAACCGAGTTAATAATCTTCTCGTTGGAGCTAAACTCACGAACGAGGCGACTGATTCTCAATATCAACGATACGTTACGTGTCCGATTTTTCTTGAACAATCCCATATTAATTGATGGCTGAATAAATCGATCACGCGCGAGCAGTGCATTTTAAAGCACAGTTTCGTGCAAAAAAAAGACTCCGATGTATAAATGAGTTCATATGACGGGACGAATAGTGACATTTGGAAAGTGATAAAGCAAAGAGCACGAGTTCTTTCTCGCACGAGGTATTTTCACGTACATTAATGCGCTATTATTGTGCAGCAATATAAAATGTTCAGCAATTTATTTCATAGAAAATTGCTTCTCTTATCTAGAGTGCATGTAGATCTATTATCGAGAATAGATTCGATAAGATTTATTAGTTACTGATATTATTAAAATCAATTGTCTCCAAATTTTCACACCAATAAACAGTAATTGTTCTTATAATTTATATATCTTATTAATAATTCATAAAGCTCATTCTTAAAATTTTCTTGCCGCTTCGATTTAAAAATAATTTTCACTCCTCATTATTCGTAATGAGTTATTCAGTTTAGTATGATACATCATGCGTAATGCAGAATGTGCCAGCGAAGCGAGATATTAGCGAGATACGCATATGCCTGAATGCGTTATCATCATGAGAGTAAGATCTCGTCGTGATTCGTTGATTTACCATTTTGATCGACGAGATGCGCCATAGTGCTTCCACGGATTATAAACTGTACTCCGTAATATGGTAACTGAAAGCTGCTTAACATGCTGCTGCAAACTATGTATATTATTAACCACTTCAAATACTGTGACAAAAGTGCTGTTTTCGATAACTTTTAAGTGTGCCTTCTTAGTTCTTGTATGATAAAAGATTTTGTATATCATATTTCAAATTACACTACAACGCAACATTGTAACGCAGAATTCAGTGAATTAATTTCGTTCATGAGATTAAAGATATTTTTGTGTCTGCCCGTTTTATTCATTCAACAGGTTATTTCGAAGACACCTATCGTTTAATTTCCAGCGGGTCGATTACTTAAGGGACCACGGTTGTTTGAAACAGTGAAAATAAACTCGCCGGCGATTTATTTCGCCAATCTCGCTGGCCGATTTGCTCGCATCCACAAGGGACCATTCGGCGAGTTCAGTAGCTTCAGCAAACTGTTATTGCTATCGTTCAAGTTTTCAGAATCGCAATGGCAAAGCCCCGCAGGCGAACACCGACGATCCTCCGCGGCCCACTAATGGCACTCCTGCGGAAACTGCGGCCGGCGCGATTCCGCGCGATAAAATGCATACGCGGGGAATCCGTGGTGAAAGTACACAGAACGAACCGAAATAAAAGGACTAATTGTAAGATGTGGAAGAAACTTTCCAGCGTTTCGTCCGGACACACACAGAATTAATAGCGATCGTGAGTTATAAACCGAAACTGAAAAAATTCATGTAAACGATTGAAAGAACATAATGCGAGAAGTATTTATACGAGATTTTAGTATATAAAATTCAGAAATACTATTGCAAAAAAATTAATCAAAAAATAATCACCTGTCAATGCACATCTTCAAGAGTAATTATTGCGCAAAAAAAAATATAATAACAAATATATTTATAACATCGACTTCAATCAATACTTTCACCAAGTACTTGTTAACGCAATCAGTGCATTTAACGCAAAATTAAGGTACCGTCGGTGCAATTGCGAACAATTGCCTTCGCGTTTCGAAGCACAGCGTGACGTTCTCCCAATTTGATACTCGTTGTATTACACGTAATCATCATCGCGTACAACGACGGGCTCGTATTCAAAGCCGCTAACAGAGCCGTGATATCACATTTGCATGGCACGAAGTGGCGAATGGAGCCAAGGAAGCGACCGAAAAGATCTCCATTATTAATGTAACATTACAATATTATGGACTTGTGTATACTTATTATTAGATTAATATATTTAATTTTCATTACATTTCGCTAAAAGCAAAAGGAAATAATATAGTCTTAAAAAGTGATGTAAAAAATTACAAGATTTTAGTAAAAAGATATTTAAATGTTACCATATTTTCTAGAAGCTTATTATTAAATTATTGTTATTATTGTTAAATAGACACACGCTAACTCGAATGTAAAGCACTTCCTTTAGAACGAGTCTGTTCCTTCTCCAAAATCATGCACTTCTGTCGCAACGCGTCATGGTTCCGAGGCGGACAAATGTGCCGTAAATTATAGTCGTTCGACAAACTTACTAGGGCCCGTTAGGATGGCACTTTGCGGCTCGCTAATAGCACTTTTAGAGAAACCGCAGCGACGATTTTACGTGATAAAATATGCTCGCGTGGCGAAACGATCGACCACCCATTCGTTCCGCAGCGCAACAGAGAGATTCGGGAACTCACACTCTCCATACACTCTCGTCGATTTTGGCAGCTCTACGAATGTATGCAATTCGCTCAAAGGCAAGCTTACTGCGTTACACTCAGGATAATGCGTTCGCGCAACGAGCGAAAAGTATTTAATTGAAATATAACTGCAGTATATCTTTTTTTCACTGATAAGAGAAGAGAATCGATTGCAATACTGACACTTCCGACTATCAGAGTTCTTCTTTAATATATGCATATAAAATATGTAAAAATAATTATGTTACAAAGAAACTTTATCAGATTTTTATTCTTCTTTGTGTGAAAAAGTTTCATGTGGAATTTTCATTTTTAAAATATGTTATAACCATATTTTATAATAATTTTAAAAAATTTCGATATAAATACATTAATAAGATCACTATTTTTCATTCGTTTTTGCAGACTGTCTCGAGTTTATGTCGGCGAAAAGGAATTTGATTAGCGCGCTATTAGAATAGGCAGGCGATGTCTATACGTATTACCGGCATTCCGACGGGAACTGATTGTATCGTCGGCATTCGATCGGCACAAACGATTGCGCGGGATACATTAGATCGTAGCTATTCACTTCCGCCCGCATTTTGATGCCATCCGCCAACGAGATCGGCCGCGGCCCCATTAAATCCTATTGGTGCGGCGGCATTCGAATTTTCATTCGACTGTCGGACGGCCGAACTCGACACGCAAAATTAGCCGCATTACGCGGGTCAATCACACCGCTATTTTGATAGTCACTGGATTAACGAAACTCAAACACCGCCGACGGTATTATGAGGCGCCATGAACTGTACGAAATATCACATTTAGCTGCTAGTGCGATAGTCTTTGAATTGACAATCGTCTGCGAGTGTCGAGCGCGTTCTAAATAGGGGTCGATCGCAGTAATTACGACAAGTGATTAAAAGTGGTAAGAAAATGATGAAAGTCACTCTATAATTGTACACTTAAGTTAATCACTATTTCAAGATAGATAATTACAAATGATAAGATCAAATATCTTACGTTACCGAATTTCAGATAAAATTAATATATTTGCAGATTTAACATTTCTAGCTTAACATGTATCGATTATAACTCGCTAGATTCCGATTAATTTTCTCGACTGGTCGATGCTAAAATATTTCTGTATTTCGAAACGGAGTTGCCGTTGCTATATAGCAATCTAATCCCGATTTTACGGTGCATTGAAAGCGAGCTAAGACAGGACGAGATGCTGTCTGCGAAAGCAAGGCGAAGAACACGCACGGGAGAATACAGAGAATGAGAGAGGGTTGATCTGTTCGTTTCATCAAAGAGCCGGCACAGAGCCGGCACAGAGCCGGCACGGTAACCCTGGCGCTAGAGCCGATTGCACTAGAGCGCTAGACAGCGCGCGCTGCGAAAGGAGATACCGGAAGGCAGGGTCGACGGAAGATAGATAGGTCGGAAGGCAGAGAGACGGAACGTCAATAGAGCGCGAAGGACAGCCCCATTGGTCGGCACCAGGCCACCGTATTTCCTTTACCGTAGGAAGCTCTGCGCGTTCTCGGAGATAGTGTGCGTGTGTAAGGGGACGCGAGCGGGGCGGGGGAGAGTGAGCCAGGTAATTAGAATTTCCCTAATGTACGCGATACGTCAAAATCCACGAATATACGAGCGACCGGCATATACATTGCCATAAATCCGTGCGCTGGCAGGCAGTGAACTGGCGTCAATGGTGCTTCGACGATGGCCAAATGGATGGAGAGAGACAGAGGCGTGACAGAGAGAGAGAGAGAGAGTGAGGAAAGGGGAAAAGGGACGAAGGGGCGAGTTTGCACGCGCGTGACCACGTGTTTGTACAGGGGTTGATATCTAACAGTATGTGTATGTATGCGCGAGGGGGATATGCATATAAATCTATGTGGCTGCACGGGACAATCCTCTTTTTGATGGCTGGGATTTCAATCACCTTAATTGTCAAACGCAAAAATAATTTACGTGACATAATCATGACCATAATTAAGATAAAATTCATTTCATTCCGATTTGTGAGACAAATTTTTAATTCAAAAAAAGTGGAAAGAGTAGATATGTAGATGAAATGTACGATAAATGATCCATTCTTTTTTCACGAAAAAAAAGTAACTTGAATTTCTCTTTAACTTTCGCAGATTTGTTTTAACTTCGAAACCGTCGAGGATTACAGCTTGAAGAATTTCCATTTGGATGTTGCGCGCGCGTTAAACGCGTTTACATGTGCGCGGGCGTGTCGGGGTCGAGGGTGAAGGTATTCATGGACGATTTCAGAGAGGCAAGCAAGGAAACAGCTGCCTCAGGATACATCACCCAAGGGATTACAAATGGTCTCTGTGTTGTGTACATCTCGTATGAATAACAGAAAAAATTTTAAAACTCGCGATATATCTAAAAAAAAAAAAAAAAATTATATAATTTTCATCCATCCATTGACGATTGCATTACGTGTATAATGTGATACCCTTGGATTTCTTACGCGTAAATAACGATAATAAGAATTTATCGGCATCCTCCGTTTTTGCAATTGATTTTCGATTAATTTTCAAACACCGTGAATATTAATCGGCGCTCCTGCGCGCCAGAACCGCACTCACTCGCCGCGAAAAGCTTTCCGGAGCAACTATCAAAATTAATGTATCATCATCGTAGGGCCTGACGCAATAAATACGAGAAATTGCGGGCGCGCAAGCTCTTAGGTGCAAGCCTGGCCCTAGTGTTCTATAGCATCGAATATATGCATATTCAGGACTTGTTATGTAGCCGAGCGATATGGCCGCGGGCCGGTCGCGGCGGGCCACGCCGGAGATACCGGGGGATAGCTGGTGACGGACTGCCGGACATCCGACCTGTTACCCCGCGGACCCCGCTGCTACCCCCCTGGAGGCTGTCTGCGCATTCACTCTCTCGCTCTCTCTGTCCTCCGGTCCGCAACTTCCTACCTCCCGCGCGCAACCGAAATCCACCGTAACGCTACACAACACGACGATTTCTCTCCTCCTCTCTGCTCTTCATCTCCGATTCGGCTGTGATCAGCTCGAGCGAATCCGCTGGATCCATCTGCCGACCATTTCCCTCCCTTTCCGCCCGGCGGCACAGAGACGTCAGCGGGGCAGGCGGGTGTAGTAGGCATCGATACCGTTGTAAGTAATGCTGCGGGTATAAGGGTGCGCGTGACGCGATAGGGTTGCCTGGGTAATGCGGACTCTGCCATGTAGGCAATGCTCGATTCGCGGGATTAATGCGACGGCGCTACGTGACGCGAAATCGTAGGCATAGCAAAGGGAGGGAGCGCGAGTGATTTCCTCGAGTGGAAATTTAATCTAAGTGTATCGCTCCGTCGATTCATTTGTGCATTCGTAACACAACTCCTGCCTGAATTTAAAATCATTAGCCTGAATTATTTATAAAATTCGGCTATTCCGTATATAACGCTACTTACAAATTTTATAATTCCTCTGCCGATATTTGTATAAAATTCTATCTATTAAATATCTTGAATATTTTTTTTTTAACAGTCATGAATCAAATGTATCTGATAAATATCCTTTTCTTGATAGCATTATAGTATTTCCGCGCACGTATCTCCACGCACCACATATATGGAAATTAGAATTAATGCTTGTTTCTCGTGCGAATACAAATTGAAATGGAAATACCATATCGAAACGTAACAAAGCGAAGAACTATTCCTGTAATAAAACAATATTTGCAGATGAAATCGGGAAGTCGGGAAACAGCGATTCTCTATCACTTTCCCGATACGTAGTAGTAAAATTCGACACGATTGGATCAATAGTCTCATTATTTTATCCCCGCGGCTCGATTCCTAGAGGTAATGCCCGATGCGAGTCTCGAATAACGAGATAAATCCAATCGATTCGTTCCGCGTGCGCCGTGCAATGCGATCAGCATTTTTCTCATACTTCTTTCTACGTCAATTCTCAAAAGAGAAATCCCCTAATTAGCACGCTTGAACGACGTCAATGAAGGAATATCGTTATGAATGCAAAAATATATATATTTCCTATCTATAACTGCTTTGTAAACATTTCTAAAATTCATGAAAATAATACATTTACCCTACATTTCTTATTTCTCGCAAGCGATAAAAAAAGAAATCCTATAATGTCCTCACTGCAAATATTCTCACTTTTCTTTAAATTATTTATTCACTGAATGTCACTTAATTCTAAATTAATCCAATGCGGCGCATCCTAATGCAAAATGCAAATCGCAGAATTATGTGGAACACAAAATGAAAATAGAAACGACTGCTATTAATACGAGTAATTACGTTTTGACATAAAATTCATTGAATGACTTGGTTGGGCAAAAATAGCCAACGAATTTTCATCGCCTCAACGCTGATCGGTTATCGTAGCAATAACTTACGCCGCTGAAGTGTATTGGTTTGCATTCACCGCCATATTTCGGATATATTGCACTGCCAGGATTGGTGGAGCTCAAGCGCAATTTACACATGCTAGAAATAATTTCCAATATTTCAAAGTGCACCAATATTTGTTTCAAAAAATAAGTAGCAACAAGTGAAAGAAATTGACATGCAAATAGCATTGCGCATAGAGAGACATTGCCAAGTATAATTTTTATTAAAAAAAAAAAATAGATAGATTATAACGTTTACATTTACATCAAATTAGAAGATAAATTGATTAAGCACAAAAAATTTTACTCCGGTTAAAATACTAATAAAGTAAATCTGTAAATATTAGACCAAGAAATCGAATTAAACTGTTTCGATTCGGTAAAACGAGTAGTAAACGCGCGATTTATTTCTTTATGCTTAAAATGACCGGAGTGTGCAGACAGATGAATAGATATGCGGTTTTTAATCCAAATTTTGACTCTGCTACTAGCGCGTGTAAATCAGGCTTTATTGCCGTTCGAATTTTCGCTCAACAATGCATATGACTATAGTGCACGTTGAATTAACTGCAAATACGCGGACATTAATCATAAAGCCGAAGTCAATCAGTGACGGTGGCGTATTATAATTTACGGGGGAGAATAGAGCACACTCGTTATACCCGACGGACACATACAGCCGGATGCGCAGAATGAAAATTCCACACGCAGATAAATGGGACAGCCAATCCCACAAATTGTAGATTAATTTCTAGTAATCTGCCGGCCACAGAGATACACCGGAAAGTGCAAATAGCAATACAGGATGTTCCATCCGAAAACTAAAAAGGACAAATTAATTAAGCAAACGGTAATTAAGACAAATTGTTCTATAAAATTCGGGTTTAAACATTCTATCTGCATCATTATTATTTCAAAAAAAATTCTACATTTTCTATTAGAAAATTGATTTATACTTTGTTCAATTTGTTCAACCGGAAATAAACATTGTGCGCAAAGTGCGATCACGCCATTGAAACGTATCAGCCGTTCGTCTTTGATCGCCTCACGTTGCGCGAGTACGCGCGCAAAGAAGCTTGCCAAAATAAATTCCACGCGCCACAGGAATTGACTCTGTACGAGGTGAGAAGGGCCGGGGCAGGGGGGCGAAAAGGGTTGAAACTTCCATCCGAGGCGCGTGAAATCCTCCGGAATCTCTGGGAAGCGTTGAAGATGTCGAGCACGTAGCTCGCTTCCTGATCATCGCCTCGAGGATGGAGGAAAACGCACGCTCCGTCGCGCGAAGTGCAGCGGACACGATGGGGTGTTCGTGATATACGAGGAACGGCACAGCGGGGATCGCGTTATGGTTATCAAGAAAGTATTCCTTCGGGTTTGTGGAGCGCAATAACTCAAAGCGCGTGATAAAAGCCACTTGACTCTCCGCGACTCGGATTCATCTCCGGCATTTTAGGATTATCTCTATACTGCAATGCGCGCAATACTGTAACAATAGTCACGTAAACAAAAAAATAAAATAATTACCTTTGTAAAAATTAAACTTAAAAAAATATATACATATATCGCTGCGCCATGCAAAAGCGCCGTAACATTAGAAGAGCACGCTTTGAAAAAAATCTGTAATATCGTCGTAAGCTCACTGTTTGTACGCGTTCTGTTTACGAGAGCGCGATCAAAAACGCTAGTTGTTAATAAAAGCGGTCCAGATGTATTCGAGATTTGTTGCCGCGCTGTAAGCGCCGCTGTTAATCGTTTTTGCATCCCTACGTTGGCTAGATTCTGCGCGCAGAACGGCGTATCGCGTCTGCAAAAATTCAATTTGCACAGGTCGCGGAGCACACAAAGGACCCGCTTTCGGAATGGCTCATAAGATCACGCCGCAGCGTGCCGTTCTAATTTTTTTAAACAGATCAGAAACAGTTTCGTTGTGGCGTTTTAAAATGGGAAACAGAGAAAGAGGATGCATTGGTATGAGAAATCGAAATCCGCAAACTATGCAACGGTAGGGCGCATTGATTGCTCCGCAGCGTTCCGTTCCGGCCGCGGGCCAGGAAGTAACATTTCAATGAATAAAGTTAACCAATAAAGCATCGAATGCCGTTTCGCGAAAGCGGAGCCGCGAGTGCACCGTCGACTCTCCTCTTTCTTTCTCTCTCTTGCTCTTTCTCGTTTTCTCTCTTTACTCTTCTCAATTCGTTACTTCCGGCTAAAATTAATCCGCCCTGAACCGACGCTTTAAAGCGCTGCCGAATCGGCCGGAAAGATCGGAGATGGAGACTGGCCGAGAGAATTTCGACAAACTTTAATTTGAGAGGCAGTTTGCAAATCTATGTGCGAAATTCACGCGAGCTTTTCCTCTTTCTCACCCTTCCTCTTTCTCACTCGCACACTCACAGAAGAATCAAAGTAAATATCTTTCAACAATTAATGTGTGCATTTACGAATAAATAATACCATAATTTTTCAGGTTTTCTTTCGTCGAATATGGAGAATAATTGCGCGTGCCTTATTTTCATTTTAACGCCTCGGTAGACATATACATATATATTTTTTTTCAATGAAAACTGCTGAACAATGGAAGGCCGCGTGGACGAAATGATCGACACGAGCGGGAGCGAAACGAATTGCGTCGGAGAATGATGGACTAGAAACAGCCGGATTGAATCAAAGCCGCCCGCGTGTGCGTGATACGCGAAACAAACGTAATAATAAACGCGGGCGCATGCAAAAGGTCGTGTTCGCGATCGAACAAATTAGCCCGAAATTCAATTATACCCACCGACAGACGTCGAGCGTCGACGAAATTCGCCCGATCGTTTTTTACGCGGTTTCCTTGTCGTCAGAACCACTGAATTGCCACAAATTGTTCTACCGTCGTGTCGTAATTAAAATCCAATGGCTGACACGTGTCGACTCAATTCTCTGGATGCAGTGATAAAAGATACATAACAGACGGTGGTAATAATTTTGCTTATAATGCTTGTTTCGGTATTATTATCATTAAAAAATTTTCTTGTTTTAGCTGTTCGTCTAGTAATTTAACAGTTTTTTTACGATTTAAATATTTATACCATGTTAAATATTTAAATCTACATTGCCGTGCTCTCGACGTCGGCGCGATTACTTCGTATAAATTTCACGGGCGCAGTGTGTTGTACATATTTGACGCAAATAAATGGTTAGCATTATAGCCCGGTGTGTTCAACGCTAAACGGAGACACCGCGAGCGTAATGGTATTCTCCTGATTATTTAAAGCCCATTTACACGTGACAATAAACATCATTCGCGGTAGTATGATACTATTTCCAACAAAGAAAGCATCGTTGGCGCTCAATTCTTGTTGATTGTAGGTTACTCGTACGAAACAATCGCGCGTCGCTCAAAGTGCACCACGATCCGATCGTTATTCATTCACGGATAACGCTCAGGAAGGGCGCAGATCCAAACGGCGAGTTATCTCGACGACGGAAAAGCGGCGCGTATACGGGATTCGCTTCACGGTCGTGTTCTACGCATCGACGATTTTTCCGGCGGCCGAGAATCGCGGAACAATTTCACGTCTGACGCGGGAAACGGGCGGGATCGTTCGCCGCCTGCCTCTCGAACGGAACGCAGGATACGCGATTCGTGTACCAAGCTCTGAAAGAATCCTCCTCGCTGTGACCGACGTGTTCGTCCCGCCGTGAAATGAAATGATTCATTCTGCAGAGCTCCGTTTGAAACAGCAACCACATGCTACCCTATTCTAAGAATGTTCGAAGGGTTCGCCTGAAATTTGCCCTCGTCATTGTTCTTTATCTTTATTCTTCGTTGTTCATCTTGTAAAGAATTTTCGTGCAATTATTTCAACACGCTTAGCGCCCTTTTTAATTTAATTTCCTTTCAAGAGAATATTGTACTTTACTTATAGTAGTTGATAATATTTATTACATTTGAAGTAAATATTATTCAATCTACATTGTACATTTGATAATTTTTTTTAAATAAATTAATTTTTCTTTGCAGCGATTAATTTTAATTATTTTAATCTATTTAAAATACTATTCAACACAAACTGTTTATTATTATACCATCGCTCTGAATTATATAATCTTCTTGTTACAATATTTTTATTACATTATTGCAACAGAATCTATTTTTCACACTGTTTTTGTTTGTCGATCAGCTTCAAGATAACGAAAAAATTGATACGTTGAAAAAGATTTCAAATTATAAAACTCATAAAAATTATTTAACGTCTTTATAACATTTCTCTTTATATCTAAGAAATAAATTAGTTTTGCCAAGTCCCAAAGATTACTGTATACAAGAAATCTTATTTTACTCCGCATTTTGTTTTTTTGAACTGACTCTCTTTTTTGCTAGCCGTCTCCTTCAAGCTTCTCATTTGCACCCTCGCGAGCAACACAATTTTCAACTTGCGCCTACGCGACTAAACTGATTTTCGCCGGAGCCTCGAGCGCGCCTTTTATCGAATTAGTATATCGCGAAAGGCGAGGAAACACAATCACCCCACCTTCCTTAACCCCACCGACTGGGGTTCGTGCGCGCACCGCGTCCTCCCCTCAGCGTGCTTTCATTTTCGCGCCCATAATATCGTTGATTTTGGCTGCGCGTCATTTAGCACCCTAAATAAAGCATGAAGAAAGCTTCGATACCACGGAACCGTTCTTTTCATATTTTTGTAGATCAAACAAATTTTTTCTATATTTATTAAAATCAGTAATGGCTCACCGCAAAATTCTTTTCGACTAATAGCAAAGTTAAATTCACGCACACTTTCTCCCAAAGGCGTTAATCTTCGCAACATTAAACAAATATATGTTCGGGTTTTATTGCGAGATTTCATGTAACATTTATGTTCTTCACAGGAGTTTATTAACGTTTAAAAAAGCGCATTGATCGTTTCTACTCATAAAGTGGCGTTTGCAGAATAAGATTTAAAGTTACTCCGAAGAATGGCCAAAGTTCAAGATTGCCATTTAAATTTGCCCAAAAGCTGGGAATACTTTATGACGGTCTGCGCCAGACGCCGCCGATTACGCTAACTCGCGTGCGAATAACATATCAGCAAGCCGCAGATAAAGTCGCTAGCAATGTTCAAGTCCCATGCCGGAAATAAGATATCTCATTTTTTCGCGAGAAAGACGCGATTATATTTGCTTCCGTATAGTTTCGCGTTTCGCATTTGCGAGAGAAGTCGATCTAGAGGTTTTCTAGATCGACTTCTCTCGTCGGCTCGTTATTGTAGGCTCATAAACTGCAATTTCGGGCGGATAAACATCCTCTCAAACATCCCTTGCCTTCACGTTTACATTGACCCGATAGCTGATCTAATATCGCACGGTCATCTCGATACCAACGCGGCTTCGGCTCTCGACGAGATGAGATGATAATCGCAAGATAATCCTTCCCTTCTAAGCCAGCTTCTAGCAAACATGTACGAGAAATTGCACTTTGCAGGAACTATTTAGCGATTGCATAAGTGCTAGTTACATTATTTACAGCAGTGGTTAATGGACTATTAACCATTCAGAAAACCAGAATTAAGTTCTTATCGATATTTGAAAGGAAAAAGAGAAAATAAAGGCAGTGGCTTTAAAAATGGACCGTGTTGAATTTCACAACCAAAGAATTAGAATAAAATCGCAAATTATAGTCTCAATTTCACAAATATCAGATAACAAAAAAGTATACTTTACAATACTGCAATACGCAACGATTTCCAATTTAACGTCGCGATTATCGTGAATTCCGCGTTATAATCTGGCGAGATATTTTCACCCAGCGTGCACGCCGCAAAAATAGCTATTCCATTTTGTCCCACGAGCGTGTCAAGACGTTAAAATAACTTCATCAATTATAAGGGGAGAATGCAAATCGCTTAATGATGACCTGTGTGCAAACGAGGTGCTTTCGAAACCGAGAGAACCAAGTCCGTGAAATTCGGCGATCCATGAGCCGCAAAATGAAGTTAGGCTTTAAGGAGCGGGACCTGAGGAGAGATACTGAGGGCGATAGTTGAAGAAGGTTGGAAAACGGATAACGGCATCGGGGAAAAGTTTTAAATTGTGCCAGGAAAAGCGGGCGATTAGTGGATTATAAACATACTGGAAACTTCTGATGGAGGGGATCAGCTTGCCCGGCTGAGGCTGGCAGAGATTCGGCCAGCTGCTGAATAGATCGTATAACCTTCGGGGAAACCTTCGTTACCACGTTCTTCGTTGCCGTCGGCAACGATAAGGAGGACACTTATAATTGGACTTTTCCGGTTGAAGAAAATTTCCTCACAATTTATAATTAATTTAAAATAAAAATTTAAATAAAAAATTTATAAGTAAAAATTAATTATAAATTTCTTAAAGAATCTGTGGTTAAAATTATGATAGTTTAAAGTATCCCACATGTTACACGGCAAAAATGTGATGATCGATAAAAATCATGCGGCTCGAATTATATTAATAATATTGATGCTGTGATGGTGGTTGGAAGCGCTAGCTTCAATTTTGCTTTGACAGGCTTGCGACAGGTGTTTCGCAATATGACATTTTGACAAGTTATCGATGGTCCGACTGTAACTCCGTATATACGCGTTGATAGCGATCTACTTATGATCAGCGTAATTATTACTTCAAATTACATTAATCTCCGTAAGTATTCCATTATGTTAATAACACGATAACGGCAAAACAAAATACTAACTCGTTAAATAATGTTTCGTAATCAAGCAATCTTTTATACATCGACTATGTAATATTTACCCTTTATTTATCAAATAAGCAGTAATTACGCGCGCGAGTGGTCTGCCAAATAAATTATTCAACTACGTGGGAATAAATGGATATAAATATATGGTTTATAGTTTAATACTTCATCGTGTGAGCAATTTTAAACGCAAGCTTTAACGATTATTAAAACGTATAACGGCGTATCGATAAAAATATGATTATATTACACATCTCGCACTAGCGTCGCAACCATAAATTTATATAGTTAATTCAATAGAAAAATTGTACTTTTACATTTTTCAAATTCGCGTAAATGCCATTAACCAAACATAATCTGAGACAAAAATTGTATTCTAATCTTAAGATAGCATTCAACATAATATCATTATTTTCCACTGTACAGACGCTGGCTCAGAATTCGATTATCTCGAAGGAACAGTCTACTGTTGCGACGGATCAAGGTAAAGCGACGTTTTTCGAGTTAAAAAAAGGAAAAAATTTACAGACTCGCGTTGTGTCGTATTACCGGCTTGTTCGCTTCCGACTGGAAGGAACATGCTCTCGGAGTAAGATCGTTTCGTTGTGCGCAATGGGAGTGTCTGGCTCGTAAACGAACGAACATAGAAAGAAAATACGCGAGCCGGCGGGTTCCGTACGGCATTCGATCCGAGAAAGAACCTTCAACTTCAAACGGCGAAATCTCTTGCCGAATTATCCGCGTCATCAACCGCGGCGAGGAAATTTTTCTGCGATGTTAAATCGTGCCAGGCCAGCAGACGAATCGACCATCAATAAAATCCGAAGAAAAATGTTATTCTATAAGTACGATCTAAGAAACTTGCATCACGAGTTGTTTCTCCGTTCTGCCTTGCTTACGGCAATACTGTTGTATGGAAAGAATATTATGCAGATATTACAACGCATTTATACGTTACAATGCTTTGTTTAATATAATTCTGAAAGATTTCATTATTTAATAAAACTTTAATTGTCAAATGCAACTAAATTTTCAACAGAAATTCTTACACACTTTTCTCTCAAGCTCGAATATCCTCGCACCAAGAAATCTCTACATACGGCTATTTTTCGCCCTCCCTTTTATATTTCGCAGCGCGGTTTGATTTCGTTCCGCTCGTAAGTAAGAATGTCCTGCTCGCCGACCGGCAGATGCGGGGAGAAAATGCATCCTATATTTCCCCTCCTCTCCGCTTACCCTTTCCGGAAAAAAGAACAGTGCTCGAAACGAAATCCATTGTTTCCAGTCGTAGAGCACCGGGGGAGACGTCCGCTCCTGCCGTCGAGTGTACTCGAACGGTCGACCCGGCGATTAAGTCGGGAAGTGTCTCGAACGCCACTCGAACGCGACACGAATGACAAATCGGGGCTTGCGCTCCGATGATTCTTGCCGTATCTTTAATGTAACGTCGCACTCACTATCGCTGAATTAGAACTCGCTACTGGAGTATTTCGAAAGAGTAGAGCTCGAGAGAGCTCCCTTAAAAGCATTATTTAAGTGCCAAGTTTTGCAACCGTGAGAAGAACGTGATACTAAGTGCAAATAAAAAATGAAATAATCATACAGAAGATTTATGAGTAAAATTTAATGTAATTATAAGTTCCGAAAAAAATATACTTGAGTTATTGATGACGAAAAAATCAGTTTTAGAAATAATTAAAGATTTTACAAATCGCACATAAAAAATGATCTTCACTTCTAACCGTTTCGACTGTTCTTATCCGTTTCAGGGAATAAACTCCATGTATGATCGGACACATACTGCAGCGAATGGGGACACCACGACCCGGCAGATGGTACCGGGCTGTTTCGCCTTTCGGATCTTAATAAATTATCGGTCGGCCTCGTGCGTCGGCCGCGAGCCCGCTCGCTCGCTCGCGCCTATCGGCACGCACATTAATCACTCGACATACACATACAACGGAGAGGAGGGGGAAGCCGCCAGAACGCAGCGCGGTCGCTCGTCGCCGTCGATAATCGGTACCATCGTCGACCGGGAATTCGAATTTCTAGTACGGTCTCTCGAATATCATCGTGGTATCGATTCCCCGCGCCGCCGACGAAATCAGGCCGACAAAAAGAGAGCCCGTAGGCAGAGAGGCACATTTAGAGCCTCATCTCGCGGTGCGTGTAAATGACTCGGCCTAGCGTTGAGAGATTGATCGAGCTAATTAACTTCAGACTGAAGAGAGAATGTGGACAAAGTTCTCCGTGCAGCACGCTAACGTGATTTGAGAACGAGGCTTTTAGAGTTAGTCCGCTCAAGGAAGTTCGATGAAACTGTTGGACTTAGTGTATTAGCATTCAAATTTCAAGAGTCAATATTTGCGTAGTATGTAGCAAATGTGAATTTTTGTAAGTACGAGCAGATACATTTTTTTGCATGTACTATATCCGCGAAGTAATCTCTCCATCGCTTTTTCACAGAAAAAAAAAAAAAAAAAAAAAAACAAATATTTCTTTCAACAACAAACGGTTTGCTGTTTACACTTCGAATTTATAACAAATTATTCATTCGTCATATAAGCAAAGGAAAATATGGCAGAATTTTTCTACAGAAATAATTCCGTAATATAATGGCGTTTTCGTTCGTATCGAAACAAGGCGTTTCTTCGGAGAATGGAAGTAGTCTCGCGAGTCTCTGCTTCAACGGGCTCGGTTTGTGTCCGGGGAAAAGCGGCGGAGAAAGATATATAAAATCGAGCATCCTGAAAGCATTTTACCCGTTAAAAGCACCGAGGAGAAAACTCGTTCCATCTTTCCATGGAAAAAGAATGCGCCCTCGTAAGGCATGTCCAGCCGTGCTCGTCAGACATAATCATCACGAAAAAAGCGCAGTGGGATAACGAGATTAAAATTCGAAGAAAAAGTATATATTTTTAATTGCCATATTATCGCCCGCCCAATCATTTTCCACGCTACTGTATAAAAAAAACGATATAGCTTATGCGCTGCATTTAACGCGTCAAGAGGTATAAAAAATGTTCTAATTATTAAATTATTTCTTGCAAACATCGAATATATTATATTAAATCACAAATAATATTGATTTTATCACGACGTTATTAATTATAACAATCTTAATGAAGTTGTTGTCTACCGGTATATTGAAGCACGGTGTATCGTTTAATATTTGAGGCAAAATTGAACAATCGCGATGGATTTCTAAAATTTATTTGCGCATTTGGTAAAAGAGCGGTGCTGTGTATAAGAGCGATTCAGACCCAGCAGCCATAGCTGACTACTTGATCAGCCAACGAAGCACCATCCGTTCCGATTCCATAAATTTCACATTTCCATTCAAAGTAATTGCTGCATGGATGTAGGTAACTGTAATATTCACCTTCAGATATCTCTTTAGTGCAACCGTATTTGTGCATCCACCGCATTGCTTACTGTAGCTTAAATGCAACTAGAATACATATGCATATACTGTACAAATTTTCCAAAAGAATATAATCGATGCGTTGAAAATATCTTAATTTTGTTTTAATACTTTCAAAGAAATATCAAATTATCAACATAAAACTACCAATTTAGTTCAATTTAGATAGTAAAAAATTTACATTTATGTTACAGCAACATTACTTTAAAGTGCGTCAAGTAATATCATTTACATCAATTTTCTATCATCTTATTTAATTTTTTTAATGTTATTAATTTATTTATTTAATGGAATCTGACGATTTTGTACGTCATTTAATAAGCTTATAACATAACGTTTAATTAAGAGAGTTTAATGGTATTAAATATTTAACAATAAAACAATCCGATTATTTCAAAGCCGAGTCAAGTGCTATGAAAGAATCATAATTGACGTCGCATTTCGCGCGGGTGGTACGTTCGATAGCGCACGCATCTCTCAAAATTCGCGGCATGAACGATTGTTGTTATAATTGTTCGTGAAAAACGAATGGAACATTCAACGGAATATTTGCTAACGAGCCCATCGTGAGAACAACGGAATTAACAATAACGACGACAACAACGTCCACACGAATAAAGCGATATTTATTTCTGCGTATTTTTTGGAAATAATCCTAAAAAAAGGAATAACATGCAGTAATTAAGAAACAAGATAACAGGATATAAATACTATTTTTTTTAAATGTTTTTTAAAAATCATCAAGCTGAAAGCTGCATTTTCAAAATTTGGAATATGTAAGCGAAACACTAATCACCTTTCTTTTTAGTAACTGGTTTCCACGATAACGTCAGAAGTTTTTATAAAATTTGTTTAACTGTAAGAAAATAAAAATATTTCTATATCACATATACCAACTTTTATGTAATTGTTCTGACAGAAATAGCGCGTTTGTGTTTAAAAAATAGATAAGGTTTAAGGCTTTTCGTGCATCAGGAAAATCAGCGAGAGCTGGCATGCAGTTTAAAGAGAAAGTGCGAAAGAGAAAGAGAGAAAATCCACGTGCGCGGGTGTACGTTTGCCGTGTGTGAAAAAAAACAGGATGGGTTGAAAAAAACGGGGGCACGGGTGATGACGGAGGGAGGAAGGGGGGTGGGAGTAGGCGGAAGTGGTTTTTGTGCGCGCGACGATAAATTCGGCGGGCAGCGTTTTGCCCCCGAAAACCTATCGCAATAAATACGCGGTACGTCCGGTGCGCGGTTGAGCCGCCGCGTTATACTCTAATGCAGTGCATATGGAGCAATTTATAACGCTTCAGCGTTAGAGTGAGACAAAGAGAGTGGAAAAGCGAGAGAGGAAAAAAGAGAGAGAGAGTCCGCCGCGTTTTTCTACGGCGATACGCGCCGCGTGCGCCTCTCTACTCACCCGCTATTGTTCCGTATTGTTGAATTATTATTTCGTAATTTGCGTTTTGTATCTGGCGACGACTGCGCGTCTCGGTGCACACGTGACCGTCCGTGAAGTGACCCTCGAATGCAACAACGATTGGACAATGAAACGAGCGCGAAAAAACAAGGTAAGAGGCTTATGATGTTATATTATAGTGCTCTTTTTTAGTCTTCTCATGCGTTATATGTATATATTTCGTGGTTTGGTGCACGCGAATATTCACATTGTTAAAAAGAAATTAAAGAAGTTGTTAATACTGTATCTCTCTCGGAAGCTTAATTCAAAGTAAAAGAATTTCATTTAAACATATAATGGAATTTGTAAAAGAATTTCATTTGAACATATAATAAAATAAATCTGTTAAAATGCCCTACATTTAATTATCTTGCTTGCTTTTTTTATGTTACAGCGATAGAGAGAGAACTGTGGAGAAAATAAAATGTATGTTTACTAGTATATTTGCTTTACATAGAATAGTTAGACACAACTACAATATGATAATAACAATATATTCTCTCTAAAACTTTATAATTTATTAAATATTAAACAAGTTCGTAATGTAATATTTTATGTATTTTACCAATTATTAATTTTCCACCGAGAGCAAGTAATATTTGTAATTAGTTAAATTAAGCTAAAAAGTAACCTGCTTACTTAATGCTGCACGCATATATTCAAGAATTTTATTCATCGCGAATGACTCTTGATGACACGACTTTCAAGTGTACACTTTGCTTGAAAGGAGTAACCTAGATCGCAAGATCTGGCTCAAAGGCAGTAAAAATATTTTCAATATATCGCATCTTCGGAGAATAAAGGAGTACTTATTAATGGCTCTTAATAGCGACAAGAAATGATTAGACGATGTTTGTCGTCGTCCACGAAAGCGCATCTCCGAGGCAACAGCTCCGGTTCGAAAACACGAAGAACGAAGGTAAACCCGTAAAGGGAGTTCCGCAAGCAAGTTCCGACATCTTAACGGTCTTAATTAGAGAACAGATTGCGAAAAAGCGATTCGGTTCGACGAGGGGGATTTGTCGCCTGACTTGGCAGCGAGAAACCGCGGCTGAATCAACGACGAGCTGCGAAATGCAAGAGCGCGCGCGAAAAAAGCCTGAGAGAAAGAAAAACGAGAGAAATTCGAGGGTGAGAGAGTGAGTGGGATAGGCGAAAAATCGAGAAATGGCCCGAAAAGAGCATCTGGCTATTCATCGCATTCTCGACCGCGCACTTTCGGCGAGAGATTTATAATGCCGAAAGAGAAAGAGAAAGAGAGAAAGAGCGCACACCAAGATTTCCACTCGTCGGCGCTTTCGGCCGCGTTTACTCTCTCGAATCTAGACCGAAAATTTTCCCGGATCGGTTCTTCCTAAATTCCGACATTTTTTTCGTTTTTCTCGCGCACTCCCGTCCCGGGCGAATTCCATCTACTTATTCGAAAATGGCGAGTTTCCATCTGCGAGACGCGCGGGGAATCCCTGTTTCCTATTACGTCCGATTCTCTCTCTTTCTCTGCGAGACGTTCGGAATTTTTTCGTCGAAGGAAATAGAATTTTAGAACGACGAATGATAACCGGGGATCTGTTCGGTTCTGATATTTGGAAGAGTAATTGGATAAAAGAATTTTTTTTTAAATCTTTTTCTTTTCTTTTTTTTTTTTGAAAAATTAGATCAACTTAAGTTGATTTTATTTTTAAACAAATTTGTTTAAACGTACCTAATGACATAAATTGCAATCAAAGTTAAATATAGCAATTGTGCAGTGCCAAATTGCACCAAATAACGTTTTAAAATCGATGACGTTAAAATATAGAAAGTGCAGCATTTGTCCTTTCTATCTTCCCGTATCACATTTCAGAACTTTACAACGTTGTAACTTTACAGAGAAAGATGTATCAGACAATATCATAAAACAGAATATTATCAATATAACAGAAATCATTTTCATGAAATAACAATAACACTATCGCTTATTGTAATGCAAGATGCACTTCGGCTGTGCAATTGCTGTTTTATAAAGATGTGATTGACATTACCATTGTATCGGTATTATCTCACGGTAATTTGATCGTGAAAGCTTTCTTGCGACAAAGAGGCATTTTAGAAGAACAATCTTTAACGCTCGCTCTACTCTAATAGAATCGTATCGCGATGAAATATTCGCAATTGTAACGTATCCGCGATTGCAAATGCATCCGCGAGCTCGCCACTCAGCGATATGCCGTTCCGAGGATTTTAATGTACCAGCAATCGCCACACTGCGTTGCTAGTACATCCAACTCGATTATCGCGAATCTGAGAGAAACCCGGATATCCTCGTTTCTCCCTCTCTCTTCCTCGTTCTCTCGCGCGAGTTTATTCCTTTTCTTCTTTCCAGTCCATTACAATCGAAATAATGTCGAAATAATCGGACAAAACGGCACGCTCACCATCGTTTCCACATCGTTGCGACGCGGATGCGTTTCGCATTCCCGTGCGTTTCGAACTATCGAATTCAATCGAAAAACTGATTGATTTAATTCCGTCATTCGTCAGCGATATCCTGCCGTGCTTCCGTCCTTTTTGCGCCGGGCCTTCTTTCGGACCCAATTTCCCCGATACTGCGTTCACGAGCGAACGGTTAATTTTTCGCGAAAATGGAAATCGAGCGGCGCATGAAAAAAAAAAGAGAGCGTGGGCGAAAAGGCAGTGTGGGCGACTATTGTTAGCACCTTAAAAGGCAGCGAGGGGAATTCGCGCGCCGGTAGAAACTCTCTCTCGGCGGTATAATAAATCTACGCCGACTATCCTTCCCAACGAGCGCCCAAAGGTGCTCCTAGCGAAAAAGGACTCCAATAAGCTGTTTGACAAGTTGCTCGGTAAGGAGAGGCGGAACAGCGCTAATTATTCTTTACTTGAAAGCGATGAAATACTCGTTTCCGAGGGAGAACGATGAAATTGTCTTACATATTATGAGACATATTATGGATAGCAATTTATTTCATACTTATTATAAGACATATTATGAATAGCTACGATTTCACGTTATTTTCACTTATCACAAAACTCGATTATTCTATACATGATAAAATTCGCTATAAATAAAATTGTTCTATACAAATAAAATGAAACTCGCAATGAAATATAAAGAATGTTGAACGGGAACAGCATGCCCTGTGCCCAAGAAAAGTATTACTTCATTTCCCACCGATCACTATCGCGTAAATTACAATATTGCAGAAATTTAATATTGAGATAGAAATCTTTAAACAGAGATCTTCCTTTTCCTCTCATTCTCCCTCCCTCCCATTATTACTCAGATCAAATTTCTTTTATTAAAATTTCGCTGTAGTCAAGTTATTGATATATTTCTGAAAACCAGAAATTTTTACTATTTAATAATGAAAAAAACGAGAGAGAAGAGTTTGCAATATTTTATTTTTTAAAGCCATATATATATTTATAAAGCCATATATATATACATTGATTCTAATTCTTGTAAGTACTTTTTAATAATATTGTTGAAATAATGCAATATACTTTAACATTTTAACTTTGATGTTTATACAGTATAAGTAGATACGAGCATTTTGTTTTCATGTAAATACGCTATTTTTCAAGTACTATCATTTATATTGTTGACATTTTATATTTTTAAAGGTTTATGTTTACAGAATTTTATATTGTTGGAGCAATATAGGGATTTGAATATTCATATTTTTCAAAAAATCACATATTTATAACAAAACCACCATGCATTTTTCAGACCACCGCGCGATATCGGATGAAACTACGGTCGGTGTGTAAAACCATACAGCATTTAAAAAAATAAATGAAAAAAGGGAAACAGCTAATCCCAAAGAAGAATGCCGCAGTTGATTACACCGTCATTCACATTTGCGACCGTTTATGAATTTCCGCATCCGTTGCCCGACCCGTAAATTACCGCAACACTCGTAGTTTCCAGTCGCTTTATCTCTCTTTTTTTTCGCGACCGCACGTCGCTGCGCCGTTAAAACGGAAATAATGCCCGCGAGGAACATACACTGTCGGACAGTCACACGAAAGGGAGTCAATGAGGGTGAGGGTGAATATCGCTTTACGCCCATTCGCCACCTCCGTGGCCACCAACCACGCCGTCTGGTGCGGGAGGGTGTCTTTTATTGAAATGCTCGGCACGCCCGCGTGTGGTATCCTTCGGGTATCAGAGACACTGGGAATAGAGGAGGGAGTGAGAGAGAAAGGGAGAGAAAGAGAGAGAGAGATGGGAAACACTTGGGTTGGCGGAATAGAATGAAATCGGAGCAAGAAGTGTCAGGCGGATGTAAAGTTCAGCGATTCGGTGTGTCGTAACCTCGGAAGATCGCCGAAGAAGAGCAAAACCTAACGCTCGAGAACCTGCTACAATATGTCGGGCGACTTGCGGCATCATCGGAGAAATGAATTTCAAGCACGACGCTTACGATCGACTGAAGAACGTAAACCTAGTTTTAGCGATCAATAAAGATTATGTAGCTTGCGCGATGTTTTTAATACGATTAGCAGCGCGGTAAGTTGAAACAATATTAAAACAAAAATGCGGAAATCTGATTATTTGTGTTGTTGCAAATAAACAAGATGGTTCTTCTTTCGCATGTTCGCAATTATTGTATGTAACAAAGTATGATTAAATAATAGAAAATCAAATAATTTGTCGCAATTTTGCAAAAATAATAAACTCTATTTGCATTAAATACATTCGTTTTTTACTTGTTTTTTTTTTTATTTTTAGCAAATTAATAGATACCGTCAAAATAACGTAAAACAGCAGTTTCCAAACTGTCGCTGATAAACGCAAAGTTTAACGACTTGTTGTCGCACGACAATTTGTAGAAAACGACAGAAGACACGCAAAACAAGTAGTAAAACTTTTAGTGATGTTTTCGTTTTACAAAACACGCCGAAATCATTCGCGTATTTATATTTTTAATCTCATCTGCGCGATAATGTGAGTTTCATTGTTATTAAAGGACCGTCCATCTACATTTCAATTTTAAACCGTCTGGTAATAGTAACATCAATTTTCTGGGATTTAAACATGAGTACTGTCAAATCAAAAATATCTTTTAATAGCATTATCCATGAAAACTGTAACACTGCATTAATTAATTACAGCCGCGATCGCTCAAAATTATTTTTGCCAAATCAATCATGTCGCGCAAATGGCATCATATTTCCGCTCACGTTATTGTTAAAATATTGCGTGATATAATAACGATCTTTAATAACCGATACGAAAATTACGGCCGATTATTTCAATGCGGGCGACAATAATCGCGGCGATCTCGCTCGCGCAACCGAGAATATAGCAACTTCGAGTTCGAAAGGACGAAAACTCGACAGCATAATACGCCGGTATAATACGTCTATAGGCAGCTGTATCGGCGAGTGTTTATTTCAAAGTTTATCCATTAAGCGCATTGACTAAGAGGCGAAGCGTATGGCGCCGACGTCGTCGACTTTAATTCGAAATTTTCGCAAGAATGGACCGCGCGCCTGGCATTCAATTTACCATCACTCGAAACGTCTAAGGAACTACTCGATACCAAATTAATAGACGAATTTGAAAATACCCGAACTTCCGAAAATATCCTCGATTAATTTGCGAGTTAACAGTTCGCTGCGAGTGCTGCGAACGCCGATCAATGAACACCGATTATTTTTTTATTCATCGAATCGTCATTTTAATTTTCTATTTTGTAAAATTTAACGCGATTTGTTAGTAAATAAAATAATACATCGGCAAACAATATTTCTGACTTTACGTGCCTAAGAAATCACCCTTGTACAATAACCGTAGCACACGAAAAGGGAATGGCGTAAAGCGAGAACAACCTATGTAGATTCTCCTCTATCTGTCGCAATATCCCGTAGGTTTTTTCGACTTTCTGTTCACATCGGCGTGCATGTGCTCGATGCACTCGATAGTCCGGAATTCCGTTTTTCCTTCTCGTTCCATCAGCGCGCCGCAAACTCGTGCCTTATTTTCGCCGTCCTCGCCAGAAATCCGTTCGCCGAGCGAAACTGCGGCTCGGACGAATACGTTACGACACACGAGAGGACACGGGGATGAAAAAAGCAGCGCTCGTGACATCTGCCGTCCATCGGACGGGGCGAGACCTTTTTTGTAATAAAGCGTTCGGAAATCCCAGAAAAAGCGTCATCGCGGATTAAGCGGAGGGCCGATATTAAAGCGCAATCTGAAATTCGACGGCCGCGGAAAAAAGAGACGAAGCGTCGGAAGCGTCGGTTATTATTTGCACGGCAAATGGCCGTTTAATGGCCGACGTTGCGGATACGTTGCGGAAACGTATGCTCGCCTCGATCGTCCCATTTCGAGAAGCTATAAAATTCAAGCATATCAAGTTATTCCGTATTGCATGTTAATTAGAACAAGATTCTTTGCCATTTGAATCATTCTTAGCGATTAATCATTCGATTAAAACGAACTGATATTTAAAATTCAAATATTAATTCTTTGTGATCACGTATCGAGAGACCTGTAAAGACTTAACATACTACAATGTAAAATATCTTTTATCTTTTTATGCTTATTTGTGTATTGAAAATCAAAGTATCTGATACATGATGCGCTAATAATTATATTCTTTCTTTATATTTGAAATATGCAATACTTCATCCAATGGTTGGCAATTACTGATCGCGTAGGATTCACCGTTAACGATGCCATGAAAGAAAAGTATATAACATCGTTGACGATACGATACTTTTTCCAACATAATCGTAAATCGCGCAATATGCCGACAACATTAAATCGTACACTCGTACGGAAGCGGATAAAAATCACGGAATATCGTGTCGGAAGTAAGTGGAGGAATGGTAAAAGGAGGAAAAGTCGGAGATACGAACGAGCCGAACCAAGCATTATATCATGCCATTATCAACAGGTTCTTTCCGTTTAAGCATTCATTGGCAATCATCCAACGGCGGTAGCCACCCACCTCGAAAGGACGGCGGAGGGATACGTGCTACCCGCCGAAACCCTTTCCTTCCTTCCGCCGAGAGATCTCGCCCTTCCTTTCGTCGCGAGAACCGCTGATCTGTGTCGCGTCCTTACGGACCGATTGCGCGGAACTTTTAATTAACTCAGTCGTCGCTACCTACATTAACTACATGAGTAGTTAATCCTAAACTTGCCGAAACAGATAAGACATTGTACTTAAAGTCGTACTAGAAACGTAACGAAAATATATAAAAATTTATTGAAACATGATGAAAAATATAAAACACATTTTTTGGCGATTCTAAAAACCGTTATTTATAAAAGAAAGAAAAAAACGATGATAAAAATATTAGTCCTTTTTACATCGCTTTTATACGTATTATCGAAAAATTCCATTTATTTATTTCTTTTTTTTTTCGCCTAGATATTTAAACACTGTCGAAAGTATTGAACCACAATACGCTGTGAAATTTCAATTACATTGGCCCGTCGCGATTGAAAAGGAATCAATTCGTCGGATCAACGCGGACCAGCTTGCATCTCGATTACGAGGAGGGCTCAGCTGCTGCGTCGCTCGGACACGAGCCCCCGAGGATCGCGGGCCATCGGCCAAGTCGGCCGTGGAAAATACGGAAAATACAGAGAGCATTAGCGCGGAGAGAACGGCTACCGGGTGTGTAACACATATATACGCGCGACAGTGTATGCGCGTACAACGTGCACATACATAGTCGGACGAGCGAGAAGTTTTTCCATCGCTCCGACGAAAATTGCGTCGGGATGGTTAATGGTCGTCACGGACGGACGGGGCCCATCAGCTATGCCGGAAGAACGCATCCCGTGAACAGCGACGAGAAATAGGTGGCAGGGAAAAAGGAGGGAGAAGGATATCAGCGCTTCGTTTACCGCCACCTAGACCACTTCCTGACCCGGGGGACTTGCGTGGGGAACGCTCTCCCGTTTACGAAGCGAGTAACGTAACGACATTCTCATGTCGCGAAAGACTGATAGAATTGAATTCTGGGTTAATTGGTAAAGTGGAGTTACCCTGCTCAAGCTCAATCCGTGGTAATAATATTTTTAAACGTTGTACGGTATCTCATAATTAATTTAACTTCGATGTGTGTGTGTGTGTGTGTGTGTGAGTGTGTTTTACTGTTAAAAGTTATTACAAAAAACAAGGCAATATCACGCTACAAAATTACATCGTTATAACGCAGAAATAACGATAATTAAATGTTGAGAATCTATTTTGCAATACGAAAACACTAATGATAAACTTGATAGATTTGGTTAACGAGCTTCTTTTAGTATTTCACGGAAAATAGTTGTACTGAAAAAGTGATATAAGAAAATTGAGAGCAGCACGACTCGAGATAAATGCAACCTACACCACGGTTTGCATTTATCTCGAGCGGTCACGCGGTAAGGACGTAACGCGTGGGATTAAATTCAGAATAGGTGCAGGCTGCGAAGAGACAGATGAAAAGGACGGTAGGAAAAACGTCTCTCGCTCGGTGGATCTCCGAGACGCGCGCGAAACGTAAGAGAAATAATTAAGAAGCTCGTCGCCGACTTTGCGCCTCAGTCGGAAACTAGCAGTCGGCGTCGCGTAAAAAAAAAGAGAGAAAAAAAATACGAGGACGTTGGCTTGATTATTGTTGGACACCAGCGGCGGTAGTGGCGAGTCTCAAGAAGAATAGTTGAAATTTAAGGGAATCCGTCTCACGGCGGACTGCGAAACGGTCGCGAATGTACTAACCGCGCGCGTGGAACAATGAATTTGCACTTTAGAATGTAAATGTTTCTCTCATGCGGATTAAGTGCGCCGTACGTGGGTATCTCATTAGGATGCTGCAGTAGACCGAATTTCATTAAACACGCCCAAAAACCTGCGTGTACTATGCAGAAGATTATCCGTAGCACGCACGAAACGAAACAAGAGCAATCATAATTTTATTTCATATATATAAAGCGCCTTTACAATAAATATTTTAACTTTTAAAGCTAAAGTTTTAATTGTATTCTATAAATTTTAGAAAAATCGTATCCACCTGTTTACCTTTCTGTCATTTTCTATATAATTCTACATGTTTATCCTTTTATTTATAAATAATAGTTAAATAAAGTTCATGTGTTTCTCTATATCGCTTCAACTTTATCGCGACAGATAAGTACAAAATCATCGAGTAATAAAACGCTATATTATTATGACAGGAAATAATACCTCGAACGTTTACACCTGTGCCTGAAAATGGTATCTAATTCATCCGTAATTACGCTGTCTCCTGAGAAATTGAACGCAACTGCGGTAATTGGCCCGTGGAGATTTCGCGAACAGTGCATTTCCGCACTCGCTCGAAAAATATTTTCCCGACAGGGATTGCGTCGCCACGTTACTATTTGTAACGATCGGACAGCGACGCGTTAAAATCGAGAAACCGATGTTCCGCAACGGTCAAACGGTACGGAGAAGTTACGGCCGCGCGAAATTGGCACGCTGCGCGGATCGCGCGCACGAAAAATTGGAAAAGCGGCAAACGGCGAGAAGATAGAACCAGGGACGTCTCGCGAGCTCCCCCGTCCTATTAGATCTGAAAATACTGCGGACATGTGCTGAATAAGAAACACGAGCACGGTTGAAATCTCTCGGGGAAATAAAGAAATTAAAGAAAAAAGAACGACTACGAATTGGATGAAATGTAAATGTGCCTCCCTCGTGCAATCAAAGCACTGATGAATCGATAAAAAAGTTGCATCGCATTGCATTGATAAAAATGTTTGCATTTTCAATTTCCTTTAATTTATGCTATAATCGTTTTCGTAATTTACGAGTTAAAATGTATGTAATTTTGCAATTATGTCTCACAGTGCTTCTACTCAATATAAGAAATTAAAAATATCAAACTTAAGAGAATTTACACATTCACTTTACAATAATATTGAAAAACTATGATATTGAAAAACTACTGAGTGTAATCGATAAAAGATAAATCCGGTTAAACGTGCAAAATGCGCGAATTGCAGAGTCATCAACAGGTTCTACGAGTCAGCCAAAAGTCATTGGCAGCACTCCAAAGGCGAGTTCACGAGAGACGTTGGTACACAGATGCTCGGAACGAGCGTTGTAAAGCGTTATATACTCTTATATAGGAAAAATCGGAAAAACGATCGAAGGAAACCTGTTCATCGATGCACTTGCATCCATGCAATGTTATAATGATTATCCTGTCTATGCTTGCTTTAAGTACGTCAAAAATAAAAGAGTATAAGAGCGAAAGCAACAAAGATCGGCAGATAGTTTTACGGCATGTATTTTTAAATCGAACGGATTTTATTACGTCGACATCTATTATCAATATTTACAAGCGCGCATCGATAAATATCGTTGGAGCGTGAGAGTTAGCAAATCAAAGTACCTTAATATCTATATCTAAAATGAAAAACTTCCGAACAGGTTTTTTGCAATAAATAATAAAAGTGAGACGCGATCGAGCGAATTATTACTTCTCGCTGCGCGAATATTATTTTTGCAATAGCGTTGGTCGGAGTTAATGAAACTTTCACAACAGTTCAGTACGATTCTGTCAAAGAAGCTCTTGCAACTTCAACAAACATTATGATCAATACTGCAATCGGACAGGTGATTTCAAGGTATATCGGCCAAGATGCCGTATCTTCAACAGGTTTCTATCAAATCCATCCAGATAGTATTCAAAGAGATTACATTACACCAAGACAAAAGATATGTCTGAATGGACAAGGAAATAAAAGAGAAATATCATAAATAATAATAGATATATATGCCAATATCTGGTTCTTTAATATTAAATATAACTATAATTTATTAAATTAGCTATATATATATATATATATATATATATATATATATATATATATATATTAAGTTATTTAAACTAAAAAATTATTTTATCTATTCATTTATAATTATTAGACTATAAAAACCTCATCATTGCAATAATTAAATGCAAAATGTCATGGAATTTCTCTCATTTTGACTTTAAACTTTTAAAGTTTAAACATTAGATATTTTTATAATTTAAACTCAAAGAAATTTGCTTTTCTTTTCACTGTTTATTGGAAATTAATCAAAGAATTGGTTTCATTATTCTTCTACAATTCGGTAATCTAAATTTACTTTCTAATTAAAAGCTGTTTGTATTCTAACAAAAATATTACTCTATATACCGGTATTGAAAACCGCAATTCTTTCATATAAGCCTTCAGTGACTGTAGTCGAAATAAAATGTAGCCCCGTAGCATATCTTATACATAATACTTGAAGAGAAAGGGTTAAACGTGCACATAATCCCCGAGGGTGTTTCTTGAAACGCACCGAGCCAGAGAAAGATCATCAACAGGTCGCCGTTGAATCGCGCAAAGGATCGCGTCCTTCCCTTTGCACTGACCTTGACGTGTGTTTCAACGAACGGTGTTTCGAAAGATAATCTTTCAATCGACCGTCGGCGAAAAATGGGAACACATTCCTACATCGATATAGTGCTTGACTTAAGAATAACAAACGCTATATCACTTGTAATTCCGGACGGTAAAGCCGCCGTGAAATTAATTTCCTTCCGAGAAAAAATGCGAAATCCATTATCTATATTGTATCGTGAATAATTCCATCCAGTTAATCTTCTAAATTATTTTTCATTTAAAAAATTTAATAAGCAAATTATTGACAAAAACTAATACATTTAGAAGTTTTAGTCTTCCACGCTCGATTGTTGTTTAAAAAATCAAGATCGCTGCAATCTCTGATGTTAAAAGAAGAAAGAATAAGAAATATATATAGTCTGTTATTTCAAAGTTTTATTCCTACCCTTGAATTCAGACTCCAATGAATTAAATTAAATTTTGTATAAATCCAATATACCCATGTATATTGAACTAGCGCTTTGAAAAAAATTTAATTCCGTTGATTGGAATTTATCTTTAGAGTTCCTATATATCGATAGATAACAATAATATTTAAAAATATCAGAACATTGGATATATTAAATAAATTCGTTCGAATCAAATAAATCACGGGGAAAATAAAAGTTAATGAAAGATAAAATCTATTTTCATGACAAATGCACTGTATAATGTAATGTACTCCTATCTCTTTCACGACCAGATGTTTGCGCGTTTTCTCTCATTTTCTCATCATTATAAAAGAGCGGCGAAATGTCATACGCGCAAGATTGGCATTCGTACACGGAATAAAGTAATCTATTTTCAGCAAGGCACAGCTTCCATTCATGCTTAATTCAATTTTCTAGATAATTTTCTAGAATTTATTATATATAAAAAAAAGAATTATATTATAATAAAAAACTTATAAACGCGTTATAAAAAACCAAGATCGCACATCGGTATATTTTTAATAATTTTCCTGACTATTTAATCTTTCCGAAAAATTTTATGACATCTGAACTTTGATATGAAATGTATATTTGACCGAAGACTGAATAAAATATTTCAGAAGACGTGAGCTAGCTTTCGGATTCATGAATCCACTTTTCTTAAAAAATATTTGATAAAATATTTATTTTTCACGTTCGTCTATTTTTAACAAATATTTGATTGTCTTATCATAGCTTTTTAAAGCTGCCAACATCTCAGTAACCATGATAAAAAAATCTTAAAATTTAACTTGAAGATTTTTATTACTCATTTATATTTTGTTAAACAATTTAATGTTTTTTTTTTTCAATAATTTGTCACATACAAATTATCACCATTTCGGCATCAAAACATTGACATTAAAAACGTCACTCTTCTCGAAATTTTCATTATTATTTGTGAAATTAAACAAATATGCAAGCAAAAGACTCACCCTATTAAAAACGCTGCGCCACAATGCTCCGAGCGGCTTTTGCAAGTTGATGCTCCCACTTGAAGAAAAACGACGATACCGGCAACGGCGAGGAAGACGAAGATGAAGACGAAGGACACCTTCCCGATCGCGGCCTGAAAAGCATAGCACTGTTCACGGACTTTTTTTCGTAATACACGTACACGGCTCTGTACACGAGAGTGCGGGCTGCCGCGCGCGGTTTCGCTCGTGGGGGTGTCGCGGTGCGACTGTAGCACAATCGCTACCCTCTCACGCTCTCACGGTCTCCATCCCTCCGGACCGTCCCCTCCCGCAACCCTCTCTATCTACCTGACCCCCTCTCTCTGTCTCTCTCTATCTCCCTCTTTCTCTCGCTCTGTCTGCTTATCTCATCCCCCGCTGTCTCACTCCTTCTCACCCTCTCAGCTCCTCTCTCACTATAATATCCCCACCACCGATGTGTCTAGCCACTCCTGGAGCGGCAAAGTGCCTTTTCGAAACGCACCTCTCGCGGCGGCACTTTCTCGCTAACGGAATCGACGCCTTCAGCTCGGAGAGAAGATCCGCGGAAATCACCGGCTGCATTGACTGCGCTGACTGCACTGACTGCTCTCTCACACGGGCCACCGATCTGCGGCCGGTCGGAAGTTCGAAAAGCTCGCGCATGATCGGCCGATCGGCCCGCGCATCTTGCACTTGCCGAGAAATCGCAGCGCGTCCCGTCGCTCGTCCTTATGCATCGCACGCATGCGAGTTTTTGACGCGACGGTATGCGGGAGAACTCCGGAGAATATCACGTGTTGCTAGCATGGGAATTCAACCAAATTCCAGATTCGTGAATCGTAGCGAATCACGGCGAATTGAAAAGAGAAAAGCATGATCACAAGAATCTGTACTATCAACTGTTTTTATCTTTATTTTTAGCCTCTTACTCTCGATTGTGTTTCGTGTAACTTTATTCTTTCAAAATTTTAAAAACAGATCTACATTATAAACTTCTGTAAAATTTGAAACACTTTATATGATAATTATTATGCAAATATCACGATTGTTTTCAATTTTTTTTAACTTGTGGACTTTTTTCTCTCATAAAATAAATAAATTATAGAGAACGAGACAAATAATATATAATTACTTAATAAAATAATATAATAATTGTTTTTCCAAGTATACTTTTTCTGCCACATACACATACTTGAGAAAAATAGAGAAATACAAGATAGCCTCCATTTCGCGGCCTTTACGACTTGAATTTTACGCAGCATACAGCTTGGTGCATTTGATAACATTATTCAGTCGCACGTGGCAGAAGAAACACTAAGTTTCGTGAAATTATTATTTCGGGAAGAGGCAACCACTAACAACTGTACATGCGCGCACGCATACGAAATATCTTACTACGGCAGGTGTTCGAGGCCGCCGTGTTTGTAACTTTCCCCTTCGAATTCCATTAACTTTACGCGAAAATTCCGGAAACGTTTCAGGAAAATTCTTCCAACGAAATAATTGCCGCTCCTCGCGATATCGCGGGGGAATCTCGGCCACGCGCCGGAAGCGTGCTTCGAGAGAAAAGGAGAAAGAAGGAAAGAGAAGGAGAACGAAAACGTATATTATTTTTCGTTACACTCGCCATCCACTATAATATGGTATACGCTGCATGGGCTCCATAACATATCACAATAAATACGAAAGTGCTTTCTAAGCTATAATGTACCTCCTCCCAATGATAAGAAAAGAAAAATTTATGGCACGACTATAATTCGTATCAAAATAGAAAAATATGTTCTATTTTGATCGAAATATAATAATAATAATAATTAATACAGATAAGATAAAATCTTGCGTTAAGCATTATTCAATTATTCATGTATTAAAACACGCGTATAAATCTTCGAAACACTTTCTTATTTCACAAATATCATATATTACTCTCGTTTATTTTACTCCGACATGTCTGTTTCAATCAATAAATTTACTTGGTTTAACAGTTACCGCATTAAAAGTGTCAGTGGTGAAAGAGAAAAGAGTGCCATAACCGCGCTTAATCCTGGACAACGAAACGGAACGCGAACGTCCGTCGCGGGCGTACCGGCTTTTCTCATTCGAGCGATTTTGACCGGCGCATTCACCGAGCAGATAAATCACGCGCCTCTTCGCCGAGAAGCTTCGCGCTCCGTGATGGATGGACGGTCGCGGATAAATGCAGACCTGTGTCATCGCGCGGGACGATAGGAGGAAGTTCGGCATTCGTCGACGGGAAACACGGTGAAACAGAAACGCGGGCAGCGCGGGAGTTGCGCCGTTCTCGCGGAACTTTAAGAGGACCGGGAGGAGGAAGGAAGAAAGCTCGTTAAAAGTTTGCAACTCATACCCTGCCTCCCCTCGACCCCCGTTGCGCCAATCTGGCCCAACGTTGGGTATCGCTGTGACATGGTAAAACGTTATAGGATAAACAAATGTTCTTAAATCTTCGCTTTCCCGTTTATTTATTTCTCTCAAGCGTTCACCATAGCGTGCCGTATAAAAATAATTAGTAATATTTTAGCTCAGAATTTCTGCGATTTAATCTGTCATAACTATATTTTGTGTGAATTTGACAAGGGAATTAAAAGATGAAGAATGTTAAGGATAGCTTTTTTAACTTCTCGCCAGCAAAGTAATATCATTTATTCTTAATTTAATATAACTCTTTCCTGTATACTATAAAACGAGAAGTCTTTCCTGTGCGCAGAGATAATACTATCTAATTATTAATTAATTTCTCTTTCAGGGAATATAATTTTCCATCTCTTGTTGAAACGTTAATTTTACCTCGGCACCGATTGTCGCCGTCGGCATTGAGTTTCAGTGCGACAAGTTTCCGTGTTACGCGGCAAACAAATATTTGTCTTAAATTCTCCGTTACGTTTATCTCCGTATGCATTATCGGGGGCGCATGTACGGGGTGTGCCTAATGCACCGCGTCTATCGCGGATAGAGCAGCTCGTTGCGCAGAATTATATTTGCGCCATAACGCGTGTGCGTTTAAAGTTTCGCAGGTAAACGGGATCGATCGGCGAACTTCCGACGATAACTATTGTAGACTGCGAATTTAATTAAATCGATTATTGCGAAAACGCCGCGCAATAAGACAACGTAAAGTAGAACGCATTGCAAAGTGATATTTAATTCGTATCGAATGAATATACACGCGCTTGCGATGTTTAAATGAAAACTGTTTTCAACTAATCATGTTAATCCTTTGAAAAATGTTCAACACAAAAAAATAACTTATTGGCAGAAATATGCGTATCAAGACTTCCTAAAATCTGCCTATTTGGCATTTTCTTATTGGGTCACTGATTTCAGTCACAAAAACAATTTTTATATCAATTTAAGTACCATATGTGTGCACGTCCTTTATCATGCTTACGCAATCCATCTCGAAGTTTATTAAATAGTCAGCAGACACATATTCGAAGGAGGGGAATTTCTGTCATCCGTTGCCGCTTCACGGATGTCTCGCTTCACGGTTTTTCTCTCTTTTTAATCTCGCCCGAGATTCACTGCTTCCACCAAACACTCCGGTATCTTTATATTAATATTTTATTATTGCATCCCGCTATTTCGATGGATACTGTATTGCTTCAGCTAGAGATGCGTGTCGAAAGGCGAACTGTTTGAATTTCCCCCAGAGAAATATACGTATAAAAGATTTATCACATACAAGCAAACGTCTCGCAATGGTTTAACAAATATCGCATAACATACTTTGGCTATTTTACCGAAAGATGCCATTCCGCTTTAATGGACAACTCTTTTACAGTTTTATTCACCATTGAAAAATATTTTTGAAAAAATTGTGTTCTCGCAGTTTAAACAAATTTTTATTAACGTGTATGCTACTTCAGATGTTATAATTCTAACACGTTCATTAAAGTTAAATTAGAAAATGAAATAAATTAAGACAATTACAAGCCAAACGTAGGAAAGTGCCTTGTAAAGTTGACTCTTCGAGTTACACCAATTTGCAGCAATTTGACGCTCCTTCACTGTACATTAAGTTCTCTTAATTCAGTGGAATATTTTTATTCTTTAAATCTTTTCATATTATTTATTTAGAAAAATAGTTTGACAACATAATTAAACAAAATCGTTCTCGCTCGAAATAGACACGCGTCGTTCTTTGTTTTAATTCGCATTTTGTCGCGTTTGATTTTAGTAACCGTGCAAAAACGATTAAAGTTGCGATCTTCATCTCGTAAAAAATGCGCATCTCATAAACGCCGGCAATACGACAGTTTCCTAATCAAAAAAGTACGGAGAGAAAATAAAAGAGCTTCCCTTTCGATATCCCACAGTCTTTTGTTTCAGCGAGATTTTCGGGAGTAAAAGCACTTCTCTCTCTCTCTCTCTCTCTCTCTTTCTATTCTTTCTCCCTTTTTCTGTGATGTCACACCGACATTCTTTTCCAAGGGACGCGGGTTCGATATTAGGAAATACCTCCTGCCAATTTCCCATGTTATATAAGGTAAGCGTGTGCCCCCCTACGAAGACCGAAAGCCTCCCTGACACACTCTTCCCGTGTGTGAAACGATTTTACTTCGAAAATTTTTATACACTCAGGTGTAAGAAGGATGTGAAAAAGAGCGATCTTGCAAAAATTACTTTTAGTGCAATATTTTTTTCGCTATTTTTCATCTGAATGAAGCTACATTGATAATAAAATAAAAAATCAATCTAGCGAGTGTAGCAAGATGGAAATTTTTCAAAAGTTATCGTATAAATCTCTATTGCCCTAAAAACATCCAGGTAAAGTTAAATTATTGAAACAATCCTTGTTTCGACACGCGCGCGATGCGGTTCGTTTCATAACTGGCCTATGCAAATGTTGCAAATAGTATTGGTCGAATTATGCAAGTTGCTGGAAACGCGGACGTTAGATCGCAGAAATAGTTCGCAAATTCGAGTTCGGTGAAACGGTCGTGCAGAATAATATATCGCAAACGCGCGACAGTAGAACAGTAACAGAGATTATTATAGTCATCTTCATATACGTGTGCGTATAAATAGGTGCAGCCAGTTGCTGGTAACTAGTTGATAAATGATAGTTCCATATACAAACATATCTACCAATTATTTCCGAACACTAATTGTGGTCAAACTAAAAATATATAATTCTATTATATCTTTTCTTACTTTTAGTATTTCATATCGATCATTATTATACACAGAGTAATATCCTCCGAATAAAATCTGAAACAATTTTTTCTCATCTAGATTTTAATTAAATATTGCATTTTTTTCGTATTTCATACAGTTTTTGCATTAAATATCAGATGCCTCAAATCAAGAATTAAAGTTCAAACCGAACATATATCAAATTTGAATAAAAATTAAGTAACATATACGCGGCTCGAGTAATGTTTATTATATTATTTATATATTATCCGTGAGATATTTTTTTCTGAGATATAAGTGATCATTTTTACGAACACTAACTGCACTATCGATTCCTATACAGCAAAACGTGTGCGAGTTACAGGAGATTTCGAGACACGTCCGGGAATCAATGTAGGCGACGTAGCCGTAGGATACATAGCTTGGTATAAAATAAAGGATCACCCCGGGCGCTACCTCGTCTATCGGTCGGCAATATCAGCGGGAATTGAAATAGTCGTGATATTTCTTTGAGAGGTAAGAGCAAGCGACGGTGGTGATGAGAGCGACGCGAGGAAATAATAAAAGGCGACGAATGGGGTTTGCGGTGCACGGCCGACGACGACGCCGCGGGAAAAATGGAGGCGTGTTGGGTAGCCCTCTCGTCGTAGCTCTACAATCAGATTTCTTAGCGCGCCGCTCCATCAGAGTGCCGATACTCGAACCCCTTTGTCGCGATTGGGGTAAAGACGGGCGCTATTGGACGACAATGACGACGCGGAGACAAAGGAAACGAGCGGCTTTCCGCGATGAGAAACGGATACCATCGAGATCGAACTAAAGAATATCTGCGACTGCGACTATTTTCGGAGGAAAAAGATACGATCATCTAAAAGTACGAAATAACTTTAATAAATTATGGCAAACCGAACCGTTGTTTATAATTTAACACTTTGTTAATAATTGTATTTCAAGTTAATTAATAAACATGTCATGTCTGACAATGTTCTGATTTGATTATAAAATATTATAACAAGTATTATAATTCGGTATGAAATTTGTCGTCTTTTTTAATTCGCGTACATTGAATATTGATAATTTTGATTTATTATTTTATTCTTTTTTAAGAATAATTTTTTATTTTCTTGTATTTGTTCTATTAAAAAAAGTTATATTTATATATAATATAAAAATTATACATTATATTTACATTTAACTTATTAATTTCATTTTTATTCAATTTGAACATTTTGTTGAAGTGCTTCTTCTTAATGGCTAACTGAGAAAAATGTTTCAGGGGGAAACATTGAGATAATATTGTGGTATGAAATGCGGGCCCGTGGCAAAAGTGGCCAATTAACGCGTAATACCTGTTCGAAAATCTTTACAACCTTCTGTAAACTGTGAGCAGTATCCTAGCAACAAGATGAAAACGGTTGAAATCAAAGAGGGATGCTTCGGCATCCGGGATCTCCTCGAAATATGAAACGGAGTAACCGAGCTTGGCGGTACGTATTCTGCGCATTTGCAATTACATTGAGTTCTGCATATTCATCGCACATGAATTTGAATTCAAGAATATGTACGGCGAAAGTGTTTTTGTGTTTGAAGTAAGCCTCTATCAGCCTAAAACGATTTCAGCGAATCTAATATTAAGCAATGGAAATGCCAAGAATGTCATAAAACTGAAACTCACACTGATACTTTTAACAAAATAAATTTAAAAGTATAAATAAAAATATACATATTAATCTTCATAATTATTAACTTTTCTATTTGTGAGTATATTTTCGGAATCTTTTTTCGTGTATTGATAACTTTGAGTAGTATCGACGTTGTATCGGCAAATATCGATAAATTTGTGTTGTTGTTAACAAATTTGATTAATGCCGTATTAAGTTTTTCGAAAATGGTCTCGCTTTCGTCGAAACCGCTACATACTTGCTATCAATCTTGCATACACCAATGCTATTTATCGAGTAAAGAGTAGATTCCTTTGTAAAACGCGTGCTTATCGAAGCCGCACAATAGTGCACAGGAGTCTGTAAACCAGGCCGCCCAGGGGTATCGAGAGACCGGGGGAAGTTTAATATTACCATCAGAACATCGTCTACAAGTCCTGCGGGGCAAGTTGCGGTCTGACGCTCGACACAGGAACTCTTGTCACAGGATTCAACTTCCGCGGGTTGGTCGGACGGCGCGAGTACGCGGACGCTCGGCAGAAACAAAAAAGAGGGAAGGAGTAGAAGAAAGAGATAGAGCAAAATGTGTGCGAAAACGCGGACGATATTTGCCGGCCGAGGTAATATGCCCAAAGAGAGAAGCCGCTTCTTTCACCGCAAAGCGTCATGTCCGGCAGGAGCGACTGTGTTTGCATAGTTGTTCTGTTTACATTCAACCCCGGTATTCCGCCCTGCGGGATTACGCGCGGATGGCGCGATGCCCTACGGGATAGAGAAAAGGGCGTCGACGTGTCGCACGACTGTTTTAACGTCTCACCTCGAGCAGGAATCACGGTAAGCATTCGATTTCTTCGCTGCTGCATGAATAAATTCTCAGTCAGTATCAAAAACGATCAACATCAAAAATATATGAAAACATATTCTTCAAATATTTCTTTTCGTTACAAAATTTATATGAAACTTTTGATGCGCCACTTTTGAGGTTCATATAATTCCACCTCAGATAGAGTACAAATTGATGGCAAAAACTTAGTACTTAGTTGTTTCTTTTTTCGTGTAAACTTTATCTTATCAGAACTTTAATCTGAGACATGGTTATGAAGATATTAAAAATTTTTAGCTACAAAGATATTTGTTGCAAACATAATCTGAACTAAACAGATAAAAAAGGACAGAATATTAATAATTGACACGATAAATTTAAAGACGGATATCTGAAAAACATACATTACATATTTTTCATACTATCAGTTAATTTAGAGTACTAATGCATGGAAAGTACATGGAAGATTCCTGCAAGCAAAAGTCTGATTAAAACGTAAATAGCTATCATCTCAAGAAACATGTTTTTGCTGGAAGTTTAATTAAAAAGAGAAAAAGACTATTTCAGTGGCGCAAGGATTAAAAGAAGGTTGTAGCAAGCGGGAATACTTTGCGGCAAAAAGCGCGGGCGAGAGCTTGTTAGATTTTGCGACATTTTTAGATTAAGTACGTCACCACCTCACGAACAGCGAAATGGAGATCGCACCGGGAAGTACAGTCCGGCTTTATTAATGGAATCGAAAGCCAGAATATATTTTATTGGCACATTAATTCAAAATTGTAAGATTTTCACGGTGTCCTAAATTAAACAGTCAAAGGATTTTATTAAACTAAATAATTTTGTGTTCATTAATATTTTATGTCATTGGAAGTCTGATAAATTAAATCAATTGTTTTTAAAAATTATATAATCAAATTATAAATATATAGTGTGTTAAGGAATATCTATTTTATTGCCCCAAAAAAATCTATCGTTTTCTTATATATATATATATATATCAATCGCTTTTATAGACACTTTTATTTTAAATTCAGATTAATCTTTCGCATTTCGCTCTTCATTCACGATAATATGAATCTACGCAGGACTCCGAGCGTAAAAGACGAATTTTCGTGCGCGTTGCTCAAAATGGACGTCACACACTAAGTATTCGAGTCGCGTTTGTAAAACAGGAGGACCGTGCTCGAGAATTAATGCCTATCGTTGCGTCGTTTACGCAGAAGAGCGTCATGCATTTTTCATCTCGCCGTGGAGATTTTCCTTACACGAGATTACTCCGGGGTTCACTCTCTTCACCGAACTTTCTACGGCGCGGCGGCTGTCTAGAGCACGTTAATTCAGTTCTCTCTGCACTTTATACGATAAAAGCTCCGTCGCGATATTCGCCTTGCACGAGGCAAGACGCGAACCGCTCCAGCTTTTTTCCCAGCGATCGTACGTGTTGCACACGCACGCATGCACGTAAGTTCGAAAAAAAGCCCCAGTTATATACCGAGTGTCTCAGAAATCATGCATTTTTTTCGAAATTACGTATATCCAGTGACAAATGAGAAAAAATTCCTGCTACATCAATAACACATAATCTTTAAATTAAAAGCAGAAGAAAATTAAAGAATTTTATCTAATATATTTTATCTTATATTAATAATTTTTAGAAATAAATGTAAATAACAATTAAATAACTATATTTTTCACTTAATTTTATATGGTTTGCTAATATATCAATTTAAAGTTTAGGCTAACAATAAAGTTAAATGCGCTATTTTTAGCACACTCTGTATATCTCATTTCTTTGTGTGGGTTTGTGATCATACTGCATTTTGCTTAAACCGCCGAATCCATAGCGATGAATCACGAGCGGATTATCGTACTTCCAGCGCGAATGAAACGAACATTTTAGATCGCAGAGGTTTTAAACGTCAAATTGGCGATTAATTCTCATTGATTTCATTTTTTGTTCGTACAAAAGCTCACATAGAGGAGATATTACTTAACGTGATTATGTGAAACTTTTTTTATGTCCAATATTGAAAAATTGCAAACTGTTGAAGAAAAATAGAAAGTAGAAAATTTGAAAGAAAAGATTAAGATCTCGGACAATGTTAAGAATAATGTAATATTCTAAAAATTATTGTTTTCCCTTTGTTTAGATGTTAAATAGTGGAAATGGAATTCATTGTACGCACATAGAATTTTCTACACGGTGTTACTATATTTGCTCACGTATGGCAGTACGGTATAGTACCGTACAAGAGTGCATGAGTACATGCTTACGGAGAAAACGATCCATCATGGTTGGCCGTACTATGATTAATGGGGAATATGAGAACGTAATGTAAATGGGATTCAACACTCGCTATTCTGTGGCGTGAAGAATATTTTGATTTAACATAATTTATAACCAACGGATATTATATTCCCGTAATGCGCAGAGCCATAAAAAAGGAAACGTCATTCCATAAACGCTATATGAGGGGGAGCTATGTAAGAATAGCTCAAGCATGTAAGTTTCAAAAAATGGTACTCTACTATAATATGAAATAAAATGTAAATATAAAAGTTTATCGCTGAGCAAATCCAATATCTGATATAAAAGTAATTCATCCGAAAATATTGTAATAAAAGTTTAAAGTGTGTAAATTAACATAAAATATTAATTAAATGCCAGGCAAATTAAGATATTGAATAAATATTTGTATTACCAATTTTCATAAAATTCGCCAAGTCTGAGATGAAAGGCTAAAATAATTGTGCTGCTCAAAAAATAAAGCTCAAAATGTTCAACCTATGCTGCCGCTCTGCGAGAGGAAAAAGATCTCCGGGTGGCTCGCAAAAGGTTAGTGTCGAGGAAAACGAGATGCATACACCGTCTTTTTTACGGTGAACAAGCATACGGACACGAGGAGTAGCATCGCGGGACCTATGACTGTAACGTAAAAGAAACACATTTTCGTGTGTATGCATTCTGTGACATTTGCAAGGAAGTACCTTATCCTTCGCCAAGCCAAACACATGTGTGGACTTTTGAACGATAGAATTCTCGCTTTTGCACTCACGAAACTGCGATAATAATAATCGGACAAATTCTAAAGAAGCTTCCATGCAGAAACTGCAAGTGGCAAACTGCATTTACTGTAATTTCGTGAATTTATTTGTTTTGTAACTCAACGCCATGGTTAAGTAATGCTACCAAAATTAAGACACCCTCAAATCAAAAATTCGTAACTAAGAAATGCGACGGTGATTCGCTCGAAGAATACATGCAGCACCTTGAAAAGATAATCCCGGAGAAAATCAACGGTATCGAGCGAGTTTTTGCCAACTTTCGCGCATTTAGCCGTCGATGTAAGGGAGAAAGATTTCTCTCGGGAGTTCCTCTCGTATTTCTCTCCGTGCGAGACTGTATTGTTTCGTCCGAGTCCCGCGAGCCAAAGCGTGCTTGCACGCTTTTTGATCCGCGTCCGACGAAACTATCCAACTAAATTCAAAACTGGGGTGCGAACTTTATTGGGCGGAATAGTAGAAACGGCCGGAAGATTACTTCCGTGGGCGCGCGCGAGGCCGTTGAAACTTCCAAGAGAGGTGGTTAACTAAGTTCCCGAGAAATGGACTTCAGATAGTTTTATGTCCTCCACCTTACTTGCCTACATCTGGACGTAATGGCGATCGGCCCCACGTCTCCTATTTTCGACGATCGCACGGTCATAACCGCGAAAATCGGTCTCATTACCGCGTCGATTGGAAAAGATAATCGGCGAGAACAAGCGGAGAGGCTTTGGCCAGAGGATAGCATATTAGCTCGCAGATGTTACTAGTAATTTTCTCGAATTTGACTTTTGCTCGGCATAATAAAATGTACCTGAATGAGGAATTATGTGATTCGTTAACATTCTCTCTACATACTTTTATAACATAAAGTAATTTAAAATAATTAAAATATTTTGATACAGATACGATAGATTATTAGAAGATATCAGAATTAGTAGTAAATATCTTGCAAAATGTTGATTACATTATTATTGTAATGATTAAGTTAATATTGAGATTAATCATTTATATTTGATCAACTGTAAATTTTTTTATATAGTTTCCTTTCATCTGGTTCTTTTGACATTTTCTAATTTTTACTCTACTTCAGACTCCCTTAAAAACAAGATAAGAGTTATCTCGACTTCGTGATCTGAAGGAAGGTCAAAACAGAGATCTTCGAAGGGGAAAGAAATATCTAGTTCTCGTTTGCACCATGAAAGAAACGACTCGAGATTGATCGGCAGTATCGAAGTTGCCCTCGTTTGATCTCCCTTCGCAACTTTATGGGTATCAATCGCCGTATGTCTCTCGCGTTCCTTTCGAAACTCCCTTTGCCGTGACCTAGTGTTTCCGACTAAGACATTGACTTCGCCTGCTCTTCTCTCTAACGTGCAAGTGCGAATTTTGCGTTTTATCCGAATATGCTTCGAAATTCATCGATCGAACACATTGCACGCAGACTCGCCATTGCCCGGGAAATGCTACCTCCGGGGAAATTTCTGTATTCCTCATTGCACGCGAGAAGACCTTCCAAAAGCTTTATTGAAAGCTGCGAACCCATCCTGCCGCTAACCTCCCACTGGCTGCCAATGCGCTCTTCATCTCGCGGATCGATGCTCGAAATTTCGAACCCGTCCGGTACCAAATTTCCGCCGAGGCTTCTATCGCGAAGTCTCGACGGAAAAAGTACATGTTTTAATACTTATATTTTTCTTTTAATTATAAAAACTGAAAAAATAATGATCCAATAATTAAAATGATAATTGAAAGTTATGATAATCAATAGATTAAATATGCAAACAAGAGAGATGTAAATTTTGTGTATTATATATTGGTGATAATATATAAAAAACTACAAAATATATTAAAATTATTTTACTTTTGCTCTTCATTCAAACAAAGAATTCAAATTCTTTAAATGTTTAGTGCATTTAAATGACGGAAAAAATAACTTAGAAATAAGAATTGACTTTATCCTTAAAACTTATGAGTTAAATACTGAAAGTTTTAAATCTAATTAAACATTTGATAATTGAAAGAAGACGCTTAAGAAGTTTTATCAATGTTAATTAATAACGTATATTATTAACTTAATTCATATTGTTTCCTTTGTAAAAAAACAAAAGCTACCTTTTTGAAGCTGGCAATTACCTATGTTACATCGTTTAATAAATTGCGCGAGTATCTATCAGCATGTTTGATCACTTCATACACAAAAAAATGGCAAAAACAAAAATTTTTTAAAATGTAAAAAGGGGGAAAGAGTAAAAGTAAGCGCAAGTAGAAAAATCGCATAGACAAGACACGCATCAAAGAAGAAATAAAGAGACGAGACTGCGAGATAGATAATGGAGGATTGCAGAGTCCTTTATCTGTTTCTACTCAGGAAATTAAAAAGGACCACTGACACCGCGCTGATTCCGATACCAACAGATCGTATATGTACCTCATGAAGAGGAAGAGAAGAAGCGAAGGGATGGATAGATAGATAGATAGATATATGAGCAACAGAGAAAGGGAAGAGGAAAAGAAAGAGAGAGGTACGCAGGGAAATATATCTCCGCGATCCGCGGGCGCTATTTGTAGCCCCGTTGTCAAAGGACGAAGCGTTTGCGCAAACAGCTGCGAGCTAACTGCTTATATTGGCCTTCCTTTCTACTCCGTACCCACCTCGCTTTGCTTCGCCTCGCCCTACCATTGCCATCGTATGTCTATCTTTGTCCGTCTGTATCCACATCTGCGTTTTTCCCTGCACCTCCGTATTCCTCACATTCCCTGCGCAGGAATTGAGGAGATTTCGCTCGCGATTTAAAACAGCGCGAAAAAATCGCAGAATCCGCATCAGACGTCGAGTGTACGCATACATATAGCGTTTGTACATCGCAGGAATTTGATTACGCTCGGTGGTTTTAATTTCGGCCCACTCGATGGAACGTAAGACCGATAGCGATTCGCTTTGTGGCTCCTCTCGCGATTGTTGCAATAACGCTATCGCAACAAAAAGTAATATATGGTTTTTGGTGTACTTCTGAACGAGACTGCTGATTTGCACAGTGTTCAGTAAAAAAAAAAAACAAGAGTAGATTTCTTTGCTTCTCCTCTAAAAAATCATTAAAACAATCGGACGTAGTTAACATTTAAGCTAGCTAGATGAACATTCAACAGATTTTAAACTTTTCACAATATATATTTTGATGAAATATATGTGTCATATATATTTTTATATATCTTTGAAAATTTTGTAGAGATACAAGCCAATAAAAACTATAGCGCTTTTTTATAGACAACATTATTATATCGAAATACTTATTATCTTTGTATTCCAAACTACCAATGCCGCTAACTACTATATATATTTTATTCAAGGGAAAAAAAGTATCTGTAAGCCGACAGTGCTAAGCGGTAACAAGCACATGGTAACCATACGAGATGGCAGCCGACGCAAATCCACATTCTCTGGGCGGCGCGATAAACTTGCCGTAGGAAAACTCGCGGAACAGCCGAGGAGAATACTTCCGGTGCCCTCGCTCCGTAGCGCGCACCGACGTGGATTGCATTTCCCCAGAATACATCGCCTCCCGCACGACAAGCACCGTTCTATGCACCCGCGAATATAGCTACACGATTTTCTCGAGTTTATTCCCGACCGCCCGACGAGAGTTCCGATCGACTTCGTTTTAAGTAGCTTTCCGAATACAAAACGCGCGGTCCACGGAATGCGCCATGATTTTTTTCAAGTGGAGTACAATACGTTTTTGTTGTGAATAAGAAAAATTGCTAGACTGCAGTCATAAAATTGATGGGGAAAAATTTTATTTTATCGCCGAAATACTCGCGCTATAGTAACCGTCTTTCGCAGACGGAAGTTCTCGTTCAGACCGTTTGGCAGCTCGGCGCGATGGAATGGCACGCAAAATCAGTTCGCTTTCGACGGACAATTGCGGCCGGCGCGGCGTGAACGCTGCGCGGTGCGAGCGCACGGCGGTGTACACTCGATAGCCGACCGACGGATGAATTAGACTCGACGGTGGGCAGAGATTGAATTACCGGCGCATGTTTGCGCGATATTGTGTGTCACCCCGCGCGCTTGCAATCAATATGCCGGCATTGAACTTTCAATTAGTGTCACTTAACTCGGCAAACACAGCCGCTCCCGTTCCGGTCGTGTAGAACGAGACGCATCTTCTTCGGTTTTCTCGCGCATAACGCCTCTATCTTTCGTGTGTTTAGCTTTCTATATCGCCTGAGCAAATGTTGCCTAAAAAAGAGACAACCTCGCCATCGGGCTTTCTGAGTGTTTCACCGAACTTGACGGAGATTGCGAACAAGCACTGACCACTCTCGATTTCGTTTCATGCAGAAAAGATAATAAAAAATAATACACAACTTGACGATAATTATACGATAAAACTTATTTTACTGACAAGGATACAATAAAAATAAATCAGATTTCACGAAAATAATGTATCTCTGTAACGTGTTTCCTCTTTGTTACCTTTCTTCTCAAACATAAAAAAAATAATAGAAACAATATAACTATTACTTAATTCGCAATACTACAAAAGACATTGACATGTTCTTGCTGATAGATTTAATATTACCATTCATTTTAATAATATTTCAATATTGTTTTTTCGTGATGCAATCTTTTAGTGATAGTCCTTTTTTTTAAATATGACTTGATGCTACACTAAATTTGTACCGTTTGATACAGTGCGTTACAAGATAAAGCCACGGCCAATATTCCCACGTGGTACAATCGTCAAGCAAACTATTTGCTCGGTTACGGTCTACTATCCGGAACACAGAAGCTCTATTCAATTACGGCGGCGTAGCAGACATCCGATAAGCATCGATTTCGCGACTAAGGGCGCCTCCACGTGCCAAGGAAAGCTAACGCAACCTCCTCTAATCTCCCGCACGACTTGCGACCCTCAGCAAGGGGCTACCTTCTGCCTATAGGGATCACAATCTTAAGCACCCTGCCGGCACGGGAGAGTGCCTTCGGAAATCTTACCGTAAGGGTCCGAGTAATCCGAACGTGTTCGGAAGTAATCACGAGCCACGTGATCCCATTTAGCGATGTTTCGATGTAATGCCTCTTATAACTCAACGATGAATCTCATCCAACTTTCCCGCTATGGAGATTATTTTTCGTTATATAGCGTAAATCTGTTATGTACGACAATAGTAGGATTATGATATCTTTGTCAAAATACTTCACCGAAAAAAAATGTTTTAATAAAGAAATGATAAAAAAATAATTTAAGAATTTAGTTTAATACTAAAAATTAAGATTTCTTACGTATTCTTTTCTTTATTATATTTTTTTCGTCAAAAAAGTTATATTTGCAAATGCATATTCTCGTTCAGATATGCAAGCAAGCATGTTTTGACGAATGTTAGCTCTTGAATACGCGTGCGTTTGTGCACATTTCCATAATTAGATATTCGACGGAAACAATTGTGTCGTCAGTATCGACATCTTTTGCAATGCATATTAATGCATTGCGAAAGGCGTCGATACTGACGACACAATTGTTTCTGATTAATACCAGACTTGCTGAGACAATATATTTGATAAACATCTGCTCTAACGCTATCAACGTTGCCATATTATTGACGTTATAATATCAACTTCTTGTTTCGCCTGTGTAAAAGCAACGTGTATAGATTAGCTTAATCATCTTCTTGGAGAAGACTGGCAAGTCCACGAACTCTGATATATTTTCTTCTTGATATTATAAAGTTTTAAGATTAAGTTTGTAAATCTTTGATTTCCAAGATTTTACTATTTCGAAGTTCTAGAATTCTGAGATATTTGCATTTGGAAATCTGCGAACTGTTAAATCCCTAGATTCCCAGATCGCCTAGATTGATTCCTGTCTATTCTATTCTGTAGCTGCCTGCGTATACGCGTTATTCCGCAGCGAATAAACTTCGAGGAGTTGCCGAACCCTGGTCGGATTATCGAGAGACGTCTTAATCATGCGGTGAATAGTTTGCATAGTTAAGAAGTTGCCCCGGAGGACCTAGAATTTAAACACTACGCCTTAATTAGCGAACTGGTCCTGCTTCTCTGCGAGCATCTCTGCGTCGTTAATGAAAACAATGTTGCAGCTGTATGTACTAGTGATGCGCCGACTATAGTAAATCGGTAAACCGACATGCATTTTTTACCCTTACCAGACATTCTGATCTATTTTTACCTAACAAAATGGAATTTATAATGTGTCGCTTTATCTTGTTTTTCGATTTTCATCGTAAGTAATACATGCGCTACAAGCAAGGTAAACAAAATAATGCTTGTAAACTCAAAATAAAATTGGACAGTTATAAAAAATAAAAACTTTTACTATTTTATCTAACGTGAGTGAGTTTTTAATTAAAAAATCGCTTTATTTTAAGTTAAAAATACTAAAAATTGTTATGCTTCAAATATTTATCGAGAAATATATTCATTTCTATGTAATTTTGTAATAATAATAATAATAATAATAATAATCAATAATACCTATTAACATGTTGAAATAGACAATTTCACTATCTAATTAAACTCGACAATTAATTTAATCAAGCAAATTATAACACATTTTCTATGCTAGAAATTAATACGTAAAATACTATCAATTTTCTCTCCTCAAAAAACAACTTTTACCACAGTTTTAATTTTTTTTTATTTTATAATTACCTAGGTATTTAATAATTTTGTTTCTTTCAATTTATTGTTCTTATTCGCTTAAATGTGTGATATTACGTAATATGTTAATCTCATTATAGAGACCTAATGAGAGGACGCGTGGCGATTAAGCTAGCCTAGGCCATTAACCATAACACACGCACTCGTGTCCGATAATCTTCAAGCTGCCCGGTCATATGCGCGAAACCGTCAGGATCCGCGCCGTCAGAAGTGCCAACCGCAGTGGGTCCTGTCGCCTTGGTAATTAGTGGAATAGCATTCGAGTGCAAGTTACGACTCGCGGAGAGTGTTGTGGACTGACCGTGGGGTCCGGCCTAATCGATATCCGATCACTCGAGCAATACGTCAAGTACATCCCGCGCGCGTTTGTCCCCCCGTTTGTACACAGAACTCCTCCCCCCCCCCCCCTCAACTGTGTACGTATATAATATGCATTCCACTCCTGGTATTTATGCACAACGCTAATGCGCATCTGGTGTAAGTGCGTGCATTGGGTGGTTCGAAAACATCCGAAAGCGTATTAGCGTTACGGCAAATTAACGCAAAATCGTGAATTGTGCAAAAAGTTATCACAAGTCAATTACGAAATACTTGTATACAGAGTTTTAGATCATGGAACATTTTAATACCCTTGTGTTTGAATTAATAAATTTTTTTCTCGACAACTATTGATTTTTAAAGAGTTTTCAAAGAATTTTTTCAAGCACTTTCCGTCAGAAGATTGAAAAGTCGCGTTACGTCTGACAGATGATATTTGATCAATGAGTGATTGAGCGCATCGGCGTCCAATTCAACTTGGTAACTAGAGTATTCGAGTTTCGATAAGATAGCGTATCGATTGGTCAGCGATTCAGTCTCCGAACCATAAAAGCGATCGGTTACGAGATGTAGATTTCATAACGCGAGGTCGAGGAACATCCCTAAGGCTAAAATTTATAGATAACTCGCTGATCCATTTGGAAACTTTGATCTTTGATAATCTTTGATCGCGCCTTCAAGCGTATAGTTAGCCACAAATTTGTCGGAAGTTCGCAAAGATCGTGATCCGATAAACAATAACAGAATATCGACAAAATATGATCAAAACACCCGGTATGTGGGCGTATATATTTAATCGGAACGGTACGCTCCACCGCGCCGCCGCGCCTCGGCATCGCAAACGGGGATTCAATAATTAAGTTCACCATTAATCGTGGCGGTCACACAGCTGGCCTCACACGATCTGCAGCCGCGACCACCTTGACGAGGTAATCGATTAAACTTATTCGCGATAAGAGACTGATTCCGCGATTTTTCTCGACATTTTTAGTGACTGCTCTCATTCCCGACATAAACTTTCTGAAACGTTTTATCGCGAGTGAAAGTTTTATCGCTTCTCTGTAGACAATAACAATTGGCGAAAGATATTTTAACAAGTATATATGTAAACCTTTTTTATATGCAGTTTTTATGTTTAATTTATATTAATTAATACTTTTCTGTTCTTGTAGCAACACAAATAATATAAATAATGGCACAAACTGAAAACTCTTTCACTTTTTATTTTATTAATTCTTGGAGATATTGCTTCGCAGACGTTAAATTAAAAAAAGGGCTTGAATTCTGTGATTTTTCTCTATACCGATTTCTTCAGTGACCTTCTTCGTTCCTGACGTGGACTTGACAATTTCGACGAGCGACAGATGTGTCGCGCGTTTCTTGTGTACAGCGAATGAAGTATAAAAAGTCGAACTCGGGTCGGATGACCACTAAAATCGCACGCGAAGAGGATGACGACCGGAACGAACGATATCATAAAAGATCTGGGAAGAGATTACGGTTGATACGATATTCTGATAAAGCGAGGGACTTTTATCCCTCAAATAATGTTGGTTAAATCAAAGAAACTAACTTGCTTGAGAAAATCCAATAAAGATGTCAATCGCGTAATATCGATGTGTAAAATTTGCGTCGTTAAAATAATCGTTCACTTCACGTTTATCACAGTCCTATTACAGCCTTTTTTCTTTAATATCTTCCAATAGAAAGTGATTTATCGTCCTCTCAGAGCACCGGCCTAACAGAGATATCCGATCCAGAAGTGAATGGAAGAGATGAACGAAAGCGTGAAATAATAACCTTTTGAAACGGTGCCTAGGGTGCGATTTCACGCTCTTTCCAGGCGCTAATTGGATCTAACAAATAAGTCCGAACGAAAGTGCTGACTTGTCAGGATAAATGTATTTGTCTCGGAATGTATGAAATCCACAAATATCGCGGCATTTACTTACTTCACTCGGGAATTTCTTACGTTCGGAAGACTTAATGGAAGAGGCGCTGTTAAAGTTCAAAAGTTTAAGATTTCTTACGAAGAATGCATAATAGTTATAGATCTAACTTGCCTCGAGAGACTTATCCCGAACTATTCCAACTGCTAAAGCTCCTAACATTTCTCCTCTTAAATGATAAAGCTGACTAAATAATAATAGTAGTACTTGTAACATATAAAATAATAAAATCGAGTAAATTAATAATAACATATAATTAGTGATAAAAATGTTTTTTTGATCAATATTATTTGTAGATATTTAAAAGAATAAGTTTAAAGTAATGTCAAAATTCGATTTTCTAAATCTGATGTACTCTAAGTGCACGTAAACTTCGCGTAACAACTTCCAGCAAGAAAATATATCCAAGAACTAAAATGCGGAATCCTGTTGAGGATGAAATCTTTTTCGTTCTAAAGTGACAAGTATATCTCCAAGTTTGCTTATTTCTCTCAAGTTCTTACGCACAACCCTTGAGTTACAGTTTCGTTGAATCGACAAAGTGATTCAAGAAAGTCACGTTTGAGAGGCTCTCCAAAAAGAAAACTCAAGACTGTCATCTTCGAAAATACCACCTCGCGTAATCTCTGACTTCACTTTCAATTTTTACGATCGTCGAAACGTGTCGCAGTTTATGCAAGATAATTTATCGAAAACAATGTAATCAGAAAAAAGAAAATACATTGATATGTAACTTTGAGAATTTCTTAGTGATGTAATTATATGAAAGAATATTTAACATCATAAACGACTTCCAAAGATATAACTCTAATTAATAAATTATGATTATGAAAAATGATTAAAAATTGATAACAAACATTTCTCTGTAATCTTCTAATTAAAATAATAAAAGATTATGTAGTTTTGGCGTTATTAACGTATTTCCGAAAATTTTAGTGAAAAAAAACCGATTACACTGCCGAAGTGAGATTCAACACGGTTGTTGACCCTTCGTTTTTCACTTTCACCACCGTTTCGCATTCCTGAAGGTCTTCAGCGAGAGAACTCGATTCGCCACGGCATCACTCGAGCGGAAGCCTCGCGAAGTTAAAAATTGTCTTCCTCGTGTGCCGATGAAGTGTGAGTTTCGTGCACGGCTCAGCGGCAGTGCGCTAAAGGTGGCCCGTAAATTGGATCTATCAGCGCGTTCGGATGGTGCTATATCATGCTGGAAGCAGCGGACAGAGAGAAGGAGCACCACCATCTTTCAACGTCAGCGCAGAGCCTAGTCGACCACCCACCCGCATGCGACTCCGCGCACGGAACACAACACAACACGACCCTCCTAACCCCCTCTCGCGTCGAGATTGTCGAGAATAGCCAATCCGACCTTTTTATGATTCTCTCTGGTCGACCGAAGCTCGTTCGCTAATTAGACGCGCCTCGAATCGATGTAATTAAGCGTAATTAATGCTTTTCTCCTTATACAAATTTTCATTCGGTAATTTCGCAACAATATATTTTTAACATATAATATAAAATATTTATATTGTAGAGAGATAATATATTAAAGTGTTATTATATAATTCTAGCAAAAATTATATTCAAAGAACGAAATAATTCAAAAATTTACATCCGAGAATGTAAAAAGCACAGCAATCATGTTTATAGCATAATTAAGTCATTTAACGCTTAGTTATTTCACATAAACGGATATCGAGATCATTAAATCCGTTGCTGCTCAATTATCGATAAACGCTCAATCTGCTTTAATTAATTCTTCCCGCAATAATATTTTCCGACATCATAATAAAGTAATAACTAAATTGCTCATATAAAAGAGTGAGGAAAAATGCAATGCGGAAATACAAATAAATTTTGCTACTTATATAGTCTGTGACTTCCAATTCTCGCATTAAGTGAGAACGTTTTAATGTAGAATTCTTTCTCACAATCAGCTGATTTTTTCTTAGCTAATAATAACAAAAGAATTTAACTCTACAATCACGATGCGTGCAACAATTATGCAGCTGCAACGCTAGAATATCTTTGAATGTGAAAACGTTTTTGCCCACCGGGAGACTAAATAATTAATCGCGCAAATCAGATCGTAGGATTATTAATCGCCGCGCCGAATTCGCCTGGGTTGCAGAAGCGCAATCCGTATCGCAATCGTGCACTAATTTACTCAACTGCCCAGGACGATACATCGTCGATCTTCCGAACGTCCGTTGCCACGTGCAGTCTTTTTGTCATCTCTCATTGAATTATACGTCAGGATGCAAATAATAAGCTCGCGCGATATGTACTTAAGATATTTAAGATAATACTAATGAATATTCTCGATGCTGACATTCGCATTTCTTGCTGAAAATCGTTAATGCAAAAATATGTCGCCTACATAATTCAATGTCACACATCCTTTTCTATGTCGTATTTTCTTTTTAAATTGATGAAATTTATCACGCGCAAAAAGCTAATTTTTTTTATTATAATTATCTCTCTCGTCTTACAAAGCATATTATAAAAGCAAATTCGATATTCGCAACAAATTGTTTTATAAAATTCTACTTGGTCAGTTAGTGCCGTTTATCAAAGTGAAAAAGTGTGTTTCTTCAAATTGTTCGCCAAATAATGCTAAATATACGAATCAGACGTATTAAAAATTTTTCTCTCGTGGCGAGTATGGCGCGAACGAATGAAATTCCCGATTGAACAGTCGAGTCGTACACGCGATCCGATCCGATTGTGGCGATTAATTGTTCTTTGGTCGATCGACGGACCGCGGCGTCGGGGAGGCTTCGACGCCGATCCTCGAGTGCATCTCTCCAGAGCCAATCAGCCGCCGAGAGTCTCCGGACGTTGAGTAGCGCAGCGCACGCTCGCGCAACGTGAGGGCACTCGAGAGAAATTGGAACGCATCCCAAAGTATATATACGTAGGCACCCGTTGCTGCGAGGAAACAGCTCGACACTCTCGAGACGGATCGTCCGCTTTGAACCCCGATGTTACCGCAACGCGGCTCCCTAAGACGGACGATCGTTTATGGGCAGCCCGATACTCTATCAGTCTTTCGCAAAAGTGACGCGAAGGAAACGATCCTGGCAATTTTATTCGTATTGTTGAAGCCACAATGTGTTAAACGTATAACTTTGGTTCGTTGATTATTTTCATAAGTTGATTTATTCGAATATACTTTGCACTCTCAACCAACGTTGTATTATGGCAGTAGCTTGTTCAAGCATCACGCGAATGTCGATTATTTATAATCTCAGGAAAGATTAATGCATATCGGTGATGATGACTTCGCAAACATGCGAAAAGAGAGAATGCATCGCGCGCTCATAGAAGCCACGTATAAAACTTCATAAATCACTTGCGCGAATCTCAATGTCAAGCGCAACGGAGTACACACGTCGCTTTATCGAGAAACGAAGAATTCCGAGTGAAGAGTCTACAGATACGGATACGTGACATAATATAGATACGCGGTCGCGCAATGTCGTCATTGAGGACCGCACTTCGGCGGAGAGGCCAAAGCCACCGCTTCCAGGTGGTTTAGCAGTCAAGGACGACTTTGGGCGTCCAACGATCCCATTTATCAGCATCGACGGTCCTGCCGGAATCCGGGATGCTTGATCTCAGGAGGTCGCCGGAATGACGCTGCCATCTCGACAGGATCAACGTACTCTACGAACGTGGGGCAAAGAGGAGATGAAGGGAAAGAGATTCAACTGTCACGTTGAAGAAAAGGTCAGCACGGAGGACGAAGAAAAGAAAGAGAACAGACTTTATCTAATTTAAGAAAAGCAAAAAGAGAGCAAAAACAGAATAAAGGAAAAACTAAATTAATAAATAAAATCAAGAAATTCATGAAAAGGTGATTTAAGTAATATCAAAAAATAATCGATCGAACAACCGTAAATATTAGAAGAAAAATCGGAAGAAAAATACTGTTCAATTTGCACAAGTAAAATAAAAAAAAAGATAGATTTAAGAGTTTATGTCGGTAAGAAATACAAGCAGATACAAATGATTCCCAGTTAATCTCTTAAGAGATAGCGTACAGGTCGCATCGAATAGCGAAGAAAAAGTGAGAAAAACGACGGCGGCGCACGCAACACGAGTTTCACGTCGCCAGTCGAGGGTTAAGCGGCCGCAGGCAGGACTGGTAAGTCTCTGCATCCTACTAATCCTACATTGGCGAGGCAATTAACTACGAGCGCGGGCACAGGAATCTCCCGGTTCAAACGCCCGGTTGGTCCACATTCCTCCCCGTCCTCCCGCTTCATCCCGTTCTCGCGACGATGTCGACGACGCGACGTTGACGGCGCGATACCGGCGCTCCGCAGTCGCATGTAATATCGCGGGAGGTTGCTTAGCGAGAGAACTGCGTCTGCGAGAGATCACAATATCCTTCCATTCGCCCCCGGGATAGTAGCATCCGGCTGCCGCCACTTTGCCTTCTGCAGCGACCGGAAAGATAATCAAACTTCTTACCGAGTACGCGAGTGTGTTGGCGCGCGCGACGAGGCAGCCTCCTCGTTTCCTTTCCCGGCTTTCCGGGATTTCCCTTCCCGTCCCTCGTCCTTCTCTCTTTCTGTCTCTTCCACTCTCCCCGGCGCGTCCATTTCCCCCGTTCTTCTATCCGATATAGCCCAACCTCCGCGAATCTCGACTTAGTTATCTGTAACTAAGCTAATCTCAGCCAAAGAGTCGACCTAGCTCGGCAACGCAACCCTCTCCCCTACTGCCGCTCCAGCACTCGCTTAAACACGAGTCCGACCGATCCCGCCAAAGCCCTTAGACTCCCTGCACTAATCCGATCCCTCCGAGGAGGCTGTATATGTACGCGGATCGGCGCTCTCGAGTGCCCTCTCTCTCTCTCTCTCTCTCTCTCTTTCTCTCTTTCTTTCTGGCTCTTCAAGACCGACAACTATCGACAGCGAAACCCGTGATTTTCGTGGACGAGTTAACGGTCGACCACTGCTTTTATTAGCGATCCCGACTGCCGAATTCATCGACCGCTGCTCTCCCTCCCGAATGTGCCGTTGCCTAATCTTCTCCACCTCCGTTACGAGCTCTTCAGAAACCTACAAACCCGGGAGTTTTCGGAAATTGTTACGATCGCGATACAATTTGGAGACTTTCTCGAAGATCCCCTTTTATTCGAAATAAAAAGACTGTAAAAGAATTATTTTTAGGGTGGAAAGACAGTCAAGGACAATCTTTTCACGGCTCAATAACACCTTAAATCCATGAATTATTCTATTTATCAATTGAGTGAAAGTTAAACAATAGACAGAAATAGGAGTATATTTGAAACTATTTTTCTGTTTTCAAGACGTCGCACTTCTTTCAACAAGGAAATTGGAAACTAGTTTAACACAGCAACTGCTTCTAAGCCGGCATATTTCGCGATCCATCATTATACCAATAATCCGATATTCCTCAGATAAAGCGAAGCAGCAGAGCCGTGTAATCCGCCTTAAACGAGGGTGCGATATTAAGAATCATTAGAGGAGCCGACGCTCCGGAACAAATGCTCTTTGACGAGTTACGCTCGAAGGTAAATGAAGGAACGTTCAGTTCCCAACGAGTATCAGAATCAGGGGAGAAAAGAAGAAGAGCCGAGGGGATCGGTTGAGGCGATTGCGAAGATTGAAAAGACTTGATTGGTGAATACGGATCGCTATCTCTCAGAAAACAAAATCCTCATAAAATCTCAGATTCTCTTACAGCGCGCGCTGTAGTTCCCGGAAAAACGTTCGAATTGCAAATCGAACGAGCAGCGATAATGCCGTAATAACGATCGTATCGAGATTGCCGAACTGTAACGCGCAAATGCGACATCTAATCGCTACGTTAATTATAAATGTACCGAATGTTACGTGCTCGCCGATTTGGTGAACTTGTCAGCCGCATGTGTAACCCACCGTGCCGTTCAGCAATTCGTTATATCGATCGATTTCACACCAAAGTTGCAATCAGTATGTATGTAACATCTTTTTTCGATAAAAAAAAAACCAATTTCCGAAAAAAATTATTTGATAAAAATATTCGCGACGATTAGCAAATAAAATATTTCGAAACCGATTAAAGACTGTAAATTTATTGCAAACTTGATTATCAATTTAATCAATTTTTTTAATTTCTGAAGAATTTTCTTACTTTTTTTATTACTTTTTATTAAAGTATCGGCGGTGTGTGTGGTTACTACACGGAATAATTTCAAAATCTTCATTAAATTCTTGGCACTGTATGAAAAGATATATCGATGAATGACGGTATAAAGCCATTCTTCACGGTTTACGAGAAAATGTAGTCCATCTCGCGCAATCCGCTAATTATATCGTATATCTCGCAAATCTCGCGGCGCATGTAGTACATTTAAAACCATCTCTGACAATTTTACCTGCATTAAGCGGGCTCTGCATAATTAAAGCACATGGTTTTAACTTCGATGCACGTCGTCATCGATATCGGCCGACCAGACTTGTAGCGTGTAAGTGTTCGCCGTGAAATATAACGGCGTAATGGACGTCGCGGCGCACATTTCTACCGTAGAGTATTGAACGTAATCCAGCGGGATTGTCCGTGTGACTCGTAATGCATACTTAAATACATTTTCGCAATCGCGACCGTATTGCTAACGTATTTCGATGATTACCAAATAGACTAAAGGCACTTTTGCATAAAAGTCTCCTTTTTTTCTCTTTCTTTTGTTGTGCATGACCTCATCTATTCTATTTTATGTTAAAAGCGTAACATGTTTTTGTTATTATATAGGGTATAATAATATATATTATTTTCGTTACATTACTGGATATAATTCTATTATTATCTTGTAATATTGGTAAAAAAAATTAATTTTCTTGATAATAATTTAATAATAAAATTCTAAGAAATATTCTTTGAATACGAATATTTTTAATGTTGAACATTCGCCAAAAATTCTTTTAAATTAAGATTCTTTATTAAATAAAATCTATTATTAAACCTAAGTAATGTAAAAAGTATAAGCGTTTTTAAAACTTTATTTCCGATTTGACATATCCATGTAAAACGAAAAACGCGTGACATTATGATTCGTACCTATCAGGTTGTCTCCAACACAGAGAGTGTAATCTCTTGCAACAAAATAGGCTGCACGACACAGATACGAGTGTCGCAGTGACGTTCGTCGATCCGAAATCCAGCGACTGATCTCAACCGGTGACAGTTGCAATCGCGTATCAGAAAATAACACGACCGGCTTTAATCGACATATACATAAAATTCGTCGAGTAAAATGGACATTTTCACAACGTGACGTATATCTTGAAACTAAATGCAATTCGCACTAAAGTTGCCTTTTTACATATATCTAAATCTCCACAAAATCGTTCAACTCTCTTCTTAAAATATTTACTATCAAAAACCGATAATTCAGAGAATCAGATTATAAGTATAAAATAATTTGTAGAACAGTATGCTCAAACTCCGAAAATAAAAAGAGCTTTTTGCATGTTGCCTACTTCATGTAAAAACCATATTTTATGTATTATTAAAAAGTAACAATAGTTGATTACTAGTCTATCAATTGGAAAAATGATCTATTTGCGGAACACAGTCAAAGATGAAAAAATATATCTGATTATGTTATATTCAAAATATAACATAATATTTTTATGTAAAACATTGTCAAATGGTATTAATTTATTTATTATTAATTTAAAGTAAACTACGATTTTTGATATAATTGGCGGTAATGAAATTAATATTTTACCACTAAAAGAATATAAATAAAATCAAAGATTGCTTTACTGACGAGAAATATAATGTTCCACATTCTTTCAATATTTTAATCTTACGTCAATTACTTTTTTAAAAACTTTCCCCGATTTCCGCCTTACGAGCGGTTAATTCTTAATGCAACGAACGCGCGCCGTAATAACGTCGGACAAAGGCGTCGTGACCGAACGGAGATCCGGCGGTAATCAGGCGTCGCGATAGAGGGACGGTAATCGATGGACCTCGCAAGCGACCGGCGAGACTCCGCGAGCGATTTATGCAGCGTTGACAAGCCGCGCGTAAAAGACAGCGGTGGGAACAGTAAGAGAGTAGCAACCAATCACTTCGCAGGCGTCCGTACTTCCAAAGAATGGAATATAACCGAGTAACCGACTGGAGTCAAGCAGAGAGAAAGATGAGAGAAAAAGAATTTGAAACGGAGAAAGAAAAAGAGCCAGAGAGAGAGAGAGAGAGAGGAAGAGACGGAAGAAGGAAGAGAGAGAAACAACAAAGAGGAGAAAGATAAAAGAAAAAGCAAGGAGGAGAAAGGAAGGAAGAGAGCGAACGCACGGCTGCGACGAATTGCTGGCAAACGACTCAATGCGGGGGTGACAAGTCGCGAAGGATGGCGTCTTTAATATTCGAAGTGAGTTAATTTGATTATCGCTATAACGGCAGGAGGGGGAGTAGTAGGAGAGAAGACGACAGCGCAAGGAATAATCCGACTGTATAACGACGTCGGGCCTAGCTATTGCAGTCGACGTTTCCATTGTACGGACTGCTATATCGTGCCCCCTCTGTAGAAGCGAACAGATGGAAGGGCGGTGAACGTAGAACGGCTATACTGATTGGCCCCCAGCTGGGGCAGCAGTAAACATTCTCTCGCCTTCCCGTCGGCAGCGGCGGCGGCGGCGGCCGAAGAGAGTGCTGGCACACTCGCCCTCTCGCTCCCTCGTCCACCTTCCTTCGAGATCTCCGTTCTTCTCACATCCTCGTGGCAACCCTGCTCTCTCTCTCTCTTTCTCTCTCTCTCGCTCTCTCTCTCTCCCGCCGCCTCCGTTCTCTCCCAACCCGGCAACGAGCCTCCCACCCTTACGAGCTTAAGCCCGATTTAATGGGGTGGAAACGCGCGGCTCGATCAAGTTGTATTCAATTATCCCTCCTTTCCGTCCTCCGACCTCGCCCGGGCCATCTACACAGTGTCTCGCAAGAAAATTCTCTCCCTTTCTCTAGCGGTGCCTTTTGCCCCCCTTTCTCTATCCTCCTAACCTCTGCATGCACCCCAACTGGCTTGGACACGCAGAATGTATAGTTGCCGGCGGTCCAAGGTCGATTTCGACGGTTGATAAAGATCCATTTAATCAATCGGACAGATCGAAATCGTGGCGAGTACGTCAAAATGAATAACAGTTCTTAACGCGCGATTTAAGCAGAGGATTGTAGAAAGAAGAATACTTATACGATAAATAATTATTATCAACGAAAATATCAAAAATATCAGAAATATCAAAAAGATAATAGAATTAAAATCATAAGTAAATTAATAAATAAATTTACTTTTATCCTAATTTATCGTCACCGTTAAACAAGCAATTTAAAATATTTAAAAAATGCGACTATATTTTGTGAATTACTTAATTTTTTATCCATTAAATTGGCAAGTACTTCTGTTTCCTTTCATTCTATTTATTTCTCCTACGATATTTTAATCGAAACAAAAAATTGTAGAACAAAACTTTGATCAAATGCAACTGTTATTTTTAAACATTACAATATTTAATTCCTAATTTATTAAAGTTCTATTACTAATGTATTTTTTGTTTCTAATAATAAATAAATATAAAATTTGGATATTATAAAATTGGTATACTCTGTTAAAATATATATATATATATATATATATATATGCATTTCGTTATTCTATATAGAAAATAAAAAATCACAAAAAGCGTTATCTAATTTAGTCTTGCAATTTTATTAGAAGAACAAACTAACTTATGCAATATCATCAATTAGATTAAAAAGCTTATATATTTTATATATCTTATCAGTCTTCAATGTCATCTCTATTGCTTCAACAATTTAGCTATCACAAAGCATTATTATAAAGATTGTAAATATTACGAATAGATCATCGCGATAAAAATTACAACTGCGGACACGTGTCGTCAGAGAGAGTAAAATAATAGACTCGCGCTACGTCCATTATCGCTCGTCTGCACCGATAAAACAAAGCGGAAAGTAGAAGCCGCGAGTAAATTCGCGAAGTGCGCGCTGCCATTTCATCGTCCCAGTGCTTTTTCGTCGTTTTTCCTCCGGCATTTGCGGCATTGTTCCATCCACGTAATCCGTTCTGCCGACCCGCTGTCCCGCGACCTCGCTCCTTCACCTTTACTCGTTCTCGACGTTTTGATTCTCTCGTTTCCCGCGTTTCATTCATATTCCACCGCAAACAAACGTGCGAAATTGTGAACCGCGACAATTAAGAACTCAATATTCGCAGATTACCGCAGTCTGTTTCCAGTTTGGAATTATTAACGTCAATTTTATTAATCTAATCTACTTCTTGCGTTGCTCATTACATCATTTGTATTATAAAGCGAATTATCAATGTTGATTTTATTATTTATCACTGTTTCATTAAATGTCGTAAAAATTTGTATCATACTAATTTAATTATGAAATTACATTATTTGTATAATGTTAATTATTTCACTATCACATAATAGTGCAGCGACTGTTATCAACCTTGATTCTTTGTTATCTAATCTTAAGCGAAATTTGCATTTCATTTATTACATGATTATGTGACGCGGCAATTTGTATTCTCATAACAAATAGGCAGTAATCATCAGCCACTTGAGTTTACATTATTTTATCACGGATAGCATTACTGGCACATTTCCAATGATTATTCCTAAAAATTATTCCAAAAAAATATTCAATTTATTAGCATAATCTGGCTCTTTCGTTATAATTTCGTTAAAATTTTACCACTTCATCGTGAAATCGAGAAATAAACAAATTAAGCAAACAGATAACGAAAGTTGCACACGAAAAGTGTATAATCAATATTTTTATTCTCTTTTATCATTATTTTTCGCGTCGTTATCCTAAAACGTTGTGCAATGTCACCGTTATTTGACATTTCGGTTATAAAATTTTATCATTTTATCGCGGAATCGAGTTATACAAGAGTGGCGTAGTTTGCGATATTGCACAAACTGTTCGTAAAATCATCTAAATATAACAACAACAATAGATGATGAGTTCTTGGTCAGATTAGAGCGCTCGGTCGAGCCGTAAAGAGCCGGCTTGCGGCTTTGCCGACATCGTTCGCAAAATCCGGGAATTTCGGTACGATGTTTGCAGCAGCCGGACCCCATACCTTCTCTTTATAACAACGGCGCTACTCTACCCTCGATACCATCATCCACGGCAATTATTCGCAGCCGAAGGGAAACGCGTATATACCGATTTCGCCCGAACTCCGTTCAAAGACACGACTTTCCGCACCAATCCCCCGATTCCCGCCCCTCTCGCCGCCTACAAACCCTTCGCGACCAGCTCAACCGCTCCCGCAATGACGATCGCGCGGACTGCAGCAGCTATGCACCCCGCTTGCGCTCGAGTGTGTGCCGGAGGGTTTATGCGAACGGCTACAGGACGTGTTTGCGTCAGTTGTATGCGAATACGTATATACGTATGCGATTGTATGTGTGTGCGTGCGACGGCCGTAGAGCTCAGCAGCAACTGCGCCAAACTTCGAATTAGCGTCGGCAACGAACTTCGAGATTTACAGTACAACTACGCGACCCCCTCGTTCGTGCCGCCGCGACCGAAAGAATTACAGCCTCGTTCGAAATATATGCATACGCGCCGCGTATGTACGGGCACCAGTGTATGCACGCGTTTGTTCATATATGTATGCATGTGTGCGAGCGTATGCAAACAAACACGGTCACAACGCCTCCGTAACGTGGGTATACCTATCCCGGCGCGATATTTACGCAAGCGGATCGCACGGTAATACCGCGCGCCTATCCTCCGAGCCCTTCGCATACATCACCCCGCCGGCATTCCGTTGGGTAAATCACGCCGGAAATCTTACATCACCTCCTGATCGAACGCACGTTGCCGTAAATGAAACTGGTTTCACCGCGACACAGATTATTAACTCAGTATCAGTGCGTACAATTTAAAATTAACAATGCAATTCTGTGATCACGTTTCTTTCGAGGATTAACAGATCCACAATAAATCGAGAACTAAAAACATAGCGACACTTAAAAATAAAAGTTGCATATGATCGATATTACTTTAGGAATAATTTTATAATGAAAGGATTAAAAAAACATAATAAATTGTCAAAATGTTATATCTATGACACTAATTATTGTTGTTATTATATAATTTTCCGGTTCAACTGTATATTATGGGAATTAAACGGATCCATATCTGTATCCAGAATGCAGGGGTATCCGGCGGTTTCCTTAACTCACAGAGTGTTTGGCATTACAGAGAACGTGGGGGCAAGTTTGTACGCGATCGAGTCAGCCGAGCAAGCGAACTTTGGCCACGCTCTAGCTTAATTCGTGGTGGCAGTCCGCTCGACCATGAAGAACGTTGTCTCATCGGCAGCTTATCGAACTTTGGCAAGTTTAACGCAACGTCCAGGGATAAAGTGACAGAATAAGGACGACTCATTTTTCGACCACTAGCCCAAGAAAATTTTGAAGAAAGATCAAAACCATGTAAGTGCTTGTGGCAGCGAGGAGATAGAGCCTCGACAGAGCACAAAGCAAAAAATCGATTTTGACATAAATTGTCGACGATATTTCTATATTTCTTGAGTTTACAAATATTACATGAATAATTCAAGAAAAAGCTTGTCGAAAACAAATGAGATATTTTATATGAAAAGAAGTTATTTGTTCTAATATATGCAAGATGCTACAGTGTGCTGCACACTCTTTCCTTTTGCTTACGTTTTCAAATATAAAAATTCATGAATAATACAAGAGAAAGCTTGTGAAAAACAGAAGAGATGTGTTAATCCTATACGTGTGAGAAGATATTATTCAAACTTTCCTGCGAACTGTCGCGAAGCTATCAAAAATGATTTTAGAAGCAACATCTTTTGACAGATTTAGAGTCAAATTTTTCTCAACAAAAGTTTCCGAAGATTATATCATGTCTGTAAAACATGTATCAACGTAACTCGCATAGATAACAGCCACGAAAGCGTAATCATCGGCACGCGGATTCGCCTTTTGTCTGACGATGGCCGCGATCCTGTTTGCAATCAGCGAAGTGTCGCGTTACGGGCTGACGGACCCGTCCGCGCGAAAAATCCGTCAAAGTACTACAAATCCACGTCGCGACGCGCCGATTGACAGTTGTCGAATGCAGAAAGATGCGAGGTGAGAGTAACTGCGCGCTCTGGAACGAGGAGACGCGGCAGTGATATATCGCCTTGCCCTTCGCGATCGTGTCCGTTTCGATAAATTCCGTAAGAGTTGGAAAACCTGACAGTCCTTCAACATCGAAACACGAAAAATCGATTAATGCCTGATTCACTGACAACAGATAACTTACTCGCGGTTAAATTTCCATATATATTATAGACTTCCGACATTAATGTTTGAAAAAGCGAAAGGACGATAAGATTTTTCACACTTTTTTTTCTCCACGATTCTTTTCACCAGTGTGGAATCAACGTTATCCTAACAAAAATTTTATCAAACGTCCGTCTTTAGTTTTCATAATTTTTAACTTTAAATGTCTTTATATTTTCTCAAATTAAATTTTCAAATTAAAATTCAGTTAAACTTAAGTCTGCTTGAAGTTAAATGAAGGATAAGATTTTGTTAGCTATCTGTACGCTTGAAAATGAACTTACAAAAAATTGTTTCCTGAATTTTTAATCACTTATAAATTAAAAACTTCGACGCATGGAGAATTATTTATCATCAAAGAAATTAGAATAGATAAAACATTGAAAATAATGCGATAGGTGTCCGAATTTATCGTCATGTTGTGTCGACAACAGATATGTTTATGTAAACAACTGAGATAAAATAGTTATAAGGTTTATCTGGGCAAGCCTGAGAGAGATAAGCAGGAAGCGGAAGTTTGTAACCTCGACTCTATTTCCCCTTACACTCTGTTGCGCGATCTTCATATGAATCACAATCATCTTGCATTCACATAATTTACATCTCCGTGCGGATAAACTCGTAAGCGCTCTGCAATTGCTATAATAATTGAACAGCTTTTACTTCATAAGAACTAAGCCCTAATAAAGTTGAAAAATTATTACAAAAGTCTTCCCTAAATAAAGAAATTTATAATATTATATTAGTTTTGTAATGTACTACATTTTTTAACACGCCTACAAAGAAGAAAAATAATAAAAAATGAATGAATAAAAAATGTGTAACAAATAAATAATAAACGAAGACCGACAGGTCACTTTATGCTCATTTGGCATCGTCAAGTGTCATACATAAAATATAGGTCAAAACTAACTTGTGACGTCACGCGAGCGAGCCTGCAGCTTTCGGCCTAAATAATTCGACGTTCGCCGGAAGTCCACGCCAAGGAATGTCGAGGAATCCGAGAGGGATGTCGTGCGCGTGCACACCTTTTATTTCTGCCGGCTGCTCCGGCTTTTTTGTTGCGCGCGAAGAATTTAACGCGACAGGAGCAGCGAGGATCGTGCACGGACTCGGCCATTTCGAGAAGGATGCCTGAGCGAGTCCGCCGAAGCGTTCAGCAGCAGGGTTTAAGACCGCGGAGTTAAGCCCGGAACCGGAGAATGTGGTCTTCCCCGGGCCCGGCGTGTAACTACTTCATGCCAAGAGTATTCGAAATACTCGGCGATGAAGTATGCCACGGTATCAGAGGTCTGCGGCCTGTAACAAAGCAAGCCCTCCAGGCACCGAGTTTACACACGAGCCGAGGCATCCACCGCCACCGCTGCCAGCCGGGTAACGAATGCTAACGCCCGAAAACTTTGTCATCGACGCCGACGACCCGTTATGAGACCGATACGCTACCGCGAAGCCAATCGAGTCGACCCAAAACCGAGGTAAAGTCGCAGCATGTTCTGTTTGTAGCTTGTTCCGTGCACTTCCGCGTACACAATGGCATCATTGTGCATGTGTGTGTGTGTGTGTGTTTGTTACAATTTTAAATTAAAACTTCCAAAATACTGTCTATGCTCTTTTAAAAATATACGAAAGTAAAGATCATATATGACGTTTTACTCTATATTGATCGGTCTATGAAAAAGCAAAAAAATTTTGATATATCATTATGGATTTAAAATATATTCGTTAATTTTTTATGGTCCGAATTTTTGTTCAAAAATAATTTTGTTCATAATACATTACTTCTTATTTTTACTTATATTTTATTCATATTTCAATTTTTATTATAATTATAATAATAATAAATTAATGTAATAATTTAATGTTATAAAAACTTGTACTCAACGTGATTATTTTATCATTATTTTATGACAATGGCTTTACTTTCCAATATTTCAAAAATTTAGATATAGATATAAATATTTATCAAACAAATCATTGCTTAAATTATTTGTTTGCTACAAACAGAAATCATGATAATCATGAAAGAGAATCATGATAATTAAGATAATCAAATAATGAATATTCTTACTGTTTAATAAGCGCATTTAAAAATTCTCACGCGATGCAAAGTGAAAAATTCTCTTACGACGAAAATCCAATCGCAAAATAGTGAAAGTGCTCGTTATCCACGCGTAATTCATACCTACATAGGTAAAGAATTCACTGAGAAAAACGCAATTCATTGCTGAGACGTGTACCGGTTTCGAGACCCTCGCCCCTTTTCTCGCAGCTGAGTGTATCTTTCCTAAAGAGCAGCCAGCATGGCGGAACAATGCTTTTAGCTTTACAGCGCCGTTCGAGTGCGTTCTCTCGACTCCCAGTTATACTATAGGGTTAGTTGTTAACCCGACGCTTAGGAAGTTGAGGTTTCAGACAATAAAATCGGCCGGCGCGATTCTTCTGTTTTAATTCGACGGAACATCATTCGCTATATACTGTTTATTTACAAACATTAATAGCTTTGAATTTACATTTAGAAATTTGCATTCGCTGCCGTCGGCTGTTGTTATCGCACATCAGTATCGAGTTCGAAAAGTGTTTGTGAAAACGTTCTTTGAGAAAACTCTCCGTTATACTTTCAGGTAAGAAAAAGCTATATTTCTTTCGTTCTTGTCGACCCTCCGTTGATAGCGACCAAAGATAAAAATATCTCCATAAAAAAATTCATATATAATATTATTCATACATTTATAAATCATCAATAATAATGTAATAGTCATTTTCTAAGTATACCTATATATTTTAATGTTGCAAATTTTTCGATCAATATAATTATATTATTTGCATTAAAAAATCCAGCATTTTAAGTTTAAGTTTATATTATAACAGATTATTTCACATTATATTCCCTATTATAAAAGTTTTGTATCATAAAAATTATTTATAAATATTTGTTATGAAATTTTTACTAATAATAAATTAATCTTTGATTATATGTATTCTTATATAATTAACATTTATAATTGCTTCATTTTATTAAATTATTTATTCATTATTTTTTAATTGGTAACGGAGAGTCGTTTGATATTCATTTTCAATGCATTTAATATTCATTTTCGAGTAACTAGAAATATGCTGCATGTGAAATGTAAAAAAATTAATTAAGAAGGTCGCAAAGCGCGAATGCAATTTTAACATAAATTGCCATCGAAATCTAGCACAAGATATAAATTTGTAAAAAAAAATTAATGAAACAACCAACATTTAGCCACCAGTTGGCCATCCATAGATGTTTTTTCCTGACTAATATCTTTTCTTTAATTTATTGCATTCATTCTATATTTTTATATTTAATATATTTATAGAATGTAACTATTCAATATCATTTATTACTATACACACCTTTTCACGTGATTTTCACGTGATTTTTACGTGATTTTCACGTGATAAAATCTACGATAAAGAATGTACACGGGGACAGGAATGCCTTCTCACATGAAGTTACACGCGTCTCGTCGACATGTCAGGCATATCGGACATGCGTGCTTCACCTCTTAATATTCGTGCATTATAACTGTAGATAAACTGTAGATTCAAAAAACGGATACGTCAAACTATGTACTGTTAATTACATTTTCCCGCTCTGAGACGGCGTTGCCGTTTTTCGAATATCTACAGTTATAATGCACGAATATTGAGAGGTGAACCATGCGTGGTCCGGTATGTCTGACATATAACTAGCTGCATTTTAATCGATCAATTCGATATTCGATTCAATATCGAATTTTATGCTATGTCATATATCATGAACAAATGTCAATATAAACATGTCATATGTCATATTGATAAACATAAATTATTTTTTAAAAATTTACACTATAATGTCATAGTAAGTTTTTAATAAATAATTTGTAGCTATTGTAATTATGATCACTTGTATTACATATTACGATAAATGCGGTATGTTAAATATAAAATAGCATCATTGATATTTTATCTCTATATTAGAATTGATTGACCTTGACTGATCATTAATGTGCTAAGATGTATGTACATGTTTGCAGCACAAATAAGTTCTATTTCATATAATACTAAAATCGAAAGATTTTTATATTCCAGCGTCTTAAGAGAAACTTTGTGAATATTACATTGTTGCGGAAACATAGTGTTTAATTATGCAAAAAATATATTGCTACTTTAAATTTTAGATGTTTAAATACATTATAAAAATTTATAGCACAGTTAAAAACTTCAGTTGAACATAGCCTGCTTATAAATTAAATTTTGTTCTAGAATATTTGTAACTACAAGAAGCACGCTACTAATAAACATGACTTTCTAGACAGAAACACTTTATCAATCCTATGTCTTTGTATTATCTACGTTCCTGCTGTTATCAAGTCCCCAGAGAAATGTACATTTGATTCGAGTATCGCAGAATGCAAGTTATATTACTGTGCACGATAACGAAGCAAATTACTAGCTCAAAAAAAGTAATTTATATTGATTGTCAGAGTGTGATGGAACAACTTCTGATTGGAGTGGGGGGTAGAGGCTTATACGCGCGCGACCGGACGCATTATATAAAGTGCAATTGACCTCGACGAGCAGTAGGAGATACTTTTTTCGAACGCACGATACATTCAGTCTCGAAGTGCTTCGTGTAATGCAAAGACACTGTTAGTCTGACAACGTTGTGAGTTGATACGAATAAACGGTACGAGATTTCAATGTTGTATTATTAGCATCTTAGCGACAATTTAGTTATTAATTAGACTCATTATATCGTGTATGTATGAAAATTCATAATAAAAAACTACATAATACGTGATAAAATCGACACGAATAAATTATCTCAGCTAGTGTCTCTCAGAAGATCCGTTCATATCCGTTCGTGACGAATATTACAAACACTCAACGACTGGTAAGAGAATAATTACTATTTTCTATGATAGTAATTATTTCCACGCAAAATAATTTTGCAATGGTGCTAAATCTAAAATATGTGGTTTTTGCTATAAAGCATATTATGTGTATCCTAAATATCGATGTTATAATGATAATGCATTTTCTCTCTAATATTTTTAAGATAATAATAATGTAACTTTTTTTATTATATATGCAAGAAGTTTCTACTAAAACATGTACCCAAATTTTGTCGATTCTACGAATCGTATATTAATTAAAAAATTGTCTTTTTCGCTAGTTTTTCCTTTTTATTATTATTCTAAATTCAAACTATAAAATTAATTTTATTCGCAAGAAATAAATCCATTTCCGCCAAACTTGCAAAAATCAATAGAATGTTGATAAATAATTTCTTTTCATACTTCATTGATGTTCATAATGATAAATAAGTTTTTTGCGCACAATAAAAACGACTTGATTAATTAATTCATAAGAATTTGTTATCGAAAGATATGAATTATAAATATTAATATCTTTAACAGCTCAAGTGTGTTTCATAAAGTGAATGGAAATATCCGTCGGACTTTAGTAAGTCGAATGCGTTAAAATTTTTTCTGATTATTTCGCGACGAACATTATTCATCGGAATAAAAGCGCGATGTAATTATCGACTTTGAAAACGTCACATTGTCGACGTACGCCTCGGAGCGAGAATGACGAGCTCTCGCATAATGCGATTACAAAATTTCATCCGACAAGAATCTCCCATTTCGCCAGAATGCACTTCGCATAAGTGCAATGATTTCGTGCTCGAAAAACACTCCTCGCTTTCAGTCGTAATTTTCGAATATCCCGTTGCGTTCGCGTTCTATGAGTAATGAAAAAAAGACAGATCGAAAATGCACCATAATCAAACTTTATGAACATGACTGCTATTCACTGCTGACTCGCGCTCGATTTTTTTTATAATAAAATTTTTTGAGAGTTTGTAGAATTAGATATAACAAAATGCGTAATAAAGTTCCCTGCAATTTTGATGTGTTATGAACTACACGTTTCACGTTAATTAAAATATATTCTTGAAAATAATATTAATGAGAGATAGTTTTGTTCTGAATTATTATAATTATTATACATATATGAAACATACTCATTGACTTTCAATTCCGCAAAACTAATTATTATTAATCTTCTATCTACAAATTAATTATAAGCCGTTGTATAAAAATAAAGCCGAGATGATATCTAAGATGTACAAAATACACTGCCGATTTTAACTGCCGATTGTACATCGTACATTACTACACAAAAAAGATATCTAGACATTACCTATAAAATATTAATTAGTTCTCGATTTCATAATAAATGTTAATATTTTTCTCAATTTCTTATTAATGTCTTAATTGTTTAATAAAATTTAAATCATAATTGTCTCATTAGTCGACTGCATTAGAAATCAATGCAGAAGTCGAAGACGTAAACATACATTATAAAGCCAAAAACTAATTAACATTTTTTGAAGTAGTTGTCTAAATTATTTTTTTGTATCCATAACTACAATGTCTACAACAACTAAATTAAACACTGTATTCTATACATCTTGGACATCAAGCGCCGTCAATATTTTGCATCATTAGCGTTTTCTCAATCATCCGAGCATCCAAAGCGATCCCATCGCTCTTCACCGTTGGTGAAAGATAATTATGCGCAAACATCGGGCAGGTAAACGCAATCGTGCCAAAGTAAAGCGGATTGTTAACGTCGCTGACAGAAAATCGCGTGGACCTCTTCAAACATTTGCGAATCTCTGCGCGAAATCGATCGAGTTGGAACGTGACAATGCAAATCGATGATATTACATTGCCGGCGAGATGATATTTTTCACCGCGAGATTATTATTAATATCCACCGAAAAAAAAATGGCTTGGTAACAAAAGTTTAACGATATTATGCAAAATCTAGTACAGTAGCTCTTAGCTCATGAATGTAAATGGCGTTGCAAAATCAACGATCACATGTGTAGTGTAGTTGTGTAAAATACCAAAAGCTATACTAATATTATTTACTATTATTATTTAATAATATCGATTAAAAAAAGTGCGGTCAAGCGTCCATAGACATTTCGCCTCCATTTCTTAACCTTAAATATTTCAATAAATGATACGTAGAATTGAAGCATAGGATAAATAGAATAAAATCTAAAATCTTGGTATTATCCTCTCAATTGTTTGGATCCAAAATTGTTTGGTTGTAATTTAAATAGATGACTAACTAGAGCATGATTTTTGTACGTTATCTACTCGACTTATCGCACTCGACTCAAGTTCAAGTTTATTCAAACAACAACTTGTATTATCCCGAAAAAAATGATATAATAGACCAGATGTAAATATATATATAATTAGTTATGAAAAGATTTGATAACATGTAATATTTTATATGATCATATAAAATTACATATGTTATTAGATCTTTTCATAACTAATTATATATTTACATCTGACCAATTATACCATTTTTCTCGGGATTTTTCTACAATTTTTGCTTTTATTTAACGTTTATAATTAAAATAAAATATTTTAGATTTAGAAATAGCTATTTTTAAAATCCTGGCCATAGCCATTGGCCATCTATTAAGATTGCAATCTTTTGAACCGTTTTTCTTCCAAACGGTTAAAAGGATAATACTGAGACTTCAGATTTTTATATTCCTAAGCTTCAATTCTATGTATCACTTATTAGAACATTCAAAGTACGAAAATTTCAATGGAAAGAGGCGGAACTCGGCCGCACTCTTTGATATTTTATTATATAGCGTTCTACTGCCATTATTATTAGTGAATTAAAAGTCACATATAAAAAAGAACTATTTCCGATGCAACCGCCGTTTCTTCTTCTAAATAATATTCTACAAAATGCTACAAAATGCTACAAAATGATAGATAAAAGCTCACATTACTATTCCTTTTTTAAACTTAACATTTCTCATTCAAAACAGTTTGAATAGTTTTCTAACAAAAAATCGTCGTGCATGATCCTCGCATTAGAAATAATGATTCTAGTTGCGGTTTTCACAACGACGAATTTCCGCGTTGACGAAACCAGACGAGTTGGAAACCAAGCTGCTAAAGCGAGCGTAACTATGCACGCGGAACCGGTGCGAAAGAACCAATTCTGCAAAACGTCACGGTTACGGCGATTATTATAAGAGGGGCCCATTATAATACGTCACTGTGTCAGCGCAAAGTACTGCCGAGTTATCGCCGATTTTCCACACGCCCGAGCGAGCACTTTACCTGTACTTCACTCGCGGTTACGACGATATTTCGCACTCGAGCGATTTCGATGCGGAAAGCGTTTCGCATTTCATCGACGATCAAACAACTCGCGTAAAATCATAAAATGCGCTGCCTTTAATTTGTGATAAATAAAGCTAGCTGTAACTTCTACCTGTAATTAACGCTTTGAAGAATATCATTTTCCAAGCATTATTTTAAATTTAAATAAATATTATTTAAAAAATTATCTATTTTATAAAATTCGCGGAATTCGATAAATACATAAATTATATATTATTGCAATATATGTTTTATATTATAAATATAAATTTTATATTAATGATACATATACGTTTACAATATCTAACTCTTCTAACAAACTGTGATAAGAAATATCAGTTATATGATAATAAAACTAAACAGAAAATAATTTTTGAAATGTAGGTTAGATCCTACTCTTGATTTAATAAACGATATTTCACGATTTTTTAAACACGTATTACATTACATCTTGACTTTTTGCTAAAAAATATTATCTTTTAAAAAAATTATAAATAATTATAAATAATTTATTAATTAGAAAAAAATAAAAACCGGTATAGTACTTTGACTTGATGCGACCTAAGTCCACTTTAGTCATGTAAATTATATTCGCGGATGGTCGACAACACGTTACAAGCGCATCGCGACCAGAATTTTTCACGATACATCTTCACGCTATTTTGCTGGCGAATTTCGTAGACAGAAGGATCTACGGACGGTTTGTTGAAAAAGCGACGAAGAGAAGGCAAATGGTGGGAGGAGAGGGACGGGGGGGGGGGTCACAATCCCGCAGGCGGTCGCGGCGACGTTATTTATTGCTCGGGCCGATGAGTGTCATTTAAAATTTCGATATAAATTAATTTAAGGGGGTAAAGGGGGTTTCTAGGACGGTCGCAGTGGTACGGGGCGTAATGGCTCGGAAAATGAAGTTCTTGTAGCCTCGCCGAGAGAGAATCTCGCCCGCCATTCAACCCTCCCGTCCCCTGCCCCTCCTGTCCTCCGCTCTAGCACCCTTGCGCCTCTTCGCCACCTCGAGCGTGTGCCGCTCCGTCCATCCTCCCCGCGCCAACCTTCAACTTCATCCCCTTTCATCCTTCCTTCCCCGTTCCTCTCTACTCTTACCCACCCGCCCGCTCGTTCGTTCGCTCTCTCGCTCGCGGAGACTCAACATTGCCTGGTGAAATATCCCTTTGCCTCCACTCCGCCAGGCTTCCATCCACGCCCAAGCACTCCGCCTCGCCATTATCTTAAGTAAACAGACTACCTGCGCGCCGGGGAATTCCAGATAAAGTCACATGTTATCAAAATCCACCCCCGGGCCGCCCCTCCCCCGCCCTCCCGCCGCTCGCTCGCGGCCGCCCTCAAAGCGTCCTCCAAGCGCGTAGCCTGTCGTTAATTCCGTTAAGTCGCGGCCTTACGCGGCAAGCAGCCTGCGAAATCGCTCGATTCCGGAGAACGACGGAGCGCCGCTTCTGGCGGAAGTCGGGTGTGTCTCGGAATTCCGAAATAATATCGGCAGTCGCTCAGACGATCCCCCTCCTCTCTCTCTCTCTCTCTCTCTCTCTCTCTCTCTCTCTTTTGCTCCGTTTGCGCTCATTGCGATTAATCGCCGAAATACCGATAAAATTTCACGGGGATATTCGCGAGAGGATCAGAATGGTTGTTCTTACCGGTATGTCATCTTCGAGAGGGATTTACGTCAACGAGCATTCACACGTTTTCGATAGAAATTTACCGGAACACACGACTTCCCAATTTTTCAATCGATTTTCTACATGAAATTTCCGAAACATATCCGACAGCGTAACTTTAAATGTGGTTTTAAAATGGATTATGCTATGATGTGATTGAAAACATAATAAAACGGAATTGATTCCCAAGAATATAAATTAAAATAATATTTTTAAATCCCCGATCTTATTTTAAGAATCTTTCAAGAATTTGAAGTTTTTTTCAGGCAAAGTTGTAAGAAAAATATTTGTTGCGACTTTTTATTATCATATATATAACATTAAATATCTTGGTGATTGAATGATAACAAGAATTTACAAATTAAAAAAAAAACACTTTCTGTTTTTCTTTTAATTTATTAATAAATACTCTATTTAAAGTTAATTTTATGTCTCATTTGTAAAAAGTTCAAATTTAAAGAGAGTAAAATCAAAGTGTGACACGCGGCACATTAAAACCAACTTATATAAAGATAAAAAAAATTACAGTAAAACGAGCTCCCCCAAGCGATACAACAAAAAACATATAAATAAAACTAAATAAAGTGCACCACAAATTTTTTTCCCACGTAATTTCAAAGCATAGAAACAGAGGAAAGGACGAAAGTAATCCGTGCAGAGATTTTCGGAAGGTATCGCGTAAGCCGCCTTCAACTTCGAGGTCGTAAGTATTCCCGGGGTGTCTAGGCATGTCGTATGAGACCAAGAATTGTCGGTATGTAGCTCCAGTGTCCCAGTATGGCTACTACAATCAGAGTGGCACGCGCCCTCGACCATCCCTTCTGCTTATAGCGTCCCAAGCTTCCCTAACCGCCCCCGGAACCTTGTCCATGTCGTCGACGACAAGACCAACCCCGAAGAGCGATTCCCCAGCACTTCAGCGATTCCCGAGAACGCGCTTCGGTCCGCTATCATCCCCATCCTCTCCTCAAACTCGCCACGCAAATACCCGAAGACGAGCAGCTAGATACCGGATGCACACCGTCGCATACATTCCCGCGGATGGAGTGCATACGTCGCGGGGAACGCCGGAAGTCGGTTTGCTTGCGATCTAACCATACCGCGATGCGCGTGCCATTGCTTCGTTTGTTTATTTATTATATATATATTTTTTAATAAGTATACGATAAAAAATCGCATATTTTTTTATCAAAATAAACTTTTGATAAAAATTAGGTACTAAACTTCATATTTTTTTAAATATATTTTAAAGTACAGATTTTGCTGAAGAACTTGAATTTCTTAGCTCTTCAAAAGTTTTTAAGATTAAAAAGTGCTACCTAACTATAAAACTTAAAGTGCCTTTAGAACATTTTACACATATATGAACCGTTCAGTAGAACAAGTATGATATAAGTACATAATTTGTACACTTTATTTGAGAATTCGCATGCAAAATAAATCTTTTATATTATGAATTTAATTTATTCTTGCTCTACGTATTGCTCATATTATAGTGTAACAATCAGTTTATAATTAAACTTTTAATATTATAACTAATTAAAAGTTTAATTTCATGGTTTACCAATTTTTCTCTTGCAAAATTTGCAAATTATATAAAACTCATGCGCGCAAACGATATTCAATTTAATTCAATCGAACCATCATGTACGCTTTAAGCAACAACCGAAGAATTGGAATAATAAAAACATTCATAATAAGTATAATAATATTCCAAATTCCATTCAAATTTGCTATCGCCACATATTTGTGCATGTCATATATTTATATAACAACGCCACAGATATGATAAAAATAAAAAGATATTTTCAAATATTTTAAGCAGGAGACAGTCAAGCGGAGGAACTTAAACGATGATATTTAACAGAATTTCCCTAACACTTTTTCCTCACGATTATGGCCACAGCATGGAACTTGTGGCACGCGTCTCTATCCCCTTCCTTCATCTAAGCTTCAAGAGAATGCATTCTCATCTCTCTCTCTGCCTGACATCACCCTGTATGTCTAACAATAAGAACATTCAGCTGAGAATGCCAGAGAAACACTGTGTGCTATACATTCTAATAAAAATAAAATAATTGTCAATTTTTTTGGAATGTCAGTTTTTCAGTCACACATTTATATCTACTCTGCTTGAATGTATATATACATATCAAGTTTGTTTCAATTTTTTACGAAAAATATATTGTATCTTGTTTTAATAATATATTTTCTTTAAGTATAATTTTGAAAAATTATAAATTAATGAATTAATTCTAAAAAAATATATAATATTTTGTTAAGAATAAATTTGATATTTTTAAACTTTTTATCTTTTAAAAAGTATATGGAAAAGTACGTGTATAAAATTATAAAAAAATGTAATTTCAAAAAATACTTGCTTAAGAACTATTGATATTTAAAAAAAGTTTATAGAAATTAATGTTTTCCTATATATACATTTTTTCAGATAACCTATTTAATTGTATTATTGTGATTATTGCAATTCTTTTAGTTAAACTTCTTGTTTTTATTACTATTGTTGTTATATTTTGGTTATTGCAAATTTCAATAACTTTGTCCATAATACTTCCATAATACGTCCATAATAAGATCAAAAAATTCAAAATAACGCATGCTACAATAGCTCGCCTCGCGCCAAGCAAAGTCGCACCACAGCGCCATAGCCATAACGCCATGCAATAAACAGCAATGAGTATAATATCGAACAAAACATATCATGTTTATAACTCACCGCAGTTTTCTTCATCACAATCACCTTCCTGATTATCTCCTTCCTTGTCTTTCAATCCTCTCATCTTTGCGAAGCTTTCCATTTTTCTACGATATCTGGATTCTGGAAGCAGATAAAAAATGATTCGTTATTATGACGTTACAAGACAGAATTCTTCTAGAAGACAGTAATCCGAGCTAATATTATCGCATCGGCATGTGCGAAAAGTACAATTTTACGATAAAACGATATAATAGATAAAGGAACATGCAAACAATGTAACATGAGATACCTATTGTCGTAAATTTGCGAATTTTTTACAATAAAACAGGAGCCGCGAAATCAAATACGTTTTACACCACAAAATATATCCGCACGACTACGCTGCGATCTCGCGGCGACTTATGGTGGTATTGTTGATTAAGATGCTATGATTTAGCACACGGTCGATAATATCGGACGATATATATAAATATATAAAAACTGCGAAAGAGAGAGAGAGAGAGAGAGAGAGAGAATAAAATTGAGAAATAAATGTGTATAATTAAATTATTTTTTAAGAAAATTTTACTCTTTAACAAATTTTAGATCTTGTAGGATGTCTCATAATTCATGATCTTAATTTTAAAAACAAATTCTTTTATTAATTTACAATTCATTTTTTACTTAACAATAATTTTAAGTAAATAATCAATTAAAATTTTTTTAAATTTATTATTTTTATATTACCGTTTTTATATTGTTATTGTACGATAATGTAAAAATTATAAATCTGCAATATATGCAATATATTTCTGTCTTGTTTTTTAGAAATTTCTAAAAAAAGATTTCCATGTATTGCAATAAAAAAATAAAACTTAGAACTTATAAAGTATTTTTAGCATTTTTATGTGGTACTACAAAACTATAATATTCTTATCTTCTAGTAAAAGGTCCAAATAAATTTAAATTTGTAATAATTAATATAATTAAAAAATACGCTCACATTCTGTTTCAGATAAAAATATTATTTCTCTGACTGTAACTCAAGTTTCATTGTTATAAAAATGGGAAAAATATATGAGCGTCGACTGGAACGACCAACACCAACCATATCTATGGGACAAGCTGTGCTAAACAAGCTGAGCGAGAACGGCGATCATGTCTTGCTAGTATGTAGCATTATCGCAATATACGTGCCTGTGATATTACCAATTACGAGTCGATCGCCTGCAAAATTTTACTATGAAATGATAGAACGTGTCAAGCAACAAAAGATTTTTCCATCAGCATTAATCGTTAGGCGAAAAGCGAAATTTCGTGAATTCTATCTCTGAATTTTCGCTGTCGCATCGCTCGTAACGACTAGTTATGAGCTCATCTGTCCACATTGTATTTTTATATTAATTTACTTTCAAGCTTTTTAAATGATAGAAAAGAAAACTTAAATAATATTGTATTATTTTAAATAATAATTTATGATAAAAGAGCTATCATACACTTTATAACTATAAAAGTAATATAGTTTCTCCATCATTCGGTTATATTTAATTGAAAACTACATTGCAGTTTCTTCAATTTAAATGTAAAATGCATATTCAGATATTATTAAATTTTTTATATAAACTTTAAATATAATCTTGATATTCACATATTAATATATGTTTAAAAGGCGAGTGCGTGACTCTCACAACGTATAAAACTAAATTTTATTACGGAAAAAACTTTTTATCTTACAATTACGTCAACGTTACGATATGATGAAAATGCTATTATATTCTTACAGATAGACGGGTCCAATGGCAAACAAATGACAAGCAAAGAATTACTCGAGAAGAGCATAAAACTCGCAAAATTTTTGCAAAAACGCGGGATAAAAATTGGTGATAGAATTTCCATTGCAACTGAAAATCGAGTGGATTGGTTAATACCGGCTTGCGCGAGCTTATATCTCGGTACTGTACTTGCGCCGTACAACCCTATGTACACAGAATGTAAGTAAACATATTATTATTCAACATGTGCATTATTATCGTGGTATTCTTACAATCATTTTGCTAATAATAAAATCAATCACAAATTTTATACATGCGTAAAATATAAAAATAAAATAATTAATAATCTGAGAGATCCGAGAAAAGAGAGAGAGATGTGCATTACATTCAATAATGAAATATTATATAACTTTCACTCTCATTTTAAATATATTATATATGAATTACTATCTATAGAATATTTATCAAATTTAAATATTCATTCTAATCCGAATTTAAACACTCATTGCATAATATTTATTATTTAGATGAATTCCAGCATATATTAAAAGTTTCAAAGCCGCAGATTATTTTTGTATCTCGGCGCACGGAAAATCTCTTGGCCAAAGTCGTATCGACTTTATCGTGGAAGGTGGAATTAATAGAACTGGACGATCAGCCGTACACGGCAAATGTTCGCACGTTAACAGATATCTTAAATAACGAACAAGCTACAGACTTCTTAAAATACAAAGCAACGGATATTGGTGACAGTAGTCAACATCCAGTGGCTATTCTTTGTTCAAGTGGAACTACAGGGTTGCCGAAAGGAGTAACGTTGTCTCATAAAAATCTAATGGCAATCGTTACTAAAATAATGTGAGTTATACAAACATCTATTAATATATATATAGATCTATAGACTTTAATGCGCTAATATAAGGCATTTTTATGATAAAAATACTTAATCGCAATGCAGCATTCTTCGAAAAAAGTGCCGTTCTATTACTTGATTAAATTAAGATTTCTTTGTAATACAAAAATAACGAGTTTAATTTAAAATTACAGACAGCCCGAGTACATGGATATAAAGCCACGTGACAGATATATGATACTGCTGCCGTTTTATCACGGTTACGCATTCAGCACATTGTTGATATGCATCTACACGAACTGCCTGATCGTTACTATGCCTGCCTTCGAGCCGAAGCTCTTCCTAACCTTAATCCAGCAGCATAAGATCACTCATCTACCGATTGTGCCGCCAATTTTGACGTTCCTGGCAAAGCATCCGCTGGTAGAGAAATACGACTTGCGGAGCGTGAGAGAAATCGTCTGCGGAGCGGCGCCGCTTTCGAAGGACGTAAGTTTTCCTCTGTCGTTGTGAAGTTTGTCGTCTCTCTGCCTGCCGATTCCTCGGCCAAGTTATCGCGGCAAGAAAAGCCATCGGGGGAGAGGGAGGCTAAGTGCCGAAGTGAGTCCTCGATGTCGCGGCGACGGTGAGAGGACCGAGCGAAGAACCGCGGGAGGAAATCTCAGAGAGTCGTCGCGTTTTCACTAGACACGGACCCAGGAGTAACTTTACCGCGTTCGTTTTTGTTTAACCGGTTAGCGGAGTCACTAAGAGGGAAAGGAAGACGAAATAAAAGGCCGCACTCGCGAGTTCGCAATCGCGTCTTTCGGAAAATGCGAAACTGATCTCTTATCGGTTGGACGGGGATAAAGGGACCATTTAAAGTTTCGAAAACTGAGCACGCCTCTGTACTTAAGCGTCACTTGAGTGCCGTCGTTGCCTTTATCTCTCGCATATTTGAGAAACAGTCGCGTCAAGATTAAAGAACTGCTGAGAATGAAAAAAAAAGCCTTCAAAAAAATACAATCGCTAATGCTTAAGTTGAATAAAATTTATTCTACATTCGTAATAATATCGTTTAGTAATTAAATGAAAGACACCTTAAATGGCATTTTCAGATTACTATTCTACAAATCATCAACATTAACTCTGATTAATTAATTAAACTAATTCGAATTAAATTAATTAGCAACCAGTTTTAAAGCCAATGCAACTTTGAGACAACCTCTCTTTCTGCTCTACATAGGTCGTAGTTGAAGTAAAAGCTCGCATCGGCATAAAGTTTATTCGCAATGGCTACGGCATGACAGAGCTATCAGTAGTGAGCAACATAAGCGCACGCGAAGAAGACGAAAACAGTGCGACATTGTACGAGAATCCAAGCTCAGGACTGCCTCTACCCGGTTTTCTCAGTAAAGTAGTCGACGTCAACACGCAGGAGACGCTGGAAGCGGGTAAAGTCGGCGAGATATGCTTTAAGGGGGAGCAAGTGATGATGTATTACTGGGACAATCCTGAAGCTACCAGGCAGACCATCGACCAGGACGGATGGCTGCACACTGGAGACGTCGGCTACTACGACGACAAGGGCTGGCTACACGTGGTCGATCGTCTGAAGGAACTGATCAAGTACAAAGGCTACCAAGTCTCGCCATCGGAGATAGAAACGGTATTACTGTCGCATCCCGCGGTGAAGGACGCCGCGGTCACCGGCAAACCTGACGAACGCAGCGGGGAGATTCCTGCAGCTTTCGTAACAAGGCAACCCGGAGCTACGATCACCGCCGAAGATCTCCACGAATTTGTCAAACGTAAGTGATCTCTTTCGAATTATCTGATAGGCTCATCAAGATATTCGTTAATCGTGGTTAAATAAGCGCTGCAAATTTAAATTTTTTACACAGCGGAAACTTTTTTTCAAAAGCAATGTATATTATTATTTAAGCTTCTGTTTAATTGTAAATAATGAATTTAGTAAATTTTATTTAACGCAATAATGCGTTAAAAATTAGTAATACATTATTGTATTTAAATCTAAATGCGCATTGTACATCTAAATGCGGGTTTAACACGATGGTTCCAACAGCGAGCGCATGAAATAGTGGCAACATTAAACATCGCGTTGCATTATTAACGGTATTATTAGTTATTAGCGACGCTGGAACAACATTAAATGCCGTGTTGCGTCAGTAACAAAATTGTTAGTTATCCTCATCGTCTCTATAATTTAAACATATCGCACAGCGAGAGCGTGAAAATATTTCGCGCGCCGCGTCTTGACATTGCATTTTAATAGCAGACGCAAGACGGGCGACCTATACATTTTAATCCAACAATTCAATTTATCTTGCAGAGAAACTGTCGCCGCAAAAATGGCTGCGAGGTGGAATACACTTTGTGAACGCCATACCCAAGAATCCCACTGGCAAGATTCTACGTCGCGAACTTCGAACTATGATCTCTAAACTATAATAATATAAATTAATATACCAATAGACTGTGTCCACATAAAAAAAACTCCTTTAATGCAATTCAAGCAATCGAATTAAAATATACGCGAAAATATTGCCGATTGGCAATTGCTTAATAAATGCCATTTTTTACTACGTTAGCAAACGTTAGCAAACGTTTTATTACGAAGAAAAGTAAGTGGCACGAATTTTCTTGTCATAGCTACACAAATTTACTCTAACTTGTTGTCAACAATTTGGCCGAGCAATTTGTAAATAAACTGTTGCCAACTAACGTGTGACCGATTACATGCGAGCGAACAGTGGCCCAGTTTCTCCCTCAAATATATTGGGACAGCACACAACGTGGGTGTTTCGAGTTATTACGCGATATCACTCTTGCGTCGACCTGCGGTGCTACGAAAATAAGCGAAGAAACCTGTTGCGTTACACACATCAACGAGCGGCGAGAAACGCACGCTCTCCTACTTCATCAATATCTAACTTCTTTCTTTGTCACAATACTTTCAAATTCCTCATCAATCTCGTGTGTTTCATATTTAATCTCTGTTCTATAATTTGGAAAATATTTATAACATCATAGATTGTCTAAATAAATGATATAGAAGCTGATCACAATATCGTCTTAAAACTTTTCGGCACTAAATCGCCAATCTTAATTTTTTATTATTTGATTGAAAACGTTATTTCAGCCTTCTCATAACTTTTCGGATAGTAGAAATACATTAGATTAATGTATATTTTGTGAAAATTTAGTTCCCCGTGCAACTCTGTACGCAAAATTCTTCACGGAACTTTCTTAACAGAAACAAGTTGATTACGAAAAAAGATTATCCGATACTCGCTCGTTACCTATTCTAAATGCGAGCAGTGAACGATAATTGATCGTAATGGCTGCGTCATTTAACTGAATAGTTAACTGTTACCGGAAAAGTGCGGCATGAATTGCCGGCGATTTCGACGAATCAACGGGATTATCGGTGTCCGGTATTGGAGAAATTTAAATTTCACACCGCGGACTCTCTCGAATATGGTCCGGATATATAGGTAGCCATGCGCAAAGGCAGGTGTGTGCATGCATGCACATATGTAACCGTCGACAGTTATGTGTACATGTTCATGCCTCGCGTTCCTGTTGATTTAATTACGACGATTGGCCTGACAAATCTAATTGACGTGCATCAATTATTTGGGCCGCGTTCGAAGGCCGTTTAATTCCCTATCCTCTTCCCGACGAGAACACGGTTTCGCGGTAATTCTATTTTTCGGGAACTTTCTCTCTTTGCGAAATTTCATTCGCCGCTATATCGTGGAGTCGGCAGCGGTCTCTCTCTATTTCGATCCAATCGATAGATTCAGAAACAATTCTAGGACAATTCGAAGATTAAATAAACATTTTTTTTATTCTATACGTACGTTACTGCTGAATAGTTAATAATTTAAGAATAATTATAATTAAAAACATAAAAATAATTTTACATAATAAAAAACGAAAAGTAATTGTAATCACCATATATATAGCCTACAAATTGCAATTTTTTTCATGCATAATTATCTCTATAGTAAAATAAAAAATGCATTGTAAAATGTTATAATTTAGCTTGTCTCTCCACACTCCATAATTTGGGATACTCATGTTTGCGTGTCATTGCGCGCCGAACGAATAATCCATAATCACCAGTTTGCCGCGTCCGATCATGTGCCTAATTATATGAAATCGACCTGTACACAGTGTACGATACTAATGCAGCAAATTATCTACGCGCGTGCCGTTATTGAGATCACTGTAATATATGCGCGCGAGTCCGATTAGTGAAATCCGTATATTTAGACGAGAAGTGCTTCACCAGTAGTCGAGAACAGCAACAAATTATCGATTACAAGAAAAATTTTTGAAAGCGCCGCTGGCGATTACTCTTAGATGAATTATTATTTCATTTAAACAGCGCGGTTCTACTATATTGCATTTGCAAATTTTGGAAAATAAAGTATTTGATTAATTTGTTTATTGGAAATACTTCTCAAAATAATAATCATAATTTTTCTACAAATTTACATCTTGTATAAATATTACTTTATTTATAGATTTATAGATTTAATAGTCATCTCTCTTACTGCAGCAATTATCACTTTGTTTATCGTTTATTATCTATAAAACTATCGAATTTAGACAGAAATCGTGTCATTATGAAGCTAATTTTACTTATCGCAATATAACAAAATATTAAATAGCAACGCATTTACACGGGAGAAGCATTCGCCCTCGGGTGCACCCATGCACATATATGAAATACTTGGATGTACTCAGGAAATGAGATCCGAGTCTATCCGCGCGCAATCAGATATGGGAATTCGCGTGCCTCGCGGATATTCAGATATTCACAATGGCCCGGATTCGCGCCGCACACGCTTGACATGTTGTTCGCGACGTTAATCAGTACAAATGAATATTCCTGGCAGGTGCATCATCGGTATTTAGCCATCTCATACTTTCAAACGCGTCTCGAGTTATATATCATTGCGCTACTGAATATTATTATCAACATTGAGATAAGAATAAATTCAAGACAGATCTCAACTTTATGAAAAGAATTTTCGTAATAACAGATAATTCTTCGAATCTATAATAAAAAAAATTGTTCAAGTTTATAAACAATTAATTAAAAAAATACAAATTGTTTTATATAATCTTTCTCTCTTTTCTCCTACGACAAAAATCGAGTTTGACATTTTACGAGAGAAAATTCTACGATATTTGTAACAACCATCGATTGTCAAGGGCGATGAAAGAACGTGATAGGAGTCGGTCTCCCTTAAGAAATGCATTCGAGCATTGGTCCGCGATGCATGCTGCACTTAAACCGAAGCACGACTGAAAGGGCACAAAACGGCAGAGGCGACGCAGTTGGCCGCAATGGCGATAGATAGAGAGATTTGGGCATAGCACACGACACAATACGCGCTCGCGCCGGGCCTTCAGAAAATGAGATACGATAGGAGGGCGAATACGTAGGGGTTGAGAAAGATGAGGTGTGAGGCAGGCAGAGAGACAGAGAGACAGAGAGAGAGAGAGAGAGAGAGAGAGAGAGAGAGAGAGAAAGAGAAGGAAGGGGAGAGAGAAGAGCAGAAGGAGGAGGAGGAATAGGAGAGTGAGAGGGGCCTATCACTCGGCTGGATCCAATACAATGCGAACTATTGTACCCACGTTCGCCATCCACTCCAATTCCTGGCGTGGAGATATGCAGCCGGTTCGGGGGTTGCACTTCGCGCGGGGGTGCACACACGTATACCATATATAGAGAGGTAACTACGCGAGTCGGAACCAAGAGGGAAGAGAGGGAGAGAGAGAGAGAGGTTGAGAGAAATTCATTCAATTTAGCAAGTAGTTTCCAGACAAATTAAAGCGTGCTACAAAAATTAAAGTGATGCAGAAAAGAAGGAATTATGAAGCTACACTCAGATTATGAAAATACATAAAATTACGAAAATAAATCAAACACAAGTAGTGCTTTTTATTAAAAAAATTAAGTATGTTTAATAAATTGTTAAACTAGTCGTTATAAATAAAGTTACAACGACTGTTAATCTAGTTATTATAAATGAAGAATAGACAGACAATTTTTAATATTAAATTTCATAAATTGCATATATAAAGATATGATCACTTTGCTGTAATATTTTTCATTAAAGCTGTATTATGATAAATACTCTAGCATAATTATTCCAGTGGTAATAAGCAAGAATTAAAACAAAAGAGAAGGTAAAACGAGTATAAAAATACAGAGTGAGGCAATAAACAAGAATGAAAAGAAGAGTAAAATAAAAGTACAAACGTAGGTAAGAGATAAAGCTCGCAGAAGCAGAAAAACAAGAAACAAAGCTCCGAAGTGAAAAGAGGAAGAAAAAGACAGCGAGGTCAAAGATGTAAGGATGATGAAAATGAAAAGAACAAGAAAGCGCAAGAGTGAGAAATCTCAGGCAAGAAAGAAGAAATGGTAAAGAACGTATACGATGGAACAGACGAAGAACCTCGCGGAAAAGAGGGAAAAAGGCAAAATGGAAAAGCGAGTATAAGAAGGAAAGAGCATTAACTTTTTTTTCCCCTATTCCTCCTTTCGCCGAGGGTGCTGCCGACCAGCAAACGTGCCACACTTCCCAATCTCCCTCTTTCTCTCTCCCACGGCCATTTTCCATAATTTAAAGTAATTTCGTAGCACGGCACACGAGTAACCGCACGTTAGTCCCACGTCCCCACCGCCCTGTCCGTTCTAACGCCACCATTACCACTCGCCCTTGAGCAACGTGTGCAGTGCGGTCACGTTCCCGGGGAAATCATGCCGCTGCCGAAAATGAATTGTTATTACGACGACGATGTAGTGTCAAGAGCAACCCGGGAGGCAATCTACGGCTCGCCACCCGACCCGGGTGTCTATTTCCGCGTGACGCATAGACTGCGCCCGGGATTTACACGGTCTAGTGGAGTGGACGTAAAATTGCCGCGGCGTAAAAAAAAAACGGAGACGTTAAATGATCCTGCGGATTACTGACGCCTCATTTCGCAAGACCAGAGAAAAATCGAGGTCTCTCGTGAATTAGACATCATCAGTACGATGATGAACAGCGCCGATCGCACGGTTCATCGGAATCCTTGCACCTGGACGGGGGAGGAATCGATATTTCACGGTTAACAAGGGTTCATTTGACCGTCGCTGCTTATTATAATGAATGAGCCCGTATATCTGATCACGGATCACGATAGTGGGAGGGGGCAGATCGGCGGTCACCGGAAGGGCCACCGAGTTGGAGCAGAAACGGCCCACAGAGGGGGCAAACGGCGCGCGGGGGGCGAGAGGAGACAGGCGTTTACGTGCGGCAGACATCCGATGATGCATAGTTGCTGTTGACATGCTGGAACGTCAGGCTCACATGACCTCTCGAGCGCAGCTATTATCCGCAAAGCGACTGCCCTCCCCTTCCCCCGACCCACCGTCCAATCCCTCTTCTCTCTCTCTCTCTCTCACTCTCTCTCTCTCTCTCTCTCATACTGCCCGTCCCCATGTCAGTCGAATTGGGACAATAACCGCTTCGCGAAGTCGTGTAATAATTATTGGCCGGTTTTCGCGGGGCTCACCCCCTCGTTACAGCGCGTTTTGCCCCTCGTTAATTGCGCAATAATGCCACTGCCGGCGCGCCTCTTCGCCGTTGTTCCCCCAGCCTCCGACGCTCTCGCGCGAGAGGCCCGTCGACACAAAACGGACTCGAGTTTGTAAAACAAAGTTTTGCAACACGATGCACTTCCGCCGGCTGTCCCGCTGACATTTTCGACCGCGGTCGGACTTTATTTACGCGCGTTTCACGTTTAGATTGATAATGTTGCTCCGGACGCACGCGGTTGATTGGAACACACGAGGTCGTGGAAGCGGATGTTACCCGAATAGACAGGGATTTGTTGTTTTAATGTATGTATTAGGTTGTTGTACGTATTCGATGGCTATTTTAATATATGTATTAGGTTGTCGTAATGCACATGTATATTTTCTACTTAACGATCGATTCTGCGGAAAATTAAGTAAATTTAGTCGAAAATCTGTTGCATTAGTATTTTTCGCACTTGTGTGGATTAAAATGCTTGTTTCGCAATATTTTCTTTAATTTTGCAAATGGAAACATTTAGATAAAAATTAAAAATCCAATTAAAAATGTGCGTGCTGTTGAATTTTACATAATTGTTAATTTTTTTCTCACATTTCTTTCTCTATCTTGCTATACTTATAATAAAAAATAATAATTTTTTACAAAAAGTAAAATACAAGTATCAAAAAGTCAAATGGAGACATTGCAAATATGAGAAGTTTTTCTGCAAATGCATTTTCTTCACTCTACACTTTTCTGTTTCTGAGACTATCGCGGCGGAAAACCTGCTTGTCAAGCGTATAGCAGGGGATGTCTAATAAAAATGACAAGATGAATGATAGAGCGAGTATACTTAGAGGGTGAATGTGATATGACGCGACGCAATGCCCGATTACGTATGGGCGACGCGATACGCACGTGATTCCGACGTCGGCGTCCTGGCGTGAATGCACTGATCGAGCGACCAACTTTCGCGGCGAAATCCGTGTGACCGATACACTGGATTACGTATTGTGCTTGATGCGAGGGAGAAATCGTTGACTCCGTGTGGATCATATTAACGCGATGATTCGCGTAGCAGATGAGCCGGCTAATTGTTTTATAGCGCAAGAGAAACGATTGTCCTCCCGATATTCGGTCCGCACTTGGCGCGATACTGTGCAATCAGTGTATCACTGTACGCCGAAAATCATGCCGCGAATGACATTGTCACGCATGTGGCCACAGTTAATCGTCATTTGATTTGGTGTTTGACAATTAATAATGCTGTTTTACGATGGTGTTAGTATGATAATGCGGCCGACATTCCTCAATACTTAAAAATTTTCTATGCAGAACTATTGCAAACGAGCACAAGTAACTTCGGAATATTCCTTATTATCGATAATGCTTATCCAGTAATATTTATTTCCATTATTGCATAAATAGCTGAGATTGAAAATCTCACAATCTCAATATTTTGATTTATGTAAGATATATATATATAGGATTTATATAAGTGTATGTGAGTATTCTACAGGCACATAATTCTTGGATTATTCAAGATAGTTGCGTCAGGAGTTAGACATCTATAATATGCAATTCAGTTAAGTCACGCATCTTCGATATCATCCGCGATGTTAATCGAGCTCTAATAGTGGGCGCGATTTCACGGCTCGCGGAGAAAATCGGCTTCGCGCCGCATTTATACACACTCCACCGCGAATGCTTCGCTCGCTCGACGAGCGCGCAAATCGCGCGATCCCCGTGCGTTTTCCAATCAACGATCGCGCTCACCCGCCGCGCTGACGATCTAATTAAAGCTCGCACGCGAAATTCCGCGCGTTCCACGTGTAATCGGTTTAAGCGTTTGCGCGCGGCATCGTGCCGCTTAATTCTAAGCGGTCTCTTCCTCGGATGAGCACGGACGCGTACCTTGAATATATAGATATAAATCTCCGTCTGCGTCCTTATTTACGCGCGTCGTGAATATGCATTTGTCTCAAGACGAGGTAATAAACTCGGAGCCATGCAGGCGGCTGGTTAAACAACTAATTAAAACGCCGTCGCGAAATTGATCGTCCGCGGATTATTATTTCAGTGGCCAACGAGCGGGAATGATTAATACACTTAACGTGCAACGCGCGGCTACGTTCAACAAATGGCGAGCGTGTTTTCTTATAGAGGTTGTCTCATCGTCGCTGGAAAATATTCCCTGACGAATTTGAAAATAATCTTGTTGTGGCAAAATTTGATTGAAAGATCCACCTACGCGAATATTTTCTAACGAAAACGTATTTAGCTAAGATTAAATCTAAGAAATATAAAATATAACTAAATTGTTATTTTAAATTTAGTTCCAGAATAAATAACGTTTATCAATCTGTTGTAAAGTTCTATCGATATTTTGTGATTGTGATAACATTTGTTAAGTTTATGTTACAATGTAGATAAACGCTATCGTTGTTAAACAGTTAAGTAAACCCGTGTAAAATTGATAATACCGATATCGACTTTTTTTATAGTCGCATATTGAAAAGATAACGTGCGTTATCGCTAATGCGATAACTGTCACTTAGGTCAGCGGTGCTGTATCGCATGTAGATGAAATAAGTCAAAAGTGTAACCATGGGAAATTCGGATTCCAACGCTATTTCGGAAGAGGCTCTCGACGAATACGTCGAGCTGACGTATTTGAACAAGAGTGAAATTCGTCAGTGAGTGCAAGAATTTAATCTCGAATAAATCAATGAAAAATACGTCAGCAAGCAATTGAAAAAATACATCGAAAATTACATATATCAAATATCGAGAATTTCATTAACTTTTACGTCAAATGTTTTTTTTTTTTTCAAAAAGCTACAACCGTTTTCAGAACTTTTTAGTAATTTTTGTATTACCTATCTTTCATAAAAAATATATATCTATATTGTGATTTATGTGCCAATAATAAAGTTTATTCTAATTTAATTTACAATCTGCAGGATTTATAGATTGCTCAACAATTTGGAACCAAGCATTCTTCAAAAAGATCTTCATTATCGTTTTTCTCTACAGCAAATTGACACAATTCTTCCGCAAATTCGTGTAAGTTTTAAATTTGATATTATTTAATACTTTGACATAAAATATATTTCAGTATTTTTTTAAATATTTAAGTAACACCGTACAAATAACAAATGTATTAAAATTATTTTGAAAAACGTTTAAAGTTCTAATAAAAGATCGTGTCGGTACTGAATTATCACAGTACATAACAATGAATTTCCATTAGCTCTAAATATTGTTCACATCGCGCAGCAATAAATCCTTCTTAAGCAGTGATGGTAAGCTGCTAGCATTTTTTCCTACAAGCTAAAAATTTCTTTACAAGAAACGATGATTAAGAGCGATACAATGAATGAAACAAATTGTCTTCTTTAGACATTGTACATGCTATTTCAAAGTTGTCAGTCTTAATCAACATTATTAATTGAAATTTAATTTAAATTATTTTAATTGTAGACTGATTTAAAATCGACTTGTAAAAAATTCAAGTGAATAATTCTGGAATATTCTAAATATTGCAAAATGTTTCTTTACTATATTTCTCTCACAGAAAAGAGAGAAAGAAAATCAAAGGTTTTTAAATGGACGATGACAAAGAAGGATGATTTCATCGTTTCTATTTATTTACGCAATTCGTTTCTTTTTAAAAAAAAGGTAAGGGATCGCAAAATATAAAGCGCGTGATATTTTCAGTGCAATCCATTTCGCGACTCTATATACCGGGTGTTTTCGTCAAAGCGAGACGGACATTTGAGCTTCGAGGACATCCTCGATCTCTGCTCGGCGTTCTCCGTGAATTGTCCTCAGGGCGTTCGCGCTGCATGGGCTTTTGAAATTTTCGGTAAGCTCGTAGACGCAATTGGATCTACATCCACAGGCTTTTGTGCACGCGGGACTCTAACTTTTGTCCTAGTAAATATTTACCGTCCGCCATCCTACACACTCATTGCACATATACCCGCGAACAATACCTCAGTTACCAAAAATACTACTACAAAACTCTTCTGTTGCTTGCTGAAAAATAATGTCCTACTGTCACACAGTTTTTGGAAATATACATATTTTGTCAAAATGCAGTAAACACCTCCACCAAAACGCAAGTCAAATTATGCAAATTCAAAGACAGTTTTACTGTAGTTAGACTGCAGTATTCGAAGACTCATATTTTTACACTGACAATGAATTACGATCAACACGCGAAAACATAATATAGAAAAATATAATGTAAAATATAATGCTGAAATATTATTATTGATGAGAAGTATTTAAAAAATTTGTCGTGCTTCTTAATTTTTGAATTAATTTGACTTGACATAATTTATTGAAGCAAATCAAACACTCGCACAATGGCAATCTGGCTGGCAGTTGATTTCGTTAACCGGGGCCGTGTCAATTGCTGTGAAAATAGACTCACAGCAATCTGCCGATACGATTGCGATTCAGATAAATTGGAATGTTATGTAGAACTAAGTGTCAACAGAGAGAGTTGCGCGATTTTTAATCGAGTCCAAGAGATATGTTCCAAATAGTTTCTGTTATTTAAAATTTAAATTTATCTTTTCAACGTTGCAATAAACGTCGCCTATTTTGATATAGCATAGCGTGACACGTGCAATTTAAGAAGAAATAAATCATATGATGTAACACTAATTGTATATTGATGGAATTGTAATGTTTGGTTTTTCGTTCCGAAAATTTCGGAAATAATGTAATTTTAAAATATTCCGTGTTTATTCCAAAAGTGCCAAAAAATATTGTGTTTTCCATTACACAAATTGCAATATATTGTTTGTTTCCATTTGCCAATTTCATCTTGATTCTATCTTTCATGGCATACCAAATTTGTTGATCAGCATCACACATTCATATGCATACTTATTTTAGCTGTTCATAAACAGTAGTTGCGTTGATTGCCTTTGTTTTTAGATTTGGACGGCAATAATCAAGTCTGTCTCGATGATCTGATCGAGACAGTACAGAGATTGACAGGCTCTGACGAGAACGGACAGTTTCGAATCGATCGGAAACACGCGGAGGACATAGCGCGAACGGTCCGTATACATTCCTACAGTGCGTCCTCGACGCGGCTACAAAGGATGAAATCGGGAAGCGATTAATCCTTTTGCCAAAAGCCGAGGCCGCTTTCTGTTGCAGCAAATTTCCGGTCGTTGTTGGTTCCGCAGCAGAAAATAGGCGAATTGAAAGGAACTGTCTTCTATGAGGAGAAATTAATTCCGTGAAATTGTACTTGCAGTCTTCGAGACTGGGAACTGCTTTTTTAAAATCGTTGAATTATTATTCTTTTTCTTTGAGTGAAGAAAACAAAATTATTTTTATCCTTAAATATTAGAATTAGACCTTTTCAATTTGCAATAATATTCATAAATGTAATATAAATTTTGTAATACAATTTTATATCTTTTTCAGTTTCAGTAATAGAATTCTTATAAATTCCTTTTAACTAACCTATTTTTTGCAGGATTGCAACAGACATCGATTATAATGTAATAATTTACGATTATCGATAGATCAATAGATCAATAGATTATTCAATAAATATGTTTTCCCTTTCAGATACTACGTGAAATGGACATTGATGGAACGGGTAGCATTGTTCTACAAGAATTCGTACATATCCTCTCTAGAATGCCAGAATTTGCACATACATTCCAATTCAAAATTTAATAAAGTTAATAAAATATTCGATTCTGATTTTTCTAGGCAATATTTTTCAATATCTTTCTATAATAAAAATTCTTAATTACATAAAGAATCCAAAATAAAAATTTCTGCACATATTTATTAAATTTAATTAACTTTTTAACTTTACATCTGCACTTTATTTTAAAAATTGTTATCATAGTTTTAGGATTAAATTAAATTTCATTAATGTTTACATCATACACATATATTATTACATGAATATGCTGCTGCATTACTGTTAAATTAGCCATGATTAAAATATATTATCATGTTTGATCAAAATTCCAAACTTGATCATTCTTTATATTTTAACTTTTATCATATTTTATTAACTTTATTAACTTTACTCATCACTAACTATTTCTATCCCTTTTTTCAAAGAAGCTTTTTAACCCCATTCTGACGTAACTTGATTCAACATGCAACAGTTAGCGCTTGTAAGCGATGCAACTCGAGCGACTGTAAATCGCTCTGAGAGTGAAAGCTTGAGAAAATATAGCGACGGTCTTTCGCCGTATGTGAAAGGCAAGACGGGTAGTACCTTGTACTTGACGTAATACTGCGGGTACTCTGAGAAATAGGATACAATCTTACCTGAAAAGCGCTGATACCTGTTAGCGTCGAATGCGAAAGTTAAAGGGATAAAAATGATTCTAGCAAACATTTGCACTCTTTACAATAAAATCAACATGCACCAAGTCATAAAAATTGACCAAAACAACTCTAATACAATATATTAAATCTAATAATATATATTTCTATTTTGCCAATAATAAACAATTTATAAAAGCAAATAAAATAATTTATAATTTATGCTGACTTCATCAAAAGAAAAGTAATTTAAATTCTCTGTCACAATTTAAACAATAAATTATAAATTGAGCAACAACTAAGTATTATTTAAGTAATTAAATATTATATGGCTTATAATTTTTATAAAAAATTACCAAAAAGTAATCTTTAGTAATTGTACATGTAGTAAATATTGGCAAATAAGAAAGTAGTAAATGATATCAGTGTGTTATGTTGTTATGCAAGTATAATGAATGAATTCACTTACCAATTATTGTATCCTAGCTAATTACATTGCTAACCCTGTACCTAAAAACATAAATATATGTCTCATAGTTAATATAAATTATTGTATGCATTTGATACAATTTTAATTATTGCATATATTTATTTCTAGTTTGATTAAAACAATTATGTGCAATAAAATCAAAATTCCAAACTTGATTATTTCTCATATTATAACATTTATCATGTTTTATTAACTTGCAAAGTAAATATATATTTAAAAAGTTTAATAAATATTTAATAGATTTGTTATACAAATTAAATAAATATAAATTTCATATTGTGTACGTATACAATTGTATACATGTTTAAATAATGAATAAATAATTGTACTCACTAGATTGGATATTGCGATTTATTTCACTTGCTGCAGATTCTACTTGGATCAGCTGCTCTTGGATCTGCTCCTGCTTCAGCTTCTCCTTCGAATCAGCTCCATTGGATAATTGATGAATTTGGAGAAACTGTACTTATTGTTAATTATACAGACTACCAAACAAAAGTCAATCCGTACTATACACGAAAGTCACAAATTTGTCTTACCGTGACATGATATAAATTAAACACTTCTTGTTGCAATACATTCATGGTGTTGTAGCCATTATACGTACTCGGAGTGAGCAACGCTCGATAACGAGCGACAAACGACAATCACACAGCCATTGTCAAATTTAGACCTGCACACAATGATCAATCGTGTTTTACCCATAGACATAGGAATAAGGAGACGGAGTGTAAGCCGCGGGGGGTGAAGCCGCTTTTGGGGAGCGGGGACTACGGTCACATGGTTATTTGGTGCCACATTTATGCTACAACTAATGCCAATGTGGCACCAAAATATCACGTGACTGCTATTCCCCGCACCGCGGAACTGGCTTCACTCCCCTCGCTTAAAGTAAGATTTTATGCTCTGTCTCCTTATTCCTATGTCTATGGTTTTACCCGATTCAACTTCGACAAGTTAAATTTTCGGCAAACTACGTCTAATGAAAAGTAACACGGCGTATCAAATCATATCTACATCAGAATTTCTGTACTCGCTCGCTAGCATACTGCATTCGTGACAAATCGCAAAATAAATATAACGGTCGTTGCTCTTGACCAAATATAAGGATCATTTACGCGTGACCATGGCACCAAAATTTGTACTTTCTGGAAACGTAACCTGTTTAAATCTACAATCCTCCCGCCAAACGATCGACATAGCATCGTCACTCATAAATCACGAACACCCGTGGCAACAACAATACATTCCGACAATCGCCCGTCACTTTGATCGACATTCTTGACAAAAATTCGTACTCGTTATACACTTTTAACGTAGAAAACACGGAAAATACGCAATTACTTACGGACCGTTAACACATTGCATTTTAAGCCAAAATTGCATACTAATAATTATCATAATGGGCCGGAAGATGGCACGCGTAGCAATGATATCGATCTAAGATAAAGCAGATCAAAACTTTCAACACTACGTGCACCATCTGTCAGCATACATGTATACATAATTGATAAGCCTGTCATATTAAATGATTGTTATGTAATAAGCAAAGATAGATCAAAGAATATATATTCAATCATTAAGTTATAATGGAAACAATAGAAAAAATCAAAATGATGTAATTGTTGGATATATTCAAAGTGGCTATTGAATAGCACACACACTGAATTAAAAATAATACATTTTATTACCAATGTATATAAAATATTTATTAAAAAAGTAAATTTCATATAAAAATTATTAAATTTTACATCATAAAAATTAAAATACAGTTACCCGACATATATTTTTCAAATAATCAATTTATTCATAATATAAAAATTGCTTAAGCTTTATACACATTATAATTTTTATTGTCTGTTTTGACAAGCCGGCAGAAGTATATCACTAAGCTTCTGATTATCACCTGTATCAAGTTTCGATTTTCTCATCTTCCTGTCCATCTTAATTTTCTGTGCGTACGAGCTCAAACTCGAACTAGTAGAATGACCAAGCTTTGGAATAGGAAATATATCAGCCCTTGAATGTCCCCCAAAGCCATCAAAAGTCATACCATTGCAATTTTCTAAAACAGTTTTCTAAAACAAACATCAAAATTGTAGGCACCAACAATATCATATAATGTAGAGTGTAAAACAACTTACTTGATTTGGTTGACTAAATTTCGACTTTTTCGCAAGTATTGGAGGTATTTTTAAATTGGTATAAGTCCTTTTCAATGCTCCATTACCACAATCACTCAATGAAAAAAAACCCTTTGATTTCATATTTTGTGGAGTATTTTCATTACTACCCTATAACAACAAATATTAATTTCAGACGTGACAATGATATATGTTTAAGACAAAATATTTTATTCAACTAGTTTAAATCAATAATTCACTTACGGGTTTCATAATAATACAATTATCATCTTTTTTAAGATCTGAACTTATTCTTTTTAGACTATCCCCTAGCCTCAAACACTCGTTACTCTCGTCCTCTTGTCTTGATTTTTTATCATTATTATCCTATAACAACAAATATTGATTTCAGACGTTACACACACACACAATAATATGTTTAAGACAAAATATTTTATTTTAACTAGTTTAATGCTTTTTAATAGTTTACTTACTGGTTCAATAATAATGCAATTATTATCTTTTTTCGAATTTAGACTGTCCTGAAGCTTTATAGCTTTAACTATATCCTCTTTGCCAAAAGTCTTTCCATACTTTTCAAAGTTACTTCTCAAATAATTTTGATTCTCTACACATATATTATTACAAACACAATGCATATTTGCTTGTTTATCAAGAAGTTGATTTTGTAGCGATATCTTCTCAGTTATGCAGATATTTAATTGTGTTTCCAATTCCCTAAAAATATCAAAATGATATAATATAGAATAATTTAATAAACAATGATTTAGTTTTAAACATCTCAATCATTGCATACTTTTGTTTCATATGTTCTTCTTCTAAAACTTTGCACTTCCTATTAGATTCCATTAATTTTTGCTCTAAGGACCTAATCCTTAATTCAAGCTTCCTCCTCTTGTTAAAATTAACTGTTGTCTCTCTGGTAAATGTAGTAATTAAAATAATTGTACTAATTATATCATGATTATTCCATGTATATCAAATACATGTAATGTATATGAATATATACCTTTTTAATACTCCAATATATGTTACAAGCTTGGTATGATCAGGTGTTCTGGCTATTATTTCATCCACTTCGCTTTCAGATCCCTCCAATATAACTTGCAAACTATAAGATGTATAAAATTAATAATAAATAACTGCATGATTAAATATGAACATAAAAATTACATACATATTTCTCAAATCTATAACAAAATATATTTAGAAAAAAGCATACTTCTGTAAATTCTCAACTTTTTCCTTTAGTTGTTCATAATCTTTCCTACATTCATCTAGCTCTGCACATTGCTGTTTAAAAAATTTGATCTGTGTTTGAAGAGCACGAATTGCAGCATCCTTGCTCTTTAATTCCCTTTCAACATTTTTTACTTCTTGTCTTAAACCACTTGTCTGTTTTTCTAATTCTTGTTTATTCTCTGTAAGATTATTGATTACATTGTCCTTCAACTTTAATTGAAAAGTTACGTTATCAAGTTTATTCTGTAAAGATGTGGCATCTTCCACAAAACTGTCATTGTTGGGAAAATTAAAATATATTCTATGTATCTTATGTTTTGTTGTTCTTTCACGACATTGTGGACAAGTCTGTGACCTATAAAAACAATGTTTGATAAGATTAAACTCTGCATGTGTATAAATAATGCATGAACTTTCAAAAATAGAATATTAATTTCTTTAATAATTAAGAAAATTACCTTTCAAGCCATTGTAATAAGCATGTAAAGTGGAAAATGTGACCACATGGTGTATTAAAAATATCATCGGACGGTACCAGTAAATCACTACATATCACACACACTATATTCATTTTACAGTATTTTATCAATCAGAAATTTCAGCGAAAACCCAGATAATGCAGTAATTATGAATGAAAATGTACAGCGTAATAGACTACCGTTGCAGATTTCGCAATCACGATGTTCTAGTTATGTTTTGGTGAATATCATATGATTGTGAGTTTCTTGTCGCAATTATAAAACAGAAATAATTAAAATATACAACAACACAAATTTAAAACTGGTGTAGCAGGTTATGTTGCGGAAAGCAGTCAACGTACAGACGCCATAAAAAATGTAGATAGCAGCATCATCTGTGCAGTATATTTCTCATCATCATGTACTGTCAACTCTTATCAGGATATGGTAATACAATAAGTATTTAAAAAATTATTGATATATTTTTTTTTTTTTATTGTATTCATTATTTGTTAGTTTAATTATTTAGTATAGAGCTAGGCGTTATATATATATATAGTTGCACATTTCGACTCGATTCTTGAGACGACGCTTCCCGCTCTCCCACTACCGCGCGGCCGCTGGCGGCCGAGCCGCCGATAGCCTTGACTCAGGAGCGTCTGTGTAACAAATAGGCTGATGATGAGCGGGCACCTTTCAGAAAATAAAATTTTCTTTGTTATAGAAATAATATTTATTTTCACTAATTATAATTAAATATCTTTATTACATTTATTATAATAATTTACCTAGACAATAATATATAATATTTAAAAAATAAAAATAATTAAAATAAATCAAATTAATAAAAAATTTAATTTTTTAATAAAAATTGTATGGTTTTTTAATTAGAAATCAATAGCTTTTTACATTATCCCTGAGATACTATTGTGAATGCGTTTTTTAAAAAGTGATTTCCTCAATAGGCCTATTTTACTAAAAAATAACAAAGATAATTTAATATCTATATAAATACGGCTTGGTAAAAAATTTTATATAGGGCTTAGATAATATTTTATATTTAAAATAACAAAAGAAAAACAAATAAAAAAATTAAATAAATTTAAAAACATAGAAATAGTTAATTTATAAAACATTTGTTGGATTTTTTTGGTCATTTGCATGATTTTATTAAGAACATCCACAGAAATAGAAGAACTAGTTTGCACCAAAAAGAATAATTATACATTGCTCACAAAAGAACGTCTTTCCGTTTTTATTAATTTTATTTTACAAAAAGAGTATTTGCATAAATGTACCGAAGGCGTTTATTATCATTATTCGAATTACTTTTATGGTAAATTAAATTTGGTAATATAAATTTTAAAATATGAGAGCAAAAAGAAATGTAATTGAATTAAAGTACTAAAATTAATTTATCATAAAAGTAATCAGGGTATCGAGAGATCTTTCAATCCCTCCAGGTGGTTTTTCGAAATTCGTAAATTTTTGAAAAAATTTGGGTTGTTGGAAATTATGGGTCGCCACTATTTTTTGTTTGAAATCGAGTACATACATCGATGCGTTTCGTTGAGAAAAGCAACTTTGGTCCTATAAACATATAGCGGACAACGAATATTTACGGAGTTATAGCTCTTTTTCGTCGCCGATTATTTGGTTATCGGGGCTTAGAACTCGAAAACTATACGAGATAGAAGATCGGACCATAGGACCTTATTGGCAGGGTATCGAGAGATCTTTCAATTCTTTCAGGCGGTTTTTCTAAATTTGTAAATTTTTGAAAAAGTTTGAAACCAAATACCTACGTCGATGCGTTTCGTTGAGAAAAGCAACTTTGGTTCTATAAACATGTAAAGAAAGTATACTTTCTTTAATGCAAATTGGCCGCGCTTCTCATGCTCCGCGCGTCTTCTGATTGATTACCGTTGGATAGAGCGACATGTACGATCACGAGGATGATTGTAAATAGACACGGACACACAGTTGGAGAGAGACAGATAGTCATTACGGAATAAAGCACACGTGCAATTTACGGATAATTAAAGTTAAGAGTAAATTAAGTAGTGTGAATAGAGAAGCGGTAATTGTAAACTTTAATTGTCGTTTCTTTGTTTACAGAGAAACACACTTTGGTTGAAAATTTACCCCGTACAAATAGTTGTCTTATAAACATATAGCGGACAACGAATATTTACGGAGTTATAGCTCTTTTTCGTCGCCGATTATTTGGTTATCGGGGCCTAGAACTCGGAAACTATACGAGATAGAAGATCGGACCATAGAACCTTATTGACAGAGAGATCTTTCAATCCATCCAGGCGGTTTTTCGAAATTCGTAAATTTTTGAAAACATTTGGCATGTTATGGATCGCCACCATTTTTCGTTTGAAACTGAGTACCTACGTCGATGCGTCTCGTTGAGACAAGCAACTTTGGTCCTATAAACGTATAGCGCACAACGAATATTTACGGAGTTATAGCTCTTTTTTTGTTATCGGGGCTTAGAACTCGGAAACTATACGAGATAGAAGATCGGACCATAAGACCTTATTGGCAGAGTATCGAGAGATCTTTCAATCCCTTCCGACGGTTTTTCAAAAAATAGTGGCCCCCGTGACCCCCAACACGCCAAATTTTTTCAAAAATTTACGAATTTTGAAAAACCGCCTGGAGGGAAAGATCTCTCAATACCTTGATTACTTTTATGGTAAATTAATTTTAGTACTTTAATTCAATTACATTTCTTTTTGTCCTCATATTTTAAAATTTATATTACCAAATTTAATTTACCATAAAAGTAATTCAAATATTGATAATAAACGCCTTCGGTACATATTTATGCAAATACTCTTTTTGTAAAATAAAATTAATAAAAACGGAAAGACGTTTTTTGTGAGCAATGCATAATTATTCTCTTTGATGCAAACTAGTTCTTCTATTTCTGTGGATGTCCTTAATAAAATCATGCAAATGACCAAAAAAATCCAACAAATGTTTTATAAATTAACTATTTCTATGTTTTTAAATTTATTTAATTTTTTTATTTGTTTTTCTTTTGTTATTTTAAATATAAAATATTATCTAAGCCCTATATAAAATTTTTTACCAAGCCGTATTTATATAGATATTAAATTATCTTTGTTATTTTTTAGTAAAATAGGCCTATTGAGGAAATCACTTTTTAAAAAACGCATTCACAATAGTATCTCAGGGATAATGTAAAAAGCTATTGATTTCTAATTAAAAAACCATACAATTTTTATTAAAAAATTAAATTTTTTATTAATTTGATTTATTTTAATTATTTTTATTTTTTAAATATTATATATTATTGTCTAGGTAAATTATTATAATAAATGTAATAAAGATATTTAATTATAATTAGTGAAAATAAATATTATTTCTATAACAAAGAAAATTTTATTTTCTGAAAGGTGCCCGCTCATCATCAGCCTATTTGTTACACAGACGCTCCTGAGTCAAGGCTATCGGCGGCTCGGCCACCAGCGGCCGCGCGGTAGTGGGAGAGCGGGAAGCGTCGTCTCAAGAATCGAGCCGAAATGTGCAACTAACGCCGAGCTCTGATTTTGTATATACATAATTGATAAGACCCACATATTAAATGACTGTTATGTAATAAGCAAATATAGACAGAACTAAAAAATATATATTCAATCATCAAGTTATTATAGAAACTACAGAAAAAAATCAAATAGATGTAATTGTTGGATATATTCAATGTGCCTATTGAATAGCACACACACACTGAATTAAAAATAATACATTTTAATAATTATGTATATAAAATATTTATTAAAAAAACTAATTTCATATAAAAATTATTAAATTTTATATTATAAAAATTAAAATAAAGTTACCTGACATATATTTTTCAAATAATCAATTTATTGATAATACGAAAATTGCCTAAGCTTTACACACATTATAATTTTTATTGTCTGTTTTGCCAAGCCAGCAGAAGTATATCACCAAGCTTCTGATTATCACCTGTAAGTTTAAATTTTCTCATCTTCCTGTCCATCTTAATTTTTTGTACGTACGAGCTCAAACTTGAACTAGTAGAATGACCAAGCTTTGGAATAGGAAATATATCAGCCCTTGAATGTCCCCCAAAGCCATCAAGTCATACCATTGCAATTTTCTGAAACAGTTTTCTAAAACAAACATCAAAAAATTGTAGGTGCCAACAATATCATATAATATAGAGTGTAAAACAACTTACTTGATTTGGTTGACTAAATTTCGACTTTTTCGCAAGTATTGGAGATATTTTCAAATTGGTACAAGTCCTTTTCAATGCTTCATTACCACAATCACTCAATGAAAAAAAATCCTTCGATTTCATATTTTGTGGAGTATTTTCATTACTACCCTATAACAACAAATATTGATTTGAGACGTAACAATGATATATATAAAACAAAATATTTTATACAACTAGTTTAATTCAATAGTTTACTTACTAGTTCAATATTATTTGAACTTATCCTTTTTAGAATGTTTTCAAGTCTCAAACGCTTGTTCTCCTTACTAACATTGATTTTCTCTTGTGTTATCCACTTTTTATCGTTGTTATCCTATGACAACAAATATTGATTTTAGACATTACAATGATATGTTTAAGACAAAATATTTTATTCAACTAGTTTAATGCTTTTTAATAGTTTACTTACTGGTTCAATAATAATGCAATTATTATCTTTTTTCGAATTTAGACTGTCCTGAAGCTTCATAGCTTCGACTATATCCTTTTTGCCAAAAGTCTTTTCATACTTTTCAAAGTTATTTCTCAAATAATTTTGATTCTCTACACATACATTATTACAGACACAATGCATACTTGCTTGTTTATCAAGAAGTTGATTTTGTAGCGATATCTTCTCAGTTATACAACTATTTAATTGTGTTTCCAATTCCCTAAAAATATCAAAATGATATAATGTAGGATGATTCAAAAAAATAATGATTTAATTTTAAACATTTCAATCATTGCATACTTTCGTTTCATATGTTCTTCTTCTAAAACTTTACTTTTCTTGTAGGATTCCATTAATTTGTGCTTTACGGACTTAATCAAATTAATTAATTGAAGCAGCTGTCTCTTGATACAATTAGTTGTTTTCTCTCTGACAAATGTAGTAATTAAAATAGTACTAGTTATATCATGATTATTCTATATATATCAAATGCATATGTGTATAAATACTTACCTTTTTAATACTTTGATATATGTTGCAAGCTTCGTATAATCAGTTGTTCTGGTTATTATTTCATCCACTTCGCTTTCAGAACCCTCCAATATAACTTGCAAACTTCAAGATGTAAAAAATTAATAATAAATAACTGCATGATTAAATATGAACATAAAAATTACATACATATTTCTCAAATCTATAACAAAATAAATTTAGAAAAAAGCATACTTCTGTAAATTCTCAACTTTTTCCTTTAGTTGATCATTATCTTTCCTACATTCATCTAGCTCTGCACATTGCTGTTTAAAAAATTTGATCTGTTTTTGAAGAGCACGAATTGCAGCTTTCTTGCTCTTTAATTTCCTTTCAACATTTTTTACTTCTTGTTTTAAATCACTTGTCTGTTTTTCTAATTCTTGTTTACTCTCTACAAGATTATTGATGGCACTGTCCTTTAACGTTGAGTGAAAAGTTACGTTATCAAGTTTATTCTGTAAATATGCGGCATCTTCCACAAGGCTGTCATTGTTAGGAAAATTAAAATATATTCTGTGTATCTCATGTTTTGTTGTTCTTTCACGACATTGTGGACAATTCTGTGACCTATAAAAACAATGTTTGATAAGATTAAACTCTGCATGTGTATAAATAATGCATAAACTTTCAAGAATAAAATATTAATTTCTTTGATAATTAAGAAAATTACCTTTCAAGCCATTTCAATAAACAGTCATGATGGAAAGTGTGACCACATGGTGTATTAAAAACATCATTGAACGGTCGGAAATTCTCCCTACATATCACACACATTATATTCATTTTACAGTATTTTATCAATCAGAAATTTCAACGAAAACCCAGATAATGCAGTAATTATGAATGAAAACGTACAGCGTAATAGATGACCGTTGCAGATTTTGCAATCACGATGTTCTAGTTATGTTTTGATGAATATCATATGATTGTGAGTTTCTTGTCGCAATTATACAACAGAAATAATTAAAATATACAACACAAATTTAAAACTGGTGTAGTAGGTCATGTTGCGGAAAGCAGTCAACGCACAGACGCCATAAAAAATGTAAGTAGCAGCCAAGATCTATAGAGAGAAGGTTACCTGATGCGCAAAGAGGAACGAGCGGCAAAAGGAGCAAATGCACAGAGGGACGATCGGCAAGAGGGGCAAATGCAGAGAGGGGCGAGCGGCAAGAGGGGCAATGATGATCTCATCGGCAAACAGAAGCTATCTCAGACAGCTACTGTTTGTCGATGAGATCATCATGCTCTCCCCATCCTTCATCGCCCCTCGCCATCAAGCTGTTTCTAGCTCCCCCCTTCCTTCATCGCTCTCGCCATCAAGCTGTTTCTAGCTCCCCCCCTTACTTCATCGTCCCTCGCCCTCAACCGGTTTTACTGAGGTAACCTTCTCTCTATAGATCTTGGATAGCAGCATCATCTGTGCAGTATATTTCTCATCATATACTGTCAACTCTTACCAGGATATGGTAATACAATAAGTATTTAAAGAATTATTGATGTATTTACTTTTTTTTCATTGTATTCATTATTTGTTTGTTTAACTATTTAGTATATACATAATTGATAAAACCCACATATCAAATGACTGTTATGTAACAAGCAAATATAGACAGAACTAAAAAATATATATTTAATCATCAAGTTATAGAAACCACAGAAAAAATCAAATAGATGTAATTATTGGATATATTCAATGAGTCTGTTGAATAGCACACACACTAAATTAAAAATATATATATAATACATTTTAAAATTATGCACAGAAAATACTTATTAAAAAAGTTTATTTCATATAAAAATTATTAATTTTACATCATAAAAATTAAAATATGATTAGCTGCAGAGCCGGATTTAAAGAAGTGGGGGCTCCGGGGCGGCTGAATCAGTGGGGACCCTTAATTCGTAAAAGATCAAAATCATTGAAAACTCATTTAAAAATTCGTGAATTTAAAAAAGTTGAAAATATATATTTCAATATTATTACAACAAATATTTAAGATATATTTAATGATGCAAACTACAATGTTTGTGAAACTCTGGCATCCAAAATGCATATCGCGGTCATCACCCGGAAACCAATGGCATATATTTAAGAAATATTTGATACATTTCCAAAACATATATCAAATATAAATATATAGATTTTTTAATCAAATTTTCTTTTTAATCAAGTTTTGTTTGTGAGAGTCCCCAATTTGGGGGCCTCTGGGCGGTCGCCCTGTCCGCCCATCCTCAAATCCGGCTGATTAGCTGACATATCTTACAAAAAATCAATTTATTGATAATACAAAAATTGCCTAAGCTTTACACAGCTAAACTTGGCCGATCTTCTTTAATTAATTTCTCATTAATTATTGCGAAAATCGCAAAACGATGGAAGACTTTTCTATTCGATTTAACCCGCTCTACCTACACCCAAGAGGTGATTCAGCAATTATCAGACACCCTGTATAAGACTCTGTGATTGACAAAATCAAATAAAATCAATAGGAGCGTAAAGAGCCACAATGCAAGTTCTTCGTGCAAAGATTATTATATATTCGTTTAAAATTGTTTATAAACGTTTCTACCTTGACATCAGGCCTTCTTCGGTGTACAATATTACAAAGTAAAATTCGCTCGCAATAATTACATAGAATAAAAGATGTACAAGACGTATTAACAATCCTTTTCAACCAAATTGTTGTTCAGTAATAAAATAGTTAGAATTGTATTAATTTCATGATGATAAAGAACTCGTTCACGCAGAAGGAACGAGGTGGAAGAGTGAAGAACTGGTAGTTTTAATATGTTAGACGTTGAGATCTTAGTGATCTAAGACTACCAGTTCTTTACTCTTCCACCTCGTTCCTTCTGCGTGGACGAGTTCTTTATCATCATGAAATTAATACAATCCTAACTATTTTATTACTAAACAACAATTTGGTTGAAAAGGATTGTTAATACGTCTTCCACATCTTTTATTCTATGTAATTATTGTAAGCAAATTTTACTTTGTAATATTGTACACTGAAGAAGGCCTGATGTCAGGCAGAAACGTTTGTAAACAATTTTAAATCGATTTCCTCATCTTAATTTTCCATCTTAATTTTCTTGGTGTACGAACTCAAACTAGTAGAATAATCAAGCTTTGAATTAGGAAACATACCAAGCCTTAAATGGCGCCTCAAAGATCACGCCATTTTCTAAAACAAATATCAAAAAATTGCCAACAATATCATATAATATAGTGTAGAGCAACTTATTTGATTCAGTTAATTTAAATTCAACTTCTTCGTAAGTATTGGAGATGTATTCAAATTGGTACAAGTCCTTTTCAATATTCTATCATAGCAATCTCTGAATGAGAAAGAATTCTCAAAAAGTTGCATGTTTATATGTGGAATATTCTCGTTATTATCCTGTGACAACAAATATTGATTTCAGACGTTAAAATGATATATACAAGACAAAATATTTTATACAACTAGGTTAATTCAATAGTTTACTTACTGGTTCAATATTATTTGAACTTATCCTTTTTAGAATGTTCTCAAGCCTCAAACGCTTGTTCTCATTACTGACATTGATTTTCTCTTGTGTTATCCACTTTTTATCGTTGTTATCCTATGACAACAAATATTGATTTTAGACGTTACAGTGATATGTTTAAGACAAAATATTTCATTCCACTAGTTTAATTCAATAGTTTACTTACTTCAATATGAATACAACTGTCAACGATTCCAAGACTTACAGTTATATATTTTAGAATATTCTGAAGCCTCAAATAGTTATTCTCTTTAATGGCATTGATTTCCTCCTCTTGTCTTATCGACTTTTTGTTCAATAATTTACTCACTAATTCAATATTAATAGAACTATCAAACTTCATAAGATTTAATTTTATCCATTTTAGAATTCTTTGAAGCATCAAATAGTTATCTTTTTTAATGGCATTGATTTCCTCCTTTTGTCTCATCGACTTTTTATTATTATTATCCTATAATAACAAATATTGATTTCAGACGTTACAATGATATGTTTGAGACAAAATATTTTATTCCACTAGTTTAATTCAATAGTTTATACTTACTGGTTCAGTATTAATACAACTATTAACCTCTATAAGATTTGAATTTATCCATTTTAGAAGACTTTTAAGCATCAAACAATTATTTTCTTTAATGGCATTGATTTCCTCTTCTTGTTTCATCGACTTTTTATCACTCTTATCCTATAATAACAAATATTGATTTCAGACGTTACAATGATATGTTTAAGACAAAATTTTTTATTCCACTAGTTTAATTCAATAGTTTACTTACTAGCTCAGTATTAATACAACTGTCATCCTCTATAAGATTTGAATTTATCCATTTTAGAAGATTCTGAAGCCTCAAATAGTTGTTCTCATTAATGGCATTGATTTCCTCCTCTTGTCTCATAGACTTTTTATCATTCTTTTCCTATAATAACGAATATTAATTTCAGACATTACAATGATACATTTAAGACAAAATATTTTATTCCACTAGTTTAATTCAATATAGTTAACTTACTGGTTCAATAATAATGTAACTATCATCCTTTTTAAGATGATGAAGATGATTTGAACTTATCCTTTTTATAACATGCTCAAGTCTCAAACATTTTGCATTGATTTTCTTCTCTTGTCTTATCGCCTTCTCATATTTTTCAAAGTTACTTCTCAAATAGTTTTCATTCTCTACAGATACGTTATTACAATCACGTTGCATATTCGCAACAAATTGATTTTGTAGCGATATCTTCTCAGTTATACAGCTATTTAATTTTCCTTCTAATTTCCTAAAAATATCAAAATAATATAATGTAGGATGATTAAAAAAAATAATGATTTAAGTTTAAACATTTCAATCATTGCCTACTTTCGTTTAATATGTTCTTCTTCTGAAACTTCACTCTTCTTGTAAGATTCTATTAATTTGTGCTTTAAGGACTTAATCGTTAATTGAAGCAGCTTTCTCTTGGTAAAATGAGTTGTTATTTCTCTGGCAAATGTAATAATTAAAATAGTTGTACTAATTATATCATGATTATTCCATATATATCAAATGCATATGTGTATAAATACTTACCTTTTTAATACTTTGATATATGTTAAAAGCTCTGTACGATCAGTTGTTCTGTATAATATTTCATCCATTTCGCTTTCAGAACCCTCCAATATAACTTGCAAACTATAAGATGTATAAAATTAATAATAAATAACTGCATGATTAAATATGACCATAAATATTACATACATATTTCTCAAATCTATAACAAAATAAATTTAGAAAAAAGCATACTTCTGTAAATTTTTAACTTTTTCCCTTAGTTCTTTATAACCTTTCTTATATGTACTTAGGTGTGCACATTGCTGTTTATAAAACCCCATCTGTCTTTGAAAAGTATAAATTGCAGCTTGCTTGGTGATTAATTCCATTTCAGCATTTTTTAATGCTTGTCTTAAATCACTCGTCTGTTTTTCTAATTGCTTTTTATTCTCTGTAAGATTATTGATTACATTCTCCTTCAACTTTACTTCGAAAAGTATATCATTAAGTTTATCCTCTAAAGATGAGACATCTGTAAGATTACTGTCATCAGAAAAATTTAAATATATTCTGTGTATCGTATGTTCTGTTGTGCTTTCGCGGCATTGTGGACAAGTCTCTGACCTATAAAAACAATGTTTAATAAGATTAGATCCTGCACATGTATAAATAATGGATGGACTTTCAAGTAATTTTAGAATATTAATTTTTTTTACAATTAAGAAAATTACCTTTCAAGCCATGTTAATAAGCAGCCATAATGGAAAGTGTGACCACATGGTGTATTAGAAACATCATCTAACGATCGGAAATCCTCGGTACAGATCGCACACAGTATATGCATTTTATACTATTTTGTCACTCAGAAATTTCAGCGAAAACCCAGTTAATGCAATAATTATGAATGAAAATGTACACCGTAATAGATGACCGTTACAAATTTCGCAGTAACGATGCTGTAGTTATATTTTGGTGAAATTAGTTATATTATAGTGAACATTACAGACTGTGGGTTTCTTGTCGACATTATAAAACAGAAATAATAAATATATATATATATATATATATATATATAAACAAAACGAAGTTCAGTGAAAATAGTGTGATAGGTTATACTGCCTGCGATCACTAACGAGGAATGGCGTGAAATAACCACTACAACGTGGAACATTGAAATATGGAAATATATACGACCAGTGTAGTTAGATTTGACTTGGTTTTTCGCGCATGCGCGACGCGGCGAACGCAGTGAAGTGTTTTAGTCATAGACATAGGAATAAGGAGACGGAGTGTAAGCCGCGGGGGGTGAAGCCGCTTTCGGAGAGCGGGGACTACGGTCACATGGTACCACGGTGTAAGAATATAAGGTGATTTCACGACCATTGTATTTTATCAAAAAATCTGTGATCAAGATGTCATAGGCCGGTATTCATAGGGCGGTATTCATAGTCCGTTCTTATATTCAAGATCGTCTTAAGCACGAACTTATATTCGCTCTCTTCGTCAGACACAATCTATGTGTGACGAAGAAAGCGAATATAAGTCCGTGCTTAAGACGATTTTAAATATAAGAACGGACTATGAATACCGCCTTCCATAATCCGTTCTTATATTTAAGATTGTCTTAAGCACGGACTTATATTCGCTCTCTTCGTCACACATAGATTGTGTCTGACGAAGAGAGCGAATATAAGTTCGTGCTTAAGACGATCTTGAATATAAGAACGGACTATGAATACCGGCCATGTTAAGCCATGTCACACAAGATGTCACGTTGGTACAAGATCCCAAGTAAAAAAGGATAGAAGATGTGGATAAATGTGGATAGAAAAGGATAGATGATGAATCTCTAAAGCACATCTATATATAATTATAGTCCTAAATAATACAAATTTTTTAAAATAAAACTTTTAACATCGTGTATAAAAATATATATTACTGACAAAATATTTTTTTATTTTTTTATAACAAATTATTCTTAGTTAAATTTGCAGAAAAAATAATTAATAATGTATTCCAGTCTTTATAGAAAATTAAGTTTCTTTAAGAAAATGAATATTTATAATTAAGTTCCGCAGGACAATAAAATTTTAATAAAATTTTTATATTTGTATATATATATATATATATATATATATATATTCATATTTAAAGTCCCTCAACACGTAGCCACCTAGCGGTTCAATGTGGAACAATAACAGGAAAATCACAAAAATTTGTTGCCGTCAAATCACCTTATATTCTTACACCGTGCATGGTACTTTGGTGCCGCATTTATGCTACAACTAATGGCTTATAGCGTTTTCGATTATACAGGATTTGAACGACCCAGGGTTGATCAATCACTATTTTACTATAAATGCAAGTCTTTCATTGGTGGAGAGGTTGCAATGACGTCATTAACCAACCCTGGGTCGTTCAAATCCTGTATAATCGAAAACGCTATTAGTTTACACCGATTGTTTAGTACGCGACCAAGTACTAAATCAGCTTCTTTGATTGGTGTAGATTTTACACTAAACAATTTATACCTATCGCAGAAGCAGATTTAGTATTTGGTACGCGTACTAAACAATCGGTGTAAACTAAGCCAATGCCAATGTGGCACCAAAATATCACGTGACTGCTATTCCCCGCACCGCGGAACTGGCTTCACTCCCCTCGCCTAAAGTAAGATTTTATGCTCTGTCTCCTTATTCCTATGTCTATGGTTTTAGTCTAGTAAAAGAGTATACCATATGGTACCCATTTATTTAAAAAAATTATTATTTTCTGAAAAATCAATAAAAAAATAAAGTATATTTACATATATTTATATTTTCATATACATATACATATACATATAAATATATGTAAATATATTTAATTTTTTTATTGATTTTTCAGAAAATAATAATTTTTAAAATGAACGAGTACTATATGGTATACCTATTTACTAGACTGAAACACTTCACTGCGTTCGCCGCGTCGCGCATGCGCAAAAAACCGGGCCAAATCTGGCTACACTGCTGGAAACAACCATAGAAGAATTATAGAAAGCAGGAAGCAGCGTGAAAAATGTACAACACCATCTGTGTTGTATATTTCTCAACATCGTGTCAACTCTTATCAGGATATGGTAACACATTAATAAGCAATTCGCAGTTATAAATTTTTGATCAAATAAGTTTTACAATTATCAATAAATTAATTAAATTTACGATAAGTATATAATAAAAAATATTTATTTTAAAAAAATATGGTTGCATAATGAAAATAGCCAAGTTTAAATTAGAAGGAATTGAGAAATAGAAATATAAAATGTGAGGAAAGTCTTGAAAAGACAAGAGAACAAAAGAATTTTCAACTGAATTATTGAAATTATATTTATTTTTTCTATGATACATTAGAATATATTCTGCAATATTTACAATATGTACATAAATATGTGTAAATAACGCTATTCTTGAATGCGTATTAATACTTGCTCACAATTGTAATTATGTAGTGAAATATAAGCACAATATTTTTTGTATCACTGATCATCTTAAAGAATATTATTATCGATATATAATTATTATTTCAGACAACTCTGTGCAGAAACACAGTAAGTACGCAGTAACCAAGAATTTTTCAGCAAAAACGCAATTTTCTATAGTCTTTATAGTACTCAATCTTTAACAATCTTTATCAATCTTTTTAACACTCATCTTTATCAATTTTTAACAAGCTAAGATCGTCTTACAGTCATATAAAAGGGGATCACAACTTTATTAAATTTTATCATAACGCATGGAAGAAAAACGTTTATGAGAGGAGCGTAACATGCAATCTAACTTTCGCACTGAAAAATTTCTCCTGAAGAAGCGAAAGAATTTCGTTAAGAAAATTTCGGCATATTCGAGATTGCCACACAAGTTAAAAGATTTCTCTCAGCATCGAAATAACTAAAAATATCAATCCAACCGATACACTACGTAATTCACAGCTTAGAAATCTCATCCTCTTGCTTGCAAGAGGGATCTGTCTTGACACTTAGCGCAGTCTTCATCTGTTCCTCCAAGTTGCTTAGATTCGGCGAGCTCCTGGTCGGGGTTAGAATTGTGTCCACCGTAGGTATACTGTCAGTAGTTCTTCTACGGAATTTCAATTTTTCGCCAGATATTCGCGATCGCCATTGGATACCCTTTCTCTTCCTAGAATTATCAGGCGATCGATCGCTCCTGGCCATCAGGTACTTGGGACAACTATTGATTCTCGAACGACTTGATTCGCCGCCGATTACAGACATATCGATCATCTCCAAGATCGGTAGCTCTTGGCAGGCTTGCCTGCACTGATATTGATGCGAAAGATCGGATTCCAAAGCATCGTGTTCTTCCTCCGTGCCGTCGCAATCGCAGATGTCCGGAACGTCGTGCAGCCTCTCTTCGGCGAACGCCGAGTTCACGACGCCGTCCTGATATCTCTCATCCTGCGACGAGACACTGGGCCGTCCGTCGGATTCCTCCGCGGAAGATTGACGACATAGGCTCTTGAACGAATCTCTTTTCAAGGAAGATCCAGCCTCTATCGACGTGGAAATCGCCATTGATAGAAAAGGATGCGAAATATTCGTCGCGCTCGGCCAAGGCTGCAGCACTGGCTTGGATGATTTCAAACCTGGAAGAAAGGGCTTTCGAAAATCAATACGGGATGCGGAGCCCTTCGCGAGGGAGGAGAACTTCTTGACGGCCTCGACTATGACGTGCCGCTGCTCCATTTCGATCGGTTGCTCTTGGTTATCCAGCTGTACAATCGTTTCGGAACAATTGCGAGCCATCTTCGCAGGTGTTGCATGGGACCCGCTGATCTGGCTGAAACAAACGAGTCTAACTTAATAGAGTTCCCATATCGCATTATCGTTGTAAAAAACGAGGTTGTTTATCCTGCAACTGGAACAAGAACGATTAATTAAACGAGAACTTTTAGAAAAACATACACTCTGTAATTACCCTACCGTCTTTCGTTCGCCGGACTGTCGATCGGGTTCGCTAAACTGGCAGTGGAAGTGCGAGGCGTCGGAATATTATTACTTTCTTCCTCCTCCTCCAAAATGCCGGGCAAAAACATCATCTGTTTCTCTTCAGGCACCCTGAAAAGTCGACAAAAAATTAATATAAGAATTTATTTATATTTAAAATATGTTTCAACAAAGTTCTCACCAAAGCTCATAATTCACAAACTTTGAAAATAATTTCACATTTGAAAGCGGATTTTACAAATTTCTGATTTAATTTGTTTCGGCTATGAAACACTTTATTTCTTGCTACAAATTGCATATATAAAATACTAACGTCATGTTTGCCACACTGCCACGATAGGTCTTCTTCTTATACGATGCAGCCGCTTCCGTATACGGTAAACTTATATTTTCGGAGTCGTAAAAGATATCTTTGACGAGCGGTGGGCAGCGATTCATTAGCGTGTCTACTCCAAGATACGATACCTGTCATTTACGCATAGACATACATAAACACGGTGTTTTACAATTTTCCAAAATTTTTCGAGGCAAGTCTTAGTTGATTTCTACCTTAGTGTGACGATCGATCAACCAGTTCAACTCGAAGTCCTCGTCGTCGTCGCCAAAAGGATTTATCAATTGCTCAGCTACTTTTAACAGCCCCATAAAGAAGAAGAATTGCAGAATTGTGAAAAGGGGCACATATTTGTCTATTTTTAATTGGAAAATTTGCCTATTGTCGCCATCGATGTATTGTCGGCCGATCAGAGTGACCGCGAAGAAGCTGTACGTGGCAAGAGTCACCACTTGAGTGTACACCAAAGGAATCGACACCCAGTCATAACTCCATAGCAGGCCGCATTTAGTCCGAAATTCATTGAATTCCTGCACAACAGGTTTTTTTCTTAAGATTGATATAAAAAAATAGAGAACAATTAAGACTAATCTTTGTTATTGCATATAAAACGGATATTATATCGGGTAATTTTTTTTAGCAATTATCATATTTCTTGAAAAAATATAATTAATATCGATTGGAAGTATGTGATATTGGTGCAGTTAAAGTAGAAAGATTCCGCTGTTTTAAATATTTAAAAACTTTTTTTTTCTAAAATTTCTTAGAAAAATTTATCATACATATTTTATACAGAAAAGAAAAATATTATTCCTAGCAATTCCGATCGCAATATTCCTGCGAGCACACGCGCCTGACACACGTTTGTCTAATCGCAAAAAATTAAATCGCACTTGATAGACTGCAACACGGTTTACGACTATTTCCAGTCGACTTTATAATGGCTCGTGACTGTAACAATAGTTACTCGTAAAACCTATGTAAATTCTATGTCCATCGATAATTGTGCGAGCATACGCGCTACCGAACAATTGATTACATTGTATTTATGTGCCATCACACTGTAATCGTTTACGTATTTCTTCCATAAAACAAGCATGAAAAACTAGCACAGAAAATAGAAATTATACATATATCCGAAATAATGTTGTATTCAAAAAGATGTAAAGACAAGTGATAAGATAATTAAATAATTGTTTTTTATTTTTGATATCAATGTTAAAAAAAGATTCGATAAAATAATCAACTTTACAATGATTTCAATTCTTCTTTTGCCTTCATTTTAACAGCATTTTAGAACATATATTTTTGTTGACATTTATATAAAATAATGGCATAGAAAGAAAAACAGTTCTTCTTCATTTAATTGCAACAATAAAGAAAACATCCATCAACTTTTTGAAAATGTTAAATAATTGAAGATAGGAAGAACACGTAGAGTGTTCTTCCTAACACGTTTACTCGCACCTCCATAATTAGCTTCAAGCCTTGCGCGTCGGGCAACCTGTGGGACTTGCGTGCCTCCTTGAGAAGATTAATGAACCAGGTGCAAGGTATCCAATAGGTATTAAATTCGCTACTCGGCACCGACTGGTACAATTCGAGCTCCAATGTGGTCATGAAGCCTGTTAATTTTTAACAGACTCGTTAATTTTTAATTACCATCACAACAACAACAGCCATTCCGTAAGGATTTACCGGAATCAACGACGTGATCAAGAGTTGGAAATCGTCTCTTCACCGCCGAGCTGATGGAACGTAGAACAAGTATCAGGGAAAGATTCAGATATCGCATCAGAGCTCTGCGCAGCATTCGACTGTACTCGTCACTCCCGGTGATATAGAGCGCCACGAGATGCATCACTCTGCAGAAAAAGAGAATAGAGAATTTATAATTAAATTTATAGAAAAAGAAATTACAATGCATTTTCAGCAATTAATGCTAAAGCAGCTCGATGCTGCTTATTCTGCAAGCTTCATAAGAAAAAAGAAATATATTGTTTTTGCTGTTGAAGATTTGGACATTTAATCAAGAAATTAGAGTGTATTATTTAATTATTACAAAACTCACTTGTCCGGCCATGGTATTGCCTTATATTGCTTCCACCATCTCTGCGCCACGTAGGACACGTAAAATCCGAGGACGAAACTCAACGGGATCAGTTTGATTAAATTGTCGCAGTAAATTACAACTTGCTCGAATTCTCTGTAATGTGTTACAGATTACAATAATTTTCAAAAAGCCGACGATGAAGAGATCAATTAAGTCAGCGTCAAAAGATGAATATAAGAATGCGAATAAAATAATTCACATTAAAATAAATTTATTCTCTGTGTCTAATATTTCTGGTGAATTAAATGAATGTGATATATTAAAATAATTACTTTTTTTGATCATCGGTGAAAGTGTGGCGATAAAGAACGGATAAGATACCGAAAAGAATGAGATAGAGCAGCAGTTCCCTGTAAATCAGCTTGTACAGGGAACCACGCCACATAAACAGAAGCCTGGTGAATCCACCGCTGGTGGAACTGGCGACTTCGTATTGATAAGAGACTGTCATCTTTTATCCATTTAGGAGCACCGTGCCAGTTTCTTCTCGAGAACAACGTGCTTGCGAGGACGTTACTACTCATACTTCCAGAAGTTTTCGCCTGTCAAACAAAATTATATCGCAATTACAAACTGTAAAATATTCAGCTTTTGAAATATTTAGGAGGGGCGTTATAAGCGGAAGGAATTTTTATTACAATATAAAACTCTATCTATTTTATCACTGAATTGACAAATATATTAATTCTTTCAGTTAATAATAATTCGTTCTCTAAACTATTTTATATAGAACCAAATAATAGAAGAAGATACTTAAAAGAAATCTTGTTTTAAATTGTTTTAATAATAATACATACATGTTTTTTTAGCTATATAATCTCTAATTTAAGGTGAACCGGCTATTGCATAGAAATGAACTTGTGTCCTATTCCAAGCACGAGCCATCTCGAAATAGCTGTGGTGAAATGTCGTTTTTCTGTAAGCTATTAACACAAATAACATTCCAATGTATTCTACACTTTTATATGTTCTTATATTTATCATTTTCGAATCATGTAACAACAATTACAAACAAATGTTAACTCGATCTTCAGACATAATCAAACAGCTGATTAATGGGCTTGAAAATTGATGGACAATTATTTAAAATTATGGTTTTGGAGGCAATTACTTTTTTTTCACATTCTGAGCATATTAAATATTATTATTTTGTGTGATTATTATTAAATGTGAAATATTACATTACAGTATCATTTATATGCTAAAGTATTACATAGAACTTTCAAATAAACATTTAATTTTTGCCAGCAGACGTAACTATTTCAACGCTTTTGTGTCTAGCAATGCAACGAGATATTTCGTCACCACAGTTTTAGCGCTATTTGTGCCAGTAGACAATTAATTTGTCCCATTGTAAAATGCAGTTTCGTAACTTTTCTGCGACGGCGCGCGCCGTATATCACTTTCAATCTCAATCTTGTCCAAACGAACCACACGTTCTTAAAAGCAATTGTGACCCCAAACCGGATCGTTCGAGTAGAGCGATTTGTTGGGAAAAATTAATTCGGGAGAAACAACGAATCGTCGAAGATTTTCTCGCGATCGTTATGATGACTCGCGTCATCATCATTTGCCAGAAATAATTCATGAAATAACGATTAAAAATGAAATGATTCAGACCTAGAATCAACATTTATCATAAAAAAGACTTTGCTTAATAAAAATAAGCTAAAACAATAGATAAATTTATTTTATTACGAAATTTGCATTATATATTAGTAAATTAAATTATTTAAATATTAAAGTATTTAAATTATTCAAACATCTAATCAGCAAATGAATCGTTATGACGAATATAAATTTCACACAGTCATGAAGAAAAATCAAGTTTTAATTATGGTTTAAATATGTTAAAAAAACATACAGTAATCACATTGTGTGTGTGTGTGTCTCAATGTAGCTTTATTTAAGTCTACTTTTTTTTATTTATGACACAAAACGTTTCTCGCTGAAGCTATATTAATTTTATTACGGCTGAAATTTGGAATCCGTATCATGTGCTTTATATACCATACATATTTCGTCATAGCTATGAGCTAGGACAGAGTTTCAGATTGCACTGATATGACGCCAAAAACGGTCGTTTGCGTCATAAGCGGAACGTCATCGGCACAAACGGCAAATATTGGCGTGGCCGCGTTTATTTTTTTTATTTTTCTTTTTTTTTTTTTTAGACTGACCGTAAATAATGTCTAGTAGTAATGTTCCTCTCGGGAATCGCGCCAGTAATGCGGCGGCAACGGTAAATATAACTTTGGGCGTCGAAGTAACCGCGAAGTGTCTGGGTAAACATACAATTTGCACGAGATTTCCGGGCGCGCGACCTTTGTGGTTACACTTTGAGATGCACTTTGTCGATCGACACCTCGAGGATGCATCTCAAAGTGCGACCAGAGTGATATAGAGGCAATTACTTTCACGTGTTTGGCACTTCCGTTGTTATTTATTTCTTGTTATTACATTTGTTATCGTTGTTATATTATTTATTGTTATTATTTGACTTCTAAAATATCTAAAATATTTAAGAGATCATTATTCTTACAAGTTTTGCTACCGTTGTTCACTTCTTGAGCTGAAGTTTTAATGAGAAAAAATTATTTTTAAGATTTTCTTGGCGATAAAAACGTCATGCGATGATCTGTATGTATTTTCTCCTTAGAGATTCTTAGATTTATTTATAAAATTACATAAAATGTTAAATGTACTTTGAAATTTATTCTGATAGTTTAAAATTCTCATAGTATTTTCATAATTTGTATTATTGTAATTTGTATATTTATATATAATATATTTGTGTTGTTTGATATTATTCATATAACTTTAAAAACATTGATTAGCAATCATATAAGTTACATTACCTACAAATTATTTATATTTATGTATCGCAAACCATTGCGAGTATCGTAATACTAAATTTTTGCTAAACTTGTAAATTAATCATAAAAAAATAATTTGATACTAAGATAATCAAGGTTTTTTTTCTTTGTTTTTTGTACGTCACAAACTTATTAGAACATGCTAAAAGATAACGTGATGTTTTACGACACATGATTTTTCACCATTAACGTAGATATATACATATTCTTTTTCACATTTCCCGAAATCATTGTGTTTATTGGCGCACGTGGGATTTCTTGGCTACAAATGCGAGTGAGATTAGTCTCATTTACGTCTTGAATGTATCCAGTCCTATGAGTGGATACTTCTCTCGAAGATGTAATAGCTTCATTCTTAGTCATTCGCGCCGTAACCAGGTGCCGGTGGATTGCGAGCACGATGACGCCGTTAATAATACGCATATGTAACAACGTCGTCGGCATGTCTGACAGATCGTCTGATGCACTATATTTCCACGCGACCTTACCGAAAATACCCTCGACCGAAACTGTCGCTATTGGCGAAATACGAAATTCAAAAATTTTTCTCGGGAAAATATCCTTTGCGCTATCCACCCGATTTTTAATTAAAAATCGAACTTATCGTGTTTAATATAGTGCTTTGTTAAAAGGATAAAATTATGGCTACACAATCACGTTACAGGTAATTTCAAAATGCTGTCTCAGAAAAGAATTTTTCGAGAATAGGTAATTAGTTTTCCTATTAAAAAATTTATTTCTCAAACAACTGTGGTTAAAATGCAAATGTCACAAATATTATTAGAAGTGAAAAACTTCTAATAAATAATTTTTTAAATTTAATTAAGAAATTAAGAATTTAATTAAGAAACAATAGAAATATATTTAATGTTATATTGTGAATTAAATAGTTACTGTCAATTTTATATGTACCTAAAAATTACGAAAAAATTATTCTTTTAATTATACTGCTTCACAAAACTATATTTAATTGAGCTGTTAATAAAATAATTAATTATTTAATCTTAAGCATGCAGCTAGAGAAAATTAAAGCAAAGAATTTTGAATATTGGCCAATATTGGGCACATATCTACGTAGCATTTCTTTAACAAACATGGTTATATCTTAACAGTTATAAATTTCTTCAATTATAATTTTCTTATTATTTCCAAACGTTTAAATTTAATAATTAAATTACACAAATTGTAAATACATATTGACCAACACTTTTCAATGCAAGTAATGATATTTAGTAAAGTAAAAAATTATTTTTTTTTTATAGATTATTCACATATAAATGACTTACATTATCATTTCATAAAAAATTTCACTTCTGTGCACTTTGGTTAGTCAACTGTATCATTTCTACGTAACATTTGAGTCAACAGTATCATTTGTACGTAACATGCGATTGTAAAATCTGACATTCCTACTTAAGTATTGACCATGTCACGCAGATAATAAATGCACGAAGTAAACATCCTCATAAATATTTACAACTTCACGGAAGCGATGCGTGAATGATCAAAAACTATTTTTGTTTTAATAATGCCTTTCCACGTGAGCGTATATTTTGTGCTCGCGCATTCAACCTTATCTTGTACCATTCAAATTTTGGTTAAAGTATCTATAATTTATGTTAAGAAGTCTCTAATTATAGTGTTTTTTTTACGCAAGGCAATTTTTCTTAATATTTACAAAAGACATTAAAATATTAATGATATGACAGCCTTGACTCACCATGAAGCACATTTCATCAATCATAACTCGTACGCTTATCACTTTCCTCGCACAAAAATTTGTTATCGCACACACTAACGAATATACACTCACAGCATTCGCCTTCGCGCGTTGTCACGTTAAATTAAAGAAATTGATCGGCACAAGAGTTGACGTCCTTTCCGGTTATGTAATTTACAAAACTAGCTGTCTGGAGCAGCGGCCAATTTGGGTATATACGACGAAAGTTAATTTAACATCTTCATTTGCGGCCGTGATCGATTCTCGATTCAGTTTTCTTCAATCTTCTTCTACGAGAAATAGAATAATTTACCAGGAATAAATATTCACTCCACTTATCAAAACTGGAATAGCAATGGAAATTATTAACAGTCTCTTGGATTTTATTTTCTTTATAGCACAGCATATATATGTTTCATCGCTTATTATCACAGTTCTGATGAAATTAAATATAGGCAAAATATTTTCCTTTCATTATGCATAAATACTTATCAATGTCTCGAATGTACATATTTTCTCGTTTCTCCATTCATCGTTAAAAATTCTTCTCGCAGCTCATGATTTATCGCTTCTGAAGGACGAATTGTTCAAAATTCTTCTAAAGTTTCAAAGTTCTTCAGAAACTTTTCTCAGATTCCGGAATCAAAGTAGGTTAGGTTAGGTTGCACCGGAAAAATTTTCACCTGACGAGACCGGAGATTGCAAGACGACCTCATGTTAAAAATTCTTTGTAGTCGCAAGAAAACGAGCAGGGATAACGATACGAAAAAAACCGTGAAGAGGCATTATCACAAGTGCGTACTTGGCGCTCGTCGGCGGTGAACTGGTCGTTGCGAGTGAATTGAGACGCGCGGAATAGTTGCATAGTCGGCGGGATATTAAACATTGCAGCTGGGTACGATCGCGATTTGATGGCAGTTACCCAAAATCTAAAAAGGGCCGAATGTCAAGCTCATACACGTAAATCGCGCATACCACCGCGCCTAGTTGTGCCCATGAAGGTGCGAAATCTCCCTCTGGTAATCATCGTTTTAGAAGGGAAATGCATTACGTTCATCTAATTTTTTTCGCGACAGATGCAAAAAAATTAATAGTTTTATTAACTCATATAATTTGAATTGAAATATTGGAGTTCAAGACTACAGTTTAAAAATTTCTAGAACTTTTAAAAAGCATTTTTAAAAATTTTAAGTGATATCTGAAAAATTAAATTAATTTAGTTGTTTTTATGATATGTTTCAGACTTTTCTTTTAGGTTGTTATGATAATGAAAAGTAATCTTAGTGACTGAGTATTCTGCAAAAATTTTGTATAATCAGAATTAAAATATTATTATAGATTAAGTTTAGCAATTGAACATAACAAGTATTTTATTTATAATTTAAATAATTGATTATGGCTTTACAGATTTTTAACCACTTTTGTATTTTTACTGAAAACTGTGTTATAAAATGATATTTTTTCAGTGTTACAGATATTTTTGTAATTTTATCCTCGAATTTTTTTGAACATTATTGAATCATGTTTAATACGCCTGCAGAAATGCAACTGTTTTTGCAACTATGTAATTATTTAATTAAAACAATGCCAAAAAGTGTATTGCGACGACATCTTACAATATACTTATAAACTTTTAGTATGAACAAGCACTGTGGGTAAATAAAACACTATTACTATCTGAAGGTAACATAAAGTACTTTTATTAAACATTACATTTTTTTGTCATTGCGCAGTTCATCACATGGCCTAACCTGACATAAAGTCGGCGAACACAGATGAATGTGAGTCAACGAGACAAAACAAGACACATGAAAGTATCAAACAATTCAGTGAATTTTTTTGTAACATGGAACTCGATAAGTCAATATTAGTGCAAAAGCAAGTGAAAGATAATTCAGAGGATTTGCAGAGTGAGTTTCTGGATTTGAAAATTTGGGAAGAGCAAATGAAACGGAAAGAAAAAGAACTACTAAATGAACGCAATGAACAGGTATTTTCGTAACTAAAAAGATGAATATATTTGTTAATACATGTGCCAAAAATAAATTTTATAACGAATATGTTTCTGTAAATTTCAATCAATGTAATCTAAGCTGAATTAAACTTTAACTTCAACTTTATTATTTTTTACTACTTATTTAACTTGTTAAATGATATAAAATGTATATTCCAGCAAGCTCTGCCTTCTATCAGAAGCAGGACTAAGAAACAAAATGTGACAAAAGGAAACAAGACTGAAAATTCAAAGCGAATAAAGTCACATGATTACACATCATGGGATAAGTTTGAGGCCGTAAGTAGTTACTTATATACTATGCAATTTGTCATGTAAGATTAAAAAAAATATTTGCAATAAACTAATGTTGTGCATTATAATTAAGGATAAAGTATGCAAAGAATTAGATAAGCAAGAAGAATCTGATGACTCAGTAGAAGAACCTTTATCTAAGGAGGAATTAGAAAAGGATTATAATAGAGCTGTAAAGCATAAGCAACAAGGCAATGATTTTGTGCAACAAAAAAAATGGGACAAAGCTATTACTTCATATAGCGAGGCAATAAAAATTTTTCCTTATGATGCTATCTTTTATGCCAATCGTGCACTCTGTTACTTGAAGCAAGACAAGTAAATTTTATATCTTAAGAATATAATAAATCAGATTGCATTAATTTCTATTATTTATTATTCTATGTATTCTATTATTTAACTGGTGTATTATGTTATAGCTTGTATTCAGCAGAAGCAGATTGCTCATCTGCAATACAGATGGATGAAAATTATGTAAAAGCTTATCATAGGCGAGCAACAGCCAGGATGGCATTAAAACAATACAGAGAGGCAAAGCAAGACATAGAAAAAATTTTAACATTGGAGCCTTCTAACAAGGAAGCAAAAGCCTTGCTTAATCAAGTTAATAAGCATCTTGAGAATTCAAAAGTAAGTATTTTTTATTATTAAGAAATTAAATTGATATTTATACATTTTATTCTTTTTCAGCCAATTATTATATCTGGAGAAGACGCAGTTAAATATATTCCAATAGAAAAAAAAATTGGTGAAAAGATGTTAGGCAATGTAGAATCTAATAAAAAAGTAACTGATACTAAGAAAAATGAAAATAAGAAGAATGACTTGAATGAAGTAGTTGCAACAACTATAAATCTAACAAAATCAAAACAAGATACATGCATTCCAGATTGGCTACCGGAAAAGGATAATGTTGCAATTGTAGAACCTATTGCAAAGCCTCCTCATTTACGTTCAAAGGTAAACACTTATATTTTTCATGACACATGGGATATGCATAACAATATAACTATATTTTGTTTTTAATCAGGAGCCATTTAAGAGAATTCCTGTGCAAGAGGCTGATTTAACTAAACCTTTTAAAGAAGAAATTGAAGCATCTTGCAGTAGACATCATCAATTTGTAGAATTGTCAGTTAAACATTCTGATACTATTACAAAACATAAAGAAATTGTTACGAAACCTAAACTGGAAAAAAACTTTACCAAAAGTATAGAACTACCTCCCGTCCCAAAAACCGCATGCCAATTTATAATAAATTGGAGAAAATATACTTCATCTGATCTTCGATACGAATATATAAAAGTAAGTAACAGTCTTCTTTTGCACGTTAAATATGAAGTATATTCAAAAGATTAAACAAAATTGTTTTTACAGCAAATAGGTTGCTTACCGAAGTATTCAGGCAGCTTATCAACAATATTTCAAGATTCAATGGAAAGTAATATTTTCAGTGATATTTTAACAATACTTAAGACAGAGTTCATAAAACGAGAAGAACCTATATTTTCGTATCTAAAAGATCTCAGTGATATTAAGAGATTTAGAACACTTGTTATGTTTCTCAACAATTCGGAAAAGGAAGGTTTGTAAAGCAATGTATATTATCTTTTTTTAACTATTTACTTTAAAAAAATATTAATTTTATAAATTTAAATCTAGATTTGAAGTTTATGTTCTCATACTGTAAAACGTTTGAAAAGATACCTGAGGAAAAAGTCGCGGAATTACAGAATAAATATGAAGTTGATTAAAATGTGAAAAGGACTAGAGCTACAAATAATTATAATTCTAATACTAAAGAAAATTCGGTAAGTTTAAATATTATAATAAGCATATTAATTATTTCAAATGATAGAAATGAGATATATATAATTATATAATATAATGAGATAAATATAATTTTTAATATAAATTGCATAAATATTTATTAATTATAATTTTAGATTCTATTCACATCTTATAATCATCAAAGTTAAAAAAAAACATTAAACATTTTTAATTTTCAAAAGTTATATATATTTGTGTGATATGTATACGTATTTACAAAAAAATACAAATATTATATAGTCAAAAACTATGATTACATAACACATAAATAAAATTATTTGATCTTTTTTATAAATTTTTGTTTAAACTATCATAATTATCGTTTTCAATAATCTATAAAATTATTTACAATTTAATATACAGTAGTAATTATGATTATAAATTACCATTGAGTAACAGCCGAATTTTTTGGTTATTTTTAAATACTTGCGCTTTTACTTGTAATATTTTATCTAATTGGGTCTTTATGTTATTTTCAACTTCTTTCAGCATTTCTTTCATAGGTTCTATCATTTCTTCCGTTTCTCTGAAACATAATATTTACACATTAATTTTTGAGATAAGTAGTATTAAGTTTAATTATTGCAACAGTATATGCGTATATACCTTTGTTCTCTTTCTAATTGTTCGCTCAATTTGCGATACTGATTCCTCCAATCTAATAGTTCTTTTTGCATCATTTCTACGTCTTCCTGATATCAAACATAATTCCGTAAGAGACGTAGAAAGTGTATAATTATATATGTGTGGTTAAAGTGTATAATTATATATGTGTGGTAAACCATCACTACCTGTACATAATCTAACAGTTTCCCCAAAGGATTTGTCGTACGTGTTAGCAACTGTATAGTTCCCCGTAATTTATCGATTTCCTTAGCCGTTGTTTCTCTGTCGCGTTTCGAACCCGATTCCCATGCCTATATTTAAATATATTGATTTATATTTTGTGAAAATTTATACTCATTGATATAAAAATATATTTCAATTGTTCTTACGATGTCTACTTTCTTCGGCAACACATCGACATTGTCGGTGTTCACCAATTCCCTTTGAGTCTCTAAAATTTGCGCTACGAGATGCCCATGCTCCTGCATTAGCTGATTATCTATCTTGTAATCCCCATTTTCTAAAAAATCACCGCTGCTTCCTTTGGTTTCCATAACTACCATATCTTCGGCATCATCGTCATCTTTCAAGTCGGCGTCTTCTACAATGACGCTGATGTTTCCCACTGGGGTCCTGCAATTATATTTCGCAATTAATTTGAACGGAATAATTCTTGATAATGAATTGAATTGTCTCACTGTATTTCCTCATTGACAATCAGCTCTGCCTTTGCTCTCATCCTGGGAGCTGCCGGTCTTGCACTGATAGGTCTGGCGCTAGGCGGTCTTAAAGAGGTTTTAGGTCTTGCGTCCGATTGTTGCAAAACACTAGAATAAGTAGCAAATTAAACATTATTATCATATTTAGATATTTTCAACAAGACATTTATAAAATCGAATATTACGTCGTTTCGGTATTATCGACTTGAGATTCTGTAAACTCTGATATTGGTTGATCGCTTTTCTCAGCACTTCGCTGCCGCACTTCATCTGATATCTCATTTTCCTTGGTTTCCTTGTTGGAATTGGTCGTTATTGACTTATTTTGCTCTTCATTGTTAAAAGATGTAATTTCGGGAGACAAGTTTGGCTGCTCACGCAAGCTATTCACTTGCGCGGAGTGTCTTACTCTACTAGAAGAAGTTCTCTTTTGAACCTGTTCCTCTTTTGTCGATTCAATAACAGGCGCTGATGCTGCGATATTTTGCTTTGTCTTAACAGACGAAGGTCTTTTTCGCGCTGAACCAGGCACTTTGTTCTCAATTGGCTGTTAAATGATAAATAAGATGTATTGAATGAATGAATAAATATTTAAGCATATTTGAAAAGTGTATGAAGAGTTCATATAAATTTAGAATTAAGAATTTCTTTCTTATCTTTCTTTAATAAATAAAATATGAGTTACAAAATAATTTAAAGAAAAAATGTTTACTCTAATGCTTAACACAATTTATAAGTTAGCACAATTTATTCCAAAAATTTTATAAGAGCATTTAGAAAATGTTTAATATGATTTTGTATTTTTACCTCGGCCGGTGGAATATCTATAGCTTCAAAATTCTTTGTATTTTCTTCTTTTTTATCATTCTCTTCTTTTGTCTTCTTTTTGTTGGCCTTATCATCAGCACGTTTTGTATCGCCCGCTACTTTTCCTGTGCTGGACGATCTTTTCTTTCGCTCTGCAGAGATCTTATCTCTCTCTGATGACTTCCTTGTTTGTGAAGCTTGTCTTGGTACAGACTTTTTCACAGCTTCCTCTTTAGTTGTGGATTTGGACTTTGCTCCTGTCTTCGCTTTCTTATCCAAACTCTTATAATGTTCAATTGCCTCTGCACTACTGACCTAGATTACAAATAATAGATATGCTATTAATTTGTTTTAATGGACACTCTTTATTTAAAGTCAAATTTATTACTTTTTTATCAAGAGCTTTCCCAATAGCTTGCAGCAATTCATTTGTCTTCGTCGGCTCTTGACCGGAAATAATTTTACTTGCCCTGACCGTTAAATTAGCACCCGAAATTAATTCTAAAAAGAAAATATAGTCATATGCATATTTAATATGGTGATACAATAAAATGAAATACTCACTGACAACATCAATAAGTTTTGTCAAAAAGGCAAGCTTTGTTTCCTTATCTTTTATATTATCTGAATTTAACTCTTCCTCGGTGAATAATCCTTCTAAGAAGCCCGTTTCCTTAATGACCTGAAATCAATATTACATACAAGATATCTTAAACTAACCGAATTTATCTTATATAAATTTATATATTTTGAAAATATTTCTATAAATTAAAAATACTTAATATACGTTAGGAAATAAATTTAAAAAAAAATGATTACACTAAAAAGCTTTGAATATATGACAGATACATTACAGCTGTTATAATATCATGAAGAAAACGAAACGGCGGTTTTCGAAGCAATTTCTCTGTTAACGGCGGTTTTTTAAAATATTTTCCAAGCAAATCTTGCGTTTTCTTTATCACTTCTGGTCGCACTTCGTCCGTCATTATGAGACTGTTTCTTTTAAAATCATTCTTGACTGACAACGTGCATGATATCCGCGTCAATGTAATGTCAAACGGTTGCTAGGCAACGCCGAAACGTGACGCTGCACGTGAAAACTGAACGTCACGTGCCATATGATACATAGAAATTTTAGTATCCAGTGAAATTGTGATGGTAGTGCTGCTGTTTATCATCTAGTGATTTGTCTTCAAGAAACATAACCTTTTGATAACGTTGTTCAAACGTTACCTCGGTTATTTAATGAAGATGAATATTATTAATTTATTACCTACATTTTCACGGTAATTATGACCTTTATTTTATTATTTATATAATAGTATTTAAATAATTGTCAATCAACTATTTTTAAATTGCATGCGAAAGATAACCTATCTATAATGTCTGTGTCGTACCTTGGATAGAGAAATAAAGATTTATTAAATTTATTTCTCATTATTTTCAGATTATCCGTACATGCTGTATCCAGCGTTCGAAATATATCAGCATGTACCAGTCCATTATACTTCAAAGTCAGCAATACGCTTTTGTAAGTTTTATTGTAAATAAGTGTAATACCAACTCGATTATATCTTTGCTAATACTATAATGTTAATTTACTTTACAGAGGAGAACCATTGAAGAGAAAGAAAAAAATAGATCCCGCGGTTGTCAGGGCACGATTAGAAAGAAAAAAGAAGAAGATAGAAAAGCAGATTCGTAGGTTAGAAAAAATCGCTAAACAACTAAAACCAATTGACGAAATAGAAGTGCCACTTAAATTAATAGATGAAAAAGAGTAAGTTTTTACATATATTGGAATATTATTATTTTAAATAATTAATATGTTAATTTTTATATTGTTATATTTATTAGTTATTTTTTATATTGTTATATTTATAATATTCAGTAGCACAACATACTCATAGTATGAAAACTGATTTTAGACAAAGATTGCGAAAGCTTCCACCACTATCAGAAAAAGAAGTGGAATCTAGAGTTTTCTTGCAAAAGGAGTGGACTAAATACAAAACTCAACAACATTTAACTAACATTCAGATAATAGATTCTATATTTTATTCACAACAAAAGGCACTTGACGAACTTAGAGTGGAATCGGAAGAACTATATCAAGAAGCTATACAAGTAATTACTTGATTTATTCAAAAAATTATACTAAGAATATTTTATTTTTTGAATTTGAATTTTTTGGTTGATGAAAAGATAAAAATGGATGATTTAAAAAAGTTGCATAAAGAATCTGTTATAAAATATGATTTAAAATCATAAATTTATATTTTTAGATGGATTTAGGACTTTTACCACATACAGCTAAAGGTCCATTAAAAACACCAGCAATAGAAAATTACGATAGTCCTGATGGTGAATATATAGACACTACTCGAAAATTTGAGGGAGAGGAATGAAAGTTTAATGTTGTAGTGAAGAACGAATTTCAGTATGTATCATAAAACTTTCATTTAAATAAAAAAAAGCGTGTATTTTTAGATTTTCATGAAAAGATGAATTTATATATTTAATAATATTATATATATAATTAATGTAAGAATATATGTAATATATATATATATATATATAATAACATAATATATATAATATTTATATAATAATATTCTAATATAATTATATATATAATATTATATATAAACTTAATAGAATAGAGATAACGATAGCAAATAAACGTTTTAGTACAGGAAGATAATATATTATAATATTTTTCATTCGAATTATATTTTTCGTTTTTTTTTTCAAAAAAAAAAAAAAAAAAAAAAAAAGAATTTTGCATAAATACAGAAAAATGAAGTATGAAATTAGAAACTTACTCTACAAAAAGAAATTTTTCAATACTATTTAATCAATACTATTAATTGCATCATCATAACCACGTGCATGGTCTTTTAAGTTTACCATGACTTTAAACAAAAGAAAAAATTACAATATACAAAACTTTATACCATTATAAATTCTGTTAATTCTATCAACAATTCCGCAAAATAATTTTGTAAAATAAGAAATGACAAGCTTGTTAAATTTGTAAAAATAGAGAAGTTGGAGACAGAGGTTGTACAATACATTCCACAACACAGAAAAAGAATACTTTACAAATATATATAAACAATGCAATTTTCTCCGACCGGCTACACGAACACTACACACTAATGAAAGATAGTACAAAGTACATAAGCGTATTTCCATTTGCCAGTTACGTTAAAGTTACGAATTACATATCAGCTCAATCGCGAGTTGACCGTGATAATAAAATGTATCTCCGGCATAATCTTAAGCTACGATGCTGCTGACCTATATCACAGTAATGTTAATCTAAAGGAACATGCATTCCAAGCATTACGAATATATTATCGAATATTCTCGCAAGCTTCTCCCTCTTATCAATCTCATCCCGGACAATACGGTGTCTAAAATAGATTTCTCATTTTTTTTCTTTTAAATCTTTTAAGACACGAAAAGACGTTGTAAATTTCTTAAGCACAAACGACGTCGTAAATATTATCATACTCAGATACATAATGGATGTCTTAAATCTTATGGACAGAAGTGTCATCTTCGAATGTATGAGACATTTATTCTTTCTTGTTCATTTTTAATAACGCGTTTCTCACGAATGCCTGGAAGCGACGGAGAAAAGATTTCTTATCGTCGCCTTCAATCGAATTTAAGCTCGCGCTTGCACATGGGACAATTGTCGCTGGTCTTCAGACATTGTCGCAGACAGTCCGCGTGGAAGAGATGATGGCACGGCGTCACCCTGGCCTTCGTCATGCCGCACAGGCACACCGCGCACACGTCGTCGAACCTCTCGATCTCCTCGAGGGTCGCCTTCCGATAACGGTTCAACACTTGGCGCTCTCGGCGCAACACCGCGCCTGAATTCTGCATAAGCTCCTTCCATCGAAGATACACATTGAGATATGTGGCGACCATCAGGAACCTCCAGGGGGCCGACGGTAGGAGCAAAACGCTGAAAAACGCCGACATAGCGATCGTGAAGCAGCGAAGTATCACCGGCGCGTACAAGTTCTCGATGTTCTCCAACGCTTCCAGCTGCAGGAAGCCTAGGATCGTTGGAAACATCTCCACGAAGACCTTCTCCGTCGCCGAGTAATAGACCCACGTTATTACTGTGTAGATCAATGAAGGTCTGCAAGACGTCGAAGTATTAAAAAATAAAAGAGACCGAAAAAAATTGGAATTTTTATGGCAAATCAGGATCAATTTTTATAAGATAAAGAATTAAAAGGAAAGCAAATAGACAAATGAACTTTGACAAGAGATGATCGTAACATTTTTACCTGCTATACGTGTGTCAAGAGGATTTCAAATAATTAAATTACTCACTTGTAATGATCGAGACCCTGCTCCAATCCGAACACGAGAAGCATGAAGGTCAACGTGACGACGAAAGTCACTGCCTTAGTCCACTCAAGCACGATCTTGGTCGCCGACATCGCGAGATGCTTGATCTTGGATCGCTCGGTCAGAGTGACGTACGGCGACCAGTCCTCCTTCTGAATCAGCTCCTTGATGTAGCTCACGCAGTAGGCTATTACGTTGTAGAACATGAGCGTGTACAGGCAGGTCAGCCTCTGCTGCGGCAGCAACACCTTGTCAGCCAGCATCAAGAACACTATTTGATTCGCCATAACGGAGAGATTGCGCATCTTCAGGAAGAGATTCTCCGCGCGATCTACCGGCGCATAAAGCCGTTTCAGGAAGCGATTCAGGGGATGCCAGGCTTTCTTGGCTACGCCTTCAACAGTGACATCGCGACAATTAGTATAATGAAAAATATTATTTTATTTTATGCTTTTGATATATTTTACAAGTTAAAGAACACTAATTTAAAGATCTGGAAAACTTTTTAAATTTTTTGTATAATAAAATATTGAGTCAAAAAATAAAATTTACGAACGAAAGATTGATTTTTTATTCAAGTTTCTTATATTTTAGAAAGTTTCTTATATTGTCGAACGTTAAAATTAATTAAATTTGAAAGCATCAATTGCCAAATTTGGAATATGTTTATGAAGCGATTAACTCATTTTGTACTCATTTTGTACTGCGATTAACTCATTTTGTACTTTTAAGTTACAACACTTTGAAGAAAATTTCCCGATGCATATCACTCGATTAACTTAAGGAGCACGAGTTGAAAGGCAATTTTTCATGTCGTGTGTGTATTAAGTACGCTAATAAAATTTCCAAATTATAAATTGACCTGACATGATATCTCGTACAAACCAGCACGCCGACAGGATGAAGTAACGCAGACTAATAACTTCAATTTTCTTATTGGCCTTATTTGCCTTTTATACAAAAATGTGTGGCTATTTATATCAACCAGCTGACAACCATGAAGCAAAGTATAAATTCACCGTTCACCCAATAATCATATGTGAAGGATACAAATCGAGCACGTGACGAAGAGGCGAGAGCAATGCTCGAAGTTGCATCCTGTACCTTCTCCGTCGACTCTCCGTCGGTCGGACAAAAACGCTTATAGCCGCTGCCGTCCTCGTAATTATCAGAGAAGATTATCGTTGACGCTTGCGAGCATGCGGAGGCGAGCAAAAAGAAACGCGCTGATACGCGACATCTCGTTATTATTACGTACAAGAACATATTGATATACGTTCGCCGCGAAGAGATTCTTCTCCTTCTCCTTCCCTCCTACTCGTTCTTTCTCATCGTCATGCTCGTCGTTCACTTTGTAGAAGAAAGAGAACAAAGTACGACCGAGCGATACGATACGAGCGCATCGTCGTGAGTGATTTTCCGGAGGTGGACTCGATCGACGAACGGCCAACCCCCCCGTTGGGGGTCTCATCGGAGGATGACAAGTTGCTAAATAACCTGACAGGGCGTGCTTTACGTTGATAATCGCGAGTTTGTCAGCTGATGCTGATGAGTGCAAACATGAGAGAAAGAGAGAGAGAGAGAGAACCTCCTTCAGCCACCGTTAATTGAGTATAACGTAATCGACGTGGCTTCGATGAATGATCGACTTCATTTTTAGTAACGAGTTTGAGAGAGAGCCGACGAGAGAGGATTTGCATATTAATAAACGTCAGTCAGGAGGAGTGACCGACGACATGGCAGCAGGACGGGACAAGGAGACGGTTTCTGAGGAGGAGGACAGTGGCGACTTCGTGGGATTTTACATGACAACCGAAGGATTCTACCCCCCCGTTGGGGATATCAAGACAGGAGGGTCTCTGGTACCTATAAAACTAACTGCGGCCGGTCTCCAGTCGAGCATTAAGTGTCTTGACGTTCGTACGAAAAGGACTGTCCATTGATTAGAGACGGGACATCCGCGAGTAACGAGAAAATTTCATAGCTCAAGTGAGTACCAACGACATTGCACGACGACCTACAGTAATTTCTTACAAGGCACAGGTTCACGACGAATTAGAAAAGATATCGCGGACTATTACTATTGCATTGTTAGTTCCTTCGTCTTTTTATTCAGTCTAAAGTTTTCATTATCAAAACTTAAGAATAAACCGTTGTATTAATAAAGTCACTGTCGAGAAATCGTCTTTAGTTTTGAAACAATTAAAGTGTAAGTCTTTTGACAAATATTAATAATAATACTAAGGCTAAAATATAAAATCTAAATGCAACATTGTTCTAAAAGATTTAAAGATCGGAATGTTTTATACCTTTGACTGCTTCGGCGAGGGTCTTGAGAGTCGGAACCGGGTACCTATAATTCGCACTTAGAACTACCGGCAAGACAAGGGCCGAGTACAAAACCGGCGCAGGCGATGGTAAAAGTGGCAATGGACCTCGCGGACAATAGGGCAGCAGAAGAATCGCACTTAGAAGGCAGACACTTTGTGCTGTTTTTTCCTTATCAACTGTCAGTGAATTCGCGCGAACGCGACGTCTTACGCGCGCTATCATGCCCATGCTGATCACCCTGAAATTAAATAAGATACATTTGTAAAATTCGTGTTTGATTCCAAAAAAACGATAAAATATTTAGTTTACAACATTGCAGTAAAAAGATCGTTAAGAATTATATATTACTAAAAAAAGGAAATGTTATTGGGATTTTAATTTTCACCGAGGATGGCCATAATAAAAATGTGCCGAAACGTCTGATATTATAAATGGTTTAATTAATTTTTGAGCACCCAACACCTTGCTCTGGGCTTACATAGCTATCTTATTTGATTTGATAATTATATATTAGATTAGAAGAAATTAAATCCAAAAGCTGTGATGCGTTTGGATTAATTAAATATCGCAAAATCAACAAAATTGCAAGAACAACGAAATATAAAAGATTGGACTGCAAAAATTATTGAGGAAAATATTTTATTGCAAAGAATCTCGATAAAGTTCGTAAAACGAAGAGCGCAAAATCTTATATCACTTTAATGACTGCAAAATATTTTCTCTTTGTCGTCAGTGTCACATTTTAAAATGGGAGGCTTACGCATAAGGGATGTTTTATCGCCTCTATTTTATATACTACAAAAATATATCGGACATTCCAAGAATTTTCAATGTGACGTGAATTCTTAAGGAACGACCGACAAAGAAAATACAACGACAAATATAAGTGATTAATAGCAAAAATTAATAAATCTTGTAGATTTCTAATTGCTTAATAATAATATCTAAATGTCAGAAGAACTACATTGAACACAAATAATTAACTTGCCGCCAAAAATCATTCGCATCATCGCGCGACACGTTCTTGGCAAGTTATCTACGTAAATATTAAGTCTTCTGTATCTTCGTCTCCCGCAGTCTTTCGCTTGTCTATATTGAACGCTTCGGACTATTTCTGATCACGAAAAATTCTTCACAAAGACTGTGTCTTTCTCCCTCTCTTTTGAGAGAAAAACGACGCTTCCGTTTTGAACTTGCAATTTATAACGATCATTCCGTTTCTCTCCTTCTGTATGTTTATTCACAGTCTGGTATGTGTAGCGTTTGCTTCTCAAGCCGAAAAACCGTATATTGTTTGGCGTCTGCGAGCATCGACAATAATCAAGTAATTTATTTTTTTTTTAATCTATCTCTCGATACACAGAAATCTGTCTTCTTTCTTTCGAAAAAAATCTGTCTGACTAAATTACGAAGTTTCTGTCAAATCCTTAAACTTTTTATAACTGCAAAGATATTTTTAATGTTTATATATATATATATAGTTAAATTTTATTAGTAAATTAAATTAATAAATAGTTCTGTAAATATGTTTTTAACTTATTATAAATTGTAATTTTTATGCATTATGTTAGGATTATTAGTTATTGTTATAAATTTTTAGAAGAATTAATTCTTTAAATGTTATTTATATATTAAATGTTTTTTCGCAAAAATCTGCATAACATTCGCAACATTGTATGTCAAGAGGAATGCCATCAGATGATTCGCCGATGAGACACGTTGAGCAATGAAAATTGCAGAAACAACGTGGCACATTTGGCGGAAATTTCGTGAATTACATTTTACGGTTAACAATGTTTTGATGCAAACGAAACGAAGCGTTTCTCTGATATTAACGATAAACATGTTTGCTCAACGTTTAATTCATCGAAAATTTGAAAACAGAAGTACGCGCGAACATATTAATATCGTCAACACGTGACGACACTTCCGGTGCATGAGTAAAAGCTTATCGCAAGTTACAATCAATTTTTGCAACACTAAAAATAAATACAATTTTTTTATTTATACAAATTTTATACGATTAATTCTTATTTTCAAAAGATTCAAAAACGAATAATAAAAGAATTTACATTTTATTCGTTCTATATTTCAAAGATGTATTAAATAAGAGTGAAAATATGGATCATATATTTCAGTGTTTGTTAAAGCACATTTTGCGTCGAATGTGTCTATCCGATTATTATTTCACGTCTACATGGAAGACGATTTGTGTGCGAAGTAAATAAGACGCAAAATCAGATGCCACATTTAGCTCAAAACATGCAATGAGAAGCTCTAAATATGCAATTCGATGCAATCGGTCCCGCGATTCACTTTTCCGATAATATTCTACTTTTTCTGAAACACATGTCTATTCTTGATTATTTTTCATTAAATATTCCTTTGATAATAATTATCGAATGACTCTAATCATCTCTTTTTTTTAATTTTATAATTTTCTATGCAAGACTAAAATAAGATAAAGTTTTGTAATATTTTCACGGAGAATGATTCAATTTGCTGAAATCAAAATGATGTAATTATAATGTTTTTTTAACGCGACATTTGTTTAATACTTAATGCATTTAATAAACGTGATTTTATGGAATGGCAACAATATTAACATCAATTAAAACTTTTAATGGATAATGTTACATGCGAGGTTAACAGTAAATATTGATATTTCGACAATATTTGCAGTTGTAATCAAGGAACGAATTGTTTAAATAAAAATCGATAGTAGCAAAGACTCATTTTTAAAGTCTAACTATAGATCTAACTATCAAGACTACTCACTTTCGTTGACGAAGAGAACGTATTTAACCCTCCGCAAGAAAACCGTGAAGAACAAACGGAATTCTCTTTTGCACTTTTTTGAAGTCCTTTAGCTCTTCAGTATTATGCGATTCACTTTTGAGGGATGCGTTTCTTGGAGGTCTCACTATGGAATAAACTCGCTGCTGCTGTTTGTTTGACCGCACACGAATGCCAACTGGTACGATACTGACCGTCCTCTGTCGGTCTTTGTACCAGTGGAGCAACGCGATGGGGCGAGGTGTATGCGTGCATACGTGCATATGACAGAAAATAAGATCGAGGAAGAGAGAAAGAAGAAAGAGAAGAGATGGAATGAAAGGGTGGGCAGAAGAGAGAAGAAGCACGATGATCGCTATAGAAGACAAGAAATAGACAAAGAGGGGAGGGATAGGGTCCAAGAGATCGTGCGGAGGAAGATACGCAAAGATAAAGAGACGAGGGAACACAGTGAGAGCGAAGAAGAGAAATAGTATGGACGAAGAGGGCGAGGGATAAAGAGAGAGGAAGGAAGACGACGGAAGGGTGAAGGAGATGAAGAAGTTAGAGAGGGAGAATTTGGCACCGTGTCGAGCAACGCAAATCTCGGCTATTCTTAGCAGGCAGAGGCGCGATGTCGCGTTTTCCGTTTCATCGAACGCGTTTGCGATCCGATCCGCGAAAACTCCCCCACGGAATTTCTCTGCGTGCCCACGTAAAATGCGTGTGAACACCCACATGATCCGGTTGAGTGGAAAACACACGCCTCTATGAGACCATTCACGTTTTCGGTCTACTATGAATTATAAACTGTCGACGTAATGTTTCAAAAGCGGCGCGTTGAAATTGTAAACGAACACCTTCCGATCTGGATATTCTTTCCGTAAAGATCATCAATTCCTGAAAACGGCCACTAGAAACAATTTTGCACCAAAGCAATGCATCAATGCATAAGTATTAAGTTACTCTTTGGAGAAACTTTATCACTCGATTTACTTATATCATTTATTTTCATCTTGGCGTATAAAGTTACCTGGTATTTCGGTACTTTTTAAAAATATTTTATCTATTATAAAAAATATCTTTTAATTTGAAAAGAACGCAAATTTTCGTCTGACAAATACGTAAAATAATGACATGAAATTTATCTGCGTAGGAAAACTTAACTCACGCAATAGGCTAAATTCAAAGAGTGAATCTCCGCGAATATTCAATGAGAATTCCTCGCACCGGATTTCATTGTCTGGCGTCATTCACTACCAACGCAGGAAGCACAATTATAACCAATGATTCTGCTTGTTCCTGGTACCAGTGAATGCGTGGTGACCACGCGAGTATTGACGATTTTCACGATCACGTGAGGCTATTTCGATGCAACTGTGCCACGAAAATAAACTTAACATTTACGTCGACAATAATATTGTCTAAAGATATATTTATGTTCACCGCGTTAAGCGATTAGATAAACATGGTCATCCGATTCTTATTTATTTAACACGAAGATTGTACTTATATATAAATAACGTGACAGTCATTCAACGCTGGCAACTTTAAAATTTCTCTTGCAGGCGCGTGTTTACAGCGTTTATCTCTTTAACAGTATTAATAGTATTTAGAATCAGCTCGCAAGTACACTATTAAAAAAAAAAATCCGAAACTAGGTCTGATCTGCGGAGATGCATGTTTGACGTGTCATTGACCCCAATTCTCGTGGTGCGTGTGCTTCCTCTCATCGAGCGGGAGATTCGACGCGGACCGGTCGCCGTCTGGGAAGCTAATTTTACGCCGTCTCTTGCAGCAAGTTTAGAAAGACTCGCGGTTCGACGCAAACGATCCACAATGAAAATGTATCGTCTCTACAGATAATCGTCTATCGTTTTTTTTCTCTCTTTCGCGTGGAGAACAAAAGATCATCGGACACCAGGCCGCGTGCAGTTGCGACGGATCTGTGCAAGACAAAATATTACACAAGGCGCCAGCCGTATCTGCAGTTCCATTATCTTATTATAATGCGATTTGTGCAAAAACACGCCGATGCGCATTCGCTAACACGTCGCCTATACATGATATTAGAACAGTTAGACGCGCTGACACAAGAAAAACAATTAAGCAGACAGATCTCGTGGAAAATAATTATAACGCGTTCAAGATCACGCATCTTTGAGAATCTAATGAGAAGATAACAACGGGTTTAAAAGGTCGAATCAGTCTCGTTACATCATATTTACTACATCCTTTGAGACCAAAGTTTCTTTGCAATGCAAGCTTATTATTCTGGAGCAAATCCAAAAATAACGGCACACATAGATAAGAGCGGAACAGTTGTACAAAATAATGGGCGATTAATGATGCGAAAGAAGTAGAAGTGAACAAAAATTACAGTACAAAATAAAATTAATTGTTTATTGTTACATATATGAAATCAATCGTGCTCAAAAGGGAAAAAAAAGGAAAGGAGGTCGCGAGATTCGCGGAGTATCACTGCTGAGTCAGCCAGTAGTTTCCTTATTTATGAACGGATGTTTGTGGATAATTGTAGGAGGGAAGAAGGGAAGCCTTGTTCATGGAAAGTGGATCATGTAGTCGCGCGAAATGTTTGTGTTTATTAATAGCCATCAGACAAGAGCCCAGAAGAGATCACTTGTTATTTTTATTTCGGAAAACAATGCGTTTCTAGTCAATGAACTCAGTCAATGAATTTAGAAAGCCATCTCTGTTTAGCGCTAGAGACACTGAGAGAAAAACATCATTTAATCGCATTTGGCAGTCCTGACCAACAATTAAACTGCAATTAGTATCTATAAATTATTACGTTTTTCTCTATTCCATTTGTCCGATATGAATTCTGCATTATCAAAGTTCACGCTAAATGTAATTGCCATTGTTTTGAAGAAGAGCGGATCAATTAATATAAACGTAGAAATAAAAAAAGAAACTTATATTTATATATTATTAGCATATTATTCATTCGCGCTAACAAATATCATCTATAAAATTCATTATCTCACTTCTAATATTGCGACGTAAGGTTACAGAAGTCTCACAGTTCCTGTGACTGTGCCTGTTATCTTGTGATTATTTTTAATTAATCTTGAACTTTTGGACTCTTCTCGATGTTCACACTTATTTTAAGTTTTTGTCAATCTTGACAATAGCATTAGGAGATTCCTATATACAGGGCAGCAAAAATACACTTGCCGTTCTTGAGGCGAGAGTTCGAACCGCATCCGGTTGGATGCTGACTGTTCTTTCGCTTCGGTATTATCAATAAATCGGTTCGCGCCGGTAGTCTTTGCCCCCGCAGAGGCTGCGGTTGAATCGTTTTGCTATATGCAGAGTGGGGACCCTCTTGATGATGTGGGACATCAGTTTTGTCTGTTTAATTCGCGAGACGAGCCGACACGAGAGCCTTTCCGCGGCTCTCGCATCGCGCCCACTGCATCGGACTGCAGCATTATTATTATTTTCATTATTATCATCTTTATCGTAAACTGATTTAGTAGCGTTTTTCGTAGCATAAACGGGTGAATGCAAAAAAAACGTATAACAAAAAATCATAGAAGATTGAACTTTATGATAAAAACTAACAACGTCGCGCGATTGATCCTTCATGCTACACTTGATCCGTTACATTTCAAGATGCCTAAATCAGACACTGAAGTGCGCACTATGAGAATTTCGTGTGTTTGTGTTTGGACAAATCTGCGCATTTGCTTTATTAAGCCTTAAGTGCATATCTTAATATACAATTCAATTTTTTGGTGGATAAAAAAATCTTTTAATCTTGGTTTTAAACGTAATTATATTTTTTTTAAATAAATATAATTATATTTTGTGATTTTTTCTATATTACATTTTGAAATACATTTCAAGGTTGTTCTCGCCCTTTACTTTATATCACATCGTCAATTTTTCATAAAAACATATGGCGTATTGATGATAAAAAGTCAACTATACAGCATGTAGTAGTATCTGCCTCGCTATTTCCGGATCGAAGTGTCGGACTGCTTTGCGTAATGTCAAGATATTGAAGTGAGGTGATTGAACTCGGTAAATGGAAAGTACAATCCGCATTTATAGTGTTGCGATAATTGAATTAAAGAAAAGAGATTATTAATTATTGCTTTAAAAAACATTATTTTTTATGGACAAATTTATTTATTATTATTATTAATTTTTTATTATGTAAACTTGGAATGACGTTAATGTTTGGTTTCGAATTATAACGGCATTATTAATTAAGCTAATCAGTGAAAACATTCCGCTCTGTCTGCTTAAATTGTGTAAGCATTAAAAATAAAAGCAAAATACTCAACTTTGATAAACACATCTGACAGTTTATACAACTTTTAATAACAGCCGCGCGAAACATTGTCATAAATAGCAGAAATCGTACATAATATTCATGCATTTTAATAATCTCTTCCTACTTTTAATACAAATTTAGTGAAAGGAAAGATCATAAAAAAAAAATTGATATTTAGGAAGGTAACGATTGAAGAATAAATAATTTCTTCTTACTGTTAGATAAAAATTGTGCTTGTATTTAATTTTATAGGATTAATTTATTTTGTGGTAAAAGAGAAAAATGTAGGGCATAGTATCGCATTTCTGTTTCAGGTCAACAAATCACCATGTTTACCTTCCAACTTATTCATACGATTGCTCTTCTGGCTTCAATCTTCTTGTAAGCATTAAAATTGACAGAGCACTCTAACGAGTAAAATCTTATGCTATGTATCATAATGATTAATATATGCCTAATGTGTTGTTCCAGAATCGGCAAGTGCTACGCTCATCCCATGATCCGACAGCAACATGAAGTGAGACCGATGTGTATGGGCTGCGGCGATGAATGTGATAAGTGCGAATTCGGCTCCACTATATCGACTCTCTGCGGTATTCGCGAATGCCGACGGGTGAGTACCAATTGAATACTATAACAATTGAATACTAATATCACCCTGTTGTAAAGAAACTAGTTTTAAAAAATGCTGAAGCGATTTTAGAGTTAAAGATCGATCTCAAAGTTGAAGAAAATTTCGACATGATTTGTTGACACGCAGAACAGAAATTCGATCACATTTAACGATTTTAGATTTTAGAAGATTAATACACATTTTATGAACAGTCTTTATCTTGACAAGCGTTTCGTTAATATTAATTTTTATCTGAGAATTCGACAAACAAATTGCGGGAGAGTGTTGCGTGCTTTCGTCGTCTTACCGGCGTCGTTTAATATAGGGTCCCGGTCAGATTTGCGGTGGGCCGAGCGAGAATTGGGGTGTTTGCGGCGATGGACTGATTTGCAGTTGCAATCGATGCGCCGGCTGCAGTCTAGACTCTCTCACATGCTTCGACAATCCCTGTCTGCCCCATCAGACCCTGGAATCACGGGGTCATCTCGAGATTCTCAACAGATTTCCCATCGACAGAGTCGCCAAGTAAGCAGAGAAAACCTGACCCACCCCCCGGATGGACAAAAAGGACGACGAATGGATGATACAACGTATGCGAGGAGCGAGTGTGAAACGAGAGAAAGAGGGAGAGAAAGAGAAACGTGGATATATATTAGCAACTTTCCGAATTATTTATTGCATTTTACGATGTAATCTCATTAGGTATCTAACGATTGTGATAGATAACTCGTCGGAGCCTGCCTCTCCCCTCCCCCCCATCTCCCCGCGGGACGACAGCGCTCCGAATGTTTACTGGCACTTTCTGTGATTTTTTAATTACTATGTTATCTTGTCCCTTATACACGCACGCCTCGATGAAACACGCCTGGACGAGGGCGCGTGAGCAGAGAGGGTGCGTCGCCGGCTAGCTAGATCTCGTGAGATACTCGATGAATCATCGTTCATGATTCTTGGCTGTGAATCGCGCCTCGCGCGAAAACGCGAGGCGATGACTGGGTCCTCAATATTCCCACGCGAATCCATCGTGAGGTTTCCGTCGAAAAACCGAGTGCGTACGGGATGGAGGAAAATATCGAGAGTAGAAAAGAGAAAAGGTATATAAAGGCCCTCGTAAAAGAATCACTAACAATATCATAAATTTCAGTTTTGACTTTTATGAGTTTTCATATTTATCAGTTATTTATGTATTCTACTGTCGCACTTTACACTTATCTTAATATTTATTTTTAACGTCGATATATTTAAACTATCAAAGTGTCATATTTTGATAAAGCGCGCTCGTTTAACTAAAAAATAGTATCTATATATGTTATATATAGTTAACTGAAATAGTATCAATATGTTGTCTTTTAGTAACGGAATCTTATTTGATAAAACGGAAAATATACAAATATTTCTTAAAAATTACTTTTATTATCACATAACCATAAACGTTTGTGTTACGTGATTATTTATGGGTTTCGTCTGTAGTCAACTCTCTTTAAATATGAGTACTTTACATAGTTCTCAGTTTTCGTGCAGAGATCGATTGTAAATGTTTGGCGAACATCACTATATGTAACGGACAATGGAATAAAATTGATAATATAATGCAGTACTGGCTCTATAAATTTCTAACAAAATTAATGTGTGGATAAGTGGGTTTCAAGACTAATGCTTGGTTTTTGTAAGCATTTTTCTATATTTCTCTCTTGTTTATCAAACGTTGACACAAACGTTTCAATCAAATTGTTGTGATCCTTTTCGATATATCTACAATGTACTATCATTTTACCGGCGTCTTCTTCCTTATTAGCGTAGTGATTGCTTATTCAAAATTATGCACAGCAATTGAAGTGGTGGTTCATTTTTAAATCAATAGCTTAAAAATTTTTGACGCTATATTAGTAAAAATTTATTATATAGGAAACGGATCACAGTACTCATAATATTTGCAAATTTAATATTACTTCGATTTCACATATTCGTTGTTCAACCGTGTTTCGCTTTCAATATCTTTTTATCTCGAGCCGCTTATGCGGCTGTCGGTGTAATAAAATTGGCTGCACTCATATGCGCATTATTGATATTGACTTACCTTCCCTCACTCGAATTAACTTGTTTATTGGTGCTCTTAAATTAAAATAGCCTTTTCGTTTACAATGACGAATGAAATGAAATTGTTTCTTTACGATGATAAATGAGATGAAATGATTTGTTTACGATGGTAAATGAAAATAACTTTTATGTTTATAATCAAATTTTTCTCGTTTCTGAATTTCTCTGCAGATTTTTATTCGATTTCTTCTCTTCTTTTCATTAAATAGGTTTTTTTAAATAGGAAATTTTTTTAGAAGAAGAATTGAGAATGAAAAACTGATGGAAAATTGAAAGATATCAATTTACTCTAAAGTTTTAGAGCATCTTGTACATCTCGAAGGCAATATGTCTTTCCCATAATGTGCTGCCATCCATAAATATTGGCAAACTGTCTTACTCATCGGATAACGCATCGGATTCATTAGGAAAATAAACATACATATGATGATCTTGTTTACAATATATTGAAAGATGGACAATGCGCTAAATAAGAAGAGTCATATCGACTGTCAACATAAATTTCAGCATCTCGAATGGACTTCCTTCAGTTTTCCAAATTGACATCAATTGAATACATGCCAAAATAATTGGTATAAAGATTAAAGATTTATTATTCATAAAATTTAAACGCAAGTATATAACAACAAAAAATATATATTATATACAATTATATGCTACGTTCATAATACAAATATCATTTATCAACAAGATTTCGCATAGACACGAAATTACAATACGGAAATATCTTCAACATCAATTTGTGTTACTTGAATTATCATAATGGACGCATCAGTTACATAAAAAAATTATGAAATAACAAGAGGATATTTTAGAAAAGATTATATAATTATTTAATTAACTCCTATATCGCATATATATATATCCAACGTTTTAAAATCGTATCGCCTTCAATCATTGCTTCTGTCTTCGTAATATTATTTGTTATCGTTACAATCATATGAAAGCTATCATAGAAAAGATTGCATTAAATAAGAACAATGATAAAGTACAAAGATTGTTATAAAACAACATTTTAATTATCATCGATTAACGGAGTGTCTCGAAAATATACATGTATCAGACATCGTGGATCAACGTAATTGACTGATTCGTTGTTCTCTCCCGCGTCTAAATCTTCAGATTTTCTCCGAGCCACGAACGAACCCGCAAAATGCTGAAAAACGAATGACACATAGTATGAGAATAAGTGCATAGAGAAGGTCGGCGCACGTGCCAAAGAATTCAACGCTAAGCATTTAAGGGTCAAGGGCTCAGGGAGCTTGACGTTATATTTAAACCGTTTGTAAAAGCCTCATCAGAGCGACAAAATGTCGCAGACACACATGTTACAGCTGTTTACATTTTCCTTCTGCAGTTAATGAGTGCGGATTAATATTAGCACGCAATCGTCGCGATCATTGCGAGCTATTACGTTACAGAGACAGAGCCTGGAAAATAATGCTTTTGTTCTATGAAAAATTCTTGTTATTTTCGATTACACAATGCCTGAATATACAAGATATTAGATAATGTTCAATGTGATACATAAATATTCTGTTATTTCACACAATTGTTTTAAAATACAAGAACTATTAATAAACGGAATTTTAAATAAATTACGGTAAAAAATTTATCTTTTTGATTAAATTTGATGAACCTTTTTAACTATTTTGGTATTCTTATATTTTATATTCAGTCAATAAAGGAAAGGCATTGTGCATTTAAAATCTGTTAAAACGCATCTAATAATATAATTTCTAATTAATTAGTTCGAAATTATTAATCTCACAATATTCATTTGATAATTAGATTAATATGAATTAAAAGATAAGATTAAGCGTTTCCACACATAATAAAAATTTATGTATTTAATGGACAAACAACAATTAAATCCAAGCAAAAACAGAATTGAAAATACTGAATTATCAAAGTGGCTAACACATCTCCCACTCAACTCTGTAACAAACACATAATCACAGCCGCAGCAGCCCTAAATTTACGTCAGCAGAATCACGAGATATAAACGGGAAGCACCTCTTGCACACACCGATGCCCCGCGTCGCCTCTCCCGCGACGCCAGGAAGAGACCAACCAACACAGTCTACTGGCCGTTCTGCTTCAGCAGCTTTCGTGTCCTGAAACCACGGAAGCCAGCCTGAATCCTCGTCGCCGCGGCCTGAACAGCTTGCTGCCTCTTCCGCACCAAGAAACCACGAATGCCCGCCTGAATCTTTGTCGCCGATTTCTCCTCAAGCGCCTCTTGAGTGTTCTGTCTTTTCAAAAGAGACTCCTTTGTCTGCGACTGGTCCTGCTGATGATGATTCTGCTGCTGATGATCCTGCTGGTCCTGTTGCTGCGGCTGACGACGACGCTGCGTGGACTCCTTCAGCTGCTTGCGCACGCGATACCCGCGGAAGTTTGCCTGGATCTTCGTCGCCGCCGTGTTGGCCTTCATCGCGTTGCTTTCCTCCTTCGGATTCTGCGACATGAATGATGTTCTGAGACGCGAAGCTCCGTGTCCCGATTAAGATATTCGATCGAGCTCTTCAGACAAACTTGAAGATTGATCTCGAAGAAACTCAGCGCTCTCCGCGATTGCTTACAAAAATCCGTTTTTGGAGGGAAAGAAAATAGACCTTCGGTTTATTTACAAAGATCGTTTCCAAGAGTGGTAACAATTTGAAGTTTTTCCGTTTGTTTATAGAGACCGGTCTCGAGAATGAAAACAGGTCGACTTGAGAATTCTCCTGGCAATTTCTTCGTGGTCGGTTTCTAACTAGAAGTTGAACCACGAGAGATGAAGATTTTCTAGATTATTTTTGAAGGTTTATTTCAAGGCGGAAACAAAATGATCTTGTGGACGGGATTTCTCGATTATTTATGGCTATCCCATCGGCGGAAATAGGACAAGCCGCAGGATACTTTCAGTCATCTATAAATATCGACGTTAGAGGGAAAGTAAGAACAGCCTCTTTCTCTGCGAAGATTTTTCAAAAATGATACCACTTCGCTTATTCCTGCGGATATTTTAGGGACCAACTCGGAAAATTGCAAGCATAGAGAATTATTTGCAAAATAAACCATGGAAATAGACTGCGGTGCAGTCTTCGACGAATTAGATAGTTTACGATAATTTATAAATAACGACCCGGACGAAATAAGTTCAATGATCTTCCTAATATTTCAGGATCAATTCCAGACAACAAAGGCTTGATATCACGACGGAATTTCGAGGAAATAAAAACGATATTAAATGCTCTTCCGGTTCGATTCAAAACACTTTGCTTCACTTCTGATCTCCTTATCGCGCGTCCTTCTAACCAGAAGCGGAATGGGAAACTGACGCGTAACGGATACGCGACAAAGAGGCGCGCGTGGCTCGGCGAACGCGCTTATCCGTCTCGAATGAAGGATAGATCTATCGCGCATGCGTTTTGCAATGATAATTTCTGCGAGAGAGCTCGCTTTCCGAGACGTCGATCGTTTTACGTCTTATTTCGCACGTCCGAGGATGGTTAATTTCGTACAAACTTGGCAGAGAGTGAGCACCGACCGTCCTCTGGCATAGCCTTCGTGCTTGAATGAAGGTAAAACGCGAGCACAATGGATTTCTTTTTGCCTCAGAGAATTGGAAAGAGCGTGATTAGAATTTTTTACTAAGTTGTACATTGAACAGAATATCTTTGTTTTTCCAACATAATTTATATTTTTTTATTTTATTTCTATTATCTATTTAAGGAAAAAATGCAGCAGAACTTATGAAACTGAAAGAAACTCCACTAAGTCACGCGTCACCTACCGAAGCATTTTTCCTGTCACTCTTTCCATTTTATTTTTATTTTCTAATAATACACTCTCTTTTTTTCTAATATTATTACGCGATTTCATTCGCGAAGCTTTGTGTAATACTTTGCTCGAATCGTTTGGACATTTATTCTTTCGCTAACAACTTGATTCGTTCGCATTGAGCTGGAAGGGCTGTAATGGGGACCTCGCAAAGTGTTCGTAATATATCGCTCGAGCTCAGCATTAATTTCGGTCTCGTGAGTGCGGTCGACACGCGCGTCATAGTAAATTCGTCGTCCTGAGGCCAATATACGTTGATTGATGATTGATGGTCGCGAGAGTGCGACGAAAGTCCGTGCGCGCGTGCGGCCAAGAACATTCCAATTTGTTTGCGTCCATCGTTTGATCCCGGACGCATATTCGCGCATAACTCTGCTCCCATCATGATCATCATCACGAAAATATACTCGCTCAAGTGATATACGTCGTCCGATCGGCCGGCCGGACATCGATAACGATCTCGTTCATAAATCTCGTACGTATTCGCGTACGTCAGCGCCCGTTTTTCTCAATTACTGTCTCATTATACATTAACATTTTTTTTTTATATTTCTGATTAAAAAATAATGTTATTAATATTTCTATTATTAAATCATTTATGATAATTATAATTTTTGAAATTGAAGAGGAATGAACTCTTTCGCATCGTTTTCTTATTATCGCGAACATTATTTTGATTAATAATTAAATCAAAAGTTGCGGAATCTCTATAATTTTATAAAATTATAGGGAAGATATAGATATGCAATAATGATTAATTAATTAAAAAAAAAGTTTACAAAATGCTTCAGTGCGATATAAAAAGTCTAAATCGAAATATAAAGAAAAAATGAATAAGAGTAATATAAGGTTCTACGCTATCAGTTCTTCTTCCGACACGTTTCGCGGAATGCTTAGAAACAAAAGCTTTTTATCCGCACCGCATAGCTTGCAACTGCACTTGCTGACCTTGCTTACCTCAGAGATATCGGGATATACGTGACAAAGCTGTGGCAGCGATCGCTCGTGACTATCAACGAGCCGTGACTGCTTCTCGAAGCGATGATATTGTTCACGCGGAAGCGGCTCTACTCGCCGATATACACTATACAAAGAGAGAGAGCGGATGATGCCGCGCGACAGGTCGCGATGATGCCTGCGTGCGAATCGCGGCGAGTGGCTGCCGCGACGGCGACGGCGTCGTCGCGACGCCCGATGTGACGTCACCGCGACGTCGTGCCCTTACCTTGGATCCCCGCTCACTGGATGGACGATCGCAACAGCCACGATACTGATCGCCATCCGTTTCTCTCGCTTCACTCGTCCTCTCTCTATCGCGCGCCGGTCACTAAAAATATGTACCAAGGTCCGTATAGCTGCTTGCATTTCGCGTGATCGAAATGCAAAACATTGTCGGTCCAATTCAGAGCTTCTTGATTAATACGAATATTATAGCAGTTACCTAGTTACCTAGTTTGGAAGATAAAGCTTTATAATGATTATATCTTGTACCCGTATTACATTTTAATTCTTACAACTTCTTCCCAAAATATTGATAGCGGTGCAAATGATATTAGTGAGTAAAATGAGATTATTTTTATCTCAGCTCGTATGTTTCAATTAATTTGCAATTAATTCATAAATCCTAATTGTGCAGCGTAAGCACCGAGAATATCTTATCACATTAAATGTGCTTAACTTGTAACTTGCGATTATCTTGTAATTACTTCACAGTGAGATATTAATTTAAATTATTTTTCAGATATTTCAAAACGGAGCAGATTGATTTATCATACATATGTAATTTTTATTGCTGCTTTCTTTGCATATACAAAGATATGATTCCCCGGATCATGTAGTAGTAGTAAAAGCAGGAAGAGATTGTTTGTTTTTTGTACTGTGTAGCAAAATTGCAAATCTAGAATTCGTTACGTTTCCTGTATGTATATATTGGAAACTGGACGATGTGTGTTGTGTGTATTTTAAAGCTATTCCTGAGAGATAGTCTACTTGTATATCATCTATTTGTTTCTACGTGTCGAAAATAAGGCACTCAAAGTTTTATCGTACTAAGAATAATATCAAACAGTGTTATTTTTCGTTTCTCAGAGCCGAAAATAATGTAATCAAATCATAGTGATAATTATCTTACAACGCACGCACGAGTTACAATTCTAATTAGAGGAACTAATCATCAATCGATCACACAGATCTCTCTCACTCCTGCTTTGATTCACTCTAATCTATCAGCTATTCACGTTTTTTCATTCTGCTTGCCATTTGTACGTTCGTGATTGTCGCGAGAGATTTCGTTAGATTTTTTATTCTCATGTAAATTGCCCCCTCCGGCGTTCTCAAGGTTGCAGTCGGAGTTTTGCTCTTCGTCCGCGTGTTTCCGGTCTCCGATTGCATCCGCCGTCCTTGACGACATATCTAAATCGTTCTTCTCGTCCTCGAGAGTGCGTTTCTCCAGTGGCATCGAGCTATTTGTATCTAACGAGGTTCTCGGCGCGGTCGACGGTTTCGTCGATTCCGATGGAATCTCAGACTCCAAACTGGTCACCTCCTCGATCACGACGCCCTGCGGTGTGCCCGGAAGGGCGAGGGGCTCCTTAAGACTTCCCTCGCCGGAAGTCATCGGAAGATGAACGTTGTCGACGTTCTTCGAGCTCTTCATCGCGTCGTCGAAAGGCAGAGAGTCCATATTGCAGCCGAGATCCTCGACGCTGGTTATGAAGTTCAGATACCGATTGTCATCGTCTCTCGGATAACCCAGCATCAGGACGCTGTCCAGCGCTGATTTCACAGACTTCGCTTTTGCAGTATTTGCATTAAAGTCGGGACGAGAGTGGTTGACTCCGAAATTGCGGGATGCATCTGCCAGCAGATGCATCACGATCGGAAAAGAATCGGTGAAAGCGTTGCGCTTCTGAAAAATCCCTTCATGTTCGCCGTGACTATGCGAAATAATGAAAAGTATTATATTACGCAAATATAAAATATATAGTATATATATTGTCTATTGATACATTTTTATATAAATTACATACATTGATACATTTTTGATATTGATACATTTTTATATATAAATTGTTGGAATTATATTTAATGCAGTTTTAAATCTCCGACATTTGTTACAGCAGCTTTAACCGGCATCTTAATAGTAATTACTATATTATTAGAAATTTTTTTATTATTAAGCTACTAATTTCATACTATTTTTTATGAAAATTACTTACGTGGAACCGCTATTGTTGGTGTTAGATTTTGCAACATCAGATTGTTTTGGATCTTCTTCAACCTCTTTACTCAAAGAGTCGTCCGACGGGGTTGAATTTGTTTCACTGTTCGTCATATCGAACAATGGCAGCGGTACAGAATCATGAAATTCGCCGGTATGCTGAAGTCGACCGGTTGCGAAAGCGTTCTCCAACGAGAGAGTGGTGTTCCGCAAAGCTTCCTCTCGCCGAAGACGTTGCCTTCCAGTCCTGACTTCTCGCACATTTGAAGGATTTTGCGGCAATAAATGATTGTCCTAAAAATTAATAATCCGTAAAATTTGATTACATCATGACGTCTTTTAAAATTAGAAAGTGGAAATATAAAAAAAAAAATTTTTTTTAACTATTTAAAATTAACTTTCGAAGTTTATTTCTGAATGCAAAATAGTCTGTATGCAAAATTAAGCAGATGTAACAGAAATAATGCTCGTGAAGCAGTCGACGTCAGTTTCGATTTGAGAAGCAATTATTTTAAGGGGACAAAGCTTGAGTCCATCTGCCAAGCCTGTTACTGCCAAATGCAAAACCGCTTGTTGCAATCATGAAAGCGCTGACGTTTAGCAGTGACCTGTCGTTTCCTCTTTTACGTAATGCGCTTCCGGAGGGCGTGGTATTAGAATATTGCGTTCAGCTGTTCGGTTTCACAAAACGGCGGAAAATCAATGCAGATGCAAATTTGCGATGCAATTCAGTTTAATTCAACAATGTAAAATGATAATGCATTTATTACAGTTTCAGTTTATTATAGATTTTATTTATCTTATAATTGTAATTATTTTTAATACAAATTTCTTTTTATATGCAATTATAACAATAATCTAATTATGAATTAATAGCTTTTTAAATTAAAAAACTATTCTCAACAATTTTGATTTTTGATCTGGATTATTTTTCAGAAAGCAAAACTAATTGATATTAATTAATGTTATTATAATTATTATACTTGCCGTAGCTGTTTTCTGCGCTGAAGAAATTTCGTTCGAAACAGGTTTTGAGTTCAAGTCCTTTCGCATGCGGCGACGCGCTAAAAATCCTCGGGTACCTTTGTTAAATAATCTTTGTTATTTTTATTAGCTGTTAAATTGTGTCGTGATTTAATGAATTAATAACGCAGTGGTATCATTTGTAATGGCGTATAACAATCAGTTTAACTTTCTTATTGTTTTCTAGTGTTTTAAAATTTATTTACCATAAAAAATAAAAAATAAGATAGACTCAGTTATTTAATTGCTAACGCGGCATAATTAAATTATCAAGCCATGACATAATTTTGTTAAAATACTGCGTTACTCACAAGCTTGGATTTTTAAAACTGCCGAGTAGACGTCGTCTTTCTTCTGAGCAAGCGATTCGCCTTCAATAATTTTTGGTGCATCAGCAACTGCTTCCGTTTTCTCATCTGTGCTTGTGTTCGAATCATTGACTTCGACCACTGTTTCCACAGTCGATGATTTCGTTTCCATAGTCCAATAGCCACGAGAATGATCCTTTGACGATTGTATCGATTTTGTGCTTGTAATTGGAACGTTCTCTATTTTCGCTGGAAGATTTTCAATTTTTTCTTCTTTCTCATTTTCCACTTGTTTTTCCACCTGATCGTTAGTGACAAATTCATCATGTTTAATTAACTTAGTCTCTTCGTGTTTATCGTTGTCTTTCGTCGATTCGTTTATCGAGTCTTTTCTCGATTCTGCTGTTTCTAAAGGCTCTGCTTGCACATCTACAATTTTTTCTTGTGACTCTGAATTTTCTTGACTATTTTTTTCCTGAATGTTTAATTTGTTCTGCTCGCATTCTTCTTGAATTTCCGATTTTTTTTGCTCACGTTCTTCTCGATTATTCAATTCTTCTTTCTGATCTTGCAACTTTTCTTGGTTATTTTCTTCATGCTTTATATTTAATTCTTCAATTTTACTCACACTTTTGCTGCTTTCATTTTCTAAAACTTCAATATTTGCTTGTTTGTCTTCAAGTTTTTCTTGATTATCGATAGCATTCGCAGACTCATTTTTGACTAATTTTTTATCAGCTGTTTCCGGTCTACTATTTTGTTCTAACAATTCCTGCTCAAATTGAGCTAAAGGCGCAGCTTTTTCAGTTTCTATTTGTTCTTTTATTTCCAATTTAGATTCTTCGGCTTCTTTGTTCGTTATTGCAATATCTTTATCTCTATCATCCGCTATGGAACTTGATAATTCGCTGACTATTTCAGTCTTGACACCCTCTTTATTATCTAATGTTTCAATTCTTTCCGAAGAAACTTCATGTTCTTTTTTTTCCGGTTCATCAATCGTTATTGAGTGTACAGATTGATTCGATTTATCGTTCACATTTAAATTGCTCTTAACATCGTCTCCATTATCTTTAGATTCCTCTTTTGAAGTGCGAATTTGCATATCTTTATCCAGCGAACTTATCAATTCTTTCGCAATTTCCTCTTCGCTGTCTAATTCCTTCTCTTTTTCCTCCGAAACTTGAGCAACTTGTGCGTCTTCCGGCGAGCCTTTTAAACCAATGCTGTCCTGAGATTTCACGTCAGCCTTTAAATTAGTTTCGAGCAACGGATCTTTCTCCAACCATTCGTATTCCGCGTGCTCCTCTCGATACGATTGATCAGCTTCCAGCGATTGCGCAGCTTGTTCTTCCGCCTGCAGTTCGCGTAATAAACTCTCCGTGAGCTCTTCTGCGACGAGATCTTCTTCGGCATCGGCCAGTATCAACTGATTCATTTCGTCCGAAGTCAACGGCTCGATCAAGGACATCGTGGTGTCGCTCTCTTTAGCGCTGCCGTTGTCCTCTCTCGTCACCGTATCGTTCGCCGTTATCTTGAAAGACGACACTGTGTTGTCCAGAAGAGAATCCAGATTCAATTCCGGTACTATCGGTGCCCCCGTACTCGGACTCTCGACTCCCGATCGGTTGCTCGCAGTGCTCTCCTTCACGTCGCTCGACGTAGTCGTGCGAGTGTCCTGCGTACTCCCGCTCTCTTCTGATGAGTTCTCCAGCGTGCTCTTGCACTCTACGGCAACGTCCACTTTTCCTTCGTCCCCTGAATTAATATCAAGTATCAATTCCATGGTATCAAAAGGAGATTCCTGCTCGGGAACATCGGAAGACGGAATCTCCTCAGTATCCTTGAATCCTGCAGTCACTTTCTCGGTTTCTTCGTTCTCGTGTTCCGCAATATTTTCCAGCGTTCCAGCGAGTTTTTCCTTATCCTGCACGACAGTTTGTTTGTCATCTTCCTTTTCTCGATGGATCTCTGTCTCTTTTCCTTTGTCCTCTCTCTCTTCCTCTTCTTCACCTTCCTCCTTGATTCTATCCAAATCCTGATGTGCGATCAGTAAGTCCTGACTCGCTCTTACTCCTCTTTTGCCACGCACGAAATCGATGTCGACAGGTAGAACAGCGACTTCCGGATGAATATGCTCGCCGAAAGCTTCCATGCCGTATGCTGCACCCCGATCCTTTTTCCGTGCTTCGTCCTGGGAAATCTTATCCGTAATATTGGAGCGAATAAACGATTCTTTCGTTGACGCGAGCTGACTATTGTCTGCAATCACGGGAGACGAACACGGCCTGTCCGGGATAATTACTGTCGTCACGGAATCGGGAATCTCGCACGGAGAGCCCTCGCTGAGAACGTAAGAGTACGGAATGTCTAGAGAAAGCGGCGACGTCGCTGGTAATTTGCCTGTTTCGCGTTTCCTTCGCTCTTTTGTCTTGCCACTCTCGCCCCGAAGATTTGTCATTGAAATTTCGCCCTCAATCGCTGCGTTTCCGGCCGTTGAAGCTTTAGAAAGCTCATTTGGCGCATTTTTAGCTTCGCTCTTTGACGCCGTGTTGTTATCATCGTCCGTTTCGCAAACGACTGTTTCAGTAATTTTATCTTTGCGCAATGATCTCGAATTTATAGATTGCGTATCTTGAACTTTAACTGCTAATTCTTCTACGACATTTGACAATTTCTTGTTTGTCGATTTTTCAGATCTATTCGTCGATTTTTCATCTTCGATTAGTTCTTTGGATTCTAATATTTCCGCTTGGTGCTTTGATTCTTTTATTCCATTCTTTGATATTTCTTTTTCACTTGTTTTGTTTGTCGATTTTTTTATTTCACTCACTGATTCTTCTGCTATTTTTGTTAAATTTTCTATTTTATTAATCGATGTCTCTACTTTATTCTTCATTTGTTCTATTTTATTTGTTGATTTTTCTGTTGTGCTTAAATTTTCTGTTTTACTCGTCGATTCCGTCACTTTATCTTTCACTTTTTCTTCCATTTCATCTGTCGATCTTTCTGTTTTATTCGATGAGTTATCCGGTTTATCTATTGATATTTTTATTATATTCTCTATTTTTTCTATTTCATTTACTGATTTTTTTCTTTTCTTGTCATCGTCCTTCTCTCCCTCGTTGTCTTTATTCATTAATATTTTTCCCTCATCCGTCGATTTTTCTATTTCACTTGCAACCTCTTCCACCTCATTAGCTGTCTCTCCCGCTTCATTTATCGTGCCGTCAGTCATCGACTTTTCTGCTTGACTCGTCACTTTGCCACCGTCATACGTCGTGATCTGTTGACCAGCCAACGCCTGCTCGATACTCCGTTCTGCCATCTCAATCTCGATCAGTTTGTTTTTCAAGCCGTCAAACGCGTTATCTTGCGCAAGATCGTCATCTTGAAGTTTCTCACCTTGGTCATCAGGTTCCAACGAATCCGGTCTCGATGGCACATCTAGTACTTCTGGTGTAACATTCAAGCTGTCCTTAAAGACTTCCTCCGCCTTCTCTTTTTCAAATTGCTCCAATTCTTCAAATTCCTCGAGACTTCCGCGTTTCTCAGTGAAAATCTCATCTTTTCGAGGAAATTCCTCCACATCTTTTCCACGTTTTTCTTCGTCAATAATTTTTACATCTGATATTAAGTCCTGGCGATCATTGCTGGAATCCTTCTGTGCATCTACAATTACGTCTTCAGGAAGGATTGCTGTGTCTTCTATATCACTCGTAATATCGCGCGTCGTTGAGGCTTCCTCGGCATCCTTGGAAACGTCCTGCTCCTGCGACTTCCTAGCGGAATGATTGCCGTTAGCTGCCGGCAGAACCGGCAAAGACAGATCGTCTTTCTTTTTCGTCGACTTTGGAGCTTCCGGCGAGATCGGCGGTAGCGTCAGATTATCGGAACCGTTTTTGGTGGCACTTTTAGAATTTCTGGAGGACGGCGGTCTTACGACCGGCAAGGAGATGTTCACATGATCGGAAACTTCCGACTCCGCCGGTTCGCTCGCGGCGGAATCAATCTTGCGAGCGCCGCCCAATTCGCACGTCGATTTCGAAATGTCTTCTAAGATATTCTGCGTGGCGGTTAATCTCGCTTCCAAGGTATCGCGTGTCGCATCGGACTCTTGTTCTGATTTATCGCTGTGCTTCGAGCTGCTGTCGACTTGATCGACGACCTCGAAGTCGCCGTGGCTGTTATTTTTGCGCCTTCTCGATCTTTTGCCCGATCCGCTGCTCTTCCTCGCTTTTTTCTTCTCTCCTTCCGCGTTCAGAATTACCTCGTCTTTTCCAACAGACCTTTCGTTCTCTTCTTTCTTCGCGTCACTTTCCGATTCATTTCCGCTTTTCTTTCTCGCGCCTGCTTCTTCCTCGTTAACGCTGCGTTTCCTTCCGTCTCGAACGTCCTGGCGAAACGATTCGTCGTTCCAGGCAAGATCGACCGATCTCGAGCGCTTTCCCCGCGGCCTCCTGATCTCCTCCAGCTTCTCCTTGATGATCGGCGCCGCGCGATCGATCACCTCTTGCACCTGTTCCACGTACGTTGGCGATCGGAGAACCTCGAGACTCGCCGTACTCGCGAACTTACGCAACACGTACGCGCGGATGCGGTCCATGCTGAGCGCTCTCGACGATACTTTCCTCTCGAAGGAATGTGCGGAGAGCCGTGCTTCCGATCTCCTCTCCCCGCTTCCGGTTCGAGCAATCGTCTCGCAGCTCGCACTGTTACTCTTGACGCTCGATCTGCTAATTAAAAAGAGAATTTGCAATCTTCAAGTTTTTATTTCTTATTTAATTTAAAAATTGATTGTGCAATAAAAAATTAATTAATTACAATGCATACTTATTTTATAAATTATCATACTTATTTTCCAACTTAGCCGCGACTTCACGCTCCGTCTCGGTCTCAGATTCAGTCTCGATTCGCCGCACCTTCTTCAAGGGTCTCCGAGCGGAGGTTCTACTTGAACTCGTCGTCGTTGTTGACGTAGTGGCGCGGTCGGCCTCCTCTTCAGCACTTTTATCCGACTTGGAAACCCTCGTCTTGGATCGTCTTTCGCCGCGAACACCTTTCTCCGCCCCATTGGTCGCCTTCGCCTTGTCACCGCTTATTTTGTTCTTCCTGAGTTCCTGCTTGATATCCTTGGTCTGAATATTCTTGCCGGGACCGTGAAGAGCGGACATATGCGAGATGATTCTTGTCGCGCGAGCCTCCGACGTCGTCTCGTTCTCTTTCAACTTTTTCGAGATTCTCTTCGTGGTCGAAGGATCTTTCGAACATGTTTGCTTCGACGCTTTCCGATTTTCTCTATCAGTTGAAACGTTCTCCCGGCTCTCAGCCGCATTATTGGATACCTTCTTGCGGTTCTCGATGATCTCGACCTCCTTCTCCAAGGACCAGCTGCTATTCGGAGACTTTCTGATTTCTTTGGTTTCTTTGGTGGGCCACAGATTGAACTCGCGGGTACTAAATTCATGGTTGTACTCGCGGCCGCTGTATTCTTCGGTGTGATACTGCTCTCGTAGCTTTAGCAGCTTCTCGAAGTGGTGGGCCGCAAAGACGTATATGTCCTCAGGACGATGACGTAGAACCTCCCTCGTGAGCCCTTCGACCACGGCTGCGAGTCCGCGTGGCACTCGCGGGGCGATGAGGTATCCTGTGCCAGGATGTAGTCTGGGACGATCGATCGACGGAGTCGGGCTCAACATTGTGTTGCTATACTACGTAATGCTACTTTCAATATTCTTTGTCTATACATAATTCAGCTATTTGCGGCAGTCCTTCCGTTACGACTGATTGTGACGTATCAAGCATCGATGCATTGAGGAATACATTTTTATTTGAAGACAGCTCTAGCGCGATCCTTCCAGGCAACTTGCATTTGCGCTCTAAATGTTTTAAATAAAAAAAATTAAGATTATTTAACAGCTTGCGTGATTACAGAAAATGCAATCGTTTTTGAACTCTTTTAAAATTATTTTTGCGCATTCGTGCTTTTCATTAAATTATAAGCCGCATTTTGTATATAATATAAAAAAAAAAATACTCTAGTTTTTTAGCAGCAAATTTTTAATAAAATATTTCTGAACGTGTTTGTTAACATTTTTCTATTCAAGATTGCATTTTTTATTTGATTCTAAATTAAAATCTTTTTATTTAGTTATATTATGTGCAGCAAAAGGCATTTTTATTTGCGGTCGTGCTGATATATTATCAAGTAAATTGATTGGTGAATATAATGTAAATGAGATTATCATAATTAATTAAAGCATATATTTCTGCAAAAACAATTACAATGTGAGATACAATGTGCATATACATATGCGTGCGTGTCGAAGTGCAATATTATCATACAAGATAAGGGTGTTCATACGATTCCAGTCAAAGTATGATAACTGATACCATAAATTGAAGCACGAATGTCGCTATCTTTTAAGTCCTGGAAACCGGTGGATCTACTGGAGGAAGCAAAAGGGCAGAAGGGTCACCACCGAGCGAGTGCACCCCCATGGCACAACTGAATCACCGATACCAGCCTCGTCACGACCGGCGGTGGTCGATGTTTGTCCATTGATTACTTGGCTCTGACGTATAGCCACGTGACTGCGCCGCAGAATGTACATATATAAAATATGGAACCGAGTCGGAGAGAGTGGAATAATAATGTAGTTTGTATATAAATAAGCAGTCAATACACAGTAGCGTATTTCTCTATCTTTCGTGACGGTCCCGTGAAACGATGTAGTGAATCGCCATTTTACTCCCCCGGATATATAAACGAGAATATTGAACATTCAATAATTACGACAAGTGCTTTTTGTAAGGTTTATCATGCAATATTCTTAAGACAGAAACTAGATTTCGGTATAAAAGTTGCAAAAATATGAAACAAAAAATTATATTAAAAATAGATTTATAATTAACTATATCTCTGAGAAAGTACATCTAAATGATAAATATAAATTTCTAGAAATAGAATAAAAAATCAATATTTTGAATTAAAATACTATTAAAAAAATAAAATGCAACTTTTAATTGATTATGTAATGTCTTTTCTAAATATACTTGCAACTGGTAGACTTTGCAGTTCAAATATGCTTCTTATCTCTCTAATAAGTATGATACAATTAACATATTTTATAATAACTTTAAGTTGAGTGAAAAATAATTTATTCTATTCATTGGATTAAAAAAAATAACATTTATTTTGTCATTTCTTTAAATTGACTTTCGTCAAGAGCATATTGCATTAGAAATTCGACTTCGAGGGGATGTAGTTTTTTAGCCGGTATGACTAGGCAGTGCAGCGGCGCTCCTAAATCGATTTGCGTCATATCTTGCAGGGAGCAAGCAACAATATGTTGGTCCTCACAGCCCACTCGCGCTAAACCCACTGCCAAGCTTTGATGTGTGAACGCTGCCAAAGATTAAAATCAGAATATTATTATTATTCGAGAATAAATATACATTAGCCAAAGATTAATTATATTTACTAAATATTAATTATTATTTTCATGCTACTGACTGGAAATATTATATTTCTCTAATAGAACTGTTTACTGCTACAAACCTAAATCTTCTTGACCATCTTGGAGCTTATTATCGAGTATTCGTATCAGTTGACTGGCTGCCTCATTGACACTCATGTATCTCGGAGGCATATATTCTTTTTTCTTCTTTAAAATACTTTCTAAAGTAGGTTCCTTAACTTTGATGTCTAAAAGACACAGTGTGTGCAGGCCTCTTTGTCTGTTAGAAGCTATCTTCTCGTAAAAACTATTTGGCTGCCAGGTTTCAGTCCAATATGGAATTGAAACAATTTCTCCATACGAATACAATTGTAAACCACAGCAACCAACTGCAGTCAAGATTGATGTATTGTGTATAACCTTTACCTGATGAAAAATATAATGTTCTTAGATAATTCTTAGATAGTTCTTAGATAGATTTTTATAATTCTTAATATATTATATATTTTTCATATATTATTCTTAATCTTTATTAATTACACGTGCAAATAATAAAATAATAATACTTCCTAAAACTAATTTTAGATTTTAACGAATATTTCTGTCTCTTATCACCTGTATATTTTTTTCCTTAGCACGCAGAATTAAATCTGTATGCGTGGTAGCACCAAAGGGATCCCCAACAACTAGGAAAGCAACATCTTCATCTACTCTCTTTGGCAATATCTCATCTACATCATTCTCCACTAGCTCACGATCAGCTGCGATAAGGGGACGTCCATAGAACTCTTCCTAGTATACATAAATATGACAAGTGATAAACATTATATTTGATATATTTTAGATTAAAGATACGCAATTGATTCTTTACTGTTAAAATTTCATATACATTTCACTGTTATTTCATTTTTATAATTTGTCGTTTAATAGAACATATTACAAACCAAAGTTTGTTGTTGTACTGTCAAGATAGAGGTGTAGGACTCCAAATACACACGGTCGCATTTCTTGATAATTTCGAGCCCTTTAACGGTGACATCCTTCGCATCACCCAGCCCTAATCCTATCACATAGAACATGATTCTAATCTAATTTACACTCGTCATCTGTTGTCTTGCAAAAGAAACATTTTTTAGGTTTTGAATCACCTCGCTGAGAATTCGGCCATCCAACGTGGTGCAGTATTACCAATATGAATATTAAAAAACTAATAAATCCCTATGGACTGATATTAGATTGCCAACAGACGGACGTGGAAAAACTATAAAAAATTACTGCAGAACTTTTAGGGCTTTTTCAAGCTAACACCGAGTATAACTATAGTGTTTAGTGACCTCAGTCAGGGATGTGCTAAATTTTACCGGCTCGCGAAAACCGAAAAAGGAGTGCGCGATTAGCTGTCACCGAAAATAAACCTCGGTGGGAAGAGAATGCTGTTGCATCGGGCAACGTCTTTATTTCGCGGCGCGAAAATTGTCCTCAGAGATAATGCGACAAAAGTGATATCCAAGCCATTTCTTCGGTCATCGATAACCACACCATCCGGAGCAATTCTGCCCGAGCCAAAGAGAACTCCATTCAGCTTCCTGGGCGTTGTCAGCAGCATCGTGTTCGGCCTTCTGGTCGGTGCCACAATCAGCAAGAATATAGCCAATTTCCTGGAAGAGAACGATCTTTTCGTTCCTTCCGACGACGATGACGACGATGACGACTAGTAGAGCAATCAGTATTGCATTCAGTTGTGATTGTTGAAAGTATTCAGCTACTAGTTGTGCTTTTAACGCTAATGGTACTTTCACTTGTAATTAATTAATTTATGATAGATGTATATAGGTAGATGTATGATAACTGTAGAAATCTATCGATGCAAAATCACTGACAGCTATGTGAAAAATTGTTATGTATTCTTCTAACATATATTGGAATTTTATTATTATTGTATGGCTTATTTTCAGAATCAAGCTTGATGTCGTGGCGATGCTAAAGCAGCAATTGCACGACGTCAAATAACAAGGGAAGAGAAGAATCTCTTCACTTACACAATTTAGGTCTTACTTACGATATGCTCTTAAATACCTGAGATTATGTAAATTATCATAGAAATATTTATTTATATAATTGTTGATAATTAGATAGAGCTTTTACAAAATCTATGTATTTATAAATCTATATATTATATCCATAAATAAATTGATTTATGTTAAATACAGTGTAAGTAATACAAAACGCTCTCATTATGGCATCTGTACAATCGGGCGGTGTTATAAAATCAGACGTATATGCGATTATAATTACATGTATCTTTTTCAGTCTTTAATAGTCACAAGTTTTGTAATTTGTTGATAGATTTTCAACAATCTGCTCAGAATTATCCTATAAAGACAATCAATCTATGCTTCTTAAAAGAATTGACATTTTTCAAAGAAGAAAAAACTTTTCTTTGATATTATAATTCAACGATAAAAACTTGTATCACAATTTGAATAATTTTTAAAAATTTTTACAATTACATTGTCTGAAATACAAAATTGCAAGAAATAAAAGTAGATACACAGTCTAATCAGTATGAAAGTTCATAAATATGGAAATACATATGTGTATAAATAAATAAATAAATCTTGTTCAATACATAGAACGCGGATTGTAACGATTAAAGCAGACGAGTCTCTTTTTGTGGTGTAAAATAAAATACAAGAGAATCGCATCACAGAGAATATTGAATTCCAGAATGCAAGTACAAAGAGACAATTTTTTTATACTTGTATCCGAATAAATTAAGAAATGAGACTAACTTGAAAAAGTGCCCGTATTAATAAAAAAACATTTTTTTGATTAAATTATATACATCAAGCAGATTAATGCGTAATAACATGTACTTAGGAAAAAAGCCAGTGAATAATTATTTAATGAGTCAAAAGCAAAAAAGCAAACGCAAAAATGTAGACTTTACGAGTTAGATCCGTTGTTATTTAATGAAAAATTATCGCGTTTTCTGATCTAAATCGCTTGCATCGAAGATACACAGATTATTGCGATGATTTGACTTCTATTTAGTCGGTACGCAAAGTGTATTAACAAGATCGCGATAATTATAAACCTGTAAATATAAGAATGTTGCGCTTGTGTCTATTTCTGCCTGCATATAAAACTATTCCGAACAGTAAGCGTAGTGAAAACTGACTCGATTTTACTGTGGCGACTTTTTGTGTAAACTCCAACCGTGAAAGCATTTCGTGAACCTTTTGGATTCCTTACCTTTGGCAGTTAAAAATAATTTACGAGGGTTTTCAGGTTGCTTCACGCGCAAGTGTTGAATGTATACCTACAAAAAGAATGAAATATTAATCCATTCAATATTCTGCATCGTCCTCTAATCATTCAGAATTAATTTATTTTGTAACGGGATATTTTTCGACGATATTTCTACGAGAACTGAATTTATAAAACTCACCTGAGCTGACTTGTAAGCTAATTTGATTTCAACTTCTGAACAACGAGTACCTAACCAAAGAAACACTTGTTCTCCATTATCAAGGATCATTATATCATCATCTGCCAAATCATCCTGCAAAAAATAACACAAATGTTATCCATCTGTCGTTCTATAAAAATTTAATTTTGTCACATTATTGAAAAATTGTTAATATTAGAATATTTTCTTATATTAAGAATTTACCTGACAAAAATCAGTGCACTTTTCGCTGATTGTAAAGTATCCTTTCTCATTGGAACATCTAAATAGTCTTGTGTAATTCATAAACTCCGCATCAGTGTCATATGGTTTCTTCCCTCCAAGTGCCACCCAAAAGAAGTTATCTGGTTCCTCGCCTTCATTTAGCACTTGCAGGCTTATCCACGGCTGTATTAAATTATTCACGTTCATTAACGATACACAAGAATTGTTTTACTTAAAAGGAAACAAAATATCCTAGTTTTTAGAAAAAGTTATTTCATTATTTAACTCACATTATTGAACATTTTCTCTGCTATTTCTCCAATTAAACGAGCATCTTCGGGATCAGATTTCGATCCAATCCACGCATACACGATACCAGTTCCTTCGTCAGAATTATTGAATGGCACATTTAAGAGGTAACTGTAAAAAAAAGGAAAAAGATGAAATGCATAATATAAACGGGAGACAGTTATGTATATTTAGTATCATATGCATCTCACCAGAAAGCAGAATTCAATAACGTCGAATCTGCCGATATTTGAATGAGCCGAGAACATAAGGCACTGCCGTTACTTCGCAAATGATAAAACTCCACTTTGTTATTGCCCGCAGTTTTCGGCTGCTTACGTTTGCCTTGATGAATGATGAATTTCCGTTTGAAGTAACTCATGAACTTTAGATTTTCTTGTTGCTGATGTGTCCTCACAACCTCCAGATTTTCGCCGAACAGCGATTTAAATTTCTTTTGCAAGCTGAAAGAGATAATACTATAAATATCATTCATCTTGCAGAGATAATCGCAGATAAATATATCTAGAATTTTCACCTAAATGTGAAAGTCAGCCATCCCATGTTTCCTGCATCTCTGCCTTGCCAAAAGTACACTGTACACTGATAATCGTCTTCATCTTGCTCCTCGCCGTCTTCATTCTCCGTTATATCCAATGGCTGATTTAAACAACAATGCGTGACAGTTTATCGACAAATTTTACAACTTTGCATCAATAGTGATATATCTACATACCATCCAATATCGACATAAGAAAACGTAACAATCCGCGCTGTAAAAATGTCCTAATTCCTCTTCCGGTAAGCGTACGAATTTTTTCCCCTCCAACACCAACGCTTCCATTCCCTCCAAATCATCATTCCACTCTGTCATTAGTTGATGCGCTTCCGCAGCCGACATCAATGGCTGCCGCGGCATAAACAAAGCAGCCAAATCCGCCTGAAAAAGTGGTAGAAAAAAATTAGTAAGTAAAAATTTATTAAATGAAAATTCTTATAAAATGTATTTAAACATACTTTTGTTTCCTGTTGCTTAGCCCATTTAGTGAGATCTGCTCCAGTTTTAGCGACTGACTCAGCGGTTCTTGTGAAGTCCACAGCAATAACTTCGTCCCACCCAGTAAATTTAGATTTGAAGATCTACATAATGCATAAAGCAAAAATTTCGTTAAAGAGGAATTATAAATTGAGTTAGGAGATTAAAAACCAATAAATATATTTGTACCTGTGATTCGGTGCCCTCTTGTAATCTCGTTACCATCGCGTAGTCTGGTCTTTCTATCATGTTGAATAATTCTTGAGACAGCTTCACAGCAGCGGCGCGTACTAATCTTGTCGACTTTTTACCAAACCTATAATTATGTGCATGGTTCGTGTATATATTAGACATTAGAGTAGCTTAAGCATATTCTTTTACAAACATCAAGCACACTTACCAAACATATACATCTAAATAACAATCTAATATATACACATTGCGATTGTTTAACAAGGTGTTCGTTAATTTTCCATGAGGAACCTCGATCTGCGGTAGTTCCAGATAACCCATGCCAAGTTGGACTTGATACAATCTAGGTACGAAAGGCATAAAGTTGGGATCCACATGTTCCTGAAAAGAGAAACAAACGATTGTTATTATAATAATAAGATTAAAAACATAATTGCATATATTAGAAGCAAAATAAATATGTAAAATTTCAAATCTATGCTTACAACTGTAAAATAATTCTTGTTTATTGTTAAATCATAAAAAAAAATGGAGCTTACAACAATTTGTAGATTTTTCTGTTCATGCTCCTTCACGCCTAAATGCGACAGGAAATCTTCCGATTCGGTGTTCATGACTTCCATTATAATTTCGGCCTTATTTTTCCGTTCATTCTTATTAATTTTCTCCGCCATCAGTCTCGCCTTCGACTTTAACGTGCTCTTCGCTTTCTTTCCATACCACATAAATATCTTACTCCCCGTGTCGAGAACAAATACGTAACCAGAATCGAGAGATTCGACGCAGACTGGAACCGGTTCCAAGTGTATAGAAGCTCCCGCCGCGTGTACTCTGTATAAACGAGTGATCGCTGGCTGAAAAAAAAGAAGAAAGAAACGTGACGTTAACACAATTTAAACTCTTCGAAAGTTCAATCACGATAAAGAATTAGACACTCACCGTGTCTTCCACCGTGTAAAAACCGGACGACGTACGACCGCCCTCGATGTAGGTGATACCCGAATCGAATAGCATCAGGAATTCGTCCGATTCATCGCTCTGCTCCTCTCTGATTGTCCGACATTGTGCGCCTAAGTAGTTCCTCAAATTTACAGCGTGAATCGCCGCGCACGCTCTTTTATCCAGCTGTTGAAGCATTATAATTAAATTAATTGTGTACGATTCGTGTGCGAATCTGGAATGATTCTCTAGCACTTAGTCTGTTTTTTTTTTTTTTTTTTTTTTTTATTGCGCTAGTTTAAAAATACACGTACTGTCGCCTTTTCTCCAATCCAGAAATAGATTGCCCAGGTCAACGATCCACCTTCATCTATCCCGGTTTTTAGGATGATGTAACAATCGCCCTCGTAAAACTTGCCGTGCGCCACTTCCTCGATCTCGTTCGGCAGGAAGTTTTCTATCTCCCAGACGGATAGCCCGGGTATTTGACCAGCATCCTCGTCGAAAAATTCGGAATAATCTAGCGGTGGCTTCTCTAAAGCTTCGTCCCATCGTTTGGGTCTAACAAAATTGTTTATCAATTAGTCATATGAGCGTAAAAAAAATTCACGCAAAAAAACTATAGTATAATACATGCGTAAAGCTCCACTCACTTTAAGGATTCTGCTTTCGATTCCTCGCATTCCTTATCTTTGTTCTTCTCTTTCGCTATGTCCTTCATGCCCTGAAAACAATCATAATTAATATGTTTCTCTGCATAAACATAGCCATATAATTAATGAGACAATGAGGCAAACCTTAAGTATTTTAGCCTGATTTAGCTGATCAGCTTCATCTCTCCTTCTTCTTAATCTCATTTTACGCGCGATTGGATCTTTGCTGTCTGTAATAAAAAACGTATTTGTTTAAATAAAATATTTTAGATCTTTTCATTTTATGTCACTGATTGATTCGTATCTGATAAGTGTAATACGTACTAGCAGTTTGAACTGGAACTGGTACGTTAGCTCCGGCGAGACGCAACTGATGTTGCAACGAAAAATCAATATTGTAAAATTCGATGCCCGATCCCCTTTGTGCTTCCATCGGTTTTGGTGGCATCACTAAATTTGGATTGTCCCGCAAATCCAACTGATCTAGATCGGTAAGGAGATGAATAGCGTCCGGAACGGTAATCAATCGATTTGATGTTAATATCAATTGTTTTAACGAGCCACATCTGAAAAAACGTTTGATTTTACAATATTACATTAAAGAAAAATCTGTATATTTTCGATGAAGAAAAAATAATAAAAAGATTGTCACCTGCATAGCCCTTCTGGTATCATTTCTAAGTGATTATTAGCGGCAGAGAATACCTGCAGCAACGATAATTTTCCAATTCCAGAAGGTATGCCCTCAAAATCTAATTCATTATCATTTAAATATAATCTTCTTAATGTAGAAATCTTGCACAGAGAAGCCGGTATTGCACTTAATTTGTTTCGTGACACATTTAGAATCTCCAATTTCGTCCACAGTTCTGGAAAATGTGTCCCTTTATTATTCTACTCAAAAAATTATATACACAAGATGATTGCAACAATATAATCACCGATCGCCGTTGACAATTCCGTTATCTGATTGTCACTGAGATTTAAACGACGAAGATTCGATAAGGAATAAAGCGCGTCAGGCACTCGGGGTAGATTATTCTGCGACAAATCGAGTTCTTGTAAATTGGTTAGGGTTTCTAAACTAGAGGGTATATTGTTCAATGTTCGTTGTGTATCCCGCATTTGTAGCGTCGTTAAATTCATCAGTGATGGCAGTTGTCTGAAATAATAGAAAATAAAGAATTCTTATTGGGAAAAGTTTGTTTTGATGAAGATACCGATGCAATCAACATTTTTGCCTACCTTAATTGAAAATGACCTAAAGGATTATGATTCAGATTTAAAGTCTGTAAGTTGGCCAATCGTCGAGTTTGTGGTGGCACAGTTTCTAACTTGTTATGACTAAGATCCAAGAACAATAAATCCGTCAAATGGATAAACAATGTATTTGGTATAGTCTCGATACTAAAACAACAAACATATTAGATTTTTCTTAATATCTACAATCAATTGCAAATTACAATTTGCTGTTAGTTGTTTATACATACTGATTATGGCTTAAGTTAAGATTGAGCAAGGAACGTGCTCTCTCCAGGCCTTCAGGTACCTCCTTCAAATTGTTGTGACTTAAATCTAACGTTGTCAGTTCCTCTAAATGAAACAATTCTGCCGGTATACCACTAGACTTGATATTATTATGCCTTATGTTTAACGTTCTAAGGCATCCCAATTCTGTCAATTCTCCATACAAACGTTCCAACTTGTTTTTGACAAGTGACAGATGTTCCTGATGACAGATAATTAAATCACATTTAAATAACACTATAATTCTTTTGAACTAAATATATGAACAATGATATAAATATTATTAGATATTTTAAATATTATTTTATATTAAATTTTATTTACCAATTTTAACAATTTGCCCATCTCCTCTGGAATCTCTGTCAAATTTGTTTTGTCTAATTTCAGCCATTGTATTCCAGTCATAAGACGCATGGATTCAGGAAATTTGCCATCCTGAAAATATTAAAATAATCTTTATCATAAGAAGTTGATTTGTATGACTAATTCTAAATCTCATCATGATTAAACACTGAGACATTACATGACAGATTAAAAGTGGATTATCATTCAGCTATTAAGTGTTTTTGTACTGGAGCAGAGATATATATTAATTCTATTTATACATTAAAAACACCTATTATTATATAAATACATTGACAAAGTCACAAATAAATATACACAAAATTCTAAACAAAAAATACAAAAATATATGTAACTGAATACTTCAAAGCCTCTCCTGACTCTAAGGTTAACTTTGTTAAATCACCGAGGACAAATACTTACGCCGAAGTCGTTGCTGCTGAAGTCTACGCCTCGCACGAACGGTAACACTCCGGTGTTCGCCATCGCGTCGAGCGGTCGTTGCACGATGACGGCGACGACAACGAATACCAAAATACGAAAACACCAGTACCGCTAAGTGTCGCAGTAGACGCGGCGCGCCGCGTCCATCCGACCAAACTACAATCTTGTCGCACGATCTTATCGCGCCATGCGGCGCGCGATAACCGGCCTCGCCTCGCTTCAACTGTCGCACCGCGCTTGAGCGTGTTCCGGCGCCGGATTCCGCATTACGACGAAACGATGATCGGATACCGCGAGATGAACATTACCCGCCGTATGGACGATCGCGAATAGCAGCGCTCGGGACGACGTTTATTCCGCTGCAGGCGCGGCCATGCTTGCCATACGCCTCGCAATAGGCATTCCAAATTCTCGGAATGTGGATGCAAATGAAAATACAAATCCTATGCCGGCGAAAGAGATTGATGCTGTCGTGCTTGAAGCGACCGGAGTCATTCTGGTGATTCTATTTGTAAATCAAAGGAAAGAAAAGAAACATCCACATTTTAGACATAGAGATTTTCTAGTTTTTAGATTTATGCAATTGATCCGCGTAGGAAAACACATGGTCGCTATTGCGACTACTTCGCATTGCTCTACGTAGATGTTCTCGAATTGCAACATTTCGAAACTCCACTTTTTCTGATTGAATTACTGGAGAAAATCAAAAAGTAACTATTTTGATTCTCTTACTGTTCTTTTGCTACGATTACGATTGTTCAATCTTTAACATCGGGAATTATTTTTAGATCGAATAAAAGCTGAATAAAAATTCCAAACAATATATTGCATTTTCGAATGTGTCAATAAATAAGTATTTTATGCGATCTTTTAAATATTTGCAACGATTTGAGCATCCCTGCTTATCGCGAGCGTTACGCAACTACGCGAACTTTGATACATATCGCGAATTTCACATAGTTCGCATAGTTTCCTCCTTCGCGTCCTACAACGTGAAGAAAAATCTGCCACGATCGAGATCGATGCACGCAGGGGGAATGGCAGCATGGGCAGCAGTACGGAAGATCTCATTTCGCAGCAAAAGTACGAATTCATTCGTTTGCATTCCATTCATTTTCATTCAATTTCGAATCGCGCGCGTGTCCGAAACTTGAGTCGCGTTGTACCGGCGCGCTGTTGGCCGGAGCACGCTCTATCGTCGTAGCGTGGGAGATAAAGAGAGTACACGGCGCTTCGTGCTGAACGTGCTTGCTCGTCGCCGTTAGCGGGATCTTCGGCCACGTTATTCTTGAAATATACTCGACAAACGAAACGCGTTTACATATATCTTTGTGTATATGGCTTCAGTTGAGGAATTGGATCATCAGGTCGACAGCGGCATGGGCAGCAGCGACGGGCGCTCCCCCGAGGTGAAATCGCTCCTCCACGATGACGAGGACGATGATGAGGAAGTACGGACAATAGTGTTCATACTAAAGAGAAATAATATTTCCTTATAGGATAATCATACATCACTGCCCTGTACATATAAACACAATCTTTTGCATGTATTGAAAAATGGATGCTTTAAAAGAGTGTTCTTGTTATTACATGTAATTTTACTTTGTTGAAATATCAAGGATCAAGCATCCTTTAATAATAACTAAAAGAAAGAATAAATTATAGTTTTATCAGTATAGACAGACGTATGAACAAACTATTGCTTATGTTATGAAGTACATGAGATACGTTCTTTCAACTAATAATTAGAGTTCATGGATGAATTCAAACATTTATAGATGTATGATTATCTTATAAATAAGGAATTTTTGATGGTTTTCTTAATAATAAATTGAGATTTAGGAGATTTCTATTAATAAAATGTTTGCATTTAGGATGAAAGCTTAACAGAAAGATTATTAGGACTCACTGAAATGTTTCCTGAACCAGTACGCAATTTTGGATACAATGTTGGAACCTGCCTGTGCACATGTGCCAAAGGTAACATTGCTTTTATCTGAAAATACATATAATTCTTAAAATATGACAGAATTTGAAATAATATAAGACAAGAATAAATTGTATGTTTGTGTAAATATATCTTTTTATAGGTTTATACTCGTATTCGTGTTCAGCTACATGGCTGATATTTAGTTCATCCACCATTCTCTTCGCACCAATTATTTTCGAGATGGAACGTGCACAAATGGAAGACCTACAACGTACACAACAAAAGCAAGTTCTCTTAGGCCCTAACACAGCTTTGTCTGGTGTGAACTCTTCGGGTCTTCCAATGGCACCACCTGTTCAGCGATAGACCATTACGTAATAAATCACCATTACATACACACACATGTATACAAAGCACACACAAAAATGTCCAAATAACAAAAAAGTTAATTGGGTCTCCTGTTCAATTGTGTATTATGAATTATGGAATTTTACACAAATTGTGAATATAACTAACAATTTCTACTAGACGGGAGCTCACAAATCGAATGTGTTATTCGCCTAACTGGAATAATTCTTGCAAAGTAAAAGTGCATAAAGCAAAATTTGAAGTAACTAAAACTTAAATCGCTCAATATGAAGAATAGCTGCATGCATCGGTCTAGTCTATTTTCTTTTATCTTTACACTTACATATGATTATCGTTCCTCTTGGTAAATTTTACTAAGAATTAACGTGCTGTGGTGTCGTGCGGCATTTTATTATTTTATCAGTGCGTAAAGAAGCTGCGATAACGTTTTCGTTCATCAAAAAGCAACATCCGTCTGTTGTGAATAAACAATTGAGAGAAATTGGGTATGCAATTATTTATAATAATTACTACACAATTTGTTGCTGAAGATGTGGTAATTATCGTTCACCACGTGTGTTATCATCTTTAATATATTTCCTGTTATATTGTAAAAAGAATAAATAAAGACATAGCGAAGTAGTGTCTCTAATTCTTCTGTTATTTGACTTTTTGTGCATTTTTCTGTAAAATTGATGAGTAATAAATACAACAGCTCTGTATAATGTACTTAATTATTATAATATAGAATATATTAATATTAATCATTATTTTAAAATAGTAATTTTTAATATTTTTATAAATACTTACTAAAAAAATGTTTTGATCAATTATTGATCTGTAATAATAAATTCTTATATAAGTAATCTAAAACATTGTATGATTTTTATTTAATTGAAATCCCCGCGCACACAAGATTCATACTGCATTAGTCATACGAAATCCGATATCCAATAAGAAAATTTATTTTTTAGGAAGAAATATTATAATAGATAAAGTTCCTAAAAAGCACATTTTTCTATTGGATAAATTCTGTACATTAAACGCAGTATGAATCCTCCATAATGAGTATTGTGGTGTTATTTGTCACGAGTGGATTTTTGGTTAGAGTGAACAGCAACATCTGACTAAAATGAATCAAGCAAATGTAGAGAAATTGGTATCTAAATTAAGATACAGTGTTAAACCCCGTCGGCGGCTTCGAAATCCAGACGGTTCAGAGGGACGTCTTCTGAAGCTTCGGAAAACTCTGACAGCGTTAATTAAATACGAACGACTCGAATTAAATTATCCACGAGCCGACGAGGCTAGAGGTTACGTCGATCAGGTATACCGCTTGTTATTATTTATATATTTTTAATACTCTATTATGACAGATAAACTAGATTCTTTCCTTAACAAATTGTGAAAAGATCTAAATAATTCTTACTTGGATGTCATAATCTGTACTTAGTAATATAACACTTTTGTCTTACATGCTAGTAGAATTCTTATAATAGCATTATTTTGCAGTTGATATTTGAAGCAATACACAATGGACCTACGCACAAGGAGACAATGGACTTGGCTAACTACTGGATAATCGAAAAGCAACTGATACATAAATTGTTTAAAGTTCTGGTACCAAGATATCAAAATTATACTTCCTCCTTTACAAAACTTCACAAAGCACCAAATGTATACCCTATAGGCCACTATGAGAGGGCAATTTTAGAACTCAAAGGTGAGATATACAAAAATATTCTTCAATAAGCTATGTGAACATGTCATTTATGTAATTAACATTTTTTCAGGCAATATATATCCAAGTGTAGAGCAGTATAACCCACACGAACGGAATTTACTTCACAATTTACTGCTGAATGCGGCAAAAAAAGAATATCGAATGGAGAAGTATAAAGAAATTGCAGATAATATAAAACAATAGAAGTAAGAAGTTTCAAAGAATTATGCTTATACAGTGTTAGTCGTTTAAGATTTTATTATTAAAATAGGAGTACAAAATTTATGTATATCATTTGTGCAATAGGTAATTTCTTTCCCCTCATTTTGTATGTGTGAAGGAACTTAATGGATAATGTTCTTTGAATTCTTCTAGATGCTTTTCCATGAGATTCATTTGTTTTCTGCAATATAGAAATGGTGCAATTGTTGAAAGTGGGAAGAATTTTAATCAGTATATTTATAAACTGACATACCTGATGTGATCAGGAGTTTCTTTGTATACATCTGTAAACAACTCCTTCCAGTGTGGCTTAGACTTCTTTTCTGCCTCTCCAAAGACACCAAGAATTTCTTTTCTAGTAGAATTTATTAACTCTTGCTCCCTTTTTTGACACCATAATCCAAGTGATTCTAGATATACACGAAACTTGATAAGTGGTGTATGATTGTTCCATTGAGTGATCTCGTCAGTTGATCGATAAGCTGTAGAATCATCTGAAGTGCTATGATGTCCGAGTCTAGATTTTTTTACAATGTGTAAATTGTTAATTATATTAAAAAATGTTATTTTTTTTAGAAGTATAGCAAAGACAAATTTTGTATAAAACTATTTTTAAAAAATGAATATTTACCTGTAAGTCATGGCTTCTATTAAAACAGGTTTTTGTTGTTTTATACAGAAGTCTCTAGCACTTTTTGTGGCATAGTACATTGCGAGTACATCGTTACCATCCACTCTGATTGTGTTGATTCCGTAAGCAGGACCCTTGGCTGCAATGCCATCCCCTTTAAACTGCTCAAAAACTGATGTGGAGATGGCGTATCCGTTATTTCGACTGGTTAAAACAATCTTGTTATTATGCGTACATTTTCAATAAGCATCAAAGTCATTAAAAAAATTTACCAGATGAAAATGATGGGACACGATAAAGTAGCTGCAAAATTGAATGCTGCATGGGCATCTCCTTCACTCGCCGCACCCTCTCCGAAGTAACAAACCACACATGCATTCTTTTTATCCAATTTAAAGGCGTAGGCAGCCCCTACAGCTGTGGAAGTGAAACAACGTCACTATTTTTTAATTATATATTTAAATATACAATATATTAATTTGTAAAATGACATATTTCCTCTAATTGTAATTTTAATCACAATTCTTTAATCTATGGATATTGTAACACATATGACATACTATGAATACCTTGTGGCAGTTGAGTTGTTAATGGAGAGGATATAGTTACGAAATTCAATTCTTTGCAGCCATAGTGTACAGGCATCTGTCTACCTTTACCATCATCTTCACAGTTGCCATAACACTGATTCATGAACTTCAATAACGGATATCCTCGGTGCAGCAACACACCTGTTATAACCACATGATACTTTAAACATATAATACTTTAAATGTGTATAATAACAGATGGATGCAGTGGTTTCGTACCAGCTTCGCGATATTGCGCATAAATCATGTCTTCTAAGGTTAAAGCGACAGCAGAACCGATCTGCACAGCTTCTTCACCGGTGTTCGTCATGTAGAACGAAATACGACCTTGCCTTTGAGACTCGTATAAAATCTTGTCCATCAAATTTATGGTCACCATATCACGGTACATTTTCAACAGATGTGTATCGTCCAGCTGTAATGCAAACATAACATTTAATTTTATTTCAGCATTATTTTATTTAACAGGATTTAATCATTATTTACTAAGCATTAAATATGATTCTATTCCTCAAAATTTTTTCTTTTTCTATAAATAAGTCAAGTTAAATATGAAAAGTTGAAGTCATATTTAAAAATTAAATGCATGTTTGAAATATAATTCTATACAAATGTCTATAAATTTAAATAATGCATAGTATATGTTTGATCGAACCTTTCCTTCTTTGGGTACTTCAATCTTCTGCAAAGGCTCCATAATCCTGTATATTGGAATAGGATCATAACTTTTGTCATTGATAAATTGAATTTTATTGGTGAAATTACTGTTGACTCCTAGGAATTGTGGTTCACCTATCAAAGTGCTGTATTGTTTTGCCTAAAATAAGAGTAAAGAAGAGCGAATGTGTGTGTGTGTGTGTGTGTGTGGTGTGGAGATATTTATTGTAATATCCTAAATAATTATTTATTTTTTGATAATTGTATATCTTTTTTCCATAATATACAAAAACTGCAGACTTGACTCATAAAGAGTAGGTAGATATGCAATAGACACACATATTAACACAAAATTAGATGACGTAGCACAAAAATTTTTATTCTCACTTTCTAGTTTGAGAAATGCTGCTTTCGAGAACAAAAAAGAAAATAATCACACAATTAAAATATGCGAAACGAGCACAACATAGAATATGTATTAGAGATATATACGTTAATTATAACTTTAATGAAAAGTTTTTTATCACAATAAATAAATGAATAATTATTTGTTCATGCTACATATAATACCTGCAATATAGCGCGTTGAAAGCGCGGAATTTTTTGGAATAGATTTTTGGCCATCATTTTGTGTTCGATATTCTTTTGTAGTTATTCAACGCATGACTATGCATGACGCACTGATGTATGCATACGCTTTGATAACTAAGGGACAACTGATAAGACATTAACTAGGCATTGGCTACATTCATAAAACAGTAGTTGTTATTCATTGAGCGCGGTGTCTTCTGAACAACCTTCGAATATATTTCATCTTTTTTCGTAAATCATTGCACAGTGCCGTTATTAATAACAAATATTTTAATAAAATTCTTGCTAAATTATAAAATAATAATAACATCGTAGAAAAAATGCTACGAAATTTTGAATCAAGCTGCAATTTTAGTTACAGTAACATCATTAATGCCTTATATTTCCGGTTCGGATGTATCATGAGTTATCATAAGTGTCAGTTAAAAAAATCCAGAACTAATTAAATAACTTGTTTTCTAATCATTTTGATATCATTGTTCAGCGTACATTGCTCAACTATTGCACAATTACAGTATTTTCTGAATGCAATAATCACGCAAATAAACACTCATTAGCATTATATATGTGTACAGTGTAGGAACGTGTATAACCTATAATATCACTTGTTGATTAAACATTTATTTTAAAAATAATTGAGTGGAAATAATAAAATCACACGATGGATAAAATTATGGAAATGGATCTGTATGCATTGATCGGTGCAGAACCTACAGCTTCTGTATCAGAGGTAATGTTTGTTGCATTTTTGTTAAAGTTTTACAAATGTTTATGCATAATTTGTAATATAAAATACTTTATATTATGTCGCATTTCCAGATCAAAAAAGCATATCGCAAAAAGGCTTTAACATGTCATCCTGACAAGAATCCTAACAATCCAAGAGCAGCTGAATTATTTCAAGAACTGTCAAAAGTATTGGAAATACTAACAGATGAAAATGCAAGAGTAAGTATATTAATAATACTTGAAACTTCTTTAGTATTTTTGTTATTAAACGTATCTTTTCTTAGACTTCCAGAAAGTCTTATAGCTAGTCTAATTTATTAAAATGTATTGTCATGAAACAAGGCTGCATACGACAAAGTTATCGCTGCCAGAAAACAGGCCAAGGAACGCATTAAAGTGTATGATGCCAAGAGGAGAAAACTGAAGGAAGATTTAGAAGCACGTGAGGAAGCTTATAAGAGAACGTTAGATCCCACATATAATAGTAAATCTGATGAAGACCGATTGAAAGTATGTAATCAATTTCTTTAACTTTATTACAATATTCTTTATTATGCTTAATATAGATATATGTACATAATTATATATATTTAGGCTGAGATAGAAAGATTACAAAAAGAGGGGTCCAAACAAGTGGAGGAGGAAGTAGCCTTTGTACAAAAACAAATTTGGGAACAGCTTCATGGTTCATCAAAAAAATCAGAAAATAAAGTAGGAGAGTTTCGAATTAAAATTAGATGGAAGACACAAGAAAATGATTCCACAAATGGCGGATACAACTATGATAATCTGCATAAAATGTTTTCAAAAGTAAGATTGTTAATCCTTTAATTCCAAAGCTATATATATATAATTATATATCAAATATATTTATTATTTTATTTATTTTTGCAGTATGGAGATGTAGCAGCTCTTGTTGTGTCATCTGCAAAGAAAGGCAGAGCCATGGTCGAATTTGGAAATAAAAGTGCAGCGGTAAGTTAACAAAATGTTTGATAATGGAACAAGAATGCTATATAATTTTATGATAAAATTTTTCAATAGGAAATAAATTTCAGGAAACAGCGCTTTTAGTAGAAATCGGTTTAGCCGAGAATCCATTAATACTTCGCGCTCTATGGGATACACAAAAATCTTCAACCAGTACTGCTAGTACTGCAAGTTGTAATATTGGAAGACCCGTGTTTCCTGCGAGTATAAATTTGACCAGCAAACCATGCGCGTCTGTCAGTTTTTCTTCCGCACCTGATATATTTGTACGTATTATTTGTATTTTTAAGAAGTTTGAATCTTAATTTACTGTATATGTATATTAATCTCATTGTATAATGTTCCCTGCGTTATAGACGCAGCAAGGAAGAATGTCGGATGCAGAATTTGAAAGTTCGGTGTTAGCTAATTTGAGGAGAGCAGAGGAACGCAAACGACTCATAGAAGAATTGAAGACGCAGAAAGGAACTTAATTGTAATATTAAATCACTTTGATTTGCTCGTGTATTTATTTTTCTATGTAAGAAATATACAGATAGTAAAAATATCCGTTATTAATGTTTAATTTTACTAAGCTCGTCTGGTGTAAAACGCAATACTGTTGAAATAGCATTTAACATATGCCGCTTGCTGGATGCATCATTCGTCGTTAAGTAATTTATAAATACATTCTTCAGATATTCCAGATTAGCACCTTCCCTCGATTTGCACGCTTCCAGCCTGTGATATAAATTTTTTTTATAAATTTTATATAAAATATTTTATTCAAATGATATTTAATCTATTTTTTTTTAATTATTATTCCTATTTTAAATTTATGATATATTTTGATGATATGTTTACCTAGTGATATGTGCCTTCAACGCTTTAGCTTCTTCCTGTTGTTGTTCTTTTATGTGGAGCATTTCTCTCTGTTGCTCTCTCAACGTCGCTTCCAATTCGAGAATCTTTTTCCTGGACGATGACATTTGTACCTCTTTCCTGGCCAGTTCCTGAGTATAATGCAATATCGGAGGACTGTCGTTCGTTAATAATCCTGTCACTAAATCAGTAACCGGCTCAACTGTATTTTCAAATCTGTTCAAATGTGTCTTATTTTCCGTCGCGGTTTCTTTATTAGGCAATAGTGCACGGAATGATGTTTTTAGAGTTAATATTTCTTTATCTTTTTCTTCTACGAGAGCCATGGATCTTTCTCTTTGTCGCAATAGTTGTTGCTCTAACGTGGATATCCTATGACGATATTCGTTGTCTTTTTGGTGCAACGTGTGCTCCAGTTTCAATCGTTCTTCCTGAAATAACTGAACATAAACTTGATTAATTATCTTTTTAATTTTTTACCTTGAAATTATTTGTGATCAAAATACCTTCTGTTGATGTTCTAATTGCTCTTGCAAAGCTCGCTCTTTACTTAACATTTCATTGCTAATCATACGTATTCTTTCTTCCAAATTGCTGTTGTGAACTTTGAGGAGATTTAATTGAGTCTTGTCATGATCCTTATCATGTGACAGAGTCAGATTTTGTCTTTGTTGTTGAATACCACGGAGCATGTGCACGTTAGATGTGTTATATTTGCACTTCATTTGATGCTTGTAATCTTCGAAGTCTTGTAGAAGCGTGTCGTACTTCTCCTTGTAATCGAGATGTTCATCTTCCAAATCCAAACTATTGAGCAATGCTAAAACGAAAATGTACAATGAAATTATTTATTCAAATCTTTATCCTATTTTTTATCAATATATGAAAACGTTATTTACTTTTTACGTAAGCTGAATCCTTCTTTTTATTGTCGAAATCCAGCAAGCAAGTATATAGAGTCTTTATCTTGGAAATAATTTCGTCCGGCTGATTATTCGACATCGTAGCTTCATTATACTCAGTGTCCTGTAGAGCAGCCAACTGATCCTTCAGTTTCTGAATAGCTAATTGGTCCTGTTGCCTCAGTCTGTCGTAGCCTCCAACAATCTCGGAGAGTTCGGCTAATCTAGCCTCCAAGCCGGCCACTCTCGCTTCGTGTATCATCACCGATCCCCTTGCTTGTTGTTCTGCGGCGACGACTCTTTTTTGCTCCTACGCAAAATGTATTATTTAACTTTGTTTATCAGTTGACTCTTTATTAACCAACGTGTCAAATAATTCTCGATAGGTTTTCCTTACTTCTCGAATCGCATTTAAGTGTTGCTTTTTCATTACAGCCATCTCAGATTGTAGGGAAAGAAGAAGCGGTGGAGTTTCCTTCGCTGCTTCTTCGGCCTGTTTAAGTTTGGTCTTGGTGATTTCCAACTCAGCTTCGAGAATTTTGCATTGTGTTTTATTTGCGAGATGTGTCTTCAATTGCCCTTCCAATTGTTCCTTACTACGTTGTTCGTCATACAATAGTTTCTGCAGTTCTCTATAAACATTATTATGAGAATATTATATGACAATATTTCTACATTCGCAAATTATATAATATAAATATCTTGTGAATTTTAAATAATTGTGAAAATCAGTAACGTACTTTAACTTTTTCACGAAATCGCCATGTTCTTTCTCTCTCTCGTGTCGTTCCATGATTAATTTGCACTTTACTTGCTCGATTTCAGAATAATTGACATTTTGAGCCTTCTTCAATCTGTCTTTTAAATCTTTAATTACTTTTTCACACTGTAAACATTAATACTCTGAGCAGTTGTAGTTGAATAGTTTTAATAATAGGACAAATATTTCTCATCTTACTTCATCCCGCTCACTTCTTAGTTGCTTCTTGTCAATTTGGAAATTTGCTTCCATCTTCGATTTTTCCGCAGATAAGGTAGCCAATTGGTTCATTAATATACCTAGTTGATTTTTCAGCTGTTCCATGGTTTCCGTGTCCTCTGGATCTGTTTGAGTTTCGCATGACTAAAATTACGAGATCATAAGAAAATACTAAACATATAATAGCAATACTTATTTTATAAAAAAAGTTATAATACCTGTTGAATAATGGATATATTATTTTTAGAAATGGATGATTTATCTATTTCTGATTTATCTATTTTGGCTATGTTTTTCGTATTCTCCGCATCAGATTCTACAACCTTCTCATCTAAAATAAATTTTTTGTAAGGCAACATATGTTAATGTTTTTAATAATATACTTATATTATTAACTTATATACACTGAAGAGTGTTTGTACCTTTTTGATTCTTTTGTTTTTCTGGTGTGCCATCCTTACTTTGTGTACTTATCTTCTTTTCTTCAACAGTTGCCATTGTTGATTGTTAAATGCAGTTGAATGCTAAGTAGTCAGTCAGCATCTGAAACAAAATTACAAAAATTGTAAAAAATTTTATATAAAACATTTTAGTTTCTATAATTCTTTTCATAATTCAAAGCATTTATAACAAATAAAATAAAAATAACATTACAAAATAAAATTATTTATAACATAAATAAACATGGTAAAATAAAAAATATTTAAAAATAAAATTTAGATTAAATTATTTTAAAATTTAGAAATTTTTTGTTAATATGCAACTGATATATAAAGTTTTTCATAGAAATACATATGTACATACAATCTATTAATGTCAATGTTAAACTCAGAATTTGGAGAAAACTAATTTAGAATTACATTGGGTTAAATAAACAGTTATATATTATGTATTATACTTGACATGAGTTTATTGACCCATTTATTTGTTATAATACATAAATTCTTGACTTAATCGGATACTTTCTTGTTCTCTACATCCCCAATATCATCATTAGAAATGGACTTAATTGGGGATTCTATTTCCAGTGTTACTGGTCCACTGTTCTGTATGCAAACCTCCATCATTGCACCAAACTTACCATCTGTGTAAGTTTGTAAAATATAAACTTTAAAATTTTTTAACAGTTAAAAAAATCCATTGTTATATATTTAAAGAAAATGCAAGATTACATACACATCTGTGTTAAATTGCAAATGCATTACCTTTAATCAATTCTGGAATATACTTTTTACGAAGCTCGGCAAGAAAATTCATATAAAAGGGTTCTGATTCTTGGGCAGGCATAGCTCTATGAAAATCTAACTTATTTCCCTTTAAAACATGATACAATGTAAACTGACTAATACACAGTATTTCATACTTTTTGTCTACTACACTGGCACCCCATCTTTTACCCTTGTCACCATCAAAAATTTTGGTATTTAATATCTTTCTTACTCTACGACACAAAAATTAAAAACATTTGAAAAAACAGTACTTATTATTAGTTATATGCATTGATAATATTATTTTATTACATGTATTCCACATCAGCCACTCCATCATCTCTTTTTATACCAATTAACACACACAGTCCATTCCCAATGCTATTAACAATTTCTCCATCAACTGAAAAATTACACTTAAGCCTTATTATTGTCAAATAATACACAATTAATTCGTACTGTTTTATGTCACATTAATTTTACAATATTTATTTTCTTCCCAATATATCATAATTTTCTTTTTATCATATAAAAGGTATAAATTTATAAGCTTAAGAATCTAATATTGTGAACATATTTGAAGTGTATTCTTCATAGAAAACATTTGACCTACAAATAATTTTACCTGAAACTGAAGCCTTTGAGACTCGCTGTATTATTGCTTTCATGTCAAAAATTATTCACTCTATGTCCACAAGATTCCTGACCGGACGTTACATCAGCTTTAACAAATAGCCTTTTTTTCCTAAATATAATGATAGTGATTAGTATCACAGTTTGTTATTGTATATGTATTTTAAGGCAGAGAATGTCAAAACACAATACCATTCGTAGCATTTAGCATTTAGTAGTAGTTAACAACTCCAAATTAATATTAACAAACATGGGGAGTAACAATTAATCCATACAACAAAATAGTATTCAATTTATCAGCTAAGAATATTTTATTTCCTACAATCATAGGTTACAATTACATTGTTAAGAACTAGAAACTTCTGCTATCTAGTGGCAGCAATCAATCTTACAACTTTTAAATATTACAATACATTACCGCTAGATAGCGCTTAATGTTTGTGCTATCTAGAGACCCTCTAATAAGAGACTGGCCAACTTGACAGTTGCAACCATGTTTCAGCAAAATTCTGCGAGAGAGACAGGAATATATATACTAGAGAGTCTCTAGTGTATATATTCCTGTCTCTCTCGCAGAATTTTGCTGAAACATGGTTGCAACTGTCAAGTTGGCCAGTCTCTTATTAGAGGGTCTCTAGTGCTATCTATAGAACTATTGTGTCTTCCAATTTTCTCAAATGGTACAAATGTATAAATAATGCACAATCCCCGAATATATCAATGGTTTTATATTTTATTGTAAATGAAAGGATAAGTATTCTGATCTAAGAAAATCGGAGGATGTGATTATATAAGTGTTCTTTATTTGTTGAAAAAATAAAAAACGCGATTAGGCGTCCTTTGGCCGTGGAGAAGTCGCAGAACGCGATTAGGCGTTTTCTGGCTGCTAAAAATTGCTAAAATTGAGCAAGTAGTACTAAGGCACTAGATATGTAGGTATTCTTATCCGCCATTTTGGTTCCTACTAGATGGAAAATTATAGCGTATATAGTATAGCTTAGTATAATATGGCGTACATGTGTAACATGTCAATTATTTGGTAAGAGACTAATAATTATTTTGATATTTTCGTAGAATTGAGGCAATCGAAACTTTAATTATGTCATTTATATTATACTCGTTATTGTGTGCATTGTGAAACATTGATATTAATTTTTTGCAGGTCTATTTTAAAGATTGTCAGAATTGTCAATGCAAATTGAAATGTCAAAATGCCTTGCTGCGTTGCAATTAATTGCAGCAACAGGTCCGAACAAGGATATAAACTGTTCAGATTCCCAGAGGGTTCCCGGGGAGTAACGTGGGTGGAAAATGTGCGGCGTGGAGATAAGTGGGCACCAACGGAGACTTCGCGCTTGTGTGAGGTACATTTACTGTTAAAATGTTTGTCGCTGTAAAACTAAGATGAAATATGTAACACTCCTCACATTTTTTCCAGAAACATTTTGAAGATTCACAATTTGAAGCCCGTCGAGCAGATGGTTGGAAGAAATTGAAGCCGAATGCCATCCCAACGTTATTCGATGTACCAAATCCGCCGTCCATCATCAATCCACTTCCGCGGAAATCACTGTGCAAGGTAATTTTATCGAACAAACTGACAGTAATCAGAGAGTAAGGTTTTGCTTTTTCCAGAATCGTAACAATAATATTGCTCCTGTCCCTTCCAAAGCAACAGTAAACGAATTTGTACCGGCAGTTGAACATAATTATTCAATTCGACCTCAGGAAACACGGGATGAAGCAAGCAATTCTCGATCCATCGACGAAACATTAGCTCTATTTACTGAAAACCAGGCCATGAAAGAGAAGCTAGAAAGGTGGCATGCTATTTTCAAATTGTATTCGTTTTACCCACAAGTTGCTGAATATTTGCATAAATACAATGTCAAATAATGTATTATTTTAATAATGCAAACGAATTGAAGTTATCAAAATGAAATCATGTGAATGTGTTTGTAAGATTGAAATTATAAATTTAAAATTGTATATATAAGATCATGAATTTTCAACTCACTGATCACTGAAATCAAAACAAAATGTGTAATCTTCTATATAATTTTCAGGCAATCAGAATTTATATATACCTAAAAATCAATTTTGTAATGGCTCAGAAATAATGAATTAAAAATGATTTTCAATATACTCTTATGTTTATTGAACAATATAAAACATAACATGTTGATATGTATACATATATATTATCTTAAACTAAGTTTATCTGTTTTCTTTGGAACAACATATGTGTACTACATAAGCACCTCAATAATTGCACATTAACATGATGTACATTGCGCTGTTATCGATATCAGTTTACTTTGCGTGGACGACACTTTTGTCACAGCCGAATATCATGTAAAAGCTAATTCAATTTTTCCTTTGTTTGGCAGATGCAGTTCCAAAAATAATTTGTCGTTTTTTGCTGTTTTCTGAAAAGTTTTTTACACAGAAAGAACGGACAGTAAAAAAATGTTTAACAATTTTTTCTTTCATATTGCAACACGTCGGAAAGACAATATCAATATTTTCCACCAAACGTTTAATCAAAGCAAAGTTACAATTTCTTAAAATGTAATTTTTGTATACTGTGAAAAAATGTTCGCAATGAAAGATCAAAGACAATGTTTGTAAACAAGGTTCTCTCAGGCCACCTTGATTCATTCCATTAGTGTAAGACTTTGCTTTATTGATAAACTCGATGTCGGGCAAATTTTTTGATGACAGAAATTCAAGACAGTTGGAACAAACATGCTTTGCGTTTGTGGTGCTACCGGCTATATGAAATATAATAGTGGCATCGTACTGGGACACAATTTGACTGAAATCGCTGAGAGAGAAAGTCTGCACTTGGAAATCGACAAGTGAGGACGTAATATTTACGACTGAAGTATCCACAGATTTATTAATGCAAGCAGAGGACCTTTCACGAGCAGTCTTCCTTTTCTTTTCACAAAAGTCTAACAAAAATTCATCAGATTCACTCATATAACTATTGCATTTTACCTCAGATACATATTGCGATATAGAGATAAGTCTAATCGCTTGCAAGGTTTTCAGTGCACTAGGCATAGATCCTTCTTTACGCCGAATTTGCGAAAAAATGTTCTCAGTTACATCTTGAGTAAATCGGTGCCCTAAGGTAAAATCGAATCCATTTTTCATCAAGAATTCAGAAACATCGCAAAACGTCAAAGTTGCAATAACGAACCCGTAATTCAATGGCTTCCAGCCCTGTTTGAATACAGCATTTTGGAACAAATCAATAATCGTGTGCAGGAAAATATATTTCCGGTCACAGTTTCGCAAAGTGATCGAAGTTTTCCTAACTTTGGAGGACATGAGAGAAAACCACTGGTGTATTGTGAGAATAAACTGAGCAGTTGTTAGAGCTTCCAGAGGTAATATTCCATTTTGAACTGCAGTTTTCAATGCGCTTAAAGTTTTAAGGGAGAAAAATCGAATAGCTGCGCCAACGTTCATTTTTTCGAAAGTCGTAGGCTCAATATCTTCTGCTCGAAGATGATGTAGCAGGCGCTTTTCTAACCCTTTTGATATTTCATATTCCCACAATTTTTTAATATAAGACCCATCGACTATATGTGTTGGAAGTTTCTCTAACTCGACATACGCTTCAGGTAAATAAATGAGTTGCCTCAACATAGCAGCTTTCAAATTTTTTAGCGCATGACAAGCGTCTGGCATAGCGTATATTGGATGATTATTGAAAACAAAAAAATTGTTTATAGTCCCATGTCTCGAAGCCTGGATGTTCAAAGACGTCCATAACCCCCTGTTCCTACTGTCTAAATCTGACGAAAGTGCTACAACATAAAGACCACATGATTCTACAGATGTGATGCAGTCGAGCATGAAATCTTTTAAAAGTTGGGGATCGATCGATGTTGTATGAGTTACATGACACGCAACAATTTGTTTCCACCGGTTTTTCACTCCTCGAACAACAACTGCAAATACTTTTTCGCCGAGATCATCAAGATTTTTACCCAAAGTTGCACGACCAAGAAATTTACCAAGATTTTTATTGTAATCTTGTTGTTTGCTAATTTTCATTTCATCGTACGATAAGACACAAAATCTATCTGTTGGGTCCATAGTTTCAACTTTAAATTTAAGTAGTTGTAAAATGTCCTCAAAAATCCCGAAATCGAGTTTGAAGTCTTGTATTCGTCGCATAATTGTGGCATACGAGGGCAATGGATAACCAGTACCGCGAAGATATTGGTAGCCATGGACAGAGAGGGCAAATCTAAATTTGAGACCTCTTACAATACTATCATGAAACCATTTGGACACACGACCTTATTCTAACATTTTTATTTGATCGTCATTTAAGAACGATCGTCTTGTTCTGTCCATGGCGTTTATTTGGTCACGTAATTTCTGGTTCTCTGCCAATAACTTTTTTAAATTTGTTCGTTCTGTCTGCAACTCTTGATTCTCACACCTCAGCCGTGCTAGCTCGTCTGCCTGCCGATTAATAAAAATAAAAAAAAAATGTTTCGAAGCATGGAAATCTTTAGAGTTACGCAGAGTGATGGAAAAAAAAGAATTAAAAAACCAATGTAACTTAATAATCAATTCCAATGGTAATAAAAAGTTTATTCGAAACAAAACTTTGATATGCTTTTTGAAATAGTACCCTCAAGAGTTATTAAGATTCATGACAAATTGGGCCTTGTCATTTATTATATTTTTTAACGACCATGTAACAACAAACATAATCGATGAATAATTCTTGAATTACCTCGCTTTCTGGGATTATCGATACATCTACTTGTACTGGCTCGGGATTGAGCTCTTGTCCTATCATATTATGGATTGTGTTTTCAGCATTAACCAAATTCTAAGATATTAGAACACAAATTATTAATATCTTCATACATGCATTCCGTTCTTCGCAATACTGTATTGCATATGAATGAAATTATGCAAATGTACCGGTTGTTGAAATATTATAGGTTCCGCTGTTTTCGAATGAACAGCCAATGTTTCGTCGATAGATCGAGAATTACTTGCTTCATTCCGTGTTTCCTGAGGTCGAATTGAATAATTATGTTCAACTGCCGGTACAAATTCGTTTACTGTTGCTTTGGAAGGGACAGGAGCAATATTATTGTTACAATTCTGGAAAAAGCAAAACCTTACTCTCTGATTACTGTCAGTTTGTTCGATAAAATTACCTTGCACAGTGATTTCCGCGGAAGTGGATTGATGATGGATGGCGGATTTGGTATATCGAATAACGTTGGGATGGCATTCGGCTTCAATTTCTTCCAACCATCTGCTCGACGGGCTTCAAATTGTGAATCTTCAAAATGTTTCTAGAAAAAATGTGAGGAGTGTTACATATTTCATCTTAGTTTTACAGCGACAAACATTTTAACAGTAATGTACCTCACACAAGCGCGAAGTCTCCGTTGGTGCCCACTTATCTCCACGCCGCACATTTTCCACCCACGTTGCTCCCCGGGAACCCTCTGGGAATCTGAACAGTTTATATCCTTGTTCGGACCTGTTGCTGCAATTAATTGCAACGCAGCAAGGCATTTGGACATTTCAATTTGCCCATTGACAATTCTGACAATCTTTAAAATAGACCTGTAAAAAATTAATATCAAGGTTTCACAATGCACACAATAACGAGTATAATATAAATGACATAATTAAAGTTTCGATTGCCTCAATTCTACGAAAATATCAAAATAATTATTAGTCTCTTACCAAATAATTGACATGTTACACATGTACGCCATATTATACTAAGCTATACTATATACGCTATAATTCTCCATCTAGTAGGAACCAAAATGGCGGATAAGAATACCTACATATCTAGTGCCTTAGTAGTACAAATCAGCGTATGTATGTACACAACAGTAAACACGCCATTTTCTATTAAACTAATGACATTAGCCAGATTCTTTTAAGATTTCTATCTCTTGCCGAAACATATTTGTATAGTCGCAAAAATCTATTTAAAGTCAACTTTTAACAATATCTGATGGGTATAATTAATTAATTAAACAACACGAATAATAAATTATATAAAAGCCATGTTCAAAACTCGTTTAATTTAATCATGAATCATAAATTTTCTCATATTAATTGTAAATTATATTTCTATCATCAGTTAAACACAGCTCATCGCTCGCATATCAACATAATTATATTACATATGTATAAACGGACGATTATGTTTAGCTCTGAGCGCGCCAAGCATAGGTGCTAAAATGGGCGCCGAGCCGTATTCTAGTGATAGCTGGTGATAATCATCGTAGCTGACCAATGGAAGGCGAGTGACGGTCGCGGGAGCCCATTTCCGCATACAGGCTTTCTACAGTACTGTTGCTCGATTTTTCGAAGATTGTTTACAAGCGCACGAACTTTCGCGTATGTACGCGGTATATACACTGGCGTATGTAAATAATCGCGTACGTCCGCGCCGCAGTATTCGCAGCAGCCGTGCATCAATTTTCGCGTGCCCTCCGAGGGATGTGCGCGTCGCGACGCACGTTCTGCATACTCGTCGTCGCGACGCGATAGCGGCCCGCCGCCGCCGCCGCGGCGTAGATATATCGTGTGTACACCGTGACCCACTTGTTGCGTCTAGGTTATGGCGTTATAAACAAAAATATGCTGCGCACAATAGACGCGTCCGTCAATCGCGCGTGCTGTTCGTCGTGAGCCAGTGCTAGGCCGGCACCAGGGCATGGAGGCGGGCCCAGGCCTGAGCCTGTTTCAGGGCTCGGACAGCATACAGCTGAACACGGCGACACAGAGGCTTGAAGAGGACGAGGAGCAGGAGGATAAGAAGCGACGCGACGAGGAGGTAACGCTATTTGTTTTCCCGTAGATTTCCGCAATGTGCTCCGGATTTCATTCCGTGACATGTGTAGAGGAAATCGTAAACTCTACTACATTTGAAGTCAAAAGAGTTTTATGATATATAATTATGATCTGTGAGGAAAGTGGAAAACAATATATGCAGAGTCCACTATACTTATAGAATTCTATTGTAGACAGCATTTTTGAATGTGCTGTTGTCCTAAAAGAAGAATGTAAAACCCACTCTGTAGAATTTTCTTATGAAACAATTTTATTACTGTGCTCTATAGATGGGAAGGAATGAATGAAAGCTTTATTGTATAAAATTTTATTGTAAAGAAATTGATATAAGTGCACTGCATAGAATTAAAGTAAGATAAAATCTTCTGTATACAGTTTAGCTGTAAAAAAGAAGACTGTATGAAGATGTAAATAAAGTTTGATAATGTATTCATACAATAATATGTTTCTTGTTTTACTTTCAGCTTAAAGACCTCCTAACAAATGCATTTAATGATTTGGAAAACAATGATGATGTCAGTTCGGTTGATAGTAGTCACTATCACGATGACAATACCAGAGACATTGACTGCACTGATACAGTGGTTAATTATGATTTGGAATCGGTTATGCCTGGCAAAGGTCAGGTAGTGCAACTGCAGAAGGAATTCGATGTCTGTGATCGTGTGGAAAATCTGAACAATTACGATCACGATGTGAAAACGAATTGCAAGCCTGACACCGAGGTCAGTGGGATGCAAATCGACTTTGATCTATACAGGCAAACGGGGACGCCGTACGGTAATAATAGACTCAGTGACAGCAACAGCACTGTGCTGGAGACGCCGTATGAATTAACAAAACCGCCTGCTGGATATCATCGCAAGATGCATCCGCCAAAGTCGGCCGAAGAATACACATTTGGCGAAAATTATCCCTATAATTATGAAACGCCATCCAATCATTACAATACTCACATTACTAAGAAATACTCTAATAACGGTTTTACCGATGCGTACGAGAATAATGTACAAAATAAGCAGATTCACGAGTTCGGTGGAGGCGACAACGTTACCTCGGAGCACATGAATCATTGCTATAAGACTAGTCCGAATGGCAGGCCAATAGACGACGATACAGGTTACAAAACGGCGGAATATAACAGTAAAGAGCAACTGGAAGTATTATATTCGGTTAGAATGCGAGAGATCAATCGCTTGACGGAGGAGCTGCAACAGCTGCAGTTGGAGAAAGAAGATGAAAAGGATAAAATGAACAGAAAATTGATGCTGCTTCAGGCAGAAGTTGACAGAATTAACATTTCAAGGACTCAAGCACAAAATGCACTTGGTAAAACTTAAAGAAATAAATCATATAAGCCTTTCAAGAAAATACCATTATTTAAGAATATTAATTTTATCAAATAATTAAAATAATTTTAATGAAGTATTATGGATGTTTAACAATATAAAGTCAAAATGATTACTTCATCCATTTATTTTGAGTCTTTAATTCTTTTAGTTGACGCTAAAACTGAGATAGCTGATCTACAAATGCAAATGGAGTCTTTGAAAGAGAAAAATGCGGTTCTAGAGAAGACAAATCAAAATGTAAAATAATATATATTTGAATTTCACTATAATTAATGTTAAGACTCGTATTACCAACAATATTGTTTTTACAGATAACGGAAGAACTAAACGTCGCCAGAGGCTCTGTCATGGATCTGCAACAGAAAATCGCCATACTGGAAAGAGCACAGGCATTGCAGACGAATGATAAGATACACGAGAAATTTTTAAAGCAAGCGCAAGAAAAACATGCAGTGGAGATGCATAATATGCAGACGCAGATAGATCTTCTTACGGACAAATTAAATGACAAGGTACGCTAAAAAATTTCTTGTTACCCATCAAATTTTCAATAACTCTGTTTGTAATCATGTTTGCCATAGCTGCTCAATATGGACACCAGCAACAATATTTGGGCAAGTTTCTATTAGTTATTTTTGTGTTCGCAGAATCACGTTTTTAATATTTTATTGATATAAATACATAAAAAAAGAATTGTTAATATATGCATATGTCTAAAAGTAAATTTTTGATTTTATAATAAACTTGATTATTTTATATTGTTTTATACATTCATGTAATGTTAATATAACTTACAAATTTAAGTTGTTATATTGTTTAATTTTTAACAGGAAACATCATATGTCGCTCTCGAAGATAAATTGGTCGAAGCACGAAGAGCGCAAGAGAGTCTCATGGTGGAGAAAGGCCACACGATGAATCAATTGGCACAAGCGTTGGAAAAGAGTCAAGCCCAATGCCGAAATCTCATGACCACAAATACCGCTCAGCAGGTAGTGCAATTGCAGGCGCAAGTGAAAATATTGTCTCAGGAAAAGGAGGAGCTGCATAAAAATGAACAAGAACTGCAGGTAATTAAAATTTTATATAAATTTTGAAAAATTCAAAGTAACACAATCTTTATTGCGTAATTATATTTTTAGAACAAACTGCAGCTAGCCAAGAGCGACATAGCGCAGTACGATTCATTATTAGCTACAACTCTGGAGGAAGAATCTGACTCAATTAGACAGATGAAATTAGGAGAGCTTAATAAATCGAAATCGAAACCTGTTGACGACATCACGAACAAATTGAGAATAGAATTGAACAGGTAATACCTATTTAAATGCATTTCTCTTGTTTCCAGATTTTTCATTGAAGTTTTTTGATCATTTGATCATATAATGCAATGTTACTTTTGTGACTGTTCAGATGTTTGGCTGGTCAAGCTGTGAAGAGAAAAGAAATAAACCGTTTGGAGAATACTTTATCGCAGACAGAAAAAGAGTTGAGCAAAGCTCGGACAGTAGCTGAAACGTGTCAGCAAGAGGCGGCGCGATACGCTAAGCGAATCAACGAGTTAGAACAAGAATTGAATTCTGTATTAACTGACGAAGCCATGAAAGCGGATGCTAAAATACAGGAACTGTCGAATCATTTGAATGACGTAAGAAAACAATACAAACTGTTACGCGATGAGAAAAGTAATATAGAACAACAATTAGAGGAAACTTTAGCTGTTAATCAAGAGAAGCTTAAAAAGATGCATCAGGAGACTATGGAGCAACAAGAGAAAGAAGCTATCGATGAGTACAATAAGGAGTACTTAGAGATACATGCTAAAGCTGTAGAAAGAGTAAAGCAAGAAGCACAAATGGAAATAGTACAATTATCGTAAGTATCTGCGTTTTTTTTTAAATCACTTTAAATAATTTTAAGAAAAATATTATTAATAAATCTACGTAATACTATATGTACACAAGTAGAATTTTTATTTTTAGCGTACAATTAGAGCAAACGCAAAAAGAATTAGATCATGTAAAAGAATTATACATAAATGTCTGTGGAACGAAGGAGCAATTAATAGACGAACATAAAAATGAAATTAAAATGCTGAAAAACAAATATGCCGCGATGGAATCTCATCAAAAGGATATGGAAAAATTGGAGAATGAATTGCAAACACAAGTTAAACTGCGTAATAAGCTGACCAAGGAAAGCGAAGAGTTCAAAAGCAAAATAATTGAATTAGAGAAAGATTTGACGTATGAAAGAAGAAAAAAGGAGGATCACATGAGAAAGATACATTCTGAAATAGAAAAGGGTAAGTATTGAATGATACAAAGCAAGAGGCAAAATATTATTTATGGGAAACATGATAAAACATTGTGAAGGAATTTTGTTTTAATTTAATCAATACTATGTTTCTAGCAAAAGAAGAAGCGTTGCATGAGCTAAGAAATGCACACCCGAATCAAGAAATAAGTTTTCTTTTACCCGACCATTGTTCCAAACACCTAGAAAAAATTAGTCAGGTATAATCTTTATTAATTCTAAATCTTTAAACATAAAGCTGTATCAGAAGTTTAATAGAAACTATGTTACATTTTAAATTTAATTAGATTTTATTTATATATTTTCAGACTTTTTCTTCGTATAATGTATCGAGTAATATGCTTCTATTACAGCTGGAAGAAGATTGCAAACGTTTGGAAGAGAAACTTCAAATCGCGTTACAAGAGCAGGAAAAGTTATCCGATTACCAAACCGAATTAGACAATGCCAAATTGACAATCGCGCAGAAAGATATATCGAAGGAGTCGTGGAAAAAGAAATACGAAAAAGTCGCCAGTGAAAGGAAAGATCTTCTTGCGAAAATTTCCAAATTAGATTCAGAGCTATCGAATTTAAAGCGCATCACAAAGCTCGATGACTCGGACGATGTAAAGCTGAAGATGATTCGGTTTCAAGCGGAGAACGAGACGCTGAAGAGTCGGTGCGACAATCTGCTTAGCGAGCGGGACACTTGTAAGGAGAAGATCTCCGAATTGGAAACAGAGCTGTTCGACACGAGGAAGAAGATTAGCGGTTTCGAGGGAAGATTATCGGGAAGACGGAAGAGTGGCGAAGTTACGTTGAATTCAAAGAGCGAATTGGAGAAAGAACTCTCGCGTTATAAAGATTTAGTTACACAATTATCCAGGCTAAACAATTCGAAGGGAGAACATGCGAATGAATCAATAATGCTGGAACAGAGGATACAACAGCTCGAGCAGGATTTACGAAACAAAGACGAGAAACTGAACAGACTGGTGAAAGATTTTGAGAAGATCAAGGACGAGAGAGACCAGCTGGTGGTGAAGTTGCGAAATCAAGCCAAGCAGTTCGAGCAGTATGTCAAGAGCCAGAATAAAGTTTCCGCGGAATTGAATCTGTCTCCTCGCAGTACAAATGACAGCACGGACTTTCAGAAGATGAAGGAGATCATAACGAAGGAAGTGCGGGAAGAGATGGAGCCGAAGGTAGCGAAAGAGCTTAAAGGGATCGAAGAGCAGAATCTCGAGAAGAGGAAGGAGTTAGAGGAAAAGTACAAAACTGTTATATTAGAGTGGCAAACGAAATGCAACGAGAGAGATCAAGAGGTGACGACGCTGCGGGCTGGAATAATGGCGGAGAAAATGAGAGTCAGTCAGATCAGTCAGATCGTAGGGAAAAAACTGGAAATCTGCAACCAAGAGCTACAAACGCGAAGGTTGCAGATCGAGAAACTGGAGGCGGACTTGAAGAAGAAGGAAAACGAAATTGACGAGGACAGAAACTGGATGGCTCAGATGATGACGATATGGGTCGCTGAGCTTAAAGAGTGTCAAGCTAAGGAGACGGAGAAAGACGTGGAGATACAGAAGTTGAAATCCAACGGGGAGAAACTGAGCAGCGAGATCAAGGCGTTGAAGGATAAGGAGAAACACATAAAGAGCAATATGGATCAGTTGAAACGCAAATATGAAAAGGCGAAAGAAACCGCGATTAATTATAAGGTTAGTATACGCGGAAATCTGCTGATTACTTTTTTTATGAAAAATATATCGTACGTTTGTATTGTAGAGCTATGCGAAGGCGAAGGAAAAGCATTTGTTAAGTGAATGCAAACGTATCGAGGAGGGATACAAAAAGGCCATGGACGAAGTACAACAAAACTGTGGAGTTTTTAACGAGCAGTACGCCGCGAAAGTCAAGGCGCTTGAAACTCTGTATTCCGAGAAAGAGGAACAAATGCGACTTATGAAGTACAAAGATAAATGCTGAAATACGTAGTAAGTATTCTTTAAGTAATATGCAATAATAGCTTTCTCCCCCGGTTAAGAGCTAAAGTGTAGTTACAGAGGCTAGATACCTTCTTCTTTTAATTTAAAAAGCACATTATTGTACAACACTTCATTAACGGAGTTTTATGTTAGGGACCAATATAAGTAAAAATTCATATGATAGAAATGAGAAATCTGAAGTACAATTATCTGATTAATCGTCTGAGTACTCCAACTCGATAGTAACGTTTATACATATTAGGTATTAATCGATACGACGAGAGAATGCAATGCTGTAAAAATAGGAAGAAACCGTATTTACATTAACTAATATTGTAATTTTGTAACTCGTCTGTAATTTAAGATGAAATCATATACATGTAAGATCACGAACAAAAGGAAAAGCTTTAGTCATGTGTTTCCGCCGAGCATTTATTATGACATAATACACGCAAGACTGGATCTCTATTGGATTTTTCCCTCTTTTTCTCCCTTACGTGAGTAAGCGATAAAAAGAGAAAATCAAAATATATATATAGTCTTTAAGGTAAACATTAACTTTTGCCTCCCATAGCGAATTAAAATAATATTCTCATTTAATACATTGCTTTAAAGGTTTACTTTTGAGTGTTAGATCTGTTCACATTTTATACGCATGTCGCGCGAGGAGGAATACAGATAATCTCTATCAAGATTGTACAAAGTGTGACTTCTACAATAGAGAAATTTGCTTTATATATAAGTATTCTAACTAGACAAAACTCAAATTATATTAAAAGATTTTTTTGACGCGTTAGACAGCAGGACTGAGTAACAAAGATCTACGTTATATTCTTAATCTTAAATGATTTAAAATGTATATTTAAGTAACGCGATAGCTTCTTGAGAGTATCAGAGGCATTCGGTATCGTCTCTCTTCTTTTTTACAGAAAATTTAACGAAATATATCTAATCGATTGAACAAGACGCCATAATTCCATCAAACGTCTCTCTCAATTTTTATTATATAATTTGCTTATTTTATTATACAAATGTGTGCAATCTGAAAATATGGCCAATTGTATATCGTATCGGCTTATAAGAGTCGCGGAGTATTATATAAATCAAATAAATACCTGTATATCTCTCTGTAAGTGTGAAGATCTTGGTAAGATTGTTCGACATCGATACACCGTGCGATTTAAATAGGAATATTATTTTCCAGTGTGTCCACTGGATATAGAGAAGTATTATTAATATTAATTAATTAGTTATGTATTTTTGTATGTAGAATGAATTAATTTATTTTTTGTAATAAAGAATTTATGTCGCTGTCAAAAAACATGTTATCATTATTATATGTTCTACACAATAATAATTAGATACACACATACATATATATAAAATCTCTATCATGTTTTCAGATGTATTTTTAAAGTAGATATCTTATAAAAGATAAAATAAATAAAATCGCAATCGGCTAATGAACGTCTGCTGTATTGAAAAATGCTGTGATAAATAAGTGTGTTAAAAATGATCTCAGTTCATATCGATAACTGATTCAAACAAGCTACAAATAGCAAGCTTTCAGCTTTTTTAAATCTAACTAGAACAATACAAGCGCGCGCTGCGCGCGCGCACTTATTATAGTAATTTAATAATTAGGAAATCTAAATATTTAGATAAATTTTTTTAATTTTAAATAACCGTCAAAATAACCTTCGCTATCAAGCTATCAAACTATGGCTGCGTTCCCATTTCGTCTCACACAGTGCAGTATCCAGTGGCCGCAATTTTGCTGAATACTGCACTGGAGAAGCGTTTTGGTAATTTTTAAGAGTGGATAAAGCTCTGCATTTTTCCTTTTCCTGTAAATATCTCATTATCAAATATATTATTTTTTTAGTAATGTTTGTAAATAGCATCTGAAGTACATATGCAAAGATTTCCATCGCGTAATTACGTAAAATTACGTAAAAGGAAGCAATAGAAGTAAACAGGCACGTGAGCAATGCGGAGTTAAAGTTTTGTTCATTTGTTCTGCGACACCCTATATATATGTAAAATGGTGAGGAGTGGAACAGAGTGTTGGTGTGCCGGAGTGATCAGTATTGTAACGACTCAGGAAGTGAACGTTTTTCCGCGAGAACGCGGAGTTCCTTGAGGCTGCACTATGAATCTACCGTTGAAGATACTGCTGCTGCTCGTGGCCACGCTGTGCCAGCCGACAGTTCAGTCTTCGAGGTTTCGAAACACATTCAGCGAGAGCCGGCGACTGAGGGTCAAGCACAGCGCACTGCCAAACAGCGCCAGATACAAATACGAGAATAAAACGTTGGATGTGCGAGTGAGTTATTTTGTATATTTCATCATTATATATTAACTGTAGATTGTGATACGGCTGTTATTAATCATTAAACAATTGTTATTTATATTAATAAGACTAATAATTATTAATTATTGTTAATTTTTAAGGTGGATCACTTTAGTTTCGCTGTACAGGACACCTTTAAACTGAGATACCTCATAAACGATACTTGGGGAAAAGCAGAAAATGCTCCTATATTCTTCTACACTGGAAATGAAGGCGACATCGAAGTTTTTGCGGAAAATACCGTAAGAGAGGAACAATTTATTTATATGCACTAATAATATCCGATCGCGATTTGTGTAAGGAACCACTGCAAATTTAATTAACAAAGAAATGTTGATTACGTTTCAGACTCGTTTATCATGCATTTAAATTACTACAAAAGAACATCAAAAAGTAAAGAGAAATTTAAGGAATCGAACTCTTTTAAAAAAGTTCTTTTTTAATTTGATTTTTAATTTTATATTAATGTATGAATTGATTATTATTGCATTATGATTAATGTACTCTTTGCCAATTCAAAATATTTGGCAGGGTTTTCTGTGGGAAACTGCACCAAAATTTGGTGCAATGGTAGTTTTTGCTGAGCACCGTTACTACGGCGAATCGTTACCTTATGGGAACAAGTCCTTCGCGGACCCGCAACATCTTGGATATCTGACATCTCAACAAGCTCTGGCCGACTATGTGGATCTTATTGAACATCTGAAGTCGAAGCCGGGATATAATCGCAGCCCAGTTATAGTTTTCGGCGGCTCGTACGGTGGTATGCTCAGCGCTTGGATGCGTATGAAATACCCTCACATCGTTCAGGGGTACGTTTTATCGCTAGCTAGCGATATCTGATTTATATAGCTAAAAATACATGTAGGAAATGTGTAAAATATAATTATTTTTGCACTATATTTAGTTCTGGATGTGACAATAATTTAAATCAGATGTGAAAAATCATGATAGTATCTGAAGATCGGTTTCATCAATGTGAAATGAATTAATCATAGCTCAGTTATTATTTTTAGAATTAAACGTTAATAAAACCTGCACTCAAAAATGTGAGAAATTTACGTAATAAAATTATCTAAAATAAAATATGTAGAATAAAATTTGTTAAGAACGTAAATATAGTAGCACAATACAGCAGACTCGTTTAATCAATAATTTATCGCGCAAAACTTTAAATAATATTATCAATTCGTTGTAGTGCGATTGCAGCCTCCGCGCCACTTCTACAATTTACTGATAATGTGGCATGCGAAGTGTTTGCTCGGATAGCAACGTCGGATTATCGTGCCTCGAATCCAACGTGCGCACACCTTATCCGACAAGCATGGAGCACAATAAGTAACGTGACTTCAAAAGGTAAGAAGATAGCTTTTCTGATAATTCTAATGTAATGATAAATTTTCTTTATCTTTCCCGATTTCTTATTTTAGACGAAGGTAAAAAGTGGCTGTCGGATAATTGGAAACTATGTGAACCGCTAAATACTACGAAGGACATCAAAACGCTGAAAGATTTTTTGCAGAATGTTTATATAAACTTGGCTATGGTTAATTATCCATACGAGACTAATTTCTTAGCGCCGTTGCCAGGCAATCCGATTAACGTGAGTATTCTGAATTCTACAATTGTAAATTTTCTTTCGAGTGTAAATTCCCTGACAAATTTATATCCGTTTTTCTTTATGAAAAAAATTTTTTTATTTATGCTATATTTATAGGAAATAATTCAAAGTCTAAATTAAGTATTTTAAAACTGCTGATTTGGAATTTTTACTCAGGTTTTTTGTCGATACCTGACAAATTCTTCGTTGACCGGAAAACCGCTATTATCAGCGCTCCATCAAGCAGTTAGTGTTTACACGAATTACACCGGTCAAACGAAATGCATTTCGACGAAGGATGCGGAGCCAGGCCTGGACGCCGATAAAGGATGGGATTATCAGGCCTGCACAGAAATGGTGATGCCGATGTGCACCGATGGTGTCAACGATATGTTCGAGCCGGCAGAATGGGATTTGAAAGATTATAATAATACCTGTTTTAAGAAATATTCCGTTTCACCGCAACCTTATCTAGTTTGTCAGCGATACGGCTGTAAAAATCTTTCCACCGTAACCAACATTATTTTCAGGTATACAAAAAAAATAGTTTATCGCATTTTATCGATCTTATTCTTAATTTTTATATTCTGTTTTCTTTGTCTTATTTTCTTATTTTTTTCAGCAACGGATTGCTGGATCCGTGGACAAGTGGAGGCGTATTGCGTAACTTATCCTCGTCGGCGACTGCTATACTGATCCCGGACGCCGCGCATCATCTTGATTTGCGAGAAAGTAACGTCAACGACCCATTCAGCGTTATTCTGACGCGCAAATATCATCGGTACTTCATCAGAAAGTGGATCACGGAGTATCAGAAAAATGAAAGACTTAAATATTAGTGCAATAAAAATGTAAATTACCGAATTCCTAGGGATAACTTGCTTATTCATAATTTTTCTTTTCTTGTTTTTCTTTATTTCTAAATTATAAATACAAAAACAGGACATGCACGCCGCGACAACAATAAATACTCAGCGTTGCCATGGATTGACTACTTATAACGCAAAACAAAGCGTTGATAAAAACTTAATCAAAAACGTATGCGAAAGAATTTCGGTATCACAGTAAATAATAAATGCACATGTTTCGTCGGGTATTCTAAAAGTTTCACGAGAGGATATAAAATGTTCTCAAACAACGCAAAAGTCTAAAGCATGTCTGAAAGAATAGAGCGCCTTTTCAGACATTTTCACAATAGCTTGCAGACATTTGTGTTGTCTAAAATTTCTTGTCACAAATCTAATATCACTAGAGTACATAAAAATGACTACATTATCAAATAAACTCATAACGCCATCGAAATTATTTGACACTAATACTCGACATTAATTATAAATATGCGTTGTATTAATTTTAGTTTACCTCTTTATCACTTCATAATTTTTTATGCGAAGTTTATCCAAAGAGATTATGTGTAAGCGAATAAAGTCACCGAAGATATAGGAATTTCTAAATATTAGGTACTTTTCTTACAAGAAAATTCGAAGTTTAAATCGAATCCACAAATAAATATAAGTATATTGTGATTCCATGATACGTTAATTTTCTCAAACTCTCGAATTCTTTTCTTTCTGCAGGTACAGCATTGTTTCCATTTTTTTTCTGACGGATTTGTATTGTTTTTCACATTAACAGTGATCTCTCTCTCACACTAACATAAAAATGTATTTCTAATAATTAAAAAATATAAAATAAAAAAATGAATATTTTTAGATGAAATACTTGTCTTTTTTGTGGCGTGTTCTAAAATGAACTCGAAAGGAATGTGTTTAAATAAATAGTTTTACATTCATCTACTGTGCCTAGATTTCGTAATTAACAAATATCTCAATCAATATGTGTGTATCAATTATACTTTTATGTTGATTAGTGTCAAACTATATTTTCAATCAACTAGATTCGTATATTTTTATACTTGTCTCTCAAGTGTCATATCTATATAAAAAAATTCAAGATCTTAAAAATAATATGGAGTATCGTGACAGAAAGGTATCGCGAGAAAAAGGTTAAAAAGGATGTATCCAATTATATGAGTCACCGATACGAGTATTGAGATACACTGCACGATTACGTAAGCGAACGTGGATACGCAAATCTCAAAAAATAGATCTACAAAAGTATGAGAAACAAAATAAACCTCTGTAATTCGACGACAGAGTCCCTTCTGTCTTCAATGCGGTGTACGTCGATGTGCTGTGGTTGGCCTGGGGACGCCGGAACGACTTCGCACTTTCTTCGGTTGCACGAATGTATTGTCTATTCCGTTGTTGTAAGAGAGATATATGTTCGACATGTCTGGTGGCATCGTCTGCGAACGGAAGAAAATTTTATGTAATTAACATTTTGTGAAATGTTTGGCTGGAAGGAAGATATCTTCCGTGATATCAAGAAAAATCTTTTCTATAGAATTAATAGTATGAAATATTGTAGCCTTACATCTTTGTTACTTCCTGCCGGCGATATCGTCTGCGCTTTGCGCATGTTGTTTCCCGTATATGCCACACATTTCAGCTGCCACTCGCCGATGTCCTCGTTCCAATGAACGTATCTCTTGATCATTGTCTAACATTTGGCAAAGAAAAAAAAATATATGCAAAGGATATATTTTCATTTTTAATATTATAAACGGCTAATGCAACACACACCTGGTACTGAACAGGAATGTAATGATTCACGATCAGATTCTGCAGCTGCAATTCTCTGCCGATTCCCCGCACACCTTCCAGAAGACCCTCCATTTCTCTTTGGTGCTCCTGCTGCAAATCCGACAACTCCGCCTTGACGGACATCAACATTGTGTACACCCGCGCTAATTTTTTCGTTTTTCCAGCCGCTTCCTCCTGCAGAGACGAGTATTTCTCCTCGATGTCGATACGTTCCGCCTCCTTTGCCTTAATAGCCTTCTTCAATTGTTCTTCTCTGCTCTTCCGCTGGTCGAGTTCGACCGCCGCGGCCGCTAACAATTGCTCCTGAGCTTCCGCTTTCTCCAACAGATTTTCACCACCTACTAATATCTTATTCTGCAAATTTTGCATTTTTTCCCGTAGCGCTTCCTTCTCGCTCCTGAAATTAAATCATTTAATATACTAAAAATATACACATTTAAACATTACATTATCATTCGTCGTTTACTTAAATAATTTTGTAGATTTTATTATTTGTTATACTATTTTATTTAGACGAAAACTTACTGAGTTCTCTTTAGTTCGATGACATCTTTGTCCACGGGACTCTTATCGTCTCTTTCGGCTTTATCAACTTTTTCTGTTGAGTCTGCGTCTCTGTCTTCCAATTCTTCCATCGACAATATTTGGCTCCTTCTACGCCGAACCTTCTTGTCTCGCTTCGTTTCTTTGGATTCCTCTGAATCTTCGGACTCTTCCTCAGATTCCGAAAGTTCTGCGCCATTCTCCTCCAATTGCTTGCGCAATTGCTCGATCTCGACTTGGAATTGACGAAGTAGAGCATCCTTCGGGTCCTCGTTAATCCTCGCGCGATTCCTGATGTTTTTCGCACGATTTGCATAACGCAAAGTGCTTATGGTCTCGTCATAGTTCATATCTGCTGGACTGATGTTTGCACACTGCAAATATATTGTAATATTAACTTGTTGATTATTTGGAAACTAGATTTGCATAATTACATAACATTAATTACTAAATTAACAATAATGTATCAATTACGTGTGGAATAAGTAATGTGTAAAATATGTTGCCTACCATTAATGTTTTCGAATTTCCACCTAACGAGTCTTGGAGCAGCCTAGTCAGTTTGGAATTCCTGTAAGGCACGTGAGAACTTTGTCCGTCAACCAGCGCGGATATTACGTTTCCCAATGTCGACAATGACAAGTTGATTTTAGTTGCTTCACGGAGTCGCTGACCCGTTGCCTTTGTCTTACTTTGTCTTTCCGATCCCTAGATGTTGAGACAAGCGTAAGGATATACGGTTAAGGAAATTCACTTGCGTTTAAAAAATAATAATTCTGTCGTATTGTACGTACAGCCAAATCCACCAAATGAAGCTTTCCCATTTTTACATGTTGCTCTCCATCTTCACCAATCTGACTAGATTCGACTGTAATTGTAAATATCGCATGGGATCTAGAGCTGGACACATTCATGGCAGTAGCTCCGACAACACCTGCGTTTGTTTAGAAGATTACTTTTTACATATACAGATATCGTGCATTGATTTATTATTTATAATATTCGTTGTCACTCACGATTTTTATTGCCGAGCGACATTATGCGATCCAAATCGTCGGCATTGTTCACCACATATCCGCTCAGATCTTTCACGAACACTCCGATGTCTGGTCTTTCCTTTACCTCAAGCCGAGTATTCTGATCCTTGCCAAGCAGATCCCGAACTTCCTCATTGTAGATTTCCAAGTACGTGGCGCGCACGAGAAATCTATAACAGCAATAATTATTTACTCAATTACTAAATATTCAATGTGTAATTCTATTCATTCAGATAATATAAATATCTTAATTATGTTATGTTAATTCTAATGTCGCTTCAAAATATTCATTTCACATAATTGACAGCATATTGCTTCATAAAAAAATCGTTATGTATAACAAAATATATTTTATTTCTAATAAATCCTTACTTTTGGTTTTCGTCAGCTTTAGCTATGTGCCCGAAAATGTGTGCAAACGTATTCGGAATGACTCCTCTGGCTTGTGGAGAGGTTTTGGCACCGGACATGGTGTAAGTCTTGCCGGTGCCGGTTTGTCCATAGGCGAAGATTGTTCCATTGTAGCCCTGCAACACCTTGTCCACTATAGGCCTGGCAGTCTCATTGTAGATATCCACCTGAGTCGAGTCTGTGTCAAACACTGCGTCGAAGGAGAAGAGTTTGGGTGGCTCTCCTTGTGCCGCATTTGGATTCTCTATGATGATCTCGCTGTTCAGAGTATCCACCTCTATTATGTTCTTGCAGTGGCCATCCAGCTCCTTGCTGTTCAACGGTCGAACTCGCACCACCACTCTGACATTCTCTATCTCTCCCAGCTCCGTCGTACTGTCCTGAGCAAACATCATTCATTGCATGAGAACAGATCTTCTATTTAAAAAAATTTTGATGTTACACAATTCTGTAAATTTGTGATTACTGATACAATAAATAGGAATGTACTGAGATGCGAGAAATTTCACAAGGCAAATGTTAAGATCTACTACATATATCAGTGTACACATAAATTTAATGTTGACAAATGATATAGTAATTCTAAAATAAATTGTTAATAAATAATAAATAATGTTAAATAATCGAAGCCCAGTCTCGGCTACAGACTCACGGAGTTTGACGTTAGAAATGTCAAACAAATTACATTACTCTCTCTCTCATTGTTCTGATAGTGCGTATATTCGTTGTGCAGAATATAATACTAACTTCGGTCCCCGGCATCGCGGATTCGTTTATCCGCAGAAGTTACATAAATGCACGCTTTTCTCACAGCATGATGTGTAAAGACACGTCAAGAAATGTCGAACTAGCAGACGACCTCCATAAACAAATGGATCAATGCTTGCGGCCTGCGCGTGTTGCACAGCGCTACCTTTTCTCGCACAAGTAATCACATAGTGAACTCTGTTAATAAGTGACTCTTTTGGTAACAATATTAGCAAACTATATCTACTGCCAATTTAAAAATAAGTCTAAGTGATACGGTTTACAGATACAAAAGCGCTAGTGCTTTTCTTTTTATATTGGAGCGGTTCGATAAATTGAGTGGTTCAATAATTTGAACAGCAGCAAACAGTTTTATTTCAAGTTATTGTTATATAATAATTAACTTGAATGTAATCTAGTTGTTATTGATTGTGTTAGTAATAGCACATCTTTAGAATTAAATTAAATCGTTTTCAATAGCGGCGTCTGCAAGGCAGAGCTTAAATTTTACTTGTTAACTTTTTCAATAACGAACTCTTCGCGTCTAAGTCTGAAAAAAAACATGGATCAAATAACTGCTTCCTAAAAATAATTCAACATTTCTCATTCAAGCCATATTGCACCATCATCGACGTACTCGTCTTCGTAATTAACTCGCTAGGAGATTTGATTCAACGGAGCACAGTCAGCAAATCATTTCTGGGTAATGACATATGAAGAGATTACCGTTGTTGCCACAGAATATCCCGTTTCTATTATATATCACCCATCGACGGCAGATTGCTTAAATAAATCAGACACGAGAATTTCAATTTCAAAATCATAGCACCGACATTTCACGAGTTATCGAAATGCAAATAGATACTACACAATTTTACACTGTGTTTATTTTTACGCATTTGTTTTATATTTTATAGAATCTAAAAAAAAATATTATAAAGATATCTAATTTTGAAGAGCGTGAAAGGCATTTGTGTTTTATTTTATAAAATCTAAACAATTATAGAAATGCTATTAGAAAGATATATAATTGTGAAGAGTAAAAGATTATAATAAATAGTAATTTATCTTGATATGTTTGCTAAGAAATAACTTGAATTTCATCAAAATTTCTAATTATTAATCAGTTTATACGAATTAAAATTGAGATATCCTGTGCAACAGACTCCAGCAGTGTAACATCGCGCGATAGTTCCGCAGCTTTCGCGGAATTTGCACTTGTACTGTGCAATTTAAACTGTAATTAAGCAACCGATACAATAAGCGCTTCATCCGCGACAGGAAAATGCGCGTGCAAAAATCATGAGAAAAGATCGTACACGCATAATGAATGTGTAAACACACACTTTCTATCGACGAAAGTCTCAGGCGGAACGGCGTGTATTATCACAAGATTAATAGATCCATTTAAGAGTCAATCGTGATATATATAGTCTATTAATTAACATAATTTTCATTTTCTTCCCTCTATTTTCTCTGTTTTATATTTTTGTTTCTTCTTTTATCTAAATGTCCTTTCTTTTACCTTTTCAATGTTTAATAAAAAACAAACAATCTGATAATTAATTATTTTATTCAAAGTAATCTTATTCAGCGAGCGATGGTTCTACTTTATTCAAGTATTTTCCTTCACTCTTTCGTCTCTCTTCCTTCTTTTGTCTATCTTTCACCCCGATTCTTTTTCTATTTATTTTCTTCTCTTTGTCTGCTTTCCATCTTTTGTCTTCTGGGTTATTTACATCTAGTAATAATTAATTACTTCTTCTAATAATTAATTACCTTTCTCATTACGCAAGGTGAGAAATAATACTAATTTACAACGAGAACAATGATCCACCTTCGTACAAGCATCTTCTTTTTTTATGTGCCTTCTTCTTTTTATTCTCAGCTAATTTGTTATTTATTTTTACTTCCGCCTATTTCTTTAATTTTTCTTTTTTAATAGCGCAAAAAATAAACCGCATTTGCGTGTTAGCAGTTAATTACCTCGTTCATTTGTAAGAATTCAAATGAGGGACACGGCGGGGTCCGGTTTTGTATGTGCGTCACCAACAAACTATCCCCTAATTTTCTTTCTCTCTCCGCCTCTCGTTTTTCCAGGTTTTGTCTCTCTCGTCGACGGTTGCCCCTGTCGTTTGCCCCGTGCCCTTCTCCACGCTAGAGCCGGCTTCGTAACCCCTCCTGCCCCCCCGGTGAGCGTGCCGGTTCGGAGCGGAGCAGCAGCTGACGGACGTAACAATGCGTTGTTCCCGGTGCACGGTAGCGCTATGTCCCGCGCGACCAGAAGAGAACCACCACGATAAAGCGTCATCTCCGATATAGAGCGTCGGCGCTTCCAGCCGTTAGACGGGACGATGTGAGCCCCCGGCGTTGCAGCACGCACCAGGTAAGAATCGCACGCGATCGGGGGAGATCGATCTCGTTATTTCAATCTGCTACCTAGCGAAGAAACAGAAAAGAAAAAAAATTGTGTGAAGATGCGATCGCGTAACGTTTTTCTCTTAAGTGAAATAAAATTTGACATTTGTGTGAGATGTGAAATGACGCGGAGTGATAAGATCAATCGACACTTGTGCGATTGTGATTCCGGTGAAAATAGAAATTTCGCGGAGGGAATGTGTATTAACAATTTAAGACCCTTTGATGCTGCGGATCCATTCTTGGAATGCTGATTGCGAGTAGTGTAGCAGTCGGGCTAACTAAAAATAATTATTCTCAATTTTGTAGAAATATAAATGTGGCAAAATAAATGGGTCAGATATATAAAAGCGTAAATTGCGCAACGAGCGGATTCATTAATTAATTTGACCACAATCAAAAAATGTTTTTTAGAAATTTTAAATATAAATATCGAGAGTATATCGAACAGTAAAAGAAGATTTGTGAATTGATCTCATCTGTGAGAGCAATGTATAAATATCGTAAATGTTAAAGGCACAAAAATATAGCGGGAACATCGACGCGATTGTGTGTTGGTTAATTGAAAAATATGAGCCGCCGCGTAGCATTTTCCGCCGGCTCTTGGTGCGCCGGGAAATACATGCAGACAGTTATCTGCCGGCTTAATGGAATGCGCTTAGTGCACCTAGCGAAATGCATTCGAATAAGAAACAGTATTTTCATATAAATTGCAAGCGGTTCTCTTCTCGGTTGTTACTTCTGTAACACATAGTGATATTCGATCGGCAAAGCGTTTACATGACGCCGTAGCGCTCGCTGTGTCTTTAGAACTTAGAACGCGCAGCATTATTGATCGATCGCTCGTCCATTTGCACGAACACTAACGCGTCAACTAATCGCGTGAAAACTCGTGGTCAAAACTTGTCGTGCACGCTTGTAGCGTGCACATACGATAAAACGTACAATATTGCAGATGTTACTGTACATACTGTTAAATTTGTTATATAACAACGTCAGCGACGTAAAAGTGTATCAGCGCACGTCAAGCTGACGATGTATTGTCGCTGCTAATTACGAATTACGCTTTAGATTTTAATGAACTAGCCCGAAATTACGCGGACGCTCCAGTGAAGAATTCATGAGGAAGATCTCATCATAGTTGCATTACTGAAATGTGCTATGGCGTGTTCAGAAACAATCTGGTCTAGTTTTAGAAGACTGAAGAATATTTGTCCACGATATGCACACATTTTCTCAAATATATACATTGAGTATAAAATAATTTTGGAGAATATATCATATATTTTACACAAAGTGTTTTGACACAACTGGAGATTTAAAATTTAATTCATTGAGGACGGAATTACTTTTTTTGAAGATAATTTATAGCATCAAATATTCAAAAATATTATTAAACTTAATATAATTTAACATTATTGATATTTACAATAGTTATATAATAATATTTAAAGGATTGAATAAAGTCCCATTGCCTCAAGCTAAATCTCATTCCGGGTTTCACGTAGATGCGTCCCTGTGCGTGTATCGTAACACGTCGTTGTGGAAAAAGAGGAAAAGGGGATTAGGGCTTTACCAGGAGTCAATGATCCGCACGCAGGCATTCCTCCCTTCTCAGGCTTCACTGACGACAAGCGAGGTGTCTCATCGGATACTTCCTTGTCGGTTATCTGTTATCTCGTCGATCACGTTCGTTAAATATATATTTCCGTCAGCACCACAAGTGCATTAGAAACGAATTGAAAGTTTATTAATCGATAAGAATTTAGTAAGCGTTTAGAATCAACGATACATAGAACGATTTATTTCTTCAAGAGAATCGCAGAACGTACACATAATGAAGAGAATCGCAGAACGTAATTGCGAATTAAAAGTACATTTCTTTTCCATCGACGCTTTTTTCTCTTTCGATTTTATTTATGGGTCGGAAATAAAGAGAAACCTTGAAGATTTCGATTATAATTTGAAAAAAAGGATGCGGCGCTCTCTCTCCGTCAACGCTTCGTCTTTCCCTAATTGGCGATCTCGACCCGCGAAGAAGTTACTCTCTTCGATTTCTGTTTATGGGCTTAAAATGAGGCGGAAACACAAAGGGTGCAATTAAAAGTAAGAAAAATCATGCCCCTTTCTGTCGATACCTTGTCTTCCCCGCAATTGATCAAAGGCGACTCGAAAAGAACTTCTCTCCCGTTGCTCTTTACAGACTCAAAATGAAGGAGAGAACGTGCTACAATTAAAAGTAAAAAGAACGTGCCCTCCTTCTGTCGATGCTACTCGACTTCTCTCCTCTCTTCCGCCAATCGAAGAAATCTACTTTCCGCTTCTCTTCATGAACACAAATAGAAAAATTCGAGGAGCGAAACTTGTATAAATTAAAAGTAAAAGATAAGTACCCTCCTTCGGTCGCTATCATGTTTCCCTCAGCGAAATCGCCAGAACGTGATCTTTCTAATCCTCTCCACGGATTTCCGATTTTCCTGCAAGACGGGAAAGTCCGCTTTTCAGCTCTCCTCGTGCATAAAAATTAAATGTAAAGAAACCCGTGTGTTTAATTAGGGATTGAAGTTGACGAATGATTATCCTCTCGGAAGGATTAACGTGATCGACGAGTAATTACAAAAAGCAAAAACTCTTTTTTTAGTTCTCTCCACAGACTTCCGTCCTTTCTGAACGGACACGTGTGCCGTAGGGGCCGCTCCTCGTCGCTCTTACTCTTCGAGGGCTCCCGGTGGAGCGAGGAGAGAGGTGAAAACGGCGAAGAGGAAGAGCAGAGGCGCGTGAAGAGTAGGGAGCGACATAGCCGGAGGAACCCGGAGGAGAGAGGTTCTGTTATCCGGTCGCGGTCCTCTCTCCTCTCCCTCGCGGTGGTGGCAGGTCAGTGTTGCCGCGCTCGCGGCCGAGGACGGCCGCTACCTCGCCGGAGACGTTTCTTCTCTCCATCATCTCTTCGCGCGAGTGCAGCAGCACGAGAGCGCGTCGCGTGCCCTCCACGAGCGAGAAGAGCGCGCCCGCCGGCGGCGGCGGCGGCGGCGGCAGGCGACCCGGACGATGCGTGACGCGACCCCGGGAGTAACACCGCCGCCGCGAAGCGACGCCACTGCGACCAGGTATGCGCCATATACCCAGGTGCTACGAGAGGGTCCGAGACCCGCTTCCGTTCGCGTTCGTCGGCACATCGCGAAGGAGTTATCGCGCTGGAACTAAGACCCTTTCTGTTGCGGTGGAATCTCTGTTCATTCCACCTCGTTGAACGCATCTATTGTTGAAATTTCTTGGATCCACGTTCATTTTTGAAATTTTTGCGTTTATTTGTCAAGTGAAACGAGTTCTTGTAGTTTAATATTTCATATATGCGTTGCGTTTATGAAGTGTATGAAATTACAAGATTGTATTCGATTATAGAAAAGAAAGTTGATGGAAATCTGATAAATCTGGAAGAAAATTAATTATTTATCAATAGTGATAACGAACAATCATTCATAATTCAACAAAACAACGTGGTGAAGAATAAAACAAGGTTCCATTCAGCATTATTCAGAGATGTGAGATTTCGCACATCGCGCACTGAACAATAAACACAGTAATGTCTACATATAAATAAATCGAAAACTGACAGGAAAATATCTTCGTATTTTAAAGACTCCACGTGCTCATCTGACGGTTAGGATAGCATTTGCCTTGAATGCGCGCCATATTCTATAGTTAGATACAATTATTCTATAACTTTTCAATGTTTGAAAGATACCAAACTGAAGTACCAACGTTTTGCAAAACATTAGAATCCCCATTGTTGTGCAAATTCCTGATTAAAAGAATGATATTCTAGAAATAAAAAATGTATTTTAAAATTTACGGGTTCCATTAATCACCGTAGAGCTAATTAGCGTTACAAACAACAGCAGAAATATCTAAATTTTGATTGTTACACCGTCGATTTTTGCACAGTCTGATTTTTGAAGTGTTATAACGCAGAGTCGCTTCACCGCAAGACAGAAAGGATTAGAGATCTCGTCTTCCTCGCGATATCTTTTTCTTTTTTTTTTCTTTTTGTTTTAAGAGGTCGCGGCCGCGTCACGCCGTGTGAATCGTGCTTCGCTTCTCGCTCTGATACCTCACACGCCTGTTTAACGCTGATCTTGAACTTCCCCACACGAAGATTTTCAAAGCAACGCGGATATATTAACTCTATGACGAACAGATAAACAATGATTATACAATCAGCTTGATACTTTTCAAACGCACTGATAATTCTCAAACGTCTGTTACGTAAATTATTTCGACTTTGATTTTTATATTTATATTAAAATTTGAGACTTTATGCAACGCGAGAACTATTTACTATTATTTTTCCAAGCATAGTGAAAATGATTAAAATCGTCACAATACATATGTAACGTTATTTCTATCTGCAACAAATGTTAATTCGTCCAAGTTTATTGCTGAAAAGTTCATGTTCCGTGTGTACACGAATATTATGTTAAAAAATATTAATAATTACACAAACTACGTATATTGCGCAACGTATTTTTAGAGTCAGATAATCCTGCTGCTTTGAGCGTTGAGCATATGAGAATACCGAGCCCGGACCAGACGCATACGTCTATGTAAATATGTAAATACGTAAACCGAGGCGGGAAACTGTCGGAACCCTCTCCCGGCTCTTTCGGCAAAACGAGAACAGGTTTCCGGCAACTTTTCTAAACCTCCGGAATGTACCGCCTTCGGATAGACCTTTCTATCCGCAGGTAGTTGATTTAGGATTTGCCTACGCGCGATAATTACGGGGAAGCCATTAATGACAGAACGAGAATTAATTACGATACCTTCTACGAGTCTCTCTCGCGTATTATCTCTTAGATTTTTTTAGATCGCCGATATAAAGAATGTAAAATGTTACGAGAAGTGATGTCGTTTTAATTATCGAAGTGCACTTTTTTCCGTCATTCTTCAAGCTTGTGTTTTTGGATTCTTAAATCTGACGATCTGCGAATCCTTTTAGTTTCTTTCATTTTTGACATGTAAAATTCTGAACTTTAAATAACATTTCTTATGTTATTATTATTTACATTTTCAAAATCAATAACATCAGAAAATCTTATATTTTTTATTTGTCTATCAGCCTTGGATTTTCTTCTTTCGTTATTTTTGAAGTCTTATGAAATCCAAAGTCGAAAGCATCTGCAAAGCCATGAAATTTAAATTTTAACGACTGTAGTGGTAGAAAATCATATATTTTCAACTCCAATGTATTCAAGGATCATTTTATCTCTCAACCGCAATATCCAGATTTTTCTGGTCCAAATACACATGTTTACATGGCCCCATTCCAGTTTTTAGTTTCTGTGAATTCTAGGATCTCTCTGTGTATCTCTAGATAGTCGAATGGCAAGACACGGCGTCCTCGGACACCCGGTATTTCCCGGTCGTCTCTCTCTCTAGTTCGTTTTTCTCCGGGTGATTCTCTGAATCTCTTTCTCTTTCTTTCACGTTTCTTCTTTCTCCCTCTTTCTTTCTCTTTCTCCGGCGATGCACCTTGCACCATAAAGTCCGACTCGTCGGGCAGCGTTATGTACGGGCTTGTGGCAATGTAACGTGGCGGCGCACGCTGAGGCATGGCGCGTAAGACAGATGTTGTCTCGAGGAGCAAATAAAACTGAGGGAAAAGGAAGCGAGACGATGACGATGACGACGACGACGACGACGAGGAGCTACCGTCCTCCGTTCTGTTTCACGTTCATTGCCATTTGCCTCGCCGAAGTAAAACCCGGCCAAGAGAGCATGATAAATTCTTTTTGCAAGAAATGCCTTCGAAATGAAGACGCAAACTGAATGTAAACGAACTCATTTCTGGCATTTCTCTCTGTGAAATTAAAACGAAATTCAACAATGTTCCATCCAGTGACTTCGTTCTTGTCAACGTCGGCTCGTCTCTCGCATCAGCTCTCGCTTCTACCGCGCGTTGCGAGATATTCGCAAAGGGAGATCAATCGACCGAAAATCCGCGTCGCGTTGACGAAATGAACTCGGGGATTGAAATTTTCGAGCCGCGGCGGCACTCACGGTGCCGTTAAGCAACGGTGCATCCTTGCTCCGCCGCCGCATCGCGCTGCACAGCGACGGAATTATCGTGCAGCGATGCGCGCGAATCGTCGTAAATAATCATCAACCGTGAGCGCCGAGTCGTATCGATTTAACAGAATAATAATTCCTTGGCGACAGAAGGCCATGTTGCGTTGAGTTCGCGTGGTCGCGCATCCTTTCGATGCATATGATTTCACTCGATGCACTCCTGGTCAATGCATTCGGAGTCACTGCACTCACCAGCGGTCGCCGATCGCGCGTCTTTATAGTTCAGAGACCATTAATCAAGATAGTAATTCACTTAGATGCTGTTAAAAATAATCCAGCGGTCGTAAAAATAATCGATTATTCTTTCCCCGAGAAAGATTTACGCGACGATCAGCGACGGATTAATTTATTTAGACGTTACGGAGGATCATCTGCCGCTCGTAAAGCCGATCGGCCATTCTTTTTCACCGCGTCTTCGAAAAGATATTTATTAACGGCCAGTGGATCAAGAGTGCGCGGCACGCTTACAGCTGCGAAGCGACGGTTTTATATGTTAAGTTAACGGTACAGTAACGGTTACACGCGGATGTTAACTGCGCGATCTTTAATGCCGCTGTAATCGTTGGCTCATTACTCAAATTACTTGCCGTTGCTATTAGCCACATGAGAGAGATATGCACCACTGCAATCGGGCGCGATGCGCTAGTGGCATCGTTCTCCAATTAATCGAGGAGCGTATTCTATCGATCGAGCTTCAGATCAATCGAGCAATTGCTCTTTTAATTTTTTATCGTTCCACACAAAGATATCATTTCGTTTACTTTGTACGTATGTGTGTGAATATAAAATAAAGTTTCAAAGTCTCTTGTCGTCACTTTTATTATTATCGTTGCAATAAAGGTGCGACACACCACATAAACTTGAACTCTGTTTAATCTAGACATTTTTATATTTTATATATAGTTACATTAATAATTAATTTATCACTGTAAGCAATATATTATATGGAGTAATATGTCTGTATATACATATAATGTTAAATCGTATAACATAACATTCAATTTGAGCATTAATCGATTCGCGCTCGATACAAAAGAGATGCAATCGCAATGAAACGATTACTTTAGCAAGCACGCGATAAACGTAGAAGCTTTTATCTGCAGCTTTCACGACATTCGCCAAGTAAATTGCGCGGAGGGGGCGTGATTTCAGGGGTGCTTTCTGGCGACGATCAGAAGGGTGGCGCAGGCGCGAGACTTTCGCAATCCCTTCGAGAGGGAAACTGGCGCGGTTCGACGGCAATTTCCAGGAGGAAAGACCGAAGTTTCCTCAGTGCTTCCGCGCACGCCGAGCACTCGCGGTCGTCGCGAATCGTCGCGAAATGTATGTACATATGCGGGACTTGAAGGAATCGACAAATTGTCCCGAGGATGTTAAACGGCGCAACAAAAACTACTCAATCTAACAGCGGGATATTAATTACGGTGCACGATCAATAAGATAAGAGTTGAGTACCGCGCTCGCTTAATCTGTTTATAATTATCGACGTGCAGAGAAAGATGCAATTTATTTGCAATTATGGTCCACAACGGGTCGGCTAATGTCGCTTTAGGCTTCATCGGTTGGATATTATTAATTCACGAACGAATCAACGATGAATTATGAAGCCGGTGCATCGAGCGTGTTCGATATTTCCATTCGTAGAAGCGAAAGTTACGTAGTCCGGCATGTGTGCAATATAAACAATGTATGAACCGTTCCACCGCTGGTTTTGGCAATACCGCGTTAAGTGCTTCCAGATTTCGTGTTTGCGAAATATTTCTGTAGTTTATACACAGTTCAATATAAATTTCTGTCCCGAGAAATATTTGCGAACATTTCACTTGTTCTTGATATTTCAATGATGTAACATTGCATTTAAAGAAAAAAAAATTAATTTTATTAATCTTCTAACATTTTATGCCTCGTGAAAATATCTTCGTATATTTCATTAGTTAATAAAAAAAGTCGGTTTATAGGGCAAGATATTGCAGTCATTCCTCATAAAGCGTGCTCACTCTTGCCGAGAGTGTAAAACGATGCGTGCAGATTTCTCGAGTTGCACTCAAAGAAGATGCCAATTTAATGCAGCGATTAATAGCAAAACGCAAAGGTTTTTTCTCTCTGGCATTTGCATATAAACTGGAATGGAACGAATTGCTCGTCAGCATGCAACGAGAAAGTCATTAAATGCAGATATCTATAACAGTTTGCGATATTTTAGACATAGTAATGCGACTAAAAAGGGAATCCCATAGTAGCGATAGCGATTATTTTGCGGTGCATATTTCCGGGACCCGCGATCGATAGCTTTATCGGTATCGCCACGACCGGTTTAAGGAGGAAAGTGTTGAAAAAAGTATGCAGTTACTTTCCAGCTTCATGGGCCGCCACACGAAGCGAGGAGCTTCCTTGAAAAAAGGTACGCAACATCGCAGATGAGCGCGCTCGCTGGCTGCACGTGGCATCAATTACTAGTTTATTAATTAATAATTAGTTCAGCATTGAACAAGGAAAGTGAAAGATATTTGAAAAATTTATGAGATTAAATTGCATTATGAGATAAATAAAAAGCAATAAACACAAACTAGAATAATTGAGATCGACGTCACGCTGAATGCAAAATGACTTTCCTGGGAAATTTCACCGAAAGAATTGACTTCAAATTTTATCTCTGATGCATGAATATAATTTTAAATGCGTAGAAGGACAGATCCACACATGCACGGATTCACATAACCACGCTTTATTATTAACCACGCTCTCTCATCCCATAGTAAACAGGAAGGGATCGTGTTCTACATATACATGACTCTCTACTTTTATCACTAGTAACTTATAACGATACCTTCTTCGACAATTTTGGAATATCTTGTGTGCTATAATTAATTTAATCACGTCACATAATACTTGATAAAAATAACACCGGAACTTCTTAATATAAGAAATTAATTTTCTTGATATAACTTTCGATGTCACTTCTTTCACGGACGACATGATGTAAATGTCATCTAATATTAGCTTCCATGTGGCATGATAATATCGATATCCACGGTCGCGAGATTTCAAATTTGTTGCGTTTTTCCGCGAGCAATGTGGAACGCACCGATAAAATATAGAGGCAATATAAGCGCATGATCTAATAACTTATTTGATCGATAACCTCGGAAATGTCTATATAGCTTTTAGCGTGAAGCAACGCTACGCTCACGCGATGTTGATGCTCCGTGACCAGTTTTATACGGTACGGCGATCATCGAGAGCATCGAGGCTGCTTTTCGTGTAACCCTTCGAGATCGCGCATAGTTAACACTTGATTTCGATTTCCCGCGAGCATCACGTCGCGATTAATGTCCGAAGAAAAACGTATGTGATGAATTTCTGCACGAGTTTCTAAATGCAAATTTTATCGGCAATCGCGGGGACTCGCGCGTTAGATTATCGATTTTCCTGTTTCTTTTTTTCGTCAGTAGAGTTTTTACTCCACGTGTTCTCTTATCATACGCTCTTACTGACACGCTAACGAATACTCCGCGTGCTATATCGCATTCGAAATACGAAGCGTGATTCGCCAAATTCAATCTGCGGAAGTAATTACTCTTGGCACAACTGTACGGCGACGTCGACGATGTGAAAGGTTGCAACGTTAATTCCATGCGCCTCCATAATGTCAAGGTCACATCCTGAATTATCCTTCGTATCTTCAAGCTTGATTCGCCATAGAATCAGCCAATGCGTATTATAACCATAAAAGAAACTTGACATTTCACAAATAATCACAATCAATTTCACAATAACTGAAATATGATCAATTGTTTTGAAATATCAAAAGCCACGAGAAATTCTTCCAAGAAAAGCCAAGAGAAATCTAAAGCTTTCTTTGAGAAATGATTAAATAAAGAGTACGGCGAGGTAGTTAACGTTGCGAAGATACATTTGTAACGTTACGTGTGAAGTATCTCTGTAGAATAAACCAATAGGAATAAAATTCATAAGACCGAGGAAAAACGTCCATTAAGTTAGACAGTTAGCTTTAATAAATGGCTGGAAGATTTCCGCGGGAAACGCCGCGTGAATGCATTAGAGTGCATGCATTTCTCCGCTACAATAATTCTTACACGTGACACTTGTCCTCGCTCCTTTACCGGCACGCTGATTGATATGCACTGCAACCCGGAGAGTTACACGTTTATTATAGATCATAGGTCACACACGCTATACTTGAATGCTATATTAATTAAAACTTCAATTAACTCTATTATTATCTAAAAAAAAAATAGATACCGTAATCTAAAAAAAGACGTAACAAAAAAAAAACATAGAACTGTACTTCGCTGTGGTTAATAGCAAAATATAAAAAAAACACAAAGCTTTAAATATGATCAAAAATAGTCCTTTAAATTTCGTAATTTTGATAAATTATTTTTATGAACGTTTATTTAGCACACTCTGCAACCAAACGTTCGTTCTGCATTGAATACGTACAATTGTCTAATTATAAGTTGTACATTTAATGAGGGGTTTTAGGCACAAGTAAACTCAGTCTATAATTTAAGATAAGCCTTACTAATGATAGATTATGTTTTAAAGTAAAATTCACAAATGAGATAAATATACTTTACCTGTGCTCGAAATTCCCCATTTAATTAAGCAACATCCTTTACATAATTAGTGATCATTAGTAGGAATTCAGACATCGCTGGAGATTAAGATCCACGTTTTCTCCACGTACTTCGCGCCGAACGCGGCCGTTTAATTCGCACTTTACGTGCAACCTCAACTGCATCCCGCAACGAGCTTAAATTCTGTTTTCTACGGTTGACCTTACCTTGTGCGCATCTCTAACGTGTATCTTCCTCTGCCTTAGGAAAGCGCGAATCCATCGGAGGCGGGAATCCTGTTGGTAATTGGCCGTCTTCAACGGGGGGTCCGTTCAGACCCCTTAACAATACCGTTGGCGGCGGTGCGGCGGGGGGCGCCAACATGACACCCGACGATCCCGCGCCCGACGAAGAGTTCGCCCTCGCCATCGCACAAAAATCACAGGTATGGCCGCTTATCATTTGATGCAACACGGCTTTTTGTGCTCGGTCGAGTCGAATAATAAATTCTTGATAGCGCAACAGCCGGCGCCGCGTGCGCCGTTCTCTCGTGCCGAGTCGCCGACCAGGAAATAGGCCACGATGAATGTTCCTCGCTCCTTCTCGCACACGCATACCTGAAATCGAGACTTATTATCAACTCGTTGCATATGTAAATGGCACTTGAAGAAACTTTACTATGTGTATATTATGTGCCGTCGAGGCACAATTAAACAGAATTGTCGAACTGAAAATTGCGAAAAGACTGAATTAGATCGATAAACTTTCGATCGTTGCGCAAAGCGCAGAGATCATTTAAAATGTTGAAATCCGTGCAGCTCGCGCGCGTCGCGAAAAAAAAAATTAGAGCGCGTGTTTCTCGCACTACAAACGTTACAATCGTGTCGTAGAATCGTGCGAGCCTACGGCTTGAATACGTATGGAACAAGGCTCAGATACTATTTCTCGCGTGGAATGCCCCTCGAGCGCAGGTACGTATGTAATTTCAATGGCCGGTGTCTCCGTGCGCGGCGGGCATTTTTTTCAAAGGAACCCACGCGAGTTGAATCGTCAATTCCGTAAAAGCGACCGGGCACAATGCCCCGTGAAGAAGAGAAGAACGTCCCGGCGACGTGTTCGCGATGCATACGTCGTACGCATCGCTGAACGTTCGCTGACGTCGTTGGCCGCGTTATGGGTATTGTCATAGAACTCAACGATTTTTTACGTTCGCTCCTGTGGTTTTAAGCCTTGAAGTCGACCCATTTAAGCTTCGAATGGCTACGTGAACGACTACATGAACGGCTACGTGAACGGCTACGTGAACGACGCTGTGATACAAAATGTAAAAGCATTTATTCAGCTTGTTGCATTTTACTCGAGAATTAAACTGTTTCTTGATTTTAATTCTTTTACTTGTAGTTTTATTTTTATTGCAACATCTGTTAATAAAGTTTCACCTTATAATGATAAAAATATTGCAAGAAAATATTGAGTAATTGAACAAATATAATTAGACAATGAAAAGAGACAAAAAATTGCGTATTTTTGATAAAAGAATAGTTCAATTAATTAAACAAATAATAGGAATTGTAACTGCAATAATATGAAATGTATCTCAGCGTTACAGTCATTCGTGAACTTTGTAGTTCTGCTTTGCTGCTCTTTGATATTTCGTGTCGAAGAAATTGAATTTTGAGAGGAAGAAGCTATAGTTAGACTATGTTTAAAGCTGTTCACATAACTTCTTGTCACACGATGAATATCATCCAGAATATATAAACCGGAATTGATTTTAATTTTAGTGACGTATATTTTGATAAATTCAAAATGCAGCTTTCTCTCAAAAAATTACATTAGTTTTGAAAGAAAAATTGATTGAAAATTAAATGAATAATGAAATGTTATTGCAATCTAAAATTTCGCAGCTTAGAGAACACTTTTGTGTTTTGGTATCGATCCTAAATTCGACAATGCGTAATTAAAATCAAAACTTCTGAAACACCTCGTATATAAGAGCATTATCTTATTATTCAAGATTTAAATTTATGGATACAGAACTGAAATTATCATCTGCGTGGGAAGTCACTGAAGTAATACTTTCCGGCACGGAACTCGTGGGATTTCTCGAGCGATCTTTATCACGTACTCTTTTCTAGCTACGCTACCGAGAGTAATTAGCGCTCCCCTTAAAAAGCGGAATTCTTCGAGATAAATTTCGAACACGTGCTGTATTCGTAAGAAGCCGGTCGCATTTGAAGAAGCTCTTTTTTTCCTTCATAGAGATTCAGACAAGTTTGATTACAATCTTATACGAATATACGATCTTACTATATCGCGGCGTTTATCTCATTATAATTTAATTAATGATAAAATAATTTATAGAAAGTATGTTTTTACTAGATAAGATATTTAAAAGCATTCTATTTAAAAGAAATCGATACATACGTATTGCATTTTATATTCCTTTTCACCGAATTACTCTCGCTATGGAATCCTCTCTAAAACTAAGACCGGCGCTTCTGCGTACGAAGTCTGCATAATTTACGACGGACTAATAAATAATCTCATCTATAACGATGTTTGTCTCGCTGTAATTTCACAAATGAGAAAATACAACTTTCGACGAACGGCTTCGTCGAGACTCGTTCGAGGACCACCGTATTTTATGACACGTTGGTACGCCTCTCTTAACTTGGACAACTTTCCAATTAATGAAACGTTACGTTCTTGACGGAACAGGTTGAATTACTATTGCGCAAGGGCGAACGAGAACATGTACTTTTCGTCCTCGAGATGAGATCGAGAGGCAGCGTTGAGACTTCATCGCATTAATGTCGCTCCATTTAATTTTAAGAGCGATGCACGCGTTACTTCGAGAAATGTAAAATAAAATCCGTGAGAAAAATTGTGTCCCTTTAAAATTCAATTCAAGAATTTTAATATAATGTAGGAAAAATTCGACATGTCTCATATTCAAAAATTATCGAAGCATATTTAAAGAACAACTTGATAAAATCCTTCTTAACTGAAATATCCACTTTTGAAATATCTTCGCATTTATAAGAAGTCGTTTTTATTCGACTTATGCTTTCTTTATCTTTAGACAAAATCTATAAAATATAAACTCGTAAAACCACTCGTTTTTTTTTTTACGCATACGGTTTATTATTCAACCGCGAGGTTAATGACGCTCTTCGATGACGTCAGAGAAACTTCTTCGGCGTTGCACGCGACGTCGCGTGTAAGCACGCAGGAGTCATGTCCTACATCCTAGCCAGACAAAGATACGACGTCTTGAACGTGTCGCGTGACGTCGCTTTCACTTCACGGGTCCTGGGACGAAAATATTTTCCGAGAATATTCTGAAATTGTGATACCTACGTACGTACGCACGGTCTTAACGTCTCGAGGTAATTGCTGTTAATGATACGCTGCGATAAATGGGCGGACTGTCATTGCGGAGTTGTTTTGTATCGCTAATGTCCCTTTACGTTGTATTGAATACGGCAAGATTGCGTATAATGGATCCAGTACGCCGTCTGCTTGCTTCACGTGAAATGAATATCGAGAAAATGGAACGTAAAAGGATTATATTTCAAAATTTTGCATATAAATTGTTCCCACGGATTAATTAACAAAACATAAATAAATATAGAAAGTAATATAAATTGAATAAACTAAAAAAAAAAATTCTATTTGGTCCTACGTTATCCATATTTTTTTTGTAAAATATAACAATAAACTTTATAACGATTTCTTAAATATCTTAACATTTTTTTGCACTTGCTCTGCTATTTTTGTATATTTAAATTTGATTTGATTCAAGTAATTAAGAACGTATTGTTAAATATGCATCTATACGAAGAGAATATCAGAGTTAAAATAGTTTAAAAAAATAATGTAATTTTAATTAAGCATCGAGCACAATTAAAACAACTTTGAATAATTAAATATTAATAGTAATACTAGTGGGTAAAAGGAGGGATCGATTTTAGCGTATCCTAATTAAATATTATATCAATCAGCGCTTTTATCTCACGCACAATATGTCGGGAATTAATTACCTCACAATGGATGATGGATAATTAGCATTGATCTAGTCTTGTCATTAACATCGATGTTAATACAACACTCTGAGTGCATTATGCGGCTCGATTATCGGCGGATTAAACGATGCGCGCGGCAGGAAGATGAAACGGATACGGTCGGTGTGCGCCTTCATATTTATTTGATACATGCAAATGCATGCGTATGAATATACCGAATGAAATATCTCCTTGCAGAGAGATGCAGAGGCAATCCGCACCGCTCTGTATCTCGGAGCGGCACTCGCGATCACCTGGATAATAGGAGCGGCGGGACTGTCGTTGGCGTGGCTGGTTCTGGTCTTGGCACTGGCAGCGACGGTCATTAAGGCGAGAGTGTCCCGGCTCCTTCAAACGGAATTGCAACACGAATTGGCCAGGTTACGCAGAAGACGAGCCCTGTACAAAGATGAGACCGCCGAGTGGCTCAGTTTACTCCTTAATAAGTGGTAAGTTTTTAACTATTATCGAAGAATTTGATCTTGAGAAAGAAATATATGCTAATGCGCTAATATACGTCACTCTGTGATTAAATTAAAACAAATAAGAAGTTGAAAAATTTCTTGACATTTTAACAACAAGTCGCCTGCAAAAGTGGAAGAAATCAATTGTAATAAATAAATTTGATTAACGTCTCTATATTTCTTAATACAAAATTAAAAAGAAGGTTATTTAGATAGAATTGCTCGTATCACGTTATCGTCGATCGAATCGAGAGAAATGATAAAAAGAGAAATATTCCTGGAGAGTTTTAGTATAGCGATGAGACCGTAATTGTTATATTTCCCGTGGATTCACGAGCCGCTCTTTCGTGTGGCCGCAATTCGCTTGTAATAATGCTATTATAATGTCGATGAGTATACACCGTGATTGTCCTCGCAACGGATGGGTGAATGAACTCCTCGTTCGAGAACGAGTACTATATACGCATTTGTAAACACACCACATTCCTGCCACACGTGGTGTATAGATGTAGCCTTTCACGTTTCTGCCGTTCGTGCCGCCGATAAAATCCTTGCCCGTCGTAGCTGCTGACATATGTCGTACGGAACGAACCGTCGATGTTGAAATTGGCGCGATTAAATAAGCTGTAAAACGCCATCGGCTTGCAAAAGTCGCCGCGTATGAGCTCGTTGAATTTTAATGCGGCATTTGCAGATATAGAGAAGAATTAATAATCATAAAGATAAGTCCCTTACTTATAACCATAACGTATTAAAGATTTCTTTCTCTATTTGTTGGGGAAATAATGATAGCGGGGAATCTCTCTAAGAGTTTTAAAATCAATTTTTGGCACAGCATACGATAATACAAGTGACGCACGTCACACGTGATCCTTTTAACGTCTTGTCATTGGCTAAAAATTGCTAGTGCGACAGGAGTAAGCGTAAAAAAAGTGTTACTTATTTGGATAGTTGATAGACCTGTTCGAGCATTCCTGAACAGCCGGCTGCGGCTTCTCGCCGACTGGCGAGAACATTTACATGTGGGAAAAAACGGTGAATTCAGCGACACGCTATATACGCTACGTGCGCATAAAGGAAACAGACGGCGCGATCGCATCGGCGTTTATTTGATCATGTGCGAACGCAGAGACGTACAATGACTTCGGAAGAGTTTCTATAGAATAGAGCGCACACTCCATAGAATTCCGTAAAATCCAGAAAGTCTGGATAATAACTTGCAGATAGATTCTATTTCCGTATACGTGCGGCGCAACACAGACGTGACTGATAACAATAAAATTCTATTTAGCGTCTTCACCTGTGGACGATATAATATAAAAGTATAAAAAATAATTTTCTGCAAAATTCTAACAATAAGATTCAAAATGTAGTCTATCAATAATAACTAAATTGATAGAAAATTTGGAGAATTAAATTTGACGATGCGAATGCGAATGATAATTGTATTTAACGTATTGTACAAGCAAACTTTTTAACGATGAAATTCACGATAAAAAACGGGGACAATTGGGGACAACAAGATGTTATCAATATGTCCTAAAAAATGATAGACACGTATTAATTCGTCTATCTGTGGTTTTACCTTTTAATCTATTCACGAAACCACGTGGGGGTCACCGAGTATTACTCAAATCGACTTGTTATCGATGGCGAAACTGAGATGTCATTTGCGATAAACTCTGAAAATAGCTCACTCGTGACAACAAAATGTCAGTACGCATCTTTCACGCGTTTTATCTCAAACAGCGTTTTATCGTATTAAATCTAACCATTCGCTTAATTAAACTGAATGTTTAATGAATCATGTCTCATCGCATCGCTCCGCGAGATATCTATTCGCAGAGATTTAACGCGACCGTTAAAATCTATGTAATTTAGCTGAGATTAAAAAAGCTTTTTGCAAATAAACTGAAACGAAAACTTAATTAAATTGATAAAATGTGCAAAAGAATGCAGATTGTTGATGACTCTTGTGTATATTAAACGTTATTTTTTTAGGTGGAGGTTCAGCGCCGCCAGTATATTTTCCTTGGCGAAGGAACGACTGGAGCCTCTCCTTAATGAAGCCAAACCTGGTATACTGGGTAAGGACATTCTTTGGTAATATCCGAGCGACGAGAGAAATGGTGGATTTCTGACGTCCGCTGAAAAAATAAATCGTCGATCGCTCGAAGGATTCCGCATTACTTCGTTTAGCGGCTTCCTCATGAAAGGTCCTTGTTTTTTTTTTCAGGTCCATTAGAATTACGCGAACTCACTCTCGGCGAACAGACACCATGCATCACCCGCGTGAGAACACTCGATTGCTGCAGCGACGATGACCTTCCCCATGCACACCATTCCGGCCGGACTGTACTGTCCGTCGAAGCGGATGTGCGGCTGGACTGCGAGCAATTCCGCATGCTCATCACCACTCGGTTGTTTGGCAAAGGGTGAGAAAGAAAGCCGTTTACTATGTTAACAAAAATCGTTCGAAGACATTTCGAGATTTGCGGATATCATCGTCACCTCACGCAAATATTATTTTACCTTTGCAACTGTAATTTATTTGATCCAAATTAAATGTAGATAATTCCATCTAAAATTTTCTGCCCATCTCAGAAATTTCTGTATTTTTATATTAAAATTCTGATTAGTTCTCTCAATTTCTGAAAGCATTTTTTACGTGGAGACAATTTTGTGAATATCTTTTGAAAATGTCTCGATAGCATGGGGATGGACATCGACTTGGCGGTGGAGAAGCTGTCGTTATCGGGCACGATTATCGTCAATCTAACGTTAAACTCGTCGGCGCCATTTCCGCACGCGACCGGGCTCAGCGTAAGTTTCCTGGAGAAGCCGGACGTCTGGTTTAGCGTGAGGATCCTGCGAGCGGTGCAGATGATGGAGATGCCACTGATCAAGACCTGGATTCACGCGGTGGTCACGGATGCTCTGGCCAGCTGGCTGGTCGATCCGGGTCACCTGGAGATGGACTTGAGGGCGCGAGAGCGACCGGGTCCTGGACTGGATTCCGTGACCAATTCCATGCCGCAAGGAGTGCTCACCGTCGTGTTGTGCCAGAACGGTTGTCCTTGTAAGCGTTCGTTAAATGGATATCGTTTACTTTATGATAGATAATAAAGGGTCATTTTCGGCCAATCAATATGCGCATTAGTCATGTTATATTTTTAGCTCGTTAAAGTGTTAAATTTTTCCTTTCTGGCTATAAAGAATCACGAAATTAATCGCAAATGTTTCAAAAATTATTTTATATAAAAAGTAGATGATTTATGTTCTTCTAGTAACATATAAGTTATAAAAATTTGTCACATGCTCTTTTATAAAATTTGTTAGATATTTGATCGATTTTACTGTACGCTAGAATTAAAACTTAGAAAGAAATAGTTAACGAATTTAAAATTTTGTTTAGTATAATCAGTTAAATGGTGCATCTTATTTGCTACATTATTATTAAACACGCAATTGTTATAATTGACGCGTAAGTTATTGTTGTGAATTATTATGAATTTGTTGGAAAGTTGCTAACAAGCCTTTCTCTATTGTTAGCGAGTGTCGCCGATGAGGTGAGATGGCTCGTGGTAACGGTAAGCGATCAGAGACGAATCACTTCGAATCTGAGCTCCGCGTGGTCCGAGGACGTTTCATTCTTGGTCGGGTCATTGGACAACGAGAGAATCACTATTAAGTTGAAAGCGAAACGGCTCGTTAGTACCATCACTTTGGCGCAGTTCGAGTTGGCATTAGGAGTTTACGATTGGGAGAACTCGCAAATGTAAGTGGCGTTTAACTACAAGCTACGCTTTTAAGCACTTAATTGCCCAGCGGTGCACTTCAACCGCTAATTTCTTCAATTTAATGTCATTAGTGCGATTATTAAGTTTCGTATCGGACTTCACATTCTTATTAATCTGTTCCTCTCGGTTTCACAGCGTTGAAACTGTGTTACAACAGAAAAAGCCATCCCGCAGTAGCGCTAACATCCCGAATATCAACGCGCGATTAGAATACACCGCTCTCCCACACTTGGATCCCGATTTACCGCAGCCAGAATTCACAGCCGATAATTTGCATCTTGCAGGTAATATAAAAAGACATGAAGAAATACGTAACTAAAAATATGAAAGAGAAAAACCAGATGAGATTAAGTCACAATGAACGTGTCTCTGTAAAGTATATCTTTCTCGTGCGATCGGTATTATCGTATAAAATATTTTCAGTGTCGCGAGACTCTAGTCACAGAGCGCACAGAGCAGGTAAACTTGATTGAAGTATCGAGTGATGAATGCGCGTTGTGAGCATGACTGTTTCTCTAGTCTTTGTTTTGCAATGAATGCGTTGTTTGATTAGATTTACGCTTCATAGTTTTATTATATCGAGACGCTTGGTCAGATAGTTACACAAATAAGAAGTAAAAGTTATATGATTAATAACGGAAATATACTGAAGAAATTTTGTAAAACTACATGTTTTTATAAAAGTTACAAAATTTATTTATTATATTTCTGTTATTATTCATGTAATTTTTATATCTTATTTGTGTAAATTTACCGAATTTTTTATAACACAAGTCTTGTACTTCATCGTTTGCTTTTTCGTGAGAATTCGTAGAGTCTTTAGATACATTTGTTTTTGTGATGACGACAAACGAGAATTTATTCATGGTTTAACATATCGTAACTTTCAGGGGTATTAGTGGTTTATATTCACTCCGCTGACAATCTCAACGGCGATACTACACAGTGCAATCCCTATTGCATGCTGTTCAACAATCGGAAAAAGGTAAAAACGACTTGCAATATCGTCGATTATTTTTAGAATGTTGATTATTATACCTATGTATATTAACTATTGATGTATTCTCTATGGGTTTTCAGGTCAAAACGACGCATTACGTCCGCTCGACTACGTCCCCGGTCTGGGACTGTAGAGCGCAATTTCTGGTGCAGGATTATACTCAAGTTTCGCTGAGCTTCGTTATTTATTCGTGGAATATTGCAAAATCGGTGGACACAGATATGCTTGGACTAGCCATGCTATCTCTATCTCAAGTAATTTAATCCTCTATAAAACGATTTAATATAAGAACAAGATAAGTTTATAATTTTTAATTTATTTAAAATAGATTTCACAAAAATTATATAGACTTATCTCATTCTTATACATTTTGCATTCTTAAAATTTTATATAACGCCGCACACATTCTATGAAATATTATGAAAAAATAATATGTTTTATCGAAGGACACGACGTGGATGGTCAGAAAGGATCTTACACTCAGTGGCTCGAACGTCGCCTCCAACATGACGGTCTCCGTTCTATTTTATCCTGTTAAAAGTATACAACAAGTGGTTAGCAGTCGCAGAAGCAGTTTAGTTCCAACTACGTTGGACGACGAGCCGAGAATCAAACGGAACAGTTTACCATGGATGCAACAAGCTGTTAGTTATCCTACATTTATCTGAAAGAAAAAGATTTCTACAAATATAGAAAATTTGTACAAATTATAATAGAATTACAAATGTAACGCAAGTTTTAAAAATATTTTCAGAAACTGCTATTAACACACAAGGACATCGATCCCGCTTCCTCTGACATATCCAGTCTATTGTCCACCGGAAGCGGTTTGATGGAGGTAACGTTGTTGCGCGCGAAAGATCTCGTCGCAAAGGACCTAAATGGCTTTAGTGATCCTTTCTGCGAACTGAAATTGAATAACGAAACGAAGTATAAGAGCAGTATAAAGAAGAAGACGCTGAATCCTTGCTGGGACGAGAGTTCCATCATGGGCTTGCCAAAGACCGGAGAAGCTTTAGATATTGTAATTTCATACATATTTTTCTGTCGAGATTTAATTGCTAGATTGAAAGAATAAAGAAATTAATTAGTTTTTATGAATTTTTACAGGTATTATGGGATCACGATACTTTCGGCATGAAGGACTACCTCGGGAAAGTATCACTGACTCTCGACGATATCAGAAAGCTATCGAACAGCGATCAGTCCCATTGGTTCCCGCTCAGGGGAACCAAAACGGGATCTGTGGAGCTGAAAATTAAGGTTTTGTCGGAAGAATGCGAGGTAACATTCACACAATATCTTTAACATGCATAATATTTTGTTAGTAAAATTACATTAAAATAATAATATGCTGCTGTTTTATTCTAAAAATCACGATTTTTCTAGACGCAAAGTACGTATGCAACCAGCAATATCAGCGACAATTCTTCTCGTCTAAACACCGAGCCTGACTCCTTGTCGAGCATCGTGCGAAGGCCTTCCATGGAGAAATCTAAAATACGCCTGCATCTGGATCCAGTCATACCGCCACCGCCTCCACCGCGCACTGTCACTCTCTTAAAGCCGACTACATCGAATCAATCAGGTAATATCGCGTTATGAAGTATCTGCTACATATTTAATGTTTTTATCCGACGCTATATCGACATATTTTTTTATCATTTGGTACAGATAAAGCTAGCATCACCAGCAAGGATTCTGATATGAATGGTTCATCGACCTTCTGGATTCCGAAAGTTATCGCGGAATCGGCTGTGGATACTTCCGTCGATGAGTCCGATACGGCGAAAGTAATCGCGGAGAGGCGGTCCTCCCATCACAGCTTGACTCCGAGTCCTGAACAGAGCTTCGGCAAAAAGTTACCACAGTACAACAGCTTCCGCATGATGAAGCAGAAGGTAAGCGCGTCGAGTCTTATCGTGATCGAAACATCAGTTTAAAAGGCACGTTATGTAATTGTAGGTGAAGAGGGGTTTAAAACTTCGTAGATTTCGTTCGGAAGTAACTATAGAAGACAAGAACGACAGCAAGGGCATCACCTTGAGTCTGGAGCCCAGAGGCGGCGGGGAAGCTGACGCGACGGAACTCTTGTCGGAATCCGGTTTGGCTCACGCGGTATCGCAACCAGACATGTTAGGCAGGATAAGACAGCCCAGTCCACGGTTAAGATTGAGGCCGAATGGTTAGTAGCGTCGAAAATTAACATCGCATCATTATGTGAATATTTTCATTACGGATTTTTGCCGTTCTTATTCCGTTTCATAAAATAAAAATATTAGTTTCTACTTCATGCAAGTAGTAAGTCTCTCTTTTTCTAGAAAAAAAAAATTAGTTTTTTAAAATGTAATGCTAAAATCTGAAATAAATAAAATAAAATTAATGTTTGATGCTGTAGATTTAAAAATCGTCAACGGCACTAGAGAAAAGTACTCTGGAGTGGAAGGGAAAGTTCTTCAGGCGCAAGGTCTTCATGTAGCGCACATCGCTCAATTGTACTGCCGAGTAAAGCTTCAAACGTAAGTATCTTAAATATTGATCATAATGAGTTCACAGGTAATTAAATTAAAGATTTTTAGATGCACCAGTCCGGAAAAGGTTATGTCACCTAATGGTGGAAAAACCATTGCCAAATCGCGTCTCCTGCCGGCTATGCCTAATCCTCAGTTCAGTATAGATTTCCATATAGACGGTGACGGTGTACCGAGACAAGCGTTACTGATATTTGAAATCAGGAGCGCCAGCAAGGAGTTGTTGGCCAGTCGGCGTGTAACCCTACACGAACTACTAGGTATAATATTTTAATTATTTTTTTTTCTTAACATAAAATGTATGCATATATTAAAATATGATCGTAAACATATAATTTATATCTAAATCTAGTAAAATAAGATCTGAATTTTATTTTTATTATAATAAAATTTTATAGTGTGTTATATATATCCTGTAATTCATAATGCTTTTGTTGTTTGTTAACATATTATATGAGATCTACTTTTTAAATATGTATAGGGGTCTCCGCAGCTAGTGATGAAGTTCACACATGGTTGGCGCTAAATAACGGCGCTTCGCTGGAAGTACAAATCGCACACGGAAGGGAGTTTAAAAGTAAATCGGCGAAAAAACTGTTTCGCTCTTGGTCGGTTCATCGGATAGGAAAAATATGAGATTTAAAGAAAACCAGATACTGCTGTTGTACGTCTAACTAACACGCATTGATACAAATCGTGGGACTTTTTAAAATTTATTTCTCGGGATAATCAAGATTAGAAAACTGTCAAAATTTTTCGTATAAGAAATGAATAAAAAAATTATTTTTACAAACAACTGCAATTATATATATCATTTTAAAAGCTGTATAGAAAAATTTTTAACGCCATTTCGTGTCACGATGTGTATCAAAACTTCAATAAGCATTCCATACGACGTTCAGCGTTTTGTACGATTGTGTTAATGAATAATTATACTTCAGTATATAATTTTAAACGAAGTTGTAAAAGATGAATTATATATATGTATGTTAAGTCCTAATATTTATGTATATTAAGATTTTTCTAATATTTACAGAATTTAATACAAAAATCACACATGTTAAAATCGCTGAAAAATAGATTGAAATGCCATTTCGTTTTCTCATATATTTATAATTTCTGATATATTACATTTGTACATTTACACGCATTATTATTCAATAACAAAATATATATTATAACAAATAATGTAATAATAATATAATACTAATAATAATAAGTGTATATTTTGTATTATCTTAAATATATATTATATATATTATAGATAAATATATATATTATAAGAGTTTAATTGAAATTGCTTCTTTTATATCACAAATATTGAATATTATAGATATCAAATTTATATTTTATATATATATAAACTTTTTTATATAAGTGGTTATGTTATTACAAGTGACAAATCGTTAGTCTTGTTTCTCGATACACATTTTTTTCCAGTATAGGCATAGATATTAAGTAATTTAAAATCTTTGCAATCATAATAATGCATATTCATTAAAAGAAGAGTTAATTATGCATGTAAGAATATCCTGTTAAAGATATTCTTCAATCATTCTGTTTTACTGTCCTATTCATTTACAATTTATATTTATAATTGCGTGTAACTGCAAATACACATATATAAAGATATGTAAATATTTTACTTAAACATATTTATATATATAATATCACGAATAAGAAAATAGAGATTTATTTAATAGATTGAAGCAAAAAGCAATCAAGCTTTATATGTTGACATAAAACTTGTAACGCTTGTAGCAGTATCAATATTTTAGAGCAGCATTTTAGAGCACATTTATCGTGTAAGTAGATGTATAAAATACGATGAAACATACATCAGCTAAGAGCAAACTTTAACATTAATGGTTTGGATTCAGCTGATGAAATATTCTAATTAAATTAAAATACTCAAAGCTTAATCACAACTTAACTTAATTCTGTTTAAATGGTACAAAGATTGCACTTGCCATATTAGTGTCGTTGGAACTATCAGATATTATAGAACCTTCAATATCTTGTAAATGAACGTGCGATTCAATCTTCTCAATTAGTAACATGCATCTGTTCTTGATTTAGCTTACTTGCCACTGAAATAAAGATATTCAACTTAGTAAAGTTTTAGTTCAATGTCTGATCACACAAATAATTTAACGTAATAGCAAAATTGCAATTGCTTATATTTTTACCCTTAACGAAGGATTTCTATTGCTAGTAGCAGCTTCTTGCTCTCGTCTTTCAAGTTCCAATGCCCGCTGCTGCTGTCTTTTAACCGACTCTATATTTTTTATACCGTGTTGTTGTTGCTCAGCTATTCTTTTCTCAGCTGCTTCCGCCTGTTTTCTACGCATAGTCTCCTAAAAGAATAACCAGGGTAGTTTACATAAAATATCAGATAGTATTTCATGGTTATTTATTTATTATGCTATTAAAAAAATAGAAAAACAATTAAAAACTAGAACTCAACCAACAAGTGATAGAAGTTTGTCTTTCAAAAAATACAAAAAAGTAAGAAAATATTGTTTCACCAAGCATGTTATAGCAATTTAAAGACATTTAATCATACAGATGCAAAAGATTAATATTAAAGTGCGTGTTTATAACCTTTGCGAGAATACTTACCCGATCGGGAGTGAGATCCTCATACGATGACGATTCTTTGAAGCAAGATCCGCAACAGCCCATTTTGAAACGTCGAAGTGTAAACAAAACGAATGCTCGGCACTTGGAATATCGTTGTTGCTAAATTAAATTAACAACGAAATACGTGTATGACAGATCGAGTAATGTTGTGAGACAAGAGCAGAGACCACATCTCACGTCTGCGTAGTGACACAGCGCTAGCAGACGCTATACCTCACACAGTCACGTATCTATTTGTTATAAAATGAAGAATACTGTTAAGCCCGTTATAAAAAGCAAATAGAAAATGTTAAACTATAAATAAAAGTTTCTATATCTATTCGATAAAAGACAGGGTCATTAGAATTTTTTAGTTTATCGTCTACAGACGATCGTTGGCTGCAATAAATTTATTCCACAAAATTAATAAATTCTGTTTGTGTGCAATTTTACTAATTAATAGTTCATATAAAATTAAATGTATTTTGTACATTATTAGTGTAATATTAGAAACAAATAATATAGGTTCCAAAAAACATTCTGCACAGCACAAGCCTGTCGAGGTTACATTAGTCGATGACGTACTCACGCACGCGCAAAAGACCTGCATGAAAGAATTTTCTTGTAAGATTAATTTAGTGGATTGATTATAATCAATTATTCACAAATAATTCAAACAATAGCTGTCATCAATAACCTCTGACCGAAATAGCACAATAATATGCAAATCATTGTATGCAAATCATGGTATGCAAATCATGACTTGATCTAAGAAGAAATTTGTGTCTAGGAAGAAATTATTTATCAAAATTTCTTATAAAAAATCATATTTGTTATATGCATATTTCCTAATATAAAAAATAAATTAAATAATACAACAGAGTTAAAGTAAAAAATTAAAATTTGTTTTCTATTAATTTCTTTTATCGTTTTTATCAAATAATATATTGTGATTGTTTTAATTCTAACTGATAATGTTTATTATAATTATATGTTTTGTTAAAAATCTGAAACAATTCATGTACAGCCTCTCAATGTCATCACCAGTCTTCTTTAATTATTTCCACAATTATTAAATAAATACGAAAATTTTCCAGCGCGCGGCTAATTTTGTAATATTTACTGACTATAATAATCTTAAGCAATTCAGATGCGATAAGTCTTATCGTTTATACTACATTTTCAAGTTTATCAGCAATAGCGTCTTGCTGAAGAAATTATTTCAGCATGTTATGTAATATACAGATTTCTAATTTATTTTGAAAAATTAAGTTAGCGTACAATATCAGCATCAAAAGCACAAAGTAGAAGCAAAAAAAACCCGATTATTGCGTCGATAATTGTGAAATGCGGGTAACTCTATTTCAAAGTTTTCTCCGTTTGCACAATAATGCTAATATCTAAAAACTGTGTTTCGCCAACCGATAACTTCGACAGCGAGCAAATTAGATTTTCTCGTTATATTAGCGCTATCATGGTCTATTCTCTTTACATGAATCGAGTTTTGCGTGTGACTTTTGAAGTGCAATCGCACTCTCGACCTGTCAATTTACCCACGACCTAAATGGATTTTTTTATCACTAACCATAAAACTGACTCAATCTAGCATAAAATTGCGTTTTTTAAATAAAATTATGGCTCTTGCAAAATTTGGTTTAAAAATATCTCACAAAATTTAATAACCATGCTATTAAAAAATTAGTGCACTAGCAATAAAATTTATATTCCATTTATTATTTTAAGTTTTATTAAATATAAAAAGCTATAAAATATAATAATAATAAATATGAATCAAATCTAAATGCTATATATATATAATTATTATATCATATTTTATAACTCTTTCTCTTTTCATATTCAATAATAAAAATTTTAAAACGATAAATAGAATATAAATTTTACATTAAAAATTTATTTGATATAGTTTGTCTGAATATATATATCATTATATTCAATTTCTATAAATTAATAAAATTTCTGTATAATGCAATAACAGAATAATAAAAAATTAGATTATTAAAAAATCATTAAACTATTAAAGAAAAATAGTCTTGAAATAACTACATGATTAGAGAACAGAAGAGCACATAAGCATTTTCAAATAATTGTTTAATCTAAAAAATTTTTTCTTAGATCTCTACGAGATAAAAAAATAATTATGCGTCTGCGTTGAAACGCATTGTCTTTTTAGTGTTCTCATTTGAGGTCACAAATAAAAGGAAGCCGCAAAGTATATCGACTTTCCACTATCTACAACGATACGTATGTCTTCTCTTATTAATGTCGGCGCAGCTGGCGCGAACATCGTAGAACGGTCGACAGAATTGGGGAAATTAATTGTCGTCTTCCAGGAGCGCGCTCCATCTCCGGGAAAAGGGACTGCGGATATCGAGCAGCGTTACATGTTGTTTGCACGTGCGATTAATCAACGTTCTCGGCTGCTCCGAGTATCGGGGATTCAATTCGGATCGGTCGACGTTCACCTGGGACTTTTATTCGTTTCGCAAAAAACTTTTTGCCCTTCGTTACTTGTTGAGCGCTAACGCAAAAACTCCACGTCTGAAAACTCCGAAAACTCTTGGAGCTCCTTGTTATACATTTACATATTGTCACGATAAACTGCATTTCCGCTATTCAGAGTCGAAATCGATTTCGGAAGAATACCCTGTATGCGAGTGCGATAATATTCGACCGTTATCGACGTATCCGTTCAGCGTGTGATTCCAGTAAAGTCCGATCACGTATATACACTATTGTTGTCAATGAATGTGAAAAATTGATAAACTCTTTCACGTTCACTATTATTCATTCGGTTGCAGGATGTTACAAAATGGAGTTTGCATCTAAAGATTCAATACACTCCAAATAAAAAAAAAAAAGCATTTGAAATATTTATTCCATTTTTTTTCATCAGTAATTTCGTTAAATGTGCCTAGCATTTTATTGAAAGTAGCATTACATTATAGAAAGAAAAATGCGCTAATTGATTACTTAATTACTGTTACTTATTTTTTTAAATCATTTTTTCGTATCTATTATTTGTTATATATAAAATTAGAATTATAAAAATGCTTTATAAAACAAAAAGTATCATTAATAAGAAGTATGAAATATTGTATTTCAAACAGCGTGATCGGAAAGTTCAGCGGGGGTCATCAGTGACTCATGCGGCACGGTATGTGTTAATAAAATATTGTGAGTTAAAGCTGAAAAGAGACTACACGTCGTAGTCACTACGGTTTCAAGTTTGAAAAGTATGGAATATTATAAGTTTTTTCTAAAAAGCAGGAGACACAGTCAAAAGAATTCATCATCAAGTTACAACTCGACTGATTGTTCAATTAAATATGTATCTCGAAAATAGGTCAAAACTTGCAAAGCTAAATTCCAAGTTACGTTAATGTCTTTTCTCGAGAGAAGAAAAAAGTTTTTTTTTCCTTGTTCTATTAAGAGTTAGAAGGTGCAAATTTTATGCAGTGTTTTTTCTGTTTGAGTTCTATTCTCCGGGATAGCGCGAACGCAGTCCCGACTATCAAAAATTGTACGCCCGAGATATCCACATTAGGGATATTCGCAAGGGTCAGCTCAACCGTAGTGCAATGGAAGAGCCTCGCCCTGGAGGAACCGCCTTCATGATCACGGTAACCTCTGCGCCAGGTAAGTATGCTTTCAGCCTTCTCAAGCCCAGTCTTATAAGCCGCCGATGAAATGTTAAATACGAGTAAGGTTATTCACGCTTGCGCAGCGTAGCGGCGAGTGTGGGAACTATGCGCGCGTGCACATGTCTTTATTACAGATCAACGTTGTTATGCGAAAGAGAAGGTTAATCTTTCATATTCGAAAAAAAATTGGATTTTTATTTAATTGTAAATTCATAAAGCTTATGAGATGTTCTGCGTTCACTAGTTTGCAATTTAAAATTGATGAAAAATTATACATATGAATTAATTTATATCTACAGAAAAATTAATACGTACAATTGCATTTTATATATAGTAAATTATATATTTTTTATTTATTAACTGGTTCTCTCTCTCTTTCTCTCTCTCTCTCTCTCTCTCTCTCTCTCTCTCTCTCTCTTTCTCTCTCTCTCTATTATGATTTTATATTAAAAACAGAATGAAAATGCTAGAATATTCATTTCTCGAGATCCTACTCTCATCGTGTACAAAGGAGCACACAATGAAGAATCTTATTACTGTTTATTATTAATAACAAGTCGTTGGTTAAATCCGTACAAAGCAGATTTCGTAGCAAGATGCATTTGTAATGAAGATTGGACGGTATCTATAATAGCTAATATATATACGCAAAAGAGGAAAGAAATATATACGCGAGCGGACTAAGGTTAAAAAGCTACTCACGCCTAGAATGCAGTCTGTATTAAGCAATGTAAGTTGGGTACAGATATTGCGAAAGTTTGCCGCGTGTTCTATAATTGCGCGCCATTGCCAAGAGCATAATCTCCTCATTCCCTGTTGTTTCTTGCTTCCCATTATCCGACCTTAGGCACACGGGTTTACGATGAGAAAAGTCGTTCCAGTTTCGTATAAATGCATAAAAACTTTTCAATGTTTATTTAACATATATCACGATGCTAACAAGCACAGGCGTGGAAAATTAATTCTCTTGTATATCGCCGAAAAAAAAAAAAAAAATTGCCAAAGCACTTGTAACCGATGGACACGGTTCTAAGACAGAATGTTGTAATTTAGTGCATTGCGGCGAATAATGTGGTCTTCCTCCACGTTATGTCTGAGAGTAAGAATAAAAACTAGTCTAAGGCGATATCTAATGCTCCATATATGTTACCGTTACATCCGGTACGAATTGTTACGCTTTAAATTCCATTAAAAGCTGCAAGCACTAAATCGTGGTGTCTCGTGAGATTCGTTCGGGCATGCGCTCGGACAGATGCCGGCTGCTGCAGTTCCCGTGGGAGGTGCGCCGAGTACGAAAAGCAAGGACGACGAGTCGGCGAAGGCGCAACGTAGCGCGCGCGCCTCGTTACGCTCTTCTCGCGCTCGCGGGGTTGAAACGCTCAGTTGGATCGCGACACCCTCCATCGAAGGGTCGAGCGCGAATAGGGTTTGTTTCCTGCCGCTCGCTTCTCTTGGCAGTTGAAGTCGCGAATATCCGACCGATGCGTGTCGTAAGGTGCTCGTAAGCATTCCCTGTATTTTTATTTTCCTGATATTTAAAAGTAAATATAATGTGACAGTTCAAAATAAAATTATTATAAAGCATTTTGATTAATTATAAATTCTTGTATGTAAAAATATTGATGATTCTTCATGAATTAAGAGACAATAGTTATTTTGCAACTTTGTTGAAAAGTCCGTGATGTAAAAAAAAGTTAATTATTCGAGTATCTTCTTGCAGAGACGTGATTTTGGTCAGTGATTGGTGAACGTCGGCAACGAGAATCTAATGGTACAATATACGAACTAGTCTCGAACATGAACTTCATTAAAATTGAAAAGACATTCTCCTCCAGAAACTAAAAACGATATTAAACGAAGTGCATAGATCGATATGTCGACGACTGATCGCAGGCGTGAAGAGTTGCTGTAAAGTGGCGAGCGGGAGTTCTAACGGCACGTGTGTGCGTTTCCACGACTGGTGGGACCAACCAAGGTCGTAGTGGCTGGTGGCGGTCGGAGCAAGGTCGTCAGGATCGCGGAATTCGGAGGAGAATGTGGAGGAAGGACGCGACGCTGGCCAGGCTGACCGTCATCGCCACGCTAATTTCCCTGACCGTTGATGGGACCGCCGCCGGAAGCTGCAGCTCCGCGAAGCTTTGCTGTCAAGGCAGGGATTCCGGCTGCGTCATACAGAAAGAGTCGCCGAACGCGATTATCGAAAGCCCGCGCGATAAGCCGTGCTACTGCGACCACGCTTGTCTCAAGCTCGCCGACTGCTGCGACGACTTCAAGGAGACTTGCGGTGGTACGTATTCGGCGATTTTGCACGCAAAACTTATGGGTAGCAATGGGCGATATAAAAAAAATCAACAATTAGATGATCTATTTTGAAAAATTGTACTACTTGATCTTGCAGATAATTACTTTTTTCGAAAATCAAAATACTTATAAATAATTAATTTTTTTATGAAGATTTAATCGCGGTCTAAACTCTTTTTTTTTAGTCGTTGAGTCTCTATTGACTTCTTATTTATTTGTGGAATAAAAGCTGACACATTTCTTGCAAAAAGTAAAATAAATTGTATAAGTGTCGTACACAGGTGTACAAATTGAAGATAAATTGTCTATAAGATTGATCACAGATAAGAAAAATATTATCTCATGATAATAAATTATTGCCGACTGTCTTTTATAAAATATCAATAACTCTTTACGATGAAATTCAGTAAAATTAAAGTGTGAAATAAAAGATCTTGATCTATCAATTAATCAAATTTAAAAACGTCGAGGAAATAAACAGTTTTTACAGGAAAATAGCATAGAATGTTAATTAATCGAGTGCACATGGTTTCTCTTATGGCGCAATTTGCGTTAAGCACGCGCTTAGATGTCTCAGATTTAGTAGGATTATATTGCATCTTAAGGACGTACCTACGTATGTACTTGCTTTAACATCTTAGCGCGAGCGAATTGCGGTCACTTTGAATCGCCAAGTAATTTACCGTCAACTCTGAAGTTTCTAATTAATATTAGCAACTACGTTATTGGACGCGCTAGAGTTTTGTTAATGGATAATTTTATTCATTTCGTCAATAAAAACTTTTGTTGATAGAGAATTAGTTATTTTGTTCTCTCGTCTGCTATGTACTTGGTATAAATATTTCAAATATTCATATAAAAAACACGCAATAAGATTTATTTTTCTCTATGAAGTCTTTAAAATATCTATTTTCCATTTTCTGCGAAAGCAATTGCGTGATGACTCTCAAAATACTGCTGATATTGATATTGCATTTTAGCAATATCAACAACATTTAACGAAAATTTAGTTGACTATCGACCTGGTATATTGATGTATTGCATGTAATGGAAACTGACACGCATGGCCAAAGCGCTAGAAATGATAAATGCCTCAGACAATTGTATTGTGTGTGTTTGATGCTCCTTATTATGCAGATTGCGTAAATCTATCAACGTAATATACCGAGCTTCGAAACCTCGAAATCTAAAATTTTATTTTAAAAAACCAAATCCTCGCAGAAATCATTAGTAAAATTGACTAAAATATTTGTCAGAAATTTATTCGAACTTGAATGGAATCGGATATCAAAAATGACTTCAGGCAAATAAAAAAGAATGCACGTAAATATTGATATGTGCGTGTAAATCGTATTTAGAAGAAATATTTAGAAGAAATGGCCCATTGGGAACCATCCTACACAGAAGTCGGAAGAAATATCGCTGCTATATACCCTAAGTAAAGCTGATAACGCTGACCGACAAAGCATAAGGTCAGCTCCGACAAAGCATAAAAATGAAGAATATCTTTGTAGATGTACATTGCGATTTATAGACCATATCTTTTCATATTCTATAAATATAAGATAAATCGAGAAAGATTTAGGATTGCCAATAAATTAATGATTTATTCGAATTTTTGTTTTTGCAATATCACATGCGAGTGATCGCTTGTACGATTCAAACTTTGCAACAATATACGGTTTACTAATTTATTGCGCTAAATATTAAAAACTAAATTAAAACTAAATTAAAAACTAAATTACCAAAAAGTAATTTGTTTTTATTTTAAGAATGTAATAACATGTTTTCATTTTCCGATTTCTTTTCTTGGAGAAAAGAGAAATTTTATTAAATATTTTTCCGTCATTGATAATATAATTATAATTAGTCGTGTCACTCACAATGAGTACTGTTTATGGTTTCATCATCAATATTTACATAACAAATAGTCGAGCTATTTCCACTTTGGTGCACAGTTATTTTAAATTGTTTGGAATTTTATGGGTCGTTGAACGACGCGCCTGTTAGCAGCAAAAGGATTAATGTTACTCAATGCACATTCTCGTTCATTTAACACGGCCATGTTTTACCAATTTAATTGCCAGGTAATCGACTGGCATACGATTAAATCGTTCGCTAAACAACAACAACAATAATAACAATGACAAAATCTACGTTTATTGTGCTTGTTATTTCTAGTAGAGCAATCACGGAGCGATTGAAAAAGGAAAGAGAGCATTTGTAGAAAATAAAACGATTTTCTTGCATCTTACTGCATTTTCCATCAGGAATGTTCATCTTCAATGTTCTGATTTCTGTCATTCGCGAAGCTGCAAGGAATTCGATATTCTGTATAGCTAAAGCTATGTCGGAACGCGATTATCACGCTTGCCAGAAGAAGTGTCGTTCCTTCCGACTTGAAGATGTAACGTACAGTACTTGCAGTTGAAATCGTTTTCCGAATGGCTCAAAGCCGTTCGTCTAGAAGCAGGATAATCTCATTTTTATCCCCATCGTAGGCTTGAGATGAGACGCGAATGTACATGCTTTGTAGCATCATCGACGAATTAGATTGCAACGACGTAAATAGAATATAAAAATTACAAAAGGAACATTTATGTATTTCTATTTACGTAACGTGAATTTCTAATAATAGTTTCTACATTTTTACTTCTAAAACAAGAAGTTGTGCCGCGGATTGTTCTTTAAAAGCTTGAATCATTGAAGAGAAACGTAAAAAACTGTCATATCAAGTATTTTATCATGTTCTGAACGAGATATTTGAGAATTATTTGTATCTTTCGAAATAATTCGAAGAAGGGAAGACTGCGCGTATGTAAAGCGTATTTGGTATCAGCTTGGGCGAGTGGCGTATTGCGGAAGTTCGACTCTGTACATGGGTAACATGTGACATCTTACATGGACTGTTGTGGGCCAGTGACCGTGCATTATCTCCCCTATTACACCGATGCTCGGCTGGGTGAACCTCGAACAACACGTATGTCACTCGCCATTCGCATTCAGCGAACCGACGACCGACGGGCACGCGAAATAATTTAGTTTGACGAGCATGCGATCGATCGGTGACCATGTCCCAGCAGAGATCGAGGTCGGCGGGCCAGACCGATGATAGGCCGCAATTAGTACGTTGGATAATTATAAAAAAGAAAGCAATAAATAAATTATTGTACCACTCAACCGACGGTATGCAAAATGCAGCTCGCATATTACCGCGCGGCTTTGCTAAAGCACTCTGTATAAAATATTCCTCTCATATTTACGACCGTCTGTTCTCGCGCGACTGATCGTATAATATGTCTCTTTAAATTATTACCGAGAGATATTGAAAATGCAAAATGCTAAAATTAAATATACTAATAATTATATCAATACAGCAATTTACGCAGGTGAAAAATATAAATATTGTAATTGCGTTAATAACATAATTGAGAAGCGGTAAATACATAATTGCCATTCACTATCTAATTATACGTAATTTGCGATACACAAATGCAAATATAAAATTATCTCCGAAATATTTTATTCAGTTTTAAATACTGTTTTAACATATTTAACATCAAATTAATGTTTGTAACAATATCATGTACTTCATTATAATACACATTCTTACTCCATTTATAATGCATTCCGCATTGCAACTTTCAAAAGCTTTCATTTTTTTACTTTCTTTACTTTGAAGAAATGAAAGAGCAAAATGTTAATTTGAATATTTTTCTCTAATTATCTTTTTAAGCTACGCGCAATAACGTTTTATTACAAAAGGAGAGCATATTAAAAACGTAAGCTGAATTACGTCATTTAGTTTGCTATGTGTTATAAAAAGCGAAATATTATTTGGTTAATTGCTCAGTTCTCGTTTCAGATTCACGTTAAAAATTCGGTAATAACAGTTTCGATTTTATTTGGAATGTTCCATTAAACATCAAACTATAAACACATTGATCGTCCCATTTTTTAAATGTCACGACATTTATTCTCAATGTGCTTCGTGCAATGTGAAACAACGACACTTTAAATGAATTTTCATCTCCCGTATTTCATGTGTTCTCTTCAATGGCGAAGAGCATCGGTGATTGCCGACACATTTATCGCATTTTTGCCCACCTCAAATGTCCCTTCGTTTTCCTGCCGATATAACGATGATGTGAACAATGCACGGCAAAACGTTGCGAAGGGACGTTCGTAAATCGCCATTCTTGCGGACTGCCTTTTGTACGCTGCGTAAAAGGTCGGCAAAATAACGCGTTTGACTGTTCCACTCCTTTTGGAACACACATGTCCTTTAAATATAAGCTACAATTTCTTGCATTTAAAGGGAGAATTAATTACAATCACATAGCATTTTGTGCATGTTGTAAAAAATTCGAGTTAGATATTCACAAAAATTAAAAGAAATCAGAAGAGAACTTAAACGACACGTTTTCCGAGTGTCTTACTATCGATTTGTCGATCGCATTCTACCAGTGGCAGCTTCGGGACCATTTTATCTTTTCTCTGCAAGAAACGACCAGACGGTCAGATCTTAACGCCAGTCTCATTCTTTTCTTATAGTGGTAGACTGTGCAGTGAGCGAATGGAGTCCATGGAGTCCGTGCGATAACGGATGCGGAAGTGGCACTCAAAGGCGCAGCCGGCTGATCGAGATCTCAGAGAAGAACGGCGGAAAGCACTGTCCCCGCCTGGACCAGGTCAGGACGTGCCGCAGTTTCCAGACATGTCACGCCGGAATTCGTTCGCAGCCGCACGCTAAGAGTGAGTGTCGATTTATCTCGAACGAGAGATAAGGCGGTGGATAAGTTGCTTTTCAATTCAAGTGCGGCATTTCGAAAACAGTGAGAATTAATCTTCAGACGCGCTTGACTCGCATAAAATAATTCGTTGAAATTATGACGTTTCATTTTACTTTTGCACTAAATAAAAAAAACTAAGAATTTTTCCTCTAATAGTTACTAAGATTTCACGAGATAAATTCGAGATTAAATTTCAATAGAAAAAAATCGAAGTAAAAGAAAGAAAATAAATTATTTTCTTCTCTAGTCTCTTCCTCGCGCCTCACAATTTCCGATAGAACGTGCTGTTCGACATTTTCCAAGCATTTCTCTCTTCTAGAGACTTTAGAACCACACACGACTTATCCCCGATTGTATTTACCGCGACGCGAAATTCTTGACGTCTGTTCCCCGATCCTAGGCGATTTCCTTTCATTTGCCGCAGGTGTGACGCTTCTTGCACTTTTTCCGGGCGATGGCAACACTACGGACGTAAGGATCAAGGATAGGATCATCGATAAAAGGTAGGTAGGTCAAGCCCCCGCGTTTAGTCTTGGTTCGCGCGAAATGCGATTTGCCGCACGTGTTTCCAATTCGCGTAATAGAAAACAATGTCTTTCCCGTTCTCTTGATGCGGTGCAGTGTAAAAATAGAAACAGTGTCGGATTTGCTTGCAGATAAAGTAAATATTTGTTTTACATTATAATAGAGATTATTCCTTATTCTTCTGACTGTGCATTCAATTAAAAACGTAACAACGAAATAATATTGCAATATTCGTTGCGAGATATGACATTTTTAATACTTTAACATATAATGCATTTATTCTTTTACTCATCATATTGTGCATCCGAATGACATAATTAATAATTTTCAATCGCATTTTGTGCATTATTGATGGCGCGGAGCGTTCGCGCGTAACTTATTAGTTGGCGGCCTTAATTTTCAAAGTTCATTACCTTCGCAATCGAGCATCAGAATTCAATTTCGTTAAAAGGGGTTTTTTGCTTCCAACTTCGCAAGAAATAAGTTTCTTTCATTTCGAACTATTTTATCGAAAATGGAATCGCCAATATGCCGAGGATCTAATTTGACACATCCTCCAACCTGTTACAAAACACGTAGCAAACAACGTGTCGCAGTATCGAAATTCCCCTATGATGTTGTCGAACGGGTAAAGCAAGTTACAGAGCAGCCGATAGAACCCTTTGGGCTATCATATCATGCGCGCACTGTGATGGCTAACAAGAAAACACGTTGGAGAACCCGTTTTGATTGAGGCTTTACAATCTGTAATATAAAAACGATATTGTGCACGTTTCAGCGGCAGCTGCGTTGCTTTCACCATTGTGCGCGTCTCGCGGGGTTGCAGCAGGATTTCGGATTTGCTCTCAGAAGGTTTGTATAAGTGCGCTCGCGTTGCGATGTCTGATCTTAATCTTAATTGGATAAAGAAGTTTCATTTAAAAGAATGCCATTTTTATTATCGAGAGCAAATCTGATATTAAGATATTAAGAATATGAAAAAAAAATATATAGAATATTTTAGAATTCATGCGTTTTCTCTCTCGATTTGAGATTTTGTAATAGAATTTATATTAATTTTATTTTGAATGAAAATTAGATGAGAATTTGTCATAAATATTTGAAATTTTTAATATTAATTTTCCATTTTTTAAATTAAACCAGAAATTATAAATTCTTGAATAAAATCTATATAAATTTAATTAAAGAACAAAGCATTGCTAGAAACTGTAACTCGTGAAATCTTCATAATTCTTAATATTACATAAATCATACGTTTCGTTTTTTCTCTCCTTAAAACGCTGCAAGAAATCAAAAACTTTGAGCCGCTCCTTCACGTTAAGAATGAATGTCAGATGCTAAGTAAAACTGAGGAGCTTATAAAACTTATAAAAACAAAGTACCTATATATTGCATCAAGGAGAAGGAAAAACAATGGCGGATATTCCGCATACCAGTCATTCTTTTCGCAGCTAAGTCCTTGTCGCGCGTGTTCAAGTTTTTGCGACCATAACGCTTCAAAGGGACAATAGACTTCTGTCTTCTTACAAAAAAACGGTGCGCATCCGTGAGATGTAAAACTTGGGATTACACTTCAAGCGAAAAATTATCGCTCCGCGTAAGTCCGCTCTCTCTTACAAGCCTGAGCTGTCCGACATCATGATAAAAGTAAGATTTCTTAGCCCACGTTCCTCGCGAGTTTCAAATTCGCAATATTAATTTCAACTTTTTGATATTCTCATTTACATCGCGTGAGACACGAAACTCGAGCGAGTGTACGTTCATATTTGCAAATTGATAAATATGTACATTACCGTAAAAAGGCACTTAATTCCTTGTGAAAAATATATAACCTTCAAAGCTTCCGACTGAAATGCAACTTGAAACCTTTGCTCGAGCATATGATATAATTACATTTTGCGGAACAGCATATACGAACGTTTCCATGCTGAATATTTCATCTAATTTGATGACATAAAATAGCAATAAATCTCTTGCAATTAGAATTGTTTCCTCTATTAAAGAACATGCGCGTGTTTTCATTAAAAAAACGGGTATTTTTCTGTAAAATTGCATAATAAGGCAGAGCTTTCCAGGGAATGCACCTAAACTCCTCAAAATCTGAATACTAAATTCGTATAATGATGAATCGCGCCGCCAACGTGGAAATGAAGCGACTCGATCTAGTCTCAATTAACGTGCGCCACGGCTGCGCTACGTAACGTCATGTAAATTAGAGCGTGGCTGCCGCGACGATGTTCTATGACGGCTGCTATCGCGAAGGAATCGACCGGATGGAGTGGATGCGGTGGTGCAGATAACGGTTGTTTCCTACTGGCGACGTATCTTGCGTAGATAAGCCACGAACACGGAAATCTGCGGACGAAAGCAAGTTATTTTGACAACAACTTACTTACTATCTTTGTGTCGCTGCTAAATTAATCGCCTTGTTTTTCCTACTTCGTGTATTTTTATCTAGTTCGCTCCGCTTCTTATAATTATAGGCGGAAAACAAATTATAATGAGATATTTGTCACTTATCTGATATTGCATCACGTTTTTCAAGAAATTATCAATTATTAATAAAGAAGCTATTAAATGTTTAATTAAAATCGACAGAATATATAATTAAAAAATTATAAATTAAAAGTTTGTTAAAATTTTATAATATTAATACTTAGAATGCCACGTGAATATCACTTATAATACATGTAAATCTAGATTTCACGACAACTCCATATAGTATATTGTATATGAAACTTGATATACAGTTTGATGCACTTTCCTATAACTGCATGTACAGTTGAATGTTATGTGTGTAATATCTATTTGCAAATCTAATGGACTATTTGTCAGAATTATTAATAATTAAATGGTGCAAATTTTTGCTAAAAAGAGACTAAAAAAATTCAAGAACTGTGTTAAGAACGCTCTATTCATCCGAAGAAGTAAAAGCAGCCTTATAATATACGAACCGTTGAGCAGAATGGCGTACAATTATTATATTTACACGCCGTCGAGCGAAAGCAAAAGCGGTAAGTAATTAAAATCGTCGCAGGTTCGCTGATCTGCGTGGAACGTCCCGGTAACGAGAGCCTGGACAAATACGTGGGGATCGGCAGGTGGAAACTGTCGGCCGACATCACTGGCGGCGACAATCGGCGCGGCCGATCAACGAATTCGACCTGCCACGGCAAGTGGATCAGCGATTCGCGGCTCCTTGTGGACTGTCACGATCCGCGATGCGCGCAATCGAGTCGAATGCCACCGCACACCTCGCAGCTATTCCGAGATCGAAGTCGCAGGGGTGCGATTACCAATGCCGCCGTCAGCAGTGCGGATAAAGTCGTGAGAAGACGACGGAGAGGCAGGCGACGGAAGCGAAGTAAAAGAAGAAGGCGCGATGCCGCCGTCGCGGAACGATGAATGTTCTCCGGGGCTGTGTCGCAGCTCCCGCGAGTGTCATTCGCACTAAGATCTCTTCCCTTTCTCTCTCTCTCTCTTCCCCCCCTCCCCCAGTCTATCTTTACGTCTATTATTACACAGGATGTATTGTAAAACCGTGACAATCTCTTCATGGATAAATCCTTTGAGAAATTTAGAATCAATTCTTGCGCAACAAAAATATCGAAATATGTATTTCGAATTAATGCAAGTAGAATTTAAAAATTTTATATATAGCAAAACCTTTTTTACATTTTATTTAAGTTTAAATAAATTTCTCTTTAATGGGATTTATTTGAAAATTAAATCACAGTATTTAATATCAACCATTTTGTAAAAAGAGATAACATTTAATAAAGAAAAATTGATTCCAGGTCGGTGAAAACCAAAGAAATTATCTTTGCAGTGAATGCCACGTTTTAAAATAGTTGGTTTTATTATCATTTATATTTAATTCTTTTTATTTTATTTTCGCTAATTTTTATTTTTCATTGTTTAATTATCCTCGATGCAAATTCTTCTTATATTACGTTCTCTGAGAGAATTGAAAAGCTCTAAAACACGGAATAAAATCTATTCTATTTTCTTTCTCCCTGCTCCCCTTCCTTCTATTCCAACTGGATGTAGTAATCGTACGGATCCATTTTGTCTACATTATCCCGATAATTATCATATCGATTTTATCATTAGCGCAGGCTCGTGAGGTAGTCGCAGGTCTCCCTCATCGGGAGACAGTGAATTTTCTTATTCCCTTGACACTCTTCGAGGGAAACCGTAAGATAATCGATAGAAGCGACGTTAGGTTTATGATTTGCGCTGTGGTTGTAGATTTAATAAATTGTTGTGCAACACGACGCTCTGGAAATAATGTCAGAAGAACGAGTGTTGATAGTATATATGTTGCATTTGTTTATTATTTTCCTTCGCCTTCTCTCCTTCTCTTCGAATGTCATCCAATCAAATATATTGTGTATGCGTTGTCGGATAGATATAATAAAATATATATATATATATATTCGTAGCGAGCAAAAATAAAAAGGATTTTATCATTATTATAATCATATAAATAACTGTATTTTATTAATAACATGACTATCACAGTATCTTGCATAAGAGAAAAAAATATATATATTCAGAATACCGCTTCGATTTCTCTTGATCATTTTTTCATCATTGATGTTATAAAAGTTCTTCTATATGCAAAATACAAGGTGTTTCAGAATTACTGTTACTCATTTATAATTCAAAAATTATTAAAGCTTCGAAACAAACAATTGTCCTCTCAAAATTTTCATTTTATGATCTTTGCGGCTTTCAATAGTGACGCTAGCTTTGACACCCTGCAAATTTTGAAAATAATTTTCGGTATCCCGAAGTATCGAACTTGTTGCAAACATATCTCGTGTATAATAAAATTTCCGTACAACAATTAGTTTTAGTTTCTAGTACTTGCGGCTGTAAGTACGCGGAATATCATCATCATTTCTCTTCATGAGTACATATCGGCGTGTTGAGAGGATAGAGGCTCTCGAAGTGAGATGAACAAAATGTAAAAGCACAGTCAATAAAGGGCACTTGCACACATCTGGGTTACAATTTAATTAAATTCAAGATCAAGACAAACCTCTCTTTTTCCTTTCCGGTCGATTCTCTTATCCTCACCGATTCGCATAACGGCAAAATTGCAAAAACAATTTTTTTTAACTTTTAATTTTTAACGTTATAAATATTAATTTTAAAAATACGTCGTTTCTATTAAATATAGAAACATTTAAGAGTTTAAATAACATTAAAGGTTTTTATTATGTATTTAATTGAATTAAATACATCAAATTTCAATAAATATTATAATCGTAGATCACAGATTATTAATTGTATTATGTCATATATAAATAATAATGTTTAATGCTTATACGTAAATAATTAGCGTGTCATAATTTGTGTCGTGATTCAATTACAAACGTGACGTTGCGTGTTATTGACTCGGGATGTCCAGTAATATATTATCAAACTCTCAATTTAAATAAATATTTTATATTTTGTGCAAAACAACAATAAGTTGATAACGTCGAAAAAATTTGATGTGATTAAGCTGTCAAAAAAATAACGTCGACCTATATATTTTCGGATTCACGCGATTAAATTTAATCGCCGTCGAATTCCTTTAAAAACAGGAAAACCTGTGCACAGGGTCTGATTTACGCGCAGTGTTTTCGTCGCATGTACTTCCTGCTCGCACGCGGATTATCCTGTACTTCCTGTACGGATCTTGCGGTCGCTCGAAGGCATGATCGTTTATCATCCAGTAGACCACTGTTTCCTTCACGATTCTCTTATAAATGCCGGCGTTCAGATGATCGACTATCCGAAAGATTTGCAGTACGTTGTCCGACAACGTCGCGAGCCTCACTTTCTTCCATACCGCTTTCCAGCGTACATACGTCATCTAATCGCCATTAGAGCAATTGTCGATTTAGTGCGCGCACTTGTTGACGGTCAACATGTCGGAAAGCAAGAAATCGGATATCCTCTACCTGTTCGATCGACCCGCGGAGCCGGTATACGTGCCCAAGGGAGAAAACAAAGTCGCTTTCCAAGTACCAGCTAACTATTTGGTGAGTAAATCTTGCTTGATATTTTTGTCACGTATCAATATTGAATCTCGTAATTTTAAGAATTACTCTGCAGTTTATATTACTATATATATTTGTCTATTAACTTGAAATCCTTCAAGTCGTGCAAGTTGTGCTTTAAATTGTCATTCTAAATTAAAATTTACAATACAATAAATTTTTACAAGATAAAAGAATTTTTTAAATTGCTTTCTCTTTATTTTAAATTAAAGAAATTTCGCAAAAAAGTGCAATATTAAATTTCAATATTTCTATGCAAAAATATGCAAACGTATGCAAAAGTCTATTTAAATGAAGAAAGAGATCTGAGTATTTCTCCGTAGTCCTGATTCTTTTGTGTATTGTGTATTGTGTTGGTGGACTTAAATTTCAATTTTTTTTGTAAAGCCTGAAAATCGACAACAAATGGCTCCAGAAGTATTCAATCGTTTCGCCGGGGCTACCGAGTTGAAAGTTCCGGTGAAACAGATCAGTCTACCAGACTTGAGCATTCCTCTCCAGCTTGGACGTCGAGAACCCTTCTCTCTTTTTATCCCTAAGCATCGAAAAATAGCCGCGCGACTCATCGACATCTTCTTGGGTTTGTTTCAATTTTATTCATAGTATTATGTTTTATCCGGTTATTTTTAATTAATCAATCAATTGAATCAAATTATTTTTGTTTGCAAGCTATATTAATGTAAATGTATATACCTTTGGGCATTAAATTTTATTTTATAAGAATATAATTCTGATTAAGATTTTCTCGGTACTTTTTAATATTAATTAGATTATTATACAACATATTGACATATATTGAAGTCTCGTTTGCAAACTCGATTAACTAAGTGTTTGCCCGTATTACAGGTATGCGAACCTATGATGACTTCCTTTCGGTGTCGGTTTACTGTCGCGACCGCGTTAATCCTGAGCTGTTCGTTTACGCGCTCTCGGTGGCGATTCTGCACCGTCCCGATACCAAGGATCTACCAATACCACCGCTGTCGGAAATTTTCCCGGACAAGTATATCGACAGCGGCGTATTTGCCCGAGCAAGGGAGGAAGCCAACGTTGCACCGGAAGGCTCCAGGGTACTTGCTCGCCGACGTATTAATTACCAACAAGCCCGTTACTCGATTATGCGGCTTAATTAACCAACTCGCTTATTCTTTGAGTATAAACCAAATGATTGAACGTAAATTCAGTAAACGTGGCGAAAAGTATTTTCTTATGTTATCCTTTTTATGCACATATATTCGAGAGAAATGTCGTGAGACAAGACGGTGGAAAGATTATAGATGAATATAAATCATCCGGAAAATTTGAATAGCTCACGTATAATTTACACCGTAATATATAGCTGATAAAACGTGTTTAGATGTACGACCGCAATTTTCAGAAATTTCCATACTTTAGATCGTGTTATTGAATTTGCCCAGTATTCCAACAATGTTCAGCTTTCACGCTGAAGTCTCTAAGCCGGAGAATTATAGTGTAAATTGTTGTAACGCGGCAAATTTGGAAAACAGTCATTTTAGCCGCTGACGAGAACTATTTTACATTAATATGCAATGCGAAAAATTTCATTACTTTGTCGCTTCATTTCCCACGTAATCCGCAGCTGCCTATTGAAATTCCGCGGGATTACACAGCATCGGATCTCGACGAAGAGCATCGCGTGGCTTACTGGCGGGAAGATATCGGGCTCAATCTTCATCACTGGCACTGGCATTTGGTCTATCCATTTGAGACCGACATCAGGATTGTTAACAAGGATCGGCGTGGCGAGCTATTCTACTATATGCATCATCAGATCCAAGCCAGGTAGGTACGCGCCAGTAAACGCTGCTAAGTCGACAAGATACCTTGTTCTACTGTTCTTGGAGATCACGTGGCTGTTACGGACGATCGGATCAAATTCTGATCCCGATCGTTATTATCGCGCGGAAATTCCTAATTCTACATAGCATTCCAACAATGTTCGACATTTACTAACGAATTCCGAAATGCATTTATGTGTAGAACAATGGTGCAAAGTTATTATGTGATATGCGCGAGAAATAAATGCATATTTAGATGCTTGTTGTACTTGCTAAAACAAGTAAACATGTGCAAATTACAGAGTACTAATTTTCGAAATTGATTATAAAAAATAAAAACATTTTTTAATTGAAAACTATTATCTTCTAAGGTGTAATTTCGAATACCGGTAAAACTTTTTTACTCTCCAGAGCGATTTTCTCCACCATTATTATAAAAGTTTTTATATCATCGATTTATATCGGATAACTGAACACATGGATATTACCTAAGGCACGACCGATGGGAATTTCCGAGGCCCCTGTGTTATTATTCGCGTTCCGCATGATCTCTCTTTTCGCAGATACAATATCGAACGTCTGTGCAACCGATTGGGTCGAGTGAAGCGCTTCCACAATTGGCGCGAGCCGATCCCGGAGGGTTACTTCCCCAAGCTGGACTCGTTGGTGGCGAGTCGCACTTGGCCCGCCCGTCCCGCCGGCGCCGTTCTCAAGGATATCAACCGTCCCGTCGATCAACTGAACTTTGACCTTCAGGACCTGGAGAGATGGCGCGATCGCATTTACGAGGCCATTCATACCGGCGCTTATATCAACCCCCGCGGTGAAAGGGTGCCTTTGACCGAGTTTGGTGGCGTAGATGTGCTTGGTAACATTATGGAGGCTAGCATCCTATCACCTAACCAGAATGTCTATGGGGATCTTCACAATCTTGGTCACGTTGCCATTTCTTACTGCCACGATCCCGATCATCGTTATTTGGTAATGCGATATGTGCTTCGTCATAATGCTACTATAATTGAAAAATATTAGATAAAATATAAATTTATGATAACTGATAAAAAATTATTAAGAGTTATTAAAATTAATTTTTACTAATTTTTTATTTTAATAATTTTTGTTTCTTAATGCCCAATAGATGTTCTTAAAAAAACTGTTGACGTTTCAACAATAAAACAATCATTACTTTTCTTATTTTTCTGCATCTGTAATATTTCCGGTGGAGAAAACTACGCAACTTCTCAGCACATTTATATTTTTCACGCGTAAAAAAAACTGACGTAAACAATCACGCTACATTAAAATGATAAATGAGACATTTTTTTCTTTTCACACCCTTGTAGGAAACTTTCAGCATCATGGGTGAACCGGCCACCGCTATGAGAGATCCCATCTTCTACAGATACCACGCTTTCGTCGACGATGTGTTCCTGGAGCACAAGAATACACTTCCCGAGTACACCCTACAGCAGGTGGGTGTGCACAGCTGTCTCGCTTCCGCGATATATCAACGGTTCACCCTAGCAGTATATAATGCCGCTAAGTACATGTGCCATGCGGCCCCGAATTACGCGAAGCCACCCGACGATAAAAACGCCAACGGTTAAACCATTTAATCCGACGAGATCGTCGGACGCGTCGGAATTTATCAATCTTTTTGCACGCGGTTTCATTAAATACTAACACACTAAATGGTGCCTTAATTTTCTATGTGAATAATATGCAAGGTATTTTTTCATTCCACCGTGTCTATTTTTGTCTTTTTAAAAACTTTGATTGTTTTAATAAAGATTTTATTAACTTAATTTAATCGATATTGCTAATGTAATCTTTTAAATTTAAACTCTAAATAGCTTTATAATTGAAATACGGCTTAAATATTTTGGATTAAAACCCAGTTGAAATTAATTGAGAGTCAGAGAGTTTTACTACCTCTTTACATTCTTAAATCTTTACGTGCTAAATTACCTTCATTTACAGTATAACGCGTCTCTTAATTAAGCTTTTGTTTAAATACCCGAGAAAAGGCCGATTCTAAATTCATTGTGGAATCTCGGATTGAAAGGCTGTGAAAGGAAACAGTGCTTTTCTTCAGTAAGACTCTTTACACACAATTTAATTGCTTTCTTTTGCTCGCTCGCGGGACTTTAGTTAAACTTCCCCAATGTGGAAATCACGGACGCAAGAGTGCAGACACCGAATCAATCGCCGAATCTGATCTCGACTTTCTGGACCAAGAGCGACGTCGATCTGTCTCGTGGCTTGGATTTCACGCCGCGTGGCCCCGTTCTCGCCAGATTCACTCATCTGAATCACGCTGAGTTTACATACAGAATCGTCGCCAACAATCGCAATAACGCGGCACGCCGAGGAACCGTTCGTATATTCATGGCGCCTAGACAGGACGAACGCGGATTGCCTTATGTATTTAGAGACCAGAAGGAGCTCATGATTGAAATGGACAAGTTCACTGTATTGTGTGAGTAACATTATAACTAATTTTGTTACTATTATTTCTAATTTCTAACTCAACGTAGTGCTAACATATTAAATAAAATTTTTTTTTCTTATATTATTAATAACAATTATAACATTGTAGATTTTAGGATTATTTTTTTACCGGTCAAAAAGTAAAAATGTGATTTCTGTTATTAATTTTGTTTCACACAGAATTCTCAATATATGTAATTTATAAGTATATTTTGCTATTTTAAAAGTACGTCCACTCGATTAAGCGCCTTAATACTATTTGCACCGTATTTCACGAAATACATTTCGCTTGCTTATCTTTAGTGAAACCGGGACAGAACACTATCGAACGTAGATCAACGGAGTCCTCAGTAACTATACCGTTCGAGAGAACGTTCCGCAATCTCGAAGAGAACAGACCAATCGGCGGCGATAGTCTCGACCAGTTCAACTTCTGCGGGTGCGGCTGGCCGCAGCACATGCTGGTACCTAAGGGGAAGGAGGAAGGATTCCCGATGGACCTCTTCATCATGATATCCGATTACACCGGTGACGCGGTGAGTACTTTTTATACTTATCGGGCTCTCGCGGCGCTTAAGAGCTTACGGTGTGTCAGGTGATGGAAACCCTCTGCCCTTCCTCTTTCTCTCTTTTTTCCCCTTCCTTTTCTCCTTTTTTTTTTAACGGAACGGCGACGTTCCGGTACACGGGAAGGCGTTCGCGCTACTTCACTTCCGGAGCAGAAAAAAAAAAAAAAAAAAAAAACCAAAAAGAGGGGAAAAAAGACAACACGCTAAAGGAATTGCTTTGCCATCACGCGGTGACGCGTATAGGTGGAGCAGGATGAATCGCTTGGATGCAAGGACGCGGCGAGCTACTGCGGCCTGCGGGACCGCAAGTATCCGGACGCGCGACCGATGGGCTATCCATTCGATCGTCGAGCCCGCACCGGCGTTGAGACCCTGGCCCAATTTCTGACCGGTAACATGGCAGTTGCGCAGATCACAATTCGTCACACGGACACGGTGCAGCCGCAAACGCGATCCGGAAGCATGAGCAACACCCTTACCTTCGCCTGAATCTGATGACTGACCCGATCATAACGCTGGGCCGTTCGCGCATTTCCGCGGAGGAGAATTTCAGCCAGTCCCGCACCGCATGCTCACGATCCTTGCAATATCCGTTGGAGAATCGCGCGGAGGGTGCGACACGGTCCGATCAAGTCTATATCCTTGGATGACGAACGCCGTAATAGCTGGCGGCGGGGCGGGAGACGGGCAAAAATCAGAATTGGGCTATTTCTATATTTCAATGACGAAAGATTATCCGAGAGACTTTTCCGTTGCGCAGGAATGCACAATTTTATACGAGTAATTGCTAAAACTCCCATGTGAAATTACTATCGATTCTCGCTGTTCCGTACACTTTACTCCATATTTTTAATCATTTTACAGATTTCTTTAACATTTACCTATGTTTCTTTTAAGGATATTTTAGTAACCACTTATATAAATATGAGTTAATTGGTAGTACTTAAGTATGCTTTAATTTAATTTTGTGAATTGTTTATTGTAAATTTGTAAATCACGTTGAAGTTTTTCTTGGAGAATTTTATAGAGATTTCTATATTTACGATTTCGCAATTCGCGTGAGTAATAAGTACCACTTAACAAATGTATTTTTGCGTAAAAACAAGGACAAAGACGTGTCTTGAACGCCCAAGCGAAGCTTTTCTCGTCTCCTTTCTCTCGTTTCACCCGCATTACGGGAACTAGATTGTAGGAAGCAGCAAATGTAAAAAAGCAAAAAAAAATAAAAATAAAGTCAGACTATGCAAATTAGATGCGCGCTTCTTTTTAACCCTTTTATCGTATTACCGGTGTTGAAAACGGGCGACGATGTCTCGAGTATACGGACGCGGCGAACAGTGTAAATGATTTAATTAAATACTTCAAGTTCTGTCGTAATTAAGGTTTTCATCAATATCGTGATTAATTTTTACTAACGCGGCAGATGTGCGTGTGTGTTTGTATTCTCGCGTGTATGTGTGTATGTCTTTGCATAAAATAAATTCAAAATATTTAATTTAAAATAATTTTATTACATTTTTTTCACGTTTGTCTCATTAACGAAAATTTATTATAGCAATGCTAGCGAAAGAGTTGGAAATAACATCGCGTCATCTAGTTTCTAATTAACATAGTTTAGTAAAATTACTCAGCAGCTCTATCAACCGGCGCAGCCAACGCTCTCATACATATCCAAAATGTTGCGCGCTTTTCACGCGGGTCCTGTTCTCTCCCCCAAATGCATTTATCACGCGTTTGTTTCTGCTAGTTCACAGCTAGACGGACGTGGATTTATTCCCGCGAGGGGTAGAAGTAGGAACGGTCGGACGAAGATAGATACACGCTTACGACCGTCGCTTAAGCGTCGTCCCTATCCCTAATATCACTCGCGCGCTTATTCAAGGATTCCGTTTCACACGAGCATACATACGAACCGTTGGATATACCGACTCTGCCTGCAGGCAGCAATCGAAGGACCGGAATTATTTGTTACCGCGCTAAGACGTGATTAACTGTGACAACATTGCGCGTTGCATTTCAAGTGACGTACAGTGACGATAATGCACGTTTCGTGTATGTTGATTTGTTCAGAGATTTAATTTAATGGCGTTGTAAAAAAAGCTATTACTTGTGAGAAATGTAGTAAATTGTACGTTAAGATTTTTTAATTTTATGATTTTCAGGATTTTTATAATCTTGAACCACCGTAAAATTTAAATGTTTCTTTTTATTGCATATATAATTTAATGCTACAACGCGCTTCACTCGTGTTTTTTGTTCAGTAAGTGAGAAGACATAATTTTCAGCTCTTTGTCACCTGCTGAATGTAATTTAAAGGACACTATTATGGTTTTGTTCAAATGTTATTTTTGAACTTTCCGGTGTGATGTATGCGCAAACGTTCAAAGATGAAAGAGGAAGTTAGAGGAAATGGGCAACAGTGACGGTTGCGGTAATGAAGTCGTTTTTGAACTGAAGAGATGGAACAGCGGAAGCGGAAATTGCAGACATTTTAACTTTTGAAAATAAAATTAAAGCACATTTGATAAACATTAAATACTAAGTTAGTGTAAAAATAAAAAAAAATGTTTCTTTTTAAAAAATGAAGATAGAAACCATTTCATCCAGAGTTAAATTAATAACTTTTTTCTAGCGGTTTTTTACTTTTTCTTTGTACAGATAATACATTGAGTGTGTAATGTTTTGTGAATATATACGAATAAGTATTCACAGTAGCGAATAAAGAAAACAAAATAGTTTTGAATAAATATGCTGGAAGAGAACAATTTTTCACTATTACGTCACTTGTTCTTGAAACCAGATGTATCAGATAGAAATGGTCGAAACGAAACTCATCAGAGGGACTCTGCAAGTAAACAAATGTCCGGTGCACTTGGACATGCATTTGCATTTCGTAACAACTTCCTCTTTACCTTTGTAAGTTACGATGGAACCATTTACTACAGTTTGCAGCGATTTGCCAAAGTGAATTTAGGGACGGAACATACAATTCAATATCTAGTCATTCACCCGTTAATTTTGGGGAGCATACATATAAATACATATGTACGTCTATATGACGCACTGATGCTGGGTACGTAATGAAGGAATCGTTAAGATAAATAATCTTCTTGGTTAAAAGTGTAGTTCCTTATTGCGAACGCCCATTTTCCTTATTCAAGGAGATTCCGCGAGACGAGATGTTACGTTTATGACGTATATAAAACTAGAGTACGAGCGTCTATGAAACGGCTATGAACGTAGTCATATCGTGTACACGTCTCATTTCGTAAAGGAAGGGCAGGTTTCGTCCTTTAACTTAAAACGTAAAGCCAATTAATTTGTATTAATTATACAGCAACTACATATCGCTGCACTAGATTTTGTTCATAAAATGCCATTATTAAATCTTTAGAAATACTAATTTACGAAATTGTTAATTTAAAAAAAAAATAATTTTTGTCATTTTCGGGAGAAATAATAACGAGGCCGTTATCTCGTGATGACTATTTTTCATTCCTTGAAAAAAGAAAAATAATTATCTATTTCACTTAAATTACTGCTAAGGTTCAGATTTAATTTTTTTCTTTGTGTTTTGGCCAACTAATTTTCTGATATCGATTACTACGCGCTGTGACTCTAGAGGGAGACAGAAAGGACCGGTGAAGGTGATCGCGTACGTCTCGTTACTCTGGCGAACATCAGACTGCTTCCTTCCCCGTCACGAACGCACCTTAATTCGGAGCAATTAGTGCCGCATGCTGTGTGTGCATACAATTTGTAGCCGCGTGTACGCTAATGGTGAGATAATCGGCCATTAAGCCTTATCATACTCGAGGGATTACTACCGCAAATAATGGTATTTTAATGCTAGTGTTACTTGTTTAACAAAATAATATCATAGACTATTTAGTTTGTTGCGCAGATAATAATTATTAATGCCATATGTCCCGAGCTTCCGCATACATTACATGCTCAATTGTCGTTTACGGATACAATTAACATTACTATTCATTTAACAGAAAAATTCTCATTTGCGCACCGCACTTGATTGGATTCATAATTTTGTTTATCCTTGTACATATTTATTTAAATTTTTAAACTTTTCGATTACTAAAATTATATTTATTTTTTAATTATTAATTAAAATATATAGTAATAAAAAATTGCGACTCTAATCATTATAATACGGCAAAATATAATCTAATTTTGTTATTTAATTTTATTTGCTAATTTTTATTTCAGAGTTGATTTGAAATATAATTACTTATTTTTAATATATATATTCGTTTGTTGGAACCAACCGCGTTTTTCCATAACCTAATTAATAGCGTCGTAGTCGCGCAGCGCTGTTTGCCCGTAACGCTCGCATGCACGCACGTACACGCAAACCACCTTTCAGGTACACGCGCGCGGCATGTGCGAGCTTATAGACGAGTGCTTGTTAAGTTTGACGATGCCGGAGGAGAGTCGACGCGCGCAAGCAACGGAAACCAGCCTAGTGTACCTATTATCAAACTCGAACTTTACTGCGTTTGCAAAAGTCACGTCAAGTGCGTCAGACACCCGCGGCGCGGTAATAATTATTCCGCAATATTTCCGTACGCTCACAGCAATGTATATTAGCCGGGATATAACGGAGAAATTATACATTTATATGAATTTATACATTACGAAGTTTCATTTCCATTACCGCGGAACGTTGTGCCTATCTATCTGTTCGAATATATTTAATGTCTTGAATAAGATTGCTGTACTCAATAAGGCCTTGATACGGCGTCCTAATAGGCTTCAGCCATTATCTTTCGCGATCTCGCTGCTTTTGGGAATACAAATTTCCCAGCAGCATTAGACGGGATAAAGGATGATGCGCGCTCGCATCTCGATACATTTGTTACGGAGGAAAGAATGGGAGATAGCTTTTTTATAATGGGAGATAGTTTTGCTTATGGAAAATGGACGTGGGAAGAATGAGAATGACAGAGATCGTCTTAAATGTTCAAAGAGAATCATAGTCTTATTTACGGAAAGCTCATTAAAATCCGTAATTACACTCTGCAGACTCTCAAAGAATTTCTAAACAGGATTATCACCCCGTTAATCATACGCTGCACATAGCTAACTGGATGGAGTAATGACATGCAACGCGATAGTTTGGAGTTTGTATACTTTCCGCTCTCTGCAGCATCAGCTACGCTTAGGCTCCCCTCGTAGGTGAACCGAGTAATTCCTGTACACTCTATCTACGCACGAAACCTAGCGAATAATATTTGTAGAACCAAATGCACACATGCACATAATTATATCCGCTGTAATTAAACGTTACAATATTTTGATGCAATTAGATTACTTTAACAAACAACAGATTTTAATTATATTTTATTCAACCATACGATGAAAATTAAATTAAGATTATAATGAAATACAAATATGACACGCCTTTCTTTCTATTGTACCTACCAAATAATTTGCATCGCGTAATAAACAGCTTCACGAATCTCGATTGCAAAATATAATTATTTTCCGTGTTTTTACATGGGCTCTTTCAACGCGTATCCTATTATTTCCGCGCCCGTCGCCTCGGAGAGTTGATATTTTACGCAAGCCGTTTACGCTCTTTCTCTGTTCGTTACAAGTAATAATTATATCCCCGTTCGAGCTTGACGACTCGATTCCGATCTCATTCGGTCGAAAGCGAATAGTCACGTTGGCGCGTTAATCGTTAAAGTTAAACTCTGTTAGGTATCCGCATAGTTTCCAGACGCCAATATAACTTGAAGATTTATCACCGAGCACACGTGCAACGACGGCGTTAATTATTCCGCTTTTATTGAATACCGCAGCTTTTTTATGGCAACGAGACGGAAACCCATCGTCCCCAGCCGAACTTTTTATCCGGTGATCATATCTCTTCGGCCATTCGTTGCCTTCTTCTGACCCCCCTCCTCCCCTTGTCGGATACGGCGGTTAGCATTCACATATATTACGCGGCGATGTCAAAGTATTATCCCGGCTGACCCACACGGCCGCTTTCTCCTTAACTTATCGTGAAAAATTCGTTCTCTACAAGTTTACGGTAAAATCCTTACATTTTGTCATTTATTTGTAGTTGAGATGTTTAAAAAGTATGAGAGTAAAAACTCCATACACTTTCAATTTCTTAATTTTCCACATTGAATTTTTTATATTAATTAATAAAATTCCTAATTAAAGCAGAGAGTACATGATGAAGCGTCTGTTAAAACAGAGTTCGCTTCTTCAAACTTAATTCATCGTTCTTTCCTTCCATTAAATTTTCACTAAGAATGGAATTTGATTTGAAAATTTTCGAAGAGAAGGTCGCTATCGATACATCTTTTATACATAATTTAACTTCCTACCTATTCCACGACCCTTGGCCAAGGTCATGTATTTTCAGCACATCAATATATATACAATATATATATCGTTCCTGTGTCGCTAGTACATAGGATGTTGTATTGAAATGTTTATCATAATAAATGGTTTTAAATCTTGTTTGCAAGAAATATTTTCTTCGAGGAACAACGAGGCGATATAAATAAGAAACAAATTTATCGACCCAACAGGTATATACCGTTACAATGCATAATGTAAAATCGCTTACTCTTTTTCTCGATCATAAATATTAATAGTTAAATTTAGAACAGCAGTTGTTTTAATGCAAAAAAGGTTGGCGCGAATCTTTTAGATAAAAATGACTGAAAATGAATCTTTTCAAATTCTTCTCAGAGTACATATATTCGATCATACTTTCCTGAAATTTTCGATTGATCTTTTACACCATTTCTTGTGTAAAAGAAAAGTAACAATATATCGATCAATGTCTTCCAATTTCCTATCACATTTGACGCCGGATGAAACGACGTAAACGCTTCGCAAGGCGTAAAATGGCAAATGACAAGAATCAAAAGCAAATCTGTTCTCCACCTTCCTCTCAGGGAACCAAGGCTTTTTGTTGCCGACCATCATTTTATAAGCCATAAAATCTGACAACGATGACGTGTTCCCGCGCCTCCGCGAGGCCGTAACTGAAAGGATAGGGAAATACTGGGGAATCGGTCCACCGTGGCTATCGATCGTTCCGGCACAGACTGCTGCACCTCCTCGGTCCTTCTTCGTCACTCGCACCGGCCGACCCTGACTGTCGTCGGCTCCTCTCGGAGATAAATCGAGTTTACCGCCAGGTACCGCGCTCGGGACAAAGTTATTATAGTTTCGATTCGATTACGTCGCAACTGCAACGACAGTTACGGGGGAAAACCGAGCACCTCGAATCCCACCGCTTCTGCCCTTTCATACCCTTTTACCGGCCACGATGATCTTTGCCCTAGATCGACTAGATCGTCCTGCCTTCTGGGAGACTTCCCGCACGGGACAAAGTGGGCAAGCAATATATATGAAGTTGGAGTATGTAGATGGAACCGTGTTTATGATACTTCGGTGAGATCGAAGTGTCGATGCTTTATCTAGCTACTTCATCATTCACACCAGATAGATATCAATATTTAGATGATAATGGAAAATTAGAAAAATTAAGAAAGTCAGAAAGTCTCAGAATAGAAGCGATTTCTTTTGGGAGATAATTTTAAGAATATTTTTCTTTCTTTTTGTGCAATATGTGTATTAATTATTTAGAAAATAAGAGACTTCAAATAAATGATATAAATATTTGGTTAGAAATAAATTAAAAGTGATTAGAGAGGATCTCGTATTACACATCAATGTTCTACCTTAGCCCGTAATTTAGTCGATTCATATAACCGCACGAATATTAGTTTGGTATCCGAGTTTGTTCGGATAATGAAGCTGGATATAACCGGAGATGCTTAATTTAATAGGATATGGTTACTTTTGCTTATTCGGAATTCGAATACAACAAAATATTTACAATTTATTTTCTTTTCTAATTGATGTAAATAATTATGACATTCAACACGATTGTGCAAAAGTATTTTGATCATAATTATTCATAAACTGGTGAAAGAAATAATATAATTTTTTTCTTTCAACGGTGGTGACAAAATTTGAATGAACGTTATATCCTTCCCGGTAAACGAGAATTAATTACTGGAGAATTTAATTTTCTGCTGCGGCGTAAAGGCGTGAAATCCCGTATTTAATCACGGCAGTCGGGTGTTAATAACGTGATATGTTATAGTTGCGTTTTGTTGTAGCAGCTATTGTAGCGAACGCGGACACTTATTGAAGCCCGACGTTGTTGCCAATCGCCGTTCTCTGCAGCTTCTTCTCCCTTTTATCGTCCGTAGCGTTGCTTTTTTTTTCTGTCCGGTCCATCGTCTGCAGGATGAGCTGACACATATCAAAATGTGGGAAAAAAGGGCCAAGCCAGCGAATATTGCTGCGTACGTGTCGGGAAATCGTTTACTCCGTCGTTCTTCGGTGAGAAAAAAAGAGAAAAAATACAGAGTATATTGTTCACACATCTGATCATTTTTATCCACTACACGTCCTCGTAATATACTTTGTCTGTATTGTTATTCGTAAGCGTGAATTATGTCTTCTCAATTGAAATGCCAAGTTGTCAAGAGTGATAGTTGTTACAAAATAGAGACGTAAAGTGTCTCTGAACAGTCTTTGAATTCTATGGAATGGTAAGCAAAAAGTCATAGTAATTTAGACTTTACAAGTGTACAAAAGTAACAAAATTTCATCTCTTCCTTCCCTGTTTGATCTTTTTCTTTTCCGAAGAAGTTTTCTATAAACTAGAAGTTCATTTCCGTACTTGAAGTCTTCGGTACGAAGAGAAAATCATCTTTAGATTCGTCGAAAATAATTATCGTTTATAATTATAAAAAAAATGAAACACTTTGTATGTATAATTATAATTAAGAGGAAAAGCTAATATTATCAGCACACCTCACGCGTGCAATGAACTTTGTAATATTAACAGTGCAACGAGCAAAACGAGTCGATGGAAAATCCCGTTCGACGAAGTAGATATCAGCCGAGCAATTGAAATATCGCTGCAACGTGTCGGGATGGTTCAGCGCGCGACATTAATTCGCGCGATATTTCGTAATCCCGATTGAAACTTTTCCCACATGTAGCCACCGCCATCAGACAGTGGCCGTCCATTTCTCCATAATATCGCTTTCGTAATCGGTCCATTGCGTAACATGGTTAGTCCGATGGCCATCCAGTGTGAGCCGTGAGCGTTACATTTCGTAGATATACGCTTTTACGAATAATGGAAAAACTTTGGCGGCGGGAACGACGATGAAGAGGCGAATATCGCGCGTTTCTCATTCTTCTCGGTCAGCGACGATAGACACGGCGAATGTGCGCATCGCCAGTAATGTTAGAGTTTGTGCATTCCTCGGTGGCGTTGACGGAGCGGCATAGTCCCCGCTGTTGGTCTAGTTTACCACTCACAATGGAAAAGACAAGAGTGTCGCGTAAAAGCGCGCGAAGTCGAAGTGACCCGCCTCCTTCCTACATCGGAAACCACTAAGAGCAGATGGAAGTTTAGCCGTTTCGCTCCTGTATTTTTAACTTGGAATATTTCTTCTCGATAGTTTGTATTGGTTCGAGAAGATTGAAGAAAATAAATGGGTGAAAAAGGTACAGAAAATGCGCGGCAGAAGTCTATAAATTTAATTGTTATTTAATATATAATTAATTATTATTGATATATAATTTAATTGTTATTTGATATATCATGTAATTATGTAGCCATTATATTATGAATTGAAAACGGAACAAGTATCTTTCTTTTGTAACTTCTAAAATCGGCGAAATGAGATAATCCTGATTTTGTGGTTTATTACTCACAAGTCGCTATTCAAGAGTCGCGTTTGTATCCGGGGCGAAGGAGGGAGGTAAATTTGCACCTTTAGAAACGAAATTCACCGGTATTTGAAATTCTAAATATGAACTGGTGCGGCTTACGTCGACCGAAACTGCAACCCGGCCGATCGATTGCATGCATTCCATTTGAGTTCCCTCTTGTAACTGTTGATCGCAGCACTTTATCGTCTATTAGTTTCGCCCGGCCGAATCGCTCCTCCACCGAGGGCGATGCATACAATTCGGTGCATTTTACGCCATTTCGGTCCTAAGTACACGTCATTGCGTGACCGCAGGTGTTGAACCGCAAAACCTTCCGTAACCGCAGTTAATCTTGCGAAGAGTCGAGAAACAACCTTCTTGCGCCTTTTCCATGGTATAATAGAAAGATGAGATTGCTTTATTGAATTGCAGAAATCTTTTTCTCTTTGGCCAAATTATAATTTTGCGTCCCGCGGTATGTACGGATGCACTCCGCATGCATATATATTGTTGCCATTTCAGCCATTTCAATCAATATTTACTCGTGCCATCCCCGTCCGTACGCGACTTCCGCTTTCGCAATACGCATTCACTTAAGATATGAATACTGTTCAGAAGTAATGAGAAAGACTTTCATACACTTCTTCGCAAGTTATCTACATCTCTTCCCCTTTTCTCGGTCGAGATCTATTTCGTCGACTCTTCATCGTGCTATCCATAATTCTGCATTTGCCATAAAAGCTTGACGCTTGTCATCAAAAAGTCAGCATAAATATAAGTTTTATGTTACTAATAATTTTATATTACAATCTAATAATAAATGTGAGAAAAAATCGTTTTTTAAATTAGATGCAGATTTTAAATTTTATATTTTTTCAAGTTTTTCGAGTTCGCATTCTGTTAGCTTCCAGTTAAGGTTTCATATTCTTTAATTTAAGTTCATAGATCTGATTAAAATTCACACTTTATCGCCCATATTATATTGTACAGATAAGATTTGTGGTTGCGGTAGTAAGATGAAGTACGACCCTATCCAAAAATGTGATTCTATCCCGCGGTTACCCGAAAGGCACGAGATGATAGCGATTTTCCGCTCTGAACCGAGTGTTGCAAATCAATCTCGTGCATCCGACGTGGTTTCCGTCGTAGCGATCATTTTTATGCCCGCTTGCCTAACGTGAGAGAGGGTTGCGATGACGGGTAGTGAACGGTAGAGTACTAGTCCTTCGAAGATGCTTGAGCGGCAACGGCGCGGTGGAGAGTACATTTTTCCGCGGTGGAGGAAATTTGAAAGTCAAATCGCTGGAAGAGGAAGATCGTCGAGCTGCTCTAACAAAAATCGACTCGAGCTCCTTCCGGCATCCAGCGTGTTCGCGCATTCATTTACTCGCACTAAGAGCGCTACCTCGCTTTATTTCCATCCCTCTATTCATTCTATTTACTATATTTGAGTAATCATATAATTGAAGAATAGATCGTTTTGTTGACCGGAGCACAGAAGAAATAGTGGCATTTTAATTAGATACTTATTCGACTCAAGTAATTAATAATAATAACTCAGTAATTAATAATAATAAAATAATGTGTGTCTAAAATTAATTGTTGATGTTTGTAATAAAAAATAAATGTTATTTAATAAATTAAATTTTTGAAATCCAAACGAATAAAATCTTAATCTTCACTCAATCTTAGATGGATTTTAATTCAACAGAATTTAAAGTTTTTTCAACTACAAATCCATTTATAATGCTTTATTTAGAAAAGATAAATCGCCAAACAATTCCACTATTAATGATTGAACCATTAAAAGCGGAATAATCTAGATCGAGGATCAGGTAAAAACGTCGCATAGCGTGCATCTAAATGATGGACGGACTGATCTGTTGTGTTGTCCGTGCAAATAGAAACTGTTAGCATTTCGACGTTGACATCGGCTAACCGCGCTGCACTTTGAGCCAGTTGCCGTACCGCTTAAGTATTGACGCTTTGGACGAGATGCTCGGAATGCTCAACAATCGAAGGCAAACTTGTTAGGTCGCATAGCCCCATTGTTTACCGTACAATTCATTTTAATGTTTATTTAGCAACGGGAGCTAAATGGAAACTGAACCACGCCATAATTCAATCGTTGAGATTTCCCATTTCTTATCAAATGACAATGTATCGCGCGAACGCGACGCGGCGCAAATACGATGTGAGAATAGCGGGGACGAAAGCCACGGACTGGAAAGTGGCTGCCGGATAAAATCAATCTCCAGCTGCCGTCGCGGGGCTTATCTCGATAAGAAGCACGGCAAATCGCATTGCTTCCCGCATAGTTATTGGCCGCTTGTATTTATGGGATTTATATGTGACGTTTGCGCGCTTATATATATATTATTCCTGCAGAATAAAGGCGAATTATTTTCTCCGAGATAAAGTTTTCGAAACGACTGTACGTCATCAATATAAAATGTGAAGTCTAATTTAAGTGATTTATAAACTGTCCTTTTAATTGACATTTTTCGTGACAGAAATAGGAACCATTAATATAAAGTTATTCATTTCCATCGTGGACGGTATGCGGAAAAGATCATAAATACGCTTGCGGTTTTAATGAAATATCTATGATTCATTTTAAAGTAAAGACCGGATATTTTTTAAGTGGTCAATAATTGGACGATTTACTTATGCCTCGCTACGGTTTACCCTATTACCATTTTATCGAAGCAGTAACTGATTAGCCTCAGAAGTACTTTAGCCATTCCGCCTTACTGGCAGTCTTCGCTTATTGGGGTAATAGGATCAACGCTTAAGTAGTTTAGAGCGAAGATAAGTTTGGCAACTGGAATCGCGAAATGGCATTTGCATAAATAACTTGGGAAATTTGCGTGAATTTTTCTTGGCGCGATACGCACTTCTGCCACGACACGTGCGTTTTCAGATAAAAATTTAAGAAAAAAAAACTGACAAAGTCTGATAAATTTAAAACGTTTTCTATAACTGTGTGCAAGTACCTTGATGCTATTTCAAAGATATTAATTATTAAATTACTTACTCCACATTAACTACACAAGTTTCTGAATGTGCGCGCTTCGTTGAAATGGATTTATAGCATCATGCAGCGAAGCGCGAAGTGGAAGTTCGATCAAGGCGAATCTTATTACAATAATTAAAAGACTGCTCTAGAGGGGAAGAGAAGGGGGGCAAGAGAGACAATCCTACATTTACAGGCAGCAATTAAACTCGCTCCGAATCAGGGAGCCGAAAGGATAGAAACGGTAAAACATTCCGCGCTCGTGATTTGCATTTATACAGGTTGCCCGCGCGGTGTCTCGCTCTACCCGAGGATGATAAATTTATCGTCACGGGCACCCGAACGAGCACGCGAGATTAAACCCGACGTATACGTCGTCGTCGTCGTTCTTCTTGGCCCACCCTACTTTTTTTCGGCCGTTCGATGAGACGGAGCGCGGAAACTTTTCATAGATGAATTTTCCTGCTCGCCCACGACGACGAATTGCGATGATATATTCTCGCCCGCTTTCAAAGGGAAAAAGATCATTAATTCCTTCGTCAGTTACACGATTCGCGGTGAACTTAAATCGCGTCGAGTGCCGGAACTCTCGCAAGAATTTCCGGGATCCTCGCAGGCATTCGTCGCGCTGAATTTTGATAAGAGCCGTCGATCGTCTCTGAACGCGTGGCATTCGTCCGGATTGAATTACAATATTTCAAAGCACACATTTCCAAATATCTATCAAAAAGTGAAAGAACAAGAAAAGATAATACTACTTTTAAAGAATAATTTCTGAAATTGAAAAAGTTAAACTTATAACGTGAAGAATGTTTGGTCTCGAGTACCGAATATGATGCAATTTCTCATCTCTAGAAGTTCCCGATAATTTCTCATCACAAGTCAATACGAAGTATATACTTCGAGAGCGTATCTATTCTACGGAAATTTTAAACTCCCTCTTAGCAATTGACTCTTACCAATTGACCAAGTGAGTTAAACTGCAATGTACAAGATGTTTCCCCGAGAGATAATTTAGAAAGAACGAGAATTTCTGCAATAATAACTTTTTTAATTTACTGCTTAATTCTGCTTGTTAATTCTCGCTGTAAATTAATTATAGACCAAGTTCGTCGCGCGCATAATCAATTGTTGTCACCTCTAATTACCGAACACCTTATATATTCTTGCGAACTTAGTTCGAGGTGTTGAAGTACTAGTTCTCTCATTAAAGAAGTTATCATGCAGTTCACAAAAGCGGTGGTAAGTTTAAATCGCGCGAAGAGCAGGATACGTTTCTGGAATCTCGAATCATACTTCGTATTGACTTACGCCGAGAAATTGTTCGGAAACTTTTGAGATTTAGCGACTGCGATTTGCCAACTAGAATAAGAGGTGTGACGAAGATTTCAAAATGATTGAAGATCGATACTCAGTGTTCAATTATGTCGCATCAAAGCTTTTTATGTCAATCAACTCGTTTCAAGTTTAATGAACCAGAAACGAGCGAAACGTTCAATTAACAGTAACAATTACGTGTAAATTTGAACGGTGCCACTGATGGTGCACACGCTTGTTTGCATACTAGAGGGTGTGTATTCGAAATATAAACAATTAAAACCGCGCCAAAACGCCCGTATTGCTTTCATTGCGTTCCATCAAAAAATCAGATCGTTTTATTCAATAGATTCACGCAGTGAATCAATGGAGGAAGGACTTTATACCGAGCGATGCAATTTTCAGTTTCAATTTAATACTTTTCGCGGTGCGTGTAACGCGCACACGTAACATTTGTTATTGCGCACTACCATAAATTTGTGCGACGTGCAATTTGTTTTAATATTTCGAGTACGTTTTTGTAAAGTATTAAAAATGCTTTGCAAATATAAAGCATGTCATCTTTTTTTCAATGTTTCCGTAATTTTCAAAACATTTAAAGCAGTGAAATAATATACACGGTCAAATAATAACGTATGAAATAATGTAAGAGTTGTAAAATCAATCTTTTAAACGCGTAATATCAAGTCTCCAAATTTTTAATATCGTTTTTTAACCTCAGCAATCAGCTCGCTGTTCCAATTAAAAGAAAAAAAACTGTTTCTCCTACAATTATAAAATATTTTTCATGTTAAAATATTTTATATATTAATTATTATTTCAAAGAATCGTAATTTAATATAAAATTTTTCGACGGAACAGAGAGCGCCAAGAAGAAAGAAATGATTTAAAACAGCGCTCTGTGTTATATAACCATGTTATGGAATAAAAATTTAATGTCCCTCGCATTTTTATATTTCGTGACATATTGATTCGACGATGGATTCGTTCCAATTTTATCTCCGCCGTATTGTAGGCACAACGTGTACATACATTTTACCGGCAGTGCCTTCGAGGGCATCGAAGCGGGTCGAATCCAAAAGTGGAGAACATATACGCCCGGTCGCGGGAGAAAGGGTGTCGGATGAATCGGGCGACGGAGACGCATGTATAGGTGGACGGTAAAAATGCTGGAATTTACGGAGGTATATCCACCTTTCTTTTCGTTCGTACCCGGTCCGCTGCGCGTATTGTCGGTTTCTACCAGCCAGCCCTCCTGCGAATGTCCCACGAGAATCTCTCCATTCTGCGCGAACCGTGATTCGCGAATCTACCAATTTATCTGCTGTACCTGGTCAGCGACCAACCAACCACTCGAATGTGACGCGAAAAATTCGCTTAGCTCTCATACCCAACAATATCGTGGGAAAAAAAATACAATGATTGGCTGTCATATAGTTATTCGTGATATATTTTTACGTTTACAGTTGCCTGCTCATATTTCTCATTTTTCTACAGTTTATAGCTTTGATTATTTATACTGAAAAAAAATGCATAATATTGGTGTATATATTAAAAATGATATTTTTCCGCATGAAGAATTATGCATCGCGCGTAAATAAAGATATGTTTTTATCTTCTAGGAAAGATAAACATCGTGCTTCTACAAACATACCAATTTATCTATCCCAGCCGCTCGTTTAACGACCGAAAAACGACTAGGAATCCAGAACATTTATTGGTTTGCGCGCAGAAAGGGGATGGCTGTTTAATGAGGTTTGCAGGGTCTCGAAGGTCATTCCTCCTACGAATTCCGCATCGAAATGTTCTCACAATCAGTCAGAAATTAATATTCGAATTCATAAATTTAATTCAACTTTTAATGCATTGCTCTTTATTCGTCCGGTTTGGACGAGTGCCAAGTGTGATATTGTATCGCGAGTTAGTAGACGGCCGATGTATATGATATTAAATTTTTAGCGAGCAGGAAATAGACCGTAAATAGAAAATCGGGAACACCTCTACACGATGCATTATACGTCCTAGGCTAATTAATATAATAACGCACGCGTCGCATTCCCGCAATGTACGTAATAATTCGATGATAACTTAATACGAGTATATTAATTGTGCAACCTACCGTAACGTAAAATTTAAGCGTAAAATTCGAGCGAACGAATTTGGAGCAATTGATATTATATTCCCGGTCCGGTCGAGGGACGATATATGAGATATTAGATTTCATCTTAACAGGAGATAGATAGAGGTTTAAACGAGAAGTCAACGGCACAACGCGCGGTCTGAATTAATTTGTGCAATAATTAAGTCATTGTGGTACATATAATTCTCTAAATATGCATAATATGCGCGCTAACGTATTATAAACAGATTAATAATGTGCATCCCTTATTAGCATAAAATTTGATATGTGTAGGCTGGATTTTCTATGCACTATGTGAAGGATATTAACGCATTGCCGTGTACATAATTCAGTCGTGCCTTACAGGCATCTGATATAGGGACTCTCAGTAAATACAACTATGAGAGTTGATAACTGTGACGTCGGCACCGGCGGCAATATTAGTTTGATAATGCGAGGAGCTTAAATGGGGAACAGTCTTACCATATACAATTAGGACATAAATTTTGGGAGAACGCTAATTTTGCATTTATTTTATTTAAATTCAGCGTACGCGTAGAATAAACTTAATTTATTATACGCGATCGCTAAAACAAATTCAACTAATTACTTTCGCAGAAATGCAAATAATCCATGTAAAAAGATAAAACGATTAAAACAGTTGCGTATAGTAATGATTTACTTTTAACTCACGGTAATGTTGTAACGTAAACAATAATTTGGTCTTAAATGTCGAATTAAAATTCTATTTTTCTATATAAAAATTATGAAGATTTAAAGGGAAAAAAAAACAAGATAAATTTATCCCAATAAATTAATTTGCAGCTATTAAAGCTACAGGCAATGTAGCCGATTGTAAGACAAAGTACTGATCATCGACGAGAAATATTTGACGTAGCAATCTAATTGACACTTTATCGCCGGTAGATTGAATCGATACCTACATCGATATCGGTTGTTATCGCGACGTCGCCCGTTTGATTAATAACTATTCGAACCCGATATTCATCAGCGTATCCCTCGACTTAAGCACGAACGAAGTCGTGCTCTTCTGAAGAGACGGATAAATTGGCGGGCTGTGTCGACACGATAGTCCAGATAGCTTCATAGGTGCTAACCTGGAAGCGCTTTCAATTAATTTGAAATATCGACGCGCCGCAGTGGTGCTTAAAAGGAATTTTGCGGGCAAAAGTTCGTAATCGAATTTTTTAATCGGTTCTAAAGATTAATCAAATGTTATATATAAATTGATGTGAAAGAAACTATCTATTATTCGGCTGTAATTCATATAAATATAATTACATGACAATTTTTATTTAAAAAAATTTTATATTTAAAAATTTTTGTATTATCTCTTTTATCTGCTATAAAATATGAATAACTGTAGATATCAAAATATTAAAAAAATATTAATCAAATGGACTTTCGCATATATTTTTTATTTAAAAAATCATCTGTATATAATTGACAATTGCTTGCATCTGGCATGATTTTACTATGATTTTTCATTAATCAATACATACAATTTAAGTATATATTTAGATGTATTCAAAAATTTTTTTGGACAACAAAAATCTTTTAAGAAAGTCTTAATTTTATAAACCTTAGCACCACTACAATATCGCGACGCAGTTGTTGGAGGCAGCGCGCGCTGCGTATTATTAATGGCGATATAATTAATCGCTCGCGGATCGATCGATTATATCGCAAATGCGTTGCGGCGATGGGAAACGACCAGGTGTATCGGACAGAGAGTATTAATAATAATTCTTCTACGGCTTTCCTACTTTACTTTTTGTACCTGTTACCTCTTAGCACCGATTTCGCCGTTTCACCCCGAATCTACAACTTATAGCTGTAATTATAATGTCGACTGTTTGGTTATCCAGAATGAAATATAATTACTTTACTTTGGCAGAAGTTAGATTGCGTGTAATAAAAATATAAATAAGATTCACGATTCTTCATTGAGGTCTGTTACTTGTCACGATAAGATTTATAAATATGCAGTTTGCTACTTGATATTTATTGCTTGAATAATAATTCTAAATTAAGCTTTGTCGAATATGCGAAAAGAAAAAAGTTGGGAAAAATTTTTCCGGACTAGAAAGTCCTGACCTCGCCATTTCATTCTCGTTACTAGCCCGAGAAAACTTGTCACTTTACCACTTTCAATTTCGCTATATCTTCTATAGAGCACATAGCACATAGGCCGCCGATGAAGAGCCAATCTTCGCGCAGCCAATGTAGTAAATGTTTGGCAAAGAAAAAAAAGAGCAAAAAAAAGAGAAGAAAATAACAGCGGTCCCATACCTCGGAATATCGTACCGCTCGAATAAATCGATAAGAACTGCAGCGAATATGAACTGTTTATTTAAAAAAAAAATTGCTGGAACCAAAATTCAGATAAATTGTTAAAGCAAGTAGGTCATAAATTCGATCAATACGTACATTCATGCCACTCTGCAATCCTCATTTTCAAAATAAATGTTTAATAGACATCTGGAAAATGTGGTGTTAATGGTATTATAAATAGTTTACATAAATCTAGAATAAATAAATAAGTATGGATGTTTCGGAAAATATTTTCGAGAAAGAAGATAATAAATATTAATATTAGAAGAAATATTCTTAGAAAGCTATTAAAAAATTATTATTAATCCTTTATCGATTATGTGCACATCGGCTTAATTGATTATGATGCAAAATATGACGAGCAGATTGATGTGCATCGTCGAAGGAAACTTATGCAATATTAGTATTCTATTATCTCTTTTTAATTAATCTCAAGATAAAGGTAATAGACGCACAGGTTCGAAGAGTTCTTCGGAAGATTAGTTTAACGAGATCAAATCGATCAAAAGCAAATTTATTTTTTAGAATAAAATCGCCAGTAGAAGGATAAAACAACGGAAGATAAAAGGTTTCTCTTAAATAATTACGGATTGCATTTCACCGAAATATTATTGTAGAAATATAATGCGTAAACTTTTCCCGGGACGTATTATAATTTGTTTTATCTGCGTAACACATTTCATTGAGTCCGCGATGTATTTTGAAATAATCACATGACTGTTTTTAGAGAATAGATACAAAGTAAACGTTCGGCCTTTTGAGTGCTAAAACTTGTAATCCGCTGACTTGCACTTATGCCGCCGGAAATTATACTACGTTGGTCGTGAAGGGCGAATTTGGAACTGTGAAAAAGCGTACGTGTTGTCGTAGGAATGGTAATCTCAACGAAGATGGTGGAAAACTCGCGTAAGAAATGACCGAGCAACAGCATTTCACTGTGCATGTACATACGTTGTGCTATGAAAATTATGCTTAGTCAGGCACTGCAGCGGACGGAAAATTATTCAGCATTTTTATTCAGGGGGACCCGGTAGGGTGGCTTTTATAATTCAGAAGCAGAAAGGTTAATTGCAACTTAGCTGAGCACAGCGTAAGACGTAAAAATGCCTTGCAATAATTTAAAGGGCGTCAATTCGGCATAGAAAGCGTGTTACGTTAGTCACAAAAGAAATCCCTCGTTAAAAACAGTTCGATGGAATAAAATTCTACAAACAGGGAGCGAACTTTTTTGCATTTATACCATCGTTGCGCGAGCATAAAATCGCATCTGGAATATCGAAATCGCAACAAAAACGAATGGAAACGATTGGAAAAATATGGGAATGATTTGGCTAAGCGTTTCGATACTCTGAAAGCCACTTAACGCATTTGGCCCTTCACTGTTTTTATCAGACATTTTCGGATATGTTCCGCGATAGCGGATATGTTTCGTCAATGTGATTATTTTATGTAAATTTTGATGAAAAGATTTGGTAATTTTACTGAAAATTGATTCCATATACGATGTATCAAATATGTATGAAATATTTATCATTTCTGCTAGAATAATTATAATCTATCGTTACGTATTGATGATTTTATCTTGCCTTGCTGATGCTGAATTAAATATTCGTTGCCGCGATACGAAATACATAAATAAACGAAATGGATTAAAATAGAATTGAAACGCACCAAAAGCTTGATAACTTTGTTTGAAACCGCTTAGCGACAGGCGAAGCATAAAAATATAATATCGCTTCTGTAATGAGCTATTTGTATAAAATGCAACAATTTACACATTATTTATAGAAAGCGCGCACTTGATGTTTACTCATAAAGTTTCGAAGAACAAACTTTGTGAGAGAGAAAGAGGCATTATGTGTATATGTGTATGTTAAACCGAAATATTACATCTGTATGAAACATCGCAATGTCGGATATACTTTTGCTTCTATGTTAATACTAATGTTTCTGTTTCCAACTACACTTCGCTGCTTAGTTTCTGTATTTGTCTCGCTTTCATTCATATGATCCATTAAAGCACTTATTTTTGCGCAAAGTTAAAAATACTGTCTCTATACATAAAAGATTTTAACGGAAAGTACAGAAATGTAGACAAATAAAAAACGGTATACCACCATCTGCGAAAATAGACATAAACAAATGCAGGAAAGAAAATGTAGTTATTTCAGTTGGCGAGATGCAGTTTGTTTCGAATACGCTTTAGTGTGGAAAGCGTTATAATGGCATTTGTATACATACTATGTTTGAGTGAACAAAGAAATACATAGTATATATTATAACTCATTTAGAAGAATCCTCGCTTTGTACTATTTTACGAAAAAGAGATTTAATATAAAATCAATATGTTTCCTAGAATAGAATTTATTTAATTTTATTGTCGATTCTGAACGAAACCTGAATAAAACCTGTTATTTATTTTTTATATTCTTATAAAATATATGCATATACAAAAATAAAGCTAAGTATTTTATTCAAAACATTTATTTATTATTTGGAATGACAAACCCAAATACCTGCTCAATTAAAGTTTAAATATTCTAAATCAAGCGTCAGCTGTTGTAACTCGATAAAATATCGATTCGTCGCGGAATATCGATGATACACTTTGTCTATTCGCAGTGGCGACATTTTCATGCTTTATCCAACGAAATGCTCTATCCACCGCGACCTCGGGGTTTATCTCGTCGTGAACAGAGACGAGCGATCGATGACGACTATGATAAGCAATCCTGATGCCCGAGGGGTTTGTGCTTTATCGCCCATCATCGCGTTCTTCGTGGGTTGCCCCATTCTCCAACTACATTATACCTATACGAGAACATGCCACCGTATGCGTACATCTACACACACGCACGTGTACATATCGCATAAATGTGAAAAAACACATTTGCGGTGGAACTCTCGCGCGCGCGAATCACGCTTCAATATCACGGCGCGCTCGACATTTTCTAGGATCACGTTCGAGCATGATCTTTCGTGTGATTCGTTTACGTACCGGTTACCATCAGATTCCTTCGGATTGTATGCTCTCCCATATGTCTAGGTGCGATATTGCGCGCTGACACTAAAACGACATTTATCGAAAGAGAAGAACAATCACGATACCATTCGGTATCAATAATTCCGAAATTAAACGTAATAAAAGAAATACAACAAGCGAGTTAATTTATATCAGATTTCTGATTTATCATTAAATATTTGTAAGAGACTGATATCAATAATTCCAATATAAAATATCATGTATGCAAACCATGTATGCGTACTCGATTTGTAGGAATATTTAAATTATCAAATTTCCTTAAAATAAAATTAATTATTGACTTTTACTAAATTTCCGTACTGAGTTCTATTAAATATTATAAATATTTATATGCTGAAATTCACTTTTTTAATTCTTTATTTAAATTCCAAATTTCTGATGCATAAATTTTTCTATCGCGGATAAAATAATATTAATTTTACTGCGATCAGTTTTCTATCTCCTTATTTTCTGTTAATATTTTTCAATATCTCGAGTGAATGGTACGCATCCCAATTACAATTAAAATTTAATTATCTCTTTAATTCTATTATAAATTGATAGTGAGTACGGTGTCGTTCAAATTAAATTGCATGTGACGTAATCGTAATACCCTGTGGAGCATAGGCTGCTTTATATCGGTTACCACAATTAATACGAGTTTAACGGTAATGCGATTCGCATGCAAATAGCAGAAAGTAATCTATAATTCGCTGACAAGCTATTCGAGCTCATTTACAATTTATATGCGATCGAAAATTATTATTTCTCAGTCATTGTTGTTCTGTATGTAGCAAAATCGTTTTTATGTTTGATCATTTTCTGCTGTGTCATAGGAATAATAAGGTATAAAACAGGAATATGAAATATATTTCCATGGCTATTGTAATAGCTCAATATCGTCATCGGATTGATTTATATAATATGAAATATCAGATTCATATTGATTAAAGTAATAATATCTTTGTGCTTTAAATATTTTTCTTTGAATTTTTTCCAATAAGATCACTTGCATATCAGAATTTGTCCAATAAAAAAAAAAAAAAAAATGCTTTTTAGAAAGAAAATTTCTTATTTATAAAAATGTATGGAAATATCAAACGGAGCTAAATTGGACTAAAATGAATGTGACAACAAACCGTATTCATTGATTTAAATTTGTTTCAATAAATATAAAACAACATTACAAAACTATGTATTATTGATAACGAAGATGATTGGACAACTCACTAATTCAATGCATATTACATTGTCACGTGTCACTAATATTTTATGTTTTTTTAATTCAAATAAATTTAATTAAATTTTTTTTTTTAATCAAAATAAAGTTTTTTAAGTGAAATAAATTTAATAAACGGTCACACAATATTCAAAATACATTAAACTTCAAAAAAGTAAGATCTTTATCTGTAATAAGTCTGTAGAGAATACGTCGTCTGACATTACTAGCCTATATCTCACTAACTTTAGCCATTGGTCTATAGCAGTTGCAAGAAATGTATACGCGGCCCCACAGGCTCAAAATCAGTCATGGAGAGGATGCGCACACCGAGAACCATGCTGGTGTGTATTTCCATGAGTGTGCTTCAAAAGATATTTCAACGAAAATCAAATAATAAATTGCGTTCTGTTAATTGCAAAGCTAAAATATGCAAATTTATTTAACATAAATAACGTTAGTTTTATATGCTGCACAAGATGAAGTATTTTGCGTTCTGCACAATATCTGGTTTGATAGGGACGTGATAGTGACGTATTCAAGATAATATCGTACATAAACGTTCATATATTGCGTTTTTATTTTACCATCTTCATCAGCGATTTCGTTCCGCGCTCGCCTGAAGCCAAATGCAGTTGTAATTGCGCGCAATCTCGATTGCGCGAGTAATTTTAGCTCGAGGAAATAATGTGAAAAATCATTTTCGGAAATGTAACTTGTGGAAATAAAATCGAACCGCAGTGCAATTATTTTCCATAAGTATGCTTTCCAAAGAGAATACAGTATTAAAAACCCGCTATCTATAGTAAAATATAAAAAAATTAGCGCCTAATTAGAGCAAAGATTAAATTAATTCGTCAATAATAGTACTCCGCGTGGAATCAAATTCTTACTATTAAAGCACATTGCTATTTCAGTATATTCGCGTCGCGATTCCTTCAATAAGTCAATTTAACTTTCACGAAAGATTTCTCATTAGATCCGGCCGATTATTGTCCGCGCATCTTAAGCCATTCTTCTCGATTTATCTTTCTTCATTCCTCCGCTTCGCGGAGAGATATGCCTCCGTTGCATCGAATCCAGTCGGAAATCCGTTCGATCTTCTGATGGCATGAGTAATCTTAGTCGATGGAGAATTGGGCTAAGTGAAAATCGAGAATTGCCACCGTAAAATTAATATACGGCATTGTAGTACCGAGAGAACTTAGACGTTGAATCAAACTACTTTCTCAGGTTACAGGAAGCAAAGTGCTTTCAACTTCGTATTCTAGCGTTTCTATCCGGGAGTGCAATTTCCATTTATTAAACTTATTGTGCAACAAAATAATCAACGATTGGAAGCTACATGTTCAGAATAGTTTCATAAAGTGCTTTTATGGACCGCTTTTATTATCGGCACGTGATAAAAATGCGCAATTTGAATCGTTTACAATTCTATTTACACAATCTAACGTTTAACCAAGATAATATTTTGCAGAGAATTGGAATTTTTTCTTTAAAAAGGTATCAAAAATTATTTTAAGATGTGTTATTCACGTTCATATTTTTCGTCAAACCAATTTTAGCGAGCACAGTTCAGATTGTTGTATTTTATTTTTTGAACGTGTCCTGGACAGGTGCTACGTGTGAAGCAATTGTTATCAGAGTTCGGCGTTTTGCGTGGTTTGTTGCTTTTTACGATTTTACTCGAAGTGCCGTCAAAACACGCGCTTTTAATATACATAAATACACAATGCGTATAATCCGAAAAAATTCTTTCTTTCGCGGTACGAATTTACGTTTAACAAATACCTCATTCAAATTATATTATTGTCATTTGAAAATTGTTTCGGATGTAATTAATTTTCATTATGTTAATTATACGACAATATAGAATTCAACAGCACGTGATTCTTCCGATGTGTTTGTTATAAACGATCACAGACATAGCAGAAACGCTGAATATTTTTAGAAATTGCTCATGAAACCGCGTAATTTGAGATATTAATATGCTGTAGATGATAATTGCTGCGCTATTTGCATGCGCTCACATATCATCCGGGCCTAAAGAAAAATACCGATAAATCGATGCATCTTCATAAGTTCTGCTGACCAATACCCACAATAATAGCCTAATTAATGTCCTTATTGATGTATTCGATAATGAGCCTTGACTTGTGATTAGTCGATAAACCATGCAAAGCCAATTATTTATTTACATAAATATTAATTAACCAAATTTCTGACACAATTACAAAATATTTTAAAAATTTTGCATAAAGTACGCAGTAACAAATAAAATTTTAATCTGTTTATAAACATAAATTTGTTAAAATAACTAATTAATTAATTAATAAGTAATTAATAAATAACTAATTAACTAATTAAGTAACTGTAACAAATCATGTTTACAAGTTATCATAAACAGAGAAAACTAAAACAGATTGATTTAGTTGTCAATTGTTTATATAATTAATACTATAATAATAATTATAGATGACACAGCAGAAAATAATGCAACTACACAATTTTCTGTATGAGCAAAGATTCGTGATAGACGGTTAATGTCAACTACGGGTAGTTTAATCGTTTCGCTGTCGCTAATGTACGCCTATCTGATAACGGATCTCATACGTCGTGTTCCATTAACGACCCTTATGCTGTCCCGATTGTTTCTAAATGCTGTTATCAAACGTTGCAGTTGACCGTCATAGCGAAAACGCCACATTTCGGAGAGAGATTAATTGTTGCATTGTGACGTGTGTTGTATATGCGGATGCGCCTCACATACAATTGGCACTATGCAGTAATATGAATTATACCAGTCTCGCGTTTCTACGAATTAGTTGTTAAATTAAATCTCAACTATTTATGTTTAGAAACTCTTCACACGCAGTACGGATAGTAAACTAATTACCTGCGTGGATGCATGCGACATGCGACTCATGCGGTTAAAACTTTCGACTACCGGGACGACGTATTTTATCGATCGTCTAATTTATACTTTCCTCCGCCGTAGTTAAAAAAAATTACTATTTGCAGGCAGAGCTATAGGCAGACAAAGAGGGAAAAATGAACGATATAGCGCCTGGCATACTTAGGTGAAGTATGCAAACTTTCCATAAAAAATTCTAAAATTCTACAAAAGAATAATTTCTGTAAAAAAGCTTTTACTTTTATGTTTTGTTATGCCTTAGTTTGATATCACAAATCACAATATAATATTTAAATAAATTTCTAATTTGGAAAATTTTGCTGTAATAAAAATAATATTTAAATACTTGTACAAAATTAAAATCTTAAAATAATTTATTGTTCTTCAAAAAATTGTTATTCAATAATTTATAACTGTATTAAGATTATCGACTTTAATAACAAAGTGTACGATATTCTTTTTAACGGTCTGTCTAAAATGTGCAACAGTGACAATGTATTCGGCAGACAGCGCATACCATAGCGCAACTGGTCGACGAACAAAGTCTAGCAAATAAAAGCATCAGAGTTAGGAAGACGAAAGCGAAGAAGCGAGTCGAGAAGCGAGGAAAAGTGAAGAGGGGAAGAAGACTCTTTCCGTAATAAGTGCTTCGCCTTAGGATGATACGACGGGGATGAGGATGAGAGGGAGAGAAACTTCCACGACACTCGGCTATGGCTCGGCCGCGCTGTCTTATATAGAAAGGTGAAGTAGACTGCTAATTACCGCACGAGAACTTGGTCTCGATTTCTCGGACAACTCATTAATCTTAATTAGTACTGGCGAATCTTTCAGCGTCTGCACACGCCGCTGCATTCTACAAGGCGGGCCCTTGCCGGAATTTATGCATTTGATCATGCAGAACGATTGATCGGGAACAACACTTTTGCGTCGATTATGCGCTCTATTCATAAAACATGAGTTACTTTATTTGGATGAGATGTGCAAATTGAGTTTAAACCGGATGAACAATACGGATGAATAATTAAATTCCAATAAAATTAGACGACCTGTAATTTTACGGGTTAAGTGAATATTTCGTATTCCTACTCTTTCTTCTGTCTCACTCTCTCTCTCTCTCTTTGCAAGATAGCGCTTTTCATTCTTCCCTCGTGCGGTGGATGTTCAGCAGGTCCATATTTTATCGGTGCATTGTGCATTCACAGTCACAATGAAATATGCAGACTGCGCCGGCTTGCGAAATTCCGAAATTCCTGCACCACACGGAGTATCGACTTGTGGGTTACGTACGTGCGATACAAAGACTTTCTACGGCGGACGGTACTAACGAGCCCTTTCCTATAGATACCGAGACACTGAAGGATGCCGTTCGAGGAGGTGCTTCGGTTTCGCGAGAAGGAACGAGAGGGGAATCGTTAGCGGAAGCGAACAAGCCACGATATTAGGTATTTACATTGGAGTATACACAGGCCGAAGTATCTAGCTTTAACATCTGAAGTATTTCTCTTCTCTCACATGAACTAGTATATATCCGTCAAGAACAGTAAAGAAAAGTCTATTTAGTCCTATTTATCTCTTTGAAAACTTCGAATTTTATTCGTTCCTATTTTTTGTTGATTAAGTGAACTCAATTATTAAATCTAGTACACAATAGTGCAGTGCGTCGCACATCTGCTCGTAAAATTTCACGTTTACATGAACGAGCAAATTATTCGACCCATTTTCAGATTAAATCAATGGGGCAACACGACTGATATGTCACATTGGGCGTATTCAGCAGAGACAGCAGTTGAGTGGCAATTGCATGTGATTGATATATACCTCTGGATTTCCACTGAATCAGGTTCGATTGTTACGCGGATGCTATTCAATTTTTCCTGCTAAATGCAGCTATTCTTGCGAGAATTGATTTGTGCCCCCTGTGGATAAATTATTATTTCCTATTTTAGCAGGATCTGATTCTTCCATTTTGCACAAAATCTGATTTTTATGTCGTAATATTTAAATGAAGTTAAATCACGTTATGGCAAAAGATATGCAATATTATATTGTGATGAAATATAAAGGGCAAGGCCAATCTCAGCGTTGTTTGCTAATATTCAATAAATAAAGAAAAAGTTATTTTATGTAGACGACGATAAAATAGTATCCAAGAATTTCTTGAAACCGGACAACAGTTGCTCTCAAACTTCTTGTACTTTCAAACACTCTTGTGCTTTATAGCGAAAGTAAGTTTTTCGAAGATGCTTCAACGCAAATAAAATGGAATGCATCTCCATCTCCGGTTCTAGATGTAAACTTTTCTTGTGCGCTCATGAAATCGGACTTACATCAGACAAATTGCAATTTTACGCTCGTTCGTTTATAATTATAAATTGTAGATGTATCACAATTATATAAACATATTTAAATAAAAAATTATTAATAAAAGATAAGTATTCGTTACTCTATAATTATCACTATATTATTTAATAGAAGTTTTAATTTGAATGGTCAATTTAAATTTGTAATCGACATAAAAGTTTTTAAATAACAAATGTATATATACATATAACAACTGTTTTAAATATGCTATTAGTTAAAAGAAAAAATATATATAATTTGGTTTTGTCTCAATTTAATAGTAACTAAAGATTGTTCTGTTAATTATAAAAGCAATGAGAATTGCAATGAGAAAAGATACAGTATTCATACCTTTTAAGTTACTGTAGGAAAGTCTCTTTTTGCAAAGTGTATTATATTTAAAACACTGAAATTTTACGATGCCCGGAAAAAGAAAAGAACCATTCGGTAAAACGCGCAATATAAAAGTGAGTTGATTATATTAATTGCTAAGCAATTGTACATATTACTACACATCTCATTTTCATTGTATTAAAAATTGCATCCAAAACTGTTTCAACAATTAGTTCTTTCGCAAAAAGAATTTGATCAATTAAATTTATGAGTTAGATTAAGTGAAAAATATATTCATATACATTGGAAACATATTGGCTATTATATTTTCAAACTTTTCTTCAAAATCTTAGTTTTCAAATTCAACTTCTTATAATTTATTTATTCAAGAAACTTTGTTGCATGTATAATTTAAATTTAACAAATTTTGCAGTTTTACACTTTTAAGAATAATAAAGTGCATACATAATTTGTACAAAATTTTATATTCTTTCCTGTAAACATAAAAAAAAAGTATATTTAGTTCTATTATTTTTATTTGCAAAAGCACAAATTGTGGACAAGATTTATAAACAGCTTATAATATGTTTTGTGTAATTACACAAATATAATGAATAAATTCACTCACCGATCGTTGTACCTTAGCCAAGTACGCCTTCAGCTATACCTGGAGAATTTAATATATATTTTAATTAGTATGTATTATATCACACACATTTTATATGCATTATATGCATTATTTCATTATTTCCATTTTAATTAAAACATAACTATGTATAATAAACTGTATGAATAATTATTTCAAAATTTTAATAAATGTTCAATAAATCTTTTAACAAATATCTTTAGATGGTTTAATGAATATTTTATAAGTATTAATTGTAACATTTTTATTATAGTTATATACATATTTAAATAATCTACAAATTATACTCACCAGCTAAGGTATTGCAGTTTGCTTCATCCGCTGTGGATTTCGCTTTGCTCTTTATCAACTCCATCCAAGAGAGAAAATCGACGAATTCCAGAAATTTTCACTTAAAATTAGTCACACACACACACACACACACACTTTACTTACGCGAAAACCACAGATTCTAATCACGGATATTACAAATTTTCTGCCGTCCACAAACGCAAACGTGAAATAAAACGTATTTTGTCTTCTAAAACATTTAAACATGTAAACAATATTACCAAAGCTTCAGCGGTTTGATACACAATGGATGAACGAGGTAAACGACTGTTATGACGGTTATTTCAGAGATCACTATGTACAAAACAACATTTTACCTGATTTAATTCCGATAAGCTGAATTTTTGACATGCTACTTCTACTAAAAAATACATCGCGCTCGGTGCTCTTGAGTGAATATAAGGATCATCACACAGCGTATCCGTTGATGATCCGTTACACTAAACTCAGTCTTTAATGAAAATGTATGTTTGAATCTACAATCCTACCACCAGATGATCGACGAAGCACCGTCGTTCATTAATCGCGAGCGTTCACGGCAGCAATAATACGTTCTGACAATCGTCCGTTACATTAGTCGACACTCTCGATAAAAATTCGTACTCGTTAAGCACTTTTAGCGTATAAAACACGGAAAATAAGACTATCGCAGAACGTTCGCGCTCAATATCCAAGACGACACAGTGTAATAGCAGCTATCTAGTTGGCAGATGGCGCGCGTGATGTGAATCGATATCGATATTTCACTAGATAAATAAAATAGATCTATGTTCACTCGACACTTTCGATACTACGTGCGCCATCTCACGGTCTGCACATAGTTTCTGTACGCCATTTTGGTTTGGAATTGCAAAGCGCGAATGCTCTGCAATTAATCGTGTGTTTTATTTGTCAAAAGTGTATACCAAGTACGAATTTTCGTCGGGGGTGCCGATTAAAGTGACGGGCGAGTGCGGAAACGTATTGTGTACTGCAGGTGTTCGCGATTAACCATGCATCGTAGATTGGAGTTCGGTGTAGTCTCAGTAAGTACAGATTTTGGCTCTCGTAATCTATTTGTCAAAGCGGGATATACTTTTCAGTAGACGTAGCACAGTCAAAAATTCGGTTCGTCGGAATGAATCTTAGTTATTGTATGCGTGTTTATATCCGATGACTTCTACAGAATTGTTAAATCAACCGTCGTTTGTCTCGGCTGTTCCGAAAGCATATTATGTTAGTGTGCGGGCGTGTGTGTGTGTGAACGCGTTATGGGTGTGACAGTATAAAGTACACCACCAACCGGGAATGCAATGAAGTTGCATCAATTTTGAATAATTCCGAGTGTGCGCATTTTCGGTGTATTTTATCTTATGATTTTACATTTCCTGTATCGCGGCGTGGCAGATCCGCGATATAAAATTGTAAATTTCGCGTAAGTGAAGTGTACGAGTTGATGTTCCTTCGGTAGTGTGTGTAAGTGCATGTACTAAGTGCAGGATTTCCAGTATTCTTCGTTGGATATAATGTGAAGCAGTGGATACAGGCCCAAAAGCAGAATCTGCAGCGGATGGAGCACACTGCAATACCCTACCTGGTGAGTACAATTTTTAGGTTATTTTAATATAATGTAATATTTATAATATTTATGATAATAAATATACACAATTACAATTTATAAATTACAATTTATATGTATTAAATAGTTGTTAAGATTTATTGAAATATTTATTAAAATATCAATAAAGAAAGAAAGACACGTATGAAATAATAATAATACAAAAACAGAGGATTTCGTGCCTAACGCTAGTTGTTAATTGCTAATATTGCAATCTTCTTTTTATTAAATACATATGTTAACAATCTTCATATTGGTTAACTTAATTAAACGATCAATATTTCATGATTGTATTATTTTTATTAAAATATTTGTTAAATATTTATAAAAATTTTATAATAACTATTTACATAAATTTATTATAGTTATATTTTAATTAAAATGAAAATAATGAAATGGTATGTAATAATTAACACATGAAATGTGTATGATATGTATAATAATTAAAATATATGTTAATTTTTCCACAGATACAGCTGTAAGCGTATTTAGCTAGGGTACAACGACCGGTGAGTGAAATTATTCATTATATTTGCGTAATTACACAAAACGCGATTATCGTCTGTCTTTTTATTGTCAATATGTGCTGCGTAATTGTTAAGAGCCGCATTTTAATAATCACTTTGTTGTTTATCATTTGAATCTTTACACATAAATAGCAAAATATTATTTTCTAATTAATTTAACAGTAATTAATATATAAAATTTTGCACAAGTCATCTATTTATTTAATTTATTACTTTTAAATTAAAAAATTATAAGAAATTAGAAACTGACGGTATAAATTTTGAGAACATAGTATTTGATTTAATTTTAATATATATATGATATACATATTAATGTTTAATTTTATTAAATTTAATCAATGTTTTTGCAAAAGAATTGATTGTCAAAGTACGGTTTTAAATGCAGCTTATTGATGTGACGAAAAGGCCGTATTAAATGATATAATTGCGTATACAACAATTGATACAGTCAGTTCGCTTTTTTATGCATTTGACTGCACTGAACCACTCTTTTGTTTCTCGGGTACCGTAAAATTTAAGAACTTATACAACATGCAACATGTTTCGCGTGAGGGAAAAGAGCCCTTCTGACCTAGAAAAGTATCGGCGCATTATATTTGTACTTTATCCGAACAATCTATCAATAAGCTATCGCTCAATTTATAAATCAAAGTTATGGTACAAAGCACCACGCTTTATCTCGCGTTTATATTTCATGTACCGTGTTGTGACAAATTTGCGATGTAAATCCGCAATTTTTAAAAGTGAAAAGAGTAGTTTGATTTTCGTCAAATATTTAGTATTTGACATCAAGTGTTTACTTATGGTATTTAATGCACGTAAGTAATAATTCTTCAACGGAGCTGTTGTGGAGCAGTCTAAGATGGAATTTGCAGTGGATGAAACTGTAATACCTAGCTGGTGAGTAAAATCACTTGTCCATTATTTAGATATGTATTATTATAATAACAAATCCATCTACAATTGCTATATATACTCAATTATATAGCAACTCAACGAATTTGCATATTGACGATTGAATTCACACATTCGTTGTTACCAATTTGTTATCTACATTGTTCTACAGTATATACATTTGCATTGCCATTAAAACAATTACTCTTGCTGAAGTGAGCATGCACATTTGCGTGTAGAGCGATTTCCATAATTGTAATATCGATACTCACGCCCTGAATGGAGATTATCTTGTAGCGAAAAACAGAGTAATTTTTTTCTTTAAGTGTTCATGGACTTATTCGTTGAGAGGGAAAGAGAAATAGGGAGAAAGAGAGAGAGAGAACATGTTAAATGGTTAAAGATAAAAGTAATTATCTGTCATTATTAATTTTAATATTGCGCGGCTAATGGTTGTGTGATATAAATAATATATTATCTACATTACAATTTGTCGGTGAGTGGTTTTTTTTACCATCAACGTAATCCACATTCGCCATACAGGCTCACACGGAGTTATCGTTTTTGAAAATAAAAGCCGGTAATTCATAGTCAGTCGTAAGGCAGTATGTTCGTGACCTAGCATATCATTTTCCAGCAGATCAAAAATAAAAGAGAGTTCTTGTCGCATGCAGTCGAGTTCTATAGTTCCTTATAGTTTTTAGTAATAGTTCTGGTGATTTTATCCAAAAAAACACCAATCGAAAAAATGATCTGCTAACTTCCCGTAGCAGATCATTTTCTAGCAGATCAAAAATAAAAGAGAGTTCTTGTCGCATGCAGTCGAGTTCTATAGTTCCTGATAGTTTTTAATGATAGTTCTGGTGATTTTATAAAAAAAAACACCGATCGAAAAAAATGATCTGCTACGGAAAGTTAGCAGATAAAAAATAGAGGACACTGAACATATATGTGATATGCTGGCCGTATATTGATAGTTCTGTTGATAATTAAAGAGTTTTCGTGTAGTTCTGAGCCAGTACATTGCTTTTCCAAAGAGTTCTGACGACTAAAATAATTAGAAAATTTTTTAACAATTATTTTACCCGAAAAACACGCATTTTTGTACATATATGTGATATGCTGGCCGCATATTGATAGTTCTGTTAATAATTAAAGAGTTTTCGTGTAGTTCTGGGCAAGTACATTGCTTTTCCAAAAAGTTCTGACGACTAAAATAATTAGAAAATTTTTTAAACAATTATTTTACCCGAAAAACACGCATTTTTGAGTATATGTGTGATATGCTGGCCGTATATTGATAGTTCTGCTAAAAATTAGACAGTTCTCTTCTAGTTCTGGGCGAGTACATTGCTTTTCCAAAAAGTTCTGACGACTAAAATAATTAGAAAATTTTTTAAACAATTATTTTACCCGAAAAACACGCATTTTTGAGTATATGTGTGATATGCTGGCCGTATATTGATAGTTCTGTTAATAATTAAAGAGTTTTCGTGTAGTTCTGGGCAAGTACATTGCTTTTCCAAAGAGTTCTGACGACTAAAATAATTAGAAAATTTTTTAAACAATTATTTTACCCGAAAAACACGCATTTTTGAGTATATGTGTGATATGCTGGCCGTATATTGATAGTTCTGTTAATAATTAAAGAGTTTTCGTGTAGTTCTGGGCGAGTACATTGCTTTTTCAAAGAGTTCTGACGACTAAAATAATTAGAAAATTTTTCGGGTGAAATAATTGTTTAAAAAATTTTCTAATTATTTTAGTCGTCAGAACTCTTTGGAAAAGCAATGTACTCGCCCAGAACTAGAAGAGAACTGTCTAATTTTTAGCAGAACTATCAATATGCGGCCAGCATATCACACATATGCTCAAAAATGCGTGTTTTTCGGGTAAAATAATTGTTTAAAAAATTTTCTAATTATTTTAGTCGTCAGAACTCTTTGGAAAAGCAATGTACTTGCCCAGAACTACACGAAAACTCTTTAATTATTAACAGAACTATCAATATACGGCCAGCATATCACACATATACTCAAAAATGCGTGTTTTTCGGGTAAAATAATTGTTTAAAAAATTTTCTAATTATTTTAGTCGTCAGAACTTTTTGGAAAAGCAATGTACTTGCCCAGAACTACACGAAAACTCTTTAATTATTAACAGAACTATCAATATACGGCCAGCATATCACACATATACTAAAAAATGCGTGTTTTTCGGGTAAAATAATTGTTTAAAAAATTTTCTAATTATTTTAGTCGTCAGAACTTTTTGGAAAAGCAATGTACTCGCCCAGAACTAGAAGAGAACTGTCTAATTTCTAGCAGAACTATCAATATGCGGCCAGCATATCACATATATGTACAAAAATGCTTGTTTTTCGGGTAAAATAATTGTTAAAAAATTTTCTAATTATTTTAGTCGTCAGAACTCTTTGGAAAAGCAATGTACTGGCTCAGAACTACACGAAAACTCTTTAATTATCAACAGAACTATCAATATACGGCCAGCATATCACATATATGTTCAGTGTCCTCTATTTTTTATCTGCTAACTTTCCGTAGCAGATCATTTTTTTCGATCGGTGTTTTTTTTTATAAAATCACCAGAACTATCATTAAAAACTATCAGGAACTATAGAACTCGACTGCATGCGACAAGAACTCTCTTTTATTTTTGATCTGCTAGAAAATGATCTGCTACGGGAAGTTAGCAGATCATTTTTTCGATTGGTGTTTTTTTGGATAAAATCACCAGAACTATTACTAAAAACTATAAGGAACTATAGAACTCGACTGCATGCGACAAGAACTCTCTTTTATTTTTGATCTGCTGGAAAATGATATGCTAGGTTCACGAACATTAAGGCAGTAGAAATGGCAAGAATGGTCAGCCGGACTGCTCAGGGGTTATCGCGCTTTATCGGCCACGTGAAAGCTCGGGTACGGACGCGGCGGAATTATTTGAGGTGACATAATTAGGTTATGGGAGTGCAAAGTTAAGAGACTCACACGTAACCTTTTACACGGCGAACTTTAAATATTACGGAGCCCGCAGGAGTTTCGCCGGCAAATATCACGCATTTCACATTCGGAAGTACGTAATGCAGAGACGGCTTGCGCTATATTAATATAATGATGTCTGTAGCTCTCGCGCAACAATAATTACGGTTTGTTACCGGGAGATTATAACACTCGTATTTAGTACAATTTAGACAAAGTTAGAGTGCCAGTTGTATGGCTAGTTCGGGTCAACTAAGTACGTTTACCGATTCGCCGTCCCGTTTATATTACAATCCTACTCGTGAGACAGACGCAGAAGGAAAATTTAGTTAGCCAGTTGTGCCCGCTCGCTTTAATTTGTCACGATTTCCATCGTGCAACTGTCGACGCCTGCATTTACATCCGAGAGGAACTTTACCGCTGCTTTCACCATTCGAATTCTCTTTGTCGCGTTTTCTTATCGCGTCGTTTCAATTAAACGACGAAAGATAACTGCGCGAAAAGAACGGGATAATAACGATTCTGGAAAGAGATATCGCGGCGTGAGAGGCATAAATGATATAAAGTTGATCATTTGATATTTGTAGAGCGGCAACATACGCGAGCGCGGTAGAAACTTTTCAGAAAGACTTTCCTTCGCACGTTTGTCTTCTCTCGTGTCTTCTGTCTCCCGTTGCGTCCAAGTATACGACAAACTGTACTGCGACGGCTGCAGCGTAGCGGAAGGAAAAATAACAAGGTCGCCTGTTACAAAGCGATTCTGAAGTCTGACATGATGTGTGCGTGTATGCGTGTATGTATTGTTTGCGGCTACTGGGCGAAAAAGAGTTATTTTCATGCGTGAGATAATAACGAAGGTGAAATATCTTTCTCCATCGCATAGAATTTCATGTTACCGAATCGCAGCAAGCCAAAAGTCTTTTGACTGAAATTTGATCTCTGTGCTGCACAGTGAGAATTTATTAAAATTTTTTATATAAATGTATAATAGAGATACTTAATATAATTAATAGAATATTTAGTATTCTTTAAAGAGTACTAATACATTTTGAAAAGAATTTGGCAACTGAATATGAAAAATAGAGTTTAAATTAAAACTAAAATTAAAAATTTAAAAATACGAATTGCCAATATTACAAGAATTATTAATAACTTTTTTATTAATTTTTTTATATTTAAAAAATTTTTTATTAATCTAGAATTTATATTAATCCAATTTACAATTGAATGCTGCTTTTAAATGCGAGAAGAGAATTTTTTAACCGTGGCTAATTTTTCATTGGTATTTTAATTTTTTTCGCTGCAAACTGCATTTTGTACCTTAAGGAAAAGGGAATTACGGTGAGATATAAAGTCGTTGAGACTCGCAAGATGCAATTTTACTTGAAATTCTTGCACTTAAATAAACAGACGTTCCTACGCGTAAAAATCGCACGTCGTCGTCGCGCTTATTTAACGTAATATGTCACCCAGATTAATCGCGTGTTTCTTAATGCATTATTTACCACGTAATTTTCCGCGTGCCTGTTTGCCCGTACATACACATGGTTATATCGCGGTTGCGAAACGTGGGTGTAAATATGAAATAGTGGGTAAGTTCCGGCTATTTTTAAGTTCCATAAGTCACGAGTGCGTCTGACATCGTACAAATTCTTTGTACAATCACGATTTTTTCTTTTTTTGATCTTAGAGCCGCGCGCATTTCGCTTTGTTAGATTCCAATTTTAAGATCAAAATAACTGACACAGAATAGAAGGAGGAAAACAAGAAGATATCGGATAATTTCAACGTTAATCTATTTTTAGCTGATTCATTCAATCTTATTGATTTAATCTGCAGATGTAATTACGCGTTATCCAATTAAATTTAATTTTACGTTATACTTGGTAGATTTTTTTTCACACTGTACACGAGGAAAATTCTGTGGTGCTCCATTAATAGGCATTACACTTTACGGTCACCTCTAAATGACCCATCAGCTGCAATTTAATGAATATCGTTGCGACGATACCACGCGTTATCTTTCTCTCTCTCTCTCTCTCTCTCTCTCTCTCTCTCTCTCTCTTCTTCTTCTCTGTCTACGAAGAGATAGTCCACCGCGTATATTCAATGGACAACGATAGCGCACAAAGAGAGTACAGCATGATAAAGTTTCGAAAATGTTTTCTCTGTCGTCGCACTCGGACTTCGTGTACTTCAACTTCAGTCGGTTGTTTAATTAAATGATAAAAGGAAATGCCGTGGTGTAATACATTGGCGGACGGGAAATGAACGAGCGGCACCGGAAACGGAGAGAATGAATCAGGCGAAAAGTCGTTTGCCCGTTCGGTCGATTTCTATGCAAGAAAATTTAACTCCTCTTTGCTTCTCAAGATTTCTTTTTTTCTCCCACGTTCCCTTGAGTGCTGACCTCGTTGCAAGGCGGAAAGGCTATTCTGCGTACATCGTTATCTGCATTTTGCTGTATACAAGAAAGTATAACCGTTTTAACGAGTTCTGCGCCGTCCTTTCGGAAATTCTATGCTCGTAAGCTCTTGGCTGAAGGTTCAAGCGCACTGCCGGTATAATGGCACAAATTATACAAGTGAGCTAGTCCGATAATGCTCTATCTCGTGAAATTCTAACTCTGTCGTTCTCGATACTTCAGATCGGTTAATAATATACGAAAATTAATTTGCTGCAATAAAAAGCAAATGTTGTAGAAAAGTAGAGAAAGATCAAAATTATATTTTAATATTGAAAAAAATAATACTTTTTACTCACATATAATTTAATATGGGTCAATATTGATTCGTTTAGTGACGTCAGTAGAATTAATAAATACATGAGCGGACAATGTTATAATCCGCGTGTTATAATCCGTTTTAATCTCTCTTTCAGTTTTTGAGTCCGTTAAATTTTTGTTCTACAAAATCAAGTATACTAGGGCGGATCATTTTTTTTCAATACGAGAGTTTTCCCGTATGTGTTTCGCAATTAGCAATACATGGGATGAGTGATAGAAAGCGATTTACATATGCGAATTCGGATTTATCTCCGGCCGCTATGTGCGTTAAATAATAATTTATCATCTCGACGTACCGTGCAGTTAATTCAATCCATCAGCACGCGTCGTGGATAGGATTGAAGGGCTCGTATGCTGAACCGCATGACAGAAAGCCGTACAAGGTTTCTGGTTTTTGCGGCAGTCGTTTATTTAGAAAGCAGAAAAATAAATTTTAGCGCAGAAATCTTATTATATATATAAACTAAGTACGATTGATATATCGTGTGCACACATACGTACGATATATCGTATCTATAAAAAATTCAAATTCAGTCACTTCTAGGTTCGATTATAATATAGGCTAGAAATTAACATTAATGGAAACAGAGAATTAATAGAAAGGAATACGCGCGTGACAACACAATGGTACAGACCAATTTACTGAAACTTGCAAGTGCAATGTCTCAGGAGTGTTACTACGCTCCTTGCATAGCTCGTTGGTAGTACAGAAAATTCCAGGAATCGCAGTGTCCTTTGCAAAATCTGTGTGTTAAGTCGGGCACGCGAAACGCGCAAATAGCAGCGAAATGCGGTCATGTGGACACGGAATTTATTACCATCTCACTGATGAAATATATTAGTGTTTAAATTTTTATAATATGTGTGTTTAAAATTTCACATTTAAAAAATGGCTTAAATGGTCGATTTTCATTGTTTAGAACACATAATAGCTTTTATTAAAAAAATTCTGATTGTGAGTCGAAACTCAGCTTCAATAATTTTCAGAATAAAATTTTGATATCAAAAAATAGAGAATGGAAAAGGATTGTTGTACGATTGGAATCATTTGTAAATTTTTTATTATCACAACTTCTGTTATTTGTGTAGAAAAATAATATCTTTTTTTATTTTTTTTCTCACGATATTCTAGATAAAAAATTTTTGATCTCGAAACCAATTTGTTCCATCCGACATAGAAGTGCGAATTGATCGTCCGAGTTATTCGCGCGAACATAAAAGGGCACGCGCGCGGTGAATAATGCGTTAAAGTGTATTTCCATTTTTACGGCATGCGCGTGAAATATAAGTGGAAAACGTCGCGGGCAATATCGTTCGCGCGAGTGAGCGAGTCTGGATATAAACGGGAAGTCCCTTAGAAAATATCTTACGAGACGTCTCACGGCAAAAATGCACTTTTCACGATTCGTCGTCGTTGTCGTCGTCGCGCGTCGCAGTCGTAGTCGCCGTCGCGATGATGCTTTATTCATTATTGTGCCGCTGCAGGCGCCGGCGCGTAAGAATTCGATATCCGGGGATTCGCTCGACGAGGGGTGGGGGGGAGGGGACCCCGACAGTGATAGAAATCGTCCTGCTGATACGGTCTCGTGGTGCGAATAGCGGTGAGTTATTTGCAGGAAGCCGTTCGAGCGAACGGAGAATAAAGGGCGAGAGGGTTATAAGCGGAGAGTGGCGGAAATTACAATAGACGTATACAGGAGGTGGAGAAGTAGAAGGAGGCGAAGGTGGATGGCTGTTCGGGCATCGGTGGGGTCGAGGAGGAAGTTGGATAACCGCGGAGGCGGAAATCGTTATTAGCCTAGAAGCGGCAGGATTTGGATATCAAAGGCCGCGGCCGCGGCCGGTTTATGCGCGGTATTGACGTTATCGGGGAGACAAAGAATCACGAGTTATTCGTCAGCATTTGCTTGCGCATTTGTCGCTAAACGAGATTCTAAGCGATATTTGTATTTTAATTGAACAATTAATATTAAACTTAAGAGTTAAATATAACGGTTAAATCAGACACGCGAAACATGCGAATGAATATTAAATGCAATCATCGAGAGGAATTTATTATCATCTCGTTAACGAAAATATGTACAATTAAATTATAAAAGGGTCAAAGTTTCTCTCTCTCTCTCGGCACAGAGGCATGGATACTTTGAGCTAATTTCTTTTATATATATATATTGCTTTTATCTTATATAAATGATAACTATATTATTTTCCGTTTTTTTTTTAATTTTTTTATTCTAGCCCTGATTTCGGCCAATATCGCGCCGATATACCCCGAGTCTTTTCGTAAAGACGTTGCTCGAATTGCTTCGCGTGTCGAGAAACGAGCTTGTCTCTAGTCTAGGTAGAGGACGGGAATCTAGAAGCCGATATTGCTTCGATATGAAGTTGTATCGATATTACGGCGCGCATAACGGGAAGCCATTATAAAAATCCATCAGCGAAGTATGAGGTTAACGAAGAAATGATGGAAAGCCGAAAGAGAAGAACTAGACGCTTTGAATAGTTTAAAGCTGCACCATGATATTTTTCATTAATCTAAATGGGCAAAGATCACACATTTTCTTTTTTAGTAAATATAAAATACTCTATTTTAAAGTTCTAAAAAAGATTGAAAAGGATTTTAAAGTTCTCTAAAAAAGATTGCTCGGAACGACGGTGGCAAACCAATTTGGCAAAAGGTTGCCGGACTCATCATTTTGAGCAACGTCATATTGCGAGTATTGCCTGTAGCGAATCCCAGTCACGTTTCACCGTCGCAAGGGTAAAAATATAAATGTTGCGGTATTGTCAAAGCGAAGACAGGAAAACGATGAGAAAGGTACACCGGAAATTACGGCCGGCCAGACAGAAACGCAGGGCGTCGTTATTTGGTCGACGAAGCACTGCTTGTTCACGGCGACATATCCTGTTATCGATGTGTATCGGCTTTCGTTTTCCCCGCATGCGTCCTAAGGGTCGAATAGACATTCACCGATAAAATCAGTTGATACATACATTCGACGTGCCTTTTGTATGGATAGAAGCAGAGGAGAGACTTGAAAGAAAGTACGTTCACGATAAAAAAATGAGAAAGAGAGACGGAGAGAAGCAGGATTTTATTCAGATGTAGATCATTTAAGAATCAAGCAAACAGTTCGATAAATCGTTACAGGTGAGCTATATTTTAATTTAATTTTAATTGTCTGCTCGACATGAATAATTTAAAGGTTTATATTTTAATTAAAAATTACTTTTTATTAGATATTTTCAATTTGTTGGAATTTATTTTGGAAATTCAAAGAAATAAATGTGTTGAGTTCTTATCAGGATTAGGATTACTTCTAGTCCTTTGCCATCTCCAGCGCAATAAATTTATAACTTTGGCAGTCGGCCGACATCGAGGCCTCTTCGCGAGAGTCGGAAGATTTGGCGCAAGCACACACAGCTTTCTCTTGTTTTCTCTTTTTCTTTCTCTCTTTATTTTATATCCCATGAAAACCTATATTCTGCCGGCATCTATGTGACTATTTGTCTGCATACATACCTTTCCCGCGTTCCTACGTATTCTGTCAATACTTGGTGGTTTTTCTTCGACCGTATCCTTTCCAGTAAAAAAACGCAATTCAATATTTACAACATTCTTTTATAGCTTTGTGGAATCTTTTCACACCTTATCTTTCTTCCATTCTTTTCTCTACCTCTATTAATGATAGAATTCCGGTTGTGTTAAGTTAATGTAATGCTTGTAATGCAATGTTTCTTAACGAGCTAGCGAGCTTATTGAATAGCAGAAAGAGAGAAGGCGTGAGAGAAATGGATCCCGTAGGAAGATTTATGTCGTTTCTCAACGAAAAGAAAAATAACAAGGGAAAAGAGCACAGCGAATGTCGCAACGAGCTACGTTCTGTGATATGGTACAGAAAAAGCGCTCTTGCGCGAGCGTCTGCGAATTTTCTTCCCACTTACTTCTCGTAGCTTGCGTATCAAGAAAACCGATGCAACTGCGAAGAAGGATACAATGAGCTTTCCTGAATCGAGCCCGAAGCATGAAGTAAAGTGAGGCGGCTCGCTTTCCTTTTCGTTTTTGTTCGATACTCGCATCGATACTTGGAGTGGCGGCTAAATTGAATTACAGTAGGGCCTCGACAATCGAATTAGCCGGTCAGAACGGAAAATATCCGTAATTTACTTTTATGAAGTTTCGCCTGATGCACGCGTCATATGGCGTCGTAATAACCGGCGTCTGGAATTTCCAGATCACTTCGAAAAATAAACCATGTCTAAAAGCAGTTAGAGAAGGCATTTTAGCGATATCGTAACGAGTGTTGAAAATAATTTAAGTTTGCTTCAAGTCTTCTTACGTAAGTTTTCAATTTTTAGTAAATAATCACATGATTATAGCAGGAATGAAAAAGTTAATTATGATGAATATAAAGTTACGGCAAATATAAAATTACCATCGTTGATCAGCGATGGCATTTTGTGTTATTTCCATAACCGTGTACCTTTAATTCCTCCGCGGCTCACTCATACGCGTTTATTTTTTTTCTCCCCAATAATATCATGCATATTTCATACTTCTGCCGGACTGTTCAACCGCACGGTATTGTTTACGGAAAAAATCGGCGAATATAAATTCGAATACTGCGTTGGCTGTGTCGCTGCGGGTTACATCTGGTCCGCGCGGAGAAAATCCCGATCGTTTTACAAGCTCGTTCGCAGCATGTCGCCGTATTCTCCTCGTCTAGCGATCGTCGTTACCATTGCTATACGCGGTAGCTCTCTCGGTGCACGACGCCGGCTGTAGAATAAAACTACAGCTCTACCGGGCTCGCCATTTCGAAGAGTTGAACAAAGCGGGTCGGAAAAAGGGATGGCGGATAACAGCGGAGGGAGGAGAAAAAAAAAATTGCGGACGCGATCGTAGCCGGAGGCGTTTGCAAGTTTCAACGACATCCGGGGCCGGGACGTTAATTCACCCTAATCCTTTGCCGCCGCAGTTCGCGATCGGCCGCGTAAATCGTTCCGGTGTCGGCAAAAGTGTCGGGAAACGGTCTGGGGTAGGTATCCGGGTCCTTCATTGTTTCCCCGGGAACAACAGGACCGTTGATACGCGCACCGCACAATGCAGCGCTATAGTCTTTGACGTATCAGAAAGCTGCGTGTTTGCAGTGAGCGATCGGAAGGTGGAATGGGAAAGCCATAATTTTCTGAAAAAAGAATTGCGGCACCACGAAATTCTAGAATCGCGCGCACGCGAGATGCAGCTTTCAATAAATTAAAAATGCGCATAGCTATTTCGTTGTGGATTATTTTTTTTTATTTTTCCATCAATTTCCCGCAGTCGCAGTTCATTATTCGTAGAATTTATTTGTACGATTTTATATCCGGGAAATATTGCAGAAATCGGAATTTAATAATACGCCATTTCGATAGTACGAATCGATCTAGATACGGACCATTTTAAGATGAAACCATCCGCCGCATGCCATCGCCATAAGAGCGCTGGCTGCAACAATTGCGTTATATCGATATACGGGTTCCACTCGCTCCGCTCGCAATACGGAAAGTGTACGCGAAGTTTTCTGCTCTCTATCGAACGATTCCGCATCTCCTCGCTACATTTATGATTCTTTGTCATCATTTCTGTACTCAGCAAGCGATGGCAGAAATTATTCTTTCCATTTGCCGAAGTAGGTTCTATCTTTTCCGATCAAACAAATATATACTTTGCACTTGTCTCACCATATATTAGATTAATTATACCGTACGTGTTTTTTTTATTTTTTTTTATTTTTACCGGTCCACTAATTACTTTAGCTACGTCGCACTATTTTATTTAATGAATAAATGGACGACGCATATCGCGAGCTCAAAATAATATGCGCCAGCTGCGTGGAATACGAGGAAATAAATTAAAATGTCTATTGTCAATTGCGGCACTACTATGGCTTTATTAACGCATCATGGAAGAAATAAAATTTCGGATGGATATCATCTAACGTAACGTTTTCTTGCTCTTTGAGAATTCAACCAGTCGTTCATTGATTTCGCTATTTATTGCTTTTTACAAGGCAACGCAGTGAAGCAATTTCTTCGTGCTTTGATCTTTCGTTAATATTTTTTCAATCTTTAATCAACTTTATATTATTCTCTCTTTATATACATAAGGCAATTTCAGACGTCAATTCAAAGAAGTGACTATTATATTTATTGCAAAAATCCTACCATATCAAAATGTCCTTTTTTAACTTTACTTCACGTGCAAAAGAGCGTACGTATTGTTTTTTAATCTTTCTGTTTACACGAACAAACGCGTTTGAAAGCTGATAGCTGCCAATTCTTTGTTTTAGAATACGCGCTTGACCGTTGTTTTTCATTCACTGCCCGTGAGCTATGCGAGAGACCAGGATTGTACTCCTTATATACCGGATGTTTCACAAATTGAAATTTTTACTTTTATCTAAATTTACCCAGAAAAAATCATTGCGTCATGTTTACGGATATATTCTGTAACTACACACATATTTTCTATCATTCTTTTTTATTACTCTCGTCAAGTTATAAATATTGTTGCCTCGAGTTGCTTTTCCTTGGTTGTTTGGCTCGTAAGAACATTATTAAAAATTATATTCAAGTTTTACCGGTTATTCAATATGTAACAATGCAGAAAAAATGTGTATGTAGTTAACAGTTATATATAAAAGCTTGAAGTCGCTTTTCTGTCGACGACACTGCAACTCTGGTTTCTCTTTATTTCCTTTTTTCTTACTGCGGAACATTTTCGTGATTTTTCAGACGCCCTTTTCTGTCTTCATTTCAATATTTAACCGCTGTTTATACGATTTTTATGCTCTCGTATAAGAGATGCGGTGTTTACTAGAAATTTTCACTTGCCAGTCCTTTTTATTTCCATTTCTTTCTCTCCCTCACTTTTCCTTGCTTAAATATTTTATCTTGTATGCACGAGAAACTCTAAAGAGAGAAAGTCTGACGTCCCGCTAAATATCTGATCTGTGTAACATTCGGCGCGAGGAAAAAAAAAAGAAAAGCCGTATCATAAAGGCAGTATTTCGCGCACAGAAGTTTTAATAAATAAATAGTGAAATTATGGAAATACTGGTGGAAAATATTCACAATTGAAAGAACACGAATGGAACTGTCGAGGTCAGCATGGATTTATGCGGTGAAAACAATTTTAATAACTTTATTCCCCGATGGCAGGTACGAGAAAAATCGTAGAGAACGCAAGCCGCGCAAAGACGATTTTGCCTTAGCGCTCCGCTTTTTATCGCATAAAACGCATAAAAACCTACAAGTAAGAGTAAGTATATACAAGTAAAAGTAAGTAATCGTCGTTTCAAAGTCCATGTCGCCTTGAGAAGAACGTCTGACGAATAAGTCGGCTGAATAAGTTCGCACCGTGTCCGGAAAAGGAGCGCGGCGCGGTCCTCTCTGTCACGCTATGTTACTCTGATCCTGCGAACCATCACCAATCTCCGCCTTCTTCTCGCTATTTCCCGCGAGAAGTTCCTGAATCTCACGGAACGTCCGGCCCTTCGTCTCGGGCACGACGAATATTACCATCACGAATGCCAGCAAGCACGACACCGCGAAGAAGTAGTAGACAGTGTCGGCACCTAACGAGTCACCGATTACTTGATATAGCTTGGAGACAGCAAAACCGAGCAAACCGTCGAAGATAGTGATGACTGCGCCGGCGAACGCCTTCACTTCCGTGGGGAACATTTCGCCGATGAGCGCGCTTGGCAACGTGCCCAATCCGATCTGGAAGGCCACTTGAAAGGCGATCACGTCGATGACCGGAAGAAGATTCGCCGCGGACACATCGACGCCTCTGCCGTCCAACATGAGATATATCGCCAGGATCGCCAGAGTAACGGAAGATCCGAGAGTGGAAGCGACCAGCAGAGGGCGTCTACCCGCGCCCTCGACGGTCGCGGTTGATAATCCGCCCGCGACGAGGCCGACAGCCAGCACGAGTATCGTAGCCAGATTGGAATCGATGCCGGTGGCCGCTCTTTTGAAGAGCACTTCGAGATATTGCATAGTACTGAAATTTCCGCTGAGCTGCTGCGCTGCTACCAGGCCGAGTATGATGCCGAGGGCACGGGCGTTACTAGGTAACATCATCAATTTTAGTTTAGCCATCCAGCTACGTTTGACCGGCTCGGTTCTAGCTCCGGGTCCGGTTACCGGGGTGTTGTCACAAACGTCTTCGATAAAAACGCTGCGCAGCGCGTGCTCGAGTTCTCTTCTCGCTTCTTCGCGATCGCGAATTCCCTTGAAGAACGCCAAGGATCTGGTGGCTTCCGCTTTGCGACCTCTGGCAGCGAGGAAAGCGGGCGTCTCGGGAAACCAACAGAAGCATGCCACGAAGAGGATGGGCACCGCGAGGAGGATGGCTGCCAAGACTCGATAAGACACCCAGGGACCGATGCTGCAGGTCAGTAGGGAGCCGGTGAACACATTCACGGCGATTAATGTGCCGAGGGCGCCCCTGATTCCGACATCAGCGACCTCCGACACGTACATCGGATTCGTCGTGTATGAGATGCCCACGCCGATGCCGAGGATCACTCTGGAGATGTAGAGGGCCGCGACGCTCTGCGCGAAGAACACGATGGTCCAACCGATGATGAAGAAGCAGCTGGCGAACAGAAGACATCTCTTACGGCCGTATCGATCGGCGAGGCTCGCGCCGAGGAACGGACCGATCATGGAACCGATTACCGTCAGCGATACGATCCACGAACTCTCGTCGTCGGTTATTTTGACAGGTATATCGCTGGCGCCGGATGTGAGTCGCGAGAGCGACGTGGTGGTCCATCCGTAAACGGTACCGACAGCCACCATGGACAGAGTTGCTGCGGAACGAAGATTGATGGAAGATTAATAACGGTTGATCGAACGATTGATTGTCCGCTTTTAGAGGTTTATGATGTCTTGTGAAATATGAAACACGAACCTGATATGCATGCCAGCCATTGTCTCCATTGCGTCCGTTTACCGTCGTGATATTTTTCCTGGAAAGATGAAGCTTGCGTCACGATCTCCCCCTTCGATCCACTCTCCTTTAACACGCCGATCTGCGGGAGAAATAAGTATTGATTTTTTTAGAAGGGCGAAAGCTCTTGCGCTGCTTATTTTAAGCTGCTTGATATAAACATAATGCAGCTCTCTTTCTTAGCAAAAATAAGATGACATTGTTTAAAAACTTTTTAATTTAAAATTGCATAATAAGCAGTGCTGGTGATAAAAAAAATTATCCCTTGATTTTCTACTGTCAATGTGAAATATTTCTGCAAGCTCGAGTCGAAGTACAGCGATCGTGATACTTGCACATACATCTCCTTGCGCGTGACAGAATGCAGAAGTCTTTTCCGGAGTGAGAAGCAACAGGTGATAGTGATTAATGTGGTATGTGAAGAATCAAATAGAAACCGCGTTTTACTTTTGAAAAGCTCAGACATTTCGAAGAATCAGTGATCTCCGCAAGCTTTTGCGCTGCTATATCAGGATGCGAAAGATTTGTCCTCGTTTTCCATGCCAAAAACCGTATATACATCCTCGGAAAAGGAGTCGTCGTCTAATGAAACATAATGCGACAAGAATATATGCGCAAAGCGCAACCGCGGTCTTCCGCGTTCTCCGATTAAGCCTGGCGCCACGATAACGCCGCGATCCAGTGCACATGCGCTTCACTGTTTTCAAAGCCATACGCCGCTCTTTGTGGTCGCGTGTTCACTTCACGACATAACCTAGCCGGGTTCTCATCAGCCACAGCAGCAGCTACATGGACTTATCGCGATGGTTCAGTGCACGCAAGAGCAACGACTCGATAAGCGAGCGTGCAACGGTGAACGTATCTCGGCTTTTACTTCGTGATACTCACCAGCGCGAAATTTACGCGCATCTTGGCTTTTCCGGAGCCATCGCGGATCATTTGCGCCGCAAAATGCCTGAGACTGATATTGAACGGAATACCCATTTTTTCCTTGTGACAGGATGATTCTTCGTCTCGAGTTTATCTTCGAAAAGTTATCTCAAATAAACCTGTTTATCGCCACGCGCACACAACACTCGTTACACAACGCACTCTGATGAGGGCAATGACCCACCATTTTGTATACGCCGAATTATTAACAAGGTTACAGCAATACGCGGCACATTTATAACAGATTACAACTAATTATTTTAGGAGACTTTTATTTTGGTATTTATATTTGATAACATTTTTTCGACTTTTTAAACGGACATGAATAGGAAGTCGAATTTCCTGATTTGCACGAGCGATTTCGTTTGAAACGCGATGCTTTGCGAGTGAATAGTGCTTACAGCTGTAGTAAATTTTATTTGCCGGGAGTTATATCAGAAATAGTATACGGATCATATTTTGCCGGATATAATTAGTAAATTACAGCGAAATCTTGCAACTCCGCCGTCCGTTCTGTGTATATTTTTCTGCTTCGTAAGGAGCGATGTACATCGAATTATATTTTCTGATCTCTGCGTAGATGCCGTTTCGCTCGCGGCAATACAATCATAATCTTTTTATATCCAGTACCGGGAAAAAAACCGGAAAATTCCATAGAAATTCACCAGCGAACATTGAACAACATCGTTGTACCACGCACGTTTGCGCAAGCGTATTATGCTTTCGCAAAAATGGTATCGCTGTTTCCTCCGCGTGCGCGCGTGTACGCCTACACAAATATAACCTCGCAGCCAGAATCGGAACGAATTTTATATGGCACGCGGCTAAGAAGGATGACACACCTCGAGGAACGCGAAATGCCACGGGTTCGACAAAACGAACGTCGCGTGAGATCGATACTCACTAGCGGATCCGTCGTTCCTCTCATGTCTCCTCCGCGCTCTGACCCCCTTAAAAGGCGTGTGATCTAAAAACAACGTGCCGCAATCGACTGACCACTCTTCCCGGATTCGAGGACGACCACTCTCACGATTTCGTCGGTATTATCTTACGACGGTGCCCACGGAACCGGATACATTGGAAAATGCGCAAGCGCCAACACTTGTGTCTGCTTTCGCGCTCGCGTACGCATGGTTGCTTCTTTACTTTTTTTCTTTTTTTTCTTTTTTTTTCTTTTTCTGTCACTCTTCCGACATACCATGCATTTACGATCCCTACCAACCGCGGTATTTATAATCGTTGAGACTCTGGAGGTCGTTGGTTGATGACCTCTCACACGTCGCGATCGTGAAGAAGTTGATTGTGAAGTAACTGTTCTAATTATTTTTCTAAATGAATAAGGAAATCCAAAAAATGATTGAGCAATGTAGTCCACTTGAATTATCGCACTTTAGATAGTGGCAATTCAGTGAAAGCGATTACTGTGACGACTGATTGCAGTTATATCTCGAGTAACATAATTACGCAGCAAAAGTTAACAGAAATATTTGAGAGTAAATTAAGATTTGTAGCAAATTGTATTTTATATTGCTAGAAATCCAATATTTGATAATTAATGTGTTAAAAATGTGAGAAGAATTATCGGGAAATCTTTATTCAGCAATGCGAGTAATTAGCTCTTGCGTGTGATGAAATTAACAATGAAATATACAATCATTAATTGACTCAGTTATTGATTTGCGCATTAGTGATTGGTAGCAGCATTTCAGTTTGTCTGTTTACGCGATGACGAGAGAAATCAGAGCAGCGACGCATTGAAACTGCAGAGCGCCAGCAAAACTGTGTCACTTACATCCGCGGTCGCTGCCATGTGAGACCAGAATGGAACGGCTGTCCTATTTCTTCCGACAATTCCGGAATTTCAGGCTTCAACGATGAATCCAACAAGTAGTTTCATCGAGCTTCATCGAGTGCTCTTAGTTTTAGGTCACGCCGATATATCGATACTTCCAGTTGAAATATATAAAATATGATCGGCACTCGCTTCTTTTCGCGGTTAATAATCACTGAAATTTTCAAACTTTGTAATCATAAATTTCCAAATGTTTTGTGATTGTTAATAATTTCAAGTATAAAAATTTATACAATTATTTAATAATTTTTGAACTTTATTTTATGGCGTTCAACGGCGATATATTAAAATTCCTGTTTTTATATTGCTTTGACACTCTGGATTATGAAACTGAAATGAATTTCGAAAGCAATTGAGACAAACAATAACAATAACACTCTTCACTGTAATCCCCACTACGTAATATAATATTCATTTGAAACTTTATTCCGGCGAAATTGTTGATTGTGTTTGCGAAGATTTCTGTCGGTGATGCGCTCTCGTCGCGCAATCGTACGCTTTATATTACAAACTAGCAATCTCAAATAATCTACTCAGCTTTTATTAATTCGCCGCTCTACCCGCATCTATTCGTTTCGCGACGTGCGCATCGCTGATTAGTTCGGTTTTGTGAAGGTCATGATCGGGCGGCTAATTACTAACCGTTTATCACTTCCAACGGCAGTTTCCGTGATGTGTTTGTTTTTTTACAACTGACAGACGCGACTGGTTCGAATCGACGAATTCGAAGTCGCGTTAAATCGACAATGAAGTCAGCCACGTCTTATCGGTACGTTCATTTATCTGTTGCTTCATAACCAGCGCTAAAGAGCTGTAGCACAGATGACGACCCACAAACACGCCTTCATGTCCAATTGGCTTTAATCCGATTGTCGTTAATTACAAGTCCGTACGCGCATTACAGACTCGTGCGATTCGCGTCTTCTTTCACTGACTGGCGACGAGCAACAGGCGGCCGATCGTTGTCCGCTTATGACGATGCGTCTTGTCGTTCGGGAATAGAGAGGAGACCGCATCCTAATGCTTCCTTTGTTCCCTTATCTCCGTGCTTCGCGCTATCTCGGTAGTGAAAATCCATATTTGTAGTTGTAAACCTTGTCTGTTCATACGACTGAGTTCATGAAGGTGTACAGCAATTTATCTCGTGTATGTCTTGTTCAAACAAACAGATGTGAGAATAGACGATATTAATTATTAATTATCTTCAGGGAGCAATGTTAAACACGTGAAGCTGAAGCCATTCATTCGATTCCCATAAGCGACCTGATTTATTCGAATCCCATCCCGTCTATCGTCGAAGCCGATTAGCGTACACTCGGCAAGAGAAACACGCGCAATAGGAACCTCGTCTCGGTTCTCCTTTTTTCTTTCGAATTGGCGAAGGTCGGCCCAGAGAGACTTTTGCGTCAATCTTTCCGCTTCTACTGATGAAAAAGGCAATCGATCGACCGGGGTCTTAATCGCGCGATTCAATAACAGGAACAACAAGCACACGATGCGTCAAAGAGATTTATTGCGTTTCAGAGTTAAGCTGATTGCGTTTCAGAGCGGATAGTTTCGGTTCTGTTGGAATACGCGCGATCCAGGATAATTCGACGTTCCAAAGCTGCGGCTTTACAGCAGTTGATGATTCGTAGAACTTCTTCTGTTGCGTCACATACGTAAACTAAACTGTGATCGCAATCAAGCAAATTATTTATTTATGTTGTAATTTAAACAGCATCATAATAATCGTATTCTGTATCTTTTTTTCGCATCTATCATTTTAAATGGAAGCAAACTTGTCTGAAGAAATTTTTGGTTTGAGAAATTTATATACTCGATAATGTCATGTAATTAACAATTATCATTTATTCGAGCAATTCGAATATTTAGAATTAATTTGTTTTTTTTTGCGACGTAAACTATTGAAATTCCAGTCAGACGTGAACGCCATCGTTGCAGTTTACACTGCTTTCTAACTGCTAAGATTCACAGTAGTTCAACACGTGTGTCAACTTAATTAATCATAAAAGCACTGACGGATCAGGCTTGATATATTATTAACGAGCGACGAGAGACACGTTGTGCTTGTTCCGTGATTAATTTCTGTACAAGCTTTGGTTTCGATTGGCAAATACACGAGTAATTCCAACGTGATAGAAATTTACATTTGTAAGCGGCGTGTATATTCATGTTGAATTGTCAAAAATATTAATAGAAAACTGTATCAATTTGGAAGAGCGGATGATTGATATTCTGAATTTATTACAGTCATGTCGATTCACGTATATGGAATCGTCAAACAGATTGTTAGTGCCCGAACTGTTTGCATTGGAACAAACATGTTCATGTTTCTAATGTTTTTTTCTTTTATTTCAAAATAGTTATCGAATATTTCAATATAAAATTTCCTATACGCTCCCGGCGGTATTGTTATCAACGTGATACATTTTATGCTTGTTATATCACAAAAAGAATATTGTTTCATGTTACGCATATAAAACCGTCACTTTTAATGCATCGGTAATTTATGAATATTAACAATTGATTGCGCGTTGAGATAAATCTTTCTGTGAGTTCAAGATCTCTTCATCGTCATTAGTACACTATAAAAAAATATCAGTTGAAACAATTCGAATGCAAGGCATGTTTATTTCACAACGTAAGGTATTCTTATCTTACACTGAAAAAAAAGTTGGATAAATAGAACCAAGTCTTAGAGTTGCATAAATTTTCTTGCACATTTTGTTGTTTCGTGTAACTCGATTCGAGTTGCTTCATTTTGAAAATTGATCTTTTTTATAATGGGGCAATAACAGTTTCATAAGAATTTCTCGAACAATTCACAAACAATTATGATCCGTTTTTGTTTGCCGGTGCATACGATAATAGCTTGAATTCAATTTGGACTTTGAAACTCGCTAATTCTAAGGTTTGTCGAGAATATCATTCGCACTGGAATTAAGCTCTGGCGTCAGGCTTATGTACGAAAATATTTGTTTTTTATTAATTCTGTACATCGCTGTTTCATACTACTTGCTATCAGTTTTATTTTTCTTATTATCTCTAAGAAGTGAACATTCTCAACATTCGCTCAACATTCTAATCGCTTATGAATCTTGAGAAATTTATACTAAACAGATACCCATTTCATTCCATTCCACTTTCTCGAATAAAGTAATGGCACGTCACCGACTTAATGCATTTCGCGACAAATTGCTGCAGCCTGTGTCCCTTGTAATCAAGTAAATTGTCATTATCTTAACCGTTTCTGTTCAGCAACCGGTTGCTGTGCCGGTTGCGCCTTCGAAGCCTCCGAGCACAAATCTTCGATCTTAACGCGGCGCGTTTCGCGTCTCTCGGCTGAGAATCGCATCGGTACCGCCTTTCCGTTCGGGCTTGAACGTCGGTTGGCTGCGCTCCGCGTCGTTATCCCGCGAACGTAAAGTTAATTAAAGTAATCCTCGGTTAATCGGCGTCGCTCGGAGTCCGCGCGCTCGCGCGCTCATTATGTCACCTTTATAAATGCGGGTGTGCAGGGCGCCTGCCGTTCGGTGTGATTAAAATTTAAAGCGGCGCGCACGCCATTTGCTCGGTGAAACGAGCTTGGTGAAAATATCGACCTCGTCCTCTCGCCTCTTTTGACTCCTTCCTGCGCTTCGAGTCAAAGGGCGCGCGTCTATTTGCTTGTCCGCATGCTAATGTTACGCCCGCTTTCCGTTCCGTATTGAATATTTGTTGTTTCCGATCGAGAGATTAAAATATCTTTTCATATCTTTATAATTTATGTATGGAAAAATTTAACCCGTGTTTGTAGTATCCAAACGATTCATCCGATTATAACGATTTATGTGCGATAAAAAGACGTGATTTAGTTCCCGCGAGCAATCACAGATTATCTATTCGAAATGCTATAAATGTTTGTATAACTTGAAAAAATTTCATTTTTATTTGTTTCTTTCGTAGTTCGCGTGTACTGTTGCTTTGTATAGTCTATCTACATGTTACCACGCGTATCGGCGAGTATATAAAGCACTATATCGAGATACAGGGTGACATTCAAAGCTCGTGTAACGATTTCGATGAAATATCAGCATTTTATTTTTTTTATATATATTTTTTAGAAAAAAAATATATATAAAAAATTTTGTTTTACTGATAAATCCATTTATCCATCCGGAGCATTCAGGCATCCATTAAACCTCCTTTTTTTCATATCAAAGAATAAGAGATAATGAAAGTGAAGAAAAAGATCCGTTTATTAGTTTTTTGCATGACAGTTAACAGGTTCTTGCGATAAGAATTTAACGGAGTTCGAAAAATAGCTGTCGGGGAGGATTTCTTGTAAGAAGATTTTACGATCCCCGTCGTAAATGTACAGAAGCCGGTTTGATTAAATTCGCATTGGTATGAATTTTGCCTCGGTCAGGTTTCAGACGAGTCACGTTCGATTTCGCGGCACTATGCCGCCGTAACGAGTGCGCTACACGTCGTATTATGCGGAATAAATCAGCGCTGATGCGGGATTATGTAAGACATTAATCTTTTCGAGACGCGCGATTTTTCACCCTCTTATTGATCTCCCGACAAGAGCAATGACTTTCGACGTTTCACGGGTCCGCGGACGGTTACATGTTCGCGATGAAAAATTCATGAGGCGCTATGTAACGCGTATGTAACACGCTTGCTGTATATAAGACATGGTTTACGGTAATCCCTGATCTATATCGACTTTGTGTCACGTGGATCATATCTGCTGCGTTTCAAAAATTTACAATTAAACGGTTTATGGGTTACGCTGTGCACAGAATGTCGTAAAGTTGCGTATTTTACGTTTAAGGATATTATTTGCTAACAATAACGAATTTCAGCGATAAATTTTCTAATCTGCTACTTTATAAACCGCATAACAGGAGTACTACGGTTTTTATAGAGTTTCTAGAGTGCAGAAGTAGGACGGGAAAAAGAGAGAGGGGGGAGGGGGGGAGGGAAAATTAATTTTTCCAGTAGAGTCGACTACGTACATTTCTTTTTATATATATTGCTGTAAATTCTCGCGAATAACTCGGCAAGAGCTAATAAGTGCTAGCACGTCGTAATTACGTAGACCTCATATTAAAATTTGTATTTTTAACTTCGTTTATGAAGGTACGAATCTGCTAACAACATGCGTGTCTAGGCATTTTATTACTTTATTTTTAGTACTTTGTTCAAAGCAGTGAATTAGAATGAATTGCTGACGAGCTTTGCGAAAAACCATGGGTGCATAAAACACTCATTAAAGATATTTATGGTTCTTTGGAAAAACCGCGACTTTCATATTTAACGATACCGTGCAGAAATCAATTCATTTACAAACATCTGAAAGCGCGTAAATATTTTCTCAGCGCTGCAATTAAAATAAAAATCGTATTTATTATTTATGTTTCATTCGTTGTTTATTGCTCTTTATAATGCTTTATAAGCATTGCACAACCCATAATCGATATTGGAATTTTAATAATAAAAAATTAATTAATAGCTGTTTATTATTACCGCAAGAATTTTTATGAGTCTAAAATTTTAGTTTATAAAAACCCGAATCTTATCATGAAATGAACTATTCATAATCTTGTTGGGTTTCTAGTCTAGTCTGTATGGGTTTCAATAACAATTTTTATAAATAAATAGTTTACTTGCATAATTGATATTCACTAGACTAAGCTCCATAATGTTGCGATATTAAGCCGCATAAGCTCGCACAGCTTTTGCTTTCTATGCGAATGGATTAGTCAGCAATCAATGACTACGATGCGAATTACCGGATGAATAGATACAAATCAATTGCGAGATATGTTACGACGAATTAATAAACGCCGGAATTAATCGATCGTTTCAGCTTCAAACAGTTTATTGCTCCGCATTTATGACGCGAAATTTATTCCATGAAATTTATTCCATCTCGGAGCAGTTTTTAAAACAATTTTAGGGATAATAAACGATAAATTTACATTAAAGCGAAACGAGGTCATTATATTGCTTAATAAGGCAAATCTTTCAAAGTGCACATTGCGCGTTTCGTAAAAGCACATGACGTTATTGTTAAAAAATTCATACGATATATGTAGTTTGAAATATATATTTTATCAAAGTCATCTCGGTGAACGATGTTGCGAGAATTGCGTGTAATTTTCTCTTTTTCCGCCACTGGCTTTGCCGCTGCATTCTTCTTAGACTCGCTAACAGCGACGATTACGTGGTTCTCGACACACACGCTTATGCATTAGTCCCGTATGGCGCGATAATTTATCGGAGCATGTAGTTAGTCACGAATAGAAACCGTGCATATAGCGTAATCTCTAATGAGGAGCCATGTCGAGACTGAATTTTTATTCCCCCGATACGATATGCATATACACGTGTACATACTAAAACCACTGTTTGCTGATACTACAGTTAAATATGAGTTAAATAAACAGTAAAAGAATTACACGCAGTCAATTGATGCCGCGTGAACCGATCGAGTTACGTAAATAGATAGAATTACATATCACCGGCTGCGTCCAAATTGCGCCACAACGGAAATCGATATATCTTTCATAAAAAGGACAAAAGTTAAGAAAACTACTGCAAAGTTTTAAATGATTTTTACGCCTTCCGCTGAGATTTATTCGCGGCGCGATGCTATCGTGATTTAATTACTTTCGCGGCTGGAATAGGCTTGAAAGGACTTACCTCGCGAAGAGAACGATTTCGTAGTCCAAATGCGCATTCATCCTCGTTGTCTTTGCTGTTGTCATGGGAGCGACAGCAACTTAGTCGCAATTTAATTGCCGCCCTTCGCTTTATTCATCTAACTGCGAGAGAGTCTAGCTAGCGGAAGTGACGAAGGAGTGCAGAATGCAACGAGGAGGGAAGACGGAGCGCGGTGAACAGAAGGAAAAGAGCTTAACTTTAGTTCGGAACTTTGGCGAGCGAGGCCATCCCGCGGGAAATCAATGTCTAACGGTTCAAAGAAGAAAGTCGAAGGAGGACGCGCGGCAGCGATCGCGTGTACGCGCGGAACTGCTCTATGTGTAATGGTTAATTTGATAACCGACTCGCGTCGGCTACGTCTCATCTTTGTTTCTTCTTCTTTGACCGTCTCCCGCCAAGTTTTTGTCCGTCGCTTTGCCGATTAAATTTCCGGCGGTGGAATCTGGGAGTCGGGAGGTTCGCGCGGTGGTGCGGTACGATGAAGAAACACTTCCAAATAATTAAATAGGAGATCTGCATTTTACAAAGCAATAAGTTACACGAGAGTCCTTACACGAAACCAAAGCCCCACTTCGAGTCGTGGCACGCATTCCTTGTACCTGTCATGCCTTTCCATTTCTTTTTTCCCTCCTTTTTATACAAATGTGAAACGTAGCCTTTAGGCAGTGAATCGCAAAGATAAAAAGCGTAAATATATGTCCTTTCCTACGGAGAAGATCGTCCTCGAGCTAATTCTGCGTGAGAAAATATACGCGCAGCACATCACGTTGTCGAACAAAAGCATTTTGTGAAAATTAAAGTCCTGTAACTTTAATATTAAAAATATTAAAATTTTTTAATTTATTGTTTCGCAAAGTTTATTGCGAAATGCTCATTAATGCTTTCCTAATAAATGGAACAAAGCTTTGTTCACTCTCGCGAAAAATGCTTTCTCTCATTAAATATATTTTGTCTTTTGTTCGGCAACAATGCGCGCGATTCTCATCAGTTATCGCAATTGCGATGAAATGGCTCGAATTCCTGTGGAAGACTGGAAAAGGACAACGTCGTTGTTTGTCGACGATTTAAAAAAAAAAAACGTACAGGATAATATAGCACCGCGGATGCACGATCAGGCGCGGCGTGCGTAACTAGCCACGACATCGAGATTTTCTGGGAATTATACATAGTTAGCACCTAAAAAGTTTTTAACATCGCTCGCATAGAGTCACGCACAATTCGTCAGCTTAATCTGCAGCCCGAACTTTACTTCATAACTTTGATTTCGTCACCGACTAGCCTTTTTTTCGCTAGTTTGATTCGCCTTTGCGGTGATTTTATTCCCTATGATGAAAAATGAGCGCTAACTCCCTCGATAACGCCGTATTCGATTCGAGTAGCACAAAACATTGCAGAAATTTATCGTTCATTCGCGAGCTAATACCGCCCTATAATCTTCCGCCAGTCTTTCATCTCTCCGGATTATGATCCTAATTTGTCACTTTCATGGTCGGTCATACATCAAATACGGGCGGTCTATAACGTTTATATTCTGTTCGATGCTTCAGTGTGCGGAAGTTCATCTACAATCTGGTTCATTGATCCTGATTCAGTCATGCCTTCGTCATTCTGGTCGGACTCGAGGTCCGATGATGGCTCGGATCAATCACTGTAAAGAAAAATTTTTTTTCTCGTAACCAAATCGGACAGTAATGAAAAGTTTTTTGGGATTAACAGACGTACCAAAATATTGAAATTATATTTTGAACATTCTCTAAGATATTCTTAATTATTATTTTATATATTGTATATTTTTACCTATCGCTATTCTCGCTAGTTGCTTCCTCGCTGCAGTCTAAATCGAGTTCTCCCTGAATCGCGCTCTGTAAGTCATCGATTCTCTGTAACGCTAGTCTGAGATCATCTCTGGCAACCTTGGTTTCAGCTTCCGCGGCTTCCAAAGATTTCTCTATATCGCGACGAGCGCGCATAGCCTCCTGTTCGCGCGATATCGCTGTGCTAGCTTCGTCGCGCGCGTCACGCAAGGATCGTTGTAGTCGCCTTGCTGTATCCTGGGCGGTCTGTTCTTTTGTTCTGAGTAAGGCTGATTCAGTCTGTAGCTTATCGACACTTTCTTTCAATCGTGCTATTTGCGTCTGCAAAAAACAGAAATGAGGAAAGTAGTTAGTGCTTTATTTTCATTAACTAAGATTTACAATTTTTTTGGAATAAATCAATTTGATGAATTATATTTTATTAAATTATTAATTTTTAATTGATATGTATAGTTTATTTTTATGCAACTTTAATTAAATAGAATAGTAGAGAATTAATTTTATGAAATTGCAATTCCAACAATACCTCCAAACGTGCTCTTGTCGTTTGCTCCAGTTCAAGCTTGCTTTCGAGTTCCTTGGCGCGGAACTCCAGGCGTCTCGTAGCAAGGCTGTTCGCCGTAGGATCACCGAGTTGCTCCACTGATTCTAATCTTTGTGTTAGTTCCGACAGTTGATCCTTTAGCGATGACTTCTCCGCCTCAAGCGCAGCGATTTGCGTTTGTGCCTCTTGCAATTGGTTTTGCTCCGCGGAAACTTGCTGCACCGCGGCTCGATATTTCTTCAAGACCTGATTTGATTAAAATACATTTTAGAAATTATTTTATATAATTTTTATTTTAAAAAAATACAATTAAAAATTCGTATACTTTAGAGTTGTTAAAAATTGTATTTCGTGAAAATTGACTCATAATTAATTAATTATTTCAGTTTCAAATAAAAACTAAGAATGTTTAATAAAAAGGTTTCGTTTGAACTCAGAATGAAATAACGTACCTCTGCAAGTTCCTCTTCATTTTCTTCCACTTGAGACAATAGTTCTGAGCATTCGCGATTGGCCGCATTAGCCCGCTCTTCCGCCTCGGAACGTTGTCGCATAGCTTCTTCTAAACTCGCTTGCGTTTCATTCAGTTCTTGTTCCAATGCTTGTTTCGCTTTAATCGCCACTGCCCGAGCGCATTCCGCGTCTTCCAATTGATTTTTCAATTGGCGCAACGCGGCTTTGCCTGTCGAATCGCCCTTGGATCTGTCGAGCATCGTTTGCGCGTCTCTGAGCAACGCTTTTGTCCTCTTCAGGTCTCTCTTCAACCTGTTTACACACGTAATGCAAATTTTTTAATTATTTATATTTTAATGTTTATTTTAAAACCCAGATCCCAAATTTTCGATAAGACAACGGAACAAAATGAGGAAAAATAAATGCAAAAGTTTGATTAACTTACCTCTGCATAGTTTCAGCTTCCGCCGCACGATCGGCTCGGTCTTGTTCTTCTAAAGCCACCAAACGGCGTTCCAATTCGTGCTTTTCTCTCAGTAAAATCGTCCTCTCCTCATGTTCGTTCTCCAATTGTGACTCGAGAGCCTTGACTTTTTTGTGCGCGTTTCCGCGAACGTCCTCCAGCTCCTCATCGCGCTGCTGCATCTCTTTGCGCATCTCCTTGCGTTGCTGCTCGATACTCATTTCCAATCTGAGCTTTGCCTGTTCCAGCAACTGCACTTGACCAGCTAGATCGTCCAGCTCCTCTTCCTGATCCTTCGCACGTTTCTCCAGCTCGTGCTTCGCCTTCTTTAGCTGCGCGACTTCCTCTTCCGTTTTACCGCCGAAAGTGAGCTCCTCCAATTCTTGAGTTAACGTGCGAAGTCTTTCCTCCTTCAGTTCAATCTCTAGTCTTGCGTCCTATATTATAAATGTAATATATGCAAATATATGATACGGTTATTTTAAGTAGGGAAAACGAAAGAGAAATTGGATAACAAGAAGGAAAATGTACTCACGCTCAGATTCTGTTCCACCGTGAATTTTTCCGCGATCGCAATCTCCTTTTCTCTGGCTAATCTTTCACGCTGCGCTTTCTCTTGTCTAAGATCGTTCATCAGATTCTGAGTCTCCGAATCGAATCTAAACGCAATTATTAGGATTATCAGGATTATTTAAATATCTTTGATATTATACGCAAAACAGTTTTCAATTATTTAAATATCATTAGAAATGATTTACTGTACAAAGTCTCTATTTTAAGATAAAATTTAACTATTTTTTGCTGTAAAAAAAATTCTGGCATTTACAGTGCGCAAGACATTATAATAAAAAAAAGTTAGAGCTAATAAATTATCTCGTTATTGAATAGGTATCGAACAAAAAATTCTGACAGGATTTCGGGAACAAGTCCAATTTCACTGCTTGCAACGAGATCGGCTTTAACTGCCGGCGGGCGCACGCTGTATTTAGATTAACAGGAAGCTATCTTCGCGAACGGTCAATCGTGATTTACAGACACGCCGGACGCGTTGCTGGCAGTGTGGATCGGGTGGCGCTGGCGGCCTGGCGCGATGCCAGGGACACTTGTTGCCGCGGATGAAATGAGAATAGAGCGAGCTAGCACCCGATACTGCGATTCGTCGACTATTAGTTGGGCAAGGCAATACATCTTGAAGCACAAGCAAACAAAGCGTAACACCTTGGAGTTATTCTTTACGCGACTCACTTGCGTTGCTTCTTCTCGAGAAGATTGTTCCTAGCGGTCTGTTCCTCCAACAGCAGTCTGAGATCGTGCATCTCGCCGTTCAGTTTCTGAACTCGCCGCTTCCACTGTCCGACGACTTGCCGTTGCTCTTCCACTTCTTCGTAAGCGTCGGCCAGCTGCTCAAAAACGCGAGAATATTATGCCAACATGACGCTTACGACTCGTAGATGTAAGAATAATTTGACGCGTACCTTTTTTTCTAATTGCTTTTTCAGCCCCACCAGTTGCTCGAGATCGTCCTCGTGCTGCTGCGCCATTTTTCTCTTCGTGAACTCAAGTTCTCGGATAGCGTGCTCGTACCGTTGCCTATAAACGCCGCCGTCTTCGCATTCCTCGCCGTCAGAAACAACTCCGTTCAAATCGGCAGCCCTCGCATAAAGTAATTCCATTTCCAGCCGTTCGGTCGTCTGCTGGAGATTCTTATTGGCCTCGGTTACATCCTGCAGCTCACGCTCGAGCCGCAGGCGCTCCGATGTCTCGGCGTCAATCCTTTCCGCCGCCAGCGTCGATGTAGAATGCTCCTCCGCGAAGTCTGCGGTCATCTCGCTCAGCTTGAACAGAAAAAATATATCTTATATAAGGAAATCAAATATGATACGTTATACGCGAATTGCGGATTATCGTTACTTCTGCCTGGCGCCGTCACTTGCCGTTCTGCGTCTTTCAGCTTTAAGCGTTCCCGAAGTTGAGGTAAAATATGAATTGTATGTGGTGTTATTTAATGCAACGAGAAAGTTTTTTTATAACAAGTTCTTTTATTAATTTTTTTATTAGTTTTTTGTAGTATTTTTTTTAAATAAAACTTTTTATTCTTCTTTGCGTTTAATGAAAAGATCTAAAGCCCATCATCTTTCAACTTTGCACGTTACATTACCTCTTGTATTCCGTCCGACAAAGTGGCGTCTTCCGAAGCGCGGGACAAGGAGCGCCTCGAAGGGCTCCTCGCTGCACTGTTCGATCTGCTGTAATATTGATAGCCGCGTATCATGATATTCGTGGCGCTCTGGCTTCTTCCAATCGTGCCCCGCGGCTTACCTCTCATATACGGTAAACTTATCGGATCGTCATCCGCTTCGTCCTTATGACCGAGACTCCGCCATTCGTCCATAATGTGATCGGTACGTTTCAGAAACTGAGAGATCTTCGATGAAAGATACGACGACGCGGTGGACGGCTCTAAATGAGACGCGGTAGGCGTGAAGGATTGTTTAACTCTCTGTCGCTCGCAGCCCAGGACAAAGTTGAGACTCGCGTCGAAGACGACCGGCGCCTGTTCCTTGACCAGAACATCCTCCATCGACGGCGAACACGCGCTCTCGCGAGGATACGTTCTTCGCGGCGGTGTCGAGAAGGTCGGCGATCCCAGATAAGAGCCGCTTCGCGAGGAAGCGATGGACGGCGATCTCATTCCCGACAAGGACTTCGCTCGGTAGGATACGCTAGAAGAGATGCTGCAGGGGGAAGGACTCCGCATCATAGGATTCAAATTGGCGACGACGTGTCCTCTGCTAGATGGTCTCTTGTTATGGTTGCAATGCGGCGGCAAGGGTGGTCTTCTCGCCAGGCCTTTCGCGAGATTCGGTGAATTCGGCAAGCCATTGGTTAGGCTGCTCATCGAGTTGTTTCTATCGAGCGTTTCGTCGGAGCTCGTGCTCTCCAACGCGTTAAGGTGCCGGTTTTCGTGAAGGGGAGAGGGAGGGGTGCCTGGATACCTCATCGGCACGGAGGGCATCTTGATTAACAATCCAGGGATTTTAGGAATATCGATGTATGATTAAAGCCTACTGTTCAAAGCATCGTTCCAATTATGGAGCTGACGACGGATTGGATGAACCACCGGAGCCGAAATCGTCGCGGTTGACATTTCAAGCTATTTTCTTTCGCAACTTCATCCAGCAGCTGAATTTTAACGGTCGATTGATACCGGAGACTCGTTACATTACTTCGGCGAATTGCGTAACGCCGAACGACGACGAAGGCGCCCGTGTCGGCAAGGAGTCGCGATGCAACTGCCTCTTCCTGGGTCGGCCAATTCGCCGCCGAAGGCGTCCGGCAGAGGAGGCGGTCACCTCTGAGTTATTCTAAGGGGAAGGCGGCGAGAAAGAGAGGAGCAGCGAGGGAGATAAAGGCGGAGAGAAGCGCGCGAGACGGCTATTCTGGCCATTCGCCAGGTCCACCGTAAACTTTGCGAGAAAAATATCGGCTGCTAGAGTAGGAAAACATAGTACTACAATTTCGACAGAGCTTCGAAGGATCTGTGCATTTGTAAAAATAGAACGGGCAGAGAGAAGCGGAAATATAAGAATCGCCGTGCTGTGAAAATTCGAAGTGGAGATTTCCAACGTTAATCGAGACAATTTAAATGATTAACGCGACGACTTTGTTTAATTACTTCTTATTAAGGATGCAGAAAGTGTTTTCTTGATTGTCTTCCTTATTAGGATATGTCAAGCGTTTTTGCGTACCAGCCGCGGACTAGAATGGTACAACGTGCAGTCTGCCGGTCGAGTCACGATAATAGTCGCGCACGCTCGACACGCGCCGTCTGGCGTGCTTAACCCAATTGCGCGGTGTGCGTGCCGCGAATACCTAAACGGGCAGTTTGGGCTTAATGCATCCTTCCAAAGTGCCTCTATTAGATTCATCATGCGGTCACACGCGAAATCGTTATGACGGACGGCAGAACAGAAAGGCGCGCAATTTGCGGCACGGTTGCCGGCTGAAGTAACGAGCGTTCGAGGCGCGACGTTTCAGCCTCGCGCGAATATTTCGTAATTGCAACTTGTCATATCGAAATCATCAATAGCATTCATCGAGTAAATTCGCCAAGCTTACCTTGGCTTCCAGCTTGTCATTGTCGTGCTTGAGATGATTACGTTCCTGCTCCAAGCGCTCCACCTTCGCCCTGAGAAGCTCGAGCTCTTCCTATTGAAACGGAACAATTCATTAGCGAACAATAACGGCGGATAAACTAGGTAGAAAATATTTTTCTCACCGTTCGCGCTTTTAGTTGATCTTCGGTCCGATGAACGTTCAACAAGGGCGCGACTTTCACGTACAATCTCCACCATGGCCATTCTCGCACGGACATTAGCTTCCTCACGTTCCTTTGGATGCATCGCACTGCAAGATCTTGCAGCTGTAGGAAAGATTAATTTACGATTAAAATCATTATAAATTATTACCATCATTATAAATTATCGCTAAAGCGAAGAGAATGTAAAAGTCGCGAAGACACACATCGACTATATTTTATTTATGTTCTTATTTGTTGAATTGAAAAATCAAAAGCTTTTATAAACTCATTGCGAATGCAAACACAATGTAAATTCATGTCCATTAGTATGAATGAGATTGCAATTTTGAACCGTGAGCCGCGATTTCTGCATTGATCGAGTAAAATGAGCGAAAGTGTTTGTTTGCAATTTCCCACAAGTAATTGAAAACTTTCTATATTTATCTTTTTATTCGAAATAATTTAAACAGAAAATAAGCGGCCTACTTTTAAAGTGTTAAGTTTGCGCCGTGCCAGATAGCCTCTGCATCTCGCCTGCAGCAGGATTATGTGACCTGTGAGCTTCTCGTCCCTTTGAGCTTCCAATCGTTCCAGGGTGCCCGATCGGAAGAATATCTGCGAACAAAAGTACACGTCTTTTAGTTTCTTCGATATATATTAATTAATACTTGACGGAACGTTGGTATCATCACTATTATTAATTTAATCTTAATCGAGCATAATTTATTAACAGAAATGCTTGGTTGCGTGCATACGAATAAGATAAACCGCGCATTAAACGTGAGTTCAGGGGCGATGAAAAATGTTAAAATATGCATGGCACAGTTTCCTGCCGCTTATGCAGAAACGAAGAGGATGAACATATATAGTTTCTGAAGCGTGAATCCACCCGTCGAGGCGTCTCGATTGCATTAGACAGAATATGATTTTACATAAGCCTGTGCAACAAATGTACGTTGACAAAGCCACTTTCCATTTTAAATATATTTTACGGTTTTATAAGATAAAATAATCAATATGTTTTGAGAAATTATAATTGTTAAAAAATAACGGCAGCCTGCTATCTACGAAATCAAAGTATTAATTTAAGAAAGAAAGCCCAGTTAATAGCGAGTTATATTAATGGCCGTATCTGTCAGCACATTATCATTAACCCGACTACTACCATATAAAATTGTATTCCTTTCCGCGATATGAACGATAAACGATCGCATGTTGGATACGCAGAGCGATCAGCGCGGTCTGATTATCCAGTCGAGCTTCTAATTACCGGGCGCTATCGGTATTTAGAGCTAACGACCGGTGCGAGACCGTAATTATCCCGAGACAGACCTGTCGTGCATTTTCCGGGGATGTGTCATCTCGGCAGCTATCGATGCTACTGGCCCCGCTGGACGTCGAAGTGCTTGTTTTAACAGCGACCTTCTTCTTCTCAGGTTCCGCCAGTCTGTTAACAATTGTCGAATTGAAGATTTTCGCGTCGTCGTCCGCGTCTCGATCGAGTCTGCTGAAGTACTGCGGCTCTTTGAAGTCGCTCGAAGTTTCCCGTTGACTTTGATTGTCAATAGTTTCTTTCCACTCCACCTCGTTCTCGTTACTCATGTGACCGCTATCCTCCGAGCAGTTTCCATCCGACGAGTATCCGGTGTATTCGTTCCCGCTCTTGTTACCCTTCAGCTCACCCCTCCCAATGATAGGAGCATCCGCGGACTTCGGCTTGAGCAGAGCCTCTCGCGGGGATTCCTTGACAGCCTCGGTGTTCTTGCAGTTGAAAAAATTCACCAGGTGTTCGATATCCTTCGCTCTCTTGCCGACGCCTTGCTTTTTCTTCGTCTCCTGCGTGCTGTCGACGACGTCGCTCTCGACTCGAACCGCCTTTGCCAAATTTACGGTTATTTTTCCGGAAGTCGCGGCGCAGATTGTTTTTGTTTCGGTATCTGCACTCGCGAGTCCTTGAATCTGTCTTTCCCAATTGCGCCTCAGTTCTTGATAAGAATTTGGGTTTTTTTTGTTTTTCTTCAACTCTTCGACGAGCTCTTCCGGCTTCTTGTAGCTTTTTATTCGATTAAGCTTACATTCTTTTACCACAGACTCTTTTTTCTTGGAATCTTCTTCTGATTTTATACTATTATCCGTAAAAATTACTGTCGTCTTCTTCGTCTTTGTTTCTTCATCGGTGATCGCATCCTCGTTGCTCTTGTCATCTTGAGAATTACACTCTTCTGCAGTGATGTTGGTTTTGCCATTGCACAGCGTCTCTCGATCCTCGTAGATTTCCGTTCTACGCGGAGGAGTGACATCCGCGATATCCGCGACAGACATGACCGTCTCCTTGGATTCCACGTCGTCTTCCAGCTGCGCCATCAGCCGCGCGGCTCTCTCTTCCAGATTGCTCGTCGATGTCGACATTTTCGAGGCACTCGAAATTTTTGAGCATGTATGATCGAGGATCTCGCGGCAGTTCTCGTAGATACGCTCGTCCGACGCGGCGTCGAGATCGAGCTCGAAATTTATCTGGCCGGCCGGCTCTCGGACGCGATCTACTTGCGATAGATCGGCGAGAGACCTGCCGAGACCGTTGGACCGGGCCGCCGGAAGCGGTATTTTGCTAGGCCTGGCGATCAAGCTTATCCTCGCGTCAGTCTTCTTGCAGTGATTGCAATCCGCTCTCGGCGCATGAACGCTCCACAAACTAGTAGATCTGCTCATGAGCGTCGGACTCTTCCGCGGCGGTTCTTCCTTCCTCGCCTTTTCCGGCAATCTTCTCTCCACGGAGATCGGTATCCATCGAGGTGAGATCGAAGGAGATATCTGATTATCCAAAGACACGGAGTTTAAACTGATTGAACGATCGAGCGCGGCGCCGTTCCGTCGCGCGATCTCAGACTTTGTCGGCATTTTCTCGGACGTATAATTGATACCCTTCTTCAGCAACGTTCTGTCCTCCAATATCGTGCACGAGAGAGACGAGCTGGCCGATTTGCAGACTTTCTTCTTATCGCCGTTGCGTGCGACGGATGAGACAGTTTTTGCCGCGTCCGGTCGGGTCTCGTTCGTGGCTCGTTTTGCGGGTTTCGGAGGCGAGGAAAGTCGGCACTTCGAGGAATCCGAATTGGTGGAGCTACGACGCGATGGATTGACCACATCGCTGGACATCTTGATTGATGTCCTCGGAGTCGTCTGCGGCTTTGAGGAACGAGGCGGCTTGTTCGGTGAAATCGCGGAACTCGTCGTCTGATTCGACTGATTCTGCTTCTTGATGGACGAAAGCGGGGCTTTTGACACATTCGGATTGCTCTTGGCTTTAATCAAACGCGAGTTGCCGCCGGGAGCGTATTTAGTTACGTTATCGTGCATGTTGAAATATCTGAGGTCAAATTCGATAAGAAAGAAAATGAGTCGTTATTTCTAATGGAAAGCGTGTTCCAATTTTGTGTTTCCTCAGATCTGCTGAATCATCTTCTTCTTCCACAATTACAATTTCCGTGCATTCCTTAATCAATTTTTTATCACATTGAGAATAACATAGTACGTGTAAATAGTACGTGTTTTTATTTTCTCTCGATAAAAATTAACTTTATAATTTCCTCGTAGTATCTCCACATTAATTGAAGTACTTTGTCTTTTTATATGGCATTTCACTATTTTTTCTCACTCAGTCATAAAAATAGCTTTGATGAAATATAACGAAAAAGAAATCAGAAAATATGCATTTTCCTCGAAATTATCGCAATGTCTTTTCGAATGTACATCGGTTAAGCACAGTTTGAAACTCACCAATTTTGAATCAACAAACACTTTTTCGGTCTAATATCTTTTAAATCTCTTCGTATTTGTAAACACACAATTCTATTGTCCCGAAGAGATCTACTTAAATTCAACTTTGAAACATTAAACTAATGATTCAAAATTTTAGTACAGATTGCCTTATCTGTAACAAGTGTTATTATTACAGCCTTTGTAATTATAGCACTAATAAATGATGTTCTGTGTAATCTCTTCGCACGATTTATTATATGTTACACAGAGTTCGTTATTTTAACAAAATTTATATATATACGACCAATATATAGCCTCGGCGCAGACATCTATCTTAATATATCGAATTAATTATAACATGATATAAAAATATAAGAAGTCTAATTGAGATAGATATCTAATGCGACGCGGAGATATCTGTACTTCAAGCTTAATTGCTTGTCGTCGAAGTTAGTTCGTGCGTCGCACTTGTCGTCACCGCGCGAAAGATCGCACCCCCCCAATCACTGACACTAGCGAGACCGATAATTCTCGCACTTGCAGACGTTGCGGAATGAATGGTCGCTGAAGCAGCCTTTTTCTCTCCACTGCCGTGCAGAACGAGCCGCGACTAAGTGCCGTAAAAGCCGCGTAAAAGTTTACACGCACCCGACTGCGAGGGCAGAAGCGAGGAAGCGAAAGAGAGAACGTCAGACGACAGGAGGGAGGTACGAAAGAGTGAGGGAAATAAAGGGGAAGAGGATTGAAAGACCGGTAAGGGGGGTAGGGGCGAAGATTATCTCGAAGCCGGTTGCACGCATCGGCCTGCAACTCTCAACGGGCAGGAAGATGCAGCCGGTTAATGCTCGGGTGCCAGCTTATCATTTTCATTGAAGGGAGACGCCGGGTCTTCTTGCTCCGATAAAGAGAGACGTGCGAGACAGACGTATGTAGTGAACGACGTAGTAGTGAGAGAGTCTCTTAAATGTTACGATATATCGAATACTGTTTCCGAGTCACGCGGTATCAGCGAGATTACGGCTAAAAGTTTCGGAGTGCAGCACGTGCTTCTAAAGACAGATGATAGCGAAACGAACGCGGAAACTTCATCGAAAACATTGAAATTTTATTCATAATGGCAATGATACTTGTTTTAAAATTCTTTAAATCTTGACATTTTATAATACTTTTATTATCAAGTCTTTGTTATAAAAAAATCGTATTTGTTAAAAAACTTACGACTTGAGATTGTTAAAATTTTTCTTTGAGTTTATTTTCTTTCATTTGGCACATCACAATACTGTCTCCTTGCTGTTTCGTTATAAAATAAATAGATTAAGGAATGCTAACAAAGGCAGAAACCGCGCGTTAGATTTGCCGTAACTTTGTTAATTAAATGTGCAACACAGGGATGTTGTGTAAAGTATATTTCGCAACTCTGATCGTGTCTTCCTCTCGTTAATTATACGACAGAACGACGCGTTCGTCTCGAGATGAAACATCCGTTAAGCGAATGTGTGCACTAAAGTCGGCAGAAACGAAACATCGAGACCCTCTCTTAATTATTACACGCGCTGGAGTTTCAAAGAAGTTCCGCGACACGGTCTGCAACGCGTTCTTCATTAATTTCATGCGACGCGATATTTTCTGCCTCGAGATAAAGTAACCGTTACACGAATACGCCAATCAGTGGATACGGAAACGGCGCGGTTTTTTTAGATGTCTTATTTTGCATAAGAAGACCTTATTATATGCGATATAATTTTCATTACACCGACTGTATCCTCGTCTCTTTCATTACTCCAATTGAAACACGGTCTCTTTGTACGCAGATAAAAAGCTCATTCAGAATGGGGTACGCCAATTAATGATATAGACGATTAAGAGCGACGATGGTTTGATTACGGATGCTGGCCAGATGTGAGAATAACATAGTCCGCGTTATACTATCATCAACTCAAAGAAAAAGTATACAATTCATCGCGTGCTAAATATTTGTGTCTTTTTTTCATAAGCAAACAATATTCACTGTACAAAACAATTTTGACGTATTTCTCGAAGTATTTATCGTAAAACTTCGACTGCTTAGAGAAGCTTTTCTAAAATCTGAAACAGATAGAATGTTACAAGCCTACAAAATAATAGCTACAAACTATAAGCCGTAAATATTGACGGGCCGAAACGACGCTATTAGCAAGTTTATGTCACGTTCAAATAAAGTCAAGACTTAAGCTGCAAAGTAAAGACCATCGATCTCGGCACGAGTCGATTCTATTACTTTCTTATTACGACGTACAGGGCGTCGTAATACCGGCGTCTCGATTGGTCGGCAACAAGAAAGCACTCGAGCGGCTCGGTGCTTTACTTCCAGGCCGATGATGTTTACCGTTATCGAAGCTAACAGGTACCGGTGGCTATAGACTTTCTCCCTCTCTTTTCCTCGCGGATTAATTAAGAAATTGACGACTTTCTCTCTCTCTCATTCTTTGTCTCTCTTATTCCCTCGATCGCAAAAGTTGCTTGCAAAACAAATGTGCTTTGTTGATTTTTACTATAATTAAAATGAACCGTTCTGCATTCGGTAAAATAAAAGGTAAAAGAAATGATCTAAAACAATAATTGAAGAATATTGACAATAAATTTGGCGAATGGTTCCATTATTTCTAGTATTGAAAATTTAATAATTTACATCAAATACAAAAATGCTTCGATAATGTAAATTTTTAATTAAAAAAATTTTAAGTGATATTTATTTTATCTGAGAAATTTAGTAAAATTTCCAAAATTAGTATTTAACATAAAATGTCTAAATATTTATGAGCTTGTAAAGAATTTCATCAATAATTCAACAGAATATTCTATCTATATAATTTGTGCCTTTCTTGTGATAATATTTTAATACTAATTTTATAATATTTTTTTTTTTTTTTATTTTATCATCTTAAACAAGACACATATTTTTAATATGATTTATCGCATGTTCGGAAAGCTATCAGCACTTTGTTCTAATATTCTAAGTAATTAATTATGTGTCCTGAACAAACATTTTCGGCAACCAGAACGACCAAAATAATCGACGGGCATGCACTCGCACAAGAAACGCATATGCGCACTCCGCGGACAATTTCGGAGCGGTTCCGACAAAAAGCGATCCCTTCGTTTGCGCTTGCTGCGTAATGTCAAGGCCGAAAGATGGTCGACGCCCGACGACGTCTCGATCTCGACCGAGACCAACCACGAACTGATGTGCAGGCTCGCACAGTTGTCGCATCGTCGGAAAGCTCGTTCCGCATCAGGTGCGCGTCCCTCCATCTCGTCCCCACTAGGCAGGTGATGTGTCACAAATACATGCATAAATCTTGCGCGTACCTTGCTCTGGTACCTTGCTGCCTGCTAGCGAGGGTATTGCTCGTAGCGCGATGTATCGAATATAAATCTCGGACTTATCGTATCGGAAGAGACGATAAGGAAGACACGACGTACAAACATATATTATAACGCTCGATTAACCACAAGCATAATTATGTGAATAATGAATCGTAACGATGCTCTTATATATTCGCATTACGCATTATCCACACGTCGAAGACGCGTAAAGTATTCCGACTTTCGATTTGCTTTCGATTTGCTTTCGATGTTACAATTTTACAGAATGCAGTTATAGCGTTTCCCGAGTCGAAATTTGTCTCCTATTTTCGACCTTAATGTTCAATCTAACACCTACTTTCGATCAAAATGTTCAATCTAACACCTAATTTGATACGTTAAGCAGTCACCCTATCTTGAACCTATTTAACCCCTGGCTCTTTTATCGAAACTCCTCTTTTAAATCTCATAATAAGAAACAGTTCGTTTACTGCCTATTTGAGGTACAAAATACGAGCAAATACAATACATACATATTCTTATATAAATGAAACCTATCAAAATTCTCCAGAATCCGTAAACGTAAAAAAATAGAGGTTGAAATTAGGAATAAAATTTCGACTCGGGTTGTTCGAATACTATTGGAAAATTTACGAAATTCGAAAGTGCAAGGGAAAGGAATTGTAGATTTGGAGTCTCGTGACAGGTGGACCTTGAATGGAACATCGGACCACTGCCAAATTGACTGGGGACCGGTCCTGGAACTGGCAGGCCCCTTTCTTGTTTTCTTATCCAGCCGAATAAGGCGCTTCGACGATTCCCATTTCGCCCGCCCGCTTTTTGTCTTTTGGATTGCACCGCCTCAATATTCTTGGAATTATATTGTACATGAGAGCCAAAGTTGTGTGTGCTGTTCTTGTAATTTAAAACAGTAATCCACAGCAAAAACGATAAAGATACGAAGATGCATGGGAAATATACAGGCAAGAAACCCAGGAAGATGCTTTTCCGCCGACTCGGGGCATACTGGCTTCGCGGTTTTTTTTCCAAGCGTATCGCGGAAACGGGGACGCGGGGCCGTTCGCCTCGAACACGTAGAAAAGGTCCCTGCATCTTGCCATCCGTCCGACGGATCGATAGATCTCCGCCGGGATGGCTGACGTGAAGAAATTCGAAGCAGACAAACGGCGCAGCGCGCGTTGGAAAGCGGCTGGCGAGAATGTCCGCTGGCCTACTGACGAACGGGAGAAAGGAGAGACGAGACGACGAGAGAAGGGGAGCCACATAAGAAGAGAAAAGAGCTCTGGCCGCGTTATGAAATCACGAGCTTCTTTCCGAGCCATCGGATCGTTTCTTTGTATGCGTTTGTTTAATGCGACAAATCACAGCAATCCGCCACATGAGATCGTCCATTTCGTTATCAAGTTTATTGCCGCTTTTCGGTGGGCGATCGGGTCGCTTTATCGGGTCCATTCGGCGAGAAACATATCCATTCTCACGCTCGTTTTTAAAAGTGAGGTAAGCTTATCGGCCTTATAAATTGCATCGCGTACGATTTCGCCCGGGGCATAGAGAGTAAAGAAGAAAGTAAAAAAGAACTCGTTTCGTGCATTATGCTTGTCGCACGTCTGACTTCATCGTAACGCGGTGTTTTTAACGAGCAATTAGCTCTTGGAAAGTAGAAAAGTGTATTTATCTTTGTGTCTGGAAGATTCTTATAACATAATCGAAATGTCCCCCCCGCACTGCGGTCTCTAACGTAATTTCAAATCTGTGACATGACCCAATAATGCTGTCATGAATATGCGCATATCATTCCACGAGAGTTCGTATCGTATCACTGAGAAAGCAGGGGAAGATAATTAGAAAATTGTGTCGCAATGCACTTAATGCACGTGCGCGGAAAGTGAAAAAGAAGCCGTTACATTCGTCTCACGTCCGATTTAAACGTAATACAATTTTCCATAACAAGCAGTTAGTTCTCTAGAAAGCGCGGGGAACAAGTATCCAAGTCTGTCGCGTAAAAACACGATCCGTTTGATGCTTCTGTGAGGCGAGTCTTATCGGAGGACATCGAGCGCCTACGCGCGATAAACCTGGCCAATTAATGAAGCCGCCGCCTTGCAGCTTGTTTCTTCTCAAGGCTCGAAAGAAAAGCACGAGGAAGTTACGTCTAGCTTGTCGCAATTAACCGCGGGGTAGATAGAAATAAGGAATCTGACCCCGAGTCGCGAGCTGACACGAACGGCGGCGCGGGCGAGCGGTATGCAACGTTTCCGCTTCTCGACGAAGGGAAACAGCGCCGTGTGAGAAACTCGACGACGCGATATACTCGTCGCGATGTGTCCGCTTGATATTTGGCCATGTTCATTGCTTCTTCGATCATTTGTTTATTCCCAAGATTTGGATTTCAATCGCAAATCGACGAAATTGAAAGTACTTTTAGGGCAAAAAATAATTAATATAAAAAAATATAAAAAAGATTTCAAACTTTCGTTTATCTTAATAATTTCCTAGGATATTCTGATTCTGAAATAGAATGTAGAAAATAATTGTGATAACGAATTATGTAAATATTCTGATGTGCAAAAGCATTTTAGAAAACGGAAAAGTAAGGTGGTTATATATTATTATGACTCTGCATACAAATATGTTACTCCTCCGCATTAACGTTGATCGTGGGTGGAGGCGTTGTGATACAGGTTCCGCGATCTGGCTCGTTGCCGGGATTGACGTGCGAACCTGACCTAGGCGCGTAAGCTTGTTGGATAACTAATCGCGTTTTTCCATCGCTGCATCGTGATTAGTAGTCCACCGTCTCCCAGCTCCCTGACTTAGCACTACTAAGTGAGAATTAATTGTTGGTTGAAATGCGCTCAGGAGCAACACGGGATTCGTATGCATATCCGTATCGTCTTTTACCGTGATTTGTAACAGTTAACATGACTCGCAGTAGCAGATAAGATGAATCTTCTCTGACAATAAGATACGTGATTCTTATTTCCATAGTGCTTCATCCGTAGAAGCCGTTTAGGATTTAATAGCCAATTTATTTCCAGGAGTTGTTATTCATCCGAGCGTTTCATCTTAAATATTACATTATGGATACATTTATTTGAAGTTATTTAGATTCATCTAATTATTTTACTTTTATTTGTAATTTAGTACGACTGAATCTTAATTTGAATCTTAATAAGCGAATTTTCTTGCGAATTAATCTTCATTAGATTAAATCACTTTGTGTAATGCGATTGCTATAGCGCGAATATGCATATAACAAGCGTCATTAATTATACGGTACTTGCTACGGAAGAATCAATATTCTAAAGAAGTTGAGGCACGCTCGTGCCGTTTCCACTTGGCGCCTCGGAATTACTTGGCATGCCGATCGCTCGAGATGCGGGACACGCAGTAATCGAAGGCACGCGCGATCACCAGCGGTCACATTTCCGCCGTGGAAATGTTTGCGCCGGATATTTCGGTAGACATGACGTACGTTTAAACAGACACGATCGACTCGAATAACATTATGTCCGTAAATACATCGACGTGCGTCGCGAAGTCACAGTTTGATTATTCAGACAAGAGTTGCGATTTTGTTTATTTCCTAAAGAAGAGCAAGGATATGGAAATGATGTAAATTAAAAAGATGATCGAAAAGAATGGAAGCGGAGAACGTCGTACATCGTGATTGCTGTCGTAACTAGTGGCGGGAAATTGCGAAAAACGAGGAGAAGAGAAAATAAGAGATATTAAGAACTAAACATACCGGAAAATGCAACGATGTTGTAAGGAGCATATTAATTTGCGAGTCGGGACCACCGAGCTCCTCCGCCTCGCGCGAAGCAGGATTGATCGCAACGCGGCGCGAAAGAGAGAGAATATCAGAACGGAAGCGAAGTTACCGTTTCCTCGGACGGGACACGTAACTCCGGGAGAGACGTGGAAAAATCCTGCTCTCCCGGTCATTCTGGTTTTTCGCATACATAGATCGCGGCGGCAAACTGAACGATTACGATGGCGGTGACGGGGAGGAAATGGCCGTGTCGGTAGGGAGGAACATACGAGAAATAAGCGCGTAAACACCCTCGAAGATGACGGAAGATTCATTCGACGGTAATTTGCACTTCATAATTATAGCACTTCCGGAAGGAGAATGCCAACCTCGGCGCGTACATCGTTACGTCGTGGATATCATAATGGTGCAATTTAATTTTCTTCTGCGCCGTGTCAATTTATACACTAATAAGCCTCGTAATTTTTTTGCGGGATTTTCATTGAAAGCGATTTTATCCTTGAAAATTCTCTCGTCTGAGGGACCTTCGCGGAACTTCGTCACGTGTCGAAGTCTGTTTTCAAAGCTGCACTTCACGCAGGTGCGCCTAGGTGGGAGGAAATGAAAGGCCGAACGAAATGCTGTAAGGAGGTTGACTTCGCGGTGCAAAACTGTAAATGGATCGGCGGGCATTGGCGAACCAATAAGGACCAGTGTAGCAATTTGTATGTGGGCCACGAGAAAGTCACGTGCTTTTTTTTTCCTTCGGGATACATTCGCTTCTTTTACACTTTCGCGGTCGAACGATGATATGGTGCCGCGTTTTCGAATTTATCGTCGCCGCTTTATTAATCGGCAAGCGAGAGAATCGTTTTCACATAAAGATAATAACAGAGAATCTCGGGAATTTTTGTAGTAAAATTCTACGAGCGCATACGACGAATGCTATAAATATTCACGAGGCCGGTGTCGATGAAAGAGACCGCGTGAATCGTTTTTGCTGTACATTGGATATCATAAATCAGATGTTACGGCATCTCGCCCGGCGCCCGATGTACGACTTGGCATGACGTCGATAGTCCGCAGCTGTTTCGATTAAGCTTCTGCGGAATCAGGAAGCGCCGGTAAACGTACGATGCGAAACGGATGCGTACGCATCCACACAAAACGACGCAATGACTTTCCACTTGCATTACAAAATATAAGTAGTGTGAAAGAAATAGTGGCGCATTAGATTACTTGCTATGACAGATGAAGATAGTTTCAACCTGCATCGCTAATGTCCGAGTAAAACTCGTATTTCTTTCGCTCGATTTCTTTGCCGCGCGCGACCGCGAGTTCGCCTCAAAGATACTTGGAGATCTCAAATTGATTTATTTGTAACCATTAATGTCTCTACATTGATATATCGTTCTTCTTAAGTTTCCTTTTTAATAAACGAAGCTGACTCAGCGGAAGTGTGGGATTATTAGGATACTTTGAACATCGCCGTTATATCTCGTTTAAATTCTTGGATATTAAGTTCGTTCAGGCTCGTACATATGTTAGTTTCGATTTCTTCCGTGGAGATTAGCAATTTAATGGGCCGCGTGAAATTTACATTCTGACAACTTTCAAAGGCACTTATATAATTATCAACAGATTATATCATTTCATTATCACATACATAGATGAGAAATTTATACGATGTAATCTTTTTTGTCATTGAAGTGAGTCTTAAAAATTCTGTAAATTCCAGAATTTAAAAGTTCGAAATTTCAGAGAAAGTTTATTATCTCAATAATTCTCTATGAATAAATACTTTCAAACAATAATTATAAGATTTCTCAAAATTAAAATACTATTAAATTTTATCACATACATTATATTTAAAATCTTGAAAAAACGACGTGGCATAGATGCAATCAGTCGAAAGCACTTTGCGTTCCCTGTTCCTTTAGGACGGACGGGGCGGATTTTGTGCGGCGGTGGCGAAGGTGAAACGCACAGCAAGGCCAAGGTAAAGGTAAAAGGTAAAGGAGGGGCAGGGGAAATGCCGAGACTGGAAGAGAAACCACGCGCGGCGAGCCGCGCAAAAGTCAACGAACCGAAATCGGCGTGTGAGCCGATAATCCACCGACGTTATCCATGCGTAAATCTCAATAATTATGATTTACGCTACATTCTTAATCTCGAGAACGTATATTTTAGAGCGACGTTAGGTACGTCCTCTTGAAATTCTCAAGGCGGTAAATTCGCCTCGATGATTATCGATTTGCGATGCGAAACGCGCGCGTATGTATTTATACATATTTATACATATCCATTTATATCAAGCGCGTGATAAATAATCGCAGAATTACTTCCCTTATGCCAGCAGATAGTCTAAAGAGTTATTATTCTTTACAGTCACATCATGCGTGTGCGTGGTGGTGAATTTTTACAGTTGTACAAATCGATTTCTAATTTGAATTCTACTAAACCACAATCCGATCTGTACCCCGCTGTCGTAAACAATCTCGAAAACTGCAGAAGAATCGTATTTATGTAATGTATGCGTGGATATATGTACGTCATAGAGGATCTCTCGCCGAGCTTATGCCGCGTATGGTTTATCACAGGCAGAGGCAAATGACCGCCGCATAACTTACAGCGCGCGCCGAGTCTTCGTCGTGCGCGAATAAACGGAGTTAACGGTTGATTGCCTCGTACAAGACGCACGCAAAATCAGTTTTAAATTTCGCTTTGCGCCTTCGCCTCGCGCGACGATCATCATCGTCGTGTATTCCACCTTAAAATAACATTGCAAGTCACTGTTGTGACGCGTTTCCATATTAAATGGCAGTCCCATGTCATAACCGCACCACAATGTGAAATAATACAATAAGCAAAGCGTATTAAAAAGCAAAACTAACAGCAACGTCGGATTCAATCAATTCTCCCGCAGAAATTGGTTCTAAATTCGTCCGCGATATTTTCCACGGTGAAGCACGTCTTGCACATTCTGCTCCAGAACAAACACTATTCCCATAGTAATAGCTATTTTTCCACCGGTGTGTTCATGAATAATGCACGGAACGACGAAGAGCGAGACAAGGCGATTCCGCAGAAAGTCTCAAGCTTGGTTGAATTTGGGTGAAACACCGTCATGGGCGGGAAAAGAAATCTCGTCCAACTTTGCTCTCGTAAAAGGAAAATGAGCGCGCTCATGATGCGCGCGAATCACGTACCAACTCGGTCTGCCGTATATCGGTTAATCTACGCGTATAGAATTTGCATAAAGACCGCCGGTGCACTTCTTTTCGCGCTGCAAGCTGTGCGCATCGCGAAGTGAAAGCTCCGCCGGCGAAGCTGGTTTTGCGTGTCAAGTACGGCCGGTGAAATGCGTAAGCGTACAGATCGCTTCCTCCGTGATCCTTCACCGTAAAAATATATACAACAGGTGCAGTAAGAGGCTGTTGCCTATTGGCAATCCGCCAAAGAAACACCTACTTTCGTAAGCTTATACGCATAAGGAAGAGAAACTTACGCCGGCGAAAGATGATTGTTTTTTCTTTCGAAAGTAAATTAGTAAGATATATATCTCTCATAGATTGAAAAGTTATATTAGAGCGCTTATATACAGCTTTAGCAGCGCCTACGCTTTCCTCTTCAACCCGTCAACTATTTTTGATTTTGTCCCCGATACATACTCACGATTCGGGTACGGAGAAATCGTATCAGTTACGGTCGATGTGTGTGCGTACGTGTATAAGTTAGTATTCCGAGACGCGGCACCTGTGCGAGAGAATACGATCTGACGGCTCGCGTCGTCGACCTTTGGAAAGCGCGTCTCAGCATATTTCCGCGGGCGAAATTACCGAAAGACTAATACGCGTGCGACCCGGTTGACCCCCATCTCGCGAACTCGCTTTCTTTCTTCCTGTTTTTTATTGGGAAAACTTCTTTTTAATGTTATGCCAAGATATCTTCAAAGAGAGAGAGAGAGCGCGCGCATTCTCTATCGATTAAACCGTTAAATCTTTTAAATAATTCCGAGCCTATTTTAATGAAGGAATTAAAATGGAAATCAGATTTGGAATTTAAAGAGAAATTATTCTGTTAATTATTTGTAGAAATAAAATACTTTTGCGTGACTTTATAATTTTTTTAGGCAAACTTTTTTAATCAAGTGAAGTTCTTTGTACGAATATATTCTCTCTCTATAAAGCCTAGCTAAAGCTCTGAACATTCGTATAGTCATGCTCTGACAAATGGATGCTGCTAGGCTTCTGCGTGCGGTGACGCCCGATCGTCTTCGTGACGAGGACAATTATCGACTCGCGGAAGCATCGACCGCGATGATTTGCACAACGCTTGTTGAAGTACAGCCGTCATTTTCCCTTCTGAATTCCATTAACTCCTCGGCCGGCCGACGAAAGTGCGTTGACACGTCCCGAGCTGCGAGACGAAGGCGCTTTTCTGCGAGCGGTGGTATCGTAAAACGACGTTGCTTCCTCACCGCGGAAAGAAAAACGTACGCTCGCGTGACTATTTGCGCATAGTGCGTTGTAAAAATTTATAAGCTTCTCGCGTCGTAAAATTCTATTTAGAAAGCGAATATTACACTCTCGTCGAGGAAAAAGTTGCGCGTGCGCGACGTGCGAGATGTCGCGATTTCGTGAATAATAAGACGGTAAGATTATGAGGTGTAGGTATGCATCGTCGCTTTCTAACAACCCTCAAGTGTTACATGTGCAGCTTGTTAACATGCCACTCCTCACAGACTTTGGACAGAAGTGTTTGATAAATTATTTATTAGCCTCTGCCGTTTGACCCTTATTTTACTGCAATTCTTTCGTTAAATAATCATCCTGTCCTATTTTCCTATGTTTTTTTCTCGGAAATTCTCATATGTTTGACTTAAAGCGGTATCTCGATGAATGTCTCAATACTCTAACAAACTTTCTCGCAATAAATATTCTCGCAATAATTATTTGTAACTTTTATGAGTGATTAATGACGTTTTCGCTGTTTCTGATACTGTCTGCTTTCTACATGGCATTGCAAGAGTTATAGTTCAGTAAAATTATGCGCACCTTCAAGGAAATATTAACTCACCTGGCTTTGACCGACTCGATAGGATGCAGGATCAACGTCGACAGTAAGCAACATGTCTTCGACGGCGCGACGTTCATCCGTCACGGGGCTTCCAGGACGAGCATTCACGTTGCTCGATAACAGTCCGAATCGACGTCTGAATTCACCTAGGGCCATGTGCTTCGGGAATCCGACTTTGTGTAAACGAACAGCGTCGATTATCTGACTGCCGCGAATCTGTACAAACGTATGAAAACGTGCGCGATTAGATTCGCGCGGTACTAATCCTTAAAAAATTAAAAAATACTTTTTTAAAAGAAAAATATCTCACCTGCGATCGGAGAAGAGGCACATTAATGACGGTGTCCTCACTTTGATTCGATTTCACGGAGAGAAGACTCTTATTGTCGGTGCAACCGGCATTGTGTTGCGGCAGAAGGCAGTGCACAAACTTGACGCGAGTTCTTCGCAATGTCTCCACGAGGCCATCCTGGAAACAATTAACTCTTACGCTTGATTCCACTTAACGTCGGGGATACACCAGAGAGAGAGAGAGAGAGCGCGATAATTGAAAAATCGCAGTATTGTCCTTACTAGATAGACAGTGAGATAAAGAATACAAAAGAGCACGATGTGGCACCAAAACAATGCGATGCACATTTCATCGAACTTTTCAACGTAATGAATATCTCGCATTTCGTGGGATGAAGAGTGATTCGTTTTAAATTAGCTTGTGCGACGTTTGTATGACAAATACATCATACGATAACGTTTTATGCGTTACGTGCGATAACGTTTTATATGGAACGTGCGATAACAGTCTGATCTTTGACACTGGTGACGAGTAACATTCAAAGATCTCACAGAAATCGCAACATTCTGAGATATTCGCGAAACATTAAATTTATTAATAAGTGAGCAAAAATTTTAAATATTAATAATTCAAATTATTGCGGACATAAATAAGCGCGAAAGGAATTAATACTTACCACGGTGAATTTTACTTGAAGACAAACGTTCTTTCTTTTCACGGCCGTGAATGTTCTTCTTATGCTCGAGGCTCGCCTCAAGGACTGCGAGCCTTCGAGTCCCGGCATGGAACTGCATAGAGCACCGGAAACACCGGCACCCCGAGCACTCACGAACAACTTGCTCACATGTTCTCTACAAAATTTTTACGACATTAAAATTTCATACTCGGTGAATTAAAAAGTCTAAGTAAATAAATCTGCAATATATGCACCTTGTGCTTTCTTGAAGTATCGTAATGGCACTCTTGGCGACGGGATTTTCGCGCGTGGCTTTGAGCCAACCGGTCGCAGTATAAAGTACGGGATTTGTTCCTAACAAATGTTGCAACACGAATTGATTGTTTCCTGGCGCTTTTCTTAGAAGCATTTGGTGATCTGCAAGAGAAATATATTTTATGAATTACCGTTTTGGCGTAACAAATTTCAGAATTAGCGTGAATGCGGTGGAAAATTAATTTTACCTCGATCTCCGTAATGAGAAAATAAACGGTCCAAAAAGGTTTCGTCACTGCCTCCTGGACACACGGTTTCCTCGTCCAGCAGCCAGAGTAATCCCTTTCGTTCCATCTGTCTGCCGCCGCTAAGATCGCTCTGACTAGTTCGCAACATCGTTGCGCTTTGCGAGCTTCCGCGATCCAGGAGAGAAACTAAACCTTGAGGCGATCCAATACTATCCTCGTCGTAATCGTCCTCGTAATCTACATCGATGCCCTCCTGGACGTATCTGATAAATTTTTATAAGTTTAAGCATCCATGATGCTGTCTTTATACTAAAATAAATAACATAGTGTTTGTTGAAGAATTAATTTTATAATTTTTTGGAAGAATCAAAATTATTTGGACGGTTTATTTTTGAGATTTTGTACCTATCCTTTGGAGCTACCAAAGTGGTATGATGAAACAGTAATTGCAGACGTTCCTGCAAATAATTGTGACAAAGATCTTCGAAAGTAGCACCGGTTTGCCGGCCGCATGAGGCAGGATTTTGAAAACCTGGCGCATCACACAGCAGCACAGATGAGACTGTATGTACAGCGGATGATATGGATCTAAAAAAAAAACAAATACATTATTAATGAAATACCGATCAAGAAATACGGAAATTTAATAATTTTATAAAATTTGAGAGATTCTTACATTTTAAATTATTAATTACTTAAACTTTCAAGAAAAAGTTTTTAAAAATTATCAATCTTTAGCTATTTTTTATTTAATCTTCTTGAAATAATTAATGAAACAAACTTATAAAAGCAATAACGCTTTACGGCATCTGCAAAGAAATTCTGCAACGTAATTTAATTGATCCATCAATTGATTTACTTGTTAATAAGAGCCGCGACGCAGTGGAAGACTTCGGAGTAGAGTCCGACCAGGAGTCCCTCTAGCGCGTCAAACCCCATGACGTCCTTGCCCTGTTCCGTCGGGCTCGGTGTTCTCAGAGCTGGCCTCGGAGTACTTGGCGTTCCGGCACCACCCCCATTCGTGGAGAACACCACTCGGCTCAGTTCCTCGACGGTGGTGCCCAGCAAATTGGCGGCTTTCTCCGCGCATTCAACTCTCGCGAATTGCCACCTGCTCTGCGAGCTGGTGCCAGCTTTCACGGCGCCGGCACAACTTAAGTGATAAATGCCAGCCAGCACCAACCAGATGACTTTTTCGTCCGCCTCAGAGATGCCGAGTATTCTGAACGCCGCGACGATGCGATTGAACTCGACCATAGCCCGCTGCTTGTCCTCGTGCTTCTGCAAGGGCGTGACGAAGGGATTGTTCTCGGCGACTAGATTCGTGAGGTGTAACTCTTTCCTCAGCGCGCCCTCCGCGCCCGCCAGCAAGCGATAAACCGCGTGAAAGGTCGGATCGCCATTCGCACGTCGGCCGATTCGCGACTTTTCCAACAGCAGTACCTTGCGAGGAAACGAAGAGTGAATTTATTTTGCAAACACGAGAAAGACGGCGCAGAAGAATGTTTTTTCTTACTTGCAGAGAGGCAGATGCGATCTGACCCGACTGATCGAAATCAAGACTGAAGAGCTGCGTGAAGCGAGTCGCGTTCGAATTCATATGCGTTCTGCTGTTTCCGAAGGCTTCGAGCACCGTGAAGAGTGCATTCAGCTTCTCGATCGTCAAGATCTGTAAAGAGAAACGACAGTTGGAAAAATGTTCCGCAGTATTGTGTTTATTATTAGACGCTTCCACTCGCCTTGTTAACTGTGCCAGCAGCCAGTACGAGATAATGAAGGGCGTGTTTGAAGTTCGTGGTTTTCCCCGCTCCGCTACGCCCGAGGAAAACCAGGGAATGGTCCCTGCGTGTCGCCAGCATTCCTCTGTAAGCCGACTGCGCTATGGCGTAAATATGCGGCGGCATGTCCTCGCTCTTGCAACCTCGGAACATATGCGCGACCTAAAGAAAGGAGTGGAATTTTAATTTTAGATACAAGCATTCTTGAAATATGGAAATTTATTACAGACACGAAAAACTTGCCGAAAGATAAATGCAAAATTGAACAAGTATCGTCAAGTAGAGAACACAGTCTACAGTAAATATTACAATTTTAAAGTTGAAGTTTTTGTAATTTAAATTGTTATATTGAGAGAGAGAGAGAGAGAGAGAGAGAGAGAGAGAGAGAGAGAGAGAGAGAGAGAGAGAGAGAGAGAGAGAGAGAGAGAGAGAGAGAGAGAGAGAGAAAGAGAGAGAACAGTGTACAACGAGAGAAAGTGGCCTTGCCTTTTCAGAATAAATTGCCAATGGTGCAACTGGATTGATAACGATCATGCTGTCTCCTGCATACGTGTGTATCAAGTTACTGGCGTAGCGTTGCCTCAATGTATGAAGAACGGACGATTCATTGAGGAATCGTAGCTGAGAGAGCTCTTCGGCTTTATCGAATTGCGGTGGATTGGCCTAAAGAGATGCAAATAACGATGAATGAGACACGACGATTGAATCGCTCACTTTGATTGATCGCGCAATTATTTTACCTTCTCCACGTCTTCCTCGTCGACGAGCAATTCCTCTCCAGAAGTGGTCAATCGGATCCTCAGCTTTCCTGTGTCGGGATCGGCGGAACCGCATCTTGTGGCGGGAGTGAAGCCACCGCGGTGCAATAACCAGATCTTCTCGGAAGTTAGCCATGCTTGTTCTTGCGCCAAATGCTCTTCTGATCGCGCCTGTGTAGTATCAAAAATAAGAGTGTAATTAGCACACGATATATATAACGATTTATTTTCCATTGAGTTGACTTTGTCTAAACAAAAATGAACAGTTTATTTCGCCACCAAAATTTTCAAATTCAGTTTTAAAGGTTTGAATCGAATTTTCTAAGACATATCGATTTAATCAAATAAGCTCCTAAGATGTGATTTGAAGCAATAAATCGTGATGTCTCGATTGTCTCTTTCAAGAAAGATTCAGCGAGCTACAGTAATTGAATTGTCCGCAGCGGTCTCTCAGCATCATCGCTAACAGTCACGCGAGCTCGTCGTTCTTTGTTTTTTCCCGCGGCGCGAAGCGAACGACCATGTAATCCCGAGCTTAGTCAAAGACATTTTCCCCAGGGGCGAGTGCGAGGATAGCGCACACCTACGCGAATGAAGTCGAATCGGCAACGTCCTCGAGTATGTCGCTACCGGCGGCGGTTAGTCGCGGTGGATCGTTATGAAACGTCTTATTGCGTGGCCGTGCGGCGCGCCACGACTACAGACGAGCGGATCTGCGTACCATTAAGCGACCACTCATTAACATCCAAATGGCATTCGCTCGATCCTTTCTATTTCTATCTTCCCCCGTCCGTATCCTTCTATCCCTCTTTGGGATGGAATAATTATTATCTCGGAGGCATAGGAAATGGGCGCCAATCAATTTAGTATCGAGTGAAGTCTTACGTCGAAATAAAACGCGGAGAACCGTAATAGCGAGTTTTAGCCGAGGATTATCAGTGCGCTTATTTACAATTATGCGATATCGATCGGAATCGTATAACCGTTTACGCGGTTTATTAGCGTGTCATTAGATTTGCACGAACGAGAGTTAACCGCGTTCCGCGACTTTATTCTCTCTAAATCCGTGAATCACCGTATCGGTGCAGCTGCGTGTTCCCGCGTATCGATTTCCGCATCGAGCAACTGCGCGGCGGTGACTCGTGCGGTTCCACCAGGTAAGGACGACAGATAGTTGAGTTTCCTGGTACATAAATTACCGCGTATCAGGTCCCGGGGCTCATTGGTAGCGCACAACGCGCCATTGTTTCGCGGATACGCGGCAAACGCCGCTCCTTCAAAAGGCCTAAACGAGGGGATTGTTCGGATATTACAAGTTTGCCCTTTAAACGCGTTTCACGCGCTCTCACGCGACGACAATTTGCCAGAAATTTCCCAAAGAGGTGCATATTACGCTAAAGGCAAAGCTGTAATCGCACATCTATATTTTATCGCGATTGATAAATCGCTAGAAGAAACGTTTTGCATCTTGCGCTGTTTCGAAACTGTGTATATTTCATGAAAATCATCGATATTTCTTTTATTTTATTTTATATTTTCGACGACAGCTATTTTCCAGACTGATAACTTCGGCAGTTCTGGAGAAATTTCCGGTTTCCTTTGAATCCTTCGCAAAACACATACCTCGTCGATTTGCGGCGACACTCTATTTTCCAGGAGCACCTCGAGGCGCTTCATGCATTCTCCTTCATCTTTGGCGCGACCACTTTCTCTGCCTTTCTCCATTACGTTCGATTTATCCATTTTTCCCTTTCCTCGTATTTTCCGCCTTATCTTTCTGGCCAGCGCCAGCTCGAACAGTTCCTCCCACTCGATAATGTCCTGAATCGGCTTTGCACATCTTTGGTGACCCGGCCGACTCCTCTTCGATATCTTTTTCGAGTTATTCGCCCAGTTGCTCTTGAAACCGAACATTCGATAGCCATTGTCCACGTTCGGTGTCCTCTGCTCGGCTTCCGCCGTTATTCTATGCCACTTGCGCTCCTTCGGCGTCCTGATGACGTTACTGTCGTCCCAGCCCTCCTCCATCCTCCTGATCCTGTCGTCCACGCATCCTACGCGCAGGGTATCCGCCCAGCTTTCCTTTCTGAGACTTTTGGACGCCCGTTGCAACGGCGAGCAATAATTGCTACCATGAGATCCTTTGATCCTCTCTTTGGCATCGGATTTGGCGCTCGACGGCCGATCGAGACTGCGATTCGAGTTGACCGAACGATTTTCCAGGCAACCGTTCTGCCCGATTTCGGACGAGTGCATGCTGTCGCTATCGCTGCATTCCCACGAGCTCGTGCTATTTCTGCTGTGCTTCCTGTCGAGTCGGCCGGGAACAACGCCATTACTCGAGACGCAGGAATCGTGCTGCTTCGCGAAATCCTGCGCCGGTGACTTCGAAGATTTCTTCGGGGACACATTTCGACAGTTATTTTGCTTAGCAATCCCGCTCGCGTGGGCTTTGCCCCTGCAGGATCTGTGAAGGAGATGATGCGCTCCAAGCGACATATTGTCGATCTCGTCTCTGCTGCGCGGCATCTTCAACACTGCTTGTTTCTTCGGGGAAGTAGATTTCACGTTGTCACTTTCCCAATGCAATTATCACTAATCACAGCGACTTCTCTCTCCCGGTCTTCCTAAGTTTGCTTGAAAATTCTCACATGTGGAATTCTACATTCGACCGTCGAAAGCCGAAAGTTAGCACGATAATCGATTATTTCTTTGATATGGTAACTGTGATATTATATTATAATTGTATCAAATATTGCTTTAAATACGATTTTCTTATAATATAACATACGCATATAACATACGCCTTAAGCAGTATTCGCTTGTCATCTGCGAATCTTTGTTATTTTTTTGTTGAATATTTTTTTCCGACGTTACGCGGCAATCAACAAAGAACACCAATCACTTTTTTTGCACTCGTAATTTTTTGATCAGATGGCAAACCTTCGAAAGCAATTATCGAGCAACACACCATTGATCATCAAACTCGATTAAAATGTTGTATGCTATTTCATGAAGACACAAACGTCATCGTGCGTCCTATTAATTCCTTGATACGTTTCTCTCAAGTCTTGCTTCGGAGCGTTCCAGCGAGCGGTTCGCATCCGCGCGAATCGAGACGCGACTTCCTCCGCGAGTTCCTCTCATGGTTCAAGACGGCGGTCACGAGGACAGGACTCGATCACGAGGAGCATCACGGGTCTCCCGAGTGTCGACTGAAGCAACGCTGGTGCTCCGAGACAGAGACAGGTCTCTCGTCGTGGAGAGTCGAGGAGAACGAGAGAGGCGTGTGCCCACGAGAGCCGCCCGGGAGTGAGTTCTTTCTCTCCATCACGAAACGTAATTCTCCCGCTCGCTCTCCATCGTCGCCTCCGTCCTCGTCTCTCGCTCCCGTCGCTCAAGCGTCCCTCTCTTTCTCTCTATCAACCGGCCGACCATACGCTCGTTCGGTTACTTCGATGTCCTTCCTTCGCGATTTATACAGACAGCAAACAGTCGGCCAGTAGGCCGATACGTTTCCGCGGCGCTCGCAAATGTGGCCCGCGAAAATTCGGCGGTCTAAACGAGCTACTACGAACATTTGATCATGATTCGTCGTAAATTTGTTAACGCTGTTTGTGGCGTTTCGATTGAGAATAAATTGAGCTCGAATCTACTTAAAAATGTATTAGGATGCTTGAGTTTTAATATATTCCTCTGCTTAACTCTCATAAATCAGATTTGAAACTTATGATACAAGCGCACTCATTATCCGAAGTTACACGGTCTGCAAGTTTCTTCTTAAAGGCTATAGTACTCAGCCTACAGAAGCGTAACGCGAGTGCAACCAAGAGGCATTTCTGAGAAACACTTGACTCGATCGTTGGTTTCAAATATATGTACGTAGCTACCGTTTACTGTGGAAAGCTCTCGCGCTTTCGAAAGCTCCGAACGCGAAACGGAGGAAATGGAGTAATATAGAGATATTTATATATAGGCTTCCTCAGAAGGGAGTTTTCGTGCGCTCGGCAAATGTGTTAGTCAAGTGATTCTCAGTCTAATCTTACTGCGAAACACAAAATTGTAATTTATATAAATTAGAAAAATTTATTTAATCTTTTTTAATAGACATTCTAGAGATATTTCTTTAAATTCTATTGTTTTACATTTAAGTTTTATATATTAAATCTGTTGCATACAACTACTTCTTTATCGTGACGTTTTTATTTTGTATATGACTATAGTATTGCGAGAAAAGAAAATCAATTCTTTAGGACGAGAAAATTTTCGCAGATTAGTCACGTGCGTTGAGATGACGGCTCAGTGCGTGTACCGCACGTGCTGAAGCGCATTCGTGAAGATTCGAGGGAGCATCGAGCTGCTATTTTAAGAAACTCGTAACACGCGAGATTGCGTCCAACCAAAGCGTGTTCCCCGACGGACAAGCGTTGCCACAAACATGCGCCTGTACAGAGAGACGTAATATAACGGAGAAGCCGATGTTAAACCTTTGCGGTTCGAATATTGCGGTCGCAATCGTACATACGCGGTCGCGGGAATCTTTTGATTTTCGATAATTCGCTTTACGCTCATATCTTGTTACAATCAAAATGGCATATCGGTAACATAATTGATAAGATAATTCTCCTGCTTTTTTACCGCTTTTCTTAGGATAAAACTTGCGAAAAAGCACTCGGAGAGAGAAATAATGCCATTGAAGGATGCGAGATGATCAACGAGCTGTGAATAATCGAGGCAATTAATTTTCTAAACGCGCCAGGCTTTGAATTATACTAGATCGATGACACACCATTGTCATTGTTTGACGCGTATTCTCTATGCCGAGATGAAAAACATCGTGGATCGATCGCGACGTGGGTGGATTGCCGCACGACAATTTCTCCGTTACATTTTGCCCGCGACGCGTGGGACGTCGGATCGACAAATTAGAGAAGCACAAATAAAAGAAATTTACATACACAGCCTTAAGGCTAAATCGTAAAAGGAAGAGCGACTTGGGCCGACTTTTCAATCGGATCTATCGTATAATGATTTACGATTTGGTTGAACGATACAATGACGGGGAATAAAAAGATCAGGAGCAAACAACGGCGGCTTGATTTACTTTTTTACATTTCATGTGAACGTTAATAATTAGAGTGGTTGAAATTAGCAGCACGCGAAAAATGACGTAGGCACATCTAGCGTGAATCGTCATGTAACGCAACATAATTACGACACAATTACGATCCTCGACTATCGGTCATTAATGTAAGAGGTGCCTTTTATTGCGAGACACGTACGCATCAATCAAGGATCGTTAGCGCGCGAGATGCTTCTCCGTAGTTCAAGAGTTCCACATTAAAAATAGCTTCGGTCCGAACGGGTGTTTCTCACGGTGCGCAATGTGTGACCAGGCTTCACGGGTACATTGTTCCGTGCAAGCGACTCGCGCTATGCGCCTTTTTACGCGCTATGCGCCGGAGAACGGAGCGACGGAGGAGATAGGTGGAACAGCTGGAATTAAAGTGTGGGTCGAAACGGCCGGATCTCCCTTGCTACGGGTGCATAATATATGCGACAAACAAGGAAAAGTGACTTGACTTGACACAGCGCAAACAATCGGATTTCAATAACCGTTACCCTCTGACGTAACGCGGCGCGATTATCATCTTGTCGCGCCTGTGGATCCTACATTGCTATCAACAAAGGAACAATAGTCTCTTCAGAATTTAATAGATTTTTTTATTTTCCGCGATTAACAATAAGTATTGCGAAAGTGAGAGGTAAATACGGTATGATGAATTCTTTATTTGTCGCCGATGTCGATGAGAAAGTAACGAAAATGCTGCTAAAATTCATGGAGGAAGGTCGTTCGAGGCCGCTCCGAGTTCTATCGGAGGAAGGAGGAAAAAAGAAGTGGAGAACGAGTCCTTTGCTCGCTCACGCTGCGCGAATTGCTAAACCGACCTTGCGCGTTGTAACTTGTAACGATCGGCGTAGGCGTGGTTGCAACCGATGGGGAGTTGTAGGTGGTGGATTTAAGAAAGGTATCCGATTCGCGATGCGAGTCATGGAAATTTCGAAATTCAATAAAGTGCAATAAGAGACCCGGAGGAAACGAATGGGGATTCGAAGCCGGTTAAATGGCAAACCGCAAAAAATATCCTGCGAAACGAAACGGCGTTGATGAATCGCTAGGCCGGATTCGAAGAAGTTGCGAATGATGATGAGTCTGGTATCCGAGTGAAAACCGAATGTCGTCGATTCGCAAAAGAATAATGCTCGATGACTCATGTTGACGGACAGACCGGATTGACTGGTACGACCGTAGCAGACGCGAGTTATAAATCTATAACAGTGTACTTGGAGCCGCATGGTGCGAATAACATGCTTACATGTGCGCGCCTAAGCCGCGGCTCTTGATCTGATTTGAGACAAGTCCGCGTATAGAATCCGTACATGTATCCGCTGCGTCTAAACGTCTACTCGCGATACGATTGCTCCAATTTGCATCAATATTATTTATCGATTTCTAAAATCTCTGATAAAAAAAAGCCTCACGCGTTGCCCTACATACATACATAATTATTTATTTACTTCTCAATAATTATATTTGCTTATAAAAACTATCTCTTGTAAGAGATAAAAAATATCATTTCGTAATTTACATGAAACACTGTACACGCTAAGATTAACCATCTAATCCGTAAAGTGCATCGAGTTTTATTTAAGAAGCAAAATTCGTCACATTATTGGTATTATTAATCACGGTGGGGATTAATTCTTTAACTGAGTAAAAGAGAACATCGGGAAGTGTCGCATCCACGACGGCGGGGGGGGGGGGGGGCAGAGACGGTGTCAAAGAGGCGCCAAGGATCGGCCGGAGCGTGAATCGCGGCATCGCTCGCCTGTTGCAATCAAGATGCCTCTCGCCACGAGCCGTTGACGGCGCGCGGCGAGTTAACGCGTTAACGTCGTCTCACATTGACGTGGGCAGATGAAAGGGCGGGGACACACGGTGCGTGTGTATGTATGTACACGCGGACTCCCGAGCCACCGCGATTACGTGCATAAAATTCAAATTACGCCCGTCCGCGCCGCGCCGCCGTCACATTCTCGCGAATGCTGCGGCCGACTTCGCCTTTTGCCCACTGATCGCGACTGCATGCAAATTTATCCGCGCGGCAAAGCCGCTCGAATGGTCTATTCATTTTTGCGAAATAGCGCGACGTCAATGGAAAGCTTAACGATTTATCGTTCATATTAAGCTGATGTTGTATTCATTTCAATGCTCCTCAAGTGTTCGATTTGAAAATATCTCTACGATTATTCTTCAGATCAAAATTCTGATAAAGTACGGACCATTCAAAGTTGAATAATATTATGCTATTTGTATTCTCGCTGCTAAAGCTTGATACGTGATCCTCTTTGTGCGTTTCATTAGCGGCGCGGTGGCAGCAACAGTTTACAAAGTTATAGACGCACATAACGAGGGGCCGTTAAACTCTTGCGACTCTGCTCGCGTGGGCAACCCACTTTTTTTTTTTTTTTTTCAAATACCCGATATTTATAGGCAATAAGCTGACGTCACTCCAAGGCTGCATGCGTAAGTGCATCGTTTCTAACGCCACGTGTTATCGCGCGTTCGTCCGCGAATTCCTTCTCTTTATCGGCAATAATGTTTACGTCGATCTAAAGAAGTAATAAATTTGCATAGCAAGCGCGTCCTTAACGATTCAAAGGATCAACGATTCCGACATGCTGATCTAACGGTGCGCGATTTTCCGGATGGAAAAGAAAAGCCCCGAAGCTCGCTGTGGCGTTTCTTATATCGCGCGAATGCGCACAGCGAAAATATGCATTATTGGCCTACATATTGCGACAAGCGAACAGCTTGGCGCAGCGCACGGCCGGGATCCGCCGGCAATCGGTGATGTTATCGCGCGTATATCCAGTGCCCTCCTCGCGGGCATAATAATGGTGCAGTACGGCGGTAACGGCGTAATTACTTACTACGTACCGCGTAACGTGCAATTCTAATTACGTAATTTGACATTTACGTAGCTGATACGTCGGGGCAGAATGAGCAAACCGTCACGTCGCACCGTGAGAGAGCGGAGCTACGTGGACATTGCGGACTGCGCGATCACGCCTTGCCGTAACTACCAAGTTTATTTTGCGGTTGTGTGCAGATCCGCATTTTGTGGCATTTTCCACTTCTTCGATTAACAACACCACTAGACGGGGTTCTGCAACTTTTTACCGATGTCAATACTTGGCAAGTTTTTCTTTCAAAGATTGCAAAAGTAAAATTCATAAAGAAACAAATTCAATTGTTAGAAATTTCTTATAAATTTCTAAGATATATAATATATCTTTTCAGACTATTATTCTTATTCCGTAATTTCGCATGAATTACATAATTTATTTTTCTAAGACATATAGATTTAGAAAATACTTTAAAAATATGTTTAGAATTTCTATTCAATATATATGTCCTTTTAAATTTGAAAAAATTTTAAGAAAGCAAGAAGAGAACTTTGCTGCTCGTTGCGTTTCGCGACGTTCCCCACAGCGGCCTGATCGGCAGCACATACTCTACCATTTTCCACTGTCTATACTGTCGGTTTTACCGACAGTCAGTCAAACATCATCGTACTACTCTACTATGCATTTTAGCACCGAGCACAAGTCGCACTTTGTGCTAATTGCCAATTACGACACGTAGTTGCTCGCTTCAAACATGCATACAAATTGCGCAGCGAGCAACGATGCTCGGTCTACATTCGGTCATTCGTATTCATTACGTTCATGAGACAATTGCGTTATTTTGTATATTTGTGCTGTTTAAATAAAACTCGCAATTTGATTTTAAATTGTGAGATCCGCACAATCATTAGGGAAGCTATTGTTGTACAACTGATTCAACTGGAGTGACAACAATTAAATTACAGAATTCTCTACAAATTAAACTGCTTTACGCCACCGCAGGGTTTACGGGAGTATTTACACACGTGACAAATATATTATCTCATTTTCTCGTGCTCTATTTTCATCAGCATAAAAATAGAATATCGTCAAAGTGTCGCTAAAGACTCTAATAACGTCTGAATACGACTTCGTTATGAAGGCGTCGTAGGAAAATTACAGTGTTATGCTAAATGTACCTTTTTAACATTAATACAATTCGTGACATTTCCTTCTCATTAATGCATCCAGAAATGCGTATACGATACCGCTTATTCGTAGCATGCTCAATTGTAACGACGCTTCGATTTCATCGCAATGACGAGTAGGCATGCGTATTACGTCGCGTGACAGTTTAATTTAATGAAGGCGGCTCGAAAGCCCGCAAGCTCAACAACCAGTGAAGTCGCGGAATAAAAGAGGACTTCGAATGCGAATGATGCGACACACATGTTCATTTTCCGCTAAGCGTCAATCCCGGCTCAATGTGGATTACATTCTAACACTTCTTCCTGCAATCTGCGACTGTCGCTTTATTCGCAGTAACTATCGCTTCAATCTTCCAGCCACGCTTTGATAGACACGAGAAATTTATCACAGTCTAAAAATTTTTTACGATAAATCATTTGAAGAATTTTGATGATCGGGTAATTCAGAAGACACTTTTTAAGGTTCTGAAATTTTTTTACTGTCGGGTGACATTCCACTTGTGACGAACTCGCCGCGAAAAATTTTCCCCGCAACAGCCCGTAGCTAGATTACAGCTCAAGTTCGGCGGAAACGAGGTATTACGGTACGAAGCAGTCGGTAGATGTGCCGTTATGCGATTGCTATGCCACTGCGCTGCTCTAGGGAATGTGGGTGGAAAATGACTGTCTCTACTATTGTTTTCTTCTTTTCTATCCGCTGCATCATGCTGCAGCCCTACCGCAGCTCACTGCAATTCCCTACCCTTTGTGTCATTCTCTGCGCACCCTTCGCTGAATCGATTGCACTTCACACATCCTTCATATTTTCACGCTCCCTTTATTCACCGACCTCTTTATTTCTTGTTTCTATACGTTACGTCATCGTAAAAAATTATTTAGATTTAGGAAATATTGAAATAAACGTCGCAAATGTAGGAATGAAAAAAAGCAGTGAAACCTAACGGCATAATGAATCATTCAAACGCAATGATCGCCAGTGATAAAAATTTGAATGATAAAATCGATAAATAATTTTAAATTAATATTTCTTAGCGAATAAATTCTTGCGTTATCCGCTTAGAGTTAGAAAAGTGATTCGTCATGTTTTACTATTCATTTTTCTCCGCAAGGACTCTTGAACTTGACACTTAAGCTCTAAGCATTAAATCGACGGAAAATGGCGATGAGCTTACTGTATTTTGATGAAACCGCAAACTGCCGGATCGACGAAGCGTGCCGCCGCGGATATTCGCAGGTGCCAATTCGACTTGACGCCCGTCACAACCGCCGCGTCTCGATAACTCCGACAGCTCGGCGACCGGTTGCACCTGCAACGAAATCGACATGTTAATATTGCAATACACATGCATCACGCGAGCACGCCCTTAAGCGCGCGACGAAAGTCATTTTCCTTTATGAATAGCCGCGTCACAAATATCCATGCAATAAATGAAAATACGTGCATTCATCGTTCTCAAAGAGATAAGCATTCAAATTCTCATGAATTAAAATTTATTTTCGGAAGTTTGAAATTCTCTTCGATCTTTCTTTCCTTTCTAAATACATAAAGAATTCTAAAATAAACTCTTTCGAAGAAAATTTTCCAAAAATAAACTTCCTCAATTATCCCAAAACTCTGATGGGGTGCTAACTCTACAAATGTCATATGAAACATATATAGAGCGTGTCGATACCCCCCTCGCCGTTTGTCTAATCTCCATTAATCACCGTTACGAACGGCTCCGCCTGTTATCGACGTGTCTGCGTGGCTGATACGCGCGCTCTGCCGATCGAGCGTGTATAACGGGCACGACTTACGTGCGTACGGGTCCGGGCTCGTGCAACATACAGAGAACAGGAAGCAGGATGTTGACCGAGAGGGGCCTGCCGGCGTGTTACCTATACATAAGTATGTAAATCACGTCACGTTCCTTCTGCCGCGGTGGGAGAGCGGAGGGTAGAACGGGGAGCGGGTCCGTGGTGCATCGGGAGAGAGACTCGCGACACCCGATAGATACTGCCTTCTCAAGTATTTTCCACTTGCATCGCTAAGCCATTCCAAGGAGTTCCCGCGATGATAAATGGGAATTACGAAACGCGGTAGATTTTACCACGCTCTGATATACCAGAACTTATGATTGCACACGATAATTGCGGATTTGACAGTTGCACTTTATTGAGAAATATCTCGCCTGAGAGTTAGAAGCTGTGAAGTATATCGTGAAATTCACCGAAGTATTTCTCTAACGAGAAGCACGATACGTGACTTCTGATACACCCTGTACGCAGCATATAACACGCTCGGTTTGCCAGTGAATTACATCCGGTTTTTTCCCCCCTATGCGCCTTTCTCTCTCGCTCTAATGATTATTTCCTTCCTCTCTTCCTCTTGTTCTCTCGCGTGCCTAGCATTTTCGGGTGCTTGGATTATAGAGAGATTCTCTCTATATTATTAAGTTGTTTGATCTTTCGGCAAAGTAAACTCGATTTAAAAGTATTGTTTACTTTTCTGTCGTGATTGCTTTTATTTTTGTCGCCATACATTTATCTCATCATCTAGTGTTTTCCAAAAGAATGAATTTATGGTACAAGGGGACGCATGCTGCATATCGATCTTTCGACGTTTCACGATGCGCGCTGACGCACGAAATCTCTGGATTACCTTTGTCCACTCCACCCCGGAGATTACATTCTGCACTTCTGTGTGAGGCGCAGTGAAAGGGAGAACGGTGCAACGCGGGCGGAATTACATATTTCGTTTCTGCCGCTGCGGGAACGCGGCGGCATTTTTAGCATTCCGCGACTACGGGGCAAGGTCAGACGCGCTTGGGCATCTCCTTCTCGCCTAGGCCTCTTTTACTTTTTCATCTCCGTTCGCCGTGCTCTGAAGCGCGTCTCGTTTGGCTCCTCTTTATGTGACGCGCCCTCGGGATAGTCGATTTGTGCTGGATGGTGACGATGGAAGAAGATCGGATTCTCGGTAAGGCTGCTATTTTCACATGACAGTCTCGCCCCGGGTATAGTTTTATTAGCGAGACCGTGACTCACGATCCCGCTATATTCGTTGCCAGCAGTGGCAATGAACCGGCCGACATCGCACAGCAATTACCAGTCCTACCCGCACTTTTTGCAAATTCGCGGTCTCTCACTTTTATTCGAACGCGATGCGAGCTGAGCGACTGAGCATCGATGAAAATAATGTGCTTTCCACAATGCGCATACTATTATTATTTAACGCCAAATAATTATTGTCTGATCTTTATCTTTATCAAGATAAAAATCAGGACGAAATACGTGTGGTATTATAGTCGCCGTTATTTATCAGAACATGACGCATTTCACTGCTGCAATATATCAAAGGTCTACGAAACGACATTCGATCGACCCCTTTCCGTGACCTTTAGGGAACTTAAAGATTCCTAAACGCCTTTCACCACATCCGACGCGGATTTCCTCGTGCGATACCGAGCGACATTCATGTACGTTGTACGTTAAGTGGTGTTTTAAAAGAGGTTCAAGGTTAGTCATCGTCACGAGAAGCGAGATAATGAGAAGTAAGTGCTTAACAAGACGATAAGTCAATTAATGGCCGACTGATAATCCAGCAAATAAAGGTCGAGATGTCGTTATACCGCGTTCAACCGTTAGAATACCTTCTGGTAAACGCCACCAAATTTTACACTGCGCTTATGCTAATAAGCCACATTGCTGCGCGTTCGGGAAGAGAAAGGTTCGTTCACAGAGAGTACGAAGGATCGACACGTTCGACACGATCGCGATACGGTCTGTGAAAGAGAAAAGGATGAGGTAGAGAGTATTATCGCTTGCGCAATGTTTAAGATACGCTCTGACTTCCCAAGTATTCTCATGGTTCAACTGATGCCGACATAACAACTTTTACACAACCGTAGAATTCGCGGTAGATAAAAAAAGGTATGTGTACACTCCATTTTTTTCAAATAATTTTACACGAAAAAAAAAAAAGATTATTGATTTTATTTTTATTAATTTATATTATTATTTTTATTAAATAAAGTAATTTATAGTAATATTTCTCTTCTTGCAAAATTATTTCGCGAAATGGAGTGTACAAAAATTTTATTTTACAAGCTAAATAAAGATCAATTAGATTGAGGACTACCTTTACGGTGACGCTGCTGGCGGAGCTCTTGATGAGATCGATGATCTCTTCGCGCGACTTGTCATCCACGTTGATCCCATTGACCTCGATCAGTCTGTCACCGGGCAACAGACCCGTGTCGTTGTTGTGTTGCACCAAAGCACCGGGTTCGGCAAAAATCACCGGTCTCATCTGCGTGACGCCGTTCGCCGCTCGCTCGACGATCACGGCGCGTCGCAGGGAGAAGCCGAAGTCGTTTCGCGGCGGAGGCTGTCTCTGGATGGTGAGTTCTCTAGGCTCGGGCAACTCGAGTGGCACGATCTCCGGGAGCTGCAGCTCGATCCCTTGTTCTTCGAAGGAGACCGAAGATCGCCACCTCGAGAAGCCCTGCGACTCGCCGACAGGCGACAGGCTGAACGGCGGTGTTGCGAAGCTTGAGTTTGTCGTGTCCGTCAAGGAATCCGCGGACGGACTAGCGCTAGTAACAACCTAAATATAATAAAAAAGTTTTTATACCATACACAAGAAATCTCGATTTACGTGAACGTTAGAACGTAATAATCTCACAGAGCAAACTATCAGATATTTATTACTCAAATTTAAGACGATAATTAATTAAAACTATTTGCGTTTGAAATGAACGCAGAATAATTTAAAAAATCTTGTAAAATAATTGCACGACGAATTAGAAAGGCGAAAGACATAATTCACTCTTGCACATCGGTTCGAAGGAACCTCCCGCTGTTGTCTATTCATATTGAACTTTAAACAAACTCGCCGGCACTTAGCATCTCATTACGCGTTTCGGCCGAAATGACCGTAATAATCGGGTTTCGCTGCAGCCAATGCGCGGACCGGCGAGAGAAAGCGGAGTGTGTTATCTAACCTGCAGCAGTTTGGAGTCGATTTGGTGATGCTGTTGTTGCTGCTGCTGCTGATAATGCTGCTGAACGGTCTGCTGGTGCGGGGTGACGCGCCACGTGGTTTGACACACCGTCTCCTCTTCGCTATAGATCTCGTCCTTGTTCAGAACGTTATTGAGATGCGTCGGCACGTTTTGATAGGCAATTACTTCGTTCTGCAGGGTGTTTCTCACCAGCAGATTGCTGGCCTCCTGGTAACTCGTTTCGGTGCCGTTCGGCAGCGCGTTCTCCTCCGAGAGGACGCTCGAGGCGCCGCTCAATCGCGGCCCTTTGAGAATTCCTCTTTTAGGCGGTTTCGGTGGCAGCGGCGGTAAACACTTGCCGCCAGCCTGGCCGCCGGCGTGGCTCGTCGTCGTCGACGACGTGGTCGTGGTCGTCGTCAGGGAGGTGAGAGACGTCTCCGACGAGTCGCTCTGCGTCAGCCCGTCGGGCGTTCTGTTGGTCCAGCTGCTGGTACCGGCGTTGACCGTCGAGCCCGGTCCCGATCCCGCGTTCTGCGTGCCGTCCAGAAGATCGCGGTCCAAATGCGCGAAAAACGACGCGCTGTAATCCGCCGTGATGCCGCTCGGTAACTTTTCTTTCTCCTTTCGTCGGCCGGGAATCTTCAATGATCTACGAACCTGGAACAAAGCGCGAAAACAATGACAAATGGTTTGCAGGACACTTTAAGCCGGCGGCTTCGAAGAGGCGTGCACGGTGGATTCTTACGATTTTTCTCAAACGTTTTCCTTTCTTTTTTAAATACAACGATGCGTTGCCCATATCGTGGAATATCTTTGCAATTCTTATTCCATAAATAAACAACGTACGCGACCGGCACTGCTTATCGCGTGAAACCACATCCAACGACAATACTGAATCTACAGAAAAGGATAACAACTTTTCAAGACGAATCTTATTTGTATTTCTGCGCTAGCAGTTTCCTATTTCTTAAAAAAAATTTATTTGATTGATTCTCTGGTGATAATAGTGCTTTGAAATGCAATGCACGCGCGATACGTTTTTTAAATGCGCATTAATTAATAACATCCGTTCGGAAAGCCTGTGAAAAATCTTATCGTCTCTTAGTATCGATGATCTTGTTCACGGCGATAAAAAATATAGTCCGAACAAGATACCGATATCTTCGTGCAGCTCGTAAATATACGAGCAATATCAGTGTACACCCACTTTGTCATTGAACGATGCGATAACCAACCATGCATAACCATACGCGAACCACGATTTAAAAACCAAATAATTGCGGAAATGCTTGCATATGATTGAACCAAATAGCCATCGCTTATCGCGTGATTTGCATGAAAAAGGAAGAACAAGGTTGATCTTTAATAAAAAGCCTTCGCGACGTTGTCGCGCTCACCTCATCCAATCGTAGGAGCTCCTCCGCGGACATGCTGCTGCGATCGCGCTTCTTGACATCCTTCCGCTCCTTCTTCTCGCGCTTCCGCTTCTCCTTGTCGTCCTTCTCCGCGGCCTTCTTCATAAAGTTAAACATCTTCTTCACTCAACTAAAAACGTCCCAAGCCGTACGCGAGAAAGAGATAACATACGATATCTCGTTTCTCGATTGCTCGAACGTGCCGGACGCGGCCCTACGCGGCGCAATCGCGAACAGTCTCGATTTCTCGCACCTCGTAGCATATATGTGTATATCTATTATTATTAATTAATTTACCACAGCACCGTGTCCGTCAAAACAAGCGGCGAGCGCGTGCCGTGTGACTCTGCGAGCGATCGGCGCGCGCGAATTATTGGCCATGCGAGGCGCGCCGAGTCGCGCGCATCGCTTCGTCACCGCCGCCGCGATCACCCGACACTCACGAGGACTCGAAGAGCGGCCGTCTGTCACGATTCGTTCCGGAGTAAGCCTCCTCGTACGTCCGTAGTAACTCCCGAAGCCCCGGCTCGCCTCGGAGCGCACCGGTGCACCCTATCGACCGGCGACGGCGCGGCATTCATCGAGTTGTCCTCGAAATCGTCCCCTGCAATTTATTGAAAGATTCATTAGTTGTCATTTGGTAATGATGTATCCTTGATGAATAATCAGCAGGTTAATCCGATCGATTGCGATCGAAATTAGAATCTGCGCGGCGCGGCGCTCGCTTCTATGCGTTGCGTTCGATATAAATAAGTCGGGAGAATTTATAGACACACTTCCGGGATCCTCTCGACGTCGACCTGCCCCGTGCGATTAGTGTTAGTCTCGGCCGGAGGTCGCCCGGATGTGGTGCGCACGTACGCAAGGGCGTGAACCGAATTGCATCTTCATGGCCGGACGCTTCCGGCATTCGGTACCGCGAGGTATGCGGAAGCCGACAAGATCTCTCGCGCGGACCGCCGTCTTCTTACAGACGGCAGAAGAAGCGGCGATAACGTAATCGTTTGTCCGGCACTCGTTCGCTCGACTTGTTCTCCGCGAAGCGAAAGGGCTTTCTTTTTTTTTTCAATCTCTTTTTTCAATGCATCGCTCGCGAAACGCGTGAGTGCGCTCCTCCTCGCCATTCTCGTCGTCGCGTGACGCCGCCGCGGAGTCAGCGAAATAAGAAAGTTGTCGAAACTGTGCATTACCGGGCCGATTACCTCAGCGATTATCGACACGCGCGTTCGTCATTGCGTAGAAATGAAACGGTCGAATGAATTGGTTGGTTGTTCGGGATTCAATTAAAGGAGGCTGCAATTTTTCCATACATAACGGCTATTAATTCAGACCCGATGCATCGAGCTATCCTTCACACCCTCATTACTCACATTTGCATGGCCTCACGGAAGACGATTAAGAAGTCATAGCTATGTCCTGAGATTTATGAGAGCGTGGAGAATTGGAAAGGCGACAATTAACACTGTTGCTAACGAAACGGCATACATTGCAGTCGTTTAATTGTGTGTTTTTCTATGCTTTCTCGTGCATGCATAAAAGGGAAGGTAATTTAAATGTAATCGGAGCACGCGGAAATGCATTACGCAAATGTTGATTTTACATCATGGAATTATCACATCCGCAGAATTGAGTGACGAATCTTTGATAAATGTCTCTGTGTGAATGCAAATGTGATAGCACAAATATGTTTTGCAAAGAATACACAATACTCTCTGTTCCGGCGTGTGACATACGTCGCAATAGCGCTATTCGCGACTATATCAACACGCTTTCCACACCACACCTTACGCTACGTTCTTCGTTCAAGGGCGGCTCGGAAAATCCCGTTGGTCTACGCCGGCGAATCTACAGGCGTGCCGATCGATTGCTCGCACTCTAAGTCGCGTGCGTATAATATTCGGAGCCGGCGAATTTTCGGAGCACGCGGCCGTTACGGCGCAGCGCACCGAGAATTCCAATCGCGATCAACACTTTGACTTATTTTGATTCGCATTTGTGCTTGCAAAGCGCAGGAAAAGCTTCGTTGTTACCAGCAAATTTTGCAAATAGAATAATTTTATGACAACTGCCGAACAAACCGCTCGGAAAATCTTAATCTTTTTATCACGATTAATATTCATTAAATGCAAAAGACTGGGAAACTTAGCAGCGCGTGAACGGAAACCTCGAACCTGAGCGAAGGTCATGCGATACCGGCGAATTTTTCGAGGCATGCGAGCACTGCGACCTTTTCGACGGGCCGTTCGAAATCTCTCGACCGTCTCGCTGCGATCGATGCCGCGTAACTCGCTGAGAACGCATTATACGGATAGATTTTTTGTCGTTTCGCAAGCATTTCTGAGACAGTCTCAGGTCGGAGGAAGCGTCCTACCTACGGGGTTCGACGAGGTGCATCGACTGAACCGAACCCTGGTAGAGCGGGAGCGTGGCTGTCTATTGTACTCCGACGTGTATCTTCGGAGCGTTCCTCGTGCTCCGAAGCTGACAGCGAAGGCAGCCGTGCGTACGGCACGAGAGACACGCGTCACATCAACAGCACCGCCACCACAACACCCGCCATTCACACCGAGCACCCACGACGCGTGCCCGCCCGCTCGCTCGCTCGCTCGCTCGAGACGCGCGCTCGCGTTTCCGCGAGATCGGCCCGCCGATGATCAGCGCGTCCAGGAAGGCAACGCCTGGTGGCCGACCTTATCGGAGCTGCTGCTTCGCCGCGACTCCAGCACCGTGACGGTCCAGCCGAGATCGGGCCTCGGTCGACGTTCTCGCGGTGCAGCCTGATACTGCAACGCGAGTACGAGCATCAAGTCCTGGGGCCTCGACAGCGGCGCTCTTTAAACGCGTTACTACGGCTACGTTGCACTCGCTGCGACACGGACGATGACTATCATGGCAGCGCGAATTGGTAGCGGGGCCGGCGACGACTGCTAGCGCCTTCGGCCAGACAACGGCCTGTTAACCAGCACCCTTCTTTTCACAACAGCTACTCCTGGCTATCCACGCATGCGTGCGAGATTTTCAGACCTTTCGATCCATCGGCGGAGTACAGCTGTAGCTAAAGCGGACCAGGTCTTTGACTCCAAACCTAGTTGCCGTTTTCTGTGGCGCCGCAAGAAAAGAGAGTGATTTCACCATCAGTCGGTCGGAGAGCTAGATAGCTGCGAGCCTGAGGGCTATTTCATTTAAGAGGATGCTGGAGTGCCTGACGAACTCCGACGCGAAAGCGCCATCATTTCGATGGAACTAAAAATGAGAGTGATATTATCGGCATAAGTCATAATCTAAGTATGAATGTATTATGTATGCGTATGTGTGGTGCGTGTATATATTCGCATATTATTGTATAGCGCCTCTCTGATATTATCCTGGAACTAATCTTCTGTTATTTTTTCATCTGTTATACCGATATTGGACGCACACGTATGTAAAAATAGTCGGACAAGAATATTTTTTACATTAGACTTTTCAGCCCAATTTTAATGGTTCCATAACATTCTATTCTGCAGTCCGCAATTCGGGCTGCTCTTATTCAGCGTCTTAAAACTGTTAAACTTTTATAAAAAACGAAAATAGATAGCGGCAATGCTGGAGTAGTTTTGTTTTACTGACGAAAAATTAATATCGTAATTTTGGAAAATTTTTTTATTGCTTGTATATAATTACAAATTCTTTTATGTGATTAAAGTGTACATGCTAAAGAATCGATTGGTATTACATTTAAAACGAAAAAAAGAAAAAAATTTAGAAATTTTACCGACAAAGCTGTCGGTGCATACAAATATTTGTTTAATATAAAAATTATACAGTTTCAGATGCAAAATTAACATTCCGGTCAAAAGAGAATATATCAAAGATTAATAGGAAACTGTTAAAATTGAGTTTAGAGATGTAGTCTTCAAATATTTCCTGAATTAGAATTTATGCAAAGCATGCGTGCAATATAGACGATAATGAAGTAAAAAAGGACAATAAATTAGTTCCTGGATTTTGGCATAGAGACGCTATACAGTTCTCAGTGCTATCTGTCATATACATCAGAATCTTTTAGGTTAGCAGAGAGAAGCCTGAGAAGGGCCATACCGTCGTTTTTCGTACGACGCTTTCTCTAGGCCAGGGCTCGGAATTATTTCATCTTTTCGGCCGATTCTCGTGGTATAAGCCTCCTTTCCTCTCTTTACCGCGCGCGCGGCAGCCGCTAGGGCCAGCACCGCCGAGCGTTAGGAGCGGCGCTATCCACAATTATGAATCTAGCACGGACATGCACCAATCAGCCGCTTTACCATAGCGAAAAGTGGATCTGGCCATGTAGTTTCGCCGACTCAAAAAATGGATCCAGTTAGCGCTACTGTATGGCCTAGAGCAGGCCTCGGAATTATTTCATCTTTTCAGCCGATTCTCGTGGTATACGCCTCCTTTCCTCTCTTCACCGCACGCGCGGCAGCCGCTAGGGCCAGCGTCGCCGAGCGTTAGGAGCGGCGCTATCCGATTAATGTTAAAAAAATTTATTAAAAATATTTTTTTCCTCAATAGCAATAGTACCTCATGGGTGACGTGGAAATCTATTGAAATATTTTCACATAATAAATTTAAAAATAAAAAAAATATTTTTAATAAATTTTTTTAACTTTTAATGATCAAGGAAGAAGAACCCAACATTTATCGGATAGCGCCGCTTCTAACGCTCGGCGGCGCTGGCCCTAGCGGCTGCCGCGCGCGCGGTGAAGAGAAGAAAGGAGGCGTATACCACGAGAATCGGCTGAAAAGATGAAATAATTCCGAGGCCTGGCCTAGAGAAAGCGTCGTACAAAAAACGACGGTATGGCCCTTCTCATGCTTTTCTCTGGTTGAAACTAATAAAGCTTCTCTGAGAACGGATATTACTTGGCGACAGCAGCAAAAGACTCGTGCGTCAAACTTTGGGACTTACGCAAGCTAAAAAATTTCAAGACACTACAGTTGGAGGAATCTTACGAAGTGAAGGATATTTGCTTCGATCAAAGCGGAACTTATCTGGCTGTCGCTGGAACAGACGTCAGGTAGCATTTTAAACTCTGTTAGAAATTTATTTATTCATTTTTAATAATTGTCTTCATTTTTGAAAAATATATCCGAATTAAAAATCTTATTTTATAGTCAAAATAGGCAAATCAAATGTTTGATCAACATTTTTATTTTCATAGTATATCTTTGTAAGCAATGATAAGAATTGAAGGTTCTGAATGATCATACAGCGGCGGCTACAGGAGTTCTTTTTGGAAGCATGCACAATATATCGCGTCTACCAGCATGGACAGGACATTGAAGCTCTACGGATTATCATAATTAATTAGGATTTTATATTGCATTTATTAATAATAAAGTATAACAAAAATTGCTTTATAATAAAATAACATTTAATTTAACAATTTAACGCCTAGTGTAGATATCATGCCAATTCACGATCGGATGTCTTCGATTTTGTCTCAATTATTATCTATATTGTTGTTGAAAAAAGGAAAGCACAGATCGGTGTCTCTAAGATTCTCCTCTATCCACTTGTCTGCTTTGGCATCGATTTCCGGAGTGAATGTATCTTTCCAACCGCCACTGCCGCCTTTTCTAACGAAATAGCCTGGTTTTATGATGCCGCATGCTTTAAATTCGGAATAGTTGACCATTGGATTATCCTTGAAGTTCTTAATGTGCAGGTAAGTCGCTAGCTTATCCAATTGTTCATCAGTATATGTCTTGTTCAGGAATTTTGTTACCTTTCTGATCGCTGTCGGAAAATCCTGTCGGAAAATTTTCTCCAATATGTATCACATAAAAATTAAAGCAGCAAAAGCTCAGGTAATAAAATTCTTTATTATTTAATAAATTAATTATTTACTGTTTATTTAAATAAACTGGAAGTTTAAAATACAAATGTGAAAGTAATCATTGTTGTTATTATTAAAAAAAAGATACGCATATAAATAAATGCATACAACCAGGGCCGGTGCAAGCACTAGTTTGACCAGGCGATCGCCTGTGGCGCCAACCTCGAGGGGGGACGCTGAAGACGCCTTAATTTTTCTAAGAAAAAAAGATCTTTTCCAGACCTAAATTTTAAAAATATGCATTGCTTAAATACAAAATTCGCTCTTGTTTCCATTCAAATATATCTGTATTCCAATTTTATCCCAGTCGAATTGTATTTCAACTGCATTTATATTTGATGTAGAATCGTACGGATCGAGAAATGTAGGGTAGCTTGTAATCCATTGGATACCGCCGATACCGGGGCGCCTACGTCCGCGTCGCGCCAATTCGAATATCACGTTGTAAGAATCATAATTCCGTATTTGGTGACCATAACGGCCATAACGGCTAAAATATTGGAGTTAGATAAAATATGTATAGGGCCTTATTTGTAGAGCATTTTATGAGCTTCATTTTTTGTTTGACAACTTTTTTTCGTACAATGAATACTTTCTGAAATAATTAACAAAAACAGTTTTACCTTTGTGGTTGGCTGGGGGGTGGAGGGGGCATTTGCGCCAAAAATCCATTTGGGAATATTATTTACTAGATAAAATAAGTATTTGGGCTGAAAATCAGCCAAATCGGAAGTGATAGCTTTTCGGAAGTTTATCCAAATAAATAATGTTAAATAATGATATTAATTATTGTAATAATTACTATAAATATATATAAGTTACAACTTACGACTTTAGAATTATACCGTACAAAAAATATGTTTTTATCTATAGGGCGCCATATTTTATCACTTGCCTGGGGCGCTTGTTCAACTCGCACCGGCCCTGCATACAACGTAACTCAATCTACATTTTATATCTTCCACAGAAATAAATTTGCTGTCAGAATCTTAAGAATCTTTGATATATTTTATCAATTTATGCTACACGAGCAGTGCAACTTATTTTGATACATAAAATGCAAAAAAAATAGAAATTTTTCTCGCTTTTAGAATTGCAATGAAGGACTAGCAATGCTAATATATTAAAAATAGTAAATTGCATTGACATACTTACATGTGTCATTTCTTCGTAGAACATAAATAGAAGATTTGGATGATTCTTAAGAGCCCAGGCTTCCTTCAGATGAGTCCAGTATGGACTGTAAGGTGCTGGAAAAAATATGTCAAGTGCATTAAAAGTTAAATATTTACGACAAAATACACTTTCTGAGAATATCTAACTTACTGAGATCATTTTGAAAATAATCCCAAAAGGTGGAAAAATCTCCTATGTATCCTTGTGTTTTAAGCGCCTTGTTCAAATTGTACCATGAAACAGCAACGTCCTTCGGATTGCGAGCCACGTAGACGACCTTCAGGAAAAGCGAGAGTTATTGGCAATGAAATTACCAATAAATTTCTCTTTTTTGCTATTACCTTGCACCCGACATCTAAAAGTCCCGGCAGCATGCTAAAAGGAAAGTGGGTTTTGATGAATCTGGGTGATGGCATCTGGGCGACGACATCATAGCCGGGTTTGCTTATCTCGTGGCATAGCTGCTGCTTCGCTTCATCATCCTTGTTCATCTCCATGATTTCGCGCGTCACCTCAGGATGATTGGATATGCTGAATCTGAAAAGTATGCAGGTATAAACATGACAAAAAGAAAAGGAAATATTACCTGCAATCTTTTACAGTTTCAACTCTCAAAACTCTTGGGTCTCTCGTGTCCTAGCGATTTCAATTGCTAAAGATTTCACGAAAACCTGCACATATTTGTAAGCGGATTTTTTATGAGAAAAAAGTTAGTAATAACTTATTACTAATAAGGTTACTTTAAGGCTGCCAGAAGGCCAGGGCGATTGAAATTGGCCGAAAATATGAAAGATTCATGAGTTCGGTTTTCGTTGATCAAAACTGGAATGATTTTGAAAAACGTGTTTTTTGATGTTCAAAATAAACTTTTCGCCAATTTCATTATTTGGGGATTTAATTAACACTTTAATGAAGTGAATTTTTTGAGCACATTAACATAATTGAATAAGGCATCAGCACGAGAAACCCATATAAAACTGGTTTAACCGAAAACAATAGTTTGTTTTGTGGATTAATTATGAAATGCCACCGTAAAATTATAAAATTTAGTCATAAAATTGTATAAGAATATAATTACAATGCAAATAGTCAATTTAAATGCATAGATAGCATATCTTACAGTTATTTGTTATATCTTACAATCTACTTTAAAAATTATAATTAGAATAGGCTTATCTATAATTAAATACAGAGCTAAGTATAACGACAAAACTGCTGTTCAACAAATGGTCTTTGCATTAATTTTAAGAACAGATCTCTGACCAATAGGAGAGAATCACATTATTTTTCTTTACCGAAAATGTGTCGAAGAAAGTCATAATTTGTCGTAACTTTCTAATTTTTATTATCATGTGCATCTTCGTAACTAAATTTCAAATCAATTGTATTAAAATCCTTGAATTTAACTGAAGAATACGTGTTTTATTGTCCCGCTGAAGTTTAATTTACAAGTTCTTATTCTTCAATCGTGTACAATTCAAATACTCGATATTGTCGCTGAGAAAAAATCAGCTCGAGGTCTGTTAGCAAAACTGTCATTAAAATTAAAAGTCGTAAATGGGATACACTGCGTATTGCAAGTGTATTCTCTAGTAGCACAGTGCATTGGTTCTGCATTGGTTATGTTGGGAGTGCATTGGCTCATGTTTCCCAATGGAAAGCCAATATTGATCATAGAATAAATGCAAATGTACTACTGATGTTGCACGTCAATAATTATATAATATTGGATTTACATTGGAAGTGCATTGGCCAAGATTTCCCAGTATAAGGTGAATATTGATTACAGAAGAAATGCTAAAGTACTACCAATGTTACGTGTCAATAATTCCACGGTATTGCGTTTACATTGGAAGTGCTTTGGCCAAGATCTCGTTATATAAAACCTATATTTGTAATATGCATTATAAAACAATTAAGCAAAAAAACGCCAAATATTATATTTTACAGATGATTACTGGCATAACTTATTTTTACTTGTATTAGATACTTTACTGAAATCGCATTCGCCGCGCATGTGAGTAAAAAGGCGGCCCATATACCATCATTGTTCACGACAGTGATGCAAACTCGAGGCTCGAGCCGACCTGCACCAAGAACCAACCACCACCACCGTGACGGAAAAGCGAAAACCGTACCGTGTGAACTTCGCGCATGCTCACAATCAGTTGAACGCGAAACTCACGGTTTTTGCTTGTTGCGTGCCCCCCTCCGTCATGGTGGTGGTGGTTGGTTCTTGGCGTTAACCAGCTTAAGTTTACATCAGTTTACATCACTGACTCGCGATAAACGTGCATAAACGTGCATGGATACGAATCGAGTGGCTGCGTACATGAGAAAAAATGTTACCTCCTTGGTGCAGTGTTTTTCTGTTGGCGAGGAAACAATGTACTTTATAATAATGGGATCCACATTAGGATGCAATTAATGTCCAATATGAAAAATTGGGTGAATATTATTGCTTAATATTGGCCCAATGCTATTGGTCCAATATTGCTGCTTAGACATATTGGCTACATAAGAAGAGGCGTCACCTTACAATGTTAGACCAATGTTGGGGATCAATTCGCACCCAATATATAATATTACATTCACATTATTTCTCAATATTGCGCCAATATATTGTGCTACTAGGGTTATTGCGAAATGTAGTATTTTTTTATTCATCTCGCAATGTGGCATGTAATATACTGCTGTCACGCGATATAACGTAATACCGCACAATTTAATTCATTTGATATTATGTTTTGTGCGATAATGCTGGCGGTAAACAATCTAAGAGAAATTCTTCCGGATGTTGCCACGCGTAAATGAAAGCGAAAGCGATAAATTGAAAATGAAATATTTATATTATATCCGCGCGAGGTAAATGTACGAGCGCGTATTTATTTCTACATGAGTTTATTTTTATATCACCGCACTGACTCGAGAAAGGGGAATCTCTCAGCTAAGAAACGTTTTCCCGCCGTTTCAAAGTCCAAGTTATTTGATAGCAGCCAAACCAATTCTAACGTCCATGTTGTCCCTAAAAAAAGAAAATATTAACATTTATCATGTAATAAGTATTTCTTATCATGTCATAAAAAAAGATAACTTTTATCGTTTAATTTTTATCACTTAAAGTTGTTTAACTCTTATCATCCAAACACAGTATACAGATTCTATAAATAAAAAAAAAATATATAAATCGATGTTTGTGACCTAAAAACGAGAAAAATAAAATATTATCTTTTATTTAATTAATGAGACTGATTTTATTAAAACGAACAAACTGCAAAAAAGTGAAAACTGCGATGATCGTATTCTTTTAATTTACCTGAATTGACACATTACATTCACTGCAGTTTTTTTTTTAAATAAAACCAATTTTATTATTTAATTGCCATGTTGTGTAATTGAAAGCTATATAAAAAACTAAATTGAAAGACGTCTAAAAATTAAGGTTTATTAATTATTAGAAATTATGTAGAAAATATCTGAGAATTAAAGTTAAAAATATTGTAACAATGATTGGATAAACTTCCGAAAAGCTATCACCTCCGATTTGGCTGATTTTTAGCCTAAATACTTATTTTATCTAGTAAATAATATTCCCAAATGGATTTTTGGCACCAATGCCCACTCCGCCTCCCAGCCCCCTCCGCCTCCCAGCCCCCTCAAAAATAAAATTTTTTGTTAATTATTTCAGAAAGTGTTTATTGTACGGAAAAAGTTGTCAAACAAACAATGAAGCTTATAAAATGCTCTACAAATAAGGTGCTATATATATTTTATCTAACTCCAATATTTTAGCCGTTATTATTAAAAATTTGGAGGCAGTGTGTTCCGTCTCCCTGCGGGGAGCTCCACCATCAAAAAACTATACACGTAGGCCGAATTCCCACTGAGCGTGTCACGCGTCGCGTTATCCGCCGCGTCACGAATTAACCAATCAAAACATCCCATTTTATTGTATTATCATTTACCGCGCGAATTTCGGCCATAGGATCTGGATTGAATCTCGCTTTGCGTAGAAATTCGTAAACCCATGTGGAACCTCGTTTCGCGTGGAAAGTGTATGCGTGGAGACAGTGTGTTTCGCTTTTCTTATAAGGGCTTTTACAAGTTTTTTGATAATAACGACTAAAATATTGGAGTTAGGTAAAATATGTATAAGACCTTATTTGTAGAGCTTTTTATGAACTTCATTTTTTGTTTGACAACTTTTTTCGTACAATAAATACTTTCTGAAATAATTAACAAAAACAGTTTTACCTTTGAGGGAGGTTGGGGGTCGGAGGGGGCATTTGCGCCAAAAATTTATTTGGGAATATTATTTACTAGAAAAAATAAGTATTTAGGCTGAATATCAGCCAAATTGGAGGTGATAGCTTTTCGGAAGTCCACCCCAATGATTTTCTGATGTTTTTAAACTATTGCCATACACAAAAAATATTTATATACAAATAAATCATTCTTTTCATCAATATTTCATTGATGATAGATCGGTACAAACCTGATCTTGGATAAGATGCCACCCAGATGTCATCCGGCCGAGCCTTAAAATTATAGAAACCTGCACCTTGCTGTATATAATTAGACGCCAAAAAGTACTTTTCCGGGCCCACCAGCACCCAACCAGTTCTTTCTCCTTTAAACAGCTCCAACATTTCCTTTGTCTTCTCCTTCGACAAGAGCTCGTACTTCGGAGCCTGCTCTGCCATGTCTTTTTGCGAACTTATTTTTTCCAATTAATCCCTCTTTGATTTGATCCACTCGTTGTTTAATCACAGTTAATGATAAATGCCGAAGAGCTTAATGTTTCTTAGCACCACACGAATCTCCAGATACAAAGTAAACTTGCGTTTTCCTTTCAGCGAGGCCCCTGTTCTTCCTGCCTTGATCACTGCTATTAGCGTTTTCGTACGCGTGCTGTGAAACCATTGATGATAAAAACGCGAATCAGTGCGAGTTTTACAGAATTAATCAATATATCGATCGGAATATGAATTAAAGAAATGTTACAGTGTAGTTTCTGATGCCAAGATGGAATGATAATCGTGATACTTAAGAGGATACTGGAGTGAAAGCCGAACTCCGACCGTGCTCTCAGTACAGTGCTTTCAAATTTACATGGATAGGCACATATGCGCGACTTAACGAGCGTAAAAACAGTGGCGTACGCACTGGCGTACTTTTGGCAGGCTCCAGTTTAAATGACGGGCTTCACACAGATTGCACCAGAGCTGCCAAATTGAAGAGCCGAACAGTAAGCTACTGCACAGGACAGGATGAGGCTGATATATGAGTAAATAAAAGTGATATTATAATACCAAAATAGTAGTGCAATATTAGTGATATTAGTGCAATATGGATAATAAGAAAAAAGGAGCTGTTAAAAAACGAACAATAAAAAATTTTAATTTATCATGTAAATAGAAAACACCTATTAATTTTTTAAAACTTTTACATATATTTTTGAGAGCAGCTTTTGGAGGGAGTCATATAACACCTTCTTTCACTCGGTATTATACTTCAGTGAGAGAGCATTAGGCTGCGTATGCGCGCCCATCTGGGCACATCTGAGAGCACTGACCCAAGTTGGGGTCCTAATGCTCTCTCACTGAAGTATAATACCGAGTGAAAGAAGGTGGTATATGACTCCCTCCAAAAGCTGCTCTCAAAAATATATGTAAAAGTTTTAAAAAATTAATAGTGTTTTTTTTTTTTTTTTTTTCTTGGGTCACCCAAGATCTATAGAGAGAAGGTAACCTCAGTAAAACCGGTTGAGGGCGAGGTTGAGGGACGATGAAGTAAGGGGGGAGCTAGAAACAGCTTGTTGGCGAAGAGCGATGAAGGAAGGGGGGAGCTAGAAACAGCTTGATGGCGAGGGGCGATGAAGGAAGGGGAGAGCATGATGATCTCATCGACAAACAGTAGCTGTCTGAGATAGCTTCTGTTTGCCGATGAGATCACCATTGCCCCTCTTGCCGCTCGCCTCTCTCTGCATTTGCCCCTTTTGCCGCTCGTCCCTCTTTGCGCATGAGGTAACCTTCTCTCTATAGATCTTGGCACTGACCTATGCCGTGTAGGTCCGTGTGTACGCATTTGTTTGTGGTAACTCACTACACTGACGTGTGGTCTGTGTACACACGGGGACAGAAATGCCTTCTCACATGAAGTTACATGCGTCTCGTCGGACATGTCAAGCATACCGGACATGCGTGCTTCATCTTTCAATATTCGTGCATTATAACTGTAGATATTCAAAAAACGGCAACGCTGTCTCAGAGCGGGAAAATATAATTGACAGTTCATAGTTTGACGTATCCGTTTTTCGAATATCTACAGTTCCTATTATTCTAAGTTCCTATTATTTTGATAAATAATTACATTTTTCTTTATCATTTAGTATACATATTGCTCGTTTTCCACCAACAATAAATATTTATATAAATATAAATATTATAAATATTAAACCATCAATAAATATTGATATAAATATAAATATTATAAATATTAACCTTTACTTGTCAATTGTTCTAGTTGCTTTGAAACAGCCAAAACAGCATTGCCGCTACGTTTATAACTAGTTATGATGTAAAAATATGTAGAGTCGGAACACGCCGACTCGATATGCCTTGACACCTGTACAAGTTCATGTGTTAAGGCATTAGTGTGACCAGTAACGGGATTCTGTAATGTTAACGATGTCGTTATGGTATCGTTGCGCAGCTATTACATGATACAAAAAACCTGCGCAACGATACCATAACGACATCGTTAAAGTTACAGAATCCCGCTACAGGTGTACATACATGTGATCGGATTGTTTTGTTAGTAAACAAACGATGTTTGCGCTTGTTTCCTCGATTGAAATTTCGTCGCAAGGCTACAATATAATGTCCGAGAAGACATAGGCCAGACATGTCCAACGCCTGGGGAGTAACACTAGGAGCCTTCCCTTTCTCCGACGTCGTGCGAGATATCATATCCCTCTCAGCGCTCCCCACACTAGTCACGACATACGCTCCGACTACCGTGCAAAGAAATAGTTATGTTTATAAACAGATCATCCAGTTTAATACAAAGGTCGTAAGAACAGTTTCGGGTTACTCTATACTCCTTCACTGTTCGATCAGGCTTTTCACTTGTTAGTGAGGTGCAAGGGAGGAACACGAGACTTCGATAGTAGGGATCGGCGGCTCTTTTCCCCGCACTGCACCTCGCGCTGACAGTCGAGCGGCGAGCATCTGGAGAGGGGGAAATTCTCGCTCTCCACTTTGGCTCCGGAACCGGCGTTTGGACATGTTTGACATAGGCGTATACAAAAGTATCAAGTAAATATGAACTAAATATGACAAAATAATAAATGAAAAATATACATATAATACTATGTATATCACTGAAGAAAAATGTCATATACTTTTCTTATTTTTATTTTTATGTAGTAAATACAAAATAACTAATTAATCAATTAATATATATATATATATATATATATATATATATATATACACACACATATGTATATTAAATAAATAATTATCTTTATTTTGTATTTTATATGATAATGACTGAAATAATGAGAGTATATATCATTTCAGTTATATAAAAGGCTTGACAATTATTATATAAGGATAATAATCAAGCGATGAATTATAGCACGCAAAAATAAGATATTACATTTATAATATAATTTTGGCAGAAACCATGGAGCTATTTTAATAATAATATTATTTTTTTTAAATTATTCTATATTTAAATATATAAAAAATAATTAATAATTTTATTATATTCCACAGGTGTTTCGAGCTTACTTTATTTTTGCTTTTATTTTAAATGATTATATTACTTTTTTCGTATGATATGTTTTTATGTTTACATTGTCGATAAACTGATTCAAGCGATTCTCATTCACTAGTTGGCAGCAGCTTCTATACGTAGCAGAAGTTCAAGTATACGTATATTTTTCGGCGAGTCTGTCTCGTGCTTCAATTGATAGCGGAGAATCATTAATAGGTTAAATTTACATCTCGCAGCTTCCACAGTAACTAATGAAGCATCATGTGGTGTCGGAGTATCCTCATAACGCGTGCTATCTTCAAAAATTCTACTGTATCCACCTGTTTGCGATATTTAGCGAGTAACAGTCTCAACAGTGTCTCGTTGAGACATTCGTTGCCACGCTCGCTCGCTTCGGACGCACGTGAATGCACGATCGGCGACGTTATTGATCAATGGAGTCGTCGATTCGAGAACGAGGGCATACCGGAGCCGGTAGAGTCGATAGAGCACATAGTGGCGCACGTTATCGGCACCAAAAAGGTATTGCGATATTGCTATTCTGATATACTGATAATAATCTCACTGATAATTAACGATGTTGTTGACAATTAAATTTATATGCGTCGAACTTTTTCAAAACATTGCATAATTATTGGAGTAATTGTTTGCCGCCAGTTTTATAACTGTCATTTTTTATTCATTGACTACTTTAAATATATCAAAATAAAAAATATAGAGAATAGATTATGAGACAGTGCGCTTTTTATATTATATAAAAATAATGTTGAAGTTGTGTTCTCTGATCTGAAAATTTATCATTAAGCTTGAAAACTAAAAAATCGCTCTATTTGCTAAAATTCTCTCTTATTATTTGCAGATAATAGATATCATAAATATCAGAAGTGACCGACTCAATGCGAGCCAGATTGAGAAATTAGAGTCTTTGTGCGAATGTCGGTTATCGAGGTAAGAGGCTCTTGAAGGAGTCCTTTATGATTTATCGAACTGGACTCTACTGCGCGAAATTCTTCGCGCGCTCTTACAAATGCCAAGTCCTTGCAGAATGCCAGTTCAATATATTATTGGTGAATGGGATTTCCGAGATATTACATTGAAACTTGTACCACCGATTTTTATCCCTCGTCCGGAGACTGAAATACTGGTTGACTTTGTGTTGAAAAGACTGAGCTCATCGCAAGCCGAGACTTGCGAAATTCTGGAAATTGGCTGTGGTTCAGGCGCTATATCACTGGCCCTTGCTCATGCTTGTAAAAAAGTATGTCAGTAATGTTATCGCTGCATTACAGATTAAACGGACTAGGTAAGAAATAATACTCAAATAAATTTTTTTAGATAAAATGCACAGCAATCGATGCGAGTCCGCATGCTTGCGACTTGACGATGATGAATCGGAGCGAATTAAACTTGATAGATCAAATCACAGTGATGCACGCGACCTTAAACTCAGACGCAAGTATTGAAGTTTTGAATAGCTTCAATAGTGCCAGTAATGTTGATTTAAATTCAAGATTGTTTGACTTTGTGGTCAGTAACCCGCCGTACGTTCCAACGAAGCAGATACCGAAGCTGCAGCCTGAGATAAAAATGTAATGTGCAAAGTGTTACCGCAAATCTCAATAGTTATATATATATAAGTAATTAATAATTTATTTACTTACGTAGTTACGAGGATCTCAGGGCGTTGGACGGCGGCGACGATGGACTGAAAGTGATCAAGCCGCTCTTAAAATACGCTGCCAAAGCATTGAAACCTGGCGGACATCTCTTCTTGGAAGTTGATCCCACTCATCCCGAATACATACAATTTTTCACAAAAAAGTATTCAGACTTGAAGCTCCATCACGAGCACACGTACAAGGACTTTTGCAATAACGATCGTTTTGTAGAGGTGGTGAAAGTCGCCTGAAGAAGCGGCTCTTGTTCTTTTTTGTTGTCACATTCTTGTTTTATAAAATAGGTTTAATAAATTTGTTACTTCAGGTTATATTATGTAAGTTTATTGTATATTTTTCACTTTGTTATAGAGAGAGAGAGATATATATATATTTCTACGTTGGACGGATCAGTCATGCGAGAATTTATCTTAATACCTTTCGTAAATTAGTCAGTCAAAATTTCTGTATGTGATCGTATGAAGTCTGTGAATGCATTCTACGTACTCAATAAGAGGTAATGATATATACAGCGACGATTATAATTAATACGTTGAATTCGGTGGCACAATTTCGATTTATGATGAGACAACTACGGCGCGATCTATTTTTGTTTTTTCTAATATATGCTTGTTTTCGTGATACATTTGTAAAATGTTTCATTATTTTTAAATCTTATAATAGAGATATAGAGAAGAACTTCGACCTTGAGTTATAAAATTTTGTGGAAAAGATTAAATCGGATATTTACACCGTTCTTTAATTTAAGATCGATATATCACTTCACGAGTGCACTAAACTAATATCGCATTCTATTGCACTTGTACGTTCTACTGGGGCGAGAACTTTTCAAGTTCCTTTTTGATCGACGCGATCAAGGGTACCGCAGGATCGTCCGGAGGAAGCCTGCTGTCCGCCAATATACGTCTAGTCTCCACTTCCGGTAAGTTCGGTCTGTGGAACGGACCTGCGCTGAGTGGTCTTGAGCCCCAGGCACCGCGAGGAGGAATTGGTCCACTCTGACCTGTCTCCGGAATGTCTTCATCTAAACCTTTACGTGGTAACGATGTACGCGGTCGACTCTTCATTTCCATCGTCGGCGTTGCTACTGGACTAGACGGTCATTTGCATCACTTAATTAATCTTTACTTAATAACGTATACTAATAAAATATATATGTGTCGCGAATGTTTTGTAAAATCTTGTTATACTTCAAACATTTATATTTTATGGTTCTAAAAGAAACAGAGAAATGTGCATATTTGTGTTAATTATTTGCAGTGACTTAACGATCGAATTTGGATGACTAATTACCTGTTAAAAGAAGAAGAAGAAGAAGAAGAAGGATATGTACCTGACGTGCGCGGATTTGCCTCTGGTCTCCGAAAGTACCGCGAGTGTATCCGCTGTGCGTGCAACGGCAGTCGGTGCCTGCGACGTTTGCGATGGTTGTGGCTCTTTGAACCTGACGTCTCTGCTTCCGAAGAGGCTGAATGAGTCCTCGAGGAGCTCGTGGAGTCTCCGCCGCGCGCGGCCGACGGGTCCTGATGGTAGATGGTACACTCCATCGACATCCGTTTCGGACGTACCGTTACCTTTAGACAAGTTGAGTCTTTCGAGAGATTGTGTGAAGAAATGGATTTCTTACATTCTGCAGTAGCTGATTGCGAACGAATAAATTGAAGCGATTTTACATAAATAAATTACAATTATTTATGCAAGATTATTATTTATTTGTTCGTAATCGATGCTGAAAAAAATTTGTGCGTCGCCGATAGAGCAATTTTAAATAATTGCCAGAAATATTAAATATAAAATTGACACAGTGACAAGTTTACCTTCTGTATAGAACATCTGCTTGTTAAGATTCCAAACTATAGGTCCTATAGCTCCAGGATCCTTCGAGGCACTTGACGTTCTTGCGAGGAATGTATCATCGATACTGTCAGCTCGATCATGGCGCACTAATTCTGGAGAATCGATGTCCAAGTGTCTGACCTAAAGAAAGCATCTTATCATCAGTACAATATAAAATTGCCGATTTATTAATTATTTTATTTATTTATTTTTTATTTATTAGTTATTCATTATTTTATTTGTTAGTTATTTAGAATAACTTGAAATATTTCGCAAATTACCATGACAGGTTCCAGCACTCTTGACAGCGGTTCCACGCTCCGCATGCTGGGAAATTGCTTGCACGATGGCATCGACAAGTAGGATCGCGGCGAAGCGGTGGATTCTTCCCGTTTCACGTAACCATTTTCCAAAGATTCCAGCATTTCTACACGATCGGCTACCGTGTCCAACGAGTCCGGTGTCCTGGGTTCGTCCATCGCATTCGTTCTCGTCATTCTCCCATACAATACTCTGTGTTTTCGTACAATAATTTTATTATTATAAAATTTTCAGCTATTATAATTTTGTCGTCGTATATATTCTATTCTTTATTTACTATAAATTAAAATTAATTTAACACATTATTCATTATTAGCTTTTTCCCTCTATTATGTGACTTAGCATGTTAATAATTATTCGTCTCTGATTTTAGAAAGCAATTGCCAACTTCTTGATTACCTGGTCTTTTTAGTTGGATGTTCTTGAATGCTCCAAGGGGTCGATCCGCGAGTCTTCTTCGGTTCGTCGTCGTTGTCACTGGAAACTTCATGAATTCCTAATTCCAGACTGTTGGGCGTGTCGGGTGTGATTGGAGTTCTGGATAAAGTTCGTGGAGTTTGTCGCTGACTGGTACCGTCGGTCTGCGAACAAGGGAGAGTCGCATAAGAAGCGAAGATACATAATCCGAAGCGTAACAATTTGTCCGACGGAGTGGGAGTAATATTTTGTTGGAATCGATATCGTCCTGACATCGAGAAACCGAATTGTGTTCCCTCGTAATTCCCGGCGTAGTTTGTTGATCGTTCGCGTGCCACTTTAATTGGCTTATTTCTCTACAGTATCTTGTAATCTTTAGCACGCAATGAAATTTAAAGGATAGTGAAGTATCCTTACATTTGATGGGACGCTCTTGTTTCACGATATACAACCCAAAAAATATAAGTTTGATCATTTAATTGCTCTGCGTATAACGGAAATATAATCCAATAATTAATACTGTTTCGTATAAGAACTGACAGACTTGATGCCAAGATAATTGAAATGACCTTAAAAGTTGAAAAGTGCAAATCATATTGCATACCTTAATTTCAGTTTCCGACGTTGAGAATGCAGCGTTATCGAGACCAGGCGTCGCGGTCGCGTATTCACGCTCCTTTTTAAGAATGCTTCTGTTCGGCGGTGCAGCGACAGCGCTATGTGCTCTTTTCCGTTTGGCGGTCAAAATCAATCCAATAAGAATCAGAATTAGTAGAACGACACCCGCGCTGGCTGCACCGATCAGCAGCCAGGCATCCCTCTTCCTCGACAGCGCTAAAGGTCGGCTCTCCTTTAGATAAGCTACGAATGTAAGATAATTTTTTTCATGTATTTATTGATTTACATTTTAGAAAAATTTTTTTAACAAAATTATTTTTTACTCACGCTCGCTTTGAATGATCACCGGTGCGCCGAGTTCCAGGGCGACTTCCTGGGGCGAGAGAAGCGCCATGTCTCTCGCGGCCGTTTCAGCGGGAACGGGCTTGTCGTCGAGGTGAACCGAGTAAATCAATCTGGTCGCGCCGCCCTCGATCACGCTCGTATTTTGCATTCTGACCTTCACGACTCCCGCAATCGAGCCGTCCGCCAAACGCAACTTCGAGCTCACACTCGCACTCATACTTTCGTTGTTACTCGATCGATTACTGCCAATGTCTGTATTCAATTTCGAATTATCCGAATCCGAAGAAATTGGCATCAATTTCCGCGGTAATTGTTTGGTAGATTCGTCAATCGTATCGGAAGTGAAATGTACTGAATCGATTGTTGTGGACTCGTCTACTGAAGGCAAGGATTTTGTATCTTCTTTCAGCGTTTTTATGATCTTTTTCAAAGCGAAATCATCTTTCGCAGGTTTCTCGTGATTGTCTGTTGTGTCGGTGTCGAGTATCGGAAACAGCATCTTCTTCGACTTAGGAACTTCGATCATTTTCATAGCCTTGACTTGCGAGACGTTCAGAAAGTGCGATTTATCGTCGGTTAATTGTAAACTTGGAACGTTCGTTTCGGTTTCTGCGCGAGTCGAAGAACTCTCGATAGTACCGATGGTTAACTCGGTTGGTGCCATGGTTGCAGGTTTAGTTGCATTTACCGGAACTTTTTTTTGTGGAACTTTCGCTTGGGATGAAGTTCCAAAATGTTCTGGTACGTTCTATACGTATGAAGAATAATAAAAATATTGGAAAATTTAGTAACATTTTTTAAACATATATTTTACCTTTCGGTCAACAATGCCGTGTAAGAACGCGTCTCTTCGGGATCGCGGATCCATCGATAGCAGACCGAGGTGTCGTTGCTGTTGTCTGGAAAACGCGGTTCGATATAAGCGAGCCAAGCGAAGTTCGACTTTAGGCGGTACGGTTTCACCCGGTCGAAGAACCGTCAATAACCAATACCTGTAAATTTTTCTTTTTACACTATCTACGTCAATATTGCAATAACAAAGCAATATTTGCGCTAGATTAATTTTTTACAAACATATACTTATTATTTATTTATCCTGATATTTTTCGCCCGTTGACACTCTTGATTCTTTAATTTAAAAATATGAGATATGAGATATCTTTTTTTAAATTAATCGTTGCAATTACCTTGGACCTGGATCCTCCCCGACGAGCACCCCGATGCTCTGATCATCATTATCGTCCAATCTAGGCGTCGGTTCTATGCACGTGACGCAATCCGGACGATGAGGCGATAGAGGATCCAACGGACTCTTCTCGTCAGTCGGGGTGTAAACTGTGACAGTGTGAACGACCGTTTTTGTCTCGTAGAATGTCAAACCCTGATTGGCATCCACCCATGGCGGCGCGTCTTCTAAGCCGGTCCAAAAGAAATCTTGTAGATGCACCCGCCGTCCTGGCAGATGCTCGATCAGGATAATTTCGTCTTCTGTACACAAGCAAAAGTATATTTTATTGTTTTCGACTTGAAATGTGATAAAAATACAACATGCATTAATGAGAGGGAAATATGCAATATTAAAATTACAAAAGTATGCAATTTTATCAAATAATGTTGTAATATACATCTTTGTATGTTATAATTTACATTAGTGACGCAGTTTCGTATTCTGCTGCGAGACATCAACAGAAAGTATATCAAACGATTCTTATATACCTTCGTACAATATAATTTTAAATTAATGGCGCAATATCGCATTCTAAGACCGTGAGTCCTTAATGTCCTATAATGTGTATGATAACTAGCGAAAATCGTGAGCTCTAAAATTCAAGAGCTTCGTGTCCTGTCAATGGAAACTTGTGTGAAGGAAGGAAGAAGGGCAAGAAAACACGAGTGTGTGTATACGGAAGTTTTTCCAAGAGATACTACATCGATAAGGCCAACGACCGACCGTCAGGCGACTCATCGGCGACGTCACGACGTCGCTGAGGACGAGCTGATCATAATAAATTCTATAATAAAGACGGGGGACAACACAGAGGACTGAAAAAGAAATTTCTTATCACGCGATCACGTGAGCGAGACTCGTGAAAGTTAGAGAATCCATTCATGCGTGAACAAAGCTATTTCCATTCCGACTACTAAAAATATAATTACCGTTATTGCCCGTTATGTCATTTTAAGCATTCGCGCAATTAGAGGGTAATGTCCTCTTCAAGTCTCACGTTAACTGTTTTACATTGAATCCGAAATCCGAACTCCGAAATTTCTGAATAAAAATGTTAATTGTTTCAGCAAGCACAAAATTCAGAATAGAGAGCTAACATTGAATCGGACAATTTTACGACTGCTCATCGCTCGAACTATCGATCAATTATGACACGGCGCCGGACACGTCCGTAATCTATTCTTCGCGCGCATTTTTTTTCGCCTTGTTACGACGACCTGGTTTCACGGTTCGTTTGACTTTCCGGTACGTGGAAATATTGTTTGAAGTTCTGCGTGTTCAAAACCGCGCTTGCGGTTTCGCTACTTTGTTTCTGGCGAGGGAGTAACTTATCTCTGTCTTTAAATTTGTTTATCGGTAATTATTAAAAAACATTGTTATGTGCTCTGTATATTTTTTTATGTGTAGACATATATATATGAAATACACTGTGTAAACGCGTAGACACGTATTTTTTTCCATTGCTAAACTTTATTCAGTCATTCCGTATCTACGCAGAGTCACGCGGCATATCATAGGTATTTTTAGTACGCGATGGTAGTGTTAAATCGATAGAAAACGGAGTTCCTATGGTGAGAATGCGTTAAATTGATCGCTATTAACCCCCGTACACCGCGCTGCTCATTCCATTACATTGTTGGCATTTCCGTAGATTTATGAACATTGCGGCGACGTTTTTGAACGTACATCAAACAATAACTACACTTGATACAAGGAAAATCTATTTTTCTCTGCTACAATATAGCATTGATATATGCACAAAAATTTAATACTTCACAAAATACAAAAAAATTATAATAAAACTGATCAAGCGAAAACAATGTCGCCTTACTGCAATCGTAATGCCATGTCTAGGTACATAAGCGTCTAACACATGATAATAATATCGATTACCTGACGCACACCTGCATGAGAGCGCTGAATTACTTAAGCTGTCTCTCAGACTGGCGCCTAGTTGGCAATCTGCTGAATTTCGACTAACGCGAGCTTGGTAGCACATTGACAACAAGGTCACGGAAGAACGCACCATGTGCGGAAATGAAATTACGGAATGCGCAGCACACTGGTTGTATTTTTGCATGCCACGTGTATCGCGATGTGAAAGAACAGTTTCGAATCGATCGAGCACGTGGAAACACCTATAAGCTACCTGCCACAAGAGGATTCACGCACGCTACCTGCGTCCGCGTAAAAAATTTCACTGCAAGATAGAGTAAAAATATACGATTGATTCATAAAATACGGGTACGCACATATACGCACTAATTTTAATTAAATACAAGCACAACGATATAAAGAATTTATGCTTGCTGAGATAAAATAACATTAAATTAAAGCTATTTTTATACAGAAAATGAAAAGAGTTGCAACGTCCTCTAATGTTTTTTTCAAAAAATGAAAAATCGAATTAAATAAGAAAGTGTTAAAAAAATTTTAATTAAATCAAAGGTAAAACAAAACCCCTAATCTAAAAGCTAATATAAGCATTATATTGAACATCAATTTTAAAGGTGCAGAATAATATACACTAGATGTATTTTTGCTTTAAGAGATCTTACGATTCTTTTATTTAGATTTGTTCATTTATTGTGAACTATATAAAAAATGAATCACACTGACACTGACCGGCTCCTGGTGGCATAGATGCGAGCACTCTCGAGATATTGGAGTTTTGCAGGAAAAAGATCGCAATCTGCACGACAGTGCCGAAGGACGTGGATAGCGCTGCACGTAGTATACCGCATAGTAGCATCGCGTCAAGCGCGCCCCGCTATACTGATTCGACGATTCTATGGGGTGTTCCACATGGATGAGTGAAAAGTGTCAGAGTAGGGTAGAGACTGCGCACAAGCTGCGTGGGTGAAGGAAACAATACGTAATGAGAGGTGAATGGAATTAAAAAAAAAAGGATATTTTTTGAGTTATTTTTAATATATTTCTATTTTTGCCAATTACTTTTACGCGCAATGTACTCTCTATGAAATATCAGTTTATATTGAATTCGATCCTAGTCTGCATCTTTTTTACCTGCTGATGTTATACGCAAATCAGCATCAGTGACCACAGAGTGTTCCGTATTTTACGTGCAATAAATTACCTTCAGTAGTATGTCGACAAGAGTAAATTTTAATCAATCTCATTTTATATACATATCTTAAAATCATAAGTATTTTAAAGGACTGCGTGATTATAGTTTGTTATGAGTTAAATTTTGTTATGCAATTAAAGTTGTTTTTAGTATCTTGAAAAACGGCAATAAAGTCATAAAACAACTTAACATTGTAACTAAATTTGCTTCAGACTATATGGAAACGATATATTAAAAGAAAAAACAAAATTGTGTTATATTTAGGAAAAAGATTATATTTTTATTTGTGACTTTAAACAAATAATTCCCGCTTATAATATTTTTAACATATCCATAGTTAAAAGGAACAATTACATATTAACGTTGTGTTTTATAAAATTCTATAAAACTAAATGTATAGATTTGGTGTATATATAGTGTACATATTGTGTATACATATAGTATTTAAAATTGCACATTAACTTCTATGTTCTAGTATAGATGTTTTGAACAGATGTCATATTATTACTACCTATTATATTTGCATGCTTTTGAATAGGTTCGATGGAATTTATTGCTTCATTAATTGCAGCAACGACTTTCTCATTGTCCACTATTGTCATGTGAGTGCCTTCAACATAGTGTATTTCTATTTTTCCTTTAGTAATCTGCAAGTAACTTTATATTAATTACAACCGTTCTGTTGTATAAATTATTTTTTTTATATACTTTAATTACCTTGTGCAGGCCATAGTCTTCTTCAGGAAAAAATAATGAATGTGTCGTGGGCTTCAGAAGTATTATAGGTGATTCGATCTTCGGTACTTGTGTCACATCGTATTCATGAAGACCGATCATATGCTTATACATTGTTGTGCACAAAGCTTTTCTTTTGTCAATCATTACTTGTGAATAAGCCGAAGAAACATGTTTTAAAAAAATTTCTAATTTTTCGTCCCAATTAGTATTAGTACATTTGTTTAACTCCAACAGAAACTGAAAAGATTAGAATTGCGATTTTTGCCGAAAAACCCATCATTTAAGACCATCGTCTACGATTATATACCTTTCCACTAACTGCTGGTTGAAACAAATCCATTATTCCCAAAAGAACATTATTCTGGAATTCATCTAACGTTGTGAAAGGACAATTTAAATTAGCCAATGTCTTCATATACTCGGGTGCTCCATCGATGAGTATCAATCGGCCTTTGAGATTCATTTCTTCTAACTTCTGCGCTAATTCAATTGCAATTGCCGATCCATATGAATAGCCCACTAGTACAAAATTTTGTGGCAATTTTTGTTCTCTGCACAAAATGTGCTGAAACAATAAAAAACAATAAAGTTTAAAAAAAGCTTATCATAGAAAAAATGGGATTAAAAATATTTTGAACTGCTATGTTATTGTCATTGTATTCTGGTATGCAGTATTTTATTGTATCACAATTTGTTTCTTTCTTTCTACATTATGAAGTTTAGTTATTGTTAATTAAGTGAAAAATTTACCTGTAAAAGGCTATTAGTGATATCTTTTATTGATGTTAAGTCTGTGCCGATGTTATGCGTGTTGTATTGCAGGCACGTTGCTGAACCTTCGATTTTTGGCACCAGCAAATTAAAGACGCTTCCACAACCCTCTATACCTGGCAATAGGAATATTTCGCTTTCCGTCGTGCTTTTTTTCGTCGGAAGCTTTATACAAACATCGGGTATTAATTGATCGTCGCCTGATATGCGAATGAGTAATTTCATTCCTGTTATCTCGATGAGTTCCTCGTTCTTCACATCTTTTTCGAACATTTTGGCGAGCTTAGCGAAATTGAGATTGCGAATATCTTGCGCGGTAAGGAAAATCTCATATTCCCGTTCCAAGGTCTGTTTGATTTCCACAGCCATCATCGAGTCCATTCCAAGCTCGGAGAAAGGCATGTGATGAGCCACGGTGCTCATGTCCTTCAGATCTATATTTAATTAATTTTTTGTAGTTAGTTTATTTAATTATTTAGTTTATATTAAATATTTTAATCACGTTTCATTAAACACATTCATCTTTTTTATCGAATAAATTTATACAAATTGATTAATTAAATTATCTAATTTTTTAAATGTTAATAACTTACTCATAATATTGGCCACAGTTTCGACAATACTGGATGCGCCAAAAGTGTTCAGCCGCTTTTCGGCTACAACCATGCTCGCCACTATAGGCTGTTTTTGTAACAAAAAGTCCTCGAGTTTCGCGATGCAGGAAGTTATCTTTTGCTGCAAAGTGCCGCCGATAACCATTTCTTTGTCGTTGTCTTGCATATCAGCCACGAGGCCGACATCGCCGACCGCACCCCATTGAACTGCTAGTCCGTGCAGACCCTCTTGCACTCTTCTCTCGCAAATTCTCTCCATGATGGAATTTGCCATGCCGTAATTGGTCTGTCCGGCATTACCTCTGCCGCAAGATACCGAAGAGAACACAACAAAGTGACGAAGCTGAGGACATATTTTTCTGGTCAAATAATCCAAGTTCTTTGTGGCCCAAGCTTTTGCTTTGAAGGGCTCCTGGAATGTCTCTATAGTTTGATTCGGACAAATTTTATCATTTAATACCACAGCCAAGTTGTATATAGCGTCCACCGGCGCCAATTTCTCCGCCGATTTCAGTATATGTTCACAATCTTTGACGTCCGATACGTCGACGTCCGATATGATTAGAACTCTTACTCCATAAGATTTCCATAGATCGATTTTCATCTGCTGATATCCGTTTTTTACTCCGGCACGCGAGATGAACACCAGATTCTGAGCGCCACGAGCAACCAGCCAGTCCGCTAATTCTAAGCCGAATCCACCCAACCCGCCTAAGATGACGTACGATTTATTCGATAGACAGTAATAACGTGGAAGTGCAAGAATGGGTGCGCTCATTGATTCATCTTCTTCGTGTATTTTTATGATTATCTAAAAGTACGTTAACTCAGTTAACTCAGTTTTTATTTGATATATTATGTTTTATCTTTAATTGATCTCGCGTATTGAGCCACAATTAATTCCAGCTAAATTGACTTACCTTTCCTATATGCTTTCCAGCTGCCATGTATCTGAATGCAGCCTCCACTTCATCCTTTTCGAAAATCTTTCTGGCAATCGGTTGAATAGCTTTATTCACGAGGTTTGCGGTCACTGTCGTGTGGAAATTTGTTTTCATTTCTTCCGGAGCTAGGAATATGTTATCCAACATAACGCTATAAAATTTAATCCCTTTTGAAAGGATCGACAGGTTCAACAAATTATTGGCCATAAAATCGAATTTGCCGATTTCCAGAAAACGCCCGCCTTTCGCGAGGCAACGGATGGACGTCTGTAGTTTCTCTTCGGCGAGCGAGTTCAATACAATGTCCACGCCACGGCCGTTGGTCTGATTAAATATCATTTGCTCAAAACTGTTGTCTCGCGAATTTCCAATGTGATTCTCTGGGATGAATGGGAACGTGTCTCTGATAAACTTTCGTTTTTCCGGAGTGCCAACGGTGGTGTATATTTCGCAACCTTCGTGAAACGCAAGATAAATCGCAGCTTGGCCCACGGCACCGGTGCCGGAGTGGATAAGTACCGTGTCGCTCTTTTTCATTTTTGCCTTGATGTATAATCCGTAACAACACGTGCCGTAAGCACACGGAACCGTTGCAGCGTCTTCCATGCTCCACTCGTCGGGAACGTTCCAGCATAAGTAATTGGCGGATGTGCACATATTTGATATGCATCTGTGAATTAAAGAATTAAAATTTTTTTATACCTAAAAAAAAGGAGATTACCAAAAATAAGGATAACTTGTAGGTTTTACAGTAAATACAGTAATAATGTTTATGAAAAATTTATGCAATAAAGTAAAATAATTCTATGTTTGTGCTTTGGCTTTACAAAATATTGCAAATTGCATTACAAAGTCTGTAATATTTGAGATGCAAATTTTTTTAAATAAATGATTTTTAAACTATTTTCTATTTTTTTATCACACATGCACAATATATACAAACACAATATATCAATTTATCAAAAAAAAAAGCTTGCTTTAAAGTACATCAATTTTTTATATAAACAGTATACTTTTTAATAATTGCGTGACAGTAACGTACCTGTTTTCGCAAATTCCCATCACTCTCTGTCCAGTATTATCGACGCCGACATATTCTATACCCACCATACAATCCTCGAGTCGTCCACGCGTTAAAAAGAAACCATCTACTACAAGTTTGCCTGACGCAATCATTACATCTTTGAAATTGATAGACGAGTAAGCTATGCGAACGAGATCATTCTTTTTATAATCCGGTGTAATCGCACCCTCGATCCAGCGAAATGAATTCAAATCACCAGCCACCTATTCGAGAAATATCTTTTATTATGACAGAACTGTAAGAATAACTTTATTTATTTATTTATGAAACATTTATACCAATTGATTAGCAAATGCGTGGTACACGAGCTTTGGTGACAACGGCGCTAACGGAAGATGTCTGTATGAACCCCATGTTTTACCCGGACGCAAGACATTTATAATAAGATCGATCCGGAGTTGCTCCGCGTATAATGGCTCGTGCAAAGAAAACTCCGGTGCAGTTTCGTCTTGAATAAACACTCCTCTGATCGATTCGCCGTTTGGTTCTCTTCTCAAGCAATTGACGAGGCCCAACAAGCCGCATTCCGAATCTTTCTCGCTGACTAAAATTATTTTTGCAGCGTTTCTTGACTCGTTCTCCGCGTTCAAAATCGATTTAAGCTGCTCTAACCAAGAAAACTCGTAATTGTTCACGTAAATAATTTGAGTTTTCCTTGTCGACTGTTCTCTTTTCTTTAACAGTATAATGTGCTCTTTTTGCGTGCGTTTCTCAAGTACTACTGTTAAATTGTAATTTTCGGCAGTCGCAATATCGTCTTTCGTGAAGGACTGTTCTCGTGTCAATAAGAATCCATTGTTTTGTAATGCCGGCAAAATTTCTTTTAAGGTTTTGCTCTTGTTCTTCGTGAACAAATTGTATCCTGTGATTAATATCGTATTATCGTCACTCGACAACTTCTTTGATTGCGAGACTGTGATTTTCGAAGGAAGAATAACGCAGTCGAAGCGATCGGTTCTTGTCACCAGAGTAATGTTTGGTTGAAGCAACGGTAGATCACCCAAGATATCGATAAACAGTGGGGATGCTATTTCATCTGTTTCTACTTTGTCATCATCTTCGATCAATTCGATAATATTCACTTTTATCACTTGATGATACTCCAGAGCGAGATGCGTCGACAGCATCACGGCTTCCTGCAAAGAAACCTCGGCTCCGTCGCGATGAGCTATGAATCTGTACTCTTCGAGAACGGGCTCCCCCGCTGGCTTTCGACGAAATATGGAAGTAGCTTTGATTCCGCGAATTTCAACACCGCCGGATACTACCGCGTCGAAGGTTTTGTACACACGCACAGGAAGCTCTAGAAAGATATTTATAAATATTGTATTTTTTTATACTCAAACTTCTCTTATGTTAAACAAATTTATTTATTTAAGAATTAATTACAACAATTAAAAAATTAATATTAAAAAGTTGTTAGAGAAAAAAATAAGTTGACAAACTTACGATAATCATTAGCTGCTGCGTCCCGTATTTGCTGTATGTGAAATTTCGTATCGATTACCAATTTTTGTATTCCTGTGGGAACGTGAAGACTCCTCGTGTCCATCCCGAGGATTTTCATTTGCAGCATATTATCCATAAATGTTACCCAGTTGTACATCCAACCTATATGCCCTTGCTTTCCCGTAGTCGACGAACTTTTTAAACCCCGAAATATGCCGGTGTATTGATATCCGCGTAATCTGAGTTCCTTGTAGATATCTTTTGTCTTCATTATTTCCTCCTCATTGTCGTTCTCTTTATTTAACAGATGTCTCGGTAACTTTTCTTCGGTAATATCTATTGGTTCACGCACAGTGCCAGTGACAACGGCATTATCTCCTTCGATGACTTCAAACTTTCCAGTTGCTGCAATAAATAATCTTGAATATTTCTTTTTATAATATAAATTGAAAATTGTCATTCTTAATGCGGCAAATAAAGAAGCTTATTAAAAAATACATTTTTGAAATAAGATCTACCTGTCTGCATCATTATTGTTAGATACACAGGTCCTTGTTTCGGAAAGTGCGTTGCTCGAATGAACTTGACATTCTCAAATACAATCGGCATATCTGTATAGGATAGACTTTTCAGCATACCCATTGTTTCCCAAACCAGCATTAGATATCCAGTAGCCGGCAATAACTGTCTTCCGTCAATCACATGACCGCTCATATATTCGTAATCTTCGTCATTTCGCACAACTTCAACCATCCTTTCTCCGGTAGAGAGTTTCGTCTTCATTTTATGGGATGTTACGTACCAATCCTCGGAATGGTCCCATCTGAGAATAAAAAATAAATATTTCTTACCGTGAAAATAATTTTGTATTCTATTATGTTTAACAAATGAATAATGTGTTCGACATACTTGATTGACGGCGAGATCATCGGCGTGGAACGACTAACAGGAAATTTCACGGTCGGATATAGATTTGCTAATTGCAGTTGCAAGCCATTGTTGTACATTTTTCCCAGACCTTGCAAAAATACTTTGACGTTATCCTCGTGATTACGCTGAAGTAACGTGATGCTGGTTGTGTCGAACAGTTCTTTCGTAACACTCTGAAGAATAGCATCCGGCGCGATTTCAAGAGTCACTGCGTTTTTGGGAATTAATTGCGCGGTTTTATCGAAAGATACAGGACTCAATAGATTATTCGTGAAATATTCTGCGCAGGACAATTTTGTGCTGCAAAATGAACTTTGCCATATTTGATTGGGAGTCATTGTTTGCGGTATTATTCGATTTAGGTAAGCCAGAATCGTGTCTCTCGCGGGGAGGAGATAACGAGTATGCAGAGGAATATCGCAGCAGTTGACTTCCTCAGTAAATATACTACTGGTCTGCAAAATTATATATAAAGTATAATTTGTTTAAGTTAATTACACGTATATTCAACAAAATATTTAAATGAAAAATTGAAGTACCTCTAGTTGTTTTGTAAACGCCTTTATTGATTTTTTTAGACCGCTTATGGAGCAAGTATTTGGACTGTTGCTGTAGATTACTTCGATATCCGGTGGGCATATGTTCTTCACATTCTCATAATTGAGACCGATATTCACCATCGCGCAGTTAATTTTTTTCGTTTCCTTCAATCCCAATCCTATGTAATACGAAGATAAAATCACTTGTTCGAGGGTGAAATTATCGGTCGCATATGCGCAGCAGAGTTCACCAATTGAGTGACCGATGACATAATCTGGCACGATATTTACGGATTTTAAGAGATCGATTAATCCCACCTTTAAAATATTTTGTTTTATAATTATCAAGGAAAATTAATAAAAATTGCACGCATATAATTTGTAAAAGCAATTTATCACCTGCATTACGGTGATGCCCACAAGTGAATTTAATATATCATTAAAAATATCTTTATGTTTATTCGTTAATATGTCAATGATATTCATTCCATGCATTTTTAAAATTGTATCGCATTTTTTTATGGTTCTCGAAAATACTGGGAATTGCAGTAGCGCTTGACCTGTTAACATGTAAATTCTAGTTTAATTGCAAGCAATCACTTTTCTACATATGCAAAAAAGGATGCGTACCCATGCCAATCCATTGCGATCCAATTCCGGAGAACACAAAACAAATCGGTCTTCTCTCACCTGAGTAATATTGTATTTCTTTTGCCGCTTTGACCGGCGTTTTAGATTCGACAATCGCGTATCCTCTGTAAGGATGATTTTTCATCTCGTCAGCGTAAAGATCATGCATTAGCCGTACATATTCGACGTCTATCGGCCGGTTCTCGATCTAACATACAAATTTATGCGGTGTAAGTGTGCTTTTATTGACTGCGTAACCGCAAAATTGTTATATACCTCATTTAGAAATGATTCAACTGCTTGTTCGGTACGTCCAGACAGGACAACGAGTCTGGGCAGATTATCATTCGGCGCTCCTTTATTGATCTTTTCCTTTGTGTTACTTCGCAACAAGATGTGACAATTGGCTCCACCAAAACCGAACGAATTGATGCCCATAAATCCAGAAGTCCATGGTGTTGTGTTGGTCACCACGCGTATACTTCCATCTTCAAGAGCCTTAACACCTTTCCGTACTTGTGTGAAGTTTATATTTGGCGGAATTAAGCCAGTTTCCATTGCAATTATCACCTTACGAGAAGTTAATTAAATGCCAACTTGTTGCTTCTTATTTTTTTATTATATTATTTATTAATTGATAAATGTTTTTTATTATTTTATCATGATACTATTAATAATTTAGCAGCGAAAAAAATGTTATTCAAATTTTTGTTTGTAAAATGTAAAATTTTCACAAATTTACGATTATAAGAATCGATGGCTACTATTATAATGCATATCATAATTATTATTACCTTTGCAATTTGACACATGCTACTAGCACCTTCAGAATGGCCCAAGTTTGATTTGATAGAACCTATTAATAGAGGAGTTTGCCTGTTTTTGCAGAAAACCTGTTCGAGTGCATTGATTTCTTCTGGATCGCCAACATAAGTACCGGTGCCGTGAGCCTCCATGTAGCCCAAGCAAATCGGTGAAATACCGCATTCATTGTAAAACTCTTCAAGTAAAGTTTGTTGCATTTTGCTCGACGGGAAGGTAATGCCTTGTTCCTTGTATCCGTCGCAATTAGTTTTCCCGTAGACGACAGTTGCATAAATTCTCTTAGCCACCTTTGCTTTTTGTAAAAATGCGACTCCGATTGTCTCGCTACGCATGTAACCATTTGCATCGTCGGTAAAAGGTTTGCAGAATCCGTCAGGTGCTAAAATTCCTGAAATTGTAAAATTATGTTATAAAATCTAATTTAGATGTATATTTATATATATTCCAACTTATTTAGATTATATATAATAACTTTTATATTATTCAATTATCTCCTATATTTTAAATTAATATTTCAATAAGTATAATACCGAGTCGCGCAAACTGCAAAGCTAGATAAGGATTCAGGCAGAGATTTAGACCGCCGACAATAGCGGCGTCACACTCCCCTGACTGAATACTTCTATAAGCGGATTCTATAGCGAAGAGACTTGAACTGCAAGCGGAATCGAGTGTCCAAGATGGTCCTATTATATTTAACCAGTGAGACATCCGATTTGCGTACAGAGGCTTGAAACATCCAAAAGCTGCAGCGCCAGCTATCTAATATGTGTACATAAATTATTTAGGGAATTTAAATATTCATTGTATGAGCATTGTACGAGGTGATTTACAAACAAGCACATTTTTTATGATATGATATAAAAATGTTATTTGTCAACATTTTAATGCTGTAAGCTTGTGCAGTATTCTTGCTTGATGGATAAGTATTATTTCGTACCTGTGGTTTTTCAGCGAACCACGTTCTCTCCGACTCCGACAAGCACATTCCGATAAAAATTCCAGTTTTTGTTCCAGATAAATCTTTCGGATTTATTCCTGCGTCAACGATAGCTTCATACGTATGCTCCATGAGCATCCTACTCAGAGGATCCATGATATGGACTTCGTTGAAGGGTATTTCAAAATAATCTGCATCGAATTTCTCGCAGTTGTCAATTATTCCCATACGTTGAGGTAAATCTGGGAGACCTGTATATTAAACCGTATATAATAAGTGAACAGTTATTTTTGTTTCATTTAATATAGAATTTTAGATACAAAAGAAATTATGACAATGAATAAGAAATTTAAATAGAACAGTAGTTTTATATTTATGTTTCTATGGAATATTTTTTATGTAATTTTTTATTTATAGAACAAAGAAGATATTACCATGATTCCATCGTCGTTCCTCATCTGATCCAAGTTCCACTTTGTTAAATAGATTCTCTTGAAGCTGCCTAATATTGTCCGATTTAGGAAATCTACCGGCGATGCCAGAAATAACGATGTCATCTTCACATTCGACATCAATCACCGTGGTTTTTTTATTAGAGTCCATGTCAACTCCAACAACAGTAAATTTTACTTTACTGGTTAACAAAGTCTCAATATAAGCAAATTTGCAGATATTTTAAATGATCTTTATTTTACGTTTATACATTTACACACTCTTTTTTTTCAGTTTTTAATGATAATATTTAAGTAAGATTCTGAAACTCAACTTACACGATTGTCTGTGCGACTGGCGTGTCACTAGTTAATAGCTCATCTTTAAACCTGTATTTATATAAGAGATATATGTTAATTATCTAATTACTAGTTATGAAGGAACATTATAAATTTACTATTATAAAAACAATTGATTGATCCGATTAATAATTAATGTCACATAATAATTTTAAATAAAGAGCTATACTGGTTTTATAATAAGTAAATTTTTTTACCGTAAGGAACAATATATCTCATTAAATAAACATTTAAATAATATAATCGCAGTTCAATGCATTTATCCTTTTGAATACAATAAATGCATATATGTTCCGCGAAAACAATCGATGGAGCCGACGAACTCATCAACATTTGACGAAAACAATCGATGTTGCTGATGTATATACAGGGTGTCCGGTAGTTACTGAATCACTTTTCGGGTGTAGGTAGAGCGGTTTAAACCAAATAGAAAAGTCCTCTATCATTTTGCGATTTTTGCAATAATTAATGCGGAATTAATTTAAAAACATGGCCGAATTCGCGCGAGTTTAAGAGCGCGGCGAGAAGAGACCCGTGACGATACAGCCCACTGTTATTTGGTTACTAGGCGTGCGATAAAGCGTTGGGAGAAGCGCTCTACAAATGACAACGGCAACATACGAGCGGTGTGTAACGCTAGATCCTTGCGTCCTAGCGACCACGTAACAATAGGCTGTCTCTTCTCGCCGCGCGCTTAGGCTCGCGCAAATTGGCCGATCTTCTTTAATTAATTTTTCATTAATTATTGCGAAAATCGCAAAACGATGGAGGACTTTTCTATTCGGTTAAATTCGCTCTACCTGCACCTGAGAGGTGATTCAGCAATTACCGGACACACTGTATATTTATGCAAAATAAAATTTAATAAAAAAATGCAGTCTACAGTCAACAGTATTGCATTAACCTTTGGCTAAGGCTAAATAGGACGCAGAGCAATATCGCTGTACACAACTCCGCCGGGAAACACATTTCAACGAGTTTAGCGCGATCCGTGTTTCATTATAGCATTTCTTATATATTTCTTATCGTATTTATGTTAGTTCAAAATAGTATATGATATTGCTATATCAAATAGAGAAAATTATTTTGTCGAAAAATATTTTATGTGTGTGTTAATGTTTTATCAAAAATTGGTTTCTTAACTGTAGTGCATTCTTCACAATCGTGCGTAATATTGCTATTAAACATTCTTTTGAGACGAAAAATAAAAATAAGTGAAGACATTTTTGCTTTGGAAGAAAAAGATATTCAATGGTTTTTCAATGTAAGGTAAAAAAAATAGTCATTATAATAATATTTTATTTCAAAAAATCGCTTAAAAGGAGGTCGAAAAGTTAAAAATCATATTATTGAGTTGCAATTGTATTGAATTCTAACATCAAAAATTAAAAATATACAATACGGCTGTAAAATTTGTGAATTTGTAATTAATTTTTTATTAATAATAATATTATTTATAGCAGAGATGTTAATTAGTTGCAACTTTTGGCTTGACTTTCTGATTGACGCCTACTGTTCCCTTCTTGCCGCTCGCATGCTAGAAATGAGTCACCAAACGCGCTAACAACGCGCGTAACTAATGTAAGGTGCGCGATACTCAGCCTCAGGAATGTTCATATCACAAATGCAACGAGATAAATATGGAATAAATATGGAACAATAGATTTCCACATCACCTGTGAGGTACTATTATTGGCGCGTTCTTCAACAATAATATCTCACAGACCTTAGTTACGCGCGTTGTTAGCGCGTTTGGTGACTCGTTGCTACCATGTGAGCGGCAAAAAGGGGGCAAAAGGCGTCAATCAGAAAATTGAGCCGAAAGTTGCTAATTCCCATCTCTGATTTATAGCATAACTTTAATTGGATGTTTAATCAGTTACATTGTATTAAAACTAACTAGCATTATAATACAATTTTCTTTGATATTGAATTTATACATTATTTTCTAAAATTGTTTTTAAAGTAGATAATATTTTCTATCAATATTGTACTTATAAATTGTGTGGCATTGTAGTAAAATAATTTTTAAAATTATCTTATTCATACTTTCATGAAATTGCTATAGTTGCAAAGTGCTGCAATCTGCGACCGAAGCATCGAAGCTATGTAAGCAACATTCTATATTTTTTGAGATAAATTACATTAATCAGTTTTAGTCATAAAAATTGACAAAATTATTTTCCGATAATTTTACTTCATTTAAAGTCACACATTGTTACGTTTATAAAATGACCATTCTTCCACTTTTGCTTTTTTAAATATATTTTTTTATAAGAATGCGTTAAATTGATCGCTATTAACCCCTATACACCGCGCTGCTCATTCCATTACATTGTTGGCATTTCCGTAGATTTATGAACGTTGCGGTGACGTTTTTGAACGTACATCAAACAATAACTACTCTTGATACAAGGAAAATCTATTTTTCTCTGCTACAATATGGCATTGATATGTGCACAAAAATTTAATACTTTACAAAATACAAAAAAATTATAATAAAACTATCAAGCGAAAACAATGTCGCCTTACCGCAATCGAAATAGTAGTGTCATGTCTAGGTACATAAGCGTACAACACATGATAATAATATCGGTTACCTGATGCACACCTGCATGAGAATGCTGAATTACTTAAGCTGTCTCTCAGACTGGCGCCTAGTTGGCAATCTGCTGAATTTCGACTAATGCGAGTAGTACATTGATAACAAGGTCGCGAAAGAACGCACCCTGTGCGGAAATGAAATTACGGAATGCGCAGCACACTGGTTGTATTTTCGCATGCCACGTGTATCGCGATGTGAAAGAACAGTTTTGAATCAATCGAGCACGTGGAAATACCTATACGCTACCTGCCACAAAAGAATTCACGCACGCTACGTGCGTTCGCATAAAAAAATTCACTGCAAAACAGAATAAAAATATACGATTGATTCATAAAATACGGGTGCGCACATATACGGCCTAATTTTAATTAAATACAAGCACAACGATATAAAGAATTTATACTTGCTGAGATGGAATAATATTACATTAAAGCTATTTTTATACAGAAAATGAAAAGAGTTGCAGTGTTCTTTAATGTTTCAAAAAGTAAAAAATCGAATTTTATTAAATAAAAAAGCGTTGGAAAATTTTTAATTAAATCGAAGATAAAACCAAACGTAATCTAAAAGCCAATAGAAGCATCAAATTGAACACCCATTTGAAAGATGCAGAATAATATACAGTAGATATATTTTTGCTTTAAGAGATCTTATCATTCCTTTATTTAGATTTGTTCATGTATTGTGAACTACATAAAAAATGAATTACACTGACATTGATCGGCTCCTGATGGCATAGATGCGAGCATTCTTGAGATATTGGAGTTTTTTTATTTGTAGAAAACAGATCGCAATCTACACGACAGTGCCGAAGGACGTGGATAGCGCTGCACGTAGTATACCGCATAGCATCGCGTCAAGCGCGCCCCGCTATACTGATTTAACGATACTATATGGTGTTCCACATGAATGGGTGAAAAGTGTCAGAGTAAATTAGAGACTGCGCAGAGGCTGCGTGGATGGAGGAAGCAATACGTAATGACAGGTGAATGGAATTAAAAAAAAAAAGATATTTTTTCAGTTATTTTTAATATATTTCTATTTTTGCCAATTACTTTTACGCGCAATGTACTCTCTATGAAATATCAGTTTATATTGAATTCGATCCTTGTCTGCATCTCTTTTACCTGTTGATATTATACGCAAATCAGCATCAGTGACCACAAAGTGTTCCGTATTTTACGTGCAATGAATTACCTTCAGTAGCATGTCGACGAGAGTAAATTTTAATCGATCTCATTTTATATACATATTTTAAAATCATAAGTATTTTAAAGAACTGCGTGATTATAGTTTGTTATGAGTTAAATTTTGTTATGCAATGAAAGTTGTTTTTAGTATCTTGAAAAACGGCAATAAAGTCATAAAACAACTTAACATTGTAACTAAATTTGCTTCAGACTATATGGAAACGATATATTAAAAGAAAAAACAAAATTGTGTTATATTTAGGAAAAAGATTATATTTTTATTTGTGACTTTAAACAAATAATTCTCGCTTATAATATTTTTAACATATCCATAGTTAAAAGAAACAATTACATATTAACGTTGTGTTTTATAAAATCCTATAAAACTAAATGTATAGATTTTGTGTATATATAGTGTACATATTGTGTATACATATAGTATTTAAAATTGCACATTAACTTCTATGTTCTAGTATAGATGTTTTGAACAGATGTCATATTATTACTACCTATTATATTTGCATGCTTTTGAATAGGTTCGATGGAATTTATTGCTTCATTAATTGCAGCAATGACTTTCTCATTGTCCATTATTGTTATGTGAGTGCCTTCAACATATTGTATTTCTATTTTTCCTTTAGTAATCTGCAAGTTACTTTATATTAATTACAACTGTTTTGCTGTATAAATTATTTTTTTATATACTTTAATTACCTTGTGCAGGCCATAATCTTCTTGAGGAAAAAGTAATGAATGTGTCGTAGGCTTCAGAAGTATTATAGGTGATTCGATCTTCGGTACTTGTGTCACATCGTATTCATGAACACCGATCAAATGCTTGTACATTGTTGTGCACATGGCTTTTCTTTTGTCAATCGTTACTTGTGAATAAGCCGCAGAAACATGTTTCAAAAAAATTTCTAACTTTTCGTCCCAATTAGTATTAGTACATTTGTTTAACTCCAACAGAAACTGAAAAGATTAGATTTGTGATTTTTGTCGAAAAATCCATTATTTAAGACCATCGTTTACGATTATATACCTTTCCACTAACTGCTGGTTGAAACAAATCCATTATTCCCAAAAGAACATTATTCTGGAATTCATCTAACGTAGTGAAAGGATAATATAGATTAGCCATTGCTTTCATGTGCTCGGGTGCTCCATCAATGAGTACCAATTGGCCTTTCAAATTCATTTCCTCTAACTTCTGCGCTAATTCAATTGCAATTGCCGATCCATACGAATAGCCCACTAGTACAAAATTTTGTGGCAATTTTTGTTCTCTGCTCAAAATGTGCTGAAAACACATAAAAAACAACAAAGTATAAAAAAACTTAACATAAAAAAAATGGGACTAAAAATAACTCTGAAATGCTATCTTATTATCATTGCATTCTGGTATGCAGCATTTTATTGTATCACTATTTGTTTCCTTCTCTTCACATTATGAAGTATAGTTGATAATTAAGTGAAGAATTTACCTGTAAAAGGCTATTAGTGATGTCTTTTATTGATGTACAGTCTGTGCCGATGTTATACGTGTTATGTTGCAGGCACGTTGCTGAACCTTCGATTTTTGACACTAGCATATCAAAGACGCTTCCACAACCTTCTATACCTGGCAATAGGAATATTTCGCTTTCCGTCGTGCTTTTTTTCGTCGGAAGCTTTATACAAACATCAGGTATCAATTGATCGTCGCCTGATATGCGAATGAGCAATTTCATTCCTGTTATCTCGGTGAGTTCTTCGTTCTTCACATCTTTGTCGAACATTTTGGTGAGCTTAGCGAAATTGAGATTGCGAATATCCTGCGCGGTAAGGAAAATCTCATACTCCCGTTCCAAGGTCTGTTTAATTTCCACGGCCATCATCGAGTCCATTCCAAGCTCGGACAAAGGCATGTGATGAGCCACGGTACTCATGTCCTTCAGATCTATATTTAATTAATGTTTTGTATTTAGTTTTAATTATTTAGTTTATATTAAATATTCTAATCACATTTAATTAAACACATTGATCTCTTTTATCAAATGAATTCGAGTTCAAATAAACTGATTAAATTTTTGTATATTATTGTCTAATTTTGATATTATTGTTTAATTTTTTTAATGTTATTAACTTACTCATAATATTGGCCACAGTTTCGATAATACTGGATGCGCCGTAAGTGATCAACCGCTTCTCGGCTACAACCATGCTCGCCACTATAGGCTGTTTTTGTAACAAAAAGTCCTCGAGTTTCGAGATGCAGGAAGTTATCTTTTGCTGCAAAGTGCCGCCGATAACCATTTCTTTGTCGTTGTCTTGCATATCAGCCACGAGGCCGACATCGCCAATCGCACCCCATTGAACCGCTAGTCCGTGTAGACCCTCTTGCACTCTTCTCTCGCAAATTCTCTCCATGATGGAATTTGCCATGCCGTAATTGGTCTGTCCGGCATTTCCTCTTCCGCAAGATACCGAAGAGAACACAACAAAGTGACGAAGCTGAGGACATATTTTTCTGGTCAAATGATCCAAGTTTTTCGTGGCCCAAGCTTTCGCTTTGAAGGGCTCCTGGAACGTCTCTACAGTTTGATTCGGACAAATTTTATCATTCAATACCACAGCCAGGTTGAATATAGCGTCCACCGGCGCCAATTTTTCCGCCGATTTCAGCATATATTCGCAATCTTTGACGTCCGATACGTCGACGTCCGATATGATTAGCACTTTCACTCCGTAAGATTTCCATAGATCGATTTTCATTTGCTGATATCCGTTTTTTACTCCGGCGCGCGAGATGAACACCAAATTCTGAGCGCCACGAACAACCAGCCAGTCGGCTAATTCTAAGCCGAAGCCACCCAACCCGCCTAAGATGATGTACGATTTGTTTGATAGACAATAATAACGTGGAAATGCAAGAATGGGTGCGTTCATAGATTCACCTTCTTCGTGTATTTTTATGATTATCTAAAAGTACGTTAACTCAGTTAGCTCAGTTTTTATTTGATAGATTATGTTTTATTTTTAATTGATCTCGCGTAATAAGTTACTATTAATTCCAGCGAAATTGACCTACCTTTCCTATATGCTTTCCAGCTGCCATGTATCTGAATGCAGCTTCTACTTCATCCTGTTTGAAAACTTTCCTGGCAATCGGTTGAATAGCTTTATTCACGAGATTTGCGGTCACTATCCTGTTGAAATTTGCTTTCATTTCCTCCGGAGCTAAGAATATATTATCCAACATAACGCTGTAAAATTTAATCCCTTTCGAAAGCATCGACAGGTTTAATAAATTATTGGCCATAAAATCGAATTTGCCGATTTCTAAAAAACGCCCGCTTTTTGCGAGGCAACGGATGGACGTCTGGAGTTTTTCTTCGGCGAGTGAGTTTAATACAATGTCCACGCCACGGCCGTTGGTCTGATTAAATATCATTTGCTCAAAACTGTTGTCCCGCGAATTTCCAATGTGATTCTCTGGGATGAACGGGAACGTGTCTCTGATAAACTTTCGCTTTTTCGGAGTGCCAACGGTGGTGAATATCTCGCAACCTTCGTGAAACGCAAGATAAATCGCAGCTTGGCCCACGGCACCGGTGCCGGAGTGGATAAGTATCGTGTCGCCCTTTTTCATTTTCGCCTTGATGTATAATCCGTAACAGCACGTGCCGTAAGCACACGGAACCGTTGCAGCGTCTTCCATGCTCCACTCGTCGGGAACGTTCCAGCATAAGTATTTGTAGGATATGCACATATTTGATATACATCTATGAATTAAAATATTAAAATTTTTTACATCTAAAAAGAACAGTATTGTCTAGAATAAGCATAACTTATAAGTTTTACAGTAAATATAGTAATATTGTTTATAAAAAATTTATGCACTTTAATAAAATAATTCAACGTTTGTGCTTTGGCTTTACAAAATATTGCAAGTTGCATTGCAAAGTCTGCAATATTTGAGATACAAACTTTTTAAATAAATAATTTTTTAATTATTTTTTATCTTCTTATTACACATGCATATACAATATATAAACACACAATATATCAATTTATTCAATAGAAAAGCTTGCTTTAAAGTGCGTCAATTTTTTTTATAAACAGTATATTATTTAATAATTGCGTGACAGTAACGTACCTGTTTTCCCAAATTCCCATCACTCTCTGTCCAGTATTATCGACGCCGACATATTCTATACCCACCATACAATCCTCGAGTCGTCCACGCGTTAAAAAGAAACTATCTATTACAAGTTTGCCTGACGCTATCATTACATCTTTGAAATTGATAGATGAGTAAGCTATGTGAACGAGATTATTCTCCTTATAATGCGGTGTAATCGCACCCTCGATCCAGCGAAATGAACTCAAATCACCGCTCACCTAATTGAGAAATATCTTTTATTATAACAGAACTGCAAGAATAATTTTTTATATTTATTTATGAAACATTTATACCAATTGATTGGCAAATGCGTGGTACACGAGCTTTGGTGTCAGCGGCGCTAACGGAAGATGTCTGTATGAACCCCATGTTTTACCCGGACGTAAGACATTTATGATAAGATCAATCCGGAGTTGGTCCGCGTATAATGGCTCGTGCAAAGAAAACTCCGGTGCAGTTTCGTCTTGAATAAACACTCCTCTGATCGATTCGCCGCCTGGTTCTCTCCTCAAGCAGTTGACGAGGCCCAACAAGCCGCATTCCGAATTTTTCTCGCTGACTAAAATTATTTTTGCAGCGTTTCTTGACTCGTTCTTCGCGTTCAAGATCGATTTAAGCTGCTCTAACCAAGAAAACTCGTAATTGTTTACGAGAATAACTTCAATTTTTTTTGTTGACTGTTCTCTCTTTTTTAGCAGTATAATGTGCTCTTTCTGCGTGCGTTTCTCAAGTACTACTGCTAAATCGTACTTTTCGGCAGTCGCAATGTCGTCTTTCGTGAAGGACTGTTCTCGTGTTAATAAGAATCCATTGTTTTGTAACGCCGGTAAAATTTTTTTTAAGGTCTTGCTTTTGTTGTTCGTAAACATATTATATACTGTGATTAACATCGCATTATCGTCATTCGACAACTTCTTTGATTGCGAGACTGTGATTTTCGAAGGAAGAGTAACGCAATCGAAGCGATCGGTGCTGGTCACCAAAGTAATGTTTGGTTGAAGCAACGGTAGATCACCCAAGATATTGATAAACAATGGGGATGCTATTTCATCTGTTTCTACTTTGTCATCATCTTCGATCAATTCGATAATATTTACTTTTATCACTTGATGATATTCCAGAGCGAGATGCGTCGACAGCATCACGGCTTCCTGCAAAGAAACCTCGGCTTCGTCGCGATGAGCTATGAATCTGTATTCTTCGAGAACGGGCTCCCCCGCTGGCTTTCGACGAAATATGGAAGTAGCCTTGATTCCGCGAATTTCCACACCGCCGGATATTACCGCGTCGCAGGTATTGTACACACGCACAGGAAGCTCTAAAAAGATATTTATAAATATTATATTTTTTTCAAGAAATATAATAGAAGAGCATTAAGAGCCATCGCAGGATATTAGTGCTAAATTTTTAATTTTTTTTAAAGAAATTAATAAATTAGTCCACAAGAGACAGTTAGATTGTACATCGATCTCAGATCGAGATACCTAAGGTGTACGAAGTTTTAAGTACATTGTTTTCATATATCGAGAAACTTAATGTACATATAGGAATTATTGGAAAGAAAGGAAGAGAGAGAAAAAATATCAGGGCGCGAGTGGCTAAGCCATATCTGAGATCGGTGTACAATCTAACTGTCTCTTGTGGACTAATTTATAAATTTCTTTAAGAAAAATTAAAAATTTAGCACTAACATCCTGCGACGGCTCTTAATGCTTTTCTGTTATATTTCTTGATTGTTATCATATGGAGCCTTACTCTATATTATATGTGTTTTTGTATTTTTTTATACTCAAACTCTTTTTATGTTAAACATATTTCTTTATTTGAGAATTAGTTACAACATTTAAAGTTACATTAAAAAATTGATATTAAAAAACTGTTAGAAAGAAAATAAGTCGACAAACTTACGATAATTGTTAGCTGCTGCGTTCCGTATTTGCTGTATGTGAAATTTCGTATCGATCACCAACTTTTGTATTCCCGTGGGAACATGAAGATTCCTCGTGTCTCTCGCGAGAATTTTTATTTGCAGCATATTATCCATAAATGTTACCCAGTTGTACAACCAAGCTATGTGCCCTTGTTTTCCCGTAGTCGACAAACTCTTCAGACCTCGAAACATGCCGGCGTATTGATATCCTCGTAATCTGAGTTCCTTGTAGATATCTTTTGTCTTCATTACTTCCTCCTCATTGTCATTCTCTTGATTTAACAGTTGACTCGGTAACTTTTCTTCGGCAATATCTGTCGATTCACGCACAATGCCAGTGACAACGGCATTATCTCCTTCGATGATTTCAAACTTTCCAGTTGCTGCAATAAAAAATCTTGAATATTTCTTTTTATCACATAAATTGAGTATTGTCATTTTGAATGCAGCAAATAAAATAGCTTATTGAAAAATTTTATTTTAAAATAAGATCCACCTTTCTGCATCATTATTCTTAGATACACGGGTCCTTGTTTCGGAAAGTGCGTTGCCCGAATGAACTTGACATTCTCAAATACAATTGGCATATCTGTATACGATAGGCTTTTCAGCATACCCATCGTTTCCCAAACTAGAATGAGATATCCAGTAGCCGGCAATAACTGTCTTCCGTCAATCACATGACCGCTCATATATTCGTAATCTTCGTCATTTAGCGCAACTTCAACCATCCTTTCTCCGTTAGAGAGTTTCGTCTGCATTTTATGACTTGTTACGTACCAGTCCTCGGAATGGTCCCATCTGGAAATAGAAAATAAAAATTTTTTACCGTGAAAATAATTTTGTATTCTATTATGTTTAACAAATGAATAATGTGTTCGACATACTTGATTGACGGCGAGATTATCGGCGTGGAACGACTAACAGGAAATTTCATGGTCGGATATAGATTTGCTAATTGCGGTTGCAAGCCATTGTTGTACATTTTTCCCAAACTTTGCAAAAATACTTTGATGTTATCCTCGTGATTACGCTGAAGTAATGTGATGCTGGTTGTGTCGAACAGTTCTTTCGTAACACCCTGAAGAATAGCATCCGGCGCGATTTCAAGAGTCACTGCGTTTCTGGGAATTAATTGCGCGGTTTTATCGAAAAATACAGGATTCAATAGTTTATTCGTGAAATATTCAGCGCAGGACAATTTCGCGCTGCAAAATAAACTTTGCCATATGTGATTGGGAGTCATTGTTTGCGGTATTATTCGATTTAGGTAAGCTAGAATCGTGGCTCTTGCGGAGAGGAGATAACGAGTATGCAGAGGAATATTGCAGCAGTTGACTTCCTCAGTAAATACATTACTGGCCTGCAAAGTTATATAAAAAGTATAATTTGTTTAAGTTAATTACACGTATATTTAACAAAATATTTAATTGAAAAATTAAAGTACCTCTAATTGTTTTGTGAACGCCTTTACTGATTTTTTTAGACCGCTTATGGAACAAGTATTTTGACTGTTGCTGTAGATTACTTCGATATCCGGTGGGCATATATTCTTCACATTCTCATAACTGAGACCGATATTCACCATCGTGTAATTAATTTTTTTCATTTCCTTCAATCCCAATCCTATGTAATACGAAGACAGAATCACTTGTTCAAGGATGAATTTACCGTTTGCATATGCGCAGCAGAGTTCACCAATTGAGTGACCGACGACATAATCTGGTACGATATTTACGGATTTTAAGAGATCGATTAATCCCACCTAAAAAAGAATAAATTATTTTTTTTTAAATTGTGAAGAAACATTTACAGAAATTACGCGCATATAATTTGTAGAAACAATTTATCACCTGCATTACGGTGATGCCAACAAGTGAATTCAATATATCGTTAAAAATATTTTTATTTTTACTCGTTAATATGTCAATGATATACATTCCATGTCTTTTTAAAATCGTATCGCATTTTTCTATGGTTTTGGAAAATACTGGGAATTGCAGTAGCGCTTGTCCTATTAACATGTAAATTCGAGGTTAATTGCAAGAAATCATTTTTCTAACATATGCAAAAAAGAATGCGTACCCATACCAACCCATTGCGATCCAATTCCGGAGAACACAAAACAAATCGGTTTTTTCTCACCTGAATAATATTGTATTTCTTTTGCCGCTTTTATCGGTGTTTTAGATTCGACAATCACGTATCCTCTGTAAGGATGATTTTTCATTTCATCAGCGTAAATATCATGCAATAGCCGTATATATTCGACGTCTATCGGCCGGTTCTCGATCTAACATATAAATTTTTGCGGTGTAAGTGTGCTCTTATTGACTGTGTAATCACAAAATTTTTATATACCTCATTTAGAAATGATTCAACTGCTTGTTCGGTACGTCCGGACAGGACAACGAGTCTGGGCAGATTATCATTCGGCGCTCCTTTATTGATTTTTTCCTTTGTGTTACTTCGCAACAAGATGTGACAATTGGCTCCACCAAAACCGAACGAATTGACACCCATAAATCCAGAAGTCCACGGTGTTGCGTTGGTCGCCACGCGTATACTTCCCTCTTCAAAAGCCTTAACACCTTTCCGTATTTGTGTGAAGTTTATATTTGGCGGGATTAAGCCAGTTTCCATTGCAATTATCACCTTACGAAAAGTTATTTATATGCTAACTTGTTGTTTCTTATTTTTTTATTTAATTATTTATTAAGTGATAAATGTTTTTTATGTTTTTATCATGATACTATTAATGATTTAGCAGCGAAAAAAATGTTATACAAATTTGTGTTTGTAAAGTATAAAAATTTCACAAATCTACGATCATAAAAATCGACGGCTATTATTATAATACAAATAATAATTATTATTACTTTAGCAATTTGACACATGCTACTAGCACCTTCAGAATGGCCCAAGTTTGATTTGACAGAACCAATTAATAGAGGAGTTTGCCTGTTTTTGCAGAAAACCTGCTCGAGTGCATTGATTTCTTCTGGATCGCCAACATAAGTGCCAGTGCCGTGAGCTTCCATGTAGCCTAAGGAAGTCGGTGAAATACCGCATTCCTTGTAAAACTCTTCAAGTAAAGTTTGTTGCATTTTGCTCGACGGGAAGGTAATGCCTTGTTCCTTGTATCCATCGCAATTAGTTTTCCCGTAGACGACGGTTGCATAAATTCTCTTAGCCACATTTGCTTTTTGTAAAAATGCGACTCCGATTGTCTCGCTACGCATGTAACCGTTTGCATCGTCGGTAAAAGGTTTGCAGAATCCATCAGATGCTAAAATTCCTGAAATTGTAAATTTATGTTATAAAATTTAATTTAAATATGTATTTATTTATATTCCAAATTATTTAGATTATAATAATTTTTATTTTATTAATTTTTTCCTATATTCTAAATTAATATTTCAATAAGTATAATACCAAGTCTTGCAAACTGCAAAGCTACATAAGGATGCAGGCAGAGATTCAGACCGCCGACAATAGCGGCGTCACACTGCCCTGACCGGATACTTCTATAAGCGGACTCTAAAGCGAAGAGACCTGAGCTGCAGGCGGAATCGATAATGCAAGATGGGCCTGTTATATTTAACCAGTGAGACATCCGATTTGCGTACACAGGCTTGAAACATCCAAAAGCTGCACCGCCAGCTATCTAATGTGTATACGTAGATTGTTTAGAGAATTTAAATGTTTCTTGTATGAGCATTGTACGATCTGATTTACAAACCGGTACATTTTTTTACAATAAAAATGATATAAAATTTTTATTTATCAAAATTTTTATGCTATAAGCTCGTACAATATTTTTGCTTGATCGATTAGTAATTTTTCGTACCTGTGGTTTTTCAAAAAACCAAGTCTTCTCCGACTCCGAAAAGCACATTCCGATGAAAATTCCAGTATTCGTTCCAGATAAATCTTTTGGATTTATTCCTGCGTCAACGATAGCTTCATACGTATGCTCCATAAGCATCCTACTCATAGGATCCATGAAATGAACTTCATTGAAGGGAATTTCAAAATAATCTGCATCGAATTTCTCGCAATTGTCAATTATTCCCATACGTTGAGGTAGATCTGGGTGACCTGTATATTAAACCGTATATAATAAGTGAACAGTTATTTTCGTTCCAACTATTATATATAGAAGTTTTGATAAAAAAGAAATGATGACAATGAATAAGAAATTTAAAAAGAACAGTAATTTTATACATATATTTCTATGGAATATTTTTAATATAATTTTTTATTCATTGAACAAAGAAAATATTACCATGATTCCATCGTCGTTCCTCATCTGTTCCAAGATCCACTTTGTTAAACAGATTCTCTTGAAGCTGCCTAATATTGTCCGATTTAGGAAATCTACCGGCGATGCCAGAAATAACGATGTCATCTTCAGATTCGACATCAATGACCGAGGCTTTTTTATTAGAGTCCATGTCAACCCCAACGATAGTAAATTTTATTTTATTAGTTGACAAAGTCTTAATATTAGCAAATTTGCAGATATTTTAAATGATTTTTATTTTACGTTTTTGCATTTACACCTTTTTTTCTCAATTTTTAATAATATTCTTTAAGTGAGATTCTGAAACCCAACTAACGCGATTGCTTGTGCGACTGTGCGACACTAGTTAATAGCACATCTTTGAACTTGTTTTTATATAAGAGGCATATGTTAATTATTTCATCATTAATTATGCAGGATCATTATGTATTTATTATTTACAAAAACAAATGATTGATTTCAATAATAACTTATGATTCGTAAGCGTGAAACATTAATGATGTATTTCAAATGCCATGTATTTTAAATACAATTATTTGCAATTATTTGCCTGTAAAAGTAAAGACTCTTATTTATTTTACTATCTGCTACATTGAGATATGCGAAAATATGTAATGGAAATAAAAATTTTAGGACCAATTGTATATATCTAGTAGAAAATTATTATAAATTTTAGTTATATAAGCTAGTTACATAATAAATTACATAATTGTAAATAAAGTGCTACACTGGTAGTATCATAAGTATATTTTTTTACCGTAAAAAACAATACATCTCATTGATTAAACATTCAAATAATATAAACGCAGTTCAACGCGTTTAACCTTTCGAATACAATAAATGCATATATATTCCGCGAAAACCATCGATGAAGCCGACAAACTCATATTAACATTTGGCGAAAACAATCGATGTGGCCGATGGATATATATATATATATATATATATGCAAAATAGAATTTAATAATAAAGTGCAGTCAACAGTCAACAGCATTGCATTAACCTTTGGCTAATGCTAAATAGGACGCAGAGCAATATCGCTGTACACAACTCTGCCGCGAAACACATTTTAACGAGTTTAGTAGCGCGATCCGTGTTTCATTATAGCATTTCTTATATATTTCTTATCTTATCTATGTTAGTTCAAAATAGTATTTGATAATGCTGTATCAAGGAGAAAAAATTATATTGTCCAAAAATATTATATGTTAACGTTTTATCAAGAATTGGTTTCTTAACTGTAGTGCATTCCTCACAATCGTGCGTAATATTGCTATCAAACATTCGTTTGAGCGACGAAAACTAAAATCGCCGAAAAATAAAAATATGTGAAGACATGTTTGCTTTGTAAGAAAAAGATATTCAATGGTTTTTCAATGTGAGGTAAAAAAGATAGTCATTATAATAATATTTTATTCCAAAAAATCGCTTAAAAGGAGGTCGAAAAGTTAATAATCATATTATTGAGTTGCAATCGTATTGAATTCTAACATCAAAAGTTAAAAATATACAATACGTCTGTACTAGTATTGACACGTTCTTCAACAATAGTACCTCACAGGTGATGCGGAAATCTATTGTTCTATACTTATTATTTTGTTGCATTTGTGATACGGACATTCCTCAGGCTGAGTATCGCGTACCTTAGTTACGCGCGTTGTTAGAGCATTTCGCGACTCGTTGCTAGCATACGAGCGGCATGGAGGGGGCAAAAGGCGTCAATCAAAAAATTGAGCCGAAAGTTGCTAATTCCCATCTCTGATTTATAGTATAATTTTAATTGGATGTTTAATCAATTACATTGTATTAAAACTAACTAACATTATAATACAATTTTCTTTGCTATTGAATTTATACGTTATTTTCTAAAATTGTTTTTAAAGTAGATAATTTTTTTTATCCATATTGTACTAATAAATTATGTGGCATTGTAGTAAAATTATTTTTAAAATTATCTTATTCAAACTTTCGTGAAATTGCTATAGTTGCAAAGTGCTGCAATCTGCGACCGAAGCATCGAAACTACATAAGCAACATTTTATATTTCTTGAGATAAATTACATTAATCACATTTAGTTATAAAAATTGACAAAATTATTTTTCGACAATTTTACTTTATTTAAAGTCACACATTGTTACGTTTATAAAATGACCATTCTTACACTTTCGCTTTTTTAAATACATTTTCTATGATGTCTATGTAAATTCTTATTTTTAAGATTTTTTAATTCAAAATTTTGCATTGTAACTTATCGATAATTATTATCTTACTGTCGGCGTAAACTTCGAAATTTATGACTAGATTTTCTTTTATTAGCAGTTACTAAAATAAGAGAAAGTGAAAATCAGGAATTATCAAACTCTACTAAGGAATAATGCAAATTAAGTCGTACGACCTCGTGCGATCCGCGAATTGTCAGGGCTGTGGGTGAGTCTTGTTTCTTGTCTCGCAATTTTTCTTAAGTTAACAGTCGATTGCAAATCTATGGTATTTTACAATAGATTACGCACGTGCGTACATTTGCTGCCAGCTTGAAGTTTTAAACGTCCATAAATTTACATTTGCTTATGTCATTGCTAGTATTGTTATTCTATTTCTTAAATATTACTACTTTAATAACACTCTGAAAAATATTGTTTTGCAATAACGTAGATGTAAATATTTTCTCTATTTTTCCTAAGTTCCTCTCTTTCCACAAAAGTTTGATCTCATGGATAGACACGGCAGATTGAATGCTCGCCGCCCCCTGTCGAGGCTCGTCGGATTAAGAATTAGACATTTCGTTTGCGGTGTGTCCAGTCGCACGAAGCTCATCTGGCGAAACTCCTGCTTCTAATAGCCGTTTTAATAACTCAATGTTCGTTTCGGATGCTGACGGATTTCTTTCTTTCAATTTTTCTTTCTGCTCCAATGCCGTAAGCGTATTCATCTCAACACGTTGTCTTTCTCTTATTTTGGTAAGTTCGTAACCGAGTGTTCACTAATTCAAAAACGTAATATTATTTCAAATACGAACGATTACGTTCGTAAGGGTTCATAAAAGCGTAACATAAACGTAACATAAACTCGTAACATAAACGGCTCACAACACAATTGGTTTCTTCTTAATTCGTAACTGCAAGTAACTCATCGGCGACGTCACGACGTCGCTGAGGACGAGCAGATCATAATAAATGCTATAATAAGGACGAAAGACAACATACAGGACAGAAAAAGAAATTTGTTATCACGCGATCACGTGAGCGAGACTCGTGAAAGTTGTAGAATCCATTCACATGCGTAAATAAAGCTATTTTCATTTCAACTACTAAAAATATAATTACCGTTGTTGCTCGTTGTGTCATTTTAAGCATTTGCGCAATTAGAGGGTAATGCTCTTCTCAAGTCTCACGTTGACTGTTTTACATTGAATACTCCGAAATTTCTAAATAAAAATGTTAATTGTTTCAACAAGCGACACGAAGTTCAGAATAAAGAGCTAACATTGAATCAGACAATTTTATGACTGCACATTTTATGACTCGCTCGAACTATCGATCAATTATGACACGGCTCCGAACACGTCCGTAATCTATTCTTTGCGCGCATTTTTTTTCGCGTTGTTACGACGACCTAGTTTCACGGTTTGTTTGACTTTCCGGTACGTGGAAATATTGTTTGAAGTTCCGCGTGTCACAGAGTCACGCGGCATATCATAGTATTTTTAGTACGCGATGGTAGTGTTAAATCGATAAAAAACGGAGTTTCTATGGTGAGAATGCGTTAAATTGATCGCTATTAACCCCCGTACATCGCGCTGTTTATTCCATTATATTGTTGGCATTTCCGTAGATTTATGAACGTTGCGGCGACGTTTTTGAACGTATATAAAAAAATAACTACTCTTGATAAAAAGAAAATCTATTTTTCTCTGCTACAATATGGCATTGATATGTGCGTAAAAATTTAATACTTCACAAAATACAAAAAAATTATAATAAAACTGATAAAGCGAAAACAATGTTGCCTTACCGTAATCGAAATAGTAGTGCCATGTCTAGATACATAAGCGTATAACACATGATAATAATATCGATTACTTGACGCACACCTGCATGAGAGCGCTGAATTATTTAAGCTGTTTCTCAGACTGGCGCCTAGTTGGCAATCTGCTGAATTTCGACTAACGCGAGCTTGGTAGCACATTGACAATAAGATCACGGAAGAACGCACTCTGTGCGGAAATGAAATTACGGAATGCGTAGCACACTGATTGTATTTTCGCATGCCACGTGTATTGCGATGTGAAAGAACAGTTTCGAATTGATCGAGCACGTGGAAACACCTATAAGTTACCTGCCACAAGGGGATTCACGCACGCTACGTGCGTCCGCGTAAAAAATTTCACTGCAAGATAGAGTAAAAATATACGATTGATTCATAAAATACGGGTGCGCACATATACGCACTAATTTTAATTAAATACAAGCACAACGATATAAAGAATTCATGCTTGCTGAGATAAAATAATATTAAATTAAAGCTATTTTTATACAGAAAATGAAAAGAGTTGCAATGTTCTCTAATGTTTTAAAAAATAAAAAATCGAATTAAATAAGAAAGTGTTAAAAAAATTTTAATTAAATCAAAAGTAAAACAAAATCTAATCTAAAAGCTAATATAAGCATCAAATTGAACACCAATTTTAAAGATGCAGAATAATATACACTAGATGTATTTTTGCTTTAAGAGATCTTATGATTCTTTTATTTAGATTTGTTCATCTATTGTGAACCATATAAAAAATGAATCACACTGACGCTGACCCGCTCCTGGTGGCATAGATGCAAGCACTTTCGAGATATTGGAGTTTTGCAGGAAAAAAATCGCAATCTGCACGACAGTGCCGAAGGACGTGGATAGCGCTGCACGTAGTACACCACATAGTAGCATCGCATCAAGCGCGCTCCGCTATACTGATTCAACGATACTATAGGGTGTTCCACATGGATGGGTGAAAAGTGTCAGAGTAGAGTAGAGACTGCGCAGAGGCTGCGTGGGTGGAGGAAGCAAAACGTAATGACAGGTGAATGGAATTTAAAAAAAAAAGATATTTTTTTAATTATTTTTAATATATTTCTTTTTTTGCCAATAACTTTTACGCGCAATGTACTCTCTATGAAATGTCAGTTTATATTGAATTTGATCTTTCTCTGCATCTTTTTTACCTGCTGATGTTATATGCAAATCAGCATCAGTGACCACAGAGTGTTCCGTATTTTACGTGCAATAAATTATCTTCAGTAGTATGTCGACAAGAGTAAATTTTAATCGATCTCATTTTATATACATATCTTAAAATCATAAGTATTTTAAAGGACTGCGTGATTATAGTTTGTTATGAATTAAATTTTGTTATGCAATTAAAGTTGTTTTTAGTATTTTGAAAAACGGCAATAAAATCATAAAACAACTTAACATTGTAACTAAATTTGCTTCAGACTATATGGAAACGATATATTAAAAGAAAAAACAAAATTGTGTTATATTTAGGAAAAAGATTATATTTTTATTTGTGACTTTAAACAAATAATTCTCGCTTATAATATTTTTAACATATCCATAGTTAAAAGAAACAATTACATATTAACGTTGTGTTTTATAAAATCCTATAAAACTAAATATATAGATTTTGTGTATATATAATGTATATATTGTGTATACATATAGTATTTAAAATTGCATATTAACTTCTATGTTCTAGTACGGACATTTTCAACAAATGTCATATTATTATTACATATTATATTTGCATGCTTTTTAATAAGTTCCATGGAATTAATTGTTTCATTAATTGCAGCAACGACTTTCTCATTGTCCATTATTGTCATGTGAGTGCCTTCAACATAGTGTATTTCTATCTTTCCTTTAGTAATCTGAAAGTAATTTTATATTAATTACAACTGTTCTGCTGTATAAATTATTTTATTATATACTTCAATTACCTTGTGCAGACCATAATCTTCTTGAGAAAAAAGTAATGAATGTGTCGTAGGCTTCAGAAGTATTATAGGTGATTCGATCTTCGGTACTTGTGTCACATCGTATTCATGAAGACTGATCAAATGCTTATACATTGTTGTGCACAAAGCTCTTCTTTTGTCAATCATTACTTGTGAATAAGCCGAAATATGTTTCAAAAAAATTTCTAACTTTTCGTCCCAATTAGTGTTAGTACATTTGTTTAACTCCAACACAAACTGAAAAGAATAGATTTGCGATTTTTGCCGAAAAATTCATCATTTAAAATCATCGTCTACGATTATATACCTTTCCACTAACTGCTGGTTGAAACAAATCCATTATACCCAAAAGAACATTATTCTGGAATTCATCTAACGTAGTGAAAGGACAATTTAAATTAGCCATTGCCTTCATATACTCGGGTGCTCCATCAATGAGTATCAATCGGCCTTTAAGATTCATTTCTTCTAACTGCCGTGCTAATTCAATTGCAATTATCGATCCATACGAATAACCAACTAATACAAAATTCTGTGGCAATTTTTCTTCTTTGCTCAAAATGTGCTGAAAACACATAAAAAACAATAAAATATAAAAAAAACTTAACATAGAAAAAATGGGACTAAAAATATTTTAAACTGTTATCTTGTTATAATTGTATTTTTGTATGCAGTATTTTATTGTATCACAATTTGTTTTTTTTCTACATTATGAAGTCCAGTTGTTAATTAAGTGAAGAATTTACCTGTAAAAGGCTATTAGTGATATCTTTTATTGATGTTAAGTCTGTGCCGATGTTGTGCGTGTTGTATTGCAGACATGTTGCTGAACCTTCGATTTTTGGCACCAGCAAATCAAAGACGTTTCCACAACCCTCTATACCTGGCAATAAGAATATTTTGCTTTCCGTCGTGCTTTTTTTCGTCGGAAGCTTTATACAAACATCAGGTATCAATTGATCGTCGCCTGATATGCGAATGAGCAATTTCATTCCTGTTATCTCGGTGAGTTCTTCGTTCTTCACATCTTTGTCGAACATTTTGGCGAGCTTAGCGAAATTGAGATTGCGAATATCTTGCGCGGTAAGGAAAATCTCATACTCCCGTTCCAAGGTCTGTTTAATTTCCACGGCCATCATCGAGTCCATTCCAAGCTCGGACAAAGGCACGTGATGAGCCACGGTACTCATGTCCTTCAGATCTATATTTAATTAATTTTTTGTATTTAGTTATAATTATTTAGTTTATATTAAATATTTAAATCGCATTTAATTAAACACATTGATCTTCTTTATCAAATGAATTAAAATTCAAATAAATTGATTAATTAAATTTTCGTACATTATTGTCTAATTTTGATATTATTGTCTAATTTTTTAAATATTATTAACTTACTCATAATATTGGCCACAGTTTCGATAATACTGGATGCGCCGTAAGTGATCAACCGCTTTTCGGCTACAACCATGCTCGCCACTATAGGCTGCTTTTGTAACAAAAAGTCCTCGAGTTTCGAGATGCAGGAAGTTATCTTTTGCTGCAAAGTGCCGCCAATAACCATTTCTTTGTCGTTGTCTTGCATATCAGCCACGAGGCCGACATCGCCGATCGCACCCCATTGAACCGCTAGTCCGTGCAGACCCTCTTGCACTCTTCTCTCGCAAATTCTTTCCATGATGGAATTTGCCATGCCGTAATTGGTCTGTCCGGCATTTCCTCTGCCGCAAGATACCGAAGAGAACACAACAAAGTGACGAAGCTGAGGACATATTTTTCTGGTCAAATGATCCAAGTTCTTCGTGGCCCAAGCTTTCGCTTTGAAGGGCTCCTGGAACGTCTCTACAGTTTGATTCGGACAAATTTTATCATTCAATACCACAGCCAGGTTGAATATAGCGTCCACCGGCGCCAGTTTCTCCGCCGATTTTAGCATATATTCGCAATCTTTGACGTCCGATACGTCGACGTCTGATATGATTAGCATTTTTACTCCGTAAGATTTCCACAGATCAATCTTCATCTGCTGATATCCGTTTTTTACTCCGGCGCGCGAGATGAACACCAGATTCTGAGCGCCACGAACCACCAGCCAATCAGCTAATTCTAAGCCAAAGCCACCCAACCCGCCTAAGATGATGTACGATTTGTTCGATTGACAGTAATAACGTGGAAGTGCAAGAATGGGTGCGCTCATAGATTCATCTTCTTTGTGTATTTTTATGATTATCTAAAATTACGTTCACTTAGTTAACGCAGTTTTTATTTGATGTATTATGTTTTATCCTAAATTGATCTCGCGTATTAATCTACAATTAATTCCAGGTAAATACACCTACCTTTCCTATATGTTTTCCAGCTGCCATGTATCTGAATGCAGTTTCCACTTCATCCTTTTCGAAAATCTTTCTGGCAATCGGTTGAATAGCTTTATTCGCAATATGTGCGACCACTACCCTGTTCAAATGTGCTCTTCGTTCCTCCGGAGCTGAGAATAAATTATCCAACATAACGCTGTAAAATGAAATTCCTTTTGAAAGGATTGACAGGTTCAACAAATTATTGGCCATAAAATCAAATTTGCCAATTTCCAGAAAACGCCCGCCCTTCGCAAGGCAACGGATGGACGTCTGGAGTTTCTCTTCGGCGAGCGAGTTCAATACAATGTCCACGCCACGGCCGTTGGTCTGATTAAATATCATTTGCTCAAAACTGTTGTCGCGCGAATTTCCAATGTGATTCTCTGGGATAAACGGAAACGTGTCTCTGATAAACTTTCGCTTTTCCGGAGTGCCAACGGTGGTAAATATTTCGCAACCTTTGTGATGCGCAAGATGAATCGCAGCTTGTCCCACGGCACCGGTACCGGAGTGGATGAGTACCGTGTCGCTCTTTTTCATTTTCGCCTTCATGCACAATCCGTAACAGCACGTGCCGTAAGCGCATGGAACTGTAGCAGCGTCTTCCATGCTCCACTCATCGGGAACGTTCCAGCATAAGTGTTTGGTGGTTGTGCACATATTTGATATGGATCTGTGAATAAAAGAATTAAAATTTTTATATATATATAAAAAACAGGATTATTTAGGATAGATAAGGATAACTTATAGATTTTACGGTAAATACAGTAATACTGTTTATAAAAAATTTATGCACTACAATAAAATAATTCTACGTTTGTGCTTTAGCTTTATAAAATATTGCAAATTGCATTACAATGTCTGCAACATTTAAAATACAAATTTTTTGTAATAAATGATTTTTTAATAATTTTTTATTTTTTTGTCACACATGCACATACAATATATACACACACAATATATCAATTTATTCAAGAGAAAAGCTTGCTTTAAAGTGCGTCAATTTTTTTTATAAACAGTATATTTTTTAATAATTGCGTGACAGTAACGTACCTGTTTTCCCAAATTCCCATCACTCTCTGTCCAGTATTATCGACGCCAACATATTCTACACCCAGCATACAATCCTCGAGTCGTCCACGCGTTGCGCAAAAACTATCTCCTGCAAGTTTGCCGGACGCTATCATTACATCTTTGAAATTGATAGACGAGTAAGCTATGTGAATGAGATTATTCTCCTTATAATCCGGTGCAATTGGGCCCTCGATCCAGCGAAATGAACTCAAATCACCGCTCACCTAATTGAGAAATATCTTTTATTATAACAGAACTGCAAGAATAATTTTTTATATTTATTTATGAAACATTTATACCAATTGATTGGTTAATGCGTGGTACACGAGTTTTGGTGTCAGCGGCGCTAACGGAAGATGTCTGTATGAACCCCATGTTTTACCCGGACGCAAGACATTTATGATAAGATCGATCCGGAGTTGGTCCGCGTATAATGGCTCGTGCAAAGAAAACTTCGGTGCAGTTTTGTCTTGAATAAACATTCCTCTGATCGATTCGCCGCCTGGTTCTCTCCTCAAGCAATTGACGAGACCCAACAAGCCGCATTCCATATCTTTCTCGCTGACTAAAATTATTTTCGCAGCGTTTCTTGACTCGTTCTCCGCGTTCAAGATCGATTTTAGCTGCTCTAACCAGGAGAACTCGTAATTGTTCACGTGAATAACTTTAGTTTTCCTCGTCGACTGTTCTATCTTCTTTAACAATATAATATGCTCTTTTTGCGTTCGTTTTTCAAGTACTACAGCTAAATTATAATTTTTGGCAGTCGTAATGTCGTCTTTCGTAAAGGACTGTTCTCGTGTCAATAAGAATCCATTGTTTTGTAACGCCGGCAAAATTTCTATTAAGGTCTTGCTCTTGTTGTTCGTAAACATATTGTATACTGTGATTAACATCGCATTATCGTCATTCGACAACTTCTTCGATTGCGAGACTGTGATTTTCGAAGGAAGAGTAACGCAATCGAAGCGATCGGTTCTGGTCACCAAAGTAATGTTTGGTTGAAGCAACGGTAGATCACCCAAGATATCGATAAACAGTGTGGATGCTATTTCATCTGTTTCTACTTTGTCATCATCTTCGATCAATTCGATAATATTCATTTTTATCACTTGATGATATTCCAGAGCGAGATGCGTCGACAGCATCACGGCTTCCTGCAAAGAAACCTCGGCTCCGTCGCGATGAGCTATGAATCTGTACTCTTCGAGAACGGGCTCCCCCGCTGGTTTTCGACGAAATATGGAAGTAGCCTTGATTCCGCGAATTTCCACACCGCCGGATACTACCGCGTCGAAGGTTTTGTACACACGAACAGGAAGCTCTAGAAAGATATTTATAAAAATTGTATTTTTTTTAATTTATTATACTTTTTTTATACTTTTTTTATTTTAAACAAATTTATTTATTTGAGAATTAGTTACAACAATTAAAAAATTAATATTAAAAAGCTGTTAGAAAAAAAAATAAGTCGGCAAACTTACGATAATCGTTAGCTGCTGCGTCCCGTATTTGCTGTATGTGAAATTTTGTATCGATCACCAACTTTTGTATTCCCGTGGGAACATGAAGATTCCTCGTGTCTATCCCGAGGATTTTCATTTGCAGCATATTATCCATAAATGTTACCCAGTTGTACAACCAAGCTATGTGCCCTTGTTTTCCCGTAGTCGACGAACTCTTCAGACCCCGAAACATGCCGGTGTATTGATATCCGCGTAATCTGAGTTCTTTGTAGATATCTTTTGTCTTCATTACTTCCTCCTCATTGTCGTTCTCTTGATTTAACAGATGACTCGGCAACTTTTCTTTGGCAATATCTGTCGGTTCACGCACAGTGCCAGTGACGACGACATTATCTCCTTCCAAGACTTCGAACTTTCCAGTTGCTGCAATAAATAGTCTTGAATATTTCTTTTTATCGCATAAATTAAGTATTGTTATTTTCAATGCGGCCAAAAGAGTAGCTTATTGAAAAATAAATTTTTAAAATTAGATCTACCTTTCTGCACCATTATTGTTAGTTCCACGGATCCTTGTTTCGGAAAGTGCGTTGCCCGAATGAACTTGACATTCTCAAATACGATCGGCATATCGGTATACGATAGACTTTTCAGCATACCCATTGTTTCCCAAACTAGCATGAGATATCCAGTAGCTGGCAATAATCGTCTTCCGTCAATCACATGACCGTTCAAATATTCGTAATCTTCGTCATTTTGCATAATTTCAATCATCCTTTTTCCGTCAGAGAGTTTCATCTGCATTTTATGGCATGTTACGTACCAATCTTCGGAATGGTCCCATCTGAGAATAAAAAATAAATATTTTTTACCGTGAACATAATTTTGTATTCTATTATGTTTAACAATGAAAAATGTGTTCGACATACTTGATTGACGGCGAGATCATCGGTGTGGAACGACTAACAGGAAATTTTACGATTGGGTATAAATTTACTATTTGCGGTTGCAAGCCATTGTTGTACATTTTTCCCAGACCTTGCAAAAATACTTTGACATTATCCTCGTGATTATGCTGAAGTAACGTGATGCTGGTTGTGTCGAACAGTTCTTTCGTAACACTTTGAAGAATAGCGTTTGGCGCGATTTCAAGTGTAACTGCGTTTCTGGGAATTAATTGCGCGGTTTTATTGAAAAATGCAGGACTGAATAGATTATTCGTGAAATATTCAGCGTAGGACAATTTCGTGCTGCAAAATAAACTTTGCCATATCTGATTGGGAGTTATTGTTTGCGGTATTATTCGATTTAGGTAAGTCAGAATCGTGTCTCTCGCGGGGTGGAGATAACGAGTATGCAGAGGAATATTGCAAGAGTTGACTTCTTCAGTAAATACATTATTGGCCTGCAAAATTATATAAAAAGTATAATTTGTTTAAGTTAATTACACGGATATTCAACAAAATATTTAAATGAACAATTATAGTACCTCTAATTGTTTTGTAAACGCCCTTACTGATTTTTTTAGACCGCTTATGGAACAAGTATTTGGACTGTTGCTATAGATTACTTCGATATCCGGTGGGCATATGTTCTTCACATTCTCATAACTGAGACCGATATTCACCATCGCGCAGTTAATTTTCTTTGTTTCTTTTAATCCCAATCCTATATAATACGAAGATAAAATTACTTGTTCAAGGGTGAAAATACCGGTCGCATATGCGCAGCAGAGTTCACCAATTGAGTGACCGACGACATAATCTGGGACGATACTTACGGATCTTAAAAGATCGATTAATCCCACCTAAAAGAAAAATAAAATATTTCTTTCTATAATAATCAAGAAACATTTACAGAAATTGCACGCATATAATTTGTAACAGCAATTTATTACCTGCATTACGGTAATGCCCACAAGTGAATTCAATATATCGTTAAAAATATCTTTATGTTTACTCGTTAATATGTCAATGATATACATTCCACGCGTTTTTAAAATCGTATCGCATTTTTCTATGGTTTTGGAAAATACTGGGAATCGCAGTAGTGCTTGACCTGTTAACATGTAAATTCGAGTTTAATTGCAAGCAATCACTTCTTTAATTATGCAAAAAAGGATGCGTACCCATGCCAATCCATTGCGATCCAATTCCGGAGAACACGAAACAAATCGGTCTTTTCTCACCTGAATAATATTGTATTTCTTTTGCCATTTTGTTCGGCGTTTTAGATTCGACAATCACGTATCCTCTGTAAGGATGATTTTTCATTTCATCAGCGTAAATATCATGCAATAGCCGTACATATTCGACGTCTATCGGCCGGTTCTCGATCTAACATACAAATTTTTGCGGTGTAAGTGTGTTTTTATTGAATGTGTAACCGTAAAAGTTTTATATACCTCATTTAGAAATGATTCAACTGCTTGTTCGGTACGTCCGGACAGGACAACGAGTCTGGGCAGATTATCATTCGGCGCTGCTTTATTGATCTTTTCTTTTGTGTTACTTCGCATCAAGATGTGGCAGTTGGCTCCACCAAAACCGAACGAATTGATACCCATAAATCCAGAAGTCCACGGTGTTGTGTTGGTCACTACGCGTATACTTCCATCTTCAAAAGCCTTAATATTTTTCCGTACTTGTGTGAAGTTTATATTTGGCGGGATTAAGTCAGTTTCCATTGCAATTATCACCTTACGAAAAGTTAATTAAATGCCAACTTGTTGCTTCTTCTTTTTTTATTAAATTATTTATTAATTGATTAATGTTTTTTATCTTTTTATCATGATACTATTAATGAGTTAGTAGCGAAAGAAATGTAATACAAATTTTTGTTTGTAAAGTGTAAAAATTTCACAAATCTACGATCATAAATATCGATGGCTACTATTATAATGCATATAATATTTATTATTACCTTAGCAATTTGACACATGCTACTAGCACCTTCAGAATGGCCCAAGTTTGATTTGATAGAACCGATTAATAGAGGAGTTTGCCTGTTCTTGCAGAAAACTTGCTCGAGTGCATTGACTTCTTCTGGATCGCCAACATAAGTGCCGGTGCCGTGAGCCTCCATGTAACCTAAGCAAGTCGGTGAAATACCGCATTCATTGTAAAACTCTTCAAGTAAAGTTTGTTGCATTTTGCTCGACGGGAAGGTAATGCCTTGTTCCTTGTATCCGTCGCAATTAGTTTTCCCGTAAACGACGGTTGCATAAATTCTCTTAGCCACCTTTGCTTTTTGTAAAATCGCGACTGCGATTGTCTCGCTACGCATGTAACCGTTTGCATCGTCGGTAAATGGTTTGCAGAATCCGTCAAGTGCTAAAATTCCTGAAATTGTAAAATTATGTTATAAAATCTAATTTAGATGTATATTTATATATATCTCAATTTATTTAGATTATAATAATTTTGATATTTTTCAATTATCTTCTATATTCTAAATTAATGTTTTAATAAGTATAATACCGAGTCGCGCAAACTGCAAAGCTAGATAAGGATTCAGGCAGAGATTTATACCGCCGACAATAGCGGCGTCACACTCCCCTGACTGAATACTTCTATAAGCGGACTCTAATGCGAAGAGACTTGAACTGCAGGCGGAATCGATTATGTAAGATGGTCCCGTTATATTTAACCAGTGAGACATCCGATTTGCGAACAGAGGCTTCAAACATCCAAAAGCTGCATCGCCAGCTATCTAATGTGTGTACATATATTGCTTAGAGAATTTGAATGTTCATTGCATAAGCATTGTACGAGCAGATTTATCAATAAGTACATTTTTTACAATATGATATAAAAATGTTATTTATTAAAATTTTTATTTTATAAGCTTGTGCAATATTCTTGCTTGATCGATAAGTAATTTTTCATACCTGTGCTTTTTCAACAAACCAAGTCTTCTCCGACTCCGATATGCACATTCCGATGAAAATTCCAGTTTTTGTTCCAGATAGAACTTTTGGATTTATTCCTGCGTCAACGATAGCTTCATACGTATGCTCCATGAGCATTCTACTCATAGGATCCATGATATGGACTTCGTTGAAGGGAATTTCAAAATAACCTGCGTCGAATTTCTCGCAATTGTTAATCAGTCCCATACGTTGAGGTAGATCTGGGTATACTGTATATTAAACCGTATATAATTAGTGAACAGTTATTTTCGTTCCAACTATTATATATAGAAGTTTTAATAAAAAAGAAATGATGACAGTGAATAAGAAATTTAAATAGAACAGTAATTTTGTATATATGTTTTTATGGAATATTTTTTATATAATTTTTTATCCATAAACCAAAGAAGATATTACCATGATTCCATCGTCGTTCCTCATCTGATCCAAGATCCACTTTGTTAAATAGATTCTCTTGAAGCTGTCTAATATTGTCAGATTTAGGAAATCTACCGGCGATGCCAGAAATGACGATGTCATCTTCAGATTCGACATCAATGACCGTGGCTTTTTTATTAGAGTCCATGTCAACTCCAACAACAGTAAATTTTACTTTACTGGTTAACAAAGTCCCAATATCAGCAAATTTGCAGATATTTTAAATGATTTTAATTTCACGTTTTTACAATTTCACACTCTTTTTTTCTTAATTTTTAATGATAATATTTAATTGTGATTCTGAAATCCAACTGATGCGATTGCCTGTGCGACTGGCGTATCACTAGTTAACGGGTTGTCTTTAAACCTGTTTTTATATAAAAGACATATGTTAATTATTGCATCATTAATTATGCAGGTACATTATAAATTTACTATTTATAAAAACCATTGTTTGATAAGAATTAATGTTTCGTAATTGTGAAATAACAATGGCATGTATTTTAAATTCAAATATTTGCAATTATTTGCCTGTAAAAGTAAAGACTCTTATTTATTTTACTATCTGCTGCATTGAGAGACGCAAAAATATGATATGGAAATAAGAATTTTGAGACCAATTGTATATATCTAGTAGAAAATTATTATAATTTTTAGTTATATGAGCAAGTTACATAGTAAATTACATAATTCTGAATGAAGAGCTACACTGGTTTTATAATAAGTAAATTTTTTTACTGTAAGAAACAATATATGTCATTAAATAGACATTTAAATATAAACGCGGTTCAATGCGTTTAATCTTTTGAATACAATAAGTGCATATATATATTCCGCGAAAACAATTGATGTAGCCGACGAACTCATATTAACATTTGGCGAAAACAATCGACGGCTACAATGTGGCCGGAGAATATGTATAAATATACAAAATAAAATTTAATAATAAACTGCAGTCAAAAGTCAACAGTATTGCACCTTAACCTTTGGTTAAGGCTAAATAGGACGCAGAGCAATATCGCTGTACACAACTCTGCCGCGAAACACATTTCAACGAGTTTAGCGCGATCCGTGTTTCATTATTGCATTTTATTTATATTTCTTATCGTATCTATGTTAGTACAAAACAGTATTTGATAATGCTATCAAGGAGAGAAAATTATTTTGTTCAAAAATATTTTATGTTAATTTTTTATCAGGGACGGATTTCGGTTTCTGCCGCTCCTACGCTGAATCAAATTTGCCGCCCCTTAATGACAGTGGAGCAAGGGGAAATTTTTTTATTAATTAAATAAGAAATAGATAATAAAATAGGAAACAGGTATCTTATATATAGGATTCTTTGAATAATAAATAACACATTCTCTCTCGCGCGCGCGCGTTTCCAGTTTTTCTCCTCCAATTCTCAACCGATTTTGTTGACATTTTTTTAATGATATTTAATGTTACCCCGAGCATATAAAGCCAGAAATGTAAAAAACGTAAAAAACTTTTTAATATTAAAAAAACTTAAAGAAAAAATTTCTGCATAATCGGTTGAGAATTGGAGGAGAAAAACGGGAAATAAATTTCGCCGAAAACGCCGGAAAAAATAGCACTTTATACATTCTTTAACAGTAATGATCACGAACATATTTATATTATGACTCTTTTGATGAAAATCAGAATGTATTTTGAATATAAATAGAGTGTTAATAATTTTTTTTTTAATTCAAAAATTAAAAATTTGCCGCCCCCTAAAATTTGCCGCCCAAGGCTATAGCCTATCCAGCCTAATGGGAAATTCGCCTCTGTGTTTTATCAAAAATTGGTTTTTTAACTGTAGTGCATTCCTTCCAATCGTGCGTAATATTGCTATTAAACATTCTTTTGAGACGAAAAATATAAATAAGTGAAGACATTTTTGCTTTGTAAGAAAAAGATATTCAATGGGTTTTCAATGTGAGGTAAAAAAGATAGTCATTATAATAACATTTTATTCCAAAAAATTGCTTAAAAGGAGGTCGAAAAGTTAAGAATCATATTATTGAGTTGCAATCGTATTGAATTCTAACATGAAAAGTTAAAAATATACAATACGTCTGTACTATTATTGACACGTTTTTCAACAATAGTACCTCACAGGTGATGTGAAAATTTATTGTTCTATACTTATTATTTTGTTGCATTTGTGATATGGACATTCCTGAGGCTGAGTATCGCGCACTTTAGTTACGCGCGTTGTAAGAGCATTTGGCGACTCGTTGCTAGCATGCGAGGGGCATGCAAGGGGCAGGAGGCGTCAATCAGAAAATTGAGCCGAAAGTTGCTAATTCCCATCTCTGATTTATAGTATAACTTTAATTGGATGTTTAATCAGTTACATTGTATTAAAACTAACTAGCATTATAATACAATTTTTTTCGCTATTGAATTTATACGTTATTTTCTAAAATTGTTTTTAAATTAGATAATATTTTCTATCAATATTGTACTTATAAATTGTGTGGCATTGTAATATAAAATTATTTTTAAAATTATCTTTTTCAGGCTTTCATGAAATTGCTATAGTTGCAAAGTGCTGCAATGTGCGACCGAAGCATCAAAACTACATAAGCAACATCCTATATTTTTTGAGATAAATTACATTAATCAGTTTTAGTCATAAAAATTGACAAAATTATTTTTCGCCAATTTTACTTTATTTAAAGTCACACATTGTTACGTTTATAAAATAACCATTCTTACACTTTTGCTTTTTTAAATACATTTTTAATGATGTCTATGTAATTTCTTATTTTTAAGATTTTTTAATTCAAAATTTTGCATTGTAACTTATCGATAATTATTATCTTATTTTAGGCGTAAACTTCGAAATTTATAACTAGATTTTCTTTTATTAGCAGTTACTAAGATAAGAGAAAGTGAAAATCAGGAACTATCAAACTCTACTAACAGGAATAATGCAAATTAAGTCGCACGACCTCGTGCGATCCGCGAAATATCAGGGCTGCGGGTGAGTCTTGTTCTTTGTCTCGCAATTTTTCTTAAGTTAACAGTCGATTGCAAATCTATGATATTTTACATTAGATTGCGCACGTGCGTACATTTGCTTCCAGCTTGAAGCTAAACGTCCATAAATTTACATGCTTATGTCATTGCTAGTGTTGTTATTCTATTTGTTGCCCGTTATGTCATTTTAAGCATTCGCGCAATTAGAGGGTCATGTCCTCTTCAAGTCTCACGTTAACTGTTTTACATTGAATACTCCAAAATTTCTAAATAAAAATGTTAATTGTTTCAGCAAGCAGCACAAAATTCAGAATAAAAAACTAACATTGAATCGGACAATTTTACGACTGCTCATCGCTCGAACTATCGATCAATTATGACACAGCGCCGGACACGTCCGTAATCTATTCTTTGTGCGCATTTTTTTTTCGCGTTGTTACGACGATCTGATTTCACGGTTTGTTTGACTTTCTGGTACGCGGAAATATTGTTTGAAGTTCGGCGTGTTCAAAACCGAGCTTGCGGTTTCGTTACTTTGTTTCTGGCGAGGGAGTAACTTATCTCTGTCTTCAAAATTGTTTATCGGTTAATAATTTTAAAAAATTATTATGTGCTCCGTATATTTTTTTATATGTAGACATATATATATATATATGCAATACAATGCGTAAGCGCGTAGACACATATTTTTTTCCATTGCTAAATTTTATTTAGTCATTCCGTATTTACGCAAAGTCACGCGGCATATCATAGGTATTTTTAGTATTCGATGGTAGTGTTAAATCGATAGAAAACGGAGTTCCTATGGTGAGAATGCGTTAAATTGATCGCTATTAACCCCTGTACACCGCGCTGCTCATTCCATTACATTGTTGGCATTTCCGTAGATTTATGAACGTTGCGGCAACGTTTTTGAACGTACATCAAACAATAATTCTTCTTAATACAAGGAAAATCTATTTTTCTCAACTATAGTATAGCATTGATATGTACACAAAAATTTAATACTTCACAAAATATTAAAAAAATTATAATTAAACTGATCAAGCGAAAACAATGTCGCCTTACCGCAATCGAAATAGTAGTGCCATGTCTAGGTACATAAGCGTCTAATCTAACCTAACACATGTTAATAATATCGATTACCTGACGCACACCTGCATGAGAGCGCTGAATTACTTAAGCTGTCTTTCAGACTGGCGCCTAGTTGGCAATTTGCTGAATTTCGACTAACGCGCTTGATAGCACATTGACAACAAGATCACGGAAGAACGCACCCTTTACGGAAATGAAATTATGGAATGTACAGCACATTGGTTATATTTTTGCATGCCACGTGTATCGCGATGTGAAAGAACAGTATCGAATTGATCTAGCACGTGGAAATACCTATACTTTACCTGCCACAAAAGGATTCACGCACGCTCTGTGCGTTCGCATAAAAAAATTCACTGCAAGAAAGAGTAAAAATATACGATTGATTCGTAAAATACGGGTGCGCACATATACGGACTAATTTTAATTAAATACAAGCACAACGATATAAAGAATTCATACTTGCTGAGATGGAATAATATTACATTAAAGCTATTTTTATACAGAAAATGAAAAGAGTTGCAGCGTTCTCTAATGTTTTAAAAAGTAAAAAATCAAATTTTATTAAATAAAAAAGCATTGGAAAATTTTTAATTAAATTGAAGATAAAACCAAACGTAATTTAAAAGCCAATAGAAGACCCATTGAACATTGAACACCTATTTGAAAGATGCAGAATAATATACACTAGATGTATTTTTGCTTTAAGAGATCTTATCATTCCTTTATTTAGATTTGTTCATGTATTGTGAACTACATAAAAAATAAATCACACTGACACCGACCGGCTTCTGGTGGCATAGATGCAAGCACTTTCGAGATATTAGAGTTTTGCAGGAAAAAGATCGCAATCTACACGACAGTGCCGAAGGACGTGGATAGCGCTGCACGTAGTATACCGCATAGTAGCATCGCGTCAAGCGCGCTCCGCTATACTGATTCGACGATACTATGGGGTGTCCCAAATGGATGGGTGACGAGTGTCAGAGTAGGGTAGAGACTGCGCAGAGGCTGCGTGGATGGAAGAATACGTAATGACAGTTGAATGAAATTTTAAAATAGATTTTTTGAGAGATATTTCTAATTTATTTCTATGCTTCTATTTTTGCCAGTTACTTTTACGCGCATTGTATATTCTCTGTGAATATCAGTTTATACTTGAATTCGATCCTTGTTTTCACCTCTTTTACCTGCTGATGTTATAAGCAAATACGCATCAACGACCACAGTCTGTTTCGTATTTTACGTTCAATAAATTACCTTTAGTAATATGTCGACAAGAGTAAATTTTAATCGATCTCATTTTATATACCTATTTTAAAATCATAAGTATTTTGAGGGACTGCGTGATTATAGTTTGTTATGTGTTAAATTTTGTTATGTAATTAAAGTGGCTTTTAGTATCTTGAAGAACGGCAATAAAATCATAAAACAACTTAATATTGTAACTAAACTTGCTTCAAACTATATGGAGACGATATATTAACACAAAAAAGCAATTGTGTTAATTTTAGGAAAAAGATTATATTTTTATTTGTGACTTGAAACAAATAATTCCCGCTTATAATATTTTTAACATATCCATAGTTAAAAGAAACAATTATATAATATAAAATCTTATAAAACTAAATGTATAGATTTTGTGTATATATAGTGCATATATTGTGTATACACATAGGATTTGAAATTGCATATTAACTTCTATGTTCTAGCACGGATATTTTGAACAGATGTCATATTATTATTACTCATTATATTTGCATGCTTTTGAATAGGTTCGATAGAATTAATTGCCTCATTAATTGCAGCAACGACTTTCTCATTGTCCATTATTGTAATGTGAGTGCCTTCAGCATATTGTATTTCTATCTTTCCTTTAGTAATCTGAAATTAACTTTATATTAACTACAACTGTTCTGCTGTATAAATTATTTTTTTATATACTTTAATTACCTTGTGTAGGCCATAGTCTTCTTCAGGAAAAAGTAATGCATATGTCATGGGCTTCAGAAGTAGTATAGATGATTCGATCTTCGGTACTTGTGTCACATCGTATTCATGAAGACCGTTCAAATGCTTATACATCGTTGTGCACAAGACTCTTCTTTTGTCAGTTGTTACTCGTGAATAAGCCGAAGAAACATGTTTCAAAAAAATTTGTAACTTTTCGTCCCAATTAGTATTAGTAGATTTATTTAACTCCAACACAAACTGTAAAGATAAGATTTGTGATTTTTGCCGAAAAATGAATCATTTAGGACCATTATCTATGATTATATACCTTTCCACTAGCTGTTGGTTGAAACAAATCCATTATACCCAAAAGAATATTATTCTGGAATTCATCTAATGTAGTGAAAGGACAATTTACATTAGCTATTGCTTTCATATACTCGGGTGCTCCATCGATGAGTATCAATCGGCCTTTGAGATTCATTTCTTCTAACCGCCGCGCTAATTCAATTGCAATGATCGATCCATACGAATAACCAACTAGTACAAAATTCTGTGGCAATTTTTGTCCTCTGCTCAAAATGTGCTGAAAACACATACAAAACAATAAAGTATAAAAAAAACTTAACATAGAAAAAATGGGACTAAAAGTATCTTGAACTGTTATCCTGTTATCATTGTATTTTGGTATGCAGTATTTTATTGTATCACAATCTGTTTTCTTCTTCTTACATTATGAAGTCCAGTTGTTAATTAAGTGAACAATTTACCTGTAAAAGGCTATTAGTGATATTTTTTATTGATGTTAAGTCTGTGCCGATGTTATGCGTGTTGTATTGCAGGCATGTTGCTGAACCTTCGATTTTTGGCACCAGTAAATCGAAGACGTTTCCACAACCCTCTATACCTGGCAATAGGAATATTTCGCTTTCCGTCGTGCTTCTTTTCGTCGGAAGCTTTATACAAACATCGGGTATCAATTGATCGTCACCTGATATGCGAATGAGCAATTTCATTCCTGTTATTTCGGTGAGTTCCTCGTTCTTCACATCTTTTTCGAACATTTTGGCGAGCCTATCGAAATTGAGATTGCGAATATCCTGCGCGGTAAGGAAAATCTCATACTCCCGTTCCAAGGTCTGTTTAATTTCCACGGCCATCATCGAGTCCATTCCAAGCTCGGACAAAGGCACGTGATGAGCCACGGTACTCATGTCCTTCAGATCTATATTTAATTAATTTTTTGTATTTAGTTATAATTATTTAGTTTATATTAAATATTTAAATCGCATTTAATTAAACACATTGATCTTCTTTATCAAATGAATTAAAATTCAAATAAATTGATTAATTAAATTTTCGTACATTATTGTCTAATTTTGATATTATTGTCTAATTTTTTAAATATTATTAACTTACTCATAATATTGGCCACAGTTTCGATAATACTGGATGCGCCGTAAGTGATCAACCGCTTTTCGGCTACAACCATGCTCGCCACTATAGGCTGCTTTTGTAACAAAAAGTCCTCGAGTTTCGAGATGCAGGAAGTTATCTTTTGCTGCAAAGTGCCGCCGATAACCATTTCTTTGTCGTTGTCTTGCATATCAGCCACGAGGCCGACATCGCCGACCGCACCCCATTGAACCGCTAGTCCGTGCAGACCCTCTTGCACTCTTCTCTCGCAAATTCTCTCCATGATGGAATTTGCCATGCCGTAATTGGTCTGTCCGGCATTACCTCTGCCGCAAGATACCGAAGAGAACACAACAAAGTGACGAAGCTGAGGACATATTTTTCTGGTCAAATAATCCAAGTTCTTTGTGGCCCAAGCTTTTGCTTTGAAGGGCTCCTGGAATGTCTCTATAGTTTGATTCGGACAAATTTTATCATTTAATACTACAGCCAGGTTGAATATAGCGTCCACCGGCGCCAGTTTTTCCGCCGATTTCAGCATATATTCGCAATCTTTGACGTCCGCTACGTCGACGTTCGATATGATTAGCACATTCACTCCGTAAGATTTCCACAGATCGATCTTCATCTGCTGATATCCGTTTTTTACTCCGGCGCGCGAGATGAACACCAGATTCTGAGCGCCACGAGCAACCAGCCAGTCCGCTAATTCTAAGCCGAATCCACCCAAGCCGCCTAAGATGATGTACGATTTGTTCGATAGACAGTAATACCGTGGAAGTGCAAGAATAGGTGCGCTCATAGATTCATTTTCTTTGTGCATTTTTATGATTATCTAAAAGTTCGTTAACTCATTTAACTCAGTTTTTATTTGATGTATTACGTTTTAGCCTTAATTTATCTCGTATTGAGCCACAATTAATTCCAGCTAAATACCTACCTTTCCTATATGCTTTCCAGCTGCCATGTATCTGAATGCAGCCTCAACTTCATCCTTTTCGAAAATCTTTCTGGCAATCGGTTGAATAGTTTTATTCGCAAGATTTATGGCCACTACCATGTTCAAATGTTCTCTTAGTTTTTGCGGAGCTGTGAATAAATTATCCAACATAACGCTGTAAAATGAAATTCCTTTTGAAAGGAACGATAAATTTAACAAGTTATTGGCCATAAAATCAAATTTGCCGATTTCCAGAAAACGCCCGCCCTTCGCGAGGCAACGGATGGACGTCTGGAGTTTTTCTTCGGCGAGCGAGTTCAATACAATGTCCACGCCACGGCCGTTGGTCTGACTAAGTATCATTTGCTCAAAACTGTTGTCGCGCGAATTTCCAATGTGATTCTCTGGGATGAACGGGAACGTGTCTCTGATAAACTTTCGCTTTTCCGAAGTGCCAACGGTGGTGAATATCTCGCAACCTTTGTGATGCGCAAGATGAATCGCAGCTTGTCCCACGGCACCGGTACCGGAGTGGATGAGTACCGTGTCGCCCTTTTTCATATTTGCCTTGACAATTAATCCGTAACAACACGTGCCGTAAGCGGCCGGAACCGTTGCAGCGTCCTCCATGCTCCACTCGTCGGGAACGTTCCAGCATAAGTATTTGGAGGATGTGCACATATTTGATATGCATCTGTGAATTAAAAAATTAAAATTTTTTTTATATCTAAAAGAAACGGGATTATTTAGGATAGATAAGGATAACTTGTAGGTTTTACAGTAAGTATAAAAAATACAGTAATACTGTTTATAAAAAATTTATGCATTTTAATAAAATAATTTTACGTTTGTTTTGGCTTTACAAAATATTGCAAATTGCATTACAAAGCCTGTAACATTTGAGATAGAAATTTTTTAAAATAAATAATTTTTTAATTATTTTTATCTTCTTATCACAAATTCACATAGAATATATACACACACAATATATCAATTTATCCAATAATAAGGCTTTCCTTAAGGTGCGTCAATTTTTTTTATAAACAGTATACTTTTAAATAATTGCGTGACAGTAACGTACCTGTTTTCCCAAATTCCCATCACTCTCTGTCCAGTATTATCGACGCCGACATATTCCATACCAACCATACAATCCTCGAGTCGTCCACGCGTGAAGCAGAAACTATTTCCTGGAAGTTTGCCGGACGCTATCATTACATCTTTGAAATTGATAGAAGCGTAAGTTATGTGAACAAGATTATTCTCCTTATAATCTGGGGTAATCAGGCCTTCAATCCAGCGAAATGAACTCAAATCACCGCTCACCTAATTGAGAAATATTTTTTATTATGACAGAACTGTAAGGATAACTTTTTTTATTTATTTATGAAACATTTATACCAATTGATTGGCAAATGCGTGGTATACGAGCTTCGGTGTCAGCGGCGCTAACGGAAGATGTCTGTATGAACCCCATGTTTTACCCGGACGCAAGACATTTATGATAAGATCGATCCGGAGTTGTTCCGCGTATAATGGCTCGTGCAAAGAAAACTCCGGTGCAGTTTCGTCTTGAATAAACACTCCTCTGATCGATTCGCCGCCTGGTTCTCTTCTCAAGCAATTGACGAGGCCCAACAAGCCGCATTCCGAATCTTTCTCGCTGACTAAAATTATTTTTGCAGTGTTTCTTGACTCGTTCTGCGCGTTCAAGATCGATTTTAGCTGCTCTAACCAAGAGAACTTGTAATTGTTAACGTGAATAACTTCAGTTTTTCTCGTCGACTGTCCTATTTTCTTTAACAGTATAATATGCTCTTTTTGCGTGCGTTTCTCAAGTACTACGGCTAAATTATATTTTTCGGCAGTCGCAATGTCGTCTTTCGTGAAAAACTGTTCTCGTGTTAATAAGAATCCATTGTTTTGTAACGCCGGCAAAATTTCTTTTAAAGTTTTGCTCTTGTTTTTCGTTAACAAATTGTATCCTGTGATTAACATCGCATTATCGTCATTCGTCAACTTTTTCGATTGCGAGACTGTGATTTCCGAAGGAAGAGTAACGTGATCGAAGCGATCGGTTCTGGTCACCAGAGTAATGTTCGGTTGAAGCAACGGTAGATCACCCAAGATATCGATAAACAGTGGAGATGCTATTTCATCTGTTTCTATTTTGTCATCATCTTCGATCAATTCGATAATATTCACTTTTATCACTTGATGATACTCCAGAGCGAGATGCGTCGACAGCATCACGGCTTCCTGCAAAGAAACCTCGGCTTCGTCGCGATGAGCTATGAATCTGTACTCTTCGAGAACGGGTTCTCCCGCTGGCTTTCGACGAAATATGGAAGTAGCTTTGATTCCGCGAATTTCCACACCGCCGGATACTACCGCGTCGAAGGTTTTGTACACACGCACAGGAAGCTCTAAAAAGATATTTATAAATATTGTATTTTTTTATACTCAAACTTCTCTTACGTTATACAAATTTCTTTATTTGAAAATTAGTTACAATATTTAAAGATACATTAAAAAATTAATATTAAAAAGCTGATAGAAAGAAAATAAGTCGACAAACTTACGATAATCGTTAGCTGCTGTGTCCCGTATTTGCTGTATGTGAAATTTTGTATCAATCACCAACTTTTGTATTCCTGTCGGAACGTAAATACTCCTCGTGTCTATCCCAAGGATTTTCATTTGCAGCATATTATCCATAAATGTTACCCAATTGTACATCCAACCTATATGCCCTTTTTTTCCCGTAGTCGACGAACTTTTCAGACCTCGAAACATGCCGGCGTATTGATATCCACGTAATCTGAGTTCTTTGTAGATATCTTTTGTCTTCATTATTTCCTCCTCATTATTATTCTCTTGATTTAACAGATGACTCGGTAACTTTTCTTCGGCAATATTTGTCGGTTCACGCACAGTGCCAGTGACGACGGCATTATCTCCTTCGATGACTTCGAACTTTCCAGTTGCTGCAATAAATAATATTGAATGTTCTTTTTTACCGCATAAATTGAGTATCGTCATTCTTAATACAGCAAGTAAAAAAGTTTATTAAAAAATAATTTTTTAAAATAAGATTTACCTTTTTGCACCATTATTGTTAGATACACGGGTTCTTGTTCTTGTTTCGGAAAGTGTGTTGCCCGAATGAACTTGACATTTTCAAATACGATCGCCATATCTGTATACGATAGTCTTTTCAGCATACCCATCGTTTGCCAAACTAGCATGAGATATCCAGTAGCCGGCAATAACTGTCTTCCGTCAATTACATGACCGCTCATATATTCGTATTCTTCGTCATTTAACGCAATTTCAATCATTCTTTCTCCGATGGACAGTTTCGTCAGCATTTTATAACATATTAAGTACCAATCTTTGGAATGGTCCCATCTGCGAATAAGGAATGAAAATTTCTTACCGTGAAATAATTTTGTATTCTATTATGTATAACAAATGAATAATGTGTTCGACATACTTGATTGACGGCGAGATCATCGGCGTGGAACGACTAACAGGAAATTTCACGGTCGGATATAGATTTGCTATTTGCGGTTGCAAACCATTGTTGTACATTTTTCCCAGACTTTGCAAAAATACTTTGATATTATCTTCGTGATTACGCTGAAGTAATGTGATGCTGGTTGTGCCGAACAGTTCTTTCGTAACACTCTGAAGAATAGCATCTGGCGCGATTTCAAGAATTACTGCGTTTCTAGGAATTAATTGCGCGGTTTTATCGAAAGATACAGAACTGAATAGATTATTCGTGAAATATTCAGCGCAGGACAATTTCGTGCTGCAAAATAAGCCTTGCCATATCTGACTGGGAGTCATTGTTTGAGGTATTATTCTATTTAGGTAAGCCAGAATCGTGTCTCTCGCGGGGAGGAGATAACGGGTGTGCAGAGGAACATTGCAGCAATTGACTTCTTTAGTAAATACATTATTGGCCTGCAAAATTATATAAAAAATATATATTGTTTCAGTTAATTATACATATATTCAACAATATATTTAAGTGAAATATTAAAGTACTTTTAATTGTTTTGTAAACGTCTTTACTGATTTCTTTAGACCGCTTATGCAGCCAGTATTTTGACTGTTGCTGTAGATTACTTCGATATTCGGTGGGCATATGTTCTTTACATTCTCATAACTTAGACCAATATTTACCATTGCGCAGTCAATTTTTTTTGTTTCCTTCAATCCCAATCCTATGTAATACGAAGATAAAATCACTTGTTCAAGGGTAAAATTACCGGTCGCATATCCGCAGCAGAGTTCACCAATTGAATGACCGACGACATAATCTGGCACGATATTTACGGATCCTAAGAGATCGATTAATCCCACCTAGAAAAGAATAAAATATTTTTATTTATAATTATCAAGAACCATTTACATAAATTGCGCGCATATAATTTGTAAAAGCAATTTATCACCTGCATTACGGTGATGCCCACAAGTGAATTTAATATATCGTTAAAAATATCTTTATGTTTACTCGTTAATATGTCAATGATATTCATTCCATGGGTTTTTAAAATCGTATCACATTTTTCTATGGTTTTGGAAAATACTGGCAATCGCAGTAGCGCTTGACCTGTTAACATGTAAATTCGAGTTTAATTGCAAGCAATCACTTCTCTAACATATGCAAAAAAGTATGCGTACCCATGCCAATCCATTGCGATCCAATTCCGGAGAACACGAAACAAATCGGTCTTTTCTCACCTGAGTAATATTGTATTTCTTTTGCCGCTTTGATCGGCGTTTTAGATTCGACAATCACGTATCCTCTGTAAGGATGATTTTTCATCTCATCAGCGTAAAGATCATGCAATAGCCGTACATATTCGACGTCTATCGGCCGGTTCTCGATCTAACATATAAATTTTTGCGGTGTAAGTGTGCTCTTATTGACTGTGTAATCGCAAAATTTTTATATACCTCATTTAGAAATGATTCAACTGCTTGATCGGTACGTCCAGATAGGACAACGAGTCTGGGCAGATTATCATTCGGCGCTCCTTTATTGATCTTTTCCTTTGTGTTACTTCGCATCAAGATGTGGCAATTGGCTCCACCAAAACCGAACGAATTGATGCCCATAAATCCAGAAGTCCACGGTGTTGTGTTGGTCACCACGCGTATACTTCCATCTTCAAAAGCTTTAACACCTTTCCGTATTTGTGTGAAGTTTATATTTGGCGGGATTAAGCCAGTTTCCATTGCAATTATCACCTTACGAAAAGTTGATTAAATGCCAACTTGTTGCTTCTTATTTTTTTATTAAATTATATATTAATTGATGAATGTTTTTTATTTTTTTATCATGATACTATTAATGATTTAGCAGCGAAAGAAATGTTATACAAATTTTTGTTTGTAAAGTGTAAAAATTTCACAAAACTACGATCATAAAAATTGACGGCTACTATTATAATGCATATAATATTTATTATTACCTTAGCAATTTGACACATGCTACTAGCACCTTCAGAATGGCCCAAGTTTGATTTGACAGAACCGATTAATAGAGGAGTTTGCCTGTTTTTGCAGAAAACTTGCTCGAGTGCATTGATTTCTTCTGGATCGCCAACATAAGTGCCGGTGCCGTGAGCCTCCATGTAGCCTAAGCAAGTCGGTGAAATACCGCATTCATTGTAAAACTCTTCAAGTAAAGTTTGTTGCATTTTGCTCGATGGGAAGGTAATGCCTTGTTCCTTGTATCCATCGCAATTAGTTTTGCCGTAGACGACGGTTGCATAAATTCTTTTAGCCATCTTTGCTTTTTGTAAAAATGCGACTCCGATTGTTTCGCTACGCATGTAACCGTTTGCATCGTCGGTAAAAGGTTTGCAGAATCCGTCAGGTGCTAAAATTCCTGAAATTGTAAAATTATATTATAAAATTTAATTTAGATATATATTTATATATATTCTAAATTATTTTGATTATAATAATTTTTATATTTTTCAATTATATCCTATATTTTAAATTAACATTTTAATAAGTATAATACCGAGTCGCGCAAACTGCAATGCTATATAAGGATGCATGCAGAGATTTAGACCGCCGACAATAGCTGCGTCACACTGCCCTGACCGGATACTTCTATAAGCGCTCTCAAAAGCTGTGAGACTTGAGCTGCAGGCGGAATCGAATGTGCAAGACGGTCCTGTTATATTTAACCAGTGGGACATCCGATTTGCGTATAGAGGCTTGTAACATCCAAAAGCTGCAGCGCGAGCTATCTAATGTTTGTACATATAACATTGTTTAGAGAATTTAAATGTTCGTTGTATGAACATTGTACGAACTGATTTACAAACAAGTAAATTTTTTACAATATCATATAAAAATGTTATTTATCAAAATTTTTATGCTATAAGTTTGTACAATATTCTTGCTTGATCGATGAGTAATTTTTCGTACCTGTGGTTTTTCAAAAAACCAAATCTTCTCCGCCTCCGTCAAGCACATTCCGATAAAAATTCCAGTTTTCGTTCCAGATAAATTTTTCGGATTTATTCCTGCGTCAACGATAGCTTCATACGTATGCTCCATGAGCATCCTACTCAGAGGATCCATGAAATGGACTTCGTTAAAGGGAATTTCAAAATAATCTGCATCGAATTTCTCGCAATTGTCAATCATTCCCATACGTTGAGGTAGATCTGGGTGACCTGTATATTAAACCGTATATAATATGTAAATAGTTATTTTCGTTCTTATTATTATATATAGAAGTTTTAATAGAAAAGAAATGATGACATTGAATAAGAAATTTAAATAGAACAGTAATTTTGTATATATGTTTTTATGGAATATTTTTTATATAATTTTTTATTCATAGAACAAAGAAGATATTACCATGATTCCATCGTCGTTCCTCATCTGATCCAAGATCCACTTTGTTAAATAGATTTTCTTGGAGCTGTCTAATATTGTCAGATTTAGGAAATCTACCGGCGATGCCAGAAATGACGATGTCATCTTCAGATTCGACATCAATGACCGTGGCTTTTTTATTAGAGTCCATGTCAACTCCAACAACAGTAAATTTTACTTTACTGGTTAACAAAGTCCCAATATCAGCAAATTTGCAGATATTTTAAATGATTTTAATTTCACGTTTTTACAACTTCACACTCTTTTTTTCTTAATTTTTAATGATAATATTTAATTGTGATTCTGAAATCCAACTGATGCGATTGCCTGTGCGACTGGCGTATCACTAGTTAACGGGTTGTCTTTAAACCTGTTTTTATATAAAAGACATATGTTAATTATTGCATCATTAATTATGCAGGTACATTATAAATTTACTATTTATAAAAACCATTGTTTGATAAGAATTAATGTTTCGTAATTGTGAAATAACAATGGCATGTATTTTAAATTCAAATATTTGCAATTATTTGCCTGTAAAAGTAAAGACTCTTATTTATTTTACTATCTGCTGCATTGAGAGACGCAAAAATATGATATGGAAATAAGAATTTTGAGACCAATTGTATATATCTAGTAGAAAATTATTATAATTTTTAGTTATATGAGCTAGTTACATAGTAAATTACATAATTCTGAATGAAGAGCTACACTGGTTTTATAATAAGTAAATTTTTTTACTGTAAGAAACAATATATGTCATTAAATAGACATTTAAATATAAACGCGGTTCAATGCGTTTAACCTTTTGAATACAATAAGTGCATATATATATTCCGCGAAAACAATTGATGTAGCCGACGAACTCATATTAACATTTGGCGAAAACAATCGACGGCTACAATGTGGTCAATGAATATGTATAAATATACAAAATAAAATTTAATAATAAACTGCAGTCAAAAGTCAACAGTATTGCACCTTAACCTTTGGTTAAGGCTAAATAGGACGCAGAGCAATATCGCTGTACACAACTCTGCCGCGAAACACATTTCAACAAGTTTAGCGCGATCCGTGTTTCATTATTGCATTTTATTTATATTTCTTATCGTATCTATGTTAGTACAAAATAGTATTTGATAATGCTATCAAGGAGAGAAAATTATTTTGTTCAAAAATATTTTATGTTAATTTTTTATCAGGGACGGAATTCGGTTTCTGCCGCTCCTACGCTGAATCAAATTTGCCGCCCTTTAATGACAGTGGAGCAAGGGGAAATTTTTTTATTAATTAAATAAGAAATAGATAATAAAATAGGAAACAGGTATCTTATATATAGGATTTTTTGAATAATAATAAATAACACATTCTTTCTCGCGCGCGCGCGTTTCCAGTTTTTCTCCTCCAATTCTCAACCGATTTTGTTGACATTTTTTCTATGATATTTAATGTTACCCCGAGCATATAAAGCCAGAAATGTAAAAAACGTAAAAAAATTTTTAATATTGAAAAAACTTAAAGAAAAAATTTCTGCAAAATCGGTTGAGAATTGGAGGAGAAAAACGGGAAATAAATTTCGCCGAAAACGCCGGAGAAAATAGCACTTTATATACTCTTTAACAGTAATGATCACGAACATATTTATATTATGACTCTTTTGATGAGAATCAGAATGTATTTTGAATATAAATCGAGTGTTAATAATTTTTTTTTTAATTCAAAAATTAAAAATTTGCCGCTTCCTAAAATCTGCCGCCCAAGGCTATAGCCTATCCAGCCTAATGGGAAATTCGCCTCTGTGTTTTATCAAAAATTGGTTTTTTAACTGTAGTGCATTCCTCCCAATCGTGCGTAATATTGCTATCAAACATTCTTTTGAGACGAAAAATATAAATAAGTGAAGACATTTTTGCTTTGTAAGAAAAAGATATTCAATGGGTTTTCAATGTGAGGTAAAAAAGATAGTTATTATAATAATATTTTATTCCAAAAAATGGCTTAAAAGGAAGTCAAAAAGTTAAGAATCATATTATTGAGTTGCAATCGTATTGAATTCTAACATGAAAAGTTAAAAATATACAATACGTCTGTACTATTATTGACACGTTCTTCAACAATAGTACCTCACAGGTGATGTGGAAATCTGTTGTTCCATACTTATTATCTTGTTGTATTTGTGATATGGACATTCCTGAGGCTGAGTATCGCGCACCTTAGTTACGCGCGTTGATAGCGCGTTTGACTCGTTGCTAGCAAGCGAGCGGCAAGGAGGGGGCAGAAGGCGTCAATCAGAAAATTGAGCCGAAAGTTGCTAATTCCCATCTCTGATTTATAGCATAACTTTAATTGGATGTTTAATCAGTTACATTGTATTAAAACTAACTAGCATTATAATACAACTTTGATATTGAATTTATACATTATTTTCTAAAATTGTTTTTAAAGTAGATAATATTTTCTATCAATATTGTACTTATAAGTTGTGTGGCATTGTAGTGTAAAATTATTTTTAAAATTATCTTATTCAGACTTTCATGAAATTGCTATAGTTGCAAAGTGCTGCAACGTGCGACCGAAGCATCAAAACTACATAAGCAACATCCTATATTTTTTGAGATAAATTACATTAATCAGTTTTAGTCATAAAAATTGACAAAATTATTTTTCGCCAATTTTACTTTATTTAAAGTCACACATTGTTACGTTTATAAAATAACCATTCTTACACTTTTGCTTTTTTAAATACATTTTTAATGATGTCTATGTAATTTCTTATTTTTAAGATTTTTTAATTCAAAATTTTGCATTTTAACTTATCGATAATTATTATCTTATTTTAGGCGTAAACTTTGAAATTTATAACTAGATTTTCTTTTATTAGCAGTTACTAAGATAAGAGAAAGTGAAAATCAGGAACTATCAAACTCTACTAACAGGAATAATGCAAATTAAATCGCACGACCTCGTGCGATCCGCGAAATATCAGGGCTGCGGGTGAGTCTTGTTCTTTGTCTCGCAATTTTTCTTAAGTTAACAGTCGATTGCAAATCTATGATATTTTACATTAGATTGCGCACGTGCGTACATTTGCTTCCAGCTTGAAGCTAAACGTCCATAAATTTACATGCTTATGTCATTGCTAGTGTTGTTATTTTATTTCTTAAATATTACTATTTTAATTACACTTTGAAAAATATTGTTATGCAATAACGTAGACGCAAATATTTTCTTTATTTTTTCTTAGTCCCTCTCCTTCCGCAAAAGTTTGATCTCATGGATAGACATGGCAGATTGAATGTTCGCCGCCCCTGTTGAGGCTCGTCGGATTGCGAATTATACCTCTCGTTTGCGGTGTGTCCAGTCGCACGAAGCTCGTCTGGCGAAACTTCTACTTCTAATAGTCGTTTAAATAACTCAATCTTCGTTCCGGATGCTGACAGATTTTTTTTTTTCAATTTTTGTTTCAGCTCCAATGCCATAAACGTACTCATCTCAACACGTTGTTTTTCTCTTATTTTCGTAAGTTCGTAACCGAGTGTCCACTAATTCAAAAACGTAATACTATTTCAAATACGAACGATTACGTTCGTAAGGGTTCATAAAAGCGCAAAAGCCCGTAACATAAACATAACATAAACTCGTAACATAAACGTCTCACAACACAATTGGTTCCTTCTTAATTCGTAACTGCAAGTAACTCATCGACGACGTCACGACGTCGTTGAGGACGAGCCGATCATAATAAATTCTATAATAAAGACGAAGGACAACACAAAGGACTGAAAAAGAAATGTCTTATCACGCGATCACGTGAGCGAGGCTCGTGAAAGTTGTAGAATCCATTCACATGCGTGAACAAAGCTATTTCCATTCCAACTACTAAAAATATAATTACCGTTGTTGCCCGTTATGCCATTTTAAACATTCGCGCAATTAGAGGGTAATGTCCTCTTCAAGTCTTACGTTAACTGTATTACATTGAATACTCCAAAATTTTTAAATTAAAATGTTAATTGTTTCAGCAAGCAGCACAAAATTCAGAATAAAGAGCTAACATTGAATCGGACAATTTTACGACTGCTTGCTCGAACTGTCGATCAATTATGACACAGTGCCGGACACGTCCGTAATCTATTCTTCGTGCGCATTTTTTTTCGCGTTGTTACGACGATCTGGTTTCACGGTTTGTTTGACTTTCTGGTATGCGGAAATATTGTTTGAAGTTCGGCGTGTTTAAAACCGCGCTTGCGGTTTCGCTACTTTGTTTCTGGCGAGGGAGTAACTTATCTCTGTCTTTAAATTTATTTATCGGTTATTAATTAAAAACATTGTTATGTGCTCCGTACATTTTTTTATATGTAGACATATATATGAAATACAATGTGTAAGCGCGTAGACACGTATTTTTTTCCGTTGCTAAACTATATTCAGTCATTCCGTATCTACGCAGAGTCACGCGGCATATCATAGATATTTTTAGTACGCAATAGTGGTGTTAAATCGATAGAAAACGGAGTTTCTATAATGAGAATACGTTAAATTGATCGCTATTAACCCCCGTACACCGCGCTGCTCATTCCATTACATTGTTGGCAATTCCGTAGATTTATGAACGTTGCGGTGACGTTTTTGAACGTACATCAAACAATAACTACACTTGATACAAGGAAAATCTATTTTTCTCTGCTACAATATGGCATTGATATGTGCACAAAAATTTAATACTTTACAAAATACAAAAAAGTTAGACTAAAACTGATCAAGCGAAAACAATGTCGTCTTACTGCAATCGAAATAAGTGCCATGTCTAGGTACATAAGCGTTTAACACATGATAATAATATCGATTACTTGACGCACACCTGCATGAGAGCGTTGAATTACTTAAGCTGTCTCTCAGACTGGCGCCTAGTTAGCATCTTGCTGAATTTCGACTAACGCGAGCTTGGTAGCACATTGACAACAAGGTCACGAAAAAACGCACCCTGTGCGGAAATGAAATTACGGAATGCGCAGCACTGGTTGTATTTTCGCATGCCACGTGTATCGCGATGTGAAAGAACAGTTTTGAATCGATCGAGCACGTGGAAACACTTATACGCTACCTGCCACAAGCTGATTCATACACGCTACGTGCGTTTGCATATAAAAATTCACTGCAAAACAGAGTAAAAATATACGATTGATAACTAAAATACGAGTGTGCACATATACCAACTTTAGTTAAATATTAGCACAACGATATGAAGAATTCATTCTGCTTGCTGAGATGAAATAATATTACATTAAAGCTATTTTTATATACAGAAAATGAAAAATGTTGCAGCGTTCTCTAATGTTTCAAATAGTAAAAAATCGAATTTTAATAAATAAAAAAGCGTTAGAAAAATTTTAATTAAATCGAAGATGAAACCAAACGTAATCTAAAAGCCAATATAAGCATCAAATTGAACACCAATTTTAAAGATGCAGAATAATATACACTAGATGTATTTTTGCTTTAAGAAATCTTATGATTCTTTTATTTAGATTTGTTCATATCTTGTGAACTACGTAAAAAATAAATCACACCGACACCGACCGGCTCCTGATGGCATAGATGCAAGCACTTTCGCGATATTGGAGTTTTGCAGGAAAAAGATTATAATTTGCACGACAGTGCCGAAGTACGTGGATAGCGCTGCACGTTGTATACCACATAGTAGCATCGCGTCAAGCGCACTCCGCTACACTGATTCGACAATTCTATGAGATGTTCCAAATGGATGGGTGAAGAATGTCAGAGTAGGGTAGAGACTGCGCAGACGCTGCGTGGGTGGAGGAATCAATACGTAATGACAGATGAATGGAATTAAAAAAAAAAGATTTTTTGAGAGTTATTTTTAATATATTATATTTATATGTCTTCTATTTTTGCCAGTTTCTTTTACGCGCAATATATATTTTCCGTGAAATATTAGTTTCTACTAGAATTTGATCCTTGCCTGCACCTCTTTTACTTGCTGATGTTATACGCAAATACGCATCAATGACCACAGAGCATTCCGTATTTTACGTTGAATAAATTACCTTTAGTAGTATGTCGACAAGAGTAAATTTTAATCGTTCTCATTTTATATACACATTTTCAAATCGTAAATATTTCGAAGGACTGCGTGATTATAGTTTGTTACGAGTTAAATTTTGTTATGTAATTAAAGTGGTTTTCAATATCTCGAAGAACGGCAATAAAATCATAAAACAACTTAATATTGTAACTAAACTTGCTTTAAACTATATGGAGACGATATATTAAAACAAAAAAACAATTGTGTTAATTTTTGGAACAAGATTATATTTTTATTTGTATTTGTATTATTTGTATTTGTGACTTGAAACAAATAATTCCTGCTTATAATATTTTTAACATATCCATAGTTAACATATCCATAGTTAAAAGAATTATATTTTTACGTTGTCTTATAAAATTGTCTTATAACATAGAAGTTAATATGCAATTTTATATTCCATATTAACTTTTATGTTCTAGTACGGATATTTTGAACAAATGTCTTATTATTATTACTCATTATATTTGCATGCTTTTGAATAGGTTCGATGGAATTTATTGCTTCATTAATTGCAGCAATGACTTTCTCATTGTCCATTATTGTAATGTGAGTGCTTTCAGCATATTGTATTTTTATCTTTCCTTTAGTAATCTGCAAGTAACTTTATATTAATTACACCTGTTCTGCTGTATAAATTATTTTTTTATATACTTTATTCACCTTGTGCAGGCCATAATCTTCTTCAGGAAAAAGTAATGCATATGTCGTTGGTTTCAGAAGTATTATAGGTGGTTCGATCTTCGGTACTTGTGTCATATCGTATTCATGTAAACCGATCAAATGCTTGTACATTGTTGTGCACAAAACTTTCTTTTTGTGAATCATTACTTGTGAATAAGCCGAAGAAGCATGTTTCAAGAAAATTTCCAATTTTTTGTCCCAATTAGTATTAGTACATTTGTTTAACTCACACAGGAACTAAAAAGATTAGATTTGTGATTTTTGCCGAAAAATCCATCATTTAAGAGCATCATCTATGATTATATACCTTTCCACTAACTGCTGGTTGAAACAAATCCATTATACCCAAAAGAATATTATTCTGGAATTCATCTAACGTAGTGAAAGGACAATTTGCATTAACTAGTGCCTTCACGTGCTCCGGTGCTCCATCGATGAGAATCAATCGGCCTTTGAGATTCATTTCTTCGAACTTCCGCGCTAATTCAATTGCAATTATCGATCCATACGAATAGCCGACTAGTACAAAATTTTGTGGCAATTTTTGTTCTCTGCTCAAAATGTGCTGAAAACACATAAAAAACAATAAAGTTTAAAAAAAACTTAGCATAGAAAAAATGGTACTAAAAATATCTCGAACTGCTATTTTGTTATCATTGTATTCTGGTATGCAGTATTTTGTTGTATCACAATTAGTTTCTTTTTTTCTACATTATGAAGTCCAGTTGTTAATTAAGTAAAGAATTTACCTGTAAAAGGCTATTAGTGATATCTTTTATTGATGTTAAGTCTGTGCCGATGTTATACGTGTTGTATTGCAGGCACGTTGCTGAACCTTCGATTTGTGGCACCAGCAAATCAAAGACGTTTCCACAACCCTCTATACCTGGCAATAGGAATATTTCGCTTTCCGTCGTGCTTTCTTTCGTCGGAAGCTTTATACAAACATCGGGTATCAATTGATCTTCGCCTGATATGCGAATGAGCAATTTCATTCCTGTTATCTCGGTGAGTTCGTCGTTCTTCACATCTTTTTCGAACATTTTGCCGAGCTTAGCGAAATTGAGATTGCGAATATCCTGCGCGGTAAGGAAAATCTCATACTCCCTTTCCAAGGTTTGTTTAATTTCCACGGCCATCATCGAGTCCATTCCAAGCTCGGACAAAGGCATGTGATGAGCCACGGTACTCATGTCCTTCAGATCTATATTTAATTAATTTTTTGTATTTAGTTTTAATTATTTAGTTTATATTAAATACTTTAATCACATTTAATTAGACACATTAATCTTTTTTATCAAATGAATTCAAATTTAAATAAATTGATTAATTAAATTGTCTAATTTTTTTAATGTTATTAACTTACTCATAATATTGGCCACAGTTTCTACAATACTGGATGCGCCATAAGTGATCAACCGCTTCTCGGCTACAACCATGCTCGCCACTATAGGCTGTTTTTGTAACAAAAAGTCCTCGAGTTTCGAGATGCAGGAAGTTATCTTTTGCTGCAAAGTGCCGCCGATAACCATTTCTTTGTCGTTGTCTTGCATATCAGCCACGAGGCCGACATCGCCGACCGCACCCCATTGAATCGCTAGTCCGTGCAGACCCTCTTGCACTCTTTTCTCGCAAATTCTTTCCATGATGGAATTTGCCATGCCGTAATTGGTCTGTCCGGCATTTCCTCTGCCGCAAGATACCGAAGAGAACACAACAAAGTGACGAAGCTGAGGACATATTTTTCTTGTCAAATGATCCAAGTTTTTTGTGGCCCAAGTTTTCGCTTTGAAGGGCTTCTGAAACGTCTCTACAGTTTGATTCGGACAAATTTTATCATTTAATACCACAGCCAGGTTGAATATAGCGTCCACCGGCGTCAATTTTTCCGCCGATTTCAGCATATATTCGCAATCTTTGACGTCCGATACGTCGACGTCCGATATGATTAACACTTTCACTCCATAAGATTTCCATAGATCGATTTTCATCTGCTGATATCCGTTTTTTACTCCGGCACGCGAGATGAACACCAGATTCTGAGCGCCACGAACCACCAACCAGTCGGCTAATTCTAAGCCAAAGCCACCCAAGCCGCCTAAGATGATGTACGATCTGTTCGATTGACAGTAATAACGTGGAAGTGCAAGAATGGGTGCGCTCATAGATTCATTTTTTTGTGCATTTTTATGATTATCTAAAAATACGTTAACTCATTTAACTCAGTTTTTATTTGATGTATTATGTTTTATCCTTAACTGATCTCGCGTATTAAGCCACAATTAATTCCAGCTAAATTGACCTACCTTTCCTATATGCTTTCCAGCTGCCATGTATCTGAATGCAGCTTCCACTTCATCCTTTTCGAAAATCTTTCTGGCAATCGGTTGAATAGTTTTATTCGCAAGATTTATGGCTACTACCATGTTTAAACGTTCTTTTAGTTCTTTCGGAGCTGTGAATACATTATCCAACATAACGCTGTAAAATGAAATTCCTTTTGAAAGGAACGATGAATTTAACAAGTTATTGGCCATAAAATCAAATTTGCCGATTTCCAGAAAACGCCCGCCCTTCGCGAGGCAACGGATGGACGTCTGGAGTTTTTCTTCGGCGAGCGAGTTCAATACAATGTCCACGCCACGGCCGTTGGGCTGACTAAGTATCATTTGCTCAAAACTGTTGTCGCGCGAATTTCCAATGTGATTCTCTGGGATGAACGGGAACGTGTCTCTGATAAACTTTCGCTTTTCCGGAGTGCCAACGGTGGTGAATATCTCGCAACCTTTGTGATGCGCAAGATGAATTGCAGCTTGTCCCACGGCACCGGTACCGGAGTGGATGAGTACCGTGTCGCTCTTTTTCATATTCGCTTTGACGATTAATCCGTAACAGCACGTGCTGTAAGCGCATGGAACCGTTGCAGCGTCCTCCATGCTCCACTCATCGGGAACGTTCCAGCACATGTCTTTGTAGGATATGCACATATTTGATATGGATCTGTGAATTAAAGAATTAAAATTTTTTATATCTAAAGAAAAAAACAGGATTATCTAGGATAGATAACTTGTAGATTTTACAGTAAATATAATAAATACAGTAATACTGTTTATAAAACATTTATGCATTCCAATAAAATAATTTTACGTTTTTCTTGGCTTTACAAAATATTGCAAGTTGCATTACAAAGTTTGCAACATTTGAGATAGAAATTTTTTTAAATAAATAATTTTTTAATTATTTTTTATCTTCTTATTGCACATGCATATACAATATATAAACACAAAATATATCAATTTATTCAATAGAAAAGCTTGCTTTAAAGTGCGTCAACTTTTTTTATAAACAGTATACTTTTAAATGATTGCATGACAGTAATGTACCTGTTTTCCCAAATTCCCATCACTCTTTGTCCAGTATTATCGACGCCGACATATTCCATACCCATCATACAATCCTCGAGTCGTCCGCGCGTTAAGTAGAAAACATCTCCCGCCAGTTTGCCGGACGCTATCATTACATCTTTGAAATTGATAGACGAGTAAGCTATGTGAACGAGATTATTCTCCTTATAATCCGGGGTAATCGGGCCTTCAATCCAGCGAAATGAACTCAAATCACCGCTCACCTAATTGAGAAATATTTTTTATTATGACAGAACTGTAAGGAAAAATTTTTTTTTATTTATTTATGAAACATTTATACCAGTTGATTGGCAAATGCGTGGTATACGAGCTTCGGTGTCAGCGGCGCTAACGGAAGATGTCTGTATGAACCCCATTTTTCCCCGTTTTACCCGGACGCAAGACATTTATGATAAGATCGATCCGGAGTTGCTCCGCGTATAATGGCTCGTGCAAAGAAAACTCCGGTGCAGTTTCGTCTTGAATAAACACTCCTCTGATCGATTCGCCGCCTGGTTCTCTTCTCAAGCAATTGACGAGGCCCAACAAGCCGCATTCCGAATCTTTCTCGCTGACTAAAATTATTTTTGCAGCGTTTCTTGACTCGTTCTGCGCGTTCAAGATCGATTTTAGCTGCTCTAATCAAGAGAACTCGTAATTGTTCACGTGAATAACTTTAGTTTTCTTCGTCGACTGTTCTGTCTTCTTTAACAGTATAAAGTGCTCTTTCTGCGAGCGTTTCTCAAGTACTACTGCTAAATCGTACTTTTCGGCAGTCGCAATGTCATCTTTCGTGAAGGACTGTTCTCGTGTCAATAAGAATCCATTGTTTTGTAACGCCGGCAAAATTTCTTTTAAGGTTTTGCTCTTATTTTTCGTGAACAAATCGTATCCTATGATTAATATCGTCTTATCGTCATTCGACAACTTCTTCGATTGCGAGACTGTGATTTTCGAAGGAAGAGTAACGCAATCGAAGCGATCGGTTCTGGTTACCAGAGTAATGTTTGGTTGAAGCAACGGTAGATCACCCAAGATATCAATAAACAGTGGCGATGCTATTTCATTTGTTTCTACTTTGTCATCATCTTCGATCAATTCGATAATATTTACTTTTATCACTTGATGATACTCCAGAGCGAGATGCGTCGACAGCATCACGGCTTCTTGTAGAGAAACCTCGGCTCCGTCGCGATGAGCTATGAATCTGTATTCTTCGAGAACGGGCTCCCCCGCTGTTTTTCGACGAAATATGGAAGTAGCCTTGATTCCGCGAATTTCTACACCGCCGGATACTACCGCGTCGAAGGTTTTGTACACACGCACAGGAAGCTCTAAAAAGATATTTATAAATATTGTATTTTTTTATACTTAAACTTCTTTTACGTTAAACAAATTTCTTTATTTGAAAATTAGTTACAATATTTAAAGATACATTAAAAAATTAATATTAAAAAGCTGATAGAAAGAAAATAAGTCGACAAACTTACGATAATCGTTAGCTGCTGCGTTCCGTACTTGCTGTATGTGAAATTTCGTATCGATCACCAACTTTTGTATTCCCGTGGGAACGTGAAGACTCCTCGTGTCTATCCCGAGGATTTTCATTTGCAGCATATTATCCATAAATGTTACCCAATTGTACATCCAAGCTATGTGCCCTTGTTTTCCCGTAGTCGACGAACTCTTCAAACCTCGAAACATGCCGGCGTATTGATATCCTCGTAATCTGAGTTCTTTGTAGATATCTTTTGTCTTCATTACTTCCTCCTCATTGTCGTTCTCTTGATTTAACAGATGACTCGGTAACTTTTCTTCGGCAATATTTGTCGGTTCACGCACAGTGCCAGTGACGATGGCATTATCTCCTTCGATGATTTCAAACTTTCCAGTTGCTGCAATAAATAATCTTGAATATTTCTTGTTGCGACATTAAATATTAGTTGCGATAAAAACACGCGTGGGCCGACGAAAAAGGTTTCGCCGACTTCAGTCGGCATGCGACAAAGGCTTCGCCGACCTAAGACAACAAACAACCAACATGTCCGGCGTTAGCCGATAACCGCGTCACATAAGATTATGACCATTTAGATTGATTACTTAAAATGTATTTCTTTTGATTGGTTCCCTTCTACCACCGCAAGATGTTATATAAGCAGCAAGATTAATTCACGAAGTTTAGATCTATATAATATCGCGACTTTATAACAAGCCGAGATACATACGAGGCCGAATCCTCTGAAACCTACAGTATTATTTGTACGAAATATAACATAATCACAAATAAACATAGATACGAAACTAATACATTGAGTGAACTTCTTTGTATAAAAATCACGATACGACATTTCTTTTTATTACATAAATTGAGTATTGTCATTCTGAATGCATCAAATAAAGTAGCTTATTGAAAAATTTTATTTTAAAATAAGATCTACCTTTCTGCACAATTATTCTTAGATACACGGGTCCTTGTTTTGGAACGTGCGTTGCCCGAATGAACTTGACATTCTCAAATACGATCGGCATATCGGTATACGATAGACTTTTCAGCAAACCCATTGTTTGCCAAACTAGCATGAGATATCCAGTAGCCGGCAATAACTGTCTTCCGTCAATCACATGACCGCTCATATATTCGTATTCTTCGTCATTTCGCGCAATTTCAACCATTCTTTCTCCGACAGAGAGTTTCGTCAGCATTTTATAACATGTTAAGTACCAATCTTTAGAATGGTCCCATCTGGTAATAAAAAATAATAATTTCTTACCCAAAAAATAATTTTGTATTTTATCATGTTTAACAAATGAATAATGTGTTCGACATACTTGATTGACGGCGAGATCATCGGCGTGGAACGACTAACAGGAAATTTTACGGTCGGATATAGATTTGCTAATTGCGGTTGCAAGCCATTGTTGTACATTTTTCCCAGACCTTCCAAAAATACTTTGACGTTATCTTCGTGATTACGCTGAAGTAACGTGATGCTAGTTGTATGGAACAGTTCTTTCGTAACACTCTGAAGAATAGCATACGGCGCGATTTCAAGAGTCACTGCGTTTCTGGGAATTAATTGCGCGGTTTTATCGAAAAATACAGGACTCAATAGATTATTCGTGAAATATTCAGCGCAGGATAATTTTTCGCTGCAAAATAAACTTTGCCATATCTGATTGGGAGTCATTGTTTGCGGCATTATTCGATTTAGGTAAGCTAGAATCGTGGCTCTCGCGGGGAGGAGATAACGAGTATGTAGAGGAATATCGCAGCAGTTGACTACCTCAGTAAATACATTATTGGCCTGCAAATTATATAAAAAATATAACTTGTTTAAGTTAATTATACGTATATTTAAAAAATATCTAAATGAAATATAAAAATACCTCTAATTGTTTTGTAAACGCTTTTACTGATTTTTTTAGACCGCTTATGGAGCAAGTATTTGGACTGTTGCTGTAGATTACTTCGATATCCGGTGGGCATATGTTCTTCACATTCTCATAACTGAGACCGATATTCGCCATCGTGCAGTTAATTTTTTTTGTTTCCTTCAATCCCAATCCTATGTAATACGAAGATAAAATCACTTGTTCAAGGGTGAAATTACCGGTCGCATACGCGCAGCAGAGTTCACCAATTGAGTGACCAACGACATAATCTGGTACGATATTTACGGATCTTAAGAGATCGATTAATCCCACCTAAAAAAAATAAAATATTTTTTTTTATAATTATCAAGAAGCATTTAGAGAAATTACGCGCATATAATTCGTAGAAACCATTTATCACCTGCATTACGGTGATGGCCACAAGTGAATTCAATATATCGTGAAAAATATCTTCATGTTTGCTCGTTAATATGTCAATGATACATATTCCATGCATTTTTAAAATGATATCGCATTTTTCTATGGTTTTGGATAATATTGGGAATATTAGCGCTTGACCTGTTAACATGTAAATTCGATTTTAATTGCAAGCAATAACTTTTTTAACATATGCAAAAAAGGATGCGTACTTATGCCAATCCATTGCGATCCAATTCCGGAGAACACAAAACAAATCGGTCTTCTCTCACCTGAGTAATATTGTATTTCTTTTGCCGCTTTGATCGGCGTTTTAGATTCGACAATCACGTATCCTCTGTAAGGATGATTTTTTATCTCGTCAGCGTATAGATCATGCAATAGCCGTACATATTCGACGTCTATCGGCCGGTTCTCGACCTAACATATAAATTTTTGCGGTGTAAGTGTGCTCTTATTGACTGTGTAATCACAAAATTTTTATATACCTCATTTAGAAATGATTCAACTGCTTGTTTGGTACGTCCAGACAGGACAACGATTCTGGGCAGATTATCATTCGGCGCTCCTTTATTGATCTTTTCTTTTGTGTTATTTCGCAACAAGATGTGACAATTGGCTCCACCAAAACCAAACGAATTGATGCCCATAAATCCAGAAGTCCACGGTGTTGTGTTAGTCACCACGCGTATACTTCCCTCTTCAAAAGCCTTAACTCCTTTCCGTATTTGTGTGAAGTTTATATTTGGCGGTATTAAGCCAGTTTCCATTGCAATTATCACCTTACGAAAAGTTAATTAAATGCTAACTTGGGCTTATTATTTTTTTATTAAGTTATTTATTAACTGATGAATGTTTTTTATTTTTTTATCATGATACTATTAATGATTTAGCAGCGAAAGAAATGTAATACAAATTTTTGTTTGTAAAGTATAAAAATTTCGCAAATCTACGATCATAAAAATTGACGGTTACTATTATAATGCATATAATAATTATTATTACCTTTGCAATTTGACACATGCCACTAGCAGCTTCAGAATGGCCCAGGTTTGATTTGATAGAACCGATTAATAGAGGAGTTTGCCTGTTCTTGCAGAAAACTTGCTCGAGTGCATTAATTTCTTCTGGATCGCCAACATAGGTGCCGGTGCCGTGAGCCTCCATATAGCCTAAGCAAGTCGGCGAAATACCGCATTCATTGTAAAACTCTTCAAGTAAAGTTTGTTGCATTTTGCTCGATGGGAAGGTAATGCCTTGTTCTTTGTATCCGTCGCAATTAGTTTTTCCGTAAACGACGGTTGCATAAATTCTCTTAGCCACATTTGCTTTTTGTAAAAATGCGACTCCGATTGTCTCGCTACGCATGTAACCGTTTGCATCGTCGGTAAAAGGTTTGCATAATCCGTCAGGTGCTAAAATTCCTGAAATTGTTAAATTATGTTATAAAATCTAATTTAGATATATTTTTATATATATTCTAAATTATTTAGATTATAATAATTTTTATATTTTTCAATTATATCATATATTTTAAATTAACATTTCAATAAGTATAATACCGATTCTCGCAAACTGCAAAGCTACATAAGGATGCAGACAGAGATTTAGACCGCCGACAATAGCGGCGTCACACTGCCCTGACCGGATACTTCTATAGGCGCACTCGAAAGCGAAGAGACTTGAGCTGCATGCGGAATCAAGTGTCCAAGATGGTCCTGTTATATTCAACCAGTGAGACATCCGATTTGCGTATAGAGGCTTGTAACATCCAAAAGCTCCAGCACCAGCTATCTAATGTGTATACATAAAACATTGTTTAGAAAATTTAAATGTTCATTGTATGAGCAATGTACGGACTGATTTACAAACAAGTACATTTTTTACAATATGATATAAAAATGTTATTTATCAAAATTTTTATGCTATATGTTTGTACAATATTCTTGCTTGATCGATAAGTAATTTTTTGTACCTGTGGTTTTTCAAAAAACCAAATCTTCTCCGCCTCCGACAAGCACATTCCGATAAAAATTCCAGTGTTCGTTCCAGATAAATTTTTCGGATTTATTCCTGCGTCAACGATAGCTTCATACGTATGCTCCATGAGCATCCTACTCAGAGGATCCATGAAATGGACTTCGTTAAAGGGAATTTCAAAATAATCTGCATCGAATTTCTCGCAATTGTCAATCATTCCCATACGTTGAGGTAGATCTGGGTGACCTGTATATTAAACCGTATATAATATGTAAATAGTTATTTTCGTTTCAACTATTATATATAGAAGTTTTTATAAAAAAGAAATGATGACAATTAATAAAAAATTTAAAAAGAACAGTAATTTTATACTTATGTTTCTATGGAATATTTTTTATATAATTTTTTATTCGTATAGAACAAAGAAGATATTACCATGATTCCATCGTCGTTCCTCATCTGATCCAAGATCCACTTTGTTAAATAGATTTTCTTGGAGCTGTCTAATATTGTCAGATTTAGGAAATCTACCGGCGATGCCAGAAATAACGATGTCATCTTCAGATTCGACATCAATGACCGTGGCTTTTTTATTAGAGTCCATGTCAACTCCAACAACAGTAAATTTTACTTTACTGGTTAACAGAGTCCCAATATCAGCAAATTTGCAGATATTTTAAATGATCTTAATTTCACGTTTTTACAATTTCACACTCTTTTTTTCTTAATTTTTAATGATAATATTTAATTGTGATTCTGAAATCCAACTGACGCGATTGCCTGTGCGACTGACGTGTCACTAGTAAGTAGGTTCTTTTTAAACCTGGTTTTATATAAAAGACATATGTTAATTATTGCATCATTAATTATGCAAGTACATTATAAATTTACTATTTATAAAAACCATTGTTTGATAAGAATTAATGTTTCGTAATTGTGAAATAACAATGGCACGTATTTTAAATACAAAAATTTGCAATTATTTGCCTGTAAAAGTAAGGACTCTTATTTATTTTACTATCTGCTGCATTGAGAGACGCGAAAATATGATATGGAAATAAAAATTTTGGGACCAATTGTATATATCTAGTAGAAAATTAATATAATTTTTAATTATATGAGCTAGTTGCATAATAAATCACATAATTCTAAATAAAGAACTACACTGGTTGTATAATAAGTAAATCTTTTTACCATAAGGAACAATACACTTCATTAAATAAACATTTAAATAATATAAATGCAGTTCAATGCTTTTAATCTTTTGAATACAATAACTGCATATGTATTCCACGAAGACAATCGATGTGGTCGATGGATATATATACAGGGTGATTGAGAACAATTTACTGTCTTTGCAATGCTATATTCTTGAGCGAATTCTGAGACGATTTTTCCTTTTACAAAATTTTGTCCGAAGCTTAGTTTTCGAGTTATAATTGAAAATAGTTTGCTACTTACGAGTCCGATACAACGAGCAGGCAGGGATGACGCAATGCGTCATGAGACGATAGTAAACACTTCATAGGGCGGTATTCATAGTCCGTTCTTATATTCAAAATTGTCTTAAGCACGGACTTATATTCGCTCTCTTCGTCACACATAGATTGTATCTGACGAAGAGAGCGAATATAAGTTCGTGCTTAAGACGATCTTAAATATAAGAACGGACTATGAATACCGGCCATAGTCTCATTATATGTTGCGCGTCCCTATTTGCCCGTTGTACCGGATTCGTACGCTGCTACCTATTTTCAATAATAACTGGAAAACTAAGCTTCGGACAAAATTTTGTAAAAGGAAAAATCGTCTTAGAATTTACTCAAGAATTTGACATTTCAAGAACAGGAGATTGTTCTGAATCACCCTGTATATAAGCAAAATAAAATTTAATAATAAAGTGCAGTCAACAGTCAACAGTATTGCATTAACCTTTGGCTAAGGCTAAGTAGGACGCAGAGCAGTATCGCTGCACACAACTTTGTCGTGAAACACGATTTAACAATATTAGTAGAGCGATCCGTTTCATTATTGCATTTTTTACGTATTTTTTATCGTATTCATGTTAGTACAAAATAGTATTTGATAATGCTGTATCAAGGAGAAAAAATTATTTTCTCCAAAAATATTTTATGTTAATGTTTTATCATGAATTGGTTTCTTAACTGTAGTGCATTCCTCACAATCGTGCGTAATATTGCTATCAAACATTTCTCTAAAATAAAAAATAAAAATAAGTGAAGACATTTTTGCTTTGTAACAAAAAGATATTCAATGGTTTATCAATGTGAGGTAAAAAAGATAATCATTATAATAATATTTTATTCCAAAAAATTGCTTAAAAGAAGGTCGAAAAGTTAAGAATCATATTATTGATTTGCAATCGTATTAAATTCTATCATCAAAAGTTAAAATATACAATATATAAAAATATGCGGCTGTAAAATTCGTGAATTTTTTATTAATGTTTTATTAATAGTAATATTATTTATAGTGTAACTTTTATTGGATGTTTCATAATCAGTTACATAATATTAAAACTAACTAGCATTATAATACAATTTTTTTTTATATTGAATTTATACATTATTTTCTAAAATTATTTTAAAAGTAGATAATATTTTCTATCCATATTGTACTAATAAATTGTATGGCATTGTAGTAAAATTATTGTTATATTAAAATTATCTTATTCAGACTTTCATGAAATTACTATAGTTGCAAAGTGCTGCAATCTGCGATTGAAGCATCGAAGCTACATAAGCAACATCCTATATTTCTTGAGATAAATTACATTAATCAGGTTTAGTCATAAAAATTGACAAGATTATTTTCCGACAAATTTACTTGATTTAAAGTCACACATTGTTACGTTTATAAAATGACCATTCTTATACTTTCACTTTTTAAAATACATTTTCTATGATGTCTATGTAATTTCTTATTTTAAAAATTTTTTAGTTCAAAATTTCGCATTGTAACTTATCGATAATTATTATTTTATTGTAGGCGTAAACTTCGAAATTTACGACAAGACTTTCTTTTATTAACAGTTACTAAGATAAGAGAAAGTGAAAATCAGGAACTATCAAACTCATCTAACAGGAATAATGCAAATTAAGTCGTACGACCTCGTGCGATCCGCGAAATGTCAGGGCTGCGAGTGAGTCTTGTTCCTTGTCTCGCAATTTTTCTTAAGTTAACAGTCGATTGCAAATCTATGGTATTTTACATTAGATTGCGCACGTGCGTACATTTGCTGCCAGCGCAGAAGCTAAACGTCCATAAATTTACATTTGCTTATGTCATTGCTAGTATTGTTATTCTATTTCTTAAATATTACTACTTTAATAACACTCTATTGAAAAATATTGTTTCGGAATAACGTAGATGCAAATATTTTCTCTATTTTTTACAGATATCTTGCACGTTTTTCTCTTCCTTTTTCTTTGTTTTACATTTTTACAGCATCTCGCGCGAATACTATCCGGTCTTACAATTTTACATTACGTCACCATAACTTTCTACATCCTCTTCATGGTGTTATGATAAAAAACTTCGACATTTAATCACACCGAAGGAATTCACAAGGCTCGAGCTTGGCTAACACTAACGTTATTCGCGTTGTAAAATCGAAAATTGAGTTTCGCTCTGCACGCAAATCACGGTGAAATGACTTCGACATCGGTACGAGTAATTGTATTCTTTGACAACGAGCTATTATTTCCGCCGTTCCCACAAGTAGTTTCCTCTTTCTCGAAAAAAGATATACTGCAATGAAAATCTATCTCGTGTCGTGTCTATGATTTTAAATAAAAATTATTCCAATTTGTCACTGCATGATAGGCAGCAAGTAAATAACTACTTATCATTTAAACACAAATATTTGCAGCAAAATTTTTAATGTGCAATTTTAATTAATTTCTATTTTTGAAACTTTTTAATTTCAATAAAGGCATTGTATCTTGGGATTTGCCAGCAGCTGCTTCGTACGAATTACATTATCGATTGCGTGCTCTTTCTCAACCTTTGACGTCGACGCACCTCTCTTCCGGTTCTCCGCATTTCTGCTCGCGACATAGTTCAGCGATGAGGTTAAATCAAGATAATTTATATTAAATTGTAAATTTATTTCCCTGAGTTTTAAAGCGCATTGTCCGGCAATCGTTGCAAGCCGTTATTTTGATTAGATTGAACTTACCTCTGTGACGCGCACGCCGCTGTAAAATGGCAAGCTTCCTGTTTCAAGAGAATAAACTCGTTTTCTTTCTTATGTTGACAAATTGTCAAATAATTTATTTACCGTTTATTATCGTTGTTGCTCTTTTTCACTTAGACTCTTCAATTGTAACCGCTTTGAAATCGGATAAACGCTAGTATTTTTAAATCTTTTGATGACAGGATTAGGAAAACATATATTCTTTGCAAATACCAAAGATTGTAAAAGCATCTAGAGAGCTTTCTATAAATAGATCATTACGAGAGAAGATTGGTATATAGAGTTTGCGGCATTTATGAATTATGTATGATTCATCGAAAAGGGAATGCCATGCGTGATGAAACGGTGAAGCAATATTTGCATGGACAACATAAAGTCGCAAATAATTGTTAAATAAGTTTTAGACATGTAACTTATTAAATAGATCGATTAAAATTGTCAATTAAAAATCTGCATTTAAAGCGACGCAATAAATATCGTTTAATTCAATTTTCTCATCGGTTTCCGGCATGTTATCATTATTATCTCCAAAATGAGGCAACTGATCCACTTCAAGTGATCCATCAGTAATCGTTATACTGTGGAGACCTGCAGGTACCTGGCATCAGACGAAACAAGTTTGCGGTGCCCATACGAAGGCGCGGGTGTGGAGGAGGGAAGAAAACTCTGTTGGAAGTCTCTGTGGACGCGCGGGAAGTTTTTGGTGGTGCAGCGGCGAGAAAGAAGGACAGAGGGAGACCGATAAAATTTTACACCTCACAAAACGAGAAAATCAAGATGAACACCCTCGTATCCCTTTTCTCGGGCTGCTGTACCATGCGATCAGTGCAGCGAAGGTTCAAAGAGATGCAGGTAGAATGGAACACGAGCAGCGGGGAAGGTAGACGCAGACAGGTAGATAACCCGAGAGAGACGTCGTCGGAAAGAGGGAAAGGAGCAAGGAGGATCGTGAAGGGGGTGGGCAGGGGAAGACCCGTTCCTCTCTCTTTCTTCTTCGAAGAGAGGCGAGAGGGACCCGAGACACGAATTCAGGACGGAATCTGTCCGGCAGCGCCGGTTAGAAGTCGCTGGCCTCTCTCTTTCTCTTCCCGAGCTCGGAACGTGTTACCGTCGCGACCGATCTCGAGTCGATCTTCGAGAAGATCGTGGATTCGAGAAGGTGTGGCGGTGAGATAGAGAGCGGAGGCAGGAGAAGCGGGAGAAAGGGCAGAAGATCGGGGAACGTCAGGGGCCTTCGGAACAAGCGTGAGAGGTCGCCATAGGGCCGGACGTAAGGCCTCCGCGATCAAATCTCCGAGCATTACTCCTTCCTTCTCCCCCCTTCACCCTCCCTCGCTCTTTTTCTCTTACAATTTTATTTTTCTTTCCTTTTTTACGCTTGCATGCTCTTGCGCGCGGTATCCTCTATTATCTCGCGGTATTCGGCGTACATATCGATATATGCTGAGGTGACTTTCGGTGCGTCCTCGACGCGCAACAAATCGACGGACTGAGCCGAGGGACTTCGAAGAAGGCCGATTTCGCCTCGCGCGAGTCGTGGGGCCCGCTTGCTCGGTCCCCCGTTCCGTTCCGTTCCGTTCCCGCCGTTCAGATCGGCGAGCGTCGCTCGACAGTACGGAGCGGCCTTACGGCCCGTGCGTGGAAAGGCGATTAAGGTTCCCCCGCAGCTGTCAGACGAGGCCGCGAGTTACAGGTGTGCATATCGCGTTCGTGCGCGAGCACGGTCGTGCGGATGTGACGAGTGCGGGACGGGGTTGTGTTACGTGCGGCGAGCCGAAAAATCGCGCGTACATTTTGCCATTTCTTCAGGATAGCTGTAAAACGTGAGGCGAAGACCTCCGACATATACAGGCAAGTGGCGATGTATAGTAGTGTAGCATAGGGCCCCAGCAGTCCCCCGCTGCAGAGACTAGGGCTTTCGGTAGGGATACCAACTTCGGAGACCGATCCTGATGATGGTATCCTTAAATATTCATATCTCGATGCTCTGAAAAATACATGGTCCGCTTTTTTCTTCCTCGCAACTTGAAACGAGATTTCTTAAACGATAAAAACGAGATTTAAGGTTGCATACGAATAAGATTGCAATGTGGAGATTGATCGATCGTATTTTATTAATAAAGATATTTATAAAATTATTAATCCTTACATAGCTCAGAGATTGCGGTTTCTGAGATAACACAGCCGTTCGTGATACAACAAAGACACAATCGCGCTATTTAAAATTCGGCACGCACGTTTCAACGCCAAATGGTAAGGAGACGTGTCAAGTACGTCCAAGTAGTCACTGTCGAATATCGATTTGCAGACAAAAGAGATGCTTGTTCCTGCGAATACTGTTTGGTGCTGATAATAAACAAATTATTCATATATAATTAATTATACAGCAAATTAACTTTTAATAAATAATTCAAACAAATCTCAGCAACGAGACAAACGAGAGATGGCCTGCACACACTTTCCTGCTAACGGCAGAATGATAAAATCATTGAGAAGCGTAATAACGGATTATCTAAAATTAATACTCATCGAGATTGCTTACGTCGAAAACCACGTAAAAGCTTCCCGATCATTTATCTCGTGGATTAGCATCTATCGGTACACTTTCATCTTGTAAAATGTTTTCGTTATAAAGCATCGTCGTCGTTAGGCATCAGTGGGAAACGATTCGCCGCTGGATGGATAACGTGGAAACGGGTTTAAGCGTGAAAGTAATTGAGGAAGTGGATGAACCGACAGGCTTGCTCGTGCTCCTCGCGCGGCAGACACGGTAAAAGCCCCGGCCTCGTGGAAAATCAACGTTTTTCTCCGATCGGATGAGAGAGGCGGCGTGTATAATTAAATAAAAATTATGCAGGAAATAGTATCCGTTTACGTTCCGCGCGTCGTAACATTATCCGCAATCTCTGTAACTCTGACAAACACTTCCGCGCGTGAACATGACATTTTGCGCGTCAACGTTTGCACTATCGTACAATCTTTGCTATATTTTGGACTCAGTATCTATTATGCAGAGAAGTCCGGTACTACGGTGTTTTCTAGTCGCTTCAATGGCGATTGATTTATTCAAAAAAATTTTTTTCACTTGCAACGATAAATAATCACGACTATTAAAAATGAAGGAGCTCTTTCGATATTCTACGTTATCACTTTGTTTTATCAATCGCATATATCTTTCGAGCGATAAATCATCACATTGCAATGAACTATTTGTTTTAAAAAAGCTACGCAGATAACATTTCTACATCACATTGAAAGTTAGAATAATAGAAATCTCATTCATCCTTTAAATATAAGAGGTTTTTAAGTCAAGCAATTCTGCAGTAATTACTCATTTAACGAGTCGATTAAAAGTCAAACATGTTTGTAATAACGGATCGTCCGCTACCCAGCGCAATTCACCGTTTCGACTCGTTTCCTCGATAACGCGTTATTATCCGAAGGACGGAATGATGATACTCATTTGTTTCCGCGAGCAGCGAGTGATGGCCCTGCGCCTGAGAGGTAGCAAGGATGTCAAGAAGAGCTTCTATTACGTCTGGTATCTTGGCGCGAGGGAGGCCAAAGGGGTGGACGCGATGCCCGGTGCCATAGCTTACCTGCTGGAACGAGAACGACTTCAAGAACCTTTCAAGGTCACACTGCAGGTGAGCGGTACCATCTCGAGATCCGGTTTTGGTAGTGCGCGCCAAAAATACCGCGGAAACGAATAGGCCGGCGACGAGCCGGCCGCAACCATTGAACCGGAGCTCGCATCGATATAATATCTTGTACTTCCTGTTCTTTTCTTCCTCTCAACCGTGTCTATCTATGCGCGTGACAGTGAAAGCACTCGCCCGAGAATATAAAAATAGCGAAATTACGATCTTATCTCGGCCGCAGGGTTCGCCCGATTCGTTCCGCTATCAGTTCGACGCGACGTCCTCCGTATTTACTACTCAATTGATTGCGAACGAATTCTGCCGCGACTTGACGATGCTTTGGTGCATTTTAGGAACGTGGGAATTTTCGGTAACCGCGTGGCCGGAGATAGATGCATTAACCTCGATGCTACGCGCGCTCGCAACACATTTCAGCGAAGGAAGAAAACATTCTCACGCGACGCGAGTCATTCGCTTTAATAATTCCCATTTAAAATTTTCTGTTTATCCGCGAATAATAACAGAAACTATCAAAGATAAAAGAACATTTATATTTCTCATGAAACACTTAATAATTTAATTTTCCACATATTTAATTTTTTTTCCGACGAGTATAATACAATCTGCGAGACTTTTTCTATAAAGAATTATTTTAATCGTGTATCTGTAGCATTGCGCGCTTGCGCTGCGTAAATAAATGCAATAATAAATTCACTGACCCGAATTTTATAGAAACGAATGCTACACGTTTCTTCGATAGGAAAAGAGAAATTAAACGCCTGACTCCAAAACTGTTTCGCGACCGTTAAAACGGGCACGTGGCGTGCGCTTTCCGTCGCATATCAAGTGGCATCTGAAAAAGGATACGCTCGCTCGTTTAGAAATCGCATTTGCTACCGGCACATGATGCAATAAATCTCGCTAAACGCAGCTCGTATCTAAACTGCGCGTAAGAAGTGATTTAATGTACGCAGTAACGGTGTCAAATGAAGCAAACGAGTTCTTTGTAATTATTAGCAAATATTTTTAAACTTACATCGCATTAGAATTCGCCAGATGTCTGTGCTGTTAAAAGGAGATTACTGCGCGCAAGATGAATGGTGTGCGATAGCATCGCGAACAGTTGAATGAGCGCCTACATTTTATTTCTAACCGTTATTCACACGTTGTCGCGAAATTATGTTGGAAATTGTTTGTCATATATTTTAATTAAAAAATGGAACAAGCGGAGTGAATAATGATTTGTTAATAGTAGCTCATTCGGTTTGTTCAATGCACTCGCTATTCGGACGGACTACGCCGCAGAACGTATACCGCGTCGAAAAAGACGCGTTACGAAACGCGGCCCATCTAATTATTGTGTAAGTATAATTGCCGGGCAATGCGGGAAAGTCTACGGGGTGTCCGTGGGTGGCAGATAACCGGTCTTGCGGGCATTTCAGCAATTCGAATCGTCGCGATGATCGACAGCGCGGTAATTAAGTGCTTTCGCGAAGTGGAACATATTGTACGCCGAGGGAATTACGCGGCACACGCCTTCTCGCATATCTGCTCTCACGTGTTTCGCTTTAAGTACAAGGACGAGTATTTGCGCGGGATGCGAGATAAAGAACAAGGCAATCAACAGTGTTAAAACTTTACGACGCGAGAAACTTTGATTGCCTTATTGTGAATTGATTGTTAACTTTCCGATATGTATGCAACATCGGCGATATTGAAAATATTGAGGATTACTTTTATATTAATAATTCAAGAGAAACAGCGACACACCCGCGTCGTATGTAATTTTTTTTTATTAATGAAAATCCGCTTTTAAATTATGCCATACATTCAAGTGGTGCAACGATCGCGTGGAATGTGTGGCGGTGCGCTCTCGCGATTCATGAGGCGCAAACAAAGACACGGTTTGCGTAAGGGCGCGCAACCAGCGACGTGAACGGCGTACTTTTATATTTAATAGGTGAGCAACAAAGGTCTGAAGATTATACAGACGGTTCACCCGGGAGGCTCGACTAGGTCGGCGGTGAAACACTTGGTGCCAGGTCATGCGGTGCTGGCGGCCGTGCAGCGGGAGGACGTCGTAGCCGCGACTCTGCTCCTGCCGAATCCAGCCACGAACAATCCTGTACACGTGCACGCATACAGGTTATTATTTTATTTTTAAACAATCGATAATGGTAACGATAAATTAATTGTGCAAATTATCTCCGGCTAATCGATTCTCGAGGATTTTTCGTAGCTTTGCTATTTAATTTAAATTATTAATTTCCTCTTGGAAATCAGATAATCCTCGGGTGCTAATAGCTTTGTTCCTTCCATAGTCGTTCATATATAACTGAACTGCTGACTCATTAATCAAAAAATAATGCGGACCATTATTAAGCGCAATATGGGAACGTAAGATGTAGCCACGCTGTTTATACGTCGAGTCCGGAACGAGGAATTCGCGGTTAAATAGAGGTTATTCGGTTCATCGCCACGATCTCACCCGTAACGAGCCACGTTTCGGTCCTTAATTAACGATTTTCATAATTCTAATGATTGCTAATGATTTTCATAATCTCGCGATATTCGCACGTCGGTCGATCACGTTGCGCCGTCACAGCGGGCAAATCAAAGTATTCGGAGCAACCTTGTCATTAAATTGCAAATTATCGAGGCTATTGGCTCAGCAATTTGCTTTACAATGGCAAACGATAATTAGCACGCGTTCGAAATGATTGTAGCTTAGAAATCTCGATTGAACTTTATTTCGTACATAAGGCAAGAGACAGTGAGAGAGAGGGAGGGGGGGGGGAGAGACGGGATTGCAAACGGCATTCTATTATACGAAGATCGACACCGATTGTTTAAGCGGAGTAACCGCGACGGCGCGCGATCTCTCTGGTATGCTGAATGAAAGTACCGTTAAAGAACATTTTTATAGTATAGAGCTCGAATGAATATTTCAATTATATACCGCAATGAGCCTCGTTAAGTACACTAATGACCCAAATGAAAAGAGATGGCCAGCATTTTTCCCGCTGAGATCCTTTCTTATCGTGGGTTTACATCTGGCAACACGACGCGCATTTTCCGTGCGTTTTTTTTCGCAGAGTGGTTTGATCTCACACGCCTCTCGTTGTACACGGAAGTTTTGTCTTGTTTATACGATTTTATCTCGCTTCGTTATTATTGTCTCGGGACACACGCTATAATTTGCATACGATGCTGCGCACAAGAAAACAGGTTCGGACGTTGGATCTGCGTAAGGCTAACAGGACGATATTGCATTTATCTCTCGCTTAATCTCTTCATCATTTCGAGGACTCGGGAGGGCAGGACCTCGTTTATATCTTCCTCCTCACTTTTTCGTCATTTCAGATGCGACTCGGTCGAGACCGCCGAATTGTTGGGTGGCCAGTTGAAAGCGCTGGCGTCACACACCGACAATTTGGCCAGGGTCACGGCGAGCGAAGGCAGGATTCGCAGCAATCTAGGCAGCGACGGCCGAAGTACCAGAGAGTCGGAGTCTTCCGAAGGCAGCGGTGAGCTCAGACACGATCCGGTCCAAACCACGACCATTTACGAGTCTCTGGCCGCCGAGTTGCGGGCAAAATTAGGTGAATGTCTCCATTAAGCCTCGTTTCACCGCTGTATAAGATTTTACATACTTGCCGAGAGGCAAACGGGATTTCGGAAAATATTACGTGCAATATTAAAAAGAAGCAGAAAATTAAAATTAAAATGATAAGAGAAGATTCCATTTGATTATCTCATCATCATTTGTGTTCAATGCTACTTTTGCATTCAGCGATTTTAACTGTATAAGAGAACAAGCGCTGGTTATCTACGCGCATTATTCGAATACGTGTCAAGGCGACGTAAATACGAGCCAGACAATCGTGTTTCAGGCAGAGGCAATTCCGGCGACAACGATGTCGGTCCGATATTGCTGCCGCCGCGCGACTACGATACCGTGCACAGACACCGCGGTAATTTGGCCGGTATCGAGTTCAGACGTTGCCTAAATCAGACTATCGTGGGTGGCAACACGGTCCTCGACAGAGGTGGCACCAGAAGCGCGGCCAGCAGCGGCATAGGATCCGACAGCGCGGCAACACCTCCGCCTTATCAGACGCATCATCCCCTCAGCCAGAGACCGTCCAGACCGTCCAGAGATTCCTCTTCCGGTGAGCGACTTTCGTCACGTTTTTGTATTATCATAAATATTATTTTTGTATTATCATAAATTTTAATTTAAAAAGTCTTTAATTTTACATATTTATTTAAAATTCTCTGGCAATATTATTTTCCAGAGATAAACTTGTCTCTCCGCTGAGCTAGAATGCGGTGCTGGTTAGAAGGCACGTGTATGAAAATTAGGAGCTAGCAAGTAGGTCGTTGCAATGCGAAGTCTGAGAGGCATTTTCGCGGCTCAGCCGTTGCGTCAAGTTACGATGCAACATCCCATTTCAGGCAAGAAATCCTCCGCGGAGGAGCGTGCGTAAAATTGACTGCGAGCGTGACAATTGCATCTAGCGAGTGTGAAACTAGTCGCGAGTATTACGCTCTTAGAAATTCCGCGTTATTGGCCAATACCGCTGAGAGCATCGTTGCGTAGGTATTACATGGTCGCTGAAATAGGTTTTCAGGACAGAGTAAACACGTATTACTTTGAAATTGCTATATGTGCATAAAGTATGCCACAAACAAACTCTCGTTTAGCATATTTTATGGTAAATTAATATTATGAGTGTAGTAATTAAATTTATAACTGCCAGCGCTGTGTGGTAGCGCCATAATATCTTGAAAGTTGAACAACTAGTTCCTGAAAGTAGAATCTTGAAACTCGCTCTAACATAAGATCATAAATCGTGCATCGTGAAGTATCGAAAGTATTGACGGCGGAGAGATCGACCGGGCGACAAAAAGATTGGAGTTACATAAATATGCTATTTAGCGCTAAAAATTGCACGTTATTGTTACATAATTTGCGGCTAATTGCAAAATGGAAAGTTTTTAGTATGATCCTGCGGTGTGCTATTGACTGGACGCATCATTACGCCGGTTAAGCGATAACGCAAGCCGATGCTGGGCGCCGCATGAAAGTGAAAGTCATCGCTTCTTCTTTTCGCGATCCGTCTCAGGAAATGATCGCGCACCCAATAATCATTCCTCTCCGAGCGAGGAGAACTACCGAGATGGGCGAAATTAGCTTTACATGTGGCAGTCAGTGAGAAAAAATTATCCCCCTCAAAAATCCACCACGCTGATAATTAAAGTAATCATATATTTGTCTCTGTTATTATATTAAGAAGCATAAAAGGATAAACCGATTGGTGAATTTTTTGTCTCTTCGTGAAAACGAACAACTATCGGGAACACGTCAATTTTAAAACGAAAGCAATCTGTGCGTTTCCTTACGGACGAAAGCGGAAATGATTCCGCGGTCAAAGACTCGCGCCGGACTCGGTGACGATAAAAATTTCGGCGCTTTCTACTCGCGGGACAGGTGCCCATGCGTGTTGGCTCCAATCTTATCGGCTCTCGTAGAAAACTGGGCAGAAGCGAATCGAACGACCTCGTAACCCAGATGCCGGGTAGCTACGAAAAATCGTTTCTCGTCGTCGTCTTCAAGCACGCTCGCTTTTTTTTTCTTCCTTCCTTTTCGCCGTTCCGTCGAGCCGTCGCATTGAATGCGGAATCGCGTATTGAATGCGGAATCGAGTTCGGCCCGGTTTGCGATAGAGAACACGCGCGTCCGTTCTAACAATAAAATCGTCCACTTTCACCCCGGTGAATCCCGAAAACTTCACGTCCATGTGACATTTGCATACACCTCATGTTCTAAAAATCTGAGTGAAGGAAACGCGCGAAATCGCATCGCTGGAAAGTCCGATCCTCGCGTAACAAAAATTCATGCAGGAAAGCTGGCCGTAACGCAGAAAAATCATATTTCGCAGATTAATGGCCCGTTCGTTTTCTCTGTATAATAAATCTCGGTTGTCGTTTAGAACTTTTCACGATCGAAACTCCGCGGTTAAAGCTGTCAAGGTGAAAGAAGCGGCTATAAACGACAAATCGCCGCTGTCGATGCCTCGGCGAGGAAAGAGTCTGCTAAAAACTCGCGATCCAATTAAGAAATGTTTATTTCATTTACGATACTTTTTAGATACCTCGAGAACGAGGACGCGGAAATAAAGAGAAATGTAACGACGGTGCTTAGCATAAACGCTTTATTAAATGCTCGGACGGCCGTAAATGAATTCACCCTACTTACTTTATCTATCGTATAAAGCAACGATAGTTCGAGCGATAGAGCGCAGCGGTTCGCATTAAGAATGCACGCGACGCGCTGCACGTCGGAGCTTCAAAGCCGAGGAGCTCGCGCTCGTCTTCTTGGGGCGTGCCTTCTGACGCGAGAAACGTGTTTTTAACGGACGACTGACCCATATAGCGTAGTTGAATAAATTTCAAAAGATGAAGGAGAGGAAGGAGAGAAAAAAAAAGGACCCGATACCCCCGTCGCGTAGCAGCGTGTACCGGTAGACACGCTCGGCACGGCGTTTAAGCTCATACGCGAGAGAGAGATTGTATTGAGCACCTGTTACAGTGGAAGGAATACCGTTAGGACGTCGTCGTGTCAGCGGCAGGTACCACGGCCCGCGACGGGTGTACGTATCTCTCGGCTGGCTCCAGGGCTACGTACGGTCGCAAAAAGCAGCCAATCGTCGTTTGGCGGCGGCCAGATTTCGTACGGAAGTTAAGCATCTGCCGTTTACGAGCTGCGGCTTCGATAGATTCGCGGATGGAAACTCGGATGTTATTACCTGTCACATTAATCTCGCTATCATGAAGAATAATTGGCGAATCAATCTCGAGTCTTAAAACTGAGTACGCTATTGGCATTCGCATCGCATTATTTATTATTTTATTATTTTTTTATAAATTTGAATGCTACATCCACTGCTGGATATTATGTCAATTCTGACTACATGAAGCGCAATCAACGGCACATCAAAGTATTAGCCTTAAATTCTCAGCGTGCTATTGGCGTAATAATTCGACTTGAATTATCTATGCCATTTTCTTTTTCGGTTGACGAAAATTGCCTTGAGCAGATTAATTTTCTATGAGGTTGATATTGCGCACGTTGTATTTACCTTTTTATTCATAATTCGATTTATATTAGATAGATATGCTGCGCGAGTTCGTGGGACTTTACAGTGAGCCTTTCTATTCGAGTAATCCGAGGAGCGCTAAGGCGGGTCAATTGCTCCGATAGATAGAATCGAGATTTCGTTTACATTAACCGATACACAGAGAATCTTTTCGAAATGCGGCCATCGTGTTTAGAAAACAATCGCATTAATCGCGCTGCAGCATCTCTGTGGCGCATCTCAGCATCGTTTGTCCAAAAAAATTCGCCGTGCTTCGATCACCGTAAACAAAATCTCTTTTCCATTTTATTGTTTGTGCAGAAAATGCCAGATTTGCCTCAATGACTGTATAATTGATTAAATTTACAATGATTACGCTTTCGCGGAATCCGCAATCGCGATTTTCTGTTTCCTTTATATAGTTATGTTTTCTTTTTAATTCTCTATCTCTTTCGTATTGTCGTACATTTGACGATTATTAAAGCTGCAGAGCTTGACATGCAACTTTTTACAAAGGAAAAGACATTTGCAATCCTTAATGCTAGGTCGATCGATAGTACTGATTTATTTCGCGATGAAATCATCACCTTCTGTCACGTTTACGTTCCGCACGATTGAAGAAGACGCAACAGATGTCGAACCGCGATGTGATCAACGCCTGATCGTGATTTTTTTCACTGCGGTCCTATCGTGTGAACGGCGCTCCGATCCTACCAGAAATTCTTGCGGTGCAAAGCGACGTGACATACTTAACGCCTTTGCGCATCTTATGCTCACGTTCCCGCATCGCCTTATGTGACGTAGCTATATTTCACGCGAAACTATTCTAAGGCTGCTTAGATTGCAAGCGGAGATATTGGTCGACATTATCACTATCGTCTTATCGGCTTTGCAGCGGCGCCAATCAATTATGTGTTATCGAGATGCCTTATTGTGTATAAATTTTTAACGAATCTCGAATACCGTTACGCCATGGATCGAAAATTATCGATATCGTGGAAACACGACGGATAATGATCGCGTCGCTGGTAAATGCGTTGGAGACTAATATACATATACTGTAATGAACAATTATGTATAATAATAATAATAATACCCTATTGTCTCAGCGATCGAAGTGCCGGAAGCGCGCGACGTAAAATCCCGCGACGGTGTCCCGGGAGGGGGAGGATCCCGCTCGATTGACTTCACCCTCTGATTCTTACCTAATACAGTAACGGCACTCCGCCTCGTCGTTTTGCGGCGGATCGTTGCGCAAAACAGTTCTTCTTCGCCGAAGTCGCGTTTCCACGCGCGGCCCGGCAGAAGGCGGGGGCCGAGAGCGCCGCTCCGCGTCGTCGTTGTTTACGGATAATGACAGTCATGATGATGATGATGAGACGCTGCCTTGATGACGGCGACGACGACGACGACTCGTAAATTCGTGCGTGAGTCGACCTCGTGGGAGGCCGTTGTACGTACGGAATAAAGTTCCGCATTCTCGGCCCACAGCCCGAGGCACCTTTCAGCCTCCTCGTGTCTCTCTTCGAGCCTCATCTGCGTTCCCCCTATCCTCCTTCCGCCTGTCCTCTGTGCCCCTTTAGCCCGCTACCGCTCTTTAAATCTCCCTGACCTCATCGAGATGCCAGATTCCGCGAGAATTACCGCCGACCGATTTTCCACGGCTCGATTGGAGGGGCAAATCGTGGGACTACTATTTGACAAAATTCGTAACCGTATTCTGCGTTCATTATCCCAGAAAGAAGAAAAGCGTACGTCGTTATTAAAGAAGAATTTTGTGCAACATTATTTTCCGACTTTTATAAAGATTGTGTCAGAATGATAAAATCGATATTATAATAGCGTTTTCGATTATACGGATTTTGATCGACCCAAGGTTGACTAATGACGTCATTGCGTCGTCTCCATCAATAAAAGACACGAATTCATAGTAAAGTAGTGATTGATCAACCTTGGGGTCGATCAAAATCCGTATAATCGAAAACGCTATAAGTTTTCATATTAGTGAGCTGTACGATAGGACACCGACATTAAGAAATAAGAAACGTTTATTGCAAATGAAGCGAAATTCTAGTTCATAATTCTAATATGTGTGTCAATCATTTGCAGATGACGATTGGGGTGTACCGAACGAAGAGAACGATTATCTGCCAGAAGTGGAGACAGCTGCATCGAGCCTGACGTTGCCGCGATTACCGCGTAGCCCGGAAAGACTGCCCAATCAAGCGACCAGAGGAGTTTCACCGAGTTGCAACAGAAATCGACGAGCAGCGGAATTTAGACAGCGATCACCGAGTCCTCATTACCAGCCCAGGGTCAATCCCAGCGAGGTGACCAGTCCCAGAGAGAGGTTCCACGATGCCAAGGAGATGTTTAGGGCTATGGAGAGGGAAGCCATCGCGAGACCTGTTCTCTCCAGACAGAGAGACGTCGAGCATCATCCTGTTCACAGGTACGTCAAAGATGCAACTTTTATCATGACGGCGATCGTCGTTAATTTATCATTATTGATGTATAGTCGAGAACGAAATTTTTTTTTTCAGCACTTTAATAAATATTATTGACAGCTTCTTCAAGCTGTACCAAAAAAATTATGATAGATGCCGTGAGACGAGGAAGCTTATCTGCTGCCTGAAAAGAAACTCGTATTCCGCGGTATCTAGCGCGAGCGTGTTCTAATTTACGAAACACTCGCTGGGCAACATTAATCGCGCGACTTGATCGCGAGTAAAAGTCGGAATGCAATGTTGTTGTCGAGAGTATCAGCCCGGGGATCTAAACGTGACATCGATCGCCGTCGCGCTTTTCGTTTTGCGCATATATGGTTCTGCCCAGCTTTCCATGGTCGAACGGGTTTCGAGTACCTATGTAACGAACATTTTCACCGATCAAACGCGTTTCCGCAAGAGAGATTTATGGATTTGCAGATCTAGATACGGTGGGCTGTAAAGATTGCAGTTACCATCGATATCTCGCCTGTTCACATTCCGAGAAACTTTTTGCAGAACATCTCTCTTAGATTCTTATTGCTCTAGAAAGAAAAAAGAAATCTGAAATATAATCTTCGATTTCAATACATTTTTGTCAACGTTTAACAATAAAATTATGCTCACAGTTTTTCTTTGTGTAGAAACACACATTTGTTACTAAATCATCATAAATTACAACACTTTATTATTTAACACAGTCAAAAGTTTTTACAGAAAATCTCTTTTACAAACTTATCTTTCGAAGAAGAAAAAGAGAATCTGAAATAATTTTTCACATCAATAAATTTTTGTCGACATCCTTAAATAAAATTATGCTCAGAATTCTTTTTTTGTATAGAAATCTATAATTTGTTATGAAATAATTACAATATTTTGTTATTTAACAGGGTCGAGTCGGCTAGACAAATTCACGAGGATCGATCCAGTCGCCAATATTCAACCAGTTTGAATTCCATGTCCTCGCACGATCATATAATCAGACGGAATCAGCCGAATGTGCTAGATCGCGAAAATGTCGTGTCTTACAAGGGCAGACCGCGACCCAGGACTCATCATTACGCGATAGAACGTCCACCTGAACCGGAGATTTCGAGGCCACGGCCGAGAAGCTTCTACGAGAATCCGGTGATCGGCAGGGATTTCAGGGATCAGAGAAACCCCATTGATCAGAGAGACGTAAGAATTTGCGATATTAAACATATATATAATTTTAATACTGTGGTAATTTTACCTTTTTATCGAGCAGATGCGAGAGTTCCGAGAACGTACGCAGCACTCGCGGGAACTGCGTGATAAATTGCGGACGAGAGGCACGGCCTACCAGGAGCTATCGGAGCACGAACGATATCCTGGACTCGATCGCGAAAGTGCCAGACCAGCGTTGGAGATGATCCCAACACCCGGCAGATACCGTCACAGCTACGCCGAACCGCCGAGATTGGGCCTAGCCGCGCTTCATCCCTACTGATACATTTAGCCCGTTATCGGACGAATTATTTAATTAACCGACATATCATTCTATTCTTGTATCGCGCCTTGACCGTTCAGTGTGTTCGTGGCCTTTGTCCCGCTTCTGTTATAAAATGAGGAAGGAAAAAGGAGAACGAGAGGACTGCGATACGAACGTTTTCGGCTCCAGGACACTAACAGGGAATTTTCTCAGTTAATATTAACATCATCCTTTCATTATCTATTATTTATACATTAACATGCAAAAATAAATTATTTAATACAATTGATCGCTAGCGTAATAAATGTTAATTGTAATCATTATTGCAATGTGCAAATTCGTGCGTAATCCTGGATAGCAAACATGCTGATTAATCGCAGATGTGTGATTATGATGATTTGCTCATATATCATGCCACTGAACAGTCAATGCCATTGAAGATTGTACGTAATGAGAGTAAAAAAACTTGTGTATGTATCACATTTTTCGATGAATTCAGTTATGATTTTGCGTATCGTTGTTATCGAGTACGAGCGATGGATCTCGTTAACAAGGTTCTAACTGAGAACGAATTTTAACGCGATCCCGAATACGTACTATATTGTTATGCGTCGGATGCCACACTAACAATATAATAATAATAATAACAACATAGTAATACCGATAATAACAGTACCAATAATAATTGTAACAACAAGTTCTTGTACTTTTTTATTTTCCCCATTCGATTGAGATTGAAGATCACGTACGTTTAACACATTGCAGCTCGATAAAAAAATTTTTCTTGCAAAATTTACGAGAAATATCTAAAATTGCAACATTTTACCTACAAAACTATGTTCTTTTAAATTTTGCTATGATTTCTTTTGGCCGAGTTACACTTTGAACTTAAATCTGTATTTTTACGCTAAACCGATCTTTTTTTTGAAATATTGGTTTTAAAATCGCGTAATTTGAATAAAAAAAATTGTAGTAAAATTTTCAAAAACACGTTTTATAGATAAAATGTAATTTTTGACATTTGTTATAAATTGTGCGAGAAAATTTTTTTATCGAATTGCAAAGTGTTGAATAGGTTGAGTAATTTTAAGAACGAAATAATATGTTTCTCTTTGGGCTTAGAAATGTAAACATAAAAAAATTTTTTAAAGTGGTTTAAAGCACATAAAAGTACAAACTTTAAATTTTTAAATGCTTTTTTAATTAAAAAAAAATTTGCGATGATTTTTTGCCGAATTTTAAAGGTTTGAAAATTGTTCAATTTTATACATCTGAAAAGTTTCCTATTTTTTGTGGAGTAGTGTATAATCGAAACGTGCACTATTTTAATATTTATTAAAAACTGGTTATTACAGAAATTTCTCTTCTTGCTAATGAAATACTTTCAATAAATTTAAATCTTTACCATAAAAATATAATTTGTTAAAAAATAAAATATACACTGAGAACAATAAGGATATTTTACGTAATATATTAAAAAGTAGATTATATATAAATATAATCTCTCTTTGAATATATAACTATGTTAATGTATCCTAATTTCTGTTGCATCATACGGCTCTTGTTTTACGAAACAGCAGCGCGTATAATGTCACATGTCCTCATTTAATTTATTCCGGCCATATTCCCGCAGTAATATCAAGCGTTATGTAAGGGAGAGATTGTGTTAAATAGGATTCAGAGAATACTACGACGGCATTTATACACGCAAGATGTACGCGGTGAAAATTGGATACAAGCATGGCGCAAGGAATGATCTCTCCGGCTTCCAGGAAGACGCTGCCCCCGGGCTGTGTTACAATTCATCGAACCCTATGCCCCGAATGTACCGATTGCACCGGATGTCCCACATTTACAACGAGACTGCGAGAAGTATACCCGAAAAAAATGCATATTCACATGCCATAATTTGTATAATAGCTTAAAACTTTTCAGGTACCGTTGTTCTATTAAATTTGATATTATCTGCATAGTAAAATAGGTCAGATGTAACGTTAACATTTCTCATGGGAATAAATTAATTTATATCTTGAAAATTTATTACGATGAGAAATAGTTAGCATTTTACTTGATCGTAGAGATTATTCATGAATCATCGAGGCTAATGAATTATTTTTATTTTCAGCGCGGAGCAGGGAGTGGTCAACATACATTGTTTTAATATTTTCAATTCTTTTGCAAATAATAAATAAATAAAAAGTTTTTTTTATTACAGATTAAGAAAAAAAAATCTACATTTCTTTTCTTCGTCAAATCTTTCATGCGACTGTTTTCTAAAACATTAAATTAATTATTAGATATGTCACGAGATTATACAGGTACAATTAAAAAAATTATTAACTATTTTTTTTATTTGATAAACTGTGTTAATGATGTGTAAGATATTCTAGATTTCGTAACGATTATTATTATTGAATTGTATATGTGGCATATGTTTAACTGTAATGCATCGATCCATTTCTAATGCATTTTCTAAGAGCGCATTAAGTGCTGTTAGCAATAAATATTTAATAAAAAATACTGGTGAAGTAGCAAGCAGAGACGCCCGTATCAACTTTCAATGTTGTATCAAGAGGAGAAATTGCTCGAATGAAGTACGAAACGGTTTCGCACAGAAGAAATTGATATACATCGCGATTTACGGAGGAAAGCGCTACAAGCGCATAAATGTATTATAATTTCGAGAAAGTCTTTACGCCCGCGACGGCGTAACACGGGACAACGTTCGTAATTTATTCATATTCGTTTTTATTCACATAACATTCATTAAAATGCAATTCGCAATGTCCTGAAACGCGCGATTACTTTCTACAAAAATATTTCTAAGTTTCGCAAACCACAATAATCCAACGGCCGCAGTTTCGCAAAGGTGACGCCGAGATTAAGACGCGTGGAATTGTCGTTGTCTCGTTTTTCCCGCTGATGAGCCCCGCAATCGCGTGGAACATTGCTCCATCCTCGAGGAGGGCATATACCGGGTGACCGTTACTGAGAACGGTACCAATGTGAGCGAATGTTCGTGTCGTTCTCTCGTAACGTAATTCACACGCCTAATGTAATTCAGAAATTCGATTACCGTTGCGTTACCGCGCCTTTTGCGTCTAAACGTGGATTCTCTCAGACACACCCGCTTTGCATTTTTTTTAAATGTAAAAGTAACGAGAGTCTCCATCGGATTTGCTAAACGAGTACATGTATGCAAATAAATCCTACATTTATTTATTCTATATTTTAATGAATTTTAATGAAAGAGAGGGCATTGTTTCGCCACAGATCTTCGCCGCAGATCGACTAGCAAATGATATACGTGCGTGTCAGCATATGTGTGTAAATGCAGTGCGGATAAACAGGCTCCCCTTCTCCCGTAAAGGGATTCAGCTCTGCGAACCTGCTCGCTTCTCTCGATGGCAGTGACCTGTTATAGGGGTCTCACGAGCCGCAGGGCCTTTATACACGCGCGTGATAGTTCCTGGTTAAATGCCAGACACTATGTTGCATGCTCTACCGAAGTATCGCGATCCCGCCTTACCCTTTGTTTGTACTGCGAGAAAACTGCAAAATGTCTCGAGTTTTCCATTTTATTTACCACTTTAATTCCTTGCAGAATTTTTGTTTTAAAATACACAACTAAAAAAATTTTTGAACATGAATTTAATAAATTGAAAAGATAATGAATTAATATAATGCTTGAACATAATATTAAACTTTAAATTAATGTTCGATTTTTTAGTGCACGACTTGCCTTTCGCTTAGCTTCGATTTACCATCAATAGTCACGACAATGTGAGCCATGACGACTTCATGCCTATCTAAAGGCAGAAATACGTGACGGAAAAGCGGATGCTACGTGTCGGAAATGCCTCTGCTCCCAATGTGCGTGCGAGCAGGAATTTTTTAAATTTTTCCTACACGATTGTCTTGGCATTCGTGACACTTATACTTGTATTTAATCAAGTTATACTGTTTAATTAAAATTTGTGTACAATTGTCAACGCTGGCAATATTGTTTTCTGTATATAATTTATATTATTATTTGCCAAATATTTTTAATTAAATTATTTAAAAGAGAACATTTAAACATTACAAAAAAACATTTTATAATGCAAATATTAATATATAAATAATGGTACAATTTTTTTATGTGTAATGCGAAATGTATTTGCAACGTTCGCTTTTTTTAATCAGTAAAAGTGAACTATCACGATTGTAACAGCAACGTTTTCGTGCAGCGCACATCTTTCCGATGTTTGTATCTCCCGTTATTCTACTCCGAGCTCTTCGATGCTTGGTCGCGCTATTGGTAAGTGGTCAGCACGAATGCAATCGAACGCGTGAAATTGATAGACATAAAAATATTTAAAACATAACTGTTCATAGATTGAAGCCTAAGAAAAAGAATAGACTATAGTGTGCTATCATAGTATTTGCTTGACATTGGTAACTGAATCTTCTACTTTAAACAATGTTGCGATCTAAATAGTATTACCAATATTTCACAAAATTAAATTTACAATAAAAAATGCGACAAATACAAATATAAATTTTTCAAAAAATTACAAAATTTCCGTATCTATTATAATTATCAATTCAATTTTCAAAAATCCATGGATTATTAATTGACTTTGAAACGATTCTCAATTCATAGCGCTTAATTCTTTTCCTTAACGTTTCACCGTAACTTTCTCGCGGCTTAATCGCGCCGACGTCGTCATTTACGCATCGTGGAAGTTCCAAGCACGCGGAAAACAATTATCCGTCGCATGTGAAAGAAAGTACCGCGTTTCAATGAAACTAGCAATGCGCGGATATTTGTGCCGAGTCGACAAACTCATGCTTAATGGATTTTTGCAAGTGCACGCGACAAGACCTCAGCTATCGGTTTTATTTGCATAAAACTTTCGAATTGTCCGGTTAGATGTCTGTTGGAAAGCCATTACAATCTTCGCCGCATAGCGGCGTGCTTTCTCGGCATTCAGCTACACCGAGTTATATCGGGTTCAAAGTACTTTGTCAGGATGTATATACTCACCCAGGATTATCGTTGAAAGATACACGTGATCGACAAATATTATCGGACTAATGGTTTTAACTTCTACTTTAGAAGCCTTTGTAAATAGTACTTACGTTTTAAAAAAGTCTACAAAGATTGACAGAGCTGATAAAAAACATATTATATTCATTGGAACTATTTACGACGCTCTATGTTAAAAAAACAAACAAAAAAAAACTTTTTTTATAAAAATTGCAACATATTAATTTGCTATTAAATATTTATTTAAAAGGTTGTTAAAGTTTACCTAAAAATTTTTAGTATAAAAAAATAGCGTCATCGATAAGAAAATTGATCGCAAACAAACGTCGTGAAGCATGTATTCGAGATGTCGCACAGGAAGGGCATGCACGGAGCACGCGAAAAGAGGGGATTGAAGAGGATTCTTGGACAAGAGGTGATTGCACTGTACTCTTGGCGTTTGGAGTCTTTGTAATTAACGTGACGACGACCCACTAACCCACTGCACGATCGATTTTCATTCGCCAGTTTCAGATAAACGCTTTTTAACGTATGTAGATTTCTACCGTAAACTTCAGCGTTTTGGGAATATAAAGCGATTGTAATCTCTCTCTCTCTCTTCAACAGATTTTAGAAGTTTGCTGAAAATTAGCATTTTACTACAATCTAACAATAAAAAAACATCGTGATTCTTTTGCGACCCAAGAATCGTGAGAATTCGAAATTATACACCAGGCGTCCTTCGAAACACAAGACGAGTCGAAGGTAGGCATTTCCAAGTCCCGAAATAAATATTTGGCAGATTTTACAGTGAATCCAACTATTTGCATACTAAGTAGCCATTTCGGACTATCTCACGCATGCCCATTTTTAAAAGATACGACATATATTGAGCAATTTTTTCTTCTTTTTAAGTAGAAAGCATTTTTGTCTGAGGTGCAATAAATGGAATAAAAATATACGTCCCCGCATAAAAAAAATTATGATCAAAATAAATCAGATAGTCTTGGCAAACTAATTACTTTTTATTCCCTAAATCTCAAGAAAATGAAAAAATAATTTGTAGTATTTTAATGTATAAAATTCCATTCTGAAACTTATCTTGGAAATTTACATTTTTTCATGATAAAATGTCTAACAAGTATATTTTGAAGACGCGAAGCATAAAATCTGGACGACTAGAAATTGTGGACGTCAAGTTTTCATTTTGATCGCCATAAAATTGTGATACAGTTACACGCAACAGTAACTCCGCTTAATTCGTATATTTCATGTCGAACGGAAATGACTCTGCCGTATTCGCCCTGCTTCTAAATGTGTCAGCTGTGCGAAAGGATTCGCGAAGAATTCCCACTGAAAAATGCCGACATTGGACCACGGTCAGGGTCCCGGTCACGCGACCCTGATTCCGCGTCTCTGCGATTTCACGCTCACGACACGAACCTGCTACCGTATTTTCTCGTCTTCCTGCCGGTGCAGCTCGCGGTTAATTGCATGGAAAAGCCATCAATGATATCATTGTCGTTTCATTTCTATGCGGCGACAACGAGCGGGAAAATATGTCGTTCTCGCGGAACTACAGCTTATGCATCGGCACAAAAAACGCGATAAGAAAATGAGACACGTATCGAAGTGAAATTTTATACTCTTACGTACGGGAAATATATCTTTACGCTATAATTAATTGCAAAAATTATATTGTAATTTCAATTACTTTAGAAAAGTGAAAATTATATAATTTTGCACGAGAATTTAAATCTTTGCATGTATTTAATTATGAAGAAAATCCGTGTTAAAATCTCTCTCTGTGTCAAACAGCAGACAAAGCTAATTGGTCCTTCAGAAAAGACCCTTCTATCTGTTCGTCAGGCCCGACAGATATTTCACTGTGGTTACGCAACAAATTCGTGATTTCACCTTCGCAACCATGTTCTGCATTTATATGAAGAGCGACCTCGAGACCTCGAATCCTCTCTTTTGTCAAAAGAAAATCGTTCACTTCCTGCAGTTTATGTGTGAGAAAAGTGCATAAATTCTTATTCACAGGTACCTGCGCAATCTCTGACCTATAAAGGGCAACTCGGCATGCACGGGCTTACACATCACACGCCGCCAGATGCTCGACTCTGCAGGCATCTCTGATAAGTGCGAAAGTATGCGTGTTATACAAAAATGTGTAAAAAGTTATATTGTCCTTAATTAGAAATCAATATATTTTGTATTACAATTTGACTTTGCATCAATAATTGTAAGTTTACGCTGTCCGATTGTGATGTTAACGTTTGTAGATGCTAAAAACTCAGCTGTCTCGCGACATCCTGATGCGTACGGGATTCCTGCAAACTGAAATGTCACCTCGAGTCAAAGTACTAATTACTGTTAACAGCAAAACAGCGTTGCGTCATCCGCAAGAAAGGGGAAACGCCATTAGCGCGCCTACATAAAACCGAGCCGAGGAATGTCCGCTTCCCTCGGCACAATTTCCGCCACCCCGCGAACGACGGTGTGCCCGCCGTCGAGGAGAAGGTAGGTACGGTGACACGATCGGAGTCCAAGGAGTGACCCAACGATGAAAAGCCGGAGAAGTGGGGTCTGGCAGCAGAGCCGGAGTGGGACTCAGTCGCCGAGTCTCACGGCTTCAACCAGGTCTCAGTGAGAAAACGAACGTACTGGCAGATAGTGGCTCGCCGTTCCGCTCGAGACCGCCCGTGCGTGTATGCGTGCGGCGCGTGGGTGTGTGTGTGTGCGCGTGTACAGAGAGCGGCTCCGCTTACACAGCGCACGGCGATGCGTCAGTGTCGTTCCTGAAGCCCGTTCCACGTTCCACGTGGCTGTTTTCCGGAGTCATTACTCTACATTCGCGAAACGTCGATCGTTCGGCGAACGTCGGATCGGCGTTCGAACGAAATAGCAGCCTCCGCCATTTTCATCGTCTCCGCGGGAGAGGCTCCGATGAGGCTCACCGGTGTTGGCACGGTGGTTCGCGTGGCTGACGCCTGCGGCCGCGCCTCTGGATTCCGCAAACACCAACACACAACTTGTCGAAATATTCGTTAATTTTGCCACCGCCGGGCATCGCGCGGTCATTTCCTCCACTCGTCATTCTCGGGGGGGGTGTTTTCATCTATCTGGTCGCGAGTGTACCTGTGCCGAGTGTGGGTGTATACGTGTGACAGCGGCCACACGTGGAGGTACATCAGTGAGGGACCCCGACAACGTTCGACGCCACTGCGCTGCATACCAGTGAGGCCCCCGGGTTTCAGGTAGGAGGCGGGATAGAGAAGTCTAGAGTGAACTGAAAGGAAGCGACGGAGACGGAGAACGGGGACGGGGGGTGCGATAGGGGGAAGAGGCACGAAGGGAAAGAAAGCGAAGGAGCGACGGAGAGGGAGGCCGAGACGGCGAGGGAGAAACAGAGAGAAACAGAACGAGTAAAGCGGGGCCCGACACGGAGTGAGGGAGGGGAATCCAGAAGAAGGCGGCCATAATGGTCTGACGCGATCTCGAGCGAGCGGCTACAGCTGCTGCGAAATATCCGCGCCGCTGAGTTCCTCTCGCCTCTTGCCGCGCGCACGTATTTTGCAACATCTCAGCCGCGACGACGAGCGCACGCGGAGATATACACGCCGCCTCCGCTTGCCTTTGGAAAGCAGTGACTGCGTAACCCTCCTGTGAGTGTCTTTACCGGGCGGAGTCCCGTATCGTTCGCCACTGCGAACGTGTCGCGCGTACCTCTCAATGGGCTCCTGAGTCACGTCCGCGGTCCAACAATGCGCGTGGGAAGCGATTTGCCGGTTGCTAATTAACGTCCAGGAAGATCCGCATTCACGGATGTCGCTGTTGCCATTGGGGAGTTCGACGCACGCCGTGGGAGCGACGTACCTTACGTATCACAGGCATTGAATTCTCCGAAAAGTTTCCTCACTTTCAGTTCTGGATCATCGAGCGTCCTGTGCGCGTTTCGTTTGAGAAACCGACTGATAGAATTATCACAGTCGCCGGATTTAAACGACTGTTTAAATCCCGTGTGAAACTTTACCTTCTACAATCGGAGATAGTTTTCCACGCGATAATGAAATATTATTTCCATCTTTTAACGTGTACGGATCTTAATTGCGCGCGTGATCTCTAAGCTGCATCGCGAAATTCAGATTAAATCCGATCGACACGTTAGTCGCGGCTCGAGTAAAAAGAAAATGAGGGGAGCTAATCAGGACACGGCGACGCCGTACTGCCGGTGTAGAGTGCTCTACCTGGGCAGTTCGGTACCTCACGCGAGCAAGGAAGGACTCTTGGGCGTTCAGGAGCCTCTGAGAGAACTCTATCCCGAGCAGGGCGCGCTCGGCGCGCGCGGCATCGACTCCTGGCTAAGCGTCTGGAGCAACGGCCTGCTGCTGGAGAACGTCGACGAGCATCGTAAGAAGGTCACGCGATTCTTCCCGATCGAGGCACTGCATTACTGCGCCGCGGTGCGGCATGTCAAGGGTGGAAACGGCGACGCGTCCAACACGCGGTTTCTGCCGTTGGACTCGCCGTTCGCGCGCACACCCAGCGCCAATCATCCGCCCTTGTTCGCCGCCGTGCTGCGAAGAACGACCGGCATCAAGGTCCTCGAGTGTCACGCGTTCATCTGCAAGCGTGACATGGCGGCCAACGCCCTGGTGAGATGTTGCTTCCACGCTTACGCCGACAGCAGCTACGCGAAAGGCCTGGAGCCGTCGACGGCGACGATGAACGGAGCAACGACGGGTCATCACTCGAACAACAGTTTATATCACACTCTAGGCGGTTCCAGCACCACTCTGGACAGCCCTCAAGCGACCCGCCTGGACGCGACGTCGACCGACGACCTCAGCTTGTACAACGGCGACGAAAATCACAAAGTATGGGCGAGAGGTCGCGACGAAGTCGACGGTGTTTATCAGGAACAGGGCACCTTGAGAAGTACCAAGGGCTCTAGACCGCGCCAACTGGTCGCCCCACCGCCGCCGCCGCCACCGCCGCCCCCTCCCGCTCAACCACTGCTGTTGGAAGAATCCTCCGCGCGACGGAAAGCCAACAAGAAGCTGAAAAAAATTAAGTCTCGCTCGCTGCACGAAGACGCGCTGCAGCAGCATCAGCAGCAGCAGCTCCTTCATCATCAGCTTCATCAAGGCGTGTACACCAACGGCCACGGGCACCACACCCTCGGTCACCCCATCAGGCAGCAGCATTACCACCCCCATCCGCTGCCACCCAGCAGTCGATCCGTCGCCGGTACGTTGGCTAGACCGGCGCCGGTGCTCTTGGTACCAGCCGCAACTCTGCCGCGGAAGAGTCATCATCATCCACGCCTGAGGCCTATCCCGGCGGCTGCGCCCATCGTCCCGGTTTACGCTCCTCTGCCGGTGGTGCCGCCGTCCGCAGCACCGGCGGCTATGTATCCGGCGGCCACGTACGGCACCGCCGGAAATAGGGGCAGGAGACACCCGGAAGCGGACACTTCCACCTTAAGCACGTCCAGGAGACTAGCTGCTTCGCACGCCGATCTTACCGCGCCGGAAGTCGCTCGGCAGGCGGACAGTCCGGAGAACGAGTCCCGCTTCGGCACCGGCATATATCGGCGGAAGGGCCATCTGAACGAGAGAGCCTTTTCTTACAGCATCCGAGCGGAACACCGGAGCAGAAGTCACGGCAGCCTGGCGTCTCTCGGCTTCAGCGCGCAGAACGGCAACGCGCTGCCGAAGGAAGAGAAGAAGGATCGCGAGATTGCTCAGCTGGTCGCCGGACTGAATCTCAACGACACTCCGGAACGGACGCAGCTACCGAATTCAAGAGGTGGATACGCTCATCATCATCAACAACAGCAGCAGCAGCAGCAACAGCAACAGCAGCAGCAGCAGCAGCAGATGCAACCGCTGCCCAGGCCGAGGCCCCGTTAGAATCATCGTCTGAAACAGGCTTCTTCAGTGACAGCTTTCTATATAATCCACAGTGGTTTTTAGATATTTTTCACAGAAAGAAGTACTTTATTTTGAAAAGTGAAGCGTTTCTCGCGGCCTTGGCGTCGGATTGATATATATAAATATATCTAATTAAATGCATGCTGTTTATCCGATATCTTGATCGATATTTCGAACGCTAATTACGACTTGCTAATTTCCTTCCATTACTGAATTTAAACGCTATAAACAGGCAATTTATCGATAATTATAACATTGCAAAGGATTAATAATTCGTGAATTTCTCTCTTTTCTTTTGTTCACCGGTGATGTTGCTGGGTTGAAGATTGCTCGAAATGAGTCTCACTTTTTCCGGTTGATCGCGTTGACGCAAGAGTAACTCTGCGTGGATTAACAAACATCTTCTTGCAGTTTACTTTTCCAAGCGTGACACCGCCGCTGCAGTAACGAGCGATTTTACGTTCCGTCACCGTAGAAAAAGATTGTATTGCGAAACGTCGCAATTCCGACTCTGCGTAGCAAGCTTTACCTTACGGTATTACAACACAGGTATGTTTTGCTTCTTTTAATTAATCGAGCAAAAATATTGATTCCAAACACGAAAGACTTGATACTTTGATACTTTTTAAATCTGATTACTTGGTTTAATTCCGACTAGATATTGTATTTACTATTTTTTTTAATCGCATTAGCGTTCGACGTAAAAACGTAGAATTAGTGAAATACTTTAGATCACACGATGACATAACGTCCTGAGAAACGTAACGACCTTCCTGTCGCAAAACAAGCTAACTAATTAGGTAATTATTGTCGCCTTGCAAAGAAGACAGTTGTACTCTCTGATGCTCATTAGATGAAGGCGCGAAGCATGGAGCAAAGATAGCTGCGGAATATTTCCTCTGTGAAAACGAGTCGGAAGCTTTGCAAAAAAATTTTAATCTCGCCGGCATTGAAAGTTATTTCCTTGACTACATTCAACGTCTTGAATACTGAAAGATCTTTTCAATCGTTTTAACTTTCATTTAATTAAATGAAACATTTTATTTTGTAAATAACACCAATTTAACGAAATAATCTGAAATTATATGTAAAACATCTGAATAATTTATAACAAAATGCAAGTCAAGTGATATCTTGCGCATAAAGTCGGATTAGAAGCATCGATATCTGCATACGTCACATATGTCACATCGACCGAGAAAAGTGTCCTTGTTTGTGACACTTTGCGGCCACACGCTTGCCGGAGTTTTATCGTGGCACATTAACACTAACGTCGTAAGTAAAAGCTTAAGCGCAAAAAGAATCGCGGCCTCGCTGATACCGATGTTAAATCGGTTGACTTAAAAGTCCACACCTCGTGCATTCTAATTATCGCGTGATCAAACAGCTTGTTCTTATTATTGTCAATAGAATTATTCCCGACATTTTAAAAGTCGAAATAAATTGCCGACGTGTTTGCAGTAATAAAATGTGTTTTTAAGCGTTGATCGCACTATATTTTAAAAGACATTAATTCCGCAAATGATAGTGGCGCAAATGCGCTCATCGATTAAAAATACTTGATGCGACGGGATGCTTTCGTGCTCACGTCAGTGAGTCAGTGCTGACGATGATCACAAAGATGAAGATCTTAATCGCTCAGCGCTATAATTAACACTTTCGCTTTAATCGCTATAATGCAGTTGCATAATGCGTCAATTCTTTTCAATGTCACCGATGAAACTCTAACACCAGTTTTATTGTAGTTTAAATATTCAAAATTTTTAATATTGCTAGAAATAAAAGTAAAGACTTTGTGTGTAAGATAAGCCGCGAAGATCATAAATGATTTATGCGCATATTAGTGTACGGTGAATAGTGATCAGAGGATCTCTACGTAAGAATAATTATTCATCATTACATAAGTCGGACATAGCATTCAAATGCTGTGCAGAGAAGCGTTTCTCCTTCGATCGGCACGTCATCGAGCGCGTCGATTATGAACGATAAAAGAAGGTTTCGCCTTTCGCCACGAATTTCTCCGAACGGCATAATGGTAGGCGTTACGCAGAGAGCTATTAAAGGGAATATTGGCGAGAAAAATTGCACATAATTTGGCATTTGTAACCTTTTCAAAATTTCGAGAATCCATATTAAAAATAAATATTCACATTTTATGATTGATATAAGTGGCAAAAATAGCATTAATCTTATGCAAATTATTTGTGCACCTTCAACGATGGCGTTACGCAGTCGACACACTTTTGTCGTTCCAAATTAGCATTCGAGTGGAAAAATAATATGCAAAGCAATTCGTACACACTTTTAGAATTATAAACGGCGAAATGTTTATAAAAGGTGACATCGCTGTTTAATTGACGCACGTGTTTCCGAGCAGAAAGTTGCAGCGATACGTAAGCATCGTTAATGCGTCATCGCTAGCGGCGGAAGCATTATGCAAATCAAGAAATAGCAGACGGTATTTTTTCTAAAATAATTCTCTTCTAGGATCTTTTTATCAGAAAAATAGAGTCACAAGTCATTCATCAACTATTTAATGAGCTATTAAATAGCGAAGATTAAAAACCTGTCGATTGATTATCCGATCGTAAAAAAAAAAGAAATGTTTAAGGCAAATGCGACAGTCGCATGGAAGAAGAAAAAAAGAACTCCACGCCACTGATCATTATCGCGCATGCAAGTTGTGCACACGAAGGATACACACTTTATTAGTCACCTGACTTTCGTTACCACGTTGTTTCCGCGCCAAGGCTGCTACGCGATATCGTAATTCCCTCGGTTTTTTTTTTACTGCGCTCTTCCCAGGCACTCAGTCAATTTTGAGACGCCTGATAAAAATGTACATTGATTATGGCTAGCATTATATCGCTGCAGCTACTGTTACTGAAGTAGAAAGTGAATGTAAAATATTGATGAGCCGACCGCAACACGTACGCGAGTGTCCAATACGAATACAGATACATCATATCTATACATGTATATTTACCAAGTAAGTCAGTCACAAAAATAATTAATTAAACATGCCATTTGGTTGCGCAATAAACATCGGGCGATGTCTCGATTCTTGCGAAATATAAGGAAAAAGACGAGGAAAGATACATTTAATTAATTATGAATCTTTTGCGAAACGCAAACGAAATCTTTATTTTATTAAGATCCCAGCAAAACATTCTCTGACTCATAGAATGCAGAATGTTTTACTGATATTTTTTTTTCTGTAACGACGGACTTCCCGTATAGATTAACAGTACAATCCTAAGGCGAATTTCGATGTCGAATATTACGGTTGCCCGGACACGAGACGCATTATTTCACTTACGGTGCATACGCTGCATTATATGCACTATGCACGCGAACCTCCTCGTCGTCGTCGTCGTCGTCGGCCACATTCCGTTCCCCCGTGTAATTTTCAGGGTTAACCGCAACCGTCGTACGCGATACTCTAGTTTCAGGATTGCAACAAACAACCGGTGAAATGCAAATCGCCTTGATTGGTACCTTAAGCAGAGCGCGCGCGCGCGCGCGCTCTTTCCGCGCAATAAAAGGGCTTTTCGACGAAGTCTATTATTTCCGAAACGAGTCGAAAGTTGAATTTAAAACTTAGACGTTCTTCATGAAAGTGTGGAAAGTGTGCAATATTGTGTCCATGTAAAAAATTACTGCATTATTAGACCGTGACAAATTTTCCAAAAAAAAAAAAGAAAGGAAATGCGTCGGTGAAAGAACATTAAAGTTAATTTGTCTGTTCGCCACATGGCAAGAAGATTTAGCTTGTTAAAATGAAAAGGATAAGATAGTGAAAAATTTCTCATTATATTGTACGTTTTCTCCCCTGTCGTATTGTACAAAGAGGATCATGTAATTTCTTTTTCAAGGATAGTTAATAATTTCTTAAATAGAACTAAAAAGTTTTACGCTCTTGAACTTTCCACCGAGTTGGGAATGTAATAATATACCAACGGGTTCTTCCAAGCCCGCTCATTCTAGCGTTTTCTCGCCAGGATACAGCCATTGTGTACTTATATACATGTAGGATAATAAAACGTCTTACGAGAGAGACGGCTGGCGACTTACAATTTGTAATTGTAAATTATAAATAGAATATAATAAGCGGCGCTATAAATAGCTTAAAGGCTACGAACAGTATCGTAGGTATAATTATAGCGCTAGATATATATCGTAACTATATATCTTTCGATTTAATCGCTCTGTATCTTCGGACAATCATCAATCGTCTTCCATAAAGTCGGTTCTAGATACGTTCGTATGCCAAATATTATTAAACTGACCCAATGTAACATTGTACTAAACATGTGTGTGGTAATATATTGAAACCCACTTACACTTATCATTTGGTAAATGAGCTGATTTGGGGCTGACTTAAAAGTCACAATGAAGAACGTATAAGTACAAGAAATCAAAAAGAGAGAGAGAGAGAGAGAGAGAGAGTAATTTAACCATATCGGCGACAATTGATAGATTTAAAATAACTATTTTAATTATGACGATTTTTTTGTGTTACATTTGCATTGTTGTCCGTAATTGCATATTACTCATATACTTCATTGTGTCTAGGCTTTAAAATACGTGACAAGCCACGTTACCAGTCGATCGCGTAAGAGGACACGCATAGCGGTACAAGCGCGTGTCCGAGAATAGTGCCTCTCTCGTTCCTCTCTTCGCTTCTTATCGCCCTTCCGCCGGTTGGTAACCGATGCGCGAGTACAACAACCGCCGGAAGAACGGTGCAAGATAAGGGGGACGAAACGCATTCTCGAAGGAATGCTAATGGCATCCGGATGCCGGTGCGCTACTCCACGACCTTGCAACTTTTCACAGCGACATGGAAAAATTGCATAGTTTCTTCGTGCAGTAAGGCACAAGTCATCGCTTCATCGATACGATAATCAATATTCTATAATTAGTGTGTATGCGTATACGTATGTGACCGTGAGTGCATCCAGGAACGCGACAGTCTATTTAAAGGCTGGAGATTGCGCCTGTTCATTAATTATTAATCCTCGCGTCTGAGACGAGCACTGATAGGAACGTGCCATCGAGAATGCGAAAGAAGACTCATTACATTTATAACTGCATATAGTTTCCACATGTAACACGGTACGATACGCACACGCGGAACGCCCCGGCAACTGGCGAGGAATGAGGATAGATTATTCTCCCGTCTCGGGAGAAAATGCGAAAATACGCGACGCGTTGCGCAAGCCGCGCGGGGACGCGCTTTTTCCTTCGCGACGAAAGTGCGCGTAATTACACTGCTGGCTGATTTCCGCGTGTGCGCATACCTAGATTAATGTTATAAAGAGAAATACGCATGTGAATATATTGTACACGCGTTTTATCGCAACAAATAAATATCATTAACTGTACAAAATAAGCCCCTTAATATTTTATACCGATTCCTTGCATCAACTCGTTTAAATTACTCCTACTTATCCTGCAAATAGAAATCAACGTTATTTAAATTTTTAAAAATTTTACTTCATTTTTATTTTCACAGGAACAAATAATATATTTTAGATACATAAGTTTTTTTATGGATAAGAAATAGACATAATGATGCTACTACGAAATTTTACGATTAATACATTGCAAATTTTAATATCAGGCGATATTGTACTCAACGGCCTTCACGGTTGTTGATTACGAATCAGTATGCGACCTTAACATTCTTAAATTCCTACGATAACGTAATATAGCCTTTCGCGAGCTCGAACTAAAAGCTCGAATTACAGTTAGAAGGTAGTTCCGCAATTTACAGTTAGTCGCTTACACTCGACTACGAGCGTACGCGCGTAAAGAAATCGGGTCAGAGATGAAATTAGTTTTTAATAATCTGTCCATACCGCATATTGCGTCGGCATAATTCATTTAACTCCCGTTGACCGATTATTAAACACTAATATCTCGTGCAAAATTAATTCCTAACGGAAGGTGCCAGTGTAACGAATGAATAGCAGTTTCTCGAGCAAAGTAGCTGACGTAATACTTAGCTATGCGCAGCAATTAATTTCTAGTGTCATTCCTATAATTGTGGTTATCTACGAAATCGCTAAATATTTCACGCGTGAATGCAGTTTATATATATTTTCTTTACACGTACTTATATAACGTTACTATAAAAATACATTTCCAACCAAAAAAATTCTTGGTAGTTCAGCAAAGATCTGTCATCAAAAATATAATAATTAATTGACAATAAATGTGATGTTGTTATTTTACTTTAATTTATTTGTGTAAAAAAATTATTTAATACTCAGTTATCTTTGCAAACTTATATTTCTTAGTTTCTGTTTGTCTTGGACGGTGACAATGGATCCATCGAACGTTCCTTTTCGAAGGAAGCAGACTGTGTAATTGCATCACGCAGACTGCGGCGGCTATAAATCCAGAGTAAGAGCAGTGTACGAATAGGAGGGTGTATCGGCAAAAAAGATTACAGAGGGGGAAGAGATTCGTAACAAATGTAAGAGAAGAGGTGAGGAATACATGAATACCGAAGCAAAGTACAGAGGACCATTTTGTCGTCAAGGCGGTTGCATGGTAATGGCACAGCGAGTGAATTAATATGCGAGTTGTGTCGTGCCCGAAATGTCTAGTGGCCTTGTTCGAGCAACCTGAGACCTGATTTACTTTCCACGAAGAAGTGATACTTTGGTGCGCTCGTCGGTAGATGTCAGAAGCTACATCATTCGGAGAGAGGATATTTGGTGATTTCAATGCGTGGTAAGCACGTCAGAATGCGACTTTTAAAGTCGACTGCCTACATTTGTTATATTTATTGTATATCTTTAAACTTGTAAAATTTCTTTATATATATCTGGAAAAAATGCCTATTTTTTTAAACAATAATTTATAATTTGATACTTCAATATGTTTATATTTTTATCCTAACTGTAATGATATATTAAAATAATAATTCTTGCAAATTTTTAATAGTAAAATTATTTCTTGCTATAAATGTTTAAATTCATACTTGTAATATCTATATAAAAAAATAACGTGCGATTGTAAATTAAGAACGGTATAATCAGTTACCAGAGAAGCGGCATTTAAACACGGAACTCAACACCGGGAAGAGACGAAGTAACAGCTGTGAAACCTGCCTGTGTGACAAATTGAGAGTCGCCAATACTTCCGCTAAAGATGAATCTTTTTAAGCAATTTTAAAAGTCTTATGTAATCACAGTGAAGACTTCCAATGGTTTCATACCGGAAGCTTGAAATTTAATTCTCAGAAAGATTAAAGAACATTGAACCATGATATGTACATTCCCCACTCAAACGCAATTTAATAACGTTTATCTGAGAAAAAAACTAATTTACATTTGTCGTAAAGATCTCAGATCTCGGTTCAATATTCTGTTGCTCTTAATAAATGGTTAATCGATTCAATATACCGATTCGCAATATACATATGTATGACAAGAAATAAGACGCAGTCGACAGACAGAACAAATCAACAAGTGAAATAAACTGGATTTTGCGAAATATATTACTGTTATAACAGCGCAACGGCATTACGATGGCATGTCGTCTAATCGGACATATCTAGTTTAAGTACAGCATTCGAGCGATCTTGAGATGAACGGCAGATGCACGATTGCCTTTGTGAGAAATTGGCAGCCGCCGTGGCTTTCCGCTAAGGCAAAACATTTTGCAGCTACAAGGCATATGCCACCTGTCGTTGACCGGACGATACCTATGAAACGCAGGCCGTAATCGCGCGATGCATAAAACCGACGGTTATTATGTTAGGTCTATCTCTAACGGGTCTCTATCGATCCTGACGGAAACGTTCTTCGTGGCACATTTTATAAATTTTCTGGTCGAGAAGGATACGCCGGTCCACCGCGAACAGTTAGAATTTCTTCTATGTTTTATTAATGACACAATTAATTGCGCAAAAAATATCTGCAGCATTGAGATTAATATATTACGCGTCTTACATTAAAAAGCATCACGATACGTTAATACCAACTTACTTGCGCGAACGCTTTAGTAATAGCCTGCAATTTTGTAATGCGGATGAAACGAAGATAATGCACGGCATAAGCAAGCGGCATCTCTAAAGTTCGACTTTCTCACCATTAGCCATAAGTTAATGGCGGTGTGTTCATCCACGGGCGTTGCAGCGGCTAACAATACGCGAACGAAAGTAAATTGCGACATAAATTATGTGTAACGAGGCATAAGATTCTATTCGAACGCTCTTATCAATCTTTGCTCATTTACATCGATTTGTGCTGTAATTGATAAACTTATAACTCGCGCACTTGTTCACTGTCTTTAAAAATTCAATACCGTTTTTTTAAACACGTTATTTCGAAAGTAAATTAAGTTACAAAACAGTAAATTTCTATTATTAAAAAAATATAATTTATTCAATTATTTATTTATTAATTTATGTAGAAAATTCTGAACTCTTACTAAAAATAAAAGAAAGTAAATTGATGGGTTAACGCGAGCACCAAATTGGATGTGTTTCGAAAATCTGTAAAGTGTTACATTTTATACATTTTTGGGAAAAGTTTTTATTTTTTAGAACGACTCCTTCCAATTTAATGCTTTAAATTATGTAAAATGTTTATCTGATTTTCAATATAAGAGCAAATTAAAATAGCAATTTAGCAAATTGTAAAATAACGACAGACGTAAAAGCCAAGAGATTGTCGAAGAAGAATAGATGGTAAAAGAACGAACAGTCTGCATAGTTGAAATAACAGTACTCTCACATTGGTGCGGCCGTCCGGTGAACGCCGCCGTCGAAGCGCGGTACCGTTACCGGTTACGACGCAACGAGCGCACCGGCTGCCAATGCCATTGGTAATCGGAAGATTGGGACGCCGACGTTATATGGACCACCCGACCGCCCATCATTTCGGTTGTTGTTTTTCTCTCCCGCTCTTCCGTTCTCGACCAATCCTCTTCCATGTTACCGGTCTTCTTCATTCGGCAACCTACCTCGAAACGAGAATATCGGTCAACTGATGTATGTGAGATATGAAATTCCGCTTTTAATTATCAATTTATTTCATCAGAAAAATGCAGGAATGTTTAAAAATCTGTTGCCTACATCTTTTTCAGATGTAGGCCACGAAATAAAGAAATATTTTTTATTGTTCTGGAGAACAAAAAAGTCTTCGCTTTGTTTACTTTTCCTCGTAAAATTAAACAAAATCCGTAAAACCTCGTAGATGTAAGAAAATATTCTTTGTCGACACGGTAGTAATTTTTTTTAACAGAAAGTCAATTAAGACAAAGTCAGAGTTTTTATAAAATCACAAACAGCGGATATAAAAATTAACGAAGAGAAAATCTTTCTAACAAAACTATTACATTCTTATTAGATAATTTCATTATTTTAAAGTGCGAGAACTCGGATGATTTAAGTGCCTCTTTCAGCGAGCAAAAATTTCACCGTAAGTCCTTTTTAAGTAACAGCGGATGTAATAACGAGGGAAGAAAGCGTCTTATCCGGTAAAGGTGCTACGTCGTGGGCGTGCCGCGATCTAGTTTATTGGCGTGATATCATTATTAGAACGAGATTTCCGGACGGCCTGCGAGAGAGTAGCCGGCGCGTTCACGACGGCCGCGAGTCGGATCGGGAGAAGGCCTCTCTCTCCGTCGATCTTCATCCCTCTCCTCCTCTTCGTTCCACGGCTCGGAGGCGCCGACTCACTAGCTAGAGAACTCGAGCCTCTCCTGCGGAACATCCCCGGCAGTTTCACGTCGACGGTCATCCGGATCGACTCGCCGCGGCCAAGGTCGACGGTCGCGAAGAGGAGGATCCTCGTGGAAGGTCGTCGGGACGAGAATCGGCGAACGATCATGAGTGAAGCTCATCATGGTGCAGCATGCTCTCGCGAATGACTCCGGTTCGACGAATTCTCGTGATAGATTTCTTCGAGTACCTGACGGTGATATGACAGTGCGAATATATCAAGCGACTGAAACCGATTTATGTCAGACTGGTGGTGCCAAAATTGGAATTTAATTTTGGAGCACATGGAGCACTCGATAAACAACAAGTAAGTGTATTTCCAAAAGTATTTCTTTAAGTTTATTATAACGCAAAAGATAAATTTGTCATCCTAAACATTTAAATTGTAACATGTGATAATAGAATTCCGTAAAAGAATTTGAATTAGCTTCATACATTGTAATTCATATATTTTGATTTCAATTTTCTATTTTATTCTGATAATAAACACCAATAAGAACGCGATATGCGTGAGGGAGCAAAATTACAAAGATTGTTCTTGATTGAAATTTCACCGTAATTGAATATCGGAATTTCTAGCGTCAACTAATGTGCGCTTTAAATAAACATGCATAATGAAATCTTCCGCCACAATAATTGCAAAGTTTCTAAAATACTCGGAATCAATATGCCTTGTAAAACCGTTAAGAAAATAAATCGTCGCCGATCGAAGTGACGCTGCTTGAGAGACGTGTATCTGCATGTGATTATCGACCGGCTCGATATCCATTAAAGCAGATGCGAGCGGGAAACGAGCCGTGAACTTGGTAATTGCAACTTGAACGGTGCACACGTTCAAAGTCGGCGCGTATATCGACTAGCTCTCCTCGACGACGCACTGACACGTGATGCCGTAATCTGTACGCCGACCTTAATACCGTTGCCTTAAAATATGTCGCGAACGCTTCAACAGTTATGAAAACAAGGAGCCGCTCTCGGGAGAAATGGATGAACACGTCTTGTCGATGAACAGTGCGGTTGCGATTAAATTATCACTTACGGTTGTTCTGTTTCTCAGAGCGCGCCTTTTCTAATATCGCGACTCTAATAAATCTCGCATTTTTGCGAGTCACTCATAATGTTAATTTTTCAAAAAGCTGCACAGTCATAGACTGTTAATAATGTCGATCGAGTAGATTTGCGGTGCCGCGTGGTGATTACGGTAGCGTGCAAGCCGAAACTGGGTCACTGACACCAAGAAGCTCGATGGTGATTATTCAGGGTCGGCTTCAGGCGATGAGCAAGGAGGCAGTTTCCTTGTGAACGGTCTCGCAACATAATCAGCTGAATGGTGGCAGCAACGTTAGACATCTTGCAGCGTATCAAAACAAAAATTCAATGCCAAAAATTGTTTACGAAGAAAAAACTTCCGTTTTAATTGCACCGATTGATCACATGTGATTAAAGTGACCTTGATAATTATTGATGATTATCATAAGGCAGCCTCCGTTTTCGAGGTATCCGCGATACCGTTGCCCCGATCATCTGTAACGAATCGTAATTATAGCGGCAATGTTCGGCAATCGCTTTCGTCATGTGATGATCGCGGACGACATGGGGTCAACGCGCGCTCGCGGGTTAATGAGAGAAATGCGCAGTTGACAGTTATTCCAATTTATATGTGCAAGTTCGTTCCGAAAGGTGTTAATCGACATTAACACCTTTCGGAAGCGGTCAATCTGCTGCCAGAACCAGTTGGTCCATAACTGTAAAGTATAACTGTGAGCAGTCGTACAACGTAATTTAAGATGCGACAGCTAATTTGTGTCGAACGAACGCGAAGCCGGCTTTACATCTTTATTTCGACTTTCAATCCAATATAAAATTTCTCTTTTGATGACTATCTCGTTAGATTCGCGTTAGTTGAAAATGTTATTTGCATTGTGCTCTTACTGATTAAAGAAATTCCGGAAATGCGAATTGATTGCAAGTTCCTTCACTGAACAACGAAATCCTTTTCTCGAGCGTTATTTAAAACGCAGCAGGCATCACCGCCTTAATGAAGAAATGCGTAGAGTTTCACGAATTGCCGGTGAAATCCGAAGCAGCAGATAAGCACGCAATTTTTCTACGTGTTCTCGCGAATAACCGTTTCTATGAGGTGTTTTACGATTTCTCGCTCCCGGGCTAATGACCTTGATATCAGTGCAAAGCAAGAGTACGAAGCACTCTTTAACAGCCTAATTTATGTTTATTTATGCTTATTTGTTAACGTCAAATATTAATGCTGCAGGTATAAAAAAGCTTTCACCACTTGATCGATAGATTAGCGTCTGCATAATTCGCAGCGTTACACGCGAGAAAATGTATCAAATGTTTTATCTGTCGCGAGTCGACAAACTATTCCTCGAATTTCCCATTATTTGAAATCTTCTTAAAAAGCCGATCCTGTCCGCGATTCAATTTTAATTATACACGCACCGCACGGCACTCGCATAAATTTAACGCACCGCGACGTCAGTAATAAGTATTCATGGAAACCAGTCGAAAGCCGGAGAACTCTGCGCCGACCCGAGAACACCTTTTTCTCTGACATTATTAATTTTCAGGTCTTTCCGGAAACCTTAACTGACTCTCGCAAGGTTGCGATTTCCCGCGGATCGGCAAACACACAATAATTTGTCACATCCGCGTTTTCTTAGATTACGATCGGCGACAAATAAAATAGCGTCAATTATATCATCAACTGCAATAACCTTCTCCCGATTCGAGGACATTATCGTAATGATGTGCGTTTCCGTTTCAGAACGAATGACGCCAGCGGGCAACACAATAGACAAGGAAATTCGCGAGGATATCAAACGGGTTGCGTAACGTCCGGCTGAAAGCATGTCAACCTTAGGAATATCCTGCTACGAGGATGGGTTTCGGTTGGGTGGTCCGCCGTCGGAATGCTCCCTGCGGAGCAAGGCCCAGATCGACGCACTGTTCGAAGATTGCAGGTGAGATTACATTCATTAAGCCGCTTTAATGTTAATCCTTCAGGCGCGAAGAAAGGCGCGTATCCAGACATCTAGATTAATTTCTCTTCGACGTCTCATTCAGTGTGAGTTCTGATCATTTCAGATCGATCTGCAGCTCTACGTTGGTGGGATGGTACGCCGGCCTGTCCGCCGTGATCCCGAGAAGTCTCGACAACACGGGCGCCGAGGAGCAGAAGAGGGTGAACAGCGCCGTTCAGGCGCGCATCGAGGCGATGTTCGCCACGGTGGAGGCCGAAAGTGGAACGCCCGGTGAATGTGCCGCCGCTATTTTGCCGGTAATGACACAAATAATTACGCACGTGGAGCACTCGCGATCCGTACGTGCTGTTTCTTTTTTTTTTTTTTTTATCCGAGTTACCGGATTTATGTCCGAGGACTCGGAACATGAGTATCACACAGCGGGAACACGTGCGCACGAATTTTCACTTATGTTAATTCTATTGTGCGTTTCTCGCGCTTGAAAAATTGCACAGATCGGCGTGGCCGAGCGGTCTGTTCCGTTCCACTCTCGAGGGACGCCCGAGTACCGCAACGAGAGACTCACCTACTTCGCCAACGAACGTGACCCTTAAGTGCACTTGAATCAGATATTTTAACGTCAAAATTAAAGCGGTCAAGAAATTCTGCGGAAAAGAACGTCGGGATTTAATGAAAGGTTTATGCGAGGACATAAAACGCGGGAATTGTTAGATGCGAAAAACATTTTTACTCAAGTGACCCAGCTTTTCCGTCAGGCAGAAACATGATCTGATATAGCTGTACTTTTATCTTCCATGATTAATCGAATAATTAAATATATCCGTTGATTACTTCGCGGTTCTGTCTTTCACCGATCTTATTCGACTCAATTTATTTTTCAAGTGATTGAGACAAGACGAGATTTGAGATTTGGCGAAAAGCTTTAAGAAAAGAAGCACGTTGAATGGTATCCATTTTCTGCCTCAAGAATTACCCGTAAATCATCCTGAAGATGTGCGCGGCGATTACGTGTCAGAAATAAAATTGAGATCGACGTATAATTACCAGCGAGCTGGTTGCTCGTTAGAAAGGAAAGAATCGCGCGATTATCTTCTAAGGAGTAGAATATAAATGTTTTTAAAAATCAAGAGAGAAAGCAAATTATATATTGCAGTTTTCTTATACCTAACTTCTCAGATGGTATCAAACCCTTTGGTGGTTTCGGGTGGTGGCGTTAAATTTGTCTGCCGTGTTAATTAGTTGGCGTATTAAGCTGATAATATCGCTTTAATTGGTATTATGAGCGATAAAAGTACATCTAATAGACAAAATAAACATTTTGACAACGCGCGTTAATTATAAAGAAATTGCAATGTAGAAAGATATTATTTAGATGACCAACAAAGTTTGTGTAATTTCAAAATCGTAAAAGTAAAATTTTGCAATAAATCTGTATATTAAACCAAATGACTGATCATATCATATTAATCGTATTTCTATCACATCAGCCACAAAACACTCATATTTAATGGATTTCTCGAGGAGCGAATACCTTAGGTATTTCAATACATAAATTTGATGATCTATTTTACATTCGGTATGCGTAGCCGCGTATTGCAAAATCACAATGCCATTGCGTCGCAGACGTGCCGCGATTCGAGAAGAAGGGACGCGAGAAGTCCTTCGACTTTCCTCCGGGGCGTCGATCCGGAATTTTTAATCGTCACTTTCATTCCGCTCACGATCCGCGAAGCGTGACAGACTTCTACAAACTATTCGGAGCGCTGAAAAATTCTCCTTCAGTTGTTGCGCCGGTATGCGGATTCCTTCGCCGACACGGTATCCTGTTTTATGGGCTTCGGGCCCAGCCGCATTGTTTCGTCTCGCTTCGCGCACTTTGATTGGAGCTGGAACGAAAGAAGCTGCCGATCGATCGATAGGATTACATCATCCGGCAAGAAAACTTGCCTAGGCGTGGCAATTGATCATACCTTCGCAGGTGTTTCTTGGATCGGGCATTGACTTTTTTGTCTTTTTCACATTCTCCTGTTAGACGCATTCTCCTATCACAAATTTTGCAATAAATTCGTGTAACATATTACGGACTAAAATCTTACAACTGACTGTATCAATAAAATTTATATTAATCACAAATACATTTATTGAACGCATTTTTCGAGGAATAATATTATTTCAATGCATTAATTCGATAATCTATTGATCCGCGCATTGTAAAATTGCATTCGCCATGTCGCAGCATGCTACGAGAGGAATTTATACTTTTTTGCATGTAACTTGAAGTGTTATATGTATTTTACACACGATTATGATATAGAGAGAGATAAAATCCGTTATTTCATCGGAAGAATGACATCCCGTATTAAACACATGACTCGAATTTTATTTAATATAAATTTCATAAAATAGATACTAAAGCAGTGAACATGAAAACGGTGACGCGGCAAAATTCCTCGCTCAGCAGGACTAGTTTTAGAATTTATCGTGTGCAAAATGCGCGATAAAGTTTTCATACAACGATCCCGCCTGTTTGTCTTTCAATTGCTCGTCATGCAAAACAGATTTCCACGCAAAAAAAAAAGAAATGAAACTTGAAACTTTTTATCAAGCGCTAGTTTTGCTCGTGTCAATCTTCTTCAATGTTGTCCCAAATAAAAAGAATGCAAAGAATTGTATGCAAAGTATATAGTCATTCTCGTTGATCGTTTCATGCTTATAAAATATAACATGTTCCAGTCAGACTAATTGCATTGCGGTATATTCAATTGCTTGCTCTGCTAGAATACATTTTTTTACGAAAATAAAAGTACATATTTCGTGCTTTCGCGTAGGTCAAATACATGGGTGCTGCTCCGGTCGGCGGGCGAGTGGCGAGCGTGCGAGGTCTTCAGGAACCCCTTCGTCAGTTGTTGGAGCGCGTGGAAGGGTGCGTAATGGCCGAACTGGAAGTCTCCAGACGCGGACTGACGTTCCGCACGAGCGACGTCTGCGAGAAGAATAATCCCTTCCGTAGAATAGCGGTCTGGAGCGCCCTGAGGCTTCGATGTAAGAAAATACCATCGGGCGACGTGCATCACGCCTTCCTACCCTTAGTTGGCGATCAGGACCAAGGACAGACGCTGGAAGATAAACATGCCGATCTCTACAGGCGAGTGACATTACTGTAAAATTTCCAAGCGCATTTCACACATCTCGAGACTCTAATAAAAAAATTCTAATAAACATAAACCACAAAGTTATCATTTTTTTTAAATACAGCCACTTTTAGTGACAGCGTAAATTGTACGCAAAGCTTCGAAATTGACAAAATAAATATAATAAATGTGAAGAAATCTTAATAATTGAATAATCTGTAATTAATTTTTCTTCTCTATAAAATAGAATTATATTATTCATTTTAGAAAATTTTATTTCTCAATTAAAATGCATATTCAACGGTGAATTAAGAAATGGGATTCCACAGATAGAATATTAATTCTTAATTTTAGGACAATGCGCGGCTTGAAAAGCGAGGCAGAGTGCTACCCTCCAATCTTCGCCGTAGTGATGCGACGCCCCGGGGCTGCCAGGGTTTTGGAGTGTCACGCGTTCGCTTGCGAATGCGAGGAGGACGCCGTGGCAGCCGCGGCCACGTTATATCGCGCTCTTCTCGCGGACATGGATGCGAATCGTCGGCGACCTCGTCAGGCGAACGGTGTCGGTTGCATCAGCTTGGCATCCGTTGCTTCCAGCGTCCGAGAGCCCAGTCTCAGCAGCAGGATCAGCTGCTTGCTACCTCCGCCACCCAGACCGAGCGCGCCGCATCCTGTGAGACCGCCCAGAACCAAGAAGAGCTCAATGAGCAGCTCCGTCACCGAGGACGAAGGTGGAAAACCTAGTTTACAAAAAATGCCGCGTAGGAAGAAGAAAAATTCCGACATAAAAGCGGAAGACATCCTTGAAGCGCGCGGCAGAAGACAACGGGATAACAGCAAGGCTGAGAAGAGCAATCAAGGGCAGAACAATCGAAATGTCGCATTGTCGAGGAGTGAGAAATTGCAAAATACGAAGAACAAGATGTTCTCCGCTAAAGACCAGAACTCCTTGCGTATCGAGATCGAGTCCGAAAGGAATAGTAAGGCCGAAAGGATTTACAACGTTCGCGATAATGATGCGAGCAGAATTTACGAGAGACAGTCGAACAAGTACGAAAAGGTGTACAAGCAGAAGAAGGAACCGGCGAATCCGAAGGATGACATTTACGAAAAAGATTATGGATCGTACGACTTGAGTCAAGCTGGAAATGACATTTGCGAACGACAAATGTACTGCTCCAAAACTGACGAAATCTTAGTGTACGATAAGGTCGACAAGACTAGAAGAAACGAGACGAAGTCTGCTCACGAGCAAGCCGGCAGGAAGAAGGAGAACTATTACAGCCCGCGCATTGAAGACGCCGACAAGATCCAGAGTATCGGAGAGGAGGACACTTACACGAGCAAAAGTAACAGAAGCAGCCAGATGAAAAGCCGCCAGGAAGACGTCTTTTTCGCGAAGAACTTGAAGAACAGAGGGCATTATCTACCGCATCAGGAGAGCGCGGTGGAGCAGCAAAGGCGCTCGAGAAATCCAGAGAGGGTGCACTCCAGCAAGAGGCTCAGCAGAGTCGTCACGATGGACAAACCGCTGCGGAAGGAACAGTCCGATTACTCGCCGAACATGCCGGAGTACAATCGTCCGCGAGTGAGAAGAAGGAGCAGAGCGGGCAGCGCGCCGCCCGTCAGTCATTCGCAGCACGCGAACAAGATTCTGCAGGAAAACACGCTGAAGAGATCGCAGAGTGACATAGACGTGGACAGAGGAGATCTGATGACGAGAGTAGAGCTGCCGAGGAGAGGCAGCTTCCTGACAACCGGGAACACCCGCAGACCTAATAACATCAAAAACGGCACTCCACTGGGATTCACCGAACTGTTCGACGAGTTCAGGAATCAGGAGGGCTTGACGAGCGTTGACGATATTTTGGCGGCTATCATAGGTAATCGAAGATAATATTGAGTTGTGTAACGAGCAATTTAGGATTTTTTTAAATAAATTTGTCTACCTTTTCTATCGAGTAGAGCGCAGTTTGATTAAAACGTAATAAATTAAATATTTCAGATCCGGAAGGCATGTCGTTCAACGACCTGAAGCCGCTCTACAAGGAATTCTTACTGAAACTGGCAGCGACTCTGACGCAGGACGAATTGTATCAGAGATCCGCCAGTATCATGAGAAGACGTCGAAGACCGCAGAGACGGCGGTCGAGTCGTCGATCTTGTCTACTTGGCAGAGCTATCAAGCGATCGGTGTCGAGGCTGAAGGGTGGACCCACGGAATTCACCTCTGTGATATTCCCGGCGAGGAGGCTGAACGACAGCTTCGGCAGCAGCTCGTCGTGCGATGTCAGGAATAATCATCGGAATCGAGTACTGGCGAGTAGACTCAGTAGGCGAAAGTCCTCGTGGCGAGCGAGTAAGAATGGTCCTTGCCACACGACCTCGGAAGACAGCGATACATGTATGTATAGAAGTATTAAAAATTCCAAGTCAATCAATTGAATCTAAATAGTAATTACATTTTAATATTTCTTTTTACACTTGAACTATAAGTAAATAAATAAAAAAAAGTATATATATATATATAGTATTATATTGCAAAATCTTGTTATGTTATTATATATTAAATATAAAATTATATTACTAGGCAGACGACTGAGTCGCAGCATGGGTGCCACTGCAAACAGAAGCAGCAGCGGTTACGTGAGCTGCAGCGAATGCAGTTACGACTCCGAGTCCTGCACATGTGTGTCGGCGGACAAGTGTTATTGCTCGTTGTCCAGAAGAGTTCCGGCCACACCTGTACCCGGAAACACGGTCGTTTGCGCCTGTGACACCGATAGTTGCTCGGAGAGCAATAAATGTTATTGCGCGAGGAAGCCGATACAGCCGACTATACTGGAGCAGCTCAGGCAGAAGGGGATCGTGCCGTCGGAGAGCACGCTCAGCAGAGGGGACAGCCCCGAGAGGATCAGAGGCTCGAGAATGACCGGTAGTCACAGTTCGTCGCGCAGCACCGATTTTCTTAAGGTAGGTCATCAAAATATTTTCCTCGTTCATCGTTAATTTTATTCCAATATCACGGTTGCATTAAAATCCGTTTGCACCGAATTCCACTGCAGACTCGATCATCACCGAATTGCGGTAGTTCGGATAACTTGGCCTTAGATTACGATCTCTTCAGCCCAGGGAGAAGATCTCAGCAGTCGTCCGGCAGCGAGAAAGTCCTCGTAGTCAGCGCCAGGGACACCCAGGGCCGTTTGGTTTACGTCGGTGGCGCGGAACGGGACAAGAAGTATTCCTCCCGTGGTAGCGCCAGACCCGCGGCACATCACGAAGCGCTCTCCATTAAAAAAAGCGCAGAGATCGCCGCGGTTTTCGGTGCGGGGGAGAACAATCGAATCTCGAGGAAGACCAGTAACGCGTCGAGTATAAAAAGCTCGATCAGTCTCGAAGCTGGATTGGGCTATTTACCTTAACAGAGCTGTCTCTCGATCGAAAATCATCTCCGCAGATACTCAAATAATTTAATATTATGGTAAATAGTTTAATACTATGGTTGTAATATCTTGCCATTCGCGTTATGATTGAAAGGGAGATCCTTTATGACCATATCGTGATTTCATTAGTTGTGTTTCGACAAATAAGATATGCAACTACTTACGCGTACCTGTTTTATCTTGATTTTAGTACGTAAGTTACATGAAATAGAGGAATTATTTATATTCCAATTTATTCCAATTTCAAAGATCAATGTTTATTTACAAGCGATAAAAATATTAGATATTTCTTCGCTACGCTGGACCTGATAGCTTATTGTTAAGGATAAAACACGGGGCAGTGCAATATGATAGGTATAATACAAAGAGCCGGTGGCAAATTGATACTTTGGGCATGAAGTTAATATTTCTGAGGAAATTAGCCTTGCATCCGAAAAAGTTTCACGTAGCCAAAAACAAATTTATTTATTTTTAAAGACTAACCCATATCTATTTATCATAATAAACTTTATGCATAAGAAACTTTGTCAAAATAAAAGATAAATTATATTTATGAGGCCTCAAAATATATGCTTGTAACGTGCAGGTACGTCCAACATCTTGCAACCTGAACTTAATTGAAATTTAAGCGTCATTAATATATTAGCAGCCACTGCAAAGAATCGAGTGTGTTGAATAAATTATCATTTTTATGGTACTATTTATATTTTTATTAAATGATGTAAGTACACTGGCGGATCCTGGGGTTACCCCCCCCCCCCACTTCCCCTTCCAAGTTAAAAGAAATCAATTTTGCTGGATCTGTTTCAAAAATCTTGGTAAAAAGAATGCATTAAATGTTAAAGCAGGCCTATCGACGCGGAGGCACCTGTTGATCAAACTCTCAGCCTCTCAGTTTTCAGGAGCCTGTTCTTCCATTCTGCGCGCTTGCTTCCTCCGTCTCTGTACACGCCTCTCTACCATATAGTTTATATGTGCGTCTAGCAGTGATGCGATGCAACGTTAAGCGTGAAACCAAGAAAAATATGAAACTAAATAATTTTGTCGAAACCCCCCTCCACCCCATTATCGACATCAGGATCCGCTAGTGTGCAAGTATAATAGCAATATGTATTACATACATGTGTAGGGGAAGGTGGGGTAAGACGGACCCCCTAAGCGAAAATGGCTATATTTTTTATATTAATGACAAAAAATAACTGAAATTTAGCATGAAGAAACTGTAGAATGTTTATTATAAGATTATAATGTTAAATTTTAAAAATTTGCAAAAGTTTGAATTATTATTAAGATTTTTAAAAACTTAATTTTGGTCCGTTTTACCCCATGGGTGGGGTAAAATGGACCATCCCATGGGGTAAAACAGACCAAGCCGAGATAATATGGATCAAGAAATAATTTAACTGATTAACTCAAAATCAAAACTATATATTATTTATTAAATATTTTTGAATAAGAATAGAAATTAATTTAACATTAATCATTTTATTATACACACAAATCTTTAAAATAATTATAATCTTTATAATTTTTAACGTTTATATTAAATATAACATTAAATATAACATTTTAAAATAAAGCATGTAAATAAAATAAATAATTATTATAAAATCTGTTTTTATTTGGAGACATTATTTTCAAATTTCAAGTTTCTTCTACTTTTAACAGTGCGTTTTTTATTTTTCATAGCTTTTTCCAGTAAAAAAAAATGAAATGTAAAATATTTCTCAAATCAGAGCAAATATATAAGCAGAAAACTATAAGTAGAAAGTATAAGTAGAAAATATAAGTAGAACAAATATATAAATTGGTCCGTTTTACCCCATTTAAATTGGTCCATTTTACCCCACATAACAACATTAATATTATCTTATTTTTATTTACCTGTATCAAAATTATTTTTTAAATGTAACTGATGAAATATTACTTCTAAATAACCAGAAATATGGAACTTGTAGAAAAATTTAAAAATTTTAAGTTTTGCAATCTTAGTCACTTAAAATGTAATACTAAGAAATTAGATCACGAGATCTATTTGCAAGAATTTGACGTTTCTTTATAAATAACTTACGATAGTCTTATGATATAATGACGTAATTTTTAAACAGTTAAAAAGCATCAAAAAGGAAATTAATTTTATGTTTATCCAGCAGATAGAGGTACGTACTAATAAGATCTAGCAAATGGACCATTTTACCCCGCGGTCCGTCTTACTCCACCTTCCCCTATTACATATGTATGTGTATTACATACGTTGTACATGCAATATGATATTGTAAGCTACTCGTAAAATTAATCAGGAAACAATCTATAAAAGACCCGGAAAAAATTACGAAGCTGACCAGGATTTGAACTCGGGATTTGAGCATTTAGCTTTCTGTCCCACGACAGCTCCACTTCTCTTACAATTGTTCTGATTCCCCAACTGTTTCTAATCTAAGTTAATTCATTAATGCTTCACAGTTCTATAAATTCTAAAGATTCTTACAATACAAACTTTTGCACTATGTATCTTCAATAAAGTCTTGATCCATCTTGTAAAACTTTTCCGTACATTCAGATGGTACCTCTACTTCCTTTAAATTATCTACCCCAATTTCTTCCTCGGTTCTGTAACAATGAATATATTACATATAAATTTCTGTTATACAAAACAAGAACATGATTAACTTAGAGAGTAATTAATTATTTACTTTATCAAAATATCAATAACATTTTCACAGGCTAGTAAACATTTGTTATCCTTCTCCCATTTGTGAAATTCCCTAAGTATTATGTATGTGTTTTTTTCTCTTAAATATTCTCTACCAAGTTTTGTTGCACAAAGTTGATTTAATGCTTCTAAAAGCATTAGCCTGAAATCATAATAATAATGTTGAAAATGATATTCTCATCAGATTTAATAAAATTACACTAATTAACCTATATTAACGTAATGTAACCTGATTTCTGGATTACGATCTCGTTGCTTTGTTTCAGGAAGATATTGTAATTCATTCGGCAATTTTGCAACATCTTTTGCTTCAAACTCTTCTGGACCAGCAAGAGGCAACAACAAACGTGGTAATATATGTACATCTGAATTTAGCAACCAGTCATGGCTGTCTGTTTCAAAAGTACAATTTTTTAAAGTACCAACAATACCACGTTGTCTAATTTCATCATAACACTGTATGTAGCGACAGAGACGGTGAATAATACGGTGTTGTGGATCCATCAGTTTCCTACAATAAGATATATAAATCTCTGAAATATAATCAAAATCCAAAAATCAAATAAATTGTACCTTCTTACACATGATGATTGGCTAAGATTATTAATAACAGATGCAAGATAATGCATTTCAGCATTGTTAGCATTATAATTCTTTGTTATAAGTGCAGATAATATCGTATTCCAGGTCCAACCGTTTTGTTCAATGGATTCAACTACTCGATCCACTAAATGATAAATTCTAGTTATATTGGAAAGTATCATACAACATTCATCCGCTATAAAACTAAATTTATTCAGTATAGACCTGTATAAAAGTAATTTCTAGATTAAGTAATGTCTAGATTATATACAAAGTCTCCATAGAGTAGCAGTAAATAAATATAAAATGATATTTACTTCATGCAAACTTCTACAATATTCATGTTAAATACATATTGTTGTTCCGGTATTAGCAACTTTGATAGATTCAGTATTGCCTCAGCTCCTGCTTCATCTCCAGTAATATTTACCAATGATAGTGCAGCTTTCTTGCGGTTTTGCTGAGATGCAGAATGGTATTGCATATATATAACAAGTAATTTTAATATTTCCGGACAATCCACCAGATCTACTCGACCGTCAGCATTTGACGTCAGACCTGTATACAGTTAAATGATTTCATAAGATTTTTACATATTCTACAAATACATATTATAAAGTAAGAAATAGTATATTAATGTTAGAAATTCTTATTCAATAAATAAAATTAAAACAAAATAAAGCTTATATGTGACAAACGCAAATATATTTGAGTATAAAAAAATCAATATAAATGATAAACGTAATAACAATTCAACAACATTCCTGTTCTAATAACTTGTTGTTATAACGATTATTGTTTAATTAGAGCAAATCTTAATATCATTTGTATAAATAATAAAATCATCTTGTTAGATAAAATGTACATTTTATTTATTTTTATATCTTAGAATCTTATATCATATCATTCGGTAGGCCTAGAACTTTCCCGCGATGCATTAAAATCTTATATTTCAGAATTCTAGACCATTTTTCTGTTTAAAATATTAAATTTTAATGCATTACGGTAAAGAAAATGTTATAACATTTGTTAGGTTAGGTTAAACCTGGAAAATGTATATTTTCTTTATTGCGATGTGCATTGAAATTTGATATTTTAAACAAAGAAAAATGATGCAATAAAATTCTAGATCTATCAAAGAACTACTGAACTAAAAATTATATAAGATTCTAAAGTATAATAATGAATAAAATGTATATTTTATTTATCAAACAAGATAATTTTATATTAATTAATTAATCATTTATATTAATTGGTTTTTTTATATCTAAATATCCGTGTTTGTTTCATATAAGTCTTAGTCAATTCATTTTATTATAATATGAAACATTTTACAAAATATACTTATATGTATAATTAAAATATACTTACTAAACACGTGTTTTACCGGAAATATTCGCAACTTTCGCTCAATAGGCTGAGAACTTTTACCGCATAAAGTAAGTCGACGTTCATTATCTTCCTCCATTGTTTACCTATGTATTTGATTCGAGAAATGTTAATTTTATTATACTTTTCAATAAACTCTAATTTCAAAAAAGCTTGGGATCAGATACACTCTACTCATAAACACACGGAAGCAATGTGGCCAGATTTGGCCCGGTTTTTCGCGCATGCGCGACGCGGCGAACGCAGTGAAGTGTCTAGTAAAAGAGTATACCATATGGTACCCGTTTATTTAAAAAAATTATTTTCTGAAAAATCAATAAAAAAATAAAGTATATTTACATATATTTATATTTTTATATGCATATATATATATATATATATATATATATACATATAAATATGTGTGAATATACTTTATCTTTTTTTATTGATTTTTCAGAAAATAATAATTTTTAAAATGAACGGGTACCACGGTGTAAGAATATAAGGTGATTTCACGGCAACAAATTTTTGTGATTTTCCCATTGAGTAAAAAGAAACAGGAGGGAGCGTTTGGTCGTAAAAGTGCGGACGGAAGTGACTATATAAAGGCTGAGTTCCACTTGGTGATCGCAACGCTCGCGAACATTATCTATCTTTCTTTAACTTTCGATGAAAAACAAAGATAAAATGGCTGCGTTCAGCAGAACAACTGCTGAATTGTCGTCTAGTCAACACTTAACGTTGATTTGTTGGTTCTAAAAGTAAGAGCCAATCATGTTCGATTGCTACCAAGCGATTTGTTCTGCTGAACGCGCCCAATGATTCCACAAGCGTTGCGATCGCCAAGTGGAACGTACCTAAAGTGGTCGCTCAAGATGGCCGCTCAAGGGCGCCAATATTGAATGACTTGTTATGTTTAATTAGGAAATAATGTACAATTAAAAGAAAATAACTATAATATGCAACAATAATACCAAATTTTAATGGCGTTTTTCATTGGGATTGCACTCGTGCAGTATTTCCATAAGAGCAATGTTAAAATCTAAAATCTAAATTTATATTAAATCCTTCGTCCTTACAAAAATTTATCCATGCATTTCTTTAATCCGGATTTTTCGGAAACCTGTTTGTGAGTGAAAATTATTTAGTAATTATTGTGAATCTACAATTTCACAATACTATACATATGATTATAATCTCCAAAATAAAAATCTCATTATTGTTGATAATACTAACCGATGAAACGTTATTCCATGATTTCGAGCTGCTGCTGTTATGCCACAAGCTCTACAGTATACCATTTTGATCGTTTATTTCCATACACTGTTGCATAAAAGACTATACACTGCATATTAATGCGTACGGCGTACGGTATGCCGCTTGCCGCTATGCTCGAGCATTCCCTCTCACTTTCAAAAAGTGGTCGCTCAAGATGGCTGCCATGACGTACATCCGTCCGCGGATTTACCTAGTCCTGGCTAGTATATGCTCCCTCCTGTTTCTTTTTACTCAATGGATTTTCCCGTCATTGTTCCACATTGAATCGCTAGGTGGCTACGTGTTGAGGGACTTTAAATATATATATAGAAATTTTATTAAAATTTTTGTCCTGCGGAACTTAATTATAAATATTCATTTTCTTAAAGAAACTTAATTTTCTATAAAGACTGGAATACATTATTAATTATATTTTCTGCAAATTTAACTAAGAATAATTTGTTATAAAAAAATTAAAAAATATTTTGTCAGTAATATATATTTTTATACACAATGTTAAAAGTTTTATTTTAAAAAATTTGTATTATTTAGGATTATAATTATATATAGATGTGCTTTAGAGATTCATCATCTATCCTTTTCTATCCACATCTATCCACATCTTCTATTCTTTTTTACTTGGGATCTTGCACCAACGTGACATCTTGTGTAACATGCCTTAACTATGACATCTTGATCACAGATTTTTTGATAGAATACAATGGTCGTGAAATCACCTTATATTCTTACACCGTGGTATATACATATAAAAGTTATAAATGAACATTCGTTAGTAACCGTCTAATGGTAAAAGACAGAGTTTACGTCTGTCGATATTCCCATTGTGCTTCGACTGCTTCGATCGTCGTCCACTATCTCGTGGCAATCGTGGCATGCCATGTGTAGAGATCCCAGCCATGTGACGCATTAACCTGCAAAAGTTGTTTACACAAGAGGATATATTGATATATACTGGTTGTACATTTTGTTAATATTTAAAAACGATGGAAAGCAGTGAAAAAGTGACGTGTATGAAAGATATATTAAATGACAATATGAAACCAAAAACGAACGAAGATATGCTAGAAACTTCGCCTGTTATCAAAAAACGTGAGAAACAATACATCCCAAGAGGCAAACCAAAATCCGGTAGGATATGGAAAGAAGAAAAAACAAAGTAAGTTTCAGCTGATAAGTATAAAAATAATTATAATTAGTAAATAGAACTTAAAGTTTTTAATATTCTTTTTAAATTTCTATTCTAAATAAGTTACGTCAAGTATGATTTACATCTACGAGTAATTGTGTGAAAGAAATCATGATTTCCATTTCTTAAATAAATATAGTACCATGAGAAAAGCAGTTTACAACATAATTCAATATATTGACAGAAATGAGAAATATACAAGTTAATAATATAAATATCTGTTTGTAGATTTTCTTCTATAATTAAAACACGTGGAATTCGATTATCGTTTGCTAAGAAACAAAAATTAAGAGAGGATCTAAAACGTGTCAAGGAAATGTCAAGAGAAATCAAAGAACGAAAAAAGACAGAAAAGGAAGCTAAGAAGCAACGAAGGAGAGAAAATTTGAAGAGAGCGGAAGAAAATAGGAAGAAGAATGAAATTGTACAAGTTGTAAGTAAATGCTGTCATTTATAAAATATATTTGTGTGTGTGTATATATACACCTTAATGCTTATTTTATAATTCTTTTTCAGATTAAGAATCCTGCAAAAATAAAAAGAATGAAGAAGAAACAATTGAGAATGATTGAAAAAAGGGACACAACCAACATGTAGTGGTAAACAAAATAATGTAAATACTATTGAATATATAATATCAATAATTACTGTCTTGTCTTAATCATTTCTAATAAAATATTTTTTACCTAGCATATAATATCTAAAAAAAATCTCTTCTAAAAATTTCTTAATCTTTTGACGTTTTTTCTTTTTTTTCCTTAAGATATTGTTCCCCCTTTTCACGTGCAACTTGTATCGCTACGAAATCTTCAAGTTCTGTTTGAAGATCGTAATTCTCATTATGCATCCACTGCAATACAAATAAATAAATTATTATAGTCTCACAATGTCTTACTAATTTTTTGACAATTATTACTTACCATTGTTTTAACCCACTTTGGTAGATAATGAATATTTTGGGACAGCTGGAATCTATATTATCAATATTAGACCTTTACCTAGCTTCAAATTATTTAATTTAATGTACATACCTTTGATCCACTAGGAGTACTGCGCCCCAATCATTTTTATGCCTAATGCAACGGCCTATCGCCTGATTAAGCGCCCTAAATGCATTCACATTATACCACTCACGACCAGATAGCAAGCCTTTGGTGGATTTGTTTGAGTCATTATATTCCTTCTTCATTAGTATATCCACATTGCTGCTATTCATATACGGTATGCCGATCTAATAAACAGATATATTGTAAAATAAAATCGACATAAAACATAAATTATACTTACGGCTAATACGCATCGAGCCTCGTTGTCGCTGAAATCGATTCCTTCCGCCACTTTTCCCCGGAAGACTGCAAACAAAATAGCTCCGGATGCTTCTCGAAAGGATTTAGATGACGACTCCTTAATTGTATTGCGATACGCTTCCATGACCGACGGCAGCTTCTGACTTTCTTTCGGTTCTGTAAAAATTTTCTTCAATTTTAAGAGCTTTTCCCATATGCCATTATTCATCCATCTGTTACGTAGAGTGTTCATTAAGGTATAAGATGCAAAGAAACATAGTACTCCATAGGGTACTGCATCACACACTTGAAGAATCAGTTCACCCAGTTCGTCCTGTTATGTTAAAAATGATTAATCAATTTTCGTATAATGTTAAATTAATGATCAATTTCCTCACCTGAAACGTGAATGTGTTCACGTTTTCATAAGTGGCTTTTAGAATTTTTTTTGTCGGCCCTTTCGGTATACATCTTACATACACTTGATCTTTCGATATAATGTGATCGGCATCGAGCTTCTGTGGGAATCGCGTGCCGAGCTCACCTTCGAACGACGAAGTCGGCGTTAAAGTACCCGAAGCAAGTATCACAGAACGAGCGGTGCGGGCCAGAGGTACGAAAGTCACAGCAGGATTCATGCATATCAGTTTCATAATTCGCACTCTGTTCTTGTTCTTCTCCTTTGAAATCCAAACATTATCGGGTACCTGATGAAAAATAATTATACAGTATTTGAATTATATATGTCATATAAAATTATATCAAACTATTCAGATATACAAACTTACAATCTTTTTAGTAACTGCTTCCATTTCTATAACATACACTCTGTAGTCATCAACGAACATATCCGATTCAATTTTTTCCAGAACAAAATAGAGATATTCAAGAATTTTCTTAGTCTCATGCGAGATAGTGGGCTTCAGTGTGGTAGGCTGACCCGCGCGGGTAATTTCGTACATTATTTCGTAATCTCGAATAATCGCTTTACTAGCGGCGAAGAAATCGGGAAATCTAGCACGTCCAATTTTTTTTATGTTGAGCAGCTCCACAAATTCAGTGCCGGACCAGCAATCGCTGACCATTTCCCATGCGTTACTCTGAAACATACATACTCTGTTAAGATATAGTAGAAATATCGATTACAATTTACAAGTCGATTATTAATCTGAATTTTTTGCAAAAATTTAAATAAATTACACATGAATTAATATAAAAGCAATATCGATACATAAAAATTGATTACACAATAATTACATAATTATCTTACACACTTACATTATCTTTAAGACCAACATCTTGAAGGAATTTTACAATATCAGTAAGATACGTATGAATGGTCAAGTAAGTCTTGTAATACTCTGGACGCTTTTTCGAAAGAAGCATGCAATCATCGGCGGCATTTGTGAGATCGCTATCTTTGAGATTTACACTGGCAGCATCCCGACAAAAATCCTCGATATTGTGGGCTTCATCGAGAATTACGATATTTCCTTTCAGACTAATTTGCATCTATAAATTATTAAAAAATATATTTAATACTAAAAGAACAGCCTGTTGCTATTGTAAAGTACATAAACTTAAATTGTAGAATATTGCATTCAAACAAAACATCAATTATTGATCAATTATTTTATTATCGATTAAGCAATTATTTTCTTGTTGATAAACTTTTAGAATAACAAACAAGAGTATCGAAATTTAGAATAATAAAAATTAATTCTTATTATTAATTATTCTTATCAATTATGTGTACTTGTCAAGTGCTTACGCTTTCGCGAATATGTGGATCCACGATGTAATTGTAAGGACAAAAGATGATTTCTGCTTCGGTCTTCAATGCTCTCGCACCAAAATATGGGCAAGCCTTATGCGCTCTGCCCATCGAAACCAAGTCTTCTATGTCCCAGGGTGTCTCAAGATTGCTAAATAATGTAGGTTTTTTATTTAACTCGGTGTAATACGGACATTTTTTAGGCTGCGGACAAAAATAACATTGTTAGAAAATTATTCAACTTTTAACTCTATAAATATGGTATATTCATGTGGAAACCTTTAATGGATCGAGCAGCTCGTTACACAAGTCGTTCTTGTTTCTGTCGGTATCTTGAATACACGTGTGAATCCGAGCGCTCAATATAGTCATCCTAGAAACTCACTCATTATACATTCATTTCGTAAGATGATATTTTCGCGAGATATTTTTACCTCTTGTATCTGTACGCGGTCTTCTTCAGTTCTCTGACTACTTGCTCGATTTGCTTGTGAGTCCGCGTTCCGTAATACACTTTCGGGATGTGCTGCGCTGCTCTGTAACAAACGAATATGTAATTCCACTATTTGTCTTTGTACGGATAAAACGTTTGAAATGCTGCGTTTGCTGCACTTACTTCGTTTTGCGCAAAACTTTATCGCGCCATTCTTCATCGAAGTATTGCGACGAGTTCAGGAAAAAATTGCCGTCATTGTCGTCATTGCCGCAACATGAGGTCCCTGAATATATACAAAACACATAGCAATTGTTAATTTAATGCGTTCATCAAAAATTTTGCTAATAAAAATTATGGGGTTGAAATATATTTTTCGAACAAACAAGTTTGTACGTGTCTACATATAACGTCAGTAAATTGAATATATTATTGATTATTAAAGTGGAAATATGAAGATGTATTCCCAGCGTTGAGAAAGAAAACGCGAAACGAAGAGACGAGCGCAAAGGATGTCAAAACATTACGAATGCTGGCACGTGAAAGGGCACGAATCCATTGAACGGGATCAATAGGGAGGTTTAATCCTCTCGCAGCACTGTGCAGCCTCGACAACAAGCCAGCTACTCGAAGAAGGCATTGAAAAGGAAGCCAGTAGAATCGCCCTTAATCCTTTCGTACAATTTACGGAGTCGTAAAAATAGAAATGATTCTCAATGACATCGAGAGCCGATGATCGGCTGTTTACTCGTAATCGGATTTGTGACGAATGAATCTATGGCAAATGTATAAAATTCCAGTCTTTTATTCTGCGAATTAATAGTTTCGTCATTCAAAGCGCGTTTGTTGATGAGAAAAACGTCTAAAAAAAAAATGTAATACATTTCCTAGTCTTTGTTTCTCAATGTTAAAAGAAATATACAGCCAAAATATACGTTAAAGAAAATTATAAAGAATCAAAAGTTTATTAAAATAAACCGCAATCGCGCGTTGGACTCCTTCTTCATCAGATTTTTTCCGCATGACGAAAGTAACGTATAAAAAATAAATCATCTTTATCATTTGTGTTATTTATCCGAAATATTAAATTGGTGCACAAAGTCTATCGCTTCTCTGTGAAAGTCTATTTAAAATAAAATTATCAATTTCCATTCTAAAAGTTCGGAATTTTTTAAATCAAACGAACAAAAGTTTCTAGATGAACAAAGCGTATTAAAGCCAACGGCGACTATTTTGATAAATGAAAATTTGTTTGAAATCTTGCAATTCTCAATTTTCAATTTTACTTGACAAATATAACAAACCTTTTGTACCAATTTAATAGTATTATTACTCTATCATTGCGCTTGCATGCAATTATTTCATGCACCGGTCCTGCATCGAAACTACCTCTAATTTCTCGCGTTTTGCTCGCGTGGACGTGTTGCAGCCTGTTTCTTTCTCTCTCCCTCTCTCTCTCTCTCTTTCTCTTTTTCTTTTGCACGCGCGCGTATGTACACTTCGCCCCGAGGACGACGGTTTCCATCGACGAGGGTATAGGGTGGGTATGGTAGCACGGGCAAGGGGGTCTGATTGGCGACGGGGTGAGAAGCGAGACTAAGACAGGAAAAGCGAGACGGGGCCAATCAGAGCGCGGACTTCGAGGGTGTCGTTGCCAGGCAACGAAACACACCCCAACACCCAAGGGGAGAAAACCCCCGGGGGATATATCATCCAGCGATACAGTCGGCGCCGAAAGTTATCGCACCCTTGAGAGGCAAAGAGACGACCTTTTAACTTTTCCGAGCCTGGATCCGGACGCGGATCACCGAATGACGTTAGATTAATTCAATCCAGGTTGACGTTGTCAGAAATTAATGTTAAAGTACGAGAGACGTTAAATCTCACAATTTTCAAACATAACTCTCCAGCCCGGAATTTCATTGTCTGACGCAAAAGTCGCATTTGATGTTAAAGACCGAGAATTACATGATTGTTAGCTAAATCTCATTATCCGTCGACATTCAATTTCTCTTCCTTCAAAATAAATCATCCTTACATCCTTGACCTAAATAAAAAAAAATATATATATATACATATATATAATATATATATATGTATATATAGTCAGCTCAATCTAATCGCGCGGCTTCGATCCATTTTACGTCCATTCAGAATTACAACATCCAAGCATGAATGAACTCGTTTCACGTCGATCACTCGCGCTTGTTGTTGCATTCCCTCCTTCCCCCTCAGCCGCCCCTCCTCCCCCGCCGCACTCTCGTTCTATCTCTTTCTCCTCTTCCTCTCGTTTTCGCTATATGCTGAATAAACAGTTGATTCGCGTACATAAAGGCCGCGATTCTTCCTTTTTTTTTTTTTTTTGCTCGATCCGAGCTTCCGGTTCTATCGCAGGCGCGACGCGGCACTTCCACCGGCATTAATTAATCGAATCGTTGTCATTCTGCGATCAGGTACCATCCACATTCGTAGCCGTGAGCGCTATTTTAAAATCGCAGCTGGCCGCGGCGGCGGCGGCGGTCTGTGAATGGAGCTACGTTGCTCATTTACGGAATTGCATTCCGATGCGTCTCCGAACAGATCGTCGTCTCCGATGACAGACGTCTTCTGTTTTGCCGCAATGCAGCTGCATGGCGAACGCGAGCCGAGTCGCCGGAGTTTGTTCGATCGCTCCGGCGCGTCTCGGAATCCAAGAATGCTCAGGATACGTCAACGCTATCGAGAAATCGACATTTTGCTCTTTTTTTATCTATTTTTTTACATGAATTCGTTATCTGCGATTTTTCATATGGGAAGTGTTAGAAAAATTCTTCTACAATCGTTTGAAATATATACTTTTTATATTGCTATAATATGTATTATAATTGTTTTCATTGATTTTCTCATTAAAGAGAAACTTCTGATACTTGATATCATAAACAAATAATCAAAGTTTTGTTAAATGAGAACATTACATTTGTAATGACTGTAGTTCTAAATACGATTGAACGTGTCTGTATGGGGATGTTTTTAATGATAAAATAAGAATCAAAGAGCAATGCGATCGAGATGTAAAACCGTCTCGAAGTACGAAGACTCCTTTCATCGATGCATACAATTAATTCCAGTATTTGTCATCGGCGATTGATGTTTAAGAGTTTCTCGCGAGAGACGAAAGGACGGATTGAATGTCAAGTGCCAATTAGCTCGCGGTTACGGTTTGAATTTAGGAAATCGTCGTTAATTGGTCGGGATTGTGGTGCTTCGCGAAACTTTATGGCCGAATGAGACAAAAGCCGCGGTGAAGTCCTTCCTAATATCCGCCAATTCTCTGGGGGAAGCATGAAGGATGGAACTTTGTACCTTCGAGAATGTTTGATAAAGGATCCACGGACAAAAGGAAGAGCGCACGAAGTTCCCCAAGATCGGCTCTTCGATATAATTAGCAAAATTAATGCCACCGCCAACTAATCAATTCGAAACGCCGCCGGATATTTTTTGCAACTTTCGGCGCGAGCTATTAAATTTGCGGAGCATCGAAACCGCAACTCACATTTTGAGCAAAATATATATATATGAAACGCTCTAATGTTTTTTTTAATTAATATAGGAAAATTATTAACCTTTAATTATATCGAGTATCGGATGCCAGATTTTTATCGATATTGCCATTAAATGTACTAATTATGATAATTTACAATCTACAGTGTGATCCCGAACTAAGATGTTAAAATCCGAATTCGCAAAAAATTTCACAATTTTAAATTTTATTTAATCATGTCTTATCGTAGAAAAGTTGAAACGTAGCACTCCTGATATATTAAAATCTTTGAAAAATATGCATACGCGTGAGACTGTACTTGATTTGTTCATTATGCAGAACATAAAAGCGTAATTTTACAGGTAGACGTCGCAAAATAAGCATAGATATTCTTCATTTAAAATCAAAAGAGTTATTAAGTTTACTAAAACAACACGATAATCGAGAACGGAAAACGAGAGATCAACGTAAAACATTATATTGTGTCGAATGAAAGTATCAGAAAAAGTAGAGGTAAAAGCAAAAGATAATCAATAAAAAAGAAACTGCAAAAGAAAACTCATTTAAGTTGAAATGTAAACTATTTGATTCGAGCATGGTGGACGAAAAAATTTGAAAACTCGAATAACTAGAAGAGCAAAAATGCGAGAGTGAACTATGACAGAAGAGGACAAAGGGAACAACGCAAATTCCGAAAAATGAGAATTGGCATTTAGCTATCCGACGAAGGAGACGAAGAGACGGTGGAGGAGGAGCAAAGAAAGGAGAGGAGCAAAGGAAGCACGAGGAGAGTCGAAAGAGGCGAGGACCGTCGATCTGTCAAAGAGAGGCGCACGAGGATATCGAAAGACTCTCTCTTTGGCGACGGCAACGCGAACGACGCGCACGACGCGAGGAAGGGGCGGCGGAAGAGGGTAGAGCGAAGTGCCGAGGGATAGGGAATCGGCGTTCGGTCGAGGGGGTTGGGCGAGGGTTCGGTCGTCATGGCGACAAGCAGCCCCCGGGACCCTCGCAGCTCGTTGCCGGGGTTGGTCGAAAAGGGTGGCCCAGGGCGTCCGCCGGGCAGGTTAGGCTGGGCACGCAGCCCGAATGTCACTCGGCACAAGGGGACACAAGGATGTCCTTCGGACGCGATGGGGAGCAGAGCGAATGCGACAAAGAGGGTGGCGGCGGCGGCGGGAGGAAGAGGAAAACGAGGAGGTGGAGGAGGATGAGGAGGTGGTGGTGACGGCGGCGGCGGGGAGACCGCGGCGGCCCAAGATGGCCGACGACGCGACACCCACCATGTCAATAACACCCTTCTTCGGTGCAAACCGACCCCTTCCCGGCCCGCTCCCACTTCCGGCAACCCCCGCGCACCGCCGGCGACCCTCTCCCCCGTCGCCGCGTCCTCCGTCGCCCGCCCCCGTAGCCGACTTTTGTAACCATCGTCGAGCTTCGACGACGCTCCTGCGTCGAGGACGAGGTATCTCGCCACCGTTTCCCTGGCTTCTTGCCTCCGTCGGTAATTAACGCGACCTCCCTGCCGCCGGAAAAGTGTAAAGGGACCCCTCGGGGCGGACGGGGTGGCAAGGGCGCGCGGGAGCGGCGGGACGACGGCGGGAACCCGTTGCGAGCGAGGGCGTAATTCCGTTAAGTGTCTTCGTAAACTTCGTTAGCTGCATTTCCCGACATTACCCACCCTACTGCGCTGCCGCGCAACCCCCCCCCCCGGCCGTCCCTCGCGGGGGTGGAATATAGGGTCGCGACGACGGCGGCAGCGGCGGTGGCTGCATGGTCGGTAATGTTACCGCCGATAGGTCGTGTCGATGGTCTTGCGTAATGGACGGGAGCTACGCGGAAATATATTCCATCGCGCGCTTCAACGCCAGCTATTCACCATTAACCCCGGCGACATCAAGATACTCGCTGTGACTGCAAATGTCAACGCTGGGAAAGCGCTTCGTGCCTCCTGCATAAAATAACACTCCCTCGCGTGAAATTTTCTCCCTTCGCTTTACATCGCGAGAAAGATAACATTGCATTCTTATATTTCGCTCTTCCAGCAAGCACATCGGAATGTAATTAGAGAAAAATTGTGCGCGACACATGCAGAGTTACGCCGCTCACACACACAAAGAACAAATAATTCCGTTATTGAATTGCAACATCAGTTCAATGCACATATTGAGATGTGCGGGGCTACACGATGATATTATTTCGAGGACTCATGAATAATGGACAGCATACATTAGTGTTGCAAATGTAACATTAGTTACATTCGAATCGAAGATAATGATAATCATTAACCATAATTTACAAATAATATATGAGTTGATTGTGCCAGGATGCGCAGTAATTTCCACCGAAGCAAATCCGCGTGCGGTCGCATGATCGCTAACGAACCGAAAACTATAGACTGCATTACGATGCACCGTTAAATCACTTTTGCAACCCATTATGCCGCCGACAATTGCAAAACTGTTCATCACCAGCTAAAGCGAAGATAATCGCCTTTCTTCTCGATATTGTCACGCTTTATTCATTCATAATTTTATTCGGAAAAAAATACCTTAAATCTTTCAAGTGTTGAATAAACACGTAAAAAAATACAAAGCACGATCAATTTTTGCCGTTTGAAATTAAACTAAAAGTTAGAACTTTACAAGATATTAATATTATTCATCACGTTCGATGGAACTTTCAATAAATCTATTATCATAAATATGTTCGTCACACCATTACGCATAAGTCCTCGAGAATATTTTTTTTCATACACGAATAAGAAACGCGCCACTCTATAGGCAGATGTTGGCAGATCGGGATGCTGTATTAAATATAATAACTGTGGCGGGTCTTCTCACGCTTGAACAACTCGAATTGTGTTACATAATATTCGCTTACTCGCTCCTCGAGTATCGCCACGTACAATGGAAGCAAACACCTGGAACGTTCGCGCAACGTTTTCTTTCGTTCGAGATACAATGTATCCATTAAACCATGTAAAACCGGAAGAAATCTTTCTCTCAAGTAACTTTTTCGATGCAACATTTTCATTAATAATCATAACCGACAAGTTTTAAATGTAATGAGTAAAACGAGTGAATTTTTAATATGTAGTATTTTTGATGGGTTGCATCGACAAAAAATAGTAAAAGAAAAGTATTTTTTGGACTCACCTGGATTGATTTCATCGACCGACTCTCGATGGACTTTTTCTGCAACAGAAAAATTTTAAATATTAATAAAATCTTATAGAGAAAATTTTTATTAAGAATAGCGCGCTTGACAAATAAGATTTCACAATTCCAAATAAAAAATAATCGAGATAAATGGATACGAGAGATGATACAAAAATGTATTTTTTTCTATTTTATTCAATCTTTTTTTTATTCCCGACGATAAGCAACAATTTATTTGGATTTGTCAGCGCCAAAAAGTCATACGATAGAAAAAAATCGACTCTTGATCCATTGCGCTGTCAGATCATTCGGTTAAACGACGAGACTTAGAAGCGGAACACGCACAGGGAGGAAATAAAAATTACCCGTGCGCGAACCAACACGCGGCCGACGTGGGGAAAGAGGAAATACGGGCGAAGAAAAAATCCCGAGGGCAACACGCGGACTACGCTGAAAAGATCCTCGCTAATAGGCATTATATTTTTCATTCTGCACATTACGAGAGGCAGTCGGATTATATGGGCCTGTCAGCGGCCTAATAACTGGTCTATAAGGCCCGCCCCGCATCTGATACGGGAAAAGGACCCTTTCTTATACATTGTGCGCATTAAATACTAATCGCAATGCGCGCGTGATCGCAATATAATAGCACCGAGCTAGGCGAGCTCGTATGTACGGCGACTTCAAAGGATGCCGACGTAAAAAAAAAAAAAAATACGTTCGAAGAAACGACGATGCACGATCACCTTCGCGAGACTCTTCCTTTAATTCTTTAATTAAAAATTTATACGATCCAGTGATTCTGTGATAAAAATAAAACTTTCTGCGGAGCAATCGATAATTTTCCCATGTTTTAACTTGAAAAATTTCACATTCAGAAACAAAGAAGAACGACGAATTGCAACAGAAATGTAGCACCCGTTGCGTTCACTGTGCATCGCTCTTTTTTTTTTTAACTTCAACAAGAAGGGGATACAGAAGCCAAACAATGTAAAACCCGTTCTCGCTGCATTATTAAAATAGCGCCTTCGTATTTGCGATCGCAACCAGGCCATCGGCCATTTTCTGTCGTCGCATGGCAATCCCTTGCCCGGTGGTGCGGCCGGTTGCTGGCAATTTCCTCCCTTGCTCGCCACAAACGCGCTCTCCCTCCAAAGGGGGGTTGCTCAGGGTGATGCTCCACCTCGTACAGAGGGTTCATCTCTCATGCGAGACGGGTTGGTGGCACGGAATTTCACCCCCGTGGGGTCGACCGCGGAGAGATATCCCGGGATATTATCCCTCGGGAAGCCGTGTAATGAAACCGTTCCGGCACCCCCGTGGCATTATTCCCTCGCCGATATAACCTACCACCCTGCTTAAGGATATAGGTGCATGATACGGGATATAGATGCAGCTGTACGCCGGCACCGATACGCCCACCTCTCCTCTTTCATACGCGTCGTCCCTCGACGAAGGATAAACACAAGAGAGAACCGACGTCAGCATCATTAAGAAATCCCCGAGCTCCACCACGTGGGCTCCGCACCCTTTCTGGGACCGACCGATCGCCATTTTCGATCGATTTCTCGCGAAGGGTGCATAAAATGAGCGCATACAATAATGTCGGCCGTAAAAGAGTTTGCGCGTCGTTTAACCAAAAATAGAATTTCAGATAAAAATTACGTGCAACTGCATCGCGAACACAATTCGAGTAGAGAGGTAATAAAAAAAAAATTGAAAAAGAAAAATACGATTCTAATATATGAGGTGCGGCATTTCATGATTGTTAAAACACAGCTGCTTCGACTGGTTTACATTTAACGAGGACGAATTAACGGAAGGGAGAATAGCGTACCATGGGCATCGTTATTAGCGAATCCACCTAATTGCTTTATCCCCTCACGTATACAGTGCCGGCGTTTTTCGATTCTTCTCCATATTCGTGGGAACAAGATAACGAGGTATCGCATTTCGAAAGATGGTACTTTTTACAAAAATGACAATACATACGCGTTACACGCGAAAGTTATGAGATGTGTCTTACGTGTACGTGAAGAAGAACAATAATAATTTGCGGTTGTCTTCGCTCTCGTCGAAAATAATTCTTAATTGAAGATAATAATGAAGATATTCGATATGAATCTCCCTTTTGATATCAAATTTTACAAAGTATTTTTCGTACGTCGGTTAACGATATAAATAATGACTCTTTAGACACATAACGTAATAACAGTCCACCGTGCGTACGAAAAAGGGATTTTCGTACATGAATGCTTTTCCTTTGAGAACGCAGAGAATAGATACCGTAACGTCATATCTTTTTGAGCCTTTTATACGTTAACGTACGTTATATGAAAAACTTCTTATTTGCATGCAATTTTTCTGCGATTCACTCGAGTCGCATTTTGCGCTTCGTCTGCGCCTCATTTTCTCCTATTTATCTTGCTCGTATCGTCTCGCCGTTTTTTCCCCCGTCACTTTGTACTCTCTCATTTCTTCCTTCAGCCATACCGCTGCCAATAGATGCGCTACGCTGTTCAATAATTAATATCTGTGTATGCAATTATTATAGAATACTAATAAATTGTCGCATTTGAGAACATTCAGTTTCTCTGCGAAACTCTCGACCGACGCTTTTTTCCTGAAAACATTATCGAAGTCCTCTCTTTCTCTCGCTTTTCATTCCTCGCGAGCGCTGTCGCATATCCTTTAGTCGTGCCATAATTACTTGCGAATAAATAAATCCCTTCAGAATTCAGAATATTGAAATTGCCTCAATCAGGCGTATGATTTATTTTCTTTGAGATTTGCTTTGACGACGAGTAACTATCTTTCTGCTTTGACGATGAGGCTATTTTTCTTCATTTCGCTTTCACGTTGCATAGAATCGTAATAAAATCAAAATACTGCAAACGATAATGGTAATTCTGCACAGAGACAAGTGGTTTCTGGGAATAGGACCTTTTAGCAGACCCTTTAGCACATTTATTCATAACGTAATATGTGTGGGAAACCCTGTTATACATTCTTATCGCGCAATCCAACTACGGAAGCTGCCCGCGGAAGCGTCGGCACGCTCTTTCAGATCGTTGACTTCACTGTCAATGAAACGTCCTGCAGCGAGACCCGCGCGCGTTTCAGAAGCCCGCTTTTTGAGGACCGCACGAGAGAGCAGCTTTCGATTCATCGTACAATAATATGACGGAAACGTCAGTCAATTAATAAGCATAACGAACCTGACTAATTTCCGCCTTTGTTCGCTAGCGGTCCTGGACAGATGAATAAGTGGCCATTATGAGTGCGTATGCGTGCCCTTTATGATTGGTCAGATCCGTATCGCGACAGCCGGTTCCGCTTTTGCCGTGCCGAGTCGCGACCGGCGCGGTAAAATCTCGTGAACCTTTTTAACCGCGTGCACGTGCCGACGGGGATATCGCTTTCGTTCTTCGTTCTGTATCACCCCCGCCCCCTTCCTTCCGTCAACTCGCAAACGCTTTTTTTCTTTACGCCTGCAACTTTCGTATCGGCGATCCTGCGACCGGCGCGATGGCGAAGGCAGAGGTGAGTCGACAGCGCGGCCGAAATACATCGGAGTCAATTTGAATTTATCGTTTAATTTTATAGACTATAATCTACAGTATGTCGCCCCTTTTGATTGTATAATTTAATAATAAGGCTATTAAGTCACATAAGTCACGAAATATAATTCTAAAATCGAATAAATTTGATAAATATGTAGGCTTGAAGTGTGCCGCTTTCAAGTATGTCTGAATAACTAACAAATGTACAAGAAAATTTATGATTTATCATCATTCCGTCGACATATTCGAGAATGCGAAAAATCGCGAAAAATCACAATTTCGAAATTAATATTTCATGTGAATTACGTTTTTATATTCATGGAAATATCCAAACACGGTAGGTGAGAAGCCAATGGCCAACGGTTACGCGCCGAATGGTCGTTACATCGTCACTGTTTTTTTTTTTCCATTGTACGATCGAAAAATATTTGCGTACATTTCCCAATACGATTATACATTTTTCACCGCATCTTTCGCACTTCCAGTAATTTTAAAGCTTCACTTATATTTCACATTACTCGAAAGCCCAATTGCGCAATAACTGGAAGGACGTTAAAAATCGTGTCTTTTCGTAAATCGAATATCAATCTTTCCATTGGAAATAAATATTCCTTAGGTGACCAATAAGTAAGCGTAGCATATTAGCGTGCACAAATAACAAAAACAAAAGTTTTCATCGGTTCCGTGTAATACACAGCAAGCAAGCCAAAGATTAAATAATAAACGTTAATCGGTTTTATTGAAGCGCTCGTTTCGCGCATATCGAGTATCATTCCTATCGTTTATTACGTAACAACTGTCACGTAAATCGGGCAGAAATTGCCCTTCGGCTTCGGCCGATTATTCGAAAACTTTTCCAAGGGACTGCGAGTAAGAGCGGAAGGGGTTGGAGATTCCGCTGAAGGATCATCGCGCTTTAAGCGTTTTCATTTCGTGGCGTTTCTCCGGACGCGAAGGGCCGCAGGGAGAAAAAAAAAGCGACAGAAGAGGGATGGTTCGCGATGGCGTCGTTGGATCCGTTGCTGATTGGACGATGGCAAGGGTACGCATTTTTAGCCACCCTTCGGATCTGCCCTCATTGTCATTTTAATTTCGATCCCCTCGGGGGCCAACGGGAGGATGGGGCGTACCAGGGGGAATGCTATAGGAGCTACGCACCCTTAGCAAGATTGGTTCGACGACGCAGGAACCAAAGCTATACCGGGTGTCCTTCTAAAGCGGAAATCGCAAGAGAAATTTTACAGACAGCTATTGTTTAAGATCTCATTTCTTCATCACATTTGATTTCGTCGTTTTCTGCGGAAAAAATTAATATCAGTTTATTTTTATCGAGAATCACGTAACTTGTCTCAATCACATCTTATTATATCGCCTCCGTTCGTACAGCGGGCTTTTATATTTTGGACAGAATAATTTGTTGAGAAAATATTTCAACAAGAATATTCCTTTGAATTTTATGCTGTACGTACATTACCCGTCCGGGTATCAAACTGTTCCGCCTGAAAGGTTATCACTTCCGGATTTTCTGCGCGTCTACTTAACTTTTGCGATCTCATGTCTGGGTAACTAGCGCCCGGATATAAACGTTCTATCCATCGATAGCAACCGCGATCACGAGGGATCGAATATCGGTGCCGATCAAGCGGCGGACGACAGGTCGTCTTGAAAACGACGCGGCAGCAGCTTCTGATAAGAGCAGAAACGGATTAAAAAAAGAAATAAAAAAAGAAGGAGGAAGACAGGCAGTCGGGAAAGAGAGAATAAGGTAACAAAAAAATGCCGGAGAAGTAGGAAGAGGGTGGTTAAAGGGTGGCAAGCGGCGGCCGGGGGGATGGGTGCTTTTCATACCTTCTCCTCCTCTCGCCGAGGTTTTCCGCAGGAAGAGCACAACCCCCGGCTGCGTGTGACAGCCATTTTAATTCCGAGCCCCGAGGGGGCCCCTGATTTTCATTCCCCATGATGGAACATCACCCGCCTGCCCGCCCCCTCGTTCCGCCGGTCGTCCCGTCCCTCCCCCGCCTCGTCCCTCCGCCTCCTATGCGGCGAAAAAGCTTTCAGACCGCATCGCGAGCACGAGGGAGCTCGGATGAGCACCGCGCTCGGCGCCGCGCCGGCTATCTTGGCTGTCGCATCGCGAATCAAATAAAAGCACCGGCTGCGCTGGGTTTGGGGGGATGAACCGCCGTCGTTTAATTTCGGGAATAAGAACTCCGCCGACGAGGATTCGAGGGCTGCTCACTTCCCGCAGGCATCACTATCGACAAACTAGAGTCGACGAGATCCGCCAGTCACCTTATTTCCCAACGCGACGCGAAAAAGAGCTGCGAGAGAAATCGTGAAATATGTCGATGGCGTGCTTCGCGCAACTACTAATCCTGCGATTAATGATGCGATTTAATGATTCTAACATAAGTGTTCGAATAATAATTTCAATATATTACAAATTTTTCATTGATATTACCTTTGGACTTGGCATTTTTTCCAAATAGAAGAAAAGATTAATAAAAGTATATTCATTATACATGTATCTGAATTTCTTTGTCTCCTTTGGCCAGGACACATCTGGAAGGTACTGTACATTTTTCAACGTTTATACTCCCTCAATGACAGCGCGATATAGTCCTCCTTTTTTCCACCGCGAGCCGAGTTAATACTCCGGCGGAGGTAGATGCATGCGAAAATTGCGTCTTTCTTCGCGCAGGCAGGTGCCTTTTTCCGCGGCACGGAACGGCTGCGGTCGTGCGATATCTCGCTGCAACATCTCCGTGCACCGTTTTTTTTCCTCATTACCCTCCGTCCAACCCCGCGACACCGCCGCCGCCGCCGCCGTCGTCGTCGTTGTCGTCGTTGTCCGCCCCCTATGATAAGGGCCCTATCCTCACCGCCGCTCGCTCACTGACTCACCGGGGGCGTCTAATAATGTCGCCAGCCAGCCGTTCCACCCCCGGCTCAACCATCTATCCCCCCTCCCCCCGTCACCTCCGCGTCCCTCGCGTCACCGGATGAGCGGCTGTGGAAGGCGGTCGGGGCGTCGGGGGTGGCGGCGGGCCGCGCCATATCTGCCGCCGACAAAATGAGCCTCGCTTAGCCGGCCACCTCCCCCGCGCGCGCACCCGCGTTACAATCCCGCTGCCAACCCCTCCGGCCGTGGGTGAAGCAGCGAGAAAACGATTCGCGCCACCGGCTAGATATCCCGGCGACGAAGTTTTGCGCGGGACCGCGCAGCGAACATTGTCCCGGCCGGGCCATTGTCTCGTTTCGTTGAGGAACGAAATGGCAGTATCGAAGGCTCGTTTCCCTCGACAATTTTCGCCAAGTTCCCGAGTAATTTCTATCTTTTTTATCTTTCCCTCGGCATCGTCGTATGAAGCTCGATTCTTTTTAATCAGACGCATACATTTTTGAATAATGAATAATTTAGATAAAAAAATGATCTTTCACGTTAAAATATCATAATTTGCAGATACATAAGACAGGCGTTTCATCGCCGTCGAGAACCGTGAAATTAAAATTTTTTCAAAAGCTCAGAATTACGATTGACTTAAAAGGAATCAGTTTATTGTAAAACCCATCGAGTTTCGCGATCGAGCAAATAGATTTTTCGAACGGTAGAAGACGCGGCTTAGATTCGGGGGAGGATTATTTGAAAATCGAAAAACTGGGTTATTGAAACTTCGTTTCGCCGCTTCGTGGATTCGCCGGTAAAACGATACCCCTTCCCATAGATATATTCGATTGAATATCGAAATACGTTAGAATACGTATTTAGTAGAAATAGATTATAGGTATTTCCCCCCGGTTAGAAATTGTTGCGGTAGCTCGCTCTCTCTCTCTCTCTTTCTCTCTCTCTTCTCTTCTCTTCTCTTCTCTCTCTCTCTCTCGCACGCGTTACTTTTTTCCACTTTGTTAAATTAATTATTGGATGTTGGTTGATGAATTTCATTTATTGCGAGCTTACGTTGTACAAGGCACGTCGCGAGTAACAATAACAATTTTAACCATGATTTAAAAATGACATTTTCCGGGACGACCGATACACGGGATCGTAGCATCCAATTGTGGCTTTGTATCAGCGCGGCGCGACGCAGCGCAGAATGTGAAATTAATTAATTTCATAATTCATAAGCAACTGTATGCAATAATGCATAAGGTTGACGTAATATGCCCTAACCGAAACGTTGCAGTCTCGAAATGGCATAATTATATGCGCGATAATTTTATTATTTGTGATTACGGGTGCATTGACGTTCGTGTGTTTTAATTAAAAATGCTCCATTAAAAGCGTAAATCGCGCTCATCGCTGCAAAGAAGAACGCGGTCGATAGAGAATAGGTACGGAACACCCTGTATATAATTGCGATACTGTTACAATTAATTGCAATATTATGATATTAATTTCATGGAAACGTATCGCAATAGTGCTTGATTTCCCGATTTCCGCGGATGCGAGCGACAATGTATCCCCCATGTGTACCATTTGTGGTTGACCGAAACTTTTCTCCCGTACTGTATTTTGACTTCCAAATCGCTGGTTCTCGCCCAGCAAAATGCATGGTCGGCCGTCGAACGCAACTATCAAGTAGCAATATCCTGGAGCAGACACGTGCAACCGCGAACAAAGCATTCCGATTTCAGAGAGATAGTGATCAAAGTAACTTCGGCTCGTGGCCCGCGGAGCAGATCTCACGCTGTGAATGCAATTTATTGTTTCTCACTCGCAAACCCGGACATAACAGAAGCGACTTGTAATCGTCGATGATCAAGTAGCAATTAGAGAGGCCTGTTACACGGAATCATTTGCAAAATGGAAGCTGCGGGAGTCAACCCCGTATGAATCAGCCTGTGGACCGCTCGACTTTATGGCAGACGGTATGCCGTATGCAAATATGGCGCCGTCGACCGGTTAAGTCCGCGTGATGGAGTATCGCACTGAAAATTTGATAAAGTGCTTGCGCGTTGAAGACGCATAATTGAGCGGTTTAAATTTCAAGATTAATGTGTCGAATTTAGAAAAAAGTTCTGAACTTTTATGAAAATTCTTAACTTTTGTCTCTCATCTTTCAACACATTCCTTTCTACACTGATTGCATTATTAACTTATCGTAAATTCTCTCCATAGCTTTGTTAAAATATCAACGTCTTTTTAAAACGTTATATTTTAAAAACTTACAATTTACTTTGTGTAAATTTTTCGTGCTACAAAACCGAGTCTTCTATGTTTGGCAATAATTTTCGAATGCAAAATCACGCCTTTGTCCATAATATTTAAAATCTCCACAATCATTTATTTAATTTCAACTAATTCGACTGATAATTAATTTCGTTACGACAATTCGGAGGGAGCTATCTCTCGTTTGAAATTACCATCACAACTATTGAACGCAGCGCAAAAGTAGTGATATGTCACAACCAGCGTGCGAATGTTCAATATCTGCGCACGAAAGTGCAGTTGGCCGGGCGTGAGTTAGACAGGGAGTCTCTCAGATTGGATCACTCGGTAGATTATTTGGCTTTATGGTGCGGGGAATATACTATGCCAATATGACGTGGAGGGCTTGTTCACAGCGAGGGTGGTGGTAGCCATGGTAACGGCGGCACCCGCGAGTGTCGGCTCCAACGCCACCAGAATCCCTCATCTCCCTCCTTGCCCAGCTACACTCTGTGCTGCTAACCCCCGCGTCCTCCGCCGCCGCCCGATACCCCCCTCTAACCCTCCCTCCGCCACCCAACGCCAGCAAAGCCGCCTCTCGCCCACCCTCGTGCCAGCGTCAGCACCCTTCACTTGTACCCCTTTCCTCCCGCCCCCGCTCTGCTTCGGGAGTGAAAGCCACCCCTAAAGCCGTCCTATACAGATATATATATATATATATATATATATATATATGCATATACATATATATATAAATATAAATATATATATTTATATATATCTATAGTGCACCTACATTTGTATATGTATAGACGCTTATATATATATATATATATATATAAAGAGAAGAGATATATATATCTCCTCTTTTATATATATAGATATATATGTATATATACACATACGCTTTCATACACACATGTATGTATAGGCAAGCAGGGTATCTACCGCCTCCACGATCAATATGGTGGACAGACGCACCGACACCCTCCAGGGGAAGGCCAACTCGATTTACGAAATTTCGTCCTTCCCTCGATTCCCCTCGGCTCTTTTTTCGGCAGACGCGGCACCGCCGGAGGATGGCGTCGCGACGGCTCGGCTCGATTTTCGAGGGAGAGTGGACCCCTGCACACTCGACGACAGGACATATTAATTGTGAGCGATTTTTTTCTCCTCTGACGCCTGGGATCTCCCGATTACTCGAAACGGTGGCAAAAGTCGAGAATAATGAAGCGACATTCTCCCATCTTGGCCTCTCGAGAACTTCTTTTTTCGTGCGATACGAAGCGTAATCTCGAAGCACGCTGTGTAGATTTGTTATAAACGTATCGGAGGAGCTGCAAGGTCGAAAGTATCGAAATAAAAATTTGTATCGCGGGGGAAACTATATTTCGTATCGCTGCATTAAGTCGATCGCGCGATGCCGAGCGGACGATTGATGGAAGTTCGAAGAGAGATAAACGTATCGGTGTATGAAAACGGACAGATCGCGATTGATGGGATCTAAAGAACCCTCGGGGTACTTTTGCGAAGCGTTTAGTTACATTCGCTTCCTCTTTTTCCGCGGGAGTAACTACTCGATAAAAACAAACTGGCAACCAGCCGGCCGTCCGCCGATCGCTCCGGGCCGATCGGAATTCCGAGCTGCGTCGAATTGATGTCATCGCGCACAAACGGAATTACGAGTTTACTTGTTACTTGCGATCTTTTCGAAAAGCATTGACGTTGTTTGTTATGATTCGTAGCGTTTCTATTTTAGTCGTCCCGGGCGTGCGCGAATGACAATCTTACACAACCGATTCCACATCCATCCGTGCCACTGTTCGACACAGCATGGCAAACGATCAATCTTGCGACGTTATATGCGTACCGTGATGGAAATGTCAAAAAAATATTTCTATACAAAAATCTTTCAATAGACTTTCGGGCAGAAAAATATCAACAATATTACTAAAAGAATAACGTTATTAAAAACATTACCTTGCACATTATTGAGATACGTATAGTACCTAGAGATCTAAAATAAAAATATTCGATATATAATACATATAAAAGTAATTTGAGATTTCTAATTTGAGATCGATAAAAAAGTTAAAAATACTTGAATAGTATATAATCGTATCTCGAATAAACATAGTTGATTGCAAGCTGCTTTCAACAATTTTGCAGAAGCATTAGAAATTTATTTGGGAACTTAATGCACCATCGTTCTCTCTTCATTCTGCATACGCGCAAACTTAACAAATTGATTTCAAATAGCTTCGCACGAAGCAGAAACTGAATCGCACTGGGTTATTCCCGCAGCCGCGAGAATTATTGTCCCGGGTTAATTACCGTGGGAACATTACGCGGTACGCGGAAGTTAATAAAAACTTTCGGAGCGCGAATATAAACGCAGGTTGTGCCACGCGAAAGTATGACGCGTAAATACATTACAATTTTCCGCGTTTCGCATCCAATTTATTTATTATTGACCGGTGCCAGTATTAATGTTCGCGTTATGTTTATTCATCAGAAAATTATCGGGCGAGCTTCCAATTTATTTTTCGTGCGATACATCTCGCTCCGCAATATATCCTTATTTAATCAGCGTGACTCGTATATCACTGGTCAATAAAAAATCAAGTCACTGAAAAAATATCTCTTCCCGCTCGCTCACGCTTGTCAGTCAATTAATACTTCAAAATCAGCTTAATATTAATTAAATGAATATTTAAAAATCACATCGACGATTCCATCGCACAACAATCGTAATCCGTCGCATAAATTTAACATTATATTAATGACCGTATCAATTTTAGGTGAGAATACAAATTAGATGAAAGGTCCTTTTATTTTCTCACTTATTTTACGACGGGCGATCCTTAATATTGAGCAAACAAGAGGGCGTTTATATTTAATGCTACACGTGACGCTAATTCTAGATGAGGATACCATAGATCTGGGTGCGATCCGACGTAAGCGATCGTACGGAAGAGCCATTATTAATGGCTCGCTTAAATTATATAGGGAAAGAGTTCAGGTGTGCAAACAAGCCCGCGGCGAAAGTTGCCAAAAGCACGGCGCTGCACCGCAGGATTTAATCCTTCGCCCGGCAGCGATTCCGTTGATTTTCAAAACGCGAAACGCCACGTTGCCCCTCGGGGCGAGGCACGCCCATGAGAAGTAGTAAGATGGATCTGTCGATACATCGCCTGAAAGCGCGCAGCTTTCGATTTTCAGTTACGGCGATTGCGTTTTTAAACGTCGGCCCGGCTGACAGTATTTGCGTCGCCGTAAGCGAGAAGAATTTTATTTGCGCTACCGTTTCCATCTTTCTCTTCCTCAAAATAGACTGCCGGCGTATGTATCGGTGATATAAAAGTGAGCGGTTTAACGCGTGTCCGATTTTCAAAATAAAAAGCCGCGCGCGTCGTTCGCTTCGTCTACGTTGTTGCGAAACGTTTGCCGAATAGATCTGGTCGTGGCATATAAGAACGTAAGACTGACATGTAAATCACGACGGAAATACGCGCTTGCGGAACAATATGATTGAAAAAGCGCATCAACTGTGCGTTTAACGTGGAAAAGGAAAAAAAAATTTGTTAAAATTAAAAACCAAAAGAAACACGCGCACTCGAGAGCGGATTTCCTTTGCGGAACGAAGTCAGACGAGGGGGCGACAGTAGGCCCTTTGAAATTTGGATTGTTCGTCAGCGGCGGCGAGTGAGCAAGCGTTTCGTCGGCTTCTCCGGTTTCAATCGTCTAACCGCTTTCAACGCACGCTTCGCCCCCGCTTCGACCGCGCGGTGCGACAATAAAACTCATAAAAAAATATGAAAAATAAATCATTAGAAGGGAGGCCGCGCTCTTAGACCGGCCGCCGATTCTTTTGAGGCCGCGAACGTCAGAGTTGTACTATTAATCCTTAAACGAGCGAATACAGAGGCAACGATGTCAACTTTCCGAGTCAAAGTACATCTGTTCGTGTCCTCCTCATTTTTAGTTTATTTCGGAAATTGTTTCAATTACATTGCACACAAATATAACGGCAGTTAAGCTTTGAAATGAAAAATATCAAACTGTCGTATTCCTTCGCACAGTTGAAATATTAACGTCGAGCAATTAAAAACAGGGGAACCGTCACATTTGTCCACCAACAAATTATACCGCGATCACGTCGTAACGATTATCGTTCGGTAATTGACTGTTTCACGCACGCAGAATGAATTATTATCGGCGGTGAAGCATACACCGCACTGCTATATTTATATTCCGACCGCAAAAGCTGTACAATTAATAGGGACCATTAAAATTCAATCGCGCATGGCGAGACAGAATGAATAAAACACGTTGTAAGCATTAACGTTCTCGCGCTTGAAAAACCGGGAACTCCGCGCTTACATCTCACCTTCCTCTCCATCCTCTCGCGATGATATCATTACGCGGTTTACAAGTAGACAAGAATTATATTAATATCCCGCGGGTGGCCGCTGGTGACTCGCAGGATGTCGCGCGCGCGCGCGCGCGCAACGCAAGCTTACGCATGTCGACGTTTCATCGATATTTCAAACGAAATAACGATTTGCTTAAAACGACCGGCGCATTGATTACCGCGGCGCTCACCCACACTTTCACCCGGTTTATAATTAATTCTTACGAATTGCGCGGCGACGCGCGCACTCCACGTTGTCGTATTTAAATTATAAACCGCCAGCGCCGCTCAGTTAATCGTCAGCATTAAAATTCAATTGAGTGTGGGAAGGGACGATGTTAATAGGGACGCCCTGTATGCGCATACATGCAGGCATGCCGTACACATATACGCGGCACAGGCATAATCAGACGCCCTCGCACAGTAACGAGAGCCTCTAGGAAACATAAGGGATCTGATAGGCTTCATAGAGTGCCGCGGGGCTTTGATTGGTCAGCCGGCACGTGCACGCGCGCGTAAAGCGGTATATACGGCTGGTTGCATTACTAATTCTCCCAGCTTTGGGCTTACCTATCCTATTCACCCCCTGCGCCGCGCTCGGAGCCCATCTCAATCCACGGTCTGCGTCCATCTGGGGCAAATTCGACCATAGCCTCATCGCGTTAAGCCCATTACACGCACTCGTTGCGATGAAGCGCGCGGCACGGGCGTCACGTAATTAATTCCGCCAGTAATTTACGCGTCGGAATGTTTATACGTAAGCCTGTAAACGTTAGTTGCCTCAAAAAGCCGCTCGTAAGACTCACCAGCAGCGAGCGATATTCGACTATGCACAGTTCGCGAAATAATTCCCCGCCCTGGAAAGCGCAATCTGTCTCAAGAGAATCTTAAGTTCTCCAGTAACTCGGGACAACTGTGATTATAAAAAAATCACCGACACCACTTGACGACGAAACTTATCTTCAAAATTAAGTTTGGATTATGCAAGCATAATGATGTTCTACCTTGATTCTCTCAACAGTTTTTTTTAATGAATTATTCGCGCGCGATCGATACGATTACAATTTTTTCAACTCACTTCTTTGCTGTATGTGAAATCGATCTCCTTCGGAGCGAAGAATCTTTTTACAAACTGCATCATCGCGCACGGTTAACTGTCTTACAGTGACTTTTATCGAAGGTGAAACGTTTCGGCGCGTAAATTACCGGCAAAATTAATTACAATTGAAAAGCAAAAACTTTAAAACGCGCGTTTTCGTGGCTACACTTCCTTCATTCATTCGCGTTCAACATTATCCCTTTCGGATAATTTTTATGCACTTTCTCGTTATTCGCCAAGAGCATGTAACGCGTGGCCTTATTATCGCGATGGCGCAAGAACGCCCGCTTGTTTCCCTCGCTCATACTCGAGAAAAAGTACGGATGAGATACGAGAAGAAAGGAACAGCGAAAGAAGCGCGCAGCTTGTTAGTAGTAACTTGTTAGGCGTGTGCCACTCCAATAGAAACTAGAAGAAGACCCCTTCTCGCGTCTTCTTTCTTTTCTTTCGAAAGCCCGAAGCGCAGAAGTCGCGCGAAAGAAAAAGATTCTTTATCTTTACCACCCCGTCTCGTTCAGAGTAAGAATACTAGAGTAAGAGGAAGAAAAAGTTCTCTCGGAGTAGATAAAAAAATCGCTAAGAATTTTATAATAATCAGTATCAAATGTGAGAATATTAACCATATTTCATCGGCGTCGAATGGAAGACAGTACGTATAAAGATATTTCGCTAATGTTCATAATGAAACTCGATAGCAATCAGAATCCGCACAACCGACAATGATATATGCTGATAGCTGATATTTACTGCCGGCATGGCGGTGTATTATGTACTTTTGATGGTGACTGTACGCCACTTACGTGGCGAGCATGGACACCGCCAGTATACAGACCCCCTACGAGGCTGACGATCAGGGTAAATATGGCCACTATAATGGCGTCCGAGCGACATTTCACTCTTGGACGCGTTAAACGCGCTGCTGCCAGATATCCTTTTTCATTTCAGGTCAAGGGTGGGAAAATCTCTGAATGGCTATTTAGAGATTTAATGCCGATTTCGCATACATTATGCAAAAAAAACTCACACAGCTGAGGTGAGCAAATATTTCCAGAACATTATAATATACTGCATAAAAATATATAAAGTCTTGAAATTAAATTAAAATTCTAACAAAACTTCTCTTCCCGTAGTCGATGATTTTTATCCTCTCGTTCAATCATTGCAAAAATCAATGAGAGCGAATATCTATCTTCGTGTTGGAAATGCGAGCAACGTAGACGCGAGCGTGACAAACGGTCGACAGTTTAAATACAATTTGTTGACGGAAAAACCTGACAACTCGGTTTTCGCAAACGAACATTGCATGCGATTTATTTTTCATTGTTAACACCGCAGCGCAAACTGTTTTCATTTCGCGATGAAACAGTTCAACTGTTTCCGTACGGTCGCGAATAATAATCCGCAAAATCTCAGATAATCTATTGCTGCAAAATTGCAAATAAATATTCCAAAATATATCCTCTTGCAATATATCTACTCTCGAACAAACAAGACGATTATAAATCATAACAAACAACGAGCTCACTACATGCAAAACCGTTTAGACGTCAATAACGTTACCTGAAAAATTATTCCGAACAATGAAAAATTTATATATTTAAACGGAAGAATAATTGAAATAATGAATGTCTGAGTCGGCACTCGTGCGCTTGTGTACCTCGAGCTCTGAGGAGCAGGTCCGCCTTCCAGTGTCCTGGCGACCATCGACGGAGCTCTGACAAGCCGCGCGTCCATCCAATTAGAAACAAGCCCTGGCCTCGACAACGTCCAGGATTTCGAGATCGATTTTGGCTTGTACGCGCCTCCGTCGTCCCGTTGGACACTAGAAGGAACCAGCCAAGTAACCTGTCTCGGTGGTTCGAGGAGCGAAGGGTGCACACCGAGAAATCAAAAACCCTCTCCTCGAGGAGAAAGAGCGCGAGAATGGGAGAGAGACGGCGGAGAGAATCGGGAGATAGATGAAAAGGTCCTGCAAAATCCTGCCGGGATCTCCTCTCCGTCCTACCCCCCTCCTTACCCGTGGAAACGAAAACCTCCGCAGCGGACAAAGAACAAAAGAGGGAACGAGGCTCAGGCGAGCTTCTCTCATAAAGGCACAAAAGTACATCTTCGAGCTTGGAGAGGCTGCCGACAAGGAAGAGCAACGGAGAAAGAGAGACATCGAACGCAGACGGAGATGAGGAAAGGAGGAGACGAGAGAGAACAGGGTCTTCTATCCCGCCACTCGCGGATATCTATTCGGTAAACAGACAGACAGATGGACAGACAATGATGCTCATCGCTCGATGGACAAAAGCGTCTATTGCGTAAACACTCGAGCGGGACCTGACCCGAAGGCTGCTTCGCGTACGAGATAGTCATGGGGCTGCAGGGTGAGAGAGGGAGGGCGGAGGGGGCAAAACGTGAAATTCGTGAGGCAGCACCCCGCGCAGCATCCTCCGCTCCAGATCGCAGGGATAAACCGAGCCGCGAGAGAGCGTTCTCGCTCCTCTTACCGATTTCTTTATTCCGACGTATTGTCAGCGGCGCAGAGATTTCACGGCGGCGATAGGATTCACGTGAATCGGAAATCCAATCGTAGAAAAGTAGCGAGAAACGTAGCCCGAAATGAGGGAGGCCCACCCGGCACGCTTGTTTTTCTTAGGATCTGATTTCGATCGGACCGATTTCGATCTATGCGCTTTTTCGACGTCCTAGAAATAGTTTCTCATGGATGACGGAACGAAGTGAATATCCGTTTCATAGAAATTTCTGCAAGTATAGTTTATTTAAGTTTCTAACCGACATTGTAATAATAAGCCGCATATAGAATTCTTAAACTTTGATGGAGTTTTCAAGATAACACAGCATCGTTTTCGTAACTCGAATAAAAAAGTCTTTAAGTTGCAACTCTCCGAGTCATGTAAAAAAAAAAAAAAAATTGTCACAGATAAAGTTAATTAAGTTTATTAAATTTAAAGACGTGAGATGTTTCGAAAAGGAACATTGAAAAATGCAAGCGCATCGCCCTTTGATAACCCTTTCGAGCGATCGAGTGCGTCTAAATTATTTCCTTTCCGGGACGCGCAGTGCTTAGCGTTTCCACATTACGATTTTACGACTCGCGGAACGGAGCCCTACCGGATCGCACGGACTTCTGCGCGTATATTTAATTAAAGGAATTAGAGGCGATATTATACGGCAGCTCGGTCGCCGGATTACGGTCTGTCCCTCTTCTGCCGCCGTACGCCTGTACATAGAAGTAGCTGCATGTATCTATCCTGAGACTTTTTACTCGCCCAGATTTCCCACCGAGATCGTAGACCGCAACTGCTTCCCCGCGATTCCCGCGGGAACAGAAAGTAAGTTGGCGAAATGAACTCGCGCGAGACTTTTCCCGCGGGAGCAAATTAAAAGCCGCGCGACTCGCGTCCGAAACGACGCGTCGAATGTTATATATGAAGTGTTTTCATTGAAATACGATAACTTTCAATATATAAACTTAAATTTTTCAACTTTTAATTATCAAGCGTCGAGTTTTGATTCTTCTCTTTTAACTTTGAATTCTCGATTCTGACCGGAATATTACAGACGACAGAATATTCTAAAACATTCAAATTCTTAGAAAATAACACAGACGATTACGCAGACCGCGATGAGCGCAATCAGTTAGACGAAAATCTCGAGAGCGAAGCAACTTTATTCCACTTTCTCTTCGCACTCAAACGACTCGGCAGCTACTCGAAAAACTCATCAGGAGAATCATCTTGTCTCCAAGATGAACCCAGCGAAAGATTTAAGCAAGTATACGTTTACTTTCACCTGTTAATTGAGCGTAATTTTCTTTGATTCTACGGAATAATGAAGACTGCACTCAAGTATGAGATTTTCGATAAAGTTTTTAATATATAAAAACAATATTAAATTGATTCTAAAATATATTTCAATATTCCTATAAATTGCACAAGTGTATCCTATGAGAATATTTACTCGCATATTTACTCTTCGTGATTACAAAAAATTCTAAACCACATGTGCAATACTTTCCACCTTTTCAATAAATAGCATCAATTTTACACCCCGTACAATTCTCAACTCAAACGATTTGCAAATATCTCGCGTTCGTCGCCTCGACACGGTCCTTCATTAGTACTCTTCAAGATCTAAGTTAATTTTCTTAGCGATATTCTTCCGAAATATTCAAATGAAGAACGTCTCGATTGATCTCCCCATCGGCGCTCATCTACGCGGCCGAACGAGTTCAAAGAGCCGCGTCGCTTCTTAATGAATCGGCATCTCGCATATTTCACGTTTTACACGGCGCGTCCATACGCGGTGCGCGCGCGGGGCGCGGAAGCTTCGTTATCTCAAGAAGATCCTTCATCCCGGATTACAAACGACAAAGGAATAAATTGTTTTCGAGAAATCTGCCGGGCACGGATCGGAGCCCTCGCTAATAGCGCTCTCTACTCTCTCGACTCTCTCCTCGTTCCTTCCCTTCGTCTTTCTCGGAGGGTAGCACGAGCGAGGGGTACCCTCTGTTAGAAGTAACTCACCCTCTTCGCCCGAGTACCGGCCCCTCTCTTTTCCCCTCTCTCCATTTCACTTTTCTCTCTTTTTCTTCCTCTCCGTCTCTCTTCTTCAGAAAACAGAAGCGAATGAGAGACCGTGCTCGTAGTGAAGCGGCAAGAGCAAGTGTGCAAGTCGAAGGAGGGGAGAGAACTGCATATAGAAAGGTGAAGAGAAAGAGGATAGGAGCTTGGGCGGGAGAAAGAGAGAGCTGCTGTGCAACGAGTCGTGCATGTACACCGGCTTCTCTCGCAAACGCGTGTCTGTCGACACGCACGTATGTATACATCGGCGGAAGCGCACAGAAGCTCCGTCTCTTCTCGACGACGAGACATGGAGCGAAGGAGAAAGGGAGAGAAAGAGAGGAGGGCAAGAGAAAAAGAGATAGCGAGAGAGAGACAGAGAGGAAGGGAGAAAGGGAGAGAACGGGGGAGAGAGAGAGGGAGATAGAATCTCTTCGAAGACTCATGGGTATAGGTGAGCCTCTATAGAAGGTCCGATGGGCGTGGTGCCTGTGACGGTTTTCGCCCAATGGGAATTCAGGATCCTCCTGGCTAGAAGGACAATGTACATGGGCACTTTGTGTGCGATGGAGACCATCCACCTCCTCGACAAAGAACGCGAAGTCGAATCGGAATGCCGTGTCCCCGAGAAACCGATTGCCAGAGAGCACAGCCTCTTCCCGGACCACCATCGGCAGAGGAGAGCGGCGGTAAGCGGGATTGCCGATTACGATCCAGCGTTACGTCGCTCGATACGCGCGGGGCTTTGTTGAATTCGCGACAGGTAGACGTACCGCGCGCGATAGACGCGCACTGCCGTCTATTTGTTGTTGAAATATTTAAAATCGCGCGAAATTAATTTCAAGCTTTCACGCACTCGAGCTCTAAAGCTTTCAAGCGCTTCAGATTTTTGTACAGTGATACGGTAAAATCTGTCTGCTGAACATTTAGATAATTTTATATCAAACATATCGCATAAAAAATAAAACCCAACGTAATAAATAATATCTTGTGCTTGATGCATGTAAAATTCCGTAGATAAAAATGCAGAAAAAAAAAAAAATATATATATATATATATATATATATGGATGATTTTTATCGCCAACAGTGATTGCGCTGGCCGTGAAGCCGATGTTAGTATTTTACAAAATAACTTCGCGGATTTTCACGCTGCAAGTTATTGCATATCACCATTCATGATTCCGCTCGTTGCGAATAAAAGATAGAAAAGGAAATAAAACGTGGAGCGAAAAGGGAAAGCGGCGAAACTGTTTCGCGAAGTATGATGCGGCGCATTGTGACAGTGAAAGTTTCGATTTTGCGCGGGCTCTCGCGATGGCCGTGTTTATCCCTGCCTACTCGTCGCTAATTATTCAGTACAGTAAATTAAGCGCGAAATGGAAAGATGCGCTCCATGCCGAGTCGCCGGCTAATTGCGGCATACCGCGGCGTATCGTTGTATTAAGAGATCGCAATCGTGCATATTAACATCGGCTAAAATTGGACCGGTGGAAAAAGTTACGATCCGCGCGATTGCACGATGCATAATACGACCCGTCTCGATAGAGGACTCGCTCCGACTCGTGAGATCGATACCGGGTGCTCACGGTAAATTCTCCTCTTCGTCCACGTCGCGGGGCACGCGTTCCTCCCGCATTGGTCCGCTACTTCCCCTCGTCTAAAAAATCCATCACCACCCACGGCGGAAGCTGATCGCCTCGCTGTGGACAGCCGGGTGAGATGTGAAGAGAGAGAGAGAGAGGAGAGAGAGAGGAGAGAGAGAGAGAGAGAGAGAGAGAGAGAGAGAGAGAGAGAGAGAGAGAGAGAGAGAGAGAGAGAGAGAGAGAGAGAGAGAGAGAGCGAGCGAGAGCGATGTATAGAGAAGCCGAAGAGAATGGATAGTTGGAGATAGTTGGAAGGAAGGAGGGAACCCGTACGACGTACTGGTGGTCTCATTAAACGCAGCCTCGTATAACGCGACTACGTAATGAGAATCGGTTAATTAGAGCCGCGACGCGGGGAGGTTTCGTCTGGTACACATCGGAGTGCTTCGCCGTACACACACACATACGCCTTACGCTTCCATGTGATAGGGCAGAGGGAATATGCGCGCATAAAGTGTCGGAGAACGAAGAGCGAAAAGAAGAGTCGCGACGAGACGCGGCGAAGTCGGCGGGAAGGTAATGCGAGGAGCGGCGAGACGAGAAAACGCCGTAATTGGAGAATGATGTCGTTTTTTATCGTGTTTATCGTATTGTTGTTATACCCTCGCCTTGAGCGATATCCGGTGAAGTCGTTAGCCCACGAATACCGTCGTCGCATTCGAAAATGTGCGAGCCTTGATAATTGAACTTGTTTTCACATTTCCGAGCGTATTCCCGCGCATTTGCAGCTCAAAAGTATCATTAAAAAAATATATATATATATGTATGTATATATATTTAAAGTAAATACGTGTTAATAAACATGATTTTTTCTAGCAAAATAAACATTAATATTTTGATAATAAAATATACGTTGCATTTCTTTTAAAAGACTCGTTAGCGTTTATGCCTCGATAACATAAAAATTTGGGGAATGCATCAGCAGTAAATGGTACCAATTCAAGAGATAAGAGGGAGAACGGCGTAAGCATCGCGAGGAAGTCCTCCTCGTCGTCGTTGTCGTCGATGAAATGCCGCTGAAGAGCGCATTGACGCGGATTCCCGGCATTGTTTTCAACGTCGGGAATATCGCGGACTCGCGGCTGGAAGCCCGGAAACCCACGCCCGCTTCATTCCGCTCTCACCTCCTTTCGTATCCTCGCTCGCTTCCAGGCGCATTTTTAATTTCGCATTGTCGTCGTCGTCGTCATCGTCGTGATATCTCCTTCTGCCGCACTACATCCCGCCCACGACGAGAAGTCACTTTAGCCCCCTTCTCAGCCTTGCAGCACTCCCACCCCGACGTTACATTACAAACATTTCTGTCATACATTCTGGCGAACGAAGATATCACAGCTGTATATGCCTCTCGCGATCCTGTTGTCGCTATTTTTTCTGTATCTCTCTTCAATTTCTCAAGTTACTGTACGGTTTGAATATTCGATGAGATAATTACAATAATTTAAGATACTTTGAGGTATCCCGCGCAACCCCCGCAAGTTTTCTGTGAATTATTTACGATCATATATTTGCGAAATAAAAGCAATGCACTTAATCCGTTCGACCGTACATATGTAGATAAATTCAAACAAGAAGAAGGCCCTCAAATATAGATGCAAGTGTGCGTTTTATATTTCTTGATATCGGATTTCATACATAATGGATTTTACACGAGTAATCAAAAAAACATACACTTCCTTTTTGATTCGACTCGCGAGGTATGGAAATGCGTGCAATAATTTCGATATGTAGAATTGCGACGGAACCCTTTGACGAGCGAGAGATTTCTTTGATGATGAATATCATCGTTGATGAATAAAGAAGATAAAACCGACCGAAGTTTTTCAAGACGCGGCGGTAGTTCGATAATGAATTCTGCGACAAGTGGAAGAAGGTACAAAGATAGAATAAATACAAGGTAGAAGAAAGAGAAGCATTTGTCATTCAGGCATAAGTGATATTCGTTATTCTATCTCTCTAAAGAACAATACCGAGGCCACGAATGAACGCCGCTTAAAACTTTATCATTGCGTTTGATTTTTAAAACTAAAATGAATAAATATAAGGACGAATAGCAAATTGCTCTATAATTTGCACTTGCTTTAAATTAATTTAAAGCAATTTAATTTAATTATGCCTTTTGTTTCAAGTTATTCTGTTACAAAAATCGAAAAATTACACCGCCATAAATAAAGTTAGAAGTTTCGATATTGTTATAAAAATTAATTCTTTATGCAATCATTGTGTTCATTATACATAAAGTCTGCCTTTTTCTTTCAAGTCACCCGGTATGCCGGGTTCGTGTCTCAGCTAGCTCGTACCCGAGATATTTCCGGCATTTATTTACAGATGGAGCCACGAAGTCCTCCGTTGCTTTCCTTGCAATATTAATTAGACTGTCGCGTCTTTTCGCAATGAGCCGCATACCGGATGGGTCGATTTTATTTCGCAAAGACGCTCGACTGTGGGAAACAGAGGGTCGATTATTCCTTGGAAATCTGCGGCAACAATAACAATCGAGAGAAGTGGCTACGGGCTCAGCGTGTACGCGCGCGGACGACCGCCGCGATCGGCGGCGTTTGTAACGACCAATTAAGAAAATTAAGAGTCATTAATTAGCATTCACTTCCTTCCCGGTCTGCTGATGCCCGCGCGCGCGCGCGCGCAACGAAGAATTCGTTGCGCTGTGGGCGCATTATTGGCTGAATGTCTTCTCGGTACTCTATGCTCGTTTAAACTGAGGCAGATCGCGAACACCGCCTTTGGACTTCCGCTTGAAACTTCAATAAATCCGACCTTTTTGCCTAAACGCTCGCCAGAAATACTCTCACCTCGTTTATATGCGATTTCACGCGTCGGTTAGCTCATCATTAATTAAAGAAAAAAATCACCCCAACGTGAATGGAAATCGTGCGAATCAGAAATTAACGTTGGGTTAATTTCTGATTCGCACGAGTTAATTGATTTAATTTTTCCAAGAAATATACGATACATAAACGTTTGGTTGATAAATAAAAATATTTTTCATTAAACTAGACTTTATATTTAACTTAATAAAAATTATATGAGATGTCTGTAACATTCCTATGTAGTTTAATATCAAATAATCGATAAGAAAAATTATAGTTTTGCACTCATTAAAATTTCTATTTCAATTGGAACTTTTATATTATCATTAATGTGAATCATCACAGAAGTTTCTTAATAGTCTTATATTCCTCTTTTCATTCACATAGTTATTTACGGTTTAACAATTAACATACGTTGAAAAGCATCGTCCACAAATTGCACCAGTGCGGCGGCATTCTAATGCGGAGTCGCATATTGAGCAAAATATTTCGAAATAAAAATACATTATTAATACAGCGACGGAGATTATCGGCGCATCCGCTGATAAACATTACGCACACTCGACCGCACCGTCACGATTCCATACGACGCCGTAAGAAAAGAGGAGGTACAGGAATACGAGGACACGGTCGCGTAATCTGCGTATGCAGGAATATAAAGAGAGGCAAGAGAGAGAGAGAGAGAGAGAGAGAGAGACAAGAGAGGGAAAGAGCGAACGAGAAAAAGGAGGGGAGGAAAAACGCGCGTGTGTGTGACAGAGACTGAAAGGGGGATGAAGAGAGAACGGGCGGAGGGCGGCATCCTTTGATCTTGCACACACACACACACACACAGTGAGCCGCGCGGGGCAAAAAGGACACGCGCATATCTTCCGCAAAAAGACCCATACATATTCATGATCGGCACACGCATTCACGCACACAGGCGGCTTTTGTTTAACGCCGTGCGCACGCATATTGTGCGTATGCACGCCATAAATTTGTATACCCAGGCTAGAGAAGTGCACGCGGTGCAGAATGCGCGGGAGAAGTTTCCGCACTTAACTAAGCGTTCGAAAGTGCCCCCCTGACACCCCTCTGTTCCGGCAATACCCCTTTTACTCGCGAACTTCACTCTTTATACGTGTGTGTGTGTGTGTGTGTGACGATGCGACTGCGGAAAGTATCGATAATGAAAGAAAAGTCTGTCGAATGTTATTAACCGATATGGAAATTGTATATGCGCAATTCTTATATACAATCTTCAAAGATAAAACAAACATGAAAAATGGATATGATGATAAAGATAATAAAGTTCTTTCCTGATTGTATATCTGATTAGATATCGTAGAACTGTTTTCAAGAAGAATTTTATTTTGATCCAAAGTGCATGATGGTTTATCGGCCATCATTTTGGCATTTTTAAAATTTTACTGAAAACACTATCGGCAAACCAGCCAAACTTATTTTAAGAGACGACGTTGGCGTCGATGGGCAACACGGTGGCGGGCGATTTCCGACACACCCGGGGGCGCCTGGCGCCCGCGATTTACCTGCGAGAAATATTTCCGCCCGAACGAAAAGCACCCAGACCGGGGCCCTACACGATCGATTCCACGTGAATTACATCGGGGAATGCGCGGCCGAATTCATTGAACGAGTATGCTCCACGGGTTCCAGCTTGCTTCAAATTATCCGGCGTTAATTTATCCCGTACGTTTTTTTTTCCATTATCTATTAACACCTACTCGCTGAAAACTAAAAATCTCGAATTTTTGTAAGATATATCTAAAGATGAAAATTATTTATTATTTTTATTGGTGTTAAATAAGTAAATGATGTGTAAAGTGTAAGAAAAAAATGAGATAAAATTTATATATTAAGCAAAAGTCAAATTAAATTACTACTTAATATAAAATAGTTAAGAGAAGAAAAAAACTTATAAAAATAAAAAAAGTTCTTGTTAGTTCGTCCAATTTGCACAGTGAAATGGAATAAGCGAGCAAAGTTCTGGAAACCGAGAGCCGAAGACTCAGATTGTCCACCCTGCAGTCGGAATATCCGGAATCGTTAGCGGGATCCTGGAAATCCTGAAAGGGACAATTCCAGGACGCCGGACGGTCTTGCCGAGCATGTGGAATTATGTAAGATCGCGGGTCGTCTGGAATTCGCAAGGGCGGCGCTTTTTGAATCGCGAATCCTTTCTCGGAAGGAGTAGAATCGTCGTAGCTCCTATCGACCGACCGCCAATCGACCGACCGTACAATCGCGACTATTCGATCGCGAACTCCTCGCTCCACAATAACAATTTAATGCTCCAAATGCTCAAGTATAAAAAAATATGGTGCTTGTAGAATTTTCTAACGTATTCAGTCGATTTAAATATAAAAATCTTAAATTTGTCTCAGAATTTTAATTCGTTCAAAAAGAAAAACCGATAATTATATTCTTGGAATTAATTTCTGTATAATTTAAATATTTCACTATATTATTTTATCTTCTATCACTACGATCCTCGTTAATATTCGCGTTAATATGCCTGTTCCATATTCCGCAGAATTGAACGTGAGAACAACTTTCTGAGGCAATCTTGGTCAGTTGCGCGAAATCGTGGGATGTAACCGGAAACAGCCGGGAACGCCGTCGCGAAACGAAGTGCGGTGGAAGCAAAATGTAGAAGAGACGGAGCACGAGAGTAGGAAGAAGGGAGGTTAATATAAAAGAAGGAGCGCGGAAAGGTAGAGAAACGCCGTGGACCACCCGAGAGAGAAGTTCAGGACTGGTTGGAAACCGGCGGCGCACGGCGTACCTTTGGGGGGTCCCTTATCTTATTCGCTTACTCAGGACTGTCCGGAACCGGCGAGACCTGTCCGCGAATCTCTCGCTCCCGCGGGAGTTACCCGGCGTCCTATTATCGGGGTCGGTTGCTACGTTTTTGCGCAAGATCATCCCTGAGTGCCCGCACGAAGCGGCGCTTGCTTCATCAGCGCCTTTCGTAGCCTTTAAAATTCGAAGAAAAAAAAAACTCAACGACGCGAAACGACATACTTCTTTTCGTAAACAGCGAAAGCGGTTCTTTTGCATGGGAACGCGACGCCGAGCGGCCGACGGTTCATAAATAATCGGAGCTCATTAGCCGCGAAATCAATTCCGCCGAACGTCGCGGGTTTGCTATCGCGCTTGTGGATAACGCGAGCCGAATGCTTTACGGCTCGTAGAATATCTTCGCCGTGCTGGCGCTTCGATAATTCGTTGCCCCGGAATTCTGAGGACGAAGTGCATAGTCGTCGAAGGAGTAGGAGGGCCGCAGCGGTGGGATAAAACGGCGCGAAGGGGGGCGAAGGGGGAGGAAGATTCTCATTGTGAGCAGGGTATACGTGTACACGGGAGACGTGAGATCCGTTGGACCCGCATGCGGACCTTATTGTGTCCCGAAAGGGCATATACAGTAGGTACCTTAATGTCGGCACGGATGAAAGCGTGGGCCCTCCTTTGTCTTTCGCTCGCGAAGCTGCCACAGCAAGTAGCGTGCACTGCGGGTAGCCCTGCACCATTCCGGGGCTACCGTTCCAGGTTTCTATCTTTTTCCCTTTCTTTTTCTCGCGTCTCGCGAGTCGCGGGAAGAGCGTGAAAGAGCGGACGTTAGAGAGCCGCGATGCTTGGAAATAAAATTTGAAGGCCACCACGCGCGCAAAGAGTGTCATTACTTTATACACCGACGGACGCGAAAATTACGGAAAAGCATTGAAAGATAAAATTGGCAGTGGTGAAATACGATGTCACGGTGAATGAAAAATAGCAAAATAGCACGATCTCGTCAATCGTTGATCGTGAATCACGGCGAAATTTCTAACAAGCGCTTATGGTAATCGCGTAATTAAGCGAAATTTATATTATACCGATACACGAAGTCGCGATATAGCTTGTCTCCTTAAAAACCACCCAGGGCAACTCCTCTCTCGCCGATTGTGCAAGAGCGAAACGGCACGATCGGCGAGCTCCTTCTGGGAAGAGTCCTCGGCGACGGTACCACGCTTGGTACCCCGGGCATAAAAGGCGGATCCCCGGCGCATTATTAATGTCAGGACGTCACAGGGAGCACGTAGCTGCATATTCCGTTGGAGTTGCATGCTGAGGCGCAAAGACGATTCGCGACGACGGCGACGACGACGACGACGACGACGACGACGACAGGCTGCCACGGGAACACAATATATAATTCCGCGTTCGCCGATAATTATTATGACTTCCCAAGTTTCCTGCCGCACAATAGGTCTCGTCGCTGCCGGTTATTTCGAACTTATCCGCTCACTCCCTTCCCCGTTGCAGGCGAACCTGTCTCCGCGTCGTCTTCTACCGGTAATAAAGTGACATTAGCCGGCATGCGATTCCGCGATAAACTTTCGAAATTTATTCGTCCGGCCCTCTCGATGTCCCCTCCCGCCCCTCCCACCGACGCAGCGCATCACGCTCTTGCTTTCTACGAACGATTTAAGTTTTTCGAATTCTCCGGTGAATGTTGCGTCAAGCTAATCGGGCGCTGTGGCACGTCAAACATGCGGCCTGCGAGTCGCATGCGACTCGCTAAACAAAGTGGCTACGGCGCAGCTCAGGTCTGCGTCCACGAGTATCCTCATTTCATTTCCATCAACACCTAACAGTAGATGTAATGCCCGTGTAATGTAACTTTCATCTATTTCCCAAGAGCGTAGAAATAGGATATTCATTATCATATCACGGAACACGTCCGTTCAACTTCAGCCGTGCCCCCGCGTGGATTAATTACGTTTTTTAAAGGAAAGATAATGTGAATGTCAAAGCGAATCCCCGATTTGTCGACGGCAACGGCGGTTATCGATTAAACCGCGACGCTAAAGAAAATTCTCTATTCCCTTTCGAGGACCTAATTTATGCGGCTCTCTCAACGAGCTAAGTTTACAGTTTGGCGGCTAGCAGTACCACTCGACCTCCGGCGGAGCGTGACAGCGCCAGGTTTAAAACATAAAGCGAATTATAACTGGGAAAAGCAGGATGTCGTGCAAAGCGACACACCTACGCACGTATCCCTGCCGCACGTACACACATACATATAATATATACACACACACACGCAAATCGGTATCATGACTAATCCCCATCGAGTCGCTCTATTCTGATTTGCCTAATTAGGAATGCGCATCGAAGAACTAAGAACGGATCGTAAATAACGGATAATTACCTGCGTGATATTTCACTAAGATTTATCTAGCGCAATGCGTGATACGTAAAGCGCGACTTTTGAAATATTTCTTAAATATTTAAAAATATAGAAATCTTGATCGCTATTATTTACTGCAATCATATAATTCCTTATCGTGCGCGAATTAAAATTAGAATCAATCAATCCATACTTCTTATATTCCTTCTGCTTATAGTTCATTGCATATTTATCCGTTCGACAGTGTCATAGCGGACTATATATTGATTTGAATTCTATGCCGCTGCTGAATACACGTGCGTCTAATATTGCTCAATAGCGATAAAAAGTGATGGCAATGCGACCAAAGGGATGCTTATTGAATATCAAAATTGCTTCGACCGTGCCTTCGTAAAAAGCACCGTCACGCAGAGAAAGAACTTTCGTGATAATTTTCGGTTTGTAATGCGACGTCGCGACAACGAGGATGAAGCCCGGGGAGGACTCGTTCGTAATTCCGAAAGGCGACGACGGTTCGTGCTGTCCTTCCGATGTATTCTCGGAGACATCCTGTCATCCTCGCGCAGGCAACGGGTCCGACGTTGCTCACGCAAATTTGACGTTAACATCGCGGAACATTTAATTCGCCGCTCGTGCAGCTCGAAATGGCACGCGATCGTTCGCCTCGTCGAATACCTCACGACGTTCCGGCCTCATTGTCGCGATGTGCACTTCAACCAACGTTTTACGACTAACCTGACTGACTGAACAGAGCTCAATATCGAAATGCTGATAAATCTGCCCAATATCTTGCAAAATCTGATCAGACATCACGCGATATAAAATCAAATAATATTTTATCAACATCGAGTTAATATCGAAAAAATAACGCAACGCAAACACATCTCAATTATTTAAATCCGCAAAGCAGTTTTCTCGATGAGTAATAAATGTCACTTCCATATTATGTTACGCAATTGTCCCTCGATTTGTCGACATTCGCCACGGTTTCCCAGTGGAATATTAAGATCGTATCGCACGATAAACCACCCTATCGAATTTGCGATTCTAGCTAATTCAGCCGCTTTCTTGGGAAAAGAAAGTGGAAGGGCGTTTCCATCGAAATTTGCCGGGATAAGCAATGTCATCGATTGTTGATGGGTAATAGATCCTACATTGCGAACGACAAGACGACTATCTGAGATAAGGCGGCGTTAAGACCAAGGAAATTACACAAAAGGGCGGATAATTTCGTCGAGTTTTACGATCGCAAGCTGATGTCATCCTAAATAAAAAAAACATATATGCGCGATGTAAAAATTCGCGTAAAACCACGATTTGGCACATTTAAAAATTGTTTACAAACATTCAAAGTTGCAAAATTGTTTGTCAAATACGTGCTCTGCAAGCTACATTTTCATGGAAATATTTGCAACAGACACAAAGATCTGCTCACTGGAGGCAAAATAACATGCATAAAAGCGACTAGCAGACGCAGCATTTGGGCAAAATTATATTCTCGTCGCGTTTTCCTAACGAAAGGCGATTACATTCGGTCGTCCCGCTGTTTTTCGTACACTGGTACGAGCGAGGACGGACCGATTTGCTGCGCATTGCGAAGACAAATCTAATTGTTTAGGAATTATACGAATCGTGAACAATTAGCTGCATGCACGCGTGCAAAGTCCAAATTACCGTCAATTGCGAGTCGCATAAGCATTTGAATAATTCAAATTAATATCGCAGCCAAGAAATCGCTGATCGAAAGGTCAAACGAGAAAAGACTCGCGTTTTCTTTCAGCGAAATAATTCAAATAGCATTCAAATCCATCATTTTATTTTCAATGATTTATGTGTGAGAATTAAATGTGTAATATTTACGATTTACAAACGCTGCATTAACTTTTATGCATTTTTATTGAAAAAAATCACATAAATTAATTTCCGCGAGATATTTAATTTTGCTCATATTAATAGATTAAACGCAAAATGACGATGGATAAATTTACTGTTTAAAGCAAGAATACGCTTTCAATATACATACACCTGTACGCAAACTTGTTCGTGTAAAATTTTGCAGCATGCTTTTAGAAAATATAATGGTAACATTAAAGTAAAATAAAGGCCGCGGTTAATCGGTCTGGCGGTCTAGCGAACGCGACAAACGCCTGACATCGCGGTGACACGCGTTGAGAAATTATCCGGAAGACTTTAAAAGTTCTGACAAGGTAAGTAAAATGTCGACGAACTTCGGGAAACTTTAATAAGAACGATACCCGCGAGACAAAGGAGAGACAAGCGCGATGGGTGGCGACTCGGTCTTTCTAATTTCCAAAATTCGCACGACAGTCAAAAATCTGATGAGAGCAGCCGCTGTGGGCGCGCATCGTATGCGTGTACAAGCGAGACAAAAGCATGGTTGACGTTAACGACCGACTGTCACGAGACGCGGCACGACGACGAAACGAGATTTTCGCGAAGCCTCGCGATAAATCTTAAGAGACAGACATAATCGCGGCGCAGGAAGCGCTGCATGAGCACGATTGGTAGGAAATTAATGAATATCAGATGATGGATCGCGCGAGAACATGCATCATTCAGTTTACACGTGGATTCTTTTTTAACATAATATCACGTGCGCATTAATTGAGGGTCCGCGTATTATCTTATAAACGTTAATTATGAAACTAGTAATAATAATCTCGTTAATGGTTAAAAGAAATTGTAATGGCGCGTATAAAAATTACAATGACACGATAAATCAAGTGTGAATATTTTTTTCTTCGAATGATTGTTATATATATATCTAATATGTAACAATGTACAATGTAACAATGTGTCATAAACTCACCACTATACTGCTCCTGCCATGCCAGAGCTCCACAGAGAAGAGCCAAAGTCTTACCGCTACCAGTAGGGCTTTCTAAAATACAGTTCTCCTCCTTGTTGCATCCCCTAATAACCTGCACATACAATTATCCGCAGAATTAATAAAGTTGTAACAGAGGAATAATAATAAAAAATTAACTATGCAATCATGATATTTACTTTGTCCATCACTGCTTTTTGTGGTTTATATGGTTCGACAGGAAACTTGACTTTAGTTGCAGCAATCATTATTTCATAATGCTTTACAACTTGAGGCAAAGCTTCTTTCTTAAAAGTGTCTAAAACTGCCAAATCATCATCACTTGATGATTCTGTCACATCAATCATCAACTTTTGTCTCTTATTGGATGTCTCTTCAAATATCTCCTCCACATGTCTTGAATTATGTGAGGTAGTAGCCTCAGTCTCAGCTAAAGTACTGTTTTGATACCAAGACATTCCAGGCATGCTTGTTTTATTCCAATTAAACAATGATGGGCTTTTACTATAAGTATTAGGGAGGGAAACTTTATTAACTGTGCCATCTTTATTATTTGAATCTTTATCATCACTAGAATCATCTGATATGTCATGCGTGAATTTCAAGCTGCTCTCTGTACATAAAGATTCTGGCACATTGTTTAAACTGTTAGTGGGATTATTTTCATTCTCTTTTGGTATATTTAAATCATCAAAGCTCTCATCATCTGATATTTCCACTGGATCCTCATTTATGACATGTACCTTTGTATCATTGTAGCGATTTCTATTCAGTGATAACTTCCAACGTTGACTCATACTGAAAGAATATAAAGATAATTGAATAAATATAAATAAGAATTGAAAAGTTTATTAAAGATGCATCTTAGCAACGCAAGAAGTCCTTGAAATATTGCTTCAAACAAACAAGTTGCATTTATATTGACTCTCACAGAGTGAAAAACTAACCTAACCTAACCTATAAAGTGTTCGCGCGTGATTTTGTCATTATTGATGCTTACCTTAAATCTTTAAGCCACTCGTCGATCGTGACTTTAATCAATGCGTAAATAAGCGTTCCTATCACAGCAACAACGATGTAAATCTCAATCATTAATTTGCACCTGTGGAATACATCACATGCAATATCACTGTACACATGATATATATCTATCTGTTTTCTCTGTTTTTAGTCGCGACATATGATAATGCACTCACCTTCTTGTCTCTAAGTCGTAGATAATTATTCCTTACCGTTAACGTAAAATCACCCTTTGACATGTCGCAAAATTCGTTCTTCGAAAGCTGTATTATGACTTGTCAAAACAAACCGGCGCGAACGGATCACGTGATTCCTTGCAACTGTACTACCTGCGCCTTTCCGCACTTAAAATGAGATAGATATATAGGCAAGAATTCGAGAGAGAAAGAGAAGAGAGACAATAGCAGTACAATAACTATGAAATTAGCTGCATTAAATGAAGTGAGTAAGTAAATGATTCATAACTAATCGATCTGATTGGATAGATCCAAAAGTATACACCAATCAGATGAGTAATTATAGATGGCTCTTATATGTTTAGTTTGCCGAACGCAGCCTAATATCACAAGTGATTACAAGTCTTAAAATTTTCATTCTATGACTTGGCGCGCAAAAAAGTGGAACATTCTCGGATCGAAATGTTTATTGTCGAGTTTTATCAAGTTTCTTTAGCAAGTGTGTTTCTCAAAGTGTTGTGTGCTTCTCGGGCCTTAAGAATCAGGGAATATAATCATCGTGGAAACTGCGAGGGCATGCATCGTGGAAAGCTGCGGAGAAATCAAAATGAGCAGTAGCAAGGGTAAGTACTGCTGTTAACAATTGTAAGAAAGCATGATGAAGCGTGATGCAATAAAATATGCATGTAAAATTTAATATGTTCCATGCGTCTTAAAAAGAGACGATTAAAAGAGAAAATAATTTTTCCTTGTGTGATTTATTTTTATATATTGATATATGAGATTATTCTCTGAATTATGGCGTCCATCTTTAAGCTGCGAAAGTAATTTGTACTCGTTACACATACGCGAAAGTGATAAAAGACCGCTCTTTTCAATAATTATTTGTTGAGAAGTTTGTCCGCGCAAGACATACAAAGCCGCAAGATTTATTACCGAGTGCTCGGAGGAATCCTCCCGACAAGAATTATTTTAGACGGATCAAATGTCTGATTTACATGTTTCTCGAGTTTCGAGAGCGGTGCCTATCAAAAGCGACGCCGAAATCAAAACCCACGGCAGGCGTGCGTGCGCGCGGAATAAAAAAGGTGACCGACTCTGCCCTTGGAGCTTCCTCGCTTCAGCAACGTGAATCCTTATCAAATTATAACCAAAATTCCCACGCGGGAATGTTTATTTGTGCGCGGACCGCGTGCGTACCGAGAGCGTAAACGGGGTATCAAGGGCTCCGTCACGTACGCCACAAAATTGCTCATTCGTAAGCTCACTTTCAACTCACGTGCCGTACCAGACAATTCCACCGACTTCTTGCACTTTCACACGGTTATGATGGATATCTCAACGATCGCGCCGGCGTAAGATAGGGACATACGTCGTGGATAAAGAGACGCAGCATCCACAGCGATGTTTTCTCCGCACTGCTAATGATTCCGCGAGATGCATACGTCGAGATATTTTTCTCATTGCGCACGATCTGCGAATGAAGTACAGAAACTCGGAATACGTGAATAATCACGGTGTAAATAATTATATCGGAAATATCGCGTTTTCTTATCGTATTCCATAAATTCTCCTACTCGAGAATGATTCGCGCTATATCGAAAGTCAATGCGCTGAACCGTGAGTTATGCATACTCAGTGTGATACCCATAAAATACGGCGAAGGGTTCGCCGAGTTATTACGGCAAAATCGCGGCAAATTGCGTGTAACACCCTCCGTCTCAATCAGACGACGCTAAATTAAATTCGGATGTTAAAAACAAGAGCGATTGATCCATGGATGCAGTGTTTTTCTCGCGTGTGTCTCGTTTCTTTTTTTACGCCGACGAGACAGTTTCAAAAATTACCAATTAAATCTTTTTTATTTATTGCTCTTCTGTTTTCGTAATTTATTTGTGTTCGCAAAACTTGGGAAAGATAAAGTATATGTGTAAATATGTACATATTCAGCGAACAGTTGTGCATTTAGATAGTCAAAACAACGCGCGCAATTCCATTAATGCGACATTCCAATAAAGCTACGCAAAGAAATGAGTTCGCCGTCGCGGACGGACATAAATACTTCCGCGGAAACGTTGCCAAAATATTTTCACCGGGCTAAAAGCGACCCCAATCCCTTCGAAAATAGGGGTGCTAAGGGAAACTACGGCGAGCAGGGATATTCGTGCAGGCAGTTCTTTCTCCGTAAACGCGCAAGGGATTCCGTATCTCGACTTCATATTTCGTGGTCACCCCGTGTGAATCCACGACAGTGGACCGTTTCTGACCGCGGATCACGGAGCACGGCACGGGGAAAGAGAAAGAGAGAAAGGGAAAAATATGAAATATAAATAAAACATATTCTTACCGGCGGCAAGTGTAATAAAAATGCGGGGAGATCAAGAGGGATGCCCGAGGAATACGAAATGGGGTTTCTTCCTCGCCGAGAGATCCCTCCGCCTCGTCCACCCGCTTGCTCCTTTTCGCTCGGCGCCCGTCCTCCTCATCGTCCCCCCCTTCGTCCTTTCTACCGTGACCCTCCTTCCCTCCTGACCATTCGCCCTCCGTCCGCGCTGCCACGTCCATATTCGTAGCTGCACGACCGTGAAGCCGCGGAGCAGCGGTGATTGCCGGACAGAAGCTGAAATATGCCCTTATTTTGGGACGGGTCGCTTCCTTGTATTTACGATGGCACAATGGGCCCATCTCTCATCCGCGGCGCGGCTCCCGTGCCGACGTTTCATTCCCCGTGCTCGTCGCCGTGGCTCCCGCGCCGTTCTTTCGAGGACACTTTTCGTAATGCGCATAATTTGTCCTCGCTATAACGCCAGCTCAAATTTGTGGAAGAAATCCGTCACGACGGAAGTGAAACTACCGCAATATCAATCTAAGAACCTACCATGCAAACTTTGATTTTTAACATTTATTTGTAATATGTCTAATTTCTTATTCGCGAAGTATTTGCAAACAGAAAGACTATAGCATTTGAAAATTCTATATAACAAATTTACCTTTTTTAGAAAGAAGATTTATTAACAGAGATTTAGAAACTTTTCTCTCGAAAATCACAGCTTTCTTAAATTTCTCGAATCTCGGCGAAAATAATTCCGCTTGGAGAAGCATGTTATTGAAGTACGCGAGCGTTGACGATGCGTTTTCTGTCGCGATGACGTTGCATCCGCCGACACGAACGCGTCGTGGGGTACGACAAACAAGACAATAAACCGAATAAACGGCTGTCCGAACTTAATTAAGGAGTGGCGACTGCATCCACGCGAATCGCGCCGTCATTTCTCCGCCGAACTTTATCGACGAGCGCTTATCTATCGGCGGAGCGATAAGATAAGACGAGCTGCCCGAAGGGAGTTAGAGGATAGTCATCTCTTGGACGAGCACCAAACTTCTGCAATCCCACGTTCCGCGGGAATGGACGAATCGTTTGTAGCGATGGGGCGAAACCGATATCTCTCATCTAATCACGTAGAATTCGTGTATTTTGTGCCATTATTACATAAAGATTGACTCATGCCATTTCCATAATTCTGATACAAACATATAATATGTATAAATATTTTTCTGTATTTTCTTCAGTATCAGATTGATAGAAATTTATTACATCATGATTCGAGATTTATGTAATAAAATCCGCTTTGGATGAGAAAAATAACAAACATTTAATGCCGAAAAAAGATGATATTTTTTGTAGATATCAGATTATAAGGTCAGAGTGTAGCGGAAAAATATTTTTATCTCGCGTGAGGATATCGTACCCATCGCTAGCCATATGTGGCCGTCTCGTCCACTCCTAGTCTAGTAACTCTTCCACTTTCCCTGCTCCGCTTGAGCTCTAGTCGTTTCTCTGTCCACCCTCTGTCTGGCCCCGCCAATCCTCTCTCCCCGCCGTGAGCTCTCTCGCTGTTTCTCTTTCTTCGCTCTCCTACTTCGTCCGAAACGGGTGAAAATAGACGCTAGAAGGGCGGCGGAGATGGAGGGTCAAATTGAGTACGCCCGTGTCCAGGAACAAGACCGAAACTAAAATAAAAGAATCATGCTGGCTGGGGCACAGCGACGACGAAACTGTCCGCTCGCGCGGGAACGGCGAGGATATTTTGTCCGAAGCGCTAGAAACGCGATTCCGCAAACTCGAATCGTCTAAAAAGGATTTCGAATCTTGATGACATTTTTATTCTGTTATGCTCCGAGATTGTAATGCTCGCCTAACTTATCGTAGTTCGAACGAAGTTACGATTGAAAATTATTTTCCACTAATATTGGAAATTCTGATTCAATTCTAAAAGATTTGGTTTTAAGATATAACGCGTCTAATTTGTTATTTATAAATCTAGTACATTCTTTAGTATTCTAAATATGTTCTCGCTTCTAAGATATAAAATATAAAAACAATATTACAAAAATTTAAAAGCAATATTATAATAAAATCAACGACAAATAATTCTTTCGAAGAACAAGGCATCAGAAGGTATCACGTTAAAGATACGTTTGACAAGCCGCGAAGGACAATAACTTTTCGACGAGGGCGAGCCAGGGACATCGATCAGATGTGATCACGGTGGAATTAGCCGTCCCTTGCAGGATTCTAGAATTCCTTCGCCCTCTTCCGCTTCTGTGCTATCGTCGCCGTGCCACCCTCCCCCCCCCTCCTCCCCCCACTTCTATTCCTTTGCCGCGACGTTTGAGACGATCAACAATCACCCTGTTACTGTCGGATATACAATAAACGATAGAGGGAGCAAAGAAAAATAATTACTTAACAGAATCAGCAAATACTATTACTTCTGGCGCAGATTTATACACCACACAAGAGACATTCCAACTTTCGCAGCAAATTGAAATAATCGTTTTGTTCGTGTCTCTCTTTACCGTTGCGAAATCAATCTCTTAATCTCCTCGACGCGATTTACTTTTATCCATCGCTCTGTACATCGAAACCATCGTTTGTTATACTTGTGGAAATTTCAGATTCAACTCAATTTCAGATGAAACTATCACGCTCGATTAAATTATCTTATTTAAATTCAACGTGGCTCAAGTGCTTTTGTCTCTGACATCGTGTTCGAGAGTCGGTGAAATTTCCTACGGATTGGAGTATCTCGCAGGCCGAAATAGAATACCCGTTGTCCCATTTCGGCGTTTGCGGATAATATAAATATTTCCTGACTGTCACTTTCTGGTAACAGATTCCCCGACACTCGACGTTTAGGTTCAAACACGCGTCTGCGGCCTCAGATGCTTCCGTCTACGTCGAACGTGCGTAACATCCGTCACTCGCGGGGCGAACATGAAAATAGAAAGGGTCCGTCGCGCGGCGCGAGGTGGGGGAGGGGGGGGGGAAGGAGATGCGTCTCCGCTGCCATGAAATATGGATGGTCCGTGCGCGCGTTTCTCCTTCTCCGTCGGCTTGGCCCGGCGCCACAAAAGAAAGCGTCACGGCAAATTAATCGGGCGACGACGAGCACGCGAGATGTGTGATTTAATAAAAAAAGCCGCCCTCGCGCAGGGGGCGAATGATGCGGACGCGGTGATACGCGCGGGCGACCCCCGCGGCGTAATAAGTTTAGTTTCTACGACGAAGAGGCCATAAAACGCGGCGCGCGGCGCAGCATGGTGCCTTGTTTCGCGACACTCGAATTTCAGATATCAGGGAGAAATATGAACTCCGCGCGTGCACACGGTATCGCTTCGCAGCGCGAGGCGAGGATGTCAAAACACGCGTCCGTGTACGCCGAGACCTCTAATGCGAAGGAATAAAACATCGCGGGATGCGATTACAAGCTGTCGGACGAACGGCGTATATTTTTCGCTTCAAAATTTCATAAACAACTGAATATTTTTTAACAGTGCTAAGGAATATGTAACAAAAAAAAAAAAAGAAAAACAGACGATGCCCTGTTAGCTCTTAGGTGAAGTCGAGCAAACGCGACCTTTTTGTCGAACGTCGGTAGTATCTCACTCCGGTCGTTATGCTATCCGCCTCTCTGATATACGTTTGCACTGTCGCGAACGTACAGAATGTATGCGTGCGCCAACACTAACGAAAAATAAAAGCGCGACGAAAAGGCACACTTTCTCGCTCGCTTCGTGTGTCATATCAACACGCGATCGTCGCAGGCCCGTCACGTGCCGGGCGCTGTTAATTTTTTACACTTTCTCTCTTTTTTTCTACTACTTTTCGCTTACTAAAATTCACGACGCTATCATTAGCCACTCGTTGGTGCCTAACGCAAGTCAACAATCGTAAAATACGTCTGAAATTTTCGGACTTTCTTGTTTGCCATTTTATTACATTACCATTATCTATATGTATACATCATTATGATTCACTTTCCATTTAAATTATTTATTATAAGAACACAATATAACATTCATAACAATATTTAATCAAGCACAGGTTAATTAGCAATTATTCATATTTTTCCTACTTTCTAATTAAACTTCAAAACTTTTATATATGTAAAATTTTTTTAATTGGATATGGTAATAATTTGAGTCTATCGAAATGTACGACACGAAGATTTTCCAACATAAATACAAACTGACCCATCTCTCGAAGACGACCCGCATACAGAAAGAGAATCCGAGGAGTGGAAGTTATTAGGGTGCGATTTCATTTCCGAATTTCTCGCCGGGGATCGCCGGCTCCTCTCCCCCGTCCTTCCTTCGGCAGGTTAAATGGCCGATGCAAAAAAGTCATAAAATAAGTTATAATTTGGCGCAGTCGGCGTCGCGCTGCTCAATGTCCTGTGTGATCACCGCGCTCTCACTCGAATGAACTTCGGCACCCCCTGCTTCCATGAGAGAGAATTGGGATGATTTCTGTGTCCCTTTCTCTCTTCGTCTCTCTCTCACTCTCCCTTCTCTTCCGCGGCTTCGTCCCTTCAACGTGTCCCGTTTAGAATGCCGCGTGTTACCATAGCTTGGCTAAGTTAGGGTTGTCCCGCGTCGTTCGAAAAGTATTCTCTTCTCGACTACTCTCGCCTTTAAATTTAAGTGAATATGATGAAAGACCGAGGGAATATCACTATGAATTTGAAACTTTGAATTCCGAATTTGGTTTGTACTTTGACAGAAGTGCTAATCTAACGTATCTATAACATCAAAGTCTTAAAAAGTATTGCTCGTCTTTATCGTCTTAATAAGAAACATATTAACTTCATACAGGGGACATAATCTTGCTGAAGAGAATTCTAACTTTCTCTGTTTTTGTGAGAAAATTAAAGTGATTCTACTCTCCCGGTCCATCTTCCATTTTCTACAGTCCCTTCATGTGCCTTACTTTGAGTACCGATTGTTACGCTCAAACAGGGAGAGACTACGGGGGTGCGCAAGCGGGTATCCTATCCAATTCCTGATTAATTGCCGGATCGAACGGGAGGTCAAGGGTCGGTAAGGACCGACGTCCGGGCGAAGTTAAAACGAGGGAATAGCGAGCGCAAAAAAAAACTCGAACGCGAGACGATGCTACAATGACGAGAAAAAGTTGATGCGTCATGCCGCTACAACAATTTGGGTACTTAATGAAGCGCACGCGGAATGCAATTTTGTTCTTTTTGCTCGCAACAATATTGTCCATGTGCTTCTACCCGGATCCCTGAAAAATTACGCTCGTAGAAGGATAATCATCATGACCTCTTTGTAGTACATTGAAATTCAAGAAAAAGTTTGTAGTAAGCGGACGCGTACGAAAGTCCAATTAAAAATTTTTCAGAGAAAGTTACATACGTGGACTGACATATGCGCATCAGACTCGATATTGCAGTAGCTGATTACTCATCCAATAAAATAGATAAGCTTAATTACCGTAATCGACTTCCACGCGCCGGCCGAGCGAGGGGGGGCCAAATGACGTTACGTATGGTAGACCGTAATGAATAGCGGGGGGAAAATGTCACAAGTCGTCTACGCCCTTGGACGTAATATACACTTTATGGTACGAGGGCCTACAGATTAAAGGTCGCCGTGCAACGCGGAGACCGTAACATTGGCGTGCGAAACGAGCAGTGCAAAGATTGAAGTTACCGGTCGCTTCCCCCTCCGAGATCTCCGAGGCGAGGGTCTCCGAAAAAAAAAAAATTAAAAGAAAAAAACGCGTGTATACTTCGCATCAACGATCCTCGCAGATGTCCGACCACGGAGAAAATTAGTTCCAACGGAAACGCTAAGTTCCAGCGATTCGCCGTGTGGGAAGTGGCGGAGTACGTATATATGACAACAAAAGAACGTAAACTCGTTCACCTTTGTCGTCTGTAATGGACACCTATAAACACCGGAAAGGCGTAATAACTCGCGCATAGCCGTCTTATTATTCACGCTACGCGACGGCACATGTTATGCGTGCACGGTCCGCGATCGAACCGCAGCGGATGGATCGGAAGGGAGGAGCGAGCGTCGCGTCGCGTCGCCGAGAGTGCACAAGGTGCATAACAGTGGGTTTCGGCGACATGCATCAGCGGTTTGAGCAACGAAACATTGGTCGAACTGTCGCGCTACTTTTTATTGTTACCCGATACCTGTGGTGTCAATGTATTTCGTAATAGTGGAAGTACCTTTATATTGGCTTCTCGATTCCACGCTTGACATATGTGACATTTCCTATCTTTTGCTTCGCATCTCGCAAGGCAGTCTAGAAATTCTTTTGCACATTGTGCAACAAGCGGCGAAGTTCGATCTACTTCGTCGTTACATTATAAACAATGATAGTCTCAAACTCTATTTTGAAAGAAAACATTAAACGCAAACAAATATTGGAGAAATTTCTATATATGATAAAAATATGTATGTATATTATATTAACATATATATTTGAACAATAATTGTAATCTTTTATGAATAAATTTTTAGAATAAATTTTATAATTATATATATTTTTAATATGATAAAATTATAATCAAGCCATGTATATCAGAGAGAAACTTGAAAATAGACATCTTGGCGTATTTGCAAGACACTCACGGATTCCTATTCAATATCGCTGCCTGAATCTATTTTAGAATTAAAATTACATAGCCACATTCATTGTCGCCACTGTTGTTTAATACATTCATACATTGTGCATCATAAATACCGTGATGGAATTGAAATATAATACGATATAACATAGTTTCAATTTTGAAATTGATAGAAATGTTTTGCTATCAATAAATATATAAGTTAGAATATTTAGGACAATATTGTATTATCAAAAAAATTATAATTAACAATCATTAACAACGAACGTACTTTTCTATAAATTAGTTAAAATATGAAATATTAGTTATTCTAATATTTTTACTAAACTTTAAATTATGCAAATAATTTAAATACTTGAAAGTTAGCAATAAGAGCCGGAGCTAGATCTTGGTGCTCTTGTTTAATGTTTACAATAATATACATGTACTATGTTACAAAAATGTTTCGGCCTTTTGTTTAGGCCATCTTCAGTGTAATTTATAATATTTGATGTTTGTATAGGCATATTGATTCTACATCAAACGTTGAATTAGACGCAAAATATAATTATGTATCGAGATATAAAATTCAGTGATTGAGGAAATAACTATTGTTTTTCTGATATGTACAGTAGTGCTGTAGAGAAGTTAGAATATATGTCCGTTTGAACCAACTACATTAGCATGATTATATTTTGCGTTTATTGCAAAATCAATGTGCCTATACGAATATCAAATATTATAGATTACACTGAAGATGGTCTAAACAAAAGGCCGAAACGTTTGTCACATAGTATATGTATATTATTGTAAACATTAAACATGAGCACCAAGGCCTAGCTCCGGCTCTTATTACTAACTTTCAAGTATTTAAATTATTTGCTTAATTAAAAAGTGTCCTATATTCGCGTTTTAATATATTATTTAAAGTATGCTTGTCACAATATGCATTTTGAAAAATTCTTTAATAATACAATAACATAAAATACCATTTGACTATCGTAATAAATGATTAATATCTCTTACGCGAATAAAATAAAATAATAGATAAATAATAAATTACTTACCCACAATTGTCCTGCCATCACCTGACGTCTCACAGACTCTCTTTTACTTTCAGTTATCCACCGATGATTGCTTCATAACATTCACTCACGAAGAAACAGTAAATTTGCAACGCGCAAATTTTGTCGCACAACACTTTGTGAAATATCTAAGGCGTATTTCATCAATAATCGCGCGATACTTTACACAATATGAACTTCTGATCCTTTGTGTGCGCGAATGATAATAAGGCGACCAGACAACAATAAAAAATGTTACATATCGTTACTAAATAGAAACTACTAACGAACTTACTAACGAAAACTGCTAGATATCGCGAAAATCGATTATTATTATTTCGGTCGAAATAATCGATAGTTAGTGAAATATCTAACATCTAGTTATAATCTTGTTTTCGATGTACGATGTATGATGTACGATGTACGATGTTGAGTGTTCTTCGAGTGACCTTGTTATTATTTGCGCGACACATTCCATAACGAACGATCGAATCTCCGCGCAGTGTCGTGTAATCGTCGTTATACGATAAAATACGCGTCGGATATCCTGTGCAAAGTATCGTCGTGGTAAAATATGCGGCGAAAATGCCGTGCTAAGTGCTATCGCGCATTCGTAATTAACCCTATATTCGCAAATAAGTGTTGTGTCACGAAGGAACAACCTGAGAGAATCACTGAGAGGAGGAGGAGGCCCGGAGGATGTCGGCGGAGCAACTATAAGGTAATTTATTATTTTTTATTTACATGAAAAATATTAATTTATTACCACGATAGTACAATAATATAATATTGTACATTACCGTGTAATAAAGTCGATATAAAATCACTTCAAATATGAAAAGTAGATTTCTCTTCGATTAGATCTCTTTCTTTGGATTATATAAGTACATTTTTCTTTCGACAGTTATAAAATTTATTAAATATTAATAATTATTTTAAACGCTATATTACAATCTGCTATATAATTTATTTGTGTGTGTTACAGATCAACGTAAACTCCAACTCCGCTGTTGCGCATCGAGTACCGGTGAGTCTAGAAACAACTTGTATTTATTTCAACTTTGAGGCAATGAGTCTGTGTAAATTACGTACTGCGCAAACACATATATATACTCTCTTGTTAAAAATTAAGGAATTTAGATTGAGAACATATAAGAATAATAAATAGATACATTTCAAAGACTCATTGCCTTAAAATGGATAGACCAAGACAGATTAGATTCGATATTTAACCCTAGAATATATGTTGCTGTTCACTTTATACATTCACATGAAGATGCATGCACGCGAGCTGATAAATTAAGCTCATTATGCATCAAAACGTTATGTGTATTTTGTGTATTTTATTACACGACAGAGCATTCTTTTTGTATAAAATACCAAATGGCCTAAAATTTATGCTTTATGCTTGCAATAAATTCGCAAGCATAAAGAAAACAGAAAAGATTTCTTGTGTGCTACATAAAATTTTTATGATAAGATACAGTTAAAAGCACTGTGAAGATGAAATATTAATTATTTTTTTCATACAATTTGGAATAAAATATATTAAATGATTTAGTTTTTATTTTTTAATTCATTAAATATTTAAACTTATTGTTTGAGTAGCTAGTAAAAAATAAACAAAATTAAATAAAGTAACTATTCTAAATAAAATGCTATGTTTAGAAAATAAAAAATTTGTATTTAAATTGCTACATAATTTTTATGAATATCAAAGATCAGAATAAGATATAATTACTTTTTAATTGGATTAGAAAATGTAAAAAAGATTTAGTACATTCTTTTATTTTTTTTTCATTCTTTTCAAATATTTCTCAAATATGGCAAGTACTTGATTTTCACTATCTTCTTCCAAGATTAAATATTTTATAAACTGGTGCAGAAAAATAATACTCGGAAAATTTTTCCAAAAATGCATGTCACAAACAAAAATCAAAGATGTATAAAATATTCCACACAGCATATTCCAATTAATTTATATAATCGGAAAATACGATTCATAATTTTATTTTACAGTACTTGTATTTACTTTTGCAATGCGCCATTTTTACACTAATCTTTCTTCGTTTATCCATGTATGTTTATCGATATCAAATATATATTCGCATCTATCTTAGAATTGGAATTGCATTATATCGCATTATTAAACGGCAGTGTCAGGAAATAAACGTGGCTATATAATTTCAACTATAATATAGATGCAGATAGCAATTCTATGTGCTGAGATCGGAACGAAACGTTCTACAAAATAATTTTATTCATCGCGCTGCGATGATTATTATCTAAACACATAAATATTTTATGGCACGTGTCATAATGACCAATCTCTGACTCGAACGTCTCTATCATAAATTGCATACGCGCGCTGTTCGTGTCTAAGTCGCTAATCCTGTCGTTCAACGGGATCGAGCGTTGCAGCAACATTGCAGTAACGAGCGATACGGTAGTTACAAGCCAAACTGCCGATCGGAATTGGTAACAAGGCGACCGGTCGGCGAGGGGGGCGAAGGAGAGTTCGCGTAAGCGGGGGCGGGAGAAGCGGGGCGCCCATAAATCTTGGCACAATCGAGGGTGTGGTCAAACGCAGTGTCGAATGACCGTGGTCTCGTCTACAAATCTATAAAGGCCTTCCAACCACCCCGTATCCCCTTCTACCACCCACGAAGCACACAGCCAAGGGCGAACATGTGCTTGCGGCGCGGACGTATATGCGTATATAGATGCGCGCGCGCGCGCGCGGGCGCGCTTTTCCACACCGTACGCGGACAAACGATCCTGCGGGACGACTGGTCAAACACATAGCACACCTCTCGTCGGCCCATAATATGTTCTCGTCACTAGCAACGCTGTTGCTGTTGCCGATGGCACCGTTGGCGACGTATTTTCCCCTTTCGCGGAAATCGCCGTTTTTCGGTGATTTATCGGCCGAGAGCACGACCGCGCTCGCTCGGCCGGAAAGGAGCAAGAAATTTCCTGCTTTTATGCATTAAATAAAAACAGATCGAGAAGGGGGGGGGGAAAGGAGAGGGGAATGGCCGCTACTGTGCGAATCGTGGGCACCGGCCGCAATGGGTTTTCAGCGGGGTGCGGTCGGACGTGGACGGGAATGGGAAGGGTTGCTGTGCCAGATAAATTTCATCGAAAGCATTAATTCATGCGCCACGTGGGAAAGAAGTAGTCGCGTGCTTGAGCATTTTTTTTACACATTCAGGAAATCTATCAAATTTAACAGAAAATCTATATTCCGTGTTAGATACTTGTGTATTCTAGATCGTAAAAAAAAATAAATCTCCAAATATTGCCGTCAAAACGCTTATATTATACAATTTTATCAGGGTTATTTTACCGCAATGACTAAATTTCTTTCGTTTCTGATTAACTTCCGTCACAATCGATCGATGTTCTCGAACATGACGAACTGCATTGCCGTCGCCTCTTCCGTGGGAATAGAGATAGATATCGAGAGAGATTCGCTGGCTATTTTAATGGTTATTGGCATCATTTAATTTTCTGTCGACGCTCGCTAATCGTGGGTCTCTCCCTTCGAGGAAATAGCCGATCCATTTGTCAGCGGCTCACCGGAAGCAGGGAGGGATCCATCCGATGGATGAGCGCGCAAAGGATTTCCTGGATATTGCAACGAACCGTCCTGGGAGTACGACTCGGGGGCCGGAATAAATATTCCGGTGTAAAACGCTTGTTTAGAAACTGGTTTCGGAGCGGAAGTGATAAGAGGTAAAAGCACATACATTGTCGACGCCCGTATTGCTACATGTGGATGCTGCACTTTTCAGGAAAAAAACAACTTTTTTAAAAATAACACTCAGTTCCGAGCTTTGGTAATTAAAAAAAAATATCTTTTTACCGAATAAATATTTCTATAAAGATCTGAAGAAATACCGAAAGCATCGCGTAGCGTAGGAATAATTTCGCAATGTACGCGCGCAACACATGCGTAATATAATCCTCGATGACGACACGGCCATTCGTAGAATCTCGCTGAACCGCGGAAAAATGGCAGAAGGTGTAACCCAGGCTGTGTGTGAGAAACACGAAACTCGCGACAATAAAAAAGGCGTAGCGTCGGAGCGTCCGCAACGTGCAATCAGACGAGCGAAGCGGCGGGAGAGACACGTCTTCTCTCTACCTTGTTCCTTTCCGCAAGGCCAGCTTGCGGTTCGTCTCCGTCGCTCTCCCGCCTCTCTCACGTATGAGCGCGCGTATTTTCCGAAGGCCGCGTCACGCCACGATCGGGGGATAATAATAGGCGAAATTTCTACCGCCTCGCGATTCGCAGGAAGTCACTTCCTCCGCGGCGGCGTTCCCTGCCGACGAAGCAGCACTCGCTGTTTTCCAGGTGTCCCTTCCTGCCGCCGACTGAAACGGCCGCGGTGAGAAATTTTCGCCGCTGATTCGCGCGCGTTAGCGGCTCTGAGAACACAGGAAACGGAGCAATTAGTTGTTATGTTGAAGAATAAGCTGTCAGGAATTGTCTAATAGATTGTCATTAACATTTTTCGCTATCAACATTTAATTTGTCACTTGAATCTACTTCGTTTCTTTTGCATTTAACATTCAATTTGCTATTCATATCTTGATACTTTTGATTATCTCATAAATGCTTATATCTGATTAATCTAATTAGGCATCCAAAAAGATTCAATGCTAATTGAATTCGGGCAAGCTAATTCTATCATTAAGCGGTTTCACGAGAATTTGTGTAATTTTCTAACTTAAGTACGCTTAAATAAGCTGCCATATGGCTGCGCGCGCCCCGAAACGGCGGGGTTAACAACGTATTATGTTGCTCTGTTATCGTCCACGCTGAAATCGAGACCTCGGGCAGGATGACGACGCACCTCCGGGTGCGATACGAAAGAGCGACCTGTGTAACCGATCCGGCGCATTAAAGTGACAGAAATTGGCCGCGCCTGAGGTGTGCGCTGCCCAATGAACGGACGGCCGTGGCGGGGCCCCCGTCATTTCCATATTGTAATGTCCCGTATCCTGTCGCCCGGGTACCGGCTGATATTATGCGCTAACAAACCATTTAGGCCAGGTGTTAAATTGTCTGTGACGCCCGAACGGTCGCCCACTCGTTTTCTCTGCCGACGTACACGGCGTGATCGTTGCCGCTTAATACGGACGGCGGGCCACGACGCGAAAGGAGAGGACCTCGGGGAAGCGGTGTGCGAGCGTGTGTGGAAAAGGTCGGGACGAGCTCCGAACGAGCGTTAATGGTTGCAAATTGGCCAGAAAAACGACCGGGACGCGAGTCCGATCGACCCGTGGTCGGTAAAAAAAAAAACGTCTCGGCGACTGATACGACGATACCGTTTCCTGTTTACGGCGCGGCGAAAGAGACGGTAGACAGATTGTGTTCCGCCGCGCTGCTTCTTTATTCCGAATGGTCTCGCGACTGGTTATAATCGATTCGATCGACCGATTCGTCAGGTCATCAACTGAAAACGGGTGTGAAATTTAATCTCTCGCGCTGTCGTCGTTCGTTGTGCATTGTATGCGACCTACTCCTTTCGCTTCAAGATCGGTGATTTGTAGCAAAAAGTTGGACGATAAATCTATTCAATAATTGACTTTTTTCCCCCCTTCTTTTTAGTTGATATTACAACGAGTTATCGAGCGCCACTTCCCTTATTCGAACGATACCAATTTTCTCGAACGTATTGGAAATTTGAAATTAACATAAATTGTCTTTTCACGCTCGGCAATTAAATTCTGCTACATGCGTGTCGATGACGCACACATGTTTGAAAGATGTCAGAAGAGCGTATAGGCGCGCACAAAGCACGGGAATGACGGCTATTAAACTCTCGGCGAGGTTGACACGCGGAACAATTATGCCGTCGGCACTCACGGTAAATGAACGAGTCCTGGGTGCAGGTATATCCTTTAGCGTATACTATAATCAAGCTACAGCTTCGAAAAAAGAGGCAGCCGGGGGCGCGTAGGCGGGGTAAATTGGCGGTCGACATTATGTTACGCGTAATCGTCCTAAATTGGCCGGAAAAGAGCGAGCTGCGCTCGATGTGACGAAATGTGCATTCGCGATTCACGAAAGGGAATACTTTTTCGATGATTTCTCACGGAATGACGCTTTGACGCGAAGCACGAAAGCGCGTGTAAAGTAAAATCTTTTTTAAAAACGCTTTAAAGTAACGTTTACGGAAATTTCTATAAATGCTAGGAGCTCGTTGACGAGCGATCGCGTGATCGAAATCGACGGTAGTTCGTTTTAACGAAAAAGGTGCAAGTAACAAAGGAGATCGGTATCTGGAAAGACAAACAAGCACGCGAGTTGGAAAGGAAAAATGTTCGGGGCTCGCTAACACGCTCCCGAACTGCTCCCTTTACTATCCCATCTGTTCGGGTTGACTCCAATTATTTAAATGCCAACTCTAAGCGATAATTCGTCCCATTACGAATGCGACTGGCGATGAGTCGGGGCGATTACGCGACTACCACCGAATTCACGGTATCGAGGCTTAATCTCGGTTAGGAAAACGACAGGCTGTACGTTTTCACATTAACACGATCGAGCAATTTACGCTTGTCTTTTGTCAGCTCGAAATTCTCTATTCAGTAAAAATAATCAATTCCGGATTAATTATAATTTAACAATTAACAGCGATCGATTGTATCAATAATTCTTCCAACAAAACAAAAGTTATTGGCATTTAAATAATAGATAAAATTAATACTCGCCCGACAATTGCCCTGTTCATTCGGATTCATCCCCGCAGACTGTTTACATCACAATCGCGATCGTTTTGTTTACATTGTTCAGAATAAAACACACTATTCTACTTCCCGTCCGCCCGCGCCTCCTCCTATCTTTAGAGCGTAAAAGCAACATTTTATTATGGATTTAAATGGATCTATGGTATCCGTTGTACAAAATTTAAACAACAGAATAATTTTCTACATTTGCTACAATATCTGTACAAACGGTCGAATTTATACGGTCGCAATTTTAATTCAATTTTTATAGCATTTTTATTGCTTATATATATATATATATTTTTTTTTTTTTTTTTTTTTAAAGAATTTAACTGCTAATTCACGTCTCGGCTTCCGTGCAACGAGGTGTTTCTTATTGCCTCCGTTGTACACGCTGGAGAGGAATTTGCGGCGGTCACTACTCACGGGGTCGGTCGCAACGAGCGAACATACCTCGCAGCGATAATTTCTCCGTGGAGAACGCGAAGCACCGTCAAATAAATGCGTGGTCTCACACACGCGGAAAGAGGCGGAAAGAGGCGGAAAGAGGGAGAAAACGTGGTAGAACTGCGGAGAAGTGGAGTGGGCGAGAGCGCGCGAGCGAGAAAGAACGAAGGTGCGTCAGGTAGGGATGGGAAGGGAAGAGACGCCGCGGCCGCTCCTGTGTGGGCCTTAAGCAGAACCTTAAGAGACTTAAGTGCGGCGGGGAGCCTTATCTCGACTCGTTACTTTGCTTTAACGGCGGCGAATGCTTGAAATATCGGCGCGCCGGCTTCCGTAATTCCGTTTAGAAACGGCGCTTGATTCGACGCATTAATGCGACGCCGGTAAATTCAAACAGGCACGATTACTCGGTCGGCGAGAGAAATTCTCACCCATCTGCCCGCTTCCTGTTCACGCGGTTAATTCAACCGTTCGAGGCAAGTCGCGCCTCGTCGTAAAACAAGCAGGATCCGGCGCAGTCGCGATTAACGTCGCGCGCAAGAAACGATTTTGCACTTAAGCGACAGCTCGGTCGTCGCTATCGGCGCGCCTTTCCGTTTTAACATTCATCTAATTATAGGCGCCGCGCGCCAAATAAGCGTAACGCAACGTTATTACCGCGCCTGGCCACATATGGCGTGGCGAAACGCCGTCCTTGAGATAAGCCTGTCATCGAGCCGCGCGCCACTCCTCCCGAGTCGATCGAATGCTATCCGCTTCTTATCCGGACGCGGACGAGACGAGGCTCGATCCTACAATCGGTGAAAGACACCCCGTCGACTCGAAAGTCAAATCGAGATGCTCGTTCTCTCCTCGTAGATCGACAGATAGGAGGGCGGGGGGGAAAGGGGCGATGCAGGAACCGGTTCGAGCACGAACGACGACGCCTCCTCCTTCGGGGACAGCGGATTTACTCGAGCCGTCCTCGTTGTCGTCGTCGTCGTCGTCGTCGTCGTCGTCGCGCTTTCGCAATATCGGGAATTGCATGAGGCACGCCAGCCGCGCGGTGTACCAGGACGTTCGGAACCGACCATTACGAATCAATAAGCGAGGACGAGAACGGCCGGGGAACTTCCGTGGGACGTTTAATTTGCGACAAGATCGTGGGTGGGTTTAACGACGGACTGAAAACTACGAAAAGACGCCTCGAGGACGACAGCGAGGGAAGTCTAGTCCCGTGGTACCAGCTGTCACGGCAAGAGAAGACCGGTGAGGCGAGAGGGAGAGAGAAACATGGGGACAACGAGACGTCGACGGTCCAATTAGATCCTAAATACTATTGCCAAAGTCTCCTCGCGAGATCACACGTTTTATTTTCCGTTTTTACAACATTAATAACCCGTTAAATAATGCAAAGCATTTGAACAAAATACTAAAAAGGATTAACGGAATTTATTTCGTCGCGTCAAATTCTCTCATTCAGTTTTTTTTGAAACATTTAAATTTATCTATTTATTCATTGAATGTGTAATATATATTTTTTTTAATCTGACAGATTTTATTTAAACGTTATATTTAGTTCATATCAGATTAAGCAACATTAAAATCCCGTGATAATATATATTTTTGCAGCACTTTGCGCAGTGCGGTCGTTTTCTTCCTTTTGTCTCCGAAAGGACAATACCTGAGTCGCCCGGCCATTAACGAATTTTCTCGACACGAGATCGTCCTTTCGTGCGGATAGCTCGCGGTACCGGCTGTCACGGTCCTCAGGCTGGGACGAGGTAAAAAAGGAATGGGCCGCGCGTGAAAAGAGCGCGCCGGGTACGAAGACGACAGGATAACAAGACGCTGACGGCCCAATTAGATCCTAAACGCGGCAATAATTTCCTGCGTTATACCCGAACGCGTTAAGGGATGATATATTTCGCCGCTGAAGGTTTCGGGGAACGGCTGCTTGTAATTGGTCGGGTAAACCTCTAATTTTCCCCCCCTGATCGATGGTGTCTGCTATCACCATAACGAATCGGTTAAAAAGACGCATGGATCGATTACGTGTCAACCTGTGAGGTATCATGCGTCGATTAAATCGCGATCGATCATGCGAGGCGCTTTTAACGATGCAAAAAGTACGTTAAATTGCCAACGCGATTTTGTGGCTCTTGCCACTTTGTTCTTTTCATGAAGCACAGAATTGCGGAGCGCTGTATTATGCGCCGTAACTAAAGAGCGATTTAACATTAATTATTTACGTAATTATATATCTCTACGCAATTCCACGAATCAGCCCAAAAATTCCAGTTGGCGTTATTGGCAAGCTAAATGCGATTTCATATATACGTGCGCCATGAATATTATCCCTTTGTGCACTAATATATTTATTATAATAGTTCCAAATAAGGTTTACATCAGCTACTAATAATTAATACTCTATTTCGCGTTACATTTTGTGCTCGCGCTTCCATCGCGTTGTGCGTTAACATTCTAGAACTGAATATTGTACAACAGTCACGAGATCCTCTCGTCATCCTTTTGTGAAAATTGCATTCTTGCCCTATCGGGTTCCGTCGTTCCGGAATATTCGGCACTTAACGCCAGGTAGTCCGGATTCCCGCGTTCGGGGCTGTTACGTCGCGCGACGCACCTGCAGTCGGCTTTTGCGCGACTTGCATACGCGAGTCGCATACCAGGACGCCGACGACTTTATGGCCAGGGCCTTCGAGTCCCAGGATTCAAAGTGAATTCTTTCAATCCGTGAGAAGGGTGAGCGAGAGGAGCGGGTGAACGCAAGGGCTCCGGGGGAGGGAGGGGGAGGAGGAAGATGGAGAGGACGAGAAGAAGGTCCGTCGGATTTTTCGATGGCATGTCGCCGGTTTCACACCCTAAGTGGCGCGGTGCCTCTGTCCGAAGACACTCACACATCCGGCAGCTCGGGGCCCGGCAGCGGCGGGCCCAGGCTCTCGCACGAAGGTGGACGCACACCACGATCGGGCGGCTGAATAAAAGATGAGATTCACACCGAGTCTTGTTCGCGGCTCTCTTTCGGTTTTTCTGCCATTCCTCCGCGGCCACCGGCTACCGACCGCGGCTCCTCCACCCTCCGCCGTTGCTGCGCTTAATAAAGTGACTTCGGGATCGGCGCGAAAGCTCCCGGCGCGGTCCTCACGTCTCGCCGGATACCGCGCGGATTGGTACCCCGAATCTCACGTTCGAGAACCGACTTCGAGCAGCGTTTGTTTTTCGTGCACTTCTTTTCGACCGTTCAAAATGTGAAAAGATCCAATTACGTGTGAAGTAAATAGGAAAATTTAATTGCACCTGCTCCGTGCAACTTTATTTGTTGTTATTTCAAATCTCTGTTAGATTAATTAAATAATAATTTTCAAGATTTGAATTAATTCGAAGGAGAATAATTAGAAGAATGTTGATCAAATTAATTTAATCGCGTGCTTTGATTCTTAAATTCGCGACAAGGAATATTTTATGAAATTGACACTTGTGCGATAACTAAGATAATTACATTGCAAGCATGGACTTTTATGCATGATTTAGAGGTACTTAGAGCAAAGTATGAGCTTTATCGGCATGCTTGTGCCAATTTTTCCCGCTCGCGTGCAACCTTCGTTTGTTTTTCTGCTGTTGCTATGTTTAATTAAGTAATTTCACAATCAGCGTAAATAGTTCACAAGTTTTTGTACAGCTTGTTTTTTGATTTTCACCTTCGGCAAGTTGGTCGTTTTTCCTCACTTCGTACCGAAGACTAAGACGATCACGCCAACCTTCGGACCACCGACCGGTTTTGCCGCGAGTTAAGCTCTTAATGGATACGCAGGGTTGTCGCCGATCGTAATTATCGAAGATCAATCGATACTTTCGCTTTTCTCTTCTAAGCCTGCATTTAATTTGCGCATCGCGGCCGTTATCGCCAATTCATACGACAGAATCTATAAACATATATATATCATTTTTAATTCCATTTCATTGAGGTTTATAGCGATTTTATCTAAATATCCGAACCACTTTACTTCATAAATGTTATTAAATTTCTAACGATGCCGTTATTGCATCGTTAAAGTCGGAAAGTTGTCTATACGATTGGAGAAGCTTTGACCTCTTTAATCAAAATCGAGAATCCTGCTTTTAAGCAGCATAAAAAGCCGTTTATGATGTTCCTGGAATCGTTCGTGCTCTCTTCGTGCTCTCTTCCGTATCGAACGAAGACATTGACGGATTCATACGTCCGTTTAACGTCGGACTTCAATTCTAATTGAGGTGATACTCGAACGAACGTCTAGTTTTTCTATACCACACTTTTCTTCAACGAGCTATCTCTATGTGAGAGTTTGAGCCATTAAAATGGCTTGAGCCATTTTCGCTCACTTGTTCTTCCGCAAAGGTAGAATGAAAAAGTAAGGGGAAAAAAAGCACACGTTCGTAAGGCCGCGCGATTTACGATCGAACGCGCAAGAAGCGTTCTTCTCACCGATTTCTTGCAACCCGTATACACTTCACGAAGAAGTTGACGCGCGAGTTCTTCCACTCGTGTTCATCCATCCGATATCGATCTCACTCTGTTTTCAATATCTTTGTTTTTCTGCCACGCGGAACATCGAAAGGCTTCTCCAAACTTGTTGAGGTTCTACGGGTTCTGACAGGTTACTTCAGACCGGTTCTACTTCAACTTAAAGTGTAGACGGATCTCCGCCCATACACGAAGTCAAATATTTTTGCCGCGTCTCTAAAGATGGACCGAGATATCGCGAGGATCCATTCTCTCCCCAGATAATTGAGACAGAGATTTAACACTCCACGAACGTGATGTATATTTTTGCAAAGTTTAACACAGAGACCTTAATTTGGTGCAAAATAACTGTAAATTACTATAATGTGCCGTAATTTACGGACGATAGATACGCCCTCCCCGTATCTTTTCTCTTCTATAACAAACACTTATGCCAACATGTAATTATTGTCGATTTGCTGTCAATGGCAAGAATTCAGATGGCAACTTACCCGTATTAATGCCACAAATAAATGACGCGACAGCCTTATCTTTTAACGAGCTTCAACGTAACGCAGGTGTAATCATGTATAGGGGACGTTAAATTACTCGTGACTTTCTTACGATGTTTACTGAAATTTCAATTCGCAGGATAAACAAGATCATAGATAAACTGCAACATTACATACATGTTATTATTTCCCCTTCATATTTTTCAAGTCCATACAATTTTCTTTTAATCGTTATTTCGAATTTGCAGAGAATAAATTACGTCAAAATTTTAATCAGAAGTGGATTCTGATTTAGTAACAATAGATTGCTTTGCTAATAATAGAGTGTTGTTCGTTTATATACATCAAAGAAATTCATAGATTCAGTCATTAATGTTCTCAGTGGCTCAAAGAGCCTTATACTCTTTATAGTTTTAGTTTATCAACTCGAGTTTCTTAGATGCGTTAATTTTAATCAAGCATTATGGACAAAAGAATCTATTAATATAAATTGCATTTATCACTTCTGACAGAAAGAAAAGTTCTTTTTTTTTAAATAACTAGATGAAAATTTGCAAAATAGAAGGTGACAGAGATTCGAAGCTTGCGTATTATTTCACGAACGATTCAGAAACTTAGCACAGTTCTACAAACTTAGTACGGTTCCGGAAACTTAGCAAGATCCGAGAAACTGGAAAATTAATGACAATAGCATTAACCAACTATTGACATCTTGGATTACAACGCGCCGAGCTTCAGTGTGTGTTTAGTCGAGAGCCGGCGCGATGCGAGAGTCGGTTGCGTGCGTTCTCGCGTCCAAGTGTACACGGCGGCGTGCCGTGAAATGTACAGCTGTTAACCCGCAGCTAAAAAGCATACTAAATGACCGCCGTTAAAGGCCGCATAATGACTACTGCGGTATGCGCGAAGCGTTACTCGTGCTACATCCGACGTGTAGACGAGGAATTGACAGCGCTGCGGACGCAGGTGAGCGTGCGTGATCTCGATTAATATCTCGATCGGCCGCACGTGATCGACGTTAACGAACGCCGGCGAAAATTACACAATTGCGCCACTCCTCTCGCGAGGCGCATAATCGCAATCGGGCGGCGAACCGTCCGTTTGTCCGGTTAAAAGGGCAAGCCACTTCTCTTTATCTGCTGACATAGATAACGTTTCATTTAGGTTCCGCTTACATTTGCAATGTGCAATCGCGAATCGCACGCGGCGGGAAGTGCATTTCGTGTTTAGAGAGGGCGACGCTTCGCTGAGTAAGCTGCACGTTCCGAGTGAGAAATCGCTCGCGAGTTCCTGCCTCGCGCGCGCGCGCGCGCTCACGCGTTTTCAGCTGTGACCCGGCTGTACGGGGGCAACTTCGCCGATGCTTGGTTCAACGACACACGGGAAGCCCCTTAAAACTATTTGCGTGTCAACGGTGCCAACGATCGCGCCGCGGGTTTACGGAAACAACAGGCGACGTGCTACATGCTAGGTCGAAATACACCGTTCTCTCCCTCGTTCTTCGTTAACCAGTTATCGGTTAGTCGGTTACAGGAACGAGGCCGAGTGAGAAATTTCGATCAACAAGCCAATTAAACGTAATTGCCTGAAGCCAGCGCGTTGTAAACTCGCTCGCCGGTCCTAAGATCCAAGAAATCGTATGCCTAATCGACAGATAAATCGTTGCATAAATGTGCAACCGGTTATTTTTGCGAAAGATGCGTGTGGGAAATTTTAGGATGCTTTTGTGGTTTTTTGACACAATTTAATGGAGCGCGTTAAAACGGACTATTAACACACCTTCCTCCGCTTTAGACCGTCCCCTTTTGAGCGGAGGCGTTGCAATATAGTACGCGATATGCGCTCCAGCGTAGGGCGCAAAATTGTAATAGATGCCAATAATCTTTGAAGTGTGTAAAAACCGCGTGGCGGCGTGACGGTGATGGCAGGAATTTTAGAAACCTTTTTTTTCTTTGCTTCGCTCTTGGGGCGTCCGAGTCACTTACAGCGTAGGGGTCGCTACGGTCGCAACGCCCCCGCTTGTGAGTGCAATCATAAACAGATTAAAGATTTCGACGCGGGTTGTAAACCGATACAATTAAGCCGGCGAGAAAAGCCGGCTGTAAAGGGTTGTAAAAGGCAATTAACGCGTGGCGTGTGACTAGGACTATAAGTCATCCGGGCTGTTACAACTGTCGTAAGAACTGCATCCCGGGACGCGCTCGATTACCTTCTTCTTCGCCAGAACGCTACAATTTTGTATTGCGATGTGTAGCGAGATAGCAGCTTTTATTAATCCTCCGAGGTCTGTGCGGGATCTCTAATTTAGCTACAACTGTGTCCTTCCAACATTCGTTTTTATATAGAGGAACGCAATAAATACGACGGTCACAAAATTCGTGGATCTCGACGGGACGTATTGTATTTTATAAGACAAGAGGTGTTTCTAATTCGATGTCGGATAAAGTCGATGGCGTTTAAAGGGTTTCTGTACGGTCGTTTTTTCGCACGACCAAGGAACTGCAATGAATGTCGTATCGCGTCCAATAAAACTTGAAATTACGCAATGCCGTCGAATATAAAATATGACTTTACTATATTGCGATCATGCTGAATCAATTATTTGAAAACAATCTACTTAAAACTTCTTCTGTTTGTAAGATGGCAGTGGAACTTTGAAAATAGTAAGCAGATAGCTCACGGCAATTTATAAATATGTAACATTTCGATAATCGATAACGCGAATCGACGATCATCTCGCGGTGGTACCGCGGCTAATGTAAGCCACGCGATCGCTCTCTGAAAGAACATTGTGAAAGAATTAAAATGCAGGAACTACGTTCGTAGAAATCGCCTGCTCTTTACACGATCACAAATCACTCAATGTCCGGCGTTGATCGCGCGCATGGCGCACGACATCACTGAGAAATCTCGCGGAAGGACATCATTATCTGATATTAACGTTCGCTGTAGATGAGTAACGTATGTGGAAGGAACAACGGCGATCCTAAGAAAATCTTGAGGAAAACTGACATCAATGAAGGTCAAATTATATTGAAAAGTAAAGTTTCATTAAAAGAAAAAAAAAAAAAACCATGAACAAAATAAAAAGCAATTTTACAAATGAATTTATCGTGCATTTGCGGATACGCGCGAGTTCTTGAACTCGAGAGCTCGTCGAAAATGAATTTCGAAACTCTTTTCGCGCGAGAAGGAGAGAAAGGACCGAGTGTCCCGACGCAGTTTCGGGTCTCTGAGATCGAAGAAGAGCACGAAGAAGCGTCGCGAAGGGGGAGGGGGGAAGGGGGGGGGACCCGGTAGGTTGACGAGAGAGAACGTAACGGGGAATGCGCGCGCGGTCGCTCGCCTGGAATTAAGGCTCAGCAGGAATGAAGGATGGAGGACGGAGAATGAGGATAGGAATGGTCCAACCCCGGGAAGAGGGCGCGGGGTGAAGGGGGGGGCACCGGTAGAGAATGCCAGAAGACGAGACGACCGTTCCCCGCTGATGGATGGAACCGTGCATCCCCAATGGCGCCGATGACCGTCGATGCGCTTTTGTCCTTCCGTTGTCAGCCGCGCTCGCGTCCACGCGTCGATCGTCCCCGGCGAGCGGAATTATCGAAATCCCGTCGATGTCGCCGCCAATGGTGCGCAGAGAGGAACGTCCAGTTTTTCACGATGAGACAAGTGTCGTCCGACACCATCGTCGCCTCCGCGAAAACCGCATTCACGAGCGCGCTACCTGCGCCGCGGAGATCTTGTGACCGTTGACGCGCTTTCAGATCAGGGTGAAATAAAATATCTCGGTGATACGCGTGTCTCGTGGTTTTCACTCCGCAGGTGATATCCGATAGTGACGCCGAGTAGAAAGTACGTCTAAGTCTCACGGGTCACGAAAATACAGTCATTGAAAACGATGAAAACACATCATTACGAAATGGCGAAGTATCTTCACCCCGCCGAACGGACGGCATCATCATCGGTATCTCATCAGCGCCGGCGAGCATTAAAACGGCAAGACATTGGATTATAATTACATTACGATTGTTGGTTATTAGTTATTAAAACGTTATAGCTACGTTACGGCTTCCAGGAAGTTTGTACCGAAAGTCTCGCTACGCTCTCTCGTCCTCGTCCCTCGGACGGGACGCCCTCGTCGAAGCTTAATAGAGTTTATTGTTTTACGACCCAATTATAGATTACTTTTACGAGGCGACTGACTCGGCCGCGTATGCAGGCTAATCACACGTTTCTAACGAATCCAACGAAAAAAACCCTCACAAATTCCCCGCCGCGTTTTCCTCCCACCCGCGCACCACGCCGCCGCTATTTTATCATTAATTTCCTCCTCGATGTCTTCTCGCGACAAATTTCATCCTCACGTTTCCCTCTTCCCTTTCTTTTTCATCTCACGTCTCCCTCGCAATTGCGTAGTTACTCAAATTACTTCTTCCCGTCGCCTTATTTCCGTCGCCTTCGTGTCTTCAGTATTCATATCAGATCTTGTACACCGGTCATGCCGCGTCTGTATCTGCTCGCGACGGTGTCAAAATCTCAGTCGCTACTAGAGTTTCCTTTCCAGTTTCTCTTTTTCTAAAAGAGACAGTATTCAGTTCGTCGCGCATCTGTTCCCGAAAGACGACGAAAGGAACCGGGACGGCGCGGCGATGTTATCGGCGAAGGAGTTGAGAGCGAGATTTCGTAGTTTCACCACGTTTTCGGTTTTCGTGCGGTCGAAAGCAAAAGGAAAGGGGATCCTTATACCGCCGGTCTTCTCTATTCGTCTCTTTCCCTCGGAGAACGTCGTCGGGACGTGCACCGGAAACCCCGTATGGGCCACGTAGCTTTATCTCGAATGCATCTGACACCCGCGCCTCGTTCTCCACTCGCGCGGCCAAGACTCGTCCACCGAAATGTGCGCGCATCTTGCATCTCGTGTACGCCTCGCATCTTCTCTCTTCATGAGCGCGGACGGGTCAAGAGTCACGAGAACTGCTCCGGCCGGTTTTCGGGAAGACAAAGGTGTGACTAGCTTGCCGGAAATTGAAACTCGCCGCACCGTCGTCGCCCTCGCTTCAAATGCACGCGTAATTTCCGGCGCGAGGAAAATAAACATAACGATATATGTATAATTTGTAATTCAATAATGCTCATAATTCGATGGCAGAAATATGCACTCTTGTCCGCGAACTCGAGAGAACCGCGCGCTCACGTACGCGCCGATCTCCCGGGGGACGAGGATATGGAAAGGAATAGAGAGATCGGTGGGACACGGTCAGCGGTGAACGTCGGTTTTATCGGCAAGGGTGTCGGGAAGATAGACATCGCCAGGGAATACGGTAACCAAAGCGAGATCACCGCCACCGGGGCGAGATAAGATCTCACCAGTTCCAGCAATACAGATCGTTTACCGATCGATCGAAGATTGCCGCGGATACCTTTTGCGCTGTCCCTACGGTATCGTTCTGCGTAGATGCAATTAGATCCGCCGGCACGAACAAAAGAATCGAGTGGTTTTGGGTCAAACCGCACGACGAAAGGGACAATTTCCGAACGGTCGAACTGCGTCCCTCAAACATACGATTTTACCGTCGACGTACCTGCGATTCTAAAAAGATATATGAGGCAAGGACGGGACGAGTGCGTTGCATTCCGAGGAAACGTAAAAATAACGCAATCGTAAAAACAAGTTGCGAAATATATTTGTAATAAGGATTCAAAAATGATATTTAAAGAGTCCCGCGACAGCTACGACGCCTTCAATCACTCGCTTAAGTTTACGAATGCGCGGCTCGCATTAATTCGCGTCAGCGAAACCGCTCCTATTAAATCGGCGCCCGGTTTCGCGCGGAGGAACAGGAAACGCGACGCGTAAAATACCATCGAGTTGCTCCTTCTGCGCGCGTTTAATAGCGGAGATCGACGCGCGGACACGAAGCGGCGCGGCGGCGCTCAAAGGAGCGGACGTTCGCGAGCGGGACGAGGGCGGTGTTGTCGAGGGGGGAAGACGACGAGCGAGAAAAAGAAGGAGGACGAGAGGAGAAAGTCAGATGAGAGAGAGGGGGGGGGGAGAGAGAAAGAGAGAAAGAAAAGGAGACGGAACGTGAGGAAAAGGCGTAAGCCAGAAGGTCCTTAGCCGGCACGCAGATCGGCCTTAATTAACTCCAAGTCGACGAGGAGAGCGAGCTCGTTTGCGAGCGCCGATTGCCGGCGAAGACGACGACGAGTTAGTCGACGACGCGGACGGAGCGCGAAGACGATGAGAAGACGGCCGGGAGAGCGGGGCGCCTCTGGGTGGCCCCTGGGTGGCCGGAGATTCCAGTTTCTCGATAATTGGTCGAGCTGTTTCGACACCCGACCACACCAAGCCCGCGAGTATGAGGAATAAATCGAAAACGCGCTCGCGCGCGCGCGCGCGCTTCTCTTAACGGCCGGCCTTCTCTGCCTGTTTACGGTAGGGATCCGGGGGCAAGGGCGAACGGCCGCGGGGGCAGATGCGCTCATATGATATCGGACCCGACGACACTCGGAACAACGCCTACTACGGCCGTTATAGCGCCGGCCTGTCGAAAGTGGCACAATTAATTTGGGATCTAACGCCGCGACGGCGATGCGATCCGACCGGATGGTCAACGTTATCGCGAGAAAGCCTCGGCCGATCTGAGCCGCTCGAGATTGGGAGCCAGTTTCACGCGGATCAAGTTTACGTATTACTCAGATCTGACTTATAGCGTGAAACATGCATCGCGTTTTTTTATCCGAGAATTATTCTATTCTTTAAATGCGGTCCTCTCGAAGTCGACAACACTCAAAAAAATGATCTTGCAATAATAGCTAAAATTTTCTAGGTGTAAAAAATTAACTAAAACAGATAAATGATTAGCAACTGTTGTGATATTGCATATGTAATTACTTAATCAGTTTAGATGACAGAAACAGAATATATATCTGTATTGTTTGTGAACTTTAAAAAGAAAGTTTCTCTAAAGCGCCTATCTATATAAGATCAATCACGTGTTAGATCATGCAATGAATAACATTTAGCAATGGTACCTAAATTTTTCAGAAGCTATTGCTAGAACATTACTGCTATAAATTCTATATGTGACAAACAATGTTTTCACAGATACGAAAAATAGCGATACATTCTTGTTGCGATATCTAGAAATCTAACTACATCAGCGAAATATTTTTTTGAGTGTAATGTACATTTTTTTTCTGAATAAATTAAAGCATGGCAAATTATTTTTTTAATTACCTCGTGAGATCTTCTCGATAATCTGGAACGAAAGATCGTCTCGCTGACTTTGCGACGTCGTCGCGTCTGTTACGAGGATCGCGCTCTGATCGATCGAACCGGCTAGTCGACGGAATCGTTCGTCTCCGACCGCTCCTAGGGTGAACCGTTCGAGGGTGGCTCTCCTCAGTGCACCGGCAGCACAGCTGACTCATCTCCGTCTCGGATACTCGGGGCTGTATCGGTATCACCCCATGCGTTATCGCGTCTCAACCACCCCACGGTCACCCTTCTTCTTCCGCAACAACCCCGCCGTATGTCTGTAGCATTCAGCAGAAGCACGCAAAACTTGGTCCGTTCCTTCCCTCTTCCACCGTGCTCGTCGGGGGCGAGTAATGCGCATTCTGCCCACCCCACGAATCAGCGGGGTGACCGTGGGGCCGCGTTTATTCGTTTGTGAAATTAGTGCTGGTTTTGTCATGTTTAGGTGACCGCCGGCGAGGGTTCGTTTCGCTCCTCGGACGCTCCACGAGAAACGATTCCTGGTCTCGCGAGATCAGACATTGATAATAGCTGCTTCTCGAGTAGAAAATCGCTGGAAATGTATCTCATTACACTTGATTTTAGTTTGAAAAAAAATTTTAGCCTCTAAAGAAGATTGAAGTTATAAAATCGATATAATCATAAATAATTTTAATTAAAAAATTTTATTTATAGTTACAAATTTTTACATGTTTTCAAGCTACTAAAATTGTGATTTTAATTCATTGAAATTATATCGGCGTTGCGTTCGCGATAAAAGAAAAATTTGTCGGGAATTTTTTTTTTTTGCGTTGAGGCCTTCACAAATTTCACGGACCGGTGTCGTTCCCGTCGAGATCGGCGATCGTGCTGATGACGTGAGTCAATTGTCACGCGAGCCGTGGCTTAATCCAATCGACCGGCGACGCCCTTAATGCCGGATTTCGTCGGGCTCGCTTCTCTTTCTCTCTCAACATTCTCCTCGTTCTCGCTCGCGCTCTCGGACGCCGTCGAGCGTGCCGTCAAAAAGTGAGAAAAGCTTAATTGGAAGAATTGGATCTTTCACTCGGCTGCTCGCAATCAGATGATCCCCGCAGTTTAGATCGTCGAATCGGCCATGCGGGACGCGGCTCGACGTAACCGACGCCGACCAAGTGTCTCCCAGTTATAACGGGCTTCCCAGCTTCTGGAGAAACTGTGAACAACTTTATACGACTGGTCGACTGCGATGTCGACTGTTTTAAAGCTTACTTTCACACCGAGATTATTCGACATGACAGATGATACTTAAATTTTGATAAAGTGAATGAACTCAATGTTTAATATTTTCACATAAACTTACAAAATTAGCTCAGCAATAAGAATAGAAACAAACTGTCAACTTTATCTATAATAAAAATGTTTACAATGTTCGTAATTTAATTTTACAAAATTTTACAAAATTTTAAATCTGAAAAATAAAAGTCTGCAAAATATCACATCGAGTCATTAACGTAAAACGTTTCGCATTTCACTGTCGCGTCGAGTGTCGCGCATTAGCAATCAGCGTTAACATTTTTATAAGATCTTTCAGCGCTTTATAAAAAATTACATTTAGACCGCGGAATTTTCAGTCGACCATCCAAAACCACGCGACGTTTTTGTCCGCGCGCGCATTTTCCCGCGTACGAACAGAACCAGCCAAGCCAGGCTATACAGGAGCTAACGATTACACGCGTTTTTGCTTCCGGCCGGGCAACTGTCCGTAGGATGTTTCACTCGACTGTGCGTTATCTTCCCTTCCAGAAAGCACCGAGCACATGTGTCCACTCGTCTCTCCGTGCTCTTTCGTCCCGCTCTGCGTATTTTTCTATCAATAGCATTAATCATACTTTAGATATCCCACATTTAACTTTTGTAACTCTACACTTCTCTAATTGTTATCTACATTATTAGTCACATTGGAAATATTGAGATACTCAGACTATCACAATATTCAAAATTACGTACATTTAGATACCGTCGAACGTTTATCAGAATAATATTATATTAATATTACGCTGAAAATGTATTGCTTAGCGTTACAGATCGCGCAAAGCAGGTTTGAAAAGATACAATCTGCCCCAAGGCGGGTGTGATAGTGATAGTCGCGCGACGAGATCCGAGCCACTGTGATTCGTTTTAATTGCGGATCGATTTCGTAAGCGTGATCGCCAACGTCGAAATTCATTATCTCCTGTTATCTACGCTCGTATCCCCGTCGATGGGGAAAGCCATCGGTCGTAAACATCGTTTCTTAACTACTCGCATTTCGCGCTTCGACAGCGCGCTTTTTTGGACTCGACGCAAATTAAAATACGCGCGAAATCGCGCTCGTAACGAATGCGATTTGCGCGAAATGTAACAAAATCATTAATTCACGACGAAATGGAATATAATCGGATTACGTGCGTCGACGGAGCTCGCGCATAAAAGTGCTGCGCACGGATATTTCCTAACAGGCGACGGAAGAATTCGCGCGAGTAATTTCACAATCAATGAAATCGATTGTGACATCGAAACCATTTCGTGGATCTTTGCTGACAAAATTTATATCTATTTTGATCGATCTAATTTCTATCATAAATAGATAAATTTCTGAATAATCAAACGTTTCAATACGACAAATTGAATATTTAGATATATATAAACGATGATATTTCCCCGGCTGTGAATTAGAATAAATGTTTTCGAAATGATGCGCAACGAAGTGGTACGCGTCGCGAGCTTTGCATTTTGTGGCGCGCGAGCAGAAATTTTCCTTCCTCCGCTGACATTCGAGACGATCTTGTTGAGAGATACGATCGGCTTGAAGGTAGTGTCGATGCCAGAACGTTAGGGCAACGAGAAGCAGCTGTGTCAGCCTCACCTGTTGTCTCTCGCCCTAATTACGGCCTGGTACCTGGATATAAAGCGCCGATATATGTAGATATACATATATAAGTATGTATACATATATCGCTACACAAGTGCACATCGGCGCGGAGCTTGCACGTTTGGTGGACAAGATTTATCGGCTCGTTTAGCCCCTCATCGCGAGACCACACAAGAAATTAGTCAAGACTGAAGGAATAGCATTTTCACGTCGTTAGCACCTTTCGACTTTCATTGCCATGTCGCATTATATGAATTTTAATGGATTCTTAGAAATTTCTCTACGTCAACTGACATTTCAGTTTGATATGTACATCTGATGATAGGCCATTCGTATGAATAATGCGATTAGAATAATTTATTGGTAACACTTTTTATCTGTAAAATTCACAATTTATGATAATCCGTCGTAAAACTGTCGCTCCGCTATTTAATTTGGCCACTCGCGCGATTAATGACAATCATAATTCCACGAATCACAACACTCCTTGTATTCTCAATTTCAATTAAAAGTTTTGCAAGGTGCAACGTTGTCACTAACGACTGTCTTAGAACGGATATATGTACGTGATTATCTCCGCGCATTAAAATGCAGTAGCGATGGCGGATAATTCATTGCTTATCGCTCTTTTTCTTCACGTGAAACGCCGAGCGTGTAAAGGTAGCGCTTTATTATGTATTCGCATTCGATAAAAATAAAGAGAGAATAAAATGTCCATCGAGTCCAAGTGCGATGCGATGTCGGCAAGCAACATTGTAGAACGTTCGCCGATTGGTATCTCTCTTTCGTACCGAGAAAACGGCGCGGTGGGCAATCTTATCCGTAACCGATCTTTACACACAACGCTTAGCGGATAACTACGTATCATCAAAGTGCAACGATTCTAATTATATTCCTAAAACTTTTTTTTTCCTCGCTTCTATTATCTGCTGACGCATTGGTAATGACACACTTTGTGACACGTGCAATAATAAATGCGACTGCTTACAAGTAATGTATTCGAGCATCGATTCGTCGTTATAGCTGCGTTTCTTACGCGTGTGGTATCGATTATATAGAAATGTACTGTAGGGAAAAGAACACTTGTGACATCCGAAGAAAAAGAGATTTTTTTATGACTATAAAGACATCAGCCGTTTATACAGAAGACATAATTCTGCGTGTTTCGCATTAAGTAAGATAAGTGCCGATGTAAAAAGAGGCTACTGAGTAATCGCGTTTATTTTCGCGTATAACGTCTTTGATATATTATTTTGTTATGCATACACGATTCTGATAAGAGGCCACGGCGACATATCGATATCCAGGTGTCCGTCATCCGTCCTTTTTGACCAATTTATTCGCAATCCATCACGCGCGGTCGCACGAACGTGCATAATTACGAAACCAAGGGGGGGCTCGAAGTTAACCGGTCGACTTCATAACTCACCGCTTATCGTTTTTTCTCGCTTTCGACGCGACGAAGCTAACGAGCGATTTCATTACACGTATACGGCGAACGATAAGGGAAGACAAGAGAGAAAGAGAGAGAGAGAGAGAGAGAGAGAGAGAGAGAACAAGAGAACACACGGCCTCATCGTCCTCTCATCGTCGTCGAATAAGTATCGTGATGTCTGTTAGCTGTCCGATAACGCAGATGGTCGCGCGACCATCCGACAGCTCGTCGGCGTTCGCGCCGCGCGTTTTCAAGGCTCTTTCGCCCGCATATCCTTCGGCAGAAATAAAGGATACGCGCTAATCGTTCGCGCGTCGCGCGAAACCCGATGTCGCCTCAACTACCTGAATAAATACGTACCCGTACGCTCGCGTACACTCGCGCGCGCAGAGCTCTTAAAGATATTAATCGCGCATGTCGGTGCTTTGCATAATTTTGTAATGCATCCCGTCAACGGTCGATAACATCTTTCGCACGGCGCGAACGGCCGTGGCGCGCGGACTCGCAGGAAAACGCACGTGGGTGTTTCGTTATATGTGGAATCATTTCACCGTACGCGCGGGGCTACGTAAGCCGAACCGGCTTGTAAATTTGCTGAAACGGCCCGAGGCTGGCTCACGCCGCAAGGTAATTTTCTAGATAAAGCGCGAAATCCTACCGGCGGGTGAATTTATAAGCATCCGCGATTACGGCCTCTCGTGCAATCGTCTGAAAAAACAGAAAAGTGAGAAGGAGCGACGATTTCTGCACGGCGATGTAAGGATCGACGGGTGGACATTGATCTATGCTTGTTTCCGGTGCGCGATTATGCCGAACGACCGATACAAACTTGTCGCGCGAGAATTCGTAAGAAAAAAAAAAAAAGCATCAGCTCTTTGCCGCAAGCCAGTCGACGATCTATTTCTCTAACGATGGCAGATGACCTCATCTCTGTCCGCTGATAGCCGATCCGTTAAAAAACCAGCGCAGCCTTTCGCGGTTGGTAATCCTTTTTCAGCCGACTCCTTAATTGCCCGCTTCGAAAGATCAATCCGCTTCCACGAGTCGCGCGCTAACGCCGATAATAAAGTGCTTGCGGGAATAATAATCGGCCGCACAAAGGATCCATTATTCAGACGATAGAGAAAGAAAGAAAGAGAGAGAGAGAGAGAGAGAGAGAGAGAGAGAGAGAGAGAGAGAGAGAGACGGCGAGGAAGCATCGTGCCGTCGATAATCGATGCCGCCATATTCAGCGAACAAGTTGTCCGGATCGCGGCGCTTGGCAAAAATTACTCCGACGGCGAATTTATTGCGGAGACATGCCGCCGTCGTGTGGGGTTCGGTGCGCGCGAGCTCCTCTCATCGGCGTGGGCCCGCTGATGACGGCTCACGGTGGACTGGTCTTATTAGGCCCACGCGACTTCACCTTCAGCGACGCGCGCAATAGCTAAAGACTCTCGTCTCTTCCAAGTTTCTCGTTGCTCGTAATTCTTTTTCTTAATTGCGCATACAAAATATTTTCTTTTCACAACGATTATTATTATTATTTTTTTATATATTTTTAAAAATTAAAATATTAAGACAGCACAAATTAATTGGATCATTAACGAATGAGAGTTGCGGACATTTTCGCGAATTGAGCCATAAATAACGCGCTGTCGTAAAGAGATCTGTACGTTTCCTAGACACCTTTGTGCTGTCTCCGCTCGCAACTAACTGTCGTGCCGAGACCATGTGGCATCTCGCGTGGCTGACTAAAACACACCGTTCTCTACTCCAGTTGAGCGGATAACGCGAGCAAAAGCATTCCCGGCGTCGCCTTCTATTTGCCCGATAATTTAACGCAACGTCGGCTCTTCCGTCCGCGGCTCAAACCGCGGAACATTCGCGTCCCATTTTACATTTTCGATTAGCCGAAACGCGACGCACCCTGTCCGCTCTCTTATTAACGCGCTTCTATATTCCTGCTAGCGTGATATTTCCCTCTCTCTCCCTTTCTTTCTCTTTCTCACTCTCCCGTCCTCGCTCGTTTTTCTCTCTTCCTCCTCCGGCATCGCGAGCTTTCTCTGTTTCGCCGACTCGCTCTCACCGCCTCGCGTCGCCAACCAGCGCCATAAATTTTCGCGCGCCGACACCGAGCAATATTTCCTTGCCGTTTGTACGCACTAGTTCCTCTTTTTGTCGAGGGGGCTCCGTACACGCGGATAAACGCTGCGCGTATTACGGTTAAACGTCGAGAAAAAAAGGCGCACGCGGTACCATTTCAATTTGCGAAATGGTGCTGCGTTCGCCGTTGCTATTGCCGTCGCCGCCGCCGCCGCCGTCGAGTTAGGGCCCTTGCACATACAAATCTGCATAAGGACATAAGCACGCCGCGAAATATATCGACCGATGAAAGGACTAACATAAACTACTATATATTGTGGCTCGGAGCTTGCGCTGAAAGGCTCATTACTCGAGAGCTCTTGGACCCTGCTTGCTACGTCTCGTTCACGTACGGACACCCGCGTATTTGATATCACTTTGCGAAGATAATGAAAGGATGAAAAATTGCGAATGTCAAGAATAACAAGAATATCGCGCTACAACTGACGCCGGTGTTTCCGAAGAGTTTTATCAACCCGCACGAGTGCGGGATGACTTTGCTATGCTTCATGCAGGCACTAGCAGCTATAAAACTTTATCGCCACATCGAATTATGATCGCTCCTCATTTCACTACACCTGAAACGTCTGTTACGTCTGCAAAGGTGTCGGAATAAACAAACCCGCACGAATTAAAATATATATCTAAGTATATTATAAAAATTTATCTCCTAATCAAGCGTGTAATTTATTTATAAATGAGTAAAAATGGGAAATTTATGCGCAAAGTATACTATACACGCGACAACGTGTTTCCAACGTGAAATTTGCAAAACTACATTTTTCGTGGACGCACCGCGCGCGGACGCAACGTGGCGGTTATGTAGCTCGTGGACGCGCAAAAAGGACGTCTCGCTGAGTGGATACCTGTTTCCTGTCTTCCGCCCGGAGAAAGTCTCGGCGAATTTTTTGGCGCTTAGCCCGGCGAGGAGAAATAAAAAGACCGAGTGCAGAGAGAGAGAGAGGAAGGGAGGAACGAACTCGAGGTGGAATCAGTCGCGACGCGGCGCGGCGCGGAGCGGCGCCTTGCGCAGAGCGCCGTAAATCCTGTTACATCGTGCCGACGAGGCGAGGAGAGCGGCGCAGGTGTTGCCGAGGTATCCTCGTTATTTATTGATTTACTTAATTCGGCCAAAGAGGACCGTGGGCCCCTCGCCGTTTGAAGAGAGCCGGCTCATTTCGTGATTAAAAGACGTTACGGACGCCTCGGCGCAGCATGTGTGTGGCGGCGGGGATTCTACCTCCCCCTCCGTATATTTTCGTGCTTAACGGCTCTCGCCTTTCTCAGTTTATTGCTATTAGACGATGAGAGGATGGTGGAATAAGGGGAGGAGGGAGGAGGGCCGGTAGTGAGCACACTTGCGGGCCGAGAGAAGAAATCGACGCGAGAGATCGTCGAGATCGGCAGGACAGAAAATGGAGGAAAAAATATAGCTCGAGCTATGTCGACGAGGTCATAACTCTGTCAATACGATCGAACATTCTACGCGGAAATGTCCGAGGTTTCAGAATAACTAAAGAACTGTTCTGGAATTGCATAATCACATGAAAAAGTCCAACTTGGCTCGAGAGATTGTTAACATTCCGATTTTTATCTAATTATCATATTTCTTAAACTTTAATATCGACGATAGAGGAAGGAGATGAAACGACTCCGAGATACCTCGCGCCTTAAATCTATGAAAAATATCGCAACGTTTCATCGCCGTCAAACGTGTGAGCCGAGGCGCGCCGTGGAATTAAAGTATCGGCCGCGCAACGCGCGACGATACGAGAAGAGGCGATCCGATGAAATTAATTAAGTCAATTTTTTTCCGCCGCAATTACGATTTACAGTCCTTAATTTCAATTACGTTCTTATTAAGTCGGCTGGTCGGCCGATGCTCACGAGCGCCGCGCGACCATATTTATTTCTCGATCGCGCGTTATACATTCGCCTCGCTCGGACGCTCGCGAGAAATAGACGAGGAAATTAACGCGCAACGGACAGTCCGCGGAATATTCCTCGCTCCCGTCGTTCCCGACTCCATGGATCATATCGGCGCGTGATTGCGGTCTACGTCGTAAAAGGGGGCCATCGGCGAGGACCGGTAAACGTCTGGATCGGCGTCGCCGTTTTAATGCCAAGAGAGCGGAGGAGATACTTTTCATATTCCGCTGCTCCGCCGCGTTTGCGGACGAGCTGATTGTAATTACCGGGATCGGAGCCGATCGGTGTGCGCAGATTACGATCGGACTTCTCGCTGGAATTCCCCGCTTCGTTCTCCACGAGGGATCTCATATTCTCGCTTTTCTCCGCGTGAACGGCACGAGGAGACTGATTCTCCGCGGAATGATCTGGGTCGTTCTCGGGATAAATTGCTACGTGCTTCTCGCGGTTGAGCGCGCCGGTGCGGAAGATTACTCGTATCGGGATTATATCTGAGAAAAATCAACGTTTCCCGCGGAATTCGTAAGGGAATATCGTAAGTAAGAATGGCAACTGGAGGCTCGAACGGTATTTAATATTACGCATATATTTAATTCTGATTTCCCATCCTTAGATTATAGATCCTAAAATTATTGCCGCTGAATTTATCGTCAGATGGTAAATTTGATACAGCTTTTATAAATAATTCTACAAAATTGTACGAGCACTGAGACTGACGTCCATAAAGGATTTCTCTATATCTATACGCGCATCTATATTCGCGTTATTCTTTCCTTTCTCTCCCATAACGCTGCCGTCCCGAGCCCTGAGATATGCGAGAGGAGATTGAATATGGAAAGTGACGAGAGAGAGAAGTATCCGGATACAATGGGAGGGAAAGCAAGATCGGCGCGACGGCGAAATACGACGAAATAAAAAATACCATCCGTCCGGCGGCGAGGAGAGGCGCGGGAGAAGACGGAGGAGATAGTGGTGGTGCCCGACGGGGCCCGTGAGGTGCCCGGCGGGTCTGTCGCCGCAGGGGGTCTCACACGTACGCGGCAACACACCCAGCCGAAAAACCAACATCGGCGCCGACAAATAACTACCCATATTATCCGATCTTGTAGGCTACCATCTCACCACGAGTCCTTTGTGAGAGGCTTCAGCGTTATGTATGACGTTGCGTCGTAGGAGCGTCCAAGACCCCGGCGCGGACCCCGCGGACGCGCCACGGTGAAATACCATGCCGGTCGACATGTTCGACGAGTCAGCCTCTCCTCGCTCCTTCTCTCTCCTTTTCCCGCGCCGTTCATTTCTACGTGTATCTCGCGCGCACTGCGGTCAGCCGCAGATCCTGCTAATTAGCACGCCAGGTATTTTCGATGAAACGCCGCATTCGGAAAAAAATTCTCGATTGATTTCTCCCTGGAAATGGCGCGACACGATTGAGAATTCGTGGTCCTTTCAACGCGCGTAATTGATTTCAATCTCCTTGAATACATATAGAAACTGAGGTCCAAACTCCTCGCACACACAATGTATCCGATAGTTTTCGATTGTGACAAGTTTTGCAAGATTTTATTATATCATCTTTTAATTTAATAGTAATTTTAATAATTTAGGATCTTTCTATATTAATTATTTCTTTAATTTTTGCTCAAAACGCAGTTATAGAAGATCTCTAAAAATTCTCTAGAGGCACAATCGGAATGCTTCTCGAGGCCGACAAACAGGCCTGAAGCGCTTCTCACTCGCGGTACCGATAAATCAGGGCAAATTGATCGCAAATCAGTGGCGGCGGAGAATCCCTCCCACGCGAATCGAACGAGAAGGAAAAGGGCGTTGCTTTTCTTGGACCTGGTATACGTCGTAAAGGATTTTTGCATCACAATTTTATGAATGCACGCTAATAGGCGATTCGACGCTTTTAATTTCATACAAATTCAGGAAATTTTTGTAACCTTCGCTCCGATTATTTCGTTAATATCGCTACACGTTATTTTATCTTTCATTCATTCTTCCGTTTTTAGAACGTAAAAGCGAAATTCTATTACGAATCCGAACCGAACGGTTCGTGCAGTTGACGGTCGGACACAATCAAGAACTAAATCAGCTAAAGAAATTATTACATTTAACACGCAAGCATTTCGATTAGCAAGATGTCTAAGAGCCTTTACAAAAGTGTGATAGTTTGTATTAAGAGTTTGTTAATTCAAAATATAAAAATTGTTCAAGCAGCGTTCAGGATTAATTATACGCGCGGAGATTGCGTTCAATACGCGCATCGCGGATACTGAGCGGCGTTAACGCGCACTTTGGCCGCGACGCGCTCGCCAGAGTCGTTGTAACCGATGGGCCTTAGTGCACTGTGGGCCCCTTTAAAAAACTGCACCTTAAAGCGGCGTCGGTGCCCACAAACGCGCCGACAAACGCTGTCTCGCTAGAAACTACTCCTTCCACTAACCTGCTCCACACCCTTGCCTCCCCCCCTCTTTGACACATACACGCGCAAGCACGATCGCGTACGCGGCCTGTTTGCCGAGCTCGTGTGAAGGTCCACCCGACTCGTGTGTATGCGTGGAGTTTGGGTTATCGAATGGTCCCCACTCGCGCGACAAACCAGGTGCTAATCAGGATCGTCGGAAGGAGGGTTTATCCGTGGGAGCCGCCGTGCTCTCATGACTCGATTAATCTGGGCTTCTCTCGGAAACAGAAGCCGGTTGTTGTCGTTACGTTAACGCGAGTCGATAAATTTTACGATGCAGATAGAATTTTTGCGTAAAAAAGCATTAAAAAGAGCGGACTCATTTAGCGAAATTCTCAATTGCGGTAGCGTGCGTTCGCGGCGATCGCTCTTGAAATGCAGAAAGGACGCGAAAAAATCCGAGGAACGACGGGAGATGGACGGGGAGGGAGGGGCGCTCCGGGTAGGAAAAAAATGACGAAAAATGCGAACTTCTCACCGCGGCCGGCGACAAAGGGTTACTGCGCGGTTGTCGCGGAAGATAAATCTCTCCGTCTCTGTTTCTCCGTTCCTCCATTCCCGTCTTCCTCTTCCTTCTGCTCGCTCGCTCGCTTGCTCGCTCTCTCGGATTTGCCTCTGGGTGTTCCTACACGGACGGGATCGAGTCGAACTCCCTTCTGGCCTGGGCACAGCCGGACACCGTCCTCGCCCGCGCTCTCTCATTTACACTACGACCGGGAGGATTTACTGGCCGTAGAATACAATGCGGACCTGTCCGTGTCCATCCACCGAGACCGGGAGCCGTCCTCTAGTCGTGTACCTCTTCGCCGTGGCTATACATATCCGCCCTCTGCGGCACGTCGCGGCGCGGTAGAAAGACGGAGAAGGAGGAAGAAACAGGAGGAGAGAGAAATGGGGCCGGGTTCTCCGAGTATTTTGCGCCTGGCCGAGTAAGTTCTGCGCGAGTGCTACTCGTGCGAAGGGAATCGCGAAACAGATGGTCGCGGCAACTGCCTTGAAGGCGCGAGCTGAGCCTCATGAAATAACTTCCATGATTTCTAACTGTTGCAAATGGGAAAAAGCTTTGAATAAAATCTTACGCTGCAAAGAGGAAAAACTGCGAGAAAGATCTCAGCGTCCATAATGCATGTAATTTTTTAAATATTTTCTCATTGTGAATATGTTATTAATAACATTAACAAGAAAAAAAATTAATAAAAAGCGACCATTCGTGGCGTGACTGATCTTTGTCGTCGTGCTATGAAGAAGCTTCGATATAAACTGGTTCGCATTGGAGAAGAGGAATTCGAGCCTGCCGCTAGCGCGGAGATGATGCATAGAGCGGTGAGCGATGTAGGAGAAACGTGATACCGACAGCGTCAATAATTAATACGTTCCAATATAAGTTTCCGCCGAAAGGATCGTTCGTCCGGTCCGGTCGAACGGCGGAGCCTCAATTTCTCGGATCAATGATCATCCTCGATCGTCTTCGCGGACGTCAGACATGCCGACGTGTAGTATCTAGCAAAGGCAACTCGAGAGCCGCGCACACGTGGCCGACATCACAGGCCCAAAGCCGACAGTGAGTCGGTCGCTTTACATAGCTTAGAATCGTGACACCTACCAGTGTCAATTAAGCGCGACCATTGAAAGCGCGGACAATATTCTTCGTCGGCGACAAGACGGTAGAAATTTTCTCGAGTATCTGACACTGATGATCGCTTACGTATCGATAAATCGCAAAGTCAACAGATTTAATATAACTTTCGAGGTCGCAAGTGTAGCATATAATTTTGAAGTCGGGGATTTCGCTGTCAGAAAGTTTGCCATAATATATGTTTCGCAATATTAATTTATTTTTAATAATTATTATAAGTATTATATATAGAGCAATCATATGTAACTACTATAATAATTTACGCAAGTTGTTGATCGCCTCTTTGACAAGTCTCATATTTTTTACATCATATAATACGCAATATTTCAGTATTATTAAAATCAGTTGATGCGGAGTTGGGATTATTTAAATTTGTCGTATTTAGTATCATCCATAAATGTCTAAAAATATCTATACCTGTTTAGTGAAGTATCAATAATAATAAATCACGTAAAGATGAAGATTTCGTAATTCATTTTAATTTCATTCAGCCTCCGAACGAAATTGCTAATTTCTTACGATCACACTTTTCCAATTATCTAAAATATTCTCACAGCTTTTCTTAAACAGAAAATTTGCTAAGTTTTGTTATGTGTATAATATATATAAGAAGTAAAATATTGTTTCTGAATTGATATTTTAGTTTATTTCTATAATTTCTCAGTTTCATATATTAAAATCATATTCAAATTATATGTACAACAATTTAATAAACTGGAATTTTAATTAAGTATTCCATTTAACATAATACACACGGGGAAATTACGTAAAATTCATACGAGTAAATTATAAAATTTCGCTTTATAATAAAATCATTAATTTTATTTTTAACAAATAACTGATTTTCTCATTTCTGCGCTATTAAGTATCAATAATATTACAAAAATATATATTTAATTAGAGATGTGTACCCCTAAAATTAAATAAAATTAACAAAATTCTTCACGTTGCGTCAGCATTACCTATACATAGGCGTTAGAACACACCGTCAGTCCCCGCGATCGATAATCATCTTCGACAGGTCGGCTATCTCGGCAGAACCGAGAATCGCACAGCTCGAAAGCTTCATAAGACGAAAGCCGACCACTTTGCATAGTTTAGTGCGGCGACACCTCCCGGTGTCAATTAAATCCTCGTCCGCTATCGGGCTGTCAAGTGGGTTGCGCGGCGCGGCTCTCTGAAACTTTGAGGATTCTAATTCCCCCGAGAGAACACGGACCTCGCGACTGGACCGGCAACGCCGAATCGTGTTCGCCGATCAAAGGCGGCCACCGTGCATTCCGATTGCTTCCTAATCTCTCTCGGGCAAGTCGAGGCTACTCGAGAATCGAGAGTCCACGTGATCTTTTTCTCCGCGTCTCTTTATTTATTTTCACGACGGTATCGGAAATGGCTTCTGGCCTTTAATTGGCACTTTTCAGACAAAAACCAATGTTACATACGGAATGAAAACATCAAACGCACATATAGTAATCATTATTGCTCCTGATAACACAGCGGTTGATTAAAAAGCGAAATAATTTATATATATATATATATAAGCAAATAAGTATTAAATTAATATTTAATGAATTTTTTGCAAAGTGGTGCCAAAATAACTGCGAACATTCTCTGCATCTTTTAAGTAATATTTTATATATGTTTATATCAAAATAGAAAATTATCCAAATTGCGAAAGCAACAGAGAAATAACTTTGACGTATTCAGCTGCGACGACTGAAAATTATGCGTTTGTAAAAATTCCCGAAGTATTTTCCCCGCATCTCGCTTTCGTGGAAAGAGGATGGCTCGGATGGCGAGAGCCTAGACGAGATACTGGGTCCTCTCTACAGGAAGCCCCGAGGTCCTGGGTGAACCAATTTGTATGCTGATGGCTATCTCCGCGGAGAATAATTTATAAACGATATTAAACCGAGCTCTTTTAACGGAACACGCTGCACGCTTGGTACCGACCAACCCTTCTTCCCCGCCCTCGCCCTTCACCCCTGGTCCTTTCGTAGACCGCGTAGACACGCGGCGAGGCTTTAAATTTATACTCTCGCAATGCAATCCGTCATCGATGGAACGATAGCGCACCTATGAAAATTGATACTATGCAAATTCAAATGCATCTTCATTGAAAAGCAATGAGCAATCGATTTCGCGATGCCGATGACGAAATGGCTGAATTTGATCGAACCCATTTTTCGGGATGCACATTATGAAGATATAAATTATTTAGTGCGCGTGGTAATATCACGGTAGACGTTAATAACCCGCCTAAAGTTCCTTATTGCATTACGTTACAGATCAGATCGCCCTCATGCGGCATAAGACGCGCCGCTTTCGTGATCGCGTCGATTACTCACGAGCTCATTAACGGCGTTCTGATGAAATCGGAGTGCGGGATCTTATAAAAAGACGATGTCTGATAGTGCGTCTTCCGTCGTTTCGTTTTACCCGGATGATCGTTAATTTTTTCTCCGCCTATCCGCCGCACACAAAATATGATGCACATCGCAGTCGACACTATAATTTAGTACATAGTTTTATAGATCAATCATAAATTTGACAAATATCATTTTTAACGTTCAATGTGCGAATTAAGAAAAATAAAAACAATTTTGCGATATAATGAAATATTCTTAGAACAAAAGCATGCAATAATTGAGCAATTCTTTATTGTCCGTGAAAAAATTAATCGTCTGCTCTATAATTGTCCCATAAATTTGGCCTTTCTAAGGCCCGTGACTTTTACTGTCGCGACAAACATACATTATGACTCTATAAAACGCAACATTCAGCCTCGTGAATCAACTTATTATTATAATGCAGTCATTCGCATTCGCGATCGGTTGGCTCGTCGGGCGACTTTCCTCGCCGCGCGGTTTAGCATACTGCGACACGAAAGTCTCTTCGATTCTCGTCGTGAAATAAAGTCACCGCCGCTCGTCGCGATCGTTCTTTTCGTCTTCCCCTTAATCGTGCTCTCTTTATATTAATTTACTCATCGTTCCGCGAAAGCGCTTGACACGAAAGTCACCGCAGAACACAAACATTCCAAAATTACCGGAATAATCGAGGAACCGCGATTCGACAACACTGGAGTAGAACACGCGGATAGTGAAACTTTTCATTGAATTTATATACTATGAAGAATTACTTGAGAAAAAGATAAGGCAAAAACTTAGCAAAAAACACTGAAAAATTAATTTTAAAAGTAGAAATATTTTATAAAAATAATATCAAACTAGAACAATTAACATTTTTTCCTATTCTTTATTCTATTAGCACTCGGTGTCTCTTTATTTCTTTGTTTTTCATAATTAGCAACCGCCCTGAACTGCGATGGTTACTATAAGAGTCGTTACAAAATTACGTCATATGACGTATTCGCAAGCGCGACAGCGGTTGAGTTACGATGTGGCGAAACTTATGCACAGCCGTCTAATTAACTGTGTAATACCCCTAATTGTCTCGCCGCGAAGAATCGTCTGTTTGGTTCAAACGAGGCCGTATTCATTAACTTTTTACGCAATCATCGGAATTTACCCTCCGTGTCGCGACTCGAGGGGTACGCGAATTCATCGAAGACACCTTTCATTAAAAAAAACGACATGTATCGTTAATTACTCCGATATCCCATAAATTTGCGCCGTTCTTGGAGCACGATATGTGACATAAATTTCCTAATATGAAGAATATTCAAATTAAAGGTATTATGTAAATGTTGCAAATTTTTATGAATTCATATGAGTCGATATCTATAAATGCCAAATTTTTTAAGATTCTATATACACTTAATGGATCCCAAAATATTCGTTGCTCCTCGCGCTTCTATTACTTTATTTTCCGATCGAAAAACAACGCGTTGTCGCATCTTCACACTGGCAAACCATAATTATTTTACAATCGCCCGACTGATCGGCCAAAAGATTAAAATTCCTGCGCCACCGATGCGCGTTCTTGCGCACTTATCTTCTGGCGAAAAAAAAAAAGAAACGGTTTCTTTCATTAAAGAGGCGGCGAAATCAAAAGTTTCCTCGTTATAAAACGCGTATCGGTCGACTGGTTAGACAGCGTACATTCGTAAGCAAATCGCGTTCGGTATCTGTTTAATGCTGTCATTATCGTTCACCGTATTGATCATAGCAACCGATTTTCTATAGCGGTGGTCGAACGAGATTTTTCCTTACCGGTAGAAATTAATGTTCAGATTATTAACGAATACGCACGCGATTATTGAGAATTAAACTAAGCAACACATTATAGCCAATATGACTTGCAACTGGCGTGGCGGATACTCAGAAAGAGAAATCACACGGAAATTAATAGACTGAACTTTAACGACGCGACCGACGGTACGCACATTCCTCAAGGCATAATATCGCGGGCTCTATTTTGCGAGCAGACATTCACGCGCGCAGTGTAATTGCGCAACGGTAAATTCATCGTGCGTTAAACTTATTTATTTATTGGCAATTAGACGCGTCGTAATATCGCTCATCCGATGTTACATTAAAAAGATCATGCACTGTGCGAATTGTACGTTTGTGCAAATTTGCACGCTTATAAGTGGAGTGTGATAAATGAGAGTACACAAGTATTTTTGTATTTTTAAATTAATATATATATAATTCTTAATCACGTGGATTTTTCGGAGGGACTTCGATGACGGGGAGGGGGAGGGGGGAGGAGAGCATGGTTGGGAAGGGAGTCAGGTTGGGGGGAGTCTAAGGAGTGTACAATATACAATACAAGCCACGGAATATCACGATTCTCGTGGTAAGAAGTTAGATCCACTTTTGACGCGCGCGGCCGCGCCTGGGCTGCTCGTTCGTCTATTTTTTTCCATTTTCTTTCTTTTTTTTTTTATTGCTTTTCCTGTTTTCTCGTCGACAATGAGGCTCGCGTCGCTTCGAGCGCAGGACCGTGTGCACGCCCCGAAGGAAGCCACGAAAATTATGCGAGGGTTGAGCAAATTCCCGAAGGTGCGGGGGGAAATAAAAGGCGATTTCGATCGGGCGAAAAGTGACTGTAAAGCTGTAGACAAAATTCCGATAGACAATGAGCTTGTCCAGCGCACAATCGAATCGTTAATTGAAGGAGCAGATGGACGAAGAAAATATTTGACGTAATAACGCCTCGAGATTAGAAGGGCTTGAATGTTAAATTAATACGTTCGCGTTTGTAAGGTGACTTAATATTGTACATGGATTCTTCATCCATAGACTAACTTCACTAAGAACCATCACAGCACTAAATTGATAATACATTTTACGTATTGATACGTATTATACAATAGGGAGTAACATTTATCCGTACAAATAACTTAACTTGCGTAAGAATGTGACAAGCCTTCTTCATCCACTTGCCTATTCAATTGTGTATCTACACATGTCGATCAGTTTCTACTTCTGCGTCGGAACATTGGCTCCTGTTCGTATTTAGCGCTGAATGCGGCAATTCTCATTACGCGTCTGCATTGGCAAGAAATTTTTCGTACAAGTGAATCTAAGATGGAAGGAAAACCGCGTGCAGCGCTGAATACAAACAGTCTGGAATAACGTAATATATATAATATATAATATATACAACGCTCGCCAGACGTATCTGAATAGAGTTCATTAAAATCAATACACTTACGCGCAAATCTAAAACAAATTAAGAATCTATTCTGGGTAATCAGTAACAAATAAACGATTGCAAATGTTATAAAAATTTGTGGGATATATTTGCCTCGTCGCTTTTTTGGAAGTGATTTCCGCTATCAACAGTTTTCTGATTAATATATAAATTAAATAAAAAAGCAACTTTTTTTCTCCACATTCAATTCGTTCGGTGAAATAACAACTCCGAATATATTTCCGGTTTCTGTTTAAAGTATAGCGAACAGTAATCGTGTGCCCCGTTCCTCGGCGATGCGGCCCCGAGCCGAGCTTCGATTTCCAAGTTGTTTATTCATCGGAAATCTTCGTTACGAATTTTGCGCCGGGCCAATAGTAATTTTTGCTTATGGAAGTCTTGGCGACCGCGGTATTCCATTAAAACAGCCGAACCGATTAATTTCATCCGCGATAGTAGCAATTCGCGGATCTGCTCGATTATTGCTTTCGGATTTCAGAATATTTCGCTCCCTCGTAATCGATTCGGATTTACAGACATATTACAACGACGATGCTTGCCCGCTTAACTGGGTATCGCAAAATGGAGCAAAGCTGATCAGGAGTTTCAGCAATCGATGTGCAATGTCTCTCTCGTTTTAGTTAATATATTCAAAAATATTTAATGAACAACATGATTATTATATTCTATTTGTGCATAGACAAAAGGATATTGATGGCAGTTATCAAAATTTAATACATTCAGAATTTTAAAATATTACGAATCACTTTTGGAGAATTATGATTATTTTTATATATAATATATAATGCATCATAGCGTAAAAATGGTTATGTTGAATATTAATGGCTGATTTATTTCATCCAGCCGTTATTGACTTACCTGTCGGTGTTACTGAACAACATCAACAAATTAGCTGAAACGAGAGCTCGACTGAAAAGATCCGCTCTTGTGTCTGCTCCCATTTTACGATACGCGACACTACTGCAGAATCGAAAACGCGTAGGAGACACGACAGCGATTAGTCGAAATTACGACAGAGAGTAGTTTAGAATCCGATCGGCAAGCTGATTATCGATTGCACAACGAGATGATTGACGTTGATGCGAACAACGCACAGCTGGGGGTATCGAGCCGATCTTTCGATTGTCACTGCAGCCGTTTCGGACGTGCGGTGCATTCGCATTGTCGCAGTGCGTGCAAACGATAACGGCCTGCCATTCTCGGACATCGCTGGAATCCCATTCTTGGATGTCTCCTTAAAAAAAGAAAAAAAAATACCGCCACAGCACGCTCTCCCGCAGACATCGCGCGATTTCGCCTTAAATCACCGTTATCTCCCATCCCGGACGCGTCACGTTCTTCTCTTTAGACCGTCTGCATTGTGCTACGTACGCGTAACACTCGCGATAGCGTTCCCTCTGCTGCCTAAAGTGACTCGCGCGAGTTGATTGTTACTCGACGTCTTATTATACGTTTAATAATTATCTACACCGATCGCTACTATTTATACAAATCGTAGATCGGGTCGGACTTTTGATAGGCGCTGTGAAAATCTAGTCTTCCGCCAAACATACGACGGTCGCAAAATGAGAAACTGTAAAAAATAAAATTTTATCTTATAAAAAAAATTTATTTTAATTTTACGATAAAAGAAATATTTTTTTACAATCGAATAAAATGAAAGGATATAATGGGCGGCGATCACAAGCCCGACTTACTCCGATCTACCGATAAAAGATCGAAAGAGATTATCCGTAAAGTCGCGAGGAAGATCGTCGAGAGCGCGGGATGACGAGGAGTTCCCTCCTCGCGGTTTGTGTGGGAAAAAAGCACGATTCGTCGGAGGCGACGACCGATGACTGCCCGAGCAAACGAGCGAAGAGTTGCTTACTACGTCGTGTCGATCGACGGCTCTACTTCCGACGCGCTCTTAAAAGACGCGAGTCTCCGGATGACGGCAACGTGTGAAATTTCGCGAGAACGAGAGAATTCGGCGCTGCTCCCCGGTGAAACTGATTCGCGTAGTTTACGCCGCGTCGCGCTTTTTCCTTTATATTGCAGATCGTCGACTCGGCCCTAAGGTTCTTCAGATTTGCGTTCTTTTCTCTTTTTTTTTTTTTTTTTTTACCTTGCGTTTTCGAGGCGTAAATCGGGCAGCGTGCGTTTATGCGTTTACGTCTCTAATCGTTATAATATAATAATATATTTAATAATTAGTACAGAGAGTAGATGTTATTTATATTTATATATAATATTTATATATATAATATAATATATAATATAATATATAATATCACTAGGGTACATATGTACAAGGGACTGCAAATAGTAGAAGGTGCTCTTGTATTGCAATATCGTTCTCTGTTCTCTTCCCTTAAGACCTAACGTACACAGGTAGAACGTAGACTCACACGGGACACAGGTACGCGCTCGCAGACTCACTCACTCCCTTTTTCTCCCACTCTCTCGCACTCATTTTTTCCTCTCCTATCGCATTCACCCCTCGCGTCTCGTTTAATTTACAAGTAACGCGCGATCGGCGCGCAGCGTCCGTCGAGAGTCCAACGTACCCCGCCGCGCGCGCGGTCCTAACGGAGACACACACTCCTAACGCGCGCGATCGTGCTCCCGCGAATCGCGGCGGGTCTATTTACAGATACAGGAAACACGTGCGGAACTCCATGTGTTGTTCCGTCCCGTAAGCACGAAGGGCGCCGCTCCCGCTCGCGAGCACGACCTCCCGAGCGCGGCGCCGCTCCGGAAAGAAAATTGCACTTTGTAGTATGAGAGTCCGGCCTCCCCCGCTCCCGTCCGGCGCGTCGAGCGAGAGTCCCGGGAGACGACCGGCCGCGGCCGGGACTCCCGATTAGGACGAGGAGAAGCAGGCAGGCAGGATCGAGTGCCGATCAGCCGACGTTCCTGCCGCTACGACGGCTCCGACGTGGAGTCCGGCTCCCTCTCGTCGGCGGAGAGGTTCTCCGGGTCGCCGCCGGACTCGTCGGCGCAGTCCTCGTCCTCGTCGGGGTCGTCGTCCTTCGTGCTGCTCACAGGTTCGTTCTCCTGTCACGGACTCCCTCCGCCGGCGTCGTCGCCTCGATGTCCGGGCGTCAGGCTGGGGCTCCTCCGTCTCTTCTCTTGCAACCCGTTCACCATGTTCTCGATGGATTTAAGCTCGCCGGCGGAGCTCGGAGTCGTCGAGGTCAGAGTGTTACCGCCACCGGTCGGTGTCGGCGAGTCGGTCGGCGGCCTCGGCGGTGGCGATCTCGGGCTCAGGGTTCTGCTGCCGGGCGTCACCGTCTCGAACGCGGAACCGTGCGAAGGCGCGGGTAGGGTGTAGGGCGCGAATCTGTGTCCCTTTAACTGATGCAGGGGACTGGCTAGGGGATGGGGATAGTGCGCGAAGAGCGCCGGATGCTGCGAGGCCGCCAGGGCCAATTGCGCGTTGAACAGCATGCCGGGCGTGACGCCGCCGTGTAGGCCGAGAGGAGTGGGCGGTATCAGGTGACCGGGACCGGGGTAGAGACCGGGTACCGGCGGGTACAGATACGGCAACAGGGGCGGGTGCAGCGGAGGGCCGACGGAAACGTCCGGCCGCGGGCCCTCGGACCCCGTCGGTCCCGGTCCGCCGCCGCTCTCGGATCCGGACGACTCGCTGCCCTCGCCCCGCTCGCTCGTCCGATCGTCCCTCTCGCGCGAGTGCTCCCGCTCCCGATGATGGTGCGCCGGGTGCGGCGTGTCGGGTCCGACCACGTCCAGCAGCTTGTCGTCGTCGTCCATGATGTCGTTGGCGGAGTTGGACGTGCGTCGTTTGTCCGGCGACGCTGGTCCGCCCGCCGTTAAACGGGAACCGCCGCCCGATACTGTCAGTAGCGCCTGCCTTCTGCAACAACGACGCAGAGTTAGCAATCTTGCGAGGTTCGCGTGCGCCGCGCGGCGCACTTATTTCTACACCCTCCAGGTTTACCCTCCTTGTCGCGCGAAATTAATCTAAATCCCTTTTCTTAATGCGCTTAAAAATTAATTCAATTATACCGCGGCGATTTTATCTCGCGCCGGACGATGAATTGTAAATTAAGATAAACGGATTTGCCGCAGTCGTGCGGATTACAAACACCGCGCCGTCTTCTTCGGCGTCTGTTTCCAGATTGATTATTGATTTATGAAAAGGTGTGGTTAGTAAAGTTATCAATCGTTAGAAAACGTTAGCGGAGCTGCGCGGCGGCCACCGGGTAAATGGGTTCCGCCTATTTCGGTATGATTTATCGACGTTCTTAAGCTGACAATCTTTTGAGAGAGAGACGCGCGAATGCCCAATGATTACGGTACACTATAATTGGTTCCGAGAGTACATAACGAGAGGGCCCGGTGATAAAGTTGCCTTCCTCCTTGGCAGCGGCAATTTCAACTCTAAAAATCTTGTTCGCTAAGTCTCGTCGCGGTTTTATTAGCATGAGACCGTACGTCTCAATCAAAAAATTGTAGTAAAGGCGAGCATGCCGAAAAAAAGGAAAAACGTCCGCACTCGGAATGCTGCGATCGGCGATTTCGACCTACGCTAACGTAATGCATCGACGTATTTGCTGTACGCATGTTGATTAATTTATAAGACTCACTTACGAGACGTGATATGAAAAATTGAAAATGACAGACCATAACATTAGTTATAAGAAAATTAGTTATGGAAATTACTGCGACGTTGCAACAAAAAGTATAATAAAAACAGCGACGATCAATCATGCATATCTGGAAAATGACAGTTATTGCAGAGATTCAAAGCAAATTTTTTCCAAAAATAAACGTGGCTATTGATGCCTTCAGGGTCTTAGCGCACGATTGCGTCAAACCTATCACCTAAAATATTATCAAATAAAACGTTACTGCTACGATTCGCGAAAAAATTATAACGCGGATTTTTATTGAAGCGCCGCGCTTGTTAGAGACGCGCATTGCGCTGGATCATCGCGATCGAAGAAAACAGACGCGGTTATATCGCGGCGAGTCTAGGAAGACAAAGAAGTATTGTGTCGAGGAAAATCAAAAGGGCCCGCGACATACGGCACGGCACTCTCGAGCGGCGCGGCGCGTCTCGCTCGTACGCGGCGATAACTCACGCGAGGCCGCCGCGCTCGGCACGATGCAATAAATGAGGGCCCCGGGATTTATGCGAGCGCCGGTAGCTGTATCGCCGCGAGGCGCGGCCGTGGTATTAGATTAATTATCTTAATTGCGCCTTCAACGCCTTTCCTATGTGCGCGCGCGCGCACGGCAAGTGTCTAGCGCTCGCTTGTTCGCTCGCTCGCGCGTGCATTGCCTTCATGCTTGACTTTATACCACTCGCGGCTATTTGCACTTATAACTAGACAGACGAGAGCGTGTTGCAATTCGCGCCCGTGTGTGTGCGTGTGCATGAAACTCGCATAAACGACCGGCGTGTCGATAGAACGCTCAAGATATATGCGCGCGGCACGGTTATATTGCGCTACGCGCCGCGGTACGACGCAAAGAACTTTTTTCCGTGTATCGCGCGAGCTAGGTGTGCGGAATCAAGCGTGATTTATCGCACTGACGTGTCCAGCCGCCTGCATCCTGACTCTCGGAGTCACGAGTCATTTTTCACGATGCCGCGGCGATATCGCGCGCGGGAAAGACCGTATCTATCGATTCGCGATGCGCCGCGATCTGCTCGCGGAGTCCTCGCGTGCTTCTCTCGCGCGAAGGAAAAAGTCGCGTATCTCTGCTCAATCTATTGAACTGTGTGCGAGCGGTTCTCTTACATAAAAGAAACTGCGATTTGATTGCTCTTGGACTCCAAGCGAATCTTGACTCGTTTTTATATTATACGTAAATAAGAAAGAAAAAAATAATCAGTTACTAAACGGCATCGGTGCGAACGATGTGAGTGAAAATGAACGGCTCTCGCGAACCCCAGGAAGCGGAGGGACGTATACTCGTTCGAGAATCCTATACCGAGCGCACGGCGAACTATTGATTTGGCGCGCTCTCGCACTTACGGAAAGCGAAGAGCCTGCACACCCTTTCGGGGCCGCAACGAGTGCATGTCACGGATGCATCCATGAGAAGCGCACGCCGGGCGGATGCACTTCGAGCGAGCGAGCGAGCGAACGAAAGCGCGCGCCTTTGTGTTAGTGAACTGATCGCATTACATGGCATTAAGGCACCAGTAAGCCTCTCGTTGTGCGGAACGGCTATAGCCGAGACTTACACGAGGCTTAGGTTTGTTCAGCCTGCACGAGACGATGCATTAGATTTGCTTGCCCTCCTCCCCTCTCGCGCCGCGCGCGCCGCCAACGTTTTCCCCCTCCCCTTCGCGCAAGCCCGACCCGTCATTCGACTCGATTGTCGACGGTAACGTACCATCGAGTTTCCTTTGCGTGATTAGGAGCGTTCCAGGAAATTTTGTTCGAGCTCGCTGAAAGGATCCGTGTGTGCCAATTAATTCTGGATTAGGTTGCGGAATCGAATATTTCGGTGTAGCGCGGTTATGAGAGGAATTGCGAGGCTTTTTGAAAACCCGTCGTCTGAACGAAGGACTTTGGAGGGGAAAATACCTTTACGAATTCACCGTCGACATTTCGAAATTACGAAAGTAGAAATTGCGGGCCGAGATCGTACGGTTTAAGAAGTTGACATAGGGAGGCAAACATTGACACTGCTATATTCCGCAAACAGGAAGCTACTTAAAATATCATCAATCATACATGTTATTCTGAGTGCTAATTTCACGATGACCGATGAGACAAGACGGGTGTTTTTCTACGAAAATCGGGAGTAATGCCTGAGGGCTCATAATTACACCTCGAAGGAATGCTTTGTTGCAATGCGGAGAGAGCGCACAGGAATTCCACCGATCTCCACTTTGCGGATGATATAATTGACTGTAAAAGTTGAGCGAAACCCGCGCTCCGGTTTCGCGTTGATTTCTTGCCGCGTCCCGCACTCGCTCGTTAACCCGAAGACGTGTATATAAGAGGCGAAGCATCGATCGCGGAAATTAAAACGGAAACGACGACGGCCAGTGTCACGGCTATTAATTTAACACCTGCGCTAATGGGCCCGCTAGGAAATACATATCGTTCGCACTGTATGTATTAACGCGGTCGTCGGAGTTTCACGAGCGAACGGGTTAATTCGCCGCGTATCGCAATGCGATCTTTTCGCGGGACACGTGATGATAAATGACGTGACAACTCGCCGCACCGGAGCGGTTCTTTCTTTGTTCTCTATCTCTCTCCCTCTCCCTCTCTCTCTCTCTCTTTTTTTTTGTATTTTTTTTTAAAGCGGCGTGGCAAATCGACTCGTCACGCTCGAGTGGCGCTGCATCTCGTGACGAAACGCCGCGTCGCGCGTTGTTAAAAAATTAACGAAACAATGCACCGGCTGTCAGTGTCGTTTAGCGCTGTCGTGTCGTGTGTAGCCGATTTTCAGTACAGTCACGCGGCTACGTATCGGCGTGTTTAAATTAAGATCTAAATTATTGCGAAGCCGATTGCCGACGAGATGGATTGCGCTACATACCTGCGGTCACCTCTTGCCTTTCCTTTATCCTAGCCATCCTACCTCGCTTTCTCAATATCGCGCCATTAGTGCGCTACGTGGAACTGGGATCGAAGATGATAAAAAATGCACGCGGTCGAGGAAGGCGGTTTCGCGCTTTCGGGCTTGAGAATCGCCCGCGCGCTGTCTCTCTCTCTCTCTCTCTCTCTCTCTCTCTCTCTCTTTCTCGAAGCGCAGTCTTTGTGCGGCCACAAAACGATCTGTAGAGCCAATATAAAATTCAAAGCCGCCAAGAGTGGCACCCTCTACGTTAACGACAGCGCCGCCCCTGAGCATCAGTATGCTAATCCGATGATTGGCTATGTTCCAACCCCGATCCCTCTCTCTCGACGTGCTACTCTCTTTCTCTCGCGACGCGTCTCTTCGTTCTCTTTCCGCTTCGTTCTCGATGTTTCCCTGCCGTACACACTCTCTCTTTCTCTTTCTAGCTTCCCTGCGGCTTCCTGATGGCATCCAACCACCCTTAACCGAAACCATAAGCCAAAACTAACCCTTATTCTAATTAGGTGGTGCCGCGGCGACGCGCCCCCTGCTTTGCATATTTTCTCGATTAACCTCGCCCTTTCTTTATCCGCTTGACGTCGCAGACCGCCGCAATTTTCCGAAAATTTTCTAATCCGCAGCTTGTGCATTATCCTTTTTTTTCTTTTCCTTCTGCACTGCGTAACTCGCTTGCCTCGCTGTAAGATGCGTCAGCGGCGCGAATTGTTCACGATTTGATTTTATTCCGCGCTTCGATCTTGTCGGCAATGGTGTAACGATTAGAAGCTTAAATTGTTATGCATAGCGGGCTAAATTTCATCAGAATCCACTTGAGTTTTTCACCCCGCGATCAATGAGGTCGAAATGGCGTTTTTATGACGGCCTGGTCCACGGCAACGACGGGCCAGTGTGACGATCCCCGCGCTCGAGGGCGCGCTCGCTGACATAAGCTCATAAACCCGCAATATTGAATACAAATGCACTGCCGGCGGTGCAAATGAGCCCTGCGAAAACCAACCCTTAGCTCCGGGGGTGACCCTAAGGTCAGCATAATAGCGCCGATCGAGGGGAAGCTCGAAAGGTCTACGATCAATTAGGTCGACCCCGAAGACAGATTCGCGCTCTTTGCTCTTCACGAGGCGCGCTTCGAAGAGGAGGAGGGCATCCCTGCTTTGCATTTAGGGTAATTTTTAATCCTATACTGATGCAGATAGCCGTGCGATTCTTTTCGGTATAGAATTCTCGACGCAAAATGCTTAGTCTACTTTGATCAGTCCATTTTAATTCTTTCCTGATCTTGCACGATGTCTTTTTGTAAATAAATTTTATGCGTGTAGAACAATAAATTAAATCCATTTTGTTTTCGAGTTATAAAATTTGCATTAGAAAATTCCTTCGATATATAAACAATAATAGATTTTTATATATTGTAAATTAATTTTTTTATTTTCAGGAAAGAATTAAACATTTTATGCTTAGAGTAGGTGCAGTTTTGAAAGCGATACTCACTTTTTCTCGCGCTTCCCCGCGCCGGTATCCCGAAATCCTTTCGCGAAGGGGTTGTTATCGATCTTCAGCTGGGTGATCTACGCATAAAATAAATTGATTTAAAGTAACATTAAAAAAATTTCTCGTTAATTCAGATTCAACGAGATCCTTGAGCCACCACCCTCTCGCTTCGCTTCGTATTCGACATACCGAGAAGGCGCGATAATTAAGATAGAAGTATACATAACCGCGTATATAAACGACCTACTAAAAATCTGTACAAGGCCCGGTTTCTTCTTACAGTGCCACGTGTGTGCGTGTGAGCAACTCATTCACCACCGAAAATAATGCGTACCGAGAAGACTCGTTATTCCACGAAACGATCCTCGGCATCCGTGGCTTTATCAAGGCAGAAACGCGGAGAAATATTAATTAACAGTAGGCCTAAAGTGTAAACGGTCTACCCGCTCAGATCGTAACGCGAGATTGTTCCCTCTTGACGAATTCTCGCCGTCACGCGTGAAGTTTATTTCTTTCTCTACGCAATAAGGTGACGAACTTTTAAGAAAACAAAGAAGTTCCGAGACGTATTTCTTTTTCTATGTGCACCGATAAATTTTATGAGATAAGAAAGGAACACGAATAAGATATCACAAATTTAACCTTTCCCGTTTTTACGTGAAAGATCGCTCCGATATTCCGAAATCGGTTTGCCGATAGATCTATTTGATGCGTGAGAAAATGGCGGAGGTCGCTTACCTTTTCGTTTTGATAGGCCGTCACGGCGATGAACTCCGTCTCCTTGAAAACGTAACTCCTGAACGTCGAGTACGGAAGCTTTAGGATGTCATTGGCTCGCACGAGGTGAAACCTCGGCTGATACTTGTGCATCGAATTCAGTATCGTCTGTAACAAGAGAGGGAGCATACATTGGGACAGATTGTTTTATGCTAGCGTCAGCAGAAACGTTTGCAATTAGTTCGCTTCGTTCGCACTCTCAGACCAGTTGCTCAATGACTACAATTCCATTTCTGCAAAATTTGTGAGTTAAGAAAAAAAAAAAAAAAATGTAAATCGAATTTTTCTTTTCCGATCGCTAACATTGCTCGAATATCTTTGAAACTTTGTAGAAAATAGAATACATAAACGATATTCAGAGAGAAAGAGCGTTCCAATTAACTTGGGTCACGGAGCTTAGAATTCTCGTGATTAGCTGTTGCGAGCGCGGTCTGAAAGTGATCTATGGCACAGCGCAAAATTAAGCAACAAAAGCGGCACGAGAGAGCGATTTTGCACGAAGAAAAATATATGGAGATACGTCAGATTAAAAAAGTGTCAAGAAGGTGTTGCCGTTAATCATACAATCAGAGAGCGTGCGCCGGCACGTTACTCTTTCTGCCCCGTTAATTAATCTTCGTGCAAGTATTTCATAAAGTTCCGTGCGGGCCAAGAAGGAGCGAGCTTGGCAAAGCGGTTATTACACTGATGCATCATGCCGAGCTGATCGATACAAAATCTACAAACGCAATCATCGAGCTTTTCGAACGGGCGGTTTTAGCGGGCGCCGCTAACGATGACGATCGCGGTTACATATTTACATTGGAAACATAATTATTTGTCGAAGACATTCCCAATATTCCCTTTGTTATTAACACTCGGTTGCTAATTGACAGAAATGATTATGATAAAATGGTGCGTATTTACCTAAAGCGGTGCGCAATATTTCAATTTTAGCGTTGCGTTCAACACCAAATTGTCATTGTTTAGCGTGTAATACAAATTTATCAAATTATCGCAATAACAAACTTTCGATTATGATAATTTGTCGATTTTAGCCCGCGATTAAAGCTCACGTTACACGGCGGACGCTCATCGATCTTGTTTAAACGGACGCGTGTACGCTCGCGCGAGTCGCGCTCGCGAGGCTCAGAGCGAATTTGTTGCTTTTATTACGATCTGAAGGGCCGTTCAGAATATTCTAGCACGCAAAATGAAAAGGGCGAGCGGTTAGCTCGTGCCACGCGTTTGTCGCATGCGTAAGGAGAGAGAGAGAGAGAGAGAAAGAGAGAGATTAATACGTGAGCGGTAACGAGCAAATTACCGGGCGCGTCGTAAACGCAGACCGATCGATAGCCGGAAGCGGTGTCGTCGCGCGCGACTCCGCCGTCGAATTCACGAAGATGGATTTTCGTATCCGCGACGTGCCGCTTCCCGAGTGTCCTGCCGCTACTGCAGGGTCGGCCTCAATCGCCAATCGGCATAATTTATGTAGCGGTTATCGCATACATGGTGATCGATAGGCGCGTTCCGAAACATGGCTGACCGTATTCTGGATATCGGTCGCTTCGAATCCGATCGAATCCCCTTATTAATTCAATAGAATCCCGCTGCCACTTCGCCAAATAAAACATATCGCGAGCGCGCTTATCATTCGTATATCGTCACTGCGTCGTATAAGCGAAGAAGCGAGATTAATTTCGCTATAGCATCGAAACCGGTTCATCCGCCACCGCGAGTGAGCGTGGTGCTTCTTTCAAACAGTGGAGAATCTTTACTTCGTCAAAAGAAATATTTATTATTCGTGTTGCGTTGCTCTCGTCTGAAATCGAAGTTAAAACCTTAGAGCGCACAACTTTTGCAAGAGCAATTATAGAGGCTAAAATTGTACGTGATGAAGTAGTATTTTACATTGTAAGTTTTCCAGAGTAAAATGCAGCGTAAGATGATACTTCGATCCGAGTTTCGTCTGCGCGGGCAATGTTATTAAAGTATTAATATCGGGTTAGTCTATGAACTAGAAACCCAGTCAGACACGCCAAGGATCGTTCGCGGAAGTCTTACAATTTTCAAGGTACTCTTTAATCAACTGCAAAGACTAAATCATTGCATAATAATGCGAAATGCACAGACATCTCGAGAGCAAACTAGGTTGCACACGCGCACTTTAATTTTTCCAGATATTTCAATTTCAATTTTTTAATTAACAATAATTTTCGAAATTAACCGAGCGATTCGTCAACGAAGAAAAGTGTATGGACAGCGCCCTATAAACGTTCCGTTCTTAATTTATTATAAAAGTAAGACGCTCGTGTCGGAGAAATGTTTGATTTACGTTCGGGCTTTAATCGATGAGTTAATACATTAACTGTCTACCCTTATGCAGCAATATCGTGTGTCGATGGAATAAGTGAGAAGTTTTCGACGGGAGGGGAGAGAAAGCCGTCGAAAAGCGCGTGGAAAAGAGACGATTAAAAAGTGTTGCCATGATCCCGATTCCGTCGCCACGCTCCGGTATCGGCGACTCTGTTTTCACTCTCTCCGCGTTCTTTATCATTCCGCCGCGCATCTCTCGCCGCGCCGGCCGCTCCTCCTTCCGTTTTACGCAGGTACCGCTCGGAGCGTCGCTTTGCCGTGGGAATAACGAGTAACAGGATTGCGGAGGACATTTCGTCGACAACGGGAAACGAATGAACGCTCGTATCCTCGTTGCCGATAAATCTGTTTATGCGCCGAACGTTTCGCCCGCGGAATCCGGGTAATTACCGTGCGCTCGAGGAGAGAACTTTTGCGGTTGAAAATTGTTTGAAAAGCGGGCACGGGTGCAACGTGTCTTTTAGCGAATAGCGAACTGTCGTCGATAAATGCGGGGGAGAAGGGCGCGGCTAAAGGATTATGGCTCTTCAAAGCGAGGGCAAATACATTAGCCCGGAAAAGTTTCCAGTGCCAAAGCTGCCGAGGGAGAAGTTTTTAATGGCGCTAACTTGAAATTCTCGAGACAATAAAACCGCTTTTAACGATCTTTCACAGCGGCATCGTAATATATTCGTATAAATAAACAGGATGTCACAGAAATTCACCTTTTAAAATTTAAGTTTATATCAGTAAAAATTAATATAAAAGTATCATTTAAGATAAAAATTCGTAACAATCAAGTTTTGTATTAAAAGCGCGGTAAAGTTAAAATGTCTAATTTTATAGCACAATTTGTGACGGATTCCTTAGCGTTCGATACTTGTATCTTGAAGTATTAAAGATTAGTCATCATTTTTTTGAATCTAAATTTCGGTAATTACAGAAAATACGTATATATTGTAAATTGGTACATTTATATCAATCGTGTGTAAGAAAGAAGAAATTAAAAAATTACAAAATATAACTTAACACACTTTTACAGACGGAAATTTATGCACGAGCGCATTGGGATCCTTGTCTTACGAACGAAATCGTTGACAGACATCGAGAGACGCAGGGAGTCAAAGGTCCACCGGGTCGAACAGAGTCGGCCGATAATTACCGGAGAGTGCGAAGGCATAAATGGACGACCGATCATAACACACGCAATGCCATCCGGTCGGCGGTGAGTAAATCACATCCGCAGTCGCCGCGCGCGCGACAAGAAGTAAAATTTGCCGACACGCTCGCGCGTGCAAATCGCGCGGTGCGCGGTAAGAAGGTAAGAGAGAAGCGCGCTCGTTCCCGCCATTATGAGCGGCACGGCACAAAGGGGAAATAATTAGCGCTGGCCGGGTGATAAGCCGGCAATCTAGGCGTTTGTCATTAGCCTATCAAAGCCGAATGCCTCGCTCTTCTTTTTTTCTCTTTTTTTTTCCACCGCCGCGCCGCGCTGCTCGCCCTTCCGGCCCCTCGCGCGACGACGTCCCGGCGGTCCCCTCGTCCCTATCTCGTTTCTCGTGGACCTTCGGCCCCGACACGCCTCTGGCGCCGTGGAAAATATGTGCGAACGCCGATCGGAGCAATTAGTATTTCTCCGGACTCTAATCTGGGCTCGCTCGAGCGCGGCGAATGCGCGTCTTTCGCGGTGCATTTTGCCCGTGGAATATGTCGACGAAAGGGGGATAAAAAAGGAGAGACGAAGGAAGGAGGATACGCTTCACGAGAATGGAAAGAGGGAGGGAGGACGGTGAACTAGTATCGCGGGATGCGCCTAGCGTGAGAGGAAGAGAGAGAGGAAAGAGAAAAGGGAGGGAATAGAAGAAGGTGGTCGGACGATGGAAAGTAAGTGGTAGGATCTGAAGCAGCCCGGTGTGTATATCGCCGCGTGAATTGACCGGCCAGATAAAACCGCACGGCGGCGGCGAGGACGGGGGCGGGGAAGCGGCGGAGGCCGGGAGAGGGACGGGGGCAGGGGAGGAAAGTGAGAGAATATCTCGGCCGACACAGAAGCCGACGCTGCTAATGACTCTGTCCGCGGTAATCTCCGGGTGTTATCTGTCCTGGCTACCTGGGGCCCACCTACTTCGAATCACGAACCTGCACACGCTGCCGCCGCGTCTCTCTTTCTCGCGTCCCCCCTCCCCTTCGCGCCCCTCGCCGCGCCGCCTCGCCGTCCGACGACGTCCTTGCGCCATCAGGATCGCGGAATCCGGAGATCGCTTTGGACGCGCCGCTCTCTCGCAGCCGGCGTGATATATATCTTTAATATATGGATCAATAAAAAGTTTTTACGCGCCGCAACTCGCAGATCGCTTTATTCTGATCGCAAACTTTTATGTAAATAGTTGTAATATTTACGATACGTGAGGAGGGTAAAGTAAACTGAGAATGCAAAAGATTGATACGCCAAAGAGATAAGGAATAATTCGTTCTTTCAAGTTTTCGCGCTGGTCAGTCGGGAAGGAACGCAACAAAACCTCGCCGTTGCTGTCCTTAGTGTTTGGCCAACTAATCGTACAGAAGAACAAACAAATCTCTCGGGTTGAAAGGGTCTGTCTCGACGAGAGAAAATAAGGACTCCAGCGTCGAAGAAGCGCCGGCAATGGTATCGATGCTCCTTCGCCGCAGAGAGAGAGAGAGAGAGAGAGAGAGAGAGAGAGAGAGAGAGAGAAACTGAAGAGCGGAATGCATCGCAAAGACGAGAACCGTGAACTGAAAGATAGGTGAAGTCACAGGGGCGAGAAGGAAGGGGAAAAACCGAGGCTTTTCACTTTGAGGGTCAAGAGGCTGGCCGATGGTTGGTCCGAGAATTACTTAGCCGTCGGTACACCGAGTAACCATGTGCAGTTTAGTTTGCAATGCTACGAACTCCGCCGGTGTGCACTTCCGCCCGCTTACGTATACCTACACAAATTGTACATACGATCCACGGTGGTTCATATATTTGAGATCGGCCAGGCTCTGAATAACGCGAGAATAACGAAATCGGGAGAAAGATATGCCAGCGGAAGACCATTGGACGAAAAGGGGGAGGAAAAAGGTGATTCGCGTATGTGTACGACGTGCAAGGGGGGGAGAGTGAGAAGGATGAAAGGGTGGTTCTTGACGGCGAACGCAGCGCCATCTCGGCGGAAAGCGGCGGAGGAGCGAAACTTTTCGCGGAAGGCAAGGGTGCGAGCGGGCGAGGCTCGCTCTCACCGTGCGCGAGGGTGCGACGAAGAAAAGACGAGACGGCGACGGGGGTGGAACGCACGGGAGCGGAAAGGGAAGGTAGTGGTAAGGTTGGTCGTCCTGGTATCGACCGCCTGAAAAAGGGGTGGATTTTTCTACCCCTGGGCGGAGGACCCGCCGTGTAGGAGGACATGTTCCGGACGCAAACGTGGCTGGCCCCATCTCGGGACTTTCGTCACGCGGAATAAAAATAAAAGCGACTTTTCTCGATGATATCTCGTTTGCATTCGTGGCATAAAAAATTAATTTCTTTACTTTGTGTATCGATCAAAATGAGTCAAATAGAATTATCAGAATTTATAGGAGAGTTGTAAAGATATTAATCTATAAATAAGCTTACTAAATCCTTTCGCAATTTTCAAGTATTTAAAGAATTCAAACAAAAAATCCTGAAATTTTATCTAAACTCCAAATTTTTAATCAAACTTAGCTAGATTTCCTAAATATAAGTTATTGTAAAAAATATAGCAAATGTTGTAAAAGTGTGCGAAACATGTGTGTGATAGTAATACAAATGGAAGACCATCCACTTAATTCTTCAACAACCACATCGCGTACAGAAGAGCCTTAGAATTAGAACGCGTCCTGGTTGAATCTAATCGCGTTTTCAATTCACACCATCATCCCACAGATGTTACTTCCAAGTTCGCGATTAAACGCATAATTTCGCGGAAGTCAATTAACTCGAATCAATCTGAGTTCGGGGGAAGCGACGCGCGGGAGCGTGACGGAGTGTCTTCCAATTCTAAGAACGAATTAGACGATGAACTTCGGGCTTGCAGACGGCTCGGCGACGCGACGCGACAGTCTCGCCCGTTGGCAAAGCGAGGTCGGCGAAGTTAGGTCAATTCGTGGCGGCTCGACGGCGAAGACGACGAGGGGGAGGAGGTGGGAAAGGGGGGAATATGGGAGAGAAATGGATCCTTGGGGGGTTTCTCTGCCACTTACTCGCCCGGAAGCTAATTGGCCCGAATCGAGGGTGGCTTTTCCATCATCCGGTTCGGGCATTATGGCCGACTTGCACGTAAGCCGACAAGCCAATAGCAGGCCGGCTGGATGGTCGAGCGAACACAAGGAACTCCTTTAGACCATGTTCTTTCTTCCCTTCCACGCGAATTCGTGCCGATTTCCGAGGCTACTTTGTAAACGCTGCTGCTCGGTGAAATATGACACAGGTGTCACGATGTGCCGCATTCACCCTGATTGACCCGCTAAAAAGGGCGACTGCTAATATTTCTTATTAATAATGTTGCAATCTGTTTGAATTTTTTTTCAATTTTCCGAAAATCTGCATCCACGAATTAACGAAACTTTCGACTACGTTAAAACACACAATAGATTAATTTTTTTTACTGTTTTTTTACTGATCATTTATAAATATCGAGATAGCGATAAGAGGACAAGTAGATTTATATGAAAATTAAAGCGCGATTAACGTCGAACGAATCCGCGCGTTGAGAGCAATATTTAATTCCGGCGTCCTCAAGTCGAATTGCGCAAAAATTTCATAAACCGAGCGGATGCGCTGAATGGACCCACTGTGCACGCGAAGAGATAAAGATTATCGACTTAACGCCGTTCTTTGATCACTGAATGAAAGCAAATAGGTACTGTCGCCAACGAGTGCCACTATAGTAATCTCTGATAAACTTGGCGAGCTAAATCTATTTTATTGAAGAGAAGCGGAAACAGAAATTTAATTACTATTCCACACTTTAATCCTTTATTCTTCATCGCGAAAAATCTCAAAGAAATTCACGTCAAATTAAACTAACAGTCAAAATATCTTCTTTGCGATATTATATTATATATAACTAAATTTTATTGATACAATAATGAAGTTTCTTTTTACACATACAATTGTCGTTCAACAAATAATAAATTCGTAGCAAAATGCCCGCTCGCATTTATATTACAAATCGTGGAAAAATCCCGGATAAATACGTTTGATGTGGGCGTACCTACATTTACATAAAAGCGTGTACGAGAGCTTATTTAAGCGAGAATTGTCAGAGGTTTAGAGGGGGTACACGCGAGAATCGTCCTTTTCCTTGATTTCCACGGTGGTTGATACGAAAAAAAAGCAACGGAGGGAAACGTTAAACGGAAATCAGACTGCTTACAGACTTACAGACGACCTCGTGTATAAAGAAGCGTCACTCCCTTTTTTTTCTTTCTATTTCTCTCTCTCTTTCGCCCGAAAGGTGATAGGGAAAAAAGCTCTTTGACGGTGAGCGCGCTGAAATACGCGGGAAATACGGAAAAGATGAGAAAAGTGCGCCGCAAGGGGTGTTCGCGGTGAGTCACAAGTGTGAAATTGCCGGCGATGCTCGATACGCCGTGAAATACACGGCGAGCTCGAATTTTTTTCCTTTAAAACAGCGGAAAAAACGGTTCTTGAATATTCGAGAGGCCCGAGCGATGTCCTTCGATGCCGCGCCGCCGATCAGATCGCCCGTCGCTGTTCTTTTGCGGCCGTTTGCATATCGCGCTAATTGCACGGTGCTCGAGGAGCTTTACGAGCCGGCGCCTCAACCCTTTGAGGCCCCCCCGAACATGGGATACACGGGTGATTCGAAACGCTCCGCGGATCCGACAGTGTCGCACAAGCTCGCCTCTTATCGCTGCATGCGACAAACAAGATAAATTCCACCGCTCTTTCTTTCGCTGCTCGCACACTTTAATGATGCAACGACGAATTCAATTCGGGATTAACTGCTGCTTCTCGCTCACCTTTCGCGAAAGTTTTTCAACGTTTCGCTTTGCGTGTCCATCGTTGTGAATATTGAATGCGTAATTTCATTATTCATGTTCCCAGGAAAAAGTAATGAGTTTTAATAGAAGAAAATGTATGCCGACGTATTTTGGCAAGAAAGAAAAAAAAAAAAAAAACGAAAACACACCAACTTGTGCGTATATCTAGATTTATCTAGACATATCTAGATTTTAACTTTCCTGTTAGAGTAATGGCTCAGTGCGTTGGCAACGAGTGTCGTATCGCGTATTTATCGATCTTGCCGTGTCGGACGTAGAATCTAGACGACTCGTTAAATATAGAACATTAAATATTGGCTAAAGACTAGACGAGGCTGTACACGTGTGTTCGCTGTGGAAAACGGGCTTCTCTCACTGAGTTAGCAAAATTCTCTCTCTCTCTCTCTCTCTCTCTCTCTCGGTCATCCGCCGCCAGTCTTTTTTTTTTTTTTTTTTTTTTTTTTTGATGCCTCAGCCTGGCGGATTACGCTGACCGACAATGGTGCTGATTGAAACCGATTATCGGACTCTCCTCCTCTCGTCTTCTCCTTTTTTTTTCACTTTGACCCCGCCGTAGCGACAGCCGTCGGATTCGTTTCCAGTCGAGGTGTTACGACCCTGTGATTTTATCGTCGCAGGATCAAACGTAAAAAAAAAAAAAAAAAAAAAAGAAAGACAGATGAAAAAAAAAGAGAAGAGTCGGAGAATGAGAGAGGCGGAAAAGAGAAGGAGAAGAAGAAGGAAACGGAAGACTGAAAGCTCGGCGAAACTAACCCCCGAGATCTCGGTTGGCTAGCAACAACCCCCTTCGTTTTCAGAGTCGGCTTCATTGTCCCGGAGAAAATACGGTAGTCGCCCGTGACCGCGCCGAGCATTCTATATCTGGTAATCGCGCGTCCCTTCGTTTTTTGGAATACAAATGAAGGCACGCCGCGCGCGAAGGAACACTGACCGCCGTCGCTATTTTTTCCCGTCGAGAACGCTGCGGTTTTGGAGGGCCGCGTGCCCGCACGGAATACGGAATGCAACGTCGATTATATCGAGCCGCGGCAACCGGCGATATATTGCGAGTGTATCGGAAGAGACGCATTAGGTGGTCCCCCTTTTTAAACACAGCGATCCCGAAGCGTATTAACATATCTTACTTTTGTAATCTGCGATACCCAGTCATCAATTATATATTTAAAGCTTTAAAAATATAGAGATATTTGCGGAAAATAATTATCAAAACATTTTTTTTAAAACAAATTTTAATATCGCGGTTCTTTTTATCACAGATACCAACCAGTCGGACTGATAAATTTGTACGCTAAATAAATAAATTTATCACTCCTGATTTATTTCTTCGCGTTCGCCGTGCAGATGTGCGGAAAGGATTAAGCACGATTGATTAACGTTATAAAAGCTGCACTGAGCATCTGACATCTCTCGCGTGAAACGAGGCGATGCGATCCTCCAACCGTTCGCTCACGTCACGCTCGCTCTTCTGATTTTGCTGAAGAAATGAAATTAAATGGTCATGTCATGTGAGAAACATATGCCGAGACGACACGCATGAACTATTTCACCCCTGGGACATATAAATCTTTTTCACTACTCGCGCGTACTATTACTCTTAAATTAGCCTAATTTATTAGCGTTAAACTAATCCTCTTAGACTGACAATTATATCCTAATTGCATAGGAAAAGAAAATATATTTTGTCACGGTTCGAAGTCTCTTTCCTCATTTACATCGCTATTAAATTTTACACTCGTACACAACTATCATATTTTATTGTTCGCCATTACAATCTAGCGACACGGGGTCGTATTATTGATAACGTTGACGTTCCGAATGGGCAGTTATCGATTAAGAACGATCATCGTGAGAAAAGCGTTTAACCACTCGCCGAAAGAAAGACGAGTCACGAAACGGCTTTCGGGAAGGGCCGTTCGAAAATCGTAAATATGAATAGCTCGCCGGTCATAAAGGAGATAAATGGTCGAGGGCAGCGCAATAATCGAGAATTAACGCGTGCATTAAGCCTCTCGGAACCCGTCAACGCTTCGACGTTTTTTTGAACCGATCTCTTTCCCTTTTTTTTCCTTACCATCCAACCGTCGGCCGAGGCCGAAATCGCCTCAAATTATCAAGACCCCACTATCCGTGACCCCTGGGGAGGTGTCCGGATAACCCCGGAGTTCAGAACGCTCTATCACAATCTGTCTCAATAATTCGAAGCAGCAACAGTGCATATATAGCAGTGAGACCACTACGAATGTATGACGATAACGCGATCCTTTCGAACTTGGATCGACTGCCCGCGACTAATATTTATAATATAATTTTTAACAATTAGCGCGCACTGACAGCGGGACAATTTTTTTCACTGACAATTCCATCGATATATGCTTTATTATACTTTCTAAATATAATATATTCAAATACGACGCCGTTGTATATTTGATCAACTTTGTTTTATGTGTGTTTTGATATGCAAGCGTCGCGTGTAAAACACGTAGAAGAATTTGTGTAAACAGCTTGCTGAGTCTCTATGACAATATGGAAAAAAAAATTTGCAGAGCGATCCGCCGCCAGGTAAATCCCTGTCCTCGGTACACCGTTAATATAACGCCGACTGAGCAAACCGACGACGCGGCGTACCCGGAAGCAAATTTGAACACGAAAATCGGTAGAAAAATAGTAGGCGATAGTGGCGCGTCGATTTTTAACTGCCGCCCGTTGCACACATGAAAAATACGGTGGTGTCCGCGCGCAGCCGCCAGAAAGCGCAAACATATACTGCGTGTTTGCAGAAGCATCCGTCATAGGGAATCGTCTGCTGTGTTTCGTGGAGCGACACAGAAGGTGTCCGCGGTTTCAGGAAGAGTGAAAAAGGAAGAGAGCGACGACGGACGGTCGGGGTACACCACCGGAGGGGGAGAGAGAGGGAGGGGGGAAGGGAAAGAAGAAATGTTCCGTGCAAACACGGCAGCGGCTGTCTCCCACAGAGGCAGTAAGTAAGTTGCTTAAGCAGAGGTCCTAAAACATTCAAACGACAAACAGTAAAGAGCCCCCCCTCCCTCTTCCGTCTCCGCGCCCTGTTCCCAGCGCTCGGCTCGTCGTCGTCGTCGTCGAATGTCCATTAGTAGAGTTTGCGCGGCGGCGCCTCTGATGTCGGGGGGCCCTGATCGCGCGTACGTATGCATGCGCTCGGTCGTAACACAAATTTCTATCCCGCCTGTGCTCGCATCGGCCAATGTCGCGGGAGGAGTCTCGGCACAAGTCTCGCTCCCGTGAGAGAACGAATACGAAGGATGCAATGGAGCTGGTCGACAAATCTCGCGCGGCTCTTTCACGCAGTTTCACCATGATATCTATCAATATTTTAGAGGAAAAATATACTAATTGTATTTAACTCGTTAGTATTTTCTCACAACTTTAAATTGTTAATACTTGAGTAATGAATAATGAGCAGGTAATCGTGAAGTTTCGTGAATGTCTCGTCGTTATAAAATGCGCAATATTTTTCCTAAGAATTGGACTCGCGTCGGAACGTTGCATACTACATAACTCGCTCTACTTGTCGCTCAAGGACCCGCGGCGCTTTCGGCGAAAGTAGCGCCTTTTTATAGGCCGCCCTAATTTGCAACAGATGCACCACCAACGACGACGTCGTCGCGACAAGTTGAAATTCGCCGCCGACGAGGTGGTCCTTTTAAGAGACCGATTTTAAGAGCGCTCGCGATAGCCGCGGAACATCTGTCCCGCTTGTCAGCTTGTTAGGTATCATAATAAAATGACGAAGAGCGGAATGGATCCAAGTACGGTCGTTAAACTGATTTACTTCCATCCATACTGTGCCGAAGTTATATCTCACGCCGACATTCGTACGCAACAACGTGAGGAAATTCTAACATTTTCTATACAATATGTGACTGGTCTTGTGTATTTTGGAACGAAGACAAGCTAGAGAGCAGCAGGCTAGACAGGCAAGAGGAGTAAAAAGTATCCATCCATACATTAACTAAAAATCTCTCTTTCTTTCACTCGTACCAAAAATCATAAATTATATTCAAGATAAAGAATTGGCAAAAGTAATGTTATCGGCAAAGAAAAGTCGTGTTAGAAGCCAAGCTGCGCGATGGACCGTAATGCTTGGGAATCGGGGAACGATTCCCTCGTCCGTCATGGGCGAAAGACGTAAATCCGCGAATCCCGATGACGTTCCGTGCACTCGGTGGCGCCAAGCTGGCAAAAGGGTGAAGGAATCGACCGTGGGGCGCCAGGATACGGCCAACGTCGCCGGAAGAATGAGGGAAGACAAGCGGCGAAGAAGACGCGAGAAGGAGAGGGCACTCATTATGTTTCGGTAATTAGCCGAATCCAACGGGTGTTTTCAATTTGCTCAAAGGCGCCGCTTGTGCGCGCCACGTCCTGCCTCCGCTGTGTGGGCGCGGTAGCGCCGGTGCCGCCGAAAAAGACGCCGGGGAGGGTGGGAGAATCGCGAGAAACGCGGGAAGTCATGGGAGAAAAAGAGAGGAAGGACGGACGGAAGGGGAGAGCGTGATTCGCGCGAAGAAGAAAAACTGGGCGCGAGCGCGCGCGTGCAATCTACGCGCGCATCACACGAGTTGAGTCGACTCGGGTCGGCTCGAAAATGCCGATGAGAGGAAGAGAGAAGATAAAGGCGCGCGCGCACGTTTTACTTCACCGAGGGTTGAAGCGCCGGAATGTTTTTCTGCGGCTCGGATTTCAGCGGAGACAGCTCGTGCGAAATGAGGAAACATTGAGAATGCGCGTCTCACCTCAGAGTCACCGAGCGTTTTTCTTTTCATTTAACAAGTTTCTTTTTATCTTCCTTTTTCTTTAGTCTTTTACATATTCTGTTCTTTTAATCTCTTTTCTACGGTGATAAATAACGAAGTAAATGTATGATGTTGAACGTTTCAGTACCGACGGTATCGCGTCTTTAACACGCACATACAGCTATACAATATTTTATCGTCGAACAAATTAGCTGTTCACAAAGCTCGTTTATTAGCTGTTTTTCGCATCTCAGTTTAAATTAATCGCACGACAATTATCAAGCCCGCGATATAGACTTAATATTATGAATGCGTGGATGGGACAGAAGGATGGAAGAGCACCACGGCTACCATCGATGACGATGACGGTCGATGGTAGCCGTGGTGCGCGTGGCAAAATTGCTCGAGTGCATTAGTTAGCTAAAGTCCGGGGGAGACAAAAGGCGTCCGGGCAATCTAGCGATTGTCGACTATCGTCACCCGGAGGTGGCTCTGATAGAAATTATGATTGGCGGATTGATGCGACGCGAGGGTAGAAAGGGAAGGTAGGGAGACAGATAGAGAAAGAAGGGACGACCTGGAATTGTGTGGAACGAGCGGACGTGGGCGAGTGGCTCGGCGTTAAGCAGGAAGCCGTCCCGACGAAGCGGACCCATTAAGCGCGTCCTACGGCCCCCTACTTCGGATTCTCCATCTCTCTCTCTCATCGCTGACCACTGGCCGTTCGGATTGCGTTTTATCGTTTCAACTCATTTTTCAATATGGCCGGCTTCGTCGGGCGGCGACGATTCGCCGGACGATTACTCCGTGAGAATCTCCATCTAGTTGCGTCGAGAGTTATTAGAGCGTTATCGTGCATTGCCGTTTATTTCGGGAAAGCTATTAGTCTAGTTTATACATCCAGTATGTAGGTTGTATAAAAATAGAAAGGAACAAGATGGCCGAATTTCCAATTTCCATTAACTTATCAAGAAAATAATATCATTTATTTGGTTTCACTTTTGTTTATAAAAAAATGCATCATCTAAAGACACTGACGTAAATTTTAAGAAAGCATTCTTGTACGAAAAACTGTAAGGCTGAAAGGTACTTCGATATCTCGAAGGGGAAAGGAGATCGAACGGACATCGTCAGAGATGGATTTACGGGAGAAGCTTTCTCGAAGCGCGGAGCTTGAGTAAAGAGGGCGGACATGTGTATGCGCTCACCGTCACTTGCGTCAAAAGCCGCACTTTTGCGATGCCGGCTACGAGGTGCGATCGTACGTATACTGTCGCAGCGTAGGCATGTGCGGAGACTCTATCCATGTGTGTGTGTGTGTGTATACCGTAGATGTACGTGCCGCAAAGTAATTAAACGGACGCTGCTCGAGCCGCAGCCACTTCGCGCGTCCCGAAGAACCACGCAGTTTCGTCAAGAAAATGCAAGACATAATGACGAGATTTACGCTGCCCGCGGCGCTGCCGGCGATACTTAATGAGACACGCGCGAAGGAATGACAGATTTTGCTGTAATTAGCGTTAAATGCGATCGAGCACGATAAGCATGATTTCTCCGCGGAGAACACGAAGATTCCTATGGCGCGTGAAAAATAAACATCCCGGGAATACAATTTATGTAACGTAATTATTTTACTTCTATTTCTCCTTTTCGCTCTGTTTCTGCTTGGCTGATTCCGATGCACTATTTAAGCTTCGATTTACGTGAAAGCGTTAGATCGTACAATTTAAAATGTTAGTTAAATAAGAAATGTAAGATAACAAAATATTGTGAAGCAAGTATCTAAAAAAATGTTTAGAGTATCGCTGAGATCAAATTGCTTAATCTAAAATCGCGCAATTATTGCGCACAGGCGAAATCTGAGGCTTCAGCCTGAAATATTACGCGTTGCGTCAATGACGCCCGAGAATGATGTTTGAAGGATGCTAGGTTTATGGAAACAGGAAATTAATCGTCAGAAAAGGACAACGTCGTGCAGGTTGAAGATGGTCCGTCGGCCACGGGTCGAGATCGTTCTTAGGTGGCTACTCAAAAAGACAGATACGTCTCCCTCTTTCTCCCGAGGCTCCGAGCACCTCCGGTTCCTCCTCCTCCACCTCCTCCTTCTTCATCTTCCACGGAAGATGATGGCGTGCTATATAGCCTCCGGCCACGGTTCGCTGCCTCCTCTATTTCCCTCTCTTTCTCTTTTTCTCCGGACTGTCCGAGTATAAACGGACGATGCTGCTCGGGAAAGGCGAGAAGGGGAAGAAGCGAGGAAAGGAGAAAGAGAGAGAGAAAGACTTGGCAGAGAGTACCGGATGATGGATTCGGAGGGACGAGAGCGAGAGAGCGCGCGAGGAAAGGAGAGAGAGAGAGAGAGACGGAAGACGAGGGGGCGATAGATGGTTACCTTGGTAGGCAGATATAATGTAGCCAGCTGTAGGCAGTCGGTAATCACATGTTTGTTTAACCTCCAAAACCCCTCATCTACGGGGTCTCCCCCTCGACCACCCTAACGGGCCGACGGGGCCTGGGCCACCCCGAGCCTCCGCCAAACAAAGATGTCGTGTCGTCTTTCTCTCTTTTGCTCCTCCGTGACCGCTCTCTCCGCTCTCTCGCCGAGGCGGACCGATCTTGTGGGATCGGAGACGAGGGGCGCCTAGTGACGGATGACCTCGGTCCGCGATGCGTATTTAATGGAATACGGACTTCGCACGCGAGCGCCCGGGACGACCCCCGGTGAAGCGCCGATGCGGATTACGCGCGTTTTTCACGCATCGCGAACGACGCCGCGGCGACTCATCCCGGCGGGATCTCTCCCTTCGACCTTTCCACCAGGAATTTCCCCCTCCCCCTTCGCCGCGAGAATTAAGCGGGGATCTCATAATCCTGGGAATCTACGCAATTATCTCTCGCGAACGAACGGACGCCGGATATCGTCGTTGTTATTTCGGAATTCCGTTTCGCCGCAGCATCCGATGGAAGCGCAACGGGGAAGAGAATGAATTTACACGGCGCGGAGAGGCTCCCGTCGCTCGATAATACCGTACGCGTAGCTGCCGTAGGTGCGCGATAAAACGTTTCTTTCGAATAGCGGGTCGGGCTTGAACCGTATAGCGAGCGACCGGTATAATGTAGTCATAAGTATCCACGACGAATTTGCAAGCGCATACGAGATAAGCCGCGAGTTATTGAGCCCGATCCAACGGGCGCGCATATATAGATCGGCGGAGGGCAAGCGCGGGGGCAGGGGAGGTTCGTTCGTGCAGAACCACCGCGCGCTCGTTATTACAGCCGGCTGTAATATGGTACTCGCACCTACGAAGAGCCGTTCAGGTGCGACCGACGGAGGAAGCCGCTCGGAGGCTAGGCTATCTTCCACTTTGAATAAATATGACGGACGAAGTGTTTCAACTTGTAACCTTCGCGAGCACGATAACGTACGCCTTACCTCCCGTGCGCCGGCATTTTGTTATTATGCAAACGCTGGATCCCGGCCGTTAAAATTGGTACGGCGCATCGCGTGATATAGTAAAGAATTCGGCCGGTTGTTCGGAAAATCCACGGATAGTACGTGGTGGTATCACGTTGGAATGGGTTTAGCTTTAGGTAATATATATAATAGCTTTAGAGAATAATATGTTCGAATAATGTGTCAGAGAGAGTTACGCAGTGTCTATAATTTCACTATTATCATTATTATTTAAGAAAAAAAAACCACGACTAGTTGTTCATTCAACAGACATTTTGAATTCAACAAAATTTCCACTTTCAAAGATTCCAATTATTCTGCATTATTATTTTACATTTATAATCGACTCAAAGATTTTACAATCGATGCGTTTGGCAAAATTTGGCTTTGCTCTACCGCGTAGCGAAGCCAAAAGCCGTTACGATATTAATATACTTTCCACGCGAAGCGAGCTTATAAAAAGATAACTAATTGAGGGTGAGGGCGAGAGGGAGGGGGGGAGGCGCGTAGCGGCGGAGCTGATTAAATCTGCCAGCGCTTTGTAAAAAAGCCCATGTAAATTTCCATCGACACGGTGGTGTGCACGGACCCGGCGCGGCCGGCGTTTCAGGTGACCGAGAGACTTACACGACGACCACGACAGGGATTATGGGCGCGCGATCGTGAGCGCTCCGGAGGAAGGCGGAGCACCCTGGCGCCATGTCGCGGGGGGTCCGTGGTTACCAATACGAGGAAGGGTCCGACGAGCGTGTCCGTGAGGGAAGCTGCGGTACTAACCGGCGTATTCGTGACACGGTTCCGCTCACCACACGCGCGCGCGCGCGTTTTCTTCTCTCCGAGAGGACGACGAAGCCGCGATGCACACTAACACGAGAACCGCCGTCGAGTCGGACGAGTGCACACCGACACACCCGGGACGGTTATTAACCGTGGACTCTATCGCTGGAGGTGTGCTGATGGAGGCTGAGATTTGTGATTTAGATGAGCTCACCGGCTCGGCTCTGGCCCGGCCAGCCTCCGATTCTCTAGCTCCTCTCCCTTTTCTTCTCGAAGCATCCCGTATCTCTCGGGCTGCCTCGGTCACGAGGCTTTGTTTTAACTGTTCCAAGTTTTCGGTCGGCCCTTAACTAGCCACGGCCAGGTATACAATGACCTGCGGAGGAGGGGAAGGAGGGGCGGACGAGCCAGAAGAACGGGGAGAAGCCGCGCGATAGAAAGATCGCGCTGGGGGTTCCGAGACCTTGGAGGAAAGGCTTCGCTCCTGCGGCTGCCGTTGTCTCGTGAAAACTTGGTCGATCATTCAGAATAATCTTCCGATTTTCGGCCGACGATACACGGCACGTGATCAAATTTATTACATTAACGGTCTTGGTGTCTCGTTCAACTCTTTTGCATTATCGGGAAACAAAGCAGGCATATTTATTTCGTCGTTAAAATGCTACGCGAAGCTATGTCGTTTCACTTTAGTTTAACGCTACTTTAGTACCCTATGTTTAAAATACGTTCAGCCAGACACCAGCTGTCAGCGAAGTTTAAGTGATATAAATTGCACCTTTATACATTTATCAACGAGGGAAGGGTAAAACGCTGGCAACTTGTAACTATAGATAAAAAAGAAGAAAAATAAAAGTGCAAATATGAGATATTAAAACTTTTATGCCGATAACGGTGAAAACTGTATAGGCGTCGCAGTGCCGAGTATTATTTCTTGATCTAAAGTATCGTTTACTGAAAAAAAAAAAACTCTACAACACGTCCGACACGGTATTGTCGTCGATGACGTTTACATACAATGCCACGCAATCTATTGCTGCAATGTATCGAAGGCGTTTACATGAATCGCGTATTGCCGTCTTTTACAAAGTGGCAAGACGATGTCGCTTGTCAAAATAATGCAAATAATGTTGAATCGCTTAGCGGGCGATTCAAAGAAAAATGCATTTTTCAACGGATCGTTGAAGCAATTTTTTTGCCCGTGGGAAATCGATTCGCGGAGGACACTCGGCTGGTCTATATTTATTTTTATAATAGAGCGTCGCTGCTTTTTTTCCCGCGCGCAATTAGCTATATATGTCTTATAGCCCACGTCAGGCCATCATTTTATTTTTGTCATCTAACGTGCTTTACAAACTTTCTTTCTTTTAGAACCCCCATCATTATAATCCACATTATAGAACTATATTGAGAGTACAAACGGACTGCAAAATGCGATCGGTTCCCGGCCGGCGCTCGAGTTCTCGCGAGCATCACGCATTTTTATTCACGTCGTTTTGGTAGACTCGATTTCAGGATTCCCCGGATCGTGGCTGTTCGCATTGCGCGCCGTCTTTCCTGGAAGACGGAAACGGGATCTGGATGCCTGGGGGACAGACGCAGCAACAGCAGCAGCAGGAGCGTACGTCGATTTAATCGGTAGCTGAGAAAGGGCCTACATATAAATAAGATCTATCTCGGGAGGAACACGGGAATCCTTTACCGCGTAGAGATAGAGAGCGGGACACCCTGTAGATAAGGCGCGGCCTTTCATCGCACCGCCGAGCCCGGCGATAAAACGTCGTCTTCGTGACCTGACGTTCTTTTAAGTCCCGCACGGTACACATTGGGCTACCGCTCGCCGGGTTTTCTCGCCTCGAACGCGTCGTTGCAATAATGGTGTGTCGAAAACTACCTCACAATGCCACCTAAATTTCTTTCTTCTTTTTTTTTCCCCACCAGCGGTGGTCCATTATAAAAACTACCGTCAATAATTGAAGACCGAGGATTTTCAAGAACTTTGTGATTACTGTGGCGATATTTCCGTGAAAAATTATTATTGCGCATTACTTTGCGCAATTTGGCTTTTCCCATACGAAGAATTGTTTATAGAATCGTTGCGATATCGAGAATTGCGATACATGCTTACGCGGATAAATGCTTACGGTGTTGAAATAAAGATAATAGCGCAGAATTATCGTAGAAAAAATTGAAATCTTCGGTCTGTGCGTGTTTTATTTAAACCAATAGTATTCCATGCGACAAACGCTTGTAAAGATTGAATGTTGCTAATTTTTCCAGTGCTCCAGTCAATCCCTATGTTATGTTCTTATAAAAGTAATTTACGTTACACTGTGTGGGATAAAAATTCCGATAATTCATTATCCGTTACGCTGGAATTTGCTATTATTATGCCCTGGACACGTCAATTCTTTCCAATAACGACGCGATTACTCCCAAACGCCGACGTAGAATCTAAATTAACCGATATCGGGATTAATTAAAACGTCGTCGATTTCTCACTGCGAAAGTTAGACGCGCTTACGTCGCGAAACTCAAAGAGCACACATATCGGGCACACATACACGCTGTACGGACGATGTGCACGGTCCACATCCTGTAAGATCTCGCGCGTGTTCTTTCTTAATTAAAATCTCTCGAAGCAACAATCGCAAATTGGCGGTAACGCCCGTGCGGCGGCAAGTCGAAAAAAAAAGGAAAGAAAATATCGACGAGCTCGAGAACGAGACGACGGTAACCCTTTCCGGCGGCGGGGATTGTTTTTTCCCACGAGGGTGCCACCCACGGTGGGGTGCTCGCCCAGGTAGAGATACGTGCCTGGAACACGCGCGTCTTCACGATACCGTCGTTACCTAAGGAATCGTTATGGAAATACGTCGAAGCATAATGATGCGGTGTAATGATGCCCGCGTTCTTCGTTCGCGATGCACCTTGAAAATTCCGCGTCTGGAAAGGAGAATGAGTCGCCGCGCGACTCGGATTCAAATGACTTCGCGGAGCATCGCTCTCTTCCTTCTTTCTCCGGTCTCTCTTTTTCACCACGCAGCATTCACGCGAAGCAGGCTTTCTACTAAGTACCGGTATTTAGCCCGCCGAACGCGACCGGCACGCTAAATGCCGAGCTGTTAAAGCGGCGGCCGAGTACCGGTACTCTAACACGATACACGAGCGGAATACCCGCCTTGTGACTCATCCACCGCGTCCATATCGTGGGATATCTCGACGTACGCGCGTTAATCCGGTGGTAAGGTGCGTCTTTCTTTTATCTTTTTTCTCTTTTCTCCCGAGCACGTCGGTGTCGATGCACCGCGCGATCAGCGCGGAGCGACCGTTTAATGCGGCGCGGCTCGCGATGCCTGACGTGCGCGCCTGGAACTCGCTTCTTGCGACGACAATCCTCTCTCTCTCTCTCTCTCTCTCTCTGTCCTGTGCTCGCTTCTATCCAAAGCGGCGGGATAGGAGCCGGCAGGAGAACACGGAATGGTACTCTGGATGATCGCCAGAAAAGGCAGCCGAAATCTCTTGCCTCGATAATATAGAGCAACGTTTCTCAATTTAATTCGGTCACCCGGAAATCTGTGGAATTCGATTAAAAGAGGCGCTCTTAAGTCGGCGCTTTAATGCGCGGTGTCAATTAAGACGATACGTCGGCAAGCGACGATAGTGGTGTAACGATGCGAAACGGTTACGAGTCGCCGCGACGTGATTTCCTTGGCGCGAAATCGGGCATACGAAAAAGGATGGAAAGAAAGGTCGATTTGTTTCAGGATAAAGCGGTCAAATCGCGGAGGGATTAGAGATACGGCAGTTATACCCTCCTGATGTATCGTATCACGGATCTATGATCCCCCAGGAGGTTCCTGCGGTGGACCGTAATCCCGAAATTCCCTCCCCACCCTTACAAAAGCTCCCCGCCGTAAGAGATAGTTCCCCGTAATACGATAGAACTTGGTAGACCTTTATCGCGCTTTCCGATCGGCACACGAGCCATATGTCGTCCGCCTTCTCTTTTCCCGCTTTGATATTATTTATTCGCGTGCTCCCCCGCATCCGTAACGCATCGGACCGTTCCACGTCTTGTGAATTATTCGGGATCGCCGAAAATTGCCTCCAATGGTTCGTCCGAACGCGTGCACGAATCGCTTCTTCGTGAAATTCGCCGAAATTCTGAGAGAAAAAGGGAAATAAATTGTAAATTCAATGAGCAATGTAAATGCATATTGACACGACTGCTTTTGAGCAATTCTTGCGTTCAGTTGCAATTACCTTTTTACTGAATTATGAAAAGCTTTCTTTCGGTAAAAAGTTATTAATTTGACAAAATTGCGTGAATTATTAAAAGTCAGTTGAAAAAAGTTTCCAAAAACTTTGAAAGACCCTTTGCATATATATTCGCAAAATATATTAAAGTTCAAGACATCAAATGGAACTATACTCTCTAACAATGCAGACATAATCATAATAGTTACAAGTTCTTCTATGCATTTTGTCAGACGCTTCGAGAACAAGGGGGAAGAGAAAGAAACTTTCTGAGCGCGCACGTAAAATATGCAGAAGTCGATGAAACCGAAGAATGTCATCAATGAACCCCGAGAGCAGGCACGCCGTTGGGCCGGACCCACGTCAAAATACAAAATTGACGGGCGATTTCCCATGAAATTGATGGCTGATGCCACGAACCCACGATTAGCCACAGGCGTCTATGGGTTATGAATGGATCACCGTTTACCGGATTGTTTCGAGCAGGTACAACGAAGGCGTTCTGTAGAAACAGAAAAGATGAGAGGGTTTGCCTCGTTTAAATTTCATCAGGCAATCTTAAATTTCGAGCAAATTTCGTAAGACAAAAACCTCGAGAAAATTATCGAGCTCGTTAGCATATTGGAAAAGTAATCTCTATCATTAATTATTGAGGTAAGAAAAAAACGTTCCAATTGATTTACATGGTTTTAAATTTAATTTAATACTAGCCAACAAGAACTTCAGATCCGAATAGCTCATTATATCACCTTCGAACACGAAGATTCGCTGCTACGACAGTTGATTATAGAGGCATCGCCTGCGACGCGTATTTGCCCTCTTTACACCCCAATGTTGGGGGAAAACACATCCGTGTTCCACCTCTTCGAGCACGTCCCTTTGTCAAGAAAATTACAGTCGCGGAATCAAGGGTATAGCTGGTGTATGTGTGTGTGTATGTGTGTGTGTGTGTGTGTACCTACGCGTTTGCAGCGGCAGCGCGGTGAACTGTTTGCTACCGCGGGCCGCATTTGCGCCACGTATAACCGTATACTTTGGGTAGCTCGATACTCCGCAATTCCCTCTTTTTGCGCATTATCGGAGCTCGGTGTAACGCGCACTTTCCTTTCCTTTCACATGCCACGGCGCTAAACCCAACGTGTAAGCTCGCAAAATGCCGAGCGAACGAAGCGTCTTATGTGGTGGTTGTGGCAATTTTTTTCTATAAATGTATCTTTTGTGACATCTCGTCAGAAATAGCTACAATTATCACCCAAAAAAATTGTCCATTATTTTTATAAACTGCAATGTGAGATATAACGATTAAAAAATAATAGCTAAGTAATAAGAGAAATTCGAAATCGAATATATTATTATAATAAAAAATATCGGAAATGGAAAGTAGCTCAGTTCGATTTAGAACACCCGGTGTACTGTCGTATTGTTCTGATAAGAGGATCAGCGAGCGATTTCATGTGAAGTCACGAGCATGACTGCTTCTATTGCTAACGAGCGGTGCACCAGTTTCTATTAGCGGATCGCGAATGAATGTCGATAAGCCGACGTAACCGGCAGAGATTCGAACGATCTCCCGAAGCCGTTTACAGGGTGGTCCCCGATTACCCCGATCGCCCGCAAGCCCGGCCGTATCGGGTAATTACAACTTCCTGGCCGGTCGAGTGGCTGCGCCGAGCAACCGGCGTGGCGCGGCGTGGCGCGCCGCCGCAAAAAGTGCGAACAATCTCTTCGAGGCTCATAAAATTTCAGTCGAGAGACAAGGGAGATTAATGGGGAAAATGAGAACGAGCTGCGAGAAACCGCGAAGGCGTCGCCCGCGGCGACGATAGAAAAATGGCGTGGCCAGCAATTTCGTGATCGTTGTGGATCGCCTAACGGTTATTACTACTGGTTACCTCGCGTAACAACCTTTCGCGCAGGACAACAAGGACGGGTATCCCAGGAGTTCGCCAGGATGCGGTCGATCTTCGCGCCGCGGCGTAAATCAGCAAAAAATCGAGCGAGCGAGCGAGCGAGCGAGAGAGAGAAAGAATTCGCATTGAGAGAGACGCAACAATACTCGGAAACGTTTCGCGACGGTTCGAGAGTGGTTTATCGTAATCGCAGGATCCGAGAAAATTTTTTGCAAAGTCCACGATTCTTAGTATTCGGCAATACGTTTAATTAATTCCTGAGTTTCTTCACGCGCGGCGTGAATTCGAGCTCATTGTAATTCAACCTTTCAAGTGTGACGAGTTTTTCCGAATTATAAGTCTCCGAAAATTGCCATCGTTATCGAAAGCTTTTAAACCTGTTCGGTCGCCCTTTTTCCCTTCCAATTTTCTACGCGTTCCCTTGCGGTCCTTCGTTTGGCGGTCAGGTCCGAAAAACGACCCTCCGATTTCACTTATCTCTGGTAATTATCGGTGGCTACTGTAAGAAACAAAGACTATTTCGTCCACCGACCCGAAATGTCTTTCTTAAAACGTTTTTTATTATACTCCTAACTTCTTCTCTGATAATAATTTTTAAAACTTTAATAGAATTCCTATATTGCATTGAAGAAAAGCGTTTTACAATCCGAAGCGTTTAAACTGACGCTAGCTCTTTCGGATGCGCGACGAAACTGCAATTATTATAAATGACTTGATTGTAGTGTAAGTTGCGAAGGCTTTTGAGTTCGTACAAGGTGCTAATTGTTTGCGTGAGATAATGATGGTTAATCGAGGCCGACGTTGCGCAACACGCTTGCGAGGGCGGTGACTTAATGTGGCCGCATAAAAAGCGAAAGACCGTGTCAGGATTTTCGCGATGTCGCGTCGGCTTAGTCGGCATCAAACGAAAACGGAGAGGATCTTGTCGGTCTTATGCTTCGACGGCGATGACGAGCGACAGAGGACTCCTCTCGTTATTTCTCCTTTTTCATCTTACGGTGAAACGCTGCCATTGCGTTGCCGTTGATACTTGCCGCGTTCTATTGTGTTTTTCGAGCTTATCGACACCAGTTGTTTTTTTTTTTTTTTTTTTTTTTACCAGAAGTATGAATCTCCTTTCTTTTTAATTAGAAACACGCGCGATAAGCACGCGAAACAAAATAAAAATTTAACTCAATTGACGCTCGTATTCGTTTATAAAAATATCGCAACTCAGTTATTTAACAGCACAAAATTTTTCAGACATGTGGAAACAAAATTAACTTGGAAAGACATTTCACTCTTATTTCAAAAGCTAAAATTTTTACATATTATTCTGCTCTATTGGCGTGTAACGGACAAAAGAAAAAACCAGATAGTTAAATTAAATATAAATAAAATTTGTGTGCAGCGTCGTGAATCGCCGGTTCTCCGTTCGGTTACTATCATTCTTTTTTCCTCTTTTTTTTTTTTTTTTAATTTTAGCATGCGGCATCTATTCCTCTATTTTTCCGACCACGCGTCTGTGAAAAAAGGCGCATACACTGGTTTTATTGCATCAATTTTTTGGGAGTTGCTCTTTTCCTCCACAGTGACCAATTTCGCCGCTGTAATTTTAAATGTAAATACAGAATGGTGCCGCGCACATACGGCCTACGGTTACCGAGATCGATTGCGAATCGGGAACAATTCAAATATATCGCACGATAATATTTCGTCCGACCTATCGGAAACTGCAAATGTTTTCATCGAGCGGATAAAATCGTCGTCCATTCTCGCGCACCAACGTGATATTTTTATTCTACGCGTTCATTGAGCTTTCTAATCGACGTCGTGAAATCGAACGCGATTTTTACATCCCTCCCCCCCTCCCGTCGCCACTGTCGCTTTTGTTCGACTCGCCGTTTCAGCACATTCGTTGTTGCGGCACGGCGGCAAGTAATTACAGGCTCGTTAAGCTTTAATGACAGCCAATTCAACAAGAAACGTCCGAAGCCGATGCGTCGTGGAGTGATTAGATAAATTGTCCGATAAATATGACGTTTATCGGCGTGGCGAGAAGCAGCCGCGACAGCACAAAGGTGCACGCGTGTCGATAATAACGATAGTCGATAGAAGAGTCGATTGGCGACTGGCGAGACGACGGTAAAACGCATTTGTCGTTTGCATTATTTTATTCTATTTCGATATACGAATGGTTTCGATTTCCCGATAAGCTACAAGAGAAATATAAATCGCGCAAACATGATAATCGCTTCTGGTATTGAATGTGCTTTTATACTTTGTACACTTTCTCACCTCCGTGTCGTATTTTTCTTTCTCCCTTTGTTTTATTTTCCTCCGGAAGAAACGTGAAATTTTAATTTGCAGCAACTAGACAATTTCCATATTCGACTCTGCTGTTGAATTATTCGCGACAGCCAAAATCCCGGAAGGTGCGATTGCCGGCGGGCGAAAATGTGTTTATTCGGGTTAATGCTGCGCCGCGCAGAGAACGAAATGAACACGGACTAACGCTAATTAATATTTACCCTCCAACAACATCACGCTACCGTGACGCACTAAACACCCGGAGTGCGCCGAACTTTAGAAACTATGCGACACACCGTTGAATACGCAGGAAAGGAATGGAAAAATTCACTTAAGGATGCTATTTTTCTTATGTCAAGATTGAAAATAAGAAATAACACTATAAACGCGTCAATTTTACTCGCATGATCGCTTCTAAATGTTTGCTTTAACTTAAAAATCCACAGAGTGAAATCTAGAGTTGAAAGTGCGATGCTTGCCAGACAAATTTTCAGACGATTCAAAAAAAGTCGCAGTAGTCCGTCGACGATTTTAAAGATATTACACATAAGTCATCTCGTTCATCCATTAGTGGATTAATCGAACAGATCTACGTATCTTTCTCTCTCTTCTTCCCTTTTTCCGTCTCTCTCTCTCTCTCTCTCTCTCTCTCTCTCTCTCTCTCTCTCTCTCTCTCTCTCCCTTTCTTGTTCGTGATGCATCGGCCGCGCGCGCACATAAAAGCCTGTTCTGGGCATTTTCGTCGTCGGGGAGGGACGCGGCCCTTCCACCAGGATATACGATATGCTATATGCTCCCTCCGTGCCCCTTCCCCGCGTAATATTCCCCGTCCTGGTGGGGACGACGACCGCCTCTAGAAACGCCCTTCGACTTGCTTCACCCGACGCGTTTCACGACGGACGACGACGACGACGACGACGACGCCGACAATGACGGTCTTGTGCAATATACTCGCAATATACGCATGCAGGTACACACATTCCTTTAAAAGTACGTGTGAGCGTCTGCTGATGCGTGCGCCACTCACATGCACCCACAGCTGCCCTTATGCGCGTATGTAGGGCACAAACTGCATGGCGGAACCGTTCACGGTCTTCCGCAGTCGTTTGTCCTCAGCGTTGAGAACAGGAAGGGACGAAGGGTCAAAAACGGTCATCCTTCGGCATCGCTCGAACGCGGCATATACGCTTTTGCTCGGCGAAAGAGATTTCCGAAAACTCTCTTAGTTAAAAGGGCGATAATATTACATTGAGATTTGTAAATATCGCGATAACGTTCGTTAAAAAATCTTTGCGCTACGGAATTGATTTTTAAAAGTTAAGCCGAAAATGTGTATCACAATTAATTACACGCAATCAGAGGTGAACAAATCGGATCTTTTTTAACGAGTGAATGCTACAGATAGTGAAATGGCAATGGAAAAGCATTACACGTGGATATTTTTTATTTGAAAAGCAATCCGATCTCGGGCATAGTTAATGCGTGATGTAATTCCACGCGGCAATAGGTAGGTATAGGCGAACCGTGCGGGTTATGTAATAATTCGTCTATTTCATCATGGAGATACATATGTGATTACGTGAAAAATCAATCGTTACCCGATCACTTGCTTAAGCCAAGAAAAAAAAAACACAAAAAGATGGATTACTTTGTAGCACGCTTATGCGAGATTAATTTTCGGTAAAATTTCTTCTCCAATTCGCAGTAAATACTGCTCAATACAGTGTTTTCTTTATACCACAAGACATTTCAATCATTTTTCATTGATAATCTTTCCTACTTTTCTAATCTATTCGTGTTTACGTGCAATAGCGAATAAGTACAATGTCACGTCGACACGCATTTCACTGTACAACAATGGCATAATGCATAATAATTAATTCTGCTTTACATTATGCTGCATTTTATCACGTCAACACGCATCACGTTCTCCAGGACATTTGTCACGAGCTGTCAAACGCATGACGAGTAAACGTATCGTCCGTGGCCGGGTTTACGCGTACGACAGAAAATTGCGCGTACGCTAGATGCATTCAGCGTGCGTGTTCGCGTGCGGGGATGCAACGAGGAATGCAACGTAACGGCGACGCACCGACCGCTGCCGCCGGTATTTTTTAATGGAATGGCAATAGAGAGCTCAACAGCCGGGCGGTATCCAATTTTTTTTTCAATTTGCCGCGAGACTCAGCGCGTTCGGATTCGACACACCCCGTATAACGCGCGCTCACGCGCACGTGGGAACGGTAGAGGACACTCGCCCGGCGCGTTTGCAGCAGCGGTGAAAAAATTCAAAACAAAAAAAAAATATCGGCCGCCTGTTTCCCACCCCGGCTGCCCTCAGAGAAAATGCTGACGAAATTTACTTCGCCCCCGGTAAGGTCGTGGAAATGATATCCCGCGGCCGGACGCCGCAAATTTCACGAGGTACCGCGCGGAAAATTTGTCTGCCGAAATCGGCGCGGCGCGTTCATTTTGCTGTTTCGCGAATTCGCCGAGCGAAAATGCGAATTTCACTTCGAAGAGATGCGGCGAATAATCTAATTCGCCGTCCGCAATTATCCGGCTGGATACCACCGACCGACATGCACAAAACAAGAGGTGCTTCTCTTTTTTTTTTTTTTTCTAACTTGGCTACTAGCGATTTCGAACGCGGCAAATATATTCCGGGGCACTTTCGCAGACATTTTCAATATATTCAAGTGTCAAAGCACGTCGTCGTGAATAAAAAAAAATTAATATTAAAATGTGAGAGCGAAGCGTGAATGCGTTTTGCCGTTTTATTAATTCGCTATTCCCGGGATTAAATCCGCGTGTTTAAAAAAGCACATAGCCGCGTTGAGGAAAATTTGAAAATTGCTATCCGTGTACGAACAATAACCGCCGCGTATTCTCCTTTCCTCCTTGTCACGAGTTTCGCTCGCGGAAACGGAAGAACGTTAGAAGAGAGGTGGTCGACGAGGAAAACTGTGCTTTTTATTTAAACCGCTTTCCAACCCCCGCAACGCGCGGCAACGTACCTTTTAATTTTACTTTCTTCGCTCCGTTTCTATTGCGCGACGGCGACGTCTAACCGCGGCAAAAAAGAAGTGAGCAAACGGCACCGTCGTGAAACTACGTACCAAGAATAAGAATACCGGCGCTCCCTTCCTGCTTTTTTTCCAGCGTGCCTCGTTACCGTCCCTTTATCTACCAAATTTTCTTCTCTCGAGCCGCGTGAGAGCACTCCTCAGTACGGCAAAGGAGATAACTTTCGAGTCAAGCGTCAAAGGCGCAGAGGCGCCCCGTGAAGAACGCGACATTAATGCTAATTTCGTTAATAACAAAATATAAAAAGATTTAGTCGCAAAGCAGAATAAATGGGCTCCATCTCTCGTATTCGCGCGACATACACGCTTTCGCATTTAGAGATCGTTCTCTTTCTTGAAACATTTTACATCATTTTAGATCGTTTCCTTCTCGTACCCGCGAAGTCAGAGCGTGTTACATTCACAAATAAAACCGTGTCGATCGTCGCCATCTTACGCCCTGCTACAAGGAGTATCACGAGGAATCCATCACTTGCGGATCACGAGGGCGCGTCTTACCCTACGAAAGAGCGCGTGGATGTCCGTTAGGGACGTTGTACGAGGGTTGTTTGCCGATGTTAAGAGGCAGGGAACGAGAGCGGGGTGGCGGAGATGTCGCGTCAGACGTCGCCAGGAGGGTTTCGATTGGGCCGTTCAGCGGCAAAAGACAGATCGTCCGGGATCGCCTTACCGCTTGTTCGATTCTATTAAACCGACCTACTCTATCTACTACCCGATGCGCCCTTCGGCGTCTCTCCCCTCCCAAGCACACATAAAGGGAGAGGCGAGAGCTTACTGTGAAAATCCATCGGTGACCCCAAACGAAACTCGTTCCTATCTCGTTTCAACCTCGCCCCGGGAGCGGACTCGTCTCTTTTCGTTAAGATCAATTTATGGCTTCCTCTCACGACCGCGTCTCCGCCGGCGAAACCGGGAAGTGAGCGCCGCGAGGCTCGATTTTTACGCCCCTCCCCGTTTCACTCTGATTTAATCGCTTATTCTGCCCCGCGCCAATTTAAGCAACCGTAATGCTAATTGATAATGGATTTAAATTATGGAGTTATGAATATTATTAATCACTCTTATTTTGAGAATAAAAAAATAAGGATTTGGCGGGGAAAATACGTGGCGGCGCGTAACTGCATTAGCGAGGTTATAAATAAATGACGAATTATTAATTAATAAATAAGTGCGATTGATCGGTGATTGGAATGAATTCGCACGTAACGAGCCAATCTGTCCTCAGACGCGCGATTACGCAGAATATTGGGATTCCATAAAACGCTCGATTATTCAATGTCGCTGGTAATGCGAGCGCTAGTAGAAAATTCATCGGTTCGATTAGATTATTGGAGGTAGAGCGGCTGGTTTCACCGGCGGACGGACAGCCGGTAAGTTCTGACACATGCAGACACACAGACGCACATACACGCGAAATAATCGACCTTGTGGAATGAACGCCGCTAGTTGGAATAATATGCCAACCTCATGGATGATGCATGCCCGCTGAGTGACAGCTGTCACGCTTGCGGCGTGCTCGGACTTAGCGTTCTCCGGCGTTCGCCAAGATACACAGACATGCCTGGCGAAAAATCGCCGGCTGAAGAACAATGACTCCGACAGCTGCGAAACTAGGCGAATCCGAAAGCAACCGCATGCGCTCGCTCGTGAAATTTTCAGTCGGAAACGCGACAGGTGACGTATCCCGTGTAACGACCTACAAATTTAATATTAAAACGCGGAAAATGCGCTGCGTTTACAAGCGGGAAATGAGAGTAGACGCAAGTCTACGAGAGTAGTAATGTTGGCAGAGGAGGTCAGAGATGAGTCGGATAGATATCTACTTCAAAAAACGTCTTATTTACGTATATTAAGAATGAGACTGCTATTATCGACATTATGCAAATTAAGCTATGTACCTATATTCGTATTTAGCGTGACTTGACATTATCAAAAAATATTAAAATCTGAAGAGTTCGAGTAGTTTCGATATAAAATCTATCCGAGCGAAGATTGATCGATGCGTTTTTTTGTCATCTAAATGTCAGGATCGTTAACTCCTTGGCGCAACGTGATTTCGGATTGAGCAACGCGCGTCAATCTGTTCCAAATACCGAACTTATTTATTCCGCTCCCGAATGATGGGAAACACCCGCGGCGCTCGCGACTCCAATTTAATAGCGATAAAATCCGCGTCGCGATTTCCCAGCGATTTCTCGCCGCAAGTGCTCGCCAAATTGCCCGTTGAGTGCCACCTGCGTGAACACGCCGCGCTGGCATTAAGACAGGAAAAATGGAAGGCGGTTGTGTGGTTAGTCGTTCGACAGACAAGTGCGGTGTACACGGCCGTTGATTAACGACGGTGAAAAGGAGGGCCGTTAGTTAGCGCGAAAAAAAAGAAATAACGGAGCCGCGGATTACCGCCGCCGTAATTTCACCGTGAAATACCCCGCGAGCTTACATACTCTTCGCTCTTCGCATCCTCTCGTATATACGACATTAAAAGTACGATGTATGCGATATTAGACGTTAGAAGTGGCGATATTAAAATTTTTACTTTTTTATTAGAGTTGTACTAGCAATTAATATATAAATTCTATTCTTCACACATAGATATACTCATTTATCCTCGATTCAATACTTGTATTTGATATTCAGTTGCTTGATATTGATTTTTCAACATTGTATCTAGAGTTTACGGAACCTAAGTTATCCCCAAAGAGGACCACACACACACACACTCACACAAGTAAAAGCACACTGCATACCGCAAGCGAACAAGTTGATGAATAAAGCAGGAAGCAGCCGACAGTTGGCGAACGCCTCTTCACTCATCAACTTACGCACAAACTGTTGCAACTGTTATCGCAGTTGTCTACTTCCTTCTTTGAGTTTTCGCACGGCGGACCGGTAAACACACGACCACGCGTCGCGCGCAAAGTTTATCCCCGTGGAATGGCGACTTTGCTTGAAAAGCGGAGGAAAGCAAGAGGTGAGCGTGCCACACGACTTACCACGCGGGTTTGCCTACGTGTGTTATGACGTGTCTGCACGGATTACGCGTCAAGAAATAGTTCGAACGTCAGTGTGGACTATTGCTTCATTCATAACTAATAGAGATATTTTTTTTTTTTTTCACGAGCGTAATTTCCGTGGCGAGTCATCTCGCGTAGAGGAAAGTGTTCGCGTAGTCGCGCGGAAACACGAAGGGTAGGGCAGAACGCCGGGCGGGCGAGTCGAAAGCAATAATTACGACGTTAGGACCCGGGCGCGCTCTCGATCCTGGCGTGCCCGTTATGTCATTATCCCATTTATTATAACGATCAGGAGCCACCGCGGCGGCTCGACCGGATTCCACGCCCGTTTCTCGCTCGACGGACGCAAATTGCCCGGCACCGCATCGCGGTCTTCGTGCACCGGCCGGCCGCCGCGGATGATACACGATGATGTCTTGATACGGAATGCACGATCGTTAATCGCCGTTTAATCCGAGGGCCACTCCTCTCTCTCTCTCTCTCTCTCTCCCTACCCCCCTCTCTCTCGGGTCCTCGGAAACACGGATGAACGTGCAGTGCGTGCGGGCGTCGTCTCGATTTCTCGGGAGTCATAAAATTTTAAGAGATAGGTCACGCCGGAATCAGGCCGAAAAGTTGCAAACGAACTAAGGAACAAACGCGCGCGCGCGCGCGTTTGCACTCTCATTAATTCGGGGTGTCTTAAGTAAACGTTGAAGCCGAGCAAACGAGCGGTATACGACGTCGAAAGTATAGGGTGCCGAGAGTGAGATGGTGCATTTTCGATATACATTTTTCGATCGCGTTGAGGTTTAACTTGGTTATTACGGGCGTCCGTGTTGTTCTGTGCGTTCATTAAGGATTCAGGAATTTGCACCGACACGCCTTTGGCAGCTACGAAATTCGATTCGAGACGCGACGCGCGATCGGGAGGAGAGAGTGTTACACAGCGAGACTAAGGGGCGCGCAAGTTTTCTCTTTCGGCCGTACCTAAAATATCAGCCCCAATGGGCGATAACGCGTGGGATGGGGTCTCTTTTCTTCTCGCATCGGCCAGAATTCATAGTAGAATTCACGTCGATTGTTGCCGGAGGGCGAACCCCAAGGGAAATTTGCAGAGTGCGTGCGAAACGCAGCCGCGAGCAAATGATTTAGTAATGTCTGCGTGCGAAACGAGCTCTCTTTTTTGCGCCGGATCTGAAGATGGGCGTAACGTGTTATAATAGATTTACTTAGCGCTGCACGAGGAAATAAAAATGATAAGATTAGAAAGAATATTTAGACAAAACTTTTTCTTCTCGATAACATTGTATGTATAAATGTAAAATAGTAAATACAGATTTATAAGATTTTTTGTAAGAATTTTTGTAGAATTATCTGAGAAAACGCATATCATTGGATCGATATCAGTTAAACCAATATCACGTGATATTTTCCAATACGTCCGCCAGGCAAATGCTCGGGAAAGCTTATCGCTATGTAAATACGAAAAGTGATAAAATTGAAAGTAAGGGACGGGCAGTAAAAGTAAAAGAGCGGAGTTGCATTAATGAACTTAAAAAACCTTAGGATACAAAGCGCGCGTGTAGGTAGGTAAATCATAAAGGATACACTTTGCCGATAATAAAGTATATTTAAGTACAAATGGTATCGAGAACAAAGCAGTACACGGATCCCGCAACGAATGAATACCGTTATTGAACGCGCGGGGAATATTAAATGTCAATTTAATTTGCACCGTAAATAATGACAAAATGCGTACCTATAAAATCATAACGATTGCTTCGGACTGCGATAACTTATGTAAATTGCAAAAGTCGCGACGATCATAATCTTCAGCGGCGTGCGAACGCGGATATAAACGCGGGCTCTTTGACAGCGATTTCGCGACTACGTAAAGACTTTTGCATATCGAATGTATCGAGGTCTATCAAAGCATCTGTTTCTCAGTGAATTCGAAATGTAACAATTTCAAGTGAATCGTTTTCAAATTGGGCTCTTATGACGAATGAGAATTTTGCGTTAAATTAAATACGGACATGATCACTATTAAAGAGTCATGCATCACGGAATTGATGATGCAAGCATCTCACGTATGTTCCGCATTTGCGCATTTGCAAGCAAGCGGTGGACTTCCGCGTATGGACATCCGGACGAGCGGAACGGAACGCGGCGTTAAATGTGCGCAGTCTCGTTGCGATTTTCGTGACTAATCTCCATCCAACAGGTCGCGGTGGGCTTTAACGTCCGCGACACGTATCGAATCGGTGTTCCTCGCACGGCGAACAGCAAAATGGCCCCCGAGCCACCGCCGTGGAGTCCGAAGCTTACACGCACGCATACACGGGGACGCTCCGGGACACGCAAGCCGCCAGCGTGATGAACAAATGTACGTGTGCGTGGCAGCCGACGCACGCAACAAGCCGCTCCACGCCGCGAGGCGACGATCTAATATCCTGGCCGATACGATTCCATACGTCTTCTCGCCCCGTTGTGTGCGTGAGCGTGGGGTTTGCGGGGACAACCGCGTGTCCTATTTGCACTTGGCGTGTAAGCGTCATGAGAGAATCGCATTATTAAATTGTGTACGTGGGTAATCGCGGTTATGATTTTCAAATAATCAAAGTTTAGTATGTTGCATTCAATATAATGAAACTGTTATATTATAATAAATTGGAAAAGGAGAGAAGTAGAGAACATAATTGTAAATACAATTACCTATAGAATTGTACAATCTCAGAATTCATCTTAGAATGTAGCCCTATTCGTAGAATATAAATGCCGTTACGGAAAAATAGTCGCACGAGCAAGTTCGGAAACGCTATCTCCGATAAGCTGCATTCCATATCGGTCTATCGCTGAATGTCAACTAACGAACACTATCACTATATCCATGTATCCATTACTAAACAAATCACGATCACCGTTCGACCGTGCGCGCTTCTGTAAGCTCCGCCGCTGGGCGCTGGATAATTAAAGCTGCGAGGCACATTTGATCGAGTTTTCGGTCGCTCTCTGTCCGACAGACCGATTGTTCCCTATTTTAATTTTTTTCGGAAAATTGGAAAAGGAATTCTCCCTCGCTTTCTCGATGTTTTTTTTTACGCGCGGATATGGATGCGCCTGTGCCATGGCCGGGCGAAAATTGGAAATTGATTTCGAGCGGAATTCCGAGCGATATGTCGAGCACGTATCGAACGATACCGAAATTTCGCGCCTACGGAATAGTTCGTCGGCTGTACGCTTGCCCGACGATTCATCAGAATGTCATTCGCGGAATGTAGGTCATAGCAAATGAGTATTTGACGAAGAAGAAAAATAAAACAACAGAATGGTCTGAATTATTAGTCTGATATTTCAATCGAATTGAAGTTAATTTCACACATAAAGATTGAAATTTAATATTCAACTAATTATATTTTTAAAAGAATTATGTATTCAAATAAATGTGAATAAAAAAATATCCGCTTTTGATAGACAAAGACATTAAATTTAAAAATGTAGTTTTTTCCACTTTCGCGCTTCGCAAATATCCCTTCGAAATATGACCAGCAAGTTCGAGGAACGGTCAGAACAATGAAGTCGTTAGAGTACCTGAAATAGAGACGGCGTATTTGGATACAGCTGGAAGCATTTTGTCGAGAAGCTACAACCGAAAGGAGAGAACGCTCTCGCGTGAGCCGCGCACGTCTAAAAAGCGATCTCCAACGACGCGGAGGAAGGTCGCTCGCGATTCCAGTATTTCCAGTATTTCGGGTGTCCCGCGGCGAAGCAGCTTGATCGTCGAATCGAACTACTTCATTAGTGGCGAGCCATAATGACGATAACGCGTCTCGACGCGCAGAAAAGAGACGATCGCCGACAATTAATAAAGAACGGCGGTATCGTGGACTCGCCACCGAAATGCGCCCGAGGCTAGTTAAAAGGACAAAAATATATATCTCGAGCAATGTAATTCAGGAGCAGCAGCGACATGTATGAAGAATACGTGCGTGCAGCGTTATTGATGTAAAAATCTGAATCCCAAAATTTATTATTTTTACACAAATAAATCACGAGCATTTTTTTGTAGCATTATTTCACATTCGCCTCGTTACGTTTTAATTAGTTTTCGATAAAATACGATGTATCGTGGGGCCGCACATATATTTCAGCTTTCCTCTCTCTATTTAAGAACGGGTCCGCCCCACGTTTTCATCCTGTCAAACATTCCCACGCCTAATGCTTAGTAGCGTCTGAGGAAGCGCACGCGGTGTCATTTTAAAACGGGAGCAACGAGATCCTTTCAACCGCTGTTGTCGCCACGACGGGATGCCTCCGACCGCTCTTGTACCGTCGGTGTTTGCGATCCTCTCTCCGCGCCTCACCACGTCTCTTTCCACGGTCTTTCACCGATATTTACTCGCGGGGCCCAGGCCCACCGCCGGGATTGCCCTCGAAGACATCTCGAAGGACCGTGACTCGGCACTGTCTCGGTTTTGTTTGCCACGCCGGGATTTCCCGACAAAGGGCCCGGTGCGTCGTGTCGTCCCATCGCCCGCCCTTCTCCAAGACGCCGGGATTAGACTCGAGAGGATTCCGAGTTGTTTGCGCTAATTTTTGTTTTTGCCTCTCCTCCGCCTTCGTTAGGTGGAATAATCGAGAAGGGGTTGCGAAAATTAAAGTTAAAACCCAATTTTTCAGATTTTCTAAACCCGATAATCTTACACACTCTAATGCCCACCTCCATCAATGTAGATTAATTGTAATCTCGGTTCAACTCACTCTTCATCTTTTTCTAGTTCTAAGAATTAGAAGAATATGAAGAATAAGTTGAACCGAGATTAAAGTTAATCTGCGTTGGTGGAATCGGGCTTGTATACAGAAAAAGAAATAGCGACAGATTCATTGAACCGCTACTTTTTTATTTTCATTTATGAACTGCTCATAATTTGACTGTTAAATTTCTAGCTATTCATTAATTTTTTTAAACCAATTTAATAGTTAAATGCGTTACCATATACGATAATTGTATAATACATTAATATTCGACTTTGGTAAAAAATAGCAATAGTTTTTATGCGACGTTCAACCGATTATTTTCCGAAATTTCGCACTCGCTCAAAGGAAAAGAGACCACATGTCTTTCGGCGGGTCAGTAAATAACCATACTCACGTTTCTTAACAAGTGCGCACCGCATCGTGTGTATATACGAGGTTCGCTTTTATAGACTCGCTTTTGAGGTAGCGTGAAAAAACACATAATCCTTCAAAGGACCCTCCCGATCTTTCGTAAATCTGGAAAGGGTTGGCCCAGGTGAAAAGGACCGTTCTCTATTAGCCGCGGCGAGAAAGGGGTTTCGGGGGATTTTTTCGAGAGGCATTTTCTGGGCTCGTGCACAAACTGGATCTCTCTGCGTGCCGAGATAGACAGTGAGAGAGAACGAGAGAGAGAGTTCTTAAAAGCGGAAGACGTACGCCCGCTGCCCCGTCGTACGATGTAGGTGAACCATGCATAATGTCGTGGCCACATTACCTTTCGACGACAATCTGCTCTCTCCCTCTCGCTCTTTCTATTTAGCCGTCCTTTCTCTCTCTCTCTCTCTCTCTCTCTCTCTCTCTCTCTTTCTCTCTCTTGATTTCTTCTCCGCATTCATCTCGCTCATTCTCTTACCCGAGCACTCACTCGTTCGCTTTTCTCTCTTCACCTGGCAGACGTGTTTATGCGTGTGTTTACGAGAAAGAAGAAGATAGACGTTGAGAGAGAAAAGAGATCAGAAGGAAGGAAAGGGGAGGCAGGAGAATGGTTTTAACAAAGGTCGGTCTGCCACGCACTGCGCGACAGCCAGCCATTGACATCGATGGGCTCTGGGTAAGGAGGACTAGATTTCACGAGCCAGCGATGCAAGATCCTTCAAAGGGCGCCGACGAGCTGCCGCAAAAAGGATTCGCAAAAAAAAAGGACGAAGGGAGAAAGAGGGAGAAAGAGAGAGAGAAAGAGAGAAAGATGGAACCACCATGGCCGCAGAAAGGGGGCAGGCTTCTTCTTTAGTTAATGCTGGCTTCCGCGCACCCTTCGTCGGAGAGAGAAAAGACGAGAGCGAAGGGGGATCAGGCGGTCGAGGCTAATAGAGAGGAAGAAGACGAATAGGAGGAACGCGCGAGGGGCGAGGGAGGGGTGCGGGAAAAGGGCGAAACTACTTGACGGCAAAATCCATCGCGATAACTTAATCCCGGGATTACACTGCGGTTAGGTATCCGCGCGGAAATCCGATCGCGCGCGCTTGACAGGATCCTACGAGCGCGTTGCGAAGGTACGCGACTGCTCCGTTTCCGGTTTCTCGGCCGATCTTGCGAATCATGACCTCTCCGCTGTTGCATGATTAACGCGAGGATTATTCAAGCGATAAAGCCGATAATAAGTCGAAATCTTGTTAATTGGATGTAATTGCGCGTGGAAGTATTATTCATTAAATTTTTGTCACGTAGCATTTTACGCGGCTGCATCTTGCGTTTTGGGAACGTCATCGGTAGAGAGATTTCCATATCAAAAAGCATCCACTGTTTCTAGGTCTCTTAATTTATATTCAATCGATCGTCATCGTCGCGAAATTCACCGTCTAAAATGCATGCACATCGACCGCGCGGCACTTGTATTTTGAACCAGCCTGTTATACGCACTTTCAGGCAGGCTCAAGTTAGCGATTAATTGCAAACTAAAAGAATAGCTAGTAAGTAAGTAATTGTTTGGTTGGCGTTACGTACAGTACTTACAAAGCCGTGCTTGTCGCTGATGTTGTTGGTGAGCTTGAGCTTGTGGAAGCTCACGACCTTCTGCATCCACTGCTCGCCGCTGCTCGGCGAGTCCGGATGTATGTACATCCTCTTCGGCATTTCCGGATCCGCCTTACCCGCCACCATCCACCTACTGCTCGCAACACCCATAAAAATATATTAGAAAGGTCGCCAGGTGCAGTTCGTCGGCGCGTAACATGTCTCGACAACGATGAAGATGCGACGAGATGATTTTCATCGTTATCTAAGACAAATCGGTTTGGATCGAAACGCAGACCAGTAGAGTGAGCTACAATTTATGTCAACGTCAATTTTTTAATATTTAATTTCTTTTACGCCTAAAAAAAAAAAGAGGATCTACGAGAAATTGTTATATAATTGACATCTTCTGTCTCTCAAACGCAAAACGGCTAGATAAATTATAATCTGTTCATTATAATTTATCGGTTAATTTGTATTCAACGTTTTATCTAGATTCAACCGTAATTTTCGATCAGAGATACAAGTTTCGAAGCCGCAATAATCAAATAATTTTCTGGCAAGATAGCAACTTGTCTATGCATCTTTGCACGCAAGAACGAAACCGATGATCGAGCCGAAAGGAGGATCGAAGTGCCGGTGTTCCTTGTTAGCTCGAGTAATTTCGCCCGCCGCGAGCATCAACCGGGCGCGATTGTTGTCTTTTAAGGGAGGCGTGTCCACCGTTCGTAGTCTCTTCTCGTCGTCGCAGGTGGGTCAAACTCGAGCGCGAAAGACCGAAGGAAGAACTCGTTCGACGAGTTCCAAAGTGGCTGCGGTCGCCGGCGTGATGTAATCGTACATTGTGGTCTGCGTTTCGATCGTCTGAGCGGCCGGTATCCGAGATGCCTCGCGAGAGTTTTCTGAGAGGTGGAGTGCGCGCGGATTAATCTTTCTGTCGCGCGAAACGACTCGAGATCCGTCGCGAAAAAGTTTCGCGCGCGACCGTCGTAAAGTGCGCGAAAATACGCCGAGGAAGAAACAGGTTGTACACTTTTGCGGCTACGTAAATATTTGTGCCGGGCTGAATTCAAGAAAAACTCTTGAGTGAACATGAACAGCAAATACGTGGAAATTATTTTTTGAATCGCGAGCCGCGATAAAATATTAATTGTCGTCAACGCGTGAATATTCATAGTTTTTATGAAATAATTTTATTTACGGAATATATTGTGAATTTTGAAAAATACAGCGGTATGAAATTTGCAAGGCATCTCGGTTAACGAATGTGAAGGCTTGCGATCCCCATACAAGTCGAAATAATTTCCCATCCCCCTAAATGGCACTTCTGCGAGAGAATCAAACATTCATTATATTTTAAGATATTGCTTCATTCGGGACAGCGCACAAATATAAATATTCATTAATTAAGCATCCACGAATGGATTCTTGAAGCATTGTTTATAATTGATTTTTCGCACGCAAACAATGGGATGTTGATCAGCAGTGAAATGTTGATTTTTACGCACGGCGGAACAAATTAATTCGATTTAATAGATAATCACGATAAGGTGCACCGTATTACAAACAAATTATTTTCGACGAGTATGAGGAATTGTTCGCAGCGCACGCTCCACACTTATTTCAGGAGAGTCTCCTGGTAAAACTAGTGTCATTCGATCAAGACCGATCTAGGATCATTATCTCTAATTCCGAAAAAATTATCCCAAAAGTACTTTCTACATAAAAAAAAGAGAAGTGTCTAATTTTAATGAAATGTATCTCCCAATCGCCCAAACACTACTTAATTTGAAATTCAAAGGGAAAAAAAAAATGATCCAAGATCGCTTTGATCGCGCAGGGTCAAGGATATCACCTGTTGTGAAATTTATATCGGCATTCGTCTGATGCCACGATGTCCATTAGAAGTATGTAGCTAGCCTGCTTGTCTAACCCGAACACCCTCACTTTATACGCGGGAAACATGCGTCTGCGAACAATTTTGCAATCGCAAAAAAGACAAACACAGCATACATTAGTTTTGCCGCTCGTTGCTGGGTTTCTTTATTGTTCCCAACGGGAACTGTGCATAAAGTTTATATTTTTCACATACGGCGCTCTTTGGGGCGGACAACCGACCTTAAGAATCTCAATAGGCGAAAAATTCAAAATTCTTTTATGTTAAATAAACATTTTTCTTAAATATTGAAAATAAAGAAGATAAAAGTGTCGAAAGGCCGCGCATAATGCGATTCAGGCAACGCTCGAGATCATTAACACGAGCTGTCCGCGATAATTAGACGTTTACGAGTGCCTTCGCTCTCCCTACACCCCCAAAACCTCTACCTGTTGTGGAACTTGTATCTGTAGTCGTCGGCGGCAACGATGTCCAGCAGGAGGATGTACTTGGCCTTGGCGTCCAGACCGGAAACTCGGAACTTCATCTGAGGAAACATCTGCCTAGACCCCCGATCAACATGTACATTTCGATTAGATTGCTTATTCGATTAAACGAGCTAGCTTAGACTATCATGCAACTCGCAGTCATCGTGTCTTATCTTAGATTCGCATCGCTCTCGCATTTCATTTTAATAATTAGAAAACAGCACACTATTCTCGTATATGATGCTAAAAATAATTACAAATATTTTTTTTAAACAAAAATAATACCTCATATATTCGCCCAAAATTAAAATGTTAAATTTAAATTTAGAAAAACGCAATTCGTGATAAAAATGGCGGTTTTTCTCGAGGTCTCTGCTGAAACAAGCTCAAGCGGCGAATCGTACGCACTCCGAGAAACGCGCGACCACGAGTCACGTCGACGACACCTGGTAGAATCCTGAAAGGTCGGAATAGAAACGTGCACGAGTCAATTCTGACCGCTGTCAGACTCTGGCTTCCGAGGCACGTTCCCTGGAATAAAAACCGGACCCCGTTTCCCGGGCTAAAGGCCGACGACGGCCGTGCTGCTGCCGCATCCCGGTAGCGGCGGTCGTCCGGGTGCTCAGTGCGCGTCGAGAAATTATATTCCCTGGACGAAGAAGAGGCGCACCGGCGCCGTGAGAGACCTGGAAAATCGTCGCTCGGAATCGTGTTTTTTCGGACGAAACACGCGATCCACCGCCATGTAGCTGGTTCTATAATGAAAGTTACGCGCAATCGTTGTTTTTCTCGAAAAGAGTCGAGCGTCGAGATTCCACACGAAGGATTACGCTGCAAGCTGTAACTGTCCTGCACATGTGCTAGTTATAAAACGCGAAGAGATTGCGAACTTTTAATGCCGTGAAATACTCCCTCGAAAAATCGAGAAAAAAGAACCAAAAATTCCTGTCAAAGGTGCATGCACATTCTGATTAATTAATATCAGTATACACATTAAAATTTATCAAACTCGGTAATATTTAATTCGAGAATCTTATTACTTCAAAATTAATTACGATCCAATGGATTGCAATGGTAGAACGATAGACACGATTTAATGATAATTTTTCATACGTTTACTCTATTAATGTATGCATTAAAAAGTGCTCGACATTATTTATAACGGTCCAATATTCTAATAGCTTTTTTTGTAAAATACTCCCAAGTTCCATCGCACGAAGTGTAAAGACGAAGATATTTAAAAACAGCTGTTACACCCTTAAACTAATGGCACACTCCAATGTAAGTAGTTTCTCACGGCTACATTATAACGAAAAACTCCATTATCGTAATTAGGCGCCATAAACTCGTCAAGTCTAAGAACATTAACAGACCAAGACATTATGACGTGGTTGGAGACGATGCTATATATGACAAGACGTCTCGGTATGTTTAGGTCTGCACCCTATAATAAGTAGTCGTTAACGACAACAAAGAAAATCTTTTCGGTCTTTTGTCTCTCGGTTCAAGGCCAAGAATGCACCTGACCTGTAAGAACGCACCTGAATTGCAGTTAGTTTTTAACAAGTCATTTACATTCGCCATAAATTACGTGAAAATAAACAAATACTAGGAAATGTATTTTTAACTTTTAATATTTTTAAATTAAATTAAATTAAATTAAAAAATAGAAAATAATAGTGAAAACTATTCGGTAAATGTTTATTTTACGAATTATGTCAAAATTGAAAATGTATTCATCGGGGCAGAGTTTTGCAAAAATTCCAAAGGCTGCTGCAGGTATCGATCGAAGGCTACTCTCGAGTAGGGCCGGTCCGATCGTCTCGCGATGTCAAAGGTATCATGAAGGAAGGTAGCGGCATGCTACAGGGATTTCTGGTAGCATCTGCCTACTGTCTGTCCGTTGAGAAGACGCGCGTCTCCGGTCCCTTGTCGAAATTTTGGGCGCGAGCGAGAAAGAGAGGCAGGATCGGCTCGGCGGCGCGTATTCGCTCGCGATAAACGAGACGACATCGTTCTCATTCACGTCGAAGAGGACACTAAGCCGGATTATCCGCGCTATGTGAGCCAAAATATCCCGCGGGAGGACGCGCGAACGAGAGAATCCTCTGACGAGCGTGGCGAAACGAAATGCTGTCGGCGCTCCATCGCGAATGCCCCGCGGAATACGCGGATGCCTTTTATCTGACGGCCGCGTGATTAGTCGATTACATAACAGCCACTGAAATGCCGCTTCTATAGTCGCGCCGCGCGAAACGTTCTGTTGTTTTATTATGCGCCGCGTCTGCGGTGTAAAATTATTGACACTGAAGATAAATTTATAATAGCGATTCCACGTTGAGTCGCCTGGGTACGTCTTGTATAATTCACAAGACTAGCACCCACAGTTTCAGCAACGTCGCTAATTTAAGAACAATTAACAGGCAAGAATGCAGACGGACGCGTTGCAAAATTCTGACAAATATTAGCGCAACCGTCACACGGCATTCAATTGATTTGCACGCGCATCATATTAATCGGACACGAATGCGTCACTGTGTGTGTTTTCGATCGATTAAAAAATCAGCTCGAAACGTGTAAACAGCCATTTCGCCTCTAATATATATTCATACCTCTGGAATTAATTACCGCGCGGACACATAAAACGATGCCGACATGATAATGGTACTCGTGGAATCTGAACGCAGGCTTTGGAATCATATTCAGCATCCAGTGTTTTATCATTTAAAGATCACGGAGAAAAAAAGAAATAGCGGATGTATGTTGTCATGTTGAAATCATACGAAGGGTTAAATGCCATCCGGTCGCCTCGCATATCATAGAAGTGAGCGCGGCGTCGATTTCTCGCGTCGCGACGCGATCTCTCTTTCGTCGCACATAACGGCTGCGGCGTAGCCGCTAATGAGCGACACAATATGAATGAACAAATTATGGGCTGTCGTTGTCGCCGTACGAAGCTGCAGAAAGCTGTAAATCGTCCGATAAAAACGCCTTTGAGAGCTCCCGCTCTCTCGTCGCCACGCTCTTTCGACGAGAGACGTATCGCTACTCGAAACCATAACTCGAAACGGCCCGATAAGACACTCGCCACTGTTCGAAAGCAGCTGTTTCGTCTGCCGACTGACGTACGCGACTACTTCCTTCTCAAATTTAGGACACGTCGATCGGCCTGGACCATCACGCTGTTGTGATAGGTGAAAGATATCGAAGCAACGTGTTTTCTTTTATACGATCTTCTCATTAGTCTCTCACTTTCTACGTAATAAATTGCGAAAGTGGAATAAATTTTACCTACAGCACATAAAATGTGTCTTTTGTTTATATACACATATAAATATCATCACGTTTCAAATATTAAAATATATCAATAAAATATATAAATAAAATAGTAAAAAAATAGATGTCAGAATTTGAAAACTTTTTTAAACTTGTTCAATCAGAGAATTCAATCAAAAGCAAAAGTTTTTTTTCATAAGAAAGAGCATATACTCTCGATGACATTCCTCAGAAATCCGAGAAATCGTCGTCGGGCGCCGCTAGACTTTAATAGCCATTCAGCTGCCATGCGCACAGATTACGGGAAAGGGCTTTCGGGATCTCGAGAGATCGGGGTCCTACGACCGCGGTCGAGTCATCAGAAATATTTATCGACATCGGGTACGACCCGTATCCTCATTACGGTTTATGTTACTGCCGGAGAGAACAAGAAATTAGGTGCCAGATCGAGCGTTGTTGTTGTTGACGCCGCATCAAAGTCTATGCGCCGGCAATAATACTAAAAATTAGATCGTAAAAAAAAAAGCGATCGCGGACGCGCGATAAATCGTATCCGAGGAAATTAATAGGATCTAGGATACGTTTCTCGGCCGGCTTTTTTGTGATTTTTATTTTCAGATTCACCGTGATGATGACAAAAATTGCGCAATCTTTCAGAGGGTTGAATAAAATTCATTTATATCAATTTTCCAAAGAGCAATATAAATTACACGGTATCCTGCTACGTTAATAGTCCGTCGGTTGCGCGAGAACAAGTGAGAGTATGACAACTTTGATATAGCAATCTGTTAAGCATTAAAAAAAATGAGTTAGCGATAGCGATCGCGCAACGAAGAGCGTGTGAGCTCTTCGTTTCGCGACAGCGTTTACAATCGCACGCTATATATTTTCTCATTCATATATGTACGTCGCTACACCTACTCGGCGATTATTACTATTAAATATGTAGCATGCGCGCGACGGCACAATTACACCTGGAGAACGATAACGGCGGTATCGCGGCGGTATCACGCTATGATTGATTCCGAAGGTAAATCGCGCGATATAAAGCGGAATAGAATACATAAACCGCGGTAAAACGGACGACTTCGCGAAGCACCTGCTTCGTCCGACATTCGATCGTTCGACGTTCGTTCCTCGTTTGTAATTCATCGTCCCGCTACAATGTTCAAAAGGCTTTACACATAGCGATCTCTCTTTCCCGCTCTCTCTCTCTCTCTTTCCTTTCAGCTCGCCGTGTCGGTTTATTCCCATATGGCATATGGTGTACTCTTATTTTCGAGACTTCCGATCGATGTGCAGCGCGAATTTGTATCGCGGATACCATCGCTAATAACTTGCGAGATGCTAATCTTTTTTAATCGCTATAATTTATGTTTCTTTCCGCTTGCGCAGCGGAAGACGATGATCGCAATTATAACCGATTAAACAGGTCTATCTTTTGATAACAATGCCTGATCCTGACAGATTAACTGTTGCTTTACGTGCCTCATAATTTAATTACAATTAGCATATGTAAATGCCGCTTGAATTAATTGCATTATAAATATTAATTAAATATGTGTAGATATTAATTATAGATATAGAAACGCGGTAAACTGTGCATTTTTATCATTTCGGCTCTTCAAACATTTCGATCGTTTTAATTGAACATCGTGGATTCTGCGCGACGACACTTCCTCTCCTCTCCTTTACTCTGTCTCTCACTCTCGTCGCATTTCGCCTAGCACATGCGGAAGTGGTCTGCCAGTTTCGGGTGTAACCGCAGAGATGCACTTCCGGGACACCCAGTACATCCATCCATCCCCGGTGCTGGTGTGCTTTCCGCAGTGTATGGCAGGTGGAAGAGAGATCGCTTCCACGAAACCTCAGGAGCCCGCGGTGATGCGCGCGAGCACGACAACGACGAAGAGCAGCGTCGATATAACTCGGCGAGCATGCATCCTCGCCGGCGCGTCGTGTACGTACACGTCTCCCCTTCTCTTTCTCTCTGTCGCTCTCACGCGGCGATGTCGCGCGAGCCGTCCTCCTTCATCCCGTGAAACCACCACTTTGTCTCTCCCTTTCTCTCACCTCACGGTATTTGTTTCTCGGACGGCGCTAATTTTCGGCGTTACGGCTCTATCGGCGGGGCCCGATCTAGACGCAGCCGCAGGCGTTCTTTCGGTATTTCGTGCCGGCCTATGGCTTCTGCCTCGTTAACGGAGAGACGGAGAAACACGTCGGAGAAGCGGTTGCAAACACCGATCGAATACACGTATAATACACGAAGCGCTGTCTCGCTCCATGAAACTTTCAGTGCGTCTGGTTTCTATAGCCGATAGGCGATCGCCGATCATCGAATAAAATATGATAATTTTCCGTTGAATAATAAATCACAATTGTTCGGTAAAAATAACCTTCGCAAATACTATTGGAATTATCTTTCAAATACGAAATTTATAAATAAGCAAGTCGTTTGATAAAAAAAACTCAATCAATTATTGGCATTAAATGATATTTCACGCCGATATATCCATGATTTTCTGTCAATTATCCATTCAATACTTATGTAATAGACAGAAGAGAGAAGATGAATAAAGAAACTCGCGTGCAATAATCACATTCATAGGTATCGCAGTTACGTAAATCCGAAACAGAGAAAGAGAGAGAAAGAGCCTCGTCCGAGCAGAAATAAATAAGGAGCAGCTTGCTCCTCGCGAAATACCTCTTCGATATCGTCGATGAGTAATGACGACAAATAGGGGAGAAAGAGACAGCGCAAACACACAGGTGCACGCTGCTGCTGCGGTCTCCTCGTCGCGGTGAGAGCCGGAGGAGCTGCATCGATATCTCGATGGAGATACACCCGCCGTCGGTTCGATGAAACCAATCGCGGATTTACGACGCGGACGCCCGATACGTGTATCATCGAATGCCATCGTCGTGCGGGTCGCGCCTTATTTACGACAATTGATTACGCACGCTGCCTTCGTGCTTCCGAAAGACAATATTTCTTTGAACGCTACCACCAGTGCGTGTATATATATGCGAGAATAAACGCATCTTACGTTTAACACTTTAGCGTACTTTCGAAAATGCGCTTCGCGACTTTCAATACGAGTTAGAAAAAGTAAAAAGTTAAGTTTCATCTTGTGTAATTTTATGTATCACGTGCCACGAGAAATAATTGCAACATTTTTTCTCGATTTTCAAAGTTTCAAAAATTGAATACATTCTTTTATCTCCCTGCACTGTAATTAAGAATCGGCCTCGAGCCCTTCACGTGCGCTTCTTTCGCCGAGTAACGCGCGGCGCCGAGAAATTCAAACGACGTGCCGAGAAACGTTACGACTTTACGCGACTAATCGTTATGATTTCTCCGAGAATGGCTGCAGGCTGTAGAAAAAGAAGCCTCGTTATTAGCCGGACGAGAGCGAGCTCTCCGGTAAGGCGTAACGACGTGCCTGTGGACGGATAATGCTCGCCGGCCAGCAACTGTAACGCGCATACCGGTGCACCGTCTTGATGCAACACCGATGAGCCGATCCTCTCTTCTCGCCGCCCCCGCCGCCGCGCTCTCGTCGATAAATCGAAGGGGGAATCGTTATTTACGGCGCGTCATTACACGCGACGGGGACGCGCCACCGAAAGAATCCCGCGCAACTCGGTAGCTTTAAGTTAATTTATTTTATCGCTAAGCGCTGCGCCCACCGATGATTTGCTCCCTTTTGCATGCCCATTTATTTCTCTGCCCGCCAATCCTCTCCTTATCGTCCTCTCTTCTCTTTTTCCCGTCAATTTTTAGGACGCATCCGGCCACGTAACGGGCAACACGCAAATCGTGCATATAATGTGTGTACTAAGTAAATATTAACTAATTAGATAACGATCGGTATCGCTATACGATTTTTATTTGAATCAGAAATCCGTAATGAAAATTAATCGATACAGTTATATATTATTACATTTATTATATTGATGCGGAATTTTTTTGATAGATATTTTTTAACGAAAATTGTATGAACAATCCATGTGAACAGCTTCTTTCGGAAACACCCGTTGTAAGCGGAGAAGCACAGCTCATCGCATTCTTCACACTTTAGGAGCTAAGAAGCATAAAGTACGGGTTTAAGGAACCGCACAAAGTGCCGCCGCGTGGAAATTAAAAGTCCCCCGCCACGGAATATCTTTACGTCGGACGCAAGCTATGCCGTAAATCGGCCACGACAGCAAAATATTCTTCGTCGTTCTCTCTCTTTCGTATATCGATGAATCAATCGCGCCGTGCGTCGCAAAATTATCGCGTGCACTTTATCCGGCGTCGTTACTTTAAACTGTTTACGCTGTGTTGCCTTTTGCAAATTTATCGACGCGTCCCATAACGACGCGCACGCAGTTTTCCTTGGCGCCTCGACGTCAGGAGGAAGTAAAAGACGATGGAGAGAGGCGCGGAGGAAGAGAGTGTGGAGAGGAGAGGAGACTCTTTATGGGACGACGAAGGGCAGGACACAAATCTATTCGCGAAGGAAGGAGAATTGACAGTGAAAAGGAGACACGGAGAGCGAAGGAGAGGAGAGTCACTCTACCGCCCCGCTCACTGTTCTCCTCCTCCTCCACCTCCTCCTTTTCGCCTCCACCCTATCCACCCCGCTCGACTGTGCGAGTCTTGTCGAACAAATCGGTACAAACGATCGTCGTAAAGCAGTTAAGGCCGAGTTTATATACGCCTTTCCACCGTAGGGCTCCGCGTAGTAGGCCCCGAAGGAAGATGAGCGGGCGCGATAGGGAAACCGATAGTCGCCGCTCGGGCATCGCCAGCGCTCCGAGAGCTTCTTCTCCTTTCATCCTTCGGCCGCATCTCCTTATCCGCGGGACCCCCGCAGCGAGAAACTTTTTTAACCGAGGGAGGTGGGCCGACGAAATACGTCGAAGTCGCGTCCTACGAGTCCTCCGAACCTTTCGTTCTTCTTCTTTTTTTTTTTTTTTTTTTTTATTACGAGCGCGATTCGACCTGCTAACGTGGAAAAGCGACGCGAGTCTTTGTTTCTGAACATTTCCAGAGTCGAAAGAAAATTATTTCATACATTTTTCCCAGTTTTCATAAATTTCCGACCAAAATTAGTGACTTCAACGCTTTGATTAATACGAAAAAATACGTAACTTCACGGAGAATATTGCGGTTTGTTAAAAAGGTGCGAAATAAAAATTTGGCAGAAAAACGGATCGACAATCGGGGGGGAGACGTCTCGAGAGTGCCAACGGGCTCTCATCACTTCCTGCTGCTCCGAAGGTCAGCGGGCAAGAGTTTCGTCGAGGAGACTTCGTGGTAGCCCCGGTATAATTCCGGGCGTTTATGACTCGCCAAGAACAAATAATAATTTAGTGGGCGTCTCCGGCCTTCACCCCCCCGCCCCGAGAAATCCCGGGGCCTCCGACAGACCCCTTTCTGCCCGACCACACTGTATAAATAACGAGTGGCGCCAGCCGAACTTCCACTGTTACATTATCTCTTATGGTTTACACGCTATAGGGCACGCCACGGCCATCATTATATCTCCCGTCTCCGCTCCGTGCGTGCGTGCCACACATCCGAACGAGAATGCGTGCGTGTGTGTGAGCGCGGAGGCTCTCCACGTCGTGATCTCGCCATGCGGCCGCCCCTATAGGATTTCTTATTAGTCCTACGGCTCTTCAACTCAGGTGTGAGAAACTCGGAGAACTCGGCTCGATCGTAATGACGCGCGATCGATACATACCGGGTGTCGTAAATTTTCAACCGCTATAAAATATGATGGACAATATTCTTGCGGTGTAAAGAAAGTTCCGTTATTAAAATTAATAATCGACATCCCGCGTACTTTCACTCCTTTTCATCTTTCTCACATTTTTGCGACGTACGAAATAACGATCGACGACGAGTTGCAGCGTTAGTTGGGTTTAGCCGAACTTTGTTAAGTATTAAAAAATAACGAGCACGGATAGTAGAATGGAGCGGTATGCGGATGTTTCTATAGGTTTCAAACTAATGTAGACTGCTGAAAGTAGGGTAACCATATCCGATGCAGTGTGCAGCAGCAGCAGCTGGTGAATGGCAAGGTACCTATTAAAGTCCTCCAGATAAAGCGCGAGATTAATTTGCCCGCATGCGATCGCTAATTAATCAGATCCAGCTTGTCGCTGCCGGCTTAATACCGTGTCTATGATACGCACGTGTAGTAACGATTGTACGAAGAACGATCTCGCGATAATGGTCCGGATTCGTTTGATGTTTTAGTTGATCAATATACTGCGATTTCGCTTATCAAAATGCATACAGACACAATCGATTAATTCTCTCAATGCTGAAATAATAAATAGAAAAAATAAACTCTTTCGAGGAAGTTGAATTAATTAACGTTAATTAAACAGTTGTAGACTGCGCTTATTTTCACGAATTTTTCTTCTGCGAGGTGAAACGGCGATTCAAAATAAGCCGCTGAAAAAATGACGAACGCGCAGTATCCTCGATTTCAAGGCCTCTTTTTTTTTTGCACCCACCTCGCCCGGCGTCTCGCACTGAATTCACACTTTCTGCGCCGTGAGAAAGGGGTTGGCTCGCGCGTCATATTCAAGTGGCGTAGGTTAGGCCGAAGGCGAAGAAGACGCCCGTAACAGCTTTCTATTTGCATACTACTGCCTCCCCGCGTTTTCATCCGCAAGGCCCCTTTCGACACCACCGTTATTTGCATTCAGAAATTGGCCGTCGACCGCCGCGCGGCGATCTCCTTCCTTCCTTCCTACCGCGCCGTACATCGCGTTCTCTCTATCTGCCTTTGCCTTCGTAAGTTTTGAACGAGCCACCAGCTCGAGATCCATTTACTTTTCAGTAAAGAATATCATCTTTAATTATTTTAAAAGTCAAAGTGACAAGGATTGATTAATTAATCAACACGAGTTTAAGCTTTGAAAGATATTTCCACAGACTTCGTACAAACATAAATTAAAACTTCATTCAAGGTAACCTGTGAGTTATTTTTGTGAAATATGTGTTATCGTTAATGGCTATAACGGGACAGATATAACGTAAACAAAACTATCGGCTTTAACCCTAATTATTACATCAAAGCGATAAGATAAAACTGGTGATAAGTTACATTAACTTCTCGCAGCGTTCCACCGCGATTACAGCTTTTTTCCTTGGAACGTTTACAAGTTGTACAAATCGAAACCATATGAATAACCATTTGTCCTCACAAATCAGTCCGTTAAACGCTAAATATAGTTTTAGTGATAGAAATTCAGTACGATAATTTTTCCATATCTTTTTCCCCGATGTTTATCTGCTGTATTTTTTTATAACATTAAATCCTCCGCTTCGATGTAGCAGAGCGAGCGAAAAATGAAGATAGGATTCCCTCCAGAGGCAACGGAGTATAATTATCCTCCTTCTGCGCGCATATCAGCCTCGACAGTTTATATTACTAATTATAAAAATGAGCGCGCAGCGCGGCTGTCCGTCAGGATTTGAGCCGGCTGTGATGCACGTAATACGATGCAGGTAAAGCCAGCCATTAACGCGCCACGTTGTTACACATTCGTGCCGAGCGATACGCACTAGTCGAGCAGCGGCGCGTGTGTCGAGGCGAACGCGAAGCGCGACGCGAAGAGGAAATGTGTCGCGAAGCGCTTAATTAGACACTTCATGGACGCACCTATCGTGTTCAAGGACCGATAATGTTACGCGTTTTTTATCGCGAACTTGAGCTGATCTGCACGGCTAAGCGTCATCAGCGATTCTCTTTTCCGTTATCAAGCGCTGCCATCGCCCATAGTTTAGTCGATCATCCATATTCAGCTTCTCTTATCAGGTATTTAACGAAAATAAACAGTATATTGCATTTCACATACCGTGCATACATTCAGTACTTTCGATGTTAATGAGAAGACTATCACTCGTTCGGCACCCTATCGATGCTAAATTTGATCAAGTCAGTTTTCAGCGTGTCTCGCCAAGTCGAAATGTACGCCGAGAAAGATGATCTCGATGTATCTCGGGGATATAATAGGTACCGTGCTCTTTACTGACGGATAATAAAGCTCTCGCACCTGTTCGAGACGCATGTCAGATCGTAATCAGTGTTTAATCCGGCCGATGCAACGGCGGAGCAGCGCGGCGGTAGTTTTAAATTAATATATTCGCGCGGAATTCGATCCGATAACGTCTATCCGATCACCTTTTTCACCGCGATTCGATAACGAGCGAGGCATCGCGTACGTGCGGCAGCGCCGATCGATGGAGCGCGGTGATCGATCAAGATTTTAATGCCGCAGCCAAACGTTGGCGCGAGAATTGATGCGCGCTTTTGCGGATTATTACGTGATGTAACGAGGAAGGGTTAAAGTTACATCATACAGTGGATTTATGAATCGTTAGCACCGTATCAAATATACATACAAATGCGCGGATATTGCCTCATTGATTCCGCGCGGTTATTCATCGCGTGGGATGGTAAATTGCTCTCTGAAATTTTTCCTTCGAGAAAATTAAAACGAATTTTCACCAACGTACTTACGGGATTTTCTGCCGATGCGAAAGCCGCGAAATCGCATCGCGGTCACGCGAACCGGACTTTCTCCACGCAATTGTCCTTCTTGCGGCGGCGCCGCCGATTTATCGCGATCGGCGTACGCGGGTCGCGCAACCGACGTTGTATTACTCGACGCTTCCGCGTATGATTTTCTCGTGATTCCGCGCCATTTGCATCATTCTGGCGTTTATCACGCGCCGTGTGCGTACTTACAGCACGACCTTAAAAGGCGACGCGTCCTGACGTAGATAACACAATATCGCTCAACACAATAAATAACTGTCCGGTGATAATTTGATGCAGCCATTCTACGTAGACGGACGGGAATTTATGTCGCGCACATATTGTGCATTGGAATCCTCAAACTTCACCATTTTTATCGCGGACTATTCTCAAACCGCAATCGCCGGTAATCGTGCGCGTTTGCCGCGCAACGGTGATGGATAGCCGGCAACATACGCGACAGGAAAAATGCCGCACTTTATCAGTAAACTGCACAAATATATCGCTGTAATAACGCTACGTATTTAACGCCTCATTATCTCGCCCATACCCTATGACAATTCTCAATTATCTTCCGGTTTGCACGCGGTATTGACTGCTAATTGTAGTAATTTCTATATGCTCGTAAAATCTTCGTTTAATGGCGAGTTTCGGTATTATTTAAACAATAGTAACTGAACAACGGCAGCTTACAAATGGAGGCAAGACTGACGAAAAATATCGAAAAATATAAGAACAAGTAATTTTAATAGTACATAAACCAATAATAGGTATAAAAAAAATTTCGTTTTTTACCTATTCTATTTTTATTTTCGAAAAAACCGCACTTTTTTTATTTCAAAATACTTTAATCTTGCGGCAAATTTAATTATTGAATGGCAAAGCTCAGCGATGGAAATTCAATCAATATGGATGCGTGACTTGTATGCGACCGACACGCGCCGAGTTTCGCACCGATCGTTAAACGCCGCACACAGTGTGAAAAGTGTGGGTTTTCCACGGACAGTTGGGAAGCTCGCGGGCAAGAAAAATCATTCTAAAGCGCCGGTTCAGCACTCTCTCCCGAGCGTCACGCCGCGTAACGCGCGCGCGAAACAGTTTCGCGTGCGAGATGATACGACGATGCGATGCGCTATCTCGTAATCGCGTGTACGGGCTTTTGTAGCCTTGAAACACGCCGCAAAGTGCCGTCGAAGATAAGGACATTCGTGTTTGAATCAAATAAAAAAGCAAAGCTGGCGAAGAGAGTGTAAGAAGGAGCGAGGAAAAAAAGAGAAAAACACGGACGGATAGAAAACAAAGAATTAAAGCAGACTAAATGAACGAGTGAATCGATACGTGCAGTCTAATGTTAAAAATGGATTCGATAATAATTTAATTTAATAACAATGTAAATATCAAAGAAAATAAATCGCGAATCGGAGAAAAGAAATTAATTACAACAAGGTGTAATAGAGACACCAAAATGAGATGAGATAAGACGGTTGAAGACACGAAAGCCTGTCGATCAACAAACGAGCAAAACGAAAAAAAAGCCGCAGGGAAAAACCAATGATTTTTTAATGTAAAGTCGTGGAAAGATCAGCAGCAGCCGCGGGACAACCTGTCGTTAACGTCGCGTCGGTGAATGAAACGAATTGAAATTACGTGTTCTCGCATCTCCTCGCGCCTCTCTCTCTTTCCTTCGTTCCTTTTTTTTTTTTTGTACGAGACAGTCCACATGACGATTCGCATGGCAAGCAAGGCCGCGGCGAGCGAAAGGTGTAGCCGATATATAGAGCCGTTGGAGACAAAGTGCCCGCGGCACGTACGAGCGCGGTAATGAATTGACGCTTTGGCTAATATTTATGAGCGGTGACGCAAGAATGCGGCGATTATTCCCCCCTTGATTTGTGTAATTACCGGCCACGCGGAATGCACGGGACAACTATCGTTTAACTGGCACGGAAAGATTATAGGCTTTGAAATACGAATACGCTGCGCGCTAATGCTCCGCGAACGTGCATCGCTTTTTTTTATTGCGCGTTTTACGATGTGGACACACACACTATATCTCAGGTCGCCAAAACGGTGGCTTGTGATGGTCTTAAATCAGTCCTCGTGCAACGCGCATGCATGTGGTTGCGCTCTTCTTTTTTTTTTTCGTTCTTATTTGTTTCTTCGTGAAACGTCTCGCTCCGAATTGCGATTCTCGAGATTCACGGCTGACTTTCATCGAAGCGTAAAGCGTAAAGCCACGCGATACTTCACAGGCGGAAAAACTAGCGGAACGTGAGAAGGCTTAAAGTCGCCTCGTGTAGATATCATCGCTCTTAAAGAGCGTGACCCAAAGAGAAAGAGAAAAAAAGGGGAGAAGGGAAAATTCAAAAAGGGTGTAAAGCAAGGCCAATGCTCGTGGCAGGTAAAAGAGTTTGGCTGTTCGCGTTCAATATTCCTCTTCTTACACATATCGATGCTCCGAGATAGGTACAGTGAAATCGAAACGTCGTGTCGCCTTTACGAACTGTCGGTTTCAATATTCCGGCACGAGAGACTTCCTTATTAGCGTCACGCAAAGCTCGCGAAACGAGTCGATCGCGGTCGACGTAGGCTGCTTTCACACCAAAAGTAAACGGCGCGATGCTGCACAATTTTTAATATTATTAATAACTACATTTGAAACGAAATAATCAGTTGCTTAAAAATGGATTAAAATTATCATGCCAGTGTAACTTATATTTAATTATTTTTATATTTTACAGAAAATACTATCGTGTTCCAATTGTTGAAAAATATTTTATAAATGATTTTTCTTAAATCAAATATAAAACTCCACTGCTTGCTCATCAAATTTATCCAACTTTTTACGGCTCTCACAGATAACGGTACTTTAGTGTGAAAAAAAAACGCGGCGGAAAGGAATTGAGTGTGAAAGGTCATAGCGCAGAGAAGTGGCGAAGGAGTTGCTTTCGATGGTAGTTTGACGGGGGAGAGACTGTCTTCTCGACACCCTCGTCTCGTTTGTAGCGACCGTCATCGCTCCTACCCCGAAGGAAAAACGTCGATACACGACGGTGGATATAACGGCACGCATTTTACCACAATCGCAGCACGCATTTTCAAGCTCGCACGCGCGTACAAATTCACTATACGGCTAATTATATCGAGCTCGGTTACCCCGCGACAAGACAACGAGACGGCGAGCGCGGCCCTGCGCACGGAAAAAGCGAGAGAAAGCGAGAGAAAGAGAGAGAAAGAGCTAGGTAAGGGTCGTGAGTATTTGCCCTGAATGCAGAGGAGAAACTGCGCGCAAACCTGTCACGCATGTCGTGCGACAAAGATGGGGTGAGCCCAGCTGCTGAGCGGGGAAAAGGGGAAGGAACGAGAGGGGAAACGAACGCTGCATCAAAGACGAAGGAGGGTAGGTGATGCTGCACCTTTATACGTAACCATCAAATGCACTTCGATACTATCGAGACATCGGCAATTTTTTTCGCGTACTTTTCTTTTTGGAATTTGAAATTACACACAGCAGAGGTAGTGCTATATACCCGAAGGCAATATTTTGTAATTCAAGCAAACTTGAGCCTAGAGACATTGCGCGCGGTTCCTCTTCAAATCCAACGATTTGCGAAATGGAAAAAAAAAGGAGTACGAGAGTGTATTCGTGTTTCACAAGATGTTTAAAGTGGCACGGAAAACGATGGCTCGTGCCTCGGCCTGTTGGCCAAGAAATTGAAAGTGACGAAGATGAATTCTGTTAAACTGATTACATAAGATTTCATGGGTTTGCGTCCTTTTGACGGCCCGCGCTTTTGTTTGCTCGCAGTCGCTCGCTGCTTATTTGATTTAGAAATCAGACGAATTAAAGCCTCTCGATTGTGTCAAGTCGCCGTCTCGTCGTGTCTGAAAACCACAAATTTCGCCGGCCGAGACGCCAACGAATTTCGATCTCGTTTTAACCGGCGCTCTCTTAATTCAGCACCGTGGCACGAGCACGCGCACAGGCATGCGTGTGTATGAGCGCTCTCGTACATGAACCCGTGAATGGCTGGCAATTTGCAGGCAGTCGGAGGCGGAGGGGAGGCAATTTTGGGCCCCGGGGCCTCGGCTCTCTCGCCTCCCCTTCGTGGCGCTGACTCCTCGTTCGAGGCAGGCGAACACGAGCGCAGCGAAAATTTTCGCCCGTACGTCGTCTCGCCCTTTCTCTCACTCGCTCTCTCTCTCTTTCTTTCCTGTTCGAATGAGGCGAGCTCCTCGGGCGCACACCGCACGACCCATTCGGGCAAGGGTTTGTGTATCGCAACGGGTCCGGGTAATATCTCGTTTAGAAAGATTACAGGTTCGAGAAGAGGCTGCCAATGTATAAAACAAACATCGTTAAAGCAGCCCTATACTTAAGACCCCCCCACCCGTTTCCGGCCCCACCCCGCATACCCCCTTTGGCATTACACGCTCGCTATTATGCATCTACGATACTGCGCGCTCATTATCCGCGCGGGTGTATGTACGCGTGGGACGTTATGGAAATGTCGAAAAACGGTAGCATATGCACTTTCAAAAAAGCATTATTAATATTGACATTAAAAAAAATTCATTCTTTTAATTACTTTTATTCCTAACGAAATTTTATTCAATTTTTAATCGCCATGATATTTAACATTAAAAGTTATTACATGTTAAATATTAGATAGCTTATAATTAAAATCTTGTTAAATGTTAAATTCTTTCCTAATCTCGCATATTGTCTGAAACACCCTGCACAATTATTCACGTAGAACGGTAATGCTGCGGGCGACAGAAAGGAAGAGAAGGAGAGGGCGAGAGACGTCTAGTGGATCACGCACGCTCCAAGTGTAAATGCGCTTTGCGTGTGGTGGCGAACGTGTCAAACGCGTACGCCGTATTGAGACGTAGACCACCGGACGGGGTTCGAGCGCGGGGTCCGACGAGCGCGGGCCCCGGCCCACGGCATAATTTCCACGCGTATAATTATCGATGATCGGCCGTTACGGGGGCCCGGCGTGGCGCGGCGCGGCGCTCGCTCGGCGTTTCGCTGAAACCCGATCGCGAGCGGGCGGATACTACGGCCAGTGCGGAGGCGGGAGAGACGGGAGGGCAGATCAGGCCTGACGGTTATTATTTATCGATGGAGATTGATTTAGAGCGCGGCCAGTTTTCGAGATTGCGATCGATCGGCCGCGGGTGCGCCTGAGCGCCGCGCCACTCGAATCGCGAGCGCCGCGATTTCAGATCGATTAGAGACCGGTCGTTTGATTCTGATAAGAATACTAAGTGCTATCCATTTCAACAATGTTGATTTAATCGCATCGTTGCCGGTGATTATTTATTCGTTTCGTTAATGATGCGAAAAGTATATTCCTCTTTACGCATCTTCACTAAATTTTAATAGAAATAACAAATTTTCACTCTCGCTTATTTAATTAATTACTTAATGGATCTTCCTTTAATGGATCTCAAGCTTGCTGTATTGCTTAAAGATTTCATCTGCTATAAATAAAATAATTTATCTTTAAAACGTTTAAGGGCAATATCCGACTAGATTATGTCAATTCTAAACTTCCAAAAGATAAATGCATCTATATTGTGTGATAAATTAGGATTGTTGCTATAAATGTTAATTTCTCTTGTATGGACATTTGCGGTGTCACAACGCGGTTTGTTGCACTTAAGATCTGAAACGTTGCATAAATTTCGAATGTAAAACAGCTGTCATACGAGAAAGAGGGATAATTATTACGGCTCGATAACGGATCATTACGACGTGTGTCATTACATATATAAATTAATCATATTGTCGGTACTTTTGAATCAGTCATTCCTTTATATATTCAATCCGCTTTCCGGTGTTGCAAATTGAGTCTGTAAATATCACGATTGATTAGTTGTCATACACTAAACGGCAGTGAATTTATCAAAAACACTACTAAGATTGGACGACAGTTTGAGATACGCACACTATTGTATTATGAACTGTCTTGTTACATTAATAAAATTAATGATAGTTTGATTGACGATATTTAGACGTAGAGTAGTCAATAGTACTCAATATCAATTCGATTTAAATTTTGCGAGACTTTATTCGCACTTTTTACTTTTTATGGAACTCGGAAATTTTGAATAAAAAGAATTTACATTAATTTTTTTCTCTACAAGAACATCACATTGCTAATCAACATTGATAAATATTTTCTCGTATTATCGACGTGATCCCTTAAAGCAAACTCTGCAGCTCCCCTTGCCGTGGCTCTAATGACGCAAATTAGAAGAGCAAACGGCGCACAAACAACGCGCGGTCGCGCGCAACCGAGGCAAGCGTATTAATCGAAGATCGAAGACGAAGAGCAAAGGAAGATTTAATCCGACTGATACACGCGCGCGCTCATCGCTACCCGACGTCGGTGTGGCCATAATCCACGTACGCGGGCGCGCGCTTTAGCACCTGTATATGTCGCACATAAAATATGTAAGCATATATGTTCACCCTTTCGTCGCGGGCGCGCGTGCTCTATTCTCGGCTATTATAGTTTAGCATCGTCTCCATTCAGACTCGACATACCTGCCCGCCCGCTCGCTGGCAGCTCGGCCTATCACCGCAGAAGAAATTCGCGCTCTTCGTCATTCCTTCCTTTCTGTCTTCCTTCCCTTTCTCGATTTGCTCGCACACCGCCTTCCACATCAGACTCTATTTTCTTTGCCGCGAACGTATAACAGTACGACGCGTACCCACCACCGAGCGATCATGACTTCGCGGAATAGGGTGAAGGAGATAGGCTGCGCGTCGAGGAAAAAAGAAAGAGGCCGAAGGGCAAGAAAAGGAAGAAAGAGCGAGAGAGAGAGAGAAAGCAAAAGGGTGGATCGAGAGTGGTGGGAGGTGAGAAGTTTCAATTGCTTGACGACGAAGGGATCTAACAACTTCATAGTGGTATCTTTTTTACGACAGCGTTGCTACACGTCATCGGGAAAGTACCGCGTGGATGAATCCCCCGCGTCATACACGTGTACAAAGATGGCGGAAGGGCACGCGGACACACGTGTGTGTTGCGTGAGCGGCACAAGCGTAGTTCGCAATAATGAAAAGTAAAAGTTCGTTAAGAGCACACGATCGAATTCGTGTGTAATAAAAATGCACACGCCAGAGTGACACTTTCTTCTCGCGATAAGCTTCTCTAGGAATAATAAAATCAATACGCATCATACGTTACGCATTTACATTTTCGCTGATATCTAGAAATTAGAGTAAATAAAATTTTTAATCTTAGTTTTTAATTTAAGACATTAAACTTCGCCATTGTCTCTTCATTGTGTGTCATTAATTAAAATTTATTTCACCGAAGAAATTTAGAATGTATTTAATTTGATACAAAGAGGCTTAAGAAATCCGCATTGTGCATTTGCGAGCACATTGAATAAGTTTCTCGAGACAACCCGCATGAGATTTTTTCTCGTGTTCATTTAGAATCTTGTGTTCACTCGAGAGTTCTTATTCACAGCTACACGTCTTTCGACAATAAAACTCTACCCAGTACATACACCCAAAAGCTGCATAAAAATGAGTCTCTTCTCTACTTCGCAAAATAGTTTTTAATAAATTTTTCGTAATATATAAAAAAAATTTGAAATCTGATTAAATATAATTTGCAATTTGAAAAATACAGATTAATTATATTATCAGTCGCAAATTATATTATATTTAATTAAAAAACTTATATTTTCTTTAATTTATGCATTCTCATAATAATTTAAATATAAAGTTGTTGAAAAAAATATCTTATTCGTCTAATTTTACTAAAGAGAAGATTGATCCACGCGCTTCTTTATATTACTAGTCACTATTACCAATTTCTTTTAAATATAAAAAAATTTGATTCTTTTAATCGAAAGAAAAAACCGATGAAATTATTAGAAATTATCACGCGCGCATTCTAGCTTACTTTTTAATAACTTTAACGATCAATAGTAAAAATAAATTTCCTTATGTCTTAAGAGGAAAAGAGTGCGAATTTGCACAAATTCGCAACTGCTTTAACATAAACCAAGGCGATTCACGCCTTGATTATATTCATGCCCGCGCGTTTCCAAACAAAATCACAATCCTATCATTGACGGGAAAATTTGAGGTCGAAAGGACACTCTGACTACTCGATATCTGTTCGACATAACACGTTTACATGGTGCGATGAAACTTGGTAGAATTGGCATCCTGATTTGCTCTTGGGATGCCTCTCGCAGCGATCGTTCAATTAACGACAAAGGATCGTAATCATGGCGACGATGCCGTCAACGACGTTAACACTTACCGGCCACTCTTCGTGATGACCATTTCTGTTCCGAGCTTGTGGAACTTCTCCCAGAGCTCTTTGCCCTCGAGCGTGACCTTGGGGTCGTCGACGACGCCGTCCTCCTCCGGATGATGAGGCGGGACAAGGGGATGATGCGGTGCCGAAAGAGGATGATGCGCGGCCAGGGGATGCGGCGACGTGTGGAGCATCCCCGGCGGTAACGGTGGCCTCAGGGGCCTCATCGTAGGACCGCCGGGGCCTTGGTGATGGTGATGTAATGCCGCGGCTGCCGCCGCCAGGACGGCGGCTTCTTCCGGCGTGTGCGGGCCTAAACCCAGGCCTGAAATTTCATCAAATGTTCTGTGAATTAATTTAAAAACGGGAAACTTTATATATGTTTTACTATAAAGATTGTTATTATACGACAGTAAGTCATATAAAAAAAAAAAATAAATAATCGAAATATTCGATAGCCATTTTCGGACAGGGGATTAAACTTTATATTTTTTGATACGGGAGATTATTATTAAGATAGTACGTCATATGAGAAAATAATGGAAGTATCCCACAGCCATTTTTCGGTAGGGTTAAAATTTTAATCCATCGCGTATACGATCGAGAGACTATAATCACGGGCGGTAATCGAAAATCGGTATCAGTGCATGTACGTTGGGCAACATCTGGTCGCGCTGCTATTCCACGTAAACGCAAGATGCGAGCCGATAATGACCCGCCGATGCAGCGCGGGTCGAAGATCAGCGGCGGATAACAAGTAAAAGACAGCTGCTCAAAGTTTTGCGAGGGTGAATCACCTGGCAGTTCGCGATAGCAACCCCCCGAAGGAAAGTTGTAGATTCTTCTCCGCGCTTCCAATGGCCAGCTTTTCCCTTTACCTGACCCTGCTCCGAGTTAAGAACTTCATTTTCTTCCCCTCTCCGTCCCTATTGCGCAACTTAAAAAGGGCGTTTTAAAGTAACTGCGAGCGAGCGCAAGTAGCTATAGGCTACGCTATTCTTAGACCATCTTGGCAGATGCATCTTTAAAAGTGAGTCTGACGCATTCGCGGGTCAATGGAGCAAATACATTGTCTTCTTCGACAATTGATCGCGATTTGCACATAGCGATTCTAAACTTAAAATCAGATAAAATAAAAGAGAAAGAATTAACTAAATTTAGAATTTAATTATATAAAGTACACTTCGTGAACGATTCTTGTATTGATAAATCTCATTAGCATAACCAAGATCACGCTCCAAGAGTAACAAAATGTAGCGAAATACTTTTCAGGCAAAATTGCAATTACCAAGAAACGTATCTTAAAGTATGTGATCATACAAAAATCAAGGGTTTTTTTGCTTCACGCGTTTTGCGCCAAAAACAAAATAACAGTGGTTATATGAATACAGTATGATATTAGTCCGTTTAAATAATATCACTGTTCGCTATAATGTCTAGTGAGAATGATTAATGTAAATCACCGTCCATAAATGTTATGAGTAATGATGCAGTTAATAGTTAACGACATAGATACGGCTCCCGGTATTTCCTTTCCTTTTCAATCAATTACCATCCGCGAACGGAAAAAAATGGAAAACCTGTTACCACGTAATGACTTCATGATTGTTACCGCGGTAGATCTTTGTAAGTCAATCCTTGCCTCGATAACTATTATCTTCGCCGATCTTTTCAATCTCATACTGTTTTGCACGCATTAATTATTAAACACGTAAAAGAAAATGTAATCGCTGCTGTATTATGGTTTTCCTATCGTATTGTTTTTCTAAATGAGACTTTACGCCAATCAAATTAATTATTTACATGCAACTGGTAATTTGATTTATCTTTGTTGCTTTGAAATAAACACGTAAAGTGGATTTATCACGCGATGCTTTCTTCTCAAAACGATTGATCAAAATAATTACCTTACTCTTGCGAGCGTGTGTAATCATGCGGAGTTACATTAGATATTAATAGATTAACTAATTGATTGTATTGATAGATTAATAAATATTCGTTTATTCCATTTAAATTGTTTTGCGTTAACGGATAATAAGTATTTATTGGCCGTATTATGAAAGTCTTTTGCACATTTGATCTCTGTGCAGCCATTCCCATTCTGTTAACGCCATTTTACAAAATGTATACTGTAAGTAGTATAACAAAATGAATTGATCACTACGGATTACATTACGGATTACATTACGGTTATGATATTTTTAATTCGATCGAAAATTTTGCAAAAATAAATAAAAAACAAGCTGCGTTTAAAAAAAAACAAAACGCGCAATTATTTTGTCATATTGCCATTTGTTTGTTTCATATAGTTTATTTATACTATGATATACAATCGTATAATATATTCATAAAGAAATAAATTTTTCACATTTTGTTTATATAAAAAGAACTGCAATTGCTAACGAACTTTGTCCGACGATCATAACGAGCAAAACTGCAAAAACAAATATGCTACATAACATTTTTACGAATCGCGCTCACGACGGCAACATATATCTCAAATTACAGTCGTAATAATAATTTACGCGCGTATTAAACATGTGTTACCTTTTGCGGTGTAATAAAACGGTGAAATGTAACAATGCGCAACTTCAGTTGCATCAATTTTATTTGTGTATTCTTTTTTTTTTATATTTCTCGTCGGTAAACATTAGAATGATTTTTAAACGTGTAACTGTAAAGCGTAGATTTTAACTAAATTAAATTATGTTCAGCTATCACATAAGATGCAATGCAAGTAAATAATTACGTGACGGAGAAATTTGTTTGCATGCAACCGTATTTGTTGTTTGCGTTAAACGTAGAGTGTGTTTGCGTCTGTGTAAAGACAACGATGTGGATATAATACTAGAGTAAAGCTATGAACGCTAAGTCGATAATAATATACCGCATGCTTTTATGACAGATTTGCAAGAGCGCTTATTTCAGATACGATTTCTTATCGTTTCTTTTTATCTTTTTAGCATTATTTAAAATATTTTAAACGCCGTCCCGCCGTTGTCTCGAAATATATTACGCAAGACGTAATGCATCTCACAATCGTATGTGGCTACAATTAAAAATATATTCGCGGTATTCGTATCGCACGGACTTTCGCCAACGGGCGAAAAACCGATGGCGCAAAACGTCGATGGGACTTCACACGGCGAGATAGTTTTACGCGTTTTAATGCATTCAGGAAATTGCTAGATTCGCCAAAATTTACCGTATTACCGAACGAAAGCGCTAGTGAACTTCAGTGACGTTTAGTATTTTGTTCGTTTATCAAACACACATCCCGGAGCACCGAATCCGTCCGACGCGATCAAATCGAATTTTATCGAACACTTACGCGCGCGCACCCGACGTATTTTGATTTTTATTCGTAAACCGGTAACGAAAATGTCCGACCTGGCGCGACGGGCCGGCGTTATTTAACCGCGACACTTTTTAACACGGCGCGTTATATTTTTCACGTGGATTCTACGCGCGATGAGTGGCCGTCGAAAACATTGAAACCAAGCGGAATGAGACGATTGTTTACCATGATTGCGGTATCGTGGATCGAGAGGAAAAAAAAAGGTGTCCACTGATATTATTTCGGATTGGTTACGAACTGGCCGCAACGCGACGTTTATGTAACGCTGCGTCATTATTTCTTATCAAAGTGGATGAAACTTTGAGTGTTACGCAAGTGCGAAGTTCCTGTCGAAACGTCGACGTGGATTAAGTCGCTCTTCATATAATTACACTTTTTTTTTTTATGTCGTTTCTCGACCGCGTCGAATGCATATTCATTATATTGCCGGCGGCTTCGGTATAACATTCTTCCCGTCGGGCTTTCTCCAAACTCAGTTTCAATTTTAATGAGAACGGAAACATTAATTAGCACAAAGTGTGCAACCTTGGGGATATACATCTAACTTGTCTTCAACATATACTTGAAAAGTTAGTTATTGTACTTATAATAAGATGTATTAAAGACAGTATCGGGAATTCTGGATTTTACTTCGAAAGTATCTGAAAACTTGAACTATTCGTTAGTCTGATTTCAAAACAATTTCGCGTGGCAGTTGCACTTTTTTTTAACTTATTAATTACACGCGACGTGGTACTTTGATCGCAAAGCGCTTTGTTGCGCGTTACAAATACGCGACGAATTTAATAACTCTCTCACGATTGGAAAGACCGCTATTGAGCAGTGAAAACACATTGCTTCATTGCCACCAATTTATCAACGGCCGCGCGCGCAGTCTGTGTCCTGCACAAGTAATACATTATTGAAAATTATAAACAAGCAGCGATATATAGTTCCAATAAAGTGCAGGGAACGCGGATTTTCGATTTACCGAACGCGATTTCTGCGCCGCACAATACTTTAATACAATTGCCAACAGCAAGACACAACAATGCCGCACATTTAATCGCGCCACGATCACATTCAAATTTCCATCGTTTTACGCGAGGGCAGTGATTTTACCATTATTTTGGTTTTTTACGCGTACATTTATAACTAAAACACATGGCAGATCAACGCGACTAGTTATCTACGAATAATATTTTTATTTCGCGAAGCGACGCTGAATCATCAAAATTAGATCACTTCCGTTTAATGCTGAAAATTAATAGTGTAATGGGATAGATGAAGTTTAAAGAAATATATGTAAAAGTTTAGTCAGATCGTGCGACGCGGGACGATTAAATCGCCCGATAGAGACTTCAGAGATCTGAGAACAAACCTGCGGACAGTTATTAGATCTCCAGGAAAAATAGACCGAGTCACAGATTTATCGAACACCGATCGAGATTGTGTAGCGAGACGATCGTACTTCGGTAATAAATAGAAATTTTGAAAGAAGACTTGTGATTATCGTTTGAAATATTAGCGAACATTACCCATTCACCGTACATCATATTATTCCTTTTTCCTTTTCCTAATTTAGAGAAGCGTTTAAAAAATAGATTTTATTTTGAGGCCCTGAGATCCCATCTAAATTGAATCAAATGTGTTCATAAGGCGTTTCCACTTTTCGTTTAAATTATTGCTGCGTATATCCGGCAGAACTAAAACGCGCGTCCCGCTGCGTTTTTTTTACATTTTCCACTTTTGTCTTTCTTTCTTTCTCTCTCTCTCTCTCTCTCTCTCCCTCCTTCTGTCGCGCCTGTTTTCTCTTCGCTCGGGATACACAGGTTACGCGCGCACGTACACGCGACTACACGTTCCGAATTTCGAATGCAAGGAACGTCGAGCATGCCCTTGGCAAGATTAATCACCACTACCTTATGGTCAGTTGGCCGCGAGCCCGGCTAGAAAAGAGGAAGAGCGGCGAGCCGCGCGCGACGTCGCACCGCCTCGAAAAATGACGGGAAAAAGGAACAATAACAATGACAGATCGTTCGTCGTTGCCGTCGCATCCTAGCCTAACGATCGAACATCGCGGTGAACCGCGAGAACATCGCCGACGCGACGGCTCCGCGTCATTCGAGAATCATCACTGCGCGTCGTTATTGTAAATGAAGATAGAAACACGACAGCTTCTCTCTTTTAATTTTTAGACCAGCTGTATGTACTTGTTAATTGAAGTAAATTGTTTCAGTTTTTGCTAGTAGCAAATATGTTCAGATACATTTCTCAGATTTAGAGAGGAAATATTTGCAAACTTGACTGTTGCGTCTATTTAAACATTTCTAGATTATTTAGATTTTCCTGCAAAATTTTCAATGCAACATATTAAATCATCGTTAAATAGAGAGATTGTCTCCCCGTAGAAGCTAAATCGTCTAGCGAGGAGATAACGCGTGTCTACCGGCGTCGGGAATTAATTCATCATTTAGCCTAACGAAGGGAATAACTAGTTGTAGCGGATGAGGTGGACGCGCGTAATAATGCGATGTCAGATAAGACGACGAGCGATGAGCACGTTGTCGGCCCTGGAAATCGTTCCTCCGATTCTCTTTTTTTTTTTCCACGCACCTGGCATGACATTTGCAGACGGCGTCGCATCCCGCTATTATTGCTGCCACAAAATAAAAGCGAATGATACCCTTCGCGCCACGTTTTTCAACTCAATCGCTACTTTGTACAGTGACAGAAAACTTGACATTTTTTTTTCCTTTCTCCGCACATATATAATTCCAGAAGTTTTTAGAGCAATTTTTTAGAGCAACCAAAATCATTACGCACCTTATTTTAACCTTATATTCCGTTGTTTGTTTGAGGCACTCTTCCAAAATATCCTACGCTATATTCTCGCGTGTTCTCGCGTTAGGAGGTAACGCGATGTCCACCGGCGGAAATGCATACAAGACAATGTAGACTGAAAATAATGTCGTGCCGCGTTCCACGTTCACCGTTCGCATCGCCTTGTTCATTTAACGTCGGAGATATGCCAGATCGATTACATTATCGCTGCCTAAGTCATAATGTATTGTCGACGTATACTAAATGCATTTTTCTCTCAACTGCGTTAGAGTCGCGCCACATTCTCGATGTTATCGTCGTTTGCGCACTATTGCGATCATTGATCGACTATGATTCGAAATTTTTTTGAGTCAGTTCGCGGATATCATTACGAATCACGCTGTCGATGATAAGAAGTCTCCTGCAAAAGCTAAAGAAACCGTATTAATTCTAATCAGAGAGAACGAAATTCGTTATATTTCTGCGTTAGATTGCAAAAAGAAGTTAGGCAGAAATGCACATAAAAAATTGAATTAATCACGGTTAAAGGATATTTAGTTAATAATTTAATGTGTTCCAGATCAATCTTTCGACTAAAAATGCGCGAAATGAGGACATAATCTCAAAATATTATCACAATATTGTTATTTCCAGCATTTATCTTACAAAACATTCGTTTTCGTACAATATTCACAAACTATTCTTAGAATATTTCCACATCCGAAGATTATTTCCTCATCATGACACGAATTGTGACGTGTCCGGCCATCATAGCAGCAACTCTGATAACTCTTTCACGAAATCATACACCAAAAACAACAGATAAATCGAGATCGGCCAACTAGCGACACTTTCTGCGACATCGAGGGAGTGGGACAAATATTATTGAGAAAACAATTAGCGGACGATTGGTCGCGCGCAATCAAATGTCGCGACATTAGCACTAATCTTTATAATGGCACCGAACGATTCGGTAAACAAGGTAATAAACTGTCTCTAATTAGCCGCATTTAATATCAACAGCAGCCCCGTCGCTTTATCGTCGCACGATTTAACAATGGCCGCCGTCCGCGAAGAGATTGAGACGCGTCTAATTATTGCGCAGTACCACGAGGGGGAAAAAAAATAATCGCGTGGCAATAGACGAGATCTGGAAAACGCGCGTCCTTTGATATCATAACGGACAAACGCGCAATACATATTTCAATCGCCTGTTCTTCCGTGCAACCGTCGTGCGTTTTGACGTTACACGCCAGACAGTGCATGATCAGGATGTTGCGTAAGGCACACGCCGACATGAGTGACAAACGAGAGACTTCCAGCGCGTCACAAACGTGTCCTTCCGAAAAAAGAGCTTGCTTCCGGCGGCGACAATGGCATCGCGCCAGAACAACAAAATGTGCTCGTGTGTTCACGAACGTCTCGAAATGCCTAGCAATTATTACGTCGATTTCCCGTTTACGAAAGAGCCCGAGATACTCTCGGAGTTTGTAAATCCGAGACCGTAATGTCAAACAGCTTGGATTTTTCATTGAAGAAACATAGAAAAATATAATTTGAGAGTGGCAACAATATTTATTGCGCCTAGCGACGGCCTTTGCGCGTTTTATTATTTGTCTTCTGAATGAAACCAACGAACAAGTTGGAGACAGACAGGACGCGACTCGGAGCGACGGTGAAACCGCAGAATACGATATGTATTGTGAAAACCGGCGAAAGTGAACGTATTCATAAAACAAGCTGTCTAATACTCGAGCATCGTCTCCTGTAGGCTGTAGCCGAAATAAGCACCGGCGGCATTACCTCGCGCTAACACGCAACAAGTTTGTTTGCAGTTTAGCTCGTACGGTTATTGTACGGCTTGTAAAATTTGCTCGGCTCCTTTCGCCCCTGTCTCTTTCTCGATGTATTAATTAAATGCGAGAGCACTTTCGTCGACGAAAACACACGCTTTACGCGAGATTGCCGCCGTCGGCAACGGCAAGTTCGTGCGATAATCTCGTGCACGACAGACAACGGAAAACTAATCAGGACTATAAACATTTCGGTATTTCGACATTTCGATTTGAAGCACGACGTTCGGATATCGTTCTCGGTAAATGATCTAGAATGATCGAACACACACGGGGAATTCACTTTCGAAAAGAGAGACTGCTCGGTCTGCTCACCTGGCGGCGTGATACCGTGCGGATTGAGATGCGGATGGTGATGCGCACCAGTGAGTATCCCCTTGCTCTGAAGATGATGCGCCGCCGCCGTTGGCCCCGGCGAGCTGGTGGGCGGCAGATGGGCCGCCGGATTGTAGAAACCCGCTGCCGCCAGGGCGGCAGCGCTGAAGTAGCTAGCGGCCGCCACAGCTGAGGACGGGTGTGACAAGTCGCGTTGGCCGCTCACGGGCAAGGGCGGCGGCGTTTCCGGCGCCGCGGCCGGGCTTCCGGGTCCGCCGGGTGGCGGTGATGCGCTACCCTGCGACGAAGAGCCGCCCAAGATACCGGGCGGATGAGTGCTGGCCGCTGTGAGCAGCGAGGAGACGCTGAAGTCCGTCGGTCGCGGTGCCGCCGGTGCCGGCAGGTGTCCGGTGCCGGCACCGATGTGGCCGTTCGGGTTGCTTGCGGGCGGCGTGCCGCCGGCGATCGAGCTTGCGAAGGGCGAGTGCTGATTCAGAGCCGTCGCTGACGCGGGGTACGCCATCCCAGGCCCCCCCGCCTCGGCCCGCGGCCCCGTGTTTGCACCCTCGACCACGTTAGCCTCCAATTCTATGACAAGTCTACGTCGCTGACCGTCGACGTCCTTCGCGGAGGAGTCCTCCTCCTCCTCCACCACCACCTCCTCCTCGGGCCGTGATCGCTGCTGCAGCGCGGAGGGTTGCGGAGTGCTGGCGCAGTGGGTACCCCTGCACGCCGTGTCTTGTTCGAATCTCATCGAGACGGGCGGGTGTGCCGAGTCGCGCGAGATTCCTCTTCGAGTGACTCAAACCTGCTTCGACTGCTGGCTCGCGCGCGATGATTCTCTCCTCTCGCTCTCGTTTCTTCGACCCGAATGCGCGCTGTCGTTTCACGAGCCGTCGGACCGGAGGCTGCTCTTCGTAATGTATCTGAACTTGCCTCAACGATCGCGCTCGTTCCTCCTCATATTCAGACTCGTACACGTTCTCGCAGGAGGCTCGCGCGCTTATTCAAGATCGCCGATCACAATTCTCGGAACGCCCGCGTTCTTCCGCGCGAATCTCGGGCCGCGGGAAATCGCCGACGATCGTCTCACTGGATGCCGAGAGCCGCGTAGTCGACATCTTACGATACGGTCCTGCCGGCAGGACTGTCCGACTGTTTCAGCGACGTTTCACCATAATGCAAAGTACATGTCGAGGTGTCATCCGCGTGTAATCGAAAAATGTGCAAGTCATCCGCTTTCGCAAGCACCTCACCGAACAAGACTGGCACACTGGCACACGGAGCTATCGTCGTGGAGCTCGAGCACTCGCGGAGCGGACGTCTACGGTGACGCCGCGTGGTAGATCTTCAGTATAAGAGTCACTCCCATCGTCGAAACACTAGCCGCGAGTCACTCTAGGCCATAGTGCTTATCCGGCGTTCACTGATCACTGATTTCTCACCGACTTGCCTGGGACGCGGACTTGCCGGTCGCCGATCTCTGTGTCACTCTGCCTGCGTCTCTCTTTCTCCTCTCGTTTTCTTTCGAACGCTTCGAAACACGACACTGCGCTCACGATTCACGGCAAGTTTAGGCCAACGGGCCCCGTTAACCGTCCGACGGGCTTAACAACACGAGGGTACACAAGAAGGACAAGTTCAGTTTGGAAAAATGTTACAAGCCGGTGGATGACACGCGTGTACACAACGTGTGCGCGGTCGGCGACGACGATGGCAATGACGATAAAAAGCAGCAGGTTTATCTCCTCTCGGTAGTCGACGACGATCGTTCGGGGCTGAAGAGCGGACGAAAGGTGTTACTTGGGTGGCGCCGCGATGGTCACTGAGCAGCGCTAGGATTGACACCTCCTCTGGGGGCTCACCCCCACACCTCCCGCGGAGGTGTTGGTGTGCTAAAGTCCCCGTCCGGATTCAGGGCGGTGTGTACGCGGCGCGCCGCGTGTATATGGGTGGTCCGCGGATACGTGTGCGTGCGTTACGCGCGTGTATATAGTCCGCGGTGTGCCTGCGCCGCGGAACGGACGCGGGAGGCGTGAATGCTGGAGGGCAGCGACGCGAAGACTGAGACCGTGCGGGGGTTCTCCTCCCTTCCGCGGTGACCGTACTGTAGCCAGAGTGGGGACCGGCCTTCCCCAACTGCCGGCATCGGCGGCGAGCCGTCGGAAGAGCGACGGAGACGACGGACGTGGGACTGGATAGCGCGTAGCGGCGAGAGGTGGTGGGAATCCCGTGGCACCTTCTCCCTACCCAGCCGTCGGGCGATAATGAGCGCTCGTAGTCCGGATTGGCGTTCCGGCGCCAATCCGAGCGGCGTTGGACTCGACGCCTTTTCCGACGCTACTCGAGCCAGAGCCGGCCTTCTCGCTCGCTCGCCTTCGCGCGCTCACCCTGTTCTCCTCTACGTCGGACTTATCCCCACCGCGCTGCGCCGTGCATACATGTTCGCTGCACCCTCCGTTCGCTCGTCGGTGAACCCGGTTGTGTCCCCACCGCGGCGGTTCTAAGGGTGTTAACCGCGAGTACGCCCATTAACACTACCCTGCGTCGCTGCTTTCCAACGAGGGCGGGTGCATAGAGTACGAAGAAGGGGTGCGCGATCGACGTTGCGAGGTGTCGTTAGTGGAGCTCGCTCGAATCTTCGCCGGCTGTACGTTAACGCGAGAGAATTTTCGCGTCTGAGTTACCACGTCGATCGACACCTTCGTTTGGCGAAGGAGAGAAAAACATTAATGCTCCTGGATATATCGTTCCGCATGCTTTTTTCGATAAATTGCTACGATTGAGAACTTTTCGATATAATCTGTTATAAAATGTATACAGTTTACATTGTAGTGCAGCCGGCGAAGAAATATGTGATATCTCATAAAAGAATATGTGGAAAAACGCAGAATACAATTTTTCATTACTTGCATACTTTTCAAGAGAAATGATTTCAAATATAGCATGCATCCTCTTTTATTGTCTCTTTGAACTTTTATGAAGTATACAACTATTTGTGATAATTACATTCGCAATTAAAGCGTTACCATTGTAAGATCTTAATGCCAAAAGTATATAAGTGTATTAACGATTACTGCATATTATATCAAGAGGTCAGTAAAAGTTAATAACGATATCTATAATATTACAATAATGAATATTCTGTAAATAAATTCTAAGATTGCAAATAATAAGTATCTTATTAGTTAATAGATGAATTTATGTGTCAATGTTTGAAATCATTTTTCTTGTAAACTGTCAATCAATCGAAAAGGATTTCACATTTTTGATCTCTTCACTAATTATATTACAACTCATTAATTTCAATTATTGTTAAATTAATTTCCAGATGTGTCAATTTCAGTAACAAGATATTTCCAATTTATGTTGTATTTATAGATGTGTATTTCACTAAATGATATTAAAGTGTATTATCTTTTTGCTACTTATTATAATTTGCAACTATAAAGCAGTGAAACTGCGATGAGATTTATCCGAGTGAATTAGGATGTACAAAGTCACATAATTTATTTCTGCCGAGCAAAGTTTGGCGACATTTCATCCGAAAATATATATCTGTATCTTTCGCGCGCGTGGCGAGTGCACTTTATCATCGCCGTAATGCAATACAATTGGCCACGTCGAGAATTCACCGAGTTTTCCGCGAAATGCCGCGAGTGAGAAGTTTTCGAGAGCCGTGCCAAAATTCGCACGGCACAGCGTCACGAGTCTCACTCTCCGTCCCTCTCCGTCCTTTTCGCTCACATGCTGCATCTCGCGTTTTAACACGGCGGAAGCAGCGACGGAGAGGAAACCGATAGCCACACCCTCAGTGCCCCTACCGTTGTTGCGATCGCCCCCACAGTATCACGTGATCTAGCCTGTTCCCCTCTCGCGCTCACGGTCTTCGTCGTCCACCACTATGCTCTCCCCGTCTCGTTTCTCGCGGGTGCCGCCTCTCACCCTTTCCTCCGAGCGAGATCTCTCCCGCTTTTTCTCCGCCGTGAAACGCTCGACGCTCGTCCTTCGCGCCGTGGAGTGTTGCTGAGACGCCCAGAGCATCTACAGTGTTGCCAGATCCGCGAGAGCTTTTCTACCCGCGCGGACCGGAATTATATACCCAGAATCACATTATTCGGGAGCGTCGTAAAGAGTGAGCGTCACGCTGAGACCGTCGATCGGAGTCGTTCTTTTGTTGGCCCGGAGCGAAATTCAGTCTGCTGGGCCATGATCCGGTTTAATCGTAATTATATGGGGAGAGAGGCACGGAAGGATTAAACGTTTGGAACAAAGGGGCGGGACATGTTGCTTCATTATTTATTGCTTCTGCGGTGAATTATTGGCAATATGCACCTTTTCGTTGCACTTTTCGTAAACTCATTTCCTTTTCTGATTTACGTCACAGGAGAAGAATAATAAATATTAATGCGAGAGAATTTTTATCGATTGTCCTAAATTTCCAATCACAGTATCACATTACACAGTTGTAATGTATAATGGTTTTCGAACAATGCAGTACAAATGCGAATCTCTTGTGTGACTGGTTTAAATAAACTATATCTTTGTGACTGGTACAAAAAAATTCCCAAGTTAATTTTTAACTTTGTAGTAACATGAATTTAATTTGGTTTGGTTTCAGAAAGTTTCAATATATTTCTGGAATATAAAAGATTAAACTTTGATGGTTGAGTATTCACGTAACAAAAAATAATCAATAGTATATATATGTATATCAATAGTATATATATAGTATATATATGTCTGATAGACTATTTTTTATGCTTTCATCTTATCTAGTTCCCATTTATTTTTATTCCAAAGTCCGCTATATTGTCGGATACTCGCCGCGGACAGTTCATTCTATTATTTTTTTCTCTCTCTCTCTCTCTCTCTCTCTCTCTCTCTCTCTTCTCTTTCTCTCTCTTTCTCTCTTTCTCCTCGGCCGATTCGAGGAAAACGTATCGGCGGCGATCGATGCCACTATACGTTAGCTATCCGATAGAGGCAGTGGAACGTAAAGGAAACGAAATAAGGGAAGAAATATAAAGCAGCGGGTGAGAGAAAGAGAATCCGAAAATTCTACGGATACGTATATCGCGAGAAAGCCACAGTGAGAAAGAGAACGAGCTTAGTCGTCTCTTGCGTGTCCGAGACGACGTCGTAGCGAGGCGGCTGAGGCAAGAGCAAAGTTTGTCCTCGTCGGCAGGGAGAAGATAGCGGTGCGAGACAGAAAAAGAGAGAGCGAAAGAGAAAGAAAAAAACATCCAGCCACCGAGCGGAAAGCGCCGGGGTACGCGGGTCTGGGGGAGGGGGGTGGAAGTAACGTAAGATAGAGAGAAAACGACGGCGCGGACGAGAGAAAGAGAGAGGTGGTCATAATCGCGCAGACCGCGTCATAATCCGCGACGAAAAACATTTGACGAGCGCGCCGGGCTGGTAAAGGGGCAACGGGATTGGGCGTGGCTAGGCTTGACACCGCCTACGCACCCAAGCTTACCCCACTATCGCCGACACGTGGATGGGGTGGAGGGAATCAGCCTTAACGCTGGCAATGCGCGGAATCGCACCGAGCGATGAGGGATGAAGTGGAGGGGATCCGCGAGACGAGGACGGAAACTCGCGGTGCATTCGTCCCGCGACCACGATCAGAGCAGGACGAAAGACTGAACACACACAGAGGGATGCGCCTTGCACCGATGCACGCGAGCGTACGCTGTCCGGTCGTGCACACACGGTGAGATTTTTTTGCGCGGTAGTCTTGTTGGTCGGCCGCGTGTGGAGATCGGCTGAAGGTTTGCGTGAACGAACTCGGCGCACCGTTCCATACGCCGCGCCTATATCGCTCGGTGCACAACCGATGGACATCCCACAAGACCGCAGATTTTGCCGGGCAATTACACCGAGTCCAGCAACGCGACTTAGAGCTAGGCTAGGTGATCGCGTCGATACCACGAAACTGTTAAATCGGTTGCTATAAGGTTTTGACCAAGAGGTCAATACGGAAAGATATGAGATATTTCTTACATTGGAGAATATATAGTGTGCATTGCTTCGACACAAGTGAAACATAAAATCCTGCCATATGCTATATATACATAAAAACTTGCCTGACTACGATATCACGCATCTGTCATTCAATGAAATTGAATTATGTTTTTAGTGTTACCAGTAATCACTGGCAATAATCTAACGTCGGATTGTTACCTCGATTGTAAGTAAAACAATTAAAGTGTAGAGAAAATAAACCGTTGTCTACATTAAATAAAAATGTTATACATTTATCGATGCACATTTTATTATGTGATATTTTCATGCGTTAGAGAAATACGTAATGAAAGGTGGGCGGTTTTATGGATAATCAGATAATTTTGCAACAGCATAGCATAGGCTTTTATCTAGAACTGCAGAAACTTAGTTGCCCATAAAGTGCTTGTTCATTTGAAAAAATAGCAGAATATATATTTAGTAAAAGCGTACGTATAATATATAAGTAATAATTTATATTTTTAGAATTTATATTTGCAATAAAGTTAGGGGAAAGATATATGCGTACGATATTTATAAATATGTTAAAATGAGAAACCATCATTATATGGTATATCTACGTTATTACCGCATGCATTTTTAAAAACCGTTAAAAATAGCGAGAAAACTTATGCATTTAACGAATTTTTCAAACCCAAGCCACAAAAAAAAATATGTCTATCGCATACGTTATATTAAAAGAAATTTCATCAAAACGACATAGATTTTCCACTTCAAACAACAAATTACAACCAAATTATGTCTTCGATCACATTCTATTCCGCCCACAGGAAGTGGACAGTGCGCGTATGTAGTGCGTCCGGTCTTTGAAACGCTATCGTTGATAGTGCCAATAACTCGCATATAATTAATGATGCCTACCAACCACTGTTCGCGAGCACGCCGCACCGATATAGACCATTTGTTCCTCCCCCGATGCGGTGAACCATTGCATACGCGTAGTCGCATTAGTTAACCACAGCGGCTGTGAAATTCTGGAAACCAGCGAACTGCAACAAGAGACGAGAAATTTCGAATCAGTAAAATTTCTATGCAAAAAAAATACATCGCCCTTGAAATTGCAATTGTAAGATTTAATAATCATGCGAATATCAGATTAATAAAACGCAGATATTGACGAATCTTAACGAATACTATAATTCGATACTATATTCGTTCAACAGCCTTCGCAAGCACTTACAATTCGCTATAACCACAGCGATATCCATATTTATTTAATTATAGGTTTAAATTTCGCGTTTTATTTATTTTATTTCTAAACGTATATATTCGTGACGATTAAAAACTTGTTCCGTATAAACGCGGAATTACTTATAATCTCGCCTTCTTATCTCCTCTTTAAATTATCTTCTACAGCCGTATCTCGTGTTCTGCGACGCCTTTTATTTCGCTAAAGAGCGAACCGGCAAGTTGGATACGCAAGATGAATTTCCCTCGCCGGCGTCTCGAACGGAGATTCCAGGCAGATAGAGCACACCGGCTCGCTATATGTATATCGGCGCGCAGCCTATAAATCTTCTCGGCCCATAAACAAAGCTTTTGAACGCGAAAGGTCGTTGCAGCATGTGCGTGACGACCGTCGGTTCACTCTTTTCGCGAGTAACTTGCGAAAGAGACAAGAGGATGGGGGAGGAGTAACTCGCGCGAGGGTGGCGAGGCTGGGGAGGACAGAATGGAACGCGGCTAAAAGTTCTGACGGCTGAATTTAACGCCAAACTCATCAAGTCGCTGCTTGCTACTTCGCGGGAAGGAGCACCGCGGACAATTTTGTGCTTATAGCGGCCTCGTCTTCTCGTTTGTTTCTCTTTTCAAGTACGCCACATGTGTCCCCTTCGAGTTCATCCAGATTTCGACTACGTCATAGACGTATGTATTATCGTGGAACCAGTTCGTGTTTCAGATTATCCATACAACATCGTTCATAGACATTCGTAATATACAGAACCAGTTTATTGAATTTACAAATCATGCAAGAAGCACTGCTAGGACAAGTTTATTATTATGTGATGACGAATATTTGCTTCGGGAATTTTAATTTTAATTTTTCAAAAAGAGAATTTACGATTTTCTTCAGGCACCTTTCGAGAGGATCGAACGTACGGTTACGGATTCCACGTTGAGTGACTTGTTCGCGCTGAAAAATCGACAACGACACTAATGAAGGTTGCGTGATTCGTTTGATCACCAGTACTCTTGTGCATCAAAGTCGGAGCGTGAACAGCATCCTTAAGTTATCATTATCACCTCTGCACGTATCAAGTAGTTATTCTTCAGAAAATCTGACGAATAAGGTCGACGAGATAAAGGTTTAGCAACGCGTCGCCCGGATAGACGGAAAAACCGCGTGAGCAACGACAAATCAATTAGGTATTTTAATGGGATGAAGTCACCCTTGGCCCTCTGTAACAATCGGATAAAATAATTGAAAAGCATTCCGATTCCGTCAAGAACGATGGGTAAAAGCCGGATTGCCTCGGGGTTGATCATCAACGAGGGCAAGTGCGGGAGAAAGGGCGACGGAGGAGCGACGACGAGGTGATGGTGGTGTCGGTGATAGTTCAGGAGTGCGGAAAGACAGTGAAAATTCCCGACGTCACTCCAGTGCGCCGCGGGCGTGTAAATTTGCACGGATCGATTCCGGAGAGGAGAAACAAAGAGGAATAGAGAAGAAGAGAGAGAGAGAGAGAGAGCGAGAGAAAAATGATAAGAGAGAGAGAGAGAGAGAGAGAGAGAGAGAGAGAGAGAGAGAGAGAGAGAGAGAGAGAGAGAGAGAGAGAGAAAGAGAAAGAGATCATCGCCGGTTGAGGGAAAATGCGGGAGCGCGAGAGGAGAGTCAAGTACCTAACCGGCAACGAAACGCCCGGAACAAACAACAAACAAGCAAACAAAAACCGGCATCCGCCGTCTACACGGCGCCTGCCCGTGCGAGGCGCGCTCTCGGCGTCACGATTTTCGAATTCTCCGGCCTGTCCGACTTCGCCGCTACGTGGTGAAAAGCAAAAAGAAGGGATGTCAATTGCACATTACGTGTTTTCTTAACTCAGGATTGAATAATCGACTTTACGGGCAACGATGTGGAAACTGAATATTTAAGTAGACGTTAATACATAATAATGTGAATATAAGATAAATACTTTGATACAACTATACTGACATTTACAGCTGTAGTGTTTGTTAAATCTAAAATGCTTTAAGAATATATATTTAATCGAAAATTATTGCACATTTTTGATGCAACAGAAATGATAAGAGAAGTAATTCTTCATTTATTTTCATCTTTAATTTTCTCATCAGTGCTAAATATCACACAATTACTCATGCGGATTTAAATCAGTGTGATACTCATACGATATATACAATCATCCTGTTAACACGCGGCGACAAATAACGTCGACGGATCTGAATAACAAATCGGAGGAGGGGGTGGCGAGTGTCAGGCTCTCGATGGGACATCGTCGATCCATCGACGAGTTTAGCAGATTTTGGGGTGGAAGAAGCTAGAGATCAGGACTCGTTCGGCGAACCCCGACGTTTACCGACGTAATCCGTAGCGACCGTAGCGATCTGTAGAAGAGCGGGAAAGCCAGAAGCAGGAGGGTGGTTCTCGATCGAGTGGTTTGACAGGGGTAGTTTAGTCCGAGATATATATATTTCTAATACTATTAGCCGGTGTTCCGTTACACAACGACAGATGGACGGACGAGGAGATATATACGCTCTGTTTGGATTTCGGTGTTCGAGGGTGCAGCTGCGAGTGTGTGTTATACCGCGCGCTACCCTGCTTGTACCCCGACATCAATTGATAGTTTTGGTAAACGAGAATCCACAATAGGCCTCATTCCGCTTTGCAGAGAAGCTTGCGTCTTCATTCGAGAACATTCGTTTTCTTTGTAATACGATTTTGAGATTCTTCGATTCCGCAGCGCTAAGTGCGGAGCGAAAACGGAGCGAATCAGAATTCTGCGTGATTTTTATCTGTTATTTTAGATCTTTGGCATTTTTAGATGACTTAAACAACTATTTAGAAATTAATAAAGCGAAAGTTTACGAAAATTTGTGATATGCAATTTGCAAGACTTTTTAGCCGCCAAAAAACAGATTGCAGATAATTTCTTAGACTGTGCAACGTGGAAAGAAAGTAATGAAATCATCATTACTTGGAAAGTGTGACGAAGAAATAACCGCGACTATCTGCTAATCGCGCATACTACGGAGCTTCAGCATAATTACTGAATTAATTTGATTCACATCGTGCGCGGCTCAAGATATATCCAATAAATTGCAGCGAAATTAACACAACAGATGTTGCATAACCGTCACCGGATCTCGGCAACGAATTATCGATTCGCAGCCTACGTAGCTGCGAGCCACGATTGTTCTACTCGAAATTCACTTCCGATAACGCAGAGACTCGATTGTGTTTCCGGGAGTCAACTTCGCGCCACTGATTGAATTATCGGGCATGCAGTTGATTGAATTCGCCGTAGGTGTACTGCCGCATGGAAACCCATTTAACTCATCGTCCAAGTGACTATTTAAACCAACCAACTATATCAACATGCTTTCTATTCCACTAAGAATATGCGTAGCTCTTCGTTTACGTATTATCGCACCCGAATTAATTCTTGCTCTAAGATAACTCACATCTTCTTGAATAAACGTAGAATGAACTAGTTTCAATCGAGCCTTTTCCGCAATATGAGGAATTTCCTATTTAAATTTTGCTCTGGTTTACTATAAAATTAAATTAAATTAATTAAATTAATAGTGTAACATTAAACTGAAATAAAATTACGACTACAGAAGAAACAATAAACAGAAAAAATGTTAAACTAGTTCGTGACTACTAAAGTAACATATTTAATATACTCTTGTGTTTAATCTTTATTGATCTGAGATTTATAAATTGTGAATAATATACATTAAATAGCAAAATCAAAATAAGAAAATGCTGAAATAAATTTTCAATTGCGCGCAACATGCAGAAAAAGACCATGATCTATTTGACTTGTGTAAAACTCACGATGTATGATATTCGAGAACTTTGGATTAACAAAGCAGCAATGCGAGCATGTATGACGAATCATATGTGGAATATGTCGTTAACTATTACCAGTTGATCTTAAAATAGATGTGAGCTTTAGAGTATCAGTATATATCCAGAAATAATATATCGATTGAACATGAACAATGTTCACAACGAAACGTTTTCATGCTGAAAGCGAACAATGCAAACATAATGTAACTTTCTAATAAAATTCAGAGTTACATTAAAAAATTTGTGACTTTTGTATTCTTTATAAATTAGATATTTTTTGAAATAATTAATCGAAGGATCTAAATTTCTTTCTATTAAAATCGCAGATTCTTTTAAGAGAGATTGTGAAATGTAGAGATATAATTGATTGTGTTAATTTTTTATCATTTTGTTGATTAAAACGGTTCATCCATCATGCATAAAAAAAAGTCCGGTATGTAATATCCTCAATCGTAGGATTACGTGTCGTAATTCAAGTTCGAAGAGACGTCAACGCCAGGAAATACATACACACGATCGCCATTTTATCGACTTGACTTTTATTTAGAAACTGATTACCTATGCAAGAAAGCTATAGTTTACCGACGACAACTTTACTATTCACCCTTCGGTACTATCTCAGTACTGTCGCCGTGCGTTCCGCCCGATACGCGCCGCACACGCGTCGGGGAAGCGGCGGGATAATTTCACTGCCGAGAGATCTGTCGTGGAAAAACCGATTCATAATTGAAGAAAATAATAACGTCGCCCGATGTTTACGGTGGAAATATCGCGACGCGCGCGATCCTGTCGACATCGATCGCGAGTGTGAGTGACACGTAGGGTTGTTTTCCCGTGTATTGACAAATAAAATTTTCCAATATTAACAGCCTTTCATTATACTAAATTAGTCGCAGCTGTTTCACTGGCAGCGCGATAATTAAGATATTAGAACAAAAAGAAAAAAATACATTAGATGAATATGTTAGCGAGTCGACTTGAAACAATCGATCATGATTTGATACCGACATATCGTCGCTCATAAAAATTTCATTTTCTCAATATAGTTAGAAGATATTGGCATCGGCCGTCCCTTTCGGTTTCGCGGCGTTTAACATGAAGGGTCAGAAAAAACAGCGATGGTTCATTAATGGATCGGCACTCGAGGTGGACCCAACGGGTCCGCGAGCTCCCGTGTCTCCGGCAAGCGAGGCCCCGTGACGCGAAAACGCTGCTCGCAACCATCATCGTCTCATCTTTTCTCTCTTCATCTCCGCTGCTTTGAACTATCGTTCGATCTATCGTCCTTCTCTCGCCCGTGCGCTCGTTGGTTTCGTCTCTCCTCTCGCTTGCTATGTCTACGAAACTTGCGGGAGACCCCCGGAGGCTTCCCCTCCCTTCCGCTGCCCAGCCCGCTCGTTGTCTCGGGACCCGAGCTGTTTTGTCCCGTCAGTCCCGGGCGCGCAATGCGATATCTATGGGTTTCTTTTGGGGCCTTGTGTCGAAGCCGCCATTATGCCGGAGAGAGAGGTCCTCCCCTCGACTCCACTCGGTCCTCTCCTTATCCCAAGGCATGGATACAGGCTCGAAGTGTAGTTCACAGGCACGTCAGGCTGCAGCCGACGACGACGACGACGACGACGGCGGCGGCGGCAGTAACGGCGGCGGTGAGGACGACGTGCGCATACGAGTGCATACGCTTTTGGGATTGTTTTTCTCCGTCTTCCTTTTTTCATGCATGCACTTCATGCGTTAAGAAGCAAAGAGAGGGAGAAGAGGAGGAGATCCGCACTCTCCCGGATCTCTAGTTAGGCTATTCACGGCGGTACGCGCCGTCGAAAAGGATGAAAGGGTAACGCGGTACCGGCGACTGTCCTCTCGTCGTCCCTTCGGACCCTCCTTTTGGCAGTGAGGAAAGAAAGAAAGAGGTCCGGGAGACAGAAGCGGCGGCGCCTTCTGTGCACAAGAACTCCCTCATACCTATCTCTACCTTCCCGTCTTTAAGCAGCCTAATTATTGCCCTATCGACATAGATTTCTCAGATCGGATTACGCCGCGGTCTCTGAGATCACTTTGCCGCGATTGACGCCCGTGAGCACTCTCAAGATACGCCGAACGAAACGCGGAGCTTTTAGCCGGACAAAAACCAGTGAGGATTCGAGAAAGGGAGAAACGCGACTGTGACGTAATAAAAGTAAATTTATATAATATATATCTGCGTCAGAAATTTTTATATCAATATCAAGTAAGCAATGATGTAAGAGTAGAAAATTTAGAAGATACAATTAGAATTTATTAATAATTAACACTTTTCTTGCAGAACTATCATAAAGTATATCACCTAAGATATGCCGCAACGAATAAATCTGCGTAGAGAATCGCGCAAAATATTTGTCCGAGTCTGTCCGTGAAAAATAGTCATTGGGCGGCGCTGAACGTGACAGGGCAATACGAGAGAGGGAACTCGTTCGGTCGTTCATCGGTCGTAATGTTGCCGTTTGCCGCTAACACATGAATATCCACACAAACACATGACACTCATCGATAATTCAATATCGCACGTAGCGGCCTAGCCCGCCTCGGTCTCTTTTGTCGTGGTATGTCGCGCCGTAATGACGTGTCTCCTTCGTCGTGAAAATTTAATTGATCTGCCAAGACCTTCCCACATCCACGAAGGACGTGTGTATACGGGCCTTCGCGGTGTGCCAGAAGCCGGAGCACTTATCATTTCCCTCCACGCGCGCGCTTGGGTATGTACAATTTTAACAATCGACATTACGAGTATAATTCGAATATAATCTTTGAGAGGAAAGCCGTAGAAAGGATAAGTAAAAATGACACGCAAGATTAAATTTGCATAACATGATAAATTCTTCATATAAATTACGACGACGATGATAAACCGATATTTAAATACGCGTACCCGTACACGAGATCTCTCAGGATGGGCCGGAAATAATCTTGTTACAGGCATGTATTCGAGAGAAAAAAAAGAAACGAAAAAAAAAGTCGAAGAAGTCTAAACACGATGTTGCGACCCACGCGATGCAATTTCTTTGTTATCACAACTATGTGTGTTATAAAGTTCGAAGGGAAGAAAAAGAAGAGGAGATTGGATCGTCAAAGTATCAGCGCTCGAAAATACGTGAAATAAGCGTCACACGGTGTAACAACTTGTCGAAGTCACTTGTTCGCGTGGCCAACAGTTTGCAAAGCACGTCGTTTAGTTATAGACGTGCTCCAGTTAAAGTCACGGAATTCGCACGAGCGAACGAGGACAATTCCACGACAACTCCAGTCACCAGTGGCTTATCCGTGCGATTAAACTTCGTAAGTAGTGAATCGACAGACGGTTTATTCGTCGAGCTGCTCAAGATTCGAAAAGAAATTTTCACACCGAAGTACGCATAATTGCATATTCAAGTACGACAATAACATTAACAATAATTAAAATTTTTGTATTTTTTACTAAATTCCTCGTTGTGACTAAATTTAATCTTTTAAGCGTTTAATCTTGTGTGCTTTGTAGTTCGGATTTATTTCTTTGCAATTTCTTATTGATGCATTTATCCACATATAGGATGTAACTAAAAATAGTAATCTAAATATTATTTTTCTTCACTGAAGTCTTAGTAATTTCTCAGCAAGAAAGTCATTCATTGTGCAGACACGCTACAACTTTTATAGAACGTAATGCAAAGTATTAAATTATAACATAATACAACGCTATTAAGTCAAGAAAGTTTTTGCCTGTTATGTTCTTTAGCGTTTTTCTCAAACAAAACTTTTGTACTTACTGTCGCTTGTAATCATCTCGCGCTAAATTCAACACGAGTGGACGTGGAGTTTGAGGAAGTGTTTTATCGTTTGAAAGCGAGCCAGATTTTAAATAGCGTATCTTTAAGTTTGACAAAGTTCAGCCGATTCACGTTTCCCCTTGCGAGGATTGTGCCGTCCATTTCTTCACGACGCACTCACTTAAACCCTTTCCACTTACGCGGATAAAGCCTCATCTATAGCCTACGCGAACAGAAAACGACGCGGACGTGCGCTCTCGGCATTTAAATAAATTAAAGAGTGTCTCCATTCGCGGTGCTCTCCGCCAATCGAACCGGCGCATATTGTCAGTGCGAGGAATTCCGTCGTTATACACAGCGTGAGAGAAAATGCCAACGGTTGAAGTCACTGCGATATTGCGACAAGCGCTCTTTTTCAAACCGTTTAGTTGTTTAACAATTAAATATATAAATATTTTTGACATTTATTATATGATGAGATGATATTTGTGACAGCACACAAGAATCTAAAAATTCTCTCAAAATTTATCGTGATACAAAATGCTAAAAAATGAGAAGTAAACTGTAGAATCTTCATTGAGCGATAAGAATTAAGTAAGAATTGTGCATCTGAATTATGTTAAAGATGCAAGATCGAAATACGATGAATTAAATAATCACAATGACCGAATCGCGCACTCGAACTCGCTTGGAACACTCGCCGCGAGGAAAATTTCACTTACGACGTTTTCCTCACTACAAGTTGGATTTTCCACGATTTCCGCTTTACCTCGAGACGCCTGCAAGAATGCGGTTCACGGAGCGGGAGAAGACTCGCGGAAGAAAAAGCCCGGGGTTGGTCCGGACGCAGGGCACACACCACGTCGTAAAGAGAGAAACACGATCTCCCTCGCGCCGCTTGTGAAAACGTAGGAAAAGATGGAGGAAACTATGAAATTCCGGCCATTCTTCGCTCGACAATAGGACGCACGAGGGATATATATTTCGGAAATTCCCAATGGCACACGCGTGCACCGCCGCCGGTATAAAGGGGGGTCGCGGTAGGGCGGATAGAGGAGGCAGGCGGGGTGGGTACGCTTCCATTATGAGCGACGTGTTTTTTTCTCGAGGGTGGGTTTTCTAGCGACGCGCAACCGTACGTGCATTAGCGCGAGCGTTTTGTGCCGTCGTGTGCGAAGGGGCCTTTTCTTCGGGGCAGCTCGGCCAAAAACCACCCCTCAGGTGAGCACCAATGAAAATTCGCTTCTGTGTGCCCGGTACTCCGGGAATCGGTCGGACCCGACCTCCCGATTGTCGCGCCATGAAAGCGCGCCGATGAACCACGCCAATGACACGATCGATACCTCGTAAATATTTAATTAATAGATACACGAAGCGATTATCACACCGAGAATATTCTTTATTGAAATTAGCGTGTATAGTCGTCCAATCGAGATTATAAATTTGCCTAATTCCGTTTTCTTCAATGTTCTATTCAACGGTATGTTTTGAGTGTTATATTTCAAAGTTGTTTCTTCCTATGGTGCTGTATACCATATACCTTACATTAATCATCATGTTCGACGTAAAAAAATAATGAGAGAGGCAGCTATTAAATATCGTCGCAAAAGCTATAGATTTTGCGAAATTTATCATTATTCGATATTCTTATTTTTCTTTTTACCGGCTTGTTCGCCAATTTGTTTGGACATAATTAGTCTGATAACCTGTAATTTTTAACGCATGAATTCTACTTAATTGATATTGATATAAATAAATCAAATTATTTGTGAACAATAATAATTATGATTAATATTGTTTTCTATAAATGCAAAATTTTGCAGAGAAGATTTCAACACAGAAATCGCTTAGTTAGAACTCATTCAAAACCATCTATCGTTAAATTTCTACCGACAAACATGTTCAAGCTGCGAATAGTGAAGTGAGATCCGAGTTTCAAGCTTGCGTTTAATTAATCTCGAAAACTCCGGCGCGCGATAGAATGAGAATGAGCGATTTTTGAGCCGCGTTCACAGAGTCGCGAGATTCGCAAAGTTCCGTGAGTACCGCGGTTTTGCCGGCATTCACGAGCGACGCGTGAATATTTCATGGAAATTATAAATTACACGGCATGCACGGAATGCCTGGGTGGGAGCTAGCCGCCGCGGATCGCATCGAATTTCTGACGTACAATCGATGTCGGTCGACATTTCCTCGCGACCGCCACCGCGGAAAACGTGAAATTTCATTCGCATTCAAATAATTGTTCGCAATCCGTTTTCGACGCGCGAAACACCGTAAATTCGCGCAATAAAGTTACCGTTAATTGCCGTCAATCATCGGCACGGTAATGCAAATCGTTCGAATTTCTGTTTTGTTTTATAACTTTCGCGTAACACAACTTTGATATGGGTGCAGTGGAGTTGTTGATAGTAAAGTTCATCGTGTGCATACGTGACCTTTTGTTTCGAGTACTTTTCATATGTATATATGTACATACTTTTCCGACCTCCAAGGATTTCTCTCGTTACCTGCTTCAAACATATAGTATACTCGCCGAATGTAAACAAAAGTCCCTTCGGGATTACTTCCGAACCTTTGCAATACTGCTTTCGTCGGATTTGTTTGCGATACATTTTAATTTTCTTAAGATAATTACTTTTAAAATGCGCGAACGTATACTTAACGTAAATTTTTCACGCTCTGAATTAAAAAGCTCGACTATGAACAAACGATTCAATTTATTAATTCTTTAACGACTTAATAAAATAATACTTTTTATTTCTTTATAAATATAAAGTATTTTCTTATCAAAAAATATGACAATATTGATAAAAAAAATATTACTTTTCCATTTATAACGGTTAAAAAATTTAATATTTTATTTCAAAAACTTGAAAAATTTAATATTTCTTTCTTGGTAAATTTTGTTCATGTTTTATATGGACGAGATATACATATTAATGTAATTTTAAATTTCGAGAACGCGCTCACGTAGCGAATACATATCTGGGCCGTGCGTAGTGTCGCGTAGAATCTTTCCCCCTTTTCCGCACATGCAACACCGCTACTGGCAACAACCCCTTATTATCCCGGGCACTCCTACCGCGATACTGCCATTCGCATTATAACCTGCACCTCGGCCATTGTGAAACCGTAGCCTGTGTTTCCACGGCTCTTCTTCGACGTCTGTCATTAATTCAGCTTTACTCCGTTGACGTACCTTCGTATCATTATACCGCGCGCATACTCTCAGAGCAGGAAGGAGCACGGAACTGGCAATTCAGAATGTCGGAAAGAGCACGGGAAATCGACACCGGGAATTTCATTAACCTTAGACTACATCTGTATTAATTGACGTGCAGCGAGATTTACTCGCGCTTAACATCCGCCGAGAATTTTTCCTCTGACAATGATATCAAATGGTAGATGTCAAAAAGAAGTGTTCAACTTGATAGACATTTTCACAATTTAATCTCTAGGTAAGCTTTCATTCAAGAACCGCTATTTTTCATAAATTATGCGCTCTGCGATCAATTTTAAATTGAAATCTATTTTTCCTCTTTAATTTATAAAACGTTAAAAACGTAGGATTGGATTACTTTTGTGCAAACTGATGTGTGTTTCTGTGTGATAAACAAGAACGCGGAGTTCCGTTAATTTGGCAACGGCCGAAGCTGCTCGGAGCGTCGACTAACGTTTTCTGGACACTGATGGGGGAAGATATAAACGGTAGGTTGTGTGGACAATCCAGAAAATTAGTCACATCCGCATTCAGCGCTAAATCGTTCCCGTGTTCTGCTCTTCCTATTGTCGCTGGCTCCTCGACTGTGAAACTTTTGTTGAGGTTTCGCCCGAGGGTTTTCCGCGGAATTCGTGGACGGCAAACGGCGGCGAGTGTTCGCTCGTTCGAGTTCTTGGTCCAATAAAATTTCGGCATTGAACAATGCCATGTCCAAAATATCAAGTTAAGAGGAAAAAGATAATCGTAATCTGATTTTATATCTTTACAGTGCCTTTGATTTTTGCTGTGCATAAAAAACTGCAGTAAAAATTAAAACAGAGGAATTTAATCGGAACGATCGATTATTTAGTTTTTCAAGACAAAAACTGTCACACAAAAGAAATTATCATTGTCGTTTATCTAAATTATACTACTGACTAATAAAATGTCCTATTAAGAAACTTTGTCTCAGTATAAGTATTTGCTCTTACGCGAATTAGGTCAGCATTTGTCTACTTTCACGTGTAGAACTCGAAGAAACGCAAAGTCAGACGTAAGTTCGTGAAGACCGACCAGGTTCGCGAAAGGGGAAAAAGGAGCAAAGAAAAAATATTCAGAAACTTTCCATCAAATATCGTGGACTTCGAATGCGGACTTTCTTCGCACGATGGAATTCAAGAAAAAAAAGCAACGCGAACGAAAACGCGGAGAGCAATGAGAAGCGAGGGAACAAGATCTTGGGGGTTGGTTTTTACGCACGAACTACACCCCGATACCGGGGATGAAGGAGGAAACATCGATCCCAGAGTAACCCATACGCGGTCGCACACTACCATACATATAAACGCGAACGCGCGCTCCTTCGGGGGCGAGAACGTTCTGTATAAAGGGGGATGAAGTCTTATAGGGTTGCGTCTTTATGTGAAAGCATTCCGCGGGTTCTCATGCCGGTCTACGAATTCTAGAAAGTGCCCTTTCGTCGCTCGACGCCCGGCATTCTTTCCTGCCCCATCGTTCCTTCCGTCTTAAATTGTCCTGCGCGATAAACGAAATGAAGAGAGATATAAAATAAAGGCGTCGTCTGACTGCTTAAATAAATGTGTAAAAAGACTTAAAAAAATTAAATTTAGAACACATTGCACATGTAAACATAATATCGCACTACAAAAAAAAATATATATATATATATATATATAGGTATAAATGTAAATGTAAACGAACTGTTAAAAATATTTAAGAAGCATTCGGAAATTCATATGAGAATTTTAGCAAAGTGACATATTCAATATTTGGACTTTCTCGTGTTGTTCTTCAATAATAAATTCCGGAAGAAGACAGTAGATATTACTTTAGGTACAAGGGAGCTAAAGAGCAGCGCATGTTTCACAGTTATGTACAATATTGCGCATTTTACTATTAACGGTCCCGCAAATGATACCAGCGTCGCAAGCTCGCAGGATTCGGACGCGGATGTCTCAATCATCCTTGAGGAAATGAGTTTGGTCGTGGTCACGTGACTTTGTCAGCGAAACGAAAACCGCAGAGATTATTAATTCTCGTATAACAGTGATTACGGATCCAGAACCAATATCATTATGGCTCTCGTGGCCCTCTCTCCCTAGGCCACCTACGGTCAATCCTCTAATACTCGCTGACCACAGCTGCGCACGCACACTCGCCCTCACGAACACGCGCGCGCTGCTTTATTTATCCCTTTTACCAAGCCCTGCCTGGCCCTGGCGCCAGAATAGGAGGGCTCAGCCCTGAAACTCCCTCGAGAGAACTTCAGCCCTGGTGGAAAAGACGGCCGTTCGTGGCTGATATTCTTTCGCGTTTCTCTTGCGCATTCGCTTTCCCCGTTTCTCCCGTATTCTTTCGTATTGGGAATTTCCGCGGCAGAAACGTCGCAAACGTATAAAATGTAACGGCTCTACTTTATCGCTGCTTCCACGTGAGACTGCTTTCCATCGATGTCGTTTAGAGTAACGGTGACTAATCGATTTCTCTCTCATTTATATTATCAGTCCTTAAATTTTTACAAAGCGTGTAATGTTTAAAATTTTTAGTCGGTCGTTCTTTGCTTTACGAGGCAGAGTGAACCTCGTAGTATTCGATCTGCTCCTTATCCTCCCGGCGATTTCTTAACTTTTGTGAAAATTCCACTGCTACTGTCGCCGTCGTGCGTCTTCCTGCTATTTTCTCTTTTATCTCAATTCCGAGATGTTTCTCGTTCGCGAAGACTAAAGAAGCCAATACGGGGTCAAAGGTCGGGACCTCCAGATGCTTCAGGAGAGGGAACGAAGGTAGAAGTAAGCGAATCCTTCGGCAAAGGTGGTGTATAGGACGAGCAAAGTTTCGCTCCGAGGAATCTCCTCGTACGAGACGCCTTCACGAGCCCTCTTACGAGACGCAGTCACGACAGTTGGTACTTTTCCCAAGTTACTGTTCTCTCGGAATTATTAGAGCCATTGCTCATGTACGGCGAAGGAAAACAGGGTCAATCGTAAGTTGCAACAGTAAAATAAACAGAACGGCGTGTTATAATTTTTGATAATAAAATTAATAGCTACAAAATCATCATCAAATAATTTTTTCGTAAAAATGCCACGATGATAAAAATGATAACTAAGAATAATCCACGAGAGAAGAAATATCGAACAATCAAAAATGAATTTCATCTTCATCCGTTCTCTCTGTGTAATCATCGTAGGATATCTAATCATCGTACATACTGTCTAATCGACCTCATTAGGGGCACCGTGTACGGCCACTTGGAGAGTGAAGAAAAAATAAATCGTCCCGACCTTAGGAAGACTTTCTATCTTAGAAACATGAACCATACCTTCCTAAAATGACGGAGCTCCGGAATAATTCAGCGCGGCGATTACGTTCGCACTACTACAGCTACGTTTCGCGTTATTATAGCAATCGCGTATCTCGATGAAAGAGACATATCATTCCCACGCGTGAGCAATGATAATATTATAGAAGCGTGTCTAATGTTGAAAGAAGTGAAATAGTCGATTTCAAGGAGAAAAATTGAGAATGACCTAATCATTCTCTGGCCTTCGACTATTTTAGCACTTGATGCGGTGCTAATTTCGCACATTCAGCCACGAGTCATCAAGCCGATTTCTCGTCGGCTTGTGGCGATGATGATGCTTAGGAGGGTGAATTAAGGCTTTCCCGGGGCTTGTTCAGCACAGTATCCTCGTGGCATAGCTACGGGGATCTCGGCTTCTTTTCTCTCTTCTTCCTTCCTCTCTCTCTCTATCTTCTCCATTTTTTTCTCTCTCTCTCGGTTAGGAGCGTTGGCCATGGCGCCACCATACGCAGAGGAGAGTCGAACCCCTCGGCTGCACCGAGAATGAACGAACGGACGGACGGACGAAAGTGCGCTTGGTGGTCGTTTTTTAAAAATAAAATGGCGGCCGCCGGCCGACGTCGCACGGCGACGAAGAAGCGAGGCAAGACGCGGAGGGAGACCGCTGCGGCGGTAGACGGAGGAAAGAGCTGAGGAGGACCACCGGAGAGCTGTTCTGCGATTAGACTTACAAAACAAACGGCCCGGCGGTCCGGACCACGCAGACCAATGGCGTAGCACGCTGATCCCGACAAGGGACACGAGATAATTGGATCAAGAGCCGGCGAGTACGAGTCGTGGGCGAAGCGCATCGTAATTTTCGATTGGCCGCGGGTCGACGACCTTGACTTCGCCGATATGCCAGTGCGGATTCCTCGCGCGTCGTCGTTATCGTTTCGGTCGCCGCGGGAGTTGGACATTTTCATCGCCGATCACATTAGACACAATCGCGGGAAATGACATTAAGAACTTCGTTCTGATTTTCATGAAGCAACATTGCCAAGATGAAAAAAGACAACGCGCTTCTCTTTGAAAAGATTCTTACGAAAGTGCACCCCGAGATACGTCGCTAAATTTCCAGATAGTAGCGCGATGTCCGAAGAGAGAGCATCGAGAGGGAATAGCGAGACGAGAGAGCGACGAGAGGCGGCGATATCGCACGGAAGGTGGCACGGTACGATCGTCGTCGTCGACGGCATATGTGAGGGGCGGCAGAGAGCAGGGTGTCCACCTCCTAGAAACGTGTAGCCTCTACCCTCTATTGATCGAACGGTCTGCCCTGGGCTCCACTGGAGTGGACTGGACACACCAGCAACCCCTAACCGTCGCACCATCTCGCAGACCCCTACCTCCCCCACCCCGCCTTATGTACGTAAGAATACGTGTGTGTGTGTGTGTGTGTGTGTGTGTGTGTGTGTGTACGTATGTTCCTAGTGTGCGCACACACGAAAACGAGAGAGAGCTCGGCAGCCAAAAGACGCCCCAAAACGCTGTGCCCAGGGGAGGATGGTCATCCCGGGGGGGGGGGGGTGGCTCGTACGATTTCGACGTGTGTCTCGAGAAAGCCTTTCCCCGTGTGAGTGTTTCATGTGTGTATCCTATATACGTTAGTATATGTTCTAGCACGTACGACGCTTTATTGGACAGTGGATATTGAGCGAAGGTGATCGTCTGGAAGGTGAACGGCTGGAGTGGCCACGAATATGAAATTTTCATACATGATTTCGATCGCTAAACGAATCGACGAATTCTGTCATTTTTTTCTGCGTAGATATGTGAACAATTCAAAGAATCGTGTCTTGAAAAATGCAGAAATTGAAGAGATAGAAAATAGCACATTTTTTATATTTTTTGTATACAGAGCTATTTGGATAACTCAGTTTAATGTTATAGCGATTGTATATAAATATTTTTAGTAATTTTCTAGCTATCTTTTTATATAAGATAAAAAATATGTATCAAGTCTTCTACTTTTCATGTCGCCATTCTTCTGCTTTTACACTCGACTTGCATTTATTAAAATGACATGTTCGCCGTTCGGGTATCGAAGACCGCAGTGGACATTTATTCGACGGAATCCTGAAGCTGAAGTTCCCGGCATTGTAAAACGAACCTCGACTACGTCCGACGTGCTTGCGAAATTGCATCGCCTCGACATAGTGATTTCTACGTGCCGTGCTGCCAGTCGTTTCGAATAATTCCTGATTCGCTCGGCGGGATTCGTCCTTAAGATCGAAAGAATCTTCCATGGAAGCGATTTCGAAGTACGACTTCCGGGAACCGTCTTTAGCCGAGGACGAAAGGAAGATAGAGGACAGGCAGACGAAAGCAAAAACATCAACTGCCTCTATCACGGCGAGACGGAATTTTTATAGCGCGCCTTTACGAGCCGCCTTAACCGATTAATCGTTCGACGATGCGTGCGTCATCAATAAAATGCCGCAGACTACAAAAATTATTTTAATTTATAAAACATTTTTTTGAAAACACTTATGAATAAAAGAAACTAACGTGTGCAATACTTTGATGTATCTGATAAAATAATCACCACGTTTAGCGATAAGTAATAAATGTTATTCTCTCTTGCAGCGTGAGAGTGAACGAAATTTTATATCATTATTTAACAAGTATTTTACCATTCAGTTAAATTATCAGAACACGAATCACCGCGTCGTTAGTTTACTATCGAAAGGACAAATACCTTCGATTTTTCGTCAGCGAAACAATAACGGCGTGGTCGCTAATGAGTGTCTCTTTGAAAGGTTTGTATCGCGATACAGCTGGAAGCGATAGCTGAAATATTGCGGTTCCAAGCCCAACTTTCATCGGTCGAGGAATTTGCATCCGAGAGATAGTCCCGCTCGAGTAAGAGCGCGCGAATCGCGGATCGCGAGTCAACATAAGTAGCTATGCATATTGTGTAATGCAACGGTGGCACATTATAGCGGTACAGGCGAGCATTCCCCGCTCGTACGTGAGTAATGGCGCGCGGTACGGTGTTTGCTCGCGCGCGCGTTCGTGCTCTCCTTCTTTCCACTGAACGCCATATAATATCACTTCTGTTCCCACTGTATTAAACAGTAATGAGTGCAACGACATTAAGCACCCCGTTAATTTGCGTGGACACGTTCGCGATCACGATCGATTAACCACGTCACAAAAAATGATATAATAATGAGCCTGCGGCAATTATGAAAATGATATATTTCGATGTCAGATTAAAGATATTTTTTTCTCTTTCTAAAACTTGACGCTGCTTGATTTTGACATTGAAGTTTATCGTGTCGAAAGAAATTTATAACAGAATAATCTATTTTATATAAGTTATGCAAGAATGCAAAAAATTCATTTCGAACTTAAGTCAATCCTTAAGTAATCCACAACTTTGTTAACGTGTTCTGGATGCAGGCCAAATTACCTGAGAAACAAAGTAACGATACTTCGGTAGTACCGAGGTAAGGATCTCTAGACAGCGCTTGCGAGTAAATGGCTCGGCTGTCTGCGGTGAACCATTCGTGATCCGGGTGTCGTGACTGCGCTTGATAGCGTTCGAGTGAAAAGCTATCCCGAATCCCCGAGTCGTATTTACATGCGGAGCCATAGACTGAGGTTTCGTGCTCGGATTTAAGTAGCCGTTGAGTATCGATTACGGCATACCTGTACATTTGTTTTAACGTCGAACGTTAATAGTCGTTTAAAGTAACGGCGCGCACCGGAAAGCGACCGCGTCATAAAACCTGCGAAACGGGTAGGCCTGTCGTCGCCCTGTCGTCGAATCGATACGCGCGCTATTTTGTTTGTAAAGCGTTCGAAATAGCTGTCTAATATTCCCAGCAAGTTCATGCAAAAGTTCTCCTTTGGCGAGAAAAAAGAGTACTATAACACAGCGCAAAACTTTTTACAGAGTGTCCGAGCCTCTCTTTGCACACACGCGGAATTATAAACGTGGAATTACGCACGTGCTTCTCGATAGATTTCGAAAGTTTAAAATTCAAGAAGAGAGATTCTCGGTGTAGTTGTGGTTTTTTTGCAGTCGCGAGTTATAGATAGCGCGCGATTTCTTTGCGTGCACGCACACTGCGAAAATCGCAGGGTTAACATCCCTTCCCAAGCCTTAATGGCTTCTATAGATTTTAGCTCTTCCGAAGCTTTTTTGTTGGCTATACATACGTGGGATAATGCGTCCGTCTTATTATCTACAGAAACAGATAAAAATTGCTACACGATCTTTAAATAAAATAAAATAGCGGTATAGATGTTACATTGACGACATTTATTTCAAATGCTATCAACTCTTCAAAGATAAAAAAAAAAAATTTCTAATTTTCTTCAAGTTGTTCTAGAAATAAAATTGAAAAGTTTAAAATTCAAGACGAGAGATTCTCGATGTAGTGGTTGATGATTGCGGTCTTTTCTTCGCGAGTTATAGATTTTTATACATATTTTGGATCAAATTAATTCATTAATCCAGCGCGCGATATAAGAAAGAAAAGCTACTACATCTTAAAAGCCGTCTGTAATCGATATAACATAGATTAACACGTGCCCATGGGCGTCTCTCGCGGGCAAAGCGCGCTCGGCGAAACAGCCAGGTACAATACGCGTGTACTCTAACGTGTACGAAGTAATGCCGCTATATGTTACATGGTCGGCCCAACCTAACTTACTATTAGAGGCAGACCAAGCGCACCTAACCGATGCCAACGCATTGTCCTGTGGGCGACACGGCCGTTATTGAATCGCCGTCGAGTTATGTGAGAGATCGCCTCTCTCATTCCTAGGATCCCGCGGCAGCGCAGCTCGCCAACCAGCGCATGTGACGAGCGGCGCATAAAATACACACGGACGCATAACCGCGTTACTACCGGGCGCGTGTAACTATGTACCGCGGCGCTTCATTCCGCCTCTCGTATCCGTACGCGATAACTGCCGTGCATTCGCAATGAAAAAGAAAAAAAAAGAGAGAAACTGCTTGCCGTCATGCTATTTATCATTGTTATAATCATTATCCTAACATTATTATAATCGCATTAACATAATCGAATTTTTTTTTCCTTTTACAGTCAATCAAAATGCGCGGTGAATATTATCTACACATAAAACACGTATAAAAATGTAAATCATAATAAACATAATTTATGAAACGCACAGCGATACTATCAAAAAGGGAAAATCGACCTCCGCGTTACTGCTTTACAACCATTGGTGATATTTGCTAAGCAATCGGTCAGGCAGAACTTTAGTCTTTTCACTGCGACCGTACGGACAATTTTCCTCGCGTGTGGAGATCGATGCGTGCTCATGTGCGTGTCTATGAAAATGTTCCCTTCGAGAGGGGCGAGGTTCTCCCTCGTGTTTATGTGTGTCGGAGCAGACCGTAGCACTCTCCGATCCTCGTAAAGGAATGGAAGATGCTAGGCGTCCCTCCGAGGCGCCTTTCCCGTCATCTATCACCTCCCTCCGGTGGCCCACCCCCTTAATGTCGCGAACGAGGCTGCAGTTATAAAGAGCGAGAAAGCGAGCGAGGGAGGAATCCGGCGGCGACCACGTCGGGGTCGTAAGTCGAGAAGGGAAACTTATCAGAGCGTGGAGGACACTCGGCACTCGCGCAAGGAGACGTCGCGGAAGGAGTAATAATTCGGCGCTACGCTTTTTACGTCGGATATTTTTCCGCGCGAGAAAAATCGCGAGGCAGCGTCAAGAGGATTGATGAAAATTTCGCGATCTTGACCTTTAACATCTCGACGCGTTATTTCTGAACATTAAAGTAGACCGATGTCCACATACATATATCGCGACAATGCAGCAACGATTATTAATTACATAATTACATTTTCCGAGTCTAAGAAAATACATAGTGTAGTTATATTTTTTTCATTTGTAAATATCGCTTGAAGTACACCACGAGATGCACGATTTCAACGGTTTTTCTGAAATATCATGTCATGGAACACAATATCGGGGCTTCGATTTCGCAGTCAGTCGCTGCTTACCCCAAAGTCATTGTGAGTAAATATCGGCGCCTGCGCTCGCGGAATTGAAAGACAAATAGCGGCATACAAGGCCGACTGATTCGTTATCGCGTTCGATTTCTCGTTTGCCGATAGAATGTCTCCGCGGCTGACAACGACGGCGATAATCAAAATTAAGTGTCTTTCACACCTTTGAGATGTATGTAGCTCAATTGTATCATAGAATAAAATTTCCACTTTTTATTTTATCTTTAGATGAAAATCAGAGGCGTATAAATTTTCAAAAATAATTTTAACAGTGATTTGAAATAATTAATCTAAAAACTCTTTCTAAATATATGACACGATTTAAATTTGCGAGCTGCTGTTATTGACTATAAGACGACAGCCGGGTGTGCAGCAATGCCGGGAGTTCGCGAATAGTCGCTACGTACGGTGTCACCCGCAAAGCTCGCCGGAAGCATCCAACCGACTTTATTCCGACGCACGAAAACAACCCCCATCAACGTTTCTGTCACTCTCAGCCGTTTCATTACGGATTCGTACCATACGAACGCGTTCTCCGTAGCGAAAGATAACCGGAACAATTTTGGATCCCGCCGTAGCCGCAACTTTTAAACGGAACAGTTCAAAAATGTACGTCTTGTCAAAGGTATGCTGAGAATTTTCGCGAAACTGTACTCTGATGTCACTTGCCATACTTTTCTATTGCAGATTTTTAAAAGGAGTATGCTACGACGCAAAATATGATAAAAGTATTCATTGTTTATTCGCAGGTTCGTGTGAGCCGACGTGTCGGTAAAAAGATTTGCATCTCTTAAGTCTCTAATAAGCGTTACAAAGCTGAATTCGCAGGCGAGTAGCGTGGAAGAAGACGGAACGCGAGAGAAAGAACAAACGGGTGCGTGTGTGTGAGTTACGCTTTCGTACAAGTCGCGACGAAAAGGGAGCAAAAAGCTGCGAGCGTTCTCGGGCGGTCGGTCAAATGTTTAAACAAACGAGCAATTATCTTAACTCGATCTGGGATCTCCGGGGTGTTCCTGCCCTCGAAAGTATCGCCCTCTTTCTTTCATCTCCTTCTCTGCACTTCGTCTATTCGGATCTTCCGTCCTCCTCCGTTCGCCCGCGTTCCGTCTGTCTCTATTCCTCTCGTTTTTCGGGCCCTCGCCGAAGATGTCGTCGGCCCCGAGGCCCACGTAAAAAGCACAAGACATGCATTTCATTCGCTGCCCGTGTTGAGCTCTGGTTCCCCTTTATGTCCCGCCGATTCCGACCGGCAACCCTTTCCGGCTTTCTCTCGCGAGTAAGTGCCTCCGAACGTCGCCATCGCGCGCCACGACAGGGTTGCGTTCGCGACGCGTCGCCGGCTTCGATTCAGCTCACGAACAGTTCGACAAAAATTCGAAAGATAAGTAGATAAGATTGTTATTCCTCAATTGTATTTTATATGGAAGGTAAATATTATTGAAAATTTTACCGGAAACCATTGATTGTGTATAATTAATTATTCTTATAACTTTAAATGCGTTCATTGCACGTAATTAGCTTTTTTCCGTCTATAATGCAATTGTACGTACTATAAAAAGGAATAATCTCCAGTTGCAAATTCCGTATTACTTAACTCTAATTGTCTATGCAGTTCGACCTCAAATTTACATATATTCTCTTCATCCGTTACGTTGCGAAAAGTTGCGAGTTTCTTGAGTGAACTTGCAGCTGCGCGTAAGCTCATACATAGTTGCTAATTCCTTATATAAACTCGTAACGTTTATAGTTCATAAGATCAGACGCTCTGTTTATCGAAGCAGCGCTTCGACCTGACGCGCATTTTCGACCGGGGCAAATTAAAGGATAACTCGCGTAACTGGACTCGCAGCCAACCGTCGAATCCTTTCGACGAGGCCCCAGATCAGACGGCTGATCCCGCACGCCTCGCTACACCGGAGAGGCACCACTAGGAGGATAATGCGAGAACACAAGGAGCATGCACCCGGTCCTAACAGTCCTAGAAACCATTTCGCGGACGGTTGATAACAAAAAAAGCACGGAAGAAAAGGAGACGCCGAGGAGCGGGCGAGCAAACGTGCACGGCCGGGAGAGGGATCTGTTTAACCGGATGATCCGAGTGGAAAAGAAAGACATTTATACATACTCCCCGGTTGCGGAGTATTTCTCCTCGGCGTTTCAGGCCTAATTTCTCTCGTACAAAGGGACCACTCCCGATGCGCTCCCGGCTTAAGGCCGGTTTACGCGTTTCTATTTTCACTCGTCAACGTCGCGCCGCTCTTCGCCTAGACGAATCTTCGACCCGCGTAATCGCATGCCCTCCGCACCGAAATATCACGCTCTCTGAAGTTGCAACGCTTCCCTCTCCGGTCGTGTGCACACGCAACGCTATTCCCGGGGAACTCTTCTCGAGTTCTCTGGACGTCGGCGAGCAGCAGTTTCCCCTTTGATGTCCCGCTCACTTCTCTTTTCTTTCGTTTGTCTTCCAGCTCCCTCCCACTCTTTGTCTCTCATTCTATTTCGCTCCTCCGCACTCGCTCTCATTCGCAATGATTATGCCGCACCGTCGCGTTCTCATGCGTGCATTTCTTCTTTATGGCTGATTGGCCTGACGGCCGACATATATTGCGCGAAGGGTATCGGCAGTCTCACGATGAAGTATACGTCTGAGAAGCGATAGCTGCAGCGTGCATCGTTACTTTTAACACTACCACCGATCACGCAGAATATCAATAATCGTATAAAACGTACTCGATAAAAATTTTTAACTTTCTTTTTTCATCCGAGCAATATTAGTTGCAAGAAAATAAACACTCGTTACTAATGTAATTAGTTATAAAAATAAATGATGTTATAGCGCAAATTTTTCAGATCGGCACAAAACAAAGCAATATTCTTCCCCGCATTCTTTGCGACTCCATGCATGAATTTTCGCAAGACTTTCTCTCAATTCTTAACAAAGACCTTATTTCGCCGGCGTCGATCATGCAGAGAACTTTTCGGGAATGGCAAGCCGAATAATTTCGGAGCGCCGGACCAGATAGAGGACCGTCGTTTTGTTTCGACATTCCGAAAACGTCCGGCGCAGCGCTCCAATGAGCCGGAAATCGGACGAGTTCGAAAACAGAGGCCGGAAAAGAAAGAAGATGTCCTCTGCCGTGCGGAGTATTTCGCCTATATGTCTTCTCCTAGCGGCGAAAATCAAAAGACCGGCTCGATCTTGAGATTGCCTAATTCCTCCTTGGAAAGTTATGTGGATAATCTGACCGAGAAGGCCGAGGAGGCATTGTAGCCGGCAAGAGGAAAAATGAGTGACATTTGATGAAATCTGAATAACCAGCTCCGACATGGAATAAGAGCCGCAAAAGAACCGTGTAGAGCGACAATAGTAATGGATACGTTTAATCCAATTGCTACGGAAAGCCGGAGAGTCCTGTCGACAAAAATAGGACTGTACCTGAGTCGTATCGTGACAATGTCGAAAAATATTGGATAGACGTGTGACGGGTCGGAGCCAGGTAGGCCAGCAACACGCTTAACCAATTTTTTGAAGAATAGCGCCTAAATTTGCTTAAAATTAGGCCTTCTTAAGGCCTCTTGCTTAAAAACCTTTACCCAAATGCCTCCGCTTGACCGTCATTCGTTTTAAATTGTGACGCAAATCTAAAGTTTTCGAAATTTGCTACTGTTTCATAATAATAACAAAATGCGTAATATCACAATGAATAATATTTGTTATTTATCACTTACTAATATTACTTAATTTATTATTTATCAATGTTAATTATCTCAGAAAGAGATATAAATTGGAATAGACACAAAATATAATATTAGTGTGCCGACGAATATATTTACGACGGTCTAATATAAAAATATTACGACGCTGAAAGACACGATCCTCTCGTCGGATACGCGCATACCGCGATTCCGCCGCGTAACGGTGAAACCCGCGATGATCGATCGCGCCGATTGATCGCGCCGGTGCCCGCGAGAAGGTTGCCTTTTGTTCTCCGTTACTTACATCGATAATCCCGACGCTCGTGCGGCGCAATATCCCGACTGCGCGTAAAGGCGGCGACGAGTGGAGGAAGCCAGCGACTTCTCTCGCAGGCAGCAACGGCAGGCGTAGCGCCTAAGCTCAGCATCCGTGAGTTTCATCGGGAAACGGAGAGAGAAAGGAAGAGTGAGTGAGAGAGAACGATGCTTTACCATCTGAGAGAGGAGGCCCGCTCTCTCTCTCTCTCTCTCTTTCTCTCTTCGGGGCTAACAAGAGGACTCACCATTCACCTGTCACCGGCTCGCGGAGGGCGGTTAGTTATAGTTTATTTATCGTTTCCACGTAGGCTGGTGTTTGAGATACGTTTACACCGGCCGCCGCTCGTATGTTCACCCTTTCTTTCGGTGTGGTTACGGCGCCGGCGTGTGTGGTCCGGCGCATACCACGCGGCCGAGCAACTATTGCCCCGACCGGGACCGGTCCGCGTACGAACGATCGACGGACAATTGTTGGGCCGCGGGCGCGGGTCGCTCGGTAGATGTCTTAACCAGATCGCCTAAGCGGCGCATGCGTTCGGCCGATGGCTCTTACGCACGATACCACCATGGAAACTTGGTAATTTTCGTAGATTTCAGGGTAGGCGTAACCACACGTAGCCGCCACGCGTGTTTTATTCTCCCCCCTTCCCCCTGCCCGCTTCTGCCATCTGCCCCGCGCTAAACCTGTCTCTGTCGTTCTCGTGACGCGATTAGCGCTCTTATCTCTGTTCTCCGCGGCGCTAAGGGTGCTCGTTCCGTTGGTCACCCTCGAGCGTATCAACGTGGTTTGCGGCGGTTATCAAGGTCGATTTACTCCGTTCTCTCTCCCCTCCGGCTCATTGATGAAACTTATTGTATGTTTGAGTAAAATGTTAGGTGTAGAAACAGTGATAAAGTGCTAACAGAGTCCTCTTGCATCGTGAAATATTTTGCGTAAATGGCAAATCTAAGATATAAAGAAATTTTTAATAAGTTAAATATTTTTAAGAAATTGGAAATCGAGAGGCAAAGAATGCCACATTAATGTATACGAGCGACATATGGAAATAACTTATATTTAGACGGTTCTGTAAAGGGGTGGACCGAGAGATTTAACGGGACGTGAACATTAGGGTTTATCTGAACACGTAATCTCCGAGAGAACAGCAGTCGAGCGGCGAATAGAATTTTCGGTCTTGAGGGAAAGGGTAGTCGGGTTTCTACCGAGGGGTGGATCTACCTGGATATCATAGCCAAGCATTTCACACGTGATGACAGCTCATGGCGCCACCAACCCCCCGGAGCTTCTCCGCTCCACAGGGGGCTCCTCGGCTTCGGAGCTAAGAGATTCTTTTGTTTCAATCTCATTAACGTGTCGCCAAACCTTCCTCCAAACTGCCTCGGGTACGTCGTTCGCCGTCAATGACTGCCTCGGTCAGGTCCTCACTCAGACCCTTGTTATTGTTGCCCTGTTGTTCCATTTGTGGATGTTTGTATTTCTAATCAACACTAGCCATTGGCACGCCCGACCGACAATGCAATTCTGTGAGTGCTTTGTAACGTCTTGGGACTAATGGCACAATTCTAGGGTGTTATACGAATAATACCACGTTCTTTTCGAAAGGTAAGTCGTACATCGATATCGTGTTATATGATAAATGCATATTTGTGTTTTGCATATTATTCGATAAATAGAAAATCAATTAATTTCTAATTTCAATTTCTTTTTCTTTAACGGATTAATGTATTCTTTCATAAGAAAATTTTATTTTACCAAAATAAAACATTACTCAAATAAAACTGCTTTTTTCAGAAGAATGTAAGCCGCGTGTTAATATCTTTTATCATGGCAAATATGTATTTATATTTTATATATTTTTCATGTGTGTGAAAATGTATAAACTCTATTAATATCTTAAATTTCATGAAAGGAAACTTCAATGTTGTATTACCTTTTAATTCACGCGCTAAATAAGACATTTCTCGAAACATAAAATATTGGCAAGAGTCGCTGGTTGCGCATCTCTGTCTTAAACTCTCGTTATTGAGTACTTCGCACTAAACGCTCTTATGTCTACATTCGATTCATCCCCCGTAATATCCGTGAAAGAAGCTTGCGATTCACCAAGCAGATACTCGAAGATCCACGAGAAACGTCGTCATTACCCGGCCATTTCTTTCTCCGGCAAGTCAGCGTTCTCTCTCTCTCTCTCATCGCCTTCTCTCAGAGTTCATCAGCGTAACTTCGACTGTCAGCCTGGACATCCCACCGGCTGAAGTGTTTATCGGCACGACGAGCGGTCGGGGGCTCCGGCTACAAGCCCGCGTTACAAGCGCCGGTGCGTGTCCGTCGTGTCGTACTGGCAAATCACCGAATCTCCTCTCTCCCGCGCGACGTCGTGGAATCCGTACTATTCTCCGGCCGTCTACACGCTATACGCCGGCATCCGGGCATCTCCGCCGCGACTTCGATTCGATGCCGCCGGCGCGGCGTCCGGTTTGTCTCCGAAAAGTGGAGGATTCTAGCGTCGGCATACCGCGCTCGAATGACGAACTCGATTGATCGCCCGATTCGCAAAAGATTGTGTCGTCGACAGACCGGACCGTCGTTCCCGTCCCGAAGAAGACATCTGATAATGTGTCACGTCGTACCATTGTTTTACATCAGTAAAATCACTAGAACTTGGTTGAATCGAACGGACAAGCGTTTTACATTTTATCGCTATCGGCAACGTAATTAATAAGACGTCGCATATTATATCCATCTCCACGCGTTCTCTACGTACGCGCGGCTTTTTCGCGAATCATGATTCGAGGCGGCGGGAAAAGTGACCGGCGCGGCGCGACGCGGCGCGGCACAGCGATCGGGCTGGCTTCGTTCTCTAGGTGGTCCAATAATAAGACAATAAGTTAGGCGCACTCGGATGAGACCGTCGGTATCAGTGTGGGATCGAAATGCAGGACGAGAACGCGCGCGCGAGGGAGCGAGAGAGAGAGGAGCAACCGTCCCGAGCCGATGCCGGAGCGAACGAAGCGAGCGAGCGGTATGCCGAGAGTGGCGCCAGGATTTCTCCTCGCCTCTTTCCCCGGTCTTCGTCCTCTCTTCTTTTCCTATTCGGCCTCACTGGCCTGATATCTCTCTCTTTCTCTCCTTCTCTCTTCGTTCCTCTGCCGTTCGTCCATTATCCTGCGGTAACGGCCTAACGCTATCTCCCTCGCCGTCGCACTCTCGGGGCGAAGAGCCGTCGATCCAATTCTCTCCGCAGCCTCTTGGGAGAGCTGTTTCGACCACGGGAACAGAAATTAATAATCTCGACGAAGAGGTACACTCCTCTAACTGGCTGCATTCCTCTCGTTAAGGACGGGAATCCGCGTGAACGCAGCCGTGGATTCCGATTCTTATGTAGCCGGCGTCAGTTCTCTTCAAGACTGACTAATTAAAGGGGATTCGTCGTAAAAGGAGACTCTTAACGATTGGATCTTCGAACGGTGTTTCGCCGGGCATCGATGGAATATCGATGGCACCGTTCTCGCTTTTTAGAGGCGAGGCGCCGGAGCATATCGACGAAATTTTCATCAATTCAAAGTTCCTTGTTTATTGCGCCGCGCTTACGGCCCTTCTTTACGCATCCGGCGTGACGCGGTTGATCTGAATTTACGCGGCGATTGCCGATGAATTTGCAAAACCGCGCGGGTGGGCATTAAGAGTCAAAGAGTATTTTTTTTTTCAACGCCTCCTAGTCTCTTTTTCATAAATTAATTAACGTCCCGCTTTCGCAAACACTTCCCGAGTGGCCTTGGAGCAATTAATAGCCGACCGAAGATCACGGACGATTTCTTCGACTCACCGCGGAAATCGACAGGCGGAACGAAGTCGGGAGGGAGAGACGACGGTAAAAAAAAAATAAAGAAGGCTGGATGTTGCGACAGGAGGGAAAGAGAGGGCTTACGATACGTAGCGCGCGGAGAAAAGGACGAAAAGAAAGGGAAACGGGATCCAGAAGGAAAGACCGATCGGGCGAGCGTTATACGACTGGACATTTCGGGCATTTTTACGAAAGGGACGCGCAGGAACGCGTGTTCTATTAGCTAAGACAAAAGAGCGGCGCCTAGGCGGGGGCCTCTGAAAACGAGGCCCCGAAACTGTCCGACGGTGTTTATTTATGCGCCGAACCGCGGAAAAAGATGTAAGTCTTCGGGCTCGCTGCATTCCTACCTTCGATCCAGCACGCCCCGACAGGGATATTATCTCCCGGGGATATATAATCGACGTGTCCTCGAGGTCGTAAGGATGCATTTTTGTGCGCGCGGAAAAAGAAATAGCTCCCGCGCGTGCACTATTAGCCCGCGATCGCTTATCTGTCGTACGAACGAAATGACGCGCACGCGAAAACGGCACGTAACGTAACAGCACCGTGCTAAGGTAGTTAATCGCGATAAAGCTGTTAATTATGAAGAATTAGCTAGTGAAGCGGAGGGAAAACGGAAGAATGAAGGGTAAAGTGATCGATTCGAGAAAGGGTTTGTGAATCTAATAAAGAAAAAATAATAATTCCTTAACAGATTCTATTAAAACCTCTATTTAATTGCAAATTCTCAAAGAAGTTGCTGCTAAAAGAATATTTAATAAATGTGATTTGGTACTCTGTGCAGGCGTATTTCAATCTGAGTAAAATTTCCATCATATTCCAATCGCATGGGAAATGTAAAATGAATCGCTTATTAATTATAAAGTGGGATAATTGACTTTCGAGACACGAGAAATCGCCGTCTGCAAACAAACTTCCGGCAGATATCGCCGATTCCCTTGGAGATACAATTTAATTTGAACGATCCCTTTGCGCTTGCATTTTTCTCGTAATGCTCTCTTTCCGGTTTCATTAATACAAATCGTCGAGTTCAGAGTAAAAGCGAGCGAAGGGGAGATTCCTTTTTGTCGTCGATCACGGGCGCACAATAGCGTGCAACGACTTCCAATTCCTGACGGCGCGACGGCGAACACGAACGTTACGTGCTTTCGCGCCAATTATAATTATCAGTATTTCCACGGAATGGCACGCAAAAATCGGCTCAAAACGCAACTGCTACGTTTACGACCGCGCTTTTAACAGCCACGGTATATCTTGCTTAATGCCGGTAGTAACGTCATACATAAATGCTCGGCAGCGTATATTTGAAAAACCAAGAAACCATTTTACAATATTGCACTTTCCTGAAAACACGCCTCACATTTTGTTATTAATCGCTAATGATTAATTGCTCGTCGCAAGAAGTAAAATTATGAGTATTGTGCAAAAATTATGCAAAAAGTCAATGAGTTGTTATTGCTCTTTAAAGTTCTTAATTATATATAATTAATAATAGCGGATATATACGAGTCAAAAGAAAATGCAAGTTATAAAATAAATTCAGATGCAAATTGCTAAGATATATGTAACAAATAAAGCGTTAAATATAAAAACGCGTTAATATGCTACACGCAGTCAAACCAACGAACACATGTTTCTCGATTTGAAACGTGTAACGAATACGGCTCGTCTGCCTCTTAAATTTCGTCCCGCCCGAGCTTATCAGCGATCGCGGTGGTGCGAATGACAAATGTCCGGCGTGTCTTGTGCCACGGCGCTCGTCGTTATTCGATCAAAATGCAAAGCACAGCGTTGGCGAACGTCTTCTTCGTGTCCGAACATCATTTCACCCGTTCCTGCGATCATCTCTCTTTCTCTCTCGCTTTCTTTTTCTTCTCGTTGGCCGTGCAAACACCGTCGTTTCGAGTGTCTCGCGACGGTATCGCGCGACCTGAACAGAAGGAGCCAATTCGCTTATCTCGACTAGGGTTTGATAAATTAATCGACATTAAGGTAGATAAGAGAGGAGGCGCTGCGCCATCTGATATGCATTGGAGAATTGTGTCGATGTATCAGGTCGAGAAAAAATCCGGTCGTTGACTAGAGCGCGTCGGGCGACGTCACGCGGATGGACCGGGTGATTGGGCCCCGATAGATCGTCCCGAGAACCATGAGATCATCTATACCGTATCTATTCGTTCATCTGCGCATACCGACATCGCGTGCTGGCATATCGGTTGGACTTTCCTCCCTCGAGATGATACATTGCTCGAGAAACCGATGCAAATTCGCAGAAACCGGCGACAGATTTAATTAGCACAAAACAGTAACGGTGTATTCGCGATACGCGGATTCTGGACAATGTTGTAATATGTTTCTCGACGTAGTGTCTTTTAATCATAAATCAGGAGAACCGGCGCTCTTACATCGGTACTAAAATTTTATTCCTTTTTAACAGTTTTCCGCAGCTTTTACGAAAAAAAAAAAAAAAAAAAAAAAAAAACATAAATCTCGCTGCGGTGCAGATCTCGACGAAAGTAGCGTAAGCGCAATTAATTTTATGCGGTTTACAACTCGCGCGATGATTTACCGCTTCGAAAGGACGAAGCGTCGTGGTGCTTATATATTCTCGCGGGACGCGAGACATTTCGTCGATCGCAGCGAGCAAAATTTTAACGATGCCATAAACATTGCTCTCACAGTTCAGTTGTTGTGGAAATACATATAAAATATTATGGCAGAATAATTGAGTTAAAGTAATATTAATAATTATTATTTGTTGTATTAAACCTGCTAAAATTTAGTCAATTAGCACAATTTCAAAATTATATGAAATAATGTATCGAATGTAAAACTGATTTTTCGTATTATTTCTCATTTGCTGCTTTTAATCCTCTTCCCTACATTTTCCCGACTCTGCAGATTTTCTAACGCCGATTAAACCGCTCGTACTACTTCGCTCACAACAGACAAGCAATAAATGAACGTAGCAGAGAAACTTTACGTCTCTATAATGCGAGCTTGACGCACGTTAAACGCAGGGAGCGTACGCGAATGTACCAAGCAACCGTCTCTCGTCGCGATAGTCGAGTTTATAACGCAAAATTAATAGAGCTTATCTCGTGCCGCTCGTGCCGGCGTGGCCTTTTGGCAATTTATCATGGGATTACGGTGCAAATACGTCAACCAAGGGTCGAACGTTCCGTGGCGCTCCCCTCTTCCCTTGTGTCGTAGGGCACGTGATCCCCTTTCCCCGCGGACCCGCTCGCGCCATGGGCGCAGCAATCACTTCCTGTGTCAATAAACACAGCTCTTCCCGTTGGCTCACCCCTAATTCGAGCCAGTACCCAAGGGGATGGTGAACCGACACCACCCTTTCTCCCTAATGTTTCTTCCTGAATTTTACAGTCTTTTCTTCCTTTGATCCCGCGGCATCGATTCCTCCGTGCCGTTGCCAGCGCCGATTCCCTTGTTCCCCGAGATGAAGTCGTCGGACTCGCTTTTCGAATGACGTAATCTAATCGTGCACTTCGTGCTAAGAAAATTGATTTCGCGTTCGCGAAGGAATCTATTATCTATCTGTAACCCTGAGAGAGAGAGAGAGAGAGAGAGAGAGAAGTCACTTTCTGTATAAATTTTTAACAGATTGTGCAACATTACGTCTATTGTGTTTTTAGGACCAACTTATTTTAATGAATGTGATTATGTGATACAATTTTTATTTATGGAAGAATAAATAACATTGGGAAATAAATCTTCATGAGGTTTTTCGTTGACGTATAGGGAATACTCGATAAATAGAACCGAGAGAGGGCTTCACACACGACGGATCGGAAGTCGGACGGATTCAGTATTATTCCGACGTAATATCGAATGCTCACCGGCGTCTATGACGAGTCGGCAAGTTGCGTCGGGGATACGTTATACCGGCACGCGCACCACTTTCGCATTATCCATTATTCCCGTCGACATTACAATGACAATGACCGCAATAACGATCGCGTCGAGATCGGAAGAGACGCGCGAGCAGACGCGGGGTCCCGGCCGGTTCCACTCTCGTCACGAGGGGTGAGACCATACGCACACGTCGGCGCGTCGCGCCGGCCGACAGCTCGGAAAATTGCTAACAAATAATACGGCCGGGGATAACGATACGGGGTGTCGTCGTCTGCGACCCCATCGCCAAATCGCTGGTCCTTTTTGCGCACAATCACCCGTGAGATTCCGGCCGATCCTAGCCCCGAGGCGCGGGACGCTGCGATCGGATGGAAAACGGCGCAATCACCTTCGTGTGGAGATCGATGGAAAAAAAATGTGTAAGATGTGAAAGCGCCGATGTAAAAGCAGAGACGTTTAACTGATTGAGTATTTTTATATCGACTTATAAACGATTATACGGTGCAGTTCGCAGTTTGTCGCCACCAGACTATAATTCGCAAAATATCGCCATCAGAATTACGCTGTGTGTGGTGAGCGAGAAAACTGAACATGTAACACGGCCGATAAATAATATGTCTGCCTCGTATCGAAAGTGCATCGAAATTCGGTCGAAAGGCGGTTCAAGAAAAGAAATGCGCGAACTGTCCGGCTTCATAATTTCGATAAAAATTAAGAATTATCCGCGCGGTATCGACACGTAAGTACGAAAGGCGTACGACAGGTATATAAAGATATAATTGCTGTCCGGCTCACTTCCAACCGTGCGAACGGCAATTCGATCGAGTCTCGACATATAATCAGGTATGCAAATGTCGGATGCATGCGTATACCAGCGTGTCCAAATAACGCGTAACTGTCAATATCGCGAGCAGCTTTGCGCGCGATCGATGTACAATGTGTAATATCGAAAGAAAGATCTTTCTTTGCGGAAGATGCGTACTTCAGAACTTCTTTTGTTTGTTCGCAGTATTTTTTCCAATCACTTATCTCTATTTAAACGTACAGGAACTTTCTATAAAATATTATTTTTTTCCATCCTAAATTTTTGCTTTAATCTGTTCTTAATTGAAACGAGGACCGTCAACAAGATTAACAAGATTAACAAGGTATTGCAATTAAGACTATTAACTTTTGACAAAGCATGATAGCATCCATTACACTGTCAGGTTGCGTTATCATGCTTCAGCTTTCCAATTACAACGTTTACTTCCATAACAACGCTCGTAATCGCGCCTAATGTACAGCCGCGGCGTAGTGCGCGCGTGTTTCTGCGCGTCTCGCGTGGGTAATTTGCAACATCGTTACCACCAACATCTCTCAGGAAGTTTCTCGTAATTCTGCAACACGGTGCCCGAGAGTAGCGGCATTTCCAGAGCTCGCGCAACACTCGCTCGCGCGAGCCGCGCTTTATTACCGCCCCAAGCTGAACCTACCGCGGATTTAAACACCGGCACACCGGCAACTAATCTCCTCGCATTCTCAGCGACGGCTCGCTTTCGCGGTTTCACAAAAGCTGACGGTTTCGCACTTGCTGTACCCCGGAATCTTATTTTGCAATAGCGATTCTCGATAGCGTGGTATCCGCTTCAATATTTATTTGCTTCTTTCTACTTTTCCGACTCTTAGTGTTTATAAAAAAAATCTTACTAAAAATTATTTACCTTAAAACGTTTATCGCTTTTCTGTACGTACAAATAATATCTATATTTACAGACTCGGACAGTAAACGTATTAATACGCGTTTATCCTTGATTTATATTCTGTTTACTCTTCGATACAAGCGTGTACATATCTTTGCGCATTCGTGTTATCATTTGGCATCGTGTTTGACCCCAGTAACGTTTAATTCCCCCTTTACTTCCACGGACCAGTTGCGGTTAGTAAAGCCAATAACTTCTATCTTCCGGGAGGAACCGTTCTCTGCCGCTTCGATCTCTTAACGCGACGCTACCCCTATCGAGATGAGCATGAGAGGGTTAGTCAACGTCCGATGGGAGCCACGTTTCGACACAGCGATATACACACGAATGCACAACGGGAGAGAGAGAGAGAGAGAGAGAGAATGAACGACAGATCCGTCAGGAGAGCATAAATCAATAAGCTACTCCTGAATTGCCCTGGGAGAGAGCGTGTTACGTTTCCACGGACAGATAGAGCCGATGCGCTCTATTATACCGGACACAATTGCGTGTTGCCTAAGCCACGTGACCGGCGACTTCCGGCCGACGTTTGGGTTCCGCTTCGTGATGTCCTCGCGCGCGCAATCTCCCCTGGTCGCTCCGCCGCCGGCTCGCCATTTCCCTCCCCTTTCCCTTTCCGCCCACCGGTTCTGCTTCTTTTCCTCTCGGCATCGACGACACGACGGGTGACGATGATCATCGCGTGTCGAGAGCACGGCAACGCAACGTGTCGTGACGCTTAAAAGACTCAATTGCGAAATTTACATCTTCACGAAAACGAACAGCTGAATATAAAGAGATAAACGGAAAAAATGAGAGAGAGAGAGAGCAAAATGAGGTAAAAAAAATCACTAATTACTAATTGGAATATCAGATTCTCAAGCATTATCATCTTCCAACGCGAAATTCCCACAAGCCATCGGTTACTTCGACCATTGTCCGCGGCTCCAACAATGGTACGAGAGCCGTGTGCCTTTTCAACGGGGCGAGTTTACGTAGGCGAGCAAAAAAGGAATTTCGCGTAATAAAGAGATCCGAGGGAGTATGGTGTGCCGAATCGGTTCGTCACGGTGTTCTCATGTTAATACCGCAACGGTTCTGCTTCGGTTTTCCATTGGCGCACGTTGGGGAAGCCGCGTCGGGTCGCCAGCACCGGCGTGGCGAATTCTCGAGTTTATCGTCGGGGTGTGTAGCCACTGTGACCACTGAAACCGACATCTGAGGTGGGGCGGGGACGAAGACGCCACGAGAGACGCGTACGGGAGAGAAGATCCGCTCCTCTCGCGTCATGGGAACCACGAAAACGTTTCGGACTTTCAGCTAACGAATAGAGACGTTGCATAAAGATGCAATAGTGTCTATTCTGTCTTATCTAATTATATTTTATTTCGCGTAGGAGTTTCCTACGGTGCGTGAATCCACGCCGGAAACATTATGCCAAAGTAAGATAACAGCGTATAAATGATATATTATTAAATGATTACGTGCACAAATATGGTAGGCATTAATCCGATCGCAGATATTTCAAGAAATAGCGTAGGCACACGCTCGCAACAAGAACGCTAACTATTTGCAGCGTCGGCAAAGCATTCCCGATCCTAACTCGACATATTACACAACTATTATTAAGTGCGTAATAATAATTAGGATTATTACCTTTGTATGTCGCCTAGGATGCGCACGGATACGATTATTCCGTTGGCGCGATTAAATTAAAAGTTACACGAGGCCTTCCTTCATTGCGGCAAAATAATTTTTTAAAGTAGCGTGCTTGTTAATAATTACCGCATCCTGTTTCTTACGCAAATCCTTACACGAATAATTTTTATGAGTGTTTGTACGCTCGTTTTTGTTGCAGATCTGCGACATTCTGTTTACGTACGTACATATATATGTTGCACGAAATCGCAAATGCCATTTAATATACGCCGCTCAAAATTCATAATTATATTCTGCATGGCTCCAGGAAATATAACGAAAGAAATTAATTAAAAATCGCTGTTTTTATCAATAACGTCAAGGTTTTCATGAAACAAATTGCCGAGATTAAACACCAAAGATTAAATATTTTCTCAGTATCATTTCGCGATCGCGCGCAACGGCATCATGTATTCATTAAGCATGCAACATGCGGAGATGAAGACAGAAATATCACGATTCCCACACGCATGCATCGTTTCCGCGGTCGTGAAGGCCAGCGAGAAGAAGATTCTCGACTTCGCGGCTTCCATCCGGGATCTCGAGAATGTTGGCATCGTATCCCGCGGTGGCCCGACTCCGGCACGGTGGTCCAGGTCAACAAATCATAATCGTGCCTGCGACCGAGTAACGAGGAAAGGTTGAATGCCTACGCGAGGTTCGGCGCTGTTCGCGGCCGGACGAATGTGATCAAAGCGAAGCGAACGCGAAGGACGCCAGGGCGCCGCGCGGCGTCGGGCCCCGCTGCGAGAGCACCGAGATTCGCCACGAGCGTGAAGGGGGATTAGGGGGCGGCATGGGCGATGGTCATGAGCGAAAACAAGAGCAAGAACAAGGAGAGGCAGACTTAAGGTTGTACCGGCGGCTAACGTGGCGCACGGAGCGTCTGGAGCCCACGCTCCGCCGCGCCGCGACAAGGTGGTCCACCGGCCCAATGGACTCTGACTTACGAACGTCCGGTCCCGCACGAATACCCTCGATTTATGAAGCACGAATTAAATACTGCGGTCCTAACCGGGGATGCGCGCCGCGCCGACGTCATCCACCAAATAGCCAAACACATCGGAATATAACGCGCCGATGACTCGACGATGATGCATGCACGATGACGTCGCTCGCATGCGTCAAAATCTTAAAAACCAATGATGACTTCAATCTGCAAAATGGATTATTTCACCCTTTTCTTCTCTGACGCGTATAATCGGTAGTGATATCTAAACGTTTGGCTGTAGCATACCCACCATTTACCTATTATTCCTATCAGAATATTCGACCATCTGCCGCGCTCCGGGGCACTTCGGCTATCAGTCCGGTGGCGCGCAGCGTCTAACGAGCCGTAACGATATGCATTTTGAAAATCCGGAAGATCGATGAAAAGAGAGTCGTGTGAGTGGAAGAGAGAGAGAGAGAGAGAGAGAGAGCGTGCATGCGCGCGCGCGCGCGCGTAAAAGGTGCCCCGAAGGTCGGCGGGCAGCTGGCCCCCACGGTGGTACGGGAGGACCTCCTCATTAGCCATGCATGCGCCTAAAACCAATTCTAGTTCTCTCCGTTCTTCGTGTGCGAGGGCTAACGAGACGTCTATATTATTATACCGCGACCCGATTGGAAGGAAAGAGAGAGAGAGAGAGAAAGAGAAAGCCAGGCGCGCAACGCGCCGGGGCCCTCGCTCGAAAACCGAATAGGGTGGGTTATGTTGGATATTAGCCGCGGGGGCCCCTCTCTCTCTCCTGTAAGGGGCCCTCATGGGAGATAAAGACAAGAAGAGCCACTCGGAGCTGCGGACCACCGTGAAAGAAGGGAGTACTGCCGGCCGGCAGCTCCTCCTCATCCTTCTTCTCTCGTGCCTCCCTCTGTCTTTCTCTCTCTCTTTTCCCTCTTCTTCTTCTTTCTCTCTCTCTTCCATTCGCAGTCTCTCTCGCGCTCGCGCTCCTATCCGCGTGGTGGCTTTTCTTGCCCTTCGAGGGCCCCGGACTGCCAATAACCGCAAACACGTAATTCTCTACAGCGCCTACCATACGCATTACGTCGGTTATTTGCCCCCTAACCAGGTGGAATTTATTGCAGGGAAATGTCAGTTCGTGGCGCGCCCGCTCGCCACCCTGCGCGATCGACCGACCCCGCTGCTGCACGCTGCTTAGCTACAGCCCGATCATTAGATCCTCGCTGGCACGGAAAATGGTTGCTGACCCAACGACATCGAAGGAGCCAACGTAACTCCAGGTAATTTACCGATCAAGCGCGCCGCGAAAATCGCCGTATTAGTTTACGAATAAAGGCCAAGTTACGCCGCTCTATGCAAATCGACTTATTTGGAAGCGATGAAGAGATTCGTATGCGAGGGACCGAGGCCCCGCGTTTGTTTATGGACCGCAGCCGCGCTGGTGGAATATCAAGCAGGACCCAACGATCGGAAAGAAACAGCCGATGACGACGCTCGATTGACTTAATTGAGAAAGTTGCACGCGCGTTTGCGCGAAAGATGTCTCGGGGATGCGCGTCCTGAGTGTTTTATCCCGAGCGTTCGGTAATCGACTACGGGCGCAGTTGCGAGATTAATGAACGACGGCGAACTAATGAAGCGATAATTCTCCACAGGGTAAAAACAGAGTGGCCGTCTTGAAATCTGAATATTCAACCGATTTCTATGTGGTTGCCGTGGAAAAAAGCACGGGACACTATCGGCGCATTAACATCCCGTTCGCGCTTACTCTCGGAATGATGGCGTTCCTGGAATCCGTGATAGGCGTAATCCGTGAGATTCGTCGCGAGTTTTTGCCACATAGAAAAACAGGTTTCAATCCGGGCAGAGGGTGGCGCCATCCGTCGCGATTGCACCTGCACGGCAGGTGCTCCGGCTGGCTCATGGGGCTACTCACGACGATTATTAAGCGTCTAATCGCTAATCTCGGAGATTATCCTCGAAATGCACGCTGATGATCCCGACGATTCCAGACGATGACCATAGCAACGATCAATTTTCGAGTCGTACGACGTTGTCGACACCATAACATCATAGCAATCAGTACATTAATCATAGCTCGTTCTCTCTCTTTCTGCTTTTTTTTTGTCAAAAATTTACCTCATTTTTCTTTGCTTTATTGTAAAGTTCACTATATTTTTAAAGATTTATAATGTTATATCTGCCATAAAATAATAATATTTGTAGTTTATTATGCGTTAAATTTTATATTAATTTCTATTAATCTTGTCAAACTTATCTGTATAACTAAGCATAAGAATTTTCACGATAAGATTATGGCAGAAAATTCGATCATCACTTTTCAAAAGGTTGACGAGTAAGTGCCGCATTTCTGGCAGGAAAAAAAATCGGCGCAGAGCAAGAGATAAAATTTATGTGACCCATCGTGTCAACGCGGTGCAATAGCTTTTGCTTTAGTAATTAAAAGAAGCAATTGTCACGGGACGAAATGAATGTCGCGTTTCCATCTCGATTTTTCACTCAGTCCTCCGCTACAGCGGCGACGATTGTTCGATTGTTCGATCGACTTTCCGTGAGAGAGGGGGGGGGGGAGGGAAAGGGTTGACAACGTTACAATTAAATTCCAACCGACAAAATTAAGGCTGCGGACGCGGGACAATAATTCCGCGGCAGCAGCGACCGATTATGGCAATCGTCTTACGTTTTAATTGTTCTCCGTCGTTGCGTAAATCCTAATTAAGACTGAATTATATTTCGCCGCAGCTCAGTACCCGCGCGCGATGTAAGAAAGGCCATAGCGCCTTCGATCGTGAGAAGGAAGAGAATCCCCCCCCATACGCTTTCGAGGATAATTCTTGTCACGGCCTATATTACACTGCGCGAGCTTATGCTCCACGAGTATCCTTAAGATATTTTCTCTCTAGTCAGCTTTCCTTTTAAAATCTTTCAATCGTCCAGATTTTCGATCAATATGTTGAACTTTCAAATTCGTGATTGCTGCGCGATTGTTACAGAAAATTAACAGAATTTTGAACTGCAATTACTGCAATGTTAGATTGCCGAATTTTCACGAAAAGCACCGGAAGAAAGCTATCCAAACTACAAGGCAAGCTCTCTCTCGGTGAATTCGACTCACGGAATCGCTTAGCTGAGGCGCCTTTAACAGGGATACCGTTTAAACTCGCCCGGGATCAGGATGACTCTGCATTACCGCTGATTCCAAGCCAGCCACGGGATTTCCATGTCCGGGCTTGGAACCCACCACCGCCATCAGCATCGGGATGAGACCCCACAGCTCGACTTAGCATAGATTAAAGTCGCGCATACGCTCTGCGAAGCGAGACCGCGAGCGTCTACGAGACGAGCGAGAGGGGAGGGCACGAGGGAGAGGAGGAAGATTGGGTTAGATAAAAATCGAGTCGATCCACGAGTCTCCTCCACCTTTACGAGGTAAGACACTAGGAAAGATATCACAGGGGAAGGGGAGGAGACGAGATTTGCTGAGTACGAACTGCTGCGAGCGAAAGAATCCGAGCGGTTTCGTCATAATTTTTTGCGAACCGATCGAAAATTAAACGATTTATTCGGAAATCTGAGTTCTGGAATCGTAAATAACAGAATCGTATAAATCTCGTAGCTCTCTCCACAAATTTTGCTTATTTTTACCAGAACGTGTTATTCTTGAAACATTTTGCTGGACAAAAAAGTTTGAAAAATAGCATAACACGCTGGGTTGCTGTAGAAGCGCAAACACTATTCGAAAATTCACAGCCAATTCCAGTCTTGCCTTTACACTATGCCCAAGTGGTACGGCAAAGTGGCGTTGGCAGAGAATTTTGGCGCTTGGCCAAGTTCGTCGAGAGAATTTACGTCTATTTAATTTTATGGCGTTTGACGGTCGGTACCGGAGATAGAACCGTCTACGAGATAGTCGACATTATTCGCCTACAACGAACGCTTTGTTCTTTTGGCGTGGCTCTTTGTGTACAAATAGTTCACCACGAATGATAATTGAAACGTCATTGTTTATCCGCGTAAAGTAATTTCCGCCAAGTACCAATCGCATATTCAAGTCTTATTTTTACTCACAATACACAGATTTATGATGAATTAGAGATGTCATGTGGAAAAATTTCATTTTTTTTTTAACTTTATCGGAATTTTTATTGCAAAGTGTCGCATTGCTCTTTTCTTAAACCGGCAAATTAGAATCAGGAGCAAATAAAAATGATGTGACGTCGCTGTTTGTACAAGATATAGCGTTAGTAAATTTGCCCTGACGGTGATTAATTCGAAAGCACTACGTAGATTGTTGAGAGTATGTAATCTCGGAGCACCTACGTGTCCTTTGTATATTAATCACGTTGACTGTAATCCTAACGTGTCATCTACATCTCCTTTCGCGTGCATTTTTACTGGCCATAGCCTTGTCATCATAATTAAGGAGCGCTACGTGCACTTAAGGTGTTATGAACCCGCGCACGATATTTATTAGCCTAGCGAAAGTAGCCTAGCAATAACTTAAATAATCGCTATTAAAAACACGCGCGATATTTTGGAAAATAATTGCGGTCCACTTTGATATCAGAAGCTATTTTTCATTTTGTCACAATGTGCCATGTTAGCATTTAATCTATAACGCCCTTTGTATATTATAAAGTGCTTCCCTTTAATCTGTAATCTATAGCGTAAAGAATGTACAAAACTAATTAACGAAATAAGAAATTTAAGCCGCTTCCAGCAAAGCGCATTATAAAAATGTAAGAGAATTAAGGCCTGTCGCTCCAGGATTAAACAATATCGCATTATCGCAATATCGTCGTTTTACAGTATGATTCGAGCGGTAATGATCGCGACAAGATGCGTAAGAGAAGCGCTTCGCTCATTTCGCCAGGTGTTACGCCGACGCGTATTCTCGAGCTATTGCTCTCGGCAGGCTCGAACCCACCGCGGCGAGACATCCCGGCTAATTGCGGCATCGCTCACCGAGCTTATACCATATCCTTTCCGCGTATCGCTGTCCTTATCGCGCCGCACGGCGAGAGGAAGGACACCGGGTTGCGGCGCGGCGAATGCTTTCCAGCGCGCGTCCTGGCTACCAGGCTCGCCGGTCTTGGTATGCGGTACGAAGGAGCGCGTCCTTAATTCGCGACGATCGCTCAACGTTGCGACTCGCCGTCGAAATAATAAATAACACGCGTATACGCTGCGCGACGCAAAAATCTCCGCGGACTTGTCCCGTAACTTATTAAAGCGCGGCCCGCAGTTGCATTTTGACTTTACCTTTTTCAATTAACAATTCTTTTTACAATTTCAGATAATCCCGCAAGAGAACTGTGACTCAACCTATAAGCGGATTATACATCTTCGTGAGATTGTCACGACGGTTTAGCGCAGCACCTCGTTACCGCCGAGAATGTGAAGCTGAGAAACTGCAGAAGATGACAGAAAATGACTTCGCGTATTACCGCAAAATCGGTCTTTAGAACTCTCGCATCGTCGGGGGATAAATTATCCAGACGAACGCACGCGTTACGTCCGCAAATGCGGAGACAGACGAACGAACAGAGGGCGGATTCATTTTACGCGAATCGCCCTTCCGAGGACAAGCAATACGTCGCGGTCCTCCGTCGGAAGATTAAAAGTTCCGAAAGGCGGTGTCACGCGCTATGATCAACCCCGGAATTTCCGGTACGTTGCGCCTGGCCGTTCCAATTACTTTCGTTTCTCCTCCTCTCGCGCGCGCGCTCTCTCTCTCTTTTTCTCTCTCCTCGCGGCGACTGCCGCTTTTTCGCCACGACTCACCTAGCCGCCTTTACCAGGTTCGTAGCGAGCAACCCGACCGAAGAATCCCTGACGTCTTCCTCCGCGGGGTGTAATAAAAAGAAACCACCCACTGCGCTCTCGGCGACGAGATACACACCGATGCGATGCACGCGCGCGTGAGTGAAATATATCGGTGTGTATGTACGTACGGGAGTATCGCGAAGATTGCTGCCGAGGCCGGGAACCACCCTCCGGACAAGTAACGAAATTAAATTCAAATATAATCAAATAAAATTTAAAATTTAAATCCTCCACGCTCGCGCGCGACTGCTGCACGCGCTGGATACATATATCTCTCTCTCTGCTCCACGCGGAAATTTAGTGGCTGCCACACCGCGTCCGTATTCCTCCTTTTCTCTTTCTCGCTGGTATAAGCACGGTCTCCTCCCCTACGGGAACCACCCCCTGAATTCGAACCGAGATTTAGCGGGTCAAACCGGGGGGCGATTCGCGAGAGTCGAGAAAACGGCGCTGCGCGAGGAAGGGTGGCTGATTGAGAACAGTGTTTTGTTTGTTCGGCCGACGCCGACGTTCGCGAATCAAAAGGGGGACGAAAAAGATCGGTGTGTATTAGTCGCACGCAGTGCGACGGATCGTCACTCTTTACGAGGCATACTGAGACCTTGCTGGCGCTTAATCGGTAACCGCTCTAATTACGTCGCCGTTGCAAGGTTTTACGACGCACATTACGATTTCTTGTAATCCGATTAAATATCCAGAGCTTATTTATGAAGTAGCCATTTAATGCGTATTATTTTCTTTCTCCCCGAGAGTATATAATGCCAGAAAAAAATGTGTAAAAACCGATAGACATAATTATTACTCTTTAAATAAAAAAAAAGAGACGTATGAGTAATCAAAGTTGATAGTTTTTTACACTTTTTACGTATTCAATAAATATCCTTAAATTTATATCGTTAAAGAACCAGATAATCTTCAAATTTTTTTTTACCGTTTGTCGAAAATGTTTTTACGCTCGACTATGTCGCTTTCGTACTCGTATATTAAACAGTTTGTACTTTACGTTCTTTTACTTGACGTATTTTACGAGCAATTTCTTTCCCGCTCGCAAAGGAAGGAGAAGTGGATGTGATACGTTTTCTAAGTTCGGTCGACGCGACGCAAGCGAGTCAATTAGTCGCGCTCGTCGTTTGGAGTGTCCGATCGATCGAAAGATTCTCATCTAGGATGCGCCTCGTGCCTCTACATGTCCGCCCCTGGCGGTGACGACTATTCCGCTACGGGGTAGCTCGGCTGTGTATACCGCGTCGTTGGTTGGGGGAGGGTGTCATTCTGTGTCAACCACAGCGCCCTCTGACGATGACACCGCGGAACGCGAAAGGGGATGAAACTGGCTGCGTATAACTCGAGCTGGCCTCGGCAACCGAGCTAGTTGCGGGGTTTACTTTGCCCGTACACTCCTCCGCTCTCCTTTATACACCGCAAGTGTGTATGTATGTGCGTCTGTGTGTGAGTGCTGTGTGTGTTCAAACATCGACGCGTAGTACACACAAACGGACGCATGCACACACGCTCGTACGCGCGTGTGTGTGTGTGAGAAACGCGCGTAAAGCCTCCACCACCGAGTCGTCGGCTCAAAGCGAGGGGGTTGGCTGGTCTTATTTGGAGACAAAGTGGATCGGATTAGAGATACAGATTTCAATTTGTTTGCCCCTTTCGACCCGCGCGCGCAGACACACCCCTCCCAGGAGCGAAAAGTTATCGGGTATACTCTACCCCGACTTCTACCGAAGATAAACGCACGGGTCTCTGCTCCGGATGGACTCACAGAACGAACGGACGTTTGCCGTCGGTTAAGTCACTCCGCTCCGATGTAAACGCTCGCGACAAACGCCGATAACGTATCCTTCCACCTCGGAAACGCCGTTCCTCAACAAAGGCGATAACGTTAGAACGCGCGAGTGTTTTATTTGCAGCCGTTTGCCCTTCTTCGCTCTAACATTCTCCGTAAAATAGCGGAAGTATTTATATATACCATGTTCACACAATTATCACGCATCATTACTCTTGAGTTACTTGCAAAAAATATTATTTCGCGGATGATTATTTATATCAATAAAGACTGATAATCGATCAAGCGACATAAAACCCATCGCTTACTCATCACCGCAAAATATATAGAAAATATATATATAATTTTCAAAATTAGCCAGGCAAGCATGCAAGACAAAAAGAAAGAAACTCACATTATGGATGAAGAAACCAAAGAAGATCCATCCTTTTGTAGCAGGAACGATAACATCAAGATGATTTGACAGCCAAAAGATTTCTGAAATAAAATAAAATGTAGTAATCATTAAATAAATGTCTTGGAAAATAAATATATTATAAATATCCATAAAAAAAACTTAAAAATAGGCAGAAAGAGAGAAAGAGAGAGAGAGAGAGAGAGAGAGAGAGAAAGAGAGAGAGAGATAGAGAGATAGAAGGGGGGACTCATCTTCCTTTAAAGCTTGGGTAACAGTGTCAATTTCGTGGATCTTTCACCTTTTTTAACCGTACAAAAGCATACGGCAAAGCGTAAGAGAAAGAAATGGAGAAGGGATTACACACACCCCTGACGAAAGCATAGTCGGAAGTCAGGTCTCCACAGTCTGCGCTGTTTCCTTTGAACTCTTTTTTTTTTTGGCAACGCAAGAGCTAATTAATTTCTCTCTTCCCTCTCCTTTCCGCCCTTGCTTTCGTATTCCGTCGCGGTATTTCTGCCACCGCATCGTCTCTCCACTCTCTCTCTCTCTCTCTCTCTCTCTCTCTCTCTCTCTCTCTCTCTCTCCTTCTTTCTCTGCTATTTATTTTTCTAGATGCGTATAGACGAAAGAGGGAAAGCCGAAAACAGAAAAAGCTGCGCAATCATTGGTGCAGATGAGATAAAAGATGTGTGAAAAAAATATTTTGGTAAAGAATTGAACGTTTGTAAATCGTAAAATTTGTGTGAAACATTTTTCATGTTCATAACTTTAGTGTATAATGCAATTTTATTATTAATACTGATTCATCCTAGCACCATAAGAGTGCAAAAAGTCAATATTCTACACCTGAAATGCTCATTGATTCTATCAAAGATACAAACAAGCAGACACGTAACACATCGTGCAAACAGCCGCGATTTCTTATCGCGTTACAACGAAAAATGATAGCGTACGAGTTTGTATCTCATTTTTCGCACGACGTAACTTCATTACGTGCACGCGGTGGGTCTCGCAATTAAAGTAACTCGAAACTAATTGCGAGCGCGGCGAAAGAAATCGTCGAACGAGCCGTACATGCGCGCCGCTTATCGGCGTGACTGCGCGCGCTTAGTTACGAGTACGAGTTTCTGCACCGAGGCAATTTTACGTGGCGTACGCGGTGCAACAAATGCATACATCTGATATCACACAGTCGCGATTTCACGAGGCCCACGGCCCTCCCGCGTTGCGCAATCGCAAATGGAAATTCGTGACGAGCTCCTCAGGCGCGCGGCACGAGTCGCAATTATCGGTGAGAAACACGAAGTGGATAATTGGAACGCTTGCTAATTAGAATACTCCCGCTATACGACCACCTGTGCAATAATGGGGCTTTGATACAAAACCGTGTGCTCGAGAAACGACAATGATTCGCGACGCGACGAATTCTATGCCGGACGTGATCTTAGTCAGCGATAATTTAGTCTTCCTCAACAATACATCGAGTGTCGTGTTATGAAAAAGAAATCTTATAACTTGCTAATCATCGCATATTAAACATTTTTTCACACCTGTGTAATTTGTAAAAGCTAAGAATTCTTTACAAATTCTCGAGTTCTATCATTGTCGAAATTGATTAATTAAAAAACCTTAAGAAAATATTTAAAAAAAAGTAATGTTTTTAAAGCTATTAACCATATTGTTAATTGTAAACATATGCCTGATGCGTAATTTCAGATGCTAACTGTGTAATGCACAGTGAATGTTTGCCGTCGGCAAGATAAGCTGGAAGCAGCGTATCTTATTTATATAAATCTCAAGTAAGTTCCTAGACTGTTAAACTTACTTTAAGCCAGTTCATACAATTCCGATTAAACTTATTCAAATCCATCTCAATAATGCTATATAAATTACAAAATTAAATACTACAAACAAACAAATCATCATCGTCACCAACGTTCGGTATTTACAAACGCTTGAAATTTGTTCGATTCATAACTACACGTTTTTAATTTTAAAACTAATCGCCAGAAAATAAACTCCGTGGAGCGAAGGGCGAGGAGAAAATCGCGAGTTGAATTTCGAAGCTGCTGGCAACTTGTCCATCCGGTCTGCAGAGGGCTCCAGCTCTCATCTGGCGGTTGTAGGGCACCAAAAAAATCTCACGGAGGCTGGCTCGCACGGCAGACGAGCGAGAAAGGACGGAGGAGTGCGACCGGAGCGAGCGAGATAGGCCTACCGAGAGGTAAACGAGGGGAAGGGGCACTTGAGAGAGAAGAGGAATCGGGCTGGTTGCAGAGGTGTGGCTATGAGAGCGTACCAGAGTGGTTCTTCTGGTTTCTGGTTGGCTCCAGGCCGACGGGAGGCCTAACCGACACTGGAAACCGGGCTCGGTCGTCGGGGACCTTCTTGCAGGACTTTTTGCCGTGGCGCGTCTCATGGCCAGTCGTAGGTGTCAGAATGCGCCTCGCTCGCCTCGGCCGAGAAACGTTCGAAGGGTTGGCAGATGGGAAGAAGGAAAGGGGAGGGTGGAGGGCGGGGGACACGCGAGGGTTAAGGGACCGGGGAAAGAGAGTTACCGTGGAATTACTCGGCTATTGAGATCGGCAGATAGTCCCGAAGAAATCATAGCGGCCACCCACGTTTCCGATTATGGTTACCGTGCGCGCCTCTCGTGCGCTCGCATCGATTCACAAAGTACACAAACGCGGTCGGAATCATCGTGCTAGAGGCCGCGAAAGCACGGAAAGCACGGATTAATTGCCGAGCAGGAATGGATTTCCGACGCAGCCGAAGGCGTTTTTCTCTATCGACGACTGCCTACCGCGAAGTCGTCTTTGATTGGCAATCGACGACTGGCTTTGACGCAAAGCAGAGTATTAGCGATTTTTACAATGAATTCCAACTGCAGGAAATCTCGATAAAGTGTAACGTGATTGAAAAGAAAAAATACTTTTGATAGCTTAGTGACTTTGATTCTTTCAGCAAATATAGTAATTTATTACAAATTTATATGTAATCGTACGTGAGCAAAAAAAAACATTTTTACACCGTGTTTAAAATAAATCATTCATATATAGGAGAAAATAATTTTGTTACAAATTTATTTTAATATTTCACTTAATATTTAAAGACCGTGAAAAAATATATAAATATATAGATAATATTTCACGTGTCGTATAATATGATTTAAATCGCAATTATCAATACAGCATATTTTACATATCCGCAGCAGCTTCATTAAATTCGCGGAAGTAACGAGATGTTATAGTGTAATAATTGACGCGAATAAATGTAAAATCCTCGTTAAAATGATATTAATTTTATCACTTCGTCGCTTAATTGTATTACAACTTAGTGTTAATAAGTATTAAATAGTGAATTATATATTTCGCAACGGTTTCTCACTTGTGTGTGTGTGTGTGCGATACGGACGATATTTACTTCGCAGAACCTCCAATTATGGTATCGCCGATCTGAAAGTAAGCCGTGTCGACGACTCATTTATGCCCCTTATATGTTACGAAAGGCTGCAAGTGTTAACTGCGACGTCAATTATCTCTGAAATGCCCCACATTCACTCTAAATACTTACGTCCGACTTGACGCGAGACGCGTCGGAATTTATTAAATGTCGACACCGCACGCGGATACACTTAGCAGATATACAGGGGAGGGATTCTCCGCGCGCGGACTGACAGCTCGCCCACCGAGATGACGACCTAACCATAAGCGAGATTATAGTGATCCGGCGGAAATTCACGGTTCAACCGTGACCCTCGCGAAAAGCAATCGTTCACGACGGATTATTATTTCCACGCAAATCTTCTACACGAAATGCGCTAAAATTCCCTCACTCATCTCCTATAATTCTCTTAATTTTCAACGTAAACGAAGTTCGTAATTAGATCATCTATCAAGTTTTCGTTGAGAAAAAATCGACTACAAATTTGCCAGATAGATATGTCGAACTACGTCGACCACTAATGTACTTGATATTATACATTTCCCGAGATGCACGATGATAATTGTACGTAGCAGAATGTAGCGCAGAAATAAGAATGCGGAATAGAACACGGAAGAGTAAGAAAATTACAGCTTTCCTCGGGACTGGTCGCATCGCCGAGATTGATTTGATCGAGAAAGGGTTAACGCGCTCGTGGCGCATTTACCGCCGCGATCGAAGCGGGCTTTAACTTCGCGGGCTCTAACTTCGCGAGCTTTAACTTCGTGGTATCTATCGTTTGACCATCGACGAATTGAATCGATCCACTGCATGAACGCGGAAGCGCGAGCTGAAAGGCCCTTCGTTCCCGCCGCGCTTCGCAGGATGGAACATTATTTATTACCTCTGTCGGGTGGCGTACGTCCAACTCACTCCGCAAATATCACCGTCTCTAACTTTTTCTTCGCCCCCGACCACTCCATGATCTCCCTCTCCGCTTTGAGATTTTCCGTGTGCGCCGTGTACACCCATAAAGCATACATCACACGGCACGCGATCAGTCTCAGTTAGTAAAGATTTTAATTTCTGTAATCCAAATTTCTCTTGTAATATGCAAATCTTAAAGTTTAAAATATTAAATAAATTATATTATACGAAATGTTTATAACATATTTACAAGATTATAAAATTTTCGAAACAATAAAACATCTTTAAATACATTAATTTAATTTCTTATAAAAAAAGAATGGGACAGCAAAGATAAGAAAAATATGGAAAACGACATAAAATAAATGAAACTTAATGAAAAAGAAAAGTAAAGTAAACTCTTTTTCTCGATCAATAACTATTACTGTACACACATGTGCGTGCACGCAAATGGCAAAATTACCCGTTGAATTATTGCGTCATTTCTGCCTATTCTGCTTACATTATATTGATGTGTAATAATAACTCTGAAGTTCAATCAGTATAATTCCAAGTACAATTTGTTCAACAAAAGTGCCGTAAAAGAAAGTCTTCTTAAGATTTTAGATTTTTTGTAACACGTTTCAAAAAGTGGATTCGACAGATTCTCCAAAAATTTCTATTTCTTCAATACACCTCGTGAGGGAAAAAGGAGAAACTAACGCAAAGTCGTAACAGACATTCGATATGTTCACTAATACAGATTTCGCCGTGTCTCTCGGTGTTGCGATAGTGCGTTGGATAAAATGGGAAACTCAGTACCGCGTCATTTCGCTCGTTGTATTATATGAATAAAATTACAGCAGGATCCCGTCGAAGTTGTAAATCTGCAGCGTGCATGAGACGAAATAGTTTCTCGTTGCGAGCGCACGAAAACCGATAAGCACCAATAATAGTGCACCGTTGACCTGGCGTATGTCAGCTGCGCGAAGCGCGCGTTTTGGATATTAACATCTCGGCGAACGTGAGTTAAAGTTATTGCCCGGAGCACCTGGAGCGGACGGTTCTCTCCCGATGAGCGGGCGATACTCGATGGAGTGGCCAATTTACGTAGTGCTTTAACACCGAATTCGGACGCACGGCGCGTCGGACTTCGTATTTCAAAACAACGAGGGCAATAAGCGTAAATTACTAGTCGATACGTTAATCGAATACATGCGAAGCCGTACTACAGTTCGCCTTCGGAGCAAAAGCGCCATAGCTCGTATATGAAGAACTCTCATTTTAGCGATGTTCCCGAAATGCTGTCTTGTACGAAAATGCGTATTGTTCGTATAAATTCATATTTATTGTCATCAATTTACGATAGCATTTTAAAATTAAAATAACTGGATCTAATTGTTTATTTCTTTTCAGGATCTTTAGTTATGATGTAGTGTTTTTACAGTTGTATCTCCGCAATATTAAAACTTACGAGATATGAAATAATCGATACTGTCGGTTCGACGTCTGACCGGCTCGGTACCGGAAACCGAGCGTGGCCACATGAACAACCGAGTCGGCCATTAGCTTCGCGCCGCTCTACCTCGTGCGTGCGTCTACATGCGTTTACCTACATTGCACCGCGTCATCTTATTGCCGGCGGTGTGTAACGAATAAGCCGTCGCAATGCGAGGAAGCCCGAGAAAAAGAGAGGAATTACGCGGACGCGGGGAGAGCAGGGGAAAGGGAAAAGCATACGACGAACGTATTATAGTGTCACGTTGTCACAATGCTCGGTAGCCGCGACGTGAACCAGCCTGCGCGATCGGAAGAGACAGGACTGTAAATCGCGGTGGCAGCCAGTAAGTAAGCCCGTGCATGTTGCAAAGGTAAAATTTTTATACCACGTCATTTTCACGCTACGAAGTAAAATGCACCGAGAAAATCTGTACGCTAGATTTCTAGTAGATCATCGATCGCGATAGCGAAATAATTAAAGATCACAAATTGTAATTGCAAAGTTTGCTTTCAAACACTCTTAGATCTATATGTTCAAAAAAAGAAGATTATATATTACAATATTATAAAAAATGCTCGTAAAATAATTTTATAAACACATAAGATCAGTAAAATATGAATAAGATAGTTTGAAAAGAAGTTTTCAGTTGTAGCACGAGGGACAAAATCAAATTACGAAAATTGAGTTAAGCAGAACTATAGCGATCGACCCTTGGTTTCCGGTGTCGTGTCCGTCATTAAGAGGAAGTGGTCGAAGTTGCAGACACTCCTGACAGAGTGGAGAGTATTCGTTATAGTTATAATAGGCCGGCTGCATAATCGCGCGCGCGATCGTGACGGCACGTCAGTAACCGAACGAAACGAGAGAAGGGACGAGCGAAGGGCGATTCGGGGTGCGAGTCGCCAGGATGTTCGCCGATGGATAGTCGCACGGTTTGTTGGCGGCGGCGGTCGCTCGCATCGCACCGCGCGCGCGACGCGTTACATCGCATCGTTGCGGCGGTCGGCCGGTCGTTCGTTCGTTCGTTCGCTCGGTCACGCGAGCTCGTCTCTCTTTCTCTCTTTCTCTCTCTCCCTGTCTCGCGGGTCTCGCGCGGCTGCCCCCAAATTGCCCGAAATTATTGGCTTCTTTTGTTTTCCCGTCATACGCCGCATGGCTCGCTCGCTCGCTCTCCGCCGTTCCATGTCATTTCTACCTGTCCCCGTGACGCTACGCTCCCACATACACTCGTTTGTCGCTTTTCCTTCTTCTTTTCGCCTCCCCCCTCCCCCCACCCCTGATAACGCCGCCCCCACGATGGGCTGCTTCCTAGCGGTTTTCCTTCAAGGAGGATGTTCGCCGAGTTCAATATCCTCCGTCACACGCTGCGCCTGTTTTCCTGCTTATATAGTTAGCCACCGTTTTCGTCGCCGAATACTATCATTAACCCTGATATCGGACAATATGGAGAGAATGACGAGTGCACGACGGCCGTATCCGGTGCGATAGAACTCATGAGCGCTCATGGATTGAATATCACGAGACGAGGAGAATTATATAAATGGGTATACAATTTTTCTCTCTTCTCCTTATAACATAAACGAGTGTGATATTCTTAAAATGTCTAATACTAATTAAGAACTCCGAAAGTTCGCTTTAAGAGAAAAGAAGTGACGTAAAAGCATCTATCCGACTCCTTCAGAAATGTCGGTCGACAATATTTTGTCGGACAAAATTATTTCCCTGTAACTTTTTGGCAATAGCGGTTGATCACTTAAAAACTCTTACGTGCTTTCGGATATTTCTGCATCCGATAGCTAAAATGATTTAACGAATCGGGGAATCGATCGAGAGCTCGCGGCAAACACACGACAGTTTGTTCGTAAAATAAAAGAAACTGCGGAGGCGCAGGTAGGAGTTTCTTGGCCCGAGGCACTCATTATTGCGTCCATTGTCGTCGTTAACGTACGGTATTGTGCCGCAAATGGCCTGTGAATATTACGTTCTTTCCGGAGCCGCCGCGTCGGAGCTTTCTTCGTACTTCGATCTCAGGCAGGTTTATGAGAGGGTAAGTAACGATCGAGTCGCGGAATTCCGGAGTATTGGAAGTTTTCGGGATTTACGCGCTTCCGACTTCCGGGTATACGCGACGCGCCGAATTTACGGTGGCTTTTCAGCGCCCGTCGAATTCTAAAGATGCCTATGCCGCGCCGCGGCAAAATAACAGTGCCGTATTCTCCGCGCCATGCTCGTCGGCATTTGAGAATATTCACGCGGCATCCGCTCGTGCTCGATAATGCGATATTACGACGGTGAAATAATGGAAAAATCTGTTAAAAAAAACTATAAAAGAAAATCAACCGAGCAATTAAAAAAAAATTTTTTTAAAAGAGTTTTATAATAATTTTATAATGTTAGATAGAATTTTTATAATAATATTACTGCACAAATAACTTAATTAGTTATTAAATGTTTTTCGTCGAGATGGAGCACACCTTTCCAAGGATATATCGAACTCGTTTTTCCGTGTACTGTCGTCGGCAGACAATTGGGATTAACAGTTGATTTAAGAGCGCTTACGAGGAAAGAAAGGGCTCATTTTCGTCGCAGGACAATAGGACAATCTCCCCGTTGTACGGACAAACGCTGAGGAATCAGACAAATTTACGATCAACCCTTCTGAGGTGCCCAGAACGCTCGAGATCTTCGGAGGCGGAAAAAAAATCGATGAGGAGACGACGTCAATCGCAGAGGATCGTATCTCTCGCTCCTCTTTTAACGCGCGTCCTTTTTTTGCGGGCTCGCGTTTTTCCGGACGCATCGACGTGCATAAGCTCCGTCTGCAGTCGCCGGGTAAGGTGATCGTCGTCCCGCCGCGTATCGCGATTCGATATCTCGATCCAGGGCAATTAATAACGTTAATCCCGCGGAGAAGAGACGGCTGGACAACCGCGGGGAGGAAGAGGCGAGAGGTCGATACCGTGCGAACAGAGCGAGTCGCGCGAGCGAGCGAGCGAGCAAGCGCGAATGAAGGAGTGAGATAACGAGGAAAAGGGATGAGGAAAAAAGGAGCAGGACGAAGAGGCGGCAAAACGTTCGACCGAACGAAGATTGACTCGGTGCGTGTGGGCCGCTCTCCCGGCATCAATTAGACGGCATCTAAAGTGTGTACACGTGCGCTCGCAAGCACGCACGCACATACGTACACAAGGAAACGAGCGCGGATCGTCCATTGTACTCAGTATTCGCCAAGATGGCCGCTCGTCGCGACCGCGAAGCGGCACAGAAAACCGACAAAAAGCGCCCGATCAAGCCCGCTAAGTGTCTCCGGATCGCGACAATTAATGGCTACCGGGCGAAAATTGTTTTATGTTTTCATCTCAGCAAGTCCAGGCAATCTTTTGTCTTTCGCGATATCATCACCGCCGCCATGGAAGTCGTCGACGCGTTTGCCGCTGCAACCTGCCGTCGGCTACGGATTCGGGTCCGAATCGAGTATGAATATCGATACGATTTTTCGGAGAAATTTACGAATTTTTCATACAAACATAATCTTTTCCCGTTTTAGATGTAAATCACATTCAATCTAAATAGCTATTTATTTTAGATACTAATATTAAAAGTTTCTATTATTGTTATATATACATATTAATATTTAAACTTAAAAAAAATGCAATCAATTATATATTATTATTATCAGACTCTAAATTTTTTCTAAAAAATGTTAATACAGCCCGATTTTCTCAGGCTCTTCTAATTTAAATAGGATGACAATAAAAACAAAAGACGTTTACAAATCCTTGAATCGCGGACTAACATTTCCGAATAAATTTAAAGCCTTTCATTTACTTACTAAGTACGTAGCGCACTAACGATTGCATGTGCTACACAAAATAGAATAATGCAGGGCAGTAGCGCCCTGGAAGAATATAAATGGAAAAATTAGTCAAACTTACCCTCTGTTTAATATATTCCCAGTATGTAGCACCGGCACGGATTAATTAACAGCGTTTGTCTGGCGCTGAAATTGATAAATTTCACCTCGAATTAGACTCTCGTAAAGGAAAAAGTAGAAAGAATAATACTACGAAATATTTGGCGCAAACAAAATTTTGCAGGGAGCTTTTTTTATAACTTTCCCTAGGGGAACATCCTGTAAATGTACGCACATGTAATTCTGCGTCAAAACAAATGAAGTAAACAAAGTGGGCGATAATCCGCAGCTCCACCCTTTTAATACATACATTTTCATCTAAACTGCACAGCAGCTGTGCCGGATAAGTATATGTCTCACTTTTTCGTTTCTTCGAGTTTATAACTCATGAATAAAATATAAAAAGTTATTTTTTACCTGATACTCTTGATTATATAAAAATTATCATTAAACTCAAAATTTTTTAATTATTTACAAAGTGGTAAGTGTCACTAATGTAAGGCATTTTAATCACTAATAAAAAAACGATATTGCAATCGCATTATACCGCGTTTCTCTCCTCAGTTTTCTTATTACAGACGCTGTTTCCACGAAAATTTCTTTTGCAAGTCTAGCGGCGCCATTTCAAAGGCGCGACGATCGCGATTTAATCCGCCGCAGAGATCTAGCACTCCTTAGACGCGCGCGAGCGACGCGGTTCCCGGGCCTCGATCGGTTCGTTCCTTTTGGATTTCGGGGTATTAAGGGGGACAGAGACGCGAGTCTTTCTCTCATGGCCGAAAATAATACCGGGAACGGGCCCTTTGACGGTGACGGTTTCTGCATAGCGCCGGCGCCTATGTTTTTGCTATGTGTCCCGTTTCCTGCACGTTTTCGTTCTCCTCCCCCCTTTGTCGCCGCTTATCCCTCCTGCAGACTAGATATATCCTGCGCGGCATGTGAACATTGGCATATGAACGAACTTATGTGCAAGTGTCACGAGATGAACTCTTTCGCGTGTCATACACGGATCATTTTACTTTCGTCGAATGGAGATACGTCGAATGGTTTCTAAAAGTAGTTGTACGTTTTAAAGAAAGAATTGCTATTGTAGAATTGCTATTTAGTTTCCCAGATACCAAAATTTTTTTCGTATTTTCTTAATTGAAAGAAAATTTGCGAGCAACATATTATGTCATTACAGACTCATTTGTCGAAGAACTTTCAATTGCGTTTTGTGCAAACTTTTCTCTCGTCTTCCCGTGAGAAACGCGTCGCACTTGTGTGGCAAATCGTTGCGACCCTATATATCGACTCTTTGGCGAGGGTGTAAAAGAAGAAGAAAACCCTGATGTGTCCCTGCTAACCTGAGAATGAACAGACTGCGAGCCTGTCCGTCTATTGTGTCTCATCGAACCTAACGCGTCACAAAGCACCAACCATGTTTTCGGAATTACCTGGATAATATAATTATGGTTTGGCAGTTCTGCAGCATTGCACGTGAATGGTGGAAACCCAAACGAGAGGCCCGACACGGGAGCCTAAACTTCAGGAAGGTGTCCATCGGAAGACGTTAGGCGGTTATTGTAATTACGGTTCGTGAGACGAGGAGCGAAGTCTCGTCCTTTGCGAAGAAAATGCGTAAAATTACAGGGTAGCGCGGCTCTTTCTTTGCGTACTACAATTTGGAAAATCGGTTGGAAACGAACTAGGTTTCAGCTGACCCTCGCCACAGGAAGTGGACGTGGCAAGCTGTTGCGCAAATCTTCAATTTTTGTATCAAGGTAATATGTTACGCCTTGTACAGAAATTATATATTGCTTTTTTTTTTAATCAAACTTTCTTAGCTGGATTTTAAAGAAAAACAAGAAAATTTATATAGCAAATAATACCTAATATCATAAAAACGTCAAAAATTCCAACTATCAGGTGTTTTGAGGAAATTTCGAACCAACCGACAGAAATAGATAGCGCGACGACAGAACTTTTCATTAGCATTTTTTTACGTGTTTCCCTCTTCCTGTTGAAACCAGGGCGAAATTAATAGTATCGGGTCACGGGGACGCGAGCAGAACACGCGGGAGACTCCTATGCTCTCCATGGGTCCTTAACGAGAAAATAAATGCCCGCTAATTTTTCACGAACGACAGCGGCACGCCCCCGCGCGAGACCACGAGGTAGATGAATTTTTAATTTCACGGCTCGAAGTTTTTCACCGGCAGGAAAAACCCGAAAAAGCGGGACGGCCGGCCGTCGTCGTCACGGGGCAAGATTACACGGCTTGCACTCCGACGCGAGATATTAATTCTTTCTTTCCACCCTTGTGTTTTTCAGGCATCCCGCGCCGTTCGTTACGCACGCTTAATACCTCGGAAAGAAATACTGCACAAGATACTTGCCAGCAATAAGTTATTAATTAATAAAATCTCATTTAGAGATCTTTAATAAGATTGCAAGAATCGCAATTTTTGCCAAAACCACTTTCAAGGTGCGTGAATTTGCGATAAGATAATATAAAAGTTTGCGCGTTCAAGTGATTCTACCGGAAATTTGACCGAATTGTAACAACTCTACCACCATATGCAACGTCAAAAATCATGTTTCCGGAAAAAATACCGCAGTATCCTTCCGGCTTGTCGACTGGCATTCATTCTTACTGGCCGAGCATTAACCGCGCGATCAATGACTCAAGATCCAAAAGCGAGAAACGGATCTGGTACCGATGTAGTAGACGCCAAATTACACGAACATTTGAAGCGTGCACGATTTAAAGACAAAAAAAACCGAATTCACCGGAAGCAATGGTGGTTTAATGCTCGATGCACGCGTCGCATGTTAGTTCTTAGTTTCCTTCACAAAGAATACGTAATTTATAATTTTGAATAAAGTCACACAATCGTCCGCAACTTTTAATTAAAAGTAATAAAAGTAATCTTCATTATATAGCATCAAAGTATTAAACGTGTAATTTTCGTGAATATTTTTGTGATACGTACAATTTACGTTTTTGACGAAAGCAGGTCAGATGTGTTGTGAGAAGCAGCTTAAGGTGACGGGCCCGCAGTTAGGGCCCGTACCTCACCTCCGAAAACCTCGAAATTTCGTGGCGCGCGTCCACGGACGGCACGGCGCCCGCAAAACCGCAGAAACGACATACTGGCCTTTTGTCGTGCCGCGGCTGTCTGCGCAACGAAACTAGAACCATTATTATTACGTCACGCGAGCGTGTTGCGCTGCGGTGCCGTTTTTATTGACGAGGAAGTCGCAGATGGCGAGGCATTGTGCGCACCTTTCAGATATCCGCCGGAGGCGATCGTTTCCGATAATTTTTCGCGCCAAAATCATCGCCTTCCGGATTCGAAATCCGCCAAATGACTCACTCGAAAGAAAGTGTTCAATCCGGAAGAAGTGTTTGTAACTGTTCGCCAAAAATACTTCAAATGTTTTTTTTTTTATTATTATTTCGAGTGCTAAAAAAGAGGTATATGAATGTAACCTAATACAAAGAGCCGACAGCGCTTCCGGGGCAGTCGTCTCTTTGTATTAAGTTACATTCATATACTGTGTAAAACGATGAAGACGTCTAGCCGGTGCCACCGACACTCTTATATCGATCATCCTCGCATCTCGTGAAAAGGAACTCTCTCGACCCGTGGAAATCGCTTCAGCGAAAATTTTCGACTCCTAGACAGTTTCCTCATCGCAGAATCACGCTCTTTTTCACTGGCCATCGATCACTGACAATTTCTTTCGGATTTCTTCCTGAAATTCTTGGCCTTCCTCCTCCCCTTTCTCTCCCCCTTGGGAACGAAGAAAACGGCTACGATGGAAAAAAGCTACTGCCCTGGCTGGCGAGATACGAGAGAGAAAATCGGAGATCGAGAGAGAGAGAGAGAAAGAGAGAAAGAAAAAGACAGATAAAGAAGAAGATAGCCCTGACCATGCCAAAGCACACAAGCTCCAGCGAGCCGTGAAACTCTCGTAAATTGTCGATTCATTAGCGGGGCCGGAAAAAAAGCTCCTCTCTGCGCGCTGCCTTTTTCGTGGCTCCACCCCCTTGGAATATCGAATTAAGCGAGCCGTGGCCAGGTTATACCTCGCTCATTATATAAACATATATACGTGTGCATCGTCTACATGTGTACGCGGTCATTTAGCGACTCTACGCGACGAAAAATCTTCTCGACGATTATAATGTCGTTTGTGGACGTCGGCGACGCCAGGCGAGGCGAGGCGACGCGACGTGCCGTCACGCCCCTTCCTCCGGTTTTCCGCATGTGAACAACTCGTGAAATAACCGCTGCCGCTATTCCATTATGCGACAGGATGGAGATGCCAGCGGCGCTGCCAGGAAGTCCCGCGGACACGGGCGAAATCGTTTCGCGGATTCGCGATTTGCGGAAACGTCGCCTCCGCGCGCCGCAACGCATCCGCGCCGAGGTGTTTGCACTCATCGCACAGAAACTCATTTCGATATCCCGTCTGAGAAAATACGTACAAAAACACGTACAATATAGCACCGCGCCTCAATATTATCTTCAATAAAGTTCGACGCGACTAATTTCATCAATGTTCATATGGGAAGAAAAAGAAAGGAAAAAAGGAGGACACCATCAACGAGGGCCTAATGATTTTCAGCTCAATAACGCGAGGCGTATCGGATGCCCTCGATTAAACGTAATTCTCGGACTAATTTAATTCTCGACCGCGAGCAAAAAGGAGGTGAGGGGAGAGGGGGCGGCAGGAAAGCCGGCGGAAAAAAGAAATGGGAGACGTTCGTTAAGAATCGCACAGACCAGAATTTCACGGTCGGTATCTGCCGATGTCTCGGCGGCCGACAACCAGCAGCGGGAGGGGAGGGGGTTCGTAAGCACCGGCTCTCTCGAACGGCCACGCATAGTTATTTTCACGACATCCGCGCGGCAAAAGAAGCGACTATTCGCCATGGTCCGGTGCGCGGCGATGACAGTGGTTCGGGTGAAATTGGTCACTATGTTGCCGCGACGAAGGCCGCTGCGGATCGACCGCAGTTACGGTTAAGCAGCGCCCGTGCGTAATTTCTATGGTTATCTGTTATTCGAGTCCGTCCGTCGTGAAATCGTTGCCGTCGCCCGCGCGATTCTTCTGCGCTTCTCCGGGGCGTCTGCGGTTTCGCCAGCGTGGATTTCTGCGCTTCAAACTCTCATCGCGCCTACATTGTCCCCAGAGAGATTAAAAGTACGCAATAACAATAATTCCGAGCCTATCATTACTCCGAGTTCATTAAAAATTTTCCAAATATTTCTCAAGTTTCTCAATATTCTATAACGCGGGCGTAGAAATAATTAAGAAGCGCTTCTCGATGAAATTATATCAATATCGTTTCATTTCACTACAATCGTATTTTAACTGCATCATATCTCTACTTTTCATTCAGATCTTTTCCCTTAATGAATATAAATGCCTTACATTCTCGAGGCCTAATAAAGTACAACTGTGACATTACGACTGCAACATTTCATAATTAATTGATCGATCGAAACAGCTCGAAACGATTATCAAAACGATATCAATGATCACGAGGCTTCGAGGACGTCCCATAAAATGATAACGATCCCCCACGACATACGGTGAGTTATGACTGCGACGATGTTCGTGCTCGCGCGCGATGCGTTTACGCCGGTCGCGATTAACGGCGCGTTAATTACTCCCGCGCACGTGACAAAAATACATCCGCCCGTCCGTCCGCTTAACGGCGTCAGCCGCACGAACGCGGGCGGCGAGTACGAGCGAAATCACCCCCGCGTTTCGCGTCGTCGGCGTGCGACATCCCTCCCGTTTCCCGTTTCCCGTGAAAGCTAGCAGCCGGCCGGCGTGGTAGGGGTGCTTTAAAATGAAAAGGTAATGACTTGTGACCGGAGATGATTTCGAGTGGCCACGTATCGGCCGGACAATGGTCATTGTTGGCCAACACGGTCACGCTTCGCAGAGGGATGATCGCCGGCGGCCGCGGGTGATTTATTTTCGGCCCGCTCTTAGCGCGCCACCCGCGCACCATCGGCGCTAAACACAATGGACCCACCGTTCTGCGTCAATGAACTAACTGTCGTTACCGAAATCATCTGCGTGCCGGACGATTTTAATGCTCTTCGACTTCGATTGATCTGACGTAGCTCGAATACTAACTCGCGTACTGTCTCTCGGTCGCATTAAAATATTAGGTATCCACTGCTGTTCTCGTCAGATAAAATGTTTCAATCAATAAAAATTAATAGAGTTTAAAGAAAAAGAAGAGCAAAGAATGTTTCTTCTTCTTCTTACTCTTTCGTAGAATCTCGCTGCGCATATCGCTAATAGATAAGATTATAAATTATGTTCCATCATAAACCGTTTGCGTTATCCGCAATCTGCGATACAGTTTTTGCGTTTGATTTATCTCTCCACGTCCGCAACGCGTTAGTCAACATCCCACGTATCACTTTCTACGACGTTAGCAACGAGGGCACGGGTTCTACTTCGCCAGTTTGATCAACACGCATGTTTTCGCATGTAATCGAAATCATGGGACCGCAGCGAGAATGATCTCGTCCGTGGTAAGTGACGTCAATCATCGTATGACTATTACGTGTCTAATTAGGTAATTGCGAAATAACGTCAATAACACGACGATCTATTCATTAATCTCTTTCTTGACCCGTGAAGAACTGTCGAAGAAATTATTACGGTGCAACGTCATGCTGCTAACATTCAAACTTCTGTGACGTACACATTGTCTTTAGAAAAAATCTATTTATTAGTTACTTTTAAAAAATTATATTGCATTCTTATTAAAGATTTTCGCGTTCGAATAATTTAATCTTGTATAATATTTTGCATTAAATTAGAAAATTTTCTCTTATAAGATCTTCAAACTTGTAAACGTTGGTTAGATGAACGCATACCAAGCTTTAGTTGAGAAAACGTGTATGTACCATCCAAAATTACTCATTTTGACTATGAAGCGTATGTATATATATATATATATATATAGGTCAATGATCTACATAGAAATATGTGATATTCGTAGTACCGTAATAGTTATAAATAGCATTACGCTTCCGCGTTTCGCGAAACACACGGACGCGCTAAACTTTTAAAAGGCTGTAACTTGGCGAAAAATTGACATATCGAGATAACAAAACCGAATTGTTTCTGTCTGCATCGCGTTCTAAAGATGCCTAGTGCATATGCCGTTATAATTACACAGATATATATATATATATATTTATGTAAATAAATTATAAAATTATAAAGTATAGAAAAATCTTATCTGGCAATTATAAAATACTTTGTATTTATCATAAATAACATTCACATGTTTAGCTTACGAAAATTCAATCTCTGTCAAAGTTTTTTAGTATTATTATTGTTTAACTCCATCTCTCAAATTGCTATCACAAATAATGCAATTTCTTCTGGCTGTAGAGTGAGAACGAGGATTTTAAATATGCGGATCGTGTCCTTTTGTGATCTTATCGACTCAATTGGTAGAAGCGCTATTACGTTTCGCTATGTAACTGCTCGCGGGGCTGACAGACATTCGCGTGTAAACCTCCGAGAGAACTTGTCCCCGGACTCGAAGTAAATCTCCTATCTATCCTGCCAGTCGCGGATTGTCGGAAAAAGAGGTGAGTCTCCGTATCGGAGAGACGCTGCTGTCTTCGGAGAGGGCTTGTAAAGGAGTTTACGGCGCGGCGCTCGATCGCGTGATTTATGGGACTCGCGACGCCGACGGGACGGGCCCCAACACCGGCCCGATGAGAACCTCTGTCACGGCGGAGACAAAAGGACCTCCCGATACCAAGTACGGACGGACTGTCTGTCGTCGCGCTGTCAGTGAGAGTCTGCACCGCCGTTTTGTATATCCGACGAGAGTCCGAAAGGGAAAGAGAGAGCGACGATCGGGACGATCGAGATGGGTAGAGGAGAGAGCGAGAGCGACGAGTCGGAGGCGCCATCTTAGTCTGCATTCCATTGTTTTAGATGATTCATACGCGGGCCCGGCCCCGGAGGGCCTCCTAATTTATTAGTTTGAATATCGAGCGCAGCTAGCGGGAGGAGAAATACGCGGCGGCGAGAGGAGGAGATGGGCGAGAGGGGGAAGAGGCCAAGGAGGAGGAGGACGAAGAAGTCGGGCCAGAAGAACGGCGAAGAGCGAGAGGAGGCTGCTAGCTGGGTGGCCGGGGACCGTCTCTTGTTTATACTCTTGCCCCCCGCCCCCGGGGGCCCACCTCCTGCTCTCTCTTCTTTTTCTTCATCGTTCTCTTCATCTTCCTTCTCCTCCTTCTCTCCATCTTTTACTTCTTCTTCTTCTTCTGACTTCTTCCTTCGCAACAGGCTGCGCAAGCCACTTTCCCTTTTCGATTTAGGTGTCTAAACCTCATTTATGACTAATCTGATGCTGACAGCGGAAACGTATTGCGTCGGTTACACGTACGCACACACATCATGTGCCGTTAATAAAGATACTACTATATAATCGACGGAGAACAATCGCCGCGTAAAGAGATAAGATCGCGTTGATGCATCCTTCGTAGATAAACTTTAGACATTTTGATTTTTATCCTATTCGTTACTAAGAATGACACGGTAATGTAATCGACCCTAATCGACGTTCGCTAGACGTGGTGCCGCGGCGGTTTTCCTTCTCTCGTAACGACCGCGTATTCCTTTTTACTTCTAATGGCTTCGCTTCGCTTCCTTAGTTGCAGTCGATTGTCCTTTCCTCGCGATGACGCGAACCTTACGGAGGCGCATCACGTACTCCAGGTGTGTCACGGATCCGAAACCCGCCGCGTTTGAATGACGCTCCTTTCTCAGAATTTAGCGAACAAATCGTGCGTTGCGGCAAAACGTTGCGCCGCACACAGCACTCAAAAAGAATATCAAAATAGGGATGCACGCGATGAATTGAGACGCTCTTTCGCAAAGAGTAACTCGCGCTGTCGCATTACGCTCTTTTCTTTTACATGAAGGAATCCAGTCTGATTATCTCTGTATTTAGTCTCTCAATCTAAGGCGAATAAGAAAAGTAATATCTAAATATAACTTTAATTATATTGCTAAACGTATTTTGAAACATTAATTATGACAATTTGTTTCTACAAATGATTTAAAATATGCGTCGCGCATAATTTTCAATAAAAGGCTATATATCTTGCGCGGAACTTTTGAACAACTCCGCGAAAGATGCTCTCAAGCATGCATCAGTCGACGAGAGCGGGAATAAAATGCAGCAACATGCAGCACGAGACACTGTCAAACGATTTAGCCCCGTGGCACGTATCCCGGTGCCTCAGATACGGATCTTCCCGGGAACGTTTCTTTCTGTCGCGCCTACAAAAAAATCAGAAAAAGATTCGTGGCCGCGGACGAGAAAGAGGTGGAGGAGGAGGAGATGGAAGGCGAGCGAGCCTCGTGCGAGAGAGGAAGAGAGACGGAGGACGAATGAAGGGCGTATTACCGGCGAACGTAATATTCATCCCGGGTCTCTCCACGTCGAGGTCAGCGGGGCCATCAGCAGACTGGAGATGAATGAAAACTAGGCCCGTGCGGCCGCGAGAGAAAGAGAGAATATGGCAGCAGCAAAGCTGAATGGGGCCTCACAGTAATGGGACTGCCGCTCGTAAACGCCTGCGTGTAGAACGAAAAGGCGCGGACGAGAACGCTAATTCGGCGACAATGAGGCTCGAAGAAACTGAGTCAAGGATGTCGGGTAATTATTTCCCCCCACCATATATTTCACGACTGAATCCTGTGATTATTTAGAATTAAGTCTGAGTATGCATCCGCGATAACAATAAACACATTGAAGTTAGAAATTAGTATCCAAATTATTAATTATCATTTTTTTAATGATTATTTTTATATAGATTTTAATAATAAAATAAAATTTGGATATTATTATAATATAACAAATTTTTTTAAACGTGAAAGCATGTCATCGAGCTTGCGCAGTGACGTATAGTCGATAACGATGGCAGACCTTCCGGTGACTCGAGTCGGCCATGTTTTTTCATCGCGAGTTGGGGGATGCAGGTCTCGAGTGCATCGCTCTTTGGCGAACCTCTCAGCTTCCACCTCGTCTCCTAACGAGGGGTGCACTCTACTCTCATCATGCTCTCTCTTTCTCTCGCTTTGGCTCTTATTTCACCTCTACTCGACTGTCTCTCGAGGAACATGGTCGCCAAAGACTTGTCTCACTCCATTCTCTCCTTGCTATTTTCATAAAACAAAGATGCTTGCTTTATTCGTGCTGTTTCCAGATAATTGTTAAATTCGAGAAGTAAAACCCAGCTCCAACATATTTTTATTTTTCTTATATAAGACGGGAAAAAGTATAATTGACGTTACCGATTAATAAACATTAGAAAAAAGCACAGTTACTATGTTTCTCTGATCTTTCAGGATCATATTAATTACGATGTGCACAATGTCTGCTCCTTCAATAGCACCTCCTACTGAATCCCAGTATTTGATAAAACTTTGCGATGTCCTATCTATCGAACATTATCTACAGACCACGAATACTCGCCGCAAATCACGCCCTTTGATAAAATAACGACTCTCCGATGAGTTACATCTTCGCGGTTAATCCCCAGTGGCACGGCTCGGTGGCCAGCGTCGTTTATGGTCATTCGGGAGGAAGTATTGCCAATTAGTCAAGTCGGCCATCTCTCGATAGTCCAGTATTGCGAACGGCGTCGCCGTTGACAGTCCGCTCACGTAGATAGCAGAATATCGTTCGTGCTCTGCGCTACGCTACCGCGATAGGTGGAACGAAATCCGAAAACAACCGGTCGTGGTCACGACCGTCCCGACAAATCCCATTGATCCTCTCTCTCGCTCTATCTCTCCCGCCCCGTCATCTTTCGTCTCTACCTTTCCAGCGTATATACGTACGCGAGTGGACGCGACTCCATCCGTCCGTCCTTGTCCTGCAATCAAGCTGCGTAGGCCGGTCAGTTTGTTCTAATCAGTGCTGACCGCGAGAGAGCGGGCTAACTCAATCAGCTAACGAACCTAGTTTTGCACAGCCAAACTGACCAATCTCTACGTCAAACGTACCTCGAGCGCAACCCTAACCAGTGCAAACACTTACCTCCCGGCATATCCGAGGCCCATCGGTAGCACGATCACGTGAGTGCTTTCGCTAAGAAAGAATATCGGACGGTAAACTATTCGCGATTCGTTCTGAAAGAGATGCAAGAATTTGGACGAAATCGAATAGAATTTGTTATTCGCGTGCTGACTTCATTCACGATATTTTACAAAATTCTTTCTTTTATTAGCCATCCTAAAAAATTGCTGAATATGCTCAACACCCAATATTTGAGTGTTAATTAAAACTAAAAACAATTTTCTGCATAATTCTCGTTTTTTTTTGTGCGAACGCGTTTTTTGTATTTTTCTGATTTAATCATTCCTTGATTTGCATCGTTATAGGCGATTGGCACAGGTTCCCCCTTTGCGCAAGAAGGATGATATTTTGTGGCGGCGCGGTATATCGTGCGATTTGCATGCGTGGCAAACGAGCGGGCTTCACCGTGCATAAATCCAAATTTGAGTACGCTCGGGACAAGTTCTGACGGGGCGGCGGCGTTCTTTCATGTTGGATCATACTTCTGTTTGTCCCCCAGGGTCCTTGCATCCTTTCGGACCATGGTTGCTTACGATCTGCGTGCTCGAAGAAGTGGAGAGGCGAACGGAGCAAAAGAGTAAAGGAGCCGGCATTGTCCTACCGGATCTACCAAGATCGCTCGCCGGATGTGCGGCCTCACACAAACACGAAATGTTGCGCCCCACTCAACCGCTTCCTCGCGCCACCAACCCTTTCGAATCATCCATCCCGTCGACGTTTTATAAATAATCATCGAATTGCAAAGTTCGATTGCGCGCCACACATGGTATCGTAAGGCAAAAAAATTATCGCAATCTTTGTCCGTTTAACGTTATTCATAAGAAATATATAAAAATAACTGCGCAATAATACGCATTAGAATAATCCTCTCAATAAAGATCAGAGTTTTTCGATATATCGCAATAAAGTCTTCGTTTCCATTTACGTAACATCGCAATATGTACAAATCCTTGCACGAATTTTCAGGCTCGAGTTAAAGCAATCACGACTCGTCGATTGACACGGAACGTTCGGCGATCCGATCTCCAATTCACCATTAATAAGTCTCTTTTTTAACGCATGCGCTCGAAAGGTATCGTATCGTAGTGGAGCGACTTTCGGAAAGCGGCTAAATGATCACGGAGCGCGCCGCTTTTCCTATCGTGCACCGGACGTAATGCAATCGGTTCCCATGCCTATCACGAAGCCAAGCGCAACCCGATGCGGCAGCGGACGACGCGATGTGCGTAGGAGAGACGTGATCCTTTGATGCGGCGCCGACCTACGTGCGCGCGAGCGTCCGCCGAACGACCGACCGACCGCGCGCGCTGCGCGTCCCATAGAGACCGGTATTAAACACGCTCGTTTACGAGTTTACGCGCCACGCCGCCCGAATTTCGGCCCGGAAAGGTCGTTACCAGGAGTGTTTGTTTCGCGACGGACGCCGCGGGAATACGCTACGACGACCGATCGACGGTGCAGAGCAGAGGAGACGAGGTGACGACAACCACGATCGTGAATGTCATTCGATCGTGACTGACATTCCGAGATGGCCAAACGATGTCGAAACGCCGGATCGGCAACGCTGCTGGCTCTCGCGGCTATTGGCGGCTGGCTGACCGGCACGTTTTCGCTTAGACCCTACTTTTCGCTGAGAAAGCGAAAATAAATAAAAAAATATGACGCGTATCTCAAGGATAAATAATTGCTTCAAGTAATTTGTGATATCCCAGATCTGATTCTATGTTCGAACTTTCACGTGGTCTTAATATATTAATAGCTGTCTCAATTATCATTAGCGTTGGTTTCGTTATTATGAAAGACTTATAAAAGAAGATACTTTGATGATTTTGGCGACGATTGCAGTTCTGATTAATATCAAAAATAGTCTAGACTCGGTTACGTAGCGAGAAAGCTTTTCTTCGAGAAGCAAGAACCAATCTAGATATATATACGTCGCACGCGCGAGGGACCCTGCTGGCGTGACTGCTAAGAGATTGCTTTACTTGACCTAATGCCTCTCGATAGGATGCATCGTGATACTTCGATCGGTTACACAAGAGCATTAATCCGCCCTACACTCAGAGAGAAACCTGAGAGTGATCATCCCGGCGTTTTTCGTGAGACGATTACTAATGTTCAGTACCGCTATTTGCATCCATTTCGGAGTTGGAATTACATCTATCTCTCGACACTGCCTATTCGTGCTTGCTCGTACTACGTTTTCATAATGCAATACAATATGTATATACAATTCCAGCTCTAAAACAGATGCGGATACTTTGTTATTGATAACAAAGGCAAAGCAAATGCAAACAAATATTTCACACAGCGTGTTTCAATTAATTTATATAATAGAAACCACATTTGTGGTAATTGATTTTTAATTGCATTTCATTATATTCGTATTATAATTACGATTATAATATAAGATAGTAAAATGCGTTAAGTGTGTTAAAGCGTGCAACTTATATTATTTTTTATGTGCGGAAAGTGAGAAAAGCGTATGAAAGTAGTCTAAGTGTAGCATAGCCGCGGCGCTCACAAAGTTGACTGCGTAATTTTCAATTTTGCTCTATCAAGCGCACTATTATTTGTCGCTCAAAAAATAGATGTGATTATATACAAATTGCAAAGATCGAATAACTGCTCCTCGATTTTTTTCTGGAATAATAGATCTCCGACAAAAAGCTCCTTTCAGCAATAACACCTGTGATTGCCGCGAAAAATACGGGAGGCAACTCCTTGATGTAATTAAAGAGAAAAGAGCCAGAAAAGGAGATAAGATGACGAGACTTTTAACGACGAGAAAACCGTCTACTTCGCTCGCTGAATACTGACGCGTTACGAAATTGCAACTTTCGTCGTGACGAAACTCGGCAGATTGTCGAAATGAGACCAGAGCGTCGCCGTGCGTTTCGCTTCCAACTTGTCATTAGATAGATTATCAGATATAATACACGGCGCGCGCGTGTATAAGATGGAAGCATCTCTCGCGAGGCGATTGTAATCGCGATAGCGTTCACCATCGGCGCTTCGGGCCAGAAAATGCGACGCGATCGGCACGAAGATAATTAGCGCGAGTGTCTCGAGGCTGCTATAATCGGACGCCGGGAAGCGACGGCGCTCGCGCGAAAACGAAAGCGTATCCTCGCGACTGATTTCGGAGACGGCGACAACACGTTCGCGAGGTTCCGCTGGCAAGGCGTCCAGGCAAGCCGCGCGACATAGATCATCGTATCTATCTGAGCGATCGGTATGACGACCGCGTCGCCGACGGAACAGAGGCTACGATGTTGCTGCTCGCTTCGAGGATGCGTAACGCGCGTTTGTACACACGAGCGAAAAGGCACATGCGTACCACGAAGAGGACCGCAGGGCTACGAAGCTTTATCTTATCAGATCGAGGGCGGCTTCCGAGGCGAACTCAAAGTGCTAAGCCAGCCGACCGACGGTCTCTTTCTCTTCTTCTCTCTTTCTCCCCACCGACATTGAACTCGTTCTTTCCTCGTCTAGGATATCTCCTCACCTATCTCGTGTCCTCGTCGCGTCCGCGGCGAGAACGGCCGATTCCCTAGCCTGCCTCATTATCGTAATTAGCCCCGGAACTCTCGCCGACGATCTCGGCCTAGCATCTCCGCGCGAGTGGCAGCGCGAGTACCGAGAGAGGAGACCGAAGAAGGACGTGGAAAGAGAGAAGTCGCGTGTCCAAAGGAGGTGGAGGAAGAAGGAGAGGCACGGTCGAGGGAAGAAACGCGCGCTAACCCAGAAAAACACTTGGCCACCTACCGACGCCTTTATTTATAGGACTTATCGTCGCACCGCGCACTTACTGCGTACTTTGAAGACGTTCTTGGACATTCCGGCGACTACGTTTTTATCAGGCTCGCTGGATCTCTATGACGTTGCTTAAGGTAAAGCGTGATAATTAAATGACTGCAAGTGGGTATCCTTTTGAGATAATTGTTATTAATCAATTCTATTTTATTAATAACAATAACAATAATAATTTTACTTCTAGATCTGTTTATCATGATTATTTAAATCAAGTATCAAAAATGTATTTTTCGACAATTACAGAGAGATTGACGTAAAATAATCAATAGGTGGCCAAAAAAATATATAAAAAATACATAAAAGATTCAAGGATACCGTGCAGATATATTCGAAACAAAGGATAAACATCTTCCTACTACATTTACTCATTTGTAATTAAACTAAATATCTGTTTCGTGAAATGGTAGAATAAAAAGAAATTGAGATCCGCTACAAAGTAATCCGTGTAATTAATGACGTCTGAAAGAATTGCGTCGGAAATTGATACTTATGGAAGGGAAACACGATCAGAGGCAACAAAGACTACCAGTCTCTACCGAGTTAAGTACTGATTTTAGGGAATACCGACGGAATCCATTAACGTACAATAATGCGAACGCGATCTGTTACTGACAAATGAGTTCCTTGGTAATTGCATCGCGAAGATTTTACGATCGATCGAAACTTGGACGGACACGGCAACGATTTCGATTCCGAATATGCGAACATCGCGGTAATAAATTCCGAGTTGGCGAGCAGAAATCGAGATGGTAATTAATATACGACGCGCTGGTCTCGACGTGCCGACTGTTTTATGATCGGATCGATAACAGCCGGGCGTATTAGCGACTGCATCTTCATCATTTCATCAGAAGCGGAAAGATAAAAATCATCGGAGGGAATAATTAATACACAAGGGAATGGACAAACGCAAGCGCGATATAAATATGCGAGCACGCACGCGAGAGATATAAACCATATTCGGTACGAATGCTGAAGCGGGCAAAAAATTCATATCAATATGGCAAGAAATGATATAGGTACCGCGCGCGATGGACAAGATCTTTCGTTAAATAAAGGGAAAGAGAGGAAAGAGAAGAAAGAGAGAAGGCTTTTACTTTTTGCTGAGTAAAGGGAAGCACATTCGTAACGAATATTTCTCACTTTGAATTATTCTTAATTTATTCTCTCGGCTCGAAATATGTTCCCGACTTGTAATCAGTATCAGATTTAATATCGCTTTCTTAATTACAAGAAAATATTATGGAAATATTATAATTTGTTCGACGTTCGAGCGGCATGGTTGTGACATTCGCGGCTCGAGCGGACTCCGAATAAACGAGAGTCGGTCAATTCTATTTCTAGGCGTTGCGACGATGGTCCTCGAGGTCTCGCGTCTCCGGGGTTACATCACTCGCGCAATATAACGAATCGAGGAGAGAATACGTCGTAGCGAGGCTCACGTACGTTACGGACGCATCGGCAGATGCAAATAACGGCGATGACGATTGGCGTCCGGGCGACCCGACGACCCCACGGTCGGTGGTCCAATTTGCGGCTGGCTTTGTCCAATTACCCGCCATTAGGCATTACCCAGCGCTGGCGCAAGACTCCTACGCCACTTCCCTGTCGGCTAACCACCGTTCCTCGCCGACGACCAACCCCTCCGTCTCTTCCCCGCTCGATAATCCCCGGCGTCCTCGGCTATCCTAGCTCTCGGGTCCGAGAATACCAACGCGTAATACCGGTTGTTTCTAGACATAGTCTTATGCCCGCCACTTTCCACGAGTCTGGAAAGAGAAGCGGGACCTCGACGACGAGAAAGTTGGCACGCCGATATCGGCGAGGCGATTTGCATGCACAAACACGAATGCACACCCGAACGCGAATCGGTCGAATCGAGTAATCGCCCCGAATACACACTTTGGCTCGCTGCTACGCCCCGATAGACGCTAACGAATATTAATGATCGAAATAATTATTTCGTCGAAAGCGCCACGTTCGCGTCACGACTGACGGTTATTGGCAAGATTAGATTATAGTATATTTAGACGGAAACGTCAAAATATCTCCGTTGGCTATGTGTATAATTTTAATAGATCACCGGTAAATTAAATAGCAATATATTTTAAAGAGTAAAAAATTTCTGTTCAGAGATATACGAAAATATATACAAATAATAGGCGTAAGACGTAATGACAAGTATACGCTCGCGGAAACGGACTTCGCGCGCAGTCCTGACATAATCGTCCGCAGAAATAACTTTGTCAATCAACGGACAATCGCGGACCCTAATTTTCTCAAGTCCGCAAACATTGTTTTAACGATCGCGCCGTTATTTCGTGAAAGCGAGAGGGAAGACACCAAGGCGAGAGAGGATCTCAAGCACGGGGGAGTGACGACAGTAATGGCGGTTGTGAGCATATACTACATCGGGAGGTAAGAATTCCGGGAATTTCGGGCAATTTTAACGGCACAGGCGCCAGGACTCCTCCGGGAGAGAAGAGAGATCCTGAATGAGAGTGGCTGGATATGGTCATGGGCGCCCACTGGGCTAACAAGGTGGGCCCGCCTCGCGTAATGACGGGTTTCGCACGGGGCCCCGCACTTATTGCCTTTTATTTATTTTTAATCTCCTGCACACCCCCCCACACAGAGACGCGCACGGATGGACGGACAGGCGGACAGACGTATTGCAGGAGGGCACATCCGGGCCCAAGGGCCCACCGCGGGCTGCCTTCGCCGCGATTCATTAGTCTTATTGCAGCCCGCGACCGATTAACGACCGATCTGCGCGATTTCGGCCGATTTACGAGCTGCGCTTTTGTCAGGACCTCTTCATTCATCGCTTTCGTCATCGCGCGCAGATCGATCTCGGTGCTTTCGTGCGACTTATTAATTCATCGGCTCCTCTAACACGGCGCTAATTATCTCATCGAGTTCGCCAAAAAAAAACAACTGCTTATCGACTTTCAATAACTAATTTAGCGAAAATCAACGGCTTTGTCATATACAATTTTATCATCTTTTTAGATCATTAGCGAGAACGAAATGTTAACAAAGTGTGGGATAATATTTTTTTCATGGACAATTATTGTTAAAGAAAATGTTTAAAGAACTGCGCGGATAAGCTGAAACATTGCGAATAATACGAATCGTACGCGAGACTTTTATCGTTAAATGAAGAAATTATATTTGACATTGTCTTGACTTTGACTCTAAGTAATCGTTATCGTTTACGACACGCCCGACATCATGTCATCGCGACGACGACACTCGGATGTGACGATCTTGTCGGCCATTTAACAATTTCGCGGATAAGCCTCGCTCTTTCTCTGTCTCGCGTTTGGTTTTCCTTAACGACACCATGAGCCCAAGGATGCCCAGCAACGTATAATCAACACATTTTTATGTCCCGCAGCCAAACTCCTCTTCTGAATGGCCTGCACGCCCGGTGGTGAAGCGCGCGCCCTTCCTTCCTCCCCCTCTAGCTGTTCGTTTTTCTTCCTACCTGCTGTCCCTTTTTATCTCTCGTGCCTGTTCTTCTCACCCTCTCTCTCACTTCTTTTTTTTCTTTTTTGCTCCAGGGAAAGAGGGAGGCCTCGCGAAATTACTCGACCACCTTGGGCGCCAGCGCGGCCGTCGCGCGCGCAGCGCAGCCTTCTCTCGCAATTTGCCAATCGGGCCCCGGGCCCACGGATCGTTCATTTGCATTTTACGATTTTTCGAAGTGAAATTAACACGGCGCCTTCCGCTTCCCACCACAACATCCTCTCGCACGCGGTCTTTGTCTTTCTCTCGTGGCACCGAGCCCTCTCGTCTCGCGCCCCGGCCGGCTTCTGGACCCTAAGGCACGGCCCACCGACCCAGAAAACCGTCGACGCAGTCTTTGCGAAATACCGAGGAGCGTGGAAATTGATGCAAGATCGCCTATCGACTGATCGGTCGATCGATCGCGGTGGCGGCAGTTAGTAATTAAGAAAGCGTAAAGACCTTCTTCTGCATCGGACGATAATTAAGTAGTTTCACAAAGTAATAATGAGACCTTCTTCCAAGCAATTTCAATTTTATCCATACATGCGAAAAAATGGGAACACATTATATCGCGGTGTGTGTCAATAATAATGATTCCCGCTGCCACCAACGGAGGGAGAGGAGGGGGGGGGGGAACCAATCGTCAGGACACTAATGACACCCTCGTCAGCCGCGGGACGCGTCAGCGCGATGCAATAGAAAATAATCCCTAATCAAGGCACCATGAGCGACGAATTCCGGACGAGGAGCGAGAGATCGCCAATCGGTAACTGGCAATTCGAGGCAATTTTTATGGGATACCCTCGACCGAGGAGGCCCACCTCCTCGTTTTCTAAGGTAGCATTCCCGATAATTCCGCGGAAACGAGATAATCGGACTGTTACCACGACCACGAGCAGTGACCCATCGTCGTAAAACGCTTAACCATGAGTTCCTCGACGATTCGTTCGCGGAAGCGAAATGTTCGTTGAAAAAAAAGGAAAAAGGGAGAAAAAGGAAAAGGAGACGCCCCTTCGGGGCATTAGCTCGTTCGACGGAATTGTCGAAACCGTCGAAAACGGTTGTCTTCGGGCGACGTGCCGGATGACCGATCGAAAATTAATTTCTATGAACGCGCACGTCTACTTCTCGCATCTCCGGAAGCGACGGAACGAGTCGCCGCAGGCGCTACCTCGAGATAAAAAGCGAAGAGAGCGCGCATAACAAAGACCTCTATGCTTGTCGCAAAAATTAACGCTAACTGCGTTTTGCGTGTCTAATATCGAAATAGCATTCAACGTTAATATTACAGTAAAATCGGACAATCATATTTAATGCTAGATTTTCGAAATTTTCAAGTAAAAATATATAGTATCTTTATTCCTCTCATAAAAAGTCACGCGTTTATGTCAGACTAAATTTATGATACGCATAAAACGAAATTTACAGAATATTTAAGAATATGAATGAGAGAATCGTGACTAAGAAAATTTCACATTCTATACAAGACTGGCGATATGTTAAGAATATCTTCGTCAAACGCTAAGGACGCGATCGTTGCGAAAATGCAAAAGTATAATAGCGCGATGCAAATACGACAATAACGTTTACTGTAATAGTGAAACTTTTGGAAGATAAGCGCAATTCTTTCGGTCGATCCTCTCGGTAATCTGGTGACGATTACCGTCTGGTTTAACGTCACAGACCGGTTAATAACGCCAACGAAACAAGGAGAACGTCTTTTCCGTGACGATGTGAGGTCCAATGTTCGTGACCAGACAAGCCGGGCGTCTCTCTACGCGAACGCGCTAGGACGAAGGACGTAGAAACGAGGGCCGAGAGCGCGAGTCAGCCTCGTTACGCGGTTGTTACCTGCTCATTGGCGTACTCTCTTATTCACCGTGTTAATATTTTCAAAACCGAAAAAAAGATTACGTACCCTAATATGTTCAATTTTTTTCGCAAAATAATGACTCAATATTGTTATAATATATGCCACTTTCCGGTTACATTCTGATATTTATTTTATGATTCTAAACTTTTTACCTGCTAAATACGAAGAAAAGATTTTTATTATAAAAACTAAAATTTAATATCGTAGTTAAAATTATTTTCAGGATTTTAACGTTAGTTGATTTCATATGCATTAATTTTATGTTGCAGTTAAATAAGATAACATTAATACTAATGACGTAATACATCAAGAGAAATGATAAAAGTGTGTGTGTGGACCGCTGTACTTTAATAAATTAAAATACTCGTGCGCGAACACCTAATCAGAGTTCCACCCACCTATGAATCCGCTGCAACATTGTGGAATGCCTAACCGGCGCAATTCCATGTCAGCGAAAGCCACGATTCTCTCTCTGTAATTGTATACCATATTCCAGACTTCGCGTAGTCACGACGCCAGAAGCTGAACGGAACCGTTTCATGCGCAGCAGACATGCCTCGCGCGATACTCTGAAGGAGATTGAGATCTCCTTTCGCGTCCATCCAGAACTGTGATTACTTACCAGCCGCGGATCACGATGGGGTATTAATAACGCGCATTTCGCTCGTCCACGTGAATAGAGCTGGCTTGCCTAATTGGGCGTAATGGCGGCTATTAGACTGGCGTTTCATATATTTCCACGAGGCATGATGCGCTTCCTCCCGCTTTCGTCCTTTTCCGGATTATCCGACGTTGCTTGAGAAATGCAGGATCAAGTAAGACGAGCCCGACCGAAAATTAGAGAACCTCGCGCAACGAATAGAATATCAAAAATAAGGTTTAAAAAATACCTTGACGATAAGAGTGCTTTTGCAAATCTAGCACACACATAACATCTCTTAAATTTTCGATAAGTCCTAGGAATTTCTATAAGTTTTAGAATATGAAAATGATAAGATCTCTCCCAAAATGTTCACGTATATTAATCGTCAGGCTCAGTAACGGAAAAAATCGCCACTGGAGCCTGCACCGGGATCCTTCGGAAGGCTCAAAACCCACGCCAGTGATGGACCACCAGGGAGCCGCCACGCCCCCAGCGGACCGTGCTTACCTACGTGATCTCTCGCACGCACACATATACATACCATCTGTCTCATACGTGCAAATGAATCGAACGTACCGAGAGACGGAAAGCAGTGGACCCGGGAGGACACGCGGCGCGATGGCGGTTCACGGATTATTCCCTGACTCATACACGCGTCCTTCATCCACGAGGCCGAAACGGATTACAAGAAAGGACAGAGAGAAAAGAAGGGGGAGGGAGCGAAGAAGCAGTGTTGACAGCATAATCGTCGGGTCAGCACCGAGATTTGCCCCATGCAAACATACACGCCAACGCGGTCGAACGCGACGAGGCGAGTCCTCTCGCGGCCCTCGGGCTACCGGATTACAGAGTCGGAACAATCCCTTTGCATATATAAAAAGTCTCGATAGGATAGAGCGTGTTCCGCATGAGAGGTTCCTTTTTTTTTATCTTAGATAACGCGGAAGACAAACTCGATAAACATTCGGCGCTTGCGATTGCCGCAAAGTGATTTAAAATTGCGTTAATTTGATAATCTCTCAATATAGAAACAATGCAAAATTCTGCTTAATCGTGATTGTTATATATCGACGATTGTTATATATAATAAATGCGGTTCTTCACTTACCTTTTTTCCGCCATCGGAATCTCCATTCAGCAACGCTTCGATGCCGATGATTTACCGCATCGATGATGATCCCGCGACCTCGATCATTCCGCAGGCAAATGTCTTTGTTACGCGAGCGCTGTCCACGTTTAGGGCGGTTACACCTGATCGGGTGATGCATCGCGGTACGCGCTTGATATCTCACAGGAGCTTCGCGTGGGATGACGGCAGGTGGGAAGGCCAAGGGGTGTGGATCGGAGAATATTCTTCTTACGAGCTCGCGGACCTGCAATTAGAACAGACGCAACGTGTGGGTGAGTGCGGTTCGGCGGTAAATCAGGGTCTGCTCGCGCGATGACAGCCTCGAGGAGAAAAACCGACATCTCGAAGCGTAACGCGACGATATATTAGGTTGTATAGGACAAATTACAAATAGCTAATAAAATTTATACAATTAAAAAAATTTTTTTTTTCTAAAAGAAAATTATTCTCTCTTTCAAAAGTTTTAAAATTCCATTAAACTGACGGCGACACTTGTAAATGAAAAATGTGACTGCATTGTCTCTTCGATTGCCATGATTCATCCTTAAATACGTGAATACCGAAGCCTCGCAATAACATATTGGAAGAACCATTATTGTCATCGAAAACCAGCCGTTTTCCCCAAATTCCATGGCACGTGAAATCACGCCATGGAAATTCGTCACGGCTGCGCCGGTAATCTTCGGCGCGAAAATTGGTGCCCGTCCCCTCGTGGTGGTGTGCCGTATGGGGGGGAAGAGTATAGGATGATTCCTAGCGAATTCATAGACGGGGGGATAGGAATGCAATATTGTCCGACAGTCTGTCATGTATTCGATCCGGTCGAATGATAGCGAGATAACGTTCACTAGCGAGCAAACGAGCACACGCACGGATCCCCCAACGGACGAGATCTCTTCCTCGTTTTATTACGCGGTGGCCCGCAGACGTGCATATCGGACAATAAACTACGCTGTAGTACGGGATTTGTGCGCTGCGTATTAATCCCGGCATATTTATGTCGCAACGGAAAGAAAAAGCAACAGAGAGATGCTCTTTGGAGGAGCGCTCGCTTCTTTTCGTGACCAGCAGCTCAAGTAAAAACGTTTGTTTTAAGGCTCAAACAAAAGTTTTAAACATTTTGTATGTCCGAACTATTTGAACAGTATGAAACAAAAGAAATAAGTATCTAATTTAGATATCTCGGACATTTTGAATATAAGTAATTAATCAAGAAGATACTTCTGTGTGTTCTCTAATATTTTTCATAATAATCTTAATAATTTATAGTCACTTAAAATAAAGTAGTAGAGACTATGAAAAAGAATGAGAGAAAATAAAAAAAATTAAGAGAAATAGAGGAATATGAAAAAGAGAGAACGAAAGAGACTAAGAGAGAATAAATTATTAAATAAATTACTAAATAATTTAGTATTTAAAATATCTTGCAGCTAATCAGCTAAATCAATCGATATATGTATTAAATATTATCAAATTTTATAATTATCTGTTTATCACACATACTTTTTACAATTTAATCAATTTATCGTCATAATTGTCACAAGAGTGTATTATACAACGATGCAAAATGCAGAAATTAAATATATCTAATAAGTAACAAATAATAAATGACAAATTACTTGCTTTAAAGTCGCTCCGCCGAAATTCGATGCCATTCTGCCGGAATGTATCGTACGACTGGTAGCAAAGTACGCAGACAACAACGCGCAATATACACACTATGTGTGTCCTTCAATCACAACAAACATAAACGACGTCGCGAGCTAAAACCGAAATACTTTAACACAACTCAGATGTTATTTTTATTTTTTGCGACTACGTCATGGTGTACGCGTGTTGTTGATTGCGCACTATGATCTCGCTACCATTCGCACGGCAATACTAAAACAAGAGGACATCCGTTTCAGCGGAGCAACTTCAACATAAAAAATTTATCGTTTACTAGAACAATACAGGCGCGCGCTACGCGCGCGCACTTATTATGATAATTTAATAATTAAGAAATCTAAAAATTTTAATAAATTTTTTTTATTTTAAATAACCGTCAAAATAACCTTCGCTCTCAATCTATCAAACTATCAGAATAATCGCGATAACCAATCAGCGTCACGGAAAAGCGTCAACAATACTTTCGATACATTCGAGTATCGATCTTTCATGCCTTTTTTAAGAGTGGATTATTATTTGCTACTTGCGAGATATTAATTGTTTATCCTTATAATAGTTACATGGGATTTTACATTGTTGTATAATTCTGTGCGTACAAAATCAATCATTGTGAAAGACTTATAATTAAAATATTAGCCAAGTATTTGCACTATTTCATAAATTGTTAATAAAAATATTAGATAAAAAAACGAGACATATTTTTAAAATATGATATTTTGCAGACAAATAAAATAAAGTATTTCAAAATAGAAATTGGTATTTTTTATGCTTTTTTTATTAAAAAAGAATTCACAATTAAATAAAATAAATGTTTGTTAATTGACAAAAATTTAGAGATATAATTCTAAATATATTTAAATTAATCTCTCAACTTTTTCTATATAAGTACATTATTATATATTTTATAAATTTTATGTTTGAAATATAATAATTTTTTAATTTTTGAGTCTGAAATTAGTTCGAATTGTTCGAATATTAGTTCGAATATACTTTTAACATGAGAAAACAGAATTATTTTATGTTCGATTTCAAGATTTGAACTGTCCGAGAACCGCTCAACTATCTGAAATTTCCAAGCACTAGTTTATTTTAGAATGCAGCTGGTTTGTACGTTCCGTTAGAATATTATCTCGTTATCTTAGCACATATTTTAAAGTAAATTTTTGTTAATTTGTATAGTATTTAATTCAAGAACTAATAAATCAATCTATATCTGAGATTTGAATGATTTAATCAGTTTGGATAGTAATGTATTTTCTGAAAATGTTTGGAAAATTAAAATTAAAAAAATCATTATTATTATATACTTGTTTTTATAAAATTAATAAGAAAATGATGAAATTAAATGCGTTGCATTGAGATAAGTTATCGCGCTTGAAAGTGACAGAAGTGAAAAAGTCAGAAGAGAGGTTTTTTATTCTTTTAACGTCTCTGCCGGCGGAGGAAGTGTTTAATACAATGCCTTTCTTTTTCTCTACGGAGGAGTCTGATCGATCGTCGTCGTTAGAGATCGTGAAGGCGAGGAAAGGAAGAAAGTGTCGTAGAGGAAAGGGACGCGGTAACGACAGCCGTTTCGACGACAAGAGTTTTCGAGGGAGCACGCAATTGACTCAACTACCATCAGGCCCCGTTCTCCTCTCGCGTTTTTCGTGAAGCAGGTGGAGATCGGCGTTATGTTAATGGAGTTTCGAGAGATCTCAGCTAACCATATGTTATCCTGCGCCACGGAGGTGGGCGGCAAAAGGCCGGCCCGAGCCAGAAGTACTAATAGGAGCCCTTCTTCGCAGAAGCAACCTTGTGGTAAACGAAACCTCCACCCTCAACGCACCGATCATTCCGAACGGCGGCCGGCGTTCTCCCCACGACCGGTAGGAACGGAAGCTAATTTGTAAATCATCTAGAAAAATCGCGCGTCCCGGCGCCACCCCGAATTACGCACGATTTCAATCGCTAACTCGATGATACCTTGTTTCCTAATTCCAGTTTGGCGGAATTACGCGTGTTCGCGAGCACCTGCGCGAAAACACGCCAATAACATAAATTTCGTGGTATCAAGCCAGAAGCGCGTATCATCACCGTGCGATGCGAGGACGCTAACTAATGGAATAACTCTTGCGGAGTCGGTTTTATTTTCAGTTAATCGTGATTAAGTTTACTTTCCTTCTTCAATGGCGTAAAACGCCGCGAGTATAAACAACGCGGCCGAAAATTAATCCGCGCGTCCGATGGTGGGGCTCGAGATAAAGGGTGCACATGAGAGAGAAGTGATAGGACGTCGTGGAGCGAGGAAGGCGTAGTCGGCGCTTTTGACCGGGACACCCCGCGGCGCGCGACATGCCTGGTCTGACCGCCATTTAGCGTGAACCTGTCCCCGACTGGACCCGCTCTCGAGCCGGGCTGCTTCATTTTCGAAAAATAAATATTTTCGAGTGTGTGGAGCGCGCGATCGCGCCGCTCGTTATATCTGATTCTTATAAAAGTTCGCTCGACCTTCGGCGCGAGTTAACGCTGTCATTTGCATATAACAAATTTTCTAAAAGTGGAGAGTGAAGGGAATTCTTTAATTAGTAGAACTCGGAATATAAGAAGTTATTTTACGCGATACTTAAGTTGGTATTATAACAATTGTCGCGTCACGCAAATCGCGTTTTATCGATCAGATGGTTTTAACGGCGGAGCGCGCAATATTTGGAACCGACGTGATGCACGAATGGCGACTGTCGACGCGACTATGAAGAAAAGTCAGGCGGAAGTTAGGACTTTTACAATCGAAGACCTCCCGTCGTTGTCCGGGCGATTTACGAGGAATACCGAGGGCATATCGCGTGTTTGCGTACCGCTCTTAAAACGTTCGTCGAACGGACACCAGAGCTCGTTCCACCTACGCGGACTCGTCTCGCGTTGGTGATCCACCGCGAAGAGAGAGGAGACGGGAAGAGGAGCAAAGCGGCTGCCGCGCGAGAGTGGTGCGCGCGAGCGAGCGCGAGGACAAAATGATTGTGGTGGTGGACGACGGTCGGTGGTAGTAGGTCCGGAGTTATGTTACGACCGGCCATAAACGAAATGAGAAAACTGTCCAGCCGCCGTTGAAAAATCTCCGCGGAATACAAATGCTTGATTTTTTGACTGGCCGACCGCGTTTCGTTGACCGCGCATCTCTAAGCGCGTCAGACCCGCGATACTTTCCTCGCGACGAAGATGACGCGCCTTGTCACGCGTGGTAAACGCGAAGAGGTAATATGGCCTGCCGAGAAACACACAATCTCGAATCGCACAACTTGATTTTTTTTTTTTGAATTTAAAATGACATACACCGAGAAAATTATAGATGTCGAGAGTTGGACGTCTTAATGAGAACTTAGCGTACTTTAACATCCGTGATTACTGGAAACAGATCGAAAAACGCGATATGTTCTATCTCTTGTTATGACACATAATTAATGTTGAGTGCTATGTTATTTTCCTAATTAATCATCGCGCGCGATTATCATTATCTCGTTCTCGCGCAAGAGACGACCTCAAGGTTTTCGCAGTCCAATCACAATGCAATCGAAATGATCTTTACTGATATAAAACGATTAATGATGTATCGGTAATTGCCGGAAGTATTAATTTCTCCTTATTTTTCAAGTGCATAACTGCACGATTAATATAATTTATTTTTACTTTGCATCCAGCAATTTGCCATTGCTATGTAATTTTTATAATTAATCTCCCTCGATCAATTGACACGACCTTGCTTTGTCGTCTGGGCAATATTCACGGTGTCGGAGGGATCTGATAGTTCTCGCACATCCTGTACGTTGAAGCGCTGCCTGCTTATATTAAGCGCATCTAAAGGTAAAACAACATTGTTTACTGATCGTTAGTTATCCTTTCATTTATCAATCAATTTTTGCTACCTGAGTGCGCTCTTTAATTCGCCGTCCGATAATCATGACATCTGTTTTTTGTATTTCTTCGCAGAAAAAGAAAATTACACACCAAAACATCTCGGATCGTGAAAGAGCAAAGTATACAAGATCCACGATATCGTTGCTAATTATGGCCATTTAGATGATAATATTCGAATGACTCAAGCGCTTAATCGCATCGCCGCATAATACTTCGATTAATAAGCTCATTGTGCCGCGTCACAGAAGAGATGCTTTTGATTATGCGTCATTATAAGACACGTCAATCCGCGAAGCGGAACTCGCGGAATACGAATCGCGGGCGTCGATTCTCAAAGCCTCGCACGGAAAGACTCGCTCCTCCTCTCTTCCACGTCGCGACTCGCAATTAATCTCGATCGTTCCGTACTGCCGTCGACCGTGTGTGCGCCGGTGCTCTTCCGATCGTTAATTCGGCGCGCACGAAAAGAAGGGGTTCCAAGAGAAAAAGAGAGAGAAAGAGAGAGGCCCGATTCTGCTCGTAAGAAGCGAACACGATGACATTCGTACCGGGCACGAGAAAACGAGTCTTGAGTACATGGAAGCCTGCACGAATGAACGAGTGAGCGAGCGAGCGAGCGAACGAACGAACGAACGATTCGGAATCAGATATTATCTTTGACGAGGCCCACGACGCGCCGATGGTGGGGAAGAGCCGAGGAAGGAGCCCTTTCTCGAGGTCTCGCGCCAAGATACGGATCTCCTTGGCGCCACCGTCTCGGAGCCCTTCGAGAGAGCCGGCCCTCTCGTAAGTCCTCTTCCAAGCGGTGCTCGCCAGCGGCTCGCACGAAAAGCTGCGTCTCGAGGGCCTTAAACGCGGTTTAAGCGTAACCGATACCACAGCGGGGGGCCAGGATCGGGCTCCTTTGCTGTGCTCGGTATCACCGAAAATTCTCCCCACAACGATTGACAGCGGAATACCTTGGATTTTCGCCTCGAGCGCGTGCTCGCGCGGTGGAAATTTTAATTTACGGAAGATGAGAAAAGTTAACGCTTCGATTGGACTACAGAATGTTCTTTTTGCAGGCATCACAATATTGAAAGGATAAAAATACACAAAATTTTCACGGTATTTTTACCATTGCCTATATGTATCATTATGTGTATACTTACATTAATATAAAACGATAATTATTACATAGCTCCAGATACACATTAAGCAAGCCCCTTTCACTAACACTACAAATGTATTTTTATGATAAATTACTTACCGTACCGTTGTTAACTTGCTGTCGCTCGATAGACTGTCTCCTCCTCTCAACAATTCCTCGAGATATTCACACGCGGCGCACGCATTGCTCGCGCGCGTATCCGAATGCGAAAATCGCGCGACACTTTAAACGACGCTCCCGACGCGACACTTTAAACGACACTCCCGACGCGACACTTCAAACGACACTCCCGACGCGAATTTTGTTATATTACGACGGAACGAATATATTTCGCAGCACCGATTACGCGCACAAAAATTATCTGTAAAATACAAATACATTTACATTACAATGATATCCGAGACAACACAATAATTATATAAATTATATGTATACTAATGCTTAAAAATGCCTTGTATTTTCTTATATAGAAATTGCACGTGACTAAGCGAAACCAAACTTATGAATTTAAGGAGAAAAATAATTAATATTGTTATTCACGTATAACATTGCGTTATGTAATTTGAGATATATTATTAAAACATCGTGGTTATATTTTGTTTATCGATGTGTACGACTAAACGTTCGAAAACAGGATACGGTTCGATTGGTTCAATTTATTGCATATTTAATCGCGTAACTATTAACTTGTTGATTGTAAATTAATATGTTAACAGAGAGCAGCCCGCAATTCATTAATTATTATATGAATTTCGTGGTAACAAGAGTATCAAAATATAGAATACATGGCGACCCATAATCAATCGGTATCTATTTTTGAAAAACAAATTGACGTAATAAATGTCTACAATTATAAAATCAAACTCTAATATCATTATCTTTTTGGATAAACTTAAAAATTTTCGAGCATATACAATAATTTTCAAGTACATCCGAATTACATAAATTAAAAAAATTCATGCTATTTCAATGTATTTTTGTCGGAAGCACGAGACAAGCAATTTCTAGGCGTCGACATAATTACCTTCGGGTTTAACCGAGATTAATTCGATCGGGATGGGAAAAAGCATAACATCGTAACGCTAAAAACACGCTTCATTTCGAGGAGGAGAAACCTTCGGCGCCGGCAAAACGGCCGAGCACGCACGAGAGAACGCCCAGTCTAGGTAGCATGACGTTGTAAATATTTGCTGTCATCGGCGGGGCACTGTCGAGGGCCCGATCTTGTCTCCACCTTAATAAGGGTACGTGGGTACCTTTTCGGAAAGCGTGTCACCTGAGCCTAGTATCGGACACTGATGGTGCGGATAGCGGCGCTTTGTACCTTTCCTATATTCCTCTCCCGGTCTTGAAGATCAACCGCTCAAAAGGCCTACCCCGGCTATTCGTCACTTCCGTTCTCCGGCTCTTTCATTCCGACCCGAACGAGCGACGAAGTCGACCCGCAAAATCCAAATTGTACACCGATCGCGATTTCCGGATAAAAAAAAAAAACGGGAGATAATAAAGTAATAATCATGCCGCCTTTAAAAAATCTCGTAAATGAAGTCTTCACATTTTAACGGAGCTTATCTACCTCTTTAAAAGCGCTTTTACGAAACTCAGCAAAAATTTATACGCCAAATAAAAAGCAAAAGAAGGTTATCTTATTTTTTATGTCAATTATATATTTGCTGAAGGTAATATTTCTCTAAAGTTTTGGGATTCTACCAAACGGTATTATCGCGCTCGAAGCTCAAGATACAATATCCGGCGGCAAAAAAAGATTCTCGATGAATCCTGGCGACGAGACGGGACGGGATGGGCAAGGTCGTGGCCGAAAACGATACATCACCGAACGGGGGTTACCTCTCTAAAATCTCGTCATAAGAGACGCGTCAAAACGTCACCCATCGTCTTTCCTTCCGAGGAGCGGCAGCGCTTCTTACCTGGCCCACGCCTCGTGACGCGCACCTTTGTCTTTGTGTGTGGAGGGTATAACCCCGGGGATAATTAAAAACCGGGTAAAGACGACAGGTCTAGTCGAGCGGAGAGATGTAGGAGTCGGTAGATCCAGTCGACGGAGGACAGTTGGAGATGCTATCTCGAGTTTACACCCATCAACCGCCACCTCCTCCCTTCTCCTAGGGGCCACCTTCATCCATCTACTTGCGTGTAAGCGAGCAGTCGCCCCCGGGTCCGATGATACGTCCCCGATTCTACATATATGCTGTCCCCGCGCTGTAAAACCCGCTGTTCGACAGCCGTTCGACCGTAGTACGGACACACGTAAATATCATCGAAAACGTGGATACAACGCGCCCCTCCCTCTCTCACCCTCGGAACGATCGGAACGTACATCATCCTTTTTGTCTCTCGCCTGAGAGAGAGAAAGAGAGAGAGAGAGTCTCCTTTCTTTTAAAATCTTGTTGGAATTCGACGCCGCATCGAAGATACCTTCGAGATCTCTCGCATCGATTGCGCCCGGCTCCACGTGGTGGCAGTTACACCGGTACTTTACGATCTCGAGAATTCAAATTTGGAAAGCTCCAGGGAGACGGGAGTTCAGGCGATCGTCGGGCGTGACGAGTTTATTAAAATGGAGAGTGAACTAAATAAACCGTACCACGCTATTCGTCTGTTCGCCAATTTGTAAAAAGAAATATATTAGGAGAGAAATTCGCGAGCCGGAATAATCGTCGCCTAAATCAATGACATTCATTTTTCTTCCAAAGCCTACTGTAGAAGATTTATAATTCGCGATAGAACTCGAGATAGAACTCTATTTTATGTGCCATGTATTACAAAATGCATTTTAAAAATCAAAACAGCGTGATATGTATTTTATAAGTATTCCGATTCTTCAAACGTTTTCTCTATTACTGAAAATTATAAATATATTTTTGTGTAAAATTTTGATAAATTATAGACTTTATAAATTGAAAAACTTATTAACATTGCTCAAATTGCTACAATTCGTAAATTTCATGAAACAATATGAATAATGCTTATATGAACAATGTACATTCCAGAATTGTTTTGTTATTACAACACTCGATTATTTGTTTTTCCTACAATTTATTTTCTTTACTTAGGTAAGAGAAACTGACATAAGTGCCTATTCTAGCTTCTCTATCTTTAATATAGGATAGAGCGCGGATCGATCGCGAGCCTTTACGTAATAGAGGCGAAAGGAGGCGTGCACGGTAGCGCGACGGGACGTGAAATCGGCGCTGTTTGTCGTTTTCGCCGTACGCGTTGCACCGGTACCACACCAACGCAACGGTGCGGGGCGGCTATTTGTCATTAGACGAGTATGGACGTGCGGCCCTCATTATCCGAATAATTAAACCTTATTATATGATGTAGCGCGCGCCCGCGCGGCTCGTTATCTAACCGGTTTCGTCGATGCGCGTTGGAGATAAACTTATCCGGCGTGTAGGAGCGCTTGTAACGTATCAATTATAATATGTAAGGCCGCCCGTTCCGCGCGCGTACTCCCGCGCCTCGCTTTATCGCGCCGTGAAATGCCGCGGAAGCGTTTCACCCGTATACTGATAAGCCGGCTGTGAGATATTGAGAAAAAAAGTTGAGAAAAACACGTGTGACTTGTTTAATCTCTAACCATAAATGTGACAGTAATAATAAAAATCACGTATTTTCAATATTTATTAATGTTGACGTAACCATAGAATAAAATATTGAAATACCACATTAATCCCGAATTAATCTTTGAAAGTTTAATTTAAATTTGCATGATACGATAAATAAATATATTTTTGGATCACGTAGATACTCATTAGTTCATTTAATTGCCTTTCTATTAATAATATATACGACAACCTAAGATATGATAGAATCTTGCATATTAACGTTAATGAGACAGTATCAGTGCCGCACGCTATCACGGCATTTAACATGTTAACGCAAAGCGAGACGGCTCTGTTTCACGCCGGGAATCGCAGATCGTTCATTTCTCTAGCTATGAGAAACGCAATGTTGATTCTTCCCTCAAACGAACGAACGGGTAAGACGCGTCGTTTGAAGTCAGCAAAAGAGCCGCGAGGTGAACTCTGCTATCTCACCGTCGCCGCCGTCGTCGTCGTCGTCGTCGTCGCCGGCATCCCACCGCGATAACGCCATTATGCGAATTCGCGCGATTTGCATATTTCAGAAAGCGCTGCACAGGAAAGCATAAACAACTCCGTTCGCAACGAGAGCACTGCGGCTTCCTCGTCAGATGAGTTACACGCATGGAAGATTTACGAAGAGCAAGAAAGAGAGAGAATCTACATTTCCCCCTTTTTTCCTCTACCTCTCTTTTTTATATTCTTTTCCTCTCCACAGTATATTTTGTATTTAAACGAGTATTGCTTTAATCAGAATCAATCGCAAACAAGACACCTAACGGAAAAAATCAAATTTCAATCTTTGATGAATTTAAAAAAAAAAAAATTACATAAATGTATATATATTTAGAAATTATTAAGCATAGAGAAAGAGACATTTAAAAATTATATTGATAATTTACATAAAAAGGCTAACATCAAATAAATATAAACGTTTTAACTTCAAAAATTTAATTAAAACTAATTTTTCAGAAACTATCAAAAATATTTAGAAAAGATAATTATATTTATGTTATTGGAATTTAGTATTATCAATTTTTTCTAAAATTCTACGTTTCTTCCTATTTCCTAAAATGCATTTTGTACATTACGGTCTCTAATCTTTTATAACGCCAGCGTTTTACTGTGCTACGGCGCGGGCAAGCTCAACCCGGCGGCGAAATTACTTAAACTTTATTACACTATAACGTACCTCCGACAAACCCCAAAAGTTCTAGATAAGCATCGGCGATGCGACCATCTCAGAAAATTTCCTCAACGATCGATCTCAACGAAAATGCTGTATACCCAGTGGTCTCGTCATACGTTTACGTTAGTGTCATCGTCTACGTTCTTTTTTTTTTATAAGTATCTCATACATAATATTTATATAATATTTACATAAATAGAAGACATGTACTTTTGTCAATCGTAATTTTAATCCCGTATTTATAAATTAAATTATTTGATATCGATTTTATGACACTTTATATACAAGAATTGTAAATCTCATTTTATAAGGGACTTTGCGACATCTAACGCCAACTTCGATTACCAAAATCATTCTCACTGTCGGTACACCATTATCGATACAATAATCTGTCGATATAATGATCACTCAACGTACGTTTCAAAACGCGCAATATGAAAGAGAGAGAACGACGAAATCGCGGTCGCGTCAGTGGGTTCCGCGACGCGCAATTTATTATCATTTTATTCGGATGCTCTGCGCGCGCGAAATGCACCGCGATATAACCCGCCGCCGCCAGTTCGGCCATCCTCTCCTCTCTCCCTCTTTCTTTTTCGTCCACCCTCGCGGTTGGCGCGGCACAGCGCACTCCGGATCGTATAATCCCCCCCTTTTCTAGATCCTTAAACCGGGCGCGCGGAGGGCGAGACCCCGACTGCGAGAGAGCGCGGGCGCTCTCGCGACACAGGAACGTTAAAATTTAAGGTTTCCGTCGACACGTCGCGACTCATAAATTTCCGCGCTCGAACCCGACACGGGTTTTTCCTTACCTTCTTATTGCCGCAGCCGCCGCCGCCGCTGCCGCCATGTTTCTCTCCCGTCGTGATTCTCCTCATCCCGCCATCGCCGCCGTCGACGACAAATTATTCGCACGCCGCACCGCGCCTCGCGTTCCCTTCATGTACAGAAGCGTGTACAAGCATTTCCATGCCAGATATGCATTTTCTTTTCGAAGGAATCTCACTTTTCTCCACAAAGCCGTATTTCATTCGGGATCGAGTTTAGGCACCTTTTCGCGACACAACGAGTACATTTAAAATGAAGTTGGCTGCTTCATTAACGGTACAGCTTTCTAGAACATGTGTGAGATTAAAATTTGATATTAATAAAATTAATTTATTAATTTTGTTGAACAAATTATAAATCTAATTTATTTTTAACAATTTAATCATTAGAAAGCTTAATAGTTAAATAAAAAAGTTTTAATTGTATTGTAAAATACATGTTGTTAGTTGCTGTTTTGACTTCTATGTAAAATCATGTATAAATTTGTAATTTTATACACATTACCGCCAATTTTTAATATTTAATAAATCATAATATTAGATTATAAACAAAAAGTAGTGCGCGTATAGTTGGTCATATCGAGTTTTGTAGTTAAAACAATTTCTTTACTTGCCAAAGATACCGCATACACAAAGGAATTCTTTCGAATAAGGAATGTTCTTCCGTCAGAGCATTTTCTTTTTTATTTAACTTTTCAACGAAGTATGCACTGGCAGTGCTGAAAACCTATAGAATACGTAACATGAACTATAGATTGTCAGTATTGGCAGTGAATATTGAAACGCAGCCTTTGTTGCACTTTATCACTTCAATAAACGATCAACGATGTCGCGGTATATCCGAAGAAATTTATTTTCGACATAAGAAATAGATAACTGCAAACTTCAAAATTTTTATTGAATTCAGGCTGCTTGCTGGATGCATCACTATTTATCGTGGAATAACTGGTAATAAAAGTTATAAATTTTCAAAAATGTACACTACTCGCGTATTCATGACCGTATTTCATGACCGCAGGTTATGTTCGCATCTATCACTTTTAATTAATTAATGTAAATAATAAGAAAAAAGATATATTCTATCGTCTAATCGGAATATTGTATGTTTCTATATATGTTGCATATATTTTTCTATAAATGAATTATGTAAATGTTTTTTAAACATGAAAAATTGCGTTTTAAAAAAATTAACCTTTTTATTTGAAGTTTGTTATAGTTGTAGCAAGGAATATACATATTAAAAAGAATCTAAATGATAAATATGAAAAGAATCAAACCATCATATACTATTAACGGTTTATTTTGTATTTTTTTCGCTAAGTTATTGGAATGTTAAATAAAACATTTGTTTCGCATAAAACTTTGCTAAACTTATTCGCAGATTTTTTACAGGTAACGAATATACTAAAGATATAGTATAAAAACATTTTTCGTACTCGTTTTTTTCTTCGCTCGCAAGTAGATCACCGATATGCTAAAAATAATCGTTATCGAGATCAATTTGCAATCAATATATCATCACAACAACAGATACAATTAATTCACTTTTCAGAATTTCGATTTTGCTCGCTAAATTATACGTTAAACAACGTGAAACGTATACAATCTCATACATTGTTAATAACGCAATTATTGCTCTTGTTTATAGGAATTTGATTCAGATTTCAAGCTTGAATGCATCAATGAATGCCTCTGGAAATCATCAAGGCCGTCCTTTTTTTGCCATCAATCAAATCTGGACAACTTTTGTTTTGCGCAAATTTTGCAATTGCCTTTTTACAAAAGCGTTGATATTAATCAGGTAAATATATTATAATATTTTAATTGGATTAGATTGAATCACAATTGCGAAAGGCCGCAACTGTGATAAATATTTTGCGGTACAACATTGAATCCACTTTCATATAAAAAATAATTCGTAATTTAGTTACAAAGAGAAAAGTTGTGTCAAAAATTTACTACAGGATTCTAAAAATAGGCCGACAAAGATGGTTAAGAGATTACAAGAATATTGTTCTTTTTAAAAAATTATAGCATCAGATATTAGAGTTTTTTCTGTGTCTATAAAAATCTACTCAAAACTATATCTCAGATTAGTCAAATCAATCATTTTATAGAGCGAAGAATAAAAATATTAATAATTGAAAGTATCTCACCATTACTCGTGCATTAATTTGTTAATAAGGTTTACTCGTTAACGAATTAATGCGCTAATGGTCGGATATCCCGTATATTAATCTATAGTCGTGTCGGCTATCAAAAAGACGTGAAAATTTACAGGGGCTATAAAAATAACTACTCGTTCCAGATATCTCTTTACAGATCTTAACATGATCTTTGTGCCCGCTATATGTTAAAGAGTTACGATAGCAAACGCGTATGTTACTACTAAGCAACAATATTTAGCGAGTAATATTAATACTGTCATTCGCGACATATTACAATTAATTCGTTTTCTCGTCGCTTTCGCAATATTTAAAAATTTAAGCGATTTTCGTGACAATTGATTATGCATACAATTTCAGTCCAATATAATATTATATATTCTTCGTGTTTGATTTATCTGATGCCCAATTGTCTTCTTTGTTTGCATTCGCACGGCATGCTTAGTGTTAAATATCTATCTTGTTCTATTTATTTCTCTTTTTGTATTTACATTAAATGTAATCTTCACATTGGAGAATTGAAATCGGATAGTCGTATTTAATGCAATACGTTGCTGGTGAGAATGCAAATCTCTTTTCATAACACGTCGCAGTGGTCTTTCACGAAGTTGTCTACCTTAACTAATTTACTAATTATTTTGCTCTCGTTAACTAACAGTAAGCCGTATAAACAATCCTTCAAGCTAGTTCTATCATATACATATAGCAAGCCATACAATTATTGCACATAATATCCGTGTCTATGACTGGACATATGTTTAGTGATATTTTGAAATTTGTTCTACACAATATAGCGCTTGCGACATCATTAAATAACATTTAATGAGAATATTTTCTTTATATTTCATATGCACAAAAGTTTAAAAAAATCGAGGATTGTTTGATTGAACTCTCTTTTAGTTTATCTAATATTTTAGGATAAAAACTACCACATACAAAACTACACACAAAATGTGTTATCTGCAAATAATTTGAGAATATTCATCATAACTAATAAACGTTTATTTAAGACAATATATTAACTAACATATAGGTGCATTCAAAAAAATTTATTTCGTGATAAATAAAGTAAAATGATCGCATTACTCACATAATTTCATGCATTACAATCAAATATGAAATAATCTTGATTGGTGAGGTAAAAATGTGATAGAGTTATGAGTATTAAAATTATTGTTGGGATTTGCATCTATGAAAGCATAAACGTATGACTTCATCTGAAACGAAATATGACATGCGGATAGAATACAGAAAGGCAAATTAGTTGTATACTTACATCAGAAGTATAAAACTAAACGTGACTCAAATATTTCGATCAGTGTGTTTTTGACAATTACAAATATTTGGATATATACAAAATTATATACAAATTATTTGTTCTTTCTTTATACACACAATACTACTTTATCATCGTTTATATCCTCGTTAAATGAGTCTAAGATGTCAATAAAAAAAGACATAAATTAATCATATTTTTAATATACATAATCTTATTTTATCAAAATATATTATGAATAGTTATCGAGATGTAACGAAGATATAAACGTCATGTATAAGTATATATTTATATGCACGTATGTATACATACATTTATGTAAATAATCTGTACATATACAAACGTATATAATATTTTACACTGTGATGTACATCTGTATCTCTGGAAACAGATAGTATCATTTTTACATCGTATTCTACAAGAACTGAGTCTACTTGATGTTTTCATAGTTTAAGGGAAACGTACGTGAACGTGTAGTTTCCGAGGAAACGTAATTGCACCAACTTCGTACTTCGGCTTTTGATGATTTTTGATTCTGTGATTATGTAATTGTAGATTATAGTCTGCAAGAGTATTCACAATACCGCTTATTCGAGCACACGCTAGTAATATCATACTTATCAAAATTTCAAATTTTAAAGTAGTACTTTGGATGGAATGCTTTCGGAGTAGCGTTTTATCGCTAGAACTTCTAAAAATCGCGTGGCAAGATCTCGTAGAGGAATGTAATAAAATCCTTACGGCTAAGTTATAACTGATGTGATTACATCTAGAAATTCGTGTAAACTGACAGCAAACAAAATTCATTAATACTGAGTATCGCGTTACCATTACTTTCTTCAGTAAGATAACAGTTTGATTTATTAACGGGAATATTTCCAACCCGAAATTTTGCGTTTTGCACATGTTAACTCTTCCATATTTTAAATTCAGTTTTAATAACAAAGATAATACTTTTCTTTAAAAAAATTTGTCCAAAAAAAATGTGATCAAAATGTCGCATCATATTAAAAACAACATACAAATTCAATCTTTCCTCGCTCAATACACTAAAAAAATACTGGACGAAGTAAACTCTGGCTAAAAAGTTAATACTGCAAACTAAGCACGTTACATGTTCGGACCTTACATTATGAATAAAGAGATCAAATTAGTAGCAAATGAGATTCATCCATCGCCGGGGATTACGCGCGTTATCTTGCCGTTCCGTAAAGCTGTTATCCGTTTTTTTAGAGCGTTTTAATTTACAAAGCGGTGGTCTCTATCGGCGGCGACGTTGTACGATTAGGTGTGCAGCACCTTTCAGGGGTGTGACACAACTCCGGTGTATGCCGGTCGTCTCTCATCTGCGCGAAATCAACATCCGCGAAGAAATCGCTCTTCATAGTGCCGAGTGCGCTGTCGGATCCGAAGCTGTCCTGTCTGCAGACGTCGACATTTTTATAGCAACCGGTGTAGTCCGATAAACAATTTGGCGTCGCCTTTAAATCGCTACTATAAATAGATGTGGTCATCATCGGATTTTTGGAATCATCGCGCGTCGATTTGGCTTCGATAGAGCGATCGTTACTCGCACTTTGTTTGTTAGGTATGATAAAATCGTCCCGCTTCGAGATGCTGCAGTTGGAATAAAGACTGTCTGTATGATACAGGCCGGAATTCTGTTTTCTGAATGAATTATCCTCGCGAAAATCATCCTTCGTGAAGTTATTGAACGGCGAGTAATCCTTATATTTCGACGTACAGTCTAACACTGTGAGGCTTCCCTGTCTGGATAAGATGCTATCGACGTCGGACACATTGCTCTCCTGTCTGGATATTTTACCTTTCTCGGTTTCCACGACTTTCTCTTTGTTCGGTGGGACTTTCGAAGCCACGGATTTTTGCAACGGCGAAACGCCATCAATTTTGTCTTTTGCAGTCTCTTTGCTGGAAAATGCATTCTTCGATGTTTCCTTGGTCGGTGATATCTTTGTTCTTCGCAGATATGATCCAGTAGATGACTTTGCGCCCTCGCCGGTTACTTTCTTCGAATCATTATCACCGCAATTCAGGCCGTTTCGATTATTGATCGCTTTATTTTCCTTCTCCACAGTGCCGATAGATTTACCGATTTGTCTCAGATACGAGCTGACAGAGTTTGCAGCATCTGGTATCTTAAATTTGCTCTCCGACTTCGTCTTATGACTGCTCGTATCGTTGGATTTTTCCGCCGATTTATGTTTCAAGTTGACTTTATACGAGCTTTTACTGTCGATTTTATACTCCGGAGTGTCGGAAACCGTGCATGGACTCGCGCTTCCCACGTACTTTATCTTTTCTATGGTAGGTGCTCGAGTCAAGTTATGTTCGCTAGCGTCGATCTGCCTGGGATACGTTTCCTGCTTCGAGTAAATATAGGTATTTGGAATGTCGGGGGCAGTATCTTTCAATTTGACGTTATTATTCCTCAAATACCGTCCGCTAAAACCGCTGGAATCGGGTGAGATTATGATGTCAGGCTTCTCCTTGTCGGATACGAATTCTTTCGATTTGGAATTTTGTCTCGAGTAACGCCCTGCGTTGCCCGTGCTATCGTTGTTCTTACTGTTCTGTCTTGTGTATCTGTTTCGCGGACTCATGACTTCAGGAACATAAAGTGTGTTACTTGGTATAGGGTCTATCTCGCGTTCCAGCGTGCTGTCATCGCATCCGCTGGACCGTTTCTTTTCTTGATGTATTTGGCCCTCCTTGATGGGTTTCAATTGCGGCGCCAGAGTTTCTGGAGTCGTCGATTCGCTACTGCTCGGACTCGGTCCTTTGTAATTTCTGATATCGAAATCCAGATCCGCTGGCAACTCGGCGCCTACTGACAGATGCATCGCCAGTCCTTCCAGCCAGACCTCCATGACTTCGAATGGTGGCCTTTTGTCGGGATTTAGATCGCAGCACAGAAACGCGATCATGTAGAAAGTCTCTGGGCAATTGGAGCAAAATTTCTCCTTGAAAACGTTTTGATTCAAACCGAAATCCGAGGATCTGGGTAAATAATCCGGATCCGCCTGAACTCGGCCTATTATCTCGCAGACGACGATGCCGAAGCTGAATATATCCACTTTCTCGTCGTACTTGTTACCTTTCATCATTTCGGGCGCCATCCAGTAGGGATTCCCAACAACCGTGTATCGTTTCTTCCGCTCTTTCTTCGAAGCCTTTACCTCTCCATCGGAATGTCGATTGTACTTGCGGTTATCCGGTGAACTGCCGTTCTGAATGATCCTCGCCAGACCAAAATCGGCGACGACTACAGTCTTATCCTCGCGCACGAGACAATTGTGTGAATTCAAGTCGCGATGAATGATGTTCATGGAATGCAAGTAAGCCATACCGGCAGCGATGTCTTTCGCGAAGGATGTACGCTGTTCCCACGGTAGTGGTTCGTTCGTGTCGTGAAGCAGGGCTCTTAACGTGCCACCCGCTATATATTCGGTAACCAAATGCAGTTTCTTATCCTTGTATAGGACGCCGATAAATCGAAGAACGTTGTTATGGTGTAACGAGCGCAGTACCGCAACCTGTTAAATTGTTTTCAAAGAAAAGAATGTATATAAGACAACTCGAAATGTCTGATAATAATTTAATGCTAAGAAAATCCAAAATCTAAGTACTCGGACGTTAAATTGTGGGTAAAATATATCTATGCATTTTTTTCATCTTTATATCGTTTATATATATATATATTATTTTTCTAAAATTTACAGAAAAAAAAGTTACCTCTTTTAAAAAATTCTTTTGCGCGTCTTCGTCCACTCTGTACAATTCCTTGAGGACCATCACTTCATCCGTGTCACGATGCGTCACTTTGAACACTTGTCCAAAGAATCCTTTGCCTAGGAGCTCTCCCTTTACCAAATCGCTCGCTCGAAATATTCTCTGATTCTTTGGCTCTACGCGGAAAGATCTGGTTCGGCTCAGATCGTAAGTAGGATTCGTTGGGGAAGATCTATAAAGAAATTAAATTTAACGAATTATATTATAATTTATGAATCAATTATTAAGAATGTAACTATCAATATACCCATCGAGTAATCGCGACATAGAACTGCTGCGTTCTTTATGCATCGGATCTCTCGTCCTTCGCAATTGTCGACTCCGCGTACCGCTGATGTAACCCTCATCTCGGCGTTTAAATAATCGCTCTTTGCCTTCAGGACTCGTCCTGGGGCTGCCGACGCATGTCAGCATCGCCGAGGAAGGCGAGGAAAATGTGGGCCGTCGTGATACCGCATCTGGATCGTGCTCGATAGTTAACTAAAACAGCAAATATATTTATCGTTTCAATTTAATTGCAATAATAGTAGTGTCGACCAAACAATATATTTTGAAAAATACTCCTTACTTGTAGAACTGTATCCGAATATTGTATGAGGTTTTCGATATTTTCCACTGGTTGGTCCTTAACAGGGGTGCCATTTACTTCCAAAATTCGGTCGCCAATATGTAACGATATAAGATCGCTGGACATGTTCAATCTGTAACATTTATATGATGGGATGTTTTTATCATTGCTATTACTGCAGTAACAAGACATGCAAACATTTGCATGCATTACATTCTCTTCTCGCTGTGATAAAGCCACATAGGAAGAAATACACACAATAACAATAATTTTCAGCATAATGGGATAACTCCCTTTAACAAACGTTGATAACAAAAATGATAGGGAAAATGTCACAAGAGTACCGAAGATTATAGAATATAATAGGAAATTCTCTTAATGAATTATTCTAGCTATAATTATTAAGATTTTAGGATTCTGTTTTATGGAAATTTATTGTACGAAATAAAACAGAAATATTTGGAAAGCATGGAAAGCACAGTGTTCAGAAATGATATTGGATTAACTACACGAATTTGTAGTTGAATTACAAAATAGCTTGCACCAAATCCATAATATTCTAAAAATGATGAACATAAAAGCAATTAATACTTGCGATCCAATTATCAAATTGATTAATTGTAATAACATAAATTGTTACTTCTTAAACTACATCAAGCATGCACGTGACATAAAAAATGTGATATATATAATAATATGTAATTAAAATATCGTAAAATGGTTGCCACATATTGATGAAAATTGGATAAACATATTTTTTACGTGTTACTAACATAATTGCTACTGATATGCGAGCACAATCTGTAAAGTTAGCAATATGTAGTGCGTATTATTGATTTGTTATGCAATACCTATGATTAGAGAAGTGGCAGCATAGTCTAAATAGAACCTCCATCACAGAGGCCAGCAGCTTACTGATTTTTCCACGAACATTTCTCATTAACCTGCGTTTTAGTTGAATGTTATTAGCTAATACTTATTTATACCAACTCTTAAATAATCATCGGGACTATCATGCATTGTTAAATATCCTAGAGAAGCAACTGTTTTAGACGTAAGAATATAATCCTGAGAAATGAAGAGATCCAAATGCTCTGCTTTTATTACATGTGACAATTGTTGCCTATCTACATAAATCTCGATCTCCATAAAATTTAATTTATGTGCATAAATATAATTTTTGCTTACAGGTAGTTTGTTTACAGTGTATCGTGTGCGTATAATAGGATATTTAAAAATGTAAAATATATTATATCATACGTACTCTGAAATACGCAACGAAGCGCCACAACTGCGGGGACTGGGAGCTGTGTCTAAGGTGAGTTTAATTCCTCTCTGCTTATTTGGATCTGTCGTGCTTGGAGGTATCTCTACCAATCTAATGCTGTGTGGTTTTCTAGCGAAAGGATAATTCGCTGTCCTGTTGAGTGGCTGCATCTGTCGCTTGTAACACATCCCACAGTACAACTTAGACCGTTCGACGAGCGCATAACTCTCGCCGTCCCCGATGAAAGCACCGCAAGAAGTACAGGCAAAGCATTCTGGATGAAATTTGTGATCGCCTGCCAGCATAACAGGACCTGTAATGATCTGACCACAGCCCTGACATGCTTCGCCGTAAGCAGCCCAATAATCGTCTTTACAAAATAGTAAGCCATCTTTCTCGAAGTACCAGGAGGATAGGCCAATATCACATGCCGAACACCTGTAAGATATAAAGATAAATAATTTATTCAAAATATTCAACGGTATTTTACAATATCTTATGATGTATCTTGGCATTTTTACCGGAAACAATCAATGTGCCATTCTTGGTTTAATGCCTGTATAAATTCATCTTCATCGATAGCATTGAGACAACCGGCGCATATTAATGTCCCCCCACTTTCTCCACCTCCTGGATCTAAAAAATTACAATTGATAAACAATGTGCACTTTTATATATCATATAAATAGATAAAACTTTAATTAGATTAATAGATAATATAACAATATATCATATGCTGTATAAAGATAATCTCCTTTTAAATTGCCACAAAGAGAAATAGAATTTGAAAAAATATTTTAATTAGTATCAACATATCAACATTTGTCACAATTCCATAATTATATAATTATTTAAATATTATACTCATATTTCAAAATTGTTTTTATAGATATATCACGCATAACGAATGCAAGTAATTCTAAGAAGAGAAAAGGCGGGCTGAAGGGATGTGTCTCGGGAAAGAAACATGAATCACGTTTGACATTAAGCATGAGATCGACGAAGTAATCAAGCAGCTGATAGCGAAGTGAACGATTGGAAAGTGCTGCAGAATTGTTCGAGTGACGTGAGACACTGCATTTTGCGATGACGAATGGAGATTACATTTGTCGCGGACACGAGAAGATAACGCGACAAAACACATAAATAAACTTATTAATGCGGGAGTGTGGGTAACAAGAGACACGGAAGGTAAGGACGCCCACGCGATGCGCGACGCGTTCAGCTTCGATGTTTCGTCGACAGCGCGTCGCACAAACATCGAGCCGCCGTCGCGACGCTCATCTTATCAACACGATTGTCGCGTAACTCGGTCACAGCAGAGCAATGCTATTTTTCTCCAAAAAGACCCACCGTTTGTCGAAACTTCATCCATCACGGCATGTACGATTGACACACTCCCACTCCACTGCGCTCAACCACTGAGCTCGAGACTCATACAGATCGTAGACCGGAAAGTGATTCTAACCGCGATCACAACGACGCTCTATTGCCTTGCGTGAAATGTTCGCAGCAAATGGCGCAGAAGTTTAACTCGAGATAGTAGACGGCATCGTATGTTGTTGAAGATCTATAATGAGATCTATAACAAGTAAATTGTATAAAGTATGCATGAACTAAATTAGAACTCCTTAAAAAATACTTTTAGAAAAGGTGAATGAAAAGCAAGAAGTAGGGTTTTGCTTAAATATATATTTAATTTTTAGTACAATTGTTATTTATTCTTATCTAAATATTTTTTTCTATAACTTTTTTATGCTTGTAACATATATTTGAATCCTAAAGATAAATATTGGATTTTATGAAAATAGTAAAATATTTGTTAGAATATTAATATAGTTTAACAACATAGAAAATAGCTCGAAAGTTATTGTTCTTACTACGTAAATTAATATTACATCACTTCATTATAAAGTCATTAGCCATACAATTATTTGCCTTTGAACATAATACCTTAAAATAGCTAATTAACAGGTAGTTAAGAAATGCTTGTTATCAGCCTCAAGCAGAGATATAGTTTCATTATAATAGACTAGATTATGTTAGAATCAGTAATTATGACAAATCAAATAATTATGGCTTATGACACATCAAATAATATACAATTACTAGTGTCAATTCGAATATTCATATATTCTTCTTATTTTCAAGTTGCGAGAAGAATTAGTATATGATACTGTTGCCTTGTAACAAGCAAATCTCTCTACATTATCTCTGCAAATTTAGAAGAGAATAATTCTATCTTATATATAGCGTAGAAAAGACTCAATTAGAAATATTTTTTACAGGTAGCCAGACGATAGATCGAACTATAGTTACCAGGATGAATATAAATATGTACAGCAGAATACATTCAAAGGATAACATAATTGCACCATCCAAACAATCGGTCATGCTATTACGAAAGGATTGAGGTAACTTAATTTCTAAGAATGGTATGTAGTTGATAACGTGCACAATTGTGCGCGACAGTAAGGACGGCAATTTGATACGTAATAAACAACTTAGTTGTCATCATATCATGGTCGTATACTGGATCAGCCCTTTTATCTATTCTTTTTATCATCTTGGGGGTTGTCCTTCTGTCGCTTCCGAATTCATATGTTCATATTCAGAGGCATCAGAGGTACGTATTTATCACTAGGTCGGAATTTGTACTGTGAGCATAATCGATTGGACACTGCTTCTGCATAACCATTCCTGCAACAAATTTTATCGAATTATCGATTAGAGTCAGTCAAACTATCGAATTTCATCTCAGGGTTGCAGAGAAATTTGTTAAATAAAGCAATTTATAAACGTAATAATAAAATATTTGTTGAGATCTAAATATTTGTCAGCATTGAAAAATTAGTTTTTACAAAGTGGAAAAACTTTCACCAGAGAATTAAAATTGTTAAATGCAGAATAATATATAATATATAAAAACCTTCATCAGAATGTTAAAACTATTACATAAGAATTGAGAATGATATGCAAAACCATTATTAAAATATTAAAAAAATAAAAAAAATATTTACGACAAGTTTTTCTTTATAATTCTATAGACGTTTTAAAACAACGTCTTGCGTCGCCCGAGCAGCGGACAACGCAATTTCACGAAGATTATTCCTCTGCCTTCGCTCCATGAGCTCTTTGAGTACGTAGAAGGTTATCAATAACGGTCTTCCGAACCATCTTCTATGATCCGTTAATTCTTTCAAATAATATCTTGGGGAATTTATCCATACGATATCACAACTAAAACGATTTTATATATATAATGGCGAGAAGATTATTATAATTTTTAATTAAAATAACAATAATATTTATCTTAGTTTTTTATAAAATTGTTTCTTATAACTATTTAATAAATGAGTAAACAAATGAATCAAGTTGAAAAATTTTAATAACTTTGTTTTTATATAAAATTGCATACCTTTGCCATTCTGAGCATGGTCTTCTTTCTTTAAAACAGGTGACCTGAATAACATTGAAGAAAAGCGCACCAAGGGTGTTAGCCACCTCGGTATTGAGATTCTGCAAACATCTACGGAACTTTGCATCGCAATCGCAATGTGAACGAGTAATCGGCGAGTTATTGCATATACCATGTATACACTCCTGCGGCGCTATCGTATACGAACAATGATCATGTTCTCTGCAGCAAGCATCTTCGGCCGCATGTTGTCCTAACTCCTTGTAGGAATCAGCTATGTTGCCCGGTCCGCACCATTTGGTACCCGGGTATATCAAACCACCAGGCGCTTGGTTCTAAAGACAGGTTTTCAAAATATTCATTATTTAAATTATTTTCTGCAAAAAATTTAATTACACGAAAACATTGAAATATAACTTTTCTCAATTTTATTTAATTTGATGAAAATTTGATTTCATAAATTAATCTCAATTCATCTTCCAAGGTTAAACTTATAAAAATACAAAAATAGATTTTAAACAAAAAAACTCGAGTAATAATTTCAAATACTTTATTCTTGAATTTAAATATGGTATGTCTTACCTTTCCCCTATTTCGCGAAGCCTTGCAGGTCTCTTCGAGATCAGTAACGAGGTTGCTGGAAATCTGTCGAACTTTTCTGGGATCTGCGCCAAGGACCATTTTCTGGATGACCCCGCGATCATTGTAAAGTGCACAAAAAGGAGCGTCAGCATTTAATTCTACCATTCTGGACATGGTAGTGTCAGCGACCAGTACGCTCGCTTCGATTCTCTGAGCCCAGAGAATCGGCAGAACGCTCAACAGCACAACAAGCATCTGTGAAAGGTAAGAAATGACAGTCTGAACCATTCGAAACGAGTGATAGAAAACAACTGCTAATATTTCAACGGGCGGTCATTTCGACCGCGGGGGTCATTTAGCAATCGACCTTCGTTTCGAAGTGTTTGCATCGCCGAAAGTTTCGATTTAAAAACAGCTCTCAAGAAAAAGAAGACTAAAATTGTGCAATTTTAAGAGACACTCTCCAATCTCGCCAAGGCCACTATTAAATCAATTTTTTCGTAATGGTAGAACGAAAAGAAAGAAATTCTACCTGCTGCATAATGCTTTGTTGTATGTTGCAAATCAACATGTTTATATAAATTAAGAAACTACTTTATAATTTCTTAGCGACTTAATAACAAATCATTGCGATATCTTTACATGTCGAGTGAAAATTTTTGGTGTATTATTAGTAGATTTCACACGTAGATAATTTTTTCGGCAAATTACTAAATGATAAACTATAGTGGCTCTTTGTGATGAAAGAATTACAAATCGGCAATTTATTGCGTTGCTATTTACTTTTGCGAAATATTGCACAAAGTGGCAACTGTCTTTAAAATTGACAAAAATTACCAATATGCGACGTATACCTTCATGTTATTCGTTAAAACGTAGATGAGTGGGTGCCGGCAGATAGTTAAGTGCTCGCATTTAAGCGGATATATTTAATTCTGAGAATCGAACTAATCTGTGACCTCAGTTCGGTTTGGGTCGTTTCAATTCAGGGCGATCGTGAAAACGGAAGTGCGCACCCCGAAAGAGAACCCATATACAATTCATATACATAGCAATGTAGGTCAACGAGGTTCATTGACGAACTTGTCTTTTGAACCTGCGTCGAGGGCTGCCGACAACAAGATCACCCTACAATTAATTCACCTTGTCGACTGACCCAGTATACTGCACCGTTATTCGTCGCGAATCGCTATTATTAAATCATCAAAATTATTTATTTAAATTCTACTTTATGTTCGTCTCCCCGACTTGAAAAAAAGAATAAAATAATACAAATGTTTTTTCATAGAAAACATCAATTTTTCCATATTAAATATTTACTCTTCACAATGTTTCCATGTTTTCGTGTAAATATTAAAAATTGAATAGAATTATTTTTATTTTTAATGTAGGAATACATAATTATTTTAATATATATGATTTCAACATTGTTTAACCATTTCTTGTGATTCTTAGACAAACAACGAAATCTTTTTTATTGAAACGAAGTACAATAGTCTATTCAGCAATAAAGCGACAAGCTATTAAAGTTTAAGTGTTGAAAAGTTACAACGTGTTGTGCAACATAAAACTCTTTAACTCTTTAAACGAAATAAGCCTATTATCTCCAATCATTTGCATTCTAAAACCTTTCGCTTTTTTTCTTCGAAAAGACAATCAAACTCGAAAATTGAAATAAAGTATTATATAATCAATCTCATTATATGATAAATAAAATATACGAATTGTCTCGAGCACTACGAATGGCAATCAAAGTTATGCTTTTTTTGAAAAATTTAAATAAATCTTTTCTAGCAAAAAGTTAAAATTATGTATTACACATTTATTTTTCAATACACGCAAAAATTGAAGTAATAATTTTTATTAAGAAAAATGTTCTCTAACAGAAGTTCAAGTATTTTTATGTTTTTAAATGAATCTTTCTATAATTAATTACAGAAGAAAATCGATTACAGAGCTATATAAAGAATGTATTATTGACTTTTACATTTTCCGATATAGCTTGTGTAATCAATGATGTTGGGTCAACGAAGATCGTTGTCGAACTTGTTTCTTGAGCCTATGTGTCAATGTATGACAGCAAGACAACTTTATCATAATTGGATGCAATCTGGACGACTATAACGCATCTACATTTGTCTCGTCGGTCATCGTTTATTCCTAATCGCGATTATTATCAAATCAGTTCAACCAACAGATTTGTCGTGCTGACGAAAGCAGACGTAGCACAGAACGATAAAGGTAAATACAAAAATATCTATGTATCTTGTTGTCTTTTTACATTATTTTTTCTACATTCTTATCTTTTGACAACGCAATCTTTGTAGAATACGAAAGTCTTTAACTTTTACTGCTCAATTATTTAGGACAACGTGATCTATCTTTACGCAATACTTTTTCGTACTTTCTAGCACTGACAAAACTGCGAGAAGGCATATGTGGAACATACAGGTGCAAGTGACTATGGAGATATCTATATAAAAAAAAATTATTCACCGTCAAGAAATCATTGCTCCTTGATATTAAAGAAAATTGAGAGTTGTATATCTGTGAAACGAAGAATTTAAGATATGAATTTTAACAATCTATCTACATTTCTGTCTAGAAAATGGTAAGAATTCGTAAGAATATATTCACAGTGCTAAATTTGAAATTTAATATTAATTTTAGAATTAAAAATGTTGACTATCAAAATTTTTCATATTTAATATACAACTAGTACACACGGTCACAGGAATGCCTTAACACATGAACTTGCACGAGTGTAAATTTCACAGGCCGATTCAAATGTGCCTTGACACTCGTTAACAAATTCATGTGTTAAGGCATTCCTGTGATCGTGTGTACAAAAGAGAAACTTTTAATAAATACTTGTGCGCATATTCCAATCATTGTGTAATATTACAAATTTTTTAGTTTGTAATATTAAACTAATCTGTAATATGTTAAAACATATTTACGATATTTTTTTACCGTTATAGAGATATACATGTTCTTTTAATGTATTAATTTCTAATTTTTAATTACAAGTTTTGCTAATTTATAATCAATTTATTCTTAACAAAAATGTGTTAAGAAAATCATTATTTATTGCAATATTCCGATTATTAGCATCACATATCTTTGAAATTTAAATTAATATTTTATTAAATTTACCTAAAGTTAGTTGAAAAATATATTTATTTCTGTTTTCTAAGCAATTTTTCTTTTTCAGCATACTTGATCAAGAATTATAGATGCCTCAACAGTTTTGCTGCAATTGAATGCAAAATCTCTATTTCTACCTGAAGATAAACCAGTCTGGACGAATGATTGGAACTTACATCGCTCACAAGATAGATGCTCACGATTATTAATACAATTCGGAGGTGATGCAGTTTCCTATCCGAGACCGACAAATCCGCGAATACGACTGAAAAAAGAAGGTATGGAAACGCAGCGGATGCGCGAATCCGCCGATGCAAGTCTAAACTGCGCACCCCGTAACCCACCCTGCAACACGACCGACCCGTTGTGCACTGCAGTGCGTATAACGGGCAGTAAAAAGGGTGCAGCCGTATTTCTGTAGTTCGCAAAAGCTATATATTTCACCAAAGCGCACAAGATTGCTAAAATTAGATTTCATCTAGAAAAACTATGGCTGATAATTAGTTTCAGTCTTAGATTAGACAATTACTTTTTCGAGAGGAGTTAAAAATGAAATGGATAATGGTGTATAGTTTTCATAAATAAAACATAAATCGTCATAACACAATCTTAGCATAACAAGTAAACCGCAAGTATATATATAGCGAAAGTTGATGCGTCGAAATAGCGTTATTGAACCGGGATAGCTAATGCTGTATTGTGGCAATAAGAACACGTCAGTGCGTAAGAGTAAGTGCACAACATTACGCCTATTTCGCAAAATTTCTTTTAACGAACTTTCGATTTTCGTATAAAATATTCGGATAGTGCAATATTTTGGAAAAAGGCATCGGTGTGCAACGGCTAAATGAAACATAAATTAAATGTATTGACAAATCTAGGAATAAAAGAGAAAAAAATAGTATTCACACATATATTTAAAACGTAATTTATAATTTTAGCATTCCAATAATATAACAAACAAAAAATAGAATATTGCATCGATCAATTTTGTTTAAGAAAATACAATAAGAGAGAAAATACAGTACAATATTAGAAATTATGTTAGAAAAATATTACACAGTTGCCAATATTTTCATGCATTAATATAAGCATACATACCTTGAAATTCGCTGTTGTCGACTTTGCCGCAGAAAGATGCGACTGTATTAAAAAATCTCGAAGACGATTCAACTATGAAATTGGCTTGTTGCTCCTCAACAGTCACTCTCAGACTGATGGTTCCACCGAGACGTCAGGATACTAATATTCGCGGTCGCGTATATACCAACACCACCGGTCACATTACACACGCATTAGGGGAGAATCTAATTCATGTGATGGAGAATGTTTATGTAGAGCACGTCGCAAGAGAGCAATTGATTTTTCCCATCTGTGAAATGTGTCAATGAGAAATTTTTCCTTGCACAGATAATTCGGCCTTTGTCCTCAGAGAAATAATTTTCAATATTATGATTTGAGAAAGATCATCCTGAGATCACTCGTGATTTCACGTTCTTTTGAAAAAATGTATACAACAGTGCAAATAATTTTGTCATAGACAATTTTTTTCTAATTTTTTAATACACGCAACTTACCGACGTGATCGATAGCGTATACAGCTGTGTTCTATAGCTATTACTAGAAGTTTCTATGAATAGTGAACTTGACGCACGACAATATAAGACCAAAGAATAACGGCAAACTATTATATATATATATATTAGGTTCAATAAGCAATAAGATATAGCAATAAATATATGTTGTGCTTTTATTTTAAAGTTTTATTAAATGTCAATATTTTTAAAAATATACATACGTTATTAACAGTATACATTCGTATATAATAGTCTAATCGTCTTGAAATTATGAATAAAATAGAATTAGAATATTAGAATATGTGGTAACGAATTCGTTAGGATTTAGGGAATCCATTCCACGTCGTTGGTCTCTAATCTTCCACCGCCACTCCTAACATTCGACGTGACGCGGCTGTTTTGTTCCGTCGATGTTTGATCGTCCTTTCCGGCTATTTTGTGATAGACCTGACTTCCGGTTTCAGCGACCCACTGAACTCCGTCACCGATCTTCTCTCCCGCTTTGCGCACCGCATTACCAAAGTTTTCGGCGGTAAAGGTGTTAGGATCGATGTTGATGTCCAGGCTGTTGTTGCCATGCGGGCAGCCGGACTGCGAGATAATGCTCAGATCGAATGGATCGACACCGTATTGAGCCAGTCGTTGACGTATTTTATCTACTTGACCCTGATCCAGCGTCTGGGTCCTCGAGAGAATCGTCGCGCTTTGCCGATGGGCGAACGCCAGTTTCTGGCACGTGAATATCCCGGCGTACGTGTCATAATCCGTCATAAACACCACGTGAGATGCGCTTCCAGCTACATCTAGATCACAGATACGAATTTTAGTTATGCAATGCGGAAGTTCATAATTCGAATGCGAACTATTAACTAAGAAGACAATTTTATTTAACGTAAGATTAGAACGTAGCCATCTGTCTCCAATTTGTATAATGTCTTGTTATTTGTGACAAATTGAGGAAGAAGCTACTGTTTTGAAGATGAAACTTAGCTTCTATTAAAAACCGTTAGAAATCATTATAAATTTTGCCATATAATACTCAAAATTATTATTCTATTTTTTATAAAGTAAATTACTTTTCACGCTAATAAATTTATGATTAATTTCATTTAAGGCACTTACTAAGAGGGAAACGGACTTGCATACGCCCTGGAGTGCTAGGTTCGGGTACAGTCAGATCGCCGGTGTAGTGATATTCATGTTTCAACGGCGTAAGACCTGCACATATGCATCCGCAATTACGGATAATTCATCCCACTTGCTAGACATTTATCCCATTGACTTTTATGACTCCCAGTGGGGTCCCGATACGTCACAAAAGTTGACGTGTCACCTTTCTTTATCAATCGCATGACACATGCTTGCTGATTTTTAATTATCTTACCTAAGATCAGATGATCCGAATCCTGCGTTATCACGTACTCGCCTGGCTCTTCTCCTCGCGTGTAATTATAAGTGATGCACTTGCTACCAGTCGATGTCTTCTGAATGACGTACCACAAGCCTAGAAACTAAAATTTTAAACAAATCGTTAAACAAGTTCAAACAATTATTTTCAGGTATCATAAATTATAAACTTAATTAAAAAATAAACATAGATGCAAATAAAATAAAATTTTAAATTGTTACAAGGGCAATTTTTACTCCTAGTAAGCAGTGGTCGAAGTAGGAAAAAATCAGTAAGAATATATTTTCCTAAAATTCCCAAGATAACACACCGTTCTATGAACGGTATCCTGCAGCAAAAAGAAAAATAGATCTAAAATTACTAACTAAAGAATTTAAACCTTGGTTTTTCATGTTTTAATTTAGAATTTAATGCCCATAGTCTACGTAATCATAAATAACAAGCAAAATAAGGGGAAAGAGCATAGTTCAATATTATCGGGCACATAGTGGCATACCAATTAGCCAGACGGTATATCTTCCAGTTAAAAATATAGTGACGATATTTCATTAGCCAGTGACATTATGGTTTTTTTTGTAATCTACAAATTTAGCGATGATATAGTGCACCGCCTCACTTCGAACACTGCTGATCAAAATAAGCAACGTACACATCTTGATAAATTTAAGTTGAACTGATAATTGGACTTACTCTGTTCATCTGAAAACTCTGCATAGGTTCCACGATGGGACAAGCGCCCATATGATACGTATGAGCTTGAGTAAAAGCGAGGCATCCCGCCAATACCAAACACCAGGTCAAGGACTGCATCTTCTGAAAGCAACAAAAAGGTATTCAGATTCTCGCGCAAAAAATTACGGGTTTTTCCACAAATTCGATACAAAAAATTAGTATCAATAACTAAAACTTGTTAGGATGTTTTCGAATTTCTGATTAAAATTTATTCATCAAATTTATTATGATTATTTTATTTTTAATCTGTTAATAAATTAGTACACAATATTTTTTATTATATTTAATAGACAATATAATATATATAAATAAATGAAAAAGTTGAATAATAATAGTAATGTAGAATTTAATGAAAGAGTATTGGTTTAATAGCAAGTATCTGTACAAAGCAGTGAACAAAAATCGAACGTGAATTTTAACAATTACGGAAGTTTCGACGGAAGCAGTGACATCACGCATCTTTATAATTTCAATACAATTCCGGTGCATATAACTATCCGTATAAGCGCACTATATTCAGCAGATAAAGATCTTTATACAAGCACAGTCATGATCTCGGATTTCAAGTACAATCAGTGGAGCGTGATTCATTCGCCTTGGACACACATCACAGAGCAAAGACCTCTGTTTTGTGAGCCCCTACAAATAACAGCGATGCTTGTATTCGTTTTTTTCACCTATTTTATATAATATAACGATATGTCGATGACGCGCAGTAATAACTGACACATAAAATGATTAGGATCGACCTGTATGACCTCTCGTTTCGTGACGTAACGAATATTTTTACTTTAAATATGCGATAATATAAATCAAGTTAGTTTCATTTCTTTTATCTTCTTTACAAATATTTTTACAGCAAAATCAGAATTTATTTAGAAGACTAAAAGAAGAAATACATATGTTTAATTAATATAGTTTTCTATCTATTTTGCACAGAAGGTATTAAATATCTTTTGTCTGAATGTATGTGAAAGTGAAACAAGATTCTTAAAAAGAGTGAACAGAAATTTAAGCAACACGATATTATCCAGCTAACACAAAAATGCTTATGCAGGAAATGAGATAAATACACTATTCACGTACAGAAAGAAATAAAGTTATGAACTCGAAAATGTACTCACTGCAGAAGTTGTTGCTGGTCTCTGCGTTCGCACTATAAACACAAGTCTCAATGGAGAGATGGACTTTATGTGGCTGGTACCCCACTCTTATACCAATTACAGTCCACGTACACACTCCCCGAGGCACACATCTACGAGGATTGAGACGGAGAATGTGTTGCTTTGCTCTGCAGTTAATAATCACTGATTCATCTTTCGTTTTTTTACACGCGATACGTTTATATATTCATATAGTCGCATATCAATATATACATCACCTCTTTAAAAAGTTCAGAAATACGTAATTATCATTAATTACGTTCGATTACGCCAATGAGAATGATGACATCCATACTTATGAACATAATAACAAATGTTTTCTGAGAATCACTAATTCTCTGTAAATGGAATATATACGGGTTCTCCCGCTTTTCTCAGAAACTAATGTGATTTAAAGCGAGTTCTATGTGATAATAAGTAACAAGAATGTCTAATGGAATAATTTTTATGGCTACTTTTTTATGTGACTACTTTATAAGTAATACCAGTAGAATATTATTTATTTATAAAATACAAAATTTACATTAATGTCTTACAATTTTTGCGACCAACGCTCACAGTATGTAAATATATAAACTTTTTGTTAAGGCACGTGTACGCGTGCTACAGTAGATTTTAAATACAAAATTATTAATTTCGTTTTATGTTAGTGTCATTGTATGACTATAAATTTACTGTAAGAGAAAATAAGACAGCAAGATGATAATGATTAATTTTGATGCTTCCAGTAAAATTCAGTAAAATTAACTTAAAAGTATAGTATGAAAATAGATGCATGTAGAAGACTGCATATTATACTATGTTACAAATGTTAAATATGAGAATAAGAAAACTAAAGTTTAAACACATATAATACTGACATTCATCGAATGTAGATAGATAAAATATTGAGCACTGGAAGATGTAACATTGGCATCATTAATTGAAACAGTTGTAAACCAAATACCGCATAAAACTTACTTATATGCAACGTTATGTAAAATATTTTGTTGTAATATTCTAATGCTTATATATGTATAGAATTTACGTAATCTAATAAAAACTGTAAGCTTACTTCCACATAAAACGGATTATGATAAAAATTATACATTTTTATTTCAAAAAATTAAATTTTAAATGATAAAATAATCGAACAAGTAAAGGACATTTATAGCACAAAATAAGTTAACCTTCAGTACACTCTGAGACATACTTTTTACGTTGTCACACGATTAAAATGCAAGATGCGAATGCAAAACGATGATACCGATTTTTCAAGTCACTTTTTTGCTTCATGCAGCAGGTAGTTTGCATTTTTCCATGCCGTTGAAGTATGGATGTTGCAATGCTGCTCTTGCGGATATTCTGTACACAGGATCATACGTGAGCATAGCTTGTAATAGATCCAGTCCATCCTCATCTAATGTCTTCACTTGCGACTCCAAATTATTCGTCATCCAATTCGGGAATGTCGCTTTGTAATCCGACAACTGTGTAACACCTGGCCATATTTCTTCCGTAGGTGTTCTTAGTATCCTGTAAAATGGCGTTATCATTAAATTTTCTACAAAGAATAATTAAAAAATAGCTTTCCTCCTGGGCATAAAGCTAAAATAAATGAATACATACAATACATAATTAAAAAGTAGTTTTGTATAATGATAAATATTTTATAATGATATAACAGTGGATAAAATGTTACCGGAATATCCTGAAAAGCTGATCAATCTCACTATCTCCTTGGAATAAGGGTTTTTTGGTAGCCATCTCTGCAAAAATACATCCAATACTCCACATATCAATTGCGCATGAATATCTCGTAGCGCCAAGGAGAATTTCAGGTGCCCTGTACCATAAAGTTACAACTTCATGGGTATATATTCTAACTGGGATTCCAAAAGCTCTTCCTAGACCAAAGTCTGCTACTTTAATGATTCCAGTTTTATCAATAAGCAAATTTTGTGGTTTCAAATCACGGTGTAATATTCTACGTTTATGACAGAAGAGAATCGCACGTGTGATCTAAAACATAAGTATTGATATTAATACATAATCAATTTTCATAAATTTCCGGTTGATATACCCAATTTGTGCATTTATATATCTAACATAACAATATTATAGAAGATAATAACTTGATGTAACTTGATTTAAACAAACCTGGTATAAATAGGATTTAACCATAGATGGTTCCATTAATTTATTTCCCAAACTATCCATATACTTTTTCAGATCCATAGTGAGATATTCAAAAATAAGGTACAACCTCGATTCTTCCATTAATACATCGATTAAGTTCACAATATTTGGATGACTTAACTCTTTGAGCAATGAAATTTCCCTAATAGCAGTTGATGGTATTCCTTCGTCATCACTTTCTAAACGAATCTTCTTCATAGCTACAATTTCTCCAGTCTTCTTATGCTTCCCTTTATACACCACTCCATACGTACCTAATCGAAAATCAAACTTTTAAAACGTACTGCATATGTTATCTATATACAAATAATATATAGATAATAATCAAACATTCGCAGTTGGGTATATAACCAAAAATGAAATTTTGAGGAAAGAAATAGCTAGTAATTAAATAATATTGCAGTGCCCATTTAACAAAAAGAACTTTCTATTCTGTTTAACCATAAATATCTAAGTATGATATATACAATTTATAACATTCTAATGCCATAAAAGAGTACGAGTTTTTCATTAGAAATGATGCAGCAGTAGATGAATTGTTGTTGAAAACAGATAGCTATATATATTTACTCCAAATATGATGTAACACATACGATGCAGTAACCTGAGGACAATAGTCCTGTACTAGGATAATATCACACACTTACCTTCTCCGATTTTCTCTATTTTAATGAAGTTATCCATTATGCGTAGCAAAGGGAACAGAGGTAAGTTCTACAGCGACCACCGAAACTTCGCGTGATCCACGTGTTGACGAGGCTAGTTCTTGTTACAAAAGTTCGTCAGATGTCGGCAATAAGGTAACGAACAAATTCAAATCAAACGTCGGTATGCGCCATATTGGTAAACACATCTACAGCTGTGTTACGAACTGCTGCCGCTAGACGTTCCGACTTACTATGTACTTCCGCTGAGTGGCGCGCCTCAATACAATGGCAATATCCTTTCTTTATGCCTCCTGCACACAGAATTCACACAGAATTCACACTAGAACAAGTTTCACTTAACAACCAATCAGCCTTTTACTTGTCCGAAAATAATAAATGTCATAAGAAATAATTGACTAAATAAATGACTGCACCATTTTTGGTGCATGTCTTGTATAACGAATCCAAAACTTTGTGGACGTGCTTTATTGCCACATCTATTAATGCCCGATTCTACCAACGTAGATTAATTTTAATCTCGGTTTAACTTACTCTTCACCTTTTTCTAATTCTTAGAACTAGAAAAAGATGAAGAGTAAGTTGTCCGTGATTAAAGTTAATCTATATTGGTAGAAATGGGCATTACTCTCTCAACTTAACTTTTGACAAAATGAACAGAAATTTTATGAGTTTGTACAAAAATCACTATTTCAACATAATGAAACAATTACTTAAATACTTAATTTACCCATGTTCTTATTTGTACATTTATATATAAATTTAAAGGAATAATTGGGAACAGGAGTCCTGAGAAATTTAGATTACTTTATGATAAAATATAGTCAATAAACAATCCAAATTATGGCAAATAGCATAATAAATAAGCAGCGCATCCGAGATTTCTAGATAATCTTAATAAATTTATTTTTAGTGTTTATAACACGCAAATATATAATTTCATTTATTTATGGTGAACTTTGAAGCTAATTCGGTTGCAGCTCGCTATCATTACTTAAAGACTTAAAAATAACCAGACTCAATATAAGATCATCAAATTGCTGAACGTAACATTTAAATATACCTATATCTAAATGTAATTAAACAAGATATGAGGTTTCAGTACACTTTATCGTGGAAACTGATAGCCACTGGTAGCATAACCCAGCCCTACACCACGCTGCGTGTGTGTAGTAGCGCGTGCAACTTCGTATTGCTGCTCCATATTATTGAACATCTCTTCCTGTTTCTTTAGAATATCCGGCTTGGCTCCCACTGTCGGTGCGCTAGGTAAATCACCCTTAATACCCATCAGTCGCTTAAATTTGGCTGATACCTTTCCATCCTGATCGTGCGTGAAAGTTGTTCCCATCCATGTATTGGCAGTGGACGCCGTAGTCGATGTGCTATTACCGTCGTCTTGTTTTGTCTACAAAAGAAGAAATAATAATATGATTATAAAACGAGATGAATAAGATTGATAAATGATATCATTATTGTTATAAGTAATCACTACTTTACCTTTGCCCACAGCAACTTCCTCTTCTGGATTTGCTCCGCGTACTTGCCCTGCGTCGCCGTCGCTAGCGGATTGTAATAATTTTGTTCGCTCTGCACGCCGCTCGGCATACAGTCACCACCTTCCGGTGGCTTCAGCTCTATGCCTAGTTTTTCCAATTGGGCCAGCTTGTTCCGACCTTTTTCCTCTCGATAGCTCATTGCCCTAAACGACGACAGCGGCGCGCGATCTCTCGATCGCGATCTCGACCGCGTGCGATCCTTTTCCTTGTGATAACTTGAGCGCTCGTCCCGATGTCGATCCTTTGACCGATCATCCCTAGAGTGTCGTCGATCCCGATCCCGATCTCGATCCCGATCTCGATCCCGGTCCCGGTCCCGATCGTTGCGGTCCCTGCGCCTATCCCTGTCACGATTACGATCCCTCTTGTCGTCCCTATGATGATCCTTGTCACTCCTCTCTCTATCGTCATTCTTCTCGTCTCTGGACGATCCAAGGGACGTTTTGCGCTTGTCATCATCCCGCGATGATCTTCTGTCATCGTCTCGACTTTTCCGATCCTTACTTCGATCTCTGCGATTACTACTATTATCACGTTGCTTTCGATCATCATAACGACGATTTTTATCGGATGAATGACGACTCCGATCGCTGCGGTCTCCTCGCCTGTGATCGTCTTTCGAACTCGTGTGGTTCTCGTGATCGGTTCGCCTGTAAAACGATTACGTTCTGCAGGGGTATACCACACAGATGCGTATTATTATTCTGTACATGACAGATATATAATTTGATATAATTCTAACAGGATATACTAAAATTACATTCATAAAAATGTACTCAAATCTTGGAAAAAATTTCTTTAGAATTTCAGGTACTTTTTATAAAATTTCGACAAAATAAAATGTTTTTTAATAAATTCAGAACAATTTTATTTGTTGTATAAACTTCTTAATATTTCCTATTCAGAAAAAAAATAATTTAAAAAATTAAGAAAACCATTCAAGTTTCAAATATCAAATTTTAAAAATATTGCAAAAAAAGATTCATCTAATTAAAAAATAAAAATAAAATTCGAAGACATAGAAAATCTTTATTTTTAATAAAAATTACCTGATTTTTTCTGTCAAAAATAAATTTCTGAGACTTCAAAGATTTTCGAATTTCTCCAGGTAGTAAATACCTTGCTTATATAAAATTTTATCTCTATAAAACATCGCATTAGTACCTGCATTATGTATAATTAACAAACCAGCCTACCTCTGGTCTGAGGGAGAAGGTAAAGCCCGAGACGATTCCGTTCTCGAGCTAGATTGCGTCGTTAAAGGACTATTTGTGTGTTCGCTACTGGATTCTCTAGACGAATTGTTGTTGTTGCTCTCCTAAAGAAAAGAAAAATTATCACCTTAGTACGAACCTCTACTAAGTAAGAAATAGCTCTTAATTCCTACCGCAAAAACTATTCAGAATACGTAACTTTAATACACGCAAAATTGAATTTTCTGACAGTAAATAACATATTCGGAAAATTTATATTATCAATTTAAAAAAAATGCTTTTAATGGGTATTAAAAATAATGTCAACTTAAAAAAATGGGAATTCAATTTTCTTGCATCTTTGGTTGTACTTGATACAAAAGTTTTGACACACAATAATCTATGTGTCATTATATTAATTATAGACAATATATACATGTTTATATGTTAATTACCAATAAGTAAAAGTGGAACCAACATATGAAACGATTGTGTCACAAAAAAGAGAAAGAGAGAGAGAGATAGAAATAGAGATAGAGGAATATGAGGGCCCTTCACATCTATCTGCTTCTGCAGTTAGTTATTACCCGAGTATACTTGTACACATGGTTTCTTTGATGGTTGATGTTTTGTTAGTGTTACCTTCTGCCAGCTTCCTCTACTCACCTATGTCTTCTGATTAGGACTTGGGGGTAGTCTTGAAAGACCCTCACACAGCATAGACCTTGCCGAGATGCGTAGATATTGTATCATGTATTACCAACAGAGCTACGTGTTAATATTGTCTCACGAAATGGCACTATTCCCATTTACTTATCATTTAAATTTTAACTATGTCAATGATAGCCCGATTATCCTGCGTAAGATTTCAAGGTCCTGTCTTGTCTCCTGATACAAGTACTAAGCTAATTTTGCCCAATTTTATTTGTAATAACTTCTATTGTGCCAAATCATAATCTGCTTAATTGTCTGATAGTGCTTCCAAATAGTAGCTTGCAAATTGTATTTGTTTATTGTGGTAATATTGACTATAATTTGGTGACATGACCTTGCAAAACCAGATAGCCCCTTTACATATCAGGCCTAAGACTTTGCACGTACATACAGCACCCATAAAGTCATTGTGGTATCTTCTTAGGCATTGTCCGAATGATTCGTACTTAATAACTACGAATTAAAAATAATGGGTGTGTGCTTTTACTATACCTCACTCATGTCCATTTGTACTGGGTCATAATTAGCATCGCTAGCCCTCCTATTTGCCTCTTCCTGTGCTTGATCTGGCATCTGGAAAACAAAATCAAGTACTTTGCATTAATTACACATATTGATATAAATTTACAATTACATATTATATATATTTATAATTATAATTTAAATAAATTATATAATTTATAAAATTTATATTAAAAGAAATAAATTAATTGCATATATAGGTATGAAATACACGATGTGTAAATTGTAGAAGCATGTATAAATTATGAAATAATGTTCATTAGATAATGTGCATAGCGGAACTATGTCTAGCTACGTCTAGCAATATACATGGCTATTCCGAGGCGTCTTGAACAAAGCTAACCGGTTGTCAGGAACGCGTTTACAGCGTATTATTAGCGCGTCGCTACAATTACTCACCTTCACGTCGTCCGAATTGTTACTGTTCTCGCCGTCGCTAGCGTAATTCGCCAGCGAATCCATAATGGCGTGTAAACGACACAATCAATTGTTTGCTAAACTGTCCGTATTACAACGTATATCGTTCCTGAGTGCTATTCTGGCGCAACGCGTCGATCCTAGAACGTAGACTTTCTAAATCTTCTAGACCTCCAGTTAGTGTGATTTGATAGCGGAAGCAAGATATGGACTAAATATGGTGTGTTCAGCAAGCGCGACCTAGCGGTAACACAATGCATTGTCTTAGCCTCTGTATAATTTTGTTAAAATTTTTAATCAACCGTAAAAATCAGCTGATAACATATGCCAAAGAACTGCAGTGATTAATCTACTCGACTCATCAAAGTATACAAGTATCTCCGAAAAAACATGAATGTCATGTATCCTTGGACTTTTAAAAACTCATACAAATTGTTGAAGGATACTTCAGCGACAGATATGAATAATAGATGTCATACAGCAAATCATGACACGATACTTCCGTCCTTGTCTAGAACATGTAGCAAAATTGCAAAATTTGACATCTGCATTTCCTTATATACTCCCACCACTCGTATCGCAACCAATCAACGAAATCTATTATAAACGCTTTCATTGGTCGGTGCAGGTGTGGTAGGGATTCCAATATGTTGATTGGTACGCCGCTAGTACACCATAAGGGTATATAAGAAGCGCATACGATTACTCCGGCTTTTGGCACATGACGCCACCCTTGGAGAATTGGATTTCAAAGCAGTCATTGCGCTAATGGACATATGATCTAACGAACATAGCTCAAATATGACGTGCCACTAGATGGCGCCTGGTCCTCGTCCAAGTCAGTAGATAACAAGTTTTACCTCTCATATTTTTTGAGTTATTTTAAATATTGCTTATTGTTAGAGGAAAATAACGTTTTCCAATAAACATGCGAGTAAATTCAAAGATTTATAATTAAGTATAATTATAATTAAAACCATCTAAACTACGATTTCAATTTATATTTTTTTTAATTTGGAGATTAATTCTAACATAAATAAGTTCGATTACTGATCTAGCTAATTTTCTTTACAATTGCGAATATACTCGTGTGTATCGAATTTCCATCGTGTTGATATAATAAGTATGCCGAAGGGGGATTAATGAGAGCGTTCTTCCCGTGCAGGGAAAATCCGATCGACAATATAAAAATAACAAACTTTTTCTATAACGCCGAGAAACTACAATATGCGTACTTTACACTTTCTCACCGCCGGCAATTTCTACCGTATCATGTAATTGTAATTTACGATCAAATATGCGAGAGAGTAGATTAACGAAAGAAACAGGTTGATAGATATATACCGGCTAATACCCGAGACGGCAGTAAAGATTAATCAACGATGCAAGCAGTAAACAAGCATTGCTTCTTACTTCCTTTTATCAAAAATATTAATGATAATAGAGTAAATTACAATCTCTCGTATCTTTTACTTTTTTTCTACTTTTCTTTAATTTTATCTATAAAGTTCACTTTCTTCCTTCTCATCCTTTATCGATCTTATCATAATTAATTACTGTTGATTCTAATTAAGTGCACAATAAGTCAGTATTACAATGTAGAAGGAAGCGAAGAACTAATTAAATGATACTTTATAAAATTGATTCTAAGTATCTTATTGACTCTCTAAATCACATCTCAGAGAATCTTCGTTCAAATTATGGCGTCTAGAGCATATTTTAAGACTGTACGATTGCAAGCCATAAATCAAGTAAGACTATATGCATGATTGAAGACGTTGGAGGCCTCGGGGGTTAATACACGAGAATATGCAGCTATGCAAGAGCGCGGTTCAGAGGTACTCGAACTCAAGAGTATCGTGGTGCGAGGCAAGATTCCGTTCATCTCTATCTGCGCCTTCGGAAGGATGCGCGAAGACGGAGATGGAGTCGGATAGAGTACACACCACGTACGAACGTACGGAGCAGCTCGCATTGACGTTTACGCGCGGAGAAGCGCGGCGCGCGACGAGCCGAGCCGGCGGCTTGCCGCGCGCCCGAGCTGCACCGCGCCGAGCATCCGCGCGGGGCGAATCGCCGGGACGCAACAGTCGCTCGCCGGACTTCGCGCTGGAGTTATCGTCGCAGCATGCGTGCCGCGGTACACGCGTTCACGTTCAGTGACACGGTCTCGTGATTATTCATTCCGACATCGCTCCCGGCTGTATCTTCCCCCCCGAGGGATCGAGGGCCCATTTCCCAGCGAGAACACACGCACGCACCCGTCGCTTCCGGATCGTAAGTAGATAAATCATACTTGCGCTGTCCCTCCATTGAGATTCGCGGGGGATGCGATCGCGCGCTCGGCTACCTCCCGGGTTGCACCTCTGACCTCGAGAGGGTTGGTTGCACTGTACAATGTGGGTTACCGTTACACCCGATCTCGTACGCGTTTCCCGTCGATGTAACAGCTAGCGTTGTCGTCTAAAAGAAAACGCATCTGAGCGAATTCCTATCAGAAATTAAGTAATTGCTAATATGCTCGGTATAACTATTATCCCAAGGGCTCGTGCAATGTAGGTTAACGGTGTAACACTCGTATCAACTAATTTTCTTTCTCTATTTCTGGCTTGAGTACAGCTGCGATCTAGAAAATGAGAGCAATATCGTCGATGGCAATTGCTTAACCGGTGTGTGACTGATCCGAAGGGCTGATCGCACTAATGTGAGTTAGCGCCAACTCCGTTTAACCAATTTCCCCTTTTCATGCATATTATATAACGAATGATGATTTGTGCAAAATGCCACGGTAAATCGTAATAATTAGTGATAGCCAAGCTGTGTCATTGAGATGTCATTCTAAACTGTTCGAGGATATCGTCCTGCTTAGTCACGTGCAGTTTTGGCATTATTCCAACTTAAGGAGCACTTTCAAAAATTGTATTGCACTATATAATTTTATTTTCACAATTGACATTATCGGTGATTAATAATTTATCCGAAATTAAATCACTGTAATCACTTTTATGAATTTCACTGAATTAGTTGTACATAAAATTTCGTGCGCTGACTACAGAGTTTCATCGTGGGAAAATCAGAATTTCGAGGCAGGACGCGCGTTCGCGTTAATGGAATGTCTCTCGTCACTTCATTTTCGAGGAACTAGATAGCGAATTTCGCTCTCTAGAAGAACGACGTACTCGAACGCAGCGACAGCGCAGTCGAAGCAACCCGGCAGTAAAGTAGCGTTCGTTGTAATGTCGTCGATTCCCTCTCGAATCTACGTGACCCGCTTTTCGACTGGAATCCAAGCCAATTGTTTTTAACGGATCACATCCTCCGGCGCAGTTTCGACCCGTCCGCGGTTTCCAGAATCACGACCGTGCTAATTGACTTCTCGGCCGACAAAATCCGGGCGGCTCCTCTTGATTCGTCGTGACAATCGTAATCAGACGCGTATTATTAACATTAAACGAAATTACGCATTTCACTGCGACTCGAAATTATTCCTATACATACACGATACATTCTTCTTTCTATTGATCTCGATATTGGCGAGATTGTATTGTCGAAAGAACGTGACTGAATAACATCGAGGTTCACTCGACGCGTTGACGCGATGTCGGGTTAATCAACGCTCATAGTACGAGCGTAGATATATTAAAATTGTATGGTGCGTGATCGCTGTTCGTCGACCAGCAATGTTAGCACGTTTAATTTTAATGTCGCGCCAACACGAAAGCGCTCGTCCTGGACGAGTCCTTGGATTTTAATCGGAACTCCGAAACTTTTTATCGCTTTAAATCTTGGTTTACGACACCGGATGACATAATTTTTTCTCTCCCTTCGCGCCGTTGCGAAAGGCCGCCTGATTTAACTTCGTGCGAGCGCGTCGACAAATAAATGCCGGCAAAAAGCCTCATAAGTGCGAAAAGCCTCGCGATTATCCTGCGGCATTTTTTCTCTCTTTTCGTGACATCACCTCGTGATATATCGTTGCATCACTGCACGCGCGTTAATCTTCTCCGCGCCCAGCCGCCGAGCGAGTTTCTGCTACCAAACGCTTCCCAGAGGGCTTATTTGCCTGGCAAGCGCCTGTTCTCGCGAACAACAAGAATATTATTTATAGCAAATTTCTGGCGCGTAATGTAAAATCGATTTATGGAATAATGTCGAAATCTTCGGCCCGTATATAACAATAACTGTGCCATTGTCACTTATTGAAATGGAAATGTTATACAGATATCCAATAACTTGGAAGCAAACACTTAGAATCGTTTCGTTTCAATCGCATTTGGCGGTAAAAGGTGTCGCGATATGAGAGTGAATTGCGGATGACTCGTGCGCGAGTTTGTATCGACCGGCGAGCTGGTACCATTCAGTTCCATCAACGAAAACGGTTCCCGGGACATTTGAAGGATCATTAACATTTTCCTTGAAAATAGTGGAGGGAGTCTTGTCGTCGAGAGATAGGAAGGAAATCATTCCCGTTTTTTCTTTTTTTTTTGGAGATAATCGACTTCCGCCCACGATACTTTTCAACCTATGCGATTATTTATGTTTCCTGGGAATATTCGTAATTTGTGCGGGCAAATAGCATGCGAATGTGCAATATCGTCCAGGAAACGGCGAACCCGAAACGGCCGAATTGTCACTACTTCGACACAAAACAGTTTTGATCGAGTCGACCAGGTGACGCGAGCTCTATTGCGAACCAGTTTGTAGAACTTCTATATACCGCCTTTCTTATCATGTAAGATCTTCCCGCTCTACCACGCACGCATCGGTGGTGTACGTGTGGCGTGCCATTATGCCAACGGGCAAACTACGCGCTCGTGTCACTCCGCGCGTAACGCGTGCGTTCGCCTCGCGACCTGGACACTCGTCTAGGGCTGCTTGCACCCACGGATGCGCTTACGGTAATTTGAAAGTGCACACTGTTGGAAAAATATACTTCCAAGAATGGCAAAACATTTATAAAATATTTCTGAATATTTTTATCCATCTGAAAAAATCACAGTATTACCATAAAATTACGTTGAATCCGGAAATCACAATTTCCGATAATTTATTTAGTCAGACAAAATTAAATATAATTTATAATTTTTTTTTAATAAAATAAATTATGTTTATAATTTACAAAGTCCGTTTTAATATATATATTTATTTATTTACTTCAGCTTAAATACGCTTTAATAAAATTATGTTTAAAATAATCAAATTATGAGCTTACTTCACTCTAGCGCTGTCGTTCAAATTGATTTTTCACTGTTATCTTTATCAATATTTGGACTGAGTATTGAAGCTACGTTTCCTACCAACGTGAAATCATAAACGTGTAGTCTGGCTATACGGGTTCTTCGTTTCCTTGAAGCACCTTCTTTCTATCGGTCGTTCTTCCATCTCTCGACTCGCGTCGCTCTTTCCTTTCTCTTTCTCTCTCTCCTCCTCGTTCTTCTTTTCTTTCTTCTCTGCACTCCGACATCGCCATGGTTCCGTTATCCGCGGTAAATACATGCTGGGCATCCTGTACGTTTTACCTCCGAAGAAAATAAACAGCGCGTGCAACGCGCGCGCAGCATCGACCGTGCGTTATTGACACCATGTATGCGATCGTGCTAAAAAACGGTGTGACGAAGCGAAATCAAACTGGCATTTGTAGACAATATTTAAAGCAGCGATTTTTTACAGCGATTGCTTTCAGCGATATTGCAATAATTGCTCGGGATAGACGTATCGATCAATTTACAACCATTAACATTTATTTATGCAAATTATAACCCGGTTAATTATTAGTTAAAAGAAAATTTAATATCGCGAGAAGCACAATTTTATTAATAGAACATTTTGCTGCAAACATTTAATCATTTAACATTATTATCCATTATATATTCGTTATTTGCGATACCTCTGGCGGATATCTCTGTGGAAGGTCAACAGGAAAGTCTTTGACGCATAATAAATATATCTGAACTACTAACTAGATCCACCATTTCCATACGATCATCCGGAGAGCGCTTTGTATATATGCGAAGAATCATAATATCGACGACGGTGGTCCCGTGTCCCGCGATGGTACCATTGTACCGAAGAACTTCGCGGAACGGACGCGAAATCGGTTATTGGAAAAGTACTACTACCGTCTACCAATCTTAACGTTCACGAAGTTCGCGAAAGTTCCTCCACTTATTTCCAGACGAAACTTTCGATCGCGTCAACACGTTGCCAGTGTTCATCGTGCACACATTTATATAAGCTTATTGTGTTGACCAGTGCAACGCTCGTGATAAGTTGCCGTATTGTTTTGCGCGACTGTGAGTAACATTGCTAGCGAAAGTTCTGACTGTAAGATAATTTCCTCTTTGTATGCTGAAAAACTTTTTTTGCAATCGATCACAAAAGTTATGCTTGCACCTGCGCGCATAGAGACGCTCGAAGTTATCAATAAAATACGCGTGTTGCACTTCTCATTTAATTTTAATACGATTGATCAATTTGGCGTATTCGTTTCGCAATTTAGTTGGACGCGTTTAAAAAAAAAAACGTAGCAGAAAGACCTCAACAGGTCCAAACACATCGTCAGATTGCGCGAGCGGAATCACGCCGTAGAATCGAACAATTATTCGGCGCGTCGTATTTACCATTTCTATAGAATATATGACTAGGGGACGTGAGTTCTCCCATCACTATTCCTCCCGGCACACCGCCATCCCGAGGGGTGCAGTTCCACGAGTAAGGGGGGGGGAGGGGAAGAGGGGTCGATGGGGCGGAATTTAGATGCTCGACCGTGCAACGGCTTGAATGAGTAATCTCATCGATCGTGAAATCTGTCCCGTCGTGTCCCGCGTCTCACACCGCTGCCTCTCAATTGAATCACTGGTTCGTAGTAGGGGTGCGGGTCTCAATTTTTCCGACTAGTCGATGTTTGCCGTGCGCGCAACGTAGACAATGATCCGCGTCTATGTGGAAACTGCGTAAATCAGTGGGGTGACAAGAATAGTTCCCTTGTGTCTGTGGGATCTGCGAACTACCTTATAACGTGCGAAATCCACGAAGAGACTGCTCATGATTTATAACGCTTATAATTTTATTTTACCTTTTATTTTATTTTTTCTAGTATTTATTTAAAACATTAAATGTAGACTTGTAATTGCTCTTCTTTGGCGTCTCTATAAAGCGCTAAAAATAACTTGTTGTACGTAACATTTAAAATTGTGGAATTTAATTAAACAAGATAAAATAGAATCTATAATGAATTTTTTTTTTTTCGAGAACCGGAGAGACAAACCTGTATTCTTTTTAAAATTAATGATTCAATCGGAACGAGAGTCTCCCGACTCTCCCAACGTCATCGCCTGGTATAGACGTGACCCTGAAACGTGCGGCAGACTGATCTGCAATCTGGTTGTCAACGTTACGACACGTGGGCTTCAATAGTTGTCACGGTGTGCACATATCGGTGGTGTTTTTTTAAGACTTTCCCGTAATGAATGATATAAACGAAATTTTCTCGCTGCGCTATAAAGCTTTTTCCTTCCAGGAAAACCTCGTATAAAATTCCCCTTTATTCTTCCCATAAGGAGTTTGTCCCACATCAATTACAAAGTTATTAATCTCATTTATATCAATGGCGGATAATAAAGTCCTCCAGCTCGGCTGCGGCTTTTCATCTCATCCCAGACAAGGGAAATCCACCTCCGTTTTTCCGTCACACTGACGCATTTCCGTGTGTACACTCCAACGCAAACATACGTACACTTATCATGGCAAATATGTGCTTCATTCCAGTCGCTAATACCAACGCGCTTTCCATTATCGACTCGTAGAAAGAAAAAGCGACCACTCTGTCTTTTTCCTCCCGCGCTCCGCCCGAAAAATGTCACGTCCATCATCGGACGGATGGACGTACAAGAGGCCGAGGCCTCGTAAAATTAATGAAGGGGTAAAAAAAAAAAAAAAAACGCAATGCCGATGTAATCAACGTAATGCCCGCGATTATCATCACAGATCAGGTCCCGCCGCAATTCGCTAAACGAGGCGACTTCCCTCCCGTGGAATTCCGCGAAGAGTGTCATCGTCATCGGACCGGCGAGCTCGTACGCGCGCCAGTGGCTTCTTCCTCTTCCATGATTTCATTAACCCAATTTCGCGAGTCGCACGTTAGACTAATCTACGGGCAGAAGGCCACACGCGCGTGGATAACGGCGCTTCACGCAATCAGGATAATAATTATATGGACGCGTTTGCGTGCGGCGTCCTGAGAATGCGTGCGACCACGGTGATTGTTTAGATACGTAACGTACGGTAAACGATATGATAAACGACGGGCCGTGGCAGCGCGCAGGGAATAACGTAGAGAATCGCCTTGAGAGAATACTCGTTCGCTGTTATCTGCCAACAAAGGCCAAAGTTTCGATCGATTCTTCATGCGGGCATCACCGCGTCTAAAAGTGTCCGAATCGTGCACGAACCTGTGTGCTATGTAATTGTAAAGTGCTTTAAATTACATGGAATAAATCGATATTTGTTTATTATTTATTCACGAAACACTTGCTAATATTTGAATATTTTACTGAACGATAACCGCAACGTATCAATTTTTGCATGCCTTATTTATTTACACGGCACGTGCACGCAATTGAATCGGGGTTGCAACGAAACGGGCTAAATTTAGAGGACCGAAGCATCTCATGTGCAGAGACGAGAACTGCGCGCTTTTCGAAAAGATTCAATCGTTAATCGACTTCTCTGCTACTGAAAGGGAAATCTTTGTTTCCACCTGTGAGCGTGATAACGTTTTGCGGTTTTTTACGGAATAAAACGCTCCATTATCAGAATGAAGAAAATGAGAGGGAACGATCGCACGAATATTCCGACCCTCGTAAGGGTGAGATAATAGTTCCCTGAAAAGAAGGCGAGTGCTTGTCTTCGCCCAAGAGAAGGGAAAAGAGATCTTTCACTCGCCATGAAGGGGGAAAGTAGTCGCCGATTTGAGCATTTGATGCATTCTTGAGAATCCATCCGCCCAAATTGCATCCATCCGCGTCCAATCCATAAAGCAAGAAGCGCAATTGTCGGCTCTTATCGATATCGACATCCCGTCAATAAACATATACTTTCGCGCTGCGTCATAAATATAAAATTATGGAACCAGATACAAAATGCATGAAGAACGACCGAGGAAACACGTTTCACAGACGGTACGTGCACGGTAATTTTCACGATTGCATTTCCCGCGTATCGCGTGCGTGTTTTCAGGAAATAATTATAATTTTTTATCGCGTCCGATGAGGCGTACCGTCGATATTTTACGTGTATGACGAGCGTGTGTAAGAATTATTTTTAGATGCTGTCGGCTGCACGCTGCTATCGCTGTGTCGCGATCGCGCAGAGATTCAAAGGATACTTTTCGGTGACTCGCGACGATATGGAGCTGGATATTGACGTAACCGGAGACCTGTTTTCGATGACGTAACGTGACAGTCTTGCCGAGAGCAGTTAGATACCATAAAGAAAGAAAAACCTTAACCGTCCGAAATCGACGTATTACGTCGCGCTGAATATACCGGGTGTCTCTTTAGTTAGTTAACGCCAGGTTGTCCCAAGCAAATTTGCAATTGTTTCGATTTCGAAACAGAAAATTATTTAACACTACGAGTTAAAGAAGGTAAATAACATTGAAGGATTTATCTAGCGACTGTCATTTCCGGAGCGTAGTTTCTTTATTGTGCAAATATAATATCTGAAAATATTATTATAATAATTTCCTGTATAAAGAGAGAAATTATTTGTAAAATTAGGGCGGGAAATGTCACACGTATATATTTTATTAATGCACTTGATGTAGGACTGTGACTTCCGTTCATCAGGGCGCCGGATCAAATGAAGTTAGATTAGATGAATCTCGCTCAGTTAAAAGGCGTCGTTCACACACTCCTATTTATAGCCGGTAGTCGTACATGTGGAAAATGCGTGAAAAATTCTTACGCAGTTACCTTATTGCGAAATCGTCTCGTGAATCGTGCGTAGAAGTTGAAACTATTCCGCGTTGAAATAAAGTCGCGCGAGGTTCGTGCTATCGTGCAGTAAGATTAGCTTGTGAGCAATCGATTCATATCATAGATGTTGTTAAACAGCCACAGAGATTTCTCAGAAGAAGCTTAATACGTTTCATGAGCTTGATGTTACAGTTTAAATTCCATTTTATATCGCGTTATTATTCGTGTGGCGCGGATATTCGTGCCGGCATCGCGTTTATGAGCATCAAGCACGACAGATGCTTCTTTTAAAAGCGTGCAAAAACATCCGAGGCTTCCATAACCTGTCGTTAACCCAGTTAGGACTCTAGTCGCCGTTCCAGTGCACGCACTGCTCGCTCTAGTCATTCCAAGATCGACGAACTGAGTCCGCGGATAAGAACCCAGCAATTATGCCCCGCAATTGCAATCAATTGTGCCCATAACTTATAGTATTGCGCAAGGGCATGCCACCACTTGCATATCAAAATATTGCAAGAAACGGAATGAGAACAAACGACTGAAATAAACGAAATGTAGAACTGGAAATAAACATCACAAATGCGTAGAACATGAAAATAAATATCACGAGTGCAGAGCTAAAAATAAATATTGCGTAATTATAAGTACAGAATGTAACGGAACGTGCTGTCGAAAATTCACTGTTTCAATAAACAGCATTCGACGTATTTATCTGATTTTCGCCGATACGCGAAAGATCGGAAGACGAGGATTTCGGAAATCGAACTTGCGGCCAGTGCGATGGAAGGAAATTTCCTTCTCTAACAAGTTGAAAATCTATTCCCTTGACGAAAATTCGCACAAATTACTTCATTTTCGCGATTGCTGACCGTGCGAAATTTGCGGGACGGAAGATGCCGATCGGCCGAACGAGGAGGAGGCGGACATTTAATTGCGAGTCGGCGTAGGAGGAGAGACGCGCGCTGAAAGAACGGCCAGCTAGTTTAGCCGGGAGCTATGTAACCAAGTATGCCGCTGCTTACACGTAACGACGACAATTACGATGGCGACGTAATCAATCTAACGGAATGACAGAGGGATACACAAAGATAAATCGCGCCTACTGTGCGACCGTTCAACTGTTCGTTCTCCTTTTCGCAGCTTCTCTTATTGCACAATTACCAGCGGAAAATAAGATTGAACGAAAGGCGTGATGTAATAACAAGAAGAGTGATAACAAGTATTTAAAACGTGGAAAAAAAACTTGATAATTGAAAAATTAAAGAATAAATTGATTGAAATAATTTTTTTACGGATAAATTATTGACGCACTATTCAGAACTTCCAAGAAAAACGCCAGAAGAGAATGATTAATTCATAAAAATTTGAAAAATTTCCATTCAAGAGTTGAAAAAAATTGCCAGAGCCTTTTTATATCGGTTTTTCGGGCTCTAATCGACAGAACTATTTTTGAAACGTACCTGGAACTTTATAACTTTTTGGGAAAGAGCCAGAATTGTGTCAGTTTTATGAAATTTTATGCATTTCTGGCTTTACGAGATCAATTTTCAATAAAAGCTATGGTATAGTTGAATAAAGAGAGTTCGTCACAACATAATTAATATACTGTTGGTGAAAATCAATTGTACATAAATACGCTCCGAGTGTCCTGAATTCGTCGGATCTGGATCGGATAGATTGATGCGGCATTACTTGAATGCATCCGCACGTAATCATATACGCGTGCTTACCTTGGCATGAATTCTCAACTCTCGTAAGATATATACGAGCTCATTCACGGATAAATGTCAGCTCTCGCGTACGAGGAACTTTACGATCCGATAGAAGTAAACGCCTCTGTCCTCTCCAATGCCTGCCCCTCGCGCGGCGGATGTGACGCTGAAGAAGTTTTATTACTGCATATTCCAGGTTAAACTCACTTTTGCTCGCCCGCCGGCACAAAGGTTTGAACACTGCGAAAAGCATCGCGTGCACTGTGGAATATTAATTGCGACCTACTATCTTTCTTGTCGCGGACTGATTTTGCGCCATTTATATTAATCCATAGACAAAAGAGTTTCTCTTCAATAATATCTAATAATAAACGCGCCTGGTAGCCCGGCGAATTTTTATCGCAGGATAAATCAGAAAGAGCTTCGTTAGATCCTTCACAATTCTTAGATATTCACAATTCTTATACATAATTCTGTTCTTATTCTATCCAAACGTTCTTAGAGTTCATTAGAGATCAATTTTCTTATTGCGGTTGGAGAGACGCTCAATTAAATTATATGTATATCATAAGATAAAATTATGTGTACTTATATCATAAAATAACAATGCGGCAAATTTTTGTAGAGGAATAAATCGGAAAGAACTTTGTTAAATCTTTTATTCATTTCGTAATTCTTATACATAATTGCATAATTAACAAAACAAGCTTTTGCGAGCTCATATCTTTATATATGAAAATATACATAGTTGATTTGCATTGATCGTTCGGTTTTCAAGGCACGTTGGCCATCAACGAAGCAAGGTACAAATATGGTACGATGATTTTATTGTCACCGCGTTACAAACCACGTGGCGTCGATATATCACATCCGCGCAGGTTACCTTTGATGTCCTGTAGCGCGCGTGCAGGTGCGATTGTCTTCCTGTCCAATTTAGAAGTGGTCGACTCGCTCGACGACCTCGCTTACTCAAGCGAAGTGTCGTTACGAAGCACTCGTGATGCTCAACTAGCTAGCAATTAATTTCCAATAACTATATATACATTAAATCTCAATTGCGAATCAATTGGAAAAATTTAATTTTGTATCTATTAATTAAATATATATAAAATCGCGATAATTTATACAAATAGGATCTTAAATATGATTAATTATTACATGATTTGTATTAAACAAGCAAAAATCTATCGTTCTTCGCTCGAGATCGTATTTATTTATAAATATTTATAAATAACTCTATTATATCAGTGCATAATCATTTTTCTTTGATGTAATCTTCAGTGCACGCAGGATGGATGTACCGCGATGGAGATAAGCGATCAGTCAGCGTAGTAGACGACCTTAGGTCGTCCCGATTGATCGGTAGACTCGCGATCGTCCCCAAGTAAGACAAGCCAGCTCGTCCACGATGGCCACGACAGCGTCGACGGAGAAGGTGGACGTGGATAAGGATTTGCCGAAGAAGAAGCTCATCAACACAAATCTGATATCGCTCAAATTTCTTCTGTTCATCTTTTTTGGAGGTAGGCGTCGATCGGCATTGAAACGATCGTTTTAGCGATCAGTTCGAATTTTTAATGACGTAATTATCTCTTAGGAATCGGCTGTCTCTTCCCGTTTCTTCCGCTGCACATGACGAAGGTGGGACTGAGCATCGAAAATGTCAGATTCGTGTCGATGGTCTCGCCGGCGGTGGCGATACTGGGGCCGCTGATAGCGGGACCGATCGCTGATAAACTCGCCGGTCATCAGAGTAAGAATGACAAATCTTCGACCGGTCGTTACCTCCGCGTGATGATCGCCGTCGCCTGCATCTTCTCGGCGCTCTTCTACTCGCTCTTGGTGCTGATACCCACAGTGGACCGCGCTTTGCCGCCGGGCGGCAAAGGTCCGGATTTGAAGTTCAACTGCGATCGGCACGGAGCAATGGTGCGGTTAATAATTATGATTATAGCTTCGAAAATATTATTCGGAGAATTAAACAAAATATCTTGAGAATATTTCAATTGTACACGAAGTAAAATTAAGTAGAAAAAATTATTATAGAATCAACACAGAATATTTGAATTTTACAATTAAAATATTTTTTCAAACTAAACAATAGCAAGTTTTGCTAAACGAAGGTGCACATCCATAGGTGCGACAAGATAGATGCGAGAATCGCTTCGGCTGCCATCGCTGGACTGATGATGATAGCGGAGTGGGCACCATGCTGCTGGAAAAGTGTAACTACGCCTGCTACCCGACCGGTTCGCGGCGGTGGCACGCGGAAATCGCACGTACGACGACGTTTCGAAACACCGCTGACGCTGAGTCTGACCTCTTTGATGGCAGTGGCGAGACCACGGTCGCACCGCTGGACAGTGAACTCTATGCGCAGGTAAAGGCTGCGGTTACAGCAGACGTAACAGCTTGACCTGACAGTCTTGTGCCTTACAAGATAAATGTATGCTAGTGAATGTAAATTGAAATGTGTTTCTAAATAGTAACATTATCATATAAATTAGGAAATTAAAGTCCAATTTTAGAAAACACTTTTAATTGCAAACATATATATACGTTTAATAAGAAATGTGACATAATCACATTAAAAATTACATCACTTTTTTCTACTAATTAATATAGAAACAACAAATCAGAATAATGTGTCGCAATTAGATTTTTATCTTCATTGCTAATTTAAAAAAGATTTTTATTTATATGGCATAAAAAGTTAATGCATTAGCGTCATATTAATGATTTATAGTATTATTTTACAATAAGTGATTATTTCAATTATGATTCCCACAGGAGGATCGCGAAGAAACGAAAAAAGATCGTCGTTACGTCACGAATGAGAACGAGCCACCACATCTATGCTACAAGGACGAGGACGACAATATCATCTGTCATGTTTATACGGAATATTCCGGTATCCTGCCAGTGAACGGTAGCCTCGGACATGCATTGAATCCTGAAAACGAGAAAGAATGGTGTGCATATCCCGTGGCCGAATACTTCGCTTGTCGTATACCGCTCGAGATGGAAGCAAGAATGGCCAAGTTCAATCAGACTTGCTCCATAGAATGCGATCTAGTCGATCCGTATACTCATCCAGGTAAGTTCTGTTTAGAATCAAGTACTGAGAATTGTAAAATTAGGAACATTGCATGCGTATGGCTGCGATATCTAAGTATCACTTATTCCGAAAATATCGATTCTCCCAAGTCTCATCATTTTTATGTGACAGCAGTGGATTGCTCTTGCCTCAGAAATTGCTGCGATAAAAATGTGGGAAGACCCTAAACATTATACGCTCTCATTCATTTGATCTTTTGATTTTATCTTTCACGTTGACAGGAAGAAAACAGAATTCCCCTTTTATATACAACAGCAATAATATTCCATTTCAGGCAGCATACTGGCGGAAAGCCAGTGTCAGCGTACCGGAGATTGGGCGGAAGCGGCGTTCTGGATGTACCTATTCGTACGCTCGGTCGCGGATATTTTCCCAACGACTGCCGTGGCGTTGATTGACGCGGCGGTAGTGATTGCGACCAGGGAGACATCATGCGGTCGCGGCGACGTGGGCCGTCAATTGGCATTTGGTTCTCTTGGTTTTGCCCTGTTCGGACCGTTGTCCGGCTATTTGAGCACCTTGACAAGCGACATCGGGCCGGCCTATTGGCTGCCGCTTATCTTACACGCCGCGCTGATGATTCTTGCGGCCGTTGTCGCCTTGTCGGCGAACGGCATGCCGCTAAGTCCGCCCGAATGGTGGTGGCACACGAGAAGCGGCATGCTGGCACTGCCGATGAGCGCAATCAAGAGGTACGGCAGCGAGACCGCCGCCCTGTTCTTTGTCTTGCTAGTCATGGGAACTTTCTGGGGCGCAATGGACAACTACCTGCCTTTGTAAGAGTCTATTAGAATAGCCTCGAGCTATTCAAGAAATAATTGAATCGCTTGTTGCGTGATAACGTTGATCCGAACCATTAGAAAGACTTGGAATGAATTTCTTTTCTTCAACGCAGGCATCTGCAAAGACTAGGGGGCGATGAACTTTCTATTGGTGTCGCTATGACCGTCGGAGCGGTACCGGCGTTCCTTTTCCTATGGAAATCCGAACATCTTGTGGACTACTGTGGACACAGTAATCTTCTCATCACTGCCTTCACGGTGTACATAATCAGGTAGGTAAGTTTTTCTAATTTAATAACCGCGAGTGTTTGTTGAAGAAAAATTTTATCACTCAAGTTTTTCATATTAATTTCATAAATTTGATAAGATTGATCATTTTGATTAGGTTCACCGGACTGAGTCTCGTATCGGGGCCTTGGTGGTCTCTAATTTCGGAGGCTCTAGAAGTATTCACCTTAGGAATAATGTGGGTTACTGCCATTCTCTATCTGAGACACTTGGTACCGCGTCATTTGACTGTAACTGCCCAAGCGCTGCCTGTGATAGCTCACTTTTGCATCGGTACGTCCCCGGGTTTAACATTGTAACAGAATACGGTCAATAGGTCTGAATTATTGATTTCTCTAACGCGCAGGCCGGTGCCTCGGAGCCGTCATCGGTGCTTATATCAATTTTGGTGACGAGGATATCGTACTCTCGCTGAGATTCGTGTATCGCTGTATGGCGATAGCGGCGGCCATCGTTGCTGCTTTGTATTTCATATTGTACCACGGTCTACTGAAACCGAGATGTCATGCACACACCATCCAAGGTCCCCGTCAACCTTCCACGATTGTGCAAGGTAAGCGATTTCTAATATGCATGCTAATGCATATATGCTAATCAAATTCTTGCGTTCTATCCAATTATTACGCATATATAATTATTCATATGTGACGTAATATAATTCATATGCGTCGTAATTTTAACTTTGCAAGCTGCCATGAGAGATTACGAATTGAGTAAGTGATCAAGTAAGATTGAGATTTTCTACTCCACGTTCTTCGGAATACATGTATTTTATATGTGTGTAATCTAATGTCTTTTCTAATACGGAAATTCTCAGAACTGTCTATTTGGATTTCAACGATAATCGAAATTCATCACGATCGGAAAAGATCAGTTCTGCGCATTTCCTTGAAATGTCCCCTTTTCTTTGCATGCATCAAGGAGAAATATCTGTCAGTTGTTTCCTAATGCGCGTTATATTTCTAATTTTCATCGTTTTCATAATTTTTTTTAATGATTTTGCAAATATAGCGATGAATGGAAATGGAAATTACACGCCGCTGAGGGTATACCATAATGGAATGGGCAGAAAAGGTCAATTTCGATACTAGGAAGTTATCTATAAGGACGAATGAAGAGTTCTAGGGGCAACGCTGCAACAATGATTCCGCAATGCAACGCTTCATCAGCGATGAAGTGCCGACGATGTGTGCTCTCATATATTTTCGTTGCATCGCATTTATTGTTAATTTGTTAATTTAAGCCTATCGACATTACCATTTTCGTTTCTTAACATTATTATTTATATGAACCATTTTCACAGGACCATTACTTGCTCAAATACGTTCTACGAGCTATACATCATCAGTTTCTATATTTGTATAGAATATGTATAAGTGTAAGTAACGACAGCAAGTAATATAATATTAACGAAAAGCTTTTCGTATTGGAGTAATAAAAAGAGAAAAGAGTAAACTTCTTTTTTTTTAATATATAAATCGTCCAAGAAAGTGCATAATGCTTCTTTAGTTTTCTATTAAGTTCACATTTTTTTTTGTACAATCGCTACGTTTATAAAACATCTTAAGATATTAGATGAACAATTTTTTATGGCGAAATCATTACAGCGAGACTTATAAGCGTCTTTACATGTAATATAAGTCAAGTATCATCAATATACTAACAGTAAGATGTCTATATATTTGAGATTGGACGAATGTTATGTTTCTGTGAGTTGATATATGTATACAAGAAAAATGAAATAAAGAGACATGTTAAAGAGAAACTATCGCTGTAATCGTTTATGTGTAACTTTTACAAAGAACAATTACATTACGCTGCCTGTTCATATTAATTTTATTCAGACGTAACTGAACAGAAGTTAAACAGAATTGAACGATTTACAGGCCACAGAAGTGCTTAATGGCCTAATTATTAGGTTTTATAAAACTATATTAAATCTAAAATAATCTAACATATATTATATAAAACAATTTATTCATATTTCATACATTCGTTCTCATAAGATTTGCACGCAAATATACGCACACAACTCTATAATACATATCATAATGCTTGCTATAAAATACGCAAGTACCTAGGAATATAATACAACATAATATAGCATATATGTATATTTATACAAATGCGTCAATCTGTTATCCATTACATACACATATGCACAGAATACATGGTAATACGCCATGAAAACATAAATCATAAGTCTTTTACACAGAGCATTCGTCACGCTCTTATATACATGTTTCTGCAATTAATATTGTATTATCTTACAGTAAATCATAAATTAAAAAAATATCAAAATTAAAATAACCTCCAATTTTCGTTATTCAATAATTGAAAAAAATGTATGTTTTTCTTTCTAAATAAAATTATTGGACGATCACTTTAAATTTCGCTAATGTATGAAGTAATAAAACAATAGTTATTTGTCTTCTGTGTGTGTCGTACATCTTTTGTATGCAATATCTTCGAAGAAAACAAATTAATCATTTAACTCAAAAAAAAAAAAAAAATTGTGCTAAATATGTACAAATCTAGAAAATAAAGCTGCCTTTTCATTGACGAATTAAATGTAAATGTATTAAAAAGTGAATATGTAAGATGTATATTGTGGCACTGAATCATGTTTAATTTTTAGCTCTTTTATTATAATTTCAACATTTTGATATTGGAACATTTTTTTAAGTTTAGTAAATTAAATTACTCACTCTTCGTTTATTAACGAAAATAAATAGCAACATCATATTAGACGAATGTGCTGTAAATGAATTAAGAATCATAAATCAAGAGACACGTTGTAATAAAAATTACACTTTTACATTATGTAATGATTATGTGTTTTTGTTTTTCCTTTATGTGCTCGATAAAAAAAAATATTACAAAGTAAGACAGAAATAAAAATTTATTATCATTATTTTCTCTCTCTCTCTCTCTCTCTCTCTCTCTCTCTCTCTATTTCTCTCTTCTCATTCTCAATTGTTATTATAAACTTTCTAGATATAGAAAACTTCGAAGATTGTAATAGAACATATGCCATTAAGTGATTGATTGTGCAATCTAAGGAAAATTTTGTTTATCATTAATTTAGATATGAGATTTAGAGAGCTTATTTCCTAAAATATATCAAACTGAATTTATATTTGTCAAACTCAATTTATGGCAAAGTTGTGATCTAATAATATCATTAAACATCTAGAAATATCGAAGAAAATGTAAAACACACTTTGTTATTTTTTGGAAATAAGCTTTTTTTAAATTCATTTACAAATTTTATTATAATATAAAAATAAATTACCCAACTTTTATACAGTTTAAATCATGTTTATACATCAAAACGTAAAAAAAATATACAAATTCTAAACACGTTTTTACGATTAGATTGTAACTGAAAGAATAGCGAGAATATTTTAATTATATCTTAGGATACCTCTCATTAATCATCAATAATAGTACAATCCTCTTCACTTCCTACCGAAGCAGTTGTTTCCATATTTACCGCGTCGTTAATATTTTTACTTGAACTCATAGCATCATCATTTGATATTACCAATGCATCTGCATCTGCGTCCGTCGTATGACTGCATATTTTTTGCGATTCTGTTTCTTGTAATATGTCATTAAGTATATTTATGTCTTTTATTCTAATATCAAAATCCGAATTATCAACAATTTCTTTGTCTTTATCGTCTATGTTTACTGGTGTGTCAATTTTGTCATCCTCAGCTGCTCCATTCCTTAAATTTATTTCTTGTTCATAGGTTGTTGACTGATTAGCAGAAGCGATATTTTCGAACAATTGCGGTGAATTTGTTTCTATCTGTTCTTGAAGCGATATTTCAACCGAGTTGTCCAAACCTTTCATATCTTCCGTTTCGATGCCATGATCCTCAATGTGCTGCAAGTAAAAGATAAACTGTTCTTCATACTTGCCAAAATTCTTATCAGGTGCCACTGGTTCCAAAACAGTGTCGTCTGCCTTCGAACGCTGATCCGCTTTCGTCAACACACAATGAGAAATACATTTGTCATAGTTCCTCGAGACATCGTACATCTGAGTCGTTTTATCCATAAACTGTACACTATCGTTACCAACGCCACGATGCACAACGTCCTTTTTATAAAATAACAAGTTTTTAACAATATTACTACTTTTAACAATGTCCGACGGCTCCTTTATCTGATTTATCTCGCACTCTGATTCGTTATCAGAATCATTGACGCAAGTCATGTCTAAAGAAATGTCTATGTTTTCTCGAGACGTCAAAGCGTTCACGTCAGTTGAAGATGGCATGTCCGTTTCCGTCTTCCGAGACCTCATCCAGTCGTTGTATTCGCGCACTACTCTATCGTTAATATGCGCTAACTGAAGAACCGTGTTGCACATATTATGGTAGTACTGTTTCATTTTCTGTTCCGCCGCCAATTCAATGTCTTGAATCGCGTCGTTTAAGTCATAGAAACTACACACTTTTTCTTTCACATCACTGAAAAGTTTATCGAGTTCTCGACTGTGCGGTAGCATTGTCTCTTTGAAAGACCCGACGCTCGTTTCCTTTTGGGTTGCATGCATTATCCTTAAGGGTTGTTCTTCTCTAATGTCATCGTCCCACGCGAGAGCGACAGGTACTACCTTGTTAGAAGAAGTATCCACGTTGTCATTTTTATTGGCTGTTGAAACATTTGGTTGCTCAACAACTTTTAGCTCATCGTCAGAGTCGCTGTCCAGCTCAATTATATTGGGAATCAGCGTGAGATTGGATTCTTTTTGCTTTGGAAGGAGAATTCGAGATTTATACTGGCTCATCGAATTGGGTATCGATACCATTGTATTCAGCGGAGACTGCAACGACTGCGACGATTGATACGAGATCGGCTGTGATGATTGATACGAGACCGGCTGTGATTGTAGTTGTGATTGTGATTGTGGTTGAAGCGGTACTGATGTCTGTGCCGGAAGGATGATCTGATGTGTTGTGTTCATTGCAGTAGATGGTTGCATATAAGCATTAGATGCTATGGCGTTCATAAAAGTCGTGCGAAATGAAGGTGTTTGTTTTTGTAATACACCAGCATTATATCTCGACGATAATGATGCACTCGAGTTCATCATATTTGTTGACGAAACCATGATATTGTCCGACGAGTTGGTTCGTTCCTTTTGATTGATCACAGTTTGCAGTGGTTCAGTCTGATTAAAAGATTGGCCGCTCAATAGCGCAATTGGACGTGGCCTGATAGGAATAGGCTGATTGGAATAGGTCTGTAATTGTTTGGTAACGTTGCCGTTTGGATTAGTGATCTGACTTGTATACGTGATCGGTTTGATTTTCTTGATTTTCCGTTTCGTGTACATTACCGGTATCCCATTGACTTTAGGTGTATATGTCTCGTCCTCCTCCTCAGAATTAGAATCGAGTCTTCGCCGCTTGCGCTTACTTCTGCGCGGGCAACACGTAGACTCGTCTAAATTCATCTTTTCCTCGATCTCTTCGGGAGTCATTTTCTTATCGTTCTTGAGTATCCTAAAATATACAAATTTAATATAAATATTTATAGGTGTCTTGGTTTATACAGCGTACAATGAACTATATACTACACATTGAAACACTTTTTTAAGATCCACAAAGTGGACAACGTTTTTTTATCTCATTTTTTTTATAGACACTCTTGTAGATTACATCATCAAAAACACAAATTATCAAAGTGTTTAAAACGAAAAAAGAGATAAATTGATAAAAAAAGCATTGCAAATTTATATGTGAGGAAACATTCCAATAGTTATAGTATATTTCAGTAATGGTGTTTTTTTTTTTAAGTAACATAATTTAATAAAAATTAATGCTTCTAATATTAAATTGTTATGGCAATGATACCTTGTCACTGTTTGCACATGTTGAAGTAAAGCCCAACATACAGCTCTCATGGTATACAAGTCATTAGGATTGCATACAAAACATTTCCATCTTTCATCAGCTTCAATTTTTTTTCTTACCAAAGCTGTAAAATTTCTTCTTATACATCTATAACAAAATGTATTGCTGCAATATGAGCAGCAATATAAATTTCCACCGTTTGCACACCATCTACAGAACATATCTGTGGCATCATCACCTAAGAATTCAATAAATACAATCATAAAAATGTGCCCTGTGCAATAAATATACATATTACATAAAAAAAAATCAAATTATTATATTACCTTGTTCAAAGTTACCATCTCCATAAAATTCATAACAATTAGAGCACAACAATGTGTAAAGTACAGGATGTTTAAACATGTTATAAGCATGAGCCGGAGCAGAACCAATGTGTGTATCGCAAGCCGTACAATGGAGTCTACGAAATCTTACAGTTGCAATATCTGAAAAAGTCAAATATTTACATTAACATATACAATTTTTACAATTTGCAGAAATATCAATCTCTATATTTCTCTACATAATGCTTCATAATGCATATCTTGCTTGCTTCATAATGCATATCTTTCATAACAAACTCAAAATTTAGGAAACAAATAGAAAGTGAAACTAAACTATAAGCTATGAACTACTCGTTACAAGTGAAGGCATGCAGATTCTTGTTTAGAGAGCTGACCATTGCCGAACATGTGTTTGTAGAAATTGCTTTCCTCCTGAGAAATCGGTAGATTGGCCATGCTTGTGCTTGTAGAAGTCTGGTCTCTCACTGGTGTCACTGAAAAATCATGGCATATGTAAGTAAAGGTTAGAATACTAAGCGGTGTCCAGGTGAAATCAAGAGTAACACTGCCTCACAGCCAAAAATTTACCGTTCTCTTTAACATCTGTTTCCTCTTTAACTTGAACCTCAAGCATACTCGAAATATCCATAATGTTTGTTCGCGGTTTCGATGATCGTCAATGATAATTTTCGTTTCAAAACAATATCAGGGCTATTGCAACGCCATTTTTCACAAAAGCGCTGTTAGCCTTAGAAAAGCCTGAGGTATAGCTATCTGATAAAAAATTGCATTTAAAGCCGCGCTACGAAACGTCGAATCGCCGTATTAACCTGCTAGAAGACAAATGCTGATTGTGACAGAGTAGTACATTGAGAAAGAGAGAGAAAGAAAAAAAAGAGGGGGCTCTCGAAACAAGAACATGCTCGTTTACGCAGTTACAGTTAACTTTGCTTTTTCTCCACGTTTAATAAAACATCACACACGTTGTCAATATGAACAGATTGCAATCTGTTCTATCGTACGAGAGCGACAAGATTAAACGAAGCATGCCGTATATTATCAAGCGTTTCACATCCGTTTTCATGTAGATCGGCCACAGTCCGCGATAATCAATTAGCAAGATTGAGTTTAGTAAAAGTATACAAATGTGAATAATTTTTATTTCAGATTGTATTTAATATCATGATACATTATATTGTACATACATATATTAGGACGTCTTAAATAAGACATTTTTAGGACGTTCTAAAAAAAAGGACATTTTTAGGACGTCCTAAAAACGTCCTAAACAAGACGTCGTTTTTTAATTTCTTTAACGATTGGCATTTCGAATTTTACAATAACAAACTTTCCAAAAATTTTAAAAGAGATGTTTTCATTATTTAAGTATTTTACGACCATCCTTACACTGTCAAAAGTAGCCTAGAAGCGAAAATAATCACGTAGAAAAAATCAGATTACGTGCTGGAATGGCCAGATGCGCAAACTAGAAAAGAGCAGACATACTATTTCTATCTCCTTTCTTGGCGGCCATTTTAATTAAGATTTTACGAAATTGTTACCAGGACCACATGATGATACAGGAGCTTTACTCGGAGCAGTGCCACCTATTGATTAGCTAAAACAACATAACGACTGTACATGATGGTAAGTGTACCGACTAGTGCAGTTGGTACACTTACCATCAATACATTCCGAGTAAAGCTCCTATATCATCATGTGCTCCTGTTAACAATTTCATGAAATCCCAGTTAAAATGGCCGCCAAGAAAGGAGACAGAAATAGTATGTCTGCTCCTTTCTAGTGTCCGGAGTAGCCGAAGCGCGGAGCTCACATGTATATACGTGATTTGCGCATATGTGCGGTATTCCCTCCCTCATGCTGCCTGCTGCTTGCGTCTCAAATCTGGCGTTATTGCACTGCGTTGCCTCAGAAACAGCTGTTTATAAATGGCGCATCTTTTTAATTTTCTTCAAATGCATTCACGAGAGAATTTACAAGACAGGATTTTGCGAGAATGGACGAGGACATCGCGGAAAATGCATCGCTCGACAAAACAGCGCGAAAGCTTACCGATGATATACAGAACATGTCGAATTATAAAGCGCTTTATAACGAAATACAGGTGTGTGCTAAAACTTGCTGTTAAATACCCATCAAACAAAATGTTATTTCAGAATTGTCTATTTTTTTGCAGAGACTCGTCGCATCGCCCGTTGTGGATAAAGATGATTTCAAAAACTCATTGGTCACAGCATTGAAAAATAATGGCCTGGAAACGGAAATCAGAAACACTGTATTTCATTGGGCACGATCAAGGGTGAGTAATTGATTGCATTTTTGAAATTCTGCTAAATGTATCTCTTTGCAGAGCTCACTGCATTCGCGATCAGTTCCGCATATTCAGATAACAGATTTGAGTTACTTGAAAAAGACTCAAATTCAATGGGAACGACGTATACAAAAATCATTGAACTCTACATGCAATGAACTAAACATTCCACTGGCTCGAATAAGACCTACTTCTGATAGAGAAGAATTAGCTGAAAAATGGAATGAATTAAGTACTTACGACATCGGTAAGTTTTATTTTGAATTTGAAGATAGAATGTAGATTCTTTTGGAAATTATTTGTAGAGGGTATCAGTGATATTCAAAATCAAATATAATTTTCAGATTTATCACAGTATCGGCCATTGTATGCACCAAAGGACTTCCTGGATGTGCTGTTCTCAATACGTGATCCTTCCTTTAAAAAGCAATTGTGTGTAGATTTGCACAGAAATTAATCTATATTTAAATAAAAGTATATGTATAAAGTTTTTAAAAAAACATTGCAGAGATGAACTGAATTGGGATTTTAGTCACATACAAATTAGTGTAAAAACACTTGCACAATTGGTACGAATTTTAGAATTGTTTTTATAATTTACAATTTATGTAGTTATATATAGAACATACCATTCTTTGTACAGAGACGTATGTATTTGGAATTGGCACAGGGTGTGCCATTACTTGGAGTAAATCCTGATATGCCAGCTATAGAAAATTTTCCAAATTTAGAAGTCGAGCGAACATACATTGGCGAAAAAGTATTAAACTCAAATCATGCTCCAATTGCTCAAGAATTCCTTAAAAAGGGATCTCCTCGAGCGTTACGTGGTCGTCTTTGGTCACTCGTTCTCGGATCTGTTATCAAAGATAATGTATGATTAATTTGCAAGAAGTTGATATGTATTATGAATCATTGATGTATATCATCTCTAATCATGAACATAGATAATTCTTTCTTTTCAGGATGTAGAATATTATGAAGAATTGAAAAATTTGGTTTTGCAATATGATATTGTAGTGGACAAATTGATAATAATGGTAATTTATATTTCTCAAAGAAGTTGCATTATCCTCTTAAGTAAAATAAAGAGAAATTATATATGTTGATATTACTAGGATGTACAGTTAACAGCAAGAAATGACGATCAGTATTTTGTGTTTGAAGATATCTTGTATAAGACAATGTTATGCTTTTCAAGAGATTCCGAAATACTTGCACCAGTCACGACCGACAGAAGTGCTGGTGGTCAAGTAATTCATGCGGTTTTGCAAGGCAAACCAGCAACATTAGAAAATACCTTAGTTTTTCCACCGAGTGGCGTTATTCCATTTCATGGATTCACAATGTATGGTAAGAAAATAAGAAAGTATGATATAATCTTTTAATTTAATTATTTATTAATTGAGATTAATAATTTATTCCAGCCACACCATTTTGTTATTTATATGACGATCCCTGTGCAATGTATTATACTTTTCGTGCATTCTATCTGAGATACTGGTTTCGTTTGCACACTGTATCAAGTCATGAACAGGGTATAGTTGCTCTTTGTTTACTCTTTGAACGATTGTTACAATGCCATGAACCGCAACTGTGGGCTCATTTTAAAAATATACACATTCAACCGTGAGTTTACTTCATTTTTCTGTTATATTTAATTTACATAATCCATTGAATTTAATATGTATGCATTTTTATCAGCATAAGAATAGTTTTCAAATGGCTCATGAGGGGTTTTAGTGGTCATTTACCACCTGAACAATTATTATACCTTTGGGATCTAATTCTGGGATATGACTCTTTGGAAATTATTCCCTTATTGGCAGTGACAATATTGAGTTTTCGGAAAGAAAATTTACTGCAAGTTAATACTCAACAAAATGTAGAGGTATAAGACGAATATATGAAATGTATGCACACACAATTGTATATATTTTTATATATTTATATATTCTTATTTTCAGGCTGTATTAGCAGATTTATCTTCGTTAAAAGTGATGCCTCTACTACAGCTAGCTCTTCTAAAGGAATAATATCAATTTTATTAGGCATGAATTTATTGCCACAGAATTGTAAATCTTTTTAAGTGTACATTATTTCTTTAATTTCATGGATTTTATTCAGCGATTTTATTTTCAAAGGTATATCAATATCAAAATATATATATTAAATGCCAAATAAATAATATAGAACTTTATATTACCAAAAATAATTTCAACAAAACGAGCAAATAGTATAAGTTAACGATAAGTCATATGTATTCTCATACATACATTAGGAGTTTTGTCTATAATTTTATCAATTATATTTTTTTTTTTCACTTTTTGTATAAGTTAAATGCTCTCGATAAACTAGTTCTCAGAAAAATATAATTTGATAAGAGAAAACATTCTTTTGCTCATAGGAAAATTTTACAGTGTTAGAAAACAGCTTTCCATAGTAAGCAAATTATTCAACAGTTGCGCAACCGTTGACGTGGCCAATGTTATCACGGAGAAGGGATAAAGCGCGGCGCCTCAGAAGAAGGTGGAAGGGGATTCTCCTACACAGTATGTATGTCCTGTTTCCGGCTGTCAACCGTAGAGCTTGGTAGAACAGCGACGTACAGCAGGGACGCTTGATTTGCTGTCTTTTCGTTGCATTTTATCGCCGCTACGTTTCCAAAGTCTGGAGCAAAAGCATACGTGAATGCACCTCGATTTGCGAATCGTGAGTATCCCCGCTGCTGTCGCATACTATCGCGATTCCACGTTACTCTGACAGCGTCATTGCGGCAACGCCAAGCAGCGATCTACAGCCCCACATCGAACGGAGGGTAGGGTGGTTCTCACCCCCAAATTATTAGTCACGCACGGCTTTGCTCGGCGGCGCCGAATGACCGCGTCAGCGTTGCTCGTACATCACCGACGCCGTTTACGCGATCTCGAAAGGCTGGCGTTGATTTCTCTCTGCCATTATCCGAGTCGGGAGCAACGCCCAGCGATTTATTTGCATCTGTGTTTAAGTGATTGCATCCTACGCAAAATTTTAATTAAAAAATACAATTGCGAGAGTAAAAGTTTTCAGAAACGCTCGCTTTTGTTTTGCCAGAATTGTGCCTTGTATGTGTCTGAAAAATACAACATTTTATACATATGCTTATCAAGTGCTTTATCTTAATTTTTATTATTTTATACCGTTACAAGTGTAAAGGCAGAGAATATAATACTCAATTATATCCAATGTGTCCTAAAATCTATTGTTATGTATTTTAATGTATAACTTAATAACTTTAACTTTCTTTAGATTACATGATTTAAACGGAAATCTAAATTGAGTTAGCAGCATCAAAATGGCTTGGCGTTTTAAAGCGTCTAAATACAAAAATGCTGCACCGATTGTTCCCAAACCAGAGGCTTGTATTCGAGATATTTCTGTGGGATCATATCAAACTTATGGGAATAATATAACAGCATCTGCCGCATTTATGGCATTCAATGTTGACCATAATGGTATATATCAGCATTTACAATGGATTTATTCTATTAATTTTTATTTATCCTTAAGTTTTTATACTAAAATTTTTCTTGAAGGTTCCAGTTTAGCAGTATTACCACTGGAAGACTGTGGTAGAAAGAGTAAGACAATGCCACTTCTTCATGCACATGCAGACACTGTGACAGATATGGATTTTTCTCCATTTCACGATGGCTTGCTTGCAACTGGGTCTCAGGATTGTCTTGTAAGTAACTTGAAACTTTGTTTTTTATGTCCACTCTTAAGGAAGGCATACTTGATAATCATTTGGTAGGCCTAGAACTTTACTACAATGTATTAAAATCTTATATATTAAAGAAAGAAATAGACTAGAATTCTAAAATATAAGTATGTTAATATAATAACTTTAATGTATTGCAGTAAAGTTCTAAATCTATCAAATGATATGATATAAGATTCTAAGGTTTAAAAATGAATAAAATATATATTAATGATAAAATGCACATATTATGTTCTTGTATTATAAATAATATATAATGAAAAATATATTAAATATATTAATTATATAAAAAATTTACATTAAAATTAGGTAAAGTTATGGCATATCCCAGAAAGTGGTTTAGAAGAATCTTTGTGCAATCCTGAATGCACATTTTCACATCGTCAACGAAGAGTGGAATCAGTATGCTGGCATCCTTCTGCTGAACATCTTCTGACCACTGTGTCATTCACCAATTTGTCACTTTGGGATGTTCTCTCCCAACAGGAGCTATTCTGTAAATATTTTGAAACTTCATGAACACGTTATCTTATTGTTTGCTACTGTCATTCATAAACTTTGTGCCGTGATTGCAGCTAACAGTGCAGATCATACAGAGGTAATACAATCTGTAAGTTGGAAGCAAGATGGTTCCGTTTTAGCAACATCCTGCAAAGACAAACAAGTCAGGATCATAGATCCACGCGTATCTACGTGTATTGTTAACTCATGCTCCAGTCATCAAAGTATCAAAGATTCCAGAATAGTTTGGCTAAATAACGATAGAATACTTACCACAGGATTTGACGCGGCAAGACTTCGTCAAGTTTATATCAGAGACTTGAGGCATTTAAATGATCCAGTAAAAACATTGGAACTAGATTGTAGCACTGGGTAATTATAAATTTCTTGAATTTAATTATTCTGCTGCACAGTGTGCCAAGTATTATTTTAAACTAATTAACATTATTAGATTATTATTTGTATATCTAATGTATTTTGTAGCATCTTGATGCCTCTATTTGATTCTGATACGAATATGCTTTTCCTCGCTGGAAAAGGAGACACTACTATCATATACATGGAAGTCACAGATAAAGATCCTCATTTAGTAGAAGGAATTCGTCATAGCGGTGAACAAACCAAAGGTGTTTGCCTGGTTCCTAAACGAGCGTTAAACGTAATGCAGGCTGAAGTCAACAGATTATTGCAACTTACTTCCAATATGGTGATTCCAATCATGTATCAAGTTCCACGAAAAGTAAGCTACATCAAATACTGTCTACGAATTGTCACACACATAACGCATATTACATTTTTTTTTAAATAAATATTTAATTTTAGACATACAGAGATTTTCATGCGGACATTTATCCAGAGACAGCTGGTTACATTGCTCAAAATAATGCAGCAGCATGGATTAAAGGTCATAATGCGCCTGTACCAAAGATATCGCTGGATCCTGCTAAAAGAAACAAAGGCGAGGAACCGATTACTGTGAGTGAACATTTTAATAAATGCTGTGGATGTTTTCTGATATCGATTTTAATGTGGTATTTGAAATATATAGTTTTTTAAGTATCAAAAAGATTCATTTGATTACATTTGTATAAATATCAGTTATATGATTACTTTAAATTTAAATCATCAATCACATGCATGCTTTTCATCATCACAATTTTTTTTTAACGTTGCCATATCATTTGCCTTAAAACAATTGAACTTTGAAGCTAAATATTGGTTTGTGATATGTCTATTGTATATTTATTTTATATGGTGCTTATATGCAATCGATTTTTAAATAGATTGTTATTATACACTAAAACTGCAATATAAAAATGACTCGATTTTTGATAGTATAATTTTTATTTTATATGTAACAGTTATCACAATTGTAGAGGTGTTACATTATGAATTTATTGCTTCCTAAGCATATAAGCTTGCTAATATAATTTTATGTAACAAGTGCTTGCAATATGTATTTTGTCCAATTATATAAAATACTATAAATTTTAGTAGTCACTGATATAATATTACATGTATTGCAAGTATATAAATAATTGCCAGTAGAATATAATTTGAAGTATACTGAAATATCTCTCTATATTCAAACTTTTGCAGGACGTTATATTCATTAATTATTACTCATTATATATATTTTGCGCTATTTTATTTCTTTCTCTATATTTTCTCTGTATATTTTTTTTCACGTTTCAGATATCCAATATATGTTTTATAGTTTATACATTAGCACCATTCAAACTATTATTCCTGGCACGTGTAATATAAGTGGCAATTGATGTTGTAGCTTATTCTACAGCGTAAGTAAGAGTACAAAGTGTGAAAACATTTGTATATAGTCATAAAGTAGACTTTTCTTTCTGCAAATTTGCTTTCAAGAAATTTAGTTGTGAAATTTTAGATTTTAGTTATTGAGGCTTATTTACGTTTTCTATACATTTTTGTTCATTTTGTACAAAAAGTGCGAGTCATGTGCATACGTATGTGTGTAAAAATGTAAGAATGTAGCTAAATTGCTGTTGTCGCTAAATTATTGCGCCGAATGCAGAAATGCATTTCAAAAGTGCAAAATCGGACAGTGTAGCTTGGTTTGTCTGCGGTTTGCGGTCATTAAGGAATTTACCGTACCTCTAGGTACACAAAGGGAACTTAACGGCGCTCAAAGACAATCAGCGCGATATTAAAGTGGAACAAGTGAATTCTCGGCAACCGAAATCCTCCTTGGTCATTACAACGCCGAAAGGTTTCTCCGCGCCGAAAGCTCAGAGCAACGCGAACGAGAATGACAACAATGTAGAAAACGATACCGAGAAGATCGAAGATGTGAAAAAACCCGAGACAGAAGAAGATAAGACTAAAATACAAAATGGGGGACAAGCCGTTCCGCCGAAACCTTTACCAAGAGCATCAAGAACAAACAGCATCTCCGAGGAGGAACCGAAACCAGTGGCACGCCCTCGCACATCGCCGAATCCCGGATCAGTAGTTACATCGGTGAATCCTAACGCGATCGGCGGATATAAGGTTGTAATCAGCTTAGAAAAGAATAGGCTTATGTTATATAAAGAATATCTGATTTCTAGGACACAATGCGTGACTACTTTTGCGTGCGGCTAGTCTTATCTTATATCGCACTTACGTCATCACTGGCATACCATTACTAACAATCATTTCTTTATGAGAATTTTTTATAAGAATTTTTACAAAATGGAGAGTCGAATGAGACATTTTTCTTCTTTTTTAGCCTCGACTTGGACCCAAACCATTCCAGGCAAAATCCAGCAGTCAGGAATTTTCGTTCGACAAAGTCTTTTCTGTACCAGTCGCGCCGAATAATGACAACAACACCAATGGTTATCAGAACGACGTTAATAATGCTGTAGAGTTAAATAATACAGAAGCGGACAAGTCACCGACTTATGCGCCTAATGAGCGTGTCAAGGACGCGGAAAACGGCAAAAGTGATTCCAGTTCTATAGAGGAGGATGCTAATTCGAGCGACTCTGGATACAAGCCGAAGACACCGAGCACTGCGGAAAGACGGAAAGTATTCGAAACGAAAGTGAAAGACGAATCGCCCGAGAACGAGGACATTGGAAACTTTGAACGCGGTTCGAACAGAAACTCAATCGCCGAAAGACGGCGTCTTTATGAGAGTCGATCTGTGTCTGTCACCGATGGAAATTTGGCGGAGAAGGCGATGGGCTCGCCGACCATGCTGAGACGAAGAGATTCCTTCAAGGCGAAGAGTGAGGTGATTAAAGAGGATGAAACGAAAAAGAGCATTCCTATGTTACGGCAGCAGAGCATGGATCCCAAGTTGGAAAAGCCGGAGCCCGTTGCAACGCCAGTTTCTAAAAGAACATCGACAGTTTTTGGTAAGACTTTCAATACATATCTACAAAATTGTTTTGTTTATGCACCCTTTAATTCTTTTTAATTCTGCGTCCACAGGAAAAGTATCCAAGTTTCGGCATTTGAAAGGCACTCCAGGACACAAATCTACGCATATCGAGAATATACGTAATATCAGTCGTCAAATATCTGGCGAGTGCGATGGTTTTCATGGTAAAATTATTTTTCTTAGAATAAGAATGTATATCTTATGTAGCAAGGAATTTTTCAGTCTGACAAGCATTTTAATTTTGTAAATTTGCAGCTAATCCTGATCGAGTAGCTGTGCCGTTGAGTGGCCCAGGCGGAAAGATAGCGGTATTGGAATTAAAAAAGACCGGAAGATTACCGGATGGAGTTATGCCAGCGTTGGTCCACGGCGCGACTGTAATGGACTTCCAATGGGATCCATTCGACAATCAGCGATTAGCAGTTGGTAAAGTGTAGAAGTTGGAAATTAAAATATATTTATTTCATAAATTTGAAAGATATTTTTTAAAAAGTTGTTTGTTTGCATTAGCTTGTGATGACGGAATAATTCGGTTGTGGGAAATACCGGAATCTGGTTTGGCTGAACCGACGAACGAGCCGAAGCATATCATAGAAGCTCACACTGACAAGATATATCTGATTAAGTTTCATCCGCTGGCGTCGAATGTCCTCGCATCTGCTTCGTACGATATGACCGTTAAAATTTGGGACCTATCACTCTTATCATCTACCGATACGGCAACTGCGAAAATCACACTGATTGGTCATACGGATCAAATATTTAGTTTAGCGTGGTCACCGTGCGGTCAGTTTCTTGCCAGCACATGCAAAGATTGCAAATTACGGATTTACAAGCCTCGATCTAGTGATGTCCCTGTGAAAGAAGGAAAAGGTCCTGTGGGCACGAGAGGGGCGAGAGTTGTATGGGCACTCGAAGGCAAATATCTGGTTGTAATGGGCTTTGACAAGTAAGCGCAATAAAGAATTGCATCTTTTGTTCGTACAAAAAGAAAAGAATTGAGAATAGAATATTTACTATGTGAAATCTATACATTTCAGAGTTTCTGAGAGACAAATTTACGTATTTAAAGTGGATAATCTGAATACGCCTTTGAACACTGTTGGATTGGACGTTTCGCCTGCCATACTAATGCCATATTACGATGAAGATAGCTCCACGCTTTTCCTAACTGGACGTGTAAGATTTTTTTTTACTATCAAGTGTTTCAATCACATGTGACATTTACAATCATTTTATTTTATATAATTTTTAGGGTGATTCTACAATATATGTATTTGAAGTAACAGAGGAAGCTCCACATTGTTGTCCACTGAGCCATCACAGGTGCAGTAGTTTGCATCAGGGCTTGTCATTCCTCCCAAAAAATAAATGCGACGTGGCCAGTGTAGAATTTGCTTCTGCTTTGAGGCTAACAAATAACACAATAGAACCTTTAAGCTTTACCGTGCCGCGCATAAAGGTATATACTAAATAATAGACATAGCGTGAAATCATTAACATATAAAAACTGTAATACACACATTTATTTGTTTCAATTAGAGCGAATTATTCCAAGACGATCTCTTTCCTCCAACTAAAGTTATCTGGAAACCGACTTTATCCGCGACAGAATGGTTTAACGGTGGCAATAAACAACCGTCTAGAATAAGTCTCAAGCCACCTGGCATGGATAACTGTAAGTAAAAGATACTATACAATGTTGTTAAGATAGAAAGAATACGATTGTCTAATACATATGAATTTTTATTTTTACAGTAACTGAGAATCAATCGCAAAGTGTAGTTACTACCCCTCAAGTTGCAAATAAACCGTCACCAATGCCTTTCGGTATGTCTGCACAACCCTTCAGACTAGGGTGGAATCCGGACGTTAAAGCAAAACAAGATGAGGTAAGATAGCAAGGTTTCATACATTTTGCATGTGTCATTTATACATGGATATTGGCGTAAAAATTACTTATTCCAAAATACCGCCTAGCAGTGAAGCAGATTTCATTGGGGGAGTAAGATTATGATTGAAGAAATGCATGTAGGCTTTCACATTTGATGTGTAGTTTTCAAATGACTTGCAATATTGTAAAATGTGACTGATTATTCTTTAATGTCACGAAAAAATGTGATGCACCCGAAAAATATTCAAAATTGCTTTGTATACTATTTGCTATCTTGGAAAAATTTCTTTGTGACCTGCAAAATTGCTACTGCGAAGCATTCTTGCTTCTATCATTGTGATATTATTTGAGTGTATTGTGTGATGTATGAATCAGATCCAGAAAACTATGAGCCAATTTGTGGGAGATGTCATCCAGTGTTCCTTGGAACAAGATCACATGGAAGGTGTCGAGGAACACGAATGGGTAGGTATCTCATTTGCTGTGACACAGTTTGGTTTTTTAAGGAGCTAATTATTTATTGTTAGTAGTTAAATTCTCTGTAACTATGTTTCTTAGTAGCTATGTATATTATGTGTGTACAACTATTAAATTTATTTTTGTGTGAAAAAATGTTTTTTAACTAAAGTTTATGTTTCAAAAATAGCAGCAAGGAGCAATAATTTTTGAAATCGGAAGAAAATTTATGTAAAATATATTTGCAAGACTTTATTATTTTTGGTTAATAACAGAATATTATTATTTTAGGACGAGTAAAAATGGAAGACCTGTGGATAAACGCAAAATCGATAAATCGAAAAAATTAAGTAGTTGTTGGAGCCGTAAATTATTCGTAAGTTAGAATTATATATCGAAGGCAAGAACATCGCAGTGTTACTGTGTACAGAGCGAGAAGCAGTTATATCAGAGAGATATACTTCCAACGATTTTCTTTTGGAGAAGGCAGGCGATAAGTACAGTGTTTTATATCAATTTATAACAATACTCATTTTTTCGTAAACCTAGCTTAAGATTTTGTAAACGCACTTTTCAACGCATAGAAATAAGAATTCAGGCCTTGTTAAATCACATTAATTTAAAGTAAATGGAGAAACAAAAGTAAATGTCACAAGAGATTTATACCCTGGCGATGTGATCAATGCAATATTTGATATAGTCCAGTGTTGATATAACACTGTTCTTATAAAACCAAATGCGTGATTATAGCTCTAGTCTCAAATTTTTCTTTAACTGCTGATTTCTCATATATTTCTAGCTACAAATCTATAGTATTATTACTAATGTAGAGATTATATTAGATATAGGATATGCTTATAATTATTGTCAAGAGAATTGAGAAACACATAATACAATTTGACAATAGTTTTATCTATCTATTTATGAATATCAGTTTGGAAGTTCAGTGGATGAATAATTCTTAGAGCAAAAATATGCTAATATATTCATTACGCTTTGCAATATCAAGTGTGAACGATATCAATTGTGTCAGAGACAATTATTGACGAGTATTTGATTATTCGCTATAAATCAAGAGTGTAGTAGACTGAATAATTTTTTACGTAGATAAAAAAAATTTTATAATATGTGCCATTTGTAAAGCGACAGATGCAAACATCCACTCTGTGCGCTAACAAAAAAAACTGTATTAAATCAATACTATTTAGGTCTTTAAATATAAAATCAACATTCCTTAGTGCCACTTTTTGTCTCGATAATGCCATGTCAGTGTCAATAATGGTCTCAATGTATGTCATAATATAATCTATCATCGTATAAGTGTGATAATAGAGCAAGTGATGATCTTGTCGCAGAAACATGTGAAGCAAATGTTTTTTTACAATATTTCGTACCCTTATAACGCACATATAAAAGACATTATACAAGATAATAAATACGACGCGTAAGAAATAATAAATTGTAAGCAAATAATTTAATTGTACGGCAAAGTATGTTACGTCTCAATCAATGTACGTTGAGCACTCTGCAAGATTCGAACGACATTAACTCAGAGAAAATGACTGATCTTTTTTATACTCTTCTCGTCAGAATACCGAATACCACGATTATACAACTGGTAGTTACTTCATATAAATGTTCAGAATAATTTCTCTCTTTCATATGTATTGTTAGTCTTATACAATAATGGTACTATGTCCTCCAAAAACAGTCTTTATAGTTAGTGGAAAAAAAAAAAAAATGCCAACGTGACTTTCCTTTATAAGAAATTTAATACCGATGTTTGATTTCTTCACTTATATCGGCATATGAGTATACTTGAAGATCAACATAGTGCCAAAAATTTATTAGTAATAGTATTTTTTGTATCTTGCACATTTTAGACCTATAAGATATTCCAAAGCATTCGAAAGTATTAACAGAATTTCTATAAGTATCTCGACGATAAAGAATAAGATAAAACTTTCACTAAAATTTGTTGCCGTCACTTATGTCATCCGTACTATTGATCTTTGTATCGTAGAATGAAAGAAGAGATACAACAATGTTGTATATTTTAATGTAACTTTTTTATTCAATCCATTTGTGTAATGTGTTATATATCGCACATAATTACAATTCAGATTTGTAACCATTTTGCAGTTTTGAAGCAAATTCTATCCATTTATGACCAGAGTAGCAAAGCCGCAATCTTTTACAGCACAAGATTCGAGATGGAGATCCATAATGAAAGAAGTACAAGACTCTGAACGTTTCTCGCCACTTGATCTTGTGCTTTATAAATGATATTGCTCTCTAAATAATTTTATCATATAATGACGTATCTTTATATTAATCTTATACCGTTCATGTATTTCAGCTATAAAAACTTTTTATCAAAAATTCTAATCACGTGTCTAATTCTGATATCCACTCCCAAAACACTTTCCATTTAATAAATATAATTGACATATATAAATATAATATGACATATGTGTAAAAGTATATATAATACAAAATTTAAAAAATTTTTTAATATATTTGAGTCATAGATTTCACAACGATCAGGGACATCGATTAGTTCAAAAAGCACGTGGAATGTTTTTATTGTGAATAAATGTAATCTTTATAATCGCGAAATCTATGCACTTTTATAATATTTTGCCAGTAATAATTCTCTTTTATCGTTTACGTTATGCAAAATCATGATCATAATAAATTCAATATGTTGTAGAATCATCTAGTATATCCAACGCGATCTCTGGGGATCAGCCTGAGTTCTGCGCCATGTTTAAGAAATACAGTCCCTGGAAGCAAAAGTTAGCCATTATATATTTAAAATAGAAACTTAGCAATATGTTAGAAAAGAGATTTATACCTGCAGTTTGTTGAGGATTAATTCCTATGCCATCATCTGTAATTATAGCTGATGTAGCTGGTGGCACTCTAAATTCCTCAGCAGCGAATTTCAATACAGCAGTAAATGGAGTATTTTCTGGTACACTAAGCCTGAAATTAATAAAACAATAAATACATTTCTTACGTCACAAAATGCCGATAAAATGTTATAACAAAGTAAAGTTATAGCAAAGAGAAATATTCTGCTATAAATGTATTTTTCACACTGTTTTATATATCTATTGATACAGGATTGGTAATTATTCTGTTAAGAAGACAGATATACTTGTAATAAAAACAATTTATTTTCTGTTTTACAAAAATTACATAAAATAGTATAAAACATAAGTAATGTTGCTATAAATCATATCAAATCTTGGGAGGAAATCCAAGTTATATCATGCTCATAATCATAATTATTCATATCATGATCGTTTTCAGTATCCTTATCGTTTTTAGTGTCATTTTTAGTATCATTATCGTTTTTAATATTGTTTTCACTATCACTGTTTTTAATCCAAGGAATTATATCTTTCCATATCTTACTGTTCGGTTGAGAGCAATCTATAACAGCCAATATTCTATCGTATACGCGTTGCCGAATTGTACAAGGACTATTTAATAAAATTGTAATTATCTTACATAAATGTTCATATTCAAATTTAACATCTGAACACCACTTTCCATCTATCAAATACATATTTCGGCTAAAGTAGAATATTGCATCAATAAAATTTATGCAAAAATCGATATCGGCTTGAAGTAATTTTAAAAGTAATTTTTTTTCAGTATTTGTAAAAGCTATGCATATTTCAGAATCGTAAGCAATTAACTTTAAAGTGAAGGTTTGTATAACTAGTTTCTTAATTACATCATCGTGTGATTCAATTGTTAAGTGTATCAGTCTTGAAACATGACCATCATTTAACATTCTATTTACACATTCAGCTACTTCACTTTGATCTCCATTAGCTATTGCCATTTGCCATGACATAATTAATGCCTGGTCTTCCATATAAGACAATGGTACTCCTAATATTTTTAGGGATTCTATAATCATATTTGTTGCGATAGATTTGCTTAGCACTTGCTTCAAGCAAGCATTTAATCTGTCACAATCAAATTTTTGAGTGTACAATTTTAAATATTCATCAACAACTTCGGTAGAAATGTAACTATCTTTCAAGTAACATTCTAATAATTTATCACAAGCTTTTTCCAAGTCAGAACATGTAATGTTTAGTGGAAATAATTTTCGTTTTGATTTCCTATTTAAATATTTCTCAAAAGAATCTCTCCATTTTTGATCTTTAGTTTGGATTTTCTCAATAGCAACTTCGATGAAATGAGCGCAATTAAAAGCTCGTGTAACATTTTCTACAGTCATTTGTTCACTAATGGTTGGACTTTGCAGAAGTGTAAAAAACACATCAATAGTTTTAAAAAATTCAGAATAGGCCTCTTGCATGTTATTATTGTAAGTGATTAAGACACAACTTATCTGGAACATTCACTTACACTTTGTATGGCAAATTGGGATCGGAGGTGAGAGTTATTCTGAAAGTAACTTTAGACCTGCAACATATTACATCTTATGTCAATTTGCACTGTACTCTGTATTGGATAGAAAATATCAAACTGATAGAACATATGGTTTCAATCATATGTATGTTTCCTGATATATTCTATATCATAATTACTTTGATATCATAAAAATTTTATAAAGAATACATACGCCATAGTTGCTCAAGGAGTGCTATATAAAATACGACAAGTTGCTCCAAACAGTATATAACTAACTGATTGTTTGCAACTTCCAGCAAAACATACAGTTTAACCTCTCGCTAAAATCAGGCAATCAACTTTAGCAACCTTCGAATTGCTTCGAATATGTTCAAATACTAGAAACACTACAACCATCGATTACAGGAAATATAGAAATATTGCAATTTCGTGGATGTTATAAAGCGCCTGTTGACGATTTCTCATAACTACAATGCCAAATGTCTTTTATCGAGATATTACCATTGAGTTCTGCAAGGCTCACTCCAATACGTTATAGAGCTCAATGGATATTACAGACATGTCCAGATTCGATAAGAAATGTATATATGCGCACCTCTTATGATTTAAAATTGCACAGTATGTTAAAAAAGAACGGAATTAATTTTTATTTTTCGTGCGACTGAAGAAATATATTTTGAATAAAATGAACAATTTTAACACGGTGTTATATAGTGATACAGTATCAATTCTACTCTTTTCCAAACTTGTGTCTATTAATATTAATTAAAATACAAGATATATTTATATAATTCTTACATATAAAAAATAGAAAATTGTACTCATAAATCCCTAAACTTTATTCAATAATACCCCATTAATAAAAGTTTTGGAAAAAACTTATATATTTTTTAATATATCACATTTATGTGCTATTACATTAATTATAAAGTAGACAATAATTACATATACAGATTTAATTATTCTTATATATGTATTTAATACATATATCTTAATACACATCTTATATTCATACAAAATACTTTAAATAGATTCAATAGACGTCCTCTCAAAAAAATGTGGTGCTGCTTCTAGCAAAATTTCTGGCTGAATAACAGTTAAATCCTTCATATATGCTTTATTAGTTTGCAAAATTTCGCAAAATAGTAACCTGAAAAAAATAAAATTAAATGAGATAAATATAAACTTCGACAAAACAAGAAAAAATTTCTTTTATATTTACCATTGTGGTTGTTGTAGAGTATATAAGCAGCTATTCGGATGAATGTACAAATCCTTGTTACCTCGAACCGTTCTGTACACGCCTGTATAATGCAAATATGCCGCTTTAGGGAAGAGACCAGCTGTCAAACACTTCAAAATTTGTTGAATATTCTCTGAAAAATAAACAATAGCTATTTTTAATCAGAAATTAACAAAAATAAGATCACTAAATTTATAATGAAATTTAGATTTTACTGTTGCAGGATATCAGTGGAATATCCAAGCGTTTCAGCATTTTGTGCATCTGTGTGCGAATTTCCGTGGCTCTTCGCAGAGCTTTATGGTTGAGAAAATGTTTCTGACACCAGGCGGGTGTTTTATTCTGCTCGAAAGCCGTGTAAACGTTCAGCAAGGTAAGAAGATCGCCTTCTTCCACTTCGAACTTGCGATGCGCTATTCTCGCTTTTAGAGCCGCCTGTCCTCCACCAGGTTGTATAAAAACATTTTGAACTTGCAACATGGCAAATATCATCGTGATTTCTTCGGAACATCCCATTTCACCTATCAAAAAAAATATTGCCATGATTTATTTTAGTCTAATTATAATTTTCTGTTGTTATATTTTTAGAGATTGAAAAAGTACGATTTTGCTGTATTACATATTGCTTTTAAATGTTTAATTATTACAATTTTTCATACCAGAAACAATTAAGGATTTTGCCAGCACCGGCTCCAGAGGCATTTCTGCCATTGTCAAGCCTAAAGGCATCGTCAAATCCCCATTGCTATCGATCGCGCCTAACGCATAAAGCAATTCTAATCCCGTGACTAGATTCTTGCTAGGAGGTGCGGATGGAAAATTAAATCGCAATACATTGTCGATGCCCAGTGCTTTTAGTTGCAGTATCGCCGGCGCCAAATCTGATCGTTGCATTTCAGGTGGAGTTGCCTCGAACAATCCTGCGTATGCCTCTTCTGTGTACAATCTGATGTGAGATCGCAAAATAATTTTATCAGTCAGCACAATAGAGCTTTTGTAGCCAGAATGCATAAAAGGATAACTAACTAACAATCTAGTGTATCATAATTATTAAAAATGTATTATTATATAACGCAACCGAGATAATTGCTCGTTTGTTTCCTTTACCTATATGCTTTTCCTGTACGAACGCGGCCTGCACGGCCAGCTCGTTGGTCCGCGGAAGCTCTTGATACCGGTACGATAACGAGATTGTTGGTTTGCGTTTCCGCCTCGAACCAAGGTATCTTGACGAAACCGCAATCGATTACTGCGCATTACAAAATTCCGGTTGTGTTACGTCATGAATCAAATATCGAACTACTAACTACTCATAAAAAAAGCACGCATGTACCATAAACAATATTTGGAATAGTAATAGACGTTTCCGCAATGTTGGTCGCTACGATAACTTTGCGAGTGTCTTTGGCAGCTCTCCAAAATACTTTCAGTTGTTCCGCGTTCGGAAGCGATCCGTACATCGGCAACGGAAACAGTTTCTCTAAAAATCAATTATTTGTCTCAATAAAAAAAATTAATTTTTCTAGTCATTAATATGTTAACTCTGTTTTTCGCAATGAAATAAATCTCATGAATTTTTTGTTCATTAACGTTATCGACTTCATAATAAATAACAGTGGAAAATTGCGTAGAAAATTAATTCTAAGTATTGCTAACAATCAGTTTATTAATTTCATAACGGTGCTGAATATGCATTTGGTATTGTATCTCTTTAAGTTATTTGCAATATTTAGAAATTTTATAAAAATGCCTAGAAGTAATTCACTCACGTTTGCCGTCTTTTATGAGCTTTGCGTGTTCCGATAAAAGAGAAACGACCTGATCAACCTCATCAAGACCCGTGAGAAACGCTAAGATATCGCCTGGCTCTTCTGTTTCATGTATTTTTAGAGTGGTGTCTACCACGCCGTTAATGTAATTTGCCACTGGCTCTGCAACGCAATTCATATGGCTTTAATTAATGTAGTGAGAGAGCTATATAATGGTGAATTAATTACAAATGACTCTATGTGTACCTTTCAAAAAAAATACTTCTACTGGATACAACCGCCCCTCGACGCTCATGATAACAGCACTATCTTTGCTCGAGTCTTTCGTCGTATTTATGTTAAAGAAATCACGAAGTTCCTCCGCGTCAACTGTCGCCGAAGAAACGATAATTCTCAAACTCTTCCGTTTCTGCAATATAATTAGCTCAGTGTTAATTTATCGCGGTTCACGCGTGAGGAAAGTTATGTCTGTTAATATCAATGATTTTACCCTGATTATTTTTTTCAGCAGTCCCATTATGATGTCAGTCAAGAGCGTTCTCTCGTGCACTTCGTCTAAGATAATGACCGAGTAACTTGTTAATAACGGGTCGCTCATTAATTCTCGTAAAAGGATACCCTCTGTCATGTACTATAAAAACAATTTACATTAAACAAAATTATAATATACATAAATAATAACAATAAAAAAAAAAATGCTAACAAGTTCTAATTTGTCATAATATAAGTAGTGTGTTAAATACAAGTATTAATTATGATTTTTCGCAACGAATATGAAGTAGAACGTTTACATAAAAGTCACTTTGTCGTTTTATTTGTCTTGCGTTCATGATCTCGCACCTTAATCTTTGTGGTTTCATCAGTGTAATCATCGAAGCGTATACAGTAACCCACGGTGGTTCCTAAAATGCAATTGCGTTCGTCAGCCACGCGATTCGCCAAAGAGGTGGCTGCGACCCTTCTAGGCTCCGTAATGCCGATCTTTTTTCCATCTGCACACCATCCTGCTTCGAGAAGATACTGAGGAATGATAAATGTGGTTTATGCATGTTAAGGTATTAATTTATTTCAAGACATTTTATTATATACGGATGTCAAGATATAAAATTAAACGTTCGATGAAGTATCCATGATACATATGTATTATTATGTGCAAATATTTATTTATTAATAAATATTATCTATCAATAAGTATGTATTAATGTTTGTTAATATCTATGGTATGTACAGTATGGGAAAGATTCATTTGTATAATTGTGAAAAGTCTATTTAGTACAATACCGATTTATTTTTGGACAAAAGGGACACAGATCAACATGTACTTCAGAGATAATTCATTTATATAAAAACAGTTTATACTATACGTTTTTGTTATAAAAATAATACATGGCAAGCTGCAGCATTATAAAATTCATCGGAAAACCTTACATCGAATGCGACTATCGACATTGATTGCGCGTTACGCAAACCACTACGACGCTTACGGTTTTTTTTTGTTTCGTACATGTAACAAATTTTATGTACGCGTGTTATATGTCCGCGCTGTAGTTAGGTAACGCTCTTGGCACTGGATTAGATAAAAATGCCTAACTACAGTCAATAACTGACCTACTTTAATGTAAGTATAATATATGTCGCCCACGTCGTAATAATGGAAAAAAAACACCATTCGCATTGAGGCATTCGAGTGCGGAGCATTGCGCATTATTTCGCGTTACTTTGCAAGACTTCGAAATTCGCTTAAGATATGTTTCATATTATGTATTCAAGTAAAGTAAATTCATGCATCTTCAAAAACTTCAATATTATTTCAGAAAATTCTTCATTGCGACTTAAGAATACGTATTTAGTAATAGTATAATATATAAGTTATATTTTTATATTATATGTTTCATTAATGACATAACAACAAGTTATAATATTAACAACAAAATATCTGATACATGAAACATTATTTTTCACTTGTTTATTAATGTATCAAATTAAAAATAAAATATTAAACAATAAAATAATAATTTGTGATAATTAACTGTTTTAAATGTCAAAATTGTAATTTTTATATTGCATTCTACAAAACATAGTTCCTCGATTTTAGAATATTTATTTTTTGTCTCCAATAGAAATGTAAAATTACTGTTGTTATAATCTAAACGTTTAAAATGTTAACTTTTTTAAAGAAATTTTTGTTATTTTCGAAAATATGAATGCGTTTCACAACATTATTGTGTTTATAATTAATAATTACTGTCAAATTCACTCATTTATTACAATACAACCCTATACCTTAATTGAAAGCTTATTTTCTTTCAAACTATTTTAAGTTTTTAGTAAAAAAATTAAAGCTAAACGTTACAATAAATTATGCATAAAAATTATGCGTTTATAAGCATGTAATTAATTATTAAAATAATGTTTAAAACAAGTTAAAAATAAGCTCTTGAATTACATAATTACGATTAGATATATAAAAGCGGAAAACGCTTATAGTAATGAGAAATAGACTGTCATGGATCGGGAAGAGTATACAATGAGAGGAATCGCAAACTCTCTCTCATCGATGATATTTCAACGTAAGCGTATGCGTTAGTGTAATGTAGTTCGCTGATCAGAATAAGCAGAAACAGAACGGCAGGTAATTGCCACCATGCGAGTCTAACGTACTCCCAGACGCGATCCAGGAATATCGCCAGAAGCATGAAATCCATCATCGCATGGAAATTGAAGATCTTCCAAGCGAGAGCGATGGTCCAGAAGGACGAGCTCCTGAAGACGATGGTCTGTCTGTTGTAGAGATCTTCCTGGCTGAGCGGAAGGATATCCCTGTTGTCAGTCTCCAGGAGATCCTGATACACGAATATGTACCGGTTCCAAGCAAAGCTCGTCAGAAAAAAGTGAAGGCCTACCATCAACGTATTATACAGAGGCAACTTCCAGGACGAACCCGACGAAGCGGTATTATAGGGCGATGACGACGATGATGACAATATTGTCCAACTTGGCAGTCGTTCGTATCCTGCGCGGCGATTAGGATTGCATTTCAGGAAGAGGAAAACTGCAACCACAAGAGCAATGCAGCCAAGGCCGTCACAAGCGCCGTCCACAAGATATCCGATAGAGCCGACGTCCGATCTCTCGCCTTCGACGTTGAGCCTCGTCCTGGCCACGTGACCGTCCAAGTTATCCAGCCAAGCTCTCACTTGAAATAGAATGACACCCACTCGTCTGTGAGAAAGAGAACTCCGTGTGATGTATCGGGCGCCGATTATAGCCACTACCACGTGAGAAACGCTGATAATATTCGGCGTTAGCCATGTCCAGGAGTGACTGATGTCCAACAGATAATCCACCAGGGATGCCAAGGGGCTTAAGATGTAATGATTAGGATGATCCAACATCATGGCCTTCACCGTCACCGTGCAAATCGGATCCAGATCGCACTTGATCAGCGAGTGATACGGCGAAGCCTGCGTATCATTCGTATGTGGACGCACATCATAATCCTGCACGCGGAAGTAAAGTAACATGTCCATTCCTACGAAGTACAGCAGCAATAGCAGCAGAATTGATAGACACATCTTATTGGCGAACGTTGGTAAATGGAACATCTTGGAAGATTGGTAGTTGACAGTCGTTACGAGTTATATCTTCGTCTCTATATCTTTTTCTCCTAATTTTGTCGTTTTCTTTACTTAATTTAATCAATTACTTTTAATTTACCGACTGATTATTATCTTTTATTTATCTAATTAAGGCCGATGTCTTCTGTTGTTACGGTTGATTATTATGCTTTATTTTTAGTTGTTCACGCAGAATTCAACGTGTTTGTCATCAAAATTTCGTCGAAATGCTCATTGCTTCAGAATGGACCGATTGTTATGATAATCTTCTCAACGGTCCTCTTCGTCTCTTCTCTAGATGCACTCAAGTCCTTTTTACATGTTTAAGCTACTACAAAAGTTCAAGTTTGACACAATAAAGTTTTAGTGATTCCAAGGGCGCTTCCTACGCTTCTTATCTAATAGTTGATCATCTAATGGATGATACTGATAAGTGGTATTGTCCTTGTAATAAAAAATTACAACGTTAGAGTCAATTCTCCGTTGAAACCGAACACACTTTTGTCGCACAAATTCCACTCTTTCGGATAGTTTATCGAGTCATTGTTATATAATGTTCTAATATATACTTTACATTTCAGACTTTAATTGAATGTTTATTATATAACACTTCTCGTTTACTTTGTTCATCTGATAATAGTACGCGTATCAGTAACCGATAGCAACAGATAGTTTCTGTCTACCTTATAATAAGTGCTACGCAATCGGCAGCGCACGTGTCCTGCCGTTTACGACTTTTTTTTGTGGTGAGGTCGCGAAAACGCCGATACACACGGTCGCACGACATCAAGGACAGAAGTAATGTTGCCTCTACGAATCACAGGCTTCACTGTTCCGTAATAGGTAATATTAGAGATCGATTCGTAGCTATTCTTAATCCGATCCGAGAGAATTCACGAGCTTGTCGGACGTTCACACGAATCGCGTTAAAATGCGCGCTCCCAAGGAAACAATTCTAATATATGTTGCCCGGAGATAACGCAAACGCGATAAGAATGATAGAATACGCGCCTTTTCTCACTTGGCACTTCTCTTACTTTCTTTAACTCCCTGAAGAATATTTCTACGGTCGAACGCTCGTACTCTTTTACGTTTGTAGTTAAATTCTAATGCACAGAACTCTCATACGCAGAAATCTATTTATAGCTGCGCGTGTTGAATTTCGCTTTGTCAGATACAAAGTTCGTATATGTACAATTGAAAAATCCTGTCGGTAACAATGTTTATCATGTTTAACGCTAATCGTAAGGCGAAGCGATAAGAATCTATGGTTCCAAGCTGTGAATAATCAATGAAAACAAAAACCGTTATTCGACGCTAGAAGTCAACACAGTGGTTTTGATGCTTCTTGATGTATTATGTATACTTTTTGTATATGTATAGATCATCTTGACGTTGAGTAATTCCCAACATTTGTAACAGAGTTGTTTACACAGATACAAAATTTTCAGTGTATACATTACATTCGAGTGCAATTAGCATGATGCATAGGTATAAAGCATAGTAGATATAATATTGAATATCTAGTATAGAAAGATATGAGATTCGATTAAGATTCGATTTTTAAACAATTTACAATTTTTGAAGAAATAAATAACTGGAAGACGTTTCAGTTTTACAGTTAAAATAGGAGATTCATTGTTTGTTTACTTTTATCTTGACGAGTAATTGTAACGTAGATAAGTTCGCATATTACTATACTGAGATATTATGCTATATTAAGACTTTTGCATTAATCGTTATATTTATAAAACTTTATATGTTTACGTAAATATAATGAATACAATATAGAGTGCTGCTGAATCTTATTAACTGAATCTTATTAACAGGTAAGAATTGTACATTCGAGTCTCACCTGAGGCACTTGTGTACTTTTACCACAGCCTGTTTCACCCACTAAAACCAAGGTCTGATATTTCTCCAATAAGTAAATAATATGAGCTTTGTTTTTAAATATAGGTAGTCGTTGACGTTGCATGTCAAGTGCAAGTGAATGGTGTGCATTATAAACAAATTGCGTTGACGAGTGGGCATCAATATCAGGCTTATCTTCCTGCCACATGCTATCTCCTGAATAATAAAATTATTTAATTAATATCTAATGTCTTATAACTTCCAAATTTCGAATTAAATGAGAATTTTATGCATTTAACAAATCATATAGGTTAGATTTGCAATAGTGAACAATCTCCAAATTGTAAGCAATTTTTTGTTCAAAATAATAGTATATAATTATTTCTTACTAAAACAGTTTGCTAATTTTAATAATTAACAATGTAAAGATTGAATACAATTACACTTAACAAAATCGCAATAAAAATGTATCTAATTAGTATAACCTTACCTGGTTTGGAGAAAACTGGTCGAAACATCCTTAGAACAGTAAAAACGACGATAACACAAGAAAACTATGTATTGTTTAAACAAGGAAATATAAATCGTATAAATAAAATACAAATAAATATAATCGCATGTCAATGGTACGGAGCTGATCCGATGTATATAAACATTCGTGGAAAGTTTTCGCTTGTGTCATAGATGGCTCTTGCCTCATTGTTATTTTTACGTGGATCAGCGCACAACGCACAAGTTTTATTAGTAAAGATTAGAGATAAATGATACAAAGATTACTTATTAGCAATTAGGAAATGATAAAATTAATACCTTTACGGTATTTTATTATTTAATTTACATTCTATTAAAAATCTGACTCAACAATTTTATCAAGTATTTAAAATTTATAAAAACAAGTAGGGTCATAAAACAATAATTTCCATTAATTTTTTTAGTAATGCTTTTGAAAAAATTTATCATGTTCTGTTGTTCTGTAAAGGAAAATATTTTACAATATTAATATAGAGAACCATTTTTATTTGTATTAGCTGTTGAACACATTTTACCATTTTAAATCTTAAACATACATTGTTATTATCCTCACTGATCGACAAATTATATATAAAGCAAAATAAGATGTTGAAAATTATATAAATCATTGTCACATTGTTTTGCAATGAATGTTGAAAATTTATAAATTTATAAAAGAAATTTATAAAAGATGTGTAACATAAATTGGGAAAAGTAATATATAATTTATCTAACAAAAACAATAGTTTTAAGTAACATGCAAATTAATAGTTAATCTACATTATGTCACACGAATTAATTTGAACATCACAACTTTTGGGCTAAATCAGCTGCAATTTTTTTTCCTTTTTTTTTTTTTTTTTTGAATAAACATATTTCTTAATACGTATTGATAAAAAGTTTAATAATTCAGTCGCACAGGACTGAAAGTTGTGATCTCAAAATTAGTTTATGTGATAGCACACACAAATTACTAATTTGCATGTTAGAAATTGTAAGATGTTTGTCAAAGAAATCATGAAATCTCTTTACATAAAATTTCTTTTTACTTCTTGTTACATATTTAGCTTTCAAGTTTTCTAACACTTATCGGAAAATATGGTGATAATGATTTATATAAATTAATTTTTGTTTATCTTGATTTTTTCAAGATCTAATATATGTCAGTTATAGAAATGGCGCTCTCTTAACAGTTTATTGGCGAACAGTTATAGTGTTACAAGTCACAATCTGTTTTCGGGAATGTATTTTGATTCGCAGAAAAATATCCATATTCTATCTCCAATGTATAGTCCAAGGTATGTATATGTCTAATATGTATAAACTACAAAGTGTGTGTCTGTGCGTCGAAAATAATGAGGACTAGCAGTAGGTGGAAATATTATGTTGCACAAATGTACCCATTTTCCAGACACCGCATCATCATTTATCCTGATGAATTAGAAATATATATTATTTCTAAACGTTATCGGTATACTTCCTTATCTTAGAACTCTAATGCTAAATGAATATATAATATGTATGCATGTGGATGCCAGTACAGAGAACATAGTTATTTATACTTTACATTAATCAAATGTAATTGCGATTTACAACAAATGTAGGACTCGTGTCGCTGTTGCCAATTAACTATTGTAAGAAATACCGTGAGAGACACACACAATCATCCTGAACACAAAAAGTCTTTAATGCGATAAACATCAAATGTTTTACTTTTTTTTAATGCTCGCCATCTTCTCTCTGAAAAGACACAGACAATCGATCTGCCCTGGCTTCACACTCAGTAGTTAAAATTGCGTCTATAGATTAGGTCTGTCAATAATAAACGTGAGAGAATATTAGGCCGTGGCCTCCTCCGCGTCGCCGTTATTCTCGGCCTCGGCACACTTTTCTTCAAGTCTGGATTTTTTTTCAGGACTTGCGCCATCCTGTGCATCCTCGGCTGCATCAGCTGCAGCCGTCGATTTCCTCTTTACGCAACAGCTGTCGGCGGGAGCATCTAAAATTACAATCAGAATTATATTTATTATTATGTATTTCTCATGGAAATTCAATTATTACAAGTGTTTTTTTTTCATAATAATACATACCTGTGGAATCTCCATTTTCTGTAGATTCTGCTTCCTTCTCGTCAACCTCTTTCTCCTCACTCGAGCCATTCTCTTTGGTTTCCTTGGAATCCCCATTTTCAGATGCTTTCGAATCTTCGTCAACTTCCTCCTGCACCACCTTTTCCTCTTCTACTACCTTCTTCTGGGGGGTAGTAACTTTGGTCTCCCTGAAAACAACATATAACAATAAGTGTATGTCCTATAAATTGAATCTACGCAATTAAATAATTTCTCTTTGATAATTAAATGTTGATTACAAAAATAATGCGCAACAAGTTAAAATTATCACATAATTGCAACATATATTGCATTTTCATATTTTTTTTTACAAAAAATATATTTGAATTATAATTGTAAAAGATAATACTTGATAATACAGTTAATATAAAAAAATCTGGCAAATTAATAATTGACTATTAAAAAATGTAATACAAAAATCTTTAACTAAAGCATTTTATTTATATCATCCTACGATGTTACATTGTATTTTTATGATGGCTATATAAGAATTACGGTGGCATCATAATGAAAACAATAAACTCTAAGAACTCGTGTGATATATATATATATATATATATGTGTATATGATATGTATATGTATATATATTTCCCGTTCAAAATCGTAAGCTGCTGCTGGCGCGCTCCCGCTTCGGTATTTGCTGCCGTTTCACATTGCTGGCTAGCAACAAGGACAACGCGACGAACGAAGCGAAATAGAGATAGGACGCCGCTAACTGTGGCGGCACCTAGCGAGGTTAATATTATCCTTCCTTTATTCCCCCCCTCGCGTTGCCCACCCTGCAACCACCAACTCACTACTACACACATTCGCTACAAAGTGAAGCCTTCAGCGTGGCAAATCGTGGACGCTCGTGGCCGTAATGTATAATACATGCGTTTTCGTACAAGCTTTCAACATGGGTTTTATGCTCATGTAGAAAAGATCCCGTTATTCTTAATTAATCGCTATTCTTTGTCTTGAAAGCAGCAGCAGCAATCTTGAAATCAACATTATAAAAAGAACTGATTAAAGACAAATTAATATAAACATTCTTTTTCCCGCGTATATTATATATAGAAGATATATGGACTTGCCAAGATTATACCGGTTTCGCCCGGTGAAGGATTTCCGCGGGAAATATATATCGCGCGATAAAAGCCGACGCCGTTGTCGTCGTATCATCACCGGCAATGTCTAATCGACGCGAGCCGGCAGATCGATACGTCGTCGACCGCTTTCTGGTCGATGCGCGTGGCGTAGGAAGAACCGGCGGCCCCAACAACGATTTCTCTCGCTGAGGGCGAGTGAGAGAGGAAGCCGCGTGAGAAAAGAACACCAATATCTCGTGAGGAGAACTGAAATGGAGGGATCGTCCTTGTGTATTCTCTCGTCCTCTCAGAGTTCGACGAGGGTGGCCCGGGGTGGTTCCCGCGGAAACCACCGCGTGTGTGTATGTGTGTGTTGTATGTATGGAAGCGCGCGTGTGCACGCACGTATACATAGACGACGTAAACAAACGAGCGAAGTGGTCGAGCATGATGGACAAAAGGAACACGAGGCCGTCGCCGATCGACGACGATGCCGCTCGTCTTCGATCGTACACGAGCGGTCGCGGAGAGGAATGGAGGAGTAGAAAGGGCAAAGAGGATCCGGCGCGAGACGATGATGCCGCCATAAAGCCACCGCAAGTAGAGCACGCGTCGGGTCGGGTCGCGTCGCGCGCGCGGCGGCAAGGGCAGGTAATTTCCAGCGATCGTTAGGCGTACCGCGAATCGGCCTGAGAATATCGTCGCAGCGAGATAGAGAAAGAGAGGGGCATTGCTCGCCGATCCGTCCCCCCGCGCGCACCGCACATCCCCCCTTCCTTCACTCGTGCTCGCCAACCTTTCTCGCGGCGGTTCCGTGAATATCTCATGATAATTCGAAAGCGATCGAGCAAGCATGATGAGAAAACGACGACAACGACAATGGAAAGAAAAGCGACGAAAGACGAAGTCGTCCGATCGCGGAAAACGCGATCCTACGGCTTAGCGCGCGCCACAGAGAACCGACGCCGAACGCGCGCGGTCGTGCGATTTTTCTGCCGACGAATCGATATCACGATACCGCATATTTACGTATTAGTAGATGCATATATATACTCACTTGGCTTCTGTATCCGCCATATCGATCGATTTGATTGCGAGAAATATACGCACAAACAGCACCGAACTCGCAAAAGCACACTTCAACCGACACAGCGGTTACGCGTCTTCTACGCACCGGTAAGCACACGTCGAGAGATTCCGGTAACACCGCTGCCGCGTACCGACGCGCAAATGGCAGAGGGAAACGCGCACTGATTCGCCCGAGACTCGAGCGACTCCGGCCCGGCCGGCGGACCGGCGGCCTTCAAACACTTTCCTTTCCCGCTCGTTTATAGATGGCACGCAAATCGCGCCAGTCGTACCAGTCGTACAGCTTGTGTGCGCGCGCCGTTCCTGCGCCGTTCCGCGCTGTTCTCGTGTTTATAATGGAGAGAGAAATCGTCAAGTTCTCGTTACAAACAAATAAATATAGATAGTATAAAAGCGAACGTAAGAAACAAGGAATAACATTATATTTCACAATTATTATCTTATTCTAACGAATTGATATCTTATTCTAATGGTATTGTATGTATGTAATCTTGTTGTGGTTATGTACGAATCAGCATTCAAATGCGATTAAGAAAGATAAACCATATATTTATTGATTGTCATCTAATGGAAATATAATTTCATTAGATTAGTTTTTGATGCTACAAAGAAGAATTACTCAATTTATGTATACAAATAGAAATATGCTAATTAGTGTATGAAACGCTATGTTTCTGTATTCACAGCTCTGAATATGATTGAAGTTGTTTAGTTCGATAATTGTTACATATTAATATGTTGGATGTACTGTGTTATTCCTCGTTCGTGCTATTCAGTAGTTTTCATTTTTCGTGTTTTGTTGTGTGTTTGTTGTGTTCTCTTGCGTGTATCTACAAAATTCTCTTTCATCCGCAAAAATATCACCTGCATTAGGTATGATTTCGTCAAACGAAGACGATTTTAGAATTCCAGTAGAGAAAATTTTTTTAAAGCTATTGATTTTTTTTTTATTTTCAGGAAGGCGTTGGCGGTTGGATCTTTGAGGTTGGATTTGGATCTTCGAGGAAGATTTTAGATTTTCGGGATGGTGTAATCAACGTCGGTGAGTAGATTCAACTACTTCCTCTAAATGCGCTAGACATCAGAGAGAGATCGTGTACGAAAGCATTGGTGGAAACAAGTTTGATTATTATCCACGCCAACGCGATCGAAAGCGAGTGAAGTAAGGGAAACGCGATATCGCAAATATGGCCGTTCAATTATTCGCGGCATAAAGTTTGTTGGAAGTAGCGGCATCGACTCGATGTATCCGACGATTCCCCTTCTCTAACTTCTTCTACCTAGCCTAACCCCTCTACATGCAATTACCTTCCCATTTTACATTGAAAATCCGCGCATTTGCAATATAAATTATCTATTTTATTTGAATACATCTTATTTTGCTTCGCGTAAAAACGTGATTTTATATTTTGTCAAATAATCTACCGCATCGATTAAGTCGCTCGCTCGGTTGTTCGTACCGAGAGTCGAGCATTTAACATCATCTACACGGCACGCTTGGGAAAGTTCTAGAAGTTTCGCGGCATGGCAGCGCTTCCGGTGTGCGAGAAAGGTGTGCGACGACGGCGCATCGTTGCTCGCCTTCACGTCCATGTTACAGGTTGCTCTCGAACTCGATAAACACGAGAGTCCCTTGTAGCAGCACGAGCCTGCAATAACGTTGCTAGCCGACGGAGAAATCAAATCTCTCGATCTCTTTTTAAAAACAGGTTGTATTTATATCGTCCTTACGCATTCGCTCTCACTACTTTTTTATGGAGGATTAGTGTATGGAAAAAACATTGCGAAGAAATACATAATTACATCCTAAAAAAATCAATATTTGAATCAGGACATAATTATTTGTACAATAGACCTAACTTTGAATTATATTTGATTAATGTTGTGATAATTGTCGTGATGTGAATATTTATGAGTTAGTGTTAAAGCTGAGTAAATAGAATAAATCACACGATACAAAGATATTAGATATTTACATCCATATATATATAGAAAATATTAGCACTTATACTTAGATCTAACAAGGATTCTGAGAAACGTCTGAAAATATTCATGCAAAACTCGGGATAATTTATTAATCGTTGTCGCGAGCGCAGTTTTTAGCTGTGCCTCACTGCAGTAGTGTGCTGTTTCGATCGTTCCGTAAATACATTTTTTGTTCTGGCACACGTGCCAGCAGTCCACGTAAGCACAAAGATAACCAGAGCGAGCAGCAGCTGCTGTGCATCGTGCGCAGGTGAGGAGGCGAGGTGGCCAGATGCCTCCTTCCGAGCATCTTAGCCGACGAAGCCGGCTCGGTCCGGGCGTACCCTTACCAAGATCCGCTCAGAATTTTCGACCGAACTTTCACAGGGGGAAAGCAATGTCCAATAAATACGCGTGCGCTTGTAAGAGTGGAATATTTATTTTCTCTCTCTTTCTCTTGTTTTCCTTCGTGCGCTTTCTCTCCTTTTCTCCCTTCCTCGTTCTCTCTGTCTCCCACGCGGTTCCGTCGAGACTGAAATCGCGGCGATGGTTTGTCTTTTTTTTCAGAATTCTTACGTAATTCGCCCGTGGCAAAACCAGACATAATAAATTAACGACATTCACGTTGATTATAATAAAAATTATCTGCTGGTCGATACAAGAGACCGTTTCACGGTGTTCGATTTACTCTCTCGAATTTGGTACTCGATAAGAGCCGAGCTCGTTTTTACTGGGTCAATGGATGTGTCCGCCACGGACACGGTTCTATTCCAACGACAGTAACCTATATTCACCGGTAGCTTTTGCAGTGTGTTGGGACCGCTAAAGATAGCGGCGCGCATCTAAATTTTCATTTCGCTGGACTAAATTCTCACTTTGCACCGGCGATACGTGTCTCTTATTAAGATGCACTTCGCCGTGCATTTTCGGGTCTAGGTTCCCGAGATGCGGTAATTCGCGGGCTGTGTCGCGACACAGAAGGAGCGGGAAAATCAGAGAGAGAAAGCGAGAGGATTCGGAATTAGAAATGGAAGTACACCGACGCCGGTCGACACGTATTTCCAGTGGGGCCTACATACAAATATGCTTATTAATAGCGTCCCGAATAAATACCGTCCCAAGGATACATGCGGAGTATTGCGTTTTCGCGACGATCTATGCAAAGTCCGCGTGCAAAAGCACGAAGCGTAAAAAAAAACTTATTAAATAATTTACATGTAGAGCGATATATTTTAGAAGACTCATACTTTCAGGACAAGTATTCTTGACTTGAAAATACAGGTTGTCGGTCGTGAATTATTATGTTTCAAACGATGTACGATATCCAGATAATTTTCAGTCTAATTATTGTGCTTATGCAATTTGACGATTATCTCGAAGAAAGTTATTTTATAACTCAAGATTAGATTAGCGATGCCGCCTTCTCTCTGCGATATTCCACGTAAGAAACTAGCGTGCTTCCCTTCGACAAATTGGCTCGCCGCTTCGGGTCATGGAATCAATAGAGAGCGTGGACGCGCGCATCCTGTAGGGTAGAATCAAACCGGGCTTAACCCTAAACAGCACAAGCGAACTCCCACAGGCCCTTTGTGTATCTCCAACAATATTGGAATACACATACAACGGTGGTGTACATGCAATTTATTGTGGGCTATCTTTGCAAGACACGTGATTGAAATAGAAATAACACACATTTCATATATATATATATATATATATATATATATACAAATACACTTATACGCATAAAAAGTCTGGATAAATAAGATTCTAAAATAATCTTAAATATCATTCTTTTTTATTACGTATACCATTTATCTTATATCTTATCTTATATCTTGACATAGCATTTCTTCCTGCTGTTCAAATCACAGTAGGTTGTTTCCTTCCAAGATACATCTCATTTGTCCAGCTCTCATTTGAGTCCTACGCTCTGGTGTGATTAATCGGCCGTTTATAACTACCGTTCGGCGGTATAAGTTTCTCGGTATAGATATAAATTATCGTCTCGGATACTTGGTTATACCTTTATCCACCGTGGTGTTCACAACGCGATGGTGCTACATACGAAAATGCCGCGTATGTTCGAGCAGGCCTGACCCGGTCGCACCTTTTTGATTCGCGAGCAACCGGTTCGCGAACGTTCCGTCCTCCTCTCGCTCCGACCTCACTCTCCTCATCCCTTAGGCTTCTCTCTCTCTCTTTCTCTCTCTCTCTCTCTTTCTTTCTCTGCCAGGCGCTTTCTCGTCGGTCGACCGTTCTAAAATCGCGCCGCCTCTGTCTACAGTTGGAAACTAATCGGCAAAGGATTATCACAGGTCAGCGGGTGTTCAACCTTCCGTACACCTACCTACCACGGTTCGATACCGCGATACCCGGCCGATCATTATTAATAGCCCCAATGCGCCGTTGTCGTTCGACGCCGACAACGACGATGTCGCCTATCATCGTCGTCGCCGCCGCCGCCACCACCGCTCCCGCCGCCGAAACCCTCGCCGTCACGACGCTCGTCGATTACGATGATCATCGCACGACTCCTCGACATTTATTCGACTCGAACGTCGAGCCTTTCCGAGCTTTCGAACCGGTTTCCCCGTTGACGTGACTGACAGCAACAAGTCCCGTCTGTTATTCTCTGACCGCAGTATTCTGTACCGCGCCGGCGACACAACATTTGTAGGGTTCGCACGTAGAGCGGACTGATTTATTCGACGCTGCTTTTAACATGTATTTTCATGTATTATTGCAGTTGAAAAGGTCGAGCGAGGTATACAAAAATTTTAAAAGGTTGACATTACCAAGAAAGAATACCATATAATGAGAGAAAAACTTTTATTCATGAATACTCGAAGCTCTACATCTAATAACTTCGCACGTGGATTACATTAAAACGACCAATTTCGCTTGTATAATGGTCAATCTGTTTCACTGTACTTTATGCAATAAATTTTTAAAGCAGCAATATATATTGCACTCGAAAATATTGCACATAAAGTTGAACCCGTTAAAGTCGAGCTTTAACGCTTATTTAATTTTGTTCGTACGGATGACTTATTCGACCTCTCGACCAATTTGATAATCCTGCGATAAGAAATACTATTATGATAGAGAGCAGACTGTTTTATTTTTCAATCTGCACAGAGAGAATAATTTCAGTATATATTATTTGGTAAAGGAAATATCTTTTGGTTAAGAAATTAAATTAAAGAGAAGAGAGAAGAAGTGATTGAGAGTTGTAATATGAAATAAAGATGGAAATATCGTTGAAAAGAAAATAAATTACAGTGATTAGATATATAATTCACATAACAAGATATATATGCAATATAAAGAACTTTTATATGAAATATTTCAGCATAAATCATCATATTATTTTCATGTTTGCTTATGTACTTTAGAGTAAAATTTAACAGCTTTTAATGTTTAGCAATGACAACATTAGTCCAATCAAATCGTTGTTAGCAAATCATAAATTGTCGAGTTTATAGTCGAGTGCAAATAACCGAGTATGTAATAGAGTATCGCGATAGAGAAAAGAACAACCTGGTACGTAACGACGAGAAAGATTTCGCTCCCGCGATATTCGCGCGAGAGAGAAGGAGATTTCTTATCATGACATATCAGGTGCGGCATTAGATTGCGCACGATAATCCCTACGGTTACGTATATGTCTGTGCTTTCGGCTCCGCGCGTTTTTCCAAGTAATAAGTCGACAACGCGAGAATCCGGCACAACGTTATCCGCGAAGAAAGATAAAAACACGGCCGTGTGACCTCAGCGCTTCCAAATTTCAATAGCAACCTTGACGACGGTACGATATAAGTTTTTCGGTCGGCTGACTCAGAGAGGTGCCGTCCTCGGTGTCGAGGAACATGACACAATCGTCTTCTCGAACCTCACCGCCTGATCAGGGCCGGTTCGAGCCACCTCCGGGACCTAGGTCTCATGAAACAGTCTCAAGAACGCTTCTAAAGAAAGGAGAAACTTAGAAATAGTGAAACGTAGAAATGAGGTCAGGGCCTAAACTCGAGCGACGCATACTTCCGAAAAAAGTATAGATAATAGTTTAGTTTAGGAATAATATTCTCTCTGATAAAATGCGTTATCAGCATCCGAGAAAAGTAGCAAATATCAGCTAGTATTAAGTTTTATATTATTTAAAAAATTTGTGTTATTAAGACGAATAGAGATTTTTTGATGATCATTAAATATTTAATAATGCATGTTTTATTAATATTTTGTATTTAAATATCTGTATGTATATATATATAATATATATACTTCATATTTATTCTTCGATAGAAGAATTTTAATTATATCGGTATTCAAAATATCGTGATGTAAATATCAACACGAAAGAAACAGCTCCAAAATAGCAACATAGCGTGAAAAATTTTCCCATCTAAACGAGTCCTCAGTTGGAGTCAGACGTTCCGGTTCTATACGCGCGTGTCGCGTGACGTCGTACGGATATTGTCGAAGAGATGCTTCGGTGAAGCTCGCGTTCCCTTGGCCGCACCTTAGTTCCGGGCGTCATCGAAGCGGCAGCACCCACCGACTCGACTCGTTGTCCGTACGATGCTACATCTCTCGGCGATACCAGGAAGCAACAGCTGACCCGCGACGCACAGTAGCTCTCTCGCCTCCTGGAGTGGCACTTCGTCACTTTCGCACTCGTGCGAAAAACTCCCGAACGAACGAGCGGAGGAGGAATCGCGTCGCCATCTTTAGGCACGGTTGTACCCATCAACCGCCGTCTCCGCCGACGTCATCGCCGTCGTCGTCGTTCGTCGTCGACGACGCGTGCGAGAGCCGACGACAATCATACCTGAAGCGCCGTGCAGCGGTGTTAACGCCGTGCGCCTCCGTGGTGCAACGCGACGTCGAGAACGCGAAGCAATATCGTGACTGCAAATTCGATATCGACTGTGCGGGCCATCGCTCGATTATAATTCGTGCCGGGGCGCGAGGAAGCGAGGTGCGCGCCGCGAGTAGCTTCCTCGCCCGACGAGACGTCTCTCTCTGTCCTCTGTCTCGCTTTTCGTTCGCAGACGTCACGAGGAGGAATACAACCGCAGGGACGAGGATTACTGCGAGAAGGAACAAACGAATGTGAACGATCCGTCGGAACGTTGCCGTCGGAACATTGCCGTCGCTAGAATTCTATTGCTGTCGCGACAATCGGTGTGCATTTCCCCGCATTCTTTCGATTCGCGTGTGGAAGTGGATTTTGCTGGACGTACAACAATCAGCAGGATTCAGTACTGTGTGATTTTGCCTGCCCAATCACGGGGCAAATAAGTGAGGAACTAATTACAGTGCTCGAAGCGAAGCAGGTCGGATAGACGTTGAAGACGGGAAGGACAGACGGTCGTGCGGGAGAAAGAGAGAGAAACGGCACCGCCGCCGCCGCCGCCGCCGCCGCCGGACGACAACGACGACGGACTGGTACAATTGACAAGGAAGATGGCGCGAGCCGTGGACGAGGATCGCTGCTGACCCATTTTTTTCCGACGCGCCAAATCTCCGGGAGTCGGGAGTCTCCAAGGACGACGGTGGAGGAGGAATCTCTCCCTCATCCCTCCCCCCCTCTGGCTCTCTCTCGCTCTCGCTTATCGCGGGTGAGCGCCGTTTGCGGAGTGTGGTGACGATCGCCGTCGGGAGGAATACACTCGGCGGCAGCAGGGAAGGAAGCCGTAGGAGAGAGAGAGCGGACTCCGGAGTTGCGCCGGGAGGGTGCCCTCTCGTGTCGCGCTCGCGCGCGCGCCTCTCCCCCCTGCGTGTGTGTATGTGTGTGGCCCGTTTTTGTACCGTGTGATACTCGCGCAAGTGTGCGTGCCCCATCTCTATCTCTTCTTCGTGTACGATCGGTTTTTTCTTTTCGCGGTGTGTCGCGAGGCCGTCGTCACGTCCTCGCGAGGATTTTCCTAAAGAAAACGGCTCGGGAACTGGGACAATAACGTGATAACACGGCGCGGAGGACTTTAAGCTGTCATTACCGTCGTCGTCGGAGCTTTATAATTTGCGTAAGATCCGACGGAGAGACGTTTGGCCATCGGCAGCGCGCGATAGAAGGCGGCAAAAATTCTGAGAAGACCGGAGTTTGGCGGAGCCCTGGCAGGCTCGGCGGCGGCTGCGGACGCGGACGTACGCCGACGAAGACGCAGCAGTCCTCTGGATTACTTCGAGCCCCGTGGAGCTGCCCTGGCAGGCTCGGGCACCAGCGCGGCAGCTAAAATGGGCAACAATGCCGCGACCGCTAACAAGAAGGTCGACGCCGCCGAGAGCGTCAAGGAGTTTCTCGACAAAGCGAAGAAGGAGTTCGAGGATAAATGGAAGAAGAATCCGACCAACACCGCCGGTCTGGACGATTTCGAGCGTATCAAGACCTTGGGCACCGGCTCGTTCGGCCGCGTGATGATCGTCCAGCATAAGCCCACCAAGGAGTATTACGCCATGAAGATACTCGACAAACAGAAGGTCGTCAAGCTGAAACAGGTGGAGCACACGCTTAACGAGAAGAGGATACTGCAGGCGATTAGTTTCCCGTTCCTTGTGTCGTTGCGCTTCCACTTCAAGGACAACTCTTACCTGTACATGGTACTTGAGTACGTACCCGGCGGCGAGATGTTCAGCCACCTGCGCAAAGTCGGCCGCTTCTCAGAACCGCACTCACGCTTCTACGCAGCCCAGATTGTACTTGCCTTCGAGTACTTGCACTACCTCGATCTCATCTACCGAGATCTGAAGCCGGAGAATCTTTTGATCGACTCGCAGGGTTACCTGAAAGTTACCGACTTTGGTTTCGCCAAAAGAGTACAAGGTCGAACGTGGACTTTGTGCGGCACCCCGGAGTACCTGGCACCCGAGATTATCCTCAGCAAGGGATACAACAAAGCGGTGGATTGGTGGGCTCTGGGCGTACTAGTCTACGAGATGGCCGCTGGCTATCCGCCGTTTTTCGCCGATCAACCGATTCAGATTTACGAGAAGATCGTAAGCGGCAAACCGCGCTTTCCCTCGCACTTTGGCTCCGATCTGAAGGACTTGCTGCGCAATTTGCTGCAGGTAGATCTTACCAAAAGGTATGGCAATCTTAAAGCGGGCGTGAACGACATCAAGGGCCACAAGTGGTTTGCCAGCACCGACTGGATAGCCGTCTTCCAGAAGCGAATAGAGGCGCCTTTCATACCGCGCTGCAAGGGACCAGGCGACACCAGCAACTTTGACGATTACGAGGAGGAGACCCTGAGGATTTCTCTGACGGAGAAGTGCGCCAAGGAGTTCGCCGAGTTTTGAACGCGACATCTGCTCGGCAAGTTGCTCGCACCAGGAGGTGTATACGCACGTCGTGTACGTGTCATCGTGGTCGCGCCTCACCGTCGGGTCGACGTGTCGCGGCGCTCCTTCGTTACCGTCGCCATCGTCGTCACATTAGTGGTTTGCTTCTTTTGGGAGAGAGAGTGAGAGAGAGAAAGAGAGAGAGAGAGTAAGAAAGCGAGAAAGAGAGCGAGCGAGAGAGAAGGAGCGAAAGAAGGAACGGTGTATGTGTGTGCCGGCGCGCAACCGCGTGTAACGAAACAGAGCGGAAAGTTTTTGGGGCGAAATTTCTGGCGAGGGGACTGGGATGGAAAGTGTCCCGATGGGAGATTTGTAAAAAGAGAGAAAAGAGGAGGATACACGAAACGGCACGTGGCAATTCGCGCGTTTTGCATCTCGCAACTGAACTCGCTACACACGAGAGAGGTAGGGAAGAAACGCGATACGGTTGATAAGGAACGTTTACACACCGGCGTTGAGCGTCCAAGAATTATATATACATATAACTTTTGGTTGTTACGTATGTAGTAGACGCCAGCATCACTTTTTACATGGAGAAATCTCTTTTTTTAGCCGGTAATCGATTCATTAACGTAATAAGAACGGCTGTATACTATATATATATATATATATACATATATACATATATATGTGTGTGTCCCTTCGCCACTCCTCATATCCTCCCCGTTCTCCCCCGCCATCCATTCGAGATAGCTTTATGATCCGGTTTACGGAGAAGGCCGTGTGTAAAGTTTGTTCCCAATGATTAACTGTTATCTGCGTCGGAAATGTCACCGTACCGAAGTTACCTTATACATATAGTCTCTCGTTGTCTTTGCGAATGTTCCCTCCGTTCCTACTTTCCACAATTCTCCTTCATCAGCGTATCGTTTTCCTCGGCATCTCCTTCAATTCTTCGATATACCTCCCCCCTCCCCCTTTTCTCCTTTCCCACGCATCGCACACTTGACACTCGAATCGAGAAGGAGATGTCTTACTACACCGAGGCGAGTCATATCGTGCATCGTTCGTTGTCTACTATTTGTCTCTATCCTCTTTATTCGTCGTGAGAGAGAGAGAGAGAGAGAGAAAGAGAGAGAAAGAAAGAGAGAAAGAAAGAGTGCGAGAGAAAGAGAGTGAGAGGGAGAGCAAGAGAGAGAAAGAAGAGTACGATCTGCGTACTCGCCGCGAGTACGATCCGTATTTATATAGCTAGTCGTTATACACACACACAAAACATACATACACACAAGCGTTACACGTACACATGATAATCTGAAATAATATTTATATATGAAACATGTTTTCCATCGATCGCCGATGACGGGCCAATTGGAGGAGACGGTGGCCTCTTTACACCCGCGCGTAAAATTCTCGTGAGAAACGGTATCCTTTATATATAAGTATATGCAAATAGATCGGACATGTCATCGTCTGGACATTACATCCGCACGCGATCAGCTTATTACGTAGAGCGGTTTTAATTCCTCGCGCAAACACGATTCCGCTGTATTTCTTATTATCTGCGTTATCCTGGAAAATGTCTAATTTTTCACGTAAGATAAACACACAGAGATACCCGCCATCTCGAATCGTATACGAGGAAAAAGGGGGCTCAATAATGGTTACCACATTAAAGTTATCGTTGACACGCGAAAGGATAAACTATTACAACACCAATATTAGGAATGAGCGATCAAGTTGTGAATAATTTAGGTGGCTAACGGCTTTTCTCCTAAACGCGGCTTCGAAACGCGTGCACGAGCGTAATAGCGTCGACATACATCATCGTTACTTGAACCGTCTTCGTATTATCATCTTTGAACTTAAAGACCGGTTAACTATTCGCATAAAGCGAAAGGAAAACGAGTGTAACCCTGACCAGTGAATAACAAGCACGTAATATCGACGGAAGAACGCGGCGCGCGGAAGATGTAGGACATGGTAAAAAAGCACTAAACCGAAGGCGAATTAATAAACACCGCAGGCGTCAAATGAGGCGCGTCGCCGGTACGTAAAGATTACTCGATTGGAAGCTAATGATGGCCGCGATTACGCACGATCGAAGATTGCGTTAGCTACGCGCGATTTACCATCTCTCTCTGCGGAAGATCGGTGCCGATGTCGGCTTTCGAGACGACGCAAAACACTTTCGCGCGTTGACGTCAACGTCGGTGGACGAAGTTTCGTTAATGAGTAAAACGGTTGTTCAGAATTGGATTGGGCACACGCCAGCGCGACGTGGCTGGCCGGGGATCGATTCAGCGGCGATGGGCTAACACGCGCGCGGACAATGCGGAGGAAATGCGGCACGTAAGTGCGACGACGTTACGAAACTTTTATATCCTTTTAGTATTCGCGATGAATCGAGCTCCGTTCTATCGCCCCTATATGCCAATGTAAGTTTTCAGAGCGCAATCAAACGTTTAAGCGTCATTGTCGTTTAATCGAACGGTTCTAGTAGACGACTGACGCAGCGTGTCGCGATTTTTGCGTTACATAAGAAAAAATGGAGCGTGAATCGCGCTGGAATAAATTATTCAATTATATAATCGCAGCTTTGAAAACCTGCAGTTGCATTTAGTGACGACCGCGATTGATGTCATTGATATCTTTTCGCGCGTTAAATGAGAATCGACGGAATTTTCGTCAGGAAATTATTAGTTGTATCGCGAGCAATCAGCTGATCGATGAAAAATTCGTCGCGAGCCAGCGTCTACAGTTAATAACGATACGAAACGCGGAAAATGTAATCCGAGTGTAATTTCGTGAGTGACGGTAGATCGAAGAGGGAGACTACCTCCCTACTTATATCATTCGCGTGTATATATTTACTTCTCTACTTCTATACGCGAATGCACATGCCGTTCGTTTGCACACGCCGCGATGTTATGAAGGAATTAGAACGAGAGAGGGAATGGCGCAGTGGTGCGACTCGCAGCAAAATAAATGAAGTACTTGGCGCGGCTTCGTCACGAGATTTTGGGATAACGAGATCTTGGTGGGTGCGGTATTGTACTCGCAAGCTTGCGAGCGCACACGTTTTATTCGCGCATGTGTGTCCAGAGATAATTGAAGCGTTGAGAATAATATAGCTAAAGTCACTTTTGATAAAATTACGTTAATAGAATCATTCTACAAGATAACTCTTTTAACTCTATTTTTATAACCAATTGATAAATGACAATGATGTATGTAACGAGTGAATATAAATTGTTTTTTATTCAATGAGAGATTTTTAAAATAATTTGTACTTTATTTTTTTGTTTTTTTTTATAGACGGAGTCTATGTTATTCTCAATTTCTTCACTTGCATACGATATTATACGAAAATTCATTGCTTTTTCTAATTACGTAAATTCGCGACAATGTTATTAACATATGAAACTTTAGATTTTTTGCATTTTTAACGTTTAAATTTTTATTTGTGTCAGACGTCAACTGCAGTATATTTACTTATACTTTAACTAGATGATTTGACTCCAATATATCTATTACAAATTGATTAATTTGTGTAAATTATAAAAGTATTATCAGATTTCTTGGCAATTCTATTTCTGGCGGACGAATTTAATATCCGAATAGCGCCAAATCAGAATAGTTCGTTTATTTTACGCTACATTTATTTTTCAATTTAAGACAAATGTCCTAAATGGGAACGCGTGACAGTTCTTTAGGGAGAATCTGAAAGAACCCGAACCGGAGAGTGTTTAGTTAGTCCGATTCGTTAAATCAAACATTTTCTGTTTCTTTAACACTTTGAACGAGCCGCGATTATCCTCCAATGATTATCGAGAGTGCTTGTATTTTCGAGATATCAATCGCACCGTCAATAATGATCTTGAGCACCTTCAGATAGTTCACTATCGCGCTCCTCAATCCGCGACAGACATCAACGTGTCGACTTGTCTTTATCCGCATAGAGTAGCAGTAGACACCGTTAACTCGTACCTACGTTACTCTTATGTGAGTGTTACGACACTTATCTCGCTTCGACATCTAGCGAGAATTGCGTTTTTTTTTGCAAATCGCAAAACCGATCAATATGTATTTCTAGCGTTGCGCTGCTGTAATTTATATTTGCCCTCGGCGTTGTCGTTCCTTTATTTAATTGAAGTAATTACACGCACGTGCGGCGCGTTATCATGACGAGCTTTTGCTAACGGTTTTCGATCTCTGTCCGACAATTCGTTCAAGTCCAATATTGATATTCCAAATTAGACTTATTCATGAGCAAACATGACTAACATCCAGGACGCGTAATTTTCTGTCTTTAAAATTTGATAAAATGTGTAAACGAGAGATGACGTCGAGATACCCTTTAATAATGTCACGCAAACTCCATCGCGAATAACTTGGTTGAAACTTAGACCGCATATCTGGAGAGTAGACCTAACTTTGTCGTAAAAATCGTGACCTGCTTAAGCTTGTACGACCAGGGAACGCGTAAACGCGGATCCGTGAGTGGACATTGCATACAAATTGCACGAGAAGACCTTTTTTACATAAATAATTTTTATATAATGAAAAAATTCATTGGTATCTCACGTCATAACTTGTTTAATTATCCTTTACAAGATTTTACAAGAGGCGATATCAATGTTGTTAGAGAAGAAAAACATGAGGGATATCGATTGTAGAATATTCTCTGCGTAGAATCGCATCGCGATAGCATGTATTTGCATGGAAATTTACGTCGTGGTCTTGCCGATGCATCGATCGTATGAAATAATCGAATATCATCTTTCCTCTATGTGTCATGCTTTAAAGTTTCTCGGAAAAATTTGATTATCGGTATCGATATTTTCTTCTCGGTGGTTCGAATAATAATATTTCTCTGAAATTTTTTATCATCGGAATTTGTTGGTACTTTAGTCACGACGAGGATCGCAAAGTTTTGATTAATGAGATATTCTAATCTCCATGTAAATGGAAATAGCTTTTCAGAAGGGTTACGTTTATCCATATTTTAGTTCGCCAAGCGAGCAATCATTTTCATCGAATGATCACGATTATGATCGTGTTAACGTTTTATTATCGGTATTACAATGAAAGGATACGAGGATAATTATTAGCATCGCTTATACATTTAATAAGGATTTTTGTGGCTTCTTTTCAGCAAGATATTTTGACCATTTGTTTCCAGCAGATAATACAATATTGATCGGTAACTTGCGATATTAAAGGCTGTGTCAATAACAGCATAGGCACATCAGGAGTGTACATTATAACATGATAAAAAGGGTGTCCATTTCTCACGTAGGGAAATAATCTTATCGCGATCGAACTTGGCCTTCCGTTCATCGCACGACGTATGGAGTACACAGTTGTCGGTTGAGATCTGAAGAGAATATTTTTCATTGAACTGCAACTATATAATTCTATGTTTTTACTGGGAAATATGTGCAATTTTTATATTATATATATATATATATATATATATATTTCATATATTGTTTGTTCGTATTATATATATATATATATATTTAGATTATTATTATATATAAAAAGTGAAATTATATTCTTGGACAACGCGATACTGTGTACTCCGTGCACAAATAATTGCCGGGAGGTAAAATTACCTGTTTCACGGTAATCTTGTAGAAAAAAATGCAGCACAGCAAAAACATACTTGCACAACAATTTCTTATATTCTTTCGTATACGTTTGCGATGCGCATAAAATTTCTTGCGTTTAAACGAGTACTTATTATAAACAACGTAGTTTCCCGATGAAATCGGTTGTCGCGAGGTATTTCAACAACTCTAATTTAATTGACCGACGCTCGTCTCCGGTTTTCCAATTGGCCCTGATGGCAAGGGGGTTTGTTGCACCTGTAAAGGGAAGCTTTAATTGACGTAAGCGACTCGCGTGTGTGCGGGCGCAAGCGTTTTCTGTAAATATTAGCGGTAGATAACAGAATAGTACATATATCATCGTGTTCACCGCAGTGTGGCTCCTTTAAAGCTATTTTCCCCTGAATATCTTCGCGTTTCTCCGCTTGGCGCCGACGTTGCACCGACGACTCCGGCCCGGTTTCGACCAATCTGTTAAGTTTAACTCTAGTTTAACCGATTCCTTGTGTCTTCTTAGACAGAAAAGTCCGTATTCTCGTCACGCGTCTAATAGTAAATGCGGCACTTCATTTTCTGAATGTTATTTGTTTAATATGTGAATGGTATTCGATGTGAGATGAGAATTCTATAGAGGTGTGCTTAGCGCTAAGTATGTGACGAGAGTATGCGCCAAGCAATAACTTAAACTACAGTTAGATTGAACTAAAATTGTTATGAAACCGTCGCGATCATTTTCTTCTTCTTTCCTCTTTTCTATATTATAGCTAAGATCCGAAAAAAAAAACAAATCGATAGATTATCCTCTATATAGTCCGAATGGGTTGTCGGTGCAATTCAGTGCTCAATCGTCTTGTAACGCCCAGAGGATATACGCGTACACATTGTCACGCTCGGCAATTATTACAAAAGGAACATGAAGGTAGGCACACAGGGACAACACACGTGTACCTGCGGATTCCCCTCCCCGTTGTACATTACTCCCGCATTATTACTTTTAATTCAGTGTTCTTCGTATCACACAGATGTACAAGTGTCGTCCTATTTATATACGTAGTTTATTCCTCGGTCCAGCGATCGGTCGTTACGCAATCGTCGCACGCACGCACGCACACAAATACACACGCACAAATAACGCGCGTGTCTATGCAAATATTCGCCAGTTATCGAAACGTTCTCGTTGAGGTTCGCCCGTCGTTATAAATTGCATCCGGCACGCGCGCCGCCTGCGGCGCCTTTATTACTTTGTCTCTTTGTTGATTTATTGTGTCTCCATATCTCCGGTCATCGCGGCTCGTAGAGATGTTAAAGCGTTTCTTAAATTGAGGCACTGAGAATGATGACGCAAACTCGAAATACATTTATAACGAAACTGAGAAAAGAAGCTTTAAATCGAAATATTAATCTCTGCGACTTAATTATAAATCAGAAGACCATGAATTAAACAATAAATATATATTTTATCTTATCTATGTCATTATTGCAAGCAACTAATCCTTTGGTAACTTTCTGTTTATGATTTGAGTCCGTCGTCTTTAGCATTTCATTGAAAAAAATAGGAGAGAAAAGTGCAGCGAAGGTCTCGTTACGTGCTGTCACGCGATTGTACGATGCAGATCAATTATAGAACGATCGCGGGACAAAAAAAAATACGGTTTAGTATGAATGCGGATTTCGTGTTGTCGCTCTACAGTAGATCGCCATCGTCCCACTTCGAAAACGTCTCTCTTCCGCATTGATCCGTTTAATCTCACTCGTCTCCTCGCCGCACTGGATTAAATTGTGTGCGTGAAAAAGCGTTTTCCTCATTTCCCTCTTTCGCGGTTCCCCGCGATTCTCCAACGCGCTCCCGTGGGAGAACCTTCCGTAAACACGATCGACTTATATATCGCTATTCACGATGATATTCACCTTGATATTCTCGAAATTGCGAATTAATTATTTAGAAAATATTGAGTCGATCGCATTCGCGGAAGAATCGTTCCAGCGTATCGTACCTTATCTTTGATGTCCATGAACCTTTTGCCTGAAATATCTGAAATTATGTAGTTTATAATTCTAAATTTAATCAAATCAACAATTATGATTGAAGATTTTTTGATTCTTTGCAAAGACGATGCATTAGAGAATTAAGATTTTTAATTGCAAGCAGGTATATTCAAATTTACTACAATTTGTGACCATTTAGAGCGATAAATTTTCTGAAATTCATCCCGCCGCTCGTTACACTCCAAATCCGTCATTTGCACGAGCGGTCGACAACGCCTCGGGAAACTGACGTAACTCGATACGTAATTAATAGCGTGATGGAACGCTCGCTATTTAGGCCCCGCTCATTTCCATTCGGATCTCTCTCTCTCTTCGTTTCTCTCGCCGTCGCGACGAGCTGCGCCCGCTTGCGTAATCGCCTCGTCTCGTAATAAGCCTCTTCGTCGTCGCGATCCAATCCCGGGACCCTGACGCCGAAGGCGCGTATAAATACGTCGCCTCGAAAATTCGCGCATCTGCCTTCACGCGTTTAACGAAGCAATCATTGGACGCGCCTCGTGTCTCCCGACTTTGAATCTTCCGTGATAAACGGACCGAGACAGTTGTGAGAGGTGGATTAACGTTAAATATCGCTTTTGTTTCGATGTTGCGCAGAATTATCGCGAATTTTCGCAATATGTCGTGACTTCCAGAGAATTGATGAGAGTAATTTATAAAACAGAAGTTCTTCAGGATTTCGAGTGTTTTTGTTATAATTTTTTGTCCTCTTTCTCGTAAACTAACCTTCGACTGCAATGATTTCGCGGTATTATATATTCCAGTTAATAATTCAATCTTAATAATTAGCATTTTCCTTACAGGAAAAATGGAAAATTAAATTTATGTCTATCTTAATGAAAATGACGAACTGCATAATAAAATTGCGAGAAGATTTCGCCTACCTTTGGCCTCGTCTTCTCAATCACTCGCTCGAGAGAGCCGAAATTAAAATTGAAGCGCTTAACCCAATTTACAAGGCGACACGGGGCGTTCGATTTTCAAGCCGGTACTCGCAATTATCCGGGAGTTCATCTTTCGCCACGGGTTGTCCCCCGACAGAGAAAATTCTTCGTTTCTTTCAGCTTTCTTTGTATTAGCGTGATCGGTTTCCAACCTCACGTCATTTTTAGAGGCCCGCTGACTTTTTCTAGACAACATGAATTAATCAAGTCATCGCGTTTTTCCCCATGCTGTGCTTTGCGTCACGTGTCTAACCCTCCGTCGTTCCCTTTCGTCCGCTCGGCTGTCGCTTTCTTTTCGCCGTGGAGAAAAGAATTCGACAAAATATGTGACTTCTCTGTGAAAAATAAATGAAACAAGAAGGATTGATGAATATTAATTTTGAAATGTTACGAATTTCCAATTTTCTTATAGTATTAGAAGCAAGACTTTATTTTTATCAAAGAAAAATAAAAAGCGGTGTAAGTCATTTGTGAATAACGTTATACAATGGAAAATTTTATGTAAAATATATGTTACAGATCCGATTATAAATTTAAGACTGGAAGTATTCACTCTTTACAGAGACGAATCTTTTTTAATTATTCTTACTAAATTATTAATATATATTTATTTTTATATAAATTTATGCTTATAAATATGTATAATTTATTATTAATTATAATAATTATTATTAACAAGCTACATTTGTTTATTTATTCATTATTTCACTTCGTTTTATTTATTTTTTGAGGGATCAAACTGTCGGTAATTTAATTGCGTTCCCCACGTTCTTACTGAAGATTTGCGCGCTACTCGCGTTACGTGCAGCTACGCGAGAAATGCGAAAGGAAAATGATTTTATAACGAGGTTTTCGCGCGTAATTCTCTCACCGGTCGGCACACATAATATCGCGTAGTTGGTGCGCCTTTTGTACTTTTATACTGCATCATTGTTACGAGGCTAATAGCTCGTATAATGAGATTTGATGATTAATCGAATTCCAATACGAAGGAAGGAAAAGGGGGAAAAGTCGATCGCTCTGTTGATCCTGAGCCCGAAATAATGTAAATTTTCGGATGACAGCGCTTTTCTGCTCTATAGTAAAATTTCGTTTTTGCAACGGTTTGTTTTGGGGATTCGCTGAAAATTTATGACGACCAGACAGATAAAATGTCCGTTACTCTTATCGGCTGGTCGAACTGACCTTGACTTCGTGGACGAACATTTACGACTTCCTAACGATTTGGCCGGAACAAAGGGGAGAGTGTCGTGAGAGGGAACGAGGAGAGCAGCGCGTGCGCGATTATACGGTATATGTTCCAGAATCACTGGGTGTCCTTTTAAATATAAATGCTGGAAGCGCCGAGAGAGGACTGAGGGTTGTTTTAGTGGCAAGTTATAGCATTACTTAACGTTGAAGATGAAAGATTTTATCTTATTATTTTAATTGCGGACTCTACCTTCACACAAAATTAATTTGAGACTTAATCATGTGCTAAAATCTCTTATGCTGAATGCAATAAATTTGCGGTAAGAGTTTGTTAGCAAGCATTTACTGAAAAAAAAAGATTTAATCTCGCAGCATCAAAAAGTGAAAAGGATATTCCGGTCGTTCCGAGCATGTATGTGCTTGATACATTCGTAGGTAGCATGGAAATTTACCCGTCGATCACGACTTTCGTCGTCGAGCGTAGCCGCAATTTGAATTACCTTTGTCCTTTTCTTCTGACAGAAGCCTCCATCGATAATCGATGAGCGCGCGCCGTTAGCTTCGCCAAACGGCCCGAAGTATTCGCGCAATAATAAAGAACCAGCGTGACGTTTTTATGCTACGTAAAATTTGTCTCTCGCCCACGTCTCCGCTTGCTCCGCGAATTGTTCGGATCGTCCGCTTTTGATCGTACCTGTCGTTTGTCTCTCGATTAAGTCGTCCCTCTGTGCGCACCGACAAAGGCATGCCAATTACTTTCGAGTGCGCATCGATAATTCATTGCTATGCTTCCCTTACCCGCGGCTTACGATAATTGCTCTGATTGCTTTACAATACCGAATAAATGCAAATCACGCCCACATGATCGACTTCCGTTTAACGAAATTGAAGATTCGCAGTTTTATCTAAATTTTGTTTAAAAAGATATTTAATTATGAATTATTCAAGTTGTAAAATGTATCATATTGGTTTTAAACTTAGCGGATGTTTCACATTTTCAGTATATTTTATAATGATTGTAATAACATAACTTTGATGGGATTGCAAATAATCGGGAGTTTCTGCGTTTGATGTTCTATTACAACATTTTCTTCGTTCAAATGAGTTTTCAAGTGTTATGGCGCTAAGCGGAAGGCAAACGGAAGCATTTGTTATCAATTAAAACGTAGAAACGCGCGCTATTACGCGGGCAGAATCGTTCTCTCGTTGGCAGATAACAATCTTAACGATATGAGTGGCACAGTGTGCCCGTGCTTAACCGCGCTCGTAAAAGTTACGACCGGCGTATTAAACGATCAATTCGTCTCGAGACAACGTAGATACATTGCTGCAACGCGCTGCACAGCATACAAATCGAGCGTCGCTTGCCGACCGGTGACATCGAATTCGCGAATTGCAGAACGTAATACGCGCATCTACGTGTGAAACTTATTATGTGAACAAAAAATTAGATTCGTACTCGTGATTTGACTATTAACGAGTTTACTTCGCGTTGCGCAACGTGTTTGCTCAGATCCGCCGTTTGAATTCTTCGTGCAGTCGCATTTATGTCAGATGATTTTGCTTCTGCACTACTTTTAGCGCTTAATGGAACATCGCACGCATGCTGCAAATTCGCGGAATCGATGTGACTTAAGAGCATACTGTCCGAATATTCTCATTCACGGAGAATAGACTCACAATTAGAAAAAATATCTGAGAATATTTCAATTTTCTCGTAGAATATTCCTAAAATATATTTTCGGAATATTCTGGCTTTCGGAAAATATTTTTGGGGATACATTGTTGTGTTGAAAAATTATTTTCAGAACATTCTGGTGCTCAGAAAATATTTCTCGAAATAGTTTCGTTCTCGGAATCATTCTTTCGCTAAATTTTCGCCTCACTTTAGTGCTCGAAAGACACATCTCTGTCCGCACTTATTTTCTCTGCAAGACGCGACTGTCGTTTCTGTGGAAGATGTACAAATCGTGATAACTAATGCTCTCGTCGTACGAAGATTTGTGCCGTTTGTCTTGTGGAACGATTCGCGTGGAATATATCGCTCCTAGTGGAGGCTGGTTCGTAAACATTTGACGCAATCTCGACGGCGGTGGTCTCTGCATGTGTCGAACACTTCATTGACGCATCGCTCGCTTTTACTGCAGTGACGTAATATGAACGGCCGCAATGCTTCTCAACGGCACCGAGAAGTCAGCGTCGTCCTCAAGGACAATGATGAAAATCCGCCGTGGAAAAATTTATCATTATCAATAATGAAATTGTGCTGTGATAATTAGAGTATATCATCAAAATGTCATTCAGTGAGATAAAATAATTTTCGTTTTTATGTATTCAAAAATAATAATATTATATTCCAATGCACGGTGAAGCGAAATATTTGCGCGGGATTTCACGTTATCTCGTACATAAATTCGCATTATTTATTTAATAATCGCATTATTTACATACAGCGATAACTGTCAAGTGCACAATTATGTTAAACTCTTATTATGTGCGAGATATTTTTAGTACCTTAGAAATATCTGTTGCGTTTCTATGTTACATCAGAAGAGAGAATTAAATTTTTTTTATATTAACTTTCTTCTCTTTAATTGATTTTTTCGAATTTATTTTTGTTCGAAAACATTATCTACACTGGATTGGCAAAAGCGCAATTTTCTTGAATCGAAATTTCAATAATGATTAATTTACCGTAAAATTGGACTTTTGCGTAATACTACGTGGTATTTTATATAACTACATAAAAGCACGACGATAAAGAGTAATCAAATGGATGAAATGTGATAATCGGAGGAATAAAAGGCTATTGTACGTTCTTCTTTCTTTCAGTTTATCATGCGATATTATCATTAGATGAAATTCTATCTTTATTGTTGCCGCGTATTTTTATTCGAAATTTGTCTCTGAAATCCGAATATGAATTCTCGCATTTTTCTCGCATACGCTCGCTTGTTTGCAGACCAGTTAACCTTGACAAAGTTCGTTGCTTTGCGTGCACAATGCTCGACCTCCGAAGGCCGCGGAATTCATTAAATGTCACAGATCGCCCGCATAATTTTTCGCGATAAGTCGCTGGAAAAATATCCGAGCTGTTTGCGTTCTAACATCAGTTAGAATATTCTAACGCGCGTGCGGTTATAAATAACTTTCCTCTATTATCCTGACTATAATCAAGAAAGGAATAGAGAAGTGATCGATGAATCAGGTTTGTCGATTCAATCGAATTCGTCCTTCGCATTGAGAAAGTCAGAATTTTTATGTATGACATTACATACTGCAGGTTTTTAAAATAATTATTCACATTTATTACCTATTGATAAATTATTACTGTTGGCTGGCAGTATTCAATTCACACAGTTTTTATGTTTTTATGTTGATAACAAGCGATCGAGAAATGTTGAAACTTTATTATGGAAAATTGTATTATGGAAAAGATAAAAACTGATTAAATATTTTTCACGACGCGAATATTTTATAACGTTTAATTTTTTTCATATATCAACATTTATACCGTAAACGCATTCGCAATTGCATCAATTGTTTACAGAAAAATAGTGCTCTCATTAAATCAATTTTGGCAATATTCTCACTGAGATTTTAGTTTAATATTTATACACGTGCATAGCGTGAAACGTGTAGCTTGGGAAAATATTATTGGTTTGATGTTTTGTTCGTCGTTGCTTTGAATGCAACAACAGGAAATTGCTAGTAATTTTCTGTCTCGCGTGAAATTTATTTTTGATTTCTTCGGAAATATTTACGATTACTGAGAATGGATTTGGAAAACGAGTTCGTCGTCTCTCTAAGAATAAATTACATGCACACAGAGACGAACGTGTATTCTCAAGAATCAATGCAATAACATCGTTTGCCAATGATGTGGAGTTTCGAACTCTCTTCATTAATTAACTTTTCTTATCTCGATTTCGCATTCACATTGCGAATCGTTCGATTGATTCGATTGATGAATTCAAGCCTTGACTCTAGTATAATACCAGTCTTTTCTATAATTGGATGTATTGACACGCGCGCAGAAATATTTTATATATAGAAACATTTTTTCTTTAACTACTGATAGTTTATAAAACGTTATGCAAACGTTAAAAATTGACTATATCATTTTTCTTCGTATTTATTTTTTTAATTAGACAATTGAACAAAATTTTTATACTAAAAACAATGGGGACGCAAAGTACTTCTCTATTCCTTGGCACAACAATACCAGGTTAATTTAGCATCTTGATACTTCAATAGAGCTATCGTCATGTCGAGAGCTCGTCATTGTAATCTTGTATAAATGATGACACGTCTGGATACCAGATGCGACTGCGGATACCGGGCGACTATTACAATTATGCAGCAGCACTTCACGATCGGTTCATTTATCATTAGAGCGATTGTTATACACCTGTAAGGGATTTGCAGACGTCCGTAAATTTTCACACTATTTCATGAACTAGATTTCTTTCGTATTCCGCAATAATTGAAAATAATTTAAAGTTGTTGAGTCGCAAAAATGTGAAAATATAGAAGTAGAAATAATAAATCAGAAAAATTTTGTTAATATGATTACTGCAATATGTTGTTCACTGAAAATCCTTGCACTGCAGATTCTAACGCGATCGAGCGACGAATGAAGTCGTATATAAGCTCGATAGGCAGGTATATGTATAGCTCGATGGCCATTAGTTTGAGTGGTTTATATGTACTTAAATGCTTTGACTTTTCGAGGACAGCCGCTCAATGACGAAACACTTCATTGAGCTCCGCCTCGGCGCGTTGCAATTCGTGCGCGGTGTATTTGTTGTTAATCTGTATGTCTTTCTCAGATCGATTCGTTCAACTCGACGATTCCTTCTGAATGCAATCGAACGTCAGAACTAATATTTTTCGGCTTGTATAATACGATCGAGGTTAATTTTAAACTTTGAACTGTGCTTTATCCTGTGCAATAGCAAAGTAAAATACGCGCCTTTTAAAAGTTAATCGTAAATAATATTTTGAACAATAAAGCAAAATGTTTATATAAGTATATATTTCAATAAAATTTGTGTTGTATTGTAAAGAATAAAAATTCCATAAAATGTTTATAAAGAATAAAAGAATCGAAATAGTGATACAATTGTTAATAAACAAAATTTGGAAAGAAAATATAACGGAAAAAGTTAAAAAACTGTCTATTTAGGAAGTCGTATTATTAGTTTTTTATATTGCTTTATTTTACAATTATTTACGAATTTAGATTTTTTTTGCGGAGTTTAAAGCTTTGATTCCTCATTAATGATCCCTCTCGAACTTTGTGGGATTTTACTCAAACGAAAATCACGTCTCCATGTGTAGGGTGAATTAGATTTGATTCGAAGACGAGCGTCCATCTTTATCTGACGATGCTTAGATTTGAATTAACGATAATCCACAGATTAAGCAAATCTCCTTACCACGACAATCCGCACTGTGTCGTTTAGTAATCTCAGACTTATCTTTCATTGACTTTTTTCTCGATCCACGTGCCGCGTCATATCGCTTTTACTGCGTGAGTATATATCTTTTATGCATATAAAACGCTCTGTACTGTCGGCTGTCTCTATCTTATGCGGGAGTCTGTATTTTCTGCGAAATTTTAATTTTTCCGCTCTAAATTGTTGTTTCGTTGAATAAATCTGAAAAGGAAATTTTTATCAAGGCAAGCTTAATTAAAAACGAGATTTATTTATTTGAATACGTTTTTTCAAAGCTTCTCAATTTTTGTTATCAGATAACTTACTAATTTAGACTCGAATAAAATTTTCTCCACGGAAAAAAGGGAACATGAATCTCGTAAGAGGTGCGGCACAATCTTTCCAATCTCTTATCTCAATTTGTCTTTAGGCGTGAAGAGTTTCCTCGTTTATCTCAATGTCAAATCTTTTCCTGCTTTTCGAGACAAAACTTCCTAAACGTTGTTATTGTGAGTGGAAGGATAAACCCGAAAATATTATGACCGATTTTTTGTTTTGTCTTGTTTTTGCTTGATTTGTTTTCCCGCAAAATCTCACAAGAGCCTGCATTGTACCGCTCTTTTCTCCTTTCTCTTCACCGACTTTTGCTCTTTATGTGATAGATAACTGTACGTTACATTAAAGAAAGGAAAGAAAAACGCTTCTTTTCACTTCGCCAGTTCTAGTCGCGGCGAGAGATTAAAGAATTATTGTGAATGGCGTTCCCGAGAGAAAAAAACGAAAATTTTAATCGAATATAAAGATACAGATTGTCTCAAGATCATCGATTGTTTAATGACAAATTTTCAAGATGTCAAACCATTTAAAGAATTGTTATTAAAAACTTTTCTTAAAACATCTTGTATATTCGTTGGAATATTTTGACGTGCGAGAAAATGCTTTTTCACGGTGATTACGGGCGGAATTACGCAACGGGCGACGCTCGCGAAAATCTATTCAAGTAGATCTCGGAAGCGTTAAATCGCATTTACGCGTATGCACGCGTGTGATATTGGCCAAATGCAACAATCACGGGTAACTGTTTCGTGCATGATAACCCTCCCGTATTATCACTTCTATTCAGTGCTGCATTTGGCGCCGAGTGTGCTTCGAATTTTGTTTGTATAACACGAGAATCGCCTTCGATCTCGACATGAGATGACAATCAGAGAGTCGCAATCATGACTGGAAATATGCGATGAGAACATCTTTATCTTAATCCTAGCAGAACGAGCCCTGAATTGTGACAATGATAAAGTGAACTAAGTGAATGTTGAAAGATTGTTATAAAATTCGTTATTTAAATATTCAAAAATATATAATATAAACATTAAAATAAAATAAATTATAAAAGTTTTATAAGAGGTGATGTTGCAATAAATTGGATATGAAGTTATAACAAAACGTTGAAAAATAATCAAGATCAGGCTCCGTTTTTTGCTGAGGATTCTGCTAGGATTAATGTCAAATATTTTCACAGCGATTTGAATAGAAATGATCGGCATGCTCGATTGAGAGAGCTAACGAAATTTTTCTTTGCGAGTCGAACTTGTTCGCGTATTTTGATTCGCAGGGTGCTAATGATTGGGTTACAGGATCGGTAAATATTTAGTCAGACTCGTACATCTCGAGTGCCAGCTGATTACGCTCTCGCACGCGTGGCGTGTTATGCGTGTACACATAAACACATTTACATGTATGTATGTGACGTAATGCACATCTTTATGGGCGAAATATCGATATAATAAATAACCGCATATGAATGCGCGGCAAACATCGCCGGTATTGTGGACAAAACCTGTAACCTGGCCAGACGAGAGAGCAAGAAAAATAATGTTTTATAACGAGCGACGAAAAATTCGCGAGCGACTCGGCGAGTCAAAATTTTCGATGTTTTATGTCGCGTCAATCAGCACTGGGAGTGAAATAGTGCAGATAAACTCTCATTCGTGAAAATTTTATTTTCGATCTTTTGTTCCCTGTGCAAACTGGCGTTTTCAGAATGCGTGACGCTCGTGACGCGTTGCAGTTGTTTGCTTTTAAAAATTAATCGCATTTGGAACAACAGTCAACTTAAGCATTAACACAGGTTCGCTGAAATAATATTGCATACATTTCCTGTGGGTCACGACCAGAATTGCCTATTTCTGGAAATCGAATTGTGATACAATAAAGAGAGGAAATTATAATATTTGCGGATTTCGTTACAACACATCACACAAAAAAACGAAGAAGAGAGAGAATACGTTTGAAGTGAAATCAGCGCAATAGGAATGGCGCTTATTAACAAATAACAATATTTGATTATAGAAAAAAGTAATAAAATATTATCATTTGTTAATTTAAAGAAATCTTTATATTACCTGCGTATTATATTGAAGAAAAAATTTTATGACGATATTATATAGTACAAATGTTATAATTATAATGCGGTTGACAAGGCTGGCCGTGATTTTACCAGACCAATTAAGGTTTAAGTGAGAAATGAATGCAAAATTTATGCAATGTATTTTAGCTCTTCACAGGACAGAGAGACAAGTGAAAATTGGTCCTGGCCAAGTAGCATACCTCTGTAAAAACTGTAGCCGCGATATTTTTAAATCAGCATTGATATATAATTATGAGAGGGAAGAGATAGAAACTACAAAAGATCAATAACATTACCCAGAGATCTGATTTACGTCATTTGGAAGTAAATGGCTCCTTTAGGAGCAACGAAACTGGGTAACCCGCTATACCCACACTGATTTTATTGATTTCCTTGGCGTGCGTGCGCGCGCGCGCGCGCGCGTGTGTAAATGCTGTGTGTGAGCGTGTGTATGTGTGTGTGTGTGTAAAGAGAGAGAGAGTGTGTATGTGTACATGTGTGTATGTGTGCTCGCACACGTGTGTGTCCTTAATTCGTGCACTGGAAGAATCGCGCGGAATCGATGTATTTCTTACGCGTCTTGACGAATCTCGCACGAGAAGGATATATGTATACATCTATGCTTTCCGATCGCGCATCGCACATCCACTCGATTTTAAGTCTTTCTCTCGCGCGATTTGCAAGCGTGAATGTTGGCGCGTCACTTGCGCAAACTGCGAATTTTGACACCTTGCGATCTTAGACACGATCTTCGTTTCTTTCGCCCCGGGGCAAAGCGGAACTCTCTGCGATACGTATACGACATCGACGAAGGAGATCCGCGAAGGATCTCGTGGAACGCCATCGAGATTCTCCGGCCACATTCTCGCGCGGCCGTCCAATTTCTCACGAGATTTCTCGGAGATAACTGACGGTTTGAGTGAGCTTTAACGCACGAGAAATCGCGTGAGAGATTAAATACCGAAGCAGACTCAAATTACGCGAGATGGAAAAATCGGCGTGAGAGTGATAATTCGCTCTAGCGATAAGGCGCAGGCGTCGATTTTTCCGATTTTTAAATATTGTTCTCGTGCAGTTCGCAGGCGTGCCGGTCACACTCCGATTACGCTCCTCTTTCACATATCTATTGATGAAAATCGCGGATTCGGAATGCGGGATCGGTAATGTTGGTAGGTGCTGTGTATTTTATTATATATGTGTGCGTGCATACCCAAGTATGTATACCCAATCACATTCGTCATAGCCACAAAGAAGTTGTAACGGGGATAATATCTCTAATAATTGCGAGATATCGTCTTTCGGATACAGTGAGGATACTAAAGTCACGTGTATACGTTGAATAATAATGCCAAGTCAGAATGGAACTTGTCATGAGGACTTGTAGTAAATGTGGGACTTTAGTTTTCATCGAAAGCTAATTTGTTTCTTTCGTCAGTTTTATGGTGTTGTTAGACAAGCGAAGATAAGAAGAGCGAAGGAGGAGTGTATTTGTGAGCGGATTTAAGTGTGAGCGAAACAAAGCGACACGTAGGGCAATACGTTTCGCCATGTCTGCAAAAATCGAGAGAATGTGAGAAGTTGAGAGAAAGAGAGAAAAAGAGAGCACACACACCAGATCGTTTTTACGCGCCGAAAACGAGGATCATGTGCACGGCGAATAACGTTAATAATAATATTAATAATAAATAATAATAACAATAATAATAATAGTAATTGTCCGCTAACGATGTTACGCCAAAGTTCGTACGAGTGAAGTATTTAAACTTGTCTATACGTGTATAGGGACACGATAGGAATACCTGTGAGTAAAAATAAAAATTAAAGTAAAAAAGAAGAATTAACGAGAGAGAGAGAGAGAGAGAGAGAGAGAGAGAGAGAGAGAGAGAGAGAGAGAGAGAGAGAGAGAGAAAGGGAGAGAGCGAAAGAACGAGCGAGAGCGAGTGAGAACGAAAGAGAGAGAGAAAGAGAGAAAAAGAAAAATACAAAACCAATATTATCGCTATTTTGCATCGAGAAGTATTGTAAAGTGAGGATTTTTCTCGCCTTGTGATTATTATGTTTGTAAATCGTAGCCGATTGTTAGCCGCTATAAATGCGATTATACACGTAGGCACCCCGAAAATCGGACTTGTATTACCCGGATCTAGCGCAGTCGATGAGTTGATCGAATTAATTAATGGATATATCAAAAATCTCATTTTTTGTAAATATTAATTTAAATAAATCCTATTGTAAAGATTGTATAATTTACATAGCGCACATCGTGCTTGATCTCTCTTTTCCCCAGTTTTTTTTGTTTTGTTTTATTTAAATTCCGCTGCGTATCACGTGCCACGTGTGGCCCGTACGCCACGGTGCCACACGTGCGCTCCCATCCGCAATCCTCTCCTAACCACTTCATCATTCGCCGCTGATCAGCGTGCGATCGTCGACCCGAATCCGCTTCGCGTTTCGCAATCACGAAGAGGAGCATCATATGACACGGCTCTTCCGAATGATAATATCGCGATTCATGCGCAGGACATGCACTTTTGGAGGTCTCATTCTTGTGTAAAGAGTACACGTTAAAGAGTGCATTCGCATCTTGCGATATTTAAGCGATATTTACAATTCTGTTTTAGAAATTATTCGAAAACACTTTATTTATTTAATTTGTTGTTGCAATTCAAAGTTTTTAATTTATCGAAGCTACCAAAAAAACTTTTAAATTTATGATATTTGCACGTATATTTATATAAACACGATGAGTTAAATTGAGTTATGATTAATTTATTGGTACAATGTTATGCGTTTTGTAGATATTTAATCAAATTTTTTTTTTACTTTATTTTTATAGTTTTTACGTATTTTTCTTTTGCTACCACTCCATGAAGCTCGCGAATATATTTATGGATTTTAAATACTTTAGCTGACGTGCGTAATCGATAACGCAATGCTATCCGTACAATATTGTGATGAGCGTGGAAGTATTGAGCTGAAATATTGAGTATTACATCATTGTTTTTCTGGAAATGATGGGATCCAGACTTGCGTTGATGCGATATTACACGCTATTTCCTTAATGCGGATGATCGCGATTTTTTTTTATCGGATAAAGACAGGCGCGGGAATCGATGCATGACGTGATCAATGTGGATAGAGTTACCGAGCGGGGAGCTAAAACAAGTGGGTCGAGCACTGCCGGAAACCGGGTTACTTCCGATTAGGATGCAAGCACTCGAAAGGAGATCATATCGACCGCAATGAAATTTGTAATTATAAAATGGCACAAAATTTTAGAAAACAAAGTTATTATTCAGGGGAAAATATCGCGGTTGTTAATAATTGGAGTAAAATTATGCAAAAGTCGCAGTCGTGAATTTTCTTTCTTTATAGAAGTTATTAAGAGACAAATAATTATATTTTAATTATTTGTCACGATATAATTGAACCATATTTTTAAATGGAATTTAATTAACGTTGATGTTAGCTAGAAAGTGGAAAATGACAAAATGGGACATTAAAATAAATTAGTCTACAGACCGATTAAAAGGCTCCGGTAACCCTAGACGTTGATGTCAGTGACACCGACGTGTGACACGATGTAACGGTGCTGCTGGCATGGTGACGGATACGAGATTTCGTGCATGTGTAGTCGCCTGCGTCGTCGGCACACTCGGACGGGATGTACGGAGCACTTCTGCGTCAACGAAAGTTTATCGCATGCTGCGTTATGCAATGGAAGAGTATTTTTGCCGTTCTTGGTAAATTATATTTAACTCTTCGGTTTAACATTGGAATGTTGTAAAATTTCCGTTCTCAGTTTCAAAGCTGAAGGAGCTAAAGTTGATTTTTCCTAAAAGATAATTTCGAGAAAAAAATTAGTTTGGTGTCTTTAATTTTTTATATTACAAGAGTATATAATAATTAAATTAGTAATTAATAATTGTCCTAATAATTAAATTGATTAATAATTCTGAAAAATTAAAATTTTTTTAATAAGAAAAATTAAAATTAGTTTGCGTAAAGACTATGTATCATTCAAATTAAGAAAATATGATCATGGAACACTCTACATTTTTCATGCTGATTTATTGCGATGCAATATTGATTTGATTACTAATATTTAACTTTAATAATATGACATTTAATAATGTCAAATTGCAAATAATATTTAGTTAATAATAATTATACTCTCGACTAGTTAAAATATTGGTTTATTGTTGCTGCTCTTTTCAAATGTAAATTCGAAAACGAGATAAATTGGGAAATAATACATTATAAATTGCTTAATTACTTCAAAGCTATTTTGCATCGTCTACAATGGAGGACGTCAATATACGTTTTGGTATATCGTTAGAATCGCGCGACGTTTTCTGAAAATCCTCGAAATAGCATGACGATGGCATGTCGAGAGAAAAGCCAACGGCACGACCTTGGCACTACTATAGCCTGTCGGCGCGGCGTGGCTAAAATCGACGTGTGCTCTCGCAAGGAGCGCTGAACAATCATAATATTACTACGACGTGTTACGACTAATGTTTGAACAATATAAAGATATAGGATATCTGATAACGTTACCATTTCGCACGACGGCACCATTTGCCGACGTATGCTTTATTCTCACGCGATTCAATTGACTTCTTTCGATTTTCTGCCAAAAAGCATAAGGGGTTGATATCTCAAGTATGAAAATTGTAAGATATTTTTAACTATGTTTATTTTATTTTATTTTTATTTTTAACTATGTCATTTATTCGTTATTTTCACTATTTCAATATTTTGCTTTTGTTAATTATGGATATAGTCTGCATTTTTATTCTCCGATAAAATCGCTTTTTGTTAGAAATAAAAATTTAATTGAATATTTAGCTCATTGTGATGCAGCAGACTTTATCTGATTGTTCCCACTTGATTTGTCATCGTTCAAATCAATCGATATGACCGATAATTAATCTCGAGAGATTCTCATTTATCGCGCGAGGCAGCTCATCTATCTAAGTGATGCATATTACATTTTTGCATGTTAAAAGTTACATGACACCAAAACCAAGGTAGGTGAGCTAAAGCCCATAAATCACTGACATCATTCATAATTTATGCTCAACGACATTTCATTTAAATGCATAACGTTCGATGAGTTTGGTCATCGATGGTTTTCTTCGTGACCACACTCGCAATGTATTTCTTTCGCGAATCGTCGACCAAACTTTTCCATTGTCCGTAACACGTTAGAAGTTATTCGAATGTTATCAGCAATATACGTGTCAAATTGTACATATTCGCCTCATCCAATTCACAAATGCGACTGCCACCTTATCACGTAATTGTGTATTATCACTGTTTAAATTTGTTTTCCCGCTTGTACAGGCAAAACTTTCCATTCAAATCAGTTTTCTTTATTTTTCCTGTTTTTCTTTATGAATATCTGTGTTCGCGGAATGTTATGTTCCGACAAGATATTGTGTCCACGTAATCGCAAATATCTCATGTCCACGTGGTGGAATGTCATTTGTTCTCCTCATTATGTAATTCGTTACATAGGATGAAATCCGTGCGCGTGGTACGACACCGCGACAGAAGTATGCGTTATCTATTGTTAGTTGTGCGGCGCATTAATTCGCGTAGCGCACTCGTTATTAAGACCGTGGACAAACGAGGTTAAACTTGCGTGGGTCTGAGCACGATAATTGATAAGATTCCGCTAAAGCAGTTTGATCGATAACTATTGCCATCTGGCTCGTCAATCTGTGTGTTTTTGTGTTTCGATTAATCAAATATATTCTCAAGTATATCTTAAGTGGATCTCTTAAATATATCGCTAATATTGTCTTTGTGTATCAGTTCCATTATCCTTTTCATAATTGAATGATAAATGTCATATATGAATTTCGATAGAACGAAGCTCTTGAAGAATAAAAAGATCAACATTAAAAAAAATTATTTCTATTGTCCGTGAAAGTGATTTAAAGGCGAGAATGGCAATTCACGTTGATGGGAATTTTCTCTTCGATAAAATTTGTGAAAATCTTGATTGACATTATTTTTGCTTTTGATTCTCACGTAACACGCGGATGAGATGAATTGAACGCCCGTGACCGATCCAAGTTCATTGCATACACGTGCCGGGTGTTACGTATAAGTGCGCCACATATGACGTTTTCGTTATTCCTGTCACATCAGTGATGCACCCAGGAAGCGAGGATTTATATTTATACACAAAGTCGTTCCTTGTGCCATAGACAATCTTGTGTATACGGTATATTATATATTAACATATATAACTCATAAAGGAAACACATATTTCATAATAATTTTATTGAGATAGGGTGGGAAGGGGGTTTTCATCGAGAATACCAGTGCCATCCGATTATTCTTATGATAATCAATCAAAAGTTGATGTTAAGCGAAAATTGAATGAACCTTATTGTCGAAATGCAAGACAAGAAGCAAATAAAATTGTTCAATGCAAAAATGGGGTAAGTCTGTAATTTATAAAATCTATTTAAATTTAACACGTGGATCGTTAACGTTTTAAATGTCAAACTTGTCTTTGGACCTCATTTTTGCACCGAAAACTGCAACTCGGAAATGGAAAGTGTCTCTCTCTCTGATGTCTAGCGACGAATCATGCATTTTGTTCATGTTGTGCGACTCGGCAGGCATCGCACGTAATGACAGCAAGGCAATTCGAATGCTTAAAGCATTCGACTCGGCGAGACGAGTGTGCGTGATCTGCCAATTGTTGAATGGCGAACGGTTCTTCCGGAAACGTGATTTTCATTAATCCGTAAATATGCGCGCGTGGTTATTAGCAGCCGTCGCTTTTAATTACTTTTCAAGCAAAAATGTATGTAATATTGGATTTTTTCACAATAACATGTCTTTTCTAATAATAACATAATATTAATTAAAAAAACACGAGCATGAGATTCTCGAATATATAATTAAATTAATTTTGTAAGCGTCGGTTTAATATTAATCAAAGTATAACAAATTTTGCAGATAATATATAATAAAAATGACGCTTTTTTTATTTAAATATAACAGTTTAGAATTGGGAAGCAAAATCGTTAAATCTTAATTTATTTTGCATGAATTATTATGCCATAATTGCGCGCGTATTATAGGATTAATGGCGAAATCAAACATAATTGGCATATATGCAAATTATTTCCAGCGTTTTGGAATTTTGCATAAGAAATAAAATCACCAGCGCAGTACCATGTATATTATCGAAATGTTATTTGTGAATTTATTGATTGTTTTGAAAATTATTCAAATTGGAAGTAGATGTTTGTGATAAATTGATGTAATGGTATCGTCTGCGTTATTCCAACGTGCGGTATCTCATCCGCGTTAGTGCATCCTCAACGAACTTGCGCAGTGCGGTCTCGAAATCGATTAGCTCTCGTTATCGCTGATTTATTTATTTATCGTCTCCCCATCGGGTAGCGGCGGCGAGGCTTAACTTGTAAGTCGCGGCGACAATCAGTTTGTACACACACGACTCTCATATTCCCGATATCATTGCTCGATATCATTGCGAGAAACCACAGAATGTGTACGTTTCCGGAGTTCCGCGAGACGGAGGGAACACGATATCATAATCTAGGTCTATACGTATCTCCGATTAGTTAGTCAACTAGTTTGTAGCGGACGATCATTCACTGCTGTTAGGCGAAGCATCTCACGCGATCTTTCAGATTTTCAGAATTTCCACCATGTTTCCAAATACTCCTCGATCGTTGCTGTAAATTTGAGTAGATAGGGATTTTTTAATAATAATGTGTTTTAGATGCGATGAATGCTTAAATCATGTTTACGTTGAATCACGTAAGTTGACACGAGAATAATATAAGTGAAAGATAGAAACTGTCCTGACAATTTACAGTTAGTTTAGATTGAATTTTCGTATCCAGAAATACGGTGTCACGGAAACATTGTTATACGAAAGAGATACTTTTTTACGGACCGTGATTGCCGTTCCTGAGAGTGAGAGATGGAGAGTGCGAGTCTCTCGGTTGTTAGCGAGGGCAGAGACCAATATAAATCCGCTGTGTAATAATACATGTAAGTAGCTGTAATGCACGATAAAATTAGTGAGTAGTGCGCTCTCAAAGTGTGCGATTTACGTGTTTCCGAGTGTGATCATCCCGCCTTACGTGCGTAATTTTAAGTTAAGTAAGCCTTTTTCACGCCTGCGATTTTTCAGCGTTCCTTGTATGTTATGCAAACATTACATGTGTCTACGTAAAATGCATTACTGCGATCGGCGGCGTGACAATTGGGGCACTGCGACTGTTACGGAGTGAATTCAATGGAATACGGAATGCATCGTAATTATTGAAGTTATAATTACGATGGACGATTGTTTGTACGCAATACTGCTTGTTTTATTTGTAGTGATTTGCGAGATCTTGATCAACTATAACTTTGATTCTTTGTAAATTATAACTCTAGCTACAATAAAATATAAAATATGGTCGATCAAGATTGGTGAATAGAAATTGACATTTGACAAAATTTTCACATGCTTAATGTTGCGGGCTTATGATTTTAGAATTTTTTATAATTATATAACTTTTGTCTTTTTGTAACAATAATTAAAATAATTTTGAATTGTTTATATCAAAATTGGCTTTCACTCACGTGTTTTGATTCCACTCTTCACTTCCTAACAGTCGGTTTGAACGGAACATATGTTACGTTTTGCGATTCTTTACTTCTGTTTGATTCTCAACAATAGGCGTCCTTAAGGACGTACCTGATACTGAAAAGGATCTGCGGATCTGCACAGCCGATCTTTCGGCGAGCCGAGATTAATATATACGGGTCGATTGTATGTGTAGAAATATAGAGAGAAGTAAAATGTGAAATATTTGCGATTGAATTTTGAATGTGAATGTAAGCTTAATGATATGAAAAAAAGCAGATGTGTTTTAAGCAATTTATATGCTAATTCGAGTTAATTGTTTACGTATCCTTGATATTTACGAGTGGTTATATGATAAATGCAAATAAATGAATTAAATAGTTATTGTGTGTTTTTTCTGTTTGCAGAGCTGGTTGTGAGGCACCTTTTTTTCCTGAATCCGACCTTCCTGTTTTCATTTTAGTCGCATTCTCCGCCTATCCTCATTTTTTCTGCTTATTTTCTGCTTGCTACAGGTGCAAGGTGAGTACAATTTATACAGAAAAGAAATATACATTTCGAAATGTTTATATACGCGTACCGAACGTATGTACGTAATTGAAAGAATATATACGTAGATAGTTAAACAATTGGATATTTGCACTATCAATTGTTAGACTTCAATTCTGTTTTTCTTTCACGCGTTTCGTAAGCATTATTATATTTTCACAATCTATAATTCCAAGTTTTGCGGCAATACGGCAATCTCTTTATAGCTATACTGCGTCTTAACCCACTTAGAGTCGTGCATGAAGAACTATCGAACGTATCAAAGCACGCTAACAAACCGGAAGAAGCGTGCTTCGGTTCAATGATTTCAACTGAAAAAAACAAGCTATGTTTGCAAGTTTTGCAAAATTACTTCTATTTCTTTTATGTAACCTTTAGATATATATATAACATAGTATAATCTAATACAAACCGTAATTTAATTTATGATATAAATTAATTTACACACATAATAAATTCTCACACTTTACGTTCTCTTTAATCTCACACTTTACGCTGTTTAGCGTTAATAGCAACACTTGCTTGTACCGCGTAAAATCGAAGAGATTTATTATCGTCGCTTTCGGCGTCTGATGTTCTTAATGTTCCCCGTGCGCGTAAAGGCCCCGATCACACATGAGACGCAAACGTGTTTCTCGAGCTCCACCCGCTGCCGAGAACGCAAGCGTGAGCCGAGAGCTCCCCGTCTCTAAACTAATTCTTCAATTAAGCTAGTTCCTCCGCCGAGGCCGCGAGCACCAATAATTGCTAACATCGAGTTAGACGCAAGACGCTCGCCACGGCGACGACGAGCTCCGCGGCGAGCGCTTATACGTGCGTCCGTCGTCGATTTCCCAAGAAACTCGCTATCCGAGACGCGCTGCAATCAGACATAAATGCTATCAAACGTGGTAGATCCAATCTACCAGGTATCCACCGAAGCGAATCGCTCGTCTTGCAGCGAATGGTCGCGTACGAATGCCTCTCTCCGCTCTCTCGGTTCTCTGAATTCCCCTTCTTCTCGTCAAAATGGGCACTCGGTCTTTGCGCGGAGGACAGAATTGGTTTCCGCGATTTGAGTACGTAGCAGCGGATGCTCCTTCTCCATTTTCCTTTTGCCGTGGCGTTTACGGAAGAGTTCCCGTTCTCGGCTCACCAGCCGGAACGCTCTTTTGCGTCTTTCGACTTCGCCGTCTCGCTTTCATCCTCGGCCTTGTGAGACACTTCGTTAGTATCGTATGGCCTATCCGCGGCAGAGAGCTTGTTGTATGTAACACGGTATCGTTGCAACCTGATCTCCGCGGCGCGGCTGTGCGTAGGTACTTTTAGAAGATACAAGCAGAAAATATAAACTCCTCGCGTGTAACATAATTTATTCTATATTTATACTCCTGCAAATGTTGCTTGTTTTGCATCTTTATAATGACGACTTTGAAGTAACGAAAATATAAATGAGAACGCGTTAAAGAACGTGAAAATTACAATATTAATTAAGACGTTTTATGTTGAATAAAAATATCCTGTCACATAATGAAATAATGAGGAATCAAAAAGTAAAATAACGAAAAAACTCGGTAATATGCAATTTTTGTTACACATGTTTTCGAGAGATTTCTTTTATGATCCATTTTCTGCCCCGAGCTATATTCTCTTGATTGGAACATGAAGTGCAGTCTTCGTTTTAAAGATCTCGTATTCTTTTTCAGTCTACTGGTTTATTTCGAATTGTCTCATTCGTAGAATGTACATGACATTTACTTTCCCGATCATTTCTTGCTTCCTGTTCTATGATGTGCAGCCAGCCGTTTAAAAGTAGACAAAACTCCGACTATATTATCTCATTACACGTTATTGTATGACTTATCATACGTGTTTGTTAAAAATATATAAAAAAAGAATGGTCTCTCCAACATCTCAATCCAATTAAAAACAGATTAAATATTGTGATGTAATCGAGTTGAATGAGTATTCAAGTGTGCGAACACAGAGTCTACTTATTAGCGACGAGTTTGCCATGAATTCTAATTAATTCAGCATATGCCTTGTTAAATTTCATTCTTTCTCTTTCTCGCCAGGATAATGTCGACGGTGAAAACGTGTTTCTGCCTGCGTAACGATAAAACGTACTGTAATATGTAATGCTCCATACCTCATATATATTTAAAAGGTTGAAGTTGGATCGATGTGTATGCTCTCGTGCAAGGGCCTCGTAAAATCCCGACGAGGTCCTGTACCACTCGCTTCAGCTGCTTCATGATTGCTGCACGATGACTCGAATCGATCAAAGTTCTAAGGTCATGCGAGGACAACGTGAGGACGTTGACACTTCGCATAGTGAATACGTTTTGTTCGATATATTCCGTTCGATAATATCTTGTACTATTGTGGCGTTTCTTGTTAATTTATGTCGGGTGTATGTGTATTTTATTACCTTTCTGTTATAAAATTTCGAAAATTACACTAACAATAAGATTAAATATAAAATGAATTACAATCGTATCGTATTAATTAGCAATACAATCTAGAATCGTGAAATTTGTTTGATTTATTATTGAAGGCTGCTACAACAAGTTTATTCGTTTTAATTTCATTTTATGTTGCTTTTTCTACTTGCTTTTCCATTCTTCCTCCAACGTATAAACATATTTTATTTGAAGTATAAAAAGTGTAGAAAGTATAATTAAAACTAACAAGAATAGTGCTATTAATATAAAAACTATCAATGGTTGAAGATAATCTAAGGAATAAATTGTAATAAATTTAAAATTATATTAATATCAATTAAAGATCATATAAATTTCAGTTAGAGAAGCTGAAATAATTAATGCCACGTGCGTATATCATAATTTATTTACTGGAATGGAATTAGCTATGTCAGCAAGAATTCAGTGGTGCAGTCATTATGAGAGTAACAATAATTAAATATTTAAATGCGTGATAACCTTGCTTAGTAACATCTCAAATACTGCAGCTTCTCACATAAGCGTGCGCATACTCGATGGTTTTTATTGAATTCAATTAGAATGCTAGGATTGTTCGAGGACGAGGCGTAAGGACATTGACACTTCCTTTCGTGCTGGCATTGCCCGAAACATCACTCATCTTCTGGAGTGACGTAAATATATATTATTTTATCGAGGCATTACGCCGAACATAAACACTCCCATCCGAAAGCTATAAAAAGTTTTCCGGTGAATTTTCCATCGTTAAAATGTAATTATCACGATGAAGTTGTTTGTTCATCTAAAACATTAATGTATGCCGGGAACTAAAACGAGAACTGTTTTCGTTCATATAATAAAGAATTGAACGCGCGCCGAAACGAAATGTCACGGTTTTTGATATATAGGGTAAACCATCTATTTTGAATCAAGCATCTGTATTTCGAACAATAAAATATTTCGCACATACATCTTCGATCGCAAGGAAAAAATATAAGACTATTATATCTCATAAATCTCATGAATAACGTTGAATTGGTTGAACGCGGTTATCCTTGATTCGCTTCGTCATTCTTGCGTAACGCTCAAATCCAAGCTAATCTCAGGTCTTATGCACGTATAAGAAACCGATCGAAGGTTGAAGTAGGGTTTCGAAAATTCGATTTGTACCACCGAATTTCCGGATTTTCTTTTAATCAAGTTGCCGAACTTTGCTATTTCCGTACGTCAGTTTCTATATGTCGATATTGATTAATCCACTTTCACATCGTTTAATTTGATGTCGGATGTTATCCATATTTATTTTATTAAAGTTTATTTTTTATATACACACATTAGATTGTTTTATATTAATATTCATGCCGCTTACGTAATTGTAACTGTATATATATCAGTTATGATAATTATGTTTATATTTAAATAATTTACACATAATAGCCGCATGCGTATCGTATCATAATTACCATACATTATTATGCTTGCTATTTTATAACCGTTTAATAGAGATTGCATAGCTGGTTTATTTTTGATCAACATCAACATCAATTTTTGTTAGGAATAAACATTGTTAGTAATAAAACATGTTTATTTTAAGGCAAGTTTGTTATTTTAAAAACAGAAGGCTTATAAGCATAATTTAAATTTTACTTGCGATTTAAATTATGAGCTACAAATTTAGCAGTAACTTATGCTGATAATTATAGTTATACATTCTATTGTTTACGTCAAAACATTTAATAGGCATAAAAAAATTGCTGTAAGATTGCTGTTTTGTCCGGAAATCCAGTTTTGCAGTATACATTTGATCGCACATCGCAGATAATGATATAATCCTTTTATATAATGCCATATGAATGACGTTACATGCGATGATGCGACATATATCTCTTCCATAGAAAAATTATAACTGCAGAAATGTTTTGCTATGTTAAAAGCGTAAACAGAGATATTTGCGTACACATAATTTTTGTTTTTCTCTTGTTCAAGAATAACGATACAAGAATAGGTTTTAATTTTAACTATCAAAATATATCTCTGAGATACGCGGGACTGGCAATTTTCCCAGGTTTAAAGATGCTAGTTTTGAAGGGGTAACATGTCATCCAAGATTTTAGATATTTTACGTGTCTACAAAAACGACGACAAGCATAATGCAAAATAATATTTTATTATCGCAATATTCTAGAAGATTTAAAACCATTTCTCTCTTCTTTTATAAGATTATTAACTTTTAAGAACAATTGGGGTGACTTGTATTTTCATACAATTAAGTTTAATAATCTCACGTTATAAACGCATTAAAATTAAACGATCAATTTAATTATTTGAAATAAATCGTGCAGCATCACGTATTGTGCTATTATTATTCGAAATATGAATCAATTTTAATGCCTCTGGCAATATTGAAATATATCCCTTAGGTCGTATCTCTCTAAATTTGCGTGACTGCCATTATATTGAAGTTCGGAGCTTTTTCATCGCTTTAATCGTCGAAAATACGACATGTAGCCGCAGAACGTTGCTATTCCTTTTCTGCCAACAGCGATCATCCTCCAATCTGTTCCAACGTGACGTTGCCAAGTTTCGGTATGCTTTGCTGTCCACCGAATTTGCGTGCCTGTGTTTCAAAAACAAAATGATATACTGTCGCGAAAACAGGATAGTCGGAGTTATCGCCGTATGCGGTCAGGGCCCACATTCGTCACTTTATCGGAATATGGGATTTTCTACGGGACGCTGTTCTGACCGTATATGGGTCACTAGATACAGTGTCGGCGTATGCTTGGTTAGATGTGTCGGGTCAACAATAGACGCGAGCGAATCGAATGATGAACAGATAATCCGAGTGAACCCGGCGAGGGCAAATTGAAAACCGGCAGAAAGAAAATGCAATTACGATCCTCTTTTGCCCACGCGTCTCTCCTCGCGATCGATTCCGCAAATTTGGCCGATTATCCGTTCTCCGAGGGTCGACTGTCGTGATTTACGTGAGCGACTGCGAGTAATTAATGCTCTCCTCTTTTCCCGGGGCGCCAATCATCGCAACATGCGCGGCACGATTTATAGCATCGATGCATCGCTATCTGCGAGGTGCATTTTCCGCGTGGAAACCTTGAACAATGCGGAAGCGCGTGAAGATAATCGTGAGAACGTTTCGCAGGAATTCACAGCTCGATCGTTTTGCAGAAGCGATCGAGCTATGCGCGTTATTCCGCCGTAGAATTTAGCAGCTGTACACCGATACGAATAATGGACCGAATATCGCGTGCGAAGCATGTAAATTATCGCGGGATTAAGACGAAAATCGCTGTCATCCATCTGTTGATCGACCGTGTTAATCTTTCAATTGATAGTTAATTTAGCAAGATAGCAAGAGCGTTGAATTATCTCCCAACAGTATCTTATCGATATCTTATTTTTATCTTATCATTCGTTGATTCTATTTTAGTCTTGTTACGGACCAGGTGCGCTGGTGTAAGGTGATAAATGAGGTGTGAATTTGACGCAACATTCTTGGAATGCTGATAACGTATCACCGGACTGACCTAAGACTCGCTGGAGCGCATTTTGTAGTCGAGAATTTTTGTTTGAAAGGTGAGCTTTCTAGCGGAGCGAGGCGCAGGTGACACCGGGAATACGTTGTCAGGATGATACATGGAAAAGTGAGCCGCGACCGTACGTGAACGCTGGTCAATATCTCCGCTGCGATTCTGCGGCCGTTTTGTTTTATCGTAACATGACGTTAGAGGAGCGCCAGTGACGTCACTGGATCCACTCAGCCGATAGACGGGAGTCACCGAAGCGATAAACGTATTTATTAAGTGTACTAAGAGGGGGCCTTTGGCGATGCCCGAGGCGTTCTTGCGCTTAATGTTTGTGCCTCATTATTACCCGCGAGCCGCTTTGGTCCATTTTCTCGTCGGTTAAGTAGCCATCTCTTGCCCTTTGTCTCGAAATCGCATCTCTCTTTCACGATTTATTTCATATAATAAAATTACTTTATCTCACTTTATGGATCTGATTTGACAAGAACATCTCTTTATGCAGAAAGTTCACAAATGCACGTAATGTATGTTAATGTCAAACTTTTAAATGTTATATCGCTATTCTCTTTGTGCGACTTTACGCTGTACCGTTCTATTTTTACACTGAAAGCTGACTAATTAGAATAAATAAAATTATGATTAATTAATTACAAATTTAAATACGTGACTAAGTAGTATAAATATAAAAAGTATAAAAATACAGCCATCATGATTTGGATTATCTGTTTTAATCAAATGGTTTTTATGTCAAGTGCACTGAAATGATGTAACTGATAAGTCTCTTGGTGACATAATTTTAGTAATATCAGATAAACTCACTGATATACGCAAAGCATGTGAAACCGGAAGCGTCGCCGCTATATCACCTTCGACCTCACCGCACACCTCTTAATGTTTACATCGCGATAATATCAAAATTCGACATGCTATCTACATCCGGGTGTGCGCAAACGATCGCGCTATCTTATTCAAAACATCAAATGTACCGCGGCCTTAAAGACACTTCCTTTTCCGTCCACGAGCGAATTCACGCATGTAACCGCGATGATCAGACAGATAATTTTAGCTCACGCAAATTACCTCGCGATGACTCACGTATTATAAATTGTAATCACGATTTAGAATCAAGCTATCTGCTAGTCTCTCTTTAACACCGATCGTAGAGAAGCGGTTTGACACTTTAATCCGAGCTAGTTTTTTCCTCTACACCGTGCAATTTTTTATAATACGTTCAAGTACGTGAAGACACTTTGCATTGTGCTTGCCTTTGAGGCGAACAGGTGTTCAAGCTACAGCGCACTTCATGTAGGCGTAAAATCACGCGGAGCATAAAACGGGTACAATTTTCCGCAGAAAGGACGGGCAGTTTTCTGCTTCCTCGCAATCTGAATTTACTAAAGCTTGAATTCGAATAAATTCAGGAGGATTCGTGATGTAGTTTCGGGTACTTAGGTACTTTGTTCTCGGCGGAGAGGAAAGGTTGAGAAACTTTTGATAAAAGGATTTCCGTAGCCCGGGCTGACCTCGGCAGAGCACTTGTGCCCTCAAGGAACATTAAACTTTCTATCCTTTTCTCGGAAATTTACAGATATCTGATATAAATCTATATTCTTATTTTATTTCTTAGTTTTTATAACTTTTGTTCTTTACATTGTTTATTTTTTTTTATTTTTTATAATATAAAAGCATGAATAAATTCATATTTTATCTTTGTTTATAAAATCCTAAGATTTTATGATAAAATGCGATATGGAATGTATTGATTTATATATAATTTTTTTTGAATTTCTATTATGCCTCTTGTAATTGAACGTACATAATTGAACGTATATATTACGATAATTGTACTTGCTCATTTGACGTTAATTTTGTCTGCATCTATTTGCAATGCTACAAATATGTTAATTAAATGTACGGATACTATTGCGAGCGCGAGGAGGATCATATTGTGATTCGTTATCATTTGGCAATTTATCTCATCCCCATTGTTGCTCGGGAAATGCTGCAAACGCGATCTTGTTGTGCGCGAACCACCACCACCGCCAAGTTTAGCTCGCAGCGGAGTGCTCGAAAAGCGCTTTCATTGCTCTCGCCGCTGCTGGCGAAACGAGAATGAAAAGGCACGAGCTTCCGATTTTTCCACGCCGTTGCTCCCTTACATTCCCTTCTCTCGCTCTTTCATTTCCTTCGCCCTTTCCCCTCTGCCACCGTACCTCTTTCTCTCTGTTTATACTCGGTCTCGTTCTCGTACTTACTCATCTGGCGGCATGGTAATTTTTCTCGGAGGAGATTTTCATTACGTCACGAACAGTCGGCAATATACTTACATCGATCTTGCTTCGCTGTAACGAAAATAGACGCAGCTAATTAAGCGGGCACTTCAAAATACTTAATAATAATGCGCGTAATGGCATCTTATGTAACTCAATCTGTGATTAGACGGAAGGTTTGTCCTTTAAAACGCGACGAACTGTGCGTCGAGAATAATTGAAAGGCTTTGCTTATAGTAATCGATATCTTCGATAGGACAGAATGTAACATAGCAACGGTGCGGATCATAAGCGGATCGGGATAAAGCACGGAGGGAGTTGTTAGAACTCTTCAGCCGGTTGATCGCGTGTCTTCGCTTAGTTATCGTCCAGAAATGGACTCACGGTTGTCCGGATAAATGAGCTTCCGTTTACCGGGCCAAGGACGTCGCCGGATATCTGCAATAGCAGCAAATGTCCGGTGGACCATGAGCGTATGTGTATCCGGTCGAGCGGCAACATTTTGCTAACCGTTACAGAGCTAACCGGTCTCATTGATTTAGCGTGTGTTTTGCGATGTGTAACGTGCCGTGATACTATCCTCCGCTATAACGGGCACGCTGTTGCATCTGGTATCTTATAAAGAGTAACTCGGCTCGAGCAGGAAGCGTCGCTTAATATTATATTTCACTTTAAAATATCTATAGTGATACCACTTCAATGATTTTGATAAACAAATTGTAATTACTTTAGGGGTATAATGGGACATCGATAACACATTTACTGGCTTCTTAAATTTACATGACACCGATAATATTATTATTTTTACGCGATTGTGATATTACAATATAGCAGGGTTAAAATATAACTCATGAAATTACGCAAAGATGGAGGCAAAATGGCGATCTAATTTTTCTTTCCTCAATCCCAATGAATTTGGATACACTTTGTGTGCAAAGCCTCCTCTTCTTCTTCTGTGAAGAAATAGTTCACAAAATTACCTTCATTTTACGACGTGATTTATATTTATTTCATATTTTCTCATTTTTTCTTTAAATTTAAAATCTTAAAGAATTTGCGAGGTCAACAAGAGTATTAATCAGATATTCTAGTTGATATTCAAACAGGTTTTGAGTAAATTTTATCTTTTATTTTATATTTTAAGTAAATATTTATCATGACAGAAGCGAAGGCAGAAATATTTTTCACAGAAAGTCTCTTTGCCGAAGCTTAAAATTTTGAAGCAAATGATCATCTCTCTTTAATTTTTATTTGATCTTTATTACCCTATAATAAACAAGGTGATACATTTTAATTTAGAAGTAAATATAACTTTAAAAATCATATATTTAGTTGCTATTTTGGCTAGTTAATTTATTACACCGAAACTAGCAAAAATTGCACAGCTAAATCATTTTAGATCGGAAACATATTTTTATTCTTTTGCTTTGTCTCCATTATTAACATTAATACTGGAAACTTTGTATCAATTGACGATCGATGCGGAGGTTCTTATATACGACAATGATTCTATTTCTATTTTTCACGATAGAAGTAAACGGAGGACGGTTAAAACGAACGTAAATGCAAGAGCGAGTCAGCAAAGAACTGACGGAAGTACGTAGGTTGCTCGACCGGATTGTTTCGCCCTTCGTCTTCGTGTCCGCCTTCCTTCTCATTTCGCCTACGTTAGCTTCGCGTGAGTGTGCATGCGTGTGTGCGAGTTTCATCCCAGTTACCGCGCGCGATTGTGCCGATCCAGCCGTATCCGCGCGACCGACGAGGAAGACGAGCGAACCGTGACCTGTAATCTTAGCCGCATTTTCTATCTCCGTTTCTCGTCCTCGTTCTCGATGCACCGTTTCACGCGTTGCACACCGAGACCCCATTCACTCTCTTTCGACCCACCCGCGCGTGTTATCGCCGCTGGTGAACTCCAGCCGAGCCCGATTGCCCATAATTTATTTAGCCCTTTAAACGCCGCGCGTGCAGCCCGCGCGCGGATCTTACGGGACGCCGTCACGTCATGTTACGTGCACCGTGAATTCTTGGCATTGGTCGCCGTCTAATTGGTGTACGACAGGTATCACCTCCGCCGTCTTTCGTCCTCTCGTAACGATGGGACTGCCGTCACGGTCTGCCGAGCGAATCGCTCGAATTTAATGACGATAATAGCGCACAGGCGTGAGCGTGTGTGTCCGTGTGCATTACGGCGTTTCGCTTTCTTATGGCGATATCGGTCGTTCAACTTTAAATGCTGCGTTCGGCCTTTACCTTGACCTTATATCGACCCTGTTAACCCTAATTTTCTATTCAATTTTATTTAGCGCCGCTTTATATAGTCTTCTTATTATTATCGCTTTTATCACATCGTTGATGCCGTGACGCTTATTTTTTGTGAACATTTTAACTTCGGAATATCGTGTAACTTTCGGACATATATGATATTTTTATCGCCATAATTATTATATAATCGTATTATAAAATTATATTGTATTTGTACGTTTCAAAATTTGTAGCTTCGAAGCATAACAAAAGCATATTGATTAAACATACAGTGTTCTGATAAGCTATAAAGCATCGTTGTGAAAAATTGATGGAGCCGCCCACGCCACCTGAGATCCCGCGTTATCGCTTATGAATAAAAATCTTTCGTTATCCTGGTGCATGTCAAATCTTTAACACAATGTTTACACGCGTTGTAAAAGATGCACGAGTTTAGCTTGTTTATCGTGTTTTATCGGCGCCGACCTTTCGCAGGACGAGAAGCCGCAGTTGCCACCTCCCCATATTGGTTAACCACCCTCTCTATAAATACCCGGTGTAACCAAAAAACCTCTCTTCAATCTCACTCCGCGTTTCGCGTCTCGGATTCACTCTCGATCGAGCACGTCAATAGGATCGATACCGCCACAGCGCATGCGATTATAATCGCGCGTTTCCACCGAGCGTGACAAATAAACCGGCTATTTATAAACGCGACACCTGTGAGGATCCTCATCGAGGATCTACCTTGCGCGCTCTTCGCCGAACGCGATACCTTTCTCTCTCTCTCTCTCTCTCTCTCTCTCTCTCTCTTTCTTGAACGTTCGCGAGACCGCGCCTCGGAAATGTACCGTCGACCTGATCGGCTATCGATTACGTACGGAAATAAAAGTGATAAAGGTAGGAGGCTTTTCTGAGGTCAGCAAAGCTACGCGGCGTCGAGACACGGCACGAGACCGCGACTTTTTGCTCGCACGAAATATCGGCATGCTCGCGATTCCTGCATGCGACATGTGTGGCTCATTGTGCGCGGCTTACGTAATACGGATAACCGTCCTATTCTGGTATCGCTTTGGACGAACGTCCTCGTTACATGGCCTGATGGCCTCACGCAAAGTTTGCACATCTCGCGAGAAAATCGGATGGACACTGAAATAATTTTACACGGGGTCAAGTAGAAGCAACGAGAACCCGTTGTATTATAAGAATTTATTTTTATCCACAGCTATTTTCATTCTCGGCACAACGATTTTTCTTAACGCCTGCGTTGCTCCGATTATTTATGCGCGGCCGAAGGGCTACATAGTCGAAGGCATCGAGATAAAAAAAATGTCGCGTCGACGTATGTAGTGTGTTCGTAAAAATAGTTTTCTACGCGTTTTTTACCTTTTTAAATGCTACACAAACAGAGTGACCCAGAAGCGGCACGCTTGTTGTCAACTACTAATTCTTTGACCAATCTGGAATCAATTCTGCTTTACTAGCAATTTGCTATATTGCTTTCATCAAAAATTCAATTTTTAACATTATTAAGCTTTCAATAAAAGTTTTCATTTATTTAATTTTTAGTAAAGCTCAATTTTGACATTAGTTATAGTAAAACATAAAAATGCAATATTATTTATTTATTATTTTTCAAGATATATGCGCAATTTTATTTAATGCTGCACTATAAATACTGATATATTTCATAAAATTGCAATATCCAGCATCTCGTAAATCCTCATAACAATCCATTATATTTTGTACCTACGTTTTTTAAATGTGACACGTCTGGCTTTTATAACTTTATCTACTGTGTCGACAGAAGTCATTACTTCCAGATGATACCATTTGCCGGAGGCGCGAATTTCTTTTTTCTCCGTAAAATTTTTTTTCTAGCTTAGTGTCTTTGAGCGCGGCATTTTTTTTTTTAAATTGACGTTGTTACGGGACGTTGCGCGGTAATATAGGCACATGCTTTTCTCATGTAAATCTTTATACAGCATGCTCGAACTATATACGCTAATCGGGGACACTTTGTAACGCAACTTTACACGTCGTACCTCAGGCATATAAGGGTGTCTCAGGCGAGCTTGAGTTTGAGTTGTAGATGGTGTGAGGTCCCGGGCTTGGGAAATCAATACCGTCAAAACCTCGCCTGGTCCTCTGTCACTGTGCTAGGGATGGAATCAAGCCAATATATATTCGCGAATTTTGATTCAATCGAGCGTTTGAGTATCGTTTCGTCGAAATTAACTAAAATTTCGAAGAATGGTAAAAGCTTTTAATGCTTGCTAAGTATTTAATAAGAATCATGCCGTTATTTGACACGGAATACACGAATTGAAGTGCAATAAAAACTTAAAAACGCTTACGAAGTACTTGAGATTTATCACAGTCGAATTTCTTCCTTTTTTAAATAATTTTAATATCGAAACCGTTATCGATATCATTATTTTTTCTTTTATAAATAATATGTACAGTATCTCAGAGATACGTTACATAAAAAATAGAATGGAAATTATGATATATTTGCTATGTTATATTTTATATTAAAGTTTTTTGTTACCGTATAATTATATATTTATTTTGATAAGAGTTTCAAATTTATAGCTAAATATTTTTGTGCTTGAAATGTGATATCGCGCATTATCTCGTTAATTTGCGTTTAAACAGCAATTATCGTACTCGTTAATAAACATTTAAAGCATTATCTACATTCCCAGAGATAATTTCCAGTAAAGAGATGATTGCGATTATTTTGCGAGAAAAGGTCAGTCTTTTTATTTTGATATAATATGATTTGATATGTAATTATAATCACGAATGCGATAATTACGTGAATAACTTTCTCACGTCAATAGGAAGGTTAATTATATATAATTGAAAGTTTTTAGCTTTGATATATAATTATCTCTGGATGCGTTTCGAGATAATTATATACCACTAACTAAGAACTATGAATTATATATAGAACGCAGTGACAAAATAGATATTGTCATATATGTATATATATATGTATATATATATATATATATATATATATATATATATATATATACGCATAAAACGTGTGTGATGCTGCTTTGAGAGATTTAATTATATGCCGCACATAAGCGGATTTTAAGGGAGAGCAGGAGCACGGATGGTTAAACTTTACGCTTTCTCTCTCTCTCTCTCTCTCTCTCTCTCTCTCTCTCTCTCACTATACTAAAAAAAAATATCTAATCAAAATCCTACTATGTGATTTTTTACAACGAAGCAAATGTAATTATGTCCCGCTCGAAATGTAGTTAGAAATGTTTTTCGTTAGTTTATCCGAAGCCATACTTGCCCGGTGAAACGCTGACATTTAATTTTAACATTTAGTTTAATTTTTTTATCACAGCAAGATGGAAAACAAATATTAATAAACAGCAGAAGATTTACGTTTATTGTTTGAATAGGTCCAGTCGTCCGATTTCAATTGAAAGATTAAGTCTTTACAAAATCATCACGAATAGATCTAATTATGGCCACATGATTGCTGTTTGGTATACGCAAAACTGCACAATATGTGTATGATATGAGTTGTGTAGATTTCGTCGCCCACAATTCACAAGGATCCTTGTTCGACGGATCGGATTTATCAATCAGGATACGCGAACGTTGTACTTGTGTGGGAATTCTCGTCGAGAATACGATAGCTACTCGATGCCGTGTATGCTGGGTGCATACGAGAACTCGGAATGTTCGTGTCGATCCGGATATACATCCGGTTAACAATTTGTTCTATTTTTTTTTTTTTAAATATCTGCGGGGACTATCTAAAGTCGAACGTGTTATTGAAATTCCTTGCTGAACTGTTAAAACTGTTTCGTTTTTTGTCGCTTAAAAACAGATATCACAGAATGCAAATTGTACTGTTTCGGAAATACTTCGGGCAAGCTTGGCCATAATTTTTGCATATCCATTGCTTTTACATCGTACGATTAGAATATAAAGTATGGGGTACATTTTAAATCTTGTAAAATACTTTTCGCATTCTATGCAAAATATGCTTTCTTTAAGTAAATACAATTTTTTTAAATAAAATGTAAATCTTTGGAATATATAAGTTCTGATTTTCTTAATTTAAATACAGTTTTGAAATAATTCTCTTTATGTGAAAGATTAACATAACAATTGTTAATAATATTATAAGTTACATTGCATTTTATTATGGCATTAAAATGTACTTTAAGAAAGCACAATCCAGTCACACGAAAAATCGATTTCTTCTTGGCATTTAAAGTGACATTCACAGAAATCTTTCTGAGAACGTTTGGAAAGAGGGACAAGAGATAGCAGGACTTAAGATGGAACTCCGAAGGGTGACTTACGTAATCCCGGCGTAAGTTTAGCTGGCTCAGTACGTAAGATTATATTTACCCGAGTATCTCACCGCGCTCGCTGCATTGCAAATGTCACGTGATACGCATTTACTCGCGACGCTTGTGTATCCTTGAGTCCCTAAAGGGATCAGTAGTGTGCTCAAAATACAAATGCAAAATGCGCTTAAGCGGATTTAGTCTTTTACTTTTGGAAGTTTAATCTTGCAAAAGATGACCATTTTATTGTACTGCAGCTTCTATTTGCTGATATATTTAACTCTTTTGAATTTCGCTAAATCGTCTGCGGAATTATAAAATTGTATAACAAAGTATGAGATTGAGATTCGTTATAAGAACCATTTATCAGTTTAGAGTGAATTATGTTAAAAATTTGATTAAATCATTCTTTTCGCGGTCGTTCAATTTTGAATATTTTGATAACAAATTCTTAGATTAAATTTTTAAAGAATAATATTTTGCTATATATATTTGCTTCCTGAAGCTTAAGCACGTAAATTTACATTTACGACTTAAGATTTGATTTTTTTGTTAAGAAAAAATCTATTTTAAACATTGTATAAATTAAAGAAAATGCGCGGAAAATATAGTATACATAGCTTATACAACACACACATGAAGCCTAGAAAATCACAGGCGTTCGAAATTAATTAATTATATATTGGCCAGTAAATCGCCTTATCCGCGTAGGCTGATCTCGGGTCTGATGAGCTATTTGGAGCCAACAAAAACGGAGAGGAAAATGTTGCGCAGAATCGCTATTACGGGTAACCACCGAGAGATACAAAGTTAGAATCGTAAGCGTCACCGTTTTTCCGTTGTCCTTCGACGCATTCCTGGGGGAATGCTTTTCTCGTCTAATGTTTTTTTTTTATTCAATTCCGTGTGATTGTCGAATCTGTTGTGAACGCGCTACAGACGAATTTCGATTTGCATGAAATGTAAATTTTCGCCTGACAAACCGATCCTTGCTGTGGCTGCAGTTGCTCTTATCGTTCAAACAGGAATATCGATTAAATACGTTCGTCCGAATCAGAAAAACTAGTGTGGGAATTTATAAACTCGTTATCGGTCGGAAATGTAAAACTGCGGGAGTTCGTAATTGGAAATTTGCATTTTTCAGCACGCGTTGTTCTTGTTATTTCCGCGAAATCAACTGTTGCGTATCGTTGTAACGAGAATATTTATTTATTTATTTATTTGTATAACATAAATTTATAATATTTAAAACGAATTTCTTTGATTAATTTGATTTTTCTATTTGAAGAAATTGATGAATTTTATTGATGATGAAGAATAACAAAGCATCAAAATTGTATTTATCAATATGCTGAAAGTTGTTTTTGTATGACAAGCGGGCGGCTATATTTATAATAGTTTAGTGGCTCGAATGATGCTATTATTATTTCAAAACTTGTCACGAGTGAATTTTATTATATTTTCCATTCTGCATGAAATTCCGGAAAAGTGCAGCATTAAAAGCGCTGCCGCTTTTTCTGCATCATGCAAACGTCCTTCCATTGTCTTCTATTAAAAAAACTATTGCGACCGCTGTTTAATTCTTTTTTTCTTTTTCGCGTGTAGATTTGAGTTTTTAATGAAACTTCTACATTTAGAGGTACCTTTTATCCGTGTAAGATAAACGTCGATCTATTTAATTTTCCGTTCACCACTTTACCGGAAAGACCAGGAAGCTCGAACGAGATTCTAGGAATACATTATGCGACACTTTCATTTGGTTAATGGCGCTATCTATATGTGATTATTACGCGCTATATGTATATATGATGTGAACTTCTAGGTGCTTCTAAGTGATTCGGTCAACTCTATTAAGCCCGAGAAAATCGATACTGCAAAAGATTTACGACTGGAATAATTTAATTTTGATCCGAAATTCCTCTATGAAGAACTCGCTAATTTAATTACACAACACTTCATTCCCGTCGTTCTTTATAAATCTTTACCTGGATCTTCTTCGAGCATCTTTTCCAATATTTTCCAATTTTCGATAAAGCTGCTTTTGCAACAAAATTCCGCTTTCTCGTTACCGATATGCAACGAAGTGGAAATAGCACTTTGATCGAAATTATTGACATCCGGAACGACAGTGATCGAAGAATTCATTCGACGAAAATTTGCGATAAGATAATATTTTTTTCTTGAAATCTTTCCGAGTGACAAATCGACTCAATCTCTCAATGTTCCATTTTCATCGCCCTTCAAAAACGTCTAGCAGCTTCCTATCTCTTCGCCACAACATTTCGCGATGTCCTCCCTATGTTTGACGAAGTTTTTCCTTTGCAACAAAATCGCGTCTCCACGCCATCGACCTGCATTGAGATGGAAGCAGCATTTTCGATCGAACTTTCGATCAAAAAGGATACATATCATAAAAGTCGCAACTAAATAACTTTATTTCACTCCGAAGGCTCCGCGAGAGGTTTGTCGACTCAATTTCGCGATGCTTCAATTCCACTTCTTCAGAAATCTCCAGCGCCTTGTCGTCTGTTTGTCGGCGCATTTCCCGATATTTTCCAATTTTCAACGAGATTTTCCCTTGCATCGAAATCACGCCTCCTCGCCATCGACGTGCAGCGAGATGGAAATAGCATTTCAATCGAACTCGCTGCGGCGACTCGGGAGGGGCGCGAAGTCAAAGGATAAATTCTATAAAAATCGCCCTGGCGGCGCGAAGCGCCATCGCGTCGTACTGGAAATCCATAGGTAGAGATATCCTACCCTCCGCGATGTTCTCCATGAACAAGCGCATACACAAACATGCACACACCGACGGCGCATCTATCAACGTACATGATATGTTTCTGTATATAACGTGTACAAACACAACGGATTCACACTCATACAGGCGCGCGCCGCACCCTTTGTGCTAAAATTAGAAGTGACGAAGCGTGTACTCACTTCGCTGGCTTCGAGCTTTTATTCGCTGGCGTTTAGACATAACGTGCAGCGGGGCTTTCAATGGCAGTAGCGAACGCGAGGAGACCGGGAGGGGGGGGGGTGGGGGAAGGGAGGAGGAAAAAAGGAGAGAGAGGTCGGGAAAGGGATGAGGGATGGATAAGGGAAGTGTACAAGGGATGAAAAAAGAGGCGAATGAAGACGAACGCCCCGGGGCTAATCATAAAGAAATGCTCTTGTTGCTGGTTCCTGCTGGGAATCCGTAAACGCCGTCTAGTTGCTCATTCATTTATCTTTTAGTGGAGCGCGTGGCGAATCTCGTGTAGGTACGATGCGAAATATAAGATGCTTCTTTGGAGTGCAACATTAAATTTTGCTAATTAGTTCTTAATTTGAATAAAATATACGAGTAAAACATACACATTCAAAAAATTTTTATATTTTTAGATTATAATAAATATATTTAGACAAAATAGATCGTATATAAATTAGTAAAAAATTAAAACATGATAAACTCATTATTAATCATTATTAAGTTATATTAAGTTATATGTGAATGAATGAAATAAGTAATATGTATATTACATTTACTACTGTTAAACGCTTTGTATATGAAAATATGTCACGTAGAAAAAGTTTTTTTATGTGAATGAAAAAATTGCTTTTTTTTAAATTGGAATTTAATTAAACTCGGTATTTTTAACTGTGATACGTTCTTATCATGCAATATGTAAATTTTTTACCACATGCTCTTAATTTAATCGAGCCATTACTATTTTTCAGTATTCTTACTGAAATTTTCTCTGATGCTTCGCTATTGCGTGGCTATTTTAGCATGCCATAAATATTAATTGTGGGCGAATGAGGATTATAAGATATAGTACAAAGGACTCCTCTGTAAGAAAAACGGTTTCCACCTCTAGCTGCTCGATTATTTAACACTCGGTTCAAAGCCGAATTTCGATTAAGGTTTAATAATTCAGAAGCGAGTGATTAAAAGTCTCACTAAATTTCTGAACTATTCACAGATGCGTTGCGTAGATTAGACCTGCTCTTTGCTGTCGGCTCTTCAGTTAATTACACCGCGTCTGTGCACTTGTTTCACAGTTTACCACTCAACAGCACTTTGCGGAGAATTTGTCGAGGCGGAAGAAGTGGATATATTTCTTCTTGGCATATTTCGGTATTTCCTCCATTTGAACTTTATGATCGAGAAACGCGTCCATAAGATGGACACTCTTCAACGCACTTCCGATTGATGGCGTCGCTCGCGATGCCGATAACGATAAAATTCCCTAAAATATTTTGTTGGAATTGATCGAACGTGACGAAACGCAAGTGTCTGAAAAGTGACGAAGACGTGAAACAAATGACAGACGCGTGAAGATAAAAGAACGATATCGGAGAAAGCGATATTGATTGCGTCCATCAAGCTGATAGCGCGACTGATCCAAACCGGCAATCGACTACTGTGCCGGGGTGGCGGCAAGCACTCCCCTTACGCGACTTTCATTTTCTGTCAATACATATCAGGCTTGTGTCGGCATGGATATATCCTAGTTGGCATTAATTGTGATTGCGCACGGTTATTCTGGTCTCAACAGTCGCTACATGTGTACAATCGATATCCTACGCTTTTGCACATTAATTCTTACGCGCTTTAATTAAGTTCACTCGCCATTTTTATCGGAATTTATTTTACTCGAAATTTATATCGGAATATATTTCTCAAACTTTAATGTACATGACACATGCGTGTTCACATAAAAATAAAAAATGAGAAAATGAGAGAGAGAGAGAGAGAGAGGGCGAGAGACTTATTTCTTATTTTAATATTAATTGCAAAATGTATCCGCTATACTTCAATGTAATTCTTTATTAATATTTGCAAGAATATTTTTATACGTTATTTATATCTTGATGATATAAAATATTATCTTTTTACGCAAAGAACTCTTTAATTTCATCATTCGATTCAATATGCGACACGTAGACTTGCAACCATAAAATACAGTCGCGGCAATCAATAGTACATGCTATCTTTAAGTAGATCGTGCAGAATGGCTGGTGGGCAGACAGGTCGTGGCGGTGATCGGGGATGACTATTTTCGGGACTACACGTGTAATGGTAGAATCGCGATCGTGGGAGTGACGGACTCGTCCCATTATGCAAGATTATGCCTCCGTTTTATAAGATAAATGATCAACAGAAATGTGGATTGTTCACCCTTAGCCTTAAATGATTGAACTTTCATATTATCAAAATAAAATTGTATTAATATCGCAACGATAGAAAGAAAAACATGAAACATTATATTTCTCTCAATAAATTGAAAAGCTTAATATTTATTTTAATTAACTCAAAAAAGATAATTAGCAGGCGTGCGCCTTGTACGTATAATTTACATATCGGAAGAGCATCAAATATGATATGTTATTTATTTATTTAAGAATTAATATAATATATTTTCTAACTGTCACGTGATATGTTATGAATTTTCATTGTATAATATCTATCTTTACGGCTTGCTGACTAGTTTTATGAAACGGGACCCCTTGAGCCGATAAATAAAAGACGTTTTGCCGCTTAAACCAATTGGTCTTTCACAAACTCGTTTATCCTGGCCACCTGAAAAGGATCACGACGTTATTTCCTTTTTATTTTCGGTCGAGCGTTGAGGTAGAACAGTTTTGCGACATTCGCGAGATCCATTATTCGAAAATGTCTTTTTATTGTTGCGCTCGCATTTAACCTTCGTGTTCTGTCATGCGGCGTTTGAGTGAAAGGGAGAATTTTGAGCATCCAAGTTCTTTTTTTGGAATGCTTTTGTAAATGCGATCTTGATGGTTTATTGATTCTGTTGCAGATAAAATATATTTAATTCGTGTTACGAGAAAAGTCCTTGCTTTTTTCACACTGCTATTAACGTGATTAGAAAATAATGCTTGATTTGTGATTATTGTTTGGTATATTTTTTTATTATTTTTATACTAAGAAAAATTTTCCTTAGAGTTTTACGAGCTTTCTTTCGCATACTCCTTTGTAAAGATATGCTGAGAAAGAATATGAAAAGTCTGACAAAGTACAAAACTCTGACAGAATATTTTATTCGGAAATCGATTTGAGTTGAAAATTTCAGTCTTTATATCGGTTCTATTCTTTTCTTTTGACTATTTGGAATTTGCTTCGAACTTTACGAGAATGGAAGGAGTATTCTAAGAGAACGTATTTAAGAGAAGAAGTAGATAATATAAGGAAAATACAATTCAAATGAATTGTTAATGTATGCCACAATTTATTCTGCGAAACGAATGTTTATTCGTAAGATAAGTCCAAGTTAATCCTAACGTAAGGATCGTGCTCTTACCTGAGCTGATACAAGCCTACATATTAATTACATAATACCCATCTTTACGGCTTACTGGCTAGTTAAGATACATTGTTTTGTATTCAGAACTATTCTAGAATTATTCTAGAAAATCAAGTTAAATATCTTGGCCTTTACTATTATTTAATCCATATTAAATAGCTAATTATATAGATAATATTATTTACTATATATTAAATAAAGTTATATAATAATAAAAATATATAATCTTGATGAAAGTACAAGTATATCGATATATAATACAAATATAATCTGTATACATTTATATTAAATTTTCTAGACTTATGATTTTTTGATAATTTAATGAAAAAGTAATAATGTAATTTGCAGCATATCGAGAGGAATCTAAAAATAGAATAAAATTTATTTATTTATGTAGATATTTCTCTCTCTCTCTCTCTCTCTCTCTCTCTCTCTTTCTTTCTCTCTCTCTTGCAAGGGATTTTTATCGAGATAGGGTTGATATCTATTGACGAACACGTGAAACACGTTGATCTGAATCGAATGGTAACTGGATAAGCTTAGTAAATGTATTTTCACAATATTTGACAGAAAAGATAATGGAAAATTATTATATTCAATACAAAACTTATATTTAAAAAAATTTAGGATTGTATACATTTCTTATAATTAAAGAATTAATTTTTTTAAAGAATATAAAATCTTTTGATTGAAGTTTTTAATAATTTTATATTAGAGTATGCTATTGTGTGTGTGTGTTATGTTGATTTCAAAATTGCCAGTTGATGTCAAAAATTTTAAATGTCGATAATGAAATTATATCGTCTGTTGGAACGCCTATCGACCGTTTCTCTTCCAACAGAGAGAAACCTGAAAGCTACCATCCCGGCGTTTCTCGTGGGATGCTTATTGATTTTTGTGTAGTATCGCTATCTTCATTCATTTTAAAGTTGGATTTACGTACTACATTAATCTCTTCACGCTACCGATAACTACACTATCATTTGTATTTATTTACTGTTATGTTACTTATTGCGAATCAAGAATATATTTTGGTGCATTTAGATTTAATTGCACAATATTTTTTTTTAATGCAGGTCTAACTTCAAGATGTAGATACTTTTTTATGCATAAGCTAGAAAAATTGAAATTGACGAATTGCGAAAAACTGATTACATATTTATTTTATGAATGTTTTATTATATCAATTAGTTTAGAATATACTGATGAAATATTTGCTGTTAATTTCTAATTTCTGCTTGCTTTATACACATTTTGAAAAATTCTCTAAATATTACTTTCCTGCGCTACTTTATATAATATTTGACGTGGCAAGGATAATGAAAGCCAAACACTCTTATCACAAATTATTTGGAAAATATTTGAGGGAAAGAAAAGAAAGGAAAAATATATTTTATCTTAAAATTGTTTAAGTAAAATGGTTAATACATTGTTTCTTTAGAGTTTTTTTTAATCCTTTTGAAAATCAGATGATACTAGATAATTTGACTTTATTTCAGACGTTATTTTATTTACGTTTGATATTTTTTATATTTCTTTACACATCTATTATTTTTATTATATACGTATATCAGATATAATTAATTTTCATAATGCTTCTACAAATTTCATTTCGCAAATCATACAATAGCTTTGTCGTTCATTCGACATTTCACCAATGGAGTCATCAATCGAGTGCATTAATAACAATTAATCGACTGAGAACGTATAATTGCCCATAAATTAACTATAATCGATGGATCGAACGGATATTGATTCGATGAAGTGAAATAAAGCGCATTATAAAAGCGAACACAGAGATCACAATAAACGCTTTAGCCAAATAAGAGAAAAATATAAAATCATCTTATATTGCTATCATAATGTTGATCTTTTTTAATATTGTCACGTTGAACATTTCGAATTAATGGGGTGGGAATAATTATCGAGGTGAATAAAATTGATGAAATTGCTTTTATTGAATTATGAATTTTATTTTATGAATTTATCTTGTATTTCAATATTACACAAGATTTAGGTAAAACTCGATGGAATAAAAGGTGGATTTTTGTAGAAGACAAGGACTGCGTGACATTTATTTCCATCTTACTCGTACAAAACTGTTGAAACTTATCGCATCTTATATCGATTTAAACGAAAGATATTATATCTCTAAATAAATAACGATAAGAATAATAATTAAATAATAGCACTCGATATCTCGCGAATCGAGTCTTCACCAATATACATCATTCATTATTAACATTGCATTTAAACTCTTTCGCTTGGTACATGTATAATCGTTTGAAAGAACTTCCAGACTGCACCTTATCGATTTATACATTATATCTTCATTTCATTTCTTTCACTTTTATTAAAAACTTTATATATACGTATATATAGACTTAATATGTTTCGAATTGATTATACTCACAGATATATTAAAATTTGGAAGTGAGATACACTCAAAAAAGACTTTGAATTTTTAATATTCACAAATTATATGATTTAGCATGGAATTTTAAAAAGGAGTAGAATAAAAGCCACTGTATTTATAGCAGAAGTAATAACTATATTCTTTCAATTTGTATGAATTAAATTTCTGTCGATTCGCGCGTTCGATATTGTGAAAAGGAAATTAAAATCAATTAGCGTCAATCCGTCATTTATTCATCGGACAAAGTTCTCACTGTTAGGAACGCAAGATTATGCATGTAGTTTTGCATTCGTATTATTTTTTTTCACGCTATACATAGCGACGCTTCGCTGCAAATATCGTCGAATTTTCGCTCTCGCATCCTCGCTTTAATCCTACAGTTTCAACAGTCCCGTCCAGCTTTCATCACGACAGTCGCATTTACACTCCATATTAACGTGTTATCTATACATAAGGGTATCCTTAAACGCATTGTACAATACATCGTAATTTTTATTCTACATTTTGAGCATACCGCGCGCGGCTGGCTTGTCTCCTCCATCGGTTATTATTATTAATTTAATTACATGACACCTCGTCTCGCGCACGTCACTTACAACGGCGTAACATTACGTATCTATCGCATGTAAAACGACTTGTGTGGATCGATCCATCGACGGACAATCCGTGGCAATGTGTGCATGCGCGTGTTTCCTCGCAACGCGTGTGCGTACCACTGACGTTGACGTATGGTCACTCTTCGCGTTTTGACTCGCGTCGATGAAGAAAAAAAAGGTCTCGACGCTTTCGTTTGGTCTTTCTTGGTTTTCTTTTACATTTCTCATCTCTTACGTTATCGTTAGAGCGAAAGCGAACAGGGGCGCGGATTGTGTGGGAAGGAAAGGGACCACCCTCGGCTTTTATTCCTGAGGAATAAAATACGAGCAGCCGGTGCGTGAGGTCAAACCGTACTTTTTATTTGATAATCAGTGCAGAATTCGGGAGAGGTACGATGACAATCGACATTCTCGCAGTCTCCTCTGCGTCATCGTTACCTTTCGGTTTTTTTCTTTTGATTCGCATGTCGGTTTTATATTGCGTTTAGAAATCACTCTTGGCACACGTGTGTATACAATGGTGTCCTATGTACAATGTGAGTATAATAATTATATAAATGAGAGAGCATTGCGGGGGGATGTGTCTGACGTGTTGCCAACAGCTCGATTCATTCGTGACAAACTTAATTAGAGATACATGATCTCTATCCGACGGAAAGAAAAAAATAACCCAAGAAGAAATCAAACGGGTGAGACGCTTCTCGTGGCGATCGCAAAACCATATATATATATATGTATATACCGAAAGCAACGCGCGAGTTCACATTCGCAGAGAGTAGGAACAGAGACGAATGTTTGGGGACAGACTACCAGTTGCCCGTGTAACCTAGTTCAATTCCTTTGTATTTAGTTCATTAATGAATTAGTTAATATTACAATTTATTAACAGTTCGCACTATCCATTAGTTTAACGTTCAATGTCAATTTATATATAGCATCTTTTTCACCTTTAGCAGATTCTCGCCCATGTTTGTATGTTACAATATTGTTTCCGCTATTTATATATGTATATTAGCTATATATTTATATGTATATATATATAATATGTATATATGTATAATGCATTATCTATGTATACGCCTATATCCATATGTATATATGTATATATTTATATTCGTATGTTCAAATTGTACGCGTATGTGCGCGTCGACGCACGGCGTACGGCTTTATCGATAATAATGCACCACCTCCGGACTCGAAACGAAATCGCTTAAGTGCGTAACGAGTGCTCCCCGCGACTGCTCCGCATCGCTTGCACGTCGGAAGTAACATCGCGAGATCCAAGCCCTTTTTTTCTCTCTTTCCTTCGTTCTCTTATTTTCTCGTTTCCAATTCTCGTATCGTCGTCAATACTCGGCACTCACGACCAATCAGACGTATCTACCTTCGAAAAGCGAAGCGCCTCATCATCGTCGCGGCGAAGCGTGTGTCGTATAAAAAAGTAAAAACAGATCGCGCGTTTTCCGTCTGCGTGTGGTTTCGCCTGTGATTAGCGAGCGCGCTACAATTAGCGGATTGATCGTTATTCGCCGTTCGAATACGTTGCCGAGGAAAATCGCCGGGCGTTTTTTGCTGGTCAAGCTCTTTTGATCTCTCCTCTCCGCCTCGATCGGGGCGATCGTATTTCAAGCACGCGCGTCGCCGCTTCATCTTCGGCGCCGAGTCGAAATTGGCCGCGAGCAGCCGAATTAGACGTCGATTGGCAATTTCCAGACTAAGCCCCGTCATTTCCGGCTCGCCTTCGTTCGATGGGGCCGCGAGAGTCGATGCTACTCGGCATCAATTAGCCGCAAATAAAAGCGCATTAAACTTTGCCGCGCAACACGAAACCGATACCGTATCATACGCGGATCTTTTATCTAACATTTTGCTGTTTGTTCTCGTAAGAATGCAGGGTGAAAATCGCACAAATCATAAAAGATGGCTGTAAAAATGCCAAGGATTCTTTTTGCAGAAGGGAAACGTTTGAAAGCCAATTTCATCTGTCACGAACAAATTGTTTGGCACAGAAATCGAATCGATAATTCGGAAAATTATTCCGGCCATAAACTATCATTATTTTGATGTCTGCATTAACGCTTTATCTACGCACATTGCTTACAAAGAAAATTAAGAGCAATTTTTAATAACTGAAAATAATATACTTTGCACACATCGAAACATTATATTTTCATAAAATATTCCATACAAGTAAATACCGTTCAATCATCTTTTGAAAAAAAACTAGCTTAATGCAAGATAAAAATAAAATAAGAACTCCTACCGTACTCTTTTTATTTTTGTTTATTGCATGCGCGTAGCAGGAAAATATTGCAAGCAACATAAAAAACGTTGGGCGCTATTTAAATTATCTTCATCGTGCGACGGTTTCGCGTCGGCGATTTATTGTCGGCTTGGGCTCGCGTCGCTACTTCTGCCGACGTTTCTCATTTCAACGGGGTTTCGCATTCGGCAATTACTAATAATCGATTCTTATCACAGAAGTTATTTACACGATTTTCATGTTTCAATGCGCCCGTTTGCGCCTACGCGGCGGTGGGCGAAACGAGCTTCGTACCGATGAAGCCGATACCCTTTTTATCGTACGTATCCTTAATCGCGGCGAAGGTAATCGAGAAATCTAGCCGTTCTACCGGAAAGAGAACCGCGCGCGTGGAAAATCGATGCAGCGCTTAACTCTTTCAGCCCCAGTCACGCTGCAACAATTTTATCTGTATAGAAAATGTTTAATTGTAAAGTAGAAGATGTTATCAAGAGCCAAGTGCGAAAATTAAAAGTTTGAGTGATAGCAAGAAAAGTGTGTCTGATTTAATGAAATCGCAAAATAAGAACATAAAATGCAGTCCTAATTATAAGAAACTGATTGAATGTTTTTTAATTATTTTATTTCACATTATTTATATTTTATGTTTGTAAAAGTAGCTGTATAATAGATTATTTTATGAAAACTCATTTATAAAAACTGCTGCAAAGTGATTTTCACAAATCACTTTCGACTTTTCGTTTTGATATTATTCGGGACTGAAAGGATTAAGTGTGCGAATGCGGAAGAGTTTTCCAAACAAATCGCGACTGAAGAGAATTTGCGCGCAAAGATAACCGTGTCTCTCCCAAGTCGGCCTGATTGGTCACGTGTTTCAAATTATTACGCAACATCGAGTAACCTTATCAATTTATACTCGCGTCGTTTCTTGCGATTGTTATTGATTAAGGATGCAATAGCAACGACTCTACCGAATTCTACTCGTTTATCTCCGATCGAAAGGCCGATAGAAAAGAATGTTTCCGCGAGTCGAATTGTCCCGGGTCGAATTACATCCCGACTAAAAGAACGCTGCGAGCCCTCGTTATAAAAATGTTGGCTCTACCTTTGGCCCAATATTAATCCGAAAAGCTTACAAAATCGGTATCATCAATGCGTCGCTCGCGTCACACAGCTAATAAACGTGCGTGACTATTGTGACAATTTGCCATGGTTAACCCTTAAATTCGGCCGACGAATTCGGAATGCGTCGTGATATCGCTTGAGCTCTATCTGTCCACTGCACATTTTATACCGCAATATTTCGAATATTAAAAACGCAAATCGAGGTCGCTTAGCTTACAGCTAAAATCGTGCGCGATCCCTCGCGACATCGCGCGCTCCACGCCCGGTGGAGAAGTTAGAAGTTAGCAATAATAGTAACAATAGTAGCAGCGGTAGGTAGGTAATAGTAAGTGTAGCTTCTAGCGGTAGTAGTAGTAGTAGTAATAGTAGTAGTAGTATAGTTAGTAACGACATTAGTAATAATAATAGTAGTAGTAATGATAATCATAATAATAAATATTCAGTAGCGCTAGTAGTAGTGATAAATAGTAACGGTAATCATATTAATTAGTAATAGTCCTGCGGTGTGTGTATGCGTGTTTGCACGTGTGTGTGTCTATGTGTGTGTATCTGTCTGGTTGTGTGCGTGTGTGTGTATGTGTGATAATAGTACTAACGATGATCGTCGCTTTCTTCGGCATAAACAATAGTAATAATAACCACACTAACCAAACGATTACCGTACATCGAGCCTCTAGAGCTTAATTCGCTTAACATTACACGGATTCGTTTCTTATTTTTTTTCCTCCTTTTTTTTCTCTCTCTCGTGCTACGTTTCTCACCGCCCGTAATTTGATCTTTTTCGCGTGCTCTTTTAATATTCTCATTAATTACGTATGGTGGTCGATCGCAGAGTGATCTTCTCTGTGTGTGTGTGTGTGTGTGTGTGTGTGTGTGTGTGTGTGTGTGTGTATGTGTATGTGTAACGCGTTTTAGTCCCTTAAACGTACAAACACCATGTAAAATTTTCTTACGCTGTGATACTCGCTAGATTCGTTTTTAATGAGCGTTTTTGGAATTAACAATGCACTACTCTCCCACCGTCCCTTTGCCCTCGTATTGTATTATATATAAAAAAATTTCCGATACGGCGGCAACGAGAAGATACACATGTATTTGTTGCGAGAGGACGTGGCCCGCACTTTCGCCGCGTGTTTAGCGCTAAACGCGGTTGCCCGAGTTTTATTTGCCTAATACAAAGTCCACAAAACCAACGTGACGTGGGAATCGACACAGCCGGTTTTAGTTAACGCTAAATCCGCGCCCGCAATACGGACCTACGTGTGTATCTTCCCTTCCCGCCATGGTATATCGCTATTATAGTAAATGTCATTTCTCGCGAGTGTGCCATTCGAGACCGCAGATTGCATTTCTCGAACTCGATTTGTACGCGACGGTTTCGCTCCCGCGGCCGATTTCACGACGGCATCGCGACGCGCCCCCGGACTCTCTTCTCGTCCCTCTTAATCACACACTCGCCAACTGGCTGCCGTCGTTATACTCGTATACTTATAGATTACGTGACGCGCGCGTGATGAGTTAGAAAATTACGCTAGATCGGAGGACATCCTGGGTGAATCTCCCGTCGATCGGCCGCGCTGCCTCGAAATCGTCGGTGGCTCCCGTACGATATCGATTGTTTCAGCGATCCCGCAGGACCCGTTTACACCGCAGATTTATTTCAGCGACATCAGTTCGGATCAATAAAATAGATCAGCGTAGAAAAGCACGCGGGAAATCTGGAAACTGAATGAATGAATGAAACTAACGCTTGGTTTAACTAAGCTCACTCGAACGAATATCAAGTTACACAATTACACAATTATTTATTGAGCCAGTGATTATGAATTATAGCTAATTCAATGATTATGATTCAATGATTACGAATTCGTAGCTCGAATTATCATGAGAGTTATAATCATTTCTTGTTACATTTGAACCGAATCTATTTATTCTTCCGTACCTCGTTATAATTTTTAATAGCATCTTAATTAATTGGCGCTACACAGTCGCGAATACACATATACAAAGTATTTCAACATACGACATATTCTAACCGACTCTCATTCAATTATTATTATGGCTGTACGCGACGACTTACAGCTACGATTTTAGAATGGCATTGCAACGATAGCTCAACGATATTCCCAGAGACATCGCGTCGGGAAATTGCGTGGTGTAAACGGTCCTTCAATCTTCTCTCTGCGTGTTCACGAATTCCATTCGCGATTCGTTGTGCTCGAAATTGTTTCTCGCGTCGCGCACCTCGTTCCCGTTTTCTCGTATGCGTCCCGCGAATCACATTGTATCACAATTCTTTCGTCCGCGCTTCCTCGTTTTTTGTGCTCCACGGGCGCCGCAAATCTACGTCCCCGCGAAATGATTGTCGGCAATGATCGATAATTATCGAAACCGTCCTCGAGAAACGAATTTTGCAATGATGATTCCCGTTTGATTTGATTTGCTCGGCTCTTCCCGCACCGGTGGATCGCCCTCGGCGCGCGATTTACGGTCGTCCGTGAGAGATCGGAGCGATCGACAATCTCGATCGGCACGCGATCGATCCATCGTCGATGATCCAGCTCGCTTTTGAGAGAATTGTTTGTGAGATGCGGATAAATATACTGTCGCCGCCCTATTTAAACGTCGTGCATTCTTGTGTATAGGTATAGGTGTGTACGCGTGCGTGCTTAGCCGATGACACTGCTCACTCATGCACCAACTAGATCGCTGTACGATGCACTTAAGTCCCACGCTACGCAAAACGCTTTCTCGTTTTTTTATGTACATATTTATTTGAGTATTTGGTCGGAACATTTTAACGTTATTCATCATTATATCTTTCGCGTCGTTTGAACAATTATATCACTTTGTCATTCCGTACAGCTTCGTTAAATGAGGTAGGGAGGGCGGACTGGGAACGGGGATGTTTGACGACGTCAAAACCTTCGGCGACTGTAATGGCGAAAGATCTTTGATATAATACTTCGCTTTATTATTATATTAATTACGTGCATTTTTATGTACACGTGTCGGGGCAGATTTTATGCGTTATTAAAGGGAAAAAAATTATTTGGTGAAAAATTTAAGCAGAAAATTCCACGCGACGATCACCTGCATAACGTTGTCACTAAAAAAAATCTTAAAATTCCTTGGAAAAACGAAAATTAGTTGCTTAATTAAATATTACAAGAACTTTCTAAATTAATATTAATTGTATACAACTGTCTGTTACGGCTGTTAAAGCCTTGTAATATTTATTTGTCTTATCGCGTAACTAAATATTTTTCCGATGCATTTAGTGCCATTAATATCAAACTGTGCGACGGGAAATGAATGTCACGACATGGTAAAACATAAATATAATTTGAAATTCTGAACAACACGGGATCCGAAACGTATCCAAATCGACAAAATGCTCATATCTAACGGCGATAAAATAAACAAGAGCAGAAAATAATGATGGTACAATAATCTGGTGAAATTCGTTCGCATAAATGAAACACTGATCTGCATAACCCTTGTGACACGCGATAACGAGCGGATTCGTCAGTTCGTAATTAGCCGCGCATGGCATATAAAAAGTACCGACTCGGCCGACGACGAGTTTACGCTAATGAGGACTCTGCAGGGCTCCGGCACCCGTTTCGAGAATTAATTGTTTGATTAGCTCGCTCGGGGTCACGAATTTTCTTTATCTCGCTCGCGCTAACGGTGGAAACGGTTTCAAATCGTCACAAATATCTCGTTCTGATATATGCGATCCGATTCATTATCCTTATCACGGAATGCAACTCATTGTCTCTGTTTTTTGCACGGAACATTTTTCATGAAAAGTAAATAACCTTTAAATACAAAACTCTTATTCTATATCGAGAACATAAGTATTTTATGAAAGTAATAATTCTAGTTTGAAAATTGTATTATCTAAAACAATAGAATCCTTAATCCGACGCTGCACCTGCCGTAGTTTGCCGTATGATAATTTCACTATGTAAAAAATAAAATTCTTTGTTCAAGACGTAAAAATGCTTTATTCGCGAAAGTGTAACTGTAAACTCACTTTTATTTGTACATCGATGTACAAGATTTATTTGGCCAAAGAGTGAAACAAAAGCGACACATGTTAAAAGAGCGTGACACGCTTTGGGATCACTTTACGTTTTACAGTCGTCGAAAGCTTTGACAGCGCGTAGTCGAGCAACGAAACTGTGCGATCCACCGAGATACAAATCGTCGTCGTGGTAGGCATGGGCTCTCAAATATCGATCGCTTTCGCAGCGCTCGGTCACGATCCACGACGGATTCACCGAGGTCCTCGAGGACTCGAGTACGCGTTGGCTCTGTACGAAAAGCAGGGGTGGTCCAACGTGGCAGTTTTTTTTTTTTTTTTTTTATTTCCACGGTTCGTTCGCTCTCGTCGCGTTTCGTCTCTGTCCGCTCGCCAGTTACTCGCTGCGTTACTCGTGCGGCTCGTACGATCCGGACGAATGAGCGGCCGATCGTCAATCGATCGACCCTCTTCCGCCGATCGGCTGAGTAAGCGACGCGCCGACCGCTCCTTTGTGCGTTTGTGTATTTTCTCGCGTGTACGCACACACATATTGCAGTGACACGCGGCTGCGGTGCGAAAATATCCGGCGGGAATTTTGCGGAAGTGCGGAGGGATCGCTCTTGCACTTCTGTGTCGGCTTTCGAGTGCGAGATGGGGAGGGCTTTATAACCAGGAGAGAATGTGGAAAAATATATCGAGCGTGGAGGGTCGATCGCGCGATCGTTGACGGTGCAAGTTCATTACTTCGTGCCTCATAGGGTTCGCCTTTTATGGAAACACTCGGCTGAAACGTGCCTCCGCTTAAGCCGCGGATTGTGTGTACGCGGGGAAAAATGAGATCCCGTCGAAAGGAAATAAACGGTGACACGGTCGCCTTCGTCTCGACTCTTGTTATTGGTCACGGCGCCGCGCGCGTTCACCCTGTCGATCGTCCAGGCCGCACTTTACTTTCCCACCGTTTGAGAAGGTTGAACACCCCTGACTCGAGTTTTCTATTTGGCAGTTATTTTAAAGTCCGTCTTGGCTCCCCACGAGAGACCCTCAACAGATCGCGGCGTTAATTAATTAATTACGACTCGGTCGTAACGCGTGCGCGCGTGGCGCGCGCGCACAAAGCAACTAACGGTAATTATCGTTAATTATTATTCTCATTATTATAAGAAATATTATCGTTATTGTTACTATTATCGAAAGGCCGCAACAACGCTCTTCCGAGGACTGCGCGATCTCCTTTTCTCGTGACGCTGTCGACTCATCGCGCGTCCTTTCTTTTTCTTTTCTTTGTTCGCGAAATCGCATCGGTCGTGAAGCGAGATCGATCCCGATCGTCGAACGGCAACCGCGGCGATCGCTGAACGAAGTCGCGATCGACATGAGCTCGCGAGACGCATCTTCAGACTCACTCGGCAGCGCGTCCTCTCTCGCCTGCACCTACCTTCTTCGTCTATGATCTAGAGGCATCCTCTAAATCTCTCCGTCCAGCTCGCGTCGCGCGTCGTCGACTACCTACCAGTTTCCGCACTAGAAATGTTAATTAAGTCACTTAAACGAAAGAACGCAGCCGCAACGAAGTATGATGTCGGCGGTCGGATCCTTGTTCCCTTCTTTCCGTCTCTTCTCTCTTCACGAATCCGGGAGCGTCTTCCAGACGTTGTTTCCTGAGGCGCGCCCGCTGCCGCTGCTGCCGGAGGTCCGTCTTCTCTGTGTGACTTTTCTCGTTGAACGTCATCGATCTCACTCCTGCTTGCCTTCTTATTCGCCTAAATGAAAGCACGTCGCGAAAGAACCGGGGCACACAACCCGGCGGCGGATTCCCAACATGAGGAATCCAGGAACGCGGCAACGTTCCCGGAGGGGGTGAGTCGCGCAGAAGGGCGTGAAAGGGGCTAACGAGTCCGTCTCTCTTTTTCCGCGCTTTCCCGTCACTTCGACGCGCTCCTTAGCCGCCTCCTCGAATTGTATCGGACGTCGTTCCTGCGAAAGGGAGAGAAGAAAGCGCGAGTATAACGCGACATGTCTGACTGATGATTTTTTAAACATTGTATTTTCGGGGAGAGGTTTCTAGGTTGCGGCGATTGATTTTCGCAAGCTTATCATTCAGAATTCGAGTCGGATTTCTACTTCCATCAATCTTGAGGATCAAAATGTTGAGTTTTCCATCAAAATCTTTCACTAATGTATTCCGATAACTTTAAAATATTCAACTCAGAAGAGAATATTAAGCTTGAGAAAATTGAGAGAGAAAAGTATAATTAGGTGCTGTAAGAATTTTTTAAATTCATGAAAAAAATACGAAATAAAAATTTATTTTTTACGCGTTGTTTTTCCAAGAGAATGTTTATACAAAGAATGCAAAAGAGGCAAATTGGAACTCATTAACATTTTAGTTTTTTTCGGTGTAATTACGCAATTAAAACATTAAGCTCTCTGTGTAGAGTGTTACTTCATGAATATTAAAATCTACTAATTTATGGATTGTTATATGCAAGTAATAGATGTTATTTGCAATATATGTAAGCCATGCTTATTTCGAAACGTATTAGTCAAAGCTAATTTTCAGATAAAATCAATACGGAACATATAATACGTATCTGAGTATTTGAAATCGCATGATCAAATAGTTGAGTATTCACGTTAATACATAAATAATAATACGAGTGCGCTTTGCAGGCAACGATTGGCAATTAGCCCCAGCGAAATAGTGAGATAGAGACATTCGCATTGGCGCGATTGGAAATTTTCAGTACACGTGGCAGCCAACGGGGCAAGCTTGCTACACATGGCGCTTGTTAACATTTCCACGCAGTATTAACTGTGTTATAGCCATCTGGCCCGCGTCATTCGCACGTAATGATCGCGGACTATCTAATCCGTGTGAATTTATATGCCGATTTTGGTCTGGAAATTAGCCGCGCGAGATTAAGTGAGTTCGTGATTTTTGCGAAAGAAAAAGAGCTATTCGTGGTATTTTTCGCATGGAAAAACTAACGTATAAAGCGCAAGAAGGGTGATTGTCATAAAACATTAAATATTAGGATAAAAAGCACGAGTAAACTTACCAAATTCTAGGAGGCGCTATCCGTGGCATTTTTTGTGCTTTTTTTCGGTTCGACCGGGGCAGTCTATTACTGGACGATTATATGTGGCGCACGACACAGTATGACCACCGTAGCCAAAACCGTGAATAACGTGAAGATGAACAGGCAAAGCCTTGATTTTACAAGAGAGAAATTTGAGTGTTAGTTACATCAGTTGATCAGTTGATTATTCTGTTAGTAAAATTCATAGATAATATAGAAGTTGATTCTGTTCGAGAAAAATGGAATAAGAGATATCAAAGCATATTTATTGGTGTAATCATTTTGTTTCCACTGATAATTAATTGCAATTAACATTAATCCGTAATCAATTTTGCGTAATTTAGATTACTAAATGAACAAATTTCGTATGATTGAGTTTATTCAATGAGAAAATTGGAAATAATCGAAATAATTGATTTAAACAAAGAAGAATATTTCAAATAGTATTACTTATTACTGAAATTCCAAATTTACGTCCGAAGATTACGCGTAATGGATTCACATAGAGTTAAGTTAATGAGTCGGCGCATAAATGTCGGATGAGTTTCCTTCGCGCGAAAAACGAGGATCTGAACCTTGAGTTCGCTGTAAAAGCTATCTCTTTGTCCGTGATTTTTCGCACCGAGCGCTCGACTTGAAACTACATGAAAGATTTAAAACATCCAACCTGTCGACAACCATGGCGGCGAATTTCCAGTCGCTAATAACCTCGTCGTCCTCGTCCGCCTTTTTCATGCGGCTCGTGATGAACTGCAATTCCTTGAGAATCGTATGAAGTTCTTTCTGCATGCCGCTGAGAGGCAACGATGCCGAAGTCTCCTCGACCGTCGCCGGTCTGGCCGACAGCGGTGTGCCGTACGCTGACCTGCTGTACAAGATCGCATAAATTATCGTCCTCGAAGGTGTCTTTCTTTCAAAGGCATGCACAGAAATTTTTGCACGGATGGGAGAACTTGAGAATTTCCTTGAAGTATAATATACGGTAATGGTTAGCATGATATTATGTATACTGTATCGTGAATTATCATGATAATTTAGACTTGAGACTTACATTATTCATGTTTATGATAATTTCTTTCTTCAATAACCTATTAATATTGCTAACTTTACATATACGTATATATTTATTAAGATTTTGATCTTTATCTTTGCGCTACTAATTTTATTCTTTGTTGTTTTTAACACAATTTGAGAATATATAACAATTGATAATTTTTTGTTTGAAATGTTAAGTTTGCAAAATACTGCTTTTAATTTAAAGTCTAATGAACACTCTAATATATTCTTATAATAATTTGAGTAGAGAATTTGAAAATATTGAAACTACTGCGTTATGCAATTCAATTGGAATAATACATCACGGATCTTCATTTTCATTATCGAGTTTTCCAGAGTGACGTGACAAAGAGGAGAACGCAAGAGATAGAGGAGGAAACGGATTGTTCGGCAAAAATTGTCCGGCAACGATTATTGAGCGAAAAAAAGGTCAGAACCGAATATTTTGTTAGCGTTTCGCGAAAATTGACGATGGAAAAAACCACAAGAAATATTGTGGGAAAACGTGAAAATGCGGATTCGGTAGATTGAGTTGGTGTTTATCAAGGATCGAATATCTCGATATTTGATTCCGGCTATATATAATTTTTTGCGGCCGTTTCGAGCGACAAATCTTGCACGAGTAGATCTCTACCATTTGCAATTATTGCAAAGTAAATATAATGTGCCGTTTGTGTAATCCATCTATGTCTTTAATTTTCTCTACCGAAGGTGTAAAACAACATTAAGCACAGGCGAACGCGTGGATATAGCCGAATACATTTATTCGAAAACATGTATTCGCCTCTCGTTCGTTTTCGCTGTGTTCGCAGCTGTTCATTCGATCGCTCACAATAGATTATTATATGCGTTCGTGCCCAGCTTTTTTTCCTCGTTGCATTTTTCGCAACAAGATTAAAAACGTGACACGATTTTTGTTTCCAGTGAATAACGCTAGCTTGTCGTTCGATCCATCAAAAAAAAAGGGAGGAACAAACCGCTCTTGTTAGTGAAAATAGCGTAGTCAGCCGAGAAAATAAATGTTAAGCCTCTTCCGCACCACAGAATTTTCGCTAATCGCGATGAATAGGAAAGATTTGAACCGATGGTACCTTATATAGCCCGAGGCAGGATTAGCGGCGCTGTTTCCGTGGCGAAAATCGTCATCGATGTCTAAAACGTTCGCTAATAAACTCTTACTGCTCCTCTCCTGCAGCTCCAGCTCCTTCATTCGATTACTCATGAGAATGGTTTTCTTCGTGATCTTCTTGCCCGGCCGACTCATGCGTAACACACACGGCAGCCATTGTAGAAACACTATTTTCACCTGCATAAACATCACATGATTTGTTTTTTTAAACTTTCTAACTACATCGTCACTCTAGTAAAATTTTCTCACAACTTTATTTTTCTGAATTTCGCAACGAAAATAGGAAATTGTTCAGAAATTGGAAAGTATAGTATATTAAACTATGTGCCCTATCATCCGTGGTGCACGTCATATTTGAAATTCGATATTTTCAAGGAACTTGCAATGTTGTTCAAGGTATGAACATTTTATAAGTGCTGTTTGAAGGAATAATAAAAGATTGCTAAAATAAAATCCACAAGAAATCCTTAAATGACAATAGTTTTTCGTTAATATTTCATCAGATAAACGTTGATCTTCCTTTAATAATAAGAGATTCCATAAAAGCTAGAAAATAAACTGACAAATAAAATATTCAGTTTATCATTTCGTGATCTCTCTCTCTTGGTTTCTTCGTGTATAAATTTGATCGTATTTTCTTCGTCAGAGAATTGCTGAAAATTCGATACGATGCATTTTATACATAGGTAAACCGTGCAAGTATACACTACAGATGCTTTGTAAACAGAGCACACTTGTTTGAATTCGGAGTACATTTCTGGTATGTTTACGAAACTTGCACTAAACGACGAGTCGAGAACAAGTATTAAACACCTCGAAGGCATTTTAAACTTTTAACAAGTAAAGTACTGTCTTTAACGATCGTAATAATTACCGTAAAGTGCAAATATATTTTTATTATTATATGCGAAATATTTTTTACACACTGCAAAATTACTTTGCATCATTCTAATATATTAACTGCATTATAATAATAACAATAATATAAAAAATTTTTTAAAAGTTATATAACATAAAATATTGAACTGCTGCTTTGCATTATTTGACTTTAAATTTAATTACAATTATTTGAATATTTGATTCATAATAATGTTGCCAATTGAATGTGATATATTTGTGACCGCATTTTATTATTGTGATTATAAATTACGTTGCACGGTTCAAAATTATTGGTTATTCATTTATAGAACATAATGAAAACCAATTAAATTTGTAACGATCTCAGTATAAATACAAACACAACAATGTCGAAAACAAATACAATTTTGGCTAATCCTTTTAGTTAAGCGGCTTATTTCACTATACATCTAAAATTTCATTGATCTTTATTGAAATATGACCGAAATATTTTACTGTACACAATCGGCCATATCGTATTTTCGAAGTAAATTAAAAATATCTGGTTATCCATATATTTAATTAAATTTTTTTTTAATTTGCGTGCAAATCTATAAAGATTATCAATAATAAAAACTACAGAGAATAGAAAATACAAATGTATAAAGTTACAAAGATAGATATAAATTAATTATATGCTCATAATAACTACATTTATCGGCATTGTTAGCATTTACTTATTTATCAATGTTTATTTAATTTTAAACGTTTATTTAGCCATCAAAGCTATTTATACACGAGATTACTTTGACAAATTGCTATTGTTTATTTCAACATTGCATCATTAATAACATGCGCTACATTTATCATTGCATTTATATTGTTTGATATGCCTATTTAATATTAATTACATCTAACTAATTATACAATAATCACATTTTATTGTGTACATTTCTTACCCAGTTTGGCATCACGTATCTGTCAGGTGATCTGTGATGATAGTTGAGCACCAAAACGGTCAGCACAACGCTGCTCGCTACCATGAACATGATGCAATTGAAGTATGATCCTGAATCGAGGTATTTCCATAAATCCCCCGAAGAAAGAATACAAAAAGAAAGCGATTAGTCACGGAAATAGCGTGGACCGATGCTGTTAGCCGCTCCCTCTCGTCAAGAATGAAAGATTATTCTCTCGGATTCTCTTAGCTACGGCATAATCGCCGTCGCTTGCAAACCTTCCTCCTCGATATTCTCTCCCTCCATTTTTTCCTCATACATCCTTAATAATCTTTCATTCGTATACGCGGCTTGCTCGCGCATTTCCGGCGCGCGGAGAGGTTTAAAAGCTCGGACATCGAGAGAATATTTGCATTCTAAATATTTTAACGCGAAGCTTCAATGAGCGAGAATAACATATCTAAAAATAATGCCATTTTTAAAATGCAATTTTTGCGGTTGATATTATATTTATCTGGCAAGAGTGCAAACTGCGCTTTCAAATTTACTTTTATTCTAGTGGTTACATTGGATCTATCAACTGTAATTCATACCGTGTATTAGTTTTCTTTGATCTCTCTTTATGGAAAAAGGTTCCATTGATTTGTATATTTAAGCGAATAACATGATAAATAATAAAGCACGAAGCACTCTCCGGACGTGACGAAGATTTGAGCCTCTCCACGCGAATGAAGACACACACTCCACGATGACACACTCGCAGTCACAACACACGGCGATTCGGTGCCCCTCGAATGGGCCTGTCACGGAATCGGCTCTCGTGACTCACACTGTAGGCGAAAGTTGAGAAAGAAACAATAGATAAGCAGAGTAAGCGAATCATTATTTGATAATAATAATCGGGATAAATAACACAGCTAAGAAGGGAGAAGCACACGCATACACGAGAAAAAAACAACACACACTACGGTCAACGAAAAATGCTTAAAAGGCATGATGAAGACGATTGTAAGATGTCTTTCACATGTCTTTTATGCGTTTTTATGTTGTTTGAGCAGGCAATAAAACGTTTAAAAGAGGATGTTGAAAGATATGAAAAAGAAAAGTATCAATATTTAAAAATATTATTAAAATAAGATTTTTAATGTTCTTTAGGTATCTTTTAGTTTTATTTTGGACTTTTATGCATTATATTTACACAGTTTTACTCAACTAACGGTACCGGAATCAATACTTTTAGAATTTTAACAGCGATAGGACACATCGAGGCGAATTAATTCTATTTATTGGCCACAGTTATCGTCATTTTGCTAGAATAATGAAAATAACTTACAGCAGTTTTCTACTCTTAGATAAGCGAAAGTAGGAAAATTGAAAATAGCGTACTTACTTGTGCGCGAAGTGCAGGTAGACGTGTACGAAAAAGAAGAGGCAATGGTGTGTTGCGCAGAGAGATAGCGACGAAGAGAAGAACGCTTATACTATCATGCAGCTATTGAAGATGCAATTCGACGAAAAAATGCACACAAACGCTTTCTACATCCTTCTACGACTTATCGTTACACATTTAATGATACTTAAAGATATCAGTACACACACAGGGATGCATATCGTGAGAACGTTTAAGCTGCGATTAAGACTACGCACTACGATCGGAGATTGGGATGTAGTTCATCTCTCGACTTTTGTTATCTTACGTCTTCACGATTAGGTCGGAACTCCTGTCATTGACGCGGACAGGAGTATGTTATGACTTCAATTGTCTCGGAGCTTTTTTTTAGGGGGGGGGATATAATCGAAGTTTAAACTTCGATCGCGCAAATGGCATTGTATTACGCATTGTGTGAGGATGTAGTGTTGATTAATATATACTTATCATTATTCTTTCGTGTCACTCTTGTATTATACACTGTGAGGTTTATCTTCTCCCTCCCGTGATATAAAAGCGAACACATAAAGGCGATTATTTTAAGCAGCCCTATTAATGCACTTTTAAAAAACCGTGTAAGATCAAATTTGATCTTAAATTCTCCTCGCCGTATTGTTTCTGTAAAGCGTAGAATGCACCGGCGCTACGCCGTAAAATATTCTAATACCTCACTTTTTTCGGATTATTCTTTTACGAACGAATAATCAAGCTCATTTTATGCAGCGGAGCAACGTTATATTCGCGCGGACGCGAAACGTTCCTCGCAAATTAAAGATTTTCAAGCAATACATTTTCGTTTACCTTTTCCTAGTTGTACTCGGATGCAATAGACTATTTATAATTATTTCCCCTTCCCGCGACTGCGAAGACTGGCTCGTAACTCCAATTACGGATCACTTTTCCTCAATTATTTGGATCGCTACAGTTGGGCGAGCGCAACCGAAATACTGCATTAAAGTAGGAAATCGCAAATGACCGGACGAAGCGCGCGCGAAAATAGAGAAAAAAAGGAACGGGAGAGCTTCAAGTGTCGGCGAATAAAATGCTAAACGGGTTGCCTTTTTAACTTCTCATGTTATCTCGGCGGCTGTGTTTAACGGCTCCATAAAGCTCGGCACGAGCGTCTCAGGTTGTGATTAATCGCCGTACGAAAGCGGCTATCTCCTCCCGTGCTTTTATTAATGAATTCTTAAGACTCGTCTGCCATTACGTCCTAGCTGCATATTTATGACGTTTCGAGTTACTTAATCTTTCCGTTGATCGCTAGAAATTCACGTCGACCTGGCGCAAAATCGCTTGATTGATTTACAGATGTAGAAACTGGATGAAATGCAAGGAATTACTGCCTTGAGCAAAGGTATAGGAAGTGGATGAAATATTTTTATCCAACTGTAATATTTCAAAAGAAAATGAAGATTATATTTCATTATTTATTAGAATTCAGTAAAAAATATACTGTATCTTCTATTTCATTAATTAAAACTTTGTGCAATTTGTAAAATTTATTAAAGTTGCTGCATATATCTGTAACTGAGTTATATTTGGCAGGAAATAAATGCAGAATTGAAATGTATATTGATCACGAAAATACTTATTTTATTTTTGCATCGTCGCCAACGCGATTTCTGTTTCGCACTTCATTATTTGTTTGTTTAATCGTTGTATTAAATTCGATTAAAATTTGAAAAATTAATAATGAGATTATTTATACGTATTTCTTATGCACAGACATTCGTGTTTAGATAAATAATTTGTTTTTTACAAATACTAGATCGAATACATTTTCTTGAATTAAATGCGACGCGGCTTTTATATTTTAATGCAATACGTCAGGAAAATGATATTTCGGCGAAATTGTCGATGTGCGCAATGTCGCTTAGCGTTATTTATTCCAGATATTTATTTTAACACACATGGAAAAACATACACAGGTATGTGCGCGGCGCACAAAAATTGCAATGCGAGGTGTGAAAAGCGTTTCGTTTGTAGCTTTATTAACAGATTCATTCAATCATTCGGCGGCGTTGATTCTTATCTCCCATATCGAGCTTTCTCACAGCAAATTGATTTCGCCGAATTCGTTTTTCGATAAATCCTTGGCTTCAGTGTGAAATCTGTTTACTTGCATTTACTTGTCATATTAATGTCACATGATCACGTATAGCGGGAAAATTTTGTGTCCGAATTAGCCGACTATTTCCGATGCAAATGCATCGTTATTATATCGCGAAATATCGTTATTATATCTTTGCAAAATAATCCGGCTTGCTCCGCATGCTTTATTTCAGCTATTATATATTTCGGCTTCAATTTAATTACGGCCGGTGATATTACTGACGTCGTCGAATTTCCAACTGACAGATAGGTCGTAATTTAAATTATTCTACCGAATTAATTAGCTGTTACAAGCGCTGCTGCGATGCCGACTCGGTTAATGTGATGGTTAATGCCGAATTTGCGAATTATTGTAAATGAACATCGATGTTTCGCTAGTCTAAAAAATAATACGGCGAGAAAGCACACAATAGCATGATCGATAAGCTAAAAAATCGTATATAATTATAACAAAGACACAGCTGAAAAATCCCACACGAATTTTATATTATGCTTATCCGTGTTCACCGTTAGCAGTGTTTCTCTCGAACAGAATTTATCAATTATAAAATTAAATGATTAAAATAAATACGCGAAGTAGTATTTTAAATATTCATTCGCCGATGTATACTGCGTTTTAACATCAATCTATTTCTTCATAATGCGGTTTTTAATTGCGGTTTATAATTGCGGGGCGTTAAGAATTACAAGCGGAATTACCACTTCTCTATGAAAGAAACGCACAATACAAAAGTGGCAATTTAAATTTCTGTCGGGTTTTTTTTTCAAGAGCTAGTGCCTATGAATACTGTTGCGCCGCGTTTTCAACGCCGCTCACAACGCAATGTAGCCATGATACTATTCACATCATCATTGACAACGTATTTCTGAAGAGTTATCGCGTTCTGTAAAGAACGCAAAGCTTTCGTGCAAATAAAGCAGAGTTTTAAACTCATCTCTTTTTAAATATCGTTAAATCTCACTTGATCCATTTTGGCTTCAACACTTGCAACATATTTATGAAATCGCATTTCGCATTTTGATATCGTTGTAACATTTATTAACAGGATGTGATGTAAGAGAGCGCGTTATTACATTATCTTATAATTGATCACGGAATAATAAGCATTGGATATTAAAATATCCGATGTTCTGCTCCTGCACGTGTAATAAAAATTATTGATTCGTTGAAGGACCAATTATCGTCCCGATAAATGTTATATCTACGCAAATGATTGATCATTAACAATTTTTGTGACAATTTCCGTCTACTTCGCGCTTTATATATATAGGACTGTTTTTAAAATGCTCTAAATACAGTTTATTTATGCGAGGAAACGAATTTCGTTATCAGCGCTATTCTTGTCTTTCCAAGGATCTCGTTCGTTTCGTTTCTCAGGCGCATTTCCTTTCGCCGAAGAAGCTCGTTTACCTATTCTATCCCTTGATTACTTCGAACGACCCGTCGACGAAGCGACTCCTTCGTTATGTAGTCACGTAACGGTTTTCTCTCTCCTTGTCGTTCTATCTTTCTATCGTTCTCTCTTTCGCCATGCCTTGTCGGTCGACCTGCACCTCTCACCGCTTTTTTTACGTGCTTTACATCTCCGTTTTGCGTCCCAGGTTTACTGCTTTACTCCATTTCCGTATTTACGTACTACTTGTGGAGCTGTGAGCTGGCCCTTGATTACTCGGAACTACCGGTTTTATTGATACTGCGAGAACGCTCTTTCTCGCATTTTACTTCTCTCTTCTACATTTCTTCGCCGTTCCTACGTTTTCGCGCTGTTCGCAGAAGTGTTTTCATTTTCATCGTAAATGGAATATATCACAAATTCGCAATAATAGCCCTTGATAATTCTGTTAATTGCGCAGTTAATGCTTCTTTTGTTATTCACTGGTATTTCCATTTCTTTTCGATAACAATTAAAAAGTTCTTTTCCAAACAAGATTGTTTAATTACGCCAAAGAGAACGAACATATATTGTCACTTGGAACACTTTTAAAAAACATTTGATTTTTCCATTATTAAAAGTTGTATTTTTTAAAACAAAAATATTGCCCAGAATCATCTGTATCGTTGTGTTTTCTGATTACCAGAAAACGCTGGCCTCGCGCATGGAAAGTCACCTCGTCGCCACTAATTCCGTTGTTGTTCTTCTACGATGTCGTTTTGCAGTTACGACTTCCTCCATTTTTGTACCACTCCGGCGGTGGTTGACCGACTTTACACCTGCGTTACCTCTTGATCGCCCGATCTCGAGGATGGATTTTATCCTGCTTTTACGGCGGTCGGCGTTTTTACGTCGCTCCGGCGCAGTGCCGTTTATAGCGACAGCCGTGAAAGACTTTATTTCTGTAGATGACTGCTGCAAATTTTAATATACCCTTACAATGTCCTTTGATGGTCTTGGAGAACGATTGTTCTCATTACATCGCCGGTTGCCATTTGCTCGTTTTCTGATCACCAATCCCATCACGGGAACGCCCGACTTTTCCATTATTTTCCCTCCGCCCTTTCCGCGCCTGACTTACATTGCGCCTCGTTATTTGCTCGATTTTTGCTCGCGACGTCACGTAAAACCTTTCTCTGTTTTCTTGTTGACGACGATGCTTTTTCACGTCTTCGAAGGAAGAATAGCGATTGCATTTAAAGATCTTTTCGGTGGCGTAATATTTTTACTTATTTCTCATTACTTTCCAATTACTTGGAGCGGTTATATGTGTGTATGTTCCTTTTTAAATGGAAAATGGTCGCTTTTCTTTTTTAATAAACGTCGTTTCTCATTCTCGCTTCAGCTCTCTTCTTATTTCTCATTGTGCCCTCTCGTTCTTTTCGTTTTACGCGTATCGCCATACGTTTTGTGCTCGTCCTTGATTACCACGAACGTACATTTACGACCCGAACACGTGCGAACGTCTTTTACGTCTTTTAGCTTTGGTGCTCGACATTTCCGCGGATAATATGTGACGTTCTCTTCAAATTTTGCTATATGTAACTTTATATTTCGTATTTTAATCATCGTTTTAATTAGTAATCGGATTATTTATACTTGAAGAAATTTAACAAGTTATCTTTCTTCAGTCGGAGCACAAACTCTCCGAAAAGTTCGGAGAGAACGTCTGAAAAGTGCGACGTGTCGAAGACGAATTATTACAAAAGATTTTTCTTCTTACGATCTCGCGTGGAAGTTCCGCTACGCTATCCTGACTTTCTCGTAAGTCTTTGCTCTTGATTCGAGCATCGTAAGCTCTCCAAGACCGCTCTTCTTAAAATAATTCTGTCATTGAGGGAGAAAAGGCGACTCGCATCATTTGATCTTCGCGCAAACGGTTGCAATTCTGAGGGCATATGAGAGAGAAGAAACTGCACTATGATGCTGGGAAGAACGAGGAAGGAAGGAAAATAGAAACCGTCGACTCATTGTGCAGCCACGACGGGGGATAAAGTAGCGAGCGTTCTACAGATACGGCGTTCGTCAAAGTTGCATGATACTTGGAGACTGCAGCGTTTCGTAGCCAGCTGCGAGAATACGGAAGAAGAAAGCGCGAGGAAGGAAGGAGCGCGGAGGAAGGAGTCGCAGAAACTCTCGTGGTACGGTCGAGTGGCTCTCAGACCGTCCACCTGCTCGATTGAATTCTTCGACCGACTGGAAGAGATACGAGGTTACGATGACATAAGGGCAGCGATGTATTATCTTCTATTATCTAGTGTTTGCGCAAACAGTATTGCGAACAAATAATATTTACGGACGAAAACAGGTGTCTTATAAATATAATTTGCGATTACTATAATTTATCTCGAAGAAATACTGAAGAAATATACGTTATAATAAAAATGTTTTGTTATCACTGCAATTAAGAGATAAAGTAATTAAATGAAGAAAAAGTAATTCGCTGCTAATTGACTGTATATTTTCTAGGCAATCTTGCGCTCTCTTTAAGTCGGCGATAAATTCAGGCACGTAGATCGTTATTGGACCTGGTGCTAGTAACCGGATCATTAGATATTATAGGCTTCGGTTACGAACCGTTGAGAATCTCTGTTTTATACGACAACTATTGTAGTCGACGACGTAGCCTCGTTTCGTTTCGCTCGCGTGGGTGAGTGCCAGCAATGTACCCATACAGAGACATTTAAATAAGTTACGCGCGAGTTCTCTTACGATTTTTATCAGTATCGTCCACCTGTCGGTAGCTCGCGCATTTGTGGGCGTACGTGGTCGATGGCTACGCGCGGAGGTGTAAATAAATAAATCACGTTGAGCGCTATACGAGTTTCCGCGCCATTGTTGTTCCATTGTGCTTCCCGTCTTCGATGCTACCATCTCGCGTATTATCATAGCAATTTTTGCGGATCGATTTACATTATATTTAAACGAGATAAGTTTAGCGTTTCGAAAAAGACGATATTTTACTGCTGCTTTAAATCAGATAATAAGATCATATTCAAAATAAGCGTGCAAGAGTATAAATTAATTTTTTAATACCGCGGAAAAATAAAAAGCAGAAAGAATATATCACGGTTAATAATGTCAACTTAGATTTGCGTGTGGTATCTCCAAGTATCACGCTTGACAGAATGAGCTATCTTAAAAGATGGGCGAGCTATTTTAAAAACAGGTGGGCGGTTTCAATTTCGTCGAGAAGGATAATTCAGTGAGTCACGTAGGGAGTCACATTTTTACGAAGTTCATATTTCTTGTAACGAAGATTCAGCGGCACGACTATCGTTTATATGACTATTACACGTACGGGAGAAAAGGAGCCGTAAATCCCGCCGCACCACCTCGCGGTTCATACTTTAGTGCGATGCCTCGGAATTTTGCTCAAAATGCATTCGGTGCGTCGCTAACCGAATCGCGAACGGATTTTCGAGCGCTTTCATCCTCTTCGGTGGCGCATGTTGCGACCGGGATTATTGTCGGCGGTTTGGTATTCGTTTATGTAATGCGCCGTACGCAGATTGCTCTTTAAAGCGAAGATCTCTTTGCGGCCCAGTGCGCCAGAAACGCAGTATATCGCCGCTATAATGTGCAAGCAGTTATTACATATCCTTTCGTCGCGTGAATTTTCATGGTGGTTGCGCTGCAAATTTCCGACTTTGGAAATTAAAAATTTTAAATCGTCCAGAGCGCATTTTCTCATTTACGTTGGCTCACATTTTTTCACCATACCGCGTTAAAAAGGGTTAATAGATGCGCAAGATTTTTTTTATTATATCACGTTATATATTTTCATTACATTGCGGTGTTTCGCACATTTTGTCATTTAGGAAAAAAGAAATACAAGTGGTATACTTTTGCTTTTATTAAATTTCGCGATTTATTTATTAAATATTTTTTAATTATAAATTTTGGGGAAATAACAAATGCAACGGTAAAAACGCGTTATGATAAAAAAAATATGAGGAAAATAAAATAGAAGCCACAAATACGACAAAAAGTTTAAAATTCAGCGCGAAAAAATAATCAAGACTATCAGTTGCAAAATAAAACGAATATAAATATAATCTATACAAATGTTAAGAGCTTAAAAGTCTGCTCAAGGCAGGTTTTACAAGGCGAAAATATAGGAAATTGTAGGAAATGTAGGAAATTGAGAATAAATATGGAACAAGGAATCTATTACGTATTCGTTGTGTGAAGGCAGACGATAGGTAACTTCGATTTTAGATTTACATAATGTAGAATGTTGTTTGATCTTGAATCATATACCGTATATGTGACTAACAAGGGAAAGATGCATGTTCAAATAACAAGTTATGCACATACATTTGCGCTAGAGACGTGATGTGGGGAAAACAGAAATACGGGAAGATAGGAATTTCTAGTGGAGCGCGGCTACGGTTAGTACTTTTGAACAGTGTCACGCAAATTGCGCCCCCTGCTCCACGCTTATCAGCAATAAAAATGATATATCGTCGGAGAAAGAGCTACGCGAGAGCTTAATGGCTCACGAAGTTAAATCTAACTGCGTTTAATTGTAAAGTGAATTACGCTTAAGCACCCTAAACAACGCGGACACTGCATATGCGAGGCATGTGGTGATAAAATTTGTAGTACGTTGTTTAAGATTTGTGTACTGTATTTCGTGATTCTGCTCGCACGAATATTAATTGAGCAACTTAATGGAGTTTTAATGAACCTAATAATCGAACGAGGATTTTAGAGGACCGCCGTTATTTCTGAATATTTGGTAATTCGTAATTTTTATCCTTCGCCACAAAACGGCGAAATAAACGCGAATTTTCGTACTTGAGATAAAATATATTCCAGCGAAAAAAAATCTCAACTTTTTTCTGAAAATTTATAGCAGTTGCGATGGGCTCTCGTTCCGTTAAGCCCTTCAATTACTAATTCTAATTGCTGGTATAAAAGCCGGACGGGCGGCGATATCGTTGATACATGGCAGTCAGACAGCCCTGGCACATTCTCCGTAATTATCCGCGAATGACGAACAGCCACCTGTGCGAAAACAGTTCCAGTTTTCTCTGATATCATCGGCCGAGCCGAAAATATACGCGGAATGGTAAATACGAGTCGGGGAAACGCCGTCCTATTATAGATTCAACAGCTTCTCTCTTCGTAAATATATGCAGCTGCACAGATCGTAATGCAGCGAGATGGTTTGACATTTGTTGCACTCCCTTCGAAATAGGCTACTATTCTCGTCGCTACGCAATTGGCTTCGTATTTCTCCGCATACATGCGTGTGTAATGCGGTCGTGTATATTCCGTCCCCTTTCAACGACACGTCTCGCTCGTTGCTGAAATTCCCAGCGTTATTTCATCGCTGTAACACGCGTACGTTTTGCGTCTGTATTACTACTGTTCGCTACGCATAAACTATAATCATCGCGCACCCCATTCTCTCGCGGTGGTCGACCGTGATTTTGCACGTCGGAATTTCTGAAATACAGTAGATGACGTTTCGCCAGATTATTATCACCAGCGCGAAGTGATATCTATTATTCGTGTTAATTTTCAGGACACGCAGTAAGAAGGATTCGAAGCGCGAGAAATAACTGCGTGAAATAGTTTCCGCGAGCAAAAGTTTCCCGGTCCGTTATCGATTTTTGTTCAGATTTTTTTTCTTGCGTCGCGGATTAGTCTTCGCAAATATTTTCCGCGTGCATCGCGAATAATAAATAGCGTTCCGGCGCGCCGCGGCGTCCCAAAAATATGAAGCTCTCCGTTCCCAGTGTGAATATTTTCGCGCGCACGTCGGTTTATTATTCTTCGAAGCATTCCGCGGGTGTCCATTCCGCTCTATTATCCTTTACTCAACGAAATTCTTCTGTTTTAGCGTTGTTTTCAATTCTCGGTGATATTTCATTTTCAATAGTCTTTGCATTCGCTTCCCCATCTATCTTCCTGCTCCAATTTTCGACGTGATATCAAATACATATATCCGCCATCGTCAATATTGGCTCTGCGATATTATCTTTCGGACGATTGATGTCAAGATTAACGTGATTACTTCGGTTAAGATATCTCGAGTTGATCGATTATCGACGCCGAGCGTCTCCACCAAAATCGGACAGTTGCCACTTCCGTTGCACTACTGTGTAAATTATCCGGTTTGTCGCATTAAAACTCGCGAAATGCGTGCCAACGGTTCTGGTTACCGCACATTAAAATTAATGAAACACGACAGAGAATCGCGGTTGTACATATAATTCAAACGCATACGTATAACTCGTTGTGTAACACATATCTTTAATGTCCGAAATAATTATGCTAATTTTATATTGTTGACGACGGATATTTTGTATGATGGAAATGCGCACAATTATACCCGCGCTGAGAGATATGTTAAACAATCTGAGATATATGTCGAGATATATATATATATACGCTAAAGACAATCCCCCATTGAAACTTACACATCGCACTTTGCATTACGTTCATGCTGGATTTTAATGTACGCTGCATCGCTTAAGGTATCGATTTTAACAAGCAGGACGAAAATACTCGCTCTTGAACTTCGTACTCCAACCCTTCAGAAGCCTCTATGATAATAATTATAACTACATCTGCGTATAGTCGAGCGATGCCACTTGAGAAGCAATGAGCAATAATTAGCGATAAGAGTTGGCACAGGAAGAAGAAGTAGAAGAAGAAGAGGGGGGGAAGAAGAGAACGGGGAAGAGAACGATGCACTTTTCATATATATTTATCGTCTACTGTTAATATGCTCCGCAGGTGAGATTCAATTTTATTACCAGCAGTCGAGTCAACCAGGTGTGCACCATGCACGTAATATGCTACGTACTGCATCAATCGCACGAGAGTCGGATGCTTTGTCAAAGAAACGAGAGGAGGAAAGAGACAGAGAGTGGGAGATAAAAGAGTACGAGCACTAACTTCTGCGTGATTCGAGACAGAGTCTAAGTTTCTACGGTGGTCGTGAAGTATGCGCCAATCACTTGTTTACGGAGGGACTTTCAATAAGCCTTGCCGGAGAGGGAGAGCGAGATAGAAAGAGAGACAGAGAGAAAGGATGGCAGATAGAAAAGCGACTTCGTGGCTCTCGAAATACGTTCCACAGAGCGAGAGACAGAGGCAAAGAGAAAGAGAGAGAGAGAGAGAGAGAGAGAGAAAGATAGAGAAAGGAAGAGAGAAAGTAATACAGAGGCAGGAAAGCGACTACCAAGTCCGACATAACATGAGAGGAATAAACGCTGATATAATTTCTACGATCGTATACGTCGAGTCGCGTCTATCGCGACGTGTGTGACGTTCCAAAGAGTTAACAGAGCTGACAGATCGACAGCGGAGAGCAGAAATCCACAAGAGGTGAGCGACACGAGATCGCGAGTAGTTGCGAAGTTGGAGTGGCGCAGGGCGGAGGGGGGGTGTACAACGACAATGGCGATGGGTGGTGGTGGCGGTTTATAAATAGCTAGTACAGCTCACAGAGTGACTTGTCATACGCTTTACTTATCGTACGGCTACGCAACTTGAAGTTTCGCGACTGCAGAGCGACAGGAGGCAGCCTACAGAAGTAGGGTGGAAGAGAAATACGGCGGCGATTTGTGGCGGAGAAAGAGAATTTTGACTCTTGAGTGGCGTTATCGTGTCAGGATTGACATTTCGTGCGAATAAGTTTTTTTATGAGCAACCGCTGAAATATCTCGATGGATTTCTCTCTCCGTGCAAGTATATTGAGATATCTCTTTGCTTTCACATCTAAGATTGATTATATCACACTCCAAAGTACGTTAATTTTCTTCTATTTCCGCAGTTGATTATTTGACTTTTATTTGTAACAGTGCAATTGTAGCTTAGTTTATCTCTGAGACAAAAATGGAGCTCCACTCAAGAGTAAAGCCGCGGAATGGGAGAGAGAATAAGAAAAATAAGAGAGCGGGGGAGAAAATGAGAGAGAGACAGAGAGGTGGACAGAATAGAGAAAGAGAAAGAGAGAGAAAGAGAGAGAAAGAGAGAGAGAGAAAGGCGGAAAGACGGTGCTGAATAGTAAGAGACCATTTCCTTGATTCAGAACCTTCGGTGCAGTTTACACTTTTACGTGATACGTACTTTTTACTACTACCAATGCAATACTAAACTCGTAAATTCGAGACGCTAGCATCCGGTCGGAAGATCAGAGACTCTGCGTAGGAGAGAGTTTGCAGATTGAGATCGAGCGTGATAGCATTCGTAGTCGTCACATTCACACACGCACGCGTAAGCTTCCTCTTCGCGTTCTCCGGTGGCGGGTCGCGGAGCTAGCGGAAGAAAGCTACCGCCGGAGCAAAGCGTGTTAGACTGTATGCACATTGGCGGGTAAACGATAAGTCGTAAGCCATGAAAGATCAAGTCTAAATAATCTCTCGCTAATCAAACACAATTCCAATCTCCGAGTGATTTAATGAGCGTAGATACATATCACGATGAGATGAATAATTTATAATGCACACTGTTTGTTTATTCAGATTTTGGTTCTGTAAATGTGAATTGACATTAACTGAGATTCAAGTTTCACATTAATTAACAATTATGACAAGAGTGGAGTTCATAATAATTTATCTATAGTGAAGAGTGCAATGTTTTGAGAGATGAAAGACATATCATTGCCATATACCGTGCAGATATTTAATTACTCGCACTTCAATTTGATTGCATAAATAATGCAGCTCATTTAGTTGACCATTCACAGCTCAGGACCTATCATTTTCTCGCTCGTCAATATGCACGTGGCCTTAAAGGGCGACAGGTTTAAAGGACGTTTCTCGCCGCGCGCTAAGAAGCGTGCGGATCGCTCGCAGCAAATTGGCAGGGCGACAAAGCGTTGTCGGCTGAATAGGAAAGCTCGCGTTATTTCATTCAAATTTGGTTCGCGCTTTAGAACCCTTTGGTGCAAGCAAACACGCACGCCGTCCAAAAGCTCGCACACACGTTTAATCGACTGTCATTCGAAAGTAAAGCCTGAGTCATCTTGTTTCCGATAGTCGTAAAATGTAATGTTGTAACGTTAAGTAGTTAAGTCAATCTCAATACCGGCGACAGAATCAGATAAACGCCAAGTTACTATTTTTTTGTAAAAAGATACGGAAGTGATGCAAAAATCAGTGATTATCATCTATAAAGTTTTTTTTAATTAGAGAAAATAAATCTGTTGAAACAAGAATGATGCTATAATTATTATTAATTGGATTGCAAATTGCATATTTTGCTAAAAAAATGTTTTCAAAAGAAAATACTCTACTGAACAAATTAAAGTTTTTTTTAATTAGAGAAAATAAATCTGTTGAAACAAGAATAATGCTATAATTATTATTAATTTGATTGCAAATTGCATATTTTGCTAAAAAAATGTTTTCAAAAGAAAATACTTTACTTAACAAATTACGTTCACAGAGATCTGAAATCAAATATTCCATTAATATTCAATCATCCGGTCAATTTATACTGTTGCCTCTATTGTCAGATGGGAGCGAGCTTTTGATAGGTCGATTATCATAATGATTATCGTTCGTATGTTTCGTGTGTGTCATATCTATGCGCGTAACTATGTCTATCCGAGCAAGCCCGTACGCATTGCATTGCATAATTCACATTTCATGTGGTGCATAATTCACACGATACGGAATTACTGTTATTTCGAAAGTAGGACTCGTAGAACTTTATTGATCTTTATTAAATATAGCGACGCGTTGCTTCGACAGAGAAGTTATGCACTTTCCATGTGCATTCGCGAGTTAATCGCGAGCCGACTGATTTGTACGCGTATCGCAAAATTCGTCAGAACGTAATGAATTAAAAAAAAGGAACGCACATGGAATATAATACAATGCGCACAAAGGCGTTTCCGTAATATTACAGAATTCCACGCGAATCGGGTTTTATGAAAATTCGCGACTGCAATAGAATGCAAGTGGAACGCGCTACGCTGAGTCATACAGTTTTTAAGCCCGTATTCATATCCCACGTTTATCGTTATGTATGATCATTTGATTCTCTAATTTAAATATCCTCCCCGATCTTCGTATATCGGGCGATATAATTTGGACGACCGCATTTGCCGTTCATTGTGGGATATAGATGCGGGACTTATGAAGCGCGAGCCTATTTTCAGAGATCGCGTAGATTCCTTTCCTTCGTCGGTAATAATTCGCCAACAGCGAGTGCGATCGAACGAGCTCATACTTGGTCGAACATCGAGTTTTATATGCGATGATAAATAAACGACAACGACGCGAAGCGTACAAAGCGTCGAACGCGCCATATGCACGCCCGTTGTATCCCGTGGCTGTAATTAGGAATGACATATCACAGTTTAATTGTCTGTCGTGCGATTTATTTGCCGCAAAAGCCATCTGTATAGCTTGTAAAACGAGTTGTTGCATAACTGTGTTGTGTGAGTACGCGCATCTGTGTGTATGTATGTATTTCGCTCTCCGTGCTATTTCATTTGTTGATTCATTAACATCGCGTTCGCAATCGACACTTTACTATCGTCCTTACTTCGTGCAACACCACTTGCATTTACACTCCGGGATCTTGAAACTTTGTCCTCGAGATTTACCGCGGTTATTTGTGGCAGGCTGCAACGCGGAAACCGCGTTGGAAAAAAAGGAGCAAAGGAGTGTGCTGCGATCCAGCCAAGTACCGCCCTTTCCATTGGCCAAATTTATGGTTTTACCGTCGGACGACCGTTAGGTGGGATAACTTTCCCGGCTTTTTGTATCGTCGTGTAACTCGGCAAATGTTTTTTGTAACTCTGCAAATTGTGCCATTACATACTGTATGTCCGAGATATAAAAACATTAATTTCAGCCGCTGTGTTTATCGATTAATAATTTCCTCTGATGGTCAACGGTGGATGTAACACATAATAACTAAATATGTGATACGTAATTATATCTTCGTTACGTTTGCTGAATTATAGACGCGAATTTATGTCGCCGTAACGCTCGGTGGTGTATATCAATCATTCCATTTGCATTCAATCCGGCAAGTTCACATACATATTCCGGCTAGTTGGCTTTGCCGTGGCCATTATCGTCGTGGAAATTACATGACGCTAGTGCGCTCAATAATTGCATCGCGGTAAAATAATCGCATTAATTCAGAATATATTTTTTGATAAAAAAAATGATGCAGAATGCACAATTTTGCAAGAGAAAAAGACTAACAGATAAAAGTTATGGCATTTGTAGGAAAATAATGAAGAAAACATTTATATCATATATTATTTGTATAATGTAATACAAAACTCATCAATAAGCTTGAAATTCGACCGACGCGTATACATTTCCAAATTGTACTTTTATCCATTTTAAAAACCACATTTCGAACGTAAAGTTTTCGCTCGCAATTTGCAAATGGTATTATGGTAAATACAATTTAGTTCGTAATGTTGTTATACACCGACATGCAAATCTCCTAGGCGACGCGACTCTGTCATGTATGCCATCAGAATGGACGTAATCATTGCAGAAATTAGATCGAGGCCGAAAATTTGCGACGCAATCGTCGGCCGAATAAATATCACGTTCTTTCGAGGCTAACATAAACAATCGCGAGCGCTCGTGATAAGCGCGTTAATTAATTTCGATGGCGCGACGTGATTCGGAACGTTCGCGTTTGTTCGTCACGGACTTTTGGATGTCTGTAACAAACACCCGTCGTTACGCGACAAGAGTGATACTTAACGCAATAATAATTGTAATATCGAGCGTGATTGTATACGAGTCGGATTCAATCATTTTATTTCCGAGCGTTAATGACGGTAATCATAATATTAAATTACATTATTCTATTAGATATCGTACGATCAGTCATTAGTCGCGATAGGCACATTTTAGAGCAGCAACTCTTGTTGTTATCTCGTAAATAAAAAGAATAGACGCTGAGAATTCAGGTCGCATTGCTGGAAATCCACACAATCCAACACTGTTAGCTGGATTTATACGAATATTCGTGACATACGCATATTTTTCATTCCATTAGCAAACTATAATTCCTTTCTCTACGTTTCGTCGCAAATTATTTATGAGCTATTCGACGAATTTGTTACAAAATGTATAGATATTCCAAATTGCTTTTGACTTTAACGTCCTATTTTCTGCTCGGATGAGAGAAATTTGGAGCAGTTCAGTTCAGTGTTTTTGGACATATCATTAATAGTCGAAGATAGAACGATTCAAAGTAAGAATTGTGACTAAATTAAAATTGTATTCCGATATTATTAAAAGACGAGGCGTAATCGAGATTTAAAAATGTGCAAAATGTATTACTTATGTTAACATACTTGTGCGTCTCGTTTTATTGTTAGGTTCTGTTAGGCATAGTTATAGATTAATTTTATTATTTGCACGCATGGTCGATAGTTGTAATACTTGTTTCTACGAAATTGAATTGAATTTCGACGATATGAACGTTTTGTAATGCGCTAACAATGAAACGGCCATATGTACTCCGAATTTCCAATGCGATTGAATTAACTATCGTGTATTCTTTTTTTGCGCGATCGCGTCGACAATTTGATACGCGTTTGCGGGATAGATACGATCGCGAAATAATTGCGAATTAGCCGGTCGCGGAAAAATGTGTATTTCGAACGAGGGAAACGGGGTCGAAGATGAAACGTCGAGCGAAATTCACGTTGAATGCCGGAAGGAAATTTTTTCGCACGCGTGCATGTCGGTCGAAGCAGCTTATGCTCGCTCGTGTCTTTGAATTTACATGAGCCTTTCTACGTGGCTGCTCCGTTTCTGCGCGGTGCATTCGATATAAGTATCCTCAGAAACGAAGAGGGTCGGCGTAAGTACGCGCACTTTTGCCTCCATTTTGCGAATTTCGGGGCGGCCAGAAAACTGTTTTGGAGATTAAATTCCTTGCAGAAAGAAAGTCATTTCTGATGGATTTTTACGATGAATAAAATTTCGTTTACGTGCATAAAAATCAAGAATAAAACATTTTTACGGATGGTTTTGTATTTTTGCCGCACATTTGTTCGAATAAATGATCCGAAAGATTTAAAAGCGACTTCTTCGTTCATGAAGCTTGTTTCTGCGATTTCATATTAAGTACTCACTCGCTAAGAGCTAAAAGCATCCGTTGCAGGCGCACGAAATACGATAGCGTCTCACCGTTTGATAACGTAACTTGCGAGAGGCAAGCAAAAGAATTCTTCCGAAGGAACACGACACGCCGGGAGAAATTCACTTGGCAACGACACAAGTTGAAGCTGATTATACCGTGGAGCATGCCGTGAAGTTAACTGCGAGAAATTGGCCGGCTAGTTTTGTTTTTCATTCATGACTTAACTTAGTCGGGAAATATGCGGCGCTCAAAGGAGCGCCAACTCGACTTGGAGTCGCGCGTGCAAAGCTCGAATTGATACGAACGATAAAAGGGTGGTACAAAGTTGCCTCGCAATCACGAGCGTTTAAGAGCTGTGCACTTATAATATCGTAATTCACCACCTGCTGGATTACGACTCATAAAGTTTTAACGCTCGGAAAGATTCAGCGCTGAATATGTGCCGCATTGTACATACTCTTCCTGCGCATAAATTTTTCCTTCCTCAAAACTTCTTATCAAAACGTTTGTTCTTTATGATTTGTCACTAATGAAGATTCATGATATAATGACAATATACGCGACAGTCTGCGTAATTTGTCATTGTCGTAAAATACCTTTATTACAAAATTGTGTTAGCGCAAAGATTTCGGAATAAGATTAACCAACTCAAACATGAAATCCAAGCATACTTTTAAAGTGATTTCTAAACTTTAATTGAGTTGGAAAGATTAGAAAGGGATATTTTTTATCGCGTTCTCGATTATTGGAAAATATATTTTTACTGAAATATATACATATTTTTTTCTCTCAATATATATATATGTAGTTAAAAAACTCATTAAAAAAAGTTTGTATAAATTATACGATTCTACAGCTACTGTAAAAATAACTTTGCGTTATAGCGCAGAAAAGTTTTGAACCGTCAAGTATCCATAAAATTATTCAGGAGCTGGAAATAATGAGTTTTACTCTTTCTTAGGTACTAAATGACATTACGATCTTTATTTATGCAAAGTTACTCCCGCTGCAATCTGACTCCATCTCATAGTATCTTCTATCGCGCAATCTAAGTTTCTACCCATACGAGACACCCTGATTGCGAAATAAACCCGCGCTTAAGCGGTTTAATCCGCCCGTAATTGTTTCTCCAGTTACCAGCGCGTAATTATCAGGTTTCTTGACCGCTGCACATATTCCCCGTGCTTTCGTCCGATATCTTGGTAAACGTGACTCTCGGGGTCGTACGTGGAAATTGTCGTTTTGGCCAGTGGAAAGAGAAGTATCGATCGTTACTATAAAATTGCAAAGACGGCTCTTTAATGCAACGATTCTTAACTTTTTCAACAAATATTCTTGCATCCTCGCGAGAAACATATATTTAATTTTTTAATTCACTAAAAACACAGTGCAGAAACAAAAATTTATCTCTGCATAACTTATTTTTTTGTATTTAAATAGAGTGTTGCACGCAGAACAAGCGTCCAGTATTTTTAATTATAAAGAAAGCTGTACTCTGAGATAAATTATGACTATAAATAGAGTTTATTCGAAGAAGTTATATTAATTTAAAAATCTGCTACGTATCGTGGTCTGCGAGTTTATCAGATAATGATGTTAATGCTTCAACAATGATTGAACTATGGAGATAAAAATATAGAAAAACGCAAAATGAAGAGAATTGAGTATTTCACCACAGAAACTGCTTTTCATTGTTTTATTTATAATTCTAAAAGTGCAACGACATTCTATAAAATGAGAAAATCCAATAATTTAGATTGCTTTTCACGAAGTTTGCGAACCAGATGTTCAAGTTTTCGAGGAAATTTTCGAAGATTGCAGTTGCCGCGTGTACCGAATCTTACCTGATGACATTACATGCAAGCATTGCACTCGCATGAAAGTTAAGCAGTGATTACATTCAGCAGACATTGCCTGTAACATACACATATCCACTTGCATATCTTGCACTCAATACACTCACATTCACGCGTTTATGTCGCGCCATTTACTTGCGTTTTCTTCGCATCCTAGACGCGATCGAGCTTGCATTGCAGAATTCATTGCTCGTATAAGCTGAAATCTCACCTTTCAGTTCTCATCAAACATGTTATAACATTCTCTCTTGCCATAATTGTGAAATAAATAATAATGAATGGACATTGTGTGACTATGCAATAACTTTTTCCGATTTTGCATTTACGCGAATCACTAAAATCCTCCACATAAGTTTGAAATACGTCAAAAGGAAAATATTTAATCAAAATTTGAGTAGTTTTACCAAGAAATATATTAAAATATTAAAATGCGTTAATGCCCGAAATGCTGATTACATTTTATGATTATTATTAATTAAATATAAATTTATCGTATCGTCAACGGAATTTATCGTCAATAGAAATATGTTGTGAATATTTGACGCTTTAACTCGATTCATTATTATGTTTGTTGAAAACAGCGCAGGCAGCGTTAAAAAATATGTTGATCGGCGAGCGATAAATCGAAACACATTGAAACCACTCGTTCGATCGCACGAGAACTTTTATAAATCACTCTTGCTTCGACTGATAATAACTATACGTATATTTCGGCATTATCACAAGCGACGGGAAAAATGAAGGAAAGAACCTAGGCGGTCTTGTCGTGAATGAGAAAGGGCCCGGCTTGTGGGGAGTTTTCCACTTCAAATTTATCGCAAGGCTTAACTGGGATCGTGCGCGAAGAAGATCGATCTTTGTTCCTACGTCGACTCCTCTCCGAGTTATGGCTCTTTAAAATTTTCCAGGTACTTGCTATTTGTATGAATGGTACCGCCAGCAACTAGTGGAATAAGTCACGCTCAATGGCGGCGCTTGTAAATTGAAATACGGAAGCGAAGATAAGGTCGAATGGTGTTGCCTGTTCGGTTTTAGTCCCTGCTCGAAAAAACACTGTTCAACAGTCGTCGATATCTTCGCGCACTAAAAAATTGTAGAGATCTGAAATAAAATCCGTACTAAACGTTCCCCGTTTTCATTCGGTCATTTTTCGTCGCTTTGCGACGATAAGAATTAATTAATTAAGTTAGATTACCGTGATGCAATATCGTTTTGCCTTCTGATTGAAACGGAAATTAGTTAAATGAAAATTGAAATATCTCGGCTTCAATTGCAATATTGCAAAGCGTAAGTTTTAACTTGCAATGAATGCGGAACGTAATTTAAAAAAGGTAATATAGCGAAAGCTATTCACTGGTTGTCTTTTGAGTGATAAAATATAAAATGTGAACAATTATAACGAATTGTTTTACGAAATTGTACAGAAATGAGATAACATCTGAACGTTCAGTCGAGCCTTGGCGATCTATTCGCATGTGCAAAGAGAGAGAGGAAACTCCCCACAATTGAATCTAGACTCGTCGGGGTAGGCAGGTAGGAATGGTGGATCGGTACCTATAAGTGGCACCGCCTCGGAGGTTCGCGTCAACACGTGGGCCACCAGCAGGGAAAACACCGTCTGTGACAACAGGATGGTCACACCTGCAACATCATACACACACACACCCGCCTGGTTTTCGTATCCTGCATCGACGTAGACGACGTGCATATGTGCGATGAAACTGATCGATCGGTCGATCAAATTTCTACTTCTCTCCTCCTTGTTTTCCCCGAAGAATCACTCTTTTTGTATAAGAAGAAACCCGCCTACGGGAAAAATACCGTGCGCGAAAAACAAGAAAAAAAAGGAACAAACTGGGAAAGAGCGTGGGAGATTTCGCGAGGAGAAACACGGTCGATGTTTTCGCGGAACCTGGAGCGCAACTGTGCAACTGCGACCATTACGATCGGCCGCGATGCGAGCTTTCCCCTCGCCCGCCTTTTTCTTTTTTCTCTCTCTCTTCATCGCGCCCGGTTTACGGACGAACTTTAGAGAAGTCGCGCGAATTCCATCGGCGCCATCGAACTGGCGCTTCACGGGAAAGTCGGCGAGATACGTGGGTGGATTTCGCTGAATTGTCTACGAAGAGATAAGGATCGAGGTGAGAGAGAAGATGAACAACCTTGACGGCTCTCGGGAAATCCGGCAGTTCCCCGCAAATTGATGCCGCTGTTTTTCCAACGAGCGCGGCGCTCAAGCGAGTTTTGTAACAGATCATTCTTCTCCTCATATGGAAATTATCCGTCGTACCGTTGGAAAAGACCAAATCCACGAAATATCGTATCATATATGAAACAAAAAACACAAAACAAACTCGTCGTTTGTACTCGTATCTCGAATAAATTAGTGATTCCTCTGTGTCAAGTAAATATTTAAATCCTTGAATCGGAAACGAATATTTTTACGGTGCATTAATTTGTTACGACCTGCTAACCCATTAATTGCGATCAAGTTCAATCGCCGGCGAGAGATAAATCTCCTAGCACGCGTGCACGTCGTCTGCGCGACAAAAATCCAGATAAATTACGTCCGACGAAAAAACCGGACTCCTCGCTCTCGAACTTCTTGTCCTAACTTCTCATCCAAGCGACCGTTTTTATTCTGAGGAGGAAGGAATTATTCCCGGCAGTCTGTCAAAGTCGCTTGTTCAATTGCAGCTGGATTGGGCTTGATGAACGTCGATATTTCGAGGATCAAAGGGTTGGCGCGATCCACCGAGCTGATCGATAAATCGGCGCGGATTCGAAGAGCCGATCTAGAGTAGAATCGCAACGTGTATCCGATTATTGGACACAAATCTACTTGTTGTACTATTATTCCCGACAGGAACGAAGAGCAAAGCCATGCTGATGCTCGAACAGACGAAATCGCTTCGTCTGACAATTCGAGCGATCAATTCGCTAGATCCAAGGAATCCACTTCACAAATCGATTCGCGCTAATCTTTTCGTTCTAATCCCCTTCGCTCAAATCGGCTTTATTCATCTTTAGACGTGAGGGTTCAGCGAGCATCTTGCGATCACGGGAATTCGTGGGATTCCAGAGAAATGCGATACATGGCTCTCTGTCCGATTGAAAATTCATGACCAACCGATTTCCGCAATAAACGCGTGTGTTCGCACGCGTCGATCCGCGCCGATTTGTCGTCGCATTTCCCGATTCTCGCAAACCGAGAAGTTTGCGTGGATTCTAAAAGCTCTCCGTTGCGTGGAAGCGTGTGATAGGAATCTCGCTGGCACCAAGATTCGATCCGTATTCGTGTGTCGACTTCTCGTGACGAAATTATGGATGCAAATCCGCGGACAGAGAGATCGCGTCACGATTTTTTTTTTTACTCGTCTATCCGTTCGTCATCCATCTTCGAATATTCGATCTTACAGATTGTTCCGTCGGCAAGAAGTACACGTTTATTACGGTGAATATTCCGCGTTCGTGCAGTTTATTATTGTTATTGCAGCTATTATTATTCCTTCCGACGTTTTCATTAAATCACATTGTCTCGGCGAATAATGAATTTGCTCGTGCAGTAGATTATCACGAACTTTGTCACTTCTTTCTTCTTCCGCACCGGAATCGAACTAGTCCCTTTAATCTCAGCGGGGCTATTCTTTCGTCGGACCGAAACGAGATTTTCCCGGGCTTGACAGTAACGCGCTTCTACGATAACTCCTGCTGGAACCTCGTCGCCTGATTCGCTCTCGATTTCGCGCTGTCCTTTGTCCGAGGATTTTTGCGGGTTCGTCCGTTGGGAATGGCGCACCTTTATCACGTGAGGGAACACGCGATCTCTGCGGTTTCAGCGAGAGCACGGTCGTCTCGCACGCTAAGAGCGAGATGTATCACCGATGAATATTTCAGCACGATCGCTTCATGTAAATTACTGTGCTCGCGCTGCGTAAAAGCCCTTTGGCGACGGCTCTTTGCAGCGAGATGCTCGCAAGCGTGTTGTCAACTACTTAAACGTGTAATGACTATTACCAACTCTCTTCACTTTTAATTAATGACAAGCGCGTAGGATCAATTAAGACATAATTTAAATAAACTTTTTGATATTGATGCATTAATATTGATTCAATATCGACAAGTCAAAAGTACAAGATATACAAAACATGAAAAAGGCAACCGAGAGTTAATAAAGTTCGCGAGTGAAAGCGTCGACGGTTGCGATATCTCGCCTCGCACGATCTGAATCTTACCTCTTGTCCCGCTAAATCATTACGCAGATACGCAATGTTTTGAGATAAACGGACAGGCGGAGGGAAAAAAGTGAACGACGGGAGGAAATGCAAGATATAAAAGATAAAGCTAGTAGGAAAATTCAGGGAAAAGAGAAAGTAAGAGAAAGAGAGAGAAAAGAGAAGTGATGGATTGTGTGGAATATGCCAGAATCGGAGATAGACCGCGAGAGAATTCAGCGGGAGGGAGAAAGAGAATGGGATAAAAAGCGAGAGGCAGCGTCGAGGAGTGAGCGGGACGGATACATGAAAAGAGAAAGAGAAGGAAAATAGGTCGGAGGATGGACGGAGGGAGAAGCTCAAGCTGATTCCATTTACTTGAGGTGATTGTGGGACGTATTGCGCAAAATATCGCCGCCGGGAACAAGGATAGATACAGTCTATAAAGCGTGGATTAATACACCCGTGTAAATTGCGCGCGGCTGGGCCTCGCAATCGCGGTTTAAAGTCGAAACTTTTGCGTCGCCTGAAAGCGAAAGTGCGGCGAGAGTTCGACGGAGAGTTCTTCGTGTCTTTGAGAACATCCCAATGCTGATAAAACGCTCAACTTTTCTCTTCGAGAATGGACACGCGCGACTACGCGACGGCTCGAGCACGCGGAGTTAACTTTCTTTACTACCCCGATCGAAGTTGCGTTCGTTGTGTCTCGCGCGGCGAGATATTGCGTAATCGGCGTATAACATGGAACGTTACTCTCAATCTTTCTTTAACAGTCGATTTTTCGTAATCAAAGAGAAATTGCATTGTTTATTGTTTTTTTTCTTTTTTTTTTTTTTTGGTGGAGAGGTAAATTTGAGCCTGCAACAGAAGCGAAAGGATTTTGAAAACAGTCTTCGGGGACTACGAGTCGCGTGAAACATCGCCACACGCGATATTAATTACACACGCGACATCATTTTCGAAATGAGAGAGATGTGCGCTTTGAAGAATATTTGAATAAAATAATCTCTGAAGGGAAACGAGTGCAATTAGCGATGCAATCCCGACGCCGTCGTGTTCGCCTGTATCCTTTTACCGCCCGAAATGACAGGATATATACGCGGCGACGCGCGAGTTGCGATTAGGATCACGCGAGTTCGCCGAAATATGCATCACACGCAGCAACGTTTCTCAATGATATCGCATCCGTGCACAAGACTATCAATTGTTATCAAATAACTTTACTATATATATAATATAGATATATATGTATGTATATATAATATATATACCGCTCGTACGAAACATATCAACACCAACCAACAGACATTACACGTGTATACTTAACGTAGATATGTGGAAAGCAATATAGTGTTACAGGCAATGTCCGAGTATACAGGCACTTTCAGAAAACCCAACGAACCAGCAGCTTGCAAGGTGGAAGTGAAGAAATCAGGAGAGAGAGAGAGAGAGAGAGAGAGAGAGGAGAGAGAGAGGCAGAAGAGAGAGAGAGAGAGAGAGGCAGAAGAGAGAGAGAGAGAGAGAGAGAGAGAGAGAGAGAGAGAGAGAGAGAGAGAGAGAGAGAGAGAGAGAGAGAGAGAGAGAGAGAGAGAGAGAGAGAGAGAGAGAGAGAGAGAGAGAGAGAGAGAGAGAGAGAGAGAGAGAGAGAGAGAGAGAGAGAGAGAGAGAGAGAGAGAGAGAGAGAGAGAGAGAGAGAGAGAGAGAGAGAGAGAGAGAGAGAGAGAGAGAGAGAGAGAGAGAGAGAGAGAGAGAGAGAGAGAGAGAGAGAGAGAGAGAGAGAGAGAGAGAGAGAGAGAGAGAGAGAGAGAGAGAGAGAGGGAGGGAGAGAGAGAGAGAGAGAGAGAGAGAGAGAGAGAGAGAGAGAGAGAGAGAGAGAGAGAGAGAGGCAGAAGAGAGAAACAGATTGAGAGATTGAGAGAAAGAGTACAAGACATAGACAGATATAGACAGAAGTGTAAACCGATTCTCTGATAATTATGCTGCGGCAAACGATGACAAAGAAACGATAAAAAAGAAGAGAAGCTCGCCAGAGACAAACAAATCGGTCAGATTGCATCGGTACTCTGTCGTGAGAAATACAGATGTTCTCCAGTATGATGGCAGTGAGATGGTGTGAGACAGTAAATAGTGAAGGATAACGGAAGAAAGGAAAGTAAGACAACGGCGCCGAGAGTGTGTCTTAATAATATCGATAATATCGACTCATGCAAGTGAGCGGGTCGCGAATCGTATCGCAATGCGTTAAAGAGAAACGAGGAAGCGAATGAGAGGGTTTGACGCGAAATGAATATGAACATACTGCTTGTGTGTGTGTGTGTGTGTGTGTGTCTGTGTGTGTGTGTGTGTGTGTCGTGTGTATGCGAGTAGAAGTGTGTATTTGTGTGTGTAAAATATTTCGTACGCGTTTTGTACGGCTGTACGCGTCGTCGCGGCCGTGTTTCCGAATTCGTCCCGCATCCCAGGTATTTGACGAATCGGAAATCGAGTTTGCCGGAAAGACACGCAAAACGGCTCGTCGATTCTCCTCGCCGTGCTCGTCGGAAATTCAAGTTGACGGGCGCCGTCGATCTAACTGGAACAACGGCTTGTCTTCATCGCGATTATCAGAGGCCACGGAAATGGGGGCAAGTGCAACGAGGTGTTCCGTCAAATTCAATTCCTTTTAGCGTCGCGACGTTATCCTACCCGACTGCTCTAAAAGCGCCGGGTCTCTCGGAAAGGACGATGTTTAATTCCTCTCAATTTCCTCCTGTCTCCCGCTCCTTCCTCTCTCCACGGCACTTTCTCTCTTCGATCCTCGCGGAATCTTCGCACAGTAATGTGCGACTTCACGAGCTTAAACACGAAGATTCTTCAGCGACATAATGCGTCCTTGACGTCTGTTGTACACATCGCTTATTGTACACGGTTGAGAAAAATGCAAGAAAATATCAGAAAAGTATGAAAAAAGACAGCCAATAGAAGTATTTTGGTGAAAACTTTTCATTATATTAATAGTGAAAAAAATTGAATAATCTTTTTTTTATCAAAATTTAACAATAAAAAAATGTGATAATTTTCTAATATTTTTCACATTTTCCTCTATTTTGTTTCGTTGCGTAGAGACTTTTGTTTCTATATTAAGATTATCTCGATGACGTAACTGAGAAGCTGATCATAATAGTACTTACCTCAAACCGACACATTTCCGCTTTCTTTTTGTTTTTTTTAGAAAATTAATAACTCTGCGGTATTTTCGGGCGATTTGCGCAGAACTCATAGTTAAGTTTCGGAAATGTGAGTCCGACGAAAATCGATATTTTTAATTGCATTACGTAAACGAAAAAAAAAAAGAATTATTTTGACTTTGTGCAACTACGCTCTCGTTTTTCTTCGATAACATGTAGGACGTTTTTCGAGTAATTGGATAGGTTTCCAGTTATTTCGCAGACGGCACTAAATCCGTTAGTTAACGAGAAAACCGTATGTGCTTCGCGTGCAAGATCATCGAGTCAAAGAAGACCGAGTCGTGTTTCACTATGTCATCTACCGAATGAAAGCTCTACTACGATTTCTTATTCGCAATGTTGTGCGCGCTAAAGGGAGAACTTGTTTTTGACGTAATTTCAAGGTTCTTTACTTAAGGTTAAAAGACTAAAGAATTCTTTCGAGTGTGTGGAAAAAGCCGAAATTTAAAAAATTAGAAATGTAATACTGTAAAATTGAACAGTAAAAAAAGTCAAAGAAACTTTTAATATTTTACTTAAATATCATTATCCCGCAATATTAATGGATTCAGAAATTTGAACATTTATTTGAATAATTATATTGATATGTCATCTTTGTATGCAAAAAATTTTTGAAATTTATTTTGAAAAAGCAAAACAAAGTTAAAATAAACAAAAATTCGTCATATTCGGAGTGCATAAAGCAATTGACATAATGTTTAAAAGCGTCGCGCCTCTTCGTGCGCGACACTGGCACTTTCGGAAAGACAAGATCTCCGTGAGTGTCGCGGCGGGAGCACATAATAAACGACGCGCATTTACGCCGACGAAATGCCGCGAACTCTAACCGAGAAAATTACACTTAAATGCACTTGCCCTTGCAACGAATAGCCGTTGTTAAGCCGACAATTCGCGTCGGTCAGATCGTTCCGCTTTAACCGCGCGCAACGGGAAGCTGCCGTTAATCGGCTCGGTTCGTTACCGTCTCGTCGACCGCCACACGCGGAGATCGCAGAGACTGCGGTTGGCTGGGCTCGCGTGAGGAAAGTATCCTCCTGCCGAAGTAACTTGAGGCGATGAAATCAATCCGTGGCGATTCGTCACGCGATCACATTACGAAGGCTTTGAAAAAATATATATCATCGTTGTCTCTTCTTGAACAGCTCTCCAGCAAAACGCTACAAATATATGAATTACGAAACTCGAGTGAAAAAACGTTGCCACAGCTTGCAAATAGCGACATACAACTTGTTCAACTCGGTGCTAATTTAATTAAGTGTAATCGGTTATTCTTGAAAATGTGAACCATCACAATCGTTGCTCCCATTGCTACAGAGAGGTGCTTAATGTGTCATCATCTTTATCGCATAGCAACGTTTCTCCGTGCGAGATGTCGCATTTATATATTTTCGCTTGCAACGTTTTTCCGGAGAGACTATGGACTTCATTCGTCGTGCTAACTACCGTGGAAAAGAAAGGAGAATGCGAGATACTATCGAGGCATACAGGGGGGCAGGGGGGGGTGTGACATTTTTTAGCTACATACGAAGGGGGGAGAGCTTTCATGTCGCAACTACCAAAACAACGAAAGCAGCTCCGCAAAATTACGAGAGAGTCAAACGAGAAGCGTGAACCTTCGTACTCTGCTCGTGATACTCAGCCCGCATTCGAGATAATTAATTGCAACGGAAATGCGCATCGTGAGATATGAACTTTGTGGCATGACAGGTGGCAGTAACGTTAATTAATAATAGCAATACAAGGGCGAGAACAGAGTGATCGTACCAGCGTACAGGGTGAACGAAAACAAGCCGTTCGCGTCAATAATAAGAATTCCCTCGGAAAAATAATTTTCCATGTTACAGCAAAATTCTGAGATTGTAATACATGTCGCAAGCAAAGAGGTACGCAATGCACAATTAACGCAAGGCTCACGCATTTTTGTTCAAATAATATTTGCAAGGTTCAGCAGTCGGTATTTCATTATGCGACAATGATTACAACTTGCTTGCCTCATAACTTTCATCATCAACTACTAAAACGCTACTGTTGATATTTATACTTTTTGCGTTATTACTTATTAATTCGATATTGATACTTAAAATGTTTATATCATTATTTTAGTTTCCGCGGTTTTAAGGGTTGAATAAGAAAAAAAAGGGATTGCGAAAATTTATTTCCGGTTTTGATATTGTTATCCGATCGTCTTCTGAGAAGCAGACGATTCAGTTGTCATTCTGCATGTCGGCAACTAAAAAATGTCACTCGTCGCTGGACTGTCGCTGGAACGCCGGGAATCGTCGCGTCGTTATGCGTATACGTACAGCCGCCATTTGTACGGGCCGCCATTGTTCGCGGCAAATAATGAGGGTGCTTTTTAACTTGATGTTACCGCGGCAGTGATGTACAACCGTTGCGTTTCCAGGAGCGCGCCTCGTTACACGACAATGACGCATTACGGCTGAAGTTTCCCGTAGTGCGAGGATCGACCGTGAAATAACGTTCGCGTTTCTCCGAATCCTTCGCGAATGCAAAAATGTCTACCGCCCCGATACACGTCTCCTCATCGATCAGACATTGTCGATATAAATATCAGATCGCAGTGGCTGGATTCGTAACTTTGCATCGCAGCAAAGAAAAATTTCGCAATCATATGATAGCTAAAGAATATGTAACATGCAACCTTACAGTATGTAAAACGAAAATTTTAACAAGATACTTTTACGTAAATTGTCTTTCATTGCGGTGCAAAGATACTCTTCCACTGGTCCAACCGCCTTCTGTGCGTTGCTCGAGAACAATTGACGAAACACTTGCTTATCCTTGCGATCAGAATTTGGATGAGACATCACTTTCGACGTATCGCTGGTGAATCGTGATTATTGCTTTGCTTTTTTCGGTGAATAAGTAATTGAAATATTTAGTTTGCCAACGAGTATATGATACGTGCGTGCGTGATTGTACGTGTGTAGATCTCTGTTACTGATATTGTGCTGCTTAACATGTAGAAATATATAGGTATGAAGCGAAGGACAGAACGAAGGGAAGAACAGCGTATATGTGAGTATATATGTGTAGAAAGATATTTATATATAATATATATAATATGAATATATATATAGAGATATATGTGTGTAAAAAATATATATATATAGATACGCAATTCGAAGATATTAAAAAATAATAGCGAAGCGGCAGCCGTGGAAACGTAGGAAAGGAAACCAAAGACGTTGTGGCAGAGCAAACAAACGTCGTTCGTCAGGGTTAGCGACCTGGCTTCGTCCTCGTTCCTCATTCTTTGTTATTGATGTTCGCGTATCGCAGTGGCGATATCTCCACAAGTTTCGGAGCACGATCGACCTTTTCGGCGCGTTATAACGAGATCGGGTAAGCTCAGAATCCTCATTCGATGCTCTGTGCCTTTTGCGCTAAAGTGATTCTCGTTTGTGAGACGAGAGAAAAGCAAAAAGCATGTTTAATCAGTTCTATTCATGATTTTCCTATTTAAAAAATTAGCTATATTGCTATTATTTCAGCTAGTCGATTAGCGTGTCAAAAAGCAACATGAAATTTCTTCATAGTTGGCCTATATAACCGCGAACGATTTTAAAGAAATTCGCAGAATTCTTCGCGAAGCAAGCAAAACTCTTATTCGCTGTACTAATTTTTCAAGATACGCCCTCTTAATTTACCAATCTGTTAAACCAAATTCTCACGTCAGTTGCAACGAGCGCTACATTCCTTTTCGCTGTACGTTCGGCTCTCCGACCGCCGAACGTAAAACGTTGAAATTTGTTCTCTTAATGTCGGCTTGTTCTCTTTCCGGACGGGAATACAACCGAAGTTTACTAGCAAAGAAGCCACGGTAGATTGGCAGTTTTCGTCTGAAAATTCAATTTTCATAACGCAACAGTCGAAAACAGATATAAAACTCCGACGTCAAAGCATCGCAGTAAATTTTTATATTATTCATAACGTTCTACGCTCAGCGCTTATTTAAAACTACTGAAAGCAAATGTTCGGTATCTCAGAAAGTGTTTCCGCGAAAAATGAGAAAATGCAAGGAATATGTTATTGGTTTGTGAAAATCTGAGCTCAATCAGAGAGTTTACGATTACTTAAATGCTAAAGAAACACCGTGAAACGATATCTTTTGCAATAAACACGAAATAAGTTCTTTTTGTAGAATATCGATATAGTTTTCTGACGAGTGCTTCAAAATTTTCGTTTGCTGCAATTGACCCCAGGTTGCCTGATGAAACCAAGTGGCGCAGAGAGGTGGAGAAGCTTTCCGACGACTCGACTTGGTGCGAAACCGTTTGAACGTGACGAGCGTCGGCGAACGAAAGCGCGGCGTATCGCTTACTCAGGAACAGCCAACAGCCAACAAGATTCAAGTTTTCCCTCGTCACAGGTATGTGTTTCTCTCTACCCTTTCTACAAGCGTCTTTGCGCGCAGTGCCATAGCTAAAGCTTTTATGCAAATCGCGATTAGCCTTTTTGCCGTGTGCCAGAAAGCGTCCGCTTTCGCTCTTGCGACGTTCAGAAAGCCAGCGCGCAATGTTGTCCCAACAATTTAATACAAAGCTCCCTTATTTAACCGAACTATTATCGCTGGCATCGCGAACAAGGCAAGGGTAATCGGCGAATTTTATTTTGAGGTAAAAGTAACACATACCGCGGCAATATGCCGTGAAAACTACGACGCCAGTTACGGCGCTGTGCACGTGTAAGGATCTCGTTCATTCGCGAAAGTATACAGAGTGCTCCGTAAGTCTGCGGACGGGACGTTACATAAAGCTCAAAGCGGCTCTTTCTCAGACGAGATTTAATTTCGCGACGAGATTGCGGACGTAACGAGAGCCTTGAAAATTATGGATACTCGCTAATCAGCATCTTAACGAGATAAATATTTACTTTTCACCCATAACTGATAAGCAACAAACGAGAATGTAAGAAATTTCAAAAATTTATAGAACAAGTAAAGTATAATGAGAGAAGCATAGAGATATTGTTCTATCAATTTTTGAAATTTTTCACATTCTCGTTTGTTATGTTATCTTTGACAAAGGCATATTGTATGCATTTCGTAATGTATGCAAAAAATTAATTTTAATTGTGTTGATTATTTATACCGTGATAATATTTTTACAAATCGTCGAATTTTTAAGTAGCTAATCTATTATAATATATAATTGCTTACACGGCGATTATCTGAAGTAGGTACAGTCGAAATGACAAATTTTTTCAGAACACCCCGTATGCATTCGATACATGTGGATGTGTGCGAGGATATGCGTGTGTCGGGTGCATTGCCCACGCGAAATGAGACTTTTCTCAGATATTCTACGTTTGTCTCTATGGCCTGCGACACTGTTTGCTGCATTCCGTCGTGCGCGCACGTGTTTGTGTCATGTCATCGGTGGTTTATTGGAAAATCAATTGCACGTAAGGTGAATTATTCGGCTTGCTCGGAGAAACACACGAGGCGCGCCGTTCGGTGGTAAGAGAGGGGGGCGGGGGGGCAACAGACAAGAGGGCTGTTGTCTTGCGCCGAGCCGATATTGAAAACCGAGCCGGGGCGACCTGGTTGCATGCACTTTGCAGAGATTGACGCGTCGCGAAAAAGTAGCGGCTTGTCTATCTATACATGAGCTGCAAACATTGCTCGCGTTTATTATTGTAGCGGAAAGCGCGATAAACTTTATTTTGTGTACCGTAGTTTGCTGCCTCTCGCAAAATTTATAACCACTCAAAGTGTTTAGCTTCGTGAAAATTTTTGTTTACAAAGTTTCTAGCTAAATACTTTTTACAGCAATTAATGTTTTCCTGTTTGAATGATGATAAGAGCTTACACGGTCTGTTTATATAACGAGAGAGAGAGAGAACGAATAGATCGACTCTCATGTTATTTCGTTCATAAATAATGTATAAAATTACAGTATTATTTATGAAATGAAAATTTGCGTTCGGTGAAATTATAGAAGGTTTTATTGTAATCGGAGATAATCCTTGATCTTTCATATGCTGTGAAATAATACCCAACGATGCGTTTCAGTCCCACTCTGATTTCACTCGCTAATATTAAATTGTTTCGGATGTTGAAAACAGCGAGGAACGTCGTCGTTTTGGTCCATGAAGTAACTGCTCACGAGCGTCAAGGATAATCGCGAAACAGGTCGAGCGTGCTCCGACGAAAACAAGATCTCGTCTTACTCCTTCGTTTCTGAAAGGAGACGCGGAACGCAACACGCGGTTATAAACAGTATCGTCGGATTCATTTGGAGGTGCGGAAAAGCCAGGCCAATTAAAGCCGGAAGGTTTCGAACGCTTGGTGCCGAGTTAAACAGTTCTCTTTATAACGCTAAAAACGTTTAAGTATTTCAAAGAAAGACTTGATGTGTAAGCTTGAAATAGATTATCTGACAATGAGATAATAGAACTGTTTGTCTGTTATGACAGATGAATGAAACTGAAAAACGAATCTCACAATAAAAACTTTGACCCATTTTTACTTATTTGATCGAGTTAATGCTACAATTTCCGTATGGCTGGTTACTCAGACAGAAGATTCATTTTAAATTTGAAGATCTGAAGACCGCCAGAAATAATAAATCTTCTGTCTGTCCATGTGTCGTGCAATAACGGTGTATATGTAGGACTTGAGGGTGAATTGGATTTTAGATTGAACACTCGCTCGTTGATTCATTTCTAGTTCGCCTTGCTCTAGTAACTCTCCCGATCACCGGGAAGCGCTTTTTACTTTACCTCCAATCACTATGCTCTGAGCCACGGGTTTTTAACTTTCATCCGACTTACTCTTTAATCTCGGATTATCAAATTATTTATCGAAAACTTCGATATATGTTCAGCGTCGCCTTGAGATTTTGAAATTTCACTTTTATTTGCCGATTTAAAAGTGAGTTTGAAGCTAAATGTGTTTTTGCCATTATCGTGTCATAATATGATTGATCAAATGTGACCAAAATAAAGAAAAATTTGGAATTCCTAGAAATGATATCTGATCGCAAATGTATAATTAAAGGATCAAGGTAACAATATGTACATTAACCGATATTGCAGGGTGATATTTCCCTGGCACTTAACACGTTCGAAACTTTCCGGAACGGAGATGGGGATCGTCTCGAAGCGATCGGTGAGGCGGAAGATCGCGAAAATCGGAGTTATATCTCCGCCGTGGAGGAAATACGGGTGCGCGTTTTTCCGCTCGGAGAACTCGAAGCGAAGTAAAGAAATAAAGCTATGCATCGTTTACGCACACATACACGCCCAACCATCCTCATTCGTGCCATTACATTCGCACAAGTTTCTCGCATTTCGCGTTTTCGCGTTTCCGAAGAGTTTTCGCTCGGACTTCGAACGTGAAGCCGTATTTTGTTCGCGGGACGATCTCGGGAGTTTCGTCCTGTTGCTAATTCCCGGAGGTGAATCTCACGTTACAACGTATCGACGTATATACATATATATACATATATAGTTTGCATTACACGAGAGTTGCGCGGTCATTACGTGGTGGAAGAGAAAACTCATTTGCTCTGTCGACTCGCTTTTTTACATAGAGCTCTCGCTGCTCACGTCGAAACTCATTAAATATTTACCCAGAAAAAAATGCGAAAATGATGCCACCAAAATGGACGTCCCTCTTCGGCGACATAAAGATTGGACCCTCTCGAAAAAAAGTGATAAGCTTACATCTCCCATTAAATTCTATTTCCGTTGCGCTGTCAAGCTTCCAGCTTGAACCGTCGAAGACACACTCGGCTCCGTATGCGACACTACGCCGGTGGGAAAATCTCAAAATGTTCGATAGTGTGCGTCGGTGGGTGACTTCGCATTCGCAAGCCGGCGCTAAGTTGAGATTCGTGTCTGCGACGTAAAGTGTAAGTGGCATACGAAATGATGGTGCGAACGGGATGATGGGGAACTCTGCGTTTTCGCGTTTATAAATGGAGATACGCAAGATATAGTGTCGGGCGCCGACGGCATGAGAGATTGTCGCGGCGCGCGTCTCGCGGCGGTAGCGTGGGAAGAACGCGACGTTGCTGGTAAGCGACGCAGTGGTGTGCGGTGCATCTTGCTAGATTAGACATAGTAAAACGGGCCCGGAGCGATGTTACGCGGGGGGAAATGAGGAAATATGAATGTGTCTACGCAAGGAGCAGAGAAGCGAGGTGAAACGTACGCCGGCGTATTCCGAATTTTCTTCCTCCCTTTTTACATCCTTTTGAGAAGAATAGACCGTATAAAGAATAGGCCGTAGCTTTGCCGCGTGAAGTGCGCGTTTAATTTGCAAAAGGCGAAATTTATTCTTGCTGCTATTGTTTACTTCTAATTACGTTACCGATGTCACGCGTCATTGATTAATTGAACTCTGCGCGCGATACTGTTTTACTGTTATCACAATATTTATTTTTGTTTGCTGTATTTTCTTATTATTTATATCTCATTAATTTTGTCTTATTTTTCATAATTTTTTTATCAATAAATAAAACTTGCAGGCAGCGCAATATGCGGCTCAATCATTAATATAAATAATTCATCCGGAGGTTTGTTTACAATTTGCGTACAGCGTACAAAATCACGGTTGTTGCGCAAGGAGAAATTATGGTAAAATAAACGCGAACAAATATTCGATGATGAAATGAATGCGCGATCTCGAATAGAAAGATTCGGGTCGAGTTAACTGTCCCTTTTTACTGTTTACACTTCGCCCGCATTTAATTTCCAACGTCGACGTTGGCGGGGAGGCCCTCGATTTCCACGCGAATCGATCATGCATTCGCTCGCGCTGCTTTACGCCGTCCTCGAGGTAAGCATAGTAATCGAGTGACCATGTGCAGCAAAACGATAACGCGCCATATACGTTTCGAACTTGCTTTGCATCGAACATTGTTAATTAGCAGGCACTTTACGAACGCGTATAGCACCCCGTCATCATGTCGGCCAGTTCGCGCGCACGTTTTAGCTGACGTACTCTCCTCACTGAGAGTAGCCTTTGCCGTATAATAGCAGAAGGAATATTTAAACTACTGGGAAAAAATGTCCTTTGAATATGAGTTTCATATGCGCGTGCGACACCCGCAAGCATTGAGATACATTCGCGAAAAAATACAATTTAACAAAGAAAAATGGATCTAACGAAGAAAAAGAATTGAACATATAGCGCGAGGGAACTGCGGATTCTTTTAGCAATTTTGCACTGATTTTCCTTAATGAAAATTTACTTTGACCCGATTTTCCTTTATTAAAATTATGTTAAAGTAAAAGTTATCTGGAATTAAAACGAAGAAAGAGAGGATATACTTTTCTCTTATTTATTTGCTTCATTAAGCTTGGTGCTTCGATATTTCTCTTAAGGTGAAAAATAAATTGCGTAAAATCCAGATGAAAAAGCATAGAGTTGCGATATTAAAATATTTTTCGAGTGCGCAGAGTGCTCGCTAATGTCTAGCGGAAATTTAAAAAATGTTTTAAGGGTCAAAATGTACAATCGCGTGTAAAGCACGAGTGGCGAGCTACAAAAAGATGTTCTAAACAATGCTGTCTCGCGTTGTTACACGAGGGCGCATCGGATTTCTTGCCTCGCGACGAGTTCGACATAACGACGCCGGATGCAAAAGCGCGTCACGGAAATCGATGAACGCCAGTCCGAGCGTGTCGTTTTTCTCACGAACGGCAGACAGATATTAATTCCTAGCAACCGTCTTTTTCCGAGAATGCCGCTTCTTTTTCAGCAACTGCACAAACGCGAAACGGCACTTCTCTTTGGTGAGCTGCTAATTAATTTCGCAAGTCGCCAGATGCAAAGAACGCGTCGGTTTTTTTTCTCTCGCTCGCCCGCCTGCTCGCATCAATGTTGCCGAGAAAATTGCGGTCAACTCTTTCGACAGCTTTCATATTACCATATCGATGCAACGCGCCGCGCGAGGGTAAGAGTGCACTACCGATTATGAAGTCGCAACGCTGACAACGGACCTGTAATGGTAAAGGGCGATTGACGCGTTTTAATTTACTTCGATCAGCGCGGCTCGATAAAACCGTCGAGGCGTCAACCGCGCAAAATGGATGGCGCGCGCAAATACCGAAAAAAGAGAATGGACCGCGGGACGCGGAGGCGAGAGAAACTACGAGTCGACAGCTACGATCGGCTCTCGCGGTGGACAATGACATACTACTCTCCAATGAGCTGCCCGTGACTTGAACGTGTGATTTTGTTCGGTCGCAAGGATATATTTCCAAATGTAAAATTATCATTTATATCGGAAAACATATGAAACACGCGAATATAATACTGGGAAATGCGAGTATCATAAATAATTAAAGATATTTATTAATATTTTTGAGCAATTTTTCACGAATATAAAACAGATAATATAATTATTATAATAAATTGAAACCGACGTTTAAACATTATTTGTTGAGAACACACGAACAAATTTTAGTAGAAATTGTCTTGTTTGGAGAAAATAGTGTAAAATAAAGACGGTACATATAACAAAAGCAAAATGTCAGGGTTATTCGATCAAGTATGCCGAATGCAACGTTGCGCTTCTCAACCGTTGCGATGCAAAACTTATTCAATTAAAGCTGATCGAAGTTAGTGCAAGGAACTTCCGAGGCGCATCGAGAAGGCAATAACTCTATTTCCATCGCCTTTCTCTTCTTCCGTCGAATCGACTTTCGTTTTTGGCAATAACAACTCGGCTCTTTCCTTATTTCTTATCTATTCCCTCGCTTCTCCGAAGGCGTCTCCTCGACGCGACACTTGACATTTCTTTTTATTTCTCGCAAACTTCGTAGATCGACATCTTCGTGTCAATTGTTACGACTTTCCGAATCTCGTAGAATTTTCACGACACGCGAAAAGCTGTGACTGGCGATTGCCGCGAGATAAGAAATCTTTTGATTGATTTGAGATGTACATATTTCGTAATATCTTCCGATAATATCGTAAATAGATATGATATTTAAATTTATATGAATTTATGCAATAATAATTATTGAGAAATGGTATAACTTGTTATATTTGAATAAGTAATAGCATTATAAATTTTTAAAATTTTAATTTGCACTAATTATTAAATTTATTTTATTCATCTCGACGATCTTATTCAAGTTATCGGAAGACAATGGTTTTTCACGATTACATATTTATCAGCATTCTAAAACTAGAACTTGGTTTTATATCCACGAATCGTATGGTCCAGTTTCTCGAGAACTATCGAATTTTCTAGAACTATTGTTATTTCTTTTTTCATCTTTCTTCGCCACTGCAATTTAAGAAGCAAACGACTGCGGCGAATGTTTGTTTACCGATACGCTTCTCGATAATATAACTTTATCGGATAAATCGACGTAGAACAACGAGTCTCCTCTTCCACCGCCTCTCGAATATTCCATGATTTTCAATTCTCCCTCATACGTGAGAGCGCTTCCGTTTCAGCTGCAGGGCGCCACGTCTCTCTTGTTTACGTTATACGAGATCTTCGGGAGGATCAAAGTGCTTCTCCTAATATTATAAATAATGCGTATATATTTGTCAACCGAAAATTCTCAGTCGCTCATGGCGACAAGTGGAAAATAAAGATCAAAATTTGGAATTACCGTCTCCCAACATTTTAATATAAATAAATAATGGTATCACAATATTGTTGACGTCTATAGAAACGACATTATGTTTATTTAACGGAGGAGAATTATTTATAAACCCTGAAAAATTGAGAAGAGACGGATAGTAATTCTCGGTTATCCTGCGTCTTAAATTGTTGCGATCCATTTTTTAGTAAATGGAATGTGTATTTTTTATCTTTCGTAAAAAATGCACATTCGTAAAAAAATAAAAAAAGATACTCGCTCTTTTTAAATTATCGACATACGAAAACCTTCCGAAGATCTCATTGAACTTCCACGAACTTTTCAAAGATCCGTTCTCGATTTCCCGATTGATTTGTGAACGTCGCAGCGAATATCGATAATATACAATGGTTTACAGTCTGACATTCGCTCTGTGTAAAAACTCAATTGTACCTAACAGGGGTATTGCGTCGGAGACCTGGGGCAGGGTCTCGGCGACGAGGTTCAGGAACACCGTCAGCGATAGCAAGATGGTCACTCCTGAAACAGTTGTAGCCCACCTGTGCTCAATGATCCGTTTTCTCATTCGTCGCGTCCGCTCGCGAGCGACGCCGACGGTCGCGTCACCCTCGGTCGAGGTGGACGCGACCGTCGATCGACGGCCGCTCGCCTTTTCCGCCTGGTGATCGCGTCGGCGATCGTCGACGAAGAGAAATCGACCGGAGCTGAACCGCGTCGACAGTACTCCGCTAAATGTAAACGAGAATTTATTTCTACATCGTGATTTGAGCGCAATGGAAATAGGAGCAAAAAAAAAAAAAAAGGAGAAGGATGTTTTCGACATGTACAATCGATTGTAAGCCGGGGTGAGTTTCGCAACTGTATCTCGGCGGAATTGTTGACGAAAATCTCGCGGGAGTGGTACCTCCTTGCCGTTTTATCGGCGATGTTTTCTCGATAATCTCGGAACAAACCGACCACTCCGTCCCGGAGGGTTCAGCTCCGCCCGAAATTCGTTTCGCCTCGGCCTCGAATCCGAGTCGGGATCGAGAGCGGCTAGAATGATAGGTATCTCGTTAAAGATAAACAATCCACGGTGTGTACTTGCAAGCTTACATGCAAATTCGCGTACGCGTAACAATGTTGATGCTTAAATATTAACTAGTGATTTTCGAGCCAGCTCGGAAATTAGTGATACAATATCAACTATAGAAATGTAATAATAATTGCAATAATGAAGATTCTGATCACTTCGTATCTTTCTTAATTAAATGTATATATTTTTTAATATAATGGAGATAACAAATTTATATAATTATAATTCATATAATAGTCAGCGCCGTGATAAAATTATACGTCTTACAATAAAACCACGCAAAAATGCGTTCAAAGGATCTATTAAAGAAATGAACATGCCATTGTTGAGAATGGCGCGGAATTTGTGTAGAATTGAAAAACGTATTGTTAATAGATTAATTTTCCAGTTTTCCAACAAAATATTAACTTTCCATTACGCATGGGATTTTATCTAATGAACTTTTAATTAGAAAATTTTTTTTCAGAACAATAAAATCGCCCTGGGCCGATAACAAAATTTATTTCTGACTGTTTAATATCTTTTCTATAACGTTGTTTCCACAAAAACGCGGCCGTAACAGAAATAGTACTTTTTTCAATTAAATTTGATGGTACGAGAAAATTGCAAGTTACACGAATGAATCACGGGACGAGAATGATTGCGTTCAACCGGTTTTTATTTATCGACAAAATTGCGGAGTTGAAACGGTGGACACTTCCGCTTTCTAGGACGATCCCTCGCGAGTATGACCCGTGGAAGGATGGAATTTCGATTTAGCGAACTCCGACGCAGTTATGTCCATCGATTCGCGTGCCACGGACGGTTTTACCATTGACAAGAACTGGAACGTTCACCCCTGAAAATTGTTCTCCATTGTATGAGAATGCGTGGTACGCCACATCGCGACAATATACTGGCCGCATCCAACGAGTTACGACATCGCGACTGAGTTCTTTGAGTTTCAATTGGCTAGCACGTGGCTGTGAAATTCAGTCGTTGAAAATTCAGAAGGCGACGTATAAATTACGATTTATTCTATAACTACGTTTTAATCTTACTATGCTTGATCTTACAACGAAAGATTGTACAAATTAAAGTAATTTTCGATAGAATTGCGATGGAAAAATAATTCATTTAAAAATTAGAAGAAAATACTTCAGTGAAAATGCTGAAAAATGGTTTTTAAAAATGGAAGATTGTAGGAAATCTATTTATACAATTAACGATAATCGCAATAATGTCTTGAGAAATTATCCGGTGAAATTAAAGCATGAGCAGGTTCTCTATTTTAATTCAATTAAGTTTTGTAATTGTATTTGATATGAAAAACATAATTAGAAGCATAACTAAAATAATATATGACAATGTCGTACATATTCAAGGCAACAGATATCTCAAGATACAACGTAAGTAAGTATGTGTGAATTGAAATATTGCGAATCGCAATTGGCTGAAGTGACAGAGATATATTCGTGTGATAATTCAAACACGAGAAAAACTGATATGCTTACATAAAGCAGGATCCACTTGGAGAAATGGAGAACTTATTCATTGGCACTGACGTTAAAGTTAAAAGAAAAAAACGCGGAGAAATATCCATAGTGGTGTGATGGACCCGAGCTCCCCTCCCTCAGAATAAGTGAGTTGAAATGTATTTCTAAACTCCCACGCACGCCAGGGACGTGTTAAAGCGCGTGTAGAAATGGAAGGGAAATATTTTCGGTTATATTCCGAGCGATTTCATAGCTGAGAACATTGTACATGTCTCAAGTGGCGATTGCGCCCGTGTTGGTGTAGAAATTTATTCACACGTAAGAATTTATCGTATTTCTCGTAATGTGTGTGTGCATATATATACATCCCAGTTTTTGCAAACATACACATTCCTCTAAATATAAAGCGTCGTTTTTCTTTTGCTCTTCTTTTCTTAGCGCGTGGCTCTTTTACGGCGTGATTATGGGTGAAATTTACATTCCGAATTTAGAGATCGAGAAGAAAAGGGAGCTCACCATCGATGAAATAACACGAAATAACACAAAAGATCCTCGTTACGAAACGGAGAGCAATCCTGAGAAATTAAATTTACCGTAAAAAGTTAATTAAAACTCCGGAAGCACTGAAATTTCAGATAACATTCATATTCTTTCAAAAGTCGAACATTTACTGTTAATATATGGTTAATATATAGCAGTTGGAGATTTACTGTTAATATATCGTAGGTGATATTGAGTTTTGTGCCGTATTTTGTTCCTCGTGTCGTTTTGATTCTTTTTTTTTTTTTGCTCGTCATTATAACAATACCTTTTCGTGTTTCGAGAGAAATTTTCGCCGTGAGACGAATCGTTCGGTGACAATGACGCGACACGTCGGCGCGAAATTATTATAAGTCGAAGCAACGTGAATTTGCTTCGAGAGGCAATTTCTCCGACCGGGTGAAGCTCGAGTGTCGCAGGAAAATGAAAACGGAAAAGGGCGAGAGGCGGAAGAAAAACGGGAAGCAGGTTCAGTGCCGTTTCCATCTTCCTCGCCTTACCTCACTCTTGGAAAGAGGAATAAATTTTGTACCATTCTCTTTCCATTCTCCCCTCTCATCGCCCCCTGTCCTATCATACTCTTTCTTCTAATAACATCGCGGTTACTGGAACCTTTTTTCCATCTCAACTGTCACAAAACTTTTCGTAATGTCGTTCGGTATCGCTGGACAGGACGGCATTATTATAACTCGGCGGACTATGAATTTACTATGAGAAAGGTAATATCTCCATAGTAGACGTACGAAACTTCGACGGGGGAACGGAGATTAAGAGCGAAAAAGAAGATGGAAAAGGAATAAAGTGTCGACCGGCGTCTGGCGTGAAATTCGTTGGTGCCCGATATTCTTCTGCCTCTCTTGGAATATGAGTGACTCGATACGGCAAAAGCCGGAGAGGACTCGAGGTGACGGTTATCGCCTAAGTTCTGCCGAAGTTTCCCGCTGAGAAAAGAAAGAGAGAGAGAAGGGGAAGAAGTGAGAGCAAAAATGGAAAAGCGGCGGGCTGCGTACTGCAAAGTGAAAAAGTTCCCTCGTTCGAGGCTTAGGACGCCTGGTGACACGTGAAAAGTATTTCGGGAGGACATGTCTATCGATTCTCGAATAACTCGCCGAAATAGGAGATATAACATTTCTATCCTTTAAAAGGCTAAAGTGTAATTAAGCGGCGGATCACTTAATTTAGCTGTAAAAAGCTAGTAAAGCTATTTTTATTATTACGAATTGCATGATTTTATTTTATTAAATTGGTTTATTAATAACAGTATTGTTTTGCGCTTTGAACATATTAATTAAGTGCTGTCTTTAAAAATATTTGTGGTAAAAGCAAATGTCTATTTTAAATCGAACCATGGCGAATTTTATTTGATAATTTAATTCTTTTCGTCGATGCAATTATCACATAGTAAAATTAGCAAGAACAGTTTTAAATTCGAGAGGTAGGATATCGCGAAATTTGATTAAATACGCCATGGGTGAACAGTGGGAATGCGCAACAACGAGTGTTATTGATACCGATCGATCGATTAACCAGTTTGTGCGCGAGCGGGGGCGGTCATAATTAATGCAATCAGAAATTCACGAGTGTTATAATCTATCGAGTGTCTCTCGGCTTCGCGCGCGCACCTATTTGTTATCGCTGTATAGCAATTAGAATAGCGCGATCAATTATCGACGAGACGAAATATCGCACGTGCGTTTAAAAGTCACACACTGCCATATGTCGCGGATAGTAATTGTCAAATCGATATACGAGCAGCGTCATTTCCTTTTTCCGCGGAAACGCGACGTCGCAGTTCCGATTCTCATCCCGATCGAAATCGACAGCGATAAATCCACTAAATTAGTGTCACCGTACATCCAATTTTCACCGGACATCTGCAAGACCTATTTTTCAAGGCAAAAACTCAAATACTTTTTCTTTTCAATCGGAAAGTCCTGTTTTTCCCGCAAGAGAAGCGATTTAGATAAAATATTGTGACGATAGATTTGCGAGTAAATTAATTTGCTTCTAAGTACTCTGAATTATTTGTGTCGTGTAAATTATGCTAAAAAAAAGATACAAAAATTAGTTCTTAAAACAACATGAAATTATAATAAGAGAAACGTATTTTTGTCGAATATGATGACTCCAAACTTTCCACACTCACCGGCAATTTTCTTCCACAACTTCGAGCGACGTCGAATTAACTTATCAGCACCGATTGCCGCATTAATTGAAGCATTAACGAGAACACGTTATACGGTGTTTCTGCAAGACATTGTAAAGTCGCGTTCCCCTTCTCCGCTTATCGGCTTCCAGCGTCGTTAGGCTTTCGCCGAAGTGCTCGTAAATGATTAAAGTACGAGACTCTACATTATTCCGGCGATTGACGATCCAGCCGTCGCCAATTAGGACCGATCACTTGGCGGCGCATTACAGAATCGCTCGCGCGCTAGATTTAACGCTCCCGTTAAAACGAACGAACTAGTTGGGGGATCCATTATTCCGGCGGTGAACGAAGCGTGCCAAAATCCAGCACGATGAAAAACGTTAATCCGGGCCGCGCCCGGGACGAGAGTCGGAAATCGAGCGAGGACTTTGCCGAGGCCGGTCGTACAATCACGACGGCGTGATCCCCCGGAGTCCTTCCCATTAATTCAATTAGGCCATCGCGACGGCACATGGTCCTGGCGGCGAAGAAAGACCGCAGAAAATAATCCGAGCCCGTTCTTGTAGCCGGCTTTACTGAATTATATCGTGCTGTTGACCAGCGAAATATATCGCGTTCGTCTCTTTTAACTAATACGCGGGAGAACTCGTGCGAAATATCTATCACGCGCTTCGAATATGAACGCGAATAAAGACTTGTTATAAAATATGAGCGATTTGAACGGTGACCGGATTACCATATTTAATTTCATATTAATTTCATATTAATTATGTTAATTAATATTATTCATATTAATTACTTTTATACAAATTTCAAAATTAATAAATTATTTTTCAAGGATGATCTATTTTACATTCAAATATTTGAATTTCTGAATTTATAATGAAATATAATTCCGAATTATATAATTAATAGGTTTGAGTTTCGAACTTTAAAGCATCGGTGTAAGAGAACTCTTCCGCGAGGGGAGAGGAGAGATAGGTATTGTTTCGGCTACACAATTAGGATGGAACATTACGGTTAATTTGAGTTGTATCCTGTAAGGATGGACTGTCGATCGAAAGCCGATCCTTCCAAGTGATATCCTATTTGCATCTAATTAATCGCGGTTGAGATGTTTCCATGGAGACACGTCATCGTTCGTCCATTTTCAACCATAGGCACGTATTCATTGACCATAGATAGGTACATATGGATTGTCACATCAATAGCTTCCGTGATCATTCGGGATATACTGTTGTGATTGTCCATTGTTGCATCATTAGTCTGTTTAGTCATCTAAGATGTCAGATATACATGTCCAGTAACCGTTGTGTGCAGTCAGATACGTCCAGAGGCAATTTGAGTATTTCCTTATTTGTACAATCATCGTCGAATATCATTTTTTGTCATTTTTTTTTTTACTAAAGTGACAATTGACTTTGCGCAATTTTCACAAATTATTAACTATATGACGACTTGTCCATATTAAAGTAGACAAGCTAAAGAAATATGGCGACACGTGACACGTCACGAAAAATTAAAAATTGCAAATGCTATCTATCTGATGATATCTACCAAGGATATTTCCTTTTTCTATATATTCTTGTACGTTATAAAACATTGTCAGAATATTCATTAAATTATAAATAACACAATAAAGAGATTTACATATGAAAATTAAAGATACGTGATTTCCGAGTTGGCTCGTACTTCCTTTTGTTATCTCGATACACCGTGACACCTCTTTCAAGTGCTTTCCGATTTGCTTTCACACACGCCCGATTTCAAACGGACACTTTTGCGTTCGCGTCACGACCATCGACGGCTCGAGATCGGTCGCGATCGGGGGAGAGAATCGATCTTTCCTCCCCGCGCGCGATCGAGGATCTTCTTGGATCAAGCGAACTTACCTTACGCTTCCAGGCTGGAATGGAGGAAAGAATTCAAGGAATGGGGAAGAGACACAAAAGACTTGATTACATCGTGGTGTACATCTAAGGCTCTGCAAGCTCTGTAGTCGCCCGTAGGTGTGAGGAACGCGCGGCTTCATATCGAGTCTCTCGCTGACAGATCATGAAACTGTACTTGCTCGAGCAAGCAGAAAATCATTCAATTCGGCGAGAGATTGGAGAGAAAAGAGGCGCGTGCCGCACACTACGAGGAACAAAAATAACTTTCTCTCTCGAAGTCTCTAGTTTTCGTTCTTTTTTTTTCTTTTCGCGCGAAGCGTGACAGAAATATAATTAAGACGCGCTACGAGTCGATCACAAGATAATTCGTGTTAGTGTTGATGCAAAGGAGACGATAATTGAATGATGCGATAATTTTCACTGGACTCGGAAAGATTGAAATCACGAGAAGATAGGGATTTTGGATATCTTTATTATGGGAGTAAATCGTCAGTGTATAAAAATAAACATTAGATAGAATATATCTTTTCAACCACATGTATACCGCATTGTTAACGACAATCGTTGATCGATCAAACGACTGATCAACATTTTTTTATTGGTCTCGAACATAAGTCGTGATTAAATGACTAATGTCTGGATTCTCCAAACCTCATCGAGTGTTCCTCAAGATCGTTTCTCATTTCTCGTCTCTCTCAACTCGTCGATCAAACGGCGAATGATCGAGCGAGCTTCTTTGCTGTCGCTCTCGACATGTGACAAGGATTCCGCGAAGTGTGGATTACGATACTTACCGGGGTGTCTTGGATTCGCGAGAAGACGGAAGGGACGCCCTTCTTAAAGAAATTGCCGACGTGAGGTGCTTTCGAGAGAGCTGAGTCCCGTCGTGAAAAAAAAGTACGACGGACCAATAGATGCACGCGCGATCGATCGATCGATCGATCGATCGATCGTCGCGTGCGCACAAGGAAACCCAACGTCGTCTCGTGCCGTCGTCGATACAAAATCGGCGCACCTGAGCATTACACGTACGCACCGCCATTACGCGATGCGGTCGACAAGCAACCGCCGACGGTAACCGATGCAGCCACTAACGCCTACGAAAACGCTTCGAGTCCGACCGCAGGCCGGATTGCAGGGAGACAATTAGCCCAGCTGTCCTGAATCACGAGACTGGGATGTGAACGAGCGATTTGCGATCCTGTCTCTAAATTACACGAAGAGACGGGCGAGATCCTGGCGAGACGATGGATCCCGGATCCTGGAACTAAACTCCTAATCCAAATTGTATCAATAAGAACAACTGTTGTGTAATTCCGCCTAATCTGGGACTTTCGTGTGATCGTCGCTTTCCTATCTCATGCCACGTGTCAAGACACGACTCGTACTCCTTGGCCTGGCATTAATTTAATCGCGCTCTCGCGCAGGGATGAACGTGCATATTTGCAAAGTCGATCCTCCGGCAGAAACGTCGTCTGAGAAAGCGCGGAATAAGCGAAGCAGAATTCTCCTGTCTGCGCAATTTTCCGCGTTTATCTATATCCGCACAGGCACGAGAGAATCGATTATTCTGCGTTTCGATAATTTCGACGGTGAGAGGAGCTAAGTCGTTGTCTGTCTCTTGTACTTCGAAATGACGAAGGCACGAGGAAAGAATTAACGAAGTGAATTTGGAAGCGAGTGACAACGATGTATAAGTAGACAATTGACAATATAAGCGGCCGCGTAAGAAGAACCTTACTCGTCATGAAGACAAAAATTGATTTTCGAATTTACCGATTGATCCATCCAAGCCTCGAAGAATCGGGCATATTTATTATTTTCAGATTCAATTTGCAGCTTGTGACATACTCGTAGATATTTTTCGAATCTAAAAGCATTTTGGGGTGTTTCAAAATATCGTAATATTATATCTTGATTTGCATTCAGATAGTTTTATTTACAACACAAAATCATTTAACACGAAAGCTAAATCATGTCAGGCACAAAATGGAATGCCGTTCGGGGCTGTCGAAGAGTTAAAAGTTTGCGGATTTTATGTTTCATTGAATTTACGATGGAATTCATCGCATCATTGCACCGCTCGGCTATGGTAGTGAAATTTCCGCTAATATTTTCGACAAGGCTGTCAGGGGATTTGTCGAGAATATCGCTTTATGGTCGCATTGAATTTACATTAGTCCAGCTCACTCGATAATGCACTGGTAGATAATGCACTCTAAGCAGCCAGCATAAGACCTGCGCTTTCAGAATTAGGGTGCGCGTTAATGGTAGTCTATTTTTGTGTTGCTCGGTAATCAATATCCACTAATAAAGTTTGCTGAATACACAGCACGAGCTGGCATTTCAACAGAATAAGGCACTTATTTAAGCGCAATGTACCGTTATGATAAATTTATTAACAATTAGTATTAATAATTGAAAAAGCACGCTGGAATCTGTCAATTAGTTGGAATATGCAATGATTTTCCACCTTAGCCGATCAAATTTAGCCTGATACAAAAACGCAAATAAAAAATGTCTCAATCAAGCTTATTAAAGTCAATTTAGCAAATTATCCACGCTTTTATCACTTTTAATAATGTGATTATGAAAACCGAAATAAAAAAACATAAACAACAACTGTTTTTGTTTGCTGTTTGTTAGCTGTTTGTTAGGTATTTTGTTTCCCGTTCTCTCTGTTTGCCGTTTCGATTATTGTGCCTGTGTGAATAGTTTTCGAGACGAACGATCCGAGCCTTATTTATTGATGAACAGGATGATACCGTTGAAATATTCATTATAACCGCTCGCGCGGGATGATTTCTCTCAAAAATGTTTCATTCCGCCAGATTTCTCGGCCGTCTATTGCCCGTATTGATCGACGTGCGGCTTATATACAGCAGCATATCCGATATTTTGGAAACTTTTGATATCACTCGTTTTTGCTATGCCGCGTCGAATCTCGAGATTCAATATCGTTGGTTCCAGATCCGCGATGGAAATTGAAATTTGCATCGTACCCTCTTCGGGATCGCGTCGAATAAATGAAACGCTTCAGCGATTCGCAATACGGATAACATTGGTTTAAGAAAGACACATGAATCATAAATTGCGAGCAGTAAGCATATGCGGCGACGACGGGACAACGATACAAAAGTTTTTTGCTTCCTATTAAAATGCTCGGCGATAATATTCTAATTAGCAAGTTTCCTAACGGCCGTTAAATGGACAATTAATGGTGCGAAATATCGGTATATCGATGCTCCGCCGTAGCCTGCAATCGTTATACGCGCAGATGCCGTAAAGTTTTAATTAAACGTTTCGTATTTTAACGTGAGGCGCGGTAGAATATGTAACTTGCCCTGCAAGCCAGCCGTGCAGTTTCATTCGAAAAAGTCCCAGCGGCGAGAATTTCGTAATTTAGACTGAAGGTTGGTAATTTGCCACGAAAGTTTGAAAGATATAACGTCGCATGCAATGCGATATGCAAAGACCGTGATGTTTTAATAATAAAAAAACAACAAAGATTAATATTTAAATTTCTTGTTAACATTATTAATAAAAGGTGATTTTTTTAAGAGATAAAAAGCAACAGGAATACAAGTTGCTGTTTTAAATCTTCTCTTAATTATTTACCTCAGCATTTTTCTATTCCTGGGCAAAGGATTCTACGTAATGCATTTTTGTTACATGTTACACAAGAATTTTTTAATTGAATAAAAACTCATTTTTTAATTGAAAAAAAAGATTGAAATTAAAATTCTTCGATAAATTTGAAATAGACTCCGTTCTGGATTTTATGATGAACATTGAAATTAAGATGAGGAATTTTCCACGCGAGGCATTCTGTACACTCATCGCGATGAATAAAAGAACGTTCCTGTGCGAGTAATTTTTCGGCGACACATTAATCCGTCGCGTATTCTTTTCAAAATCCGGGCGCACGGGTTAGAAACAATTATGCGGCTGCACGCTGAGGTGATTTCGAGGTGTCGTTCCGTAACGCTGAAAATTGCAGCGACCTTTAAAAATGCATCGCCCCCCGTTTGTGCGGCCGTTAAAAGTCTTCGGGATAGACGTAACTTATGATCGCGGCGTGTTCGCGCGTTATCATCGGCGCGCGAGCGCGATATCAGCACATCGGAGGTGCTATACAGCGGGTTCACGTAACGCCGTAGCTGTGCTCGCACAATCGCCTTCGACGTAGCTGACGGGCCTGTCTTCTCTCTCGACTATTCTGTGCGATAGCCCGTGCGCTCCTGCATAAATTTACATGGCGCGCGCGATGATCGCCGGCGCTCCGAGGCGCGCGATAGCACAAAGCGGACCCCGGTTCGTCGGCCGCGTATCGGCTTTCCGTCTCGCGCTATTTTCTTGTCACCGTTATGGATTATTCCGTCGATTTAAGCCGAAGCTGCGCATCTTCTCAAGCACGAGTAAAATTGAAATTACGAAATTGTCGACTATGGGCGGATTTCATCAATGTTAGTTAACTAAGAGTGATTTAATGAATTTTCTTAATTAAACTCAGCGCGAAATATTTATAAGCCAAAATGTTAAACGGTTTCAATAAAAAAAAAAAAAAATTCCCTTTCCAGATATGTCAGACAATAAATTAAATAGATTAGGAAAACAGATGTAAAATCGTGTATTTAATGTTAAACACTAAATAACCAGTTGCAATTTTCATATTGGATAAATGCCATTCGGAATCAAGCGGCCAGGTTTGGTGCCAAATGTGGGATGTGAAAATGGCCGTAACGGGCGGAACCAATATGTTGGAAATACGGTCGGACGCTTTGTAAACCGCGTTTGCATGATCATTGAATACGCGTTTAAATACGACAAAGAGAATCCGGAGTGATCGAACAAAAAACGCTTCTTTAAACTGTTTCATATTTACCGCGGTAATTATTATTATTGCTGGAGAAATATCTTTGACTGTAAGATGCGAGAAAAGATGAAATTCTCGGAATGAGGAATTGCCTGAAGAATTGCGGAAACTGGAGGCGCAATAATTTTGACGTCACTTACGTGAAACATGCAATTTCCTGCATCGTCGTCGCTGAAAAATCGCCTTGCGGTTTACTCGCGCTGTGAGAGTCGCAATTTCAGCGAATTTAAAACGCTTAATGAAATTCGTGAACCGCGTTCATATTCGCGACAATCGATACTCGTTGATCGGTATTAAAGCGCATTTATCCATTGATTTCGTGTTATTCGATGCGTTTCCGATAATTAGAAATCCACGAGGCGTTTCGTAATAATTAGAAACGTTTTATCTCGCATCGAATTCTCGTGCGCGAAGCTCTCTCGTGGCGGCCCGATCGATCCCGATTTGCGAAAATATCATTTTACAACGAGCATTTATTGACTATGCGTCGATTTATTTCCGCCGTGCATTACGAATTTCTCTCTTCATTCGCCGTTTTATTCGCAGCGTCGAACGTAAACGCGAGCGAGCGTGCATGCGCGATTCTGCCGAAAAATTCTCGACTAGAAGGCACCGCTCGTTGACCGTGCGCTTTAACTGGACGTCATATTTCGCGGCCGGTGAGCATTAATCGCGCGAGACAGCCACCATAAAGAGAGCTACGGAGTTATTCATCTGTCTATTTCGAAGCGGTTACAGAATGCCTCTCATATGGCGCAGACAGACGATCCAAATGACAAAATCATCCAGTCGATGGAGGACGATTGAAATTGTTCGAGACATTGCCTTGATTTATTTCCACCTCGAAAGTCCTCCATCATAAAAAGATATCCTCACGCCGAAATTTTCATCGAAAGATATCGTCATATTTGTCAAATAAAAAATGTCGCGCAATCATAAATCTGGTATTAAATACATACTGAAATTCGATAATAAACGAATAAGTTAAGATTTAAAAAAATTTATCGACAGAAAACATAAAAACGAAATTAAACAAAAAATTTTAACATCAAAAATGTTTTAATAATAAGAGAAATATTTATTTCAAATTCGCAAAACGAGATATTTTTTTTTATAAATGGCACACATTTTTTCCACAACTTTATTCGCGGAAATTAAAGTAAATTAAAGTACATTGATGCATGGCGGTATAAAAATCTGAATATCTTATTATTTTAAAATATTTTAAGCTTTACACACCATTGTTACTTCTTCGATAATAAATTGTAAAAATAGTGATGTTTTGATTGGCTAACGGTGGAAGTCAGTGCGGTCATTCATTAACGTTGATGACCAATCTGGTATCTTTGCGTGCTACCCCGATTGCATAATTCCTCGAGCCGTTGAACCGAGAAGTGCGACTTTATGAGAGCAAGTATGTAATTAGCAGACTACGCTGCTAAGTGCTTCGTGCTAAATTAGCGATTTTATTCAACCGCCTCTAGTCGCGACTCACGAGAGCAACTTTCCTTCCGACACACCGGAAGGCAGGAAGCTCTCGTTCCCGTGAACACAACGAAAGGAGGGACGATTAATCGGTGGATGTCTAATCGCGATGACGGTGCAGATTTTTTTTACCGGACACACCGCCAGGATACCTGTTGCCAGTTCGTCAAAGTTGGGGAGCGCTCGCTGAAGTCGTGCTTTTTCACGCGTGAAAAGAATAGATTACCTAAAGAATAGATTGCGACAGAAAGGAGGATTACTAAAGCTATCAAGCGAAGAATATAGAAAATGTGTGAATAAAAATTGCTGGAATAGCGAGATTACTATCGATCCATCATACATCTTCATGTTAGAAATTGTTCTAAATCTTATCACTTATCGCGAAGTGGAAGATCGAACGCGTATAAGATCGCACAAGATGAAAACGTTCGGTAGAAACGCCCACTAGAAGCTAATTTTCTCGTGCCACTAGATCTCGCTAATTAAGAACTGATAGAAATGTCTTAGCGATTTCGGCTTTTGAAGGATTGTGGATGATCATTTTATCATCTCTTTCTCTCTCACTCTCTCTCTCTTTCCCCTGTTACTCTTTCCATGGACCACAATAGATTTTTTGTAGTGATACATAATTCTCCGTGACACTTTCAGTCGTTGAAGGGAGTGGAACAGCGACGGGATGGACGAATGGTCCCGAAAAAGGGCGGAAAAGAAAGGTACTTTGCGGGAACGAAATAGCGCCTAAACGAATTTGCGTTCAGCGCCGCTCTCGTGGGGGTTTGTTTTAAGATGCATCGCACGGCGCATTTATCCCAGCCACGGACTTTAATTAAACTTTCTTTCTCCCAGAGGAGAGAAAGTACGTAGTAGAAACGTTTCCCCATATATATACATGTATATATGTGTGCGTACTCGTCTGTGTATATGTGTGGATCCTCTTTTTTTCCTCTTCTTCTTCCTCTCGTTGGACAACAAAAGGGACCAGCTTCTGGAAATCGATCGATTTTTCTCGCATCGCGCGTTGTCTCGTGGAACGACGTTTATTACGGTTTGTTGCGCGAACTTTAGTTAGTCCAAAGTGCGCTTAATCAAATTTCCTTTCTTATTATGATACAAAAAGAGATGAGACGCTGTTAATCAGAATTAAGCCAAGTTCGTCTAGTCGAGATTAAAATTATATAAAGCTGAGGAAATAAAAATATATTATTTACAGCTCATTATTTGGAGGCTTCTTAAATTGAATTTCTAAGGATCGAATTACGAATTCTGGATGAAGTATCGCATATTGCAAGAGTCAATTTATATTTGCCCCTCTTTCAAAATCTCACCTGTTAGCGGTAATCTAGGACGCAATGTGTAGTCTATAGTATAATACGATTAAATGTAAAAGCGCATTAATTCTCGTATTGAATTGAATTAAGCATGTGTACTTTGCATCATGTAGCGAATCGTGTACTGGAGATGCGCGCCGCTCGGCAGAAATGAATTCCTAAACGAGTTAATCCGGCGTGATTTCTTCGCTTCTATCATTCGTATCGCGAGTTGATTCTCATTTCTGCGATTCTCTTTTAACCGAGGCAAACTGACACTTGCGCCAGAGAAACATCAGGATTATACGTTTCGTTGATATCCGATTGCTTCATCGCAGAGACTTACGTAATTGCTATAAGATACTTGTCTGACTTTTGAACTCGCAAAGATTGAAGTAAGTTCACAGCGCTGAAATCTAACTAACGTCAAGCTCTTGTCGGGAACATCTTTTGTTAGATGGAAGAAAACACAATACATATCGAGTTTGCGATTGCTTTTTGTAGGCGGTTAGCGCACTGTTTTGCATTTGGCAGGGGGGAAGGGGAATGCTAAACAGATTTGCATGTGTGAAACACTCAGACGGAAAACACACGATACAACAGTATGCGTATGAGATTCTACGAGGAAGCCTAGAACAGAAATCGGAAAACAAATTCAGTATACATGGAAACAAATCATTCGGGAGAACGTCGCAGAAACTAAACGAACTAATTCGGCACGGCAAGAATCAAAGATGTGAATGTCTCCGGGACTGTATTTCAAATAGAACGTCAGCGAAATCGTTGGAGTCCGCTCTAAAATACCGGTCAATCCCACTCGTAACTGTAGAAATTAATTTTGCGACGGCGCTGTTGTGATCGTAAACCTAATTCGCAATCGATTTTATTAGGCTCTCTCGCTGACATCGCGACGGAACACAGCGCGGCTCGTTTGTCGGGTTTTAGCTGTGACATTCACATCTTTACTGCTTGCTATCCCGACGTAACGATCACCATCGATGCAAGTGTAAAAATAAGATTGTACATAAAAGTCCTGGGGGATCCTGTCTCACGTTCGCGAACGAGCGCACCGGCTGTGCACGTACGAGCGTAATCGAAACGCGAACAAATCGTCGTTTTCGGTGGCATTTTGCAAATATATTCGCGTCTCACGTCATTTCGATTTTACAGTGCTCTCCAACGATCTATTCCAAACAACAATCTAAATATTGCGATGAGTATTCGAGTTGTTTATGCTTCGAGAAAGATTTTCCCACGCAAAAAGATAACTCGCATCTTATGATAAGTATTGCTGTCTCTTTCTTTATAGGATCTTTCTTTTTAAATCGAACGATCCATTAAAAACAGTAATTGCAGGGTTTCAAATACCCCGCCCGTGATGCTCTTTCATTCCTTTATTCCAGAAGAAAAACGCGAGAAACATTCTATAGCGAAATAAGGCGCAATCTTTCTTCCGGCGCGACGCCGGATCTCTCTGCAAGGTATTGTTTTCTCCCTATTAAAAGTTGGACGGCAATCTCGACGGGTATAAGCGGAAAATTCATTTGACGAGTTTAACGCGCGCGAAGAATCTAGACGGAACCCCGCCGCGTTCTCCATTTCATGACGCCGACGAGAAGCCGGCTCTCGTAGCGGTCCGCCGCTAAAATGCGACAAACCGGTGGGATTTGGGAGTTCTTAGCGTTGATCCGCACGATCCATCGCGACATATCCCGGCGCGCTGCACCGGTGCAATGTACACGCGCGCGACATACACTCCGGGAATCGCCATGACAGGAAACCGCTTTCTTCATCCGGCGCCCGGCGAGGAACAGCGTCCCGTCGCGCACGGAAAATAAAACAGAACACTGCAACTCTGGTAATCGTGGAAACTTTAACAATCTTGCCAGACAAATAATTTCGCGGAATAACGTAAGAATTGACAACTCCAGTCGGCTTCCGGAGCGTCTTTAAAAGGAACTACTCCTCTTGCAGAGATAATGCGATTCCGCGAAATTAAGCGTAACTGTGGACCAACTGTGGAGAAGGAATTAAGGGCAGGATACGGGTTAATAAGTCCCGGATAGGGAAACGGTGAAGGGGGAGAGAGGGAAGGGGAAGCAATCGACTCTCGGAAAACGTATAATCCTGATTCCCGCGGCGACCTTTTATTTTCCCATCTTGTTTGAGAGCTCGAGCACAGCCCTTTAGAGCGATAGGTCACGAATCCGTCAGAATCCTTCGAGAATCAATTGACTTGCCCTTTTTGGCGTGCTCAATTCGCAAATTCGCACTCATTATTCGAACGATAGGAACGAACTTCACTTGTCATCCTAGACTACCTTCGTAATTTGTCGTCTTCAATATTTTCCACCTTACTGTCTGCTTATTTCCGTCGAGGTTTTCTAGGAATTGCGCAAAGGACAGGCGAAGGTACACTCACAGGGCGCGCCGTTTTATCACCTTCATCAACAATCGATCGGTAATAAAAATATGCCGGAAGCTGTGACAAACTCTTAATTTTATTTAGAAATTATGTATTATTCGTATGTTTTTCGAACTAAACGTCATTTTGATAACAAAATTTATTTGAATAGAAGGCTGATTCAGCAATCTGCACATTCGTTCCATTTGATATTTCTGTATAATTATGATATTTCAATGTGCATCGTCAATACGCGCGATGTTAAATAAATAAAGATGATCGCGGCGCGCCCCGCCTTTCACGAATATATACACATACGGATGTATGTACAGACACTGTAAAAACACGCTTGCCAGATGCGAATTACCGTTGATTGACAATCATAGGTACCTATTAAAGGGACAGCGTCCGAAGTCGTCGGCATGCTTTCTGCCACGAGGTTCAGGAAAACTGTCAGCGACAGCAGAATGGTCACTCCTGCATGGACAGGTCGAAAAACATTACATATCAACGCTGCGTAATAACGCGCGGGCTTAACGTCTAACCTCGGATCTAAGGGCACCTAGATTGGGTTTACAGTTTCGGGCTGACGCCCAAGAACCGGTGAGATCGGGGTAAAGTCGCACAAGTGTTTTTTCGATTTCACTGTGTAACATAAATCTCATCGTGTCCGAAGACCGTTCCGAGTTTCCTTTGCCGAGAATTCCTTGAGTTTGCGGCAAATTCTGGCTCGTATTCGCGTATTTGCAAGTTTAACTCAAATTGAGACATGACCAATGGACCAACTTCGTGAAATAGTGTCTTTCGTGTTTTCGATCGTGGAAAGGTGCATGATTTGCATGATTCAATTTAAAAAGATCGACGATATTCGAGCACCTTGCGGCTCTTTTAATACGATGCGAAAATTTCTTATTTACCTACACAACCGATGCTTTCTCTCATAAATCCGATACAATCCTTTCGTTATTCTGACGGCATAATGTCGCATAAAAAATTCATACACACGTCCTAAAATCCTAAGGGCTAAAAGATTTACAAACAACTTGGGAGGAGAATGAGGAATTTGCTGTATCAGCATAGAGGCGAATGGTTTATGGATGAAGGAAACACGCCAGCTACGTGATATTAATGATGACGAGAAAATCGTCGGGAACGGTCCGATGGAATCCGTGCGATGACTGCGCGAATCACGCGATCGCGCGAATCCGCGAGCAGACATGTTTGCGATTTGGGCTCGCATGATTGAGAGTAGAACCGCGAATAATCGACTGTCGAAATCTCGTCCGCGCAGATTCTACTCGCCCCGGGCAGGGTTCCCAAGAATGGGATTAGCCCGCAAAGTTCGGAACATGTAACAGACGCTACGTGGATGCCCCGTGTTGAGAGGGCATTAGGCGACTTCGGCGAACCTGGATAAGTCGTCGGCAACTCCATTACTGTGCAACAGCCATCAAAGTGACCAGTGAAATTCGATTATCTTACTGCTGCTCCTCGAAATCGTGAAATTCTGCATGCGATTGACAACTATCGCTGGATGAAGCCGAATGGTTTGACCGCAGTTGATTGGATCGCACGAGTTTCGAATTGTCACATGGATTCATTGAGTACCAAGTAACTCGATTGAGAATCTAGTGTCATAAACGAATGTTAATTGAAGGGTTTTCACTCTGTGCAGGGAATGTCATGGAGATAGAAATGTAGTTTATAATAAACAATCATTTGAATTGCAATATGCAATAAAGGCTTTTAATGTTTCATCAATTTGACATTCAGATATAGAGAAAAAAATTGTATACTTTTATATATTAAGTATATTAATTATTGTGTATTATTAGTGTAATAATATTTTATTCTATTTGTTATAAGAGTGTCGCTCGGTATATATAGAAAGATAAATAAAGACTTTATTCACATTTGCGCCGCACCTTCCACTCGTTCTCGTAATAATAAGTATGTGGGAAATTGTGTAATTTTCCGTGAACAAGGCTAACAAACCGCGAAGCCGCGAATTAACTCGCCAAGTTCGGGACATTACGCTCTTGGAAGCGCAAAGCGACTTGACAATGAGTCGTTAAGCTTGATACATACGTAGTTAATGTACCTAAAACTCTAACGTGAAGCGGACAGTAAGTTCATTGTTAGCCGATGAATTATTGTTGTTTGTGGGCCAAAAAATATAAAGAGCGACCGTACTTGGAAAATAAATGTTGATTTTATACGCGGCGATCGACGAAGTTAATTAGTGAGGAACGCGCGTGTACACCTGAGCCTCGAGCAATTGCCGGCTGAATAATTTATGTCGAATTTAATCACGTATGTCATTATGGATATCGATTTTGCTTGATTTGCGAAAAAGTAATTTTTGAAATGACAAGATGACAACGAGCTTTTTCAAAAGTATTTTATAAAAATAAACGGAAATGTACCGAAATGCTCTCACTCTAACAAGATCGCGTAAATTGAAACATACTTGCATGTAAAGACAGCTGTGTAAAATTGACTTTTTTACTGCATTATTTTCGCCCTTTAATTCGTTTAAAGGGAGATCACACGGGTTGAATGGGAGTACCGTATCTCGACGAGATCGACGGGCGTAAACCGCGACAAGGTGCGTCCGTGGTGGGTGGCAAACCGCCAATAACATCGGACGTTGTCGGTCAGTAAGGGAAGGTGCGGAGCTTGAGGAAGGTTGACCAATTAGTTCCTTGCTATTGGACCGAAGCGTTTGCTGGATTATCGAAGCACGTGTGATCAATACTTTTTCAAAATCGTAGCCGAGAAACGTTGATCGCACGAGCTGCTTTGATGCGTTGCATCGCATGTGAGGGATTATTATTTTTCCAGAGATATGGAAGTTTGACTGATAGAAAATACGGGAGATTGAAAAAATATTGTATAATTCATATATCAAAGTAAAAAAACTTTTCTGTGAATTTTCGGTATGTACATTTTCAATATTTAATAATGTTGCTTTATATCATGTGTCAATCATCATGTGATTTGTTATTCTTAAAGCAATATGTTCAAAAAAACATGTTAAATTTTTATGTTATAAGCGCTCTTTCTCTCATTGTAGATTTACGTTGTAGAATATCTCTCGATTATTTTAAAAATTTTTAGCTACTAATATATCGAATTTTATTTTATTTACTGCTGCAAGAGTTTGTTTTATAACTCCGTGAACCGTTGACTTGCTTCTTCAATTGTGCCAAAGAAATCTTTATTAAATAAACCTACTGTGAGTTACGTTCGTCGTATATTTATACGAGATGATGTGTGATGTTTGGTTATATGTAGAAATGCTTATTCGTGCAGACGCTAGGAAAACAAGGCTGTGTGCCAAGATTCTTCTAGTCGATATTTCAAATAGGAAAAACAGTGATAAATTTCTGACACGACGATTTACAGTGAATTCGAGCACTTTGTTGGCATCGCGCGACAATTTTTTTTCAACGCGATGTATTTTTCATTGTCGAATTAATAAATGTAATATTTCATTGTTTTTTGCGCAAATACAAGAAATACCGAAGAGAAATCAACCTATATTCTTTGAGTGCACCGAAATCAATATTATAGTGTGACATTTTACTAATCAGTTTTTCACTTTTTAAGTATTTATATACTTTATCACTTTTTTATTCATTTTTTAAAGTGACACAATATTTGCCAAACTACGATTCTTTTCATGTTTTGTCTCCAACTCACATTAGATCACAAAAAACGCAACGATAAAAAAATTCTACAATAATTATAATGTTATTCGATTTGATTTTTTAATCGGCACAAGTATACGTCACAAGCGTGTTATAATTGCTGCTGTTGGGATTCACGCAACCGATTCTAATGGAATTCTATCTCTTGTGAAACGGTACACACGAAACGTACACCTGTTCTCGAATAGAGTGATGTCTTGGGGGATGCCAAGCACTCTTTGGCGTTCGTTCTTGCCATCGTTATTTGACGTCACGTTTTCATAAGTAGATTGCTGTTATATCTTACGAATCATTTGAGAATCGTGGTAGTCGTATATTTATATCTTTCATGGACTCATTTTTAATTTTGTTATTTTATCTAACTTTCGCGCTAATGTATTTATATATACGTTTATATTTTCTGTTGATTATATTATATCATTCAATTCTTAGGATTTAAATATTAGATATGCTACAAGGTATGCTATAAATGTAACAATCTTATTTTTTCTCCCTCTCGCACTTGATTCTGTCATGTTATTGCATGCAAACAAACTCTGTCTATGGGCAAAAGACGTCATACTGGTTGGTGAGAGGGCGAGACAGAGCGGCTACGAAAGCACCCACACAGTGTCCTTTGTCATGATAATGTTCAATCAAACATTGCCCTGAACGAGGGCGAGCTGGCCACGCATTTCTCTCATATTTATCCGGTTAATGAAATTCGCGCACGGCCGCAGCGTACTCCCTTTCGAAATTTACAGCGGCATGATATTATGTAAATTTTGCGCGCATTTTTAAGCATAATCAAGCATAGTTTGACGGGATATTGTTGTCGGGAGAACACGGATTTCGGGGCACTCGAAAGCGGCCTCATAATCACGCCTTTTTGTACTTCTAATAAATAGTTTGATGGAAAAAAAAAAAACAAGAATAAATCTTAAATTAACAATGCAAACGTTTGAATATTAGCGCTACGTGAACCAAATTGGATTTTAGATTGAATTATACTAACACCTATATTTTCACATTTCGCCTTCTATTTTAGCCGAGTTAATATGAACGTCGCGGAAAATAGCGCGCACGACAAGTCATCACTGATACTCACTCTGAAATTCTTAATGATTCCAAGATGTATCGACGTTCCCGAGATAAATGTGACCCGGCTCACCGAAAGTTCCGAAGTCCCTAATCCGCGTGTGATCCTTGCACAGGAAAGTTCTGTCGGATGTTAGAACGGGTCCACGGAAGATGCCTCGGGCTTCGCCAATGATTAATTACAAAGTAAAGGAGATAGATATCCAGAGGTAGGAAAATGTGGTCCGAAGCGACGAGGAGTGGCACTTTTTGATAAATGGAATCGGTACGGTGAAAATCTTTTTTCAATGTAGCCGTTCCAAGTGTCGCACGAGCGAAAATCATGTCAATATGCATGTTATAAATTATTAAAGAATATTACGGGACTTTAATACACGATAGATATTTTGAAAATCTATTCGGGAATCTATTATCGAGCAACAATATATTTGAAAGTATTTTAACGTCGACTCAATCGGCTTTACGTTACAACATAATGACCGTCGGATTTATCGACAGAATAGTAGCAGCGAAATGGTGAAATTTCCCCCGGACGAAGGAAACGATCCCGAAATTCCATTTCACATTCTCGTCCATTTTGCCGAAGCGCGGCAACTTTCGGATGAGAAAAGAAATAAGTTCTTGCGTCTTAAGTGGCGGCAGTGTTTTACTCGAGTTTTGAAGCGCGCTCAACGGAACATCAAAGAAAACGAACGACGTAAGGCAACAATGGCGAAAGACTCGTTGAAGACAAAAGGAAATTCGAAGACGAGGCAGAAACAATGGTACAGAGGTGAGGAAATGAGGAGAGTGCAACGAAAAGATACCGCAAGAGAGTTCGACTGTTCCGTCGGAAAACTCGTCGGTAGACTGCGCGTTACCCGGCTTCCCTTGCCGCAAGTCCCGTCTTTGCGACACCAGGATTTACTTCACCGGTTTCATAAAGCGACGCTTGACAACTGCAGCCGAAATTGCGCAGATTTTCCGTAAAAATTTTGCAACCGGGTCACGGACGTTAATGCTTCATCGATCACTCGAATGGAATAATATTGTCTGTCTACCGCGTCGTGCAAACTTCCACATCGATTTTGTATTATGCTCGAGGACATTTCGCAGAGTGCTTTTTAAGATCGAAAACGGAGTTTACTGCATATATCGCGAGCAACATAAATATTAAAAGAGTTAATAACACTAGCGAGATCTATAAGTATATTCTCATGTTTCATCTTCACTCAAAATTCCAGCGAATTACTTTCACGGAGTTAAAATTAAATCGCATAATATGCTTACGCTTTTACGCATGATATTATCACAAAGCGCGCAAGCAAGGGCCACCGTAATCATGATAATTTTCAAGACACGCTTGCTCGTTTGCGTCTAACGACTCCCGAGACACACTGTTCATATGAATTAGACCCTTGGGATGTTAAGTACCGCAGAACACCCCGAATTGCGAGGAAAGTTTGAGAAAATCTATATACATTCCCCATGGGATTCGAAAGTGCAAAATGAGGGGGAATGAGCTAGGCGAGGTTAAAATAGTTCGTAGGAAAAAAAACTTGTGAGAAAGAGCACTTTGGAAACTCTCGCTTAGTGAGAAAACAAAATTCCAGTTTTTCAGGAAACCAATTTTCACCTCTTGCGTTTTCCGACGAATTAAAAGCACGTTCTCTATAGACAGCGATTAAAATGTTATTGTACTTAAATTTACACGCGTTCCGCTGATTTGTCGCGAGCATAACAGTTTAGAGAAATTACGTAGAGAAGATTAGATCCTTGGACGAAAATTTGCTTATGAACGGCCATTTGGCTTTCACTACCGACGAGAAATTTTACGCTGACGGAGCAATTTCCTAAAACGTCAGTATGCCACGCGCTCAAAATCGGCCCCGCCACGGTAAGCGCGCATATCAAAAGTTAGAAATGCCATTTGGCGTCGAAGAAGTTATTCGGTTACCCTAATCACACCGTCGCCGGAAATTGCGTCGGCGCGCACGTGTAGGTAATCCCGCAGGGATTAACCACAGCGGTTGCGTGGCGCGCAAAAGTTGTCCGCGTCTTCTTTTTCGCTCAAGACTTCTCATCTATCCACGGCACAGCGCAGACGAACTTTGCGAAAGAGCGCAATAGTACGTCGCCGGAATCCTTAATAAGTCGGCAAGTGTACTATCGGATTCACCTAGATAAAATCACCGGCGCTACGGGGTCGGAATTCTTTTCTTGTTTTCAGTCGGTGAACCTTTATGGGCTGTTATTAAACGCGGAAAAACGGGACTTTAGTCAGCGCGGGATTGAGATCGACGTGTAATTCCTAGCTCGTTTAATTTTTACAGTACCAGCGTAACAAGTGCTCGTCAAACCACAGTTTGAAATTCTGATTTTATTTCATTTCAGCTTGGAAAACGATAGTTGGCTTCTGTAATAGAGGTATTTAATAATTTGATTAAGTAAACTCGCGCGCGACTGTTGAATATTCAGTCGAGTATATTGGTTTTAATTAATATTAAAGTTGCTAGAAAATTAAAAGAAAAAAATTTTGTTAATACTTAGAAAGTATATTAATACTTAAAAAGCGGTTAAAGTTTAAGCAACGTTCGCACAATGCTTAGACGTGACCGCCTTTCATTATTATAATATCCGGGAACTATCTTATGAAGTATGACACGTTATAATGAGGTACCTCGCCATATAACCGCGCTGCAATGCCAGGATTTACTGCAACTTGCCATAGTCGACAGCGTCAAGCGCAAATTGCAGGCATGGAAAGCTCGCCACATCGCCGAACACTTGCGCTATGGCGTTTAGCACGATCACTAACTCAGCAGAATAACGATTGACAATTTGTTCAAAATCAAATTACAATGTGTAAACGTAAATTCTAATTCGAAATTATTTGCTTCGTGTTCTTTTTTTTCTTTCATTTTATAGATCGCGAAAAAAATACGTAAAAATACGTAACGAGCGTTATTCGTATTCGCGTGCGCACCTGCGTTTTTACTTTTACGAGGCATTTGACGGTATGAGCGCACATTCGTATCCTGTCTCTTCCATCGACAGGATGTTCCGACTGAATTACTTGCTTTTCCTCTCTATCCGAAAAATTACGTGGCGCTGAATAATAAAGCCGTCAATTTTTAACGTGACAACAACCCTCGCTGTGGTTGCCATCTCGTTCGATCATCCGCTCGCGTTTTTTTATTATGTCGACGTCGCATGTGCATGCGGGATATTGACGAGTATTCGAGTACAGTTGGTACCACAACGTGCAGAATTTTAATTTTTAATTCAATGACAGCTGTTTTGACGAATATGAACGAATCGATGTCACAATTGGTTTTTGCATTAAAAAAAAAAAAAAAAATAGAAGGTCGTCATTATATTGATTTGATATTCAATGTTATGTTTATAAATTATAAATAAAAATATTACAAAAACAGATCTTTCCGAGAATTGAAAAATAAACAATCAGATTTTATTAATTTAAAAGCATCCGCGGAAAGTTATTCCTCGAATTCTATTTGTACAAAAAGTGTTCTACTTTCAATTGCTCACATCTCAGGTAATAATAATGCTTCGACATTTTACTTAAAGGAAAACTCCAAGTTAGTCAAAGAATTAATTAAGGTTAAAGGTTTTAGAACATTCTGTATAATCTATATCTCAAACATCTCAGGGGAAGACTCGGAAACTGTAAATTTCTCCTTACTTTGTAATTTAATTTATAGCGTAATTTAATCGAAATTCATTGACGTCATAATAAAGCAAAACTTAACAGACAATAAAGTCTCGATCTGTCGATATATATTCGTGAAGTGACATTGATTTGAGCATTTCGAGCTGTACGAAGGCCGCGCTGAGCGGCGAGAGGAAATATTTTCACGTTATTTTGCGAGCTACCGAAAATAATGCGCGACGTAAAGAACGCGCGATGTCCAGTTCGTCCCTAACGCCATAACGCCGTAATGTCTGTCGAGAGTAGCCTCGGACACGAGGACGACAGTATAGACGGCAATGAATCGGCGTCGACATCGATTCTGTGTTGTCGTTTTCCCAAAGTACCACAGGGAAATTCAATTCTCGCGTGCGACGAACGAAAAAGTCGTTTCTCAAACCGTTCATTCGAGATGACCTACCAAAGCGAGATTGTCGCTCATGTAAAAAAATATAGAAAATAATATAGCAAAAATATATATCATTATTTCATGTAACGACATGTTATATCTAATAATTAAAAGTTAAAAATATGAATTCAACGTCATGTTTTAGGTAAATACGAGTGAATCGGATTGGCGGATGAAACGGATCGTTTTTAATATTTTTAATTTTTTACAATTCACTTTAATAAAAAATAAGATAAGGACAAACAAATCGGATCAATTTTTAAAAATATTATAAAATATTTAAAAACGATTCGCACTGCCCGTCGATTCGACTCACTCGCATTTCTATATTTGTATCTTGTATAAGATGGGGAAAGGAATTGTAGGTGGTTTGTTAAATCTTTGAGAAAGAGTTAATGGGGAAATATGGCATCCCTGCACAGAGATATCGCCCAGTAATTGCCACAGCTTTCGGAAGTTCTCTTAAATATGACAGATGGGAAAACGGCTGAGAAACTCGGCACGAATTTTCGCGATGAATCCATCATAATTACAAAGGTGTATTTCCGGCTAATCCAGGAGCGAAAAATAGCAGAGGGCTTCCGCGAAAGGAAGTAATATTAGTAATAAGTGAGGAAGTATCGAGAGCATATAGTGAGAAGAGATTTGACGACTTGGACGGCGAGTCACGTGCCGACGAGTATACATTGTGAAACGAGTTTGCTCGCAATCGGAATCGATACACGAGTGAAACGGTTCTCTAATATCCTGCTTTGATGTCCCGCCCGATTTCATCGAGCCCCTCGTCGAATTGCTTCCGATACAAGGCGAGAATTATACGGTTCGGCGTGTTTGGAAAGTCTGATCGAAAACGAAGTGAGAAAAAAACAAGCAAAAAATCGCTACTGCGAGGCGAGGAAGCGTTTGTAGGAGCGAGAAATCGACGAGAGATAACTGTCGAAAGATTTTGGTCCTTACGGCGATTAGTTGGCCGACGCCGCGCGATCTTAGAAAAATTGCGCGAGGCGTCCCGCGGGGAGAAATCCCATTATTTCTGACACGTCAAAAAGTTCGACGAAAGGAGATGCAGACTCTGGCCGAGATATACCATCGAGAACTGGAGATTGGATCTGCCGGTGCGCCATGAATATTCACGAGGGTGCGCGGGTGTCATTTTATGCAATTCATTCGACGCTTTAGTGTAAGGTCACCCCGCGATGGAGGTGCGATTGCTGATAGTTATTCGAGTGTTAACCTTGAATAATTGAGCTCAGCATTATCGGTATTCCGTCGATCGTTCGATTCCCAATTGAGATAGACCATTTCGAATTATGAAGTCTTCGATTTTCTCTCTTCGCAGTTAGCGACTTGTCACTTTTATCGGATCCAATGGCGTCCGTTCGCGCGGCCATTTTGTTAAAACGGAAGTGTCTGCGGATGCGCTTATTTGACGTAGAATGCGTCCGAGTTTCGTCGATACTGCCGAGTACAGTGCCCATTGAAGGACTTCGGGGGGCTGTGTAATATTTCAACGTGGGCTACCGTTGCCGCAGGACCAAAGGAGCCGTTCGAGAGAGGCTTATTCTGTCGAGCCTCTGAAATATGCATCGCTGGCGGCGTTTACATGTCGAGATCCGTGGTGTATCATGTAACATGTAGCGCGCCCTTACAGGTTAACGCGATATACCGGTTGCCCGACGTATCCAAAATTCAAATCACGCGGCACTCTTCGTCGAACGATCCTTCGTAAATGTAAACGCGGACGTATAAGCCCGTGAGACCTCGAAGGCGCCCATAGATATTGCGATTTTACGAGGCAACGTAGCGGCCGCAGTGGCGTCTGGTGGGCGCAAGAAACGCACACAACATGCATCGAAGGATTCGACACGTCGTAAAACAACATTATCCGCGTGAGTATGAGCAATAAATATTATAGTGAGAAATATCGACTTCGACTAAGCACGCATTTATCTCGAGGCTGTTGTTTTTTTTTCTACGACAAGATTCTTTTAAATCCCTGCTTATCACAATTAAATGATCGAACTCTGAGTTTCGAAAGATGATCTGTCTGTCTAAATACAGCGATATAATTCAATGATAGATGCTAAATCGAAGCAAAAATCGAGATTAAAATGGAGAAGTTATTTGAAGAATAATAATCTATTTCACCAACACTGATGCGACGATAATAAAACTCCTATTGGCTAAGTAATTGCGAAGCTACGATTTCGATTAATTGATACGTGAGTGAAAGTACACGCGCACCGTCGTCGTCGGTGATAAATATCCGGGAACAAGAGCTTTCGTGACATCGAGAGCCCGTCCCGAACGTTTTAACGACGCAACCGGAAAAGTGTGCGTGTGGTCCGTGAGAGGAAAACGAAATGGAGTTTCGCTGTATAGATCGCCGTTACATGAGAGTCGCCCGACGAAAGTGTTGCGCGACGTCATTTAGTCGTCCGTGATCGAAGTAGAGTCGATCTCGCCTACTTCCTTCCGTCGTCAAAACGAAACAAACGTAGGACAGTCAGCAGTGGCGCCGAGAGTATAAAGTATCAACGGAAAGTACTTACAGAAAAGTAAAGACGTAAACACGCGTGTAGATATGTAATATATACATCACGGTATACCGTCTTACACGCAACAGGATGTGATCCCATCATTCACTAATTAAGTTGTCATTCACTAATTGAAAAGGCACAAGTTGGAAGCTAAGCTAGAAGAAAAATTTCTATACGCAAAAATTCACGAGTAAAAGTATAAATCTAAATCCTCAGTAAAACTAGCTTCAAGTTCCTCGACTTCGTAATTAAAATAAAAATCTTCTATCCGTCTGAAAAAAAATCACTTCACTTCTCAACTTTGTAAAAAATCAAAGTTTCAATAATTAGGCGATTTACGTGTATGATTTCGTCGCGTCTTAAAAAAATCTATGCGTCTCGTAAATCTCTATTCTAAGTCGATTCTATCGTGTATATATTACATATCGTGTGAACAGTAACAATTCCAACGAACCAACCGAAAAAAAGGAAGAGATGTGTCTGGCTGGTGTGCAGGCAGGCATGCTACGAGTTACGTTACCTAGGGTGAGCTTCTCGCCGGAATCGGGCGGCAGGGTGAAGCCCAGTAGGGCCATGCTCGATATCAGCACGCAGGGCACGATCAGGTTGAAAAAGTAGTAGAGAGTCCTCCTGCGTATCTGTATCGTGAACGTGACGTCGACGTACGGCTCCGGGCAGCACTGATACATTATCGTGTTCTTCTTCCCCGGCATACCTGGAAAAAGTGCCAGCACCGATGTACACGCCGACATGTGTCTTTTTTCTAAAGGACTAAAAAATCATATCGATATTTCACATAAGACGGTGTAATCGCCCGTCTCTCTCGATTGCGTTCTCGATTACATTCTGAACAATTCATTCGTTTTCTCATTCACCCTCCTTTCATCATCGCACGCTGCATTATATCTCGACCCTATTGTTCTTATGCGACGGTGTTCCTGCCAAGAATATAATAAAGCGCCCGTCTACTTATCTCTGTCACTATCTCTGTCTCGCGGACTGTATTTTTATTATTACCGCCTTTTTATCTTCTTTATTTCTTATTACTATACCTGTACCGTATCCTGCGGGGACTAAAACCACAAGAAATAAAGTAGGATCTATCTATCATCCATTCATCTGTTTTACCACGGAGCTACGTGGACTCGTAAGAAAACTTACAAACGCCGTTGAGTCTCGGCGGCATCTTGCGCTGAAAGATTCGCGTGAGTGAGTCACGTCGGGCTTGCCGTAATAATTTTTCTACCACCGCTTCTCGCGGTTTTGTTTTAAACTACCTCGAGATTACATCTCGTCGTAAAGAGCGAAGAGATCTCGCCGAGTTGCGAAGTGTTCCTTATTCTCTTTTTACCACGGCGACTTTGTCCCGGTATGTCGCGACGATTTAAGTTACCAGCGAACGAATGGCGACGACATATGCGAGCCGCGATAAAACGGAACTTGCTCTTTTCGCGCGCTTTAAACATGGTGGCACCTGCTGGCGCGTTTCCGACCAAGATGGTGAAAATCTGCTCGGCGACTCTTGACCGCGACCATATGATACTTTTAAGGACGAAGAGCTTCTTAATAGCTTTCGATCGGGTTTTTCGAATCGAACGTTGCGGTATTGGATATTCACTTGTTGCTAGTCCGCCCGGTCCACCGGTCCGCTCTTTTTCTTTACATTTCTATCGCCGCGACTCTACTTTAGGCATTCGCCTCGAGATAATTAGCGCATCTGAAAAAATACGGCGGTTTTAGAGAAAGTAATGCTGTATTTTTAATTAAGCGCGTCGCGTCGATGTATCGACAGATGTTCACTACGTTTACGAAACACCGCATATGTTGTTTTGTCGGTTCTGCAATAGGTCGAAGACATCGAGCTCTAGTGTTCTCGTGTTTTATTTTTTGGTGTCGCAATCGAGCACACTTTGTCTCTGCCAGCTTTTCAAACAGTCGAAGCTTGGTATTGATTAGCTTCGCTTCAAGCCTGTTTGTTCAGCGTCTCCGTTTTAAACCGAAAAAGCCGTCTGTTTGATGTGATAAATTCACAAAAACAGAAATATATATATAATGTATCAATGCAAACTCTTTTATACGGCATTTTATACGGCACGACATATGTTGATTCTTACATTTTTTACGCGAACTTTTTATGAGTCTCTTTTGCTCTTTTAGAGTCTCGTTCCAGAAGAAATGCGCCCTTCTTTCGTGAGGAATTCTTCCCTTATGTGTGTGCGGATATTTTCAGAATTTTTTTCAAGACGACAAAATCGAGACTATCACAAATTCCATCTCTCTTGCAGCTTTGGCGCGACGGATCTCGGATCCACTTCGAGAAAACCGCTGTGCATGAGAACAGCACTTTCCGATACGCGAACACGAGGAATGTAGTCGTAAAAGGATACGAACCAATAAATGAGACGTAAGGGTAAGAAAGAAGGAAGAGAGTACAGCGATACGAAGAGAGTCATGCCACCGCGAAGGGGTACCGTCATAAAGCTGTACCCGTCACAAGACACGGCGAGGCCCCATAAAATCACGCGATTTCTCTTCACCCGTGACATCGATCGCGACTTCGCGCGAAACGGAAAAGCTCCGAAGATGCCGCGATGCAGCATTTGCGAAGCACGGCAGAAAGCCGGGGGGGGGGGGGCGCGGTTTCTTAACGATTTCCATCAGCATTCCTTCACACACCGATGACGCTGTTTCGTATCACCAGCGAAATTTGTGTCCCAGAATCTGTCGAGAAACGAATTAGGGTGACAGGTTTTTTCTCGTAATACATTTCTTGACAATTTTTTTTTATCATCGCGACAGCTAGCGTTTATTAAAAGGGTAAAGAATGCAACGCAAATAAAAAAAAAATTTTTTTTATACGGCACTATGTTGACTCTCATATTTTTGCACGAGTTTTTTATATGTCAAAATATATGAAAAACAAGGGAAAGTTATTTATTCTGTTAAGTAATTGTAAGAATTACTTTAAAAAAGCGAATATAATTTGGAAATATAGTTGTCGCGGAGTTCAGCTCTCGCTATTATCATATTAAGAAAAGCTAGTTATTATTTTAATAAAGTTTGGTTTTGTGCAAATAATTGGCATTTTTTGTTGGCATTTTCAAAACTCGTAATCTCGCAATACAGAGACGATAGTTGTAGTTGCGAATGTACAGCTGCATGAAAAGACATTCGTAACTTGGATATACATACTCGTGCTCTTACTAAACGACGGATAGGAAGCGGGAAATGGAAATTTTAGTCCGTTGCGAGTAACAGTCCGTAAGTAAAGGTTCGCTACTTGGAAGCAACAAATTGCTCCCGATCCTGCGTTATTGAACGTGCCAGATGGTGTAATTAATAGACACCTACGTTATTGTACGTGGCACAGCACGAAACGCGGACGAAAGATTAAATCCTACTTCGCGCTGTTAAAGTTAAAACCGCATAATTACTCCTCGCGGAAGATAGAATCGTTAAATTGCTCGAAATAGCTCTGCCCTTTGCGATATATTATTGCATTCTATTCGTAATTCCATTCTCATTCTGTACTTTCGTAGTGTACACGCTGTACAAACAGATTCGCAAATTGCGACGGATTAACGTAGGTGCATTATCATTTGTGCATGTGCGCCTAGGACAGACGAGGATTACGGCCTCGACGTGAAACTGCAAGAGAGAATTTAAATTATGCCAAACAGATTTTTTCCTCCTTTTCAGATCTGCCGATTATTTTCTTTTTGCTTCCCGAAATAGAACGCACTTCGTCTCGATTCGTCACGTTTCGGCCGACGAAACAACGTGCCAGCCAAATTGTGATTTAAAATTCAATTTCTCTCAATCAAGCGACTTCTGGCGAGAGACAAGGTGTCACATTTGGACGTACACAAAAAAAATATCCCCGACGTTTTTCACTCGTCGCTAATACGTATCAATCTCAAACGACAAAGTATCGAGCGATAATCAATAAGAGTCCGCAAAAATTCATATTCGTTCGTTTAAACGCGCATAGACATTTTCACAGTTCTGATCCCACTTGATTCAACGTTCTGTTTTTCCTTTTTTTTCCAGATCGGTATCGCAGAATCTACTCATCGATACGTATCGAGATTCTCAGGTCTCTAGAGATACGTTTGCTCACGCATACAAACACACATGTGCCAATACAGAGGCAGATTCTGATTGGCCTGACAAGTCGTAAACTTGAGGCTCTTTGAAACTCACCGATGAGGTACCATTCCCCGTTCATGATGAAATCGGATAAGTCACCACCCTCTTCTGAGTTGAGTACCAGATCGAGCTACCAAGGTCAAAGTTTGATTAAGACGGGCACGTATCTACACGACGGGGGCATTCCGTTAGGTAACTCGAAGCCGAACATGCGCATGCAACTACTACAATATTTCGCCCGCGTCTACATTCTACCATCTACTCTATGCGTCTGTCTGCGAGACGATTGCTTCCGCAACTCTGACGTTGCGCGATAAGGTGTGCAAGACGGAGAGGAAGTCCGTCCGGCCGCGGGACGGTGCGAGGTGGTTTCTCCCTCGCGGGACGGCGTGTCGTGCTAACAGCACGCCTGGAAAAACGCATTCGTGCGGCCGACAGGCGGAAAACTGGCTCTTTACCATCGCTGAAAATTGCTTTCCGCGCGGTTAACAAGTCTCCGCCGGCGGGGAGTGTTCGCGACTTACATGATTTCGTTTTGAATGCATGCGAAATTACACGGTCGCTCTTTGTACGGAACTCAGATTCGTGTCGTACGTGTTGTCGCGAGTGTTCGACAAGCCAGCGTGCATTTGTATCGCACGTAGAACTCGAAGAAATGAAAGCGGATCGATTGCCACTTCCAAAGCCTTAGACCAATATTTCACGGTAAGTGATTTCCGAAGACACGAGAAGTTTTTTCGAGAGCCCCGTAAGTTTCCTGTTTGACAAGTTTAAGGTACGATAAATGAAATATTAGCCTAAGGGATTTGCGAAAGGCAAAATCAATAGCATCCATCTCCATTCGTATAATCCTCTGTGCGACGATAAAATATTGGCTCGAAGGACATCTCGATTCATGTAGATTTCGCGCTCGATTGCTCCGCACAATTTGGGATTTATAACGACCGATCGAAAAATTTCACGATTCGCTATTTTCCCGACGGATATCGCACTGTAATTATATTAAAGTAATTAAAAAGGATCTCTCGGACTTGTGTTACTTTCGTCTCCATTGCTATCTACACGCTCGTCGAACGGGAAATAAAGCCGGCACTGGAGATATCTCGTCGAAGATCTTCCGGTTTCTTTTAAGTCTCATATCGCTCTCTCGTCGGGTATCTGTTGCTCTTTGATCTGGAGCCAAATAGGATACGGTTCGGCTGGCTCCTGCTTGCAGGCCACCCGAGGCTCTGAAAAAGCCTTCCCTGACAGAGGGGATTACTTTGGACGTTTCGACATACCAATATATGCGAAAGCGTATTGATCATCGATGCAGGAGATCAAAGTGCTAATCAGAAATTATGCGCGATGATTTCAGACGAATTATTGAACACCTCGAACGTTCGCGGTTTATGCAAATCTCGCAAAACGTCTCTCCGCGCTTGGAGCTTTCTCGCGATATAGACGAATGTTATTCCTCAGGGCAGGTTATTATTCGTAAAGACGTTACTTTTCAATATTCCCGGGCACAATGACGGTAAAACGAATTTGATAAAAATTCAATAGACGCCGATGCACTTCGTATATCTTGGAGAAGAAAAGAAACTTCTCCTTTTCCAAGATACATGTGAAAATCTGCGTCGCGCTCGTATTGAGAAAATTGGATGGGAGTTGCCGATGTAGCAATCACAATCTGCAGGAGAGAATTCGACCGGTTACGTGACGTTTATTTCCTCGTTCTCTCGAGAAAATTCCGTATCCAACACTTCGTATATTCTGCCAATAAATTCGATTCGTTCGCTTTATCACCGTCGCTCTTTTTCCTTCCCGTTCCCATTGATCCTTCCTCTCGATTATCCGCCGTAATAATTTCATCGGGCGAGCACATCGCGCTGGCCGTAGCAGCAGGTGCTTGTATCGTGAAATTCGCAACGAAAATTACGACGGATACGTCGGGCTCGTAAAGTTAGCCCCTCATAATTCATCGCGACACGTATATTTTGCTTCGCAGCTTAGTTCACGGTCTTTATTCACAGGAACGGTTATGCGCGGTCTACTACGCCAGCGCGATGCATCGGGAATGGACGTCTCGAGATGCAAATGCACCGGTGCGGCGCCGCAGCCCCCTTTAACTAATTTAATTCAATCTTCATACATAACGTCCCCTTATATATCCGACACGTTTAATCAAGCCGATGATGTTAAGAAGCCCTCCGCAGAATTCTCTGCCGATTCTCGTGAGCAATCGAGCGCGCTTGTTGGAATAATTTGCAGCTTTTGGCAATTCGATGCGGTAACGAGCCGTTTTTCGCTACCGACCGCTATTCCCACCTGTAAATCCAATCGAAATCGGTATAATTTGGTGAGCTCAATTTTCCGCGTTGTGAGTATGGCCAAATGTACCTTACGACGATTATCGTGTTTCCATTGGTTTGAATAAACATAGAGATTATCTTCGCGCGAGCGTAATATTGAAATATAGGCTTGCTCCCAAATTATAGTGGTTTCAATTCATATTACAAATGAATCAGTGCACGCATGCAAACAATTAGTCGGTAATCAATTAGAAATGATGTAATTTGATGTCGTTTCGTGCTTCTCGATTGAAAAATAAACGATAATTAAATGAACATTTTTCATAGATACGAGAATCACAGTCAATCATTGACCGGCGAATTACATTTCTAATCCACAATTCTCTTTACATCGTATATTCTCCAATGCGAGAGAATTGCTCGCGCGTTTCTAAAGATGTGATTTCGAGGAATGATCGCGAAAGAATATGCGCTAGCAGATTTGACACAAAGGAAGGAATGTCACGGTCCAAGTACGGTTGCACTCTGTGATAATGAAAACTGCATCGCGAACGAACGCGACTAATTATGCTCTTTATTAACGACAGTTTGCACAAATTTATATTCAAGTGTCCACGTGTGCATATGTAACGTTAGGCGTGAACAAACGCACATACTCTCTTCGTAATCAGAGAATCGGAACTGCAAACTGTAGTTTAAGCAAGTTCGGACGCTTCAATTCTCGACGCTTCGGATATGGAAAACGCCAATTCTCGGCAGATAAACGGAGACCGTTTTCACATGTAGCACCGTGGCGAGAACTCGCCGAAAATTACTCCGATCCCTGTTTGTTGGTTTAGTCTGCCGGGCGAACACGTACATAGACACGTGACACGGAGGAAAGGGAATCTGCGTGCGAGCGGTTAGATATTACCCTACGCGTCGTCAAGAAGGCATGCAGCTACGCCGAACGCGCACGAACACGGAACGGCCATTAATTTCTGTACATATATATACACACATAACATGCGACACACACGCTGTACAGATATATCAATCAGAAACGGTTGATGTTGATTCGTTGAGTGACGGAGGGCGAAATGGATCGAACAAAGTTCGGGTGTACGACATATAGACGAGACATAGTTTTCTTTGGTTTACACAAAATCTATATATATATATATATATAGAGAGAGACACACAATTTATGTCATGGGCTAAGAGCAGTCGATGAGTTTAGGGGGGCGGGCGGGGGAGCGGGGAAAGACAACGTTTATATGCGGCAGAATAATTGGAAATGCGCTCGAACTGCATTTCGACGGTGCGGTGCAGCCTGCAGCGACGACGACGGCGATGGCGACGCGATGACATATAATTGATAATCGAAAATGGGCTACGCATTTCGGCGCCTATCCCATCAAATCGCGATGTATCGCGGCGCTCGTAAATTCCGTCGCGGAATACGTGCGTGCGATGCGCGAGAACGTGTACGGGATTTCCGATCTCGTTGTCGAGGATTTCGATTGTACCCGCGTGTTTAATAGCCGCATTTTCATTGATTCCTATCCGGCCGCACCTAACGAGCTTTACAAACGCAAATTTTGGAAATCTTTTGATAATTCTGAAAGATTTATCAACGTGGGAAATGTATGCGCGAGCTGTTACAGCTTTAGAAATCTGTACAAAAACCAGTAAGCTAAAAGCGATTTTTCACGATGAAAAATATCTTTACTGCGTACAATTGAATTGTTCCAGTTGATAAGTTCGGTTCCTCGATGAAGCCGCGTTTAACGAATGGAACTTGGCGAGTGTTTCCCAGCATTTCTAATTCACAGGAGACCGAAGTGAACTCGCGCGGGAACGCGTAAACGAGCTCGGTATTGATCACCGAATCTCGGCCGATCTCGTTCCGGTTGTAAATAGCGAATAAGCGCATATATGTACGCCCACGTGCGTATGCAGTTTGTGCTTTGCACAGCCGGATGGGAAAGTCGCTGCTGCGTGATATTGAACAAGGTAAGACCAATACACGGCCGCTCATTGATTCTTCATGTAAGCGGGTGACCGATATAGCATTTCTGAAATATGTGCAACGAAACGTTTCCTTTAATTCACGATAAAAAAAATTTCCGCTACGAAAAATCCAATGACAAAAAAAAAAATGAAACGATATTTTCTGACGTAAATTGTAAAAGTAAAATTTTATAATGTTCACCTGTATTCTACGCCGGTATGTTATTTCAATCTGCGAGCTCTTCGTGAGCGACGCTAAGTGATATCCGCGAAATATTTCGTCCGTATAAAATAGTACGCGACTCGTTATAAAGTTACAACATTGTAGGTTCAGTCGACTGGAGCACTTTTTTACGCGAAATCGCAAAGTCGAGGTGAAATTAAAAGGAAAAAGACCACCACCGCCGCCGCACGCTGCACCGCGAAAGAGGGACGGCGGCAAATTGTGCCGTCCGACGTAACGATGTATTATTATAGGTGAGGGGGGGGGAGTTAGAGGTTTACGATTCTTTACGATCTACGATTCTCGTCCGACACGTAAAATGTGAAGGGAGGAAATCGACCGCCCGTGCTCGTCTTGTTGTCTCAGTCCTCAAACGGGTCCCCGCCGATCGCGAGGGCACATCTTGTCGTTCGGTCCTGCGCTCGCGTAGCAATCGTTTTACAGATCACGAGCGCGCGACCTCGTGATTTTACGATCGTATGTTAATCGCAATAAAACGGGACAAATGGGTGTTCCGAGATAGCGCGGACGAGCCGCGTGCGGGCGATTTCCTCGAGCGATGGGATGTCCAACTTCTCGTCGAGTAACACTTAAGGGCTAATAAAAAGGAACGCAGCTTAATGTATTCATCGAGAGAGGTCGGCACATCTCTTTCTCTCTTTTATTTTTTTTTTCTCGTTTCGGCACGTGGTCTTACATGAGTGCCCCAGCTCGCACGCACCGCACGTTTTGTGTATCCAGATTTAATTACAATCGGTAACTCGTGATCAAGTGCGCCGAGGGGCACGCAAGTAAGAGCGCATCCGAACAAACGCGTCCGCTTCGCGCATACAAATTGCGAATAATCATTCGCCTCCTTTAGGGTAAGCTTTCGGCGGCCTAGTACTGCTATTTTGACTTTATGTCGTTATCGTTGTCCTATTATGTGAACTGTATTTCTCCTTTTGCAAGTGGAAGTTTAATTGTAATTTTATTTTTCTATTTTGATATCTTTTTTCGAGCTTAATGATGTAAGTATTTAAAAAATTCATTTTAATATGTGAAAATTAATTTAAGACGAAGTTGTGACTTTTATTATTGTCATTTTTTTTTCAAGGGATAACAATGTTTTTAGTTATTCAAAATCGTGCCTATGAAAGATACACATTGATATTGACGCGGTATATTTCGTGTTAGAAAAACAAATCTGCATCGCGTAACGCTGCCGTTCAAATACAAACCGAAAGTACATACAATCGATCTTTGATGTCACTCGCTGTCAATGATGGACAGACAAATCGAAACTGTTCGCGCCGCCGATCAATACCAGCTGCTCAAAATAAATGTCCGCAGCTCGTACCTCGTTGATTTACTAACCCCGGGATTTCAATTCGGGGCGATCGAGAAACGTATTTCGCTGCAGTCGGACGGGCCCGATAGCGGCCGTTCGTCTTGCCGCGACGAGGAATAAATTCCGACAGCGGGAATTTCGCGGGAGTCGTGGGCGGCCGTTCGAGGCGGCGGTACTGACGGATCGGCGGCTGTAAGGATGCGCGACGGGAACGAAAGAGACGGCAAGCAGGAGGCTCACGGAGGGTGAAGAAGGAATCGAGCAGCTGCTTCAGAGAGAGAAGTGTCTCGACGCGTCGTTGCACACCGCGGCGCGGCAGGAACACACGTGCAACAGGTGAAAGGCAGGTATCGAGCACATCGTTTATTTTCCGATGTCTAGCCTCGCCCCGACAGAGAAAAATTTTATTGTCGACCCCAAAACTAGTGCGCGTCACGACTCGATTAGAAATTTAAAAAATCGCGTCCGCCGCGTCGGATGATTTCACAAAATGGAATTTTCAGTTTTCGTTCACGATTCCGATTAACGCGCTTTTCATTCTACTTCGGCACAGTCTCGTTTGACTTAGTCCAAATTCTCGCTGGCGTAGTACATTCAATTACACGCGAACAAGAAAGATCGTCATTAACATGCAAGAACACTCGACGAACTTCTGCGATTCTTTTGTCGGAGCGCCGCCCAATTAAGAACTTCCCAGGTACGCGTATAGAGACGAAAATACTCGGAGTCTTTTACTTTACGTAGAATTTCGCGCCCATTTTCCTTACTGCGACGAACACTTTGCAATCGTGCATTTGCACTTTCCATTCTGCCCCCTCCGTCCTGTCTTTGAACAAGATTGCGCCTGACGCTTTTCTTTGCTCTTTGAGTATTCAGGAACCAGTCGGGGTGACGGCGAACAGCTAAACTGGCGTGGCAGGATCGTTTGTTCTGCGCATTTCACGTAGAACGAATAAAGATAACGCGAAAGAGAATGGTAGCGAGTGAAAATCTCCCCCTCCGCGAGCTTGTTCGCAGTCTATCATTCGCGAGTGGCACGGGAAGCGTGCGCTCCGTGTCGCTTGGCAACAAGAAATGTGGTACACCCGCTGTACATATGTATAGCGTAAACCACAAGCCGGCGATCAGCATACGTGCGAATATTTAGTGACATGTTACGCGCTTAGCGAAGATTAGACACGCGCGAGTCCGTAATTTGCCAGCCGCGTGTAAATCCGGGATTTAGTAATTAAACGTCACGAGCAGCGCGCCTTTCCTTCCGGCTCTTTTCCGCGAAATATATAGATTCAAAATCCATTAACGAAAATTACGCTTTTAATCATTTTTACCGCTGTCTCAGCATTAGATGTAGGTTTTACAAGTGTAATCGCAAGTTTAATTTATCGATCTTCACATAATTAACGAATATACATTCATTACATCAATCTGCATATTATTTACGCGCGATTCGAATTAATGCAAAATTATCGCTGCATCTACCGTCGTCCTTCCGATACATAATGTACATCATGAAAATGATACGCCACTATACATATTTGTATATTCAGTTCGGGGCTCTTTCGTGTTAGCTCAATGCAACCCGGCAAAATAATTAGCAGGCAATTAGCGTATTTCGTGAATTATACAAATATCGATGAATATCATTAATATCTGTAGACAGTTAGATCTTTAAGGCGTTTCCACTTGCAAAATTCTGAAAGCGATGGATCAAGAAAATAGAGATAATTAACTTGCCGCTTCGAGGAGATCGATAGTTTCGAAGGATCACCTCGGGGTCTTAAGATAACGATAACGACAAGAGTGTTTTAATGAGGAAACACTGCGTGAAGCGAACGCGAACTTAGCCTAAGCTTAGCTGAGCGAGTACTCATTCTTTGGTATTTTTGTTACATTTTCTTTTTGTATATTTTCGTCGTACAATACGATTCGATCTGTGACCCTTCTGTGCGGAGATACGCGAGTTGTCGATTCTTTTTGTTTTATTAAAATTTTTTAATGTCTTTCTTTTTATAGTATATATCGCCGCGCGCATATAAAACTGGTTGAGGTAAAATGAAGATGTGGGATAATGATACTCCTGACACCGAAACTTTCGGATTAAACTTTCCTCGGGCGACACTTTTCCGCGACTCTCGGAAAAATATAGATAAAACTCCGCACTTCGGCCCGGCGCGGTAATAATCAATTCTCTCCCGCGGGAGGTTTCGGTATTAAACGCGAGCGTCGTATAAGCCGAACTTGGATTATGTCTGTCGGACTTGCGGTTTTTGACGCTAAGAACCCGCGTTTCGAGAGTGAAAAGTATTACCAGCAGATTGTAATCCACGTTGATAATCTATCGGGCGGTTAAAGTTTGGTTCGGCTACCGGCATATCGGATACGATCGCAGGTGTGAACTTCGATTCGAATTAATCCCACTGTGTTCATCCCTTTCCTCCTGTATACGTGTGAATACATCGTATACGTGTGTTTATGTGTGCATGTATTTTGTATTGCGATCGCGTGTACGCGGCATATCTTGATCTGTACAGTCAGCGGTCCATTGATTTGCATTACGGGCGACCCATCTGCCGCGAAACACAGTAAGGATAAACTCGGTTTATGATTAACAGTTTGCGATTAACGACGACGACGGTTTAACGATAGCTCGCGATCCCTACTTTATCTGTTATACCGTTACGAATTTACGACTCGTCTATCAACGGCGTTTCACGACACTTGTGAATTGTGAGAAAATATTCTCGCAAGACTGTGTTGTTTACTCGTAAGTTATATCTTTGTCAATGTTGTCGATGAATCCGACGTTAAAATCTAGGTTCGCAATTTTTTTCACCAGAAATTTTGCTGCTGGCAGCACTCGTCACAGTTTGCGCGAACAGTGAAAGCTCGAAAACTATCGAGAAAATCAATGATTAAACCGCATTCTATATATATATTTTGTCGAATGTTGTTAGACAGAGTAAGAAGAGAAGCAATACATGTATATATCTCCGTGAATTGCTGGTTAAGGAAAAAAATGAAAAGGTCAACAGATCGAAGCGCTTCAGGATAGTTGGCACGAGGATCGATTGAGAATTAGCTTTCGTGGGTGTCGGATCGAGGCTCGCGCGCGAACCAGAACGGAGAATCTCAAGAATGAGGACTCGCCTGTCGTTGACATGGAGACATCACTCAGCTATCGACTCCACCACGGAAGGCTGGAAGTCTGGACTCAGTGGGGTGAATCAGTACGGATCGACGGGTTGCAAATGACTTGATCCTCAGGCGGTAACCATGGCGCGCGTGTTTGCGACGACAGGCCGCCGAGGAGGAATCGCTCGGAATGGATGAGAAATAAAGAGAAGTAAAAAGGGTGAATGAGGAGAAGGTGGGTCATAAAGAGAGAGAGAAAGAAAGAAAGAGAGAGAGAGGCGGGGGAGAGCCAGGAGGAGTCCTCGCAAATTGTTCATAAACGAAATGGCCGGAAGCGCCAGCGATGACGAAGCGACCGGAAAATTGCATGGAACGGGGAGCGTCGTCGTCGGTTATTCCGCCGAGTGCACGCGAGCGAGACGAGTCTCTGTCTCTCTCACCTCGCGGATAAATCGACTCGAGAGGAAAGTGATCCTTGGCTGCTGTTGCCTCTGTCGCTGCTGGCGCGATTACGTAAAGTGGGTAGGCTCACGGTGCGTAGTCGCGGATTACGCGTAAGCACTTTCGTAATCCCCGCCATCGACGCGGTTAAGAGCGACATTAATTTCTCCCGCTTTGACGCGATCGTTTTCCCGATCAACGTGATTCTTTGATCGCAACCGAACAGCTTTCGCGCCAGTCATCGGTAATTAACGTCATTTCTTCGGCAATATCGCGTAATACTCTGGTCGGGCAGTCTGTCGTGTCGTTAATTACTGATTAAGCGTTATATCAATTGCCGAATTCTTACATACAAAGCATTTGCGTTATGTCGAGATATCTGTCGGCGATGGCAGATTTCACTCATTACTCCGCTATATATATCAAATCGGATGCCGATAATTTGATTGACTGATATTGGACTCTGTCGAGTAAGTGATACAAGTCGATACATGATCAGACATTGATTTATCTTATTGTTAGTGATAAAAAAAGTAGTAAAAAAGACATAAGAAGCGATACGTCTACGTGAAAAATCAGCGTGTAAGAATTTAAATAGATATCTCGATATACGTAATACTTGCAAATGGCAAATAAAATATCTTCGTTCAATATTATAATACTTGAAAAATCTAGATTAAACGCTTGGAAAAAAAAAAGAGTACTATCGTCTCTCGATATACTCGCAACATTCCTCAATATATAACGCTCGTGAACAAACTACTGGAACACTCGAATACTAGATCCGGCTTCGGTATCGAACTAATCCCGAAACGGCGAAATATGTAAAACGCGAAGTGCACAACAGGCTCACCTTCCTCTAGCTACGAATTACCGTCGTGATAAGTTATACACATCATGCGCAGCAAAAATCTCGCCGTTGCATGCACGAAAAAACTGTCGAAGCGGTAAAAAGTAGGAAATAGAAAGATAGAGAGAGTGAGAAAGATTGAGTAGATATAAAGCGTATACACAAGCACGCGATTGTAATCATCATGGGGATAAAAGAAGAGAGAGAACGGGGGTTGAGCTGAGAGAAGGGGCGGAAGCACTCGAGGAGGTTCCGGGAAGAGCCGGAATGAAGGACGACTCTTCGAGAGAGGAGAATCGGCGAGGGATAATCGGTGCGGAGTCGATAGTAGAACGACGTGGACAGGTGCTCCATGCAAAATCGCAATTCCCAGCTCAGACATAATCACGTGGTCCCTGCTTTGACTGGTCGATGTATATGTGTGTGAGGCATGTATAAGTATAGTTTTTGGGTTTGGTTGTGTATCCGCGGTCGTCCTACACTTCTATTTTCATCTACAATACCCTTTTCCACGCGAGGGGACACGGGGTGGGGAGGTAAATTTGTATATATCAAACTTGTAATCATCACGTTGCCCTTTCCGCTACTTTCTTTGTCCGTTCTTTCCCTTTTCTCTCCCTCTCGTTTTACTTCCGCACTCGTTATCGTTATATATGTATGTATGTATGTATGTATATATATATATATGTATTATATATATAGCGAAAGCTTTCGCTCGATACTCGAAGAAGAAGCCCGTGGAAGCAAAGTAACACCGGCAAGCGACATCAGCCCATCATAGCGCCCTCCTCTACGTAGGAAGGTATATATAATATATATATATGCCGACACCATTATATCAAAGTCAACATAGCTATAGCCAATTAGTGTGCCCAGATTGCGCTCGTGATGTGGATACAAAAATCTCGATTGTTTCGATTCTATTCATTAATAAGTCATCCCAGCACTCCGAAGAAGTCCCGATTCAATTGATTCAGCGGGCGGTTACAATAAATGGCGACAAAGAATGGTACAAATTGGCGCGTCGATGACGAATCAGTTTAACACCGCGCGCGGCCTAGTTGCGAAACGCGGACAGGCGTCGCGCGAAAAATCAAAATTTTATTGTCGTGAATAATTCGCGCGTGCGAATGAGTTTCCATCGGGAACGGTAAATGTTTATGTCTGTCTCATAAAATGTTTCCATCTCTGCGGCTCAGAGTACCACGCCCGTCCATTAACTGCGCTTCTGTGCGGGTTGAATAAATAAATTTGTTTATCGGAGCAAATAAATTTTTACGCGAGCTTGGAATTGACAACGTGATTCCTCTGCGCTTTCGCGAGTTTAATCACACACAATGTTTAATAAAGTTAAAGTGAGAAAATATCTAAACTTTATTTAATGAAATAATAAGTCTATCGTAAACAGCGAAATAATGAGCGACGTGTATACGAAAGTGTAAACAGGATAATACTATCAACGATACTATTATAGAGCGCGGTAAAGCCACCGTAAAGTTAAAACGAGCGTGAGAAAATGCGAACTTAATCGCAGATGTATTCTAAAAAAGGAAAGAAGCTAGACGTTAGCTTGCGAGCGATTTTAATGGTGGATAAAAAGCGTCGGATGCAAAACGGCGGCGTCGTCTCACGAAAAATACGCTTTTGTCCAAAACAGCTTCAAAGATTTAAAAGCCTGCATAATAATACTTCAGAGTCGAGTGATCGATTCGGCATCGGACATCTGCGCGTCGTTATCTCGCGAGCGAACGACGACGTCCTCGTTATTAAAGGCGACCATCGGTCGGAAAATCGTTCCCGTCTCGTGAACGTTTTATGAGGGCCGCTAATAATACTCCAGTTCGGCCGGTACGATCAACGATGATTCGAAAGACATTGATCCCTCATTAAAATTCCATTATTATCGAGCTTGCCCTTATGACCAATGATGAAGTTCGACGAACCGACGCGCGAGCATTCCGCGATCGATTTATACGCGAGATGACGACAACCAAAAAAAGAACTACCGTATAAAAGTGAATGGATTATTTATTATTGAAACGCAGAATTCTTGGAAATTTGATACTCATTACTCCGATTGTGCAAATCGTGTTAAATTCGATCGATTCAATAAAGAATCCACGGAAAATATAGAAAAAAATCAATTAATGTCACATGCCAAAAGATGTTATTTATTAAGAATAAAAGTCGTGCAAAATCAAATTTATAAATTTATAATAGAATTTATAAATAAAAAATTGATTTATTAGATATTTAAATTGTTATAATAAGTTAAGACGCATTTAACACATTTCATTCTGTCAAGCAAATGAAATATGAATTAAAAGCGGATGATTGGCTATGAATAAACGGTGAACGTTGAAATGTCAGAAATATATATGGAGGCAAATTTCGTCTGTGCCATGATTAAACTGGACAAATGAGTGTTACGTGAAATGACACGAGGAACTTTACACGCGCTTAGACAAATAATGACGAAATTTATTGCTTTCGGACTGGAAATCGATGAGACCACAACCGCGTTACGGAAGTATAGAGATTATTTATTACCCGAGAGATAGCCCGGCCTGAAAGCAATGCCAGTTTTTTAGTCTTATCGACGTTAGCCGTATTAAAGCGAAGTGAACAAAGAGAAGAATGATAGAGCGTTTATAAATTTATCGTTAGTGACAGTGAGGAAGTAGTTTGACGCGCAGTTTATAAGAATATTAAAGCAAACACACCTTATTTATCGTGACAAAGTATGCGACGACCGTTGTACGCGATTAACGATTTTAGTATTATTAAAATCAATAACGTCGATGAGTCGAGAAATCATCATAAAAAAAATTTAAAAAAATATAGTACAAACGTAAAATAATAAAAGCTACTTATTGAATTTAGTAACTTTGAATTTCAATATTTTCCGAGGATATATTTGGCTGTATAAATAAAAATGTTCAAATAAATGGATAAATGTATGAGTGTGTAATAAATGTTATGATTGATTTAGTTCCAATTTGACCAATCCATTTGGATAAAAAAAATATTTTTTGACAATAACGACAATAATAACGACACTAACAATGGATGTTTGTGGCGATTCGATTAAAATTTTGTACCTGACACTTGTTATTCATTTTTGGCGCATTCTGTTGTCTGTTTTCGCAATAAGTGCCCGTTAGCGGCTAGCTTTACGACGCGGCGCAACGTTTTACGGTGTATCAATGTCAAACGGAAAATCACAATTTGTCATTTTCAGTTTTGCTTTATGGGATAGTATTGTTGATCGTTATATGATTCGCGATAAATCGTTAAAATCATGAAGTACCGGTTCTTCCTCGCTCGACATCGTAAAAACCGTCGTAATAGAAACACCAGGCAGTCCGTGTTAAATTTGCGTCCCCCATGAAAATATCTTCCCCCATGAAATGTAAAATTTAACGCACTCATAAAAGAACATTATTCTTAATGCGTATAATTTTCTTACTATTACGTCATTAAACTGCCATTAAGCTGCCATTAAAATAGAAACGTTAATTAATTAATTTAACAATTGAATTAATTAAACAATGGAATCAATATTTCCGAAAGATATTGCACATATTATAATTTGAAATGCTCTGACTTTATATATTGTTTCCGATTTTATATAATTTACCGAACAAACTTTCAACAAGCAGAATGCAATACCGAATGACATTGACTCTTATTCTCATTAAGTCCGTGCGTTTGATTTCAGGCGACAGGAGCGCTTCGTGCGCTTGACAGCGAGGTAGTTCTTTGCGCGAGAGTCCCGAAGGGCCGAAAACTGTCACGGACGTGGCGAAGTGTCGAGGCCGGGTCGTAAGTAAAATGAATTTAACATTTGGCGTTTATATGCGGCGTGCAAACTGCGCGCCGTGGGAACGAGCTCGGCAAACTCGATGTCGCGAGTTAGGCGCGACGCTTCGCATATGTGCCTTAATATCTCGGCGTATAAACGCGCGCGTCTTGGTTTCTCTACGACAATGGGGAATAGTCGGTCGCGTCGGTGACAAAATATATCGTCTAATGGAGAGAAATAATATTGCCAGAGATTACATCGGCTTGCGATCCTTTGTTAATTCTGTTTCGCTGTACCGGAATCAAACTGCAGTTTGTCAAACTTTATCGGCGTTTTATATCGATGCGAATTTGATGATTCAACAGGCGAAAGTTACAATTGGTTGCACGAACGCGGAACTTGGAATTATTCTCACGTTGGCGAACTACCAGCTCCAAATTCGAAATTGAACGGATGTTATCCAACTTACGACAAATTTTAGAGGATCTTGGAGAATTCATGCGAAAATTACATAAAACTTTAACAATTAATCATTTCATAATTAATGGGAGAAACTAACGAGAACTTATGAGAGATTACGTTACACGACAAGCTGGCAAACAGGAGTGTCTTCTCGCTGAGATGTGATTTTCAATTCGAAAGCATCCGAGTGCAAATTTCGCGATTATCACGTAGAATATTGTAAGCAAAACAATTAAGAATAATTATGATATAACACGAGATTCGAAAAAGTACATTACACGTATCGCGATTTTCTGATTCGGAGAGAGAGCAACGGCAATTTATCTGGCGCTGTAGAGATACTATCGTCGTTGAAATCGCACATTGAAATATCTGTGACACAATCTACGAGAGTGTCGAGATCGTTCCATTAACAGCGGTCGCCACGGGTTACCCGCAATTTGGATATAATCGAGTCGAGATAGTTTAACAAAATTTCATTCTCGTTCCGCAGTCCGTATTATAAAAGTATACGTACAAGTAAATGCGCGCGCCTTTAAAATTAAACGACGCACAAAATAAACTGGTTTTTCACTTACGTGAAGATTAAACGAATTATCCCCGCGCGTCGATCTTTTTATGCAAAAGCCGGTATCAATACACTGCAGTTTAATTGAATCAAATTACTTTTCTTGGAAACGTTAAATGCGAACAGCGAGAGACAACGAACGCGATTCATGGACTGTTAAGGAATTTATGCGACCAAGTAACTACGATTGAGCGAGGTAGCCGTGAGCTTTCTGACAACATTATAGAAACAGTTACCATCGTCGATTCGGCGGTTGGAAATAGCGTTTAACGTAATAGTGCATGGAGATCGCTCCATTAATGGCGATCACCTCAAGTTACCCGTAATTTGGTAATAATTGAACGGGGCAAGATCGAATCCGACGATTCTGCTGTGCGCTATCGGCATATTTCCGCGCGGTAATCGACTATCGGGAGATGCTGCTACAATTTACGGAATAGCGCGTATAAATGCGCGTAATTTAATTCGCGCAACAAAATCGATTATAGTATACTTTCCGTCGGAAATGGAAGTAAAAAAAAAAAAAAAAACGAAATAAAAATCAGCGAAGTCGACCGCCCGCAATGCAACATTTTTTCCCCATCCCGACGGATACACATCACGAATATGTGTGTCTATCCGGAACATTTCGCAATATCTAACGTGCTCGAAAGCGCGAAAAAACCATCGAAGGGCGATTCTCAACGACGCTTTCTTCCGGAGTGCTGGGCTACCCCTGACACTTTCTCCTATCTCACTTCGTCTCGTACTTTCCGCGGCACTTGATCTAGCTCACACATACTTCGGTGCGTGTGTTTTACGTGTGTCGTACGTGTTGTAACATGTAATGCTATATATCATATGTATATGCCTATGTTATGTATATAGATCCGAGCTGAAGCTACGAAGCGTGAGAACGGCTATCTATGGAGCATCGCTATTGTGTGTTGCACTTGTGAAGTCTTGTGTCGGACAGAAGAAGCCGCGAGGTGTGCCCGTCATGGGCGCGGGACGGGGGGTTTTTCTGGTCTCGGCTGGGACGAGGTGGAAGGGCGGGTCGATCGAGTATCTCGTGGCAGCGAGGGTTCCCTGATGGCGAACGGACGCCGAAAGTGGCTCCATTTGCGACGTCGATAGAATGCCGGGGACTTCGCGATCCTCCGCCCGTTTGCCGAGAAGCGACAAGCCACAGATAGGATTAAACCTCGACGGTTTTCTGCGTTACCGTGAAATTTCGGCCACGGGCTCGTTAAGCGAGAACGCGACGGTGCTCCGGTAATTGATAATTGGGCGGTAATTAAGCGGCAGGAGTCGCAATTGAGGGACGTTTTTGTCGCCGCGATGAATTGACCTTCGTAATTACTTATTAATTTTTAAATTCGCGTCGTAAGAAAAATATGCAAATTTTTGTGAAAATATCGCCAACTTTGAATAAAATTATATGTAAATTTAATACGCGGAAATTATTAATATGTAGATATTAAATCCATACGAAATTAAATTATTAAAAACTATATAAAGTCCAATTTTTTAATTTCTAATATAATTTATGTTATTTAAAAAATTATGAAAGTTAATTAAACCGATAGAAATTAATGTTCTCTGTTTTAATAATAATCTCATATGCAAATTGAGTATAAATTCTTTCCATTCAGAAAATCTGCACCGATAAGTGACCGGAGGTTTTTGAAGAGATTTTACCTCATATTAGCATCGTTATTCATCGCGCGGTGAATAAAAATTTTCTTCCGGAAATCATAATCGTGAAAATGCGACTCTCCTTCGCCGCACCGCACGGCGGTCACGTCGGTCGCACTTGGCAGCCACATTTCGCGGTCCCTCGCCCCCTTTCACCCTCCGCTTCCGGTTCACCCGAGTTAAAAGCGCGTATAGCTCATTCGGAAGAATTCAAGGGATCGAATAATAATCTTGGTGCTCTCGGTGTGTACTGAGCGTGTGTCGGTGTGTAAGTGGAGACAGTAGTGTACCTGGTTGCCGTCGTAGGTCCAGGATCCGAACTTCATGTCACAGTGTTGGTCGTCAAAGGGGAACCAAGTGATGTCTATCTTGCATGTGCTCTTGAAGATGCCCGGAGGGACGTACAGGCAACTGCCGTTATGCGTGACCACCACGTTTGTTTGGTACGTCCCGTCGAAACCCTCATCCGCACTAACGTTTCATATCATACTTCCATTAATTACCCTCAGTCAGTCGTCGATCATGATCGTTTCGCGGTCGGTTTAATCTCTTTAATCATCACGCGATGGAGCGGGGCGTCGTCGTTTGTTTTTTTTTTTTTTTTTTTTTTTTTTGTTAAGCGCTGCCGGCAAGATCTCGCACGAAGGATATTGACAGGCGGAGAACGCGGCTGTCGCGCTGCTGTCGGGAACAACGATGCGGACTCGGGGTACTCGAGGTACAGGAATTTCTCCATTCTAATTGCATTTACTTGTTACGTATTAAAAACTTCACGAGAAAGTTGAACGGCTTCGAAATCGTGCAGGAATGGAAGTTGGAACAGATTACGGACTTCTATCTTCTCGCCGCACTTTTGTGCCTCGCGCTTTCGCCGTTTATGTAAATGATAACATTCGGTTCCATCTTTCACGCAACATCGCGAGCGGGCAATGAAACGAAGAGAATCACGAAGGCAAAGGAGGGTAATAAAACGGGACATTCACGAATGTTATTCATGAAAATGCAAACCGCTTAGGACCGCTTTTACGAGAGCCTCTTTAAACGCGACTCGGAACTGAAGGAGACGGCGAGGAATAAAAAGGATGAAGAGGAGAAGGAGGAAGTGGAAGGGTGCATCGCTCGCGCGCCCTCATGTTAATCCCGTAAGAATAATTTGAAGCGACCACTTAAACGTCGTTAAAGAATAAAAGTGAGCGCTTGCGCGGCTGGCGGAAATTTGCACGCGAATTTTTGCGACATATTTATCAGAATAGCTCGTTAAGTCTCCGAATGTCACGCATCGGGCGGCGAACGCGGGTATACGCGCGATAGGATATTCCTACTTTTCCAGGAAGCGCGCTAATAAAAAGACGAGAATATATCTTTTCGCGCGATGCAAACTGTGTACTCGGCGAGAGCAAGTGGAATATTCGATGACCTGCGAGACCATAGAAATTGATATTGCGCAAAGCTGCTCACGGAAAGCTAAGTGTTGGTGGCGCGTCGATGTTAATGTACTCTCCAAGTCGCTACGACGATGCTGTTGACGAGAGCGAAACCGGCGACGTCGTTGTCGACGTTTCGAGAATGCCGTTCCCGCCGGAATCGATAATCGATACCGCTGTATCGTTAGGGTACTTGCGCGCTCCTCGCCACTTTTACACGTTATCGCGGAATGGAGAACGAAACGGATAAGGCGGATGAAGTGGAAGACGATGGGGGGGGGGGAGGGGGAAGGGTGCTTTCCACGGGAGTGCCCGGAGAATGATGTTAATTAACGCAAGCGGAGAAATTGAATTTTCAACGCTATTTGTATTAATCGCTATCGCGTGTGTCTTCGTACGTGATCTTGCCGCGCTCGTCCGTTTATTCGCGACGAGATATTAAACGCGGTTCCGTCGGTTTTTGTATGCTTTGTCGCACGGCCTAGATTGGCCGGAGCGACGTTTTCTCTTTCGACGTCGATTAATGCACGAGTTAATCGAATTCGTGCACACGCGATTCGACACCAGAGGAAATAGGCTTTGTGAAATCGATCGGTCCGAAAAATCGGTCGGACGCTCCCTCTAATGCGCGTTTATTCCGGCGCATCGGGGAATAGCGGCATTGTCGTCGTTGTTGTGTGGCTAATGAAGACTAACGAGAAACGGGGCTTTATCCAAAAAGTGTGTCCGGTTAATTAATCTCGCGCACGACGGAACGAAACCGTGTTGGTCGAGCACTGGGCATTGGATTTCGTTGATCGTGTTCCTCTTTTGTGGAAACTTCGTTATCACTCGCCGCATTTGTCCCCGCGTTGTTGCGTGCGAGGAAATGTGCGCGCGCGATATGTCGAACAGAATGCGCGCTTTGCGACCGACGGTATATTATTGCGGACGCGCGTTAATTAGCTCGAGAAAATATCGCGCTGTGCCGACAATTTACAACGTGAGACCGTGAGAAGCCGTGTGTGTGGCTTTCAACATTATCGGCGGCCCGGCCAATAGAGTCCGCAATAACGATGCATGGAATTTAATGGCCGAATCGTAAGGGACTAATTGCACCAAGAGACAGATCGCTGCGTCAATGGCTATTTTCGATCAATGGATTACCGCGAGATTGGCAGACTGTGGCGCAACGTTGATAGAAGTGTACAACAATTACATCGAATTGTACTAACACAATCTGTGTGTCAGATTCATAGAAACTTTACTCAACATTGACAACAAAAATTAGAATATTGTTAGAATTTCGTTGAAAAGTAATGCACGCACTATCTTCCGAATATAAATTTAATCAAGTATGTGGAAAGTAATATGTTAGAGTCCGCTTTCATTATCAGTTATAAGTGATACGTTGTGCATAAGAAAGTTGCGACACCCTTGATTCTCGTGTAATGGATGTTACAATTTAGCTTGACATTGTGCATCGCACTTGATACCGTGCCATCGTAAACTTTCCGCGAAATTTTAAAGTTTTCGTTAATACCTTTCGAACCCGTGACAATGGCGGCTGCAAATTTCTGCTTGAAGAAAGATCAAGTAGCTGAATGCCTAACGATTGTTCGACGCTAAGTACTTGCCTGGAATGGCTCACGGAACGGTTAAGAATGTAAGGAAGTGTTGCACGCGCGTTACAGATCTTTGTTGCGCGAAATTATTTTGACGTCGTCACATATCGATTCGCCGAGCGTAAAAGCAGCGGAGGAATATTTAATACCGATTAATTGTTATCAGATAGTAAATTTGCATATAATAAAATTTCAAGCAGATAATTTGCTCCAATTTGTTCGAATTAGCTCCACTTTGTTCGAATTTATTTAATCTCATGTTCTTAATTACTAGAAAACGCGACATCGCGATAATAAATGAGCGAGATAAGCTCGCGAATAAAAAGAAATACACTGGAGATTTTTAAGTACCTCACGCAGCACATAAACAAGGTAATACCGGATTTCATTACCATTTATTTATGTAATAGACGAGAGGTGGTTGCTAGTTGCTCGGTGCATGATAGTCGAAATGCGTAGCACATATCTTCGCGCGTTTATTTCGAGCTTAATGCCGTCCGAAAAGCGGACAGAGAATGAGGAGGAAGGCTACGCGGAGAAGCGAAACAGACAAAATTAGAGTCAGCTTTGTGCTCTAGTCTCACCATCGCGATGCTATGAGCGTAACTTGGGAAAGGTTTCGTACTTTATCTAGCTCTCTAAGCGAGCACTTGTGCTGAAAGAGCGACGCTTGGCGAATGTTTATTCAAAAATCCGATCTTGATGTCTCAATTTCCGAATGGAACGAACGAGTCTATGTGAATTGGGCTTTTGCAATAACAGTGAAGCTGTGCAGGGTATCCGAGCACCGCCGACTATCGCTTCAATCAGAGTAGAGAATCAAGCGGAGAACAAACGAAGAAAAATAGTGGTTTAAATTTTTTTGCTGAATTAAGGCTTGAAAAAATAAAAGGCAAAATTTTGTTTTTGGAGAAAACTCTAATTAAACGTTATCTTAACGGGAATTTCAATTAATCTTTTAGAGATGGGATCCGACAGATCTTGTTGAAAATGCAATTTCTATGCATGTGAAAAGAATACTTTACTTAATGATCGTTGTATTTTAGGAAACAATTATTTGTGCAGTCGGAAAATTAAAAATCTAATGGTAGAAAAAGAACCGGTTCAATTTTATAATATCTACGAATAAACATATATTATATCGAATAATTCTCTGCAATATACGTAAAATAAGACTACACATTGACGTGGTGCGTCCGCGATTATATATTCATATTGTAATAACTATTGCGCCGTATCACTGATAACGTTTCTAGCGCGACTGTCCGGCGCAATCAAAGCGAGCGCGAGTAAATAAAATTGCAATTAAAACAGTTAGAAAACACGGTGGCGGCGTTACGGAAGGATATTCGGCAAGGGGCCTAGATGTGATGAAACGCGGCCTGGCGGAATTAAAGGACAATGTTTATCGAACTGTTCTCACTTCCGCTCTCGCTTTGCGAGCTCTATCCTGCCGGCGTGCATCAAAGCCCACGCGCTGTCGCGTTCATGAATTCTGAGGGGCGTTTTCGTCGATTGTTCCACGTCGAACAAAGGCGGATCCCGTTGCGGTGCCTATTGTCGGGGTTTCGGATAAATTCTGTTCTCGAGGATCGCTGACCCCATCCTCCGTCCGTTCGTCTCATCGCAGTATCTCGTTTTCTCTCCTCGTCCGTCCGCGGGGTCGCGCGCCACATCTCGCGCGTCGCTTTCTCTCTCGTTGGTCGCGATATTCATGAGAGGAGAGCGCTCCGGCGAAAGCAACAAGTAAGTCGCGCGCTCTGGATAGTGGAGGCCGCCCTCCTTTTGTTCCGCGACTAACGACCCTCTTGCCTCCCTCCTCCTCCCCATTGTGCCAGAACGCTGTGTGTATCTTTAAACAATATCGGCGCGATGGATACTTAAGACTGATTTAACGCGCGCGGTAATCCGCGGAGAACGAAAATCGACCGTGTCACGGAAAAAAAGTGGAACAATTATTATTTAGGGCAATAAAAAATTTTCCGCGTACGCTGCTTCGGCAGACAATCCGGCTATTTTGAGAGATATGCTCTAAACTCGATAAATTCTGATCGATTTCGTTCGCAAAACGGTAAAGTGCTACGTTTATTTGTGAAAACGACAAACATGGCACGGTATCGAGATACAATTAATTAGAATCAACGTGCTTATTTTTCACGAAATTATTCACATAAAATAATGTGGAGAAGAGTATCAATAAATTTTTATGAAATTATCTATATAAAATAATGTAGAGAAGAGTGCATTGAATAGTTTAAATGCCTCATAAAACAATAAAAAGTTTTTAATGTATTTTGCGGTTGTGCAGAAAATAGCTTCTCTATATAATTTCGTGTTATTTAACAAGTTACTTAACTCTGTGTCTAATAGTCATTATCTGAACTTATTCCATATCTAATTTTGCACTTTTTAAATATAATTAACAAAATAATAGCATTTCTGGCATATTACGCGTTATAATACGTGCATTTATATGCATAAAATATTGTCAAGGAAAAGAATCTAATCTTTTAATCGATTATACAAGATTATTCTCAAGAATAATACTGCTCTTTCCTAAAAAAAAAAAGAAGAGAATTCCGCAATGTTAATAATAGGTTTCGATGCGTCTACGGTCGCGAGTGTCGTCGCGTAGCCCGCTGATGCGTACGCCGCGTAAATACCGCGTAAAGGTGAAAATATTACGCGATCGGGTCAGCAGGAATATAAAAATATTATGGATCGATGACGGGGAAAAGTCCCACCGTCCGCTGACGGCGGCTGTAACGACGCGCCCCGATATAACACGCAGGCGCGCGGCATTGCGAAATTTCAAAACGTCGATCATTCGCGTCGCCAACGGAACGTGGACATTGTCCGGTGATGTCAGTCCGACGTTTTCGCGCGTGTCTTCGCGATTTTCGACTATAAAAGCTGTCCACTTATCGTGGCATATACACACACGCGTAAACATGTCGCACACGTCGCGAAGAGTTTGTGAACGACGTATAATACAGAAGGTTCTTCGATCATCGATTAATCCAATGCCAGTACTCGGATTTACCTAATACGATAGTCCAATAGTCGCATAGTATTTTGCACTTACGGCAATTAAGATATTTTTCAATATTATGGCAGTTCTTTAATCTTCCTCGTGATAAATTCAGCCGTTATCTTGCTTTTTTGAAAGAATATTATTTTTGTATTGTATATTGTGAATGTGCGCGATATTTTTAAGTAAGAAACGACACATACGGTATTTTTGTAAGAAGACTATTTTTAGAGAGAGAGAAAGAAGATCGTCGTTTCAACTACGAACACGTAAAATTTAATCTTTTCCGCGTCAGATTAGCTAGATAGAGATGGACGATCAGGTCGCATAATCAATTCCTCGGCACGACACAGCATTTCCTAGTGATCCACCTGTAAATTATCTCCAGCTACAGTAGAGAGTGTATACGCATATCATTAAGTGCACTTTACAGTGTCTGCGTGATGGAGCCTATTACGCTCCGTGCGATTTTCCTCGTGCGAGATATATATCTGCGTGCCAGAGAAAAAGCCGAACAAAAAAAAAGAAAGAAAAAAAAGTCATTAGAGTTACACCAAGCGCAAACGACAGTCAGCGACAGCCTCGTCACGCATCGTAAAGCGCTGTCCGTTTAATCTCGTTAGACTTGATCGTCATCATAAACCGGCACATGCAACGACTAACGAGCCGCGTATTCGCCCAAGCACCTTCGCCGCGTGTAGATTGAAATGTCAAGCGTGGAATTCGGGTTGCGCCCTCGAGGCCGAATTGATCGGTCGGCGTCTCCGTCCTCGTCGTTCATGTGTTTCATGGTTTACGCGCCGACTGATCGATTTAACCGTCCACGTCGTCGTAATTCCGGTCTTCATCGAATGATTGAATTCGAGTTACCACGGTTGGCTTTTTCGCGACTAAGTTTTATTTCATCTCTTAACGGCGGTCTAACGTGTTTCGTTTTTTTTTTTCTTCTTGTACTGCAGGACGGTTGGGGTTTCACCGACCCTGCCACGAAACCTGCTCCCTTCCGGCTTTTTCGCCACGGTACATCTACGTGTAGAAGTTCCGAGTCACATGTATGCGGCGAATAAAACGCGGCGCGTAAAAGTCGCCTTTCATTGTTTTACGATCTTCGATGTATATCTATTGATCGTAATCGTAAATTATTTATATTTCTCTTTACCGGTCTTTACCGATCTTTACCGATCTTTATATATACACCGGCTATAAACTGCCAATATGCGGGCGTGTCAACTAATAGATGCATGCGCAATAGACGCTACGTGTACGGAATATGCTATATTTCACACGATGAGAGTCTTAATGTTCAGACTTTTTAAATAAACACATCAAAGCATCAGACTTATAGAAGATAAAAGACTGAAATCTCATCTTTTCAGTTATTTAAACAGAATTTTGATTTAATTACCAAAATGATCGACGTCGCGAATAAATTTTCCGTCCAAATAAATCGAAGGAAAAATCGATTGGAAATTAATCAAGTTAATCATACTATATCGAGCATAAAATGAAATTTTGGAACATTCTGAGGACGTGTATGCCATCCACTCGGGTTGCGCTCCCACGAGCAAATAGTGCTGCCAATGTAACGAGGTGCGGTGGCCTGCTCTGAAACTCCGTACGTCATAAATGTCGGGCGAACTGTCGGAAAGTTAACGGTGCCAAATCATCGGGAGACGACGCGCAATGTCGCTCTAACTCTCGTTCACGAAACTAGGTAGCTCGCGGTAAGCCGCCGCCCGTCGTGAATATCTCAAACGATACTGATTTTCGACTACTCGGCTCGATTAACCAAAGGTCCGGCGCTTAATTACAACGGCACGTTGTCCAGAAAGTGGTAAACCATTGAAAACCAGATCGTGTTTAATACGAAAACTTATCCCGTCCACTTAGAAGCATCATCGTGCGACAGCTTTAGCTGACACGCCCATCAGAGAAGTCCACTCGTGAAGATGAACCGATTTTATAGCACGTATTTACGATGGACAGAAATACTTTGTCAAGTGTGTCTCCATTTGAGTGACCGTGCACACACGTTATCAACGCTTCAGATTAATGTTTTCGATTTTTCCAGCTGTCCTGGCGAAGAAAGAAATGAGAAATAGATATTTCCTCGTAGACAGAGCTTGCTGCACGATACTCCCGGCAAATGTGAAGCTTTTGTTCCGTGAAACGAAAAGCAAACTATGATTCGAAACGACGGGAGAGAGCCGCGATGAAAATCTCCCTATCCTATTTCGTGACTCGGAACCTTATTATCAGGAATATATTCGTCCGAATTAATAATCGGAAGTTCCAACACTGTGCGCGAATGGGGGGGGAGCAGGTACCGAGCCCGGTCATGCGGTGGCCCGCAGTAACGGGGTGGCCTGACGTCGCGTCTCAATTAATTATTCACATAATTACAACCGCCGCTTGCTGAGCGCCGTATTCGCCCTCGACGCGAACGTGCTCCGAAGACTCACGTGATTTATAGAATCCCGGGGACTCTGTAGGCACATCCAGGCAGTATTGTGCCGGAGACTGTAGATCGAGTCAGAATCCAAGCGGAATGCGATCATTGCGGAAGCGATTATAATATGATTATTAATTCGTAATTTGAAAACGTAATTTCAAATGGGATTCCATTTTAATTGTTAATCTAATCGGCGGAGTGGTTGATAATGAATGTATTTCTAAATCAAATATACATATATCGAATATCACACACCGAAATCTTGCTATATAGAATAATTTTGCATTTGCATTTCCACGGCATTTGATCCTTGCTGATATTATCACAAGTTTTGTTTGTCTTCAAAATAAACTTCTGTTTGACTTGATATCGAGAAAACGTGCGTGCGATCTGGCGTATTCGTTGTTATTCCTTGATTATTCTTTGCATTTCAAGGGGGCGGCGCTTTCAACTTGATTAAACTAAGAAATATAAACGGGAGATACATTTCGGAATCGAAAATCGGGGAGTAGAAAGCGCTCTACGAAAATCAAATATATTCTCTATCCGAGGTGAGTAAATAACGGGAATGATTACGAGTTCATATTTGTATGTAGATCGAGGAAATACTATATGGAACAGACGAAGGGACGTGGACCGTGTTCTATATACCCTGATGTCCCCAGGGTGGCAGCCACATGGAATCGCGGCCGCATTCGTTCGACAGCGCGTGATTCGATTAAATAACCGGATCAAGTATGTAGATTAGAGTGGCGTCTCTGTTCCCCTAACCAAAAATTGCGGCGGATCAAGTGCGCGCGTTGGATTGTTATAAATTTAAACACTTATGTAAACGAGGAAAGAGCACGGTTCGCGATTGAATCATCCGCGGACGGATCAAGCAGAAATCCGCGAATGTGTATCTCGCCGCTTGAATTTCGCGGCGGCTTATGTTTCCGCTGCGGTTAGTATAATATTCGCATATGTGGCCCATGCAACGGGGCCGACAGCAGAATGGACAACCACATCGTGACTCGGTACTGTGCATCATATCTCATTGTCAAATTCGCAGTGAAGTCGTGTCAATACAGATTGGATGCATCCACGTTTCTCAGTTTTCCTTATTCCGCCGCGTCACCTCGCCGACGTTCGAAATTCACCTCACGAGAATTTTGAGATTTCTGACACCTATCAAATACGGTCAGCGTATCGGATACACGAAAATCCTATAATAAATCTGACACCTGCAAACAGGTCTTAAGAGCAATTTATATTCAATCTTAATGGAATTTAAACAACGGATAATCCTCGGAGGTGTAATCCAATTTTTATCGTATTTAATATATTCTATCATATTATTCTTATACATAAAACTCTGAATAAATTATTACTAAAATTGTACGTACTATAAGACGATACGAAGTATATTATTTCGATCCCCCAAAACTACATCGAAGGTTTAAACGCGCTGGCTCCGGCTGCGAAAGAGGTAAGACGTTACCACGGCCGCTTCGTATATTTTTCAGTGGTAGCTCGTTGATGTGCTGCTCGGTGCGAGGTGAGCATGTACTTACGGCCGAGAAGGTGTTCAGACGAAACGGATTTTACGAGCCGCGCACACGCTGGCATCGAAGCTCCAGCCCCGCGGGTTAACGGCGGCTTAAATTCGACGGTAACGCCCGTCGAAAGTACCTTCGGGCGGGATACTCGAGATTCGCTTTACAGTTTCACAGGAAGCGCCTTTTCTCTCGGAGGAACCGAAACGCGTAACCGCTCCCTGGAGCCCGTTGGAAAATGGAGGCATACACACGCCGGACCCTCTCGTTATCTTATTTACACTCCAACTTCTCCTAACAGGGTCGGGACCGACATCTTCAAAATTCCAACACTCGCAAGGCTCGTTCCATATATAAGTGTACGTGATGTGCACACGTTATTATGAGATAACTTCGTTCGTAGTTGTAATCGAGAAAAATTTTTGCCCGTAATTTCAGTAAAATGGCAAAAGTAACGTTAGGATGAAAAAAATATCAAGTAATATGTTGCTTTTTATCTGGGCAATGCGAGAAAATTTGTGGAACATTTTGTGTAATTTAAAGTAAACTAAATTTATTTTAGCAAAAATTAATTCTAAGTTTAAAATAAAAATTTAATTTAATTTAATGGAGAAAATTTATTCATAAATTCACTATATTATTAGAGGAAAAGTATTATTTTTAAATTAATTGTTTAATTTCATAAAACTCTACGTAATTTGTAATAATTGTATAAAAACACATTATGCATTGACCAGATTTTTGTAAGATGTAATTTTTATAACAGAAGCCAATATTGCTTGTTTAGAAACTGGTTTGCTTACAGAAGCATTGAGAACAGCGAGGTCAGAGTGTACTTTTCGGGGTTAACAATGGAGAACGTGACGGTAGTTTCGATTCGGTAGATGCGACAGCGAGCTTCAAACGAGCGCACGTAAAGTCGATTCGCGACGGTGAGCGTGCAAATCAAACGTTGTCGGAGCGGTGACTGTTTCATCGACAATTCGAGACGCAATTGTTTTCAGAATATGGTATCAGGGGATGCTATTGAGACCACGAGATGCCAGGTAGATTTCGCGCAGCTGCCTCGATAAACCGCATTTCCTCTGTGCCGATGTTCCTATAAAATTTTCCAATCGATAATGGGAGCATATAAGTTAAATGATTTAACGGCCCGCAACGTATTTATCGGAGAATCGACGGTATAATTTCGCGTGATAATTTATAATGTCCTGGGCGCTTCGAATAAGGCTGAGAAAATATTTGCGATCCGCCATGATGAAAGTCCTATGGTCAACATTTTGTACAAAAAGTGCACAAAAAGTATATAACAAAGTTTTAGGAATATATAATACCAGCGGAGGATTATTCGTGTTACTCTAAAATTTTAATGAAATTATTAAATCCTATTATTAACTTGTAAACTTTATTTTATATGTTTTCCAAATTCAATCAATATTATATTAATTATCTATTGTTTTGAATGTATTGTCTTTATATTCGGAGAAGATTTTGATGCATGTTAAATCTATCTTTTTAAAAATTAACTTGGATAGCCAAAAACGCGACACGAATAATTGCAAATAAATTCGACCGCATCGGGGCATTATGATACACCGGTCATTATGGCGGACCGTCTATGAAACAATAAGCGCCTATTACGAATTCATCGCGATACTCGCGGAAGGACTGGCAGCAAATTGAAAATGATCGCTGGAGAGACTCGTCGAAATTCAAGTTTAACTCATTGAGTCATCAACGTTCCTATCGATTTCTAGTAGCATTTTCCGTTAACGAGCCATCACTTACACTTTGCAGTGCAAAGTGTATCAGAAATGCCAGTTCTTTCATCGAATTTCATATATCCGGAGATGTCTGAAAACTGTTGCGACAGAAAAGAAAATCCCATCGAGTATCCCAAAACGAACGTCCCTGAAAAATTGATTTCCGGTTTGCGCGCCGGTCACGAAAGTCGTCCGGCAGATATCCCAGTAGTACCGGAGTCATTGTACGCTCCCGCGACACCTACAAAGGCAAAGTTTCCCCGAGACGAGACTTTAATTAATTGAAGCGATCCCGCACACTTTACCAGCATGCCAGTAGTTCCCAACGAGGAATTTCTCTCGCTGGCCTCGTGCTGGCTAACTTGGCCAGTTGTTAGTTGCGGTCGGAAGGCGGACTCGACCTGCCTGGCTGACCACATCTTCCCCTCTTTCACTTTTTCCGTCGCACTCTTTCGGGTCTGTCCATATATTATCCCATCCCACGTTTGAACGCGTATTCTCGCAGCACACTTTTCTTTGTTTCCCTTTTTGTCGCAGCTAATTGGATCATTTAACATTAATATTTCACAAATATAAACACTATGTGATTGAAACTAATTTTACTTCTACTTGAATTGCTATAACCATTTTCAATTTCGTTTAATAATACGTTTAACGTTGAAAATACGCCAATATTGTTTATGTGCATTTCTTAAAAATTTTAATCATTTTGTATTATTATGTATTTATTTATTTAATTCACGATGTGTTATCCATTCATGCATATTCTTGGTCACCCTATCATTATAATACACGCCCTCCCGGCATTGTGATATTATCGAAACCCCGCAGGGGATCAAATAAACATATCTAATGTGAATATATGCGCCTCCCTCTTTCTAGCTGTTATTTGGAAATGATTGGCGATGTTTTACCAATATCAGAAACATCCTGCTAATTTTCATTATTATGACGTATGAGTTTAGAAGAAATGATTACACCAGATCAAACGCAATTTTCCGTTCGATAAATCTAAATGAAAATTTTGCGCACAGATAAATGTCTCCCTACGAACTGATTGGCTGAAATTTTCATTTTGGATATTGATCACGTCCTAATCACGTTTGACTGTTAATTCGATCCAGCCTGATATTCGTCGACAGTTGGTGACGAATATCTAATTTACGCCTGGTCGAACGACGAATAATCCACGAACCGATCGAAAATAATCGGAGCGTGTAACGCTCGCGAAGAAGGGAGGGGAGAATCTGGTTCAATCTCGAAATCGAAACGCTGTTATTTCACGTCCATCGCTTTTATAATTAAACCGCCCGAATTTATTCGCTAGCGTTTCGTTTTCAATCACGACGGGATTAGTTAGTACCCAATGAACGCGTTACTGCCGATATAAAAAATACCTAACCTAACCGATATTCTGAAAAAAATAGTTATATTTTCTCCCTCTCCGCCAACGATTACCAAAGTTACCCTCTTCGGTTCGCAATGGATCGCATTCCGTTCTGTCTGATCGCTTTACGTCAGGCGATCCGATTGGAAACGTATGACTTATGCATCGACCGTATTGCGTTAGCGAATGAGCATGATGAAGTGGTACGATCACGCGATCGACACGTACGTTTCGTTATCACGCGAATCGGTTGACAGCGAGCGGCGGGTGTATTAATTTTACGAATCGCCGAATGTGAATCGCATTAATCGAATTCACACACGGCGATCCGGCAATTATATAATAGCAGCCTATAAATACCTAAGACTAATTATTCTAGAGGCTATGATAGAGAGAGAGTGTGGCTGAAAATGCGAGCCGGCCACGGCGTCGATCGCTCGGTGTCGAAAAAAAGAAGATTGATCTATCTTGATTTTTGCATTATTAATGTTTTTCCGGATACTCGCTACATGATTTTAGTCCGCCAAATCGTTGAAACAATTTTTTTCTCGCAAAGTCTACTTTCCACGACGTGGCCAACTTCAAAGTTTTTTGAAAAATGAAAATGACCGATACTTATGCAATTATAAATTACTCTAAATCTTTGAATTAAAATTAGCGTAATAATTGCGTTCGAAAGTTCACGCGGCTCGACCCGCTTCGCGACTTTGCGTTTCGTCAACTAAATCGCAACGTGCCAAACGCGGCTGAATACGAAGCGAGAAGCGAGTCGAACCGAGTCTGAGAGAGACTTCTACGGTCGGGATCAAATAATTACGTGGATATAATATTTACAAATGAAAAATGTAGAAAGATATACATAGTACAAGTATATAAATATATAATATATACTCGGCTTTTACTAGGATTCAAGTAAACGCATGCACTTCTTAGGGATATCAATAAAAGAAATATATACATATATAATATATATATATGTATGTATATATATAATACTTTCGAATAAGATGCGAAGCAACACTAGGATAAAAGTTACGTACCCTTCGTTATTTTTTTCTTTTTTTTATACTACATTTGCAATTTGTAAAACGTGAAAAGAGTACGAGGTACATCGAAAATAATTTACGCTCTGAACGGAGCAGGTATCTCCGAGGGAGCCAACTTAAAGTTAATGAAAAAACTTTTGCTGCAGTGGCGCTACTGCTGCGCTATTTCTTAGCCGTCGCAGCTTTTCTGAAAAAAACATTCTTAAAAATTTTAATTCCCTCTCTCAGAAGTGCACAAGGGGCGTGCCTTCCGGAACAACGGCAGCCGTTAAGTCTAATGAAGAAATGTAACATACGACGCGTGAATAATTCGAACATTTAATCTTTGCGATGATAAAGCATATTTCTCTCCACGATCTCATTTCTCAATTGTACTTTTCATTATCGTATTATTCACGAGTCGATGTAAAATTGTTTACGCGAATAATAACTTTCCGATGCTTTTGCGATGTAATTGGTGACATTTGAAATATTGACAGCCTGGAAACGATCGAGCCACCGGAAGTCTTGCGGCTTATCTCCATCAGTTTGTGTAGCAATTTCAGTTAAATTACGATGGATTACGACGGTACTGCGCGAGTGAGTTTTTTGCAACAAATTTATCGTAACAATTTCGTTTTTATCTCGACAGTTTTGGCTAAGCTGTGCTTCAAACTTAACGCAAATATTAAGTTTTGCTTTTAAATTATTGTTTGATTAATTGAAAAATTTTTGCATCGATAGAAAATTGTTAATTGATTGATAATTATTATCAAGTAAAATCTATTAATTATCTTTTATCGTTGTAAAATATATATTTTTATACGCAAATCGGGCGTGATCGCGCTACATCTTCTCAAGCGAAATTTTTTCAGAATTTTAGCACGACATATACGTGGGCTTGCAATAAATCGGTTTAATCACGTGTTTTAACGACATGTCTTTTTACCGGGTATACCTTATTAACACGATGATTATGAGTGTAGTTAGTGCGCGGTTTTTTTACACGTCCATTTTAATTAAAAATTCTATTAAGAGACTGGCGCCCCTCCTTTCGCGCGCACGCGAGGCTGAAATGCTCCTGACAAATATTGTTAGTCGAAGCTACTGGTTTGTCAATACAAAATGAGAATCGCTACGCAGATGTAACGAGGCCAGATTACCTGTTGTACATGAGGATATCCGGTTTCCAAAGCTTGTTCGGCGTAATTCGAAGGTCCTTCACTCCGCCATATTCAGACTCGTTCCACTGGAGGTTGTAGTCCGTCCACTCCTACGCATAAAAAAGAGAGGATTATGAATAAAAAAAGTCTGATATAATGTTTCACAGTGCTCCATCGATTTAATGTAACATTATAAGCTTTACTTCTCGTGATCACTTAAAGATAATCTTAGTAATATATCTTTCAAGCTTCCGTGAATATAAATGATTTCTCGGAATAAAAAGATTTTGATCCGACAATCGATATTGAAAGAGAAGAAACGGTTGACCAACGTATAATATTCTATAATGATACACATTTCGACAAGAAATATGAAAATTGGTAACATACACAATAATATAATCCGGAGATACTATTAATTCGGATTTAATTATAAGTACAATTTCCCCGTTTAATAAACGCGATGAGCGTTCCTCCGACCAATCCCCATTATGCGAAATAAATGCTCGCGTAATTTTCAATTTTCGTCTCTCCGGCCAAGTAATATAATTATAAAATCGATATACGTGCTTGACGTTCGCTTTGACGTTTACATTATCGCCATATTCGTACTGTACAATGCACATAAATATTATAATTATTGTAGCGAGCAAAAATAATTCACATGATCAAATTTTATATCAACGCAGAAGACGGCTTTGCGGTCGGAACTTGTTTAATTTAATTGTAATGCAACACGCGACATGTGCAATGTACGATAAATATTAAATAGATATATTTTTTTTTTATTTTCAGCTTTCGCTACAAAATATTTAATCGTGTGCGGCACAATCATGATTTCATGATTTATTGCACTCTGAACATACTCTGGACAGAATTTCTCGCGATGACGGTGCTACGCAAGAACATGGATGAATTGTGCGTCATCCATTCTCAGGTAATACAGGCCGAAAGATTCACGGAGCTTTTGGCCACGAATAAATTTGCATCGAGTTAATTAATCTTCATTATACGAAAGATTAATTATCCGCGTAAACGCTATCTGCCAACGGAGTTCGGTCGGCCAAGTTGATTGAATTTTGCAAAACGGCCGGAGAAAGTCGACCGTGAACTTTGTCGTCGCATTAGTCGCAGAGTGCTCGTAAACAAGCGGATCTGGATCGTCGATTTGCGACAATCGTTTTGTCGTTCCGTAAGTATCAGCAGAAGCGGCGGAAGTTAGAAGAGTCCGCATTTAAACTTCGACGATCAAAGTTTTTCACGGGGGATCATATCATCATATAATTACGATTTATTTCTCAGCGGTGCACAATAATCCTACGGAAGTTATAATTGCCAAGATAAAATTGCGCGCTCTCACGTACGCGCCAATATAATGCATCCGGTGAAATTATAAACGGATAAGTAGTGTGTAATAATATTACTGCTCTCTAAACATTATACAGAACCGAGTAATTTACATGAGTATTATCGCCGATTACGCGACAACGTAACTCTATATTTCATTTACATCGTGCGTCATATGATAAAGCCGCTTTTAATCCAGCGCCATTACTATTGCGCCATTACTATTACCCCTTGCACAAAGGACACGATTTATGCGAACAGCGATTACGGAAGAATTGTATTATTGCGGTCAGCGCGAGGAAGGATGTCTCTGGAACTATCTCGCGAATTCGATAAATCATATTCTACCGGCAGCGAGTTACGCCTGAGAGGGATTCCTTCTGAAAACCGACGACCCTTCGGCTGAACGGATATTCAACAGAGTCACGTACCCGCCGCTAAATATTCATCGCTACAGGCCGCGGCGGAACAGGCCGCGAATCAGAAAACTGCAATTCCTCGAGTGCGAAGTTCGCGAAATCGGGGGTAAGGCCGCGTGGCATGCGCGACCTGGTTTTGCGATCGCGGCGGCGGCGGCGGCGGTGGCGGCGGCGGCGGCGGCGGCGGCAGCGACGGCGGCGGCATACGGCTTGCATAGGAAGCGCACCGCGCGGCAGCACGTTTCATAATGTATACTTCAATTTCCGGTTCGCGCGGCAAGTCCGCGGCGTTTGCTCATTAGATTACGTGGCTGAATTGCACAAACGAGAGAAATTCAGCGCGCCCGACACGGTGAAAGTATCCTTATTCTCGCCGGCTCGACAATGTCGTCCTCACCGGTGCGCAGAGATTCTCGAAATCCATTTTTGCACGAAAGTCGTCGTTTCCTACGCGCGCATCTCACGGAAGTAGAGACGCAATGAAAGCTACGCTGCTCTGCGACGACGACGATGGTGCCCGAAAAATAAAATTTTATTTCGCCGAACGACCGGCTATCACTCTCCGCTTTATACGGCAGTTCACTAACCATTTTTTTTCATGGGACGTCAATATCGTTGGAAACGCACGTCGACTGCCGCCAAATCGCGTCGAGTTTGTTCGCATGATTGAACAAAGAGGTCGCGGATTGCGACTTTTTTAATTGTTCGCGGTTCAAGGATAGTATTGTAAAATAGGGCAATAAACGTTTTTTATTTAATATTTCCATACTTTTTAATGGAAATTCGTACTTTGATATTACTACGATGCCAAACGCAGCGATCGTTTTTAATACTCTATGAAAATCGCACTTTTGTGCTTTGGCGAATATTTCGAGAAAATGTCGTTTACAACGCGCAACTCGATACAGAATTGTAAAGGGTTTATTCTAATTGTTGAGCACATATATTTGTCAGTATCGCGTAATAGCTAACGCAGTAGGATTTGAATAATGCCGATTGAACATATATTGATTGAATAACACGAATTTATACGCAATCATTCTTGTTGATAATTATATAAAGTAAATGCCGATAATTGATTTCGATGTATTTAAACTTTACATCGGCAAATTTTAAATATCTATTTTTTAATTAATACGCTTTTTCTATGGGCGATATATTAGTTATCTAAACACCAACCAATCCACTTGATTTATTTATTTAACATCGTGCTAAGGCAACTGTTATAACAGTGTTATGTAGGGCGTGGTAACATAGTTCCCAAGTTGGCCAGAAAATCTCCACGCGAAAAATCTCCACGCGTCGCATTGTTTCACGAGACTAGTTTTACAACAAAGTATTCGGTATGCTGTTACTTAACTTCGCCTTCCTCTCCCGTACTCCCCTCTATAGTATGTATCGCAATACTTAACGAGCCATAACTCGCGCGTTTTCCGCTATCCGAGGCGTTAAGCTACATTAATGCTATAATCGAACCTTTTCCATGTAAAAGCGAACGCGAGAGTGATGCGGAAGAAAAAAATGAGGTCATCGACCACGATTATTACCAACGTTGGCTGCTAATAAAAATTATACAAGTTGTATCTAGAAAAAAATCGTATCTGTATTTCTCATATATAAATCTCTCTCATTTTTCCAACGTATGGTGTAAACAGAAAATATGGTCCGATTAATTGATATACAATTTGTGCTGTTTTACAAGAGAGAGTCTATATTTCTGAAACGATAAGTCTATATTTCTGGTTTCAATGAAGTCTGAAGTGATCCGTGAAGAAATGTTCGAAATTCTAGTGATTAAAAAGAAAAATACGATAATGCTGTAAGTCATTTTTCCATGAAGCGTGACAAAACTTTGAAGCTGTATCGGTAGCTATTAAAGTTTGGATTAAGTAAACGTCTCGACGTAATAAACGCCGATACGGGGTTCGGCCATGTCGATGCGGCGCGATAAATAAGCCATTTTTATACCGTGCGGCTATAAATTTCCAGAATCCATAATAACAGCGCGAGCATTAGGGCTGACGTCGAGAAATAAAGAGGCTTACTTGCATACACACGGAAAAAATGAGGTGAGGTAAGATACGTCAGATAAAGTAATGAATTGTGCACACAACTGTCAATTACAAAACAAATATGGAAAATAAAACAGTTAACAAAACAGATAAGTTTGTTAGCAATTTTACAAAAGCACTTGACCGCAATTGAAAGCGCCGGCATGCTGGCAAATTTGTCTATCGAAGGGAAAACTTTTTGAAAGCCAGTAAATTTTTTCTTTTACATATAGGAAACTTTTATCGAATCAAACTTTTAACCATTTATCGCGTGGCAGAGATGCTACGGTGTTGTCACAATTTGCATTATAAATATAAACAGTGCCCGATATAACAAAGGGATATAACAATTCAGCGCACTTTTACGCACAATATGTTCTATTGAAAAACAACTGATATCGTCTATGTGCAAAGTTCACTTTTGCTTATCCAGCAAACGCATAAACAAGCAAGTTTTATACGAATATCTCGTCTCATTTGGAAGTGGCGAGTCTCAGAGGAGAGCTTTGCTTCGTTTCACTTCGCCGTTAGAGTGGAAAATAATTGCGCGGGTCACATAACGTACTAATATCGTTAACTAGCCCGTTAAGAAACCATGAATTACGGTGGCGTTCTTCTTGCGACCAGAGTAGTATGTGCGGGCAACTACGCACACATGCTATCCATCTCCGGACGGCCACAATGGGTAGGCGTATGCACATTCTACTGCCCCTCTCGCGCGCACATTAATGCAACGCGTGCTTCGGGTTAAGGTCGGGGGCTATATATGGCGATCTTCCGAAACCGCAGCGCTACCCAGGCTCGCACACAGTCGTGACACCGCGCTGACCGGAGCGACGATTCCGAGGATCGGATTCGTCCACGCCGCGCCGACAGACAGTAAATTATACAGCGGTGGCGCGTATTCCAAGTTCGTTGCCGTGATTTACAACGTCGGATCAAGTTACAACGAATTAATTACAACGCGTGTTTTGTAAGAGCACTCCGTTGAACTACGCGCCGACTTTTTGCAGAGTGCAGATATGCCGATGAGTAATACAGGACTATGCGAGCCGGTGATATTTCACTTCTTCGTGTGACATAATATGTATTTATTCGTGCCAGCCACTGTCATTTTGCTTTATTATTTCATGGCAACTTTCATGTTCACTTTTTTTTTTGCCGATATGTCGATTAATCCGTTGTATTTATTGTGTAAATACTTGTCTATTAACTGCGATATCGAATATGATTGTACAGCTATTATTACATATTTGTCCACTATACCATATATAGATATATTTCGTACTATTTTCTCCACTTTATTTTTAAACTATTTTTGAAGTCGGTTTTGAAACCATAAGCTTCTACGAGATATGCTAGACGGAGTGTAAAAATGATTTCCATCTGTTTCGCAGTGTCATATAGATTTACGTTACGACGGATGTGACGTAGTCGTATGCAGATGAAATATGACATCGTATCCAGCACGATGTAAAATCATAAATGTGTAAAAGACAATAAATATTTTGCAAAGTCAAGGATTCGTTTAAACAAAAATTCAAAAAATTATGAAAATTTTATTAAATAATTAGAACGTCATTTGAATAATATTAGCCGTGTCAAGCGGTCTAAACTCATTATGATTCAACGCCACAAGAAGCCATCGTAATCGTGAAGTTATTATCGTCCGTTTTTGTTAGTGTAGTCGAGACGTACGATAATGACGGCCGGAAATTTCGCCGCTCGGTTATATCACCGCAGCGAAATGGCAAGGGAGAAATTATTGATCTCGTTAGGATAATTAGAGTTATCGGATTATGCGGTGAAGGAGATTGCCCAGTTAACTTGCGTAGGATGACTTTGGATAGATTATTCTGACAGTCGGGACCATGATGCTCCTCTGAATGCCACGAAATGGATGGTAACCTGTGACGATGCACCACGAAATCTCCCATAGAAGATCCATATTTCAAAGGTATAACCACCCGCATTTTTCAGCGGAAGGAGGATTCCCGTTCTCCGCTCAAGGATAACAAGTGAGCGCGATTTGTGATGGATTGTCGTGTGTCAGATTTCTGTCATTCCTTTGTGGAGGCACAATTTCTCATTTATTCTATCTACTAATTTAAAAGATAGCAGACTAAAAATATAATAGCCTTATAGCTTTATAATAGATACGAGAGATTCTGTCCGTTTGATAAAATAACGGCGAATGGTTGGATTTGAGAAAAAAAAAAAACGGTCAGAGTACGGTGTCAGCTGTTCTCCAAGTCCGGATTATTCCCGTCACGATTTTACACGCTGCGAATACTCGTTTGCGAAACCTTCAAGCTACTTATACTATTAGCCTCGCGGGAACTGCGAATAATTGAATAACCAAGATACAGTGAGCTTAGTCGGTGACTTTCCAGATATTTGGGATAAAAGGTAATGCTTTTCGAAGTTTAAGTATAATCCGCAAAACTCGTTTGAACACAATAGAGACATGGTTAAAGCGCGCTTGGTCTCCGCCGAGTGACTTAACGAGAGACTACCGTCGAACATGTGTATGCGTGGGACTTGTGACACGTGGCGATTAATTCGATTTTCGAGGAGAGAACGCGGCGAAAGCGTGGGTCAGAGAGTATACGCGTCCTACAGGTAGATAATCAGTTTCGTGCGAAACGACTTTAGAAGCTTTAACGCCGATTATCATTAAACCGGAATATTGTTTAGGGGTCCCATTGTCTGCGAAATTTCACCGCGACATAGACCGCTACAATGGCGCGTGCTTAGAAATGAACAGGCATTAATTAGTACGTTGCTTGCAATCAGTCATGTTGACTCGGTTGACCGCTGACAATTTGTTGGTCGATCGACGAAGCGCGTTTGTTTAACGACTGCAGATTAAACAAACGCCTCCGTACTGCGAAGCCTTCCATCAAAGGATCGTGCGTGCGCGGATTCGACAAATTGCCGATAGGTAACGCGTCTCGTTACGAGCAAATCGCCTTAATAGCATCACGGATGCTCGGCGCGTAAAATTAAAACTCGCTTAGACTTGACCCTTTTATCGACCGCGGTGCTCTCCTTCTCGAGAGATTTCCTTCATTTTGCATGCATTGTTATGCATTATCTATCTCGCGTCTCGGTGTAATGTGAGGAGAAGCATGTAAAGCTGCATTTTCAAATCTCAACCTCGCTTTATGCCTGCACATCAACTAGGGATTGCAGTAGTCGGGTGTACGCGTACAAATGCATGCGCCCGACGTCTATTTTACGAGAGCTTCATGACCCATACCAGCGTATGCTCGAAAAAGGTCTTACTGGTGCCGCGTAAGCATCGGTATCTTGTCTCTTATTCATTTTACGTACGTGTGTGCTTTTATGTTTTTTTGTTCAGAATTTACTAACCATAAGACGAGCTAATCCTCGCGGAAAACGTCTGGGGTTTCTGCGCATTTCAACTCTTTTCCCCGATAAAAGATATTTCGTTTCTTGATAAATCTAAGCGATTTGACAAGATAAAATTTCAAACGCTTTTAAAATCGCTTCGAATCACCCTGTAACGTCCGTTGTGGCGAAATCTGACCGTGTATTCCGCGCACGATGTAAAACAAAATTAAATTTGATAAAAGATCGGCCATATATCGTGGCCGCGCTACGTTCTGCATACGTCGCGCGCAAGATTTACGAACGCGGTCGCGCGAGCGCTCGCAATTATTAATCAAGCTTACCTTCCAGAACTTGCGACGTTATTAGCTAAAGGCTCACGCCTCGTAAGACCGATAAGCATGACTGCATATCGATATTGACTCGTTAATCAGACTCCAATCTGTGATCTAATCTTCCCTAAATGCGGTAACATGGCAGGCTAATACGCCGGAAAATGACGGGATACTGTTTTCGCTTTTCATCGCGCAAGGTCGGAATAAAATTGCGGAAATAAATCAAGAGCGTGATGTAGTAATAGTTGCGATTGCGCGTTGCGCGGAACGACATTTGATTTCTTGCTCGTAATTACGTTGACCTATGAACCCATCAGTGTCGCGAAATTGTTAACATTCACAGAGCGTTTTGCCATAGTGTACCACTAGACAATGCGGAACATTTAACGCAATGTGATTCCGCCGCGTCATTGGTCGCCGAGCGTAATCCCGCGCAGATATTGATACGAGTGCCATCCACGTTCTACCTTTGATACTGTATCGTATTACGATGGCGTTACAGTACATAGCTGAAAACAGATAATACAGCTTTGTCACTCTCTCGTATTTCTATAATTGAAAATCTCAATTTACACACAGCGTGGTTTTTAACACCTGTATTTTTCCAGACGGCAAACGCGGAGTCCGTATTTCGCGGCTCTTCGATACGTTCGCTATCATCTTAGAGTTTATACGTTTGGCTAAGTCTATTGAACGCACAAATCTCTTATCACCATCTCGAGTCGCTCATGGCGTCATAATTCCTCCTAGCGCAACACACTAACTGACCTCCTACGAAAGGATACAGTGTGCACGATGATGTATGGATGAGAGCTTAGTACATCTCTCTTAGTGAGATGATGAAAATGGAAAAATTTTTTGTTTTCGCGAATAAGAGTTTGGAGAATTTGGAGTCTTAAAGTATACAGATGTACATTATTATGAATAGAACATTAACTTTTTTATAATCTTCTCGTGTGACTTTATTTTTTATGCATACGGCACTTTTGTTTCAGTTTTTTTTTTCTCGCAATGCAAGAGTTTCCTGTGAAAGTTCCATATTTCTCTTTCAATTCACATTTCAGCTAAATTGAAAGTACGACTGACTGACACTATACATAAAGGTTCAAAGGTGAGAAGATAGGTTTCAACTTCACTAGTGCTTTTAGCGCGCCTGCATAATGCGTATTAATGCGAATGAGTTATCGACAGTATTACACTCCGTGTGACTCTACAAATTACGAGTAGGTTATCCGGTGGAAATTCGAGAGGTACTTCTGATCAGCGGCTCAAATATAGCACAATCGAAGGATAACAAGATACCAATATAATTGCTTTCAACATAATGATGTTTCGGGCGTAAACTTTGTGCAAATTTTGCAATCACTATTTGCGTTCGAATTTACGTGGCCGTTAATTTTTCCTCCCAGCGATGCACAATTGAACGCTAATGTATGCAGAAAATTCAATTGAATTAAAATTTGCGGCGGTTTTGCATAGAATGGATTACCTGCTCGGAAATGCGATAATATCACAATTATGGTGCTGCTTAGAGAACTCGTCCTTTACCAGAACTTTGGATGTAAGCGCGAATTAGGGATAATTACTGCCGAAATTGTGACGTTGTCGGTTGAGTAGTCCTGCAGGACGATGTAACAGGAAAGCCCTGCTGCAGTTCAACAAAATTTTGGATGCACACGGTAATTAAGGATAATTGCTTGCGAAACGTTAACAGGATTTGCGGAACGTCTGCCACGCTGCGCGGACAGCTGTGGGGCGTTTCTACGAAATTTTGGATGTGAGAAATTAGAGATGGTGGAGGAACGTTCTGCAAACATTAGCCACATCGAAATAAAGGATTCCCTGCATGAAATATTAATCCAAAGTGGTTTTCACTTGGTAGATCTTGTCTCACAGCAATACTTTATGTTCCATATACAATATACAATATAAGATATAAAAGTGTAATATCGCAAGTTATAATTACACAAAAATTACCTCCATAAATAATCCGTTCTATCAATGAAAACAAACAAGTGCGTGATACGAAATACTGAAATACTCGCAATTATTCGCGATCGATGCGGAAAGCGAATCAAAATTAAAGGAAATATTCAGCTTCATTCAATCATGGGATAGCGGAGAAACAAAAACAAACTCCAAATGTATTCTCACGCAGTGTGGCGTGCGCGCGCGAATTGAGCAGAACGTGAAGCCAACTTCTCTAATATAATATTAAATAACTCGCGAGCGAGCGGCAGGCGATATCGCAACTTCAATTGTGTATATTGCCGAGCGATACAGTAGCGGTGGCTGCTTATTTGCATACCAGCGAAATTGCGAATGTACCGGCGAGCGCGAGGGAAGACGAAGGATCGGGGCGATCTCGCGTTCGAACTTTCCGCCGGTTGTCGAGCCGAACTTTCGCTTAACGAAGGATTTCGGTAGACAATGGCGCGTGGTAATTGGCGACTTTACGCAAAATCTCTAGTCCGAACGTCAGGATATATATATATATATATATATATATATATCGTAGAGCGATGTATATAGGATTATATAGAGTCGTACATTGTGGCTCGTTAAACGTCGAGCGATCGAGATTATTCGCGTTTGAATACACTCCAACTAGCAGCGGCGGTATTTATTACGTAAATATTTTTTACTTAATTAGCTCGTGTCTTGGGGCGTTTACAACGCTCTACGTTTATTCAGCCAAATAATTAATTCCACCATAAATCGCAACTGTGGGAGAGAAACGGTTTAATTTCGAGGAATTTCACGTTGGATGAATGCACGATCGTTTAATCGAGATCATTATCCTGAAGTGAATGTTCGAACGTGTTCCCGGAGTATCGAGTAAAGTGGAAATAGTAATCGCTATATCGCTGAGTCTATTTGCGGAAATGAGTGTAAGCGAGATCTTCCAAAATTAAGAATGTCCATGAAAGACGGCTGATTAAATCCCTTGCAATAATAAAGCAAACTCGGACCGCTCAGTCGCCCACGTTCTGCTATTCTTTCATTATATCGATAATAAGATGTGATACATCAGCGGCGACTCCACCGAATCGCTGAATTAATTGAATTCAAGGCGGCGCGGTTGTCGCCTGCAGAACTCACTCGCTACGGACAAATCGAACAGTTCCGGAACAATTTTAGAAATTAATTGCGCATTGCGAGTTCTCTCCGAGGGAAATTATCAGTATTTGTTTTCGGAGCACAGCGCGAGATATTTATTTATACTCATATTTAGACGCAACATGTAACTCTGGCTGTTTCAAATGTAACTTAATGTGTATTAGAAAGCAATTCTCGTAGTTGTAAACAACGAGTGAAATGTGAGACTTATGAGTCATAGCGATGGCTGCAAAGCGAGAATAAATTTCAATTGTAAAAGTAAGTATAAGACGATCAAAATTGCAAATTGTCCCTTGGAGTGCATTGCGCTTGATTTTATTGCAGCGCAATCATGTGCATTTCGCGTTTCTATAGACGCATCTACAAAGTACACCTACAGTCTCACGGAGCCATTGCCAAGTACGGAGAGAGAGAGAGGAACTTTCGAGGAATATAATATGTAGTACGTTTATATACGAGGCACTAATCTGCAAGTGGAGCTTCCACCAGCGTGTCTCGACCGGAGATATGGAGGAGAGTTCGCTGCATACGGCAGCTTTCATGTCGAACTTCTTGAGAACATCGGACGCAAACTGGCGTTCTCCATCGCTTGTCAGCGGCACGAAAACTTCATTCCGAATTTTTGCGCGAGCGGACTCGAGACCAAGCTCTTTGTTAAAAATATCATCGTATGTACTGTTTGTCTCACGAACGTTTTTCCTTCGCTTTCGGATTTCTTACCGCGCAGGCAGCGAGTCCCTTACCCGATTTATCTCTCTTTCGCGATGTGCTGTCACGTTTTCAGAAAGAGCTCGGATAATAACTTTTAGTTCATAGGACAAACATATCATGTGCATGTAAATGCAGTCATGTGCGAGCCCTGACACGCTCCAATTTTTTACGTGGCGTACTGCTGCTTTTAACCTTTCGCGATGAAATGGATCACAAAAGCTATTTCGCTGGAAGTGCCATATTTCATTCCAGTAAGTTCCGTGTCATTGTATATTTAAAAATAAAATTTAATTGCCGAGAAAAAAAATATATATTTACGAAATAAATTTTATCGATGCAAATAATTATTTACGAGTGTTGCGAGCATTTATAATTAAATTTCTATATCTAGATAGATATAACGTTATTTCAATGCTTGAAATATTACGCAGCAGGCTATCAGCTTCAAATTAAAATTAAAATTAATGTTAAAAAATTTGTAATTACAAAAAGTATGTTGTATATAATAAATGGCCGAGATTCCGCATTGATTATTCGATAATCGTTCGCAACGCCGAGGAAATAACCTTTTCCGATTTTAATCGCTCTAAATCGCTCCATTCGTTTTCGATTAATACCGTCGCGTTGAATCGTCCAGTCATGAAAACTTCCGTCTGGTAAAGCTGGGAAATTTGAAGCGAAATTTTACAGTTTCATAGATATCTCCAGCTCTTCCCTGCTGCGACATATCTCGTTGAGGTACGTATGTCATTGATAATCTACAGCGACAATCGCACAATGAAATTCACCCATGTAGAAAAATGACGAAATTATTCGCGAAGCGAACTCGATGAAAGTTTTTCGCGTGGAAATAAAGACGATAAAAGTCTCTTTGCCTTAGACTTTGAAGAAAAATGTCCGCTGTGAATTCGTATAATCCGACGGTTTCGCGAAGCTCAACGCGAATACCGCACGCGCGCGTATTGGTCCTGTATAATATCATACAATATCTTTAATATCAAGTATATTTTCTTTTATCCGCAGATTGGTTAACCCATTGTACATCAATTCTTTTCAAATATTTAATAGAACGTCAGCTTTCCGTTCTTTATTCATTTTCAATAAATATTTCTGTGAATATCTCAATATAAAAAAGCAATAAATGAACATTCTATTAAAACAAAGTTTAAAATCTCAAAGCTTTTGTTATAAGGCTTATTTTAAAAGTACCGAAGCTTAATTTGCAGAAAATTCTTTATTTTCCTTCTTCTATAATTCAGAACGTATTAAAACTTTTATATTCTAGTGAAGAAAAAATTTGAAACTGAAAGAAAACATAACCAATCCGAAGTATTCTGTGTAAAATCATTTAAGTATATTCTTATATGTCGTACGTTCACAGAGTTGGTCCAAGTATAAGGCACAAGAGCAACATCGCATAAATTTTATTAACTTAAGGTTTAATATCCGAAGAAAAATAAAAAAACAAAAAGACTCAGGCATTTTCCATAAAGAGTAAAACATTCTAGCAGCAAAAATTTTTATTAAATTCTGACGTGTAAACGTCTTATCTTTGCATAGTTTTACATCTGTTTAACTACACGTTACTTTAGAGAAGATAAAAATTTATTATTAAATGAGTAAGAAAATTATGTCACATCAAAATTAAAGATCTGCGTTACAATTATAATTTATATTAATTACAATTAAAGTTAAATTTATTTTTCCTAGATTGTATTCAGATCTATAATAACTTGAAGTTGTATTATATCAATACGCGCGGACGTTTTCAACGTACACGTATATATATATATATATATATATATATATATATATATACATATCTATATATATATATATATATATATCTATATTACATAATATGTAACAATCCCCATGTGATTTCGATCATGAGAGCTCCTCTTAGCTTTGAGGATTACAATTGTCAGCCTCAAATATGAGCAAAGTTTCGTAATATGTGGGTTATGAGCGCACATATGCACATGTTGCTCTTTGTGAAAGGGTGGGGCATTAAATGTATAGGCGGAAACTAGATGTAATTGCGTTACGTCATATAACTATCTGTTTAATCATTTCGTTCTCAAATTTTCACTATTTTACTTGATTACTAGAACGACAGAGAATTCTCGTCTTCCAATTCATATATATGTCTGCGTCTTCCTATTTTTATATACTGTATAAGAGTGTGTTTGATAATTTGTATAAGAGTGTGTTTGATAATTTGTTTTTTATAGTTGAGTTAAAATCCTCATTGCATGCATCAAGAAGATGAATATCAATTGAGTGAATTCACGATATCATATATATCATTCTGTGTTTCATTATCAGTATAATTACATCGGAAAACCTTACTTACATCGGATCAATGATCCGCCATTACACGATCGGCGTTAGATTTCCGTCTTTCACGGCCCAATATTAACGCGAATTAGGAGGATCAAGTGACGTCTATCATTCTCATCGCATCGTGTCTCACAGGTAAATCCATGCTAATATCAACCGCGGCTAGGAGGAAGTTATGATGGATGCGCGGTATATATACATGTGTCTGTATTGCTCGTGTGTATATGTGTCGTCGAGGTACGCACTTCCAAGGACCGGTGAGGGCGGTCGATGTTGTATGCGATAAAGTCAGGTCGAGGGCTGCAGGGTTAATGCGAGTGAGCGAATGCACTTTGCAGAGATTAGATAGATAGGAAGGACGCGCTCCCGTGTAAACGTCGCTCCTAGGCGTCCTTATGTGTACGCAATATATAGATAATATATATATTGCCGTATTCTCCAGATGGCACACAATTGCGGCTATGTTGAATATCGCCCGACGAACGATCGTTGTTAAATACTCTCAAACTTGCGCTCGCATTTATCGTCGCGCAAACCGTTAAAGACATACGGCCGTGTGTTTGTGACGCTCGTTTGCTCCGCGAATTGAAATTGCTTTGTAGAAACACGCGCAGACATGTGACAATGCTAGGCCATCGTTTTACGACATCCCCGCGCTGTAATGAATGGTTTTGTTGCGCCTATGTCGATATTTTCAATTCCCGCATAATGGCGCGAGCGTGCTGAGCCGGCTTGAAAAAAAAAATGAAGTGGTCGGAAAGACGTTTTATCGGCAAATATAACGCTGTAAATTTTTTACCGCTTTTCGATTACTCGCTATTTTCGAGTATAGAAAGTTGCAAGTGGAAAGCTATTATTGTACGTGATGGCTTTTGTAAGATACGTGTAATGTACAACGGTATGGGATTAAATTCTGTTTTATATGTTTTCCAGCGAGACGGACACCAATCGCCCCTCGATATCAGGGAATAGATTCGATTAACCAGAATTGCCGTACGTTTTCGTTCGCGTCGAATCCCCCCAGGACATTGCTTAGAAACACATAAATCAGCCTATCGCGTCGGTCCTTCGAAGCCCCATGTGTACATCGTTTATTGTGGCTTCCCCCCAAAAAAAAAATAAAAAAAGTAAAAAATAGGTTAAACCCTTCTTAAGGGAATATTTATACTAAACTATTTATTCAACTGCCGATTAACTTAGTTTAAGCAGATTAATTAAGTTAATCCATCTTTGAATTAGTATCAGTAGAATTATTCGATTACGCTATCAAACAAGGAAGAGATGTTTGCAAATTTTGACAAAAATTTTGATTTTAACTTGCAACACACATTTTGTAACAATTTTGAAATACAGATGCAAGGCATATCGAGACACATGATACAGATTTAAACGATTTGAATATTATGCAAAAGAAAATGTGAGAAATCACTTCGTATAGCTGAAAATCGTACAAAACGTCGAAAGTTTTTTTTATTGTAATAGATATTTAGATTATGCAAATGAACCCCAAAGTAGTTTGAATGCACTCTCTCCTCGTCTGGTGGAAATTGAACGATGTTAAAGAGTGTAATCAATTTTTCATTTAGCAAAGACCTGCTTTAAACTAATTAAGGAGTCAGCAGAAACACAGAGAACAGGAGGTGCTCCATATAATCAGCCACGAGAAGTACGTGAGATTCACGTAGATACACGGCGTGTTCTCCGAAGGTGCAGTTTAGTGTCTCTGCCGAGCTATAAACGTAATTCATTGGTGCGCTGGCAGTCGTTACAAAGAATCAAACGGAGCTACCCCTTGGTAAGCGAGTGATAAACGTATCCTTCCTGGTCGGCCGTGTATTATCGGTGTCCTCCGGGGATGTTGAACAACGTCGTCGATCGTTAACCGATAGTCGGATAAATAGGCTCGCGTCGACATAAACATGCTCCCGCCGATCGGCTTTTTACTGTTCTTTGTCGAGCTTGTCGGGGCCGACACACGGTTCTTTCTAACGTCAGCGCGAAAATATATGGCGCCGCGTTTATCACGGAATTGAATCCGCGGAATAATTTCGCAATTCTGCGATAAGGTCAACGTCATCGAGCACGATAGATTCACGTTTCAGTTGAACGTTTTTAAACCGACCACCGTTTTAAACAAGCGATTAACGTAGTAAATTAAGCCTTTGTGCACAGGATTGCTTCTATTAAAACTTTCATCACCGAAGAGTTTCATCAACGTTTGTTACTAAAAAAATGGATAGTGATATTAAAAAGTGGTCGCTCTGTCGCGGGGTTATTCGATATTTCCGTTCGCCGTCGCGCGCTTATTTGACAAACAAGAAGCTCACAATCAGTGGTTTCGTTCATTTTCCGTGTGCGCTCTTTTACGCGTCTGTTATGCGCCGTAGCGGCGGAAGCGCCCTAAAAATTTTGTTTGCTTATTCGCGCGCAAATATTTTATTATTCATGCTCGCAGAATATAAAACGTGCGCTTCCTACCACATGATCTCCGGCTGCTTCTCGTTACACGCGCCGCACACAATGTTACATTCGACGCATGGCGGCCGTAAAAACTTTCGGTCGCGCAATGATAAATCTAGGAAGTATGCAAATATTTGTCCAAATGCGACTTGCCCGCGTATATTTCATTTTTGCGCCCAGTGAAACAGACGGTAATGCCGATGAACCAGCGATTTATATCGTTCGTAAAATGTTTTCCGGGTATACGGCACGCTTTAGTGGCACTCGCGCCTTTACGTCGACTTACCCGCGCCGCAAGATATAAGAGTATAAACGAAAAATTATATGCGCCATAAGTCAGACGCTAAGGGAATAAAGTTCTCGACAACAGCTATCGCCTATCGAGAAGAATAATGCGATAAACCGTCGACATGTCGGTCTTAACAAACGAGAAATATTTGAATAAAGATGCAATTGCGAAAGTAAATTTTTTACCGCCGCAGCCGAATGAAAAAGAGTACTTAGTCGTGAAATTCTCAGGAAACTGCAGTAAACTGTTAAATATTCGCCGTGTTACTTAAACTTCTATGTTTCAGAAGCAACAGATTTGCATATCCATGGAATTTGTATACCTCTACGTGTGAATATGCATGAACGTCCCTCATCTTTATTTTCTTGTATATCGAATATACCTCTAATTTATTTTATTCTACACATTATTAAAATTAGCCTTTTCCAAGAATTTTCCAAGAGTTTGAGCCGTTTTTCTTTTTAGTTTGCTCGGGTTTTCCGTTTTTATCGTGTATTTCTCTTCTATTTCAATAGCAAAACGTAATTATCACGGGACGCGATTGAGTCCTTCGTTATATATGTTTACCTTGGAAAATACCAGAACTAATTGAGAAAGTCTTATCGCCGTTTCCCGCGCGTGCTGTTTCAACAAAACTCCGTCGCCTCAGAATGTACGAGCGGAAACCCGACCTGCCTTAACAAAGATTACGGTGTCGTTTATCTTTCCCGACTTTCCTCCGCTAATTGCCGGGCCCCATCAAAATTTACGGAGCATTCGCGCGGCAGCCAATCAAAAATCCATCAAACGAATTTCCGACTTAATTCCGACAGAATGAATTTACCGTCGAGGAAACTGTCCAGTTTTGCCAAATATCGCCGCGGGCCGAGGTAATCGGATACAGTCTAGACGGACGAAACAGTCCGACGAAAGCGTTGTAATTGGAGGCAAGGGGAAATTTGCGCGACGGTCGCGCGATAAGAATTTCTACTAAAACCTGTTGCTGCATTTGCTTCGACACTATTGCGGCGACCTGGACCCTTTTGACACTTCTTCTCCCCGCGTGATCTTAAAAATGAATTCGATATCCAGCTCATGCTTATGCGCCTACCTCAATCTATCTATACCTCAACGCGCCTGATTTATATTCCGGAACCGCCGGGCTCGTGTTGACGCTCCAACGCCAATATCAGAACGCTGCTGCACCGTGAGATGCGGGAGAGAAAATGGCGACTATTGATTTTTTTTGTCGATCTAATTCGGAACATTATTCCGAGCTGGGATTTTTCAGTCGTATTTAAATCAAGAGAGTTTTATATGCGCCAATAAAACTGTGATATTTTACAGCTGACTGCTTTACGTTTCGCGCGACGTGGTGTTTTCACGGAGTAATCAAAACACTTAGACATGTGTGGATGTATCTTATAAATACGAAGAGTGAGTTGCAAAATCACTTGATTCTCATGACGGTTTTACTTGGCGAGTCGCCATCGCGTAACGATACTTCGTTGCGTCGTCAAAAATGTAAGAAACTTTGCGAGTGCGCGGCGAGAGGATATAAATTGACGCTCAGTTATGACTTAGCAGTTTTCTCGCTTTTAGCGAGCGGTGGAACGTAGACGAAGCAATTTCTTTTTTCTTGGCAGATTAAATCGGAGTGATGCCGAAAGATTTTATCGTTGCTAGTTTTCACAACTATCGTTAGAGAGAGTTGGTCTTTTACATCAAGTAATTACAGTTTACATCAGAATTCTTAGATAAAAATGAGTGACCAAGGTGCTCGCATGACTTTTGTACATTAATACAAGTTTCGCCGTAAAGGAATGAAAAATGAGAGAAAAAAGAATGAAAAGAATAACGAACGCGTTTTAGCCAAATCATTTCTGCAGTGAAGAATAAAGGGCGAATCTTATTGATGTTGCAATTCAGGAGAGAAGAATATATCGTTGCGCACTTTATCAAGCGGCGAAACATAAAGGAAATACCGACGAGCGAGTGCTAGACAAAATGCTGAGTTATCGTCCGTTAGAATGATTAATTATTTGCGATTACGCGTAGCATTACGTGGGCGACGCGAGCTTAACGGCAAGCCATAACGGTGCAATTTCGCGACATCCATGGCAGGCATACTTGATAATGTGGTAACAGGACGATACCGTTAACATGACATTAAAATTTATCGGCCGGACGGGAATTGGCCAAGGGAATCGTTAGAGGGATTAATGTATCACCGTCGCGACACTCAGCGATTCAAACGCGGCGAAAACCATTAACGCGCGCGAATTATTTCGACTCGCAATGGGCGACGTGTGCGTGAATGTACAAGCTATATGACAGCAATATCTATTCCCAATACGCTCCGGATGAATGAATATCACATCGTGTTATATGGAGCGTTTCCCGCATGATCTTTCATCCGCGAATTCTTTGGTCAATTTGGACATAATTATTCAAGTCGCTTGATAACGGCATTGACAGCAGCAGCAATGTTCGATACGTTTCCTAAAGTGATGACACTCTGATGAGATGATTAAATTAATCCATTTAAGAGATACATTAACAGATTTTAGGAAATTGTTCGAGATGTACATACGCATTTATTTTATCTTAATTTTATCCGCTGCACTTTGACGCCGTACTTCCATGTCCGCGTTTGATCTGCTCACCGCGAATTCTTTATGACTTATAAATCGGAGAAAATTCACAAAGCAAAGACTGACTGTTAAGAACTGGTAAAACGTAGCGGCAAATCCTTTCCTTTTCTATCATGTTCAAGAAATCGCTCCTCCATTGTAGCTTTCATCCTCGAGTACATGTATATATGTCTATCAAGCCTGTAAAGGAACGTCAAGATATAGTCTGATTTACCGTGATAAATGGATCCGGGATCTTTGCCGATCCCTTCCATGTCTTTCACTCGGAGGATCGCTATAATGCGATCGACGTCGCGTTTCCGCGCCGAGATTAAAAAGCCGCTGGTTACTATGTCGCGAGATAGTGGTTCTTGAATATTCCATTAATTCTCCTTTGCTGTCATATTCTTGAAATATCCGGCGGCGATAATATTTAAATATTTTAATAGATAGAACATTATTGCTCATTATTTATTTATTTTTGTTTTGTGCAAGATACGAGATTTAATTAAAGCCCGAACTCTCTCCAATTATGTATATACAAGCGAGCAGAATAGCGAAAAATTCCTTTCATTCCTTATCCTTCATTTCGTGTTTATCGATGTTTCTTTAAGTGTGTTCAATCTCTCGAAACATCCTTTGAGATCTGCTTATGACAGACCGTCATTTCAATTTCAGACACGGTCGGTCTTTTTCTTTCTTTTTGTTCTGAGTACGTTCCTCCGCAATTGCATATCTTCAGCGCAATCTGGCGTGAAGTGTGGGCGCGCAACAAGGGGCCCAGTGAACCGAAATTGCTAGCCCTCGACGCTGAATATCGAATGAATGCCGGGAGAAAGATGTCGGATGCCGCCGAGGTACGGGGGGGCCCGATTGAAAGAGCAGAATGGAAGAGAGATAATTATCGGCACTTTCGCATGGTTCTCCCGAGGGTCGCTTTCAGGATTCTCTTTTTTTTCTCAGCAGTCGTTTCACGAGGGCATTTATCAAGATAAACTTTGGTGTCGACCTACTGACAGTTGATTTACCGACTCTGAATTGGATTTTGGAGTGGACTTGAAGGTCCATCAGAATCACGATAAAGAGATGTATGATGATAATAGCGAAGTTTGAGTGAATTTAAATAATCGATAAGATATATGGGCTACGATGAAAACGTCTGCGATCTGTTATATATCCGAGTCTGTCGTCTTCATCAGAAGATGACAATTTAACTGATTTAACTATCTCGCTTTTTATTGCTATTGCCGTTCGCATTTCCATAACTCTGCAGTGTAATTAGTGTACTTGTAAATAATTGAGGAATGATGTTTTTCGAGATAAGCAGTTATCAAGAAGACGGCCGCTGATGTAAAATATCAGGTAACTAACAAGTACGCTATCTTCGTCGAATCGTAATCCAAGTTTTAATTTAATCTTACGAGCAGCCCGTTTTCTCTTATCCTCCCTTTCTTGCCCGTTCTAATGTACTATCTGAGGACTTTGCTTCGAGACTTATCCGCTCAATTTTCTAAGTACCTTGGATTATAAGGGCCAAATGGCGTAGTTGCAATCTTCCCGCGGACTTTTTCAACAACTGTCAATACACTTTTCTCGTCAAGTACAATATATATAAATTATTTGTATTATATTAATTCAACACACATATTAAAAAGATTAAAAGTTGCAATGAAGAAAAGTGGATTGAAATAACGCGCAGTTATTTATCGTACGTAATAAAAACAATTCTGCAGAAATATATATACTGTAAAATGTAGTTCTTCAAACGCAAGCAATATATATAATTGAGAAGACAATGAAAAATAGTGATGCGGTTATCGAAGCGCAAGAATTATTATCAATTAATGTATAAAAAGTATATAATAGATCCTATTAATATAAAGCACTCAACGCAAATCAATCCCGATCTGCTTTTCCTCATTAGTTTCCTCACGAAAAGACATAATTGGCTGCTTCTACTCGCGCTGTTTCTACTTGGTTTCTTGTAACGAAGCGGTTAATCTAAAATGCTGGCGCAACGACAGGCACGATGTAGCGGCGACATTTCTCGCACGGAAACGTGAGTGTCGTGACAGCGTTTCTCGGTTCCGTACATTTTAGCGCCGCTACATCGTGCCAACACGCAAGCGACATGTTCGTACACGATGATGTTACGTGGCTGCCTCCTCCATTCCTCTCGCGCTCTCTCCCCTCGTCGGTTCCTCGTCCCGGCCCTTTGTGCACGCACGCAAAAGGAACTGATATCGTCGCTGATCTCGTTTCACGTCGAGTGGAGGATACACACGTGCAATTATTTGGACACTTTGTCGCTACGTCGCAACTGTGTTATTTCCGGCGCAACCGAGAGGACCGCGCGGATTCTCGACCTGTAATATCTCGCTCTTGCTTTTTGTTAAGAGAACGAAAAGTGCTCTCTCGTGCCTCTCGCGTAGTTATTTGCCCGCAACGATGGATACGCGCACGCGGATATTGTGTCACAGAATTATGGCCACTTCTCTCTCAACTGCATACTAGAAGATATATTAGAAAAAAGGTTGAATCTGTTGTCGAAACATCTTTTAATCTTGTAGAAACTGATGAAAATCTTTAGATAAATTTTGTACAATAAATTGACTTAAATCTCTAGTTATTTTTAAAGAAATTTGATTAAAAAGACATTTAGTAATAAAGATTTGTCAAATTATAAAATAATAGATTGCCAAGTGAAATAACGTGGATTTAACTTGGCAGATAAAAAATAACAATGTATTTCTGAAAAGGTATTAGAATAGAATAATATTTTTAAAAATGGTTGATATTGATTCTGTCTCGATAAAAAAAATTGACTTAAACGTTTATAACTCTTAAGATGCGAATATTAAATGATTTATTAAATTAAGAATCTCGATCTCTGTTCCTCTTCTAAAATTAAATTTAACTAATAAAATGACTAGCGTAATAAAGTGATATAGCGTCTTATTAAACGAGCGATATTTTAAGACACATCTACTCTATTACGACCGACGTATTCGCTTGTCATGGATTTAGAGCGCCGATTAATATTACCTCGATCCGCACGCTATTCCGATATGAATTCGCACGAGTAAAGTGCATTATATTATTAACCTAGCTTGAAAACCGCAGCTGCGCATCGGCTACCTGTCAATGAATTATTTAACGAACTGAAAGAGTCAGCTTGATAAATAACAAATTTCATAAGAGTTCTAAAGTTACAGCAACATCATGTTTTCTCGCACGTGGATATGTGAATACACTGCCGTTAGTTGAGATACTGCTTGCAATTAATAAAACAAACGATTGCACAATTCAAAGTTATGTATAGTCAGTTATTTTACGGAATATAAGAGATACTGCCTTTATAACCATCCTCATCAGCGTGTAATAACGAAGTAGCACCTGTTATAACTGTCGAATACGTTAAACATGCCAACGTGATGCATGTAAGGCCATTGCCAAGTACTACTCTAAAATTCCATTTAGCTTAGCAAACTTGAAAGTTTTGATTGACTCTCTTAAAGGTAGTTAATGCAGTGAGGCTTTATCTTAACTAATTAAATAAGGATGCCAATTTAAAATCTGCTCTATTTTTTGTCAAACATCTTACGTGCTTGCATTTAAAGATAATTGAGATTGAAATATGTAATTAAAATATAATATGTGTGCTTTAGACATAGAGATACAGATAATTAAACAACTTTTTCGTTCCTTAGATTAACTTATCTTTAAACTTATTAATATGAAAAGAATAATATAATTAATTTCCATAAAAACGTGCAATTAAAACTAACGAAGCCAATTTTAAAGCTCCCAAAAAATTATAAAAAATTTTATTTTAATAATTATTCTAAAAATTAAAAGTGTAGATAAAAAAAATGTTAACGTTATTATTTCTAAAAGTATTAAAATTATAAAGATATAATTTATAAAATAATAATAATAATAATAAAATTAATGTTCTTTAAAAACTGATAAAATCAAAATTATTAAAGGTAAAATATCATAAATTGTATTAATTATATACATTAAATATATATTATAAAATTTAAGCTACAGATAGTTTAAATTAGGAAAGCCAGAATTTAACGTGAGAGCTTCGTGCTAATGAATTGACGACCAGAGTCCTTTACAGGCGCTTGCTCTCCTTTGGTTCGGTTTTCGATATTACTGGGAAGGATTTCACAGCTGTCTGTGGCTTTTTACTGCCACTGACAGAACGATTCGAGTAAAAGGGTAACGTGAAAAAAAAACAAAAAATACAGTTGGGGTCTACAAATGAAAGAGGGATGAGCTTGACAACGAGATGAAAAAAAGAACGATGAACGAAAAGAAGACTCGTCAAAAAGGATGAAACAAAAGAAAAACGTTGCTCTTCAGCAATCAGAAATCAATTCCTTGAAGACAATAAAGTGGCTATAAACGCAGACAGAAGATATCGACACTATATGATACAGATGAGAAAGAGATGAGAATTATAGCGGCAGAAAGATATTGAGCTTTCTTGATGGTGCTACAAAATCCTAAATTAATTACAACCGGGATGTGTAGTTTTTTTTCAGAAGCTACGAACGGAACTCTGAAAAACTCATGATGAAAAAGACCGGCTAGATTATCTCGCGTCCGCGCAAGCGCTAAACGTAAACAGAGTAAATAATTAATCACCGTCCGCGCTAACTGTATAAAAGATAATTTACTCGCAGGCGGACTTTGATGTATCAGCTCGAACAAACATTGCGACGGAAAAAGAGATGACAGGCATACAAAAAAAGGCATTCGCATAGATGTCTTTTACGCGTTTGCGATGAATCCGTCAAACGTTGGTTTTTCGAAGACTCCGAACGGCGCACCAGTAAACTATCCGTATTCGCGGCTTTATTCTCTTACACCGATCGATGATGTTAAGACAAAGAGCAGCATTCGACATTCTTTTCATTTGGCTTTGAAGAAAAACGAGGATGAAAAAAGAGAAACCAAGAGAAAGGGAAAGGTGAAAAGAGGGGAGAATCCTGACAAGGAGATCGCGGTCTCCGAGTGCATCGTACTGCTTTCTCGATTTTCTCGAACTCATCCCTATCGTATCTACAGTCTCTTCCTTTTACCCGTCTATTCTCACGTTCTTACTCCCGTGCCGCGTCTTCACCGGTTTTTTTTGCCCCCGAGGGAAACACGGAGCAGCTTCTTAGAGAGAAGAAGTGGTTGTCTGGCGTGGATGCTCGCCCACGATGCAGTCGATGCATAGCGAGACGAAACGACAATAGCAACCGCCGCACTCTCGCATTTCTGATCTACTGATTGCTCGCCCACGCGATCCGACCGGTAATATAGCGAGAAAATCCGTAAATGGGTCTGTGTGTATGTGTGTGTCGTGCTATATCCGAGCTGTTTGTGCGTAAAAGTGACGTATATACCATACAAATTTGTAATTATCATAAATTTAATTCTAAAATATTAATAAAAATTTGTCCGCTTGCATATAATGCTTGTAAGTATAAAAAACACAAGTATTAATATTAATTATGTTTTTTTGCGTTTTATGCTACAAATAAAACCATGTTAACGCTAATTAAAAGTGATTTAATATTATTATTTCAGAATTAAATAAAAAATACGACTGCGAGTTGATGCTAGACTCTTAACAAGATTTCTCAAAAATTTGGCTTACATCGTGATTAATATAAACGGCGTGAAATAAAACATTTCAGCATAAATACGCAACAGAATTGCTCAATTAAATCCGCGGGATCTCTCTCGAAAATTTTGTTGGAAAAACAAAACAATCTCCTAATTTCTCGCGTTCCTATGCAAATTGCATTTGAAACGTTATTATTGAACATAACCAGATATATCCGCTCGAATTCTCGTTGCATTTTTTTTCTCTCACGCTGCTTTTGCATTCGCGGTATTCGTCGCGACGGCAGATGTATTTTTTATCAGCGATATTACAACGCATCCCCGTAAATGGGAAGACCGCAGGCGATGGAAAAGTAACCGGTACAGTTATTGATTTTCTGTTAACTGACTATTTCGTCGAGAGAATTACTGCGAACACATTTTCAACGTGTCGTTTGCTTCAGTACGGTATGGTTATGAAGGTGTATATAAGAACTTATGCATGTAATTGCACATTTACGTAATTATGTACGTTCGTGTCTATTTCATACGGAGAACACGTATATATTTACTGAAAGCTTAGAACTTGTTTCGTAAACTAAGTTTAATTCTTGTATTTGTTTTATTCAATACGATTAAGGGATGAAAACATACAGATTAGATGTTGAATTGTCCCATCCGTTATCGTATGTTTTCTCTTTGTTGTGTGCATTAAGTTTCGTCAAAAAATACTCATTACGAATTTAAAAAACTATAAAAATTCGCGTATATGCAAATGATTAAATTTCTTAACGTTTTATCTTTGCTCTGTTCAATTCTTTATTAGGATTTTAAGAAACAGAACTTCAAATATTTATACATACAAATTGCAATAATTTTCTGTTTCGTAAATTTTTAAGTCTTTTAAATCATTGACATTAAAATAAACTGTTTTAAAAATACTTTTTATTGAGAATCAATCAATAGCAAAGAGAGAATTTCAATCAATTGCAAAGAAGAAAATAAAGAGATTTTATTTTACTCACCAGTTTTAACCACGCGTTTGTCGTAAGTATCTGGTTTTTCTCATCCTGAAAAACAAACAAAACAATATTAGTATAAATAAAAAATATATTGTGATATATATGTGTAATATACATAATAGCAAGACTATTACAATTCCACATTGTTCCGCCATACTAAACTTTGCCATTTTTATTTATTTTTATTTCAATGACGATATAAGAATAATGCATCGTAATTGCGATAATTGCCTTGTTTTTACTTGACATAAAACTCATTTCTAAGATTTATTTATTAATTTTGATTACAGAATAAAAACCCATTTATACCCTGCATTTATTACTTCATTCAAGATAAATATTCATTAATAATTGTATTTACACTCCTTTATATATTTATTTATTGATAGAATTCTAGTATATAAACGTAGATTTGTTTAAAGATAATGCTATTAACGTTGTCGATATATATCTTTGAGCATAACTCATATCTTCACGTATCTCATTCACTATTGACGCGCAAACTCACAATCAGTCGTTCCGCTCCATGCGAACAAACAGTGCCGACACGCATGCGGCAAATATTTATTCACAAAATGAGTTGGATGTGCGATTTAACTTTACCTATACACGTTCGATACCGAGTATTATATCTACTTCAAAAACATTAAAAAAGTTCGATCAGCAGCTGAGTATTTAATATACAATGTTAGAATAATAATACAATTAACAATTATTGTAATTTTAATTTGGATGTGTAATAAAATAAAAAATGATACAATCGAGTATCGAAAATTATTAAACAGACGAGGAATTAAAATTAAAATCGGAATTGTGATACATTTCGTTTATCGTGTACACGCTGAAAGTTTCTTTATTAAAAAAAAAAACCGAGCATCTGTTTTACCCGTTGTGCATGTATGTAAAATTTGCAATCGCAGTATTAAGGAAATCTGAAAGATCGTGACAAAGAGAGAGGCAGGAAAATACGGGTAGTTCAATCGTAAGAATTCCCACCAAAGAGATAACCAATAACCGCAAATTGCCGACTGCAAACGGTGGCTTCGACCGACTCAACCGAAAAGAATCGTCCTCTCGTCCTGTGTTATCGAGAAAACTTCAAAGTGATCTATAAAACGAATGTATTTTCGGCATCGTTACCGGCAGACAAATCCCCACAGTCGTATTAATTGAATTCGTTATTCGACGAGTGCATTTTGCGCTGCTCCACACTGTAAAACGAGAACAAATCGGCGAATGGTTTTTGAAAAGATGGAACGAGCAGATGTAAATATGTTTTACCTGAAAATATTTGCTCGCAACAGCGCGACGTCGAATAAAAATTGGAATGTGGCTATGCGCAGACGCGTTTTTTGCATTGTTTGTAAAATCGATTAAAGTTTGTTACAGTGCGTTCGATCATGTGTCATACTGCATATATGTAGATATGCCTCAGACAAAAGATTTGGGTCTTTTGTATGTCCAAATTGTTTGAATACTTCACAGTAAAATAAATGAGCTTCGAGTTCAAACATCTCGAATATTTTGAACGTAATAAAGAAAATTGGAACAAGAATAGTATGTATTCAAATAGAAATACAGTTTTTTGTTTTTACCTAATTTATATTTTGCAATTAACAAATAATAATTAAACGATAAATCAATTGCCTTAAAAGTTGGTCTGTTAATTTTCGATGCTCTCCGAGTCTCCTTCTCCTCTCAGTACTAAATTGCTTCTTTGTGGCACTCGCGAAAATGCAATTAATTATGCGAGCAATAATCAAAATATTATATAACATACGATTGAAATTAATTCTCATTAAACCTCATTTAATTGAAATTTATCGTATAATAATTGCGCGATTCTACTTGCATTACGAATAACTTACAAAAGCACAATCGCACGGAGCTATGATTCGTTCAACACTCGCGGTGTAAAAAGCAGACAACGATGACGGAGGCAAATAGAAAATTGCGCGTTAATTTTGCGCATCACCCGTCGCGGCTGTTCTGTTGTATATTTAAATCGCTATTGCGATTTGAAAGCTGATTGCGTGACGATTTCCGCGTGTTGTCTGCTCGAATGTTCCCGTGTAAATGGTAGCAAGGTGATAACGCGCAAGCAACGGCGAGCATACGCCGTAACGGAATAGCAGAAAAAAACAAAAACAACACAGCGCGCCGTGAGTCAAAATATTTGGCACGGTACATTTAGAATATTAAACATATTACGAGATAATGTATATATATTCTGTGTTTTGCGTTTAAAATTTTCAAGAAAGCTTTGTTCATATAGTTTAATCAATTTAAACATTAATTCTGATCCGCTAGAATTCCACAGTTTAAAGCATTTTACTATTTATCTTATAACATAAGTGAATAAATAGATAAAATAAAAAATAGATATCAGTGGAATAAAATATCTAAAAACATGATGCTATTTTCTCACGCAATGAACATGGTTTCGTGAGATTTATTTTTTCAAAGTTTATTGTACGAACAGTAGAAAAATAATCATATTTTCGGATATTTTACTCTATAAATATTTATTTTTAATTTTATCTCCTATATTTATTCATTCATAATAAGAATGATAAAAAATATTTTGAAATGTAAAACTTTAATGCAACAAAACTAATCCTTAAACTAATCTTAAATGACGTAAACAAACCTATAAAACCAGGATATAAAAGATACACACAACAATAACTCAACGTCAAAACTAAAATATAAAACGCAAGAAACAGAATATATCTACACTATTTTGTAATCCTATTTTGTAACCCTCTATTTTAAACACGTTAAATGTTAGAAATATCCCGATATACTATTTTACATGTGCAAAAGACACAGAAAGCGTATGAAAGTAGTTTAAATGTAGAATAGCTGCGGCGGGTGACACGCAAAGTTGGCTAAGCAATTTTCGATTTTCCTCCGCCGTCGTTGTCTACTTCCGATTCCGCGAGTGTTGATCGTAACTCCGGGTGTTCGTACTTTTTCAAATTATTCTTTTATCATAATGCTGATAGAGCCGCGTGCTTGTCATATCTTGACGATTATTGCTCGCGTGATCGGAATTAATTATATTTCCACGAGTGAAGAAGCAGCCATCGATAGACTGCTGAGAGAAGGAAGGAAAGAAAAGTATGGAGAATAGGCAGAGCAACTTTGAGATAAATAATTTATCATTTTTTATGATTTGTTATTTGTAAAATATTAATTGTTTACCTGTGCAGTGGCACTTTTATCTCACATGAGATTTGCATTAATGTGTAATATATGCAAAAAAAATCACTTTAAAATTAGAATATTTAGTAAAACACATTATAAAAATAATTAATCGAAATTTAAAAAAAAAACTTTTTTTCAATTTTTTTTCTTGTATAAAATTTAATGGCAAGAATTTTTATGTGCACCGGTTGTACGGTTCACATCTTTCTCTCGTAGTCACGCCTTTGCTCGGCGCACTTCCGCTTCCGCTATGTTGGAGCTCTTTATGTATGAGTAACACGGACGCGTTTTGTCATGGCTGACTCATTGGCGCAACGTAATTGCATCTTGCGACAAAGACTAAAAACTTATATAGTTCAACGTTTATCACTCGCAGTGTCAAACCGAGTAAATGCGGACAAAATTACGAGCAATGTTACGAATTAGTTTTTATTATATCGAGACGTTTGAGATATATGAAACATCGTTAATATTACCGAGCTATTGCGATTTATTCCGCCGAGATGCCGAATAGGTGTTATAACAAATAGACAGAAATTAATTTCCGAGCAGGAAAGCGAGATTCAGAATTATTTTTCTCGTATATATACACATTTTTTTTGCGTTTTGTAATAGACAGTGTAATATTCAGAATGCTTCATGTAAGTAATATATATTTTACGCTACAAACTGTCGGTATGATATAACAATCGATCAGCCGCGCTGAGCTCAGCTCAAAGCAAAATCCGGCATGAATAAAAAAAGTGCAAATTTCACGGCTCGCTTTCTCGTCTGAAATGACGCGAAATTGGCATACGAATTCCCCATGACGTCGACATTATTCGACGGACTTTTGCGGAGATATATAAAATGCGCGATTTCTGATCGATGAAAGGCAAGAGTTTCATTTCGCGGCCGACAATGGCGGTTACAATGAATACTGCACTTCCCTCGTTCCGCGATGAATGAAATATATCATGGATTGAATTTCTACGGATCTCATTTCGCAGCGGAGGAAGGGAGAGTCCGAAAGGTCGGAAAGAAGCTCCATTCGTGATACGCGGATGTCACGCGGACATCCCGTGTATCATTGCGCAATTTATACAGAGAGAAGTGAGGAGTCTTAATTAAGGGCGAACAATTAATCAAGATAATTAACGTCATTAGTCGTTGACAAAGTGCATAAACATTCGTCAAGCGGAAAGGCGCGACCGTTTCGAAACAGGAGTTTCTACAATGTACGCTATGATTAATCGGTACAACGTGTCGCAACGCAAAAAGTTCACGACGCATGTATCGGGCGCATAATGCACAAGTTGTATGTGTGCATTGCGCGAGCAAAACCTCGAACCTCGTCGCTAGTAATCCGCATTCGTCATAATGCCTGCCTTTTTTTTGTTGTTTCGCGTTTTTCTCATTGTTTCGCGCTGCGTCGCATTTTAAAGAAAAATCATAAAAAAGAATATTAAGTTTGAAATGTGCTTTTATTCTACTTGTCATGATTCTTATTTATGAAGCATATAGGTTATTTCTCGGAAAAATAATATATCGTATTGTGATATAGTAAGCAAGAAAACAATGAGAATGTTCTTTCTATGAGACAGATATAGGGACGTCCCGTTCGATTGCAGCAGCGGTGAACCGGACAGTAGAGAAAGTCGACGTTTCGTCGGCCACGAGAAGTAAAAGAAAAAGCCGCAACTAAGCGACCAAATATTTACGATCCACCGTGGAACATAAAAACTTTATAGCGCGCTTAAAAACTTGGAAATAGAATTAAGAAAAGCGTTATCGTTGCTGGCGATATTGTATCCGGTGTTTATTACCGAAGAGATAATAAAAATCGCGCGATACGGTATAGAAAGCAGTATAAACTTTGCATATGAGGGAAATGCACATTTTTCGATGTGATATATTAGATTCAGTTCGTTCCACGAGACAATCTGGAAAGTCCATTATTCACCACGTAAATATTAATGGCTGTTTCGCGACACTCTTTGGCTACCTAAAAATGCGATTAGTTTCAGTTTACTGTTTCGCAACTGCAGAAAGTTTTGTTGATCTTGTTTCGCCATCGCACTCTCCGCTTAATTCAACATCGAAATCAAATTCCTGTCGCTATTATAAACTTTTCCATCTCTTCAACGTGACCAATTAAAAGGACTTCGCTTTCACGAAAAATCTCGCATTCCGACTCCATGATCAAATAAAAGTTTAAAGTTGGAGCCGAATACATTAACAAAAAACTTGGATACTCTAGTATTTATGGAAATCGACATATAGAACGTTTTCGATGTGGATTTGAAAGGGAATTAAACTACATTGAAGCCAATTTTAAGTTGAAATTCCGCATGCGTTATATCACTCTGTCTAAATTTGTTTTTAGCTACGCTTTGATTTACAGTGCATCGATTAAAGTGAAATATTGATACAGTTTTCGTACGGTTTATTCATCGCGCGTTTTATCTGCTTCACCGCCAGATTATATACTATGAAGTAATCCGAAAAATAATGTTGTCAAAACATAACCACGATTTGGTGCCATTAAAAGCTCCTTTTTATCTTTCATAATTTTATCGCATTAACATGCCTGCATTCGGTTTATCTACTTTAACCACTTTACATTTCGATAACGGATACAACATAAAATAATGTTTTGTAGCGACATCCAATTTTTATTGTGCGAAAACTGTAGAAATAATTTAAACGATTTAAAAATTATTATTTAAAATTTAAATAATATCTATATGCATATTTCAATTATAAAATATCAAATAATGAATATATAACATAATATAATATAATGTTGGCCATAGAATAGATTAAAGATTTTTTTCACATTGGAAGAAATGTAAGTTATTGAAATTTTTTTTGTACTACCAGATTTATGAATTAATTCATTAAGGTTGCCGAGTTTCTTGCTGCAGCATACGTCGAGTAAGAAAACTGCCGAGATGTCTGTCGTTTCTAAAGGCAACGACACTTTGAAAAGGGCAACGGCAAAAACTCCGGTCAGCTCCTGCGACTTAGCGAAACGACGGCGCGCGTGGATGCAAGGTGGCGAGCGGGGGATGTAATGGAATATGTTTTGCTCCTACAGAAAGAGAAAAGATAGTCCGCCCCGGAAACGTCAGCGCTCTTAGTGTCCGGAGCACACAGCGGCCTTTTGTTTTTACTGGAAATATATCAGATTGCATGTACTCTTAAAGGGAAAAACTATGGCGTGAAATAATGACAGCCGTAACAACGCGAGATAATAATGATAACGTGAAACTGAAATATTAAGAAAAAGTAAAAGATCATATTATTCATATAATCATATCCTTTGTGAATTGTTAAAATAAAAATGCCGACTGTATTTGCCCTCTAAATGATGATATATTTATTTATATTAAAGCTCGGAAAAATCTGCGGAGCAAGAAAAATATTTGAATAAACTTTATTTATTCAAGATCAGCGGGCGAATCATCTCAGATATACGCGAAATAGAATCTCACGATCTCTCGTTCCGCGTAAAAAGTAAAGTACCAGAAGCCTGTGGCATAAAGAGAGAGACTCGTGGCGCGGCGGATATATTTCCCCGGCTGTTAACATCGGCTATAAGAATATTTTCAGAGGAAACAACGATCAGTTTCTTTAATTCCGATTATATATCACTTTCATTTAGGCTGGACGGAATAGGAGTGGATTGCAAATACCTCGATGTATCTTGGCCGATTTATAATATAATTGCGACCGGAGAGTGAAAAAGCTCCAGCATCGTAAATCTTTAATGAATCCATACGTAACGTTTATCAAACATTGATCAATCAGAACTTTATTTATGGACCACGATAACGCTCATGACTAGAACACTATCGACTATTCTCTAACTGGTCCACGGGGATCATTCGATGCGGCTGCAATTTCCAGCTTGCTCACTGTAATATGTATGCATCAGAAAACACCGGGATGCGAAAGGTATACGCGATGTTGCTATCGATGAAAATTTAATACATACGATTGTTACAGACAGAACATTGCAGAGATAGGATTTAGTGATGGAGATAGGATCTTGGCCGTGGAAAATACTGTTCTATCTCTCTTGCCAAGAAGTGACATCCACTTCGACGCATTTTTCCGGCGTTTGTTGAGATCGAAATATTTCGAATCAAATTGTGATGCGCGTTCTTTCGTCTACAAATCCGTTTGCATAATAAAAATATCTTTGCATAATGATTTCTATTTGCGCCGAATTGAATTTTGTTCTTTTCACTCTTTTTTTAGGATTCTACAAAAATATTCTCAGAAAAATTCAGTAAGCTTTTTCCGAAACATCTTACGGAGGGAGAATTTCCTTGAATATAAAATTAATGGCTGCGCATCGAATTCTTTTTGTTTTGCCAGCGCATTTTTAGATCCTTCCTTAAGAAGCATAATGTCTGCGCTATGTACTGCGTATACAGCGGGTATGCTATATATAATGCCGGTGGAAGTAAATAGCCGTGGTAAGAAGGAGGAAAGATGGAGAACGTAATGCAATCTCACCTCATTCGTCCCCCCGTTAGCCGCGCTCTCATTTAGATAAACCCGATATTTTGGCGTGCAAAAACTTGCGCGGCTAATCTTGGCACTTCTTATCTCAAGAATTCACGCAGGGGTCGCAGAATTGCCGCTTCTCATAATGGATATTCACCCCAAGATTTGAAACATATCCACGATTATGCAGATCTTAACTATGTCTCAAGCGCCAACTTTGAATATGTTACGTCGCTATTTAACTATTTAACAGCTGTTGGGTATTGAAGTATTCACAGTAAAATGTATGTTTTGTATAATTCTTACGCGCGTACTCAATTCACCAATTTATAATGATCAAACTGAGAAGCATATTATATCTATATATTAATTTATTTATATATGTAAGTAAAACAATTCTAATTTTATTTATATTTATATTATTTTAATTTAAATGTTTATTAATTCAATTCAATTTAAATTTTGTTACAAATGACAATATTTATTACTATTTTTTATTTTAACTATTTTCATGAAAATAGTATGCATTTATATTCCGATACAATATCGCTCCTCTAAATTTATTATTACATTAAACAGAAATGTATTTCCATGATGTATTTTCGCAACAACACAACGAGGTACAATGAAATTAAAATAAAATTATATGACATAAAAGAATGGTTTCAATAAATCACTCACCACGTCGATGATTTGCTGTAGAGTGATGCCAAACTTCACCTCCAGTGGTTCGCTCTCATTCGCGACCGGTCGTTCCAAGGTGTTGTAATTTGCCAGCAGGTGATTCAATAAGCGTTTCTCGTGGCGCCCGCAAAGGCTCTCTGTGACAAAGAACAAGAAAAATCGAATGTCAGTCAGGGCCCTTGCGATATACCGGAGGGTGCGAGCCGCAAATAATCGCGACCCTTGTCAGACCGTATTTACAAAAAGATACGAGGAGAAAAATTCCTGTCACGTCGACGACAGATTTTTTTCTCGGAAATAACAAAATTTTTCAGACTTACTATACTAAGTACTTAAAGCATAATTAAGCACAAAAAGAGAAAGAAAATTTTAAAACCAAACTTGCTCAAAGAATTTATAGATAAAAAAATTCAGAATATACGTAACATTCCTTCTTCGTGAAATATATTTTTAGCGTTTAAATAACTTTGCGATCTTTTCTGAAACCTCTTGAATGTTGACTAACGTCCCCTAATCGCTTGTAATCGATCATCCTCTCGATAATCCTAATGCACCCGGATGGACGAATTAATGCACATCGACGATTACAAAGTTGGCGAGTTGGCAACTTGTATAAGCGGCGACGCAGAGTTCGGCACGAACTCCGGGGCTGTCCGTAGCTACACTTGGTCCACTTCGCGTTCCGTTCCGATCTATCACGGCTGAACGGCAGCGAGTAAACTACTTTAATCCTTTGACAAACCCGCGCACGAATGCATTCCCATCCCTCGAGCCGGGCCGAAATTGTATTCGAGCACGTGTTGCTGCTGGACCAAGTTTGGGTTCCGGCACGGTGTGCGGCGGATTCCGCCGAATACGAAATGCAACAGGACTGTGTCCACAGGGAGAATAATGGCCGTCGGCCGTGCGGCCGAATTCGGCACACGTGTGCCCATTGAGAACAGACCGAGATATCGCGAGACTTCGACAAATACACTGCGCGCCGCGAAACACTCCGGTCTTTCATCCAATCTGAATATTTCGCGATCACTCCATCCTCTTCGTCGTCTCTCCGGATATATTAATATTCCGAGTTCAAGCGGAGCACCGGGATATCACGGGGTCTGAACTTTCTTGCAAAATTCATCGTTTCACAGTATCAATCATATTACGAATTCCGTCGGTCGATAATCACGCGCAACTCTCGGTTCGTCTGAAGCTCGGAGTCATCCAAGTTGACAAGGGCGTATTATGCATCCGATAATATTAATGTAGTATATTCTGTTTGCAGAAAATTAAAATTTCATGGTATACATAAATCCTTCTTGATTAAAGAAGCATTTATAATCTGCATATTTCAAGTGTCTTTTTTTGGAGTTTATTGCATTGAATTTATTAAGTAATGTGTTATATTTTTACTTATATAAATGTAGATCGTTGCCGACGAGTCACAGGCTACGATAAAGTCCGATATATTTTTTTCTTCGTATTTTTTCACTCTATTTTTTATGAAACAAATTATTCATCTCATTACCTTCTAAAATAGGTAAATAAAAACGTAAAAAAAAAAATACTAAATGTTGATGAAATTTTATTATAATTTGGAAATTGGTTTCAGCACTTCCATGTGCTTTCATTATATATTCGAAATTGCATTTACTTTAAATGGAATAATAGCTACTGCGGTCTGTTAAACGTGTAATTACTTTCATTTACTTATATCTGCGGGCTAATGATTTTCAAGCGAGCGTTGCGAGTGTTTCCGGATCACAAGAACGAAATCAATGCTATCGTTAATCAGATTAGTCAAATGTATTACGCACGTATCGATCCGACGTTAATTTCTAGTTTATACACTACGGGTATATCGCGCGGCGTTGATTAATCACCTTTGTAACGCCCAACGTAGGACGCATGCCACACATTTGGTTACGTGCGCTCTGTAAACAGGTCGAATTATTAGGACTGTAATTAATTATGCGGCAAAAAGTAATTTACCGTCGCATTCCCAATGGTCGAGCCCAATGAACGATTTATCGGACGCCCACCAGGAGAACGGAAAAATAAATCAAAGCCTCGTTTAATTAGCCGCTCTGACGATAACGAGCGCAAATTCGCGATCGCGAAGCGCCGTCACGTAGAATATGAAAAAATAGCCGGCAATGCGTTATCGGCCAATTTTTGCTTCGAAAGGCAGCGCCGCGCTCGGGGATATTAATGAAATGAAAAAATCGATAGCGTCGCCAAAGGACAGATAAGCGTGAATCCCTTTTAGCGATCCCTCGCACGGAAGTAATACGGTTCGAGACTTGTCTTGAACTTCTTGAATGAGCGACGGCGGAGCGGTGTAGCAATAAGCAACTTCGTCGAATCGCGCAACGGCCATTTAGCCGAGTGCTGGAAGACGATGGCAGTAATTAATGAGGCATGCGTAAAACCCGGAGAGGAACTTAGGGAAAACTAAGCGGGCACGTGCGTTGCAACTCTCGCGTACCAGAACTTGTATTAATGGGTTTTCCAAGGATGAAGAAACTAGAACCGTGGAATACCTTCTAATTAATACATCGCGTGTTTAATGTAACAAATAGAAAATAAGCGATCGCGATATCCTTACGCAAAGTTTAATACGAGCCTCTCTAAAGTTTGAGCGAAAAATTCAGTTGAACCGAAAATTGTGTGTTAAAATAATTATTAACTTAACTGAACGAAACCGAAACAAATGAAGCGATTAATCTTTGTATATAATATGCTTAGAGGAGACCACATCAGTACCGGTAGGTAAACCGGCTGTTCGTAGAATGCTACATATGCTATTTCGCTTGGTGTTATACTTTGTCTCCGCAAGTTTATACAAGCTCTTATCCTTCCTCCGCACTATTCTGCCTGCCTTGCGTACATTCGCATAACATCTGCATCGTTCACCATTTGCATAACTTAACGGGCCGCGTATATCTTACGGAAGCATGTAACGAGCATAAATCTGGCGTTTCGAACGGTAGTTCCACAACTTTCCCACGTATTTTCGCATTATTCCCGATAAAGCTTCGTTACACATGCAGCTCACCCCTCCGGTGGGCATTAAGCTGTTTTATCACTTGAATTAAACTGCTAACGGTCGAATCTAACGATGAGAAACAAGCATATGATGAGAACAACTGCAGAGCGTGAAAAGTCTAAATCCTATAAAACAGGATTATTTCGCTAATAAATGCCTAGAAATGAACATTAACCCGAGAAAAGGCGTGGAGAATGTGCTTCGTGAATACCACGAGTAAATGAATCTCGATGTGCCATCGTTCCATTTCTGAAATTAACAAAGTGGCTTAACGAGCACTTTCGACGAGAGAAGTTGAAAATTAGGTACAATGAAATAATTATTTGTAAATTGTTAGTTAAACAGCTCATCTAATAATACATTTCTATCACGTGTAGGCAAATAAATTCGCAATGTACGGTTTTGTTCTAAGCTGTATTAAAATCTGAAAATTTAGTCTAAAAGTTTAATTAATAACCAAGATTAAATAAATTTAACAAATGTAGGAAAAAAGGAAATATTTTGCAAGAAGCACAAAATACAATTAAGTTTTTAACCGCTTAGCAGTTGTCGTGATATGTTTCTCAAATATGAAATGTCAGAAAAAGGAACAAGAAAAAAACAAGAAAAAGTAGGAAACAGAAGTGCAACTTTACACGGACTTCTTGTCATCATTGTTGACTTAACTATTAAAAAGTACTATTCTAGATGTCGAGTTCGAGGAAGTACCTAAAAGTGTACAGCTTAAGTCGTTGCAAAGAAATGAACTCCCGAATATGTAGCAATAACAGACAGCTGTTGAGAAACTAAAATTCCAAGAACGGCGAGCACACCGTCGTTCTTGGAATTTTTCTCTCTCGTGCGAGATTATTTTTATTTCGTCAAAATACGCAAAAAAAAAGAGAAATTTCGTTAAAAAAGAGCGAACACGACATTCGCGGCTTTTCGACACTGTGGAGGTTTAACGTTGCTATTAGCGTTGCTATGCCCTGGGATGGGTTGAGGATGGGCTTTTTAATGGTATCCCCACAAAGGAACCACGATGGTTTCATTTAGCTGTCTACGTCGATCTAGATTAATGAGACCAAGTTTGCGGGAAGAACCGGTGGGGAGAAACAGGAGCGCGGCGAAGAGAGGGATTAAAGTATGGCCTACGTGCCGTGACATAATGGCCGGTAAAACGCGTTTGGACGAAATACGTGTCGAAATACGCGCCGGCATGAATGGGCAGCCGGATATCCTTTTCGCCGCTTCGACATCACCGTCGCCGTCGGCAAAGTACGTGAGCCTTGCAGGAAGTAGCGCTATGGACGGCAGTCTTTGTGAAGGAACAGATCATATGCCTATCCACGCGTGTGTATACCCTACACGTGCGCGGGGTGCGATATTTTCCGTCCTACGTCACTGCTGACGACATGCCACAATGTAAAAATACCGATCGCAATAAAGAATGAACGACATTCTTGCAGAAACAAATTGTTACGATATCCAGTATACGGAAAACATATACATTATTATGTGAGAACAATCATGAGGTGGATGAAGCGCTACGCAAGAAGTGCGTAGTAAAAGAAAGAAATTGCCCTGTTGCTTCAAAGTTCGTTATTGCATTCACGTATCAGCTATAAACCTATGCAGCCAATAAATCGTTGAATTTCGTATTTCTTGTAACAGATAAAATAATTTAACACTACGCAAGAATGTTATTTACAATTGAATAAGTATTTTGCAACATTGCCAGATAATAATAATCTTTTTTCATAATTTGCCGTTTTATATTTTTCATGTATAAAATACGCAACTTTCACATATATACATGTCACGAAGAGCATGTATACTGTGCATAAATGTGTGCGGAACGTGAAGCAAAAAAGATCTCTTTTTGTCACATGTTGCTACGTCAATTTTTCGTCGAGTTATGGCGTTTTAAAAATCCGTCGCGCGCGAGTATGTATGCGCGCGTATGTGCGACTAGCGGTATCAGCTGGCCATTTAAATTGCCACCTGCAGTATGGCCATTTAAATTAACGGTATCAAGGCCGCCTATCGATATCAAGGTTGAACAACTGTCAGTGCTGTCGTGTGACTGTCGCGGCTAACTCCACCTTAAATCATCAGATCACTCGGGGAGTAATTGATATGAATATAAACAACATTAAGTACCGTCAATTTTTTTCTGTAGAAAACGCAATCAATTGAAAATAGTGTCATTTGAAAACTGAGGCTTTTACACTTTTAATCAGCTACAAGAATAAATTTTCTAAACCATTCTACGAAATATTGAATGTTTTAGCCGAAATTGGCAAACGTCGATTAAATAATTGGCACAATTATTTAATCGACGATCATCTTTCTAATTTGATCAATCTAAAATAATATTATTATTTAAAATAATTCATAATCATATTAAAATACTAACGCAAGAATGTGTAATATTATCGAGAAGTCTCCGAGTGCATCGTCACACGGAAAATTAAAAAATTCTCGCACTCCAGAAATTTATAATCACGTTATCATTATAACTGAGATTCTTTATAATCCTTACTCATCCTTTTGCTTGTTACACGGCTCTACCTTGAAGGGAGCAACTTTCAATAAACTTATATACCAGGTAAATAGGATTACTTTTATAGAACACGCGCGCGGCGTTAGGGGCAATTTTTACAGCCCCGACGTCATCCTCATCGTCTCGACCGGTTAAGTCTTGGGGTACCGGTAGAATCCACGCTATGAATGGCAGCCCTCTTGAATACCAGCGTGAATTCGCCCACCCGAGTATTCACGCGTGGGCATCATCACCATATACACACGTACACACGCTCATACTCCACAGCCCTTATGCATACAGTAATATATGTATATATACTCGCAGAAACCCACCTAACTGTGGGTCACGTGTGGCCGACAGCTCGATTAACTCTCGCAGTCTCGAGCTTTTCGACATGTTCCTCATACTAAACGGGATAGTTCAGATCTCACAAAGATTCTCGTTAGTGACAGTTTATTCTGTACAATTGTGTCATCGATATATGTATGAGAGAGCACAAACAACTAACTCCAAAATGCAGTAGATATTTAGTAGCATAATTTTCTTTTCTTGCTGAAATCAATTATTGGAATTTATGAAGTTTCTCAATTGAATTTCTATAGTTTTAAGATAAGCGGTTTATTTATGAGGATTATTTTTGAAACGATTTTAGAATTAAAATAAGCTTAACGTAAAAATATACAAATTTACTACTGTATTTGCGTTTGAAATTGTTGGCGAAATCGACTTATCTAGATTTCTATATTGCAGCCTTAAATGCATGCGAATAAACAACTTTCGTTATACAATCGCGTTACGATCACGCACGCCGTCTTTATCGTCGCGTACGAGGCAGGTCGTCATGTCGCGATACGTGCGCTGTGCGCAGCAGTTTCCATAAAGACAAACATTACTGTGTCCATCTGGTACCGAGGTACGGCACATACCCGTGTTGCGACATGTTCGCGGAATACCCATTTGCTCATGTGCAGCACGCAGCTGCATTCCCGCGTGGTGTTCGGTGACTCTCGGCACGGTTACGTTAGTGACATACATGTGCATTATCGTTTACCTGCGAGTTCCGATGCGGCATCGTGCGGTTAACGACATTAACGCGTGTGAGATAACAACACGAGAGTCGATGCAACACATCTAAAGAATACGATACTTTTTGCGCCATAATATATAAATATACAACTTTTGCTCTGAACAATTACAAAGATATCCGAATTGAAAAAAGAAGTGCGTTATAAATTAATTTGCCATCACAAAAAATAAAACGCGTTAACTTAGGCGCGTTTAAAAATGTGTGAGATATTTTATGATGAATTTTTGGAATTCTTTGTACGCCTCGCGGATCGCGATTTTTTAAGCACTTCTCCGGATAGTTCTTTTGTGGAAAGAAGAAATCCTAATAAATATGCGTCGTTTAGTAAATATCAGAACATTCTTTCCAAAGAATACGGACAAAAGACAAAGTCACGAGGCATAATATTCACATTTGGTCGAGCATTTTTATTCCCATCGAATGCATTCGTTTTGTAAACGTAAAGTTAAAGCAACGCTGTTGCTCAGCGACATTTTTCATTTCCGTCGTTACGCTCGAAAGAAGTCTAAACTAGCCCACGCCACTAGCGCTATAAAACTGTTTCTGCCAAGCAATTCCATCGCTTTCTTTGCACGGTGAATTCTCTGAAGTCAGCGAAGTCTATCAGACCGTGTAGACGACGTGGCTTTTCACCTGGACTCCTCCTGTCGCACGATGAAGGATAACACTGAAAATTATTTTCACGCTAACATACCGTCCGAGACGGTACCGTCATCGTTGGTTTAGTGCCAGACAAGAGAGAGGAGACGGCTGGAAATGCAGGGCTTTCTCGACGTCGAGGAACGACATCTCGCATATTGTATCTACTAAATTCTGCGAATTTCCGTACCGTAGAGTCGCGGAAAGCAATCATCGCGGCGAATATTATATCGGCGTCGAGTATCAAGCGAGTGATATGACAAAATTGTAGAAAATTATATTATGGATGGAACAAGATATAGAGTATACGCACACACAATGGAAGGCCAAAATGTACAAAGATATTTCAATAAAAATTATTTTAAAATATAAATTTACAGTCGGTTTATATATTATAAATAATAATCAAGAGAAATAATTTGTTCCGTACTTTTCTTTTCCCTCACTTTTCGAAGATATGTGATTGGCACTTTAATTATTTGCGTAACGGTCGGCACACAGTGAGTATCGCGGGGAGATGTACGAAAAAATTTGCATCAAGTCGGTTAACAGTGCGCGGCTCGCGTGTGGGTGTGCGTCAACAGGAATGCGTCGCTGCGGGAAAAGCGCTCGACAGAGCGTCCGGGAGAGAAGCTTTGGACCGAGGGTCGCGCGTGTGTTCGTCCGTGTGTCAGCAGAGGCGAGAGAGAAGGAGAGCAAGAAAGGGAGCCCGGCGGCGGACGGAAGGGAGGACGGAGCCGAAGCGGAGGCGTGCCGAGGCTCGAAGCTCCATTGATCCACGAAGAATATATACACCGCCTACGACGTAACTTTGATCACGCTGTAAACAGGATACCCCGTCGAGCAGCGCGACGTTGCCTTCATCTTAAGAAAAGATTTCACCCGCAGACGGACGCGACGCGCCACGACGCATTTCTCGCGAAAGGGACGCTTGATCCCTGCCACCTGTTCAACTCCGTGATGCCGTGTTCGATAGTGACAGCGCCGATGGCGAAATTCTAATGCGAATGTGATTGCCGTTTCCTCGATGCTCGCTTTGAAAATGTAACGCTGCGCTAAATTGTACAGTTAAACTATTCGTTCAACTCGTTTAATTTTGTTTAAAGTTAAAATCCAGGTTTGTTCGGTCATAAAATTATTTTAATTTTATCATTTTCATGGTTGGTAGTTCATGGAAATTTGATATTGAATTTCACTCTAATGTGTACGGCGTAAGAAAAAAACAATTTATATCTCGCATATAATGAGAGGCATGCGAACTAAGCAAATTTTCAAAAACAACCTATATTTTTTAGAGCTTCTTAAAATAAATTCATTAAACTAATAAATACATATTATGTACACACTTGTTGTATTCTTATTGTACATCCTGCTATTTACCGGATAATAATGGGGAAGTACATTACGTGCGCGAATATTCTTTTGACATATTTACCTACAACGAAGTGTACTTAATTCACGTAAAAGATCGCGACCCCTTCGTGAAGCACGCTGAAAGGCGATGCAGCTCTTATCTGGTAAAAAAGTTTAAAGCTTCATTGATCCGGAAAGGGTTTACGGCGACTACCAGGTAACTTTGATCACATCGCGCACCGCAACCAAAGTACTCTATCGATCCTCGTCTCTTACCATACCGATCCCGCCGAATAATAAATTTGAAGAAGTTCTTCGATAACGATTTTATATATCCGCTTGATAGAAATTCGCTTCATTTTTATCAGTCCCTCCTACGCGACTCCGCCAAATCCCATCCTTAATAGATCGTCGCGCGATTAATTTCTAACAATATTCGGAATTTCATTCTCCGCTTCCGTTCCTTAGCATTACGTGGGCAAGCTAGCGTCGACTGATTCTCTCTACTGAATATAATGGCGCGCGCGGTATATTATAAATCAATAATACTAAGGCATTTCAATCGGATTATCCGCGCGATCGCGCAATTATATATATTATATATTCCTATTGCCGTATCAAATCCCATATATTGTCGACAATAGGCGGCGAAGATGGGTAATACAAAGGCGTAAAAGTTTCGAGATATTGATCGTTAATAATTTCATAGATATTTACGCATGTACGCTATGTCGAAAATACCATCCTTCGTGTGCTATCCGTCAGATCGTAATTTTAAAATCTAATCCAGCTGTTATACATAAATCTTGGTATTATATTGGAAAACAAAACTTGGCAGTTTGTATCTCTCGAAAATAAAAATATCTGTTACGTGCCTCGAAGTTATCATCCTTCCGTGCATCGAATCAAGTAGCACAATTCACAAGTAAACGATAGCGACTATCGAGGTTCATGCATTTTTAAACAATAAACTGAATGCTCGCCTCTATAATGCAACGCGCGAGGTCGAGGCTCACGGTCTCGATTACAAAAGTCGCGGTATACACACACGGCGGCGTGTGTTGGGGAAATGCGCGCAAACTTAGTTTCGCGTAAACATCACGGCGAAACCCGGTAACGATGCCAAAACTTAAGTGCCTCCGAATTTGCGGGTACTAACGTAACCGAGGATAGCACCTTCACATTGACCGCATACTTACTGACTTCACACGCGATACACACAGAGCATATAGAAAGCGCGCGATAGTTGTGCGGTCTAATGGAAACTACACTGCTGGAAGGTCGTGCGAAAGCCCAAGTTCAAGTTTCGGCACGGTCTAATCAAAAGCCTTAATTGGCTTTCGGCCAACAGAGGCGCGACACCGGTGTTCTATTTCATGCGGGTACGAACCTTCCATAGTTTATGCGAATTCCCATTGGAATCGCGCCCGAAATGCACGGAGCGCCCTAATATAGATTCTAGTTAAATATCTAGAGCATGACGCAGGCTGAATATAAAGGTTATTGCATTTTTATTAAAGTTTAACGCGGTTTTCATACTAAATGCATACGAAAAGTATGCAAGCAACAAATAAGTAATACTATCTTTTAAAGGAAAAATTTTTTCGAAAGGAAAAGAGTTTCCGAAAGATTGAAATAATAATGCACGAGAAGAAGAATATTGTGTCTCGGACGCGTCTCAAAAATTTTGAACAAGGACAATTTTGCGGTTGTCATATGCAAGTTTGAAAATGTATGGAATTCATTACTATCTGAATAGACCGCCGATGCCGTCGAGCCTATTGTTCGAGTTTTCCGCGGGATGCAAAATCGAAAGTAGCGTGAATCTACGCGCGAAGAACTTAAATTAGATTTTCCTGCTAGGTTGCTTTGCGAGAGGGCTCTTGAGAGAAGAACAGAAGACGAGGGAAAATGTTGAAAGCCGCATCGAATCCGCGGATTGTTCTTTCAGATAATCAAATATAGCCGGAATGTATTCACCAGAATCGCTAAAAGAAATCCGATGTGATTTTCAATAATGCTACGCTTCCCGCTTTTCAATGCCCTTGCTCGCTATTTGATCGAATAATTTTCGCTTATCATCGTATCAAACTCGAAATAAATACCAAGGCGATATTCTTGTTTAACAGTTTGGTTGCAATTTTAATAAATTTCTAACCTAATTTTCCTTTATCGTATTTTAATTAAGCTAAAAAGTTTATTTTTAAAATAAACAAACAGTCTGCTTTCAATTAAATTAAGTTCTGAGATTTTAAAGCGCTTTTTGTGCTAATAATAGCAAACGAATTTTAATCTTAATATAGTAGAAAAATTATATTTCTCGAGTTTACTATTCACGGCTAGGAATATATTTGTACAATATATGACACAAGAAATGCAATTCTAAAGTTACAGTTTGGCTGTATATAATCGAATATCCGTCGACTAAAAGTTGACTTGGAAGTTTGCGGAAAGGAACCGCTTTCCTCGGATGCGTCACCGAAAATATTCGCCGGGAAGTCTTTGAGTTAACTATCCGGCTTTAGCGAGCGTAAAAAGCTCTTCGCGGATTTTCTGCTCTGCGACGTTTTCGGTATTATATCCGCTTTATAAAGCGACGCGGAAAAGTCAGCGAAGCGAATTGTCGTCGCGACGCGCACCGAACCGTGAATGCATAAGAGTTAAAGTAAAATAACATTGCAAATTCGGGCAAAATGCGCGAGTCGAGTTAGGCATGTGGAGTCAAGTGCGCAAATACTCTCGTGTGAAGAAAAGACACATTACGACCACCCCGTTTGTCCGGACTGGCGCTCTTTTAAAATAGTCCGAAATATCTCATTATCAAATGACGAAAAATGAACAGAAATCAATACACGTCCTGTTTTGCAAGATCATATTTTTTTTATATAAAAGGCTATCTTAAAATAGATCTTAATATTGCATCTTGTAGAACGGCGGAAGGTGAGCAGCGGCACATTGTGAAGTTATACCGGTCTAAACATTCCGCCTACGCGACGTAGACGCAACGTACGGTTATTTCTGACGGCCCCCTTTTCGCCGAGCTGTCATCCGGCATGCAAAATACGCAGATTGCATTCTGAAGCGGAGTAACCGCGTAACGTATCGACCGACGCGTCAGTGATGCGTTCTGTAAATGGCGGCGCCGTCTCTCAATTTAGCTCCCTTTGCCATGTACTTAAAAGCGCAGCGACACGCGCTCAGCCCCGCCTAGGGCTCGTAGGCCCTAATTAGCTTCGGTGCAAATAAAGGGTCATCTCTTAAAAGAGACACGGTGAAAAGCCAAGAAGAGAAGGAAGGATCCGCAGGGCCGTTCGTAAATAAGCACGCTCAAAAATTCATGGGCTCGCCCAATCGGTTCAAGGACGATTTAATTTGCAGCTTCCGCGTATTATATTTTATTAATTACAGCAGGCCTTTGTGTTAGCTGCACAGAATTATTTGTACATATAATTGTTGGTCGAATTAACTCAGCAAAATAAAACTATTGTTAAATTAGATTGTCCTAGTTATTCTCTCTTTTTTTTCTGCGGTCTGTTTCGAATTCAAACGAACGAATTTGTAAATCCGCAGCGTTGTCATGCGGTTATTCGATTTTACAAATTTTATTTTCAAAACTTTTATTAACCGTACACATAACCCACTTATTATGACCAATAAACATACACACACATATATTTTATATACATATATATGTATATATATTTCTGAGCGCACGAGTTGTTTGCATATTACGATTCTTCCTTATTATTATTCTACTTTGGAACTCGTCGAATGTCTCTAATGAAAGAACTTCGCGAGAGCGACGCCGTTTCGTAGTTTCTGGAATTTCATTAACGCGGGCTGTGCCGAATTTCCCGTTGACCTCGTGAAAACGCGAGCTGCCTCACGCTGTCAGATTTTCGGCGGTATTTCAGCTGACATCGTCAAGCTTTCATACTCGCGAATTGCGCGCGCGTTTGCTTTCTTTTTCTACGTGCCTTAGAGTCGATGTCGGCTATAAAAGGTTAGCTAGGGGTTAATTAGTCGATACGTTAATAAACTTACGAAACAAGAGGCGAACGAATATGAGGACTACTCTCGAGCCCGCCGCCCTCTTGCATTATTGCTAACAAGAGCGCGATAAGCTTCGTTTCTTGGTATTTCCCGAGAGTAAAAGGCAATTTGAGAGACCCGTCGAAGCACGAGAACACGAGAACACGCGTAATTGCGGAATCCACGTCAAAAAGAGCGTAATATAATCCCCATATATAATAATTTCGAAAACCGCCAATTTAAAAAATTGCAATCCTGCGTTGTAAAAAAATGGAAAAAAAAACGTATATCTAAAAATATAATTTAGAAGATTTTTAACAAATAAAAAAAATAACTAAAAAATAGATGTATACAATTAATATGTTTCTCTAATCTTGTTATCCATATATGCGGTTATGAAAAAGAGCTTACTAGAACTTAAAGGAAATTTATTGTTGTTTGAAAATATTGGCCTCTTTCAAGACTTCGAGATCATTCACATTCGCAAACTATTCCAACTTATAACGAGTTCTTCAATTGGCCAAGCAGTTAGAAAGTACTTATGCTTCGAGGACTAATGAGAAGATATGGTGAAATTAACGAAAGTAATAATCATCGCGACAAAATAGCACAGAGAATTGACGATTTGTTGACGTAAACTCATTATATAGAAATTTCAATTGCGCAGGTATTTCGTTAGTTCATAAATTTACGTAAAGTAAGTATGACTCAATTATAACAAATAAAATATATATCCACAAAAAAACACTAATAGTTACATTAGCATAAGACAAACCAAATTGAGAGACATTAATTACTCAACTACACATTACAATTCCGTTACGAATGTACTTAAAGAAGCGTTTTGCCGTTTGTCAAGTCCGTCGACGTTCATTTTGCGCGGAAGAAGACACGATAATTGTCAGTAGCTATTACCCTTTCGTTTCTCGGCTGTTTCTCGTCTCCTATAAGAAATAAGCCATTAGTGTGATACGGCGGGACGTGGAAAGACAGTCGAGAAGCAGAAAAGGCAACGCTTATAAATAGAACGACCGTGGGCACCGAGTATACGGATAATGTTTTCACGACGAGAGGGAAATTTCTGCGACGAGTTATTGCCTGCAGTGTAGTGAGAATAAAGGCTCACACGATATGAGGCATTCTTCTGCAGCCTTTTTTTATTGGATCTCCGTCCTTGCGGGAATCTTTGTAGAGAAAATTATTTTTTGCCCGGCGCGATGGACGCCTTGTTTTAAACTGCAAGGGTGAGGCGGATTCTGTGTGCGCGCCTTTTCCTCTCGTTCAATAAGCCCACAATTATTCGTGGCACACTTTTGGCTCGCAGCCATTTTTACGTATAACCGAATTACTTGCCAAATATGTTAAAATTGTTTTCCTAAAAATCCTCTCTTGATATGAAACCGCGAACTTTTATCAAATTAAGGAAATTTGTAAATTTTTGATACTTTTTTTAAAGCATCGCACATTAAAGATTGCATTTAAAAGTAAACGACGTGAAATCTTATTAATAACTTGTGAGTTTTTCATCACTTTGCTATAAAATATTTAATTCAAATTTTTCAGTTGTTCTACCGCTTCATTTCATTTTGCAGTGATATTCCGCGCATTATTAAATGCTTGACAAAGTGAACCGCACAGCGAAACAAATCGCTTGCTGCAGTATGCAACGAAATCGTTATGCAGCGTGTAGGGCTTCGCAATTACGTGGCACGTGAGTGTTCTCCGCCAGAACGCACTCCTTCGGGAATCAAACGAGCGATAATGGTTGAATTGATATCCGGCGCGTGGAAATGGAGCTAGGCGGCTCGTAGCCATCGTGTCATATCGATATACAAGGGTTTATGGTCCTCGCGTGCTGGCACGTTGCCCGTAAATTGCGTCCACTATGACGACGCGACATTTCGGCGCTAGACGCCGACGTGTTGCGTACCTGTCGGATACCTTCCTGGCATCCAGCGCAGCCACGAAAGGCACCTGTAATGCTCTCTAGCCGATAACGACGCGTACGTGTTTCCAAGGTACTCCGCCAGTCATTGATTGGTTCATCAGAATTCCATTGCTCAAACGGATGCCACTACTGTATTTTCGTTTCGTAACGGAATTGTAAAATGCATTTCTCCTTTTACTTCAAACATTCTATAAGAAGAAGCCAAAGCAAAATAGTTCGTTCCTTGAAAAATTTTCCTCTCTTTTGTCAGGAACATTGTTGAATAACAATTCCATTCTTTGCACGTCAACGACCTCGGAACAAATAATCCAGACTGCATACTCACGGAATCCAACTATGTATTTTGTATAAATATTTTTATAAATCGCTATCAACAATAAAAAAAAATAATACAACATCAAAGATATAATTCACGGATAAAAGACACAATTAAGATTCCGTAATTTAATTACAAACACAAACGAGATTCGTAAAAGCCTTAGTGCGATATCTACAACTTTTTATACAAATAGCTTTTAATGTTCGACGTTGCAATAAATCGAAATCGTTGAAAAATCACTCCATATCTATAATTGCAAGAGGAATTATGAGTTCAAACATTTTCGCTCCGCTGGTCTTCGGAGAGACAAGCGAAAAGATTTGCACACGATGCAATCGCACGAAAGTGCAAACGACGCGGCAATTTATTCACTCGTGGCCAACTGATTCACGAAGTTCACAGAGAAACTCGGGTATATATATAGAAAATTTTACTGGTCTTCGTCAAACATTTTCCAACTCTGAGTTCTTTACATCGGTCGCAACATTTGTATTTAGTTGCATTAAGAACTCGTATCTCATCGCGCTGCCATGCAAATAATTTGATTAATTTTTTTAACATAATGTTAGAAAATATATTACAACACGTGTAAATGCAATAAAAAAGTTATTTATGATCAAAAATTGTAATAATAATGAAAAATACATATTAAATATCATGATCTTAATATTAATTCCAATTAGAGCATTAAGAATAGTTTCTTTCAGAAATATTGTTACATTCTGAGTAAATAATAACTCTTATTCTTGATAAAGTGAATTTCATGTATCTTTCGCGTTTCTCAGACTTTCAAAAATCTTCGACTTGAAAGGTTAAGATAAAATTCCATGTATACGTGTTGTAAAAAACAGCAAAGTTGAAGGATCGCCATCTTTGAGAAGCACGTAGCGGCAGCACTCGCAAAAGTTAGCCGGAAGAAAATAACTCGGGCAGAAGTGAGTTATATCAGATTCCGATCGTGCGGTTTCATAACCATGCGCGGGATATTAATTCGACCATTACCGCACGAGTGGTTTCCAGAGCTGGCGGCGATCAAGCGACTGGCACACGTTTGCATGCAGAACGTTTACGCGGGAGTACGAATCACAGGGTGATTTCTACCTGCGCGCGTAATAGATCACTCCGGATCTGCCATTAACCCGAATATCTTTCAAATGTACCCGCGTAAAAAAATCTAATATCCGGCAGACGCTATCAGTTCTGAATCGACGTGCGTTACATATCGAGCAGACGATGTCGCGTTAATTGCAATTCAGTGCATAGTAAATGTTCTTTAATTCACGTCTGATCCAGATGTGTCCCGATGTGCTTGGAATATGAAATGGATTTGATTCTAAGGACTTGTTCTTGTTTAATTCTCATTCATAATTTTTTTATCCGGAGAATACATTATTATTTATGACATTATTTATGACTCTTCGTTTATTCTGAAATCAATTTTCATGGTTTGTTAAACAAATTTTACGAAACATTTCATACTTAAACTCGTGTAACGGTTGTACACTGAATTCGCAACTAGATTTGGAATATGTTAATCCGGGAATTATTTTACAGTGTTTAGAAGCGATCAAGGCATCGCGAATATTTGCATTCGTGCACATCTGTACGCAGATGGATCCAGTTGGAAGACGAACTTTCACGACATAGTTGGGAGTCTAAATTCGTATTCGCGTGATGAGTTTTGCCATTAACCCAAATATATTTCGCATTTAGCCCGAAATCCGCGATGGATTCAAATACTGCAATAATTCGTTCTAAGTCTTGTAATATACGATTATATATACAGAAGTCTAACAATGTCGTGATAGATAGCACTTAATATATCTCTCAATGTTGAAAAATAAATTTCAATCTCCGACGTTACATATATTTAGAATTAAATACGGAGAGCACGTGGAGATAGCAATGTAAAAATAATTTCGAATGCATATTAAATGATTCCGTTAGAAGTTTTATTTCTCGCCGCTTGAACCGCGACACCTCGGAGTAAAAGATTTCCATTTGCATAATGAAAATGCGCCTATTACTTACATCTTAAAAAAATCGTTATTTCACTCAGGCAGAATTTAACTACTTCGAAGGAACGACTTCCAAGGCGTCACATCCCAGCTGGCTGGCTGAAATCGCTTTACGGCAGCATCAATAAAACGTTCCGCCGCGTAATCCCGCAACGAAATCCACTTATGCGCGAATGGACGCGATGGGCGCGATGGGGTTAACGGAAAATTTAAGCAACCTCGCCAGACGTCTAAAGGGACCATTTTTGATAGACCGCTCCCGTTGCCCCGACTCGCATCGTGTCGCTATATGTATTGCCGCTTATCGTCAATGCGCGCTCGAGTAGGTATTATGCCTCACGTTTTACGATATTGCAAACGGCCGCGCGCCACCGTCTTGCGCGTTAAACTTGTTAAACGACAAATGGCAGTACGTGCCGGGAAAGTTAGGCGCGATTTAAGCGCGAGGGTACGCCTCTGTGTGACGCACTTTGTGACGCAGATGCGTCTTCCGCGAGTACATAGATTCGGAATGATCCGTTAGATGTGTGTTAAACGTCTTTTTATATGTAGCATGCAATAACCGTAACAAGTGCATCAGTTTAAAGAGAGTAATATAAAGCGTGTTCACGCATCCTTTCCTGAATGGAACCGGAGATCCACACGTGGAGAGCTAGACACTGAAAACGAACGGCCGAAGCGTGTTCAGTAGGTTCAGCGCGCGGCGGAGAATTATTCCTCCTGTAGGAAAAAGCTCGCGGATGTTGCCTCGCTACGTTAATTTTAGATCTAAGAACGTTGTTGAAGCGTGCATTTTGCATAAGGTATGCGCGCCGCTCCCGGAATTCGCCGTGAATTCGCAGCGAGTAATTAAGCCTTACGGAAATAATTCGATCCGGCGAATACTGCGCGCCGCTGCGCGCTACACTAATTATATTACGTTATGCGTTTCCGAACGTCGCGCGGATGATTCTCGTTCGCGCCCGATATTGCCAACCGTACGTGAATGAAATTCGCTCGTTCGCTCGTTCGTGACGTACGGTGCGATCGTGATTCGAAGAGGAACCCGCGACGTAGAGTTTCCGAGCTACGCCGCTGCGCGGAATACCGAGAACCGGCTATCTGGAAGCGAATCAATGCCCTTCGTCCTACATTATTCAGTTCAATCAAATACCGCTTCAGGCATTCGGGTCAGTCGCAGAGCGCCGCCTATAGATATCTATATACAACAGCACGCGCGGTGTAGATACTCCCTTAAAGGGCGGAGTTTTTATTTGAAAACATGAAAAGCGAAATTGTTAATAAATCAGTCCATTAGATCTTGAAAAGCTCACTTGATCTTTTAAAAACAAATTGGATGCGAATAATTGCTACAAGCGTGAGTTAAAGAATACCGTACAACGTATAACAATGTATTCTCACTAATATGATAAAATATAGCGGATATGTAGAAAATTTATAGCGATTTTGCAACATATGTTTCCAAGATTAAGGGCTTATGCGTTTGCTGCCTGCAATAAATTAACTTGTAATGAAATACAAAATCTCATTGTTTGCTAAATATCTAAATAATAGAGATCTAATATTCGCCGAGATGTTCATTTCTCTTGAAATCCCGCGACAAGGGTGTTTGTCTAATTTAACAATGTTAACGTAGCAGACTCGTTCCATACAACATTGCAATGTGAAAAGCTGTCGCACACTTGTCATATATTGATTCTGAAATTCGATACACGTCTGTCGATTGTAAATAACTACCCCGAATGGCGCGCGCGTGCGACGGAGACGCATGGAGCATTGAGTAAATAAAGTCATACATAAGGAATAAGTCATTTTTTTTCGGGTCGACAGAAAGGAGCGGTATCGGATATCGACGGTTTTACAAATGACCTACATTTCTTCTTTGTTCGCTTCTACGATGCAGAGAGTCGCGATATGCACGGCTGTAACTAACGAGCACGAGGAGACAAATTACGCCCGACTCGCGATTCGCCGAAACATATCCGAATATTACAACGTCAGAGAGCTTCTGCTAATCCGGAATGGGAGCCAGCCTTACCCTTCTCGGAAATAGGTGTCTGAGCAACGTGCGATCGGTAATCCATACCAATTCCTATGAATTTTCAACCAAACGAAGATCGGATAGAAATTATTCTGCAAACTAACAGATGTCTTTTTTCAACGATAAATTCTATCGTCAATTAAGAGTCGGTTTTTATCAACTTTGTAAAAAATGTAGATATTATTACTATTCATAGAAAATTCTTCATTATTCAATCAATATTCTGACAATCAAATCTTAAATTGAATTTCTGATGAGACAAAATTGCATTAAAACTAATCGGAAGGACAAATATATGGTGTGCATCTATTTTGAGATTTAATTCTAGAAAATTTTCAATGTTATTTCATAATGATCGATTTCTTATCGGTGAAACAGCAGTTGCTTTCAGTCGGTGCAAGTTTTATGATCTCAACATATAAATACCTTGTACTTACGTTCGTATAAGAACGTTTCACGCGACAATGCACGCGTTATGTTACCAGGCAACTAGCAACTGCCTAATGCTAAGTTATAACTCTGCGTTTTGTGCGCCGTTGATTTTGCTGCGGTCGTTCCTGCCATCAGCGACTATGCCGTTGCATAGAACACACCGCACGATCCCGAACACACAGAGAATCCCTCGAGTGGAAGGTAAACAGGATGTGTGACTTACGCCAGTCTGTAGAACTTAAAACCTGGAAGGAGCGGCCTAACTTCCGCGACTTGATACGTCGCCTTTGACTTTTCCAAATAGAAGAAAGTTTAATTAATTTCCGTCCGCGCGCGGACTCCGCTCCGAAAGTGCCATTTCTATATCGCACGGAAAATACTAGTTATTTAACAATGAAACTTTTGCACACACACATGAGAGATAAAGAGTTCGCTTTTTCCGCGCTAAGCCTTGAGACAACAAAGTATAAATACGAGGGTTTATCAAGGATCAAATTTCCGCACGATATTTCACTGTTGATCCCGGATATCTGCGTGCGCGTCAACGCACATTGCCAGAGACGATTTTCTCGTGCAATATACGCGCGCATGTCGTTACGCGTATGTCAAATCCCACGAATAATAGGTGAATCGGTGCCCGACTAGGTATAACGGACGCTTCGCCTCGCCGTCGAGAGACATTTTTCACGTTGAATCCGGAAATAGTCTACGCCGCTGCGCGGGAGTATTTTGAGAAACGATCCATATTTATTACGAATAATACGCTTTTCTGAAAACCGGAAATTAGGTCAAGGCGATATCATCCATTCAAACGCGCCGATATGTTTCGCAAATGGCAATAGTAATTCTCAGAATGGATCCCATGAATTTATTAAAAGATATAATATTCGCATGTGTTTTTATCCAGGCAAATATTTTAAAATACTTTCGCAACACGTTCAGGAACCAGGCTACAATTTTTATACCGTCGGCAGATGCATAGCGAACGACCAAACTGAAATCGATGACGAATGAGGAGAAACATAACGGAAAAGCAAGGTAACAGGTGCGAAGGACAGAATCTTCTCTTAGTCTCAAGAAAAGTGCGGACCGATATCGTTTGTCACTCGGAACGACATGTACGATAAATCGAAGAAACAGCGAAACTCACCGAATCGATTATCTATCGTGCTATCGCGGCATCAAATCAACAAATAAGTCGCACGAAAGAAGAATCGATGCGTTCAGTCTCCTTCGTGTATTTAATTCCATCTGTCAGTCCGTTTACACCTGAGACTCATCTATTACAGCAAAACTTATTACAATTGGATGAACGATATTCGACGTACTTTCTGTCATTCCACAAGAATTATTCGTAAGAACGACTTAATTTCAATCTGTCAATCCGTCACTAAAATTAAGATTCAAAATTCTGAATATTCCGCATAAAGGAACCTAAGGTCTGAAATCCAACTATCACTTTATTCCACGAAGATTGATATAAAAGATGGTAATAAATAAATCAAAGGAAAAGGAGTAAATATTATAATCTATTTTGAAGATAGATTTCCGTACTCTGATTACACGAGGCAATGGAATAAATAAAAAGACACGTGCTATAAATTCGCAAGGAGACTGCCGCCGACCGGCGATCCATCGGGATTTATATTTAATGAACTAGTGGAGATTCTGACTATCCGCCAGAGCTATGTTCACATTTGACATTTATCGCGGAATATTTCGACATTATGGCGATTGTTGAGACGCGTAAGAAAGAAAAATGTAAGCTAAATTGTCGTTGATATTTACAGCGCCAGAAAACGATACAAATATCAAAGGTTCCAGATTAGGAGTGTTACAGAGCCAGGAAGAATGTGTTGACGTGCTTTTTCTATATTTTTTCAGTCTACCGCTGGTCTATTCGTAGTTCTTGTATGTCCGGTTCCACGACTAAAGAGTCTAATAATAATGGAGAATTATTTGAAAGTATCGGATAACTGTCAAAATGACCGTGGCAGTCATAAAATTAAGCGATTCGCTAGTGACCACGTGGAAGATCGTTTCTTTCTGGAACATTTAAAATGACAATGCAACCGTTCTAAATTTAAGATTGACTTTAACGAGCAGTTTGAGCGACGTAAAGTGAAATTAAGAAGAAAATTTCAACTATCATAATTAAAGTGACTTAAAATTTATGTAGGATTGCCTACCAGCAACACTATAAGTATGACGATAACAATTTTTACCATTGCGAGTTAATTGTTGAAGTTTTTTTCACTGAAAATTTAGAGAAATAAATCACTTGATTCATAGTGAAATTATTTGACTACTTGTAAGCTAAATTTTCTTTACAAATTTCGGGAATATTCGTTATATATTTCCTAAAATATTTGATTTAAAAATAATATTTGCTATTCACATTTCATACACATATAGACGGAAAGATATATGGATAAATTTTCCACGAGATGGAAAAATACGCGGATAAATTTTCAACGAACATGTGTACTGAATGTGATTGCCTTACTATGTAATATAAATGTTACGCGTAAAGGACGTAGATAGAAAGAATTGGTTTTAAAAATAACTCTTTTATAACAAAACTCTCTCTCTCTCTTTCTCGCTTTTGTGTTTTGTTTGTCAATGGATTCATACTGATTATACAGAATCATATAGTTGATAACTAGGAAAAGTTAGCTAAAGCCTTCTTATAGAGAGTTGGTCATCACGGACCGTTTCTATCCCTGCTGTAAGGTTGAAGGAAATCGGCGGTATCGAAATCTCGTTAAGAGAAAAGCTTTAGAAAGTACATGTTTCACAGAAGAAAACGAACGAAGGATTTTTATATCATTCCGTAAAATCGTACGCGCTTGACTAGATCTAAGAACTAGTAGATAAAGCTTGACTCAACTTTCCTTCATTCTATTTCAGTTCGTGATAGTTTTTACTTCGCAGTCTCGGTGAACAAATTTATATTTGTACAGGCAATTCTATTGCATTATGCATTCCGCCTCGACACAGACGTGTACCAGTCCAGTCGAATCTTTCTGAAATTCTTAACATTTTTATCAAACAATGCTCGGTTAAAGCAGTCCTCTGAAAAATCTTCGAAATTTCTTCGACAAAAATAAGTTAAAACGTTAGCGAAATTATAATTTGTCGAAGTTTATATGAACCCCCGCTCCACAATTTTCGTCATGATGTTTTGCATGGAACAGACTATTGATTATATTTCCGATGTATCGGCCTTCATTTGTGCATACGTGGACGAAAATCCACAATGTAAAGTATGGGAAACGTACCATGCTGGTGAGCTACTTGAGAATTCTTTTCGACATGAATCACGATTCGTTGCGCCTTTCAGTCTTTCTCTCTGCAGTTTCGCTGCACCTATCTTCGCGCATATCTTGCGAAAGTAATACAAGCCCCGGTGCAGTCGGAATTTTACGAGATCAGCTCGGTGAACGGAGCAAAGTTTAAGTGCATCCCACTCGAAAGAAGCGAGCGTGCTCCTAAGTTTGCCGATCTGCATAACTATACATTACAACGGCGTTATGCTTGAAGTAGCGGAAGAAAAAAATGTAATTCTTGAGAACATTCTTCATGATGATTTCGAAGCACGAAAACGCAGACTTTGATGTCGAGATTCTATTTATATATCTTCTCTTTATACGAAACAGTTGAAATTCTCGAAAACGTCACGCATATTGCAAGTTAGTGAATGTCGCTTTGTTTGGAAACCTGCTTAGATTCGCTCGCGAATAATGAATCAAACATGGTCGGCTCGTTACTGACGCGCCAATCACGCATCAGCTTTATCACAAATCGGCTTCCTCTGTGAAGACTCTCGGAGACCGCCAGAATCACGTCCAATTTGCGTAATGCGACCTAACATTTCTATTGACCCGAGTCCAGGCTTTGTCGTTGGACGTTCGTCAAGATCGATCGAATCCTTACGGATTCACCGATCGATGGAAACCCCTCTGAAGTCAAATAACTCCCACAAGTTAGCGGTATTTGCATTTCAACCGCGATTGTCTGCATTTAAAGGCTCGTGCGGCGCGTGTATATACAGCGCAAACGTCTCTCTGCCGGTGACGTTATAGCAGATAGAGAATGCCCGAATACTCATGGTCTCTCTTCTTCCCCTTTGTATTTACGTATCACGGACGGAAGCACTGTGTATACCGTATGCCGTTCCCTTTGTTATCCCTATTCGATATATCACATAAGACGGAATACCAGATTGCCGTTTGGTTATTGTCGGTATGACTCGGGTAAACATAAATACCGCAATCGCTATGCCGATTTTCGGATATACGTCACTGTAAGCGTTATTCAACGACAAGAGGTAGAGAAAGAGGCAGAGAGGAGGAGAGTGGAAGAGAAAGCTCGCACCGGGATTAAATCATTCGTGAGTGGAAGATTATCAGCGGTCCTGTAATACTAAAGACTTAATTCCGCGCGGGAGTCAATTAGCGTTGCTTTTTTTACGTCGCTAGTTTTACGAGCACGCGCGCGTTGTGACGCTCCTTTTATCTCGCGCAGCATTACACAGGGGGGAAACGCAAACTGGCATACTCCCTTCGTATTTGTCCTGGGGACAAGCTGAATTTAAACAGCAAACATGTTTGCCGCGAATAACTAAGTTTTTCTTCGCGACGCCGCGCAATTTCGAGCAATGTCGCAATTGTTCTGTTAGTTGCTTCAAAAGAAGAAACGGATAAATTCGTGTTATGGCGTTTTTACTCACGTGAAAATTTAATTTTGCCCAATCGTTCTTTAAAATTTTTATTTGAATGGATCGAAAATTATCAGCCGCGCGTTACTTTCGATTAATATTGAATAAAGTAAAAGTATTAGATGTTCGCTTGTAATAACAGCTTGCTATTTGCTGCGGGAGAAACTGGGTTGAAGTATAAACAAGGTTTCTGTAGTTGTACGAGTTTCTGCAAATTTACGCGCGCGATATAGTGTTACGAGTTATAATAGACATAGGTGTTTCTTTTTTGGGTTATCTAATTTCATGATGGCGGTAAAGATTACACGAAAAAAAAAGTACGATATATTATCGCATTGTGTATATATGTATATATTACTATATTATATAAATGACGCTTCAGTGTTTTAGTGAAATGTGTTCCCTCAAAAGTATGACATTTGAAATTATCTGTAATATATACGAATGTTAGAAAAAATTGATATACTGATTAATTAACAGTTCATTAAGAAACTTGAGGGCTTCATTCTCGTCTCGATTACACTGTACATTGTAACCGGTATATTATATATTGCCACGGTTAACTTTTATTACTTCTGTTGCTCTCACCTAATATTACGTAACAGAGCGTATATGGAGAACCACTTGCAGCTCGGAAACTCATACTTGCCGTGTTGAATCTGCGGACGCATATTGCACCCTGCAACTACAAATGCAGAATGCTAAACTGTAACTTGGACATTGTAATCTGCATTGTCTGCATAGAACTCAGTATATGCAAGCGATTACGTTAGCAAAAAACAAAACTGCATATTCTTTAACAGGTTTCATGCTTTTAACAGGGACGTATGCTCTTTGAGACAAGGAAATTCTCGTCTTTAAATATTCTTAGTAAAAAATAATAATATATATCTTATAGGATTATTATTGAATTACGGTAATATCGCGGTGATCTTGAAGCCAAAAATATATACGGATCCTTAGGACGGGAAGACGAAATTGCTGTCTTATCGATGGAAATTGTGCGTCACATTACCCTGTCTATATTCTGTTATATATTCTGGCTTTTCCCGCTTTTGTTATCCCCGGCTGATATTGCAGACAGAAGATACGGTATCGCTTTGTGCCGCTGCTTGCAAACTTATATCCGCTTATTACTCTCAGCCTCGTGTACAATACGCGTGACTGCAACTTAGACAATATTGTTTGCTTTGCCTTTGTTGCCTGCCTGCAGCAGAAGCGAATCGGCGAGACCTGACCTTCTTCGTTATTGCGCCTAGCCGCAAAAAGAAAGCGAAATTTTCGATCACGAAATACGGTAGAAATGGTTGCCGTGATAGCGGTCACTAACAAGTTTGCGAGATTGTCATGGCCTGCTACGGGAAACACGTGAAACTCGATGCACGACTAGTTAATAAAGTAATGCGACAAACGAAATGAACACAATTAAAAGTTAGTCCGCTTTACGAGCCTGCGAACGCCGTATCGTACCGAAGGTGTACTGAATTTCACACATCATTAGAGATCGTTATTAATTTAGACGAAGCGCAAAGTTTCGTAGCTAAATGGTCCGGAACATCTATACTCGAGTTACACTACTGGGCAAACGTCGGGTCAAAGAAAGTCTACTCGCTACGACTGTACAGTTAACAATGCACTCTTAGCAATTCTCATTTACTAATTGCTTCGTGCATCAAAAAAGTAACATTCTAGATACCGGAAAGGAGTGCACATTTCGAGATTTTCTCTGGAAAAATTTTAAAAAATAGCATAATATATCTGAAAATAAATGTTCTAATTTTCTGCGAAAAATATTTGCGTGAACTTTCTTTTTATTAATATTTCTTTCGTTAAATTTTGTAATCGATACACAAGAACTTTTATTCATCAGACATTTTAAAACAGATACGGTATGTATTTTGCGGAAATAATTATGTACATCACGATCAAACGCTTAAACGCCCGTTTATACATAAAAATCGGATTAAAAAAAAACTCGCCAACGCAAATATTTGTGTAGCAATGTCGGCATGAAACCTGAAAAATGTCAAAGTAAAGATAACGCTAGAAAATATATTGATATTTTCGAATCGCTTATTAATGGAATTCTATTTGATTGGTCGCCACCACTATTAGGAATTTAGGACGCATCACGAGATTGACTGCGCAATATACGCGAGATCAGCATGCTATGCGACCCGTAATTATGTCAACATTATCATAATTTTCTCGACGGTGAATACTATCCAAAGCATCATCATTACAGATCTACATAAGCTCACGTATAATAGAACTGTTATTTGAAACGAAAAAAGTGGACAGATAATTATGTTTCTAATTATACGCCGCTAATAAAGCTTATATCGGACACTGTAATCTTGATGAATCAAAGTGTTTAATCCGCAGTAAAATAAATGGTGCTGGGATTATACAATGATTAATTTCATTGTATATCATTAATACTCGTAAGCATTCTGTGAGAATGATTAATATATTATATGTCTATAAAAATAAATATTTTATAAATAAAATATCATTTTATTTCTTTTTCGAAATATTGATTGTTCTTTTTTCCAGGGTATTTAACTAAGCCCGTTGCAAATTATCCAATGTAACAAATTTCAGTGACACAAATGACAAATTACCGATACAAGTGATGAGCATCTGTCGAATGCAATAAAGGTTGACGTGCGCAAAGACGGCGAGTGAGTGATCGAAAGGCGGAAAGAGTGGGCGAAACGCGTATCTCGTTTCAAGATAATGGAGACGGTGATTGAAACTGCAACATCGTCTTTGCGATAGGGAGATGTAACGATATACCCTCGGTCCGAGGGTTAACATCGATCCAACAAACTCCCGCAAATCCATTTACGTTCCACATGTTTCGGAAGCTCGGCTGTTTACACCGGCTTCCTGATTTATTAACCTAAATTACCGAAGGGTAACGCTAACTAAACATTGCGCTCAAACGGATGGACATATTCGAACGACGTGAGTGGAAATCCGGATATATCGAAACGTTATAATCTTTCCAGCAAGACTGAAGAGTTTCTGCGGCGACAAAGAAGTCGACAGTCAGCAGGGAAATTCGATAAACAAGTTTTCTAATTATTCGCCGCCTACAGGCATAATGCGCGCCAACGCAGAAGCAATGAAAGCGCATACGACGAGTGGAGCTTTAGAAGTCGGCACGACACGCGAGAGCTCGTGAATGGATCTCGAGAATAATCGATAATATGTACAACAGCCTGGATACCGACTCGCCCCTGGACCGCGCTCCCCGGAACAAATGAAATTCGTTCACAACAAAAACCAGTTGCTCCGGAATAAATTGGAGAGATACGTACGCCTCTGATCGCCGGGACACGAAATTGTCGAACTTCTGCCGGTAATGTGTCGAGGATTCTCGAAGGGCTCGGCGCTTTTCGAGGTACTGGACAAAGTGCGAGTTGAATGGATGAGTTTCGTCCCACGGTAATCTCGCGCTAGAAGGATGCGCTCACGCTAATGCACACGGTCCAAGGTAAAACTGCAAATCGAATTACGGGAAACGTTATGCAAACGCGCGGCAAATTTAGTTGTTCGTTTCACGCCACGAGGAGAACTTGGTTTTACGAGGTAGCGCTCAATGCACACCGCCGTACACATCAACGAGCATTTCCGAAATTTCGGTCGTCGTTGAAGAATTGAGCAGCGAGTCCGATTTAAGTGCAGTCCGTGCGAGTTCGTGCTGCACACGCTGCGCGCTAATTATTTTCGGATGAAAGGCAAATTATGAACCAGATAAAAAAAAACTAGTGCGTATTCCTTCGTACGAGTGATCAACTGTACTGCGTAGAAAAAGATCATGCGAAACTAAATAGCGAGAAATAGTTTAGGTGAATGACATTGAAGAAAGAGAATAGTTTGGGTAATATATTTTTCTAGAATCACGGCAAGCGAATAACGCGACAATAAGAGTTTGATAAAGTAAATATAAAGTAAATACCTTGTCACTTAACGTACATATTATATATACATTCGTGACGTGCCTGGAACACTACATGACACCCCACTTTCCGCGAAACTTCTTGCGTAAGATTTCTTGTTCGGCAAACTGTTGTTAACAGTAGTGACATATTGAGAAAAATATATAGGACGATAAATATTTCATACACTGTTTCGTGTATGCTTCCTTAACATCGAATATATATTCTGCAGTAGCACAACGCTTATTCTAAGTTCTATTACTAAAATTGAATTGTCATTTTGCACAATGAAAGCGGTGTACTCTATGCTATTACACATTGCAGATAAGTAATTACCTATCAAAATTATTTTGCAACTTATCGCTCATTATTCATAGCACAACAAAATTTTATAATTCTATAAAATGTGATTTTATTCCTATTTTAATATAAATATTACAACTATGTTTTAGATTAAATGGTTGTGTAAACTGCAATAACATTTAACCAACTTACAACTTCTGAAAAACAACGTGCAACATAACGTGAATACTCCGTACAAGCTACTACTATGTAACAGACATTCAAAAACATTCAAAAAACATTTTCAAACGTTTCAAGCATAACAGTGTGTTTCAATCAGCAGATTGGAGTGGTGAAACTCAAGGCAAGCTTTCTACGAAACGGTATTTCTATATTACTTTTTCGTTTTGTTTGTCCGAAGAAAGAGCATTGAAATTTAACACTGACAAGATATTCGACATTCTAAAGTTCACTCATACGTTAAAATCTAAAATTCTGACGGATTTAATCTGGAAATAACTAAGGGCGATAATTACCTATGCGCAGTTTAAATTGCAAATGGCCAGCGAGGAAGATTATACATGATAAGATACATGACTTCCAACATAGATCAGACACTTCAGGTGCCTTGAAATTAATGGCTTTATCGTTCCATTTTATATTGTGAAATATATCGACGCGATGACACTACAATTTCTGCGTGCGTCGAGAAATTTATGGAAAACGCAGTATCGTGATGTATGCTTCTCATAACGCATAGGTAGACGTCACGAAAATGCGATACGCGATAGGATTTGACACTTTGCTGCATTCGATATAAGAGAATTTTTATGACAAATGTTACGACAGACAATGATATAATTGGAATAATTAATAGTTTTACACGTTTATTTCGAAAATATTTTTTACTCAACGCCTTCTCGCCCTTTGCAGAATTTAATTGATAATTATAATCATAATAGATTGGATTTAATTAGTTTGGAGGTACAACGAAAAGGCTTTGTTACAATAAGTTTGCCTCTTTCATATTTTCTACTTTGTGATTTGTTTCATAAACGAGAACGAACCGGCGAAATCACAACATTTAATTTACACATTAAATACGCATTATTTAAAACTGCGAGGCGTACGTTGATTATAATTAAAGTGCCGGACTAACGTCATTCGAGTAAACACCTGCGCGCATTAACAATTATCGATTTTCGAGCGAGGCTACAGAAACCCCTATTCTTGACGCAGCCTTCGAGCCATCCATCCAGCAAAAATAATTACGTAAAAATATAAGCCTCAAGTGTGGACTCTATTTTTAATTACGTACCACTTATTCGCGATTGTTTCGCGGACTGTCCCTCGAGAAACACGCATGTCCGACAAAAATAACGCGGCGATGCAACAACGAGTGCTCGATTCACCGATACATCGCCTATCGATACCTTCTCTCCATAAAGCCGCACCAATCGATCAGAGCGCCGCCCCGTAAGCGAGGTACCGAGTGGGCGACTAATATTTTATTAGCATCTCGTTAGCACGTTGTCGTTAGGGAGAACGAGATGCATCATAAAATATGCAAGAAGCCGGGGACGCAGCACCCGCGGATACAACGCGTTAACAACGCATCATAAACAATACATGGCATCCCTTGACCTCTCCACACGCGAGTTGGCTGTATTAGAGTAGGCGCAGCCCCGTGGCTTTTATTGTTCCGGCGCACAGCTGAAATCGAATGCGTGGCGCGAATCGCTACGGCGGGACAAAAGCTAATGCTTAACGTAGTTAACAGCTGACATCGCTAAACTTTAATCCGAGAGAATAACATCGACCCGTTCGACGGTTTTGATTGTCACCGCCCAGGCGAAGGCTTAATTACTCGCGGAAACTCGAGGGAAATTAGGATAGACCGATACGCGCGGATACCTGTCGACAAGACAATAGTGTCTCTCAAAGATAATGCAAGGATCGTGCTCTAAGACTGAAGATCGAGTTATGAATATATGCCTGATTGTGAGTTAAAAATATACGAGTATGCCTTGTATCTTTTTGCGCTAAAAAATATTTACGTCTAAATTTCAAAGAAGTATCTATATCTATAATTATATGTTGCTCGAAATTACCTATACTTATAATCATTATTTATTATAAACGTTAGAGATGCAGCGAAATTATATTAAATTCATGTCAATTCTACAAAGTTTTCTTATGATTTACATCGGCTTGTATTCGGTACAAGGTATATCAGTTTATTTTACTCTAAGGTAAAAGTCACTGAAGGTTAATCAAATTTCTACCGAGTCCAGTGCGCAGCGCTTGTAACCAAATATCGACGTTTCGATAGATCATCTTACGTCGAATGTGAACGCACATTGAATATTTATGAACCCCGTTATTGATAGGAGGTCTACATAAAGCAGATGGAAGTTGCAGTAAGCAGTGAGTGCAAGCAAATTCTTAGCAAAAGGTTGCTAGAAGATTAGAGGTAAGAGTAAATCCTTGAATAAAAAGCGTTTCGCTAAATATTTATAACATTGAGTTCTATAGAAACGATCAAAGAGAGAATATATCTTGAAAAATTAGTTTAAACAACCACTGTTCTTATAAAGTCACACATATCAAAACCGATGCCGATCGAGCAAATTGTAATAAAATAAAAATCAGTCAAATTTATTCGATGTTACGAAAATCGTGAAACGTTTATAATATTCAATTTAAGTAAAAAGTCTTAAAGTGAACATCGTTGAATATCAACCAAATATAAATCATTGCAACATCTTGCAGTTTAGAATTTCACTTTTTTACAATTCAGAAAGTAAACAAAAGTGCTACAATCAAAAATGTTTCTTTCAACAACGCTAAAATAAAAAACTTTCTTTAATATAAAAGAAAGTTCATATTAACAATTACAGCATTCTCAAGAAAAATAGTAGGAGTGCTGCAAAATTTGTTTGAGAAAAGCAAAAACCAGTTAGCGCCAGGCATTAGATTCCGCTGCACGACATCAGGACGTTGTACGCATTCAAATTTGACTTTCTTTCTTCGGAATCCAAAATCTTTTATGACGCTGCATATTTTATATCGGAGGTGTCATATGTTCAATATCTACATCTTCCCCCTCCCCGTGAACTTTGCATTTACAAGCGGGTCACACGTGTGAGGCATATTCTCGGCTGCATATTCGCCGCATTCTCATTTCGGATTCTGGTCTTGCTTCCGATTAGCATCAGTTTTCAAATGTCAAAAATTCAAGACGCCGCATTCATCCGTCAACACCATAGCAACTAGTCGACACAATTTTGCAGTTTTATTTTCACTCTCGCACAAAGCTATATATAATATGTCCGTATAAATTGCACTTTTATTTACGTTTCTCATATTTCACAGTAATGGAGAATAAAAAAAAATATATAAGAAGTCCTTGCATATTAAGTCTATTTCACAAATTTTTGTACGTTAAAATTTTCTCAGAAATTTATGATATCATTTTACTCATCTTTCTAATTGTATCATCAATTATCTCTCTAACTCTGTTAAACTAAAACGCAAGAGATATACTCAACCTGGCCAAGATAAAATAAGGAAACATCTCAGTCTCTCAACAGCATTGATGAAGCTGTTCTATCCCACTTCATTAATGTAAATTGATCTCTGTTCTCTGAACATCACTTGAGCATACCGAAGAGGAATTTCCTATTTAGCCATTGAACTTAATTATGTTAATTATGTTAGAGCGGAACTTATCTCCTGTCGGAAATAAGAAAATTCATTATTCCGCGCCTCTCACTAACATCTCTCGCTAATACTTTTGTACGACAATCTTCGATGAATTAAATCGCGCCACAAGTGTCAACACTGATACTAAACGCCGGCCAGCTGGTACGACGAGTACGCGGGGGAGGCATTTGGCCCGCTGAGAGTAGTTGGATACGGGCCATAATTCCGGCGAGAACACGATAGTATATGTACGAGAGCAAGCCAACGAGCGCCACGCGAATTCGATGTTGCGGAGAAATTCGCGTAAATTGATAATCGCTTAAAGAACTTAGACGATTACTATAAGCAATCAATAATTCAGTATATCATATAAATTCGAAATATATTTGCAAAAATTTGTAAGTTGTTATCATCAAATATAAAATAAAATTAAAATTAAATTAAATTAAAATAAAAGCTAATAAACTACTTTAATATATTGATAAATTTAATAAATATGCCGGCAAAGATCACGAAGAACAAAAATTATTTTGAGACAATTTTATCTTATTCAAAAATATTTTAGTTTATAATTCCAAAACAATGATATTTTTCAATTAATTTAAAGCATTTTTATACTGTGTTTAAAAAAAATTTTTTTTGATCTATGCTTTTGCTGAATTCGTTATCACCAACTGAATATATCTTCGTTCGTCGAGAAAGTTTTTAATAATTGTGAAAACAAAACAGATTTGCTTAGTTGTCGAAAAAGTAATTTAGAACGTTCTCTATCTTCATTTTCTACTATGACAATTTAACACTTCCCGCATGTAGTTATAAAATGTAATCTGCAACGTTTTCTGTCTTCATCCGAGAAACAAGACAGATTCATTCAGCTGTCAAAAAAGTAATTTACAACGTTTTCTGTCTTCGTCTGCAACTTTAACAATTTGACACTTTCTGAATGCAGTTATGAAACAATCTACAGCGTGTATAAACGATAGAGATGTGTATGTAATTACACGATTTTTGTTTAGCGAGTGACAAAGTAAGCCCATTTAGAAGTTTTGTGAAAGTAAAGTAATGCAAATTACTTTAATTTCTGTGGCTAGTAAACTCGCGCTGTAAGACCCGTGCGAGAATGGTAAGGTTTCCTTTGCTAAATATGGTAATTAGTTACAAAGGGTATATCGATGGAAGATTCTATTCGAGTTTCTCTTGTTTAAGCTATTTGCATTGTAACTCAACATAGATAGGACAAAACTGTTTTATTCGATTGACCTATCTTCGTATTGTTTCATTTACTCTTGGCTGAAAAACTTACGAAACTCGTCATGTTCCCTTTCTCCATTGTATCATCTTCAAGACAATTCTCCAACAAATCTAGAGTTTGCTGCCCGCAATTTATTCAAGTCATGCGTATCGTAAAGAAGATTTTGTGAGTGTGCTCGTAAACTTCGACTTACATTCAATATCGTATTACAAGTATTTTGTATTTTATTTTCCTTTCAGCCACGAGCGAGATGGCGAACAATCTAGGAAGAGTCCATAACCCGCGAGTGAACGACGCGGTGAGAAGAGGAGAGAATTGCAAGGCCCTTTCCCGCATATGCAAGATGGTCGAATTTGATTTTCCAAATACACAATGTACACACGTTCTGTATAACGGTATCGCGAACCATGGCCGGGTACCCCTATCGCCCAGCATTTAGTCCCGGATGGTCGCCATAGCAACAGGCACCCCCGAAAATCGCCCCTCTGTCTCTCTCCCTTCTCCCTTCTCTGCGCGTTCTCTCCACCTTCTGGTATCGCCCTTCTACAACTTCTCCGGTGAGTCTGTTGAAATCAGTTCGTGAAGGTGGAAGGAACGTGAGGAAGAGAAGACAAAATGTGATGAGTTAAGAGAAAGACTGAAGAAAAAATACAGTTCATGGGGCAAGGAGAAAAGATTGAGAGGAAAAAAGAGAGAATGAGAGAACAAAATACAGAGAACAAACGGAAGGAAGAGAGAGAGAGAGAGGGGGGGGGAGCAGGAGAAAGAGATAAGAGACGGAATGAGAAACCTGCCACACTAACATCCCTTTCGACCTCGCAACAACTGAACTAGAGATACTCTCACCCCGTTTCTTTTTCACTTCTTCTAGATCTTCGCTTCGTCTCGTTCGTCTTCTCGCGCCCTATTCTCTCTCTGTCGTGCACACTCGAGCTCATTTAGCTACAATCTTGTTCGTTCGATCTTTACCCTCGGCACGACCTTATCCAGTCTATCGGAGCACTAAAGACGAGGGCGCTTTAACGTTGCTACTAAGATCGAAGCGCGTCAATTTCACCCGATAGAGAGTCGTGCAGGTATCCTTAAATGATGACCTAATCAGGATCGAAAGTGTCGAATAGCGCGCCTTGGAAATAGGATTGTTGCCAGGACGTATAATACGTACTCAATATGTACTAACACAATGTCTAAGTATGCTATTGCGGAATATGGGACAATATCAATAATAATTGAACATCTATCGAACGTCATATGTGTTATCGTCACTCTATTTCGACGCGCGACTAAAAAGAAATTTTATCGATCACGTCGATTAATATTGACTTTCACTTAACGATTCTTCGTCACTTTCTAGGATTAAGATTAATAAAGACTAATTGAATTATAGTTGAAATCAATTTACATTAATAAAACAGATATTATTCTAACCAAGAAATGCAGATGCTGCGATATGCTCAGGTTTTCTCTCGCGCAAGAAGATAGGAAAATCAAGCCACCTCGTTCTCTTATTCAATTATTTCCCCGTCGTTGCTTCCCGACGTCGCGCGACTCCTAGGTCTCGTTATCGACGAGCGGAACGCTATTTCTCTCGTCGGACGTATTTACCTAAGCGACGCTGCGAGATGAACAAGGCGTTCTACTTATTTCAGCGGAAAATATTCTCGAGTAGGCCGCTGAATACGGTCGGAGGGGGGGGGGGGAGGGGAGAGGGACCTTTAGTCCTCTTCTCTTCCTTGACGATCGTGGTCGTCATAGTAACTGCGGGCGACGTGTCGTCTCAAGGAGAAACGAAAATTGGGTCCAGCTTGTGTCAATTGACGGCCAGCTGGTCGCCGTGGATCTCCTTGTACGGAGCATTCCGCAAAATTTGATCTTCCAACCGCTGATTCCTAGCTTTACCGCCTTCCTGAACGATGACGATAATCAAGTTATCGTTATATATCATCCCGAGGAAACGGGAGCGTCACAGAAATGATTGGACACTTCGAACATTAGTGATGACATTAGTGTCGCGCGATGTTGCTTTCGACGCGACCCGTAGCGTACACACGACGAGCGACATAAATCATTTATCCAAATAAACTTCATGCTTTCGTAGCATGCGCGCGATCCATTAGCCGATTATCATTATCTCGAGCATGAAATTAAAGAGAAAATGCTCGCTTAGCAAATTACGTTGATTATAGGTAAATTAATTATCGTGTTTTAATCATCCATTAAAAAAGATATCGCGCCGGATAATCATCGAAAACGAACGAGAGCGATTAACGAATGAGTAACGTTGCATGATTGCATTATTTCAGCGATACGATCGCAAATTATATAGCATCGCGACATATAATGGTGGCGTGATTATAGTCGATAAAAGTTTAATATAGATTTTTGCGCAGCTTAATTCTTGCAGCGCAGCCATGATTTTGGAACTGATTCTCGCTTGATTGACAGAGCAATTATTTCGTCTCGTAATCCTGACAGTCAAATAATTTTCGTGCTGACAGAGCCAACTTGCGAATGGCGGACAAAGCCGAAAAACAACGTCTGAATGACGTTTTAATCTCTTAACAGCCTGAATTCGGTCGGAAAAGTTGTCATTCGAATGGGTATCTCCATTTAAATATCTCGTCCCCAATCTAAATATCGTCCATGTTATTGCGCGAACTTATCGCGGATTTATATGTATACCGACATCAGTATTAAAAGTGGAAAACGGTACCGTTAGCGTAATTACTTACGTGAACCTGGTCACCGTTAATTGCTCACATCTAGCTCAAAGCAAATATTTACTTAGATCTTTGTCAAGTGTTCCTTTGCCCGATGTAAGAAGAAAGTTTTCGAGCGACGTTAATAAGGCACGGACTTTAAAAGTTCACATTCGTAGAATTACAGAAGGCCAACGAGAATGCTCATAAAACATTATTACTCCCAATCTGCGAGAGTTTCCTAGCCGTGCAATCCAACATCTCGATAAACTATCCGGGTATGCCATCCTGATTCCTATATACACACTGCTAATTAACGTCTCGCGTATCGATTCGATCGTTATCTTATCGCTATATGAGATTAAGCTTATTGCAAATAGTTTCGATATCGAAGTGCATACAAGCAACGTAAATGTTTACATTGTCTTTTTAGAGAATTATGCACTGTTGGTGTTACTTAATTTTATTTGTTTATTGTGCAACGTGCAATATTTTTTAAAAACAACAGTTCGAGTACCTTGCTATGCACGTTGAGAGAGAAAGAGAGAGAGAGAGAGAGAGAGAGAGAGAGAGAGAGAGAAAGAGAGAGAGAGAAAGAGTACAAGCTTGTCACGTGGAACGTAATGCACGATATTGTTCGCCTCGCGGGATAGATAGGTTACGCCAGCGTGTATCCAATCCAGGCATATTTTCTCTGTAGTCTTACCACAAGAAGGGCGTAAATGATCCGGAGAATCTTTTTCCTACCTCTGCGAAACATACCGTCTGATAGGGCATCCGCTCGTTTCTCCCGTGACTCTCTCTCTCTCTCTCTCTCTCTCTCTCTCTTGCCCTGTCTACATTCCGCGACTTTATAGTCTTCATCCACTCGCGTCGCATAGGCGCCGCAGTGCAAAGTTACTCGCATTCGTCAAGTACTAAAACTTCGTTCGCTCACGCGTATATATATATATATATATATATATATGCCAGAGCTCACCGTGGAATGAAGTTATATTAACGATATTATTCACATGCGCCTGTCGTAGAAACTTCATTGTTTCGTAAGAAGAAATTAACTCGCCGCGCAAGAAAGTTACACAGTATAATACTATTAATTCCATTATAAAGTTATAAATTTTTTATAATAATGCAAAAAATATCATTATTTTATTAAGTAAGCGTATATTAAAAGCATTAAAATAATTTTTTCAGCAATTCACTATATCGTGGAAATTAATCAAAATGCAAAGCGAGAAAATAATTACTAATTATTTAATTTAAATAATATTTTAACGAGAAAGATATATATGTAAAAGAATTCTGATTTGTTCGCAAAATATTCGTGCTATCGACACCAATGGCGCTATTTTTGCACTTCTCTTCCTCTCTCTCTTTCTCTCCATCTCAAAGGGCTGAAATAAGTAGTCCATCAAGTACTTATCAAAAGCTCGAAAAGAGCCGTATATCAAAATCCGGATTATAACTTTAAAGAAGTCACAAGTCTCTCAAAAAGAAAACAAAAGTATTATTTCCAAGTAAACCTTTATGGAATCATATTATGACAATTGCAGTCGTTCTTGTTCAAAATTGATAAAGCTTTTTAATGTTCTCTTTCGTGGATTAAGATTATATATGACTAAAAGCCAAAAAATTAGATGTTGTAAAGTAGGCTTTATTATATTACATTTAAAAACTATTGTAATATTATAAACATGCTTGTCTTTGATAAAACAAAAAGTGACTTCTTAGAAAAATAAAATTTATAAATGTCTCATAATATCTATTACAACATTTCTATATCCCGAGCTATTACACGTCGCAAGACCTGTATACTTTAAAGCGTTGTTTCAGAAAATAGCGAGCTTTCAAAAGGAGCTTTTCTGCCGTCTGGGATTCTTATGACTCATGGGAAAACTGTAACAAACTTTTCTCATAGCCTGTACTCCTGGATGACACTCTCTCAATACAGATTCCTTTCGTAACACCGTTGACCATTTTCTTCCCTTTCCAAGCTTTTGCTAACCGAGGGCGAGAGAGAGAGAAAGAGAGAGAGAGAGAGCGCGCGCGCGCGTGTGTGTATTTGTGTGAAAAAGTCGATAAAAAAGATTCTTTGTAAAAACATATATCCAGCCAAGTTGGCATGAATTTCATAATCGTATCCACTGGCAATCATCGCGAAACTTTTCCCAATAATTAAACTCACTTCGATAAATCCGCGACTTGTAGCGTAAGTCTGTGCGCGAATGTTATCCTTCGGGGAACATAAACCTCCTCGTGCCGTTGCGTGACGTTAAAGTAACAGAAGCAAATGATATCGTCGTGTAATATTTTCCGGGAGTGGACTCTCGCGAGCGACGCAGCGAGAAGGGAAATGAGCTGCCGCGAGTGAGATTGTGAGAAAACTCGCGCGATGTATCTCCGATGTCGGAAAAATTACCGCGCTCGTGGGAGAGCGGAAGGAAAGATGGAAGTCCGAAAGGAGCGTGAAGAATTTGCAAAGTCGTGAAAGCTTCGTGAGGTACGTTCTTAGAAGTTCGCGCAACGTTAAAGAAATTCCGTCGATGTAATATTTTTACAAAAAGAGTCGACCGTGAACGAACCGAATCTCCCTCGTCGCTCCAGTTTCGTCGCGCAAATTACGCTCGTACTCGGGGAATTATTCGCGCGCGGATGCGCCGTGATGGCGGGAGCGCAAGACGTATCGGTAACGAGGGAAAAAGAGCCAAGAGATTAAACGCCGTGTAATTACGCGACAAGGTTCGCCGTCCGTAGATAGCAATTACCCTCCGGAGTCGGGAGGGGAGGACGGCGCTTTCTTTGGCGGTGCGGGAATGCGCGAGCATGAGAGGGGAAATATACGGAGCAGCTACAGTCGCAGACGGAACGAAATTGCCCCGATTGCTTTCCCGTCAAGCAGCCGGCGAAATTTTTTTTTATGCCCCACACCTTCCGCCAACTTTTCCCTATTCGCACTACTATGGTGCTCTACCGTTCGCTGACAAGGACGCGTGACAAATTTGCCGGCATAAAATGGATCCTGCGACTTCGGTACAGTGGAAAATTAGATAAATGCGAATAAGATAGGATTTTGCGCTTGTATATCTCTCCAACGTGTCGCCGAAATATTTTAAAGCGCGAAAAAAAGTAATCTGCAAAAAAGTATTGCGATTAATAATGATTGGTGACATAATTATTGATTTGCCACCAATTGCAAAAGTTGATAAAATAACAAAGCGAACGGGATTTGTGATATGCTGACAGTATTGACCGTGGCAATCGCGAGTAAAACTTCATAAATAATCATCTAATCGATTTGACTTGGAAAAATAACGGTGCGGTCGTTAATCCGCGAAACGTATAAAAGAGAAACATACAAAGCGCAGCATGCGCAGCGAAATATATTATGCAAACAGCACGCGTGGCTGTAAGCAACGGGAACGACGCTACTGATTTTCGCGGAAAAATTCGCATTTTTTAACCATTCTCTTCTTCCTCGAGCGCATGCAACTGCATGCGAGTGTCGGTTTAAGCGTCATTTATTCCTTCCTCAGCGCGCGGATGTTCCAGCAGAAAAACCCATTTACCGATTCGCGTAGCGGCGGAAGTGCATTGGCGTCCATTGGACGTTTTCTACTGAAATCGGATTTTATGGACTTTCGATCCGTGTTTGTCTGGGAAAGTACTCGCGGATCCGCACCGAAATCACGCCGACGAAAACAACCTGTCGACATAGATGCGGTGAAAAATATATATGTAGACTTATGTAAAATGAACGATAATACTAGTTAGTTTCATCTTTATTCGTAAAGGAACGAAGAACCCACGGCTTGTTTACATAAGTCTGGGCACGCTTCCAGAAAGCATGCGCTCCGTTTGCTTATCGCTTCCAGCTTCGTGAAAATCTCGATCGTGTTTCTTAATTAACGTTTACCGGGTAAAAGCATGTCGATGTGCGCTCACGTATACCCGGACGGTAGCATCGCTCGATTAGCTTTTAATTCGATCCGGTCAATGCTGTTTCGCGAGATATCAATTCGTATTCGTTAGCGCGCGATGCCAAGAACAAATTCGACATAACAAATCTCATTTCACGCAATTTCGATCGTGCTGTTTCACGTTATTAGATGATGCGGATAGATAAGCTATGCAAATTTTATAACGTTTGACATAATTGGACATAACTATCAGCTGTCTAAAAAGATAAGCTATAAACTCGTTAACCCTCTTATGTATTTGACCCGGTTTTATCTTTACCGCATCTCCTTGCTAATTTATGTATATACGCGATATAAAGATTGAAAGCATGGTTGTGCAATAATCGTCATTAGGATATGTTTTATCAGCGCCCCAGTTTTCTCCTTATTACATTGAATATTACGAATTATGATAACTTAATATCTTACAGTGCATTTCCTCATTATTGCTTTCATAAAGTTATATGTTATATGTACATACTGATTAAAGTGTTAATGAATATGATAAGGTAAGATATTAAGCGAGTTATCATAATTCGTAATATTCAATGTAATAAGGAGAAAACTGGGGCGCTGATAAAACATATCCTAATGACGATTATTGCGCAACCAATGCTTTCAATCTTGATAAAGATGTTATTAACGGCGTGTCATAGAGGATTTTCAAAGCGCGGGTACTTTATCGCCTAAGAAATATTGTAGTGTTTTATGATAAATTTTTAATCGGCTTCCTGAGAAAATTGTGTTTTATCATACATGAATGTTTATACTCGTTTGTATTTAAATAGCCCATACATATAATAATTATAATTATAGATTATAGAAGATAGAAAAAAAAGTACTGCATATTTGATTGAGCCATTTTAACGAAAATACACACGACCAGCAAAATTAAGAGAACGGCCAAACTCGATTTTCTCATTTAAAAGTGGAAATGGCCGCCAATTAAACTCTACTGCCAATCACCGCGCGCCTTCGTTGGTAATTCATTATGGAAATTAATTCTCAATCACATACACGAGGTGGACCTGAACGAAAATTCTTTCTACCCGCATCGCTTCTCTCGTCTGTAACCATCGAAAAATCTCCCATTTTTATCGAACGACATCAAACCTAATTGCAAGCGCTGCTCGCTTTTTTCGCGGATAGTTAATTAATGGGACATGATACGCCACAATATTGCATTAACTTTTACATTTCAGTTTGCTGATCACTTCCAAGTATAATAGGGATTTTTACGTAATAGAAATTTCGCGATATTTTATACACGCAAATGCAACTGCTATTTTTTCTTCTTTGTTATATAATTAATAAAATAACGAAAATAACGAATAATTGCATTTGTAGAAAGCATATGTAAACACACAAAGAATAATTCATAAAATTACATACTGGACTAATATTTGTTTAAAGTTCAAGTAATACGTCATACGCACGAGTTTCTCGAATATCCAAATATAATAACATTTTTGCAATATATTCCCGAGTATACAAATATCATATTTATCATGGTTGAGATTTTTTATCATTTTTTATTGTGTTGTAAAATATTTTCCAAATTAAAAAAAAATTAAGACACATATGTATAGTCAAAGCAAAAATTCAGAGATAAAGAAAGAAAGAATATTCTAGCAAAATATCTAGCAAAAGCTAATAGCAAGCAAAGTATCCAGTTTGATGCAGCGTAATCAGTCGCCAAGCTGTCAGTCTATCACTTCGAAGAGGCAGGGTAGAGGTTAATGGGTGGTGTTCGCTTGCACGGGTGCAAAACGCGCGCCGCCCGTGCCGAGTGTTTACCTACCTAGGAGAAGACCTAGGGTCTAGGCAGCTGGTAGGGTAAAATCAATGCGCAGGGTTAGAGACGACGGCGAGTCAGAGAAGAACGACAGTGTAAGAGTGAGAGAGCGGGACGAGACGATCCTGGTGAGCACGACGGGCGGCGGTGGCGGCGGGAGTACGACCGGTGAGAGAAGAAGCGCGATGAAGCAAGAGATCGAGAGAGAGAGAGAAGGAAGGAAGGAAGGAGAAACAGAGGGAAAGGGAAAGAGAGGAACACGTACGATGGCAGACGGTGGCGGTGAGGAGGACGAGCAAGAAAGAGGCTGTCGAGTCGGAGGGTGAGAGATGAGAAGAGAGAAATGGGGGAGAGTAAGGGGGCCAAGAGGGTGAAGCGAGAAAGTGAGCCGTTGGATAGGCTGTTCGCGGTAGTGTAGGTCGTAGGTTCTAGGTACGGTAAGGGATGAGGTATCGGGTAGGCGGGTAGGTGGGTAACACGGGAAGGGTGAGTGCGAGGGACGCGGAGCGGAAGGGCGCAGGATCGTCGTTGAGTTTGTCCGTCGTAGTCGTTGTCCTCGTCGTCGAAGGGCGGTCTCGTTGCTTTGTGAAAGGGAACGGAAAGCTAGGAGGGCCAAACGGCCCCGGTACACCCGCTGTGGAGAGCGAGCTCTCTTGAAGGGTGCCGTACTGACACACTGCTCTACATTCCGTCGACCGACGCACCGGTCGAGCCACCCTCCTCCGTTCTCTTCTCTTCTCTTTCCTTCCCTTCGTTTCGTCCACCCCCGCGCGAGTCTAACGCCGCCGTCGCCGCTACGATTCAAATACTATCGCCAGGCGGTGGTAATCGCTGATGCACGCGACGCCGCGCTCGTAATGCCCGCAGCGACCCGGAGAGATGTTTCTGTTTCGTTAGGGTGAGTGGATTGTAGTACTTCGGGCGGCTTTACAGCCGACATGGATTACAATTCGTGGTAGTAGTGCGAGTTGCTATCTCAGCGAGCAATGCACGCATGGGCAGAAACGGCGAGGTCATTGCTACATCGCGATTTCAACAATGAAGTAACGATTTTTCTGCTTTACGGTTTCATATTTCGCGTTTTATTCACGAAAAACATTCGAATCTGCATGTAAATATAAAATTTCGCGTCTGCATTAACAAACATTGCAGACTGTATTTGTTTTGCAAAAAATTATGTGTTATCTCACATATATTAATTTAACGCGCGGTTGATAATGGACATAATGATACATCTTGTTAAGCAGGAAGAAATGCTTTTGTAGCCAGAATAATTACGATACTCTAAAATAATTTTGTCGCTCAATGAGAATTCCGTCGAGCATGCTCCGAGTGCTTTCTTGGACGTTCAAGACCTACTTCAAGATTCGATCTATCTATATAATCCTCTCTAGTGCGCGTCTTCCACCGACAACTAGAGAAGACGTAGCCAGATAGAGCGTTGTAGAGGCGTCGGGCACCGGGGATGGGTGTTTCTGTCCTTATTGGGTCAACCGGTATATGCACATCGACGTTTAAAAGGCCGTAGATAGCGAGGCAGCCTCGGTCGCTCGAATCACAAGGGCTTACGGTTCCCAGATAAACACTCCACCGACGATTTTCAATGTGCTCGTATATCGATTTCAACGTCTTGTCGCCCCACGACAACGTTGTTCAACTAGCAGAAACTAACGTTGGATGGCTTCGATCCTCGAGCTGCTCGAGGACGTGGACTCGATAGTGACGAGATAACTCCAACAGCCTCGTCTTGCGACTCGCTTCGGAGAGTTCATCGTTGCGTTAATTACGCGGTATCGGGTGTTTAATTAATTAGCGCATTATTTGTCGCGTCATGCATATATAATAATCGTGTTTGTTCCGGGAACTTTGCGCAAAAATATTTACTAATGGATACGTAATAATAAAATTGCTCAACGTATTGTTGCGAATGTAATAATTGTCAAGAAACAAATGAGAAATATAATGGAAAATATATAAATATATCTTAATATCATATAATTTAAAAATTTTATATATCGAAATGTATGATTTATATTTTATATCAATTTTTTCACCGTTGGGATCTTTATTGTTGTATTAAACATTATTAGTCGCTTATGATTCTATAATCATGTTTAAAATATAATCTCATTTGCCTTTGCTGCGAATGCAAAACAATGCGCATTATTAAAAAACATTTACTTCAATTTGTAAATATTATTTTTTTATTAAGATTTAAAAATATTATTTTTTTATTTAAAAAAAGTGTAATATGTATATTTGTATCGATCTGCTATTATCTGATTTAGTTTCCGCCTATTTATTACAGAAATGAAATTAAACGCGGTAAGGTAAATCGAGCGGAATGAACTACGAACAATCTGTAATAAAGTCGAAAATGACTTCTTCCTCATATCACACGCTGCTAGCGCTTTCGCATCACATAACGCTTGTCTGCGTGGGGTAAAACGGTAGACCCTCTCAACTAGAGACCTCGCCGTATAATCCCGCTCATGTATCCGGCATCTTCATAAGCTTCCCTATATTATCCCGTCTCGTGTCCCGTGTACCATATCTGTACCATATTAGCCTTTATTTTTCGGATACCCGATTGCAAACTCATGGAGAGAGAGCCGGGCAACTTCGGCGGTATCACACAACAGCTGTTGCTTACCCGTAATACTCGGGACCAGAGAGCAGGCAATTTACCTTACATGTGCCTGGTCTATCTCGGGCTATACGAGGCTGTATCTTTGCCCACAGCCATCCGTATTCCGCCTCATAGTTGGTCAGATTTTGAATTTCTTACGACAAAAAATATATATACATATATACGCATGTCAGTATTTCAGATTTAAAATAAAAAAGATTAATGGCATAAATAACACGACGAAACAAAGATTTTTTTTCAACCGACTTGTTGAAGAATGTCTATTCTCAAAGAAAGCAGCTATCCGTGACACCCACCCACACAGACATAAATTGCGACCGTGACAAAACCCTCGCCAACTCTAACGCAACAATGCGACGTGCTTAATTATTCTGGTCCACAATTTTTGTTGAAAGTCGCTAATGTACGGGGCAACTATACGGTATGCTTTTTGGCGCAAATTACATTAACGACGCGTCTTAAACAATGCACTCCTTGCCTAATGCCGGGGGTCTGGGTCGTAGCGGGTTACCGTAACGACCTTGTCTCGCGCTCGCAAAAAGATGGAGACCATAACTACTTGTTGGCTCGCCGGCCTGGCGGCTGGTTCATACTACTGTGTACGCTGCGGAACAACGGGCGTAAATATATACGTCACATCTGGACTCGCCCTCCTTATTTATCTCTAAAAGTTTGCTTGTTATCGGATTCCCAGAGAGATATTAACATTTTATCTTTGATTGCAAAGAGAGAAAAAAAAGATAAGAAATATCTAAGAATACGCGTGGGAAGATTTTCCAACGAGAGTGCACGGCAAAACGGGGTCGCGATAACTTTGATCGCTTAATTATTCTCGCAGACTACGCTGTAATAACGAGAGCAGGCAGACGAGTCGAAAGCTGCCTGTGCGCCAGCATCATTTACACGAGACTGCACTCGCATATCAGACTATAGGAAATTTTCGCTCTCAGCTGCGTAAACAGTTCCGCGCAAATAGTCTCGCTCTCGCCACGGTGAGTTTCCATCAGAGAAACTCGAGCCGAGCGCTTCGGAAAAGTGCTCGGGGCCTTTTTCGCTTGACCGGTCGATTAAGTCGAATAACTGAATGGATTCAGTAATAAATTTCGCACCTTGGAGCAAATTATTTAGCCGAGCGAAATATTTCAATCACGTATGCTTAAATTAAGACTGAATTAAGATGCTAAGATAATATTGCAGATGCTAAAATTATATTGCAGAAATAGTCATAATTTCTGCGATATAAAAAAAACAAATAAAAAGTATTCATTGTAGCAATTATTTAACGAGAGTTATTTAACTTTAAAGAAAAAAATAGGATTACTAAATTTTATTACTTTACTGTTCTGCATTAATAAAGCAATTGTAATAGATAGGATTATCTCTCTGATTATAGCTCTCTATCTATCTAAAAATTATACCGCGTAATTATATCAGATTTATTGTGCCATATGAAAGGCTACATTAGGCTAAAAAGAGTTGCGTGAGATGGTTTATTCACTGGTTGTGCTCAATTAACTGAATAAGCGGCACGACAACAAGGGCGACTCTCACGGTAGGAGCCACTTACTCATTCACCAGGGATTGTTGGACAGGTAATTAGTGGAGCAACGAGTCGCCCGTGGGCCTAATTATAAAATGGATCTCCCTCAGTTGGCCCCTGTCGACTTCGATCTCGTGAGGTGCCCCTCCTGCTCGTTTTTCTTAAGTCTTCCATAAGCCCGAGTCGGCATAAGGGTGGAAGATTTATGAACGCTCTGGGAAAATATTCCCACAGAGTCAGACCGAACGCGACAGTGCGGGACCAGAAATCGTTAATTAAGACCGTAAAATATAATGCAAGAATAAGTAATAACGATGGCGATAATTGCGGAATAGAAAATCATGAAAGACTACATTAAAATCGTTAAGTTTACGTAATAAGCAAAGAGCATGTTTATTTCGTTGGAGAAAAAATATATCGTATCAGAAAATAAAAGTACAATCATCAAAAGCAAGTTTTTGCCTAACTACTTATGATTTCTTACTGCACTGTTGCAAGAAAACTATAATGCAAGTATCTTAAAATCGATACATTAAAACCGATCGCCTCATAATGCTTCCATTCCGCGTTCGCGTTCTCTAACTTTATATTTAACTCAAAGGGAATGCGGGAGGCGGTGGGTGAGATACGTGGGAAAGGGAAAGAGATACAGACAGAGAGATAGATCGAAACGAGATCCACGATGGAAATTCGACGCAGCAGGTGCGCCTGCAGCCATGAGCGATTATGATGTATCGGTATCGCGCGACCAAGCGCGATTCGGCTCTATATTAGTGTCACATCGACTCTTCCTGCAAGGATCGAGCTAATATCGGTAACTACGCCCCGTGTATATACATATATTATCTATACCGCAGCATCTCGGCTTCGATTACTTTCGCATTTACATGAGATTGGCTATGCCACTTTGATCATTCGGAATCTAAAGCCCGAGCCGTACAGTCGACTGCTTGCAGCTTAATGGAAGCGCAAACGACTGATAGCTAGGTCCGCTTATGCTGAAACTTCAAAGCAACAATTTAGTCGCGGAACGTGCACAGATGGAATTGTTTTCGATAATAAACGGAGATTTCTATAGCCTGTCAAGCTCAGAGAGTCCATTTTGAACAATAAATGAGGTATAAATACAAATAGTTTCTAGAGCGCGACTGGAAGGTGATGACAAACATTTTCTCGTGACGAATGAAGGGGGAAATTAGGGGAAATACGAAATCCCCTGGTTCCTGGTTACAAAATGAACACATGCATGGAAAATCTCAAGTCCAACCATCGTGCGCCATAAAACAAACTACTCTAATGCGGGAACGACAGTTCAATTTTCGGGGGCCACCCCACAGTCAACGATCTCCAAAATAATTCATCCCACAAAATATTTGCATTCCTCGCGGGAGAAATCCGCATATCAAGAAGCTGTAGGGCTACATATCTCGGAACTGCCCCTAACCTATCGAGCCTCCGCAACTGCCGAGATATTCAAATTCTAATACCATCGCGCGGAATCCACTTACACCGACGAAATGTTTCATTCATCGCCGCGGCGCACGAAGACGCGCCGCGCCTTGAAAAGTCAAATTTATCTGGGTCAAAGGATATTCAGATTTTTTTGCGCGTCTAGGCGCTTTTGTGCCCATTAAATTTTATGCGCGCACCAAGCGATTCCTCACGGGGGAGAACACGATTTTCGTCCCTGCTGGGAACAGTCCGCGACAGTTGAATTTTTAATTTTTACACCGAGTTTGCGTGTGCGCGAAAGTTCGGCGGTTGATCATACGGTAGTCGCGCGGTTTCCACTTCCGACTGTCCATATATTTATTCTGAGGACAGAACAATATTTTGCTGTGTGGAGACCTCCTGGCCTTCCAGTTGCCGTCGTTGCCGCTGCATATTTACTTTGCGCGCTTAGCTCTCGGTAAATACGGTAAACCGAACCGCTCATAGAGATCCCTGCCAAAAAGTTTCAGGGACTCCAGCGGCGCCCGCATGCCTCGCCTCCAACAGAGAAAATAAAGTCTGGTATCTTGTATTCCACTTGCGCAATCGAACCGCCGTGCGCCTCTCGCAAGATTCGTAAATATATATATATATCTCGTCGTTTATATCGTTAGGTATATTGCTGCTATTCATATCGCGAAATCATAATCACGCGGCTGTTAGCCTTAATTAATTACTATTCCCAGAGGAGCGTATCTTATTTATTATTCAAACATCACTTACGTAGAGACTCGATATATGTGTATATCGCCACGCGCGTGATACAGCGGTAGCACACACTCGATTATCCCGGCAGACAATCCCTGGCGCAATACCAGGCTAAATTGCGAAAAGTGGGCCGACCAGGCAGCGGCGAACATAAATCACCATTAAAAGGGCCGAAGTGAATTTCGACGTTATGGATAGCCGTGATTTAAATAAAACGGATCGGTGCACGGGACCGCGATCTTGTATGAGCCTGTATGTATCCGAAGTGCCGAAAATTCGCGCGCCGCGTCCCATCGTACCGTCACAACCGACCCGAAATGATGAAGATGCTGCGGCGTTCTCTAACCGCGTCTCTCGGGAGTTTCTGCTTTTATGACGGATTATAAATCATTTTCGGGATCCTCGTGGGCGACCAGTCTCTTACCCGCGGGACCGTACTCGCAACTTTCGGCGGACAAATTTACGCGCACTTTCGAGATAATGTATCGCTCAAAGTTAATTCGTAACGAATTGGCGCCGCAATATGGCCTCCCGGGAAAGCCATCGTTGGGTTTTGCGAGCTTCAGCGATCGGTCGTCTTATAAAAGCAGTTGAAAATTTACTGACGCATTCTATGATATCCTTTCTCATTACTTTCACCTTTGCCTCCCTGGGAAGTAATTGCAATCTACTAGCGTATAAACCAACAAAAATTTTAATAAAACATGATGCATTTATATAACTGAATTATAATTATTCATAATTTATGTCGATAAAGCATTTCTTTAATATTCTGATGTGGCAAAGCATATAAATTAAAAGTCGAAATTGGAATTAATCCCTGATACACACAATTAATATTAATATCATACCGCATGGTTTCATATTTCAGCACAAGGGCCAAACGGACATTGAATTATTAATCTAACAAGCGCTATCGAAATGTGCGAGGACAAGCATTAACCTTTTATAATTTATATTAATTTATAATATTCATTAATGGACTGTAGGAATGAACAAGTCCTGACGTTCTCGTCGTCTGTATGATCATAGTGAATTTGTAAATAACACGACCTAAATTAATGTTGACCTCTATTAAAAGAGCTGTGTTAAATAAAAAAAACCTTTGCTACAAATGTTATAAATATCCAATCAACTTGAGTTGTACTATGATATAATAATTCTAAAAAAAGTAAATGAAAAATTTGACACGAGGGTAAAATAATTTTATATTATAAATTCTTGGGAAAAAACACTTATGGAAAACTCGTTATAGAAAATTGATTAACTGCGTTATTCATTTATAATATCTATTGTAAATTTTAAAATAAAAAATTTTACAGGTCTCATGTTTGAGATACATAGTTTGAAATTAAATTTTGGAACTGTTTGATTTTATCAATAATGATTTTCACGTCACTGCTTCGATTACAATTCCTATACAATTTCGTGAAATGTTTTCGACAAACCCTTGTTTATTCAAATAATGTTGTCGAACAATAATCCCGGATAATACGGTTTTTTATCCCTACATCAAATTGCAATGGCCAGTCAAACTCGATCAACCGACATTTAGTGAAATTACGGTTTTTCATTGCGTCAATAATGAGGGCATTAGTAATTATGTAGTGCGACTACCTTGTCGAACACCACATTGCGATCATTATAAAACAATCAATGATAGAGTTCTAATTATCAGATAGACCAGAATCGCGATACACCTCGCAAAAACCTCGCAAATCGAACAACCGAATTAAATTTTGGCGCGGAATCAATGCGGTTTCACCATCAATTGCAATGCAATTTTGATAGCTATCACCGTTGGATTCATGCTAATTTTGTTTGTACACGTATCGAAAAAGAGCCACTCTTCGAAAGGGTCGGGAATGAATTCCGAAAAGAAAGTAAATCACCCGGCGAAATATTTCCTTCGATTAATACTCATGGACGCTCACGCGTACGAGAAACAGCGCGGTTGCGAGTTCGAGAATCGATATCAGCGTTATAGGCGTCTCTGCTCAGTTGCGGCGCAATACGCGCAATGTAAAAATCTCGATATCCGACAGCCGTGGTGCTCAACCAATGACAGTAAAACGTCGAGCCGACGCGTTAAACGAACACGCTGCTAGCGTAATCCCCGACGGAACATTTTGAAATTTTAACGAAGACTGACTTCCGCCCTCCCTTCGACGTTTTTCCGTCCGCGATGTTTTCTGGGGCATCGATCGCAGATTACTTCGCCGGAACTTTGAAACTGATTACTGCGAAGCGAGTGTGTATTTTGTGTGAAACGCGTTGATGAAACTGCTCCACTGACAAGGATATATTAACTATTTTCGGGGAAATATTTCACGAGAAAGAACATTATGCATATCTCAGATAGCTATGAAAAATTATGTTCAATCTTTTTTAATCCGTGACATTTATAATATTAATCAAAAGAATATTTCGCTTTTCGTAAGTAATTGTCGTTGTTAAGATCACATTGCTGTAGGCATAAAAGCATCTGCTGTTCTACTATCATCTTTAACGCAATAATATCTGCCGGTAATTTACATTCGATCAATTCGTGCGCGTCATGTCGTTAACAGATGCCTCGGTGGCCTAGTCTGACAGTGGATCAATCGATGTTAAAGTTGACAGACTGTCGACTTTAATATCGATCGGACATTAAGAGATTAATGTTTTCTCTAATGTTGCTCTTTTTAAAACTATATACGTGGCGTGTGAAATAAAAACGTACGATAAAATATATTTTTTGATTCTGAATAAAGTCCAAATGTGAGACACAAAATATCATTTGTGTTGTAATATAAAAATGTCAAATTAAAAGTTTTGAATCATAAAATAGCGATTAAATTATTATCTATTCATTGAAAAAAAGTTTAAATATCTTGAATCTTCGCATTTAAAAACTCTTGTTAAGACGCTAGAATTAATTCCAACATTATAAATGGAAAAAGAGTCGCGTACGCGATTTTGTACATAAGTGATGTGTTGCTCGTTAAGACGAAACACGGTACGTTATTTTGAAGAGCAACCTCTCTAAGAGAATCCCTCAGAAAGCTCCTCGCCAGTGCTCCGGTAATTGAGAAACAGCCATCGGCCGCCGTAAAGCGTAACATAGAAAAATACGCAGTGCCCGCGGCAGTTTCGCAGGGAGGCTTTTTCCCGCTCACCCGAGAATAACTCACGATCGGTCGGTGATCGGTAAGGGCGGGAAAGGACGAGGAGAGATCCGGGGTCTCCATGAAATCTAGCCCCTCTGAGAAGATATCTCTCGTACGAGACCGACGATAAATCGAATGACTTATTATCGCGAGCCGTGTAATCTCGGACTCACGAAGAAATGTGCGAACCGCGCCATCGGAAATAGATATGTCGCTGGCCGCGGACTAGATCTGACCGCGTACCAAAAACACGACGATGAATTTTACATCAGCATGAAGGCTGAAGTTAACAGATTTTCGATCGAAAATTAAATTGGGACGCAGACGAGAGCCCAGGAAGAACCCAGAAGCTGCCCATCGTTCTCCACTTACCGCGCTGATTGATTTACGACTGGCACAACGCAACGAGGGCGAGTGAAGCAATGATCGATCAATAAGGATCACGGTAGGTTGATAATGAAAAAGTAGAAGAAATTTTCTGATTATCTGATAAAAAAAGTAGCAGACGAAAGAACAACGAGATATAGATAGCCCGCTGTAGAGCGGGTTACATTAGCGGGTTGCATTTCACATTATTATCGTATCATAATTATATTTCCATTCGATATGGATACGGGGAAATTATGATATTCGGTAGTATGATATCCTGATGTAATACTGGCAATAAATATAATAATATTTTATATTAGATATGTTGGCAGAGAGAAATATGATCGCGCGGAAAGATGTACACGTTTGCCGTAAAAATTTGTCGAAACTCTTAATGCCCGAAACATCTATACCGAAAAGATCTTATCGCTTTCTCGGACGACCTTTAACACATGAGCGATGATGGCGAAAGATATTAATGTCCCGACTTCGTCTCAACGAACCAATAAATTCCGAGTTTAAATCCAGCGGTTTAACTTTAGTGCTACCGAACGATCAGCACACGAGTTCAATCGTCGCACGATATTTCGCCTCAAAATGTTTACGGCGGAACTTCGGTATTCTCGCTGACTTATGACTCCGCATATTTTTCCGCCCGAGTGAAGTCACATTTAACTTTCTAACCGTTCGTTTTGAGTGCACGTTGATCACAGATTGAGACAGAAGAAAGAGCTCCAGTGTTAAAATATTACTTCATTAAAGTACATAAATATCTTTTTTCCCTCCTTTTTCTTCTACTGCGATTGCGCAAAGCAATTTTCACATGCAAATATTTCAAAATCACAAGGATTTTTCAAGAACGCTTGCTGCGAAAAAGATTCGAATCCGAGGTTAATGAGAGACTACATTTTCTTTTGTTATTACGGTTGGTTTTTGTTTCAGCACTGATTACGGCAAAGTACGACGAGACCATTTTCTCACGAAAATCACGGCGAGTTCGATTCCTAATGGTCCAAACACGTTACCGCGGAGATTAACGTCGTAAAATCCGCAGGGAAGCCAACATGAGCTAAAAACTTTGCTATAGCTGTCCAGGACATGTCGATGTTTTTCCGAGGGAGTTCCTCAAATCGTGCGATTTAATTCCGACAGAGTCGTACCATGTGCTGCTACGAAACTTCGTTGACCGAACGAAATGCAGTTTTGTCGCGGTCGAACGCTGATGCGCCGTGATGGCAGGTTCGCACCTAGTGCACCGCGGTTGCGGTGATTCTATTATACGTTGCACTGTTACCGAACACGCGTCACCCATAATTATGATTGACGAACCGATTTATTATACGTGTATGCACACCACTTTTAGTGTAATCAGTTATGCGCGAATTATATAAACGGGAACACATTTCTCATGTATTATATGTATAAACTATATGTATAGCAATCGAAACGTGAAATGCAAATTGTTAATTTAGGAGTCTAGTTAAAGCTAGATACCTAGCATATGATTGTATTTTAATTTATTATTAAAGAATATGTCATTATCGCTATTAACTTCAGTATGATTTTTTTGCAATTGTTATATTTGATATAATTACCGATGTGAATAATGCCAATTAATTTTTGCTGTTATTCACGCGTCTATCGACTAAAATGTCTGACTAGTAGCAAGAATGGTGTTAGAACACACTCGCGGGAGTGTCGTTCATTAAATTATGTACTCGTCTAAAGTTATTTTCGGATTTCTATATCAGGAAAGAATAATCGGACGAAGTGACACGGCTGGATATGGTTGATAAAAGTCGCGACGTGGAGAAATCGACTCTGTGCAAGTCTGTCCTTGAATACTAATAGTCGAGGATACATTATATTTATATTCAACTTGATTTCTCAATGATACCGCATTGATAATAGAAAAATTCAAGATAAAAATGCGGCAGTTGTGTCATCGTTGCGAATTAAGTGAATTACGCAATTGCGCGCACATAAGTAATGAAGACATCAAAAATCAAACGCATTCCATAATCATACAATTAATTCGATTTTTTCGTCAAAAAGGATCAATTACAATCATATTTATCAAAATAGGAATGTTTGGTTTAACAAATACGTAAGCACAAGGTTATACCTGGATTTTGGAGCTAACCACCGTTAAACTAGTCTCGTTTGTAGCGCATCAGCGATCAAACGTATTATAGGTAAATCGAGCGCTTTTCAGGACCATCGTTGTCACATAAAAGTGGATGCACGTTAAAGCGTTTTGAACGAGAAAATTCAGACGCGTTATTAGAAAAAACATCTCGACAAGCATATGTATTTTACAAAAATCTTGCGGATTTCCGTCGATCATCACTGCTACCATCATTTGCGCGACTGTAATATTCGATATCTCAGTGCTCGTAGCTGACTAAAGACCACACTGGACTATTAATCGTTACAATATCGTATCATCCAACCGACAAATGTAATGGGTTTTTGTTATTCGAATTGATAGTTTCATAGCTCCCTTTCTCGTCAATACCTTCAAAGTCGTTGGAAGAAATATATCACTCGTGCCGTTTCATCTCTGAAGCGGTCCGCACGAGCGATAAAGAAAATCATAACGCGAGTAATATCACGTTACAATCTCCGTCGTAAAATATCGAAAGTGCGTTGCAAGAACTTACCTTGAGGTAGGACGGTGAGCAAGAGGACTATTTGGAGACCGGCGGCGACCGTATTATAAAACTTTATTCGCAACTGCGGTAGACCTCTTGTCTGGTGCGCCATGGCAGATGAATTTTGCAGGCCCAGGTCGAGGCTCGACACCGACTTGCCGATGTTCTTCTATCCGGTCCCGACGTGCCCCGCCGTGACCGTGATGCACTGCACAATTTTGCGTGTTCACTTCTACATGCAGCAGTCACTGCCGCGAGTGTCGCCCGAAAGCGCTTTATCGCCCGCTGCGTCACTGATTATCATCATCATCGTGCGGGATGTCACGAGTCGAGTTCAATTCCGCGCGAATCGTCCGCTAATCGATACTCGATGCCCTCGCTAACGCACCTCCCGACTTCGCCGTCATAACCAAGCGTTCTTCCGTGCTCCTCGGTTGTGCGTACTCGCGAGGTCCCGGTCGCTCAAAGGCGGCGGCGTTTTTATTGTTCGCAGAGAGAACGCGCTACGTTCGCGCGACAGTGCATCCCAGCGTTTCGTGCATTCTCGCGGGGGATCCTGAAAATAATAATTTCGTACGTGTGAACGACCCCTTCGTGTCCGCTTTTTATCGCGCGCGGCGCCGTTTCGCGGCATGCGCCTGCATCGCCTCGTAAATTCGTTGAAATTGCTTTTAGTCGTTAACACGCGACAGAATGTTCTCCCTATGAATGCTAATGTTTGTTATTATTACTCATCCATGTTTTAATTACAAGCTTGAATGCTTGTCCAACGAATCGTGCATAAATTTTAGAATTAGTCTGGCTGAAAATTAGTCCAGATTATCAAGATGAAGTTATTCTAAATACATTAAAATATTTTTCGGATTTTTAAATATTAATAAAACTTTATATATAAAAAATAATAAAAAATACAATATTGTTTGACTTATCACGGCTCTGGAATGCTTACTATAATTGTTGGATTTATGAAATTTCAATCAAACAACAATTTGACTTTAATTCATAAATTACTGAAATTTTTATCGAATATCTATATCTATACAGAAATTGGATTTTAATAAAAGTATTCGTAATAAATTTGATTATAAATTAAAATTAAATTATATATTAAAAGGTAAATATATTAGATGGTTCGAGCACCATTAGTCGCGAAATAATGAAATAAAAACTCATTAGAATAGTATCATTTTCTGCTATACTTCTCGTCGATATATGATGACTACAGCATTACGAGCATTATAGCATAGTAGATTTAGGTATGTTTTACAAGCCTAGTGGTTGATTTACTATTTCACTATGAGTAAGAAGAGATTTCTCGTATTCCCCTTGGAAAAACGTGCCGTGACTGAAGACGATCGGTTTTGCCAAGCCCCGTTATCGTAAATTTTCTATCTTTTTGGTGAGACCGAATGAATTATTAATATAATTGAAAAAGTGGCATGTGCAGACTCATAAATCGATTTCTGCTAGTTAGACTAAAAATAGTTCTTACGTCAAATAATTCATTAATACTGTCGCGAGAAAATAAGCGCAATTACACATATATTCGATGGAAGACATATAATTCATATAAAACTTATAGGCTTATAATTTTGAATCATGGAAAACTAGTATTGTGCAGTCTTATAAAATACAGACGATTATTTATGTTTAAGAAAGAAAATAATTAAATTGAGAAAATAATTAAAGGAACATAATTAAAATACAAAAATGAATAATCTTATTATTGGCTTGTGTTTGAAAAATATGATGCGCGAGAGCGCATTATAACGCGTCTTTGTTCTCGGGTATTTACTTCTATGCAAAAGTACTGGATTACGCAGAAGAGGAATGCCTTGCACTTTGTGGCAAAAATATGCGAATTAATTAACTGCAACCCTTTCCGACCAACCAGTCATTGATCACGACTCCAGCATTACGATGACCTATTTATCGGATTCACGAGGGAGGGTGCATTAAATGGCACGCCATTACCGCGGTTTCTATCTATCGACACAGGTAGCAATTTTTTCCATTGTCCCGCACGCCTCAGAAGCAACAATGGCGCGAGTTTTAATCTCACGGGAAATGTGTCTGCGGAGTTTTGACGCCGCGACTTGCGCGAGTCGATAAGAACGTACCTACGAGTGTACTACGGTATCGTTCGTGCGATATCGTTTGTCAATTACGCGCACGTCACGAACGTCATTGCGTTTGAGCATGCATTCGGCAAACGTACTCGCCCGACTCTCCTTCATTCGACACGTATGAAAGAGATCTCGTTTCGAGCATTTCGAGAGCTCGCACCTGGTTTACAGGTGTCCGTGGCGACTACGTTCCTCGCTACCGAATGTTACTGCTTTCTCCCACGCGGCGGCGTCCATCGTTACGAGTACTCTCACCCCGTTCTCGACCGGCACCGGGGCTCACTTCATTACTCGCATGCACCCACCACGATTTAACGATTCAATTCGAAATTTCTTGCGGTAAACGCGCGGATTTGTGCGAAAAACTTCTCCTAAACAAAAACTGTAGCAATGCACCGTGAATAAATTCGTGATTTCAAAACTCGGTAAAGCGTGCAGAGGCGATGACTAACTACAGCACGGCAACAACAACGCCGCGGTACTCTTTTCACGATTGGCTTTTCGAATCGCGAGCACGCCACCGCGATTTCCGACCTATGTACGCTCTTTCCCGGCGGGCTTTGAGAGGGGCGCGGGTGTGTTATTGCGACTCTTGGCAGCACCACGGACCTGCGTTCGCGGCCTGGCCGGCGATCGTCTTCCTCGTCTCACTACAGTCCACCGTGCGTTCCATCCTCCCGCGGAGCAGCACCACCACCTCCGCCTCCTTCGCTGCCTCCTACTTCACCGGAGCGCAACACGGTGTTGCCCGGTATCTAGGCAACTTCGCGGAGCGTGGTTGCTCCCTCTGTCAGCAGCCTGTTCCACGTAGGCAACGAATTCGCCGCTCTCTTCACCGTTTTCGCTCGCGTTTTTCGCCTCCCGATTTCTCTTTCCCTTTTCCCTTCGTTCCGTTCTCGCACACTTTCTCGTCGCACTTTCTTCTCTTCAGCAGCGATCACGCGTTCGCGCGAACGTGCATTCTCGCGTATCCGCGTTCACCATCGTCGCTCCTCCTGTCCTGTTGCGGCTGTCTCTCCTTTCACGCCACACTCCCATCCGCCTTGTCCTCGTCGCTCTACGTGCAGCTTCTTGCTTGAGCTTCTTTTACCCGCAATTACTTTCACCCGGCCAAGTCGTTCCTCTTGCGTACACGATTTTACCTCGCATCTCGCGCGCACCGGATTCAACACGAGCGGAATACGAACGCGAGCAATTCGTATATACCGGTTACAACGGCTGCGGCGACAAGCACGACAACGGAGACGATAAGACGACGCGTACTCTACTCGTACAGGCCGCACGCACAGAGAGTACGCCACAAAGTTCGGCCGAACGTGGCAACTCGCGCTAGACTGAGACGGCGGCTGGCAAGAGGGAAATGATGGAAGATCATAGAGACGGGAATATAAAGAAAAAGAGATGGCAAAAGATAAGAGAGATAAAGAGAGAAAGAGAGAGAAAGAGAGAGAAAGAGGGATTCGATACACGGGGGATGGAGAAAACCGCCTCGTCCCTGCGAACGGGTGTCCGAACCGGAAACCGAAACCCCCCTGAAAAAGGAGGCGGTCGGGGTCGTGTACGAGCTGCCGGTCGAGCTCTCGCGACTCGCAGCCACCGCCGCGATATAGACGCGAGGAGCGCTCCCCACGATGGGCATAACCCTCCTCTGCCACCACCACCTTTGGAATAGCCACCCTCTCCGTTGCCCCTACCTCCCATGGCCGCCTCCGGTTCCCACCACGATTTCGCGGGAGGCTGCGGACTGGACCAGCACGCAACCAGCGTGGCCCCCACCATCATCGCGAGTACCGGAGGTAGTAGAATCGGGGGTGCGAAGGCAGCGGCGGGAGGGTGACACCGCGGGGCTCGAGGGGGCGCGAGAAGGCGGATGAGGCAGGCGGAGGAGAGAACCGGAGGACAGCATCCCCGAAGCCCACCCCACAGATCAATATTGTGCCGTACCGTGTACCGGAGAACTCATCTCGTCTCTCTCAAATAACAGTTGCGCGTCGTATGCTCCGTCTCTCTCACTCCCTGACTACCCCCTTGCGAAACCCCCGTAGCTCACGGCCGTTGCCGCGTGTTGCGCGCTCACTCTGTCTCTCTCCCTTCTCTCTTCCTCCCTCTGATTCCCTCTTCCTCACCCCCATTCTCGTCTTCTCTCTCAAGGGTAAGCGCGCGCGAGGGTGTGCGTTGATTCCATCGCGACCGTCGTGAACGATGCTGGAGCATGGTCCAAGTCCGCCAAGGGGGATTAGCCTCAGCGGTCGAGATCCCAGGGACGGCATAGTTTCGGTGCGCCGAGGGTGCCGACATGACAGGAGGATAAGTAGAACGCGGATGAATGCCGAGGGTTGACGGATGAATCGATTGTTTCCGAAGTTGCTAAGAAAACGCGCGTATCTAAGACAAGGCCATTCAGATGGACGATTGATAGATGGACAGAATGTTGTCAGATTAATTATCATACGTCTCGCACGGTCTCTGAATCTCGATTAAAGGTTTTATAAAAGAAAAATATGTGATGGCTTTTTCTGCAGTCTTAAACGGATCGAATTGCGAACCAAATATAAAGCAATATCTTGATTATCATGTAGATTTAAATTGAGAAGTATTTATATATATATATATATACGGTGACTTTTTTAGCGGTTTAAAAAATAGTTTAACAGTAAAAACTATATTTTTTATAAACAACAAGTTTAAAAGCTTATAATTCACTCCATGCTATTTGAAATAACAAATATATAGCTTGGCTATGATATAAATTAATATACTACAAATGAATATATGCCTTTAAAAATAACATAACAAGTACAACATCGAATTGACATTGTTCTATTGATTTCTGATTATTTTTATTTAATATCATAAGTGATATATATCGAATTGAACGAAATTGATGTTATATAGGCAGCTTCTTTACCAATAGTTGTATACTAAAGAGATTGTAGGAAAATCCAGCAAAGCGCTTTTGTCAGTCAAAATTTATAATTTGATAAAAATAAACCGCTAAAATTTAATAATTTTCTCAAAATAATCTTTACATTATTTAGCAAAAGTTGTTTGATGAAAAATGAATGAATTAATCTTCATGTTCCTACATAAATGTAATTTCTTTATATCATTGTTGATAATTTCTATTTTCAGAAACGTTCAACGGCACCACCGAGTCATGAAAATGCAGCAAGTCCACTATCTTTACAGTTAATAATGCTATACTAAGTTTTAGATTTACACAATCGCCATCTGCGTGCATTTTAGAGTTGAAATTGCATTCTGTTATATTGAATAATTAAATCAGTACGTAAAATGTTTTTTTTTTTCTAATCTGCTGTTGTTACACGAATATGCATTGAACAACAGCGTCGTATACCGATAGCATTGAAAACTGGCTATGCAGTTCCGACTCTAAAGTGCATGCAGGTAGCAGTATCGAACAGCAGTGGATAAACGCCCGACGAAAACGTCGAGATAGTAGTTCTCAGATTTCTCTTGGTATACTATTATCTACCAAACCTTTACGAATCCATCTTTTCAGGAAGAAATATCGTAGTCGAAAAGATAGATTTCTTGCAAATTTTCTATAAAATGAGTTTTTCTCGCGGAAGATATTGTATATTTCTCATATATGATAATTCAAATTGAAATTTTATGTATGATATATTATCAAGACCATATTTGAAATGTATTTTCTTATCGTCTGTATGTTATTATAGGTATAAATTTTGGTATTTTATAATTTAAAGAAATATTGATTATTTAATTCAAAGTTCTACAAAATCGATTTAATTGACGGAAGCTATATATATAAAATATTTAAACTTACGATAGATATCAAAAGTATAATCAATAAAATTTATTTATTCATCAAATGTACTCATTAATTTTACGTAATAATATGATTTAGATAAATTACGTTAATAATTAATATCTGCATAACTGTACCTAATAACACTGATTAAAGTTCTCATTATACAATAGAATTGCAATTAATAATTTGTAACCAGCCACAAATGACAAACTTAGGCAAGTACATAAATAATCTAATTATTATATATATAGCATTTTCCTAAACATCATTCTGTAATTATAAATCATAATTAAATTATTATTCTTACTCCTCATGTATGTTGTAAAGTTGCTTGAAATACCTCACATAAATGTACCGTATAATGTATTTAATGGGACATTATCGTTATAAGTATCCATCGCAAAGTCCATGAACGAATAATATGCTGATTCAAGGATTCGGCATTTTCCTTCATATATACGAGGTCGTTTACTCATTGTTGTAACTTCCTTAGAAGCCATTACAAAGACGCGTGTGCCCCCCCCCCCCTTCATTCTAAGATAATTCGGCTGACACAAAGCTGCAGCTACCCAAAGTTCACAGGAAGAAGAGAGGGAGAGAAAGGGAAAGAGAGAGACAGAGAAAAAGAGAGAGGGAGAGCGGGCAATTTGCCATACGCTACATTAAATTTCACAAAAGCGGGAAGCGCTTGCCGCGCCAGTGTAATCACTAATCAAAACTACGTTTCTAGAGCATGTCAGACATCGCGTTCGTTCCCGTACCATTTAGAGCAACATCGAATACAATTACCTACCTATTCAGTATGCTAATTACCGCGAGACGCCGGATGAGGTAATATATCGTCAACTTCATACCCGCGCTGTTTCGAGATGGTCAAGGCTGAGATTCGCCTCCTCGCTCCCAAGGAAACAATGCGCTCATAAATCTGCGCACACCGACAGATTAATCGGCATAAAAAATCATTGAGATGCAAATTTTTGCGTGCTTCAAGTATACTTTCAATCCTTATCCTCCTCATTAAAAATTTCTGAGAGAGAGAGAGAGAAAAAGAATGTAAATTGCAACAACTGATTGAGATTAAACTAATTGAGACTAATTGAGATTAAAATTGAGATTAACATGAATATTAATTTCATGAAAAAAATCACGACGTTCATTAAAAGCTGCTGAAAGTGTCTATCGAATGCGTAAAAAAATATTCGTAAAAATTTGTTCGAGTATTATGACGACCAGCAAGTGAGTCTCTGGCGGCCTTATGTTCGAAATGGTCAAGGCTACAAACGAGACGGACGAACGGGCACGAAAAATGAGCGATGTTTGTAGGACGCAGGTATACAAGCAGGAAGGGAATGGTTGCACCTGGCAAACCCGAGATAGAACCCGAACTCACGCCTCGCAGGACTCGTCTCTCTCTCCACGCAATCCGGCCCATCCCACTCTCCGCACGGTCCATTCCTTACAGCCGGCCGTCCCTCTTTAAGATTCAGCCTGCTGGCCATGCACTCGCCCAAAATAACAGAAATTGTGGAGAAATCAGCGTTCCCTACGGGCCATCTTTGTGGACCATTGTGGCGCCTCGAGGAGCAACGAAGCTCCTCGACGAGGCGGAACACCATTGTGTATCAGCGAGTTTTCGCTCCTTTGGATCGCTCTCGCATCGCCCAAAGATGGTTTGACTTCCGCGCCCTATTCAATCTCATTGCACTTTAATGCCGATTGCACGAGGCACCAGGTGTCACGGTAGCGATCCCCCTTTGACATATCGCTCGTTCGCTCATTCGCTCGCTATCGCCCGTAGACTTTTATTTACGATGCACGACGAATTCGATGCGGAACGCTCGGTTAAATGCGCACGGGGACAAAGTACTCTCGTGTGCGCTCGAGGGGGTGAAGCAAAACCGCGTACGATCGACCCGGGGGGTTCTCTCTACCCGAACTTTGAGGTCAAACATTCGACGTTGGAAACGTCTATTTGGGTCACTCGGTTCGCGAACAGATCACTCGAAACTTTTGCGCAATTGACGTATCCGGGACGGAATGTGTGCGATCTGTGCAAATATGTGTTTTCCACGCTGCGCTTCGGATGAAACGGAAATGTTAACGCCTTCACCTATCCAATTCGGTCGCGAGTCTGCAGTCGATACAGCATGTTATGACAGAAATGAAACTTCGAAATTGGATCTCTGTTATAATAGAGATAGAAGAGGAAATTATGCGCAATTATTTTTCATGCAAATGTATTTCAATCTTGTCTAATAAATGATATTTTAAATTAATCGAAAAATATTTTAAGAACAGATTATTTAACAAAGCTCATGTTTTTTTTTAGCAAAAACGTCGAGAGAAATCATCATTTGACACTTTCCAATTTTCGAAAATTCCGTCTTTTGATAAATAAACTTGGAATAAAATTTCTATTAAAGTGCTTCTGAAATCAATCGAGGAATAAAGTTTCCTTATTCATTCGCATAAAATTTTTTTTGCGCAAAAAGTTGCTATATAACGTTGCACCTTCATATTTGCATCCTTTTTTTATAAATTTTATCATAAAAACTTAGAAAAAGTTTTTCTCATAAAAAAAAACGACAGAATTGATTAATCAAGAGAGAGAAAGATAAATGGATTAAAATAAATCTAGTGCAATGTTGCAGTATTAGTCATCAAAGTTAAAGTGGGTTACTTTTTCGAGTTAATCAGTGTTACAATCAGCTGACTTCTTACTTACGAGGTGATAAATTATTTCGCGAACCTCTTGCGATGCTTGGCCGACTTTGATTATTATAGAAACGGAATACGATTAACTTTGCACGTATACATCGGAGACTTTTACGAGCAGTGCGAAAGTGCACGGGGTACGGTGCTAACCGCATTTATTCTTGTCTCACTAACTCCTTTCAGCTGTCGCGTGTCACAGCGATAAAGTTTCTCGGGGCAGAGCACACCCCGCAAACGTCCAGGTTTCTGCAAAATTATGCACTGTGTCGATGCAGATACGTCACGACAGGGCTGCCTTTATTGATTGCCAAGGCTTTTCGGTCACGCGAAAGACGCAATTTCGAAACATCGGCTAATTTCGCCGAGAAAATTTACATTTGCGGTTCAATAATTAACTAGTGTCAATTATCCCATCTGCGTCCCGCGTCGGATGATATTTCGCGAGGGCACGTCTTGCACACTATTCCAGTCAAACGGAATTAAAAATGTGTCGTACGTGTCTCTCGGTGCCGCGTTGGATATGCGCATATTTACTCATACCGTATAATTATTGCCAAGCCGTTTAATAACTATATCCGACACGTCCGCGTGCTTCAATCGTGACCGGGGCGCACGCACAGAATCTCTAATTAAAATGCATCGAATGTATTTGAGCTAACGTAAATGCCTCGTTAATCCCGCTGATTACAAGACCCTGGGGGCAAGGAGGGTGTGCTCCTCCTCCTCGCTATGAACCTTCTCGCTCTCGAGTCTGATGACAAGTGATGAAGAAAAGCATTCGTTAAGAGACTTCGCGTTTCTTTTTTACTACTCTCCGCAGTGAGTTACGGAGAGGCACGACAAAGAAAGAGAGGAGGAGCAAGAGAGAGAGAGAGAGAGAGAGAGAGAGAGAGAGAGAGAAAAAGAAAGAGAGACAGAGAGAGATTGGTGTAAAAGAGTCGACTACAGCAGAACGCTAAGCAGAATGAGTAGAGAAACGTGTCTCTGTGCGTGAGGTACTCATTTGGGAGAGAACCTCTCTCCCGTCTTTCTCCGTCTTCGCTCTTTCCATCCTTCTTTGTCTCGCGCGTCTGTATATCCCGGAATACTAATGACGCTGCGAGAAAACCCGCGCTGTACGTAACCCAAAGGTACCTACGGTTACCTGCAAAGTTTTCGCTTCACGTGCCAACTTGCGCGGGTTCGTACTTACTTCGAAGATGCCTCACTAAACGCCGTAACGTCCGCCGCGTTTCATAAATTAGGAGGAACATTCCTCCTGGGAGGACAAACCCTCCAAAACTCGACGCGGAAATAGAAGACATACTTCGTAGCGCAGCACGGACCGGTTATGGCCGTAGGGGGAATACGATTGTTTCACGACGGCATACGTAAAAGGAGGAGATGCCGCAGCAAACAAAGTAGCGGGAACCATCTCGCGTGGCTTGTAACGTTGTGCCAAATTGCGCGGATGTCGGACGCGGACGGTCGCGTTACCTGCGGTTGTATAATAAGCAAGGGGCTCTACCGAAATTAATTAACTGCTGTACAAATTCGGAGGGGAAGAGAGTTCGTACGCATTCGAGTTCGTTCCTTGTTTTACGGCGATGCGAAATGTAACATAGGGATGCGGATGTACACTGCGGGGTCAACGGATCAGCCACCAAGATTAGCCTCTGATGAAATTATCGTATTGTTCTTATTGCAGAAAGCCCAACCCCCGTCCCTTTCCTCTCGAGTAGGCAAAGAATAAAAGTAATATCAAGTGGAGTTAAATGTTCCGGGAAATTATTAATTTACGAAAATAAAAGAGATGCCGAGTTCTTTTGATCATCGAGTTGGAAGTGACCATCGTTTGGGATGACCGTCGGACGTGGGACTAATAAACGAAACCGGTCGGCACGAACAAAAAAATTAGATGAATATCTTTCTTTTTCATCTCAGCGCATTCTCTACCTTCTTCTAAAAATATTGCCGTTAGTCGGCAGAGCCTACAATACTCTAGTTTATTACAGCACTTTTCTCTACCGTGACGCGTCTGAATAAGACGGAAAAAATTCATACAGAGAATAAAAGCTGCCGACAATATTCGTTTAATTTATAAAATGCCGATCTCTCATGCATTTAAATTATCGTGACTTCCTGAAAAACGCATAGCAATATCATTATTATTTAAGAAACCTGTGATTGTAATTTAACGTAGATAGACTCATTTCAATAATTTTTAATCCGTACAATTCCTACAAATTTCTAAAAACGTTATTTTTTTATTTATATTCAATTTTTGCCACAAATTAATGTTATTTGATGTACACAGAAAACCGTATAATTAATCCCGTCAAAGTCAAACAAAAGATAAGTCATTAATTGCTATTAATTATTCCGTCCCTCATTTATAGCAATTATAAAGAACATACTAATACATAAACAGAATTATATCTGCTTACGTTAGGGTTGCTCGGTAGTAACCCCTGTTAGTGTTCTGGATTAATCATGGACTAACAAAGATCCCCAAAACAAACAAGAGCGCCCCAGCTTGTACACCGAAAATTTCATTTCTGACCTCTGAGAAAACTTATATAGATTTGCTGGAACGCTGGACGCGTAAATAAGAAATGAGACGCATGACGGCGCATTTGTCCGACCCGCGAGCGAAAAAATATTCTCGTCTCACCGACGTGCGCGCGCGACGAAAATTTATCGAAAGCCGCTCTGACGGAACTATTCGTTTCCGGAAGTGGTCGGAAACTAGTTCGACATTCAATTTCTCTCCGCGAGACGATTTGTCCATCACCGCCGTCGACCAAGGTGCGACCTCGGGATTCCATATCGTACCCAACGACTCGTATCCGTCAGGTAAGTTTCGTTCTCCAACCCCCTACCTTGCCTTCTTTCTCTCTCTCTCTCTTTTGCTCTCCCTTTCCCCACGAAAACTAAGTACGAAGTATAAGCGGGCTTTAAAAGCGGAGGATTGAACTGCAGGAGAGCGGATGAGAAGCTAGCTGCCTCTCGCCTAGCTGCACGAAATCTGATACGTTCACGCGGATATCGCAAAAACTTCGCCCTGTACCCGAAGTTCTCCTTTCGTTGTGTGTGTGTGTGTGTGTGTGTGTGTGTGTGTGTGTGTGTGTGTGCGTGCGCGCGCGTGCGTGTGCGTGTGTGCGTGATATTTTCTATCATTCTCGCAAGCGTTTCGATCGGCCGACCAAAAAGGAGCCCGTAGATAAGGCGCCACCTCCGTTATCTAGTTTGCTTATTGTCGGGAGGACGTTGTGACTAGAAACCGAGCCCGCTACTCGCCGGTGAATGACACGATTGTTTTTTCTCTTTTCTCCACTAATGCAAACGGAAAATTTCTCCGCCTCGGATATAGCTGCGACGGATTAAAAAAAAAGAGCGCGCGACTGCTCTGATTAAGGCGCTTTTTGTGAGATCCACGCGACGAACAATAATTTTCGTCTGGCCAATTTCGGAGAGAATCTCCATTGTAATCGGCGGTGGCGCGATGCTGTTCATAAATCATGACCGAACAAACGATTTGTAATCCGTACCCGCGGCGTACCGATGCGACGGACGTTGCAAATCTATCGATCAACGATGCCGCGATAGCGAGATTCGCGTTTTAATTCTGACAAGTATGTGAAATCAAACTGAATTTATAGAGAAATATTCGTTCCAGATTTAAGGACGTTCCGCGCTGATGATTATTTATGTTTTTCGTGAATAATAATGCCTCGTAAAGGAAAAAAAAAACCCATTAATATTCAAATATTTTTGTTGATGAAACATTATTTCAGTTTTTGACAATAAACATTGTTCTGTGTTGGGATATGCTTGTCACCAAATATCACATATCTGATATACAAGCTCGTTTATAATATTTATAAGGCATCATCGTATTTCTAACAGGAGTACATGATATTTTCATGCTGGGTACGGATTTACTGTGATGCATGCGTCCTGTATACGTGCGCGCTCTTTCGGCGATGGAGAATCGATTGGACACCGTCGTCTCACCTTCTGCGAGTCACAGTAAATAGCGAATAGCGGGGCGAAATTCGAGACTAGGACGGCGGAAAATATGCGACGGGAAAACTAAGAATCGGCAGAAAATTTTAATTAAAATCCCGGATCTGAGTTAAAAGAAATTTAATTAAAAACAAGAAAAGTAGAAATCAAACGTTATAAATGACCTCGCGAATCGCAATTTACTCGCAGTTATTTATTTATATTTAATTTCCACGGTAACGCGACTCGAGATGGTATTAAATTCGCGAGCGTATCCAATGCGCGACAGGTACGCGCGAACGGGAAATATAACCGCGCCTAGTTAATGAGCTATCGATTCGAACTAGAGACGTCGTTTTACGATTTTATATGCGCGGCAACGCGTCGTCGATCAATCACAATTACGAGATCGTTTGCCGATGCGAGTGCCACGAAATATCGTCGCGCAAGTTCATCGAGCGAGATATTACGAGCGCCGGTAGAGCCTTCGCAAGAATGTAACCAGCCGGTATGACAAATCGCCTACATGCCATGCGCAAATCCAATTTTACGAAGCACGATCCCGGCGGATGGAAGTGCATCAGCGACGCTCGGTCTCAGGCATGACGGCGGCTGAATTCCGCCGGGAGTGCAAGCTTTTGGCGACTTAGCTAGGCAACCCTGGTCGCCCTTGGATGGCGAAAAGGGTGTGTACCGGAGAACTCGAGAGGGTGGCTCGGGATATCCTCTCGAGAACGAGAAGCTTGCGTCAGAGCTAGCGATGGGAACGAGAGACGGGACGGATACCAGCTTCGACCTTCGACGACGCGACAAACAATGTTCCGGGCATCGTTAGAGCTGCGCGCGAGCGTTTTATGAACCCGGGAATTTCGGCAATCTCAAAACTCGCACATCGACGGCGAGGTGACGCGATGTTGCGCGGAATGGTCTTTCGATTCCATCGTTCTTTTTGATAGCGCCGAAAATTCGCCTAACTTTGGAAGAGTTGGGAAATGTCCAACGTCAGGTCGGACTTTGAAGACTTTCGATCGCGGAACTTTGTTGACATTGGCAGAATTCGAAGAGTAGCCGCCGCTATTGAAAACTTCGTAGTTAACGGCGCCGGTGAAAAATCGCGAGTACACCGTCTGGAATCTCGAATTTTCGCTTGGAAGTCGATGGGATTCCATACCATGGCGTTGCCGGTGGTACAATCTCACCCTCGTCATTCGAGGGCTTCGTGAAAAAGAACCGTACGAAAAACGGGAGTAGCGTCGGATACGGGCGAAGGCGGTATGTATTGCGCGAAAGTGAAATTGTGCGGTCCCGCAAATAACCGTAGCATTTTATGGTCCTCTCCGACTTCGCACTAACTGTCTTGACCATAACGTCATAAATCGTACCTTCTTTTTTTCCCACAAGTTCTCATTCATGCTATACAACGGTCGGAAGTCCTATGGTTTGCTCTAATAATTAAGATTTTTTAAGAGCACAAAAAATTCTACATAAATCAATCGTACCTATCGTTGCCTTTGTTAACGAGAAAAGATTTACTGATGAGTTATAACGGTATTTCAACAGCATTTCAACTTAGATATAGGTGGTCACACGGATGTGACAATGGCACGCATACAAAGTCATTTTACCACAAAATTGGAACAAAGTAGAAACAAAGAACAAATAGACAAAAATGCGCTGCTTAACGATCTCTCCATTGCTAGGATGTAGATAAGGAGCCTCGGTTGCGTTGTTTTGCGCCCGTTTTCGTATGCGAGGAGGCAAGGTTGTATACAGTTAGGTAATAACTACGAATGCATGCCTTATCCCGGCGGTGAGTACTTAATGTAAATGATTTTGCCAAGTTTCACGGGACAAAGGGCGCGGGCGTAGTTTCGAAACTCGCATGCCGGCAACAGCCGCGGAAGTTTCTCTGAATTTTAATGAAAAATGGAACGGGTATCGCGCACCGGCCGTATTTGCGTTACGGATGCTGGCAGTGATGGTGGTGGTGGTGGCAGTGATGTTGGTGGTGGGAGGCACGGAACAAACACGGCTCTAGTTCGGTAAATTGTTTGAGATTATCGCGCATTACTATCAATTAGCATCTGCGCATCGTGTACACGCTATTCGCGTAATACCGCGGAAAAAGGACGGATGATGCCTCGTGTGGAATGCAGGGCCGTCCTTGCAACGCACGGTTGCACGGCTCGTATTGTTCCGGAATTGTGTTTTGTATATATTTACAGTCACGAGACTCAAATTTCAAAATCGTATAAAAAGTCCTTTGCTATGAGAATACTAGTAGCGTGAAACGAAAACCCGCAAAAAATTTGATACACGTATTTCAAGAATATTAAAAAAATTAAAAATAAATTTGTGAATAATTATTTGACTATGAGACGATAAGCGATATTATATCGCTCTAAATATTTTGCAATTTTTAAACATGATAAAATTAGCATCATTTTTGTATTCGTGTATACATATTTATAATAGTTTACCGTGCCATAATAACAATTCTACATAAAACAAATCTCACAGTATGTGGTAACGCGTATAATTTAATTTTTGTTTCAAATTTTATGACCGTGAATTGACGTTGCAAAAAATTATGACAAACGAGACAAGGATTATGCGATTCATGAGCGCGTAACGGCTATGTACCGCGTATAATCATAACAAAAATACCGCTCGACATCGGTCAGTTCGTGCATAAAAATCCGGTTCGCATAAAAAGAACGTAAATCGTTTTAAAGTGCACAATTTAACACTCGGTTTATACGAGTGCGAGGTATGTTTCAAAGGTAGACATACGGCCACCCCGTTCGTCCTCGGTTAAATCGCGTTCGCAATCAGTCGCCGCAATCGTCGCGATCGACGACGAATTATGGTCGCGCCGGCCCTGCGACATGAAACCCAGAGGGTGGCGGCAATTACACCCCGCAGGGCCGCACTCGCCCGAGGATACATCTGCCCTCTCTTTTCCCGACGTGACCGACAAAATTATGTGTGTAATAGATGTGTGCGCGCTCACAACTGTCGCGGCAAAAACGATGAATCCCGATGAAGGGAGATTATGGGAAATCGTCTCGTATTTAACCCCTTAAATCGGGAGAATGGGTAAAGCACATTTTGCGAATTTGCATATTGATACAAAATTCATCGCACCCAAAGTCAATTACTGCAAAAAACTACTTTCTTTTCCTATCACATACATTTCCTATCACATTTTGCATTTGTTAAGCAATACGATTGTAAGTTGTAAAGAAGTGTTTCAAAATTTGTTTTTTTTCTACAGAATTATTCAGTCACGCAATTTTAAATTATTCAAAGCATTCAAAGGGTTAACATTCCTTTCATCAATAATGAGATAATGGAGCAATATTGTTATTAAAATTATGTTATCACATTATGCTACTAATGGTCGTATTTCATGAAAACATGTAAATTTTGAGATAAATGGAAGGATAACGTATCTATATGAATTTTAGACTTATGCAAATAGCTGCATCAAATATTGTATCGAATATGAGAAAATATGATAGTATACCGTTGCAATCTAATATTTTACGCCATTTACTGGATAACGGAAAATCGCTCATTTAACTCGAGAAGGATGGCAAAATTCGCTTCAATCGCGTCCGTTTGAATATAATCGTTAAGTTGCACAATTAATCACTGCGCGAGAGAAATGCGAGAAAATACAGGAAATGGTGCGAAGAGAACTTTCGTTACTCTCATTCATCATCACAATTGATTATTGCACTCGCTCCTTTGTTTTCGGAACATTCTCTTTGCAACGGCTAATTGTCTTTATAACGCGCGTTTATCTCTTTGAAGTCGGCGCGGTGCGCTCTTATCTAGGTATAGCTCACGTGAAAAATGGAAATACACACTGCGTAACAATTAAAAGAAATTCTGATTCGTAATATTTAACAATCGTTTCATTATATGATTAAACACAATAATTTAATACATAAATAAACAATACAAATTTATATTGACAATTCCTTGAAAACAATAATTAATACTTTATGTAAAAGGAAATTAACACAACGAAACCATCCGATTCAATAACGATTGTATAAAAGCTTATATGTTGAAGCTTATATATTGATAAAAATGTAGGTTTTTTTGTGAAATATTACTTTCAAAGAAGCAAATTATATTATAATTAAATTGTATTGAATTTAATATAATAATCTGGTTTTAACAAAATAGAATTAATGCAGCTATTTGCAAGAGAATTTTCTAGAAATAATAATATTTATTACTTACCCTTTTCTCCTCGCTGTTTGCAATCAGAAATCTGTAGGATACAGTATTGTCGTCAAACTGGAGACAGCATTCATGTCGAATCTTTGATCTTTGACTCTTCATCCTTGATCTTAAATGCAAAACAAATATTTATATATAATAATATAGTTAAAAATACAGATTTTTTTGCAAAATATTAGTTTTAAATATACAATTATAACAATTACATTGATGTTTGTATCATAACCTTTACTGACTTTAATAAAATAAGATTAACATATATATTTTTGCAATTTTTCAGAAATATCAATGTTTAATATTTACCTTTTCCTCTTTGTTACGACTGAAAAATGTAATATGTAGCATTGTCGCCGAGATGGAAACAGCATTCATGTGTTTGAATCTTTTATCTTTAACTCTTCACACACATCTTCAATCCTAAATACAAAATGAGTGTTTATATTGTACGAATAAAAATATAGAATTTTTTAAAAAATATTAGTTTTTATACATCAACATATAATTATGACAAAATTGACAAATTACATTGAGTTTTATAATCTTTACTGACTGACAAAATCTATTTGTGAGAAATTTTTTAGAAATATTAATATTTAATATTTACCTTTTTCTCTTTGCGACTGGAAATGTGTAACATGTAGCATTGTTGCCGGGATAGAAATAGCATTCATTTTAAATCTTCAATCCTTCACTCTTCATCCTAGATCTTAAATATAAAATATAAATTTTTATACATGGATAAAAATGTAGATTTCTTTTATAAATTATTACGTTTGAACTTACATTCGTCGTACTTCGAGTCTTCAATTCTTGATTCTTCATCCTTGATTCAAGTATTTCTCGTTCATTTTATTCACGACACAATGCTTACTTTTTGGAGTCCTTTCAAGAATTGTCGTAGCGCACATTCGTACCGCGTATATCACACCCCCCTCCTCCTCTTTTGTTTTCATAAACACACACGTACTGCGTGAAAATTCCTGGAAGCGTTCGCGTTGCTCTATTCCGAGAATCGAGATGTTTATGTCGTATCGTAATCTGTGGTATACCGCTCGCTCGACCGCGATGGCCGACCAAATTTCTAACGAGCGTACAACTGTTTATTCATCGCGAGGCGGATAATGTAAACAAACGGCGAACGGTCATAAACGCGCACCTTAATTGACACATTACAACGGCGCGTCGTCCGACAGTACATTCAATCAGTCTCTGCCGATGTCCGATTATGCACGCGACGCACTTCGGACGTGAAAATAACGGCGGCAGTCATTTAGGCGAAAGTTTTGACGCGACGCGAATACGCCGAGTAATACTGCACAGTATTAATCACGGTCGCATTGCATTAGCACGTCATAGTAGTCGTACGATATTTCATTCGGCCCTCCTGATACTCACACGCGCGTTAGTTCGTCCGATTATTAACTCGTTACTCACCTTGTCTGCGAAAAATGCGGAGCGAAAACGTTTCGACTTCGACACGAAATGGCGGGAAAATGAACTATGATCTATCGATGACGTCATTCACGAGAAAGAATGCCATCATCTGAAAATTAAAATAACTTACTTCATAAGGTTGGTAACGAGACAGCGTGAAGTTGTTCAGACATTCAATGGTGGACGCGTATCGCACGTACCGCGCGTCCGTTGCTCGCGCGAGTTTGAAATATTGAAAAATAACTCAATATCCTCGAATATTACCCGGAATCTACGTGCCGCGTGTATTAACATCCCGTTTAGCTCAAGCGATGTGCGAAAGCTGTTGGACAGTTGTGTCAATGCGTACTGCGGAACGATCGTCCGTTCGACAATCTACCTATATTGGCGGGAAAAGCTACCTATATTGGCGGGCGTCAGTTACACGGCAAGGCGAATCTGCTAGTTTGGTAAGTGATATATTCAATCATGAATGTTCGGAATTGTCGCGAATTGTACTTATCGTGCCTTTTTCGATACGTGATACACGTTTCTTATCAGATCTACGAATCGCGAGCAATTAGTCAGCGTAGAGTCGAAAATATAAATCAAGCGTTCCTCGTTCTTGGAAACGCATATTTGACTTACTCCCCCCTCCCTCTTCGTATACCTCATCCTCGGCGCGAAGACTGCTCCGTGCGGCCCTGGGATCGCGACACCGCCTATTCGCGTGAGGCACAGTATATGTGCTCGTATTCGACGCTCTGTATACGCGGTCCTTCCAACATACGTCTCGTTCTCTGTATTTCTCCTCTCTCTCTCTTTCTCTCTCTTATCGCCGCGAGCCGTAGATACGTGTAGTACTGCGCGCCGCCACCGGCAACGCGACGCGGCGCCACAGTCGCTCTCTGCCGTGGCGCCATCGTGTTACGTTGTTCGTGCTCCGAGTTTAACCGTATCCGTGCGGCAGACCACAGTTCGCTCTCTGCAGCTCATCGTGTCACAGTGAGATAGATGTGCTTTCGCCGTGTCGCGTGTACATACTAGCCGTGACCCTCGCCGTAAGATTTTGACTCGCGTATCTGCGTGAAATCAACGCGTTCGGGAGTGTCGGACAGTGAGTGATAAGAGAAAAACAGTGACGTCGTCGAGGTGCATTCTGAACATCGTTCACGGAGAGACGACGTGATAACGCGGCGCGTGAACTCAAAAAGCGGACGAGCGTGCGACACATGAGGAGACGAACTCGCGTGGCGAGTTCGGACGAAGTCGAAGCAGCCAGCGGGCATCATCGGCCTTTCAGCCTTTAGCGAGTGGAATGCAGTTTCGGGATAGTTGTCCGCGGCCACGGCCGGCCGCCACGCAACGAGAGATATGACGCGATGATCGTCGAGGCACCCGGTGCATCCGCCCTGACTACTCCACCACGCCGCTGCCGTCGCCGTCGTCGTCGTCGCCGCTCGCGTCCTCCGCCCGCGTTCTCTTCTCTGTCTCTCTCCTTTCTCTTTCTCGCGCGCGCCCGTGTGTGTACGTGCAACGCCCGTAGCAGCGGTACGCACAGCTCTCGGAGAGTGTGTCGGATAAGTTTCTGCCGTTCGTCGTAAACGCGCCAGTCAGGATGATCATGGATGATGTGCACGGGCTTCTTGGAGTTAGTAACCTCGGCCAGGAGGATACCGCCGGAGACGACGTCGGGATATCGGCAGCCGTCGGCACGCTTCTCAGGGTGAGTCCTTAAATCATCAGTCAGTATTATTGTAGCGTAGAAAATATTAATTTATAAGATACTATACAATAATATTCGTTTGAAGGGAATGTTTACATTCCGCGTGAGGAATTTCAAGAACGCGCTCTTTCGTTCGTCGCGAGCAATTTTTTTGTACGCCAGGCGGCTTGCTGTTTTTGCGTCGCGCGTAATGTTTACTTTGTAATCGAACGCTTTCCACGAAAATCTCGTCAATATGATGCTTCGTTTCTATTCATTTGAGATCGCTATTTTACACAATTATTCCATTTATTTCTGTTTCTTCGCTATGTTTCATTTTGTGTTAGGAAATTTCTCTTTTTGGAAGGATAATACATTTATGTTGCGAAAGTGCTTTTAGAAGCAATAATAGGTCAATTTATCGCATTTGCGAGTTAGAAAAGATTCAATAAAAAACGATATCATTCGCAATATCACCAATAATAATGATTTGATGATACAAACTGGATTTATATTACTTATACGATATTCCACGTTGATTCATTGCAGACTCGAATATTGCTGATCGCGTATAATGCTGTTTTATGTAAACAATGAAATACAAACAACTAATAATTATTATAATGTTAACATTTGTATAAATTGGAATATTTTCCAATTTAAAATTTCTTCTTTACGCTTTAACTCGATTTAAATATCATTATTTTATTATTTTACGTGAAATGGAGATTGCTAATCAATACAACAATATCAATTACTCGGAAAATTATAGTTGGAAAATTTTAGTTACGAAATTCTCTAATTTCGGTTGATCCGAGATTTTTGACATCAGTTGTAAGATTGTTTTTATAGGAATTACTTAATACACTGATAATTTATGACAACGGTAATTACACTTTTTATGATTTATTATTCGATGAGTTTTTGGTTTATCTCATAATTCAATGGCTGATTTAAAAATAAGTGTCCTTGTTACACTAGAGCACTGTGTTATACGAACGCAAGAAGTCTGATGACGACAATTATAGTGATGATTATATTTCAAAGATAAGTAGTACTTCATGAATGCGAGATTGTTAGTTTCTTGTGGCAAGATGACTGCATCGGTACTCGACTTAAGAATCTCTACTGTCTATCAGTGAAGCATCTGTATGAACGAATAAAGCGACGAAGAATAGTATTAAATACGAGTAATTAACGTTATTGGAAAGTCTAATATTTAAAAACTTAATATTTGGAGTTTATTTTGAGTTGCACTTTCTTTTCGTTGTTACTCGCAGTTGTAATTAATGCAGTAATTGCACATAAATTTAATTATTTGATAGTTATATAGGAAATGTTAATTGCATATCAAATTGTACTGCACACAAATCCGGACATTTTATATAAAATGGATAATAGGTATGTGGATTCTAATTTTACCAGAAATGTATTTTGCTTTGTACCATTTGCATTCTCATGTTTAATTTCTATTTAAAGTTTCACGCTCGAAGTTTACGAGATTGTAGTAACTACATCATGTAACTAGTAATAATGCATACCGATGCAGGCACACGCACACAGACTCTGGCTTCGTATTCGAATTTTATACCGTTAATGCGAATACGAAAGTCGCGAAGTTAGTCTCGAGCAGTTTAAAACTGCGCGCATTTACATTGTCGGACTTTAAACGACGAGGCGTGAAAAAGCCGCGGCAAAGATTAGACGATGAATAAACGATCGTTAATGCCTGATATAAAATTCACGACGGGCGAGGTCGGGCGCAACACTTGGCTCGCCGCTGCTAATACTGCTTTACGTAATTAAGCGTGAGCTATCAAGAAGGCGGCAAGAGTAACGAAATTAATTGATAATATGTGACATAAAATGCATTAGCGGAGCGCGCCTTGAAAGTGCGCCGTGCAATATTATCGATATCATAAACTGAGATCTTTCGTGAAGACGCTTCTCCCTCTACTCTTCTCCTGGTATTTTTTTTTTTTTGCATCACGCCTATCGTATTTCAATGAATAATACATAAACTCCCGATGACCGTGGAACATTCTGATCTTTATAATCCTGGCTCGATATGTGCCTCGCATTTGGATGAGCGTAGTCTAATGCGTATCGCATGATGCATACACATACTGTCGCAAGTGCCGACGCGTTGTATTTTTCTCCTCTTCAAAATACCAGTTCGCGGATTAATGCATCGGAAGCACGGTGCATTCTGTTTATTCGATCAATCGCGTCACTGTCTCGTACACACTGTGTTCGCAAGGATCCTCTCTGCATCCTGCAACCTAATAATAAACGTTACTCTCTGTAGCTTCCTCTGTCTGCTTGTCTTTCTTCCTCTCTCTCTTTTTTTCACTCCGTTCCGTTCGCTGTGTAGCTCGCTGTAAGCTTGGGAATAGTATCGCGAGCGGAGTCAAAGAAAAAGAACGATGGCAGGGATACGAAGAAGGACGAGAGGGAGAAGAGCTATTGTGGATCGTCGCTCCTTTTCTATCCTTTTCAGCTTTCCTTCCGTCTAGCTCGCCTTTTTTCGCCTTTTCCACTCTGCGTTTTCTTTCTCTCTCTCTCTCTTTCTCGCTTAGGCTTTGCCTCAATTTAAATATTGCAAAACTTATTACGTGATTATTTTCTCATTGATTTAACTTGTTTTTTATCTCTTAGTAGTGAGTTTTTTATTGTTTCTAATCGTTAACAAATTCATATCTCTGTTACGATTCCGTTTTATTTTTTCATATCTAATATATTCGTTTACAACAGTTCTTAGTGCTGTTCATATTAGAGCATTCGTCGTTTTTTATAACATTTTATAAGTGAATTCTGAAGAATTCTTTTCGCCGGAAACGTGACTGTAGTCATCTTTTCCTTTCAATCAATGTCATGACAAAGGGAAACCCTAAAACCCATCTACCGAGTCATCCGCGGGATCAGACATTAGGACATATACATATAATAGTTTCGAGATCGTACAAGAAATGACTTTCTTTTTTTTATCCTTTGGCTCAGCGGGTATAGTTCTATAATGGACAGATCAAACTAACCCGTCGAAGTTCCACGAATCGAAATGTGCATACCTTGCGCGTTTAGATTATTACACTCGACGACGACCGACGACCGACGACGACGGAACTGCTGCGGCAGCGTTGAATCACGTACGCGGGCAAAAGATTAAAGCGGCTTAAGCGCACTGCTCGTCGCAACGTCAAAGGCGTCGCTATCACGTATGTAACGGAGAATGAAACACATCTGACGAGCGAGGAACGAAGCGACGGAAAATGATAAACGCACGGCCTGCGGACACACGGGCCCGGGTACGTTTAGATTTTCCGCAGCCATCACGGTGATACGTCGAAAAATTGCTTTACGCGCTCGCGTTTGTCAAAAACAACGTGCGCGCGCGAGTCCAACGAGATTTCACAATCGGATGTCGGTGCCATATGATCCTCGTTCCTATCTAAAAAATCGTGTGTCCGATGTTACGGTAAACAAATGCAATTTTTACCGGCTTTATCTCGTTTAATACGTTCCCCGTGGACGATGTATATGGCTAACTATAATTGGCTATATTTTAAATGTATCTCATAATCAAACAGGGACGTCGGTATTATTGCATGGATCACAAATGACAATCAGCATTCAATATTGTAATTACAAAGCAAACGTCGGATCGCCGCAGGCTTCCGTATGTGATGAGCTTCGGTAATATATACGACATTTGTTACGACATACGCATATATTTGTCGCAATTACGCGCTGAATTCAACGGAAGGCACAACGCTCTGAAAAGAACTTGTAACAATTTCCGAGATTGCGCAGCACCGAGCAGAAAGCAATAGTATCCCAAGTGGCCGAAGTTATTTGAGGCTTACGACTGCATTTTCAAATTACCGCGGCCTATTTCCCTTCTAATTTCCGCGAGCTTGTTTCTTAGTTGCGCGTTATAATTATTGTGTAGCAGCGCGCACCGAGCGTTTCCGAAATTTATTGCGCGGCTTGAAGCAATGTTTAGTATGCCAGTCGGGTTTCTCGTCGAGAGGAGCTCTCCGTTTATTTCTGCAATCGTCAAAAATTCGCCCGACTGTGAAGGAGCTGTCTGCTCCACGCGAGTTTTCCAGCTGCGCAATTTCGCTATTAATACAGATGACACTTCTAATCTCGTAACAATCGCGGATTGGCCTTTGTACGGCATAAATATTTATCGCCTCGTTAACATATCGGTTCTCGAGAGAATTCTCGTGTAGCTGTGAATTCCCACGTCGCTAAAAGTCCTGTCGATAAAAACTATTAATCATCATCTGCACGTAGAAAAGCATCGTTCGTCGGCGTTCGCTGATTTAAAAGAAAAACGATTCACGCGTAGTTAGGTAATAATTTACTCTCTGATTTTCCTATATTTATTTTCATTGCGCTATTCGTATTCGGATTTATTGTTTCTTATCTTGCTTTCTTAATACGTTTTGGATGAGTGTTGTGTGTCACAGATCATAAAATTTAGCCACCTATTTTAACGAGATATGCAAAATTCAGTTCGAATGTCTCAGTCGTGTCTGAGAAATGCGAGCACAAATCCCCGCAGATGTGAATTAGAGATATCTTGAGACGCTGCCACCGCTATTTCTTCGGCAAAAATGGATGGGAGTCTGAGTTACGTTAACTCGGTGATAAACGTGGATGCGTGGGTGGCCGTGTATATAAATCCCGGTCGCAAGATAACGCCGCAGGGGATATCGTATTCTCGTTCGGATACGATTTTGCGTACCGCGATAACGCCAGGAGCTAGAGCCTATTAGGCCCGAGGACTTTTCTTATCTATCTGGGCTAGGCGGTCCAAGACTGAGCTCAAAGTGGAACTAATTTCTTTGCCTTTGTGCCGGCGCGTCGCGATAATTTAATTAACGCAAGGTAAAGTAGCGAAGGGGGGCCGAGTACCTCACAGTGAAATAGAAAATTACACCTGAATTAGGTTCCTACGTGGGGCAAAATAGCGGGCCATTATGCGCATTAACGTATCCAATGGCGCCCTGCGTCGCGTCGCGTCGTGACGCAAGGGGTCCACGTTTTATGCACCCCGCGCATATGTCGCTCTTAAACCCTCGTATGTAAAAGGTTCGATATTTCACTCGACACGTGGTGTTTTCGTGATCGTCCCGGCGAGATCCGCCACGTAGTTGAAATAAAAGCTTTGACGATCCTAATATATCCTCCGAGTATATGCTGTCGTATTCCTGCATTTCTAAACCACGCTAAACCATGTCAGCTGGCGTTTCCCGGCGTAAAAGACGTTCAAAATTGAAGAACAGCAGTGCTGAATTATACTCGTGTAGAATGTCACGAGTGCTTTTTACTTTTGACGGCCGTTTAGCACTGACACAATCGTGATCGTTACATAAAAATTAGTTGCAAATGCTGGATAGATTGCATTTCGTGTGAGGAACGTTGAATATATTCTCCATAATATTATAATCACATTTACATACAAGCGATACAAGCTGTATTTTTATAAAGGCTTAAAAAAATTATTTAATAGATTTAATTGATTGATAACTAGATGTAAAGTGTTTAAGTGTAACAGGGATTGCATTAACAAATAGAAAACAAAACAATTTCTCATCTTTTTCTGTTTTCTTAATACTTATATCGAGAATATATTGAATGCCTCTCGTATAATAATTTCAGAAGAGAACAAATTTTTGAAATTTAAATAAAATTATATTACTAAAAAAAATGTTCCATTTACAAGCTATAAATTGCAGCGGCATTAAATTTCGCTATATTTGCGGTGGTTGAATTGATTGATCTTATAGAAATCTTATATAGAGAACGCGATAGCGTGCACTTTGATTCTTGGTCGATTCTCATCAAACGGCACCGCGTTCTTTTTATTGAAGCAAGACCATTTGGAGTGGGCGGTCGAGAATTTTCTACGACGCGCGATTAATTTTGCTCGCCGAGACATCGTTGAAGAAAAGCCGGAATTTTCTGTCGCGCGCTGGCGGACGGTAAATGGGTGAAAATAGCCGGACCGGGAATACTCTTAGTATCCGGTGGCACTAGCATCAGCATGGCGTAAGACAGCGCTTACCAACCTACGTGCCCCGAAGTACTCGGTGAGGACATGCTAGACCGGTACTACCGCTTTCTCTCTTTCTCTTTCTCTCTCTAGGTTCTGCTTTCTTACGGTTCTCTCTCTCTCGTCTATCTGTCCTTTTCTTCTATCTCCATCATTCTCTCTCTCTCTCTCTCTCTCTCTCTCTCTCTCTCTCTCTTTAAATGCCCCGTTCATTTCGTCCTCCTTCTCGATGCATGCTGCATAGAGCTCGAGCATGAACCAAGCGCGTCTCAATGCAACCAAACCGGTACGGTAATTATTATCGCAGCGCAGCAAGCGAGCGAGCGAGCGAGCGACTCCGCCCGATACTCGATACAGATCTATGGTGTGTGTTCGCACACGTGTATCGCGGTAGCGTAGTGTAATACGCGTGCATAGACCCCGACGGAAATGTCAAGAGCGTGCGAATTTGAGAGCATGGTAGCGCGGAACCGCATGTTCTCTCTCAGCTCTGATTTCCAGAGAGCGAGATTCGTCGAGATCAAGTCCGGCGTAATCTTGTATATCGCGTAACCTTCGAAAGGGCAATTCTTTTGGCTTTGCGTAATTCGAGCTTTGCGGATAGAGCGCCAAGAAGAGTCATGTCGACGAAATGTATAAAAAGAGAAAGCGTTTATTGCCGTCTCATGACGAGCCAGAGGTAGAGGAGAGGAGAGAATGTTTATAAAAGATCTTAGGGCCAGATTCCTAAAAACCTTAAGCACCAGGCAATTAAGTACTTCAGGATTAGATCGCATAGCAGTAGTAAAAGTCACTCAACATCAACGTAAATGAGTTTTGTTACTATACGAATGTATGATGAGATAATCGACAAACAGTAGAAACCTCAACTTACTACAAAACTTAATTTTTTAAAATTTGTTTAATTAAAATGAATATCAGTTATAAACTAATTACAATTATTTCATAAAATTTGAGATATAAATATAAATTAAAATATTAAATTTTATATCTATGTTCCATTTTCAGTGATACATAGACCGAGATTCAAAGCTTTGCGATCGCGTATATAAATTTACCTGTCCATTTCTTGAAAATAATTTTAACAGCTGTTTTGAATTGTTTCAACTTCATTCTACATTGAAAATTGTTTGAAAATTCTTTTAATGGAACCATACCGCGGTAAAATGAAAAAATCCTTTTCAGAGTATCGTACTTCGCGCAATCGCGACGAGATGCTTCTTGAGAGGCTCACGGAAAAGCATGAATTGCGTCATCGTGTATCTTTTATTCATGAATCCTTTTTTTTTCTCTGCCGCGCACCGTTAGAATTATGTGTTACGGATGTATTGGTGAAGTTTCCAACGAAAGTATATCTTGCTGCGGTATTATAAGTTTCGTCCGAGCAGGCAACTTTTAATGACAGTTTTATTTCGCGCGTTTCCTATCGCCCTACGACGACGAAGTTCGCTAATAAGGGAGTTGGCATGGAATCTGGTATCGTGCATGGATGCACAAAGAGTACATAAGAGACATCTTTTTTTTTTGGAAGTTTATTATTAACATATTTGTCAACGAATTTGGAATCTATTCCTTACAATTAATTTTAAGTGAATTTTTATTTGTTTTATACATATATTTCGCGATTAATTAACAAGATATATAATATAAAAATGCAGTTGGCAATTGCCTCGGTTAAATTCAGTTTGACGAAGACTAATCGAAAGTCATCTAGGAAACTTGTCATTAACAGGTAGTCGATGCAAAATGAATTATAGTACAAAATGAACGTTCTGATATGAGCGACAGGTACACGTTCATACGTTGACGATCCGCTGTGGGAACGACGCAATTTTTACGCTAACGATCGCACCAGTCGGGCCACTACAAATTTTTATATCGACATTATTAGAGTTCATCAATATCCGATCCATGCACCACAGCCGCGAAGGAAGTTATTTCCCTCCATTTCTATATCGGTTTCCTTCTGCGCCTCGTCGAGCTGAGAGCTCACGGTCGCGGCAAGGAGCGGTTGAAAAATTTGAATGGCTGAACTCCTGGAGCTCATAAATCTAGAACAATTCCACGGTAAAGGAACTCTCTCTCTCTCATTCTCCTTTTTCCCTTTATCGGTCCGCTCTGCCGCCGCCGTCGCGCTTCGCCGATTTAAGTACGGTTTTGTCGCCGGTCGCTCGTGCGTTTTCCAATTCGCAAATCGCTTATTTATTAACGCGACTCGCATTGGTAATCGATAGTGTACCGCCTGTGCCCGTTATAATGCGATCACCGCGTAATTACGCTGCAGGGACTGTAAAGCGTCAAAACTATGCGAAGTATCGGTTATTAATGTATTTCGAAACACACTTCATAGCGAATATATTCCACAATAGTAATCGTATCGTAATGATATGTTATGTAGGTTATTGCAAAGTTATCTAATAGAAATAATATATAAAATTTCATCGGATTACAGTATTTTAATTGTATGCGACTTTGATAATATCTTAACATTTTTTAAGCAGAATTTTTTGTTGTATCGATTATTACTTAAATACCGTCAGTTTATTAATGAAAATTTGAGATAAATTGATAAAAAATAAAATTCAGAAATTAAGATACTTGTCATTGTTTTCTATCTTTGGAACTTTTCAGAGATACAATATGCATTTAATGTACGGAATGATGCTAATAGTACAATATTTTTTCGATCTCAACGTTTAACTTCCGCTCTTACATCATTCATACGGTTCGACGAGCAAAAATAGATACGAGCTTCGTGTTCGGGATGTCAAGGAGATTCGTCGGAAATGCTATTTCGCGCTTTGCCAAAGTCGGGTTTCTCCGCTCGTCTTGCAGGAGGCTTCGCTCGCGCGGAAACCTCTCCTAACGAGCATTTTTCCGTTTATACCGCGCGCCTTTCTTCGCCAAACGGTTTAAATGCAGCATATTTATAGCTCTTCTAAATAATCCTTATTCGTTGTAACGGCGGAGCGCGCTCGTGCACACGCGGCGGATCATTGTAATCTCGGATAAACTGTATTTTGATAAACGAGTTTCTGTGCCGGCGGGGGAATTCCGCGCTCGTTCGCGTGCCACCGACAGCTTTGCAGCGAATCGGCTGGAACTTTCGAAGCGGGTTAAATTGCGCGATAGTCGATAGACTTTGTTAGTCCGCGTACGTGCAACACATGTCGCTCGATGTATTCCTTCATCTATTGGGTGATGGAGAAATATCGTTGAAATTTTTACGAGCTTGACGGAGGCAGCGCGGAATAAAAATACAACTTTACGAACGTTACTTTAAGTGGATTTAAGTACATTGATTAAGTAATGTTCTCTAATAATGTGCCCTAATTCTCTCAATAACATCTCGATTTTGTATTCTAGAATTCCTCAATGATTTAGATCTAGGAAAAGAGATCATTTGTTCTCTCGTTTCGAATTTTGTGTGTGTTGAGTACCACTTTGGAATAAATTGAAGTTTGTCTTTACGAGGATGAGGTTTTCGGTACACGTTCACGTAAACTTCTCTCTTAATTTCGAACCCCCAGAAAGCTTGTAACAAATTTGACGGTATTTCTGTAGCATCCTATACAGCTGCGTACGGTTTCTCGTCTGGTTCTGTCTCAGTGCCGCGCCTTTTCGAGAAAGACGTATGCATCCTGGGGCGCGCAGCGTGTACGTACGCTGTACGTCGTCGACGGCGGCAGGCAGCTCATTAATGTTTTCAAGATGAGGACGTAGCCCCTTTGACCTTTTAGAGAACGGCCGCGTACGCGCGAACAAGCAAAGACCTCCGTGGAAACCCGTAGAGAAAAGTAAAAAGCGCGTTTGAAATCTCTGAGGGATACCTCGCTGCTACATCTTTCTGCTTACTCGCATCGTGAAGGAGTCATGGTTGTTCGTAGAAGATAGTTTTCGCGAGTAAGATTTCTTTCTGATATAAGATGCGCATCTCGTTACCGCCGGCAATCGATTTCTAATTAACAATCATGTGATTCCAATTAACTTCTTACTGTTTTAGCGTGCCACTAAATTTATACGATACGAGTCGTTTATTTAAAAAAATTTATTTGCTGTTTTATTCATAGTTAGGATTCCTTCCTGCGCGTAAAATATCTGTTTTACCAAGTGAATAATTGCGACATGAGTCACGCAACATAAGTAATAATGCGACAATGGTATAAATTAATCCTTTTAAATTTATTTACTTTTGGTCTCCGATGCTTTTCATCGCGTAAAATATTTTTTGTACTGATTAATTTGCAAGATAAATTAATTTGCGCGCGACAGTCTGTCAGATGTGCATTTTTTTTTATCTGTAATTATGTATGATCTGTAAACCTAATTTCATAGCTATTAGTGATATTAAATTTATTTTAGAAAGATCTCGCATACCGCAATCGTAAATAACAGCGGGAAAGCCCAAGTCGTGCGCACGAGTTAAGATTTAAAATCGATCCCGCGATATTATCGATACTATAAATAATTCGGAACACTCGGGCGTGAAATACGAAGTGTATCTTGCCAGCGCGAGATATTACGGTTGAGGGAAAAAAAGTACCGGTTTTACACTCTTTTCAATATACTACTTCGAACACTTTATAGCTCGTGCGCCGCCTCCAAAAAGATGTTTGTTTAGTCGTGCGAACGAATCTATCGGGTGTCCCGTCTAGCTGCGTGTATCACGGCGTACCGCGCTTTGTGTCCGCGCTTTGTGCGCAACGACAGCGACGACGAAAGCCCTCATCTCATATTTCGATCTCTGCCCGACCGCAGATGTCCCGCAGGGTTATTATTCCGTCTTTCGTTTCGTTCCGCTCGATTCTTTTTCTTCCGCGCACAACAACCGCGAGAATCGTGAAAAGAGGACCGCCGTGTCCGGTCCCTCGTTCGTTAATACATACAATAAGAAAAGAAAAAGAGGACGTCGAGGAATTGTGAAGAACGAAAGACTCTTGAGACGGAAGTGTCGCGAAATATCTTTTGACAATATCAATATTTTCGAGATGCTGATAATTAATTGAGCAATATTGACATTTGTTATTCTTATTTTCACTTGAGAAATACCGTTGATCGTTTCTTCTTATCTTTGATTTGATTGCTCTTCTCCACCAATTTTTATTTCTTATAACAAAACTATCTATATTTAAATTTTTTTCGTCGAAAGACCTCGATCTTTAATCTTAAATAAATAAAGAAAAAAAATAAATGTTTAGTATCATTGAAGTGACGAAACATATCTATATGTGACATTAGGCTTGATAGATGCGCACATGCCTCGGCTGGACGGCGGCGTATCTATCGGGTACGAGTTCAATAAAGCGGCCTCGGTTCCGCGACCGGTATCTCAGGGCCGCCGACCACCTGTCTCCACCTCTCTCGCTCGCCGGACGACCGATTGCTAGCACATGCCACCTATAACACGGCTGTCCCCCGGCCGTTAACAATTTTGGCACGATTCCCCGGGGGCGCACCCGCTCCCGGCTCTCGAAAGACCTTTTTCCATTCGCGCTCGCCTACTGTATGTCACTCGCAGCCACGTTCGCGAGGGCCCATGCATCGTCCGGTAATGTTTTTGCCTCGCGTGACCTATAGAATGCGATTGTGAAAGATTGTCTCGTGTGAACTTTGCTTCCGTAAAACGCGCCATTTAAATCGTAATGCTTCAATAGTTGAATCGTTTTGCTCGATAAATTTCGAGCGCCAATATTTTTCGCATTTATAAATCTATAAATGCATGTTAATTATATAAAACACATATGAAACAGTTTTATTTTATGCAGAATTATGAATTTGCAACATTATATTTTTTAATCGTAAAAAATTAATTAATATAATTTAATTATCGCATTTATTTTTCGCGTATTTTGCACATGATAATTGTTTAATAAGTTTTCTTTGGCATTTTGTAAAATTTTAGATTTTTATTGCATTATTTATTTTTTATAAATTTAATTTCAAGTATGTGTTAATTTTTGCATTTTTCTAAGGTATTCACGTATTTTCTGAATAAAATAACATCCACTATTGAAATTGGTACCTCAACTATGAGTTTTGGAAACGCGATTAATGTGTCGGCATTCGTGCACGATATACCGATATTTTTCGCGTCTATGAGATTACAAAACAAACCTGTACACTTCGCTGTGTCCTAGCTGAATAACAAGACCGATAACGTCATTTATTACTGGGCAGCACCATTTATTATCACAACTACATTAACATCATAGCTATTATAAGTGTAGACGTTCTTGTGCGATATTCTTTTGTAACATGGTGGATTTAAATACTCTTTGTAGGGTAGTCTGCTCTATGATAAGATATCAACGCGTACGCGTCATGCATATCGCGTGGCACGTGCTCTTACTATACATTACATGCAGATTATTCTCTGACGTTTGCATTAAACTTTGGGAATGTATTCACAGATTAATCCTCCCCGTCAGAAATTTAATGGGACACTATCCTTTCCGAAAAGACAGAATTTTCAACATTGTATATTTTAATTAAATTTCTGGTTGAGCTTCCATTTTAGAGAGCGAGGGAGAGAATCTCGAAATAAAATGAATAATAAGATTATACACTCTTATCTCTGAAACCTATTTTATATTGGAATCTTTTAATTTTTATTATTAAATATATACATTCCTGGAATTGTGCAAAGGAAAAGATTTATTGTAAATTTATTAAATATACGGACGCGGATATAGAACTTTACAGAACACTCCGCAAAATATAATTCAACGGATCTTCGCGGTTTCGAAATCCATTCGACGAATCGTTTCGACACCTAACTGAACCGAAATTGTCCGCTTTCAGAAGCTTCCGCGAGTGAATCAACGTGCGATTACGAGATTGAATAATATGACTAAGCATCTCCGTAAGCGTGTATATTCGTACATGTTAATACTCTCGCGCGGATTACTCGGGACGCGCGAATACTTTTGCGGAACTTTTTACTTTCCTCACGCCGGAGTTGAATTTAGTTAAAACTTTCGAAAGCTCTTGGTTAACGGCCGCGAGCCGCTAGTGGCGAAGGGGAGTCGTACGTTTCCAATTTCTAGGAAAATTTTAAGCTTGAAGTAATTTTGTTGAACGGCCCTTCGTCGACGCGGTCGCCCGTGTATAATCTTAACATTCGCGCCGTGGATCAAACGAATGATTCCGACTGGGGGGGGGGGGGGGGAGGGAGAGATGCTTTCCACCGACACGTTTATTTAATTAAAAGTTTCCCCTTTCGATGCTGCGGAAAATGCATATATCGTCGTGTCGTTAATCCGCCGCCTGCGGTAAGATATAAACTCCGCGGGTGATTTAGCGCGCGGGAGAAGTGCGACTCTCGTCGGCGTGTTTTCACGTCGAGCCGCTGCGGTAACCGATGAACTCCTCCTGCGGCGAAAGCCGCTTGCACGCGGTCAGAAAATAGCCCCGGCTTTGCGTTAAAGAATAATGCGCGCGAATGAAAGCCTCTCTTTCCGGTCCAGAGAATTTAAATCGGAGCTCGATGAGGATCCGGATCGATGATCGCGCCAGTATTTACGTAATCTCGTTTCGGCATCGACCACATTTTCCGCGTGTGATGCGGACGACGATAACATATACGTTCTCATTTTCCGCGACGATGTTCAGCTGCGACCTACTCGAGTCGTCGCGGAGTCCTTCCTCCATGAGGCGGTGCGAATTAGAGTCTGGCTCCGTTCCAACGTAACGACTTCATCGTTTGCTCCGCGCGGAAGAAAATATTAGTGACATTACTCTTAACAAGGCGCCAGTATCTCGCCGACAATTAAACCGCTTTTTCCCCTCGTAAATTCCATTCATCCTCCGCCGTAGTCGTTTTCATCGCCGTCGTCGTCGTCGTCGTCGTCGTCTTCGTCGTCGTCGTCGTCGTCGTCATGTTGTTGTAGTATAATTTAACGTCGCGTGTTACGTACCGATGAATACGTGCCGCCCGGTGCATTACGTGACGACGCTCTGTTGCGCATTTTACATTGCAAACGCGCAATGGTTCGATATTACTCGTACGCAAGGACCGGCCAGGTAGATCGAGTCTGATGACATTTTGCACCGAGCGGATAAGCCGCGTCGATATAATCCACTTGATGTCCGTGATTGATGCCGATTGTTATGACGATCGCTGCGCTCGATTCCCGACATAATACAGAAATCCAGCTTTTCAGCGGATACTCTAGCGCGCCGCGTCCAGAAATTACTCGTTCGTTGACTTTGTTCGCGTTGAGTTTCCACGTGTTCATTAAAGTCGACTGAATGCCGTTCGCGACTAGACACCACCGTCAGCTAATTGCACGCGATACAAATCATTATTTAATTAATTAAAATTTCCGGCGCGATTAAGCGGAATTATCGGATATTCTTTGACGCATTAAAAGCGACTGTTTTAATTTTTGCGGAGTATACAGACCGAATTGTAATAACAAGTTATTCGTTTATTTTGTGCAATTACGTATACATATAAAGTTATATTTTTCGACGCTTTGATAAAATGGGACAGCGAAAAATTTGAAATAGGAATTACGAAATTTAACAAAAAAGCAGAGCGAAGTGGTGGGTCATAAAGTGAAATAAATATAGCGTTTTTTTTCACATAGTTGGCTATTTATTTAGGGATCCGCTTGAGTTTCGCACAGCTACTTAAGTATTAAATCTCTCGAGACTGCAGTAGTAGTAAATGCATTGTTAAATCTGCAATGGTGACCTACCTTTTCGCAGACCAACGCTGAATTTTTGTAATTGTATAATAATTTTGTCTGTATGGAAAAAAATTGTGAGAAATCAAAGTTTATTTAATCTTCATTCGTATATATGTAACTTTTTTAATTGCACATTTTACTTTTTTAACTACGAAACTTTATGAATGATTCGAAATTCTAAAAATTGTTTGCCAACTTTACGTAGAGATGCATACATACGTATAGTTACTCGGGGTAAGAAAGAATTTTTTTCAAAAGAAGTCGACCACACCGACGTCATTATTCATCGTTGTTGTAAATCACGTCTCCACCGCAAGGTTAATCAGCTAGTGGCGAGAACGCGTCACTATACGTTAAAAATTCAGTAAAATTAGAGCGCACCGCCTCGAAGTTCACGCGGCTGGCGTTAAGTTCTCGGGTGAGCGCGGTCGACCGTTCTAATATTTCATTTTCAGTCGCAAAAAGGAAGCGCGAGAAAGAGGTTGCCTGAGCATTGTTAGCGAGCGGTCCGCGCAAGCAGAAGTAATACCCGACTCCGCATTGTTTCCCATTTACGTATGCCCTCGCGCCTCCGGGAACTTCTTGTTTCTCGAGGTTTATATCTGCGACGTCCTCGCGCCGTACCCGGGGATCGCCGGCAACTTGTGTATTGAAACTTCTCCGGCGCAGCCCTTCGTCGTCGCAGCTCGTTCTCGTTCTCGTCCTCGCTCTGCGTTTCCTCGCAGCCGCGGAAAGGCGACATTAATTACGACCGTCAAGTTTCCCGACGACGAAAGTCCGTTTCAGCGCGCGGCGCGCTGCGCGTCGAAAAGTTTGCGGTGCCTTCCGCGGTAGCAATTAACGACACGTTCATCGGCGGTCGGCGGTTCGTCGTGCAACGACCCCGAAAAGGAGGCGACTCTTAAACATGTTCGTTCTTAAACACGCCCTTTTCCGCGTTGCCGCGTTTTTGGTCCATGTTTCTACTTGACTGCTAATGCGAGCGTAGCGCAAAATAAACTGCCGTGAGCATATCGTTTCGTCTTTCCCCGGCAAGAACCGCGACGAATATAAAGCGAGGATGGGAAAGAACCGTGAAGTAGTCGGCGTCTTATACCGGTCGTTGTTGCGACAACGCGCTTTACGCGCGTGGCGTTTACTTTTTACGAGGTCATCTGATGTCTCTTTTCCATTCGGAAGGAGTTGCGGCGTGAGTTCAGTGGAATGTGGTTTTGTCGATGTTTGTAGTGTCAATTGTAAACGGCGACGCTATTATGACGCAATATTCACAGTATATCTACGTCGGTGGGGGCTATATAAAATTTCTGATTTTAAAGAAGAGAAAATTGCGCTCGTATACAATGTAGGGTCTGCTGGTTATCATGAATATCTTTTTCGCACAAAATTTAAGTAGATATATCTATATGTCACGAATGAGTTTGATGTATGATAAATTACTTATTTAAAAGTTAAGGAAGTTAATCTCAGAAAAGATTTATGGTATAACAATTACCTATGTTGGGAGCAATTTTTTCTCAAACAATCTAATTATAAGTAAAGTTATTTTTGTGTACCCGATGAAAATGTTTTGTTACAAATGGTAAGAGTTTGGGATCATAATCCAATTTCCTAATATAACCGCATCATAATATTTGATCATTAATCTACTTTCAAACAACGTTCGCGACCATCGAAGTGAAACGCGCCGAAACTTCTGACAATCCCGCCATCCGCGACACTGACATTAATTACGGCGTAGTCAAAGGACTGCGACGAGCGCCGAAAAGTTTGCGCCTGTTTACATTGCCAATTAACAGTTGCGGTACGCTAGAGCTAGAGACGATATAGGCACGTTTCCGTTGAAGTAAGCTTCTTGCTATCCACATTGCTTTTTCTTCTCTCGCTTTCCGCATCGTTGCATCATTCGTAGTTCCAACGCGAAATAAACCATCCGCGTGCCTTGACTGTTCTTTCGGAAAAAACGGCAGAACGTATGTAAAGTGTTTTGCGCAAAATGTGCACTGCGCTTTGGAATTATGTGCTTTGATAAATTTCATGCCAATTTTACTTTTTAAAACATTTAAATCAGAATAAAATTGTGAAATAAATATTGAATTAATATTGAAAATTATGCATAATCTTGTTGAATTATATCTGTAATAAAGATAAGTAAGAAATTTTTACTTCGTAATTGATTTTAGCAAACTCTTAATTTGAATATATTTATAATTTAAATTTAATTTCCAATTAAATTTCTATTAGAAAAAATTCTCATCAAATTTATTAATGAAGATATTTCTCAAATAGGTTAGATACTGTGTATATCTTGTGCATAATTACAGTAAAAATACATGTCGAAAAAAACATGTCTTACACACGTAATTGACTGGTTATAATGCACTCGTTGTATTGCCGCGCCGCTCTCTAAATTCGGTCGAACGGGGTCGCCAACTTAATGAACATCTCCCGGCTCGGATTTGCAAGAATAAGTGGCAGATTACGACCTGGCCGTAAAAAGTTCTTCCGGAAAAACGACGTGTTTAAGCGCGTCATTAACGATATTAGCGGTTTCGCACCAAGGTGCGGTCCACATTCGCGTACTCATCTTAAACGAGCTTTTTCACGAAGCTTGAAGGTTTCCAAATCGCACGATTTACGAGACGGTTTTAGTATTAAAGCTTTAACGAGGCCATACAGCGAAGCCATCTTATTTTCATAAATTTTAAGCATAAGCGCCGAAATGTAACAGGAGCAGCTTGCGGAATCGGACATTGAAACATTGAGATTCATCATGGCCGCTATTCTTCATACTCGGAATATGAAACGAGGCCTCCTTTAAAGAATCGCACACTAACTTCCCCGCAACATGCTTCCAGGTTTCTGTTTGTACGGACCGCAATGTAGGCAGTTTAATTATCCTTTCTTTAGTAACTTTTCCTGCGTGTATAAACCCGCAAACCGCATGATATTAAATTAGAAACATGTAATGCTTAAAAAAGTAACTCACAGGCTTTATTTTAACGCATTTACCAAATCGTCGTTGATTATTTGTTTTTTGTTTGACAATAAATACTAACATTTTTTTCTCTGTGTCGCAATTTTGCGTGCGGTGCACGTAAGTAGTTTGAAAATGGTTACAGTTGCGTGGCAGTTTGGGAAATATGGATACATCATATATCTCCACCTCTCTATTTTAAGGATTAACTGGATAAAAAAAGCACGTGTCCGTCGGGATAAGCAAAACGCGTATTGAAACATCCCACCTGTTCTACCCGTCGCAAAAAAACGCGCGCTAAACTGCCGCGTCGACAAACTTTGCCGCCCGTGACACGGAGCGTGTGTAGGAAAGCCTGCTCTGCCAGCTCGCTGCAATTAACAACATTCGCGGCTGTATTGTCGACTAACGCGGAGGCATGTACATGCACGCGGTGCACCGTGATGACGCGATCTGGGAACGAAGCGAAAGGAGAAGGGAAAGGAGATGCGAAACGCGCTTACCTATCTTCCTTCCTTCCTTCCTTCGAAACACGCTTTTTGCGCTCTCGTTACCTTTTTTTTTTCCTTTTGCTTCGTTTTTCTGTTTAACCCTCCTCTGCGAGTCCTCCTTCCATTGCGCGTCGGTAATTTACTCGTAGCACGAAATAAACCACCGTTACCTTGACTACCTTGACTATTCCCCTGTCGGGTGTTTCCGTGAGTTTTCACGGTTGCGTTTTTATCGCGCTGTATCGCGCCGTGCCATCGCGACTCCGTCGACATTGGTTGTGCGGGAGGAAAGGGGGGGAGAGGTCAGCAAGATAGGGGAACCGGGGTTTACTTGTTTGTGGTGTCCTTTCAATGTGAGGCTGGGTATCATCGCCTTTTTGGTGCCCCATTGGGAACGATGCGCGTTTCAGTTTCGTGATCTACGTTGCTTTTTTACGTTTCCCTTTACAAGTTGGCGGATGAATTGAAGGAAAGTCCGAGATAGCTGCGAGCTCTATGTATCCGGCTTGCATCCTTGTGTAGTTTGTACATGAAATGGCAAAGGAGAAAAACGCGCGTTGACAAAATAAATGTCTAGTTAAATGTAATTTTTTTCTAGTTGAAAATATTTCTTCCAACATACTAACTGTGTGAAATGATAAAATCATATGATAAAAATACGGCCCGCAGCTATCTTTAGTGAATTGAGTAAAGTGAATCATGGGATCTGGGAAACTGTTGCAAGTGGAAATTTTATGAAATGTAAGATAATATTTTAAAATATAATATTTTCACATTTATTAATATATTTTTATTTAATTTATTCTTTTATGGCTTATATGGAAATTATCTAGTTGTGCGCTTCACCTTATTATTTTTAAATTGTAGCAATGCTTCTCCGCTAAAAAACGTTATACATAGAATTTAGCATTTGCAACGTTTTTCTGAGTATCTCCTCAATTCTGCTTCGCACATATACACAATTTACTCTTACGATGCTATGCCGTGCGTTTATTTTATATTCCGGAAGTTTGCCGCGCCATACGCTGTGTCGTTTGCGACTTTCCGAGAACTCGGATTGCCCGCGATGTACGTCTCACCGTGCCGGAACGTGCACCCCACACGTGAAGAGTCGGCATTACCTTGCAAATAAAAAGAAATTTGATTTTATTCTCTGGATTTTCTTCGGAAAATTTCATAAAATTTTTTAGAAGCTCTTGAATATTCCCCGAGCGATCGTATCTCTGCTCTGCGATCTTCCGTCGTTGCCGGCAACGCCAAATTGTCCTTCCCGTTATCCGTATCGCGATCATTTCTGACGCGGATTGCGATATTCGAGGAACAGTTAAAAGTTGGAGGAGGTCGTCTGATCGGAGCGGGCTGTTCCTTCGTAGAATCGCAGTTGAACTGGTTTCACCCGACCGCGTAAAATTTCGGAGTATCCCGGAGTGCTGACTAGGGCATAATCTAATTTTGAAAGTTGCACGAAGTTGCGCTCGGCAAGGCAAACAAGAAGCGGCGGAATAGTTCTCGCGAACCGATTTTTCTAGAATCGAGGAAGGCATCCTTTCGAGCTTGCGACTTCGAAAGCTCTGGTATAACATCCGTGTTACGCGTAAGATCCTTTCTTTCGTTTCCCTGAAAAAGACAGTAGTTTCGACAGGTGATGGTTCGTTCTTTGATAGCGCACTGTTGCGGAAAATTTGTATCGCTATTGATACGCATTACGGATGCAACGGTTTTTACAGTTTTAATTAATTTCCCAATTTGCCTGTAAATGCGCGCAAAAACTTTTAACAATACGAAATTTAAATGACACTTTCATTTCGGCTGGAAGCATGTTTTATTGAGGAACATAAACGGACCGTTTTAGTTGTGTTACATGGTTCATTCCTAATTCATTAGCGGCGCAATCTAGCTTTGTAACATTTACACATTTTCCCGGGAACCTCAGACGCGAAGTTTCAACTGTATTTTCATCAGGTTTAGAAGAGCAACCGTGGGTTGCCTTTACCAGATCACGATACTGTCGAGTTTTGCATTTGCACAAATACAGGCATGTAAATACACGTAATTCAAACCCGGCAGGCCAGCCTTCGGGCGGTACTTCTGTTAATTCTATTGTACTGACGGCGGAGAAACGTCAAAAACCTCAAAGTGAGTTGTAGTAAATTGTATTGAAAACTGAGTCAATTGTACTGTAATATATTAGTACCTGAATTATTTTCAAAGATATTCAATGATGGTTATTATATTTATTTCTTTTGTAGATCACGAAAAATGTATATGTAGTTTTTCAGGAAAAAAATTATTTTCTAATAAATATATCTCAAGATATGGAAAACAAGAAAATTTTCCATTATTAATGGTCGAGTTGATTCATCTTTTTTTAAATCCAAATATTAGTAGCATTGAATTTTTATTTGCATACGTGTCGATGCGCATCGATCGTGGAAAGATATCGTGGAAAATATTTAAGTCGGCATTAATCGGGATAAACTGTCTCTTTCGGTGGGATCGCCAGCGAGCTTTCGCACAGTCAATGACCGGCTAAACGCGTACAGAGCTTCATCAAACGCTGGACCGATCAAAGGCCGCGAAGTCTCTGGTGGATACCTCTCGTTTGTTCGATTCGAGGACACGCCATTATCTCTTGCTCCTCTTATTAACGAGCTTCGTGGCATCGGGACCGACCGTTCCATTATTCCGAAACGATGCTCTCATGATGGCGGCACGATGAGGGATTTTACGAGACAAGGGACGAAAACCGTCCGCGGCGCACAATATCGAGTTTGTCCGACGTGTTTACGGATTCGTGCATAATGTGCATCCCAACACAACGCACCACACCGCACACGCGACCGCGTACTTGTCCTCGAATAGTATCGGAAGCTCCGGTCACTGTCGGTACGCCTTTCATAAAGTCATTATCCCTCGTTGAGAGCGCGTCGACGCACTGCCAGTTATCGATTATGCATCCTAGTCATTATCAATGTACTTTCCAATATTGCGTTCTATCTTCTCACACTGTGTTGCTATTATGTTTATTAAGCGCGAACGCGCGGCGTGTAGTACGATACACTGTAGCGCGGAGCTCGACAATCAGCGTCTCTTAACGCTCTGCAACGTAAGTCACGGTATGTAGCAACAAAGTAGCGTTATTATGAGCAAGTATTTATCATCTTGTTCTTAATCTTCGTATTGTTTACTTTGAAAAGTAAAACTTTAATTTAAAAGAATAGTATATTTTTTTAATACTTTGAGAACCGGAGAATTTATCTTCTTGTGTAATTAATTTAGTTAATTTAGTTAAATTAAAGTTAGTTTAATTAGTTCTAGCGAAACGTCATAGAAAATTACTAAAGTACATTGTGTAAATAAATTTTTTGTCAAAAAAAGTTATGCTTTTATTTGTGATTATACATACGAAGATCTAAATATTTCATTAAATGACAAAATATGTCGGGAACAACGTCAAGTTGCAAGAAAAACCACATCGGTTTTTTACTGTGTTTACTATAAATCTTTATATAAATTTTGTTTGTCCCCATTAAACATCCAATATCAATCGCTTTATGTGTACATTAAATCGATGTGACACATGAGTTTTTTATACTGTCGTAAATCACATTGATACTCAGTGCTCCGAAATCTGATATTAAAAAGATCAAAGCCGCAGTCGAGTTCGTCGCTTCTTGAGCAATATGCGCATTTATCCCGCTCGCTTTGCTACAGTATTTGCAGTCGAGACGTCGGCATTATATGCATCGCCTTTATGCACACGTCGGTGCGACTTCTCTCGGAATTGTGTATGAGGCCGCGGGTTGTCGCCAGCTTTATACTTCGAACACACGCGGATAGCCTTTCGTATTCGTTTGTACATTCATTATACTTTCAGTTAGGATACTTGATGTCAAGTGAAGTATGCATTATCGCACAAATCACTCTATTGTGATGGTTTTTCATAAATAAATTAGCGTAATCGAAGTTTGATCGAATAAAATTATCTTCATAAGTCATAAAATTAATTTGCATTTGCAAAATCTGAATTCAAAACTTAACCGAGGAAAATATATTTTAATATTTTATTGCGCGCCAGTGATTACTTATTTATTGTTTCCTTTTTATCATCTTCTCTTATAATTTTGTCATGAGTTCATTAACCTGCGAGACAGTTTCTTAGCTAGAAGAATATTTTTATTTTAATTTTATTTTTAAATAGTCCACAGTTTCGCTAATTTAGTCATTTAGTAGCGTCTTTTGCGTTAGTCAGTTTAATTATAAGACAACAAGACTTCACCGATAACAATTTTCTACGCGAGTGTTGCAGGGATTGTATTTCTAGAATGATCTAGCCGTGTCGAATTATAGCGTAATTAAATTGACTCAAAGAGTACTCGAACATTCGCTGCCATTCTCTTTCACGTCACCGTGAAAACGTTGATTGATCTATGAAATCAATATGACACTCGCGTACGAATAATAATCAAACACTACAGTGGACACGTTTGATTCGAGCTTTGTCGACTTTCAATTGCAGCCTGGCGAGCGGGTAGATTTGCGTCGTGTCGACATTGCGTGCCTAAGGGTTAAATTGCCATATATGCGACGTGGCGGCTGTGCACGTTATGCAACGTTATCTTTAGTGGCGTATGTGCGATTGCTAATCGCGATTTCGAGGTGTCCATGTATCTGGTTTATGTATCTCGTGTATATAACTTCGTGTTCGTTTATTATACTGGCATACTGTGAATTGCTCTTTCATCGATATAAATTATTCAGTAATTTCGCAACATGCGATTGCAAGTTAATGCACCGGAATAAATATAATTTTTACACTTTCAAGCATGATATTTACATTTAAAGGATAAATACTATATTAATTTAATATTGTCACAAACATTTGTTAGTTTACAATTAATTCAATTTTGTATTCAATATATAACGTTAGTTTTGATGCTTTATTTTGTAAAATCCCTCGGTTATATTATTTTTAATTCACATATATTGCAATTTATTTTTGCATTTAAGTTATATTTGTGTTTAATTTAACATTTGATGCAACGACATATCTGCAAATAATTTCTGCGATGAGATATGACTTATGCGCAGTGTTACGGAACGTGTGAATATCGAAGCACAAGAACGCTTAAATTTGAAGGATAACAATGGGATCCCATCGAACAAATATTAATGCGTTTAGATCGTATTGGCGTGGCGCATGTGCGCGCGTGTCGACGTTGGTGTCGTCGTCAACGGGATTAAGTTAAGCCGTTGTCAGACGATACGGCGCCCAGGCGCAACCCGTAAAGTCGCTCGGATACGGATGAAAATACGTTGTATTATTGATACGTGCGACAAGGTAAACACTTCCCGTGCGATATGTGTCTCTACGTGGAAGTCGCGGCAAAAAGCTCTCCAAGGGGGCGAACTATGTGTGGCGGAACGTCGAGTTCCCTCTCTATATTTACAGTCGAGATGCAGATACCCGCGTGCAAACATGCATCTTCCCTCCGCGAGTGAAGACACGTATATACGTATATATGTATACGTACGTATACGAAATCCCGATCTTAATTTTAACAACAGATCCTTCGGTGCATTTAAAATCGATTTTTTCGTCGGAAAAATTTCGAGGAAAGCCAGCACTTTTTTCAGCTTTTTCATATTTAATTAAATGTCTTGCCTAAAATTCAGGAGTGAATTCCATTTGAATTTAAAGGAACAATGAGGTTTTGTTATTTAATTGGATTCGAGAAGTTCAGTTTTCGGAAAGCACTTCATTTTCAATCTTTTATAAGTAAGAACACTCGAAAGCTATTAATATCTAGATATTTTAGTTAAGGAATTAATTTTAATTTGATCATATAATCAATGATTAAAATTATTGTCGGAGCTTTCGGTTCACTCTCTTTCTTTCTTTCTTTCTCTCTCTCTCTCTCTCTCTCTCTCTCTCTCTCTCTCTCTCTCTCTGTATGTGTTTTTCCTCGTGCCGTATGTAAAGTTCGACAAGGCAGCGGGGTACTTTCTTTGAGACAATAAAAGTCGCGAAGTATTATTTAAAAGTTGAGCATTTGAAATCGGTGTTCATTTCTTCTTTCACTTCTTGATTTTATGATAGCTATCGATATTGGAAATGGAATATTTTTGTTCTTTCGTTTCCGTTATTTCTACGAAATAGATCGACATGTATTACGCACTGAAAAATGCAATGGGGAATATTATCTTATGAATCTTCCCCAGAGTATTGTGATCTTACAATCTTAATTAAATTTAAAGAAAAATGAATATCGGACTTTATAAAATCTATCATACATAACAATATGAAATCTAAGGTACGTTTGTATAGAAATTGATTATGTTTCACTCGTTATCACTCGTGTTTGTATTCGGAGAAAATAAATTATTCAAAAAGGAATTCATTTCCTCTTTTAGTTTTATCATTGGCAAAATAGAGAGACACCGAGCGACTTCTGTCGATTCCGCGAAGAACGGAAAAGGAAAATTATCGCACCCCTTAGTGTTCCCGAGTCTTTTTATCTCGCGGCAAAGCCCCAGAACGCCTCAACAGAGTCGCTCTGTCTACACACCGTTGAACACACTCGAAGTGGTCTAATCGCGTTGGAAGTCAGCCTCCGGCGTGTATTTTTCCCTAACTTCGTTACGGCCGCGGTTATTTGCTCGCGCCTGTTTGTGCATTCGTTACATCGGTTTGCGTGCCGGTGCCGACTCCCTCCGACTTTTGACTTCGTTAGTTCGAGTTATGATTCGGAATCGCCGCAGGTGCGATTACGGCGCCACATGTAACACTGGCGTAGTCGATGGGAGATAAGTAAATGGACGTAGCTGCAGCGAACACGCTAAGTTGTTAATGCCCAGTTTTTCAACTCATTTAAGTATCATTTACTTTACATTTAGTTTGCTTTGATTTGCAAAATTACATTTGTAATTGCGAAATAAACATAATTTTCGAATATTTTAGCATTAATAGCTATTTTCTAGTTATTTAACATGATTATTAATTTCATCATTGAATAATTATGGTATAAATGTTCCATCGGTGTTTTTCCCTTTGTAAACAATCCCATTTTCGTCTCTATACGGATGTGGATCACAGAGAGATCCGATGTGGTGAAATACATGACCATTTTAGGAAAGCTAATTAATCTCGGTCGCAGGTTAGGTAAACGTTAACTAACGCGCGGCTGAAACGTTATCTTCGATCCGACATTCGGGGTAATTGTCACTGTGCCGGTCAAAAGTCAAGCCGAAGTGCCTCAAAGCCGACGCGTGTTTGCGCGTAACCCGAGGCGAGCGAAGGTGCCTAACCCTTCGAAAAGAGAGAGAGAGAGAGAGAGAGTGGAGGGTGATGGCGGTCGAAAACCCACGCGAATGGTGCGGTGTGGCGTGGCGCGGTTCGAGCTGTATTTACAGTCGAGAGATGCAGATATCCACCACCCGCGTGCAAACATGCATCGCCCGTATGTATGCACTGTGTGTGCGTATCGCCGCTGCCGCCGCCGCCGCCACAAACTCGGCAGCTTCAAATCGCGCTGTATGGCGCGCTCCATATAGTCTGGCGATGGTGTACTTTTCCTAACGTCATTATCTTCGCCCAGGGGATTGCACGGGCATTCGTTACGTCAGTCCCGTGTGCGCGTTTTTCTCTTCATTCCGTTCTTTCCCACCATCGTCGCCGGTATACACGGCGTCGTCGTAGCCGTCGTCGCGGATTTTCTCGTCAGTATGCTAACGCATTCCGCTAGGGTCGGGCGGATGAATAAAAAAAAAAAAAAGAGAGAGAGGGAGAAGAATGAAACGAGGGGAAGAGAGCGGGCAGGGACGGTGGAAAAAAAATAGCCGAATCGAAACAGCCCGCGGCAACCGACGCCGCCCGCCGCCGCCGTCATATTATTATTGTGCTCTTCGCAATATACATAATACATGCGCGCGGGTAATATTAGCGCGGTGAACGCGACGACTCTTTTGACGAGACGTCGTTACCGGCGCTTCCACATCTCTCACTCTTCCGGAGTCTTCGCATTTTCCACTCCCTCTCTCTCTCTCTCTCTCTCTCTTTCACTGTCGGTAGCATCCACTACCTTTTTAATGGTCCTTGTTCGCTTTTGCGCGCGAGAGTATTAATTTTCTTGTCACTTCTCGTTGGGTAATCTCACCGCGTGAGATTCGCTTTATTCGCGCGGTAGCCTCTTCTCTCTGCGTCTCTTCACTTTCTTAAATAGTAATTTACATGCAGATATATTGCGCACAGCCACAGTGTTGTTTGCAAGTAGCCACGAATATCTTGATTTTTAACACACGCTTTGATATGCGTATTCAAAAATTTATATTTAACTCTTTTTAGTTAAAGATGTTAGGCGATAAATTAATTGCAGCAAGGATTAGTGATTGTTTTAATATCGAAACATTAATTGTAATTTAGAGTTTAATTGTAGTCAATTTTTTTCTATTATATATTGAGTTATGCGTAGCTCTATACTATTTAATTCTATCCTTGTATTCGTTCAAGGAACGCGCTGAGTTAACTATATTACGAGTAATGATCGAGCCGCAGGAAACGCGTGATCGATCGGCGCTCAATGCATGCGTGCGTCATTAACGAACTGTAATATCGTTTCTGCGAAATCACGAAGATAGACGTACGTATCGCGAGCTCCGCGAAGTGATCAATTAGAGTTGAGTGCTTCAAGGATACCGATGCAATGCTGCATACTGAGAGAAAGAATATGTTGTCGCTTCGTTATTCGGTCGTGCTTGTTACATCGTCGCGAAATGCATTCTCGCGTGTTTCGTATCGTTGGAGTTCTCTAACGAGCGGTGTTGAACACATTAAAGGGTTCGTACGATTTAACCAAGCCACATATCGCATGACATTTGCATCCATTTCGTCGCTACGGGCTCGCATAATGCCCTTCTTGCATTTTTCATAAGGTGTGCGTGTGAAGTATCACGGTTGAAGGGAAAAGAGTCTTTTCGAAAATTTGGTTTATACTCGTATCTTTTTCTATTGTGTCAATTATTCAACGCGAATGTTTTCGAACGCGTGATAAATAATAAATAAGGGAAATAAAGCAGTTAAAATAAAAAAATAATAGCAAATATCGTTAACTATGATTTTTGTTTAAATTTGTACATACGCATATTTCATTTTTAAAAATTAAACCCCAAAAAAGTATAAAATTGTCGAAAATATTTTAACAAGTGTAAAATTGTGTACGCGAATGAACTTTAATCGTCGGATCATCCCATTGTTCGCATGGAAATAAAAAATCGGGATGCTGCACTCGGCTTTAACGAAAAAAAAAATCGTAATACTTTTATCTTCTACGAGAATGAATGCAAAAATCTCCATATATGCCCGGATTATTTTTACTGTTTATCGCTCCAACGATTTATCATACATGATGTCTCGCGCGACGGGCTTTCTCTCTCGACAGATTTAGCGAGACCTCGTCGCTCCGCACGCGCCTCATAAATTCGCGCATGTGTCCGACGTATAAAACGGAGGCCCTGAATTTCCAGTCAGTCAGTATTACAGCCGACGCCTTTCGTAAATCTGCGGGCCACGCGTGTAATTTAATAACGGCCGATTTTCGTCGCGGCGCCTGCTCCGTTTTCATAATATCTGCAGTTTTCGCAAGTCGAGCAGGGAGGGCTCGACAAACAAGGCGGTGAAATTCGCGCATACTTATGGACAATGAAGGGATCCGCGGATTGCGGAAAGTCTACCCTCGCTGTATTATTACTCCATCCCTCTCATTCTGCCTGCTGCCATCCCGTGCACGGAACTATGTCGAGAGATCGAGAGTGAACCGGGTCTTCGTCCGGGAGTAATTAAACGGAGCGCGTTGCGCCTTTAAAGACTTTGAAAACTCGTGCCGTAAATTACGCGTGCCGACGCTCACGTCGGCCGCGCGCCACCGCCTTTGCCCATTCGCTGACGAAGAAAAACGAGGCGCAAATATTAAGCCAAACCACGCGGCGGACGCTCTAACGTACAGAATGTTTCAGAACTATCAGATGCCAAACTATCAGATACCACAAATATTACAGATATTTCAATTGCTGATTCTTTGTTGAGCGTCAAATTGATTTGTCGAAAACATTTTATAACGGACTTAATTAATTATAGAGGTGAAAATTGAAAATTATTAATTCGAAATCTGCGTTAATAAAAATTTTATTGAACGTTTAATTTGAGAGATGATTGAGGATAAATTGTCGGCGTGTCCATTTTCTATATCGCGTGACTCGTGTGGTGGATATAAATATATCAACGTTGGAACAATTGCCATTTTTTGTAGTTTAGCTGATGGAAGACGGAACGAGTTTGAAATATTCTGTATGAGTACGTCTCGCTTTTTCGTCTAGTTCTCTATGGCCAGTATGGCGCACCATAGACTTTTCTAGTAATGATTCTTTGGCCCTTTCAATGTGCCGCCGTTTATCGGAGTTATTGCCGGCTGACGTCCATACCCCTCGCGCAATCCCGTCCCTCCTTTCCGGCAACCATCGGAAAGTAATGCATCAGGGTAACTGTTTCTTCGCGTTGGGATATACGATCTCAAAGGGTTAAATGGAAGTCCGGATTTTCAAAGTGTTCGACGAAAGAGCCGTTATGAAGCAGCCGAAGAACGCGTTTGACTTCCGATAATACATCGTGACGTCTTTCATTCGGCTCGATATTACTCGGAAAAATAGACGGAAGAATAACCCCCGGCTGTGTGCTTTTATATGAATTACCGTATCAAAAGATTGCGACGAACTGTAAATCCGTCTCATAGAGAATTCGTTATATTACTACTTGGGATTTTTTTTATTATTTCGGTGCGGCTAAACTTCTGCTATTGACTGCAAAAATCTCGTTATTAACTTTAAAAAAACTCGATTTTTTAGATACCTAGATAGTCACGAATAATATCAAGAACTTTTTTATAGCTTGTCTCGGATCAATTGTATTAGGTATATGTACATAATAGCAGATTTTCTAAGGTTACTCATATAGTAATAAAAATCAATATGTGCCTAAACGTGAATTTTTGACAATTAAAAATTATTATGGCATTATTGTCGACATTTTTATACAAAGATTTTCATCTTCAAATAGTCACCTGATTTTGGTGCTCACAAAATATAAAAAAATAAATTTTAATATTTAACCCTTATCGCACAAAATCCACCCTCAATCTGTCGAATGGTAAAACCAACAAGAGTAAAGTAGTCTAAAAAATCAACATAGAAAATCGTTTTTGGTTTACTTTTTTATTTTGTGCATGTATTTAATAGTGGAGGTGCTAACTTGATGAAAGTCAGCACCCCCACTTTCAAACACGAATTCCTGCTAAACGATTCGAGCACTAAAATCTGGAATAGAGCAAATTAGCACCTAAATAGCACTTTATTTTAATTTTTTGTGGTGGGGGTGCTAGTTTAACAAGGGTAATAATCTCGGGGATCTATTATTAACGGGTTGGTCTGGCACATCCTGTATAAAGTCGAATATATATCTTCATAAAAAAAAGTATTGATATATTCTGCTTATATTATCGTGAGTCGATCGGTAGCTTCAACAAGTATAGGACGAACCGTCGTAAAGTGCGTTAACGACGTATTTTCGAACTACGCGAAATTCGTGATATTAAGACTTTGAACGTGATCGTCAAGCGAGCAGTAACCTTACCGCCTAGATGTTATAAACTAGAGAGTCAGCCATTTTACGTTTAACACCTTCATTCGACATTAAATGACGGAGCGCACCTCTGAGCTACGCTGAAAACAGCGACAAGGTGTATTTCGATGCGTTTAATGCCCGATTATTCTGTGACTTTTGACTGCCGTTGAAATTCTACATAATAATTACGAATACGATATTCATTACGTACAACGTCGAAATTTCATGCGGCATTCCATTAAATTCCTCCGTCAAGATTGCCGTCGTTGCCACTGTAGATTGTTCAATATGTTTATCACGTGTACGAGTGAAGAATCTCGGAGATTAAGTACCGTGCGATATAATCCTAATTAGCACAGCTTTCAAAGGTACGCGACAAAATCCTGGTCATAATTTGCTTTGCGTAATTTCCGCCGTGGCCTTTTTTCACTTTCGCGGCATTTATAACGACACTCTCTGTCGTTCGTTTCATAAAGCGAATCAGTTTTCGCTTTGCAAATTTCACGGCGAGTGTGCGGACGGTGGAGAATCAAAAGTGGACTTGTTTTTTAAAAGTGCGCGTAACGCGTCGGTGACGAAGGAAACCTTTAAGCGGGAGCTTTAGCGCGGCATAATTATAAGCTTCTTTTACCGATTTCGCGGCAGCTGCACTGCACAGGATAATCAGATAAATTTCAGTCTCGCAGTTCGGAAGTGCGATATGCGCGTTTGATGCGGATAACAAGTGCGCTGAGCGGATGGAGTTTGTATACGTTTTAATACAGTTAACGGCGTAATCGCCGCATCCCCGACGTTAATGCAACGCGGCGTGTCATTACGCGGCGATTTTAACCGCTCGAGCGTTTCAACTTCGAAAGTCAATTACATCGATATCGAAGCGGCTTTGATCGCGATTTCGCCGCGTAATTATAGATACGACAGACAAAGCGGCCGGGATACGGAATACGACTGGAGATCGTTTTCATTAAAAGCGAACGACGGCGGAAAAGATCCGCCAGTCGATCTCGCTTTCTAATGTCGTAAAACCAGTCTCGATTGCCGAAGGTCGCAGACTGCGCGTCCACCTGAATATTTTTCATTCTACGGAGCGACTGTCGATAGTGAAACTCTTCGCATAATTCCTGCGGCGTTGAAAGCGATTATCGAATACATTAATCAGAGGTTCCTGGTATTGAGATTTACACAAATGAGCAGTTCCGTCATTGATTTTGCGCATATTATATATAGAGTACTATTTCCAGAACGAATCTCTCTCTCTCTCTCTCTCTCTCTCTCTCTCTCTCTCTCTACCGCTCCTAACATATACATATAATGTAGTGACGTATATTGCACGATTTATATGTATATAATGCTAATATAGTCTTAATATATACAATACATAAAGTGAGATTGATTATCAATATATTCTGTTTTCAAATTAGACACGTACGATGAGGTGCACTTAAAGTGTGTGTAACATAAAATGACCACGTCGATTGTTTTTTCTTCTTCTGCCAATATTTCGCTGTCACGGCGAGACGTTCTCGTAATTGCTTCTTCTTGCCTTTCGACGCTGGCGTGCACAGGCAGCGTGAAAAAAGCTTCTCGCCCGTCGCATCTGCTTTACGTTGACGGGCGACGGCTTTGACGAATCAATCAGTCGGTCGCGGTCGCCTCGTTAGGTTCTGCAATTCAAATGAGAATTTCCCATGGGTTCGCGTAACGCGTTCATCCGCCACGCGTACGGGGCCTTTGCTAGCTCGCGCCGTGTGCTGCGTTTGATAAAGCGCACTGCATTCAGCCGCGCTGCGTTATTATGGGATGAGTCCGCATATCCATCGCCGTCACTCTAAAAGCCTCGATCCGTACTATTACCCCTACCCCCATGCTTTTAACCGCATCGTGCAGCGCCGGTATCGCTAATAATTTTGCTAACGCCGGAAGACATTTTAGAAAATTGTGCACTGGCCACAGTGCGACACTTCGCGGTTGCGAGAATTTTTAGCCGACCAGTGGAACAGCTGAAAAGTGTCGAAATAATTTTAGCATAAACATGACTGAACAAAATGGTGACTTGATATTATTAGTATGAAAATTTATTTAAATTGAAATTTAAAAGAACAATGTGATCAATAATATCTCCATTTTAAAACGCGTAAAATATTTTTTATTAGTTTTTAATAATTAAAAGAAAATTTGAGGAAATCTGAGTTTATATAATAGATGTTTTCTAAACATTTTTTACCAATTTATTTATTTTAGATTCTTAGCAAAGTTTTTGTGAAATTTATCAATAAGATTATCTTGTTTTGTTCGTGTAATGCGTTGTTGACATAAATCCTGCAAGAAGTTTCGATACCGGATTGTCGACGGCCAATCCTTAGAAGTGTAAGACTGGTGCCGAGACATAGCTTCGGGCACAGTAATCTTAGCCACTTTGCTACTCGGTATCGCACACAGGTTCGAGTTACACCAGGTTGTGCTACACCTTTCGCGATACTTGTTATCTCCCTAGAAGCTGGGACGACGTAGCGCGACTGATCGGTTGAAATATCGTCCGACTTGAAATAATGCACACTTAACAAGCGTATCAAAGCTCCGAGTATCTCCTATACAAAGCACGTGAGATAATATTACAAAGTTTATGTAAAATATATTTATAAATCATATCTTTAAGTACTTGCAAATCTTGATGTAGAAAAACCATAATTATTTTTAATATATGACTAATGCTAAATAAATATGCGCTGGAAGAGAAAGGGATACAAGTAGTTTATTCGAACAGCTCAGTCAATTGCACAATCCAATTGCGTACGTGCAATCATTGCAAGACTTTATCTACGATTAGAAAATCACCGCGGAATTCAATAGAGAAAGCCGAGAAGCAAATAAATTTCTAAAAATCTAGAAATGACTTTGTTAAAGAATCTCTATTTTTTTTCCGTTCAATTTTTCCCCGCCTATTCGCAAGTAATATATTGGTTTTCTATTCCAAAAATATTGTGACGCGATAAAACTAGTTTAATCTAGGTAGACGATCTTTTTTTTACGATATTTTTTCGATCCCTAGTATTTTTTTTATTAAACATGTCAACCCAGTCCTTTCATGTGAAACGTGCATCCTGCATCCTGCGTTCGGAAAAAAAAAAAAAAATAACTCATCCCGTGAGTGGATGTGTGTATGTACGCATGTCGGTGGCACGCGTGCCTGGGTTAATACCCGAAAAACCGATTCCCTCGTAATCCGCCGGATTTCTCCTCACCGCCGTTTTCCCCGCACGAGCCCCTTAATTTTCATTTCGCCCCCTGCCACCGCCTCTCTCGCGGACTTCCTACTCATCGCCCATTCATAGCGCCCTCATCTTCGTCCTTCCCGCCTTCGACCTCGCCCGCCTAAAACAGTAACGATAGCAATAGCGGCGTCCCATCTCCAGCTTTACAGCTTCCGCGGGCTTTATATTTTTTCTCTTTTTTTCCAGACTGGTATATTCACCGCTGCTCGTTTAATGCAAACCCTACCGTGTGGCATAATACCCGAGGTATTTCTCCACAGTGCTCTCGCTCCTCTCATTCTCCAATCCTTTCTGCTCTTAATCCCTTAGTCGGTACAACACCGAGAGAGAGAGAGAATTAAGGCTTTACATTAAATTTTAAGGACTTTTCAAACGGCGCCTTGATATCATCCTCTGCGTAAGAAACGCGCGTGTGAGTCTATGGGTAGGGAGGCGAACGAACGAGGGGAAAGGCAGGGAAAAGGGGATCTATGGATCTCGGCTTGCGTCTCGGGCGGCGTGAAGAGCCCCGACAGGAAACGCACTGAGTGCTTTCGCTTTATATTCGCTCTCAGAGAGACGTGAGCGCGCACCGCTGACGGTCCTTTTTGCTTTTATCCCCCCGGCGTCGTTGTCGGCAGCTACTAGCCGGCCGAAAGCTATCGGCGCCGCGCGACGCGACGTAACGCAGTTCCAAGGAAGTATTAGGTTAGCAACGACTTCGGCACGCTCGAGTGCCGCGCAAATGGATCGGCGTTTTACAAATTCGCCGTTATTTACACGCGCTGCGTGAACGCGACTCGTGTTCTCGCGAACGACGGCCGGGCGCCGCTCGAGAGAGTGTGCTCCAGCGTACGCACACACGAATGATAAATATAGTTGGCTTACTCTCGCGTGTATCGAAATATGCGAGTTTCTCCGCGCGATGTTCTTAGTCAAGCGAATCGTTTCCGTATGATGTATGAGCGACTACGATGAGAGTAATATATGTATAGGTAATAGGTAGTAATATATAGGGAGTAATATATCTGTAGAGAGAGACGTATATATTCTTAAGAATCGTCATTTGCATTTGCAGTAATAATAGCACAGAATCACGGAACTGTGAGATTATAGAAATGTGACAGTCACTTAATATATAGCCTCACATTTCTGCTCTCAAAAGAATCCGATATGATAAAACATCATTTCATCGTCACTCTATTCGATTTATATATGTTTAAGTCCAGAACAATTTAAATAATTCCTACTGACATATCCTGCTTCTAAGAGAAAGTCGCTTAATTAAAAGAAATTTCAACTGTTTTATTTCACAGAGAAACGTGATGTTTCTCTATTACAAGCCTAGACGACTTTATAATTGGAAAAAGTGCATCGTTACGAACTCATAACGACTCTGTGGGCGCCCGCGGGAGCAAGGGCGACGAAATTGAGCCCGACCTCTGCATAATTAACGGCCTGTCGGCCCATCTTTACGTCGCCGTTGCGCTACCGAGAATTTCTTTCCTATGTAGAGGCTCATAAAAAAATCGTTCGAGCATCTGTCTATTTTGGAGCGTCTCGGCGACGCTCTCAATCGGCCTGCTGTTAAAAGTACCGTGGTGGAAAAGCGCGCAAAGAGCTTCCGTTTTATCTGGAGCGTCGAACGACCGGGGAGAGCCCTTGGCCCCCGCAGGATGATCCCACTTATTTCATCCGGAAACTGCACGACATTATCCAGCCAAGACGTATGATGTGGAATCGTAACGAGCGTAGAAACTCGGCTCGAAGCTGGTTAACTTTTTTGCCGCGCGGCCGTGAATTTCCGCTCGAGAATGATTATTGCTCGCTTTATAGCTTTCTTGCGGGGGAGAGTCCTTCGTACGGGGTTTGCGCGATCTATGTCGACATACGCGTTTATACGAGGACACACATTTCTGCGCAAACACGCACACACACACACACACACACACACACGTATTCACATGTCGCGGGGTACATTTCCCACAGGCGCTCTAGTCTCTACGTGAATTGCATTAGGAATTCAGAATATCCGGCGAACTTCCTACACACTGATCACTCGAGAATTTCAGCAAAGCGCACGTCGATTCGAAGGAGCTTACACCATAAATTTCGTCGTACGTGGTGTAACGCCCACTTCGTGGAAGCGCCCGCGTAGCATTTGGGATGCACCAAACGAGCGCCGTTGCTTTCTACAGTGTTGCGACTCTGCCCCACCAATTCGCGCGTTTTCCGTGTTTTCGTAGGCACTCGGGTTACTTTGTCAGGCGTACCGATATTCTCTCCGCACGCACGCACGCACGTGCATGTCTATTTTTCCACTATTTCGCCGATATTTTATTGATTTTTATTGAATTTATTATTTGACTGAATTTTTCCATGACAAAGGGATATTCTCTTTTTCCGCCAGTCTCTCGTCAGTCCTCGTACTTTTAGATACTAGATGGTTATCTTCTAGCCATTTTATCTCCAGCTATCTTCAAGCTATAAAATAACAATGGTTGTTCTTGAGTGAAGGTATTGATACAACGCTTTCAATACTAAAATATGTTTTCCTATAATAGCCTCCTTCTATCTCTAAAATTTTTTGTTTATGCGTTCGGGCCACCATTTTGTGAGAAGAGCGCTCTTTGTTTTTTAAAATAATATTTTCACAAACAACATTTTCGTAGCATACAAAGCTATTTTACGAATTACGCGCAGAAATAAACCGCGACCGTCTACTCCTACTAGACTGCATCTGGTAATTATCCCGTCAATAAGGTGCTACCTGTTGCTAAATTTGGCAAAAGTGCCTTGCTAGCGACGATTACGAGGTCGGCGAGGCGCGGTAAGAGGTGAATTACCGGATAAATCCCGCGCGTCGCGCAAGACCAACGACACCGTGGCGAAACGTAACTTTTACTCCCCCCGACCGATTGCAGAGGAAGGCTAATCCGATCCTTAGAATCCTGCTTCAGAGAGAGTCTCTTCCGAGTCGCTCGGGGAAAGAAAAACGAGCTGTAATCAGTGAGTCGGGCGTTAAGGAGAAGTGCGAAGAGAGGGGAAAACGCGCGCGATTTTCCGGCATCTGGGTCAGATTCACGTTTTACAACATTTGTAAGCAGACAAGCGCCGGGACGGGGGGAGAGGGGAAAAGAGGGATGTAAAAAGGGCGGATCCGTCTCTTGGTGGATTCTGATATCGAGCCGCCGTCCCATGGCACCATGGTGTATAAGCCGATTACGTCCGGTTTTCGCATTCCGGCGCACGACGCAATTCCGTCGTTCTCTGTTTCGTATTAACGTGTAAAACGACATTTACAGAGTGAAAGCGGGAGGAGGAGCGAGATCGAAGATGAGAGAGGTGGGAGAGGGAGGGAAGGAGAGAGCAGTCTCGTGCAGAGGCTACTTATTAAATGAGCGCACTCGACTGCTTGGCGACGAAATCCCTTGCTGTCGCGTTGATTCACATTTCTACGCTTACATGTTACACTGTCTGTACGGCGTCGTTCTAGCTATCCGCGCCTAGATCTTTTGTTCCCGGAAACGCGCGCCAGACACGTCCATCCGCGGCTTTTGTTCCGGAAACGCGCGCGCGTCCGCCATAGTTTGGACGTTTTATTTGCCACCCCGGAGGAAGAAGTCACTGTGCAACTCGGCGAACATCTCCGCTTATCCGGCCGGAATTTTGTCCTCGTAATATGCATCCGACGCCATTTGGTTACTATGTCCGTCGATCGTTTGCTATGATATATACGTCGTGCTTAATGCGACGATTTTAGTCCAGGATGAATAATATCGGGCGTAATGGTTCTGTGATAACCAAATCCTCGTGAAACCTTCTGTCAGATCAGCATCACATAATCTTCCATAGCTTTACCTATTACTGAACGAACTGACGCAGATATTTGTAATAAAATCCTTCGGGAGAGGAGAGACGTTTGATATATATATATATATATATATATATATTGTAAAAGAATCTGCAATCATTTTAAATTCCAAAGAAAGCAGAAAATACACGCTACGCGTTCTGTGTGCTACTATTTCAGCTTTAACTTAATCTAATTTAGTAAGTAAATCGGATTGAAAACAGACGTCGCGATAGCAATCCCGTGTTTTATGTGGCGCTTTTGCTCGTTACATTAGACGTGATTCACCAGTCCGATCCTTTTCGCGCTGAACGAGCGCGTTTTAAGATAAGACTTCGATCAATCAACGGAATCTTTTTCTAAGATGGACTTTTCCTCGATCAATCGTATTCGTATTAATCCTCCGATATGCGACTCAACTTCTACTCGATTTAAGGAATAACGGAAAGTCGGGTAACACGCCCCGCAACAATATTGGTCGCGATAAAACCGTCGATGCACTTTCCGAAAGACTTTCTTTCTGTATTTTTTTTATCTGCGATGCTCGTCGAACGTGCATCGGACTATCGAGAAGCGCGATGTCAGATCGAGTGGCGCTCGTAAAATTGCGGAGCTTATCGATCGGACCGTTGCGAGAAAAATATGCATCCGTGCGCGCTGCGGGCAAACTGCAGTCGACGTTCCCGCCTTCGCGTATGCGTGTACATACGTGTGTGTATTCGCGCTTATATTGAGTGTGTCCCTCCATTATTAATACTCAGTCGTACGGACGATTAAACGCGGGCTTGCCCCTGGACCGGGACCGATAATTATTTGCGGCATAGTTCGCGTTGGCCCGATTTCCGAAAACCGCAGTCGACCGCGATTCGTGTCGATCGCAGTCGACAAAATGATTTCGCCGAGTCATCATCTCCGCGTTGCCTTTACTTTCCGTTCGCTTTCCGGTTGTTCGCGCGATTTCGACGCGGCTCGTTCGCTGCGCTGACGAGCTTTCCGGGGCGAGACACTACGAATCGCTCGCCATTGTCGCCGTTTATTTGACCGGTTAATCGCGACAGCTGTACACACATACAAACGGAGTGCGGCGGAGCGTCGAAAAACGAACGGCGTTATACACTTTATTGGATTTCTGTAATGACGGGCACCGTTTGCCCGTGTAATTCGTTCGACGACCCAGATACTCCCTCGTACGCGCGACCCTGTTTGTTACATAAGCGAAGGCGACGGCTTGTCGTGTAAAAACCACGTGAGTGAAACATCACTTAAGGCGACATGCTACTGCCGCTACTGCTGCTGCTGCGACACGGTGCTCCTAATCGAAAGTGTCGTTCTCGATCGGGCATTTATGAAAAAGGAAATTATTTTTCTTCTTACCCGATTTTTATTCGATTTGCGAATTTAAAAATAGAAATAATTTCTTCGCGGGATTATAAATACTTTTTGCTAGAATTGCGTTTTACACAGTTTTTCACATTATATTTTTTTAATTGAAAATAAATAAAATAAATATAGCTTCAATTTATTGTTATTATAGAATTGGTTGTAAAACAATAAATCTATAAATTACAAATTTTGTAAGTATAATAAATGTTTAGAAAATTCTAAATAAATAAAAAAAAAAGATTGATTCGAAAATAATTTGGTACAAAAACGTTGCTTCTTTCATGGGGCACATCTGTCCGATAGATTTTATAAAAATAATGCTCGTGTCGCAGCAGGCCAAAGGAGTATTCTTATTAGAGAAGTCTCCTGTGTTTCATCTCGCGCCACTCTCGTCGAATTGGCGTGTACTCAGAGGAGAGCGAGAGAGCATGGCGATATCGCTATCGTGTAGCATAGGGGCGCCCTGGCACGTATTAATGCCCGACTGCGGAGTAAAACGAATGATTTGTTGGGGTGGCTTAAGCTTCGTTACCGTGGCTGCTTCAGGATGGCAAATGGTGGTACGGTATGGAAGCAGCGGAGGGACTCTTGCGTATGGCGAGGGGGGGCAAGTGAGAAGGGGGTGTTACAGGATTGACCGAGAGAGAGAGAGCACACGCGTGCACAGGAGGGGCGCCCCTGCGAGAGACTGCTCTTTGAAGGAACGAGGACGGCGCGATATCTGGCCAGGCGGGTGGGTGAAAGGGGCGAGAGGGGCGAAAGGTGAAGGAGGACGAGAGGGGGCGGCGGGGAGGGATGGTTGCAGTCCCGTCTCATCTACTTGATTGCATCGCCCGGATTACAGCCGGGCTTTAACGCATCCCCCTCGGGACGCTCCTAGCGTGAAAACAAAAAGAGAAGCTGACGCGGAAAGGGGCGTGAGTAAGACAGGAGAGAAGAAGAGAGAAGAGAGGTTGGACCGCGCTTTCTTCGCTCTCTCCCCTCCTCTCTTGCTTAACGCCGCGGCGTGCTCAAGTGAAATTCCCTGAGAATAATTTTCACTTCCACCTCCGGTGTTGCCTTCTTCTCTTTCTTGCTCTTCTACTTTTTGTCTATGTGCATTCTTTTTCTCCGCTCTTATCGCCTCCCCTTTCTCCAGTCCCGGCTACCCGATGTCGTCTTCTTTTGAATCTTCGAGCTAAACCTCTTCCCTCGACAGTAAGCAGAACCAGCCGCATGCGAATCCTTGCAAGCGATGCTAATATCCTACCGGACGGCGGGGTAAGGAAAAAGAGGACGGAATAGAGAGAGAGAGAGAGAGAGAGAGAGAGCCAGAGACTGCTTCTCGTCTTCTAGAGAAGCGCGAATTCGAGCCGAATTGATTTTGCGCGTAATGAGCTTTCACGCTTTTAGGCGGTGCGGCGGCCGCTTCAAAGCGGGTCGCTCGCGCGCGGGCTATAAAGCTGCACGATTCGATTAACTCTTCGGGATGTAGTCACCAAAAATTTCAAGATTGAATAGAATTTAGGCAAATAGGTTTCATGAATTATTATGGTTTTCCCATAAAGCATTCGTATCTCTATGTAATGTATAATACTTTAATTGTATTCTTTATTAAAGTTATTACTATTAAAATAATTACTATTGATTTGCGAATTTGTAAAGTTAATTATTGTTTAATTTTACAGTTTTCTTCTTAAATATTCAAAGTAAATTTTTAATGGACATCGGTTCGTTTTAATTGACATAGTTAAATTAAACAATATGTCAATGGGCTTCGATCAATCTATAAAAACTGCGCGATATTAAAGTTTGTACCCGTCGTCGCTAGACATTCTAAGAGCCATTTTTATTCGAAAAGCTCGAATTCGCTCGCTTTATTCTATTGCATTCGACGCCGTATTGCGTTTCAACGACACGCGTCGATCTCGCGTACGATCTCGGCGTCGCTTCTTCGTATCGAGGGTTTCCCGAGTCCTTTCGCTTTGCGTTGGTGATCTGATCAGATGGTTTCAGGCGTGCCGAATATAGTATGCGTCGCGTCTCGTAATGTCGTTCGTGTGAGTAATAGCATGCGCGCGCGCAATTTCGCCGCCGCCCTTTGAATCGAATGCGGGAGGATCGATCCTCGCATTCGATTCATTTTATGGTACGCGTATCGTGGAAATCTCGTAATAGCTGACACGAATGCTCGCGCCGATTTAATTAATTCCTGCGGTTATGTTTAGAAATTCGCTTTATGGAGCATTAACGGGCTTGCGCTCGCGCCAGCTCATCCCTTTCAAGACGTAACGCGTGATTAATGCGAATGCGCGCGCGGGTATTAAGCCCGATGAAACTTTGAAAGCCCGCGTTCCGGACGATATATCTTTCCCGATATTGCTAGACCGTGCGATATTTTCGCGGAAGGATCTCCGTGACCTCGTCCTGGGCGCGTTAAGGGTCCCGGATCTCGCTGCGCCTCGCTGGCTCGTTCCGCAGATATAAACGTTTCAAACGGCGGGGAATATCGCTAATCCTATTGTAGAGAATTTATGACGGTCTAATCGTCTAATGAATACTAAACGCTTTCACGCCCAGCGCGCTTTCGCGGCGAAGATTCGGCCGCGCTAATAATCTCATTAATTCGTCCGGGTTTCGCGTATCTCGCGTATTTTCCGCTGTACTTGTGCAGCACGGAGGCAACCTCGGAGAGCCCATAAATCCATCCGGTGAACTTTCTTTCCACCGTAACAGCGCGTTTTGGTTTGAAAGGAATGCTTAAATTTATTGAACCGGATTGCATGTTTGCTTTGTATCACGAAACGTTCGTTCCGCATTCCCGCGCGTTTATAATACATACGAAATGCTGTATAAGAAAGAGCGCGTTTGTATGCGATCGTATCTCATTCGGAAATTGGCCAAGTACTTTAGTTTTACATCATTTTAACTTGACGCTTAATTGCTAAAATGTGTAACGTTGAATATTAAAATGTCGTAATAATTTACTTTCAAAACTCTGTTGTGAGAGCGACAAAAAATAGATTCTTATCTATCGTTAAAAACTGTGGTCGCACATTGTGGGAAAGCGTATGCCGCGTAATCGCGGGTTACGATCTCAAAAGAAAATGAACATTCAGTTAACTCCAATTAGCGTTAACCAACGTCGGAGGAATTGGACGCTCAGACTACGTATCTGAATTTACGGAAACGCGCCGCCGCATTCTCCTGCAGCCGTCCTTTCCTACCCCCGTCGCTCCCTCGTCACGGGTTAGGAGGATCCTTATCAGCGTTGCGCTCTCTCAACCCTCGCGCCGGGGATCCCTGTTTCGCCGGCGGCGATGATTGGATCATTTTGCATAGCGCGACGTAGTCGACGCTTGTCCAACAACACCGTACACGCCGGCAATAACGCGCCGCCGTCTCGTTTACTGCCCTTTGAGTGCCCGTGAAAGGGCGAGGGTCGATCGTCATGAGGCCAGTTGCTGCAGCCGTGTCTGTCTTCGGACACTTCCACCAGCTGTCGCGAAGGGTCTCTCGACGACCAGCTACGATTTACTCGCACGCTCGACACGAGCCACTTTTCTCGTCTCGTCAAAAATTAAGTGACGCGTCTCTCGCGTGAGAGATCTTATCGAGCGACTTTATACGGCTTCACCTGTGGGAGCATAACTCGCCGCGACGTCAACTTAAAAATTGTGCAATTTGTGCTTCTAGAAGATAGCTGACACAATATATTAAAGATATAAATTACAATCGACTTAAATTATAATCGCGCGTTATATAAATATAAAATAGAAATTAAGTCATATTATTTCGAATACAATTACGATTATATTGATATTTAGATGAATTTCTTAACTATTACAGATGTCCACTATAAATTTTTGAGTTTATAAATATGTGAAAAAATAATTATATAAATATTTTTAACAATAAGTACTCTTGGATTGTAATTCAATGTTTTCAAAAAAGATTAACATATAAAGATTACAAATTACTGTTATACAACTTTCAGTTCTACTTACATTCGAGTAATTTTCGAATTATTCACAAGGTTTGATTGAGATTCTTTCATCTTTCGTTCTCAAAATAGACTCGAGTCACGGATTTAAGACTTCGATTGAAACCAGATCAACACGACCCGCTTTCGTAATCTCGGTGACGGTTTTGCGCGAAAGTCAGCGTGTCGCGTGTGGGGGCGATAATGCATGATCTCGCTTAACGCCTTCGGAGTGTCGATAAGAATCGCGCCAGGGATGGATTGTGTGTCAGATTGTGGGTTCTCAGCCACATCTGCATCTACGTGCAGTTGTAACAGCTGGTACGAAAGCTCTCTACGTAAGCACGCGCACGCGTCCGGCCGCTTACGATTGTCCTTTGACAGATGGGAGAGCGATTCGATCATCAGTCAATCGATCAGTCTTTTTTGTCGCTCGCAATCGAACCGAGTATGCGCATGTTATGCACGTTGTTACGCGTAATACGAGGCGTATTATGCACCGGCCACTTTAGGCGAGACTGGCTGCATGACGCGGCCATATGTCAGTGCGATGATTCTTCAAAATTCCAACGGCGTTAGGCTAATATTTTATATTCGCCGTCTCATGGCGAACTTCCGGAAACTTCGCGAACTTCTCGGGAAATTTTTCAAAGCACATCCGACAAATTTATCGTACGACATTTGAAATATTAGGCCGTACTCTTGAAAATCATATATCCATCAGTATCTCGGAACTAGAACAGCCATAATGCCATTCCAGACGCAGAAGAAAGAAAATCGTTCCTTCCGCCTCGAAACCGCCAAATTGGTCTCTCTATCTCAAAGCCACACAGTTGGGTTCTGCTATTCCCAAAGCCGCAGGAATCGTATTGGTTCGTCCCTCCGCCACAAAATGATATCGTTTGTTCTAGTTCCAAGATATTAAATCCATTATACCTTTTTAATCTTGACATATCGCTCTTTAGCGCACACGCTGCATATTCAAACATTTCAGTCTCTAAACATTTCATTATGCATTGCATTATGCATATTCAAGCGTAGGATATTGCGCAACTTTATTAGCTATTATTGATTATACAATTTCCCATTACAAATTTCATTATAAATACGTTTCTCTTTTCTTACATTTTGCAATAACTTTATTATCTCGAAAAGTGTCTCTGTACAACTTTTCCCCATAGAGAGCTCCGTAACTTATCCCGACGTCATTCCCCATTTATTCGAAGCAACGCAAACCGCACAACCGTGCCCCTCGCCGGTTCGGCGGGAAAGCCCCGGCTTTCGTCCGGGACGACGTGCCCGTCGTCATCGCCGATGGTTCTGGCCTGGTCTTAGGTGAAAGATCTTATCGACTAATTGGAGCGGCGCGAGAGCGGCGATAGAGGAGGATTCCCTCGTGCGGTGTCTCCTCAAGTTTAATACAACGCCGGCGTCTTCCCATCTCTCGGGAACCGACAGCTACCTAATTACGATCTCTCCTTTCCCGACTAGGCGGGAAAGGATGGCGGGAAAGGGCAGGGGGATGAATCGAGCAGGTTACAGAATTGCTGGTCTGGTCAGGTACGACGGCCGATTGTTGCCGCGCATCAACGCGCGCGCGCACGTGGAAACTGTCGCCGCTGTTACCGTTATCGCCAACAACCCTTTTTTTCCATCGCCGCGCAAAGGACGGTTTTCTAAGATCTTATCGATTAATTAGAGGTTCGGCGAGGGATAGGAAAGTTGCGGGTGGATTCTCTCTAGCGTGGGCGAGACGACGGTGCGGTTTACCCTCTTAATATGCTCGGCTAATATAGTGGTTTTTTTGTCGGGTAACTCGCTTCATGGATGCGATTAGGCGTCTCTTTCTGATCTCGGGTCTTGAAAGGAAATTTTATGCGAGCGATCGCGTCGATCATGTGGATGGTAAATTAAAAGCTGCAGACGAATTTTAAAACAAATCGATAAAGAATGAGTAAAGAAATAAGAATGACTAAGTAGATTATATATCAATTTTTTTATACATCCAATTTTTCTTTTATGTAAACATCATATTACACTTGTGTATGCTTGTGGTTGTATCGGAAATCTTAACAAAAGCCTTGCTAGAGATTTTGCAATCTCCGCGTTTTCTGAAAGCTAAAATATTTCAAGTCCGTTAGCTCGAACGGTCTCTCTTTATTTTTTCGCGTTATTGTCGCTCACCGGCAACGAACATGCGATCGCGCAAAAAGTATCTTGACTGGTTTATTTTAATCAACTTTCCATGCAAATATTCCACCGGGGAGTGCAAAGCGGGGTTAAGCTCAAGCGGGGAGTTTAAATCCCCCGGCATGCGAAGAGAAAGAGTTAAGCTCCGTTAATGAACACTGCGAAACTCCATAAAGCGCACAAATACCGATCTTTTCGTTTCTTTTTTTTTTTTTTTTTCTTTTTCTCGTTTCGATCGTGTCGCGGTTGAGTTTCTTTTCGCAAACGCGTCCAAGCACGCGTTTACCCACTGACGTCGCAGGCTTTAAACAAACAAACTTCGGGATTATCTTGGGGGCTCTGGGAATTTGCTCTACACGTTGTTTCTAATTCTATACGCTTGCCTGGGTCGGGGATAGTTGCGTGCAAATAAAGCCGCGAAGTGGATAGGCGCATGGAATACGTGCCGGATATCGAACCAGTTAGATACTTGTGTTGCCTACCTATTCGCACTTCTTGGAGTGCGCCTATCAGCGCAAACGGGAGAAACGTGTCTGTGCAACGCGAGGAGTCAAAAATAGAAGGATACAGAGCGAATCATGAAGATATCGTGCAATTTCAGAGGCTCTTTTTAAATATATTATTCTAAATAAAACAAATTGATGCGAATTGTGTTCCACTTCTAAATAACAGAATGTATAAAAATAATTCGCTATTACGCTTATAAATATTTTTAAAATGCGTCATCATGTTGCAATTACTTACAAGTTGTATTTTGTATTTTTGTATTTTTCTATTTTGTAATGTATATAGCTATTTTTATTTACAGTTGCCCCATATAACAGATTCTAAATTTGTATAATATTTCCATGCATCACTCTTTATTTCTCTTTTTTTTTTATTTTTTTTTTTGAAAAGATAGTAGGATGTATCGGAAATGATATTGATGTAATAGTTTTCGTTAGCCGCGAATATTTCTCATTAAGTATGCAACGCATATCGATTTTATGCCGTATTATAAAAAGAAGTTCAATTATATTTTGTTTTGACGACGAGCAAATATGAAAAAATCTCGAATGTTAGTAGTCAAGAATATATGTACATGTTGTGACAGAATTTTTCACCAATAATTTTATTAATCGATTATTTTATTTTTTCAGCATTCTTTTTTAGATATAACAAATAATATAAATAGCTCATTTTTAAAATAAAATCTGGCTTTTTTAATAATATCTTTTATTTTACACGTTGATTGTTCACATAACGTACTAATCGAGATGTAGAAAATTTCCCAAATTATTTATCGGCTTGAAATATCAATATTTATTTCGATATATCCGAAACCAATATCTACCTAAAACGATATCGAAAACGGAATGTATCAATATTTTATTTCCATAACTGCATCGCTATAACGCTCATGCCGTCTAGATGTATGCTTCTACACGTAGAGTGTATTTATACTTCCTGACTCACGTTCGCGGAAGAGGATTCGCGCGCTCTGACTACAGTCGGTTCATCGTACCGCGAATCGATCGGTCGTAACTCCTTCAGGGACAAATTATTCCGACGTTCGACGGTTCCTCCGTCGAGAATTTTTACGCCGCGCCGGGGAATATGGAAGTGATGCGCGAATTTGCTGCCGCATGGGACTGTGATTTTCGCGTTATCGTGACTACTGTTATGTAGTATTATATATTTCCGTTCCTATTTATACATGATTTTATTTTTTTCTATATGAGAGAGCATTTAATTTATAAAGATAATATAATTTCTTTTCCGATATTCATTAAATTTTGTATAAAATATTTAATTGAAGTAATTTTTATACTGTTATATAATTTAGTAATTGTTGAAATCTTTTTTTATTCTATTCAAATATTTGTGTGGTTTTACAAATTTTATGGACTACAAAATTTCTCTCTATTATCCAAGTTCGCTCTGTGTGCGCGCAATAAAATCACATGTAAGGAACGAAAATAGGACGCACTCGTATCTTCCAAGAAATGCATCTTTGAAACTTCATGGTAGTCCAACGATTATTATTACTCTTTTCGCTTTCATAACTATCACAATTGCGGTGAACCAAAACACGTAAGAATAACGCACAAAGTGCACGTTACCGAATTTTTACGTTCCTACTTTTTTTTCATTATGACGCAACTTACGCTCGTAAAGTTTAATTTTCAAACCAGCCTTTTTTGGACCGGTTATTGCGGTCAAGCAATCTCTCTTTGAGCGTACTTTCGTAAGCGCGGCTTTTATGGTGCGAATTGCACAGTAGAAATATCATACGTGGAAAATTCGGGCAGCTCCGACCGACGGAGTCGTCGATTCCGAAGCACGAACACGTACGCCCATAAGTCTCAATATGGAATAAGTACGTACTAGCGATCTTGCTGACCACCATAAAGACCCAGCAGGGAAGAAGAGAGAGAGAATGGTCTTGCCTCCGGGTATACTGATATATATTTTCCAGCGTCTGGGGGCTAAGAAAGAAGCTCGTAGCACGCCAACGTGAATTATCCCAGAGATCATAATTTTCGCCCGGTTTTCTTCGTTAATGTTAATACGTTTATCTTTTGATTAATTTAACTTGCGCACTATTTTACAATGTCACTCTGCACTTTACCGTTTAATTGGTATAACGAGCCTTATTTTATTATGTTCGTTATTTCGTTCACAGCGATGTGGTTTGTTATACAGGATTGATCGCGCGTCGAGTTGCCATCTAGAAAAAGAGAATGATGAGAATCGCATATCGTCTTGTTTTCGCGCGCCGCTCATAAAGAACGGCGAGAATATTAACCGCAGGAATCCTTAAAATTTGAAGAAAGGAACGCCGCATCGTCGTCTTCGCGCTTTAAAGGCGAGAAAAAAGGCATTGTGCGAATACGCCAGATTTCTCCTGAATAGATAATGTTGGCGGCGCTATACAGAGCGCTCGAGAATTATCACTATTCATTCTTACCGAAGAGTTCGCACAAATAAATTTTCTTTTTATCCTTTAAGAATACCTCAAAAAACTCACACAAAAGATATCATCATTAATTTAGTCTCATATTACTGTATCGTTGATTTTCAACAATGCATTTGAAGATTATATTATTAAGAAGGAGAATAGTGCGCAGAGAATGTTTTTAGAATAGAATACATGTTTATCGCAATTTAATTCTGGAGCCGACGTGTGGAAAGATATATGTCACTCAGTCTTTTTATTTAATATCTTGCTCTCTTGCAACTGTAAGCGATCCCCAACGCAAACCAACATTTTAATTTTATGCTCGAGAAACAGCCACGAAAACAACCACAGGCAAACAAGATATTTATTTAAGTACATTTTATAGGTGTTAGTTTTCATGAACATTGCATTTTTGAAACGAAGAAACTCGAGTTAAAAGGACTCTACGACATAGCTTACCGTGGAAATATTCCGTATGTAAAGAGTGATACTCAAAGACGCTTCCGTAAATCACTTCATTGTCGTTACGGCAACAAAAATTCATAATCAGGCAAACCAGCTAGTCCGAGCTTCACGAGCTTTGCTTTAATTACGAAATAATAATGGGCGCCCCATATTTTCTCGCGCGTCCTTTACCGACGTCCGTATCTCATCAGGCGCTCTCGGCGAAAGGCGTCGGATTTCGCGCACGCAGTCAAAGGTACGACGTCCGCGCGCGTGGCCATTGTAACGCCGACAAAGCGCCGTGAATGCGGCATCTCGAGCACGAGAAAATTCCTTAAAATCGGAAGAAAGCTCGCGCGTCCAGCCGTTCGCGCTCGCTAACTCGGGCTAAACGCGACAAAGGCGACCATTGTGCCGGCGCGCGTGAGACTTCTCTGAGTCCGCTGACGCGGCCCGAGCGTCCACACGTACGTCGTGTGTCTGTGTGCGCGCGCGTATATTTACCGGTGTACGACCGTATCGCGAGCCGTTCGCGCTTATCGTCGCGTGACACGACATCCGGCCCGAGGCTCACGTAGCAGTATCTTTTACCCTCTCCGAAATTCCGTCATACCTGCTCTCCGTTCCTGCCAGAAATTTAGCCTGAGCCCGTCCTAGCTTGCGTTACCTAGGGATCCGCCTTAAAGACGGGTTGTACGGATAGCGACGAGTATTTTGATAAGGACAAAGTAAAGTGGGACAAGATAAAGTGCGGACGTGCCACAGTGTGGACTGAAATGCGAGTACAATCGTTGATTCTCCTTTGCGAAGGAATCCAATTTCCGATTTTCAGTCGTTCTTTTGTGAAAAGCGACATGATCCGCTGGAAAGATTACAGGGACAATTGACAGTGCTCTTCTCATCTCCGCGTAGGGAATGCGAGATTATGAGGCACCACAAAATTTCGTTAGCGTGTATTTAAATTAAGGGGAGCACGCACCGTGGTATAATTGGCACCGCGGGGAATACGATATGATTGGACTGTATTGCAATGGTGAACAATTAGCATCACAATCCCGAGAATGTTGAGTGATTCTGTTTAACACTCAACTATTATGGTGAAGTCAAATTACATTGGTTTATTTTACATTCTACACGCTTGTATATTTTAGTTTATTTTAGTTTCTTTATTTATATATGCATGGGAGTTTATCTCACTTTGTGCGGATCTTCGTCCGCCTTGATTAACCATCTTACCGACCTTAAGACAGCCCTCGGGCATCGGGGAAAGAGAGCTGCCAGGAAAACGTGAGTCAGGTCCGAAAGCACGTCCTATTAACGATCAACCCGGAGCTGATTCACGCCACTCTCGAGGCTATTCGTTACAGCCGTCGGACGGTGCGTGGCATCTGTGCGGCGCCGGGTACCCGGAGAAGGAAAAGAGACCGATAAAAAAAAAGAGGAAGAAGAAAGAAAGTATGATGGAGCGGGAGAGAAAGAGAGAGAGAGAGGGAGAGGAAGAGCGAAAAATGCGTTATTAGTTAACCCGATGGCGTTACTCGCGCACACGCGCTCATACATGCAGCGGTCCAAAATAGTAATATCGCGGGATATAACGAGGCACCGCGACGCTGTCGCATCGAACGTGTTTTATCCCCGGCGCGGCCATAAATCACGCCGTGTTTAACAAACTCCAGCGCGTCGGATCCGCAATAATACACATATTCGCTGCGAATTTACACGCGCACGCGCGCACAGGGCGCGAATGTGCGTGCATCCTCTGACGATGCATCTCGCACTCTCTATTTTTTTTTTTTTTTATTATGCATCCGGCGTTGTTTTATTCCTTTCGAGTTTTAATCATTGTTTATCGCGGTCACGTGCGTGCAGCATATTGCGTTTGAAAGAGGTTGACAGGGGGCGGGATGGATTACCTCCCCTCGGGTTTGATGCACTTTTCCGCGACGATCGCCATTGGCGAGTCAATCACTGCAATACACAGCACGTACCGTGTACGAATTTAACAAAATGCGTAACTGCGGTTTGCAATGACGACGAAATGTGCTTTTTCCCCGAACGTGTTCTCTTTTTATTTTTTTTTTTATTTTTAAGCGTGCATCGTTCAATTTCATCTGCCACAGTACGCTGTTAACACGGATTTTTATGACTGTTATTGCACGATATTTATAGACGCGATTGTGCGATCAGCGAATAGTATAATTTGCAGGATTAGTGCGGCGCGTTTAATGGAATGGAATCAAAGATACGTCGTAGAAATAGATATCGACTAAATATAAGGAATGTGTTTACTTCTCCTCTCAACATAGTACGTTTATAGCACTGTTTGTATTACGAAGCACTTTTTGTTGAATAAATGGATAGATAGAGAGGGAGTGTACATATTTATAAATATTTTAGTATTTTGAAAATTTGCAAAGGAAACTTAGGAGGTCATAATAATACAATATTGAAAAGCCGGATTTAATTATAAATTAGAAGAATATAATTTAACCGTGCATCAATACTTTGAACATAATATTCTTATTTATTAAAATAAGAAAGCGCAGGAGATATAGAATGAGAATAAAATAGTTGAATAAAGATAAGAGTAATTATAGTGCTTTAAAAGCATCTTATATATAATGTTGCAGTGTTGTTATGCTGGCAGAATGTGATAAAGTTTATATTTAAAGCGAGTCAAGCGAGGGCAAAGTTCTCGAAGTCAGTGAGGTCGGTGTATTACACAACCCGCCTCGTTGCAATTTTGGGACGTTAATCATGCAACGTTAAGGCGTCGCTTCACCTTCGTATCGCGGTTATCGAGTTCGCGCTATTATATTCTTATTGCCCATCTTGTAATCATCCTTTTCTCTCTCCCGGCGAGTCTTAATTACCTTGTTTACCGCGTTCATAGGCGTCGTAATGCCGGCGCCGTTATGCATCGTCGCCGTAACACGTTTGATGGACTTTGAAAACAAACCCCTCGGCATCTTCGCAAGTTAACTCCTAGATTACCGCGCCTTAATTTATTATGCAAAATACCAGGAATTCTTAAAGATCCCGAATAATTTCACGGTCGTAAAAAATTTAGATAAAGAAAATATTTTCGCGGAAACAGCTTGACGAAAAATATTCTATTTTTGGAACGTAAGTCGTTTTCTCAGGACGCAGAAAATCTCGCTTTAATAATCGAAATTAGCCAACTGTTAATAACGTTCAAAGATAATGATCCTCGAGGAATGGCAACCATCCTTTGAAAGGGTAATTATCGCGATTGTCCGGGCGATTATTTAAATGCAAGTTCTTCCTGAAATTTGAATTCCTTCTACTCTACAGTTTGTCAGGCGACAGAACTGTGTGCATCCTGCTCTTTAAATTAAATCCTCGCTTTATGGCTAGCACGAGGAGTGGCGTTTCGTGATTTGACACGGGACGAGGTTTACACTCGCAGCTGCGGCGCGCATGTTTAAAGTTACTTGGCGAGGGATTTACGACGGGCACGGGACAATTGTTGTTACTGTCGCAACAAGAGCATTGCAGACGGGAGGGTTTAAATAGCCGTGAATAGAGAAAATTCCGAAAATATGCGCGCCTGGGAAAAAGCGTTTGAAATGTCCAGCTCTTTTGACGAACCGTGTTAGCTTGGACAAAAACTTTGGCATGACAACGATGACAAAGAATAAATGTCGACTTGTAGAAGCATCGCAAGGCAGGTGTACCGCCGAATGACCGGTCGTTTATTATTATTTTTTGTTTTTTTGTCAAAGTTGGGTGACGTTTGATAATGAAGAATTACGAAGAACAATTAATCTCGGTAAATTTTGAGCGTAGAAATAGTGTCATAACAAAGTGAAATATTAAGTAGTTTGTTGACTCAAAATTTCTCTCACGAAAGTAGTGTCAAATTTTCCAAACGAAACTTGGTTTCAATCGAGAGGCGTTGTGTCTCACAGCGTATCGAATTCCTTAGCTGGTAACGAGCCAACGTGCACACATATGTACATGTACAGCACAGGCGAATGTAGGGCGCACGGTTCCGCTTAAATCGACACTCACCCTTTAGAGGCTCTCGAGAGCGCCGCTTTCCCGGTTTGAGGACGGATGAGGCTTATATACGTGTGTAGCTATCGAGCATTACGAGAGCGGCGAATAAGCGCACCGTGTCGACGAATACGGATCAGCCTTAATACTCGAATGATCCTTTGGTACTTGATATGGAATCGCTACTGTGATCTGCGTCGCGTCGTTGCCGCGCCCGTTGCTCGTTTTTCATCACATTTGCCGAATAAAGCGTGTCGTCGGGGCTCACGGAGACCGTTAAAACAATCGTAGATCCGGAGCTTATAAGAGAATTACTTAATGTGTACCATGCAATAGAATATTGCGGAATCGTACTGCTGCGCTTCATATATTTCCATATTATTTCGAGACTCAATTTCTCGCATCGCATGTTCTTCCACGATATTGAACAAATTGCGCATTATCTACATAAGTTTTCAAATACTTTCGCGGTCACTTATCGCAGCAAGTTTGATAAAATACTTAACTCGTTTAGCATTCTTCTATTTTAAAATTAACTTTTAAATTAAAACAATATTGGAAAGTTTTTTTTTTCAATAAATTTTATGTGTGAGTATATGTAAAAAAATGCACAGCTTTTTTATCTGTTATCTCGAAAAAAAACCGCATATTGAAAACCTTCGGATTGATAGCAGAAAGTCCGCGTTTTACATGACGTAATCGTCACGACGTGTATAGCTACCACTCGAGTCTAAATACGTTTTTCAGCGTCTCTGCCGTCACTCGGGTACATATTCACGGAGTGACGGCCGTCATCGGTACTCTGGCATTCGAATGGAGGGGATCAGAGGAGAGTCGACGAAAAAGTTTTATTTACTTTAAAAACGCGGTGCTAGAGATCCGCTAGTCGGCGCGCGGAGGAAATAAAGTTCCGCTGAATAGAACGGAGGAGGAAACTGGAGGACGAGGGACGAGGAAAAGGAGTAATAGAAACGAAAATAAAGCCGGGAGGGAGTAAGGTGATTGCAGCGACGGGCGACAAAAATCCGGATAAGTTGAAGAAGTCAATTATTGTACCAACGCCAGCTTAGCAGCCGCGCAAAACGACGAACGCCGGCGACATGCGTACTGCTCCGAAACCGCTTGTCCGAGAGCGCGGAAGAGAGTTATCCGCAAGAGCGACCGGCTGGCGCGCAACCCGCGTGCAATCTTACGAATAATCCGCACGAAAATGAAGTGCCTGCCTTCTTGCCTTATCTATAATTTACTCGCGTGGCACCGGTGCGCCGTTCCTTGCACGGACTGCTCGTGTAACACGTGTTTCACTGCGGATTCTTTCCAGCGAGTAGAAACTCGACTGGAGATATTACCTATGGAGAAGTATTATGTTCGAATTCACACGAGAACATCATCCCCTTTTTCATGTGCGTTTTATTTTTATCGATCTTATATCTATATTCGACGATTATCGACGGCGATGCCATTCATAATCCTCGTCAATCCGCGAAACTTCAGCGAGCGGAAACCACATCGGGAGGGAATAAAAGAGAATCATATATATATATATATATTGCTTTTCTTCGACGAATGTTTTGAGAAATGTATATCGATGGTATAAATCATTATGTCATTTTCGTCCGTGGACTCACAAAGGGTTAATCCCCTAGGATCGATTCCGAGGGAATTACGCGTATCGAAGCGCTTGGATTATAAACTTGATAAAAAAAGAGTCGTGGCTAAAGACTCGACAGTACATTGCGGCAGCGCGACGTAACCCCCGTTTCGTTTTATTAAATGTAAAACACAAGTTACCGTTCGCGTTCAACTCGCGAAGTATCGCGGGTATCCAATTTCTCCTCGGATTTTTCTCCTCTCCCTCTCTCTCTGTCTCTCTTTCTCTCTCGTGGCACCGCGACCGTCGATATCCCGAACGAAAATTCTTCAGCCACTTCACGAGCTCTCGATATCCCGCGCGATAATGCTGAGAGCCGTAATACACCAGATGCACCCCCCCCCCCTGCACCCCTCGCCCTTTCTCGCGGCACGGCGGTGCGCTTTCGATTTTCCGCGCAATTTTCGAACCACAGGCGGACAGATGGCCCACGAATCACAGCTATTGTCGCTCAACAATACCTCCGTACCTCATCTTCCCCGTGCGCGCGGCGGGTCCTTGGTCGCGGTCTGCGTTATGTATATATTACCTATCCGTTATGTATACACCCCCGCGGACATACACCGCGTATTATATCACATAACATACGCGCTTGGCGCGCATACGATCGCGTGTATAGGGTGTCTCGGGGTTAACACGCGAGCGCGACCGAATCGTTGGTTCCTCGGTAAATTATAAAAGTGATTTTCGCTCGAACATCGCCGACGAGTTTTTTCCATAAATTGCAGCGTTACTTTCGCAATTAAAGCTCAGATTAAACTTCGGCCGAAGTTCTCCCGAAAGCGGGATAAAAGGGAGATTCTGTTATCCATTTATACGCCGCGGAGCTTAATTCATCAAAACTCTCGTCGACTTTCGATCGCTTCTAACTCAATAGCTATTGATGCCTCCCACTTTGTAACAACCGTCATTCTTCTTAGTCACGGCTCTCTATCATCCGAGAGGCTGAAGGCTCGCAGGTAGGTAGGTAGGTGTGGGACACCCCGTACACGTACACCTATCTACCCCACTCATACGTACCCTCCCTCGGAGAGTATTACGTACGTACATACACCGGCTATGTGGCCGGGAATATAGGTGGTAGGTAATATTCGACGATGCCGAAAGCACGTTCGAGCGATCGATCTCTCGCCTCCTTGTCTCCGCGCCCCTCGACCTCCTTTGCCTCCTTCTCGCGGGTGCCGGTTGCATTCGGGGCTCCAGACTTCGGCGTCGCCACCGAGGAGAGGAGCACCAGAAGAGAGAAGTACGAACAGAGCCAAGAGCGCGAGCAAGCGAGCGAGCGAACGAACGAACGAGGGTAGATGGAAGACCGAGGGTGTGGGGACGCAGAAGGGGTACAACGATTGAGGGAGGGGGGTGGATACCCTACTAGGTATCTCAACTTACGATTGCCCCGAGGGCGTGCACAGAAGTGCAAAGCAATCGTCTCCCAACCTCGACCCGTCTCGAGCTCTGCGGCTCTCTTCTCGACCCTCGCCCCTCTGTCCGGAAAGGGGTAACGTATCGAGATACACGCGAGAGCACCGAGGGGTTGGGTATCTCTCGGCGGTCCGCTGCCGTTGTTGCTGCCTGGTTTCGGGCTCGATTTACAGCACGAGAACGCACGACTTACGGAATTCCCGTGGAAGTCCCGATAGTTCTCTCTCTCTCTCTCTCCCTCTCTCACTTTCTCTTTCTCTTTCTCTTCTTGTGTTTCTCTCTTTCTCATTCTTGTTCGCTCACCTCGATGTGTATGTGTCTACTCTGTTTACCTTTCCGATCCCCAACGATCTTCCTCTTTTACCGGCGAAGCGGATCAGTCGGCGTCGCGCGGATTTACGGCGCGCGGAATTCGGACGACGCTCGTTCGTCTTCGTGCGTTACTTCCAGCAACTCGGCGGATTCGCCCTCTTTCTTTCCTCGCGGCCTCGGGCGTGCCGATATTTTTCTTCGAGCGGGTTAGAAACCCGTGGAATGCGAGATAGAGAGGGGGGAGGGGGGGAGGAAGAGAGAGAGAGGCTCGCAACTCGCACGGTCGATTCGAGAAGACGCGCGCGTCTACGAAAAGGGGCGGCGTTCCTATTATTTTGCGGTTCTGCACCTCCCACCGACATGAAATATACAGCCTATGGAAACTTAGTTTCCCACCGCCTCCGAATTCCCGAGCTGTCGGCATCGGAATTTCTCGTCGCGTTATTTTGCGATTTTACACTCGAATTATAAGCAGATACGCGGCGCCCGCGACTTCGCCTCATGTCTGCTGGAATTTTTGAGTCGCGCACGTCGACGTTGTTTTTCGCGTTATTTTATGGCGTCGTGTAGTATATGAATTCGTATAGTACATGAATTCACGTACTTTCGCCATTCCTCATGTGCTTAGAGACTTGATTCGGAATTTCTTCACTGAAGCAAAAACATGAAATTATTGTCAATGCTAATACTGTACTAGTTTCCTCAGAGTTCAATGATGCAATACATACTATTTTCTTTTTTTCTCAACTAATGTAAAATTTATATTTATTTGTTTGAAATCTTAATTTCGAAAAATATCACACAATTTTATAATACTAAGAGATTCTTATAGAAATGAAACAACTGCTAGGTAATACTAATCAATATAGATGTTGTCTAGATAATATCTGCATCTAGAATTATAACAAATATCAATGCAAATACGAAAAATATAGAATGCATATTTTGCAACTGAAGTTAAATTGCACGTTAAGAAATATGTGCCATAAGGCTGCAGTTGGAAATTCTTTAATGATCCGCAATGGAGTCGGTCTTCGTGCGGTAACCGGAAACCCACGGGCATGCGAGAAGATGTGGGTGCAAGAACGGGGGCGTGCGTAGCGAGATTCTGTGACAAACGACGCGACTATACGTTATCTCGGAGACCGAGATACATGTCTCGGAGAGGAAGTCTCCCCTGTAGTTTCGCGCTCGAATTACAACGGGAGCGCGTATTCGGCATTGTCTCCGCATGTCGAGCGCGATTTCTTTCGCGCTCTATAATTCGCCATTTCTTGTTTTCACGTGCCCACTATTACTTACGCAGCTTCCGACAAGTTTCGCGATGGGAATTGAAAAAAAAAGAAGAAAACATTCTTTGAAACCAACGGTATAATATGTCAATCTAGTTAAAGTTATATGTACGATATGAAAATTCTAGGTAACGCGTCGAGAGTCACTTTGACCGTTCATGATAGACGTGTGTTAGAACAAACTTTTGCAGTATTTTTCAAGAGGCGCATCCAGGAAGATGCATGAGCTTAATTAAGACTGAGCATGCATCATAAAGTTCCGTCGGAATACTGTGGACGTCTGCAATATGCTACAAAAATCTGTTTGCGATTTCGAAAAATATCACAAACTGCAGAAAATGTATCATATGTGCTTTTTTGAAGTGGAAATTAGAGAGATAAATTCAATATTTTTCATGTTCGTGCAAATTAAAGTCTTTATCTGCATTTTTCAAGCTCGAGGAAAGATTTACATTTGAAAACGAATAGGTGCGAAAATCTCTCGCTGTGCACATTTATATATTAACTTTGCAAAATATGGAAATGTATTTAAAATGATATGACATGAAAAAATATAATAGTTATTTTTTTATGTATAATTCAGATACAGAATTGAAAAAATGCATTAATTAACAATAAATCATTGCAGCTGATGATATTAAAATACGAGAATATAAAGCTGTTATAAAATACATTGTTAAGTTTGAGATTAACAATCTTATCCATTGTTTCGATAGCCAATGACATTAGCGGCGAGTTAAACCGCCTCGGCATTAGCGCGTAAACGCGTCGTACCGGAATAGCATCGATTTTCGTGCGGGTGTGTATGTATACCTATATGCGAGGGAATTATCTCCCGATGCTCCGATTCGGCGGTCAGAACACGATTCCTCCTCAAATCCGCGGAGAGATCGATATCGAGCGATCAGGGTGGAGGCGGCGCGTCAGTCACCTTCGGATTCCTCAAAAATCGCCAGTTGGCGGTCAGTTTGCGGCGGTACGCGTTCTATACTCGGAATACTTCGGATAGAATCCGAGAGAGAACATTCTCGACCTCCACAACGCCGGCAACTGTCGAATTAACCCCGGGTGTGTATGTACGTACCATGTCTCGGAGGTACGGCACTTCCGGCGCCTGTCCGTGGGAAGCCGCGGTCGGCCGAGCCGCAACGCGATTCCGCTCGCAAATACCGCTCGCGGGTGATGTCAGTTTTGCCGCTTTCTTCACCGAACTATTTCGAACTCCCGCTAACAGCTTGGAAACGACTTTCGTCGATTTGACGCGAAATACGCAGATCACTCCTTGTACCGCTGCCGTGTGCCGGCTCCCGATTTCTTTAGTCCGGAAATTCCTCGGCTGGCGCAAGAATTTCGTCGGCAGAAATTCCATCGTCTTCTCGATATCGCGCTCTCGCGCGCTGCTTGGAATAATTCTCCTCGAACGACGCCTTACGCATCGCTACGGTGTCTCGCGCAATCGGAATAAAGGGAAAAGCTATCAAAAACTGATCAGATCTATCAAACTGCGCGTATTCAGATATTATTCGTAAAATTGAATAACGAGGAAATATATCTGGGATGTGGAGAATACTTCATACATCGAGGGCGTTAGTTGAAATTGATTCAATTTTAATGCGCACGAATTCTATTCGGTCATTATTGATCATCACTTTGTCTTTTGATGATGTCTAATTTTTATAATGCGTTTTGCTTAATGAAAATTGAAGGCGCACGATGGACGACGTACTGCGGAGAACCGCATTTTCATCTCTCACCTTTCGAAATAATCCGGGACGAATACGCGATGTGATTCGAAGGTATCGCTCTATTCCGCTAATATGTAAATATATTATATACGGATCCGCAGTGTGTCAGTCACTTTTTAAATTCGCTGCACCGTCCAACATGATGTGTCACGCTCGAAACATTGCTTTCACAGAAATGTCGCGATGCATTTTACGTGATGTTTACTTATTAAAGGCTGCAAACAGAGCATCATCTATATATCGTCATCTATATAACGTTTATTTTGATTTGCTGATATATCAGCCGTCATCTCATGTTTAGTCAATAACATCAAAGATATAGTAAAAAATAATTTTAATTATATATCTATATTGTAATATGTAGAAAAATGAGAAGAATCGATTAATGAAAATTGAGATTTTCTATTCCATACATTATTTGTTACAAGTTTTGCTTGGTTGTCACAACGTGTAATTATGCTGTATTATAATATGTCATAAAATATATCATATTATTGTAACTTTAATACTAATGTGATTACGGAATAACAATTTATTTATATTTGAATACATAAATATGCATTTATAAAATGGCGCTCACAATTTATTCGTTTTTTTTTTTTAAGATTCATGAAATACTTTTCTAACATTGAACTCTCGAATATGTGCAAAATATAGCGCCTGGCGTGCGAATTTCCTGACCTCCGGCACGTAACGCAGAGTTTCGGTTTTTCGGTCGTAGCTTGTTCTCTCTAAGCTCGACCTATACATCGCAAGCGATTATTCTCGAGAACAAACATCCGGGGAGCTTAAGTACCGAATCGATGGTTCGTATCAACCAATCCAGGGCTAATCACGAATTTTGTTGTTGCAGAAGAATCACCGGCAGAACCACGAGTCACCGGAGCATTGTCAACATCGTGCCGAGTCTTCGCTTCCTTCGACACGGGTGAGTCTTTATTTTTATATCTTTTCTGTTCCACTTCTGTTCGCTTTTTACTTCTTTATTGTAATATGCATTTGTTACAGCAAAGTAGGATAATTGCGAATGAAATTTTATTGCGTCTGACAATTTGTTATTATAAATTGACTTTTTGTTAACTATTTTGATATTTATATTTGATATATATTTGATATATTTGATATATTTGATATATGTCTTTTTCCATGATTACATATTTGACTTAAAGTTTTATCTTAATAAAAATCTTTTTAGACATAATATTTCTTTTCAAAGTTAAATATCTTGGTAATTGAGCCTGAAATTACGCTTCTGTCAAAGCAAAATCTATTTGAAATAAAATGCAAATTTCTTCTATCTACATGCATCTCTAAAGACAAATTTGTTAATGTTTAATTTCTCAACTCTTGCCAATATTATTTCATTTTCAATTACTTATGATTCACAATTGTCTTGTTGCTGGACAACTGCTCATTTTTTCTCCTGCTTGACTTCCGATATTATATGCTTGAGTAAACGCACGCAATTGTAAAGACCCTTTATATTTACTTACATGTATTTTTAAAGGGAGGTTTGCCCCGAGGCTAACAATAAACGCTTCTTCGTTTTTTTTTTATCCGCGTTTAAGTACCGTCACCGTCGTAAGAAACTTTCGGTGCGCCGCGCCGCGCTGTTGTATCGATATCGCGCTCGTAACGAGGGGTCGAGTTGGTTGACCCCGCATAAAGTGTGGGGCTTGTGGGTCGTGTGTCGGGTATCTTGAAAATCTCGTGGGTCAGGGCGTGGTGCCGACGAAGACGGGGTCTGCAATCAGGCTGGTGTGTCTCGTTCGCGGTGGTGGTGTGTGCAACGGAGGAGCTGCGCGTAGCACGCGCGACCCTCGTCTTGTATCTCTCTCGATCTCGGTCTCTCTCTCTCTCTCTCTCTCTCTCTCTCTTTCTCTCTCTCTCTTTCTCTCTCTCTCTCTGTGTCCGTGTACACACACTCCCGCATACCCACGCGTATGTATACAAGCATATATGTATACACACATACATACTGCTTGCTTAAAGACGTGATCACACACCCGCACTCGAGCCGACCGCCCATCCTGATTAGCGGCAAATAATACTCGTAACAATAGCTACTGCTCTCCGCGCTGCCTGTCCATCGCGCCTATACGCACGAACGCTCTTACGGTACATATACGCGTGTATTTGTATACGTTGTCACTCTCGACGTCGGTGCGTGCGTGCGTAAGACCCCCTTTGCGTCGGTTTCATCGGAGGGTTCGACGGCGCCTTTTACGCCAAAGTCCCGAATCGAAGACACGAGCCAGTCAATCCCCCATCTGCTTTTGATTCTTCTCAGTCGCTCTGTCTTCATCTCTTTTCCTGCCTTCTGTATGTTTCCCCTTGCATTCTTACGTCCGCGGAATTTCGATGATATCCGCGTGGAAAACAGATTTATCGCGCCTTCTTCCGAACTTCTTAATATCTCTCGACCGCTCGAGTATCGATCACGGGATGTGTGATAGCCAGCTTGAATCATCGTATCCGCAGCTTGAGTTTTACCTCTTTTTCCTCTATTTTCATTTTACTTCCGCTTCGTATGTGCGTCTCGAGCTGCTGATACGTTGAATTCTTTATAAACACTTCATGAGCGATTTACTCGCGGTGCAAAAATCGATGTAAGAGCAAAAATGAAACACTTATTTTTGTCCTGTTGAATTCTTGACATGCGGAAAAAAACATCGCGCGCACCAACGATAATAACTACGGCGACAATAATGACGACGAGAACGGCGTCGACAAAAGCGACGACGATTTTAGTTTCTTTTCGGAGCTTCTCGTCGCCTGAACATTTCGTTATCTCGTTTTCGCTTTTGTTTAGCGTCGCTTCTTATCGTCAGCCGGGGCGACGAAAGTTATCGTTCGATCGCGGCTGCGGGCAAGGCGTCATCAAGAAATAAATGGCCGAGAAGCGAGGAGGTTAAGCTGCTTTTTCGCCGCTTAACCGCGCTCCTTCGTTATCCGAGTCTTGGCAAGACTTCCGAGACATTAAAGAGAAGCAACGTTCGGAGACAGGTCGGGGGTTAAGCTCCAAGCTTAAGGTTACGGTTAATAGTGGCGATTAACCCTTTACGAAGCCAATCTTTAAGCACGGATAAAAAATCATGTGAGATTAGTGAAGGATATTGGGAACTTCTCGAAAAAGACGGTACGACCTCAACTTAGCGGAAAAAGTCATTTTGTTAAGAAAAGTGCAAACTTGCATCTAGTATGAATATCTCTCATTAAGTATTTTTACTTTATTAATCAGCATAAAGTGCTAAAATATGATTTGTACATTGCTAAATTTTATTACATTTTATGTAATTTAATTTCTAATTATTATACTTACAAAGCGTTTATTAACTTTCCAATTATTGTTAATAATGGGATTAAAATGATGGAATTTTCACAAATAATTTACTGGGAAAGTTTAACTTTCGAATGTTGTTATATATAATTTTATTTATACGATAAAACTTCTTTTCCAAAAGTGAGAGAATTTACTTTACGAAATAAAAATTAATATTTTATTAACTCGCGGAAGTATATATCGTAAAAATATTTTTCTTGATTATATTTTGCGATGGTAAAATTGCGATATAAAACTTTCTTATTAGTTTTACCTCGAGCCGTTTATCGCGGAACCAGCGACGCTACGTCGACCCAAATACATTCGATCCTTCGTTATCGCTCAAGGATCTCGAGTCACAGTCAGCAGAAACCACCTAATCCGCCGGAAAGCCCTCGTGAAAAAGCATCGATCTCCAATTCATTCCATCTCGTCCGTGCGCGATCGTGCAACGGAGCGGAATGCTCGCCCGCAACCGGAAGTCGGGACGGTCTCGGCCGGCGAGAGAGGCTCTTTTTTTTAGAACGAGAATAATGACTCGAATTACGGTCATTTTCTGTGCGACCGCACAGGTGTTCGATTGTGCGCGGCGGCGGGAATCGCCTCACGCACACACACACACATACACACGCTGCATCGCGGTGGCTAGCCACCACCGCCGCCGCCACCACCGCCACCACCATCGCCGCCGTACACGTGTCACCTGCACTTCCACTGCACGTCAGTAGCCGGCGTTGCGGATATAGTAAAACTCGCGCCGCGAGCTGACGAGGTGTACGACCGCGTTAAACGCGCGACGGTGCATTTGAAGAGCCGATTTTAAAATCAGCTCGAGTGCCGAGAAGCGAATTGTCGAACGCTAAACGCTCTAACGCTTGAAAATTAAATTAAATCACATTTTAATACATTGCACAAACGTAACGTACTCCAGCGAGAAGCATTCTAATTGTTATTTTATTTCGAGATACTTTCGTAATATAGTCACGCTGCAACTAATGATTAGAAAACATATTTAGAAATGATATTTAAGCAATGCTTTTGATATAAGTGTTCTAGATGCTTAAATGTAGAATAGCATTTGTAAAAATGTCAATTATAATATTTACAAATTGTTAGAATGCTTTTTTAATTAATATAACTTGATACATATAATTTAACGATACTCCAACCGTTCTGAATCATGCTTATGTCGATGTTTTAATGACATTGCCTAAGCTCTCGTTACAGTGGTGAATCTGCTTTAGTTAAATTAGCTGTCGTCCGAACTTCTATACTCATTAGCTTCAGTTATGGCGTTTGCCGATAGTGTTGTCGTGTGTGTTCCATGTCATACTCTTTCCGGCTTTTCTGTTCAAGCCTTGTTCCCTTCGTTATCTCGACTTTGGTGCACGGCGCTCGGTGGACCGGTATTTAATTGAACTCCTCGGTTTTCCCATTACGCGAAAAGCCGGTCGCCGTCCGGAATATCTAGGTCGTCCCGTATATCATGGTCGGAAAAATCGCCATTGACATCTGATCGTAGCTGGCTGCTGACCGAGTTCTCTCTCAGGCGCGAAACGCGACACCCGTTCAAGGCAACGTCATCGCAAAAGGAGCGAGACGTCCAACGCGCCGACGATCGATATAAGGTGTCCCAAGACTGTCGACCTTGATTTTGTTAGAAATCTCTTTGACAAATTTTAGGTTGATTTTCTCTCAAGTAAGAGTTTATGCGTGTTGATAAAAAAAAATTTGATATTTATTACAAAATATAGCATAATTAGTAATTAAATAAATTGCTTTACATTTGAGCAAAATGCTCATGTCAGAAACGGATATTCTATTGTTCACTTAAAACTATTTAGGTTACTCGCATGCACAGCATTCTTTCAAGAACGTAGACGAGAATTTATTTGACCAGACCGGATTAAAGCCAGGTATTAAAACTTGTTTTGTGAAATAGCTGTTACCTAGAAGCTTAGTCTGCTAGTTATTTTTAATTGCTTTCAACCCAAAAATATTTGTTACCCCAACATTTTGTCAAAGACCAATTTAATAATGGAATCAGAAATTCTGGGACAGATATAGCATATATATGTTTAGCAATAGGAATGACTAAACTAATACGAAAGATGAAATATACGGCGGGCTAGAACATCCCCTGAAAAATTGATCGTGACGCGAAAGCACACTCATACAGACCAAAGTAAATCGCATTTAATTATTTCTTGATTGCGCCGCAGCGGCAAAAGTGAATCCAACTGCGCGCGTGCTCGACAGTCTGGTTGGCTGAATGCACAACGACGATTATATTCGCCTCGAAAAACAGGGGTGGATTAGCGCCCACTTCTATCCTTCTGTCGCTCTCTCTCTCTCTCTGTCTGCGTTTAAATCCGCTTCAGAAACACGTTAATTTTAATAGATCGTCGTGCATTATTCAAGCAATTGAAGCGGCGTGACGTGTTTCGCCGTCACGTTGCATTTCGCGGAGCGCATTCGCGCATTAACTTGGCCGCGTTTTACTGAATCGCCGTAAAAGCGAGCGTTTCGTCGACTTTTGCGAGCGGCTCCTGCTTCTTGGCCCAACCGGACATAATAAAGTACGTGCCGCGCGATAAGGGCCGCCCGTCGTCATGTCGAAAGTGGCGATTTTTCGTTATCCGCAGTCATCCACCTGCATAACCCACAAAGATATCGGTCGAATCGTTTTCAACGTTCGACCGAATCTTGGAACTGCCGTCGTCGACCGACGTTTCTCGCTGACCGGTCCTCTCTAACTTGATGCGAAAAAGCTACAAGAGCCACTGCCCATTCTACCGGTAACGCGAATCACGATCGGGTCGACGCGTAAAAGCGATTATCGAAAGTTTGCTGACGTGTTTTTCCAGTCTTTGATTTCGAGGCACGTCGACGACTGGCTACACGAGATCCGGCCGGTCGTGCAATGGCCGCCGGTGGTACAACGAGTACGGGTAAAGAGAAGTGGAAAAATAAAGTGGATACACTACCTCGTTAACCTTTAAGTACTCCGTGGAACCCCTCGCGCAACGTTACACGCTCGGCTTCCGATTCTACATCGGATTTGTTTAATCATGATAAACCGAATACAACTAGTTGGAGCGCTGTACAAGCACTTTGTTTCACCAGCGAGTCGTTGTGAATTATAGGAATACGCGAAATTAGACAGAGTAACATCTGTACGTTTTGAGCAGACAAAAATTAATAATCACTTTTATTAACTCTTTAAAAAAAAAAAAAAAAAAAAATACATTTAAATGTGACAATCTTTTCCATGCAATTCTTTCATTTCTTTTTAATTTTGGATTTATTAAATCCATGTTTTAAATTTTTTATATAATATTTGATAAGAGCGGGATTGAAAGAAGAATAGCAAATTTAATCGTGAAACGTTTCGCATTTGGGCATTCGTTTCTCTCTATTTTCGAATATTCGCCGTTCCATAGTTGTTCGAAATACCAATTTAGGTAGCAACGAGTTATATCATCGGACATAATGACCAGCTTTTGCTTGATATACCCGCGCGGATAGATGTCCAGTGTTTCATGTGTTATTTGTAGGCAAATATGAATTCATCGCAACGGCGCTTTAATCGCGTTTGTTTTGTCGCGTTTCGTTTCACCGCGAACGAGCGAATTAGCGAACGAATCCGGTGGAAAACCATTCGACCGGCTGTCTGCTGTCTAATTTTTTTCCTCGATTCGAGGCGCACACCGACCGCCACCGGTGACACGAAAAAGGTCGATCGCCGACAGCGTCAATCACGGTCAATGGACATAAAAGGGATTACCGAAACTTCACTAATGTGATTTTCTTCCGTCGCCATTCGGCCACCCCGATATGCACGTTACTTGCAGTTCGGTCGCACGTCAATGGCAGCCGAGGCGATGCAACAAGAAGGCAGAGGGTCGATAAGGCGCGCTCCCTGTCAGCCGCGATACTTTCTATTGTCCATAAAGATTCCGCACAGTTCTATCGTCACATTTCGATATATTGAGAGTCCAACAGACGGCCGACGATTATTATTAGCTAGACCGTCGCGATCATTAAACGAACTGTTATTTCAGTATTTTTCCCGTTCACCTTTTTTCCCGGATATACTTTATGCGACGTTATTATTTTCCATCCGACGTGCGCAACCAATCAAGTCATTTCATTCGCTGAATTAGTTTTAATAAACCCGTGATTTTTATTGTATAACTATTCAAACCGTTCCGCGAATCGTATTTTATCAATTAAATGGAGTTGAAGACGAATCTAAAATTGTGACATTTTGTAACGCACGTATATTGGCAGTTTTTAAATTATAGATTATTATAACAAAGAGACTGCAAACATATGTCGATAAATTTTTGTTAATGATACGTTAGGAAACTTACGTTTCACAACGTAAATAAAACTTGTGTCTGCAATCGCGTGAAGGACAGCCGTGACGTTTAATTATGACCGTTCAAACCGTCTGTTAGCCTGTACTCTAATTTTGTCTCGAATCACGGTGTCTTCGGCGACATGAAAGGCCACGGATGCTGATTGCATCGGCGCCGTCAATCACGAAGGACGGACAAAAATTGCGATTGTTGAAACTTCGGTAACGTGATTTCTGCGAGCGACTCTCTTTTCCACGCGCGTCAGTCGCACTTCAATTACGCGTCGCACGACGACTGAATTGTATACCAAAGATCATATTGCAAACGGATTGACGAAAACGTAACGGAGAAGTGAAAAAAACTGAACAAACCGCGCGAAAGCGTTAAAAGCGCAACCCTTGCACGTACGAAACTCGTATGAATATAGAAAGGTGTTTTGCAACAGCGGGAATTGGAATCTGGATATGATGTTTACGATAACAATGCATGTAACTAATATAATTTTATTGAATAATATATGTCAATATAAAACAGAATATCCTGCGTTTATAGGAAACAAAACTGAGCGTATATTTCATTTTTATCTTTTAACAGAACTTTCATAATTTTGCAATAACTGCACTGTGACTGAAATATTACCAAAATAATCGGAAGACCTTAATTTAGAGTGGTCACAATTCAATGTGTGCCCGGGCTTACATGGTATATTACAATTTTGAAACATTATTCATCCATAGTTAAAATATGTCAAACGCGTTTGACGTTGGAAACTCTATTTGAAAATGCACATCGCCGATGTAGTTCATCGATCGAAACGCGCCCGATCGCTGCTTCCTAATTCTCTCGGTTTAACGATACGACGAACAAGGCATCCGACCGGTATTGTCCACAGAATGACGATCGCGCGCTACCGCTTACAGATTTTTCCTCTGGGAGAACGGATCCCCGTGGTGATACGACACGGCGTGAAAGCCGATTCCGTCGACGCCGTCAATCATGGTGCGCCGGATATAAAAGCGATTACCGAAACATCGCTAATGTGATTTTCCCGTCGAACGGTTGTGAGCCCTCTCATATCGGCGACAGTGTGTATTGACTTTTGCTCGGTTCCTCGTGAATGAAAGATGGCGCCGTATGAGCGGTCGATATGCCGCCCCGTAGAATTTCTTTCGAAAAATCACTATTACAGCAACGCATGTTATGGAACGGAGTTTGCTAAAAACAAAGCAATCGATTTAATGTCAAAAATTCTGTGGGAAAAAACCATAATAAACAATAATAAAACAATTTATTGCACAATCGGTTTTGTGTTACGTTTACATTATAATATAATCGTGTAGAAAAAAATATTAATATTTTTTAATTAAAATTTTTATTAAAATTATATCTTTTTTTACATATTTTTCATATACGTTACCATATTTTGAAATTAAATCTAAAGATTTATGGATTAGAAACTGTGTTTAAATTAATCGAAATCTTTGCGGAATGTTTTATACTTTCTTTTTGTTATTAGAAGGTAATTGAGTTCTAAGTTAACTACACACATTCTCAATTTAGAAAAAAATTGTAAAAATATTAAATGAAAATATTAGCTATGACCTTATTTCGTTGAATATTCTAAGATATTACCACCTTTCGATGAGAATGAAATGCAAAGGGCGGAAGAAAATACACTCTTTGGCCACGACGGGTCGGCTGCCTTATCGAAAGTTCGCAGGCGGCGTCGATCTGCGTCGATGGTCTAAGCGCACTCTCGCCAGACCCCTGTCTCTCTCTCCCGAAGGGAGTTTGCCGGGTTATTTACCTGAATAAACCGCTCGATAAAAAGAGTACACACGATCCCTCGTCGACGCCGTAGCGCGACGTGCATTAATAATTTCGCGGATACTTCGCGTATAAATCGCGCGCGTGCCTTCCCCCGCAACTTACTCCGTCATTCTAGTGGAAACGCGACATGAATTTGTTATGACGCGAGTTGACCGACGCTACTATACCGCTCCAATTATCGCGCGTTCTTCCCTGGTTATTTGTTCGCGACGCGATACACGGGGACTATAAAATTGCTTGTTGCCGGTAACATGATTAGCTGTTGGTGATACGTCGCAGTCGGATTTACGAACAGGCAAATAGTTATTTGGCTATCGGATGTACAAATAAGTAAATGAAAGAAAGAAAAATATAGCCGTAATTGTAAATATACAGACGAATTTGTGAAGGAAGTGCTGATAAATTATTATTTCTCGTCACACACATATTATATTATCAATTTAATAGATATTTAATACAGCATTTAACGAGACTGACCCGTAAATGACCCATGTGTAATATTGGGTCACACTATTGTGGCCATTGAACTTTAAACTCGATAACTTTAACACATCATAAATATTTTGTTGCCTGTCTGCTTTTCTAAATAAAAAAGACGTGGCACAAATAACGCTTTTGTAGTGATTTTCGATTCTTTTTAACGAGAGAGGAAGATGAGCATTGATTTCACGTTGAAATATTTGCTATTTTTGTGCGTCGCACAGTGGCATATCGGTCTTATTGATTATCGGTCCAGTATATAGTTCAGTTATTTGAAATTCATTACAGATGTTGCCTCATATTTCATGTATTTAATTCGTTCATAATTATCTTTCTGCGATATTATTGCATAATTTTGGTTCGGCATCATTCTGGTTTTGTTCTCTGTTAAATGCACAAGATATCTGAAATGTAATTTTAATTTGCATCAATTCCATTTGTGCACGCCCATCGCTCTCGCATTAAATGTCTCATCGCGTCGCTCGATAGAAGTTGCACTGTTTACATTGGAAAAATTAGTCCTTTTATCGGAATTTACATCTGAGAAATGATTGCTATCGGTATTTCGACAGAGACAGAAAGAAATTGCGTAATATCAATTAAGATTTCCAAATAATCGTATTTAAAGCGTATAAATACTATGTCTTAATCTTGTTCAAGTGTCGTGCGATAGTTGCAAACTTTTCAGTTCTTTCGAAATTAGGCTATGCTTTTAAATTTATCTTTCTTATCTAGAATAAAAACAGAATTACATTATAAGTTAATTAATTTGGGATAAGTAATAGGGGTGTAGCTTATATACACATCAAAAAATAGCTACGCATGATGACCCAGCTGCAAGAAAACTAGTTTTTCCTAGTAATCTTGATATTATGTTTTTCAATTGACAGCGCGAATTTTCCACGAGCTTTCCATCAATTTATACGCATCGTAAAAAAATATTGGCAAGCAAAGGTATGGACAAAGAAAAAAGCTCCAAGCGTTTTAATTAAGCTCACGTTCAGCTGAGGTGTGATACATCATTCGTTACAATTTCGAAATTTTACATAACCAAAAGTCACGCTGCTAATTGTAGCCTCTAGCGCATATCAATAAGGCTCATCGTAAAATCGGGGCGCGTCATCGCGGTACGATCTCTCCGCGGACGTACTAGTGTTCGGCAATTATCATCGTAATAATCCTCACGAGTCCCGCGAGACACTTCGCGCGGATTTCCCGCGCGACGCGTGCAATGGTGCCGTGGCGCTCTTTATATTATTACTTTCCTTGAATTACGTGTCGCGCTGGCTGTCGCGTTCGTAATCGCAATTAATACGAGCCGTGGGACCCTCTTGTTGCGAGAGCCCCCGTCCTCGTTCGAAGTGTGGCGTCTGGTTATTAAATTCCGCGTGCTTTCCGTGCGCGCGACAGTGTCACTGTCAGTGCGTGCTCTCTGGTAATTCCGAGCGCGCGGATAACCGCCCGGCCATGCATTAGGCGGTGGATTTTATCGTTCGCCCCGGACTCACCCGGCGCGCGATTATCATCGCGATACCTTCGCCAGACAGGCCAGCGCAAGCCCCTAGCCTGGATACGTAGTACACGCGCGTGACGGAAGTGTACACGCCCGGTCGTTGGCGGCGCGTACAGGTGTTCGTGCGGCGGTTATAACATACTGAGTGTTCCGAAATTATCGTGCTTTCCCTCGACCATAAATATCGGGGTTGAAATTAAGAGGAATGTCCGAATAAAATTGAAATTGATGATTATGGAATCAACTAATATTGAAAAAGGTCGTAAAGAATTGAGATTGAAGAATGTAAATTTATGTTTCTCCAGTTTCTCTATCTTTGAATGGATTTTGCCAGAACTTTTCTTTGATTATTAATCTTATTTACTTATTTAGCGATTTAAGATTTGTTTGTCAAAGTTATTATTAACAGTGAATTAATATAGTTCTCTCGTTTGTTAATTACATTCGTTAATTTAGCTAATCTACAGCTGTTAATAGACACAAATAAAATTTTATCGCGCTCCACGTTATATTTTTGCCAGTTACCACGTAATTTAACAATTTAGAGACGATGTTGCGACGTGTAATTTTCGCGCGTATTGATATCGTTTAAACTCGAAATATTGCGATTCAACCTGTTCATATCGCGAAATTATCGCGGTCGAGCATCATATGAATTCCGGGAGCGATTTTCAGCGGTCCGCCCTTTTTCGCGAGGCACTCTTCGCTTCGTTCCCGGCGGGGCGTGTTATGTAAACGCGAACCGTTCCGTGCCTCCTTCTGGAAGGCATTAGTCTGTACATGGAAGAAAAGGCGCGTCCCATCGTGCCCCGCGTTATACTTAACCTTCGGACCTAAGGGCCGCTGCAGGCCCCTGATTACAGTGCATCTCGCGCGGCGCGATGCACGCCACGCCGATAAAAGTCGGCGTTTTACGATGTAAATGGTTTTCCGAGATTACGCGCGGTTGTTTCGCGCCGAGACCAGGTAATTGACTCGAAATTGAAAGAATGTCGTTACACGTGGGTGGTGGGGTGGAGGGCGCGCTGCACCGCTTATCGTGCCCGTTCGTGTCTATTAATCACAACGCGAGATAATGCGACCGCGTTTGCCATTGCGGAGTGAGGGTTATCATGCGCGTGTAATTACGCGTTCCTAATATCTTCCGCCTTGCGCCGGTAATTAGGCTCGCTCGATGTCCCGATCGCGAGATTACCGTTTGACGAACGTAATTTTTGTAATTTACAAGAGCAATCACGTTATTTCGGCTTCTCTGATCGACAATGACCGGCTCGCGAATGCCTCAATTACGGTAGATTAGCTTTCTGCTCATCAAACACAATTTTTATCATCTATCTCGGTACGATGTTAATCTCTTTCGTATATAATAGTGGAGGCCATCCCACGATTATTTGAAACTGCTTAACGATGTGTTTTTTGTAATTTGTCGAGGAGTTATATTTTTGCTCGGACATAATGTGTTTATAGAATCGATAAAATAAACAACGATAAGAAGAACATCTCTGGAAAACAGTATTTTAGCATCTTAATACAAATGATTAATCTTCTCGTTACATTGAGAAAATAGCGAATATATAGAGTATTCTATCCATTATATTTTGAATTTTTTACATTATACTTGAATCTTTTACATTATATTTTGAATCTTTTACAAACATTGTCCATATTTCATGAATTTTTATTTGATTTATCAATATTCCATGATGGGGAAATATATCCTCTTTTCAACTCGATTCAGATCTAGATAGAATTCTTGGCCTCATATTCACGCGATCAAATGTTCCTACGTCACCGAATCGACCCGGAAACGTCAAGCGATAGACATCGGCACTTTTCCCCTCAGATTTACTCTCGCCGTATTTTGCTCTGAATCCGATTGCGTGCGTGTGTTTTGAAGCAGCCTGAAAGTCCGTTTTCTGAACCCAGCCGTCGTTCTGTTGATCTCTAACGTCACTTCCGGCCCTCCCAGTTGCTCCCTCCTTTCAAGATCCGACGTAGATTGCGAGTTGCAGCGAGGCCGCCGTTCGTGCATGGGGTTTTACGGTTTTGTTCCTTTGTTCGTTCCTATAGTTGCTGCCGCAGAGAAACCGCGCGGACAGAGACAAAGAGCGCGAAGTAGAACGTGGCTGAGAAGATAATGCGACATATTTGTAGGATCGCGAATGCCGTGAAGGAACCTTGGGGAAGCCCGTTAAAACTTGCAGAGGCAAAGATAGAGTATTCTCATTTCTATCCAGTGCTATATATATTGTAACACGGTAACTGGCTATTTGACTCGGTAGATTTATCTGATAAAAAAAAATTGCATTTAATGTTAACAAATATTTACTGCAATGAGCGGTAAATTTGATCAACCGATTGTTGAATGTTATTCGTCCAGTAATTGCTGTAATATCTGTACAAGAAAGATTGCATTGCATTTAGTGTTAACTATACAATAAGAATACAAAAATAAACGAACGAGATAAAAGACGTGGCAAAGTTACCGTGACATATTTGTGCTATCGTGAATGCCTCGCGATTACCGCAAAAGGATGGTTGAGAAAACTTCTCGCTGTAGCAAGAAGAAAGAGGAAACGCGGCAGTTACGGAAATGGTGCCGATCATTACCGAGGTACACCTGCGTTGCGTCGTGGAACTGCCGGGTATAAGATGATTCCCCGATAAGATGGAAAGTATCGAACGCGCTCGTAAATAAGTAGGCGTTCAACTCACCTCAGCTACATTTATATAAATAATTCCGCAGCTGTAAATTCGTGGATAATTGCATTTTCAACATAAAATATTTTCTGTTCTTAACTTTTGAATTGACATAGTAAACTTTTGCAATTTTATTAATAATCTATTTAACAAAGCCACCAAGTATTTTTTTATCGACTTAAAAATAGAATAGCATGTATCAATTATATGTATTAATTATAAAATCCATAAGAGAGAGAAAGATGATGAAAGTATTTTTGTTGATTAAAATTCTTAAAGTGCGCACATGCTTAATATTTTCTCCTTTTCTTAATTATAGAGGAAAAGCCATCGTGCAGACGCGCGATGTCTTTTCGCATACCAGTTTCTCCGTTTCTCACTCTCGTAATACGAGTGCCGCATAGAAATGGCCTTGTACAAAAACCACTGACAGCCGTGTACATCGACATTGTAAGCGTCGTAACTGGCGATGCTTCTTTTTCCGACGCGCGCGCGCGCGGCTTCGGGCGGATAATTTGTAGTAACACCGAGCGTCTTTGTTTCGCGGCTAAGCGTTTCCTCGTTATTGTATTCGCTACGAGGTTGTAACAGTTACTGTGCTGCGTACTCTCTGTAGGTACCGTTCGTTGCCGCGCGGTGCATCGCAGTAAATACCTCACGAAAGCTGCTACAGTCGGAGAAATTGTTCGCCTAATGGTATCTCTTATTCTTACGAGCATACCGCCATCGCCATCGTACGTTTACGATATCGCGGAGCGCGTCATTAAAAATTTATTGCAATCTGGGTGGCATGTGGAACTTAGTTAAGACGAGGGGTAAAACAGGCTGACCGTTTGAAAGCCTGTAGCGGACAATTACAAGTTTTACAATTTGATCATCATCGGCGAGAAGTGGTTCGGCCGTCGTCGTTACGAACTATTCGCGACTATTCGTTTATTAAGAGCAAGATTGAAACTTCGCGGGCCCTGCTATTATTTACGAAAGCCAATGGCTCGTTCGATCGACCCAGTTTCGTTCTTTTCCCCCTTTTTTTTCAAGCAAGCCATTTTATCTCACCGTTGTTCTCCCCCCTCCCCCCCCTCCCCGTTGCCGCCCTTCGATGCTGTCCGGAGCAGCCTTGTCATATTCAACTATAGAATATTCAACCACGAGCTATTACGGCTTCCTCGTCACGGCTGCCTTTTATTTCGCGAGAGCCGTGCGCCCAACCGCGTGACGGCAATTTATTTATATTAATTCAGAGTAATCTAATTTTTCATGGTGCCGAGTATGTTATAAAAACATCGTGGATGTATCTCGTCGCAATAACTTTGCTTCGCAAGCCACTGTTTGACATTCGAAAATTCATTGTACTTTCAAATGTGTTGATTCGTAGGATCCAGATTTGATTATATTAATGTATGATTATATTATTACAACCAAATATCACTTAACTCTTGAGTTAAGTTATGATAAATCAGACGAGACGGTAGATAGACTTATTAATGAAGTATCTTATAAATTTTCTGCGTCTTTTAATTTACAAGGACTCTTTTTGACTAATTACTTATTACTGACTGAAGATGTGCATTTTTATGATTAGAATTATATATGATCTGATGCAAATTTTGTTATATCAAATCGACTTAACTTATTCGACGGCATAATAAATACTCTTCGACATCGCGCTCGCTGGAGAGTTGAAACTCTCATCTAATATTCGTCTTCTACTAATGTTTTGCTCGACTTTGCTCGACCGTGCCATTTTCGAGGAAGCGATCGGAGAAGCTACCAGCCACTCGACCGACTTATCTTACATCCATCTCGAAACTCCGGCAGAAGCGATCTATCGGTCCGGACGCGCGCGAGATATCCGGTCGGGTCCGGTGTAGCTACTCCCAAGACGATCGCTGCTCCTGATTTATTGTCCTATTTTACTATTACCCCGTGGTGCACTTTGCAATTACGCCCGTCCTTCTCCCTCTCTTTCCCTTTCTTCCCCGCGATGTTGTTCTCCCGCGGTCGCGGATTAATACGTACACTTATCAGGGATGATTTATCAGTGCTCGGCCGGTCGGTCGACGGACGCGCGCGACCCGTGATCGTTCGAAGTCACGGCCTCCACCTCCTCGAGACAATCAATTTGATGGGAATCTACCGGCGGGCGAAAATACCGTGGGCGGTCGTTCATCCTTGTCAGACGGTAATTAACGTAAGCAAAGATCGTTATCTTCTTTGAAGCCGGTGTTCCTTCTCTCTCCTCGTCGCGCGCCCGCTCGTCGTCTTCTTTCCTCCGAACGTTTCCCTTCTTTTCGCCCTTCTGCGTGTGCGTGGGGAAGGGTCCCGGAGCCCTTCCCACCCTCGTGTGCTTCTTGTATTCCCCCCCTTTTTATCGCGGAACTCGCTCTGCCCGCTTCCTCCCCGTTTCGGCCCTTTCGTAACCCGCGGCTGTCGGCCGTCTGCCGTTTTCCTCTCTGTGTTTCTGCTTCGTGTTCACATCTCTCGTTTTTCTCTCCTTCTCTCCCCGTCCCTTACTACTAAACCCCCTATGTTTTTTCCGATAACGCGACTGAGGATGGCGAGGGGTTGTGTGTTTTGAATTTACCGTGCGACGCGATTTTCATTGGACCGCAACAAACGTGTGGCGGACGCGCGTGTCGCGTGGCTTTTGAAATTTCCGCATGACATCGCAACGTTTCGCGGTATACGTAGCGTTAAAAAATTATTCGCTTACGACTACTCTGCAGTAGAGAAAGAAAGAGAGAAAGAGAGAGAATGAGTCAGAATGGTATAATTATACCGAGCGTTAATTCCTCCGGGCTTAGCTTAGCCCCGTGTTTGATGCTTTTTGCGGCGCAAAATACTTTCAGTTGGCTCTCTTTTCTCCCTTCCGAAGAATGTTGTATTAATCTTTCAGACTTTCCTGCCGTTACTGATAAATCACTGAATATTAGAGGTGAAAATAAAAGGTGCAGAAGATTTAACAAAGCTTTCGGATTATAAACAATTGAAAATCCGGTACTTTCAAGCTGCGAATTTACAGATAGCGAAACCTTACTCTTCGTCATCGTGCGCTTTCGGCAATCGACAGAGGGTCTCATCGGACCGTCGCGAACACGCGTTTCACTACGACCACTTGACGAGTTAACGCCCGTGAACGTGTAAAACGTTCTCGATCGCGCACCGAGTGCGTGCGATATGAACACGTGTATACAGACACGGGCACGCAAGAATGATGCAGGCATGTACACAAACGAGGGCTGAATAGAATGAATCCATAACGGATATGACAGAAGGGTTACCGTTTTTCCCATTACTCTGCCCGTGTATCGGGATCCGGAAATTACCTGCCGTCGTATTATCATACGAGGGTCAAATCGAGACCCTCACCCTCCCTCGCGTGCGTCCTCCGGGAGGTCTCTCGCACGCGAAATATCGCCGCGCCGTTGCGCCCGCCAATCAATAGCCTACGTGTCTGGCAGTCCGAATTTTCGCCGGCGGACGCGACCAGAGTGGGATAAAATTGCGTCGGAATGTGTATCCGACTGCGGTTTAAAATATCTACGCGTACGGTGCGCCCGGAAACTGTCCGCGGCGAAATTGTGTGCATTGTTTCGTTGGACAAAGCCGATGTCTTGGGCATCTGTACAATTCTGAAGAAACATTTCAGTTTGCGCCGCTCTCGCATTTATCATGAATTTTAACAATTATTATTTAATTTATTTATGTATATTTTGAAGAAAGATACGAGACTGTAGAATTTATGAGGACAATTTGACGGCAAGAATATACGTGAAAAAATTGATTTTGAAACAATATCATTAAATTAACACATACATCTTTTTTGTAATTCACTTGTAATGCACGGCGTCATTTTACGTCGCATTACGTTAACTCGTTCAGTTTGCGGTGGTGCGCTCTTTGCTTTAACCTGACCTGAATCCAACCCCGCTCGCGTGTATCCGCGGAGATTGATGACGCAGCCCGAAAACGAATGATCCCTCCCTTGAAAAAAATAAGATACGAGACGAGGCGACTTTTTCAGCGCCATCCTTTGTCGCTGAATTATGGCGCGCGCGAAACTCACTCGCGGGTCGTGAAGCAATAATAGGAACGTATGGCGCGTTTTAATAATGCCTTCTTTCTTTCCTCCACCGCGATGTCGAATAATACCCCCGCGCCGGAGGTCAAAAGTTCAAATGCGCGAAACGATATACTAACGCAATAACGAGGGAAACACGTGATACCTCTTTCGCGCAATATCTGCGATTTTCCTTGCCTTGGGCTCCGACGAAACAGGTCAAAAGTACGAGAAGGTTAATTTCATCTATCAATCGTTTCTCGCGCGACTATACTTTTTCTCTTAGAAGAAATTTACGCGTCACGACTTGCGAAAAATTGCCATGCCACGTTCTTGTCTTATTTTTTCTCGCGACAAAGGAGGGTTGCGCCCTTCCAAGTCGCTGCGTCGATTTAGGAACTTACGGACACGAGGTCCCACCCTTTCTATACACACACATATATGTACGTACGTGTCATATCCCCGTCGTTTCGGAACATCCGCTGGCGCGGAAAAGTTGTCGAAGGCGAAACTTACTTGGCCGGCTCCGGCGAACTCTCCTTCGTGTCTCCCGCAGGTTCGCGCGCGCCGGATGTGTTTCCAGCACACGATCGTAAATACTTTTTATTTGTTCGTGTATACGGAACTTCTTCTATCCGTTTACTGTTGAAATCGCACTACGCCGGATCCGCTTTCCGCCGGCCACTCCTCGCGTTGAAGGGATTCGAAAGGTTCATGAGAATTGAAGGCCAATAATACGCGAAGCTCAGCTCAGCTCAGCTTATGTTTATTAGTCGGGCTCGATAAGGGAAAGCTCCAATATGAATAATCTGAAATAAGATATCCTTTTTTTAGCCTCAATTTTCATGTTATATGCATGTCTTCCGTGCTATTATTATTATTTTTTTTTTTTTTTTGCCCGGAAATTTATTTCCAATTTTGGTGAAGACATTTTTTTTTCTTCGACAATGGCTTGGCAGACACCCTGTATATCTCACGAATGTCTGATGGCTTTATGACACAGCAGTGAAACTCCCCGTTTACGAGGAGAAGACGCGGAGTGGTTCGTTAATGCGGCGCATTATGGGGTTCCATCGAGCCTGGCTTTGCGGGAGCGGCTCCCGGGGGTATTCGCCCGAACTGACGAGGATCTCGATATCGCTTGTAACCTACCGTGACGTGCTCGCGGAACAAATTATTTTCGAGTTAATTTAATTCCGCTTCAGTTTTATCTCTCTGGACGCGGATGAGGCAGGAGGCGAAGCGACCGGGAATTGGATGCTGGCGAAGTTTGGAACATTCGCTTTGAGGGAGAAGACATCTGCTATATATTTTTATTTTCGCGTGCTATTCCGCGAAGTGACTTTCGCGGCTCTTCACTTTGTGCCTTGCACTCTGCCTGTATGACTTCGCCTTTTGTCATGGATAAAAGTTGACAACGGAGGCGAGACCCGGAGTAAAAAGCAGCGCGGAGTCACTTCCGCGGAATGGGACATTGGAAACTTGGCTTTTTATTCAGGGCTATCAATATCCAGTACAACTGAGAACAGCGGTGCGATACTTTAAAACCAATATTCCGAACTTTACGTCTCATTGTACTTATGTCGGGGAGCGCCTGGAACTTTGCGTCTCATTAGTATTTATATCGGAACGGCTGAAACTTTGCGTCTCGTTAGTATTTATATCGGCGCGCTTCCAATACCGAGTGCAGGAAAGATCTCGGCAATTCCGTGTCTTTAAAAATATCGTACACGGCATGTCAAATTATTTGAATCTAAGATTTATCTTAGGTTAATTTTCAATCCGCGAACAAATGGTGAAATGCCGCTCGCTTTACGTCGCAGTGTTTTATGAATTACTACTCCCGATTTAATGGCGTGTGCAAGCTGGAATTAAATAGTAATTATAAAATGTTTGTTCGCGCGCGCGTCTCCTGTCGGAAATTTAATTAAATGTCCCGACGTACGGCGGCGTTTTTGTTTAAATTTTCCGCGGAACGCAAACTCGCTAATTTCTTGTCCGGACTGCACGGGACTGTGTCAGCAGTAGCATTAAAAGAAAAAAAGGACCGCTTATGAGCGAATTTATATCGAAGTTTTGGCTGGATCTGAATAAAATACGCGCGCCGCGGTCGCTTATGGTATCGCGGCAGAAAGCAAAATTGCTTCGTGTAATTTAATATTTAACATTACATCCACTCTAAAAACTTAATTCATTTACGCTTCCCGTTATCGTACGATATTCAGTACTCCGACGGTAAGTCTGGCAACCCGCTATTTTTATTTACTGCTCGTGAGTGTTAAGAATACATTCTCTCACACGTACACTTTGCTATTAACAAATGTAAATGGTGCGCGCTTTGGACGTTATCTCATCAGTTTAACATTAATATTAAATTTATATGCAGCGGATGCAAAATAAAATTTCCGAGCGAGTATCTCCACCTTCAGGACGATGGATATTTAAATTTAAGTAGTATGTTACTGCACTTGCAAGCTTGCTTATTACATCGCATTAGTGAACTCGTCTCGTCTTGTCTCGTCTCGAATGGAAGCAGACGCGTGCAATAGGCGCACTTCGAGAGCTCCTCGTTCACGTTGTTAAATGTCCAATTTATATTCGATCGATTCAAGGTAAACTTCATTAACCGATTTTCCCATCCTCGACGCGCCCGGTCTTTTACCGTAGGCACTCATGTTTGCTTCTTACGTCTCGTAAAAGTGCGAATCGAGACTCATGTCAAACAAAACAACTCGACGAGAGCCACGTCGCAGCAACTGTGCAATTTACGCCCGGCAGGCGTAAATTGAACACCAAGTGGAACGGCAGCGTCCAATTTTTCCATCCTTTAGACGTTGCGAGAAATCGTATATGCACTTCCATCGCTTATATTCCGTAAAATTTAATATTGGACAGCTACGTTTATATAGTGACAAGAAAAGCATGAAAAACACATAAATAGAGAAATATGAATATTATACAACCTTTATAAAAATATATATCATGTATGTATTTTAAAAATATTAAAGCCTGAAAATTTATATAACATCGCTATTGCATCTGAGACATATATGAACAAGCTTTGTACTTTTAATGATATTTCTCGTCGTTAAAACAAAAAATTCACTTTGAATCAGTCCGCCCGTTTCTTCAATCTTCTGAAAAATGCAAATTTCCGCAGGTAGAATCCCGGAAATAAACGATTCATCCATTATCGGTTTGCACTAGCATGGCAACGGATAACACTATCGGCGAACCGTTTTCTCCACCCGGATACTGTTATCCGCCGCGAGGAATCGATTAGAGAGTCGTTAATAGGCCTTCGCAAATGTGTCTCGCTAAATATCAACTGCGTTTGAGAGAATTTGCGTCGCCGAAGGTCGGCACGCTGTTGCTTGCGGTGAGTCGCGCAAAACCTGTGTACGATGGCGAATATGCACGTAGTGCTCTTCCAAGAGGCCATTAAAAGTCTGAAGGCCAGACAGCGAACATTCTATGGTCGACATGGCGATTCTCGGCAAGTTTCGCGGAATGTGTACGTTCCATCTCGCAATGTATTTACGACGGGGAGACACGCGGTAGCTAAATGGTCGTATCAACATCATTTGTTCGTTCGCGCGTGTACAACCTTAGCTGAAAGTACAGTGTGCCTGTTAATGAATCAAAGTATGATTAGATTAAGTTAACAGTAACAAATTAATATACACGATAAATTTATATTTATGGATTTATATTTATAATTATTGAACACTGTAGCTCGACAGATAATTTAAACGCGCTCCATATTCGCGGCCGAGATTATTTGTAGCACTCAAATGTGTGCAGGATGCTCGGAAGCAGCAGCAGCAGCACTAATGTCGTATACAGTACTTACGACGGAAAATTGAGAGCGGATATTCGCTGGATTAGTAATTCTGCGGTTGTTGTAACGCTGTTAATTATAACTCAGAAGTTTATTGTTGAAAACTTTAATGCAACTTTGCGTCGCGTGTAACGCCACTTCTGAAGTTGTGAAGTTTTAATTTTAGTTTTGTAATTGAGCAACATTTTTTATTGAAATATTATTTACAAAGACGCGCTGCAAATCTTTAAAGGCAACTAGAATAGAATAAAGATGATATATATCGTATTTGTATGTTTTGTTAGAATGAGCATTCGGTCCACGGATAATTGTAATAGTATAATCTGCAAATGGACGATTTACATATTCCATTATATGAGAGTTAAAAATATTAATACGTTATAATTATAAAATATACATGCAAAAAACACGCTGCTAAAATAGTAAAATTGAATTAAGTATAATGATACATTCTTCGCGCGAAATAAATTAAACTTTGATGAGAATTCAACGTTGCTTTTTCGTCCACTTGTTTAATTATTTACCTAAGTTTGAGTGGCGTTAAAGTATTAAACGCGTCAATGCCACTGATCGATTAAATCATTCGTTCGACCATTCGAGAGGCGTATAAAACCTGCGACGTCAACCCCACCGATATCAATGTCGGCTACCGTTTACCGATACTTCGCGCGGTACTATGCACTTGGTGTATAGTGCAACCGTTCGTACCCATACACGTTCCTGCACTTTGCACGTACGTGCGCAGGAGAGAGGAAGAGGGAGGCAGAGAGTGCGCTCGCGAGCACGCGGCATAAATAACGACTACACGTGTCCGGCGAGTAATGCCTTGTAATGCATGCCGGTGTTCCGAGAGTCGACGGAACGAAACGTAGCGCCGAGATAGAGAGTCGTAGGGGGGAAAATATGAATATGCGGGAGGGCGCGACACGGATGGGAAAGGAAGGGGGGGGAGGGGGTGGTCGCGGTTAAAGAGAGGACCCGCCACACCGACACCCCACCGCCATCACCACCATTACTAACGACTGCCGGGAGTTTCACGAGACCCTCCGGTGAATGCGTGCCTTTATAAATATGGCCGTGCGCTCACCCTCGCACGACAGGACACGGCCTCTCGCAGGAGGTTGGGGGGGTAGAAAACGACGGGATACATGCTGTGCAGGATGCATGGGAAATATAGCTCCGGCCTCTCGCTCGACGGGCGAGTTATCGATATCATAACTCGAAGAACTCGAACGCGCCACCGTCGTCCTCTCGTCCGCGTCCTCGTCGTCGTCGTTGTTGTCCTCTCACCTTTTCTTCCGTACCCTTTTTCACACACACACACGCACACACACACACACACACACACACACACACACACAACATCCATATATATAATATATCAGTGTGTGTATATATATATAACGCTTCCGACACCTTTACCAACTTTTTTATTTATCGGCTTTGTCAGAAAATTCCCCGGTCGTCCGCTGCCACCCTTGCGTCCTCCGCCCTTGTGCTCCTCCGTCTTGCTACCTTCTCCACCCCTTAGTTGCCCTCCTCCCTCCAACCTTTTCTTCCAAACCCCCAACTTCACTCGAGCACCGTTGTCGTCGCGCCTCTTCTCGCCTTATTTTTCCACCTCTTGTGCCCCTTTATTCCTTCCTTTTTTTCCACCATTCCGTTTCCTTTCTCCACGAATCATCCCGCGCCACCCCCGAACACCCCCGCGGGTGTATCTTTCTCCGAGGGAGCTAATTGTGCTCGCCGGCTCTTGTCGTCGTCGCCGTCGCCGTCGCTCTTAGTCGAAAGGGCACGAAACTGGGGCTTGGTCGTTGCTTCAGCGCGTGCGTCTGAGTGTGTGTGTGTGTGTGTGTGTGTGTGTGTCAGTGTCGTTAAGTACGCGAATATTCAGATATCGTTGCGAACAATATTGCAGTCTCCTCTAAAGGATGTAATAACCATCATATAAAATTTTATCCTACCGTTCTTGCCAAGCTGTTTATTTTTATTAATGGGAAGCATAATGAATCTTATTGCCCTTAAACGCATCTTGCCCAGATACACTCAGAATATTCTTTCATGCAGATGATATTTTTCGCTAACGACCCGTTCGCGTATAATAGATGAAAGTTCGACTACATCTACGTCGCACGAATGCCAAGATATTTTCATATAAAGTATCTAATTTAATTCTATCGCTGTCACTCGTTTAATATCGTGAATGATGACCGGGAATAAAGCCTTATTTGTAAGACTATTAATTTTTATGTACAATCTCCTATAATCTTCCGCAGTTGAGAAGAAAATCTATCTATATATTGATGCGCGCCGTAAACATACAAACATTTGCTCCCGCAGCGCATTTAAATGCAGCCCGTTGCGAGTATCGTTAACTAGGTATCTTATCTCGTAAGTAACCGCATCTGCATCTAGAGACGCTCCAGTATCGCGTCTTTAACGACCTCGTTGTAAGTATGCGAGCGGCGTGCGCATGCACGAGTCGCCCGGATGAGAGAGCAGACTCCGGGCGGCGGACGACGACGGTGAGTTTAAGCTAACCGTCTTCGACTCGCACGCCGGGTGAATTAATCGAGTTAATTGTTGTGTACTCTGCCTCTCCCTTCGTCGGCGCTTCTTTGCGCCTAATTAAGTGCATTCGGCCGAGTAGCAGGGAGCGGGTGGAAGAGGTGGGGAGAGTTAAACGTCGCTTAGTGCGCGCGAGCCCGACCCGGCGTTATTCCTCTTCGCAGCGTATGAAAGTCCCCGGCCTTTTGTGTCCGCGTCGTCTGGCGACGACGTAGCGATTCCTCGGGGTCTCGGTAATTGTGAATTCGTCGCTGAGCGTCGCGACGCAGCCGTTTCACGCGGATGACGCCGACGAATTGGAAGAAGAGTTAGGAGCAGAGTCCTCTCTCTGCAGGACTCTGGCAATATCGTTGCCAAGATAAGCTGTTTTCTCGCTTCAAAAATGTGTGCATGTTTATATAATGTATCAATTTTTATTAATATTTGATACCAAATTTACAGATAAATATCAATAGTTATTATTATATAATAGTGAATATCTATTTACATTTTATAATTTATTATATTATTATTATTTCACTATTAAAATAATTTTTATGGATGACAACTATCACATTTATACACGGAACATAAACAGACAGATGGATAGAAAAATACATGGATGTTTGAGAGGTGAATATCTTCAACTCGATTAAAAAAAAATATCCGATAAAATTACAAAGCGCGGATAAATTAAATGGCGCGATTAAATATTGTAGTTCGCGAAGAAAAACGAAGGAGAAATGACATTCGTAGTTTGTCGAGATAACTCGTATTTAATTGATACCCAGTTCTTGGCAGCCCAAGGCACACTGTATTGCGCGGTATGCATAGTTATTTTCTACGGCACCATCGGTGTACATTATCATCTATTAACGCTGCCAGCGCGAGATTTCCCTCTCGCGACACGGTTTACCGCGCGACATATTCCAGACAACCAAAATTATTCCGCGGGATGTCGGCCATCGCTTTTGAAAATACAAGCGCGATGTTGGAATACATGAATGTCTGAAGGCGCGAATCCTTTCGTGCGGCGAGTATATTTGCATCCGATATCTGGCCGACGTAAGTAGCATTCCGACGATGCATTCGTCGGCGATCGATATGATCCCTCGATGTGTGACAAATCAGTGCAAAGAAGGCTTACGTCGAAGACACGAGTAACATTCGGTCTAGCTAGCGATGCAATTTTCAATATTAGATACGATATTTCGACGGTGAAAATTTAATAGTATAATCCGGCCAATTTTTCTTTTATAATCTTCGACGTAGCTTTTTCGCAGATTAAATAAAATACTGTGAATATTTATTTGGAACAAATGATTAATATAATTAGGAATATATATATTTATTGAGAATATAAATAACTGCGGATATTTATTCACTCTATTTCTAAACCAATTTCAAACTACTTTCGGGTCTTAAATGCCTTGAAAAGTTATTGATCGTTGGGAAAAGAAGTTAATTTCGAATTCGACGAAGAAGCGGGTGATAGGTTTAGGATGTCCTGTGCGACGTCGGGCGCGAAGTAGTTTAAATCTACCGATCTAGAGACGGACGAGAACAGTCAGACGAGCGACGGCGGGAAGGAAACGCGCGCGTCGTTGTCCTAGGCGGGCTATTAATTTTGTATTTCGCTTAAACACGCGACGATGGGACTGCACCGGGCGGAAATTCATTTCCAGGCTGCCTCTCTCGCTCTCGCGGCAACGTAGCGCACGACCGCGACTCTCTTATTGGCTTCCGCGCTCGAACGGGATGTCTCTCAACGCACTCGGTTACATAGGCGGTTTATCGAAAGTTTAAATTATTTTGCCGCACGAAGTCGACGGAGGAACGGGGAGAGACAAGTGGCGGTGCAGGGGGCCGAGAGGGATTTTCTCGTCAAACGGACGCGGTTGGCCCGTGCCTTATATGCCCTCCCCGCCTCCGCGCGCGGAAAATCGATGTCCCGCGACCCGGAACGATTTTCCGCGGGCGGATTCGAAGCGAAATCGGTGGTTTTAGCCGCGGCAAATTCCCGCGAGTTAACCCTTCAAATACTCGGCGAATTGTTGTCACACGGGATGCGACAGGACAGGAACGAATGGAGATTAAAAATTTCCACCAGCGTTATTTCGTTTTAAATACGTTTTATTCAATAGGAAGCAACGCGCTGTTAAAATTTCTCACAGATACAAGTGGACTGTTCATAATGTTTGTATATGTAACACACACACACACACGCGCGCGCACGTAACGCAGATTCAGATACAATGTAATATACTGCTTCCGAAAGTTATATTAAACATATTAATCTTAATGACAGATATTTTGACTAATTCGATATGAATTTTTCTCTCTGCTTCTAACTGCGTATACATCGAAAACTATTATTCTATCGATGTTGCAGAGAGAGAGAGTGGAGAGAGAACTCTATATTTGTCGAAAAGCTCGTATTAAAATTAAATTCTTTGATATTTACATCCTTCATATATCAAACGGCATATACATATAATCCTTGGAAGACTGATCCATTTAACATCGTGGAAGGCAGCGTCCTATATTCTCTCCGAGATCGACAATCACGTAAGAGAAACACACGCGATAATCTCTTTTCCTCCGGCGCGACGTTGATCGAGCGAGTTAATCGCGATTAGTTTCGAACTACCCACAGTCATATCGAGCTGTTTCCGCAGAGCGGCGAACACGTGCCGGTCGACCGTTCGCTAGCAAACACCGCGTTGTACAGGTAAAACGATCACGCCGTTAATACGTGACTGATAGACGCTGTGTAAACAACGCATCCGGCAGTATACAGGCAGTCAATTAAGACTGCAATCGTCGGAAGTGCGGAACCGTTCGCGAAAGTTATTCGTCTGCAATAACGCGTAAGCGCGCGGAGAAACCGATTCTCTTTCTCTTTCTCCCCTCCCTTTCCTTTTTCTCCCTTTCTGTTGTCGTCGTCGTTGATTCGTTTGAAGCATCTTCGAAAGGAAGGAAACGCGATACCTTTCTTCGATTATCGATGCCGACGGCTAACCGAGCGGAGATTTTCATCCTGGGGCGCGCTCTTAGTCGGTTTCGGAATAGTATATTAAATGCTTCGAGGAGCGCGACTGAGCAAGAGGGAAAATGAAATACGCCGGCCTTTCGGCAAGCGGAGGGTCGATTTAATTTCGCTCGGAGCACGTCGACTAAGGCAACAGCACGCGGTATCACGTCGATAGTAACCGCACGGCGCACGTTAACACGGCGAATGCATCCGAATATTTGTTAACCTAATTCAATTTGTTAACTTGACTCGCGCGCGCATGCACGCGCGCACCGGTGACCGAGGATGCTCGCTTGGGATCAAATACACAGACGTGTGCTATTTTCGAACGCCGTTTTACCCGAGAAAGATGCTTTAATCAGCTCAACCGATTGCGTTCGCAAACAGCCGTTACATCGAAAAGTTTCGCCAGATGAAATAGATAGGTACATCATAGTTCCCGTAATCGTAGTAATCAAGAGAACGATAAAAAAGTTTTTACAATAATAGTTCAGTGATCAGCTATTTATAATTAGCTATTCAGAGTAATCAAATATCGAAGAAATGTTTTTTCTTTAAATATTATTTTTACTCTTTTTATTTTGTCTATTTTTGTTGTTGTTATATTGATGTTACGCAATTACTCTTTCCATCGATGATCAAATCGTCCAGTGAAATTTAAAAAAAAACACAGTACTCTAAAAAAATAACAAACGTTATATGTTGTATTACGAGTGACGTGCGCGATGAGAAGGTTAATGAATAAATAGAAAGAAAAACCAATAAAACACATCGTCGAAAACTGTTGAAGGAAAATCCAGTTTAGTTACATCCTGTAAATCGTGCGAGTGATCTGATCTGAGCGTTTAAGCGTAGGCGACGGGATCATCGTGCGATTGGCGAGTAAAAGGATTTTATTAGCGTTTTTTAGCGTTTCATGTGCGAGCGACGTCCCGTTTCGGTGCGGCCGACCAGCGATTTTTTCGCACGGAATTAATTAGCGCCGGGCGAAATCTCGTGACCCTCCCGGGAGGGAAGGGGCGGGCTGGGACACGCCGTATTTACCGGACGTGCAATTGCAACCGTGCTGCAGCCTGAGTATTTGCGCGCGGCAGTCGAATTCCCATGTTCGTACGCGCGCGGAAATTTCAATGAATAGAGAACGGACCGCACGCGTTGTCACCCTAAATATTCGCGCCCCATCGAGAAAGAGAGAGAGAGAGAGAGAGAAAGAGAAAGGGGGAGTAGTCTCGTAACCGGTAACGTAACTGGTGATACCCTCGCTGAAATATTCCCGCTGGACTTTATGGCTTTCGCTTAACCCTAACCCATATAGGCGACCCCAACTGCGACCCGTGGCACTGGCACAAAGACAAGGGGTGATCAGTTAATATTTTCAGCTTTCATCCAGAGACTACAGGCGATGCTAATGACGAATGAGATTATGGTGATTATCGCTTTCGGGGCTATCACACGTTTGAAGCGTCTTCGTCGGTAAAAGGGAAAATATTTGTCCGTTGTAGACGAGCACACTCAATTATCGGACATTTTACGCACTTTCAAGGCGCCCGCATGCGCGCCTATTGAATTCGCCCTCTCGATTGTACGTATTTTTAGCGTCGTAAATATTTACGTGATTTACGGCGAATTTAACGAGGCGTCCGTTCAATGCACTGCGATCTCGATGACTCGAGGCCATTTCGAGTTACGAGTTTGCTATGCGGGTGTTACAGCGACTGTTTAACACGAGTTTATGACACGATTAGTTAAATATCGAACTTTACAGCGCGCCACGCACACTTAAAACCGATGATCTGTATTTACCACGTATTATAGCACTACGTATGCGATTAAACAATGATGGGGAAGCTCACGCTTTACGAGGATTTGTAATTCATAAAACGCTGTTAATACGAGCTACAGAGGATATTTCATCCAAATAGAATAAAATTAATAAGTAATAATTTTATTTAAAAATTAATTAAACATGAACTTTACGCGCAACTTGTAAATTTTTAATATTTAATATTTTAATTGTATGTCAAATTAAAATGCTCTCATCGCCAAGTTTATTAAAAATTTAGTGAACAATAAGATATTCGTCTTTTCTAGGGGCGCGCTTAATATTTCATTAGTTGTGGGCTTTTAATATTTAACTTCAAATAACTCAAACAATATATTCCTCACAGATGGCTATTTTATTGTTTCTTCCGTAGATGCGATTCGCTATTAGGGCAACTAGCGCTATTAGAGCAACTGGGCCCGCATAGTCCCATTTTCCGAGGGGGGGAAGGGGGGCCCATTAATAATCGTCTCTTTTTATAACGAGCCGCCTCATTCCGCCGCCGGAAACTTCACAATTTATTCCCGTTGTTCTTTGGATGAGGTGAGCGCCGCCGCCGCCACCGCCGCCGCCGCCGCCGCCACCGCCACTGCCGTCGAGCGATATATAATTGGGATTATCAATCGCGCGTGGCGCGACTCTCTCGGCAATCGGGTCAGATAGCGGGGGCAAAACTGGACGGCAGAAATAATTGCGACATCAGCTGACGCGCTCGCTGTAAATCCCAGACTTTGGCCCGCCATCTGTCACGGCGAACTTGGCGCCATACGCTACGGCGGTTTCTTACCGATCTGCGACGCGACGCGAAGCGGCGGCGCGGAAAGTTTCGTCTCTCCTCCCCCCCGGCCGCTGTTTTCAGCATGCCGAGCTGCCTGCTGTCGGGAAAATATCGCGGGCTTATGTGTCATCAACAAATAATTACACGCTGCCGCCACCGCAGCCGCCGCTATCGTCCAGCGTGTCGCCCTGAGGCGGGAAGTTTTTATCTCGCCCGGAAACTTCCGCAGCATAAAGACGACACGACTGAGCAACGCGATGCGACGCGGGAGTCTTTTAAATGTCGGCGGAAGAAAGTGCGCAATAAGCATATTTCATGCGTGAGCTTCTCCTCGGCCCCCGGGAGAGAGATCGAGCTCGTTCTCTCGCGAGATAAACCGCGGTGAAATTTCAGAGAGAGCTTTGTTCGCGAAACCGGTGCGATAATTAATCGCGATTCCGCCGCGCCGTCTTTCTTCGGCTACTACAAAAGTCGAATGGGAAATGAGTATCTTTAATTGCACTTACGTATAATATGAAAAGGAATTTTTTATGTAATTTAACCGAAACGAAGACACGTTTTGAGCGGTGACAAATTATTATGAATAAATAATGTAATATTTAAAGAATATTATTCCGTGTCTCTACAGGAGAGAATTCGCAGAAAATAGAAAATACCGTATGGCACATTTAATATGCAAATACAGTTATATCTGTATTACATTTATTTTTTGTCTGAATTATTTTTGCTGAACAATAATGTCATTTGTTTGCATATTATAGGATTTCGTAATAATTTTATAATAATTTTTTTATAAAATATAATTTCCAATGCAGTAATAAATAAGGATTTTTAGAAATATGAATATTCAGGAATATCTGCTGGATATTTCTGCTTTCAAAAATCGAACGTTAAATGTGTCGAGTAAAATGATAGTCAAATATCTGTTAACATGTAGAAACGTTTTCGAAAGGAAGGAGATAAGTGACTGGAACCGAGTTGCAATGTCAGCTGCACGGAAAGGATATGCATCGCGGATCCCCCGTGTTTTTGAACCGACTCTCATGCGCGGCGCTCAGCGCGAAAGAAGCTGCATCCCGCTGCGTACAAACACGTAAATACGTAAGGAAATCATTTCTTATCTAGCGCGTCCGCCAGCAGATCAAACATTTCTCCACTCCGGGAGTTCCACGGTTGCTCTCGACCCGCGCTCGCTCACGGTTATTTACTAAGCGAAGGAGCGGCAGTAAATCGAGCGACGGACTTGCGCTCTCGCGCATACGCGCGCGCGCGCGCGCTTTATTGCGATTTTATCTGAGGATATTGACAAGGTAGCCCACGGAAAGCGAGGGAGATATAATTTGTTCTTTATAGCATGCTCGGACGCGACCGTTCCCGGAAGTTTCATTACAACCGGGCTCTATAATAAAGCATTTTCCCATCCTACCATTTCGGCTCTGTTCCGTTACATCCCTTTCCTCCTTCCGCTCGCCGTCTTTCGCGTAGATTTGCCATACTTTCATCATGACGTAAATTGAGCAACGCCGTTGAGATTCGCCCGGGTGAGTGGGAGGGGGCAGGGAAGGATTCTTACGAGCGTACGACAGAAAGTAAGTGGAGCATTCCATGCCAAATCGATCAGCCGGCCCGATCAAAGCCGTGGGGGTTCTGAATGTAATCCGAGTGCGCGCGCGGCCGAGATTGCCGAGGAAAAATCTAATTTGAAACTTAAATGGAGGGAATTTGTATCCCCGTTGCTCTCTTGTGATGATTCTTCGCGCGTAGGAAATGAAACTCGGCTGGGCTTTCGAGTGCCGAATGCCGCGCGATTACGTCTCGAATCTTGATACTTTTCTTGCGCGCACGAATATTTCCCTTGCCTTATCGTGCCACGTTTCGATCCTCGGTCTTGCGCGATATCGCGCAAAATTGAAAAAGAAAGAAGAGGGAATTTTTATGAAAGATATAACATGCCATTATTTTCAGAGTTTATATCGAACTTCTTTACTTTAAAGTTAAACGAATAAAAAATAGAGAGAGAGAGAGAGAGCAATAAAAAAAAAAAAAAGTATTTTGCAAGTGTATATTGGAAATATCGTGTTGACATTTCATGGACAATATTAACTGTTATATAGATTTTTCGAAGTGGTTTTTATTTTTTTAGCAGCATTGATTAGATTTGCAACAGATATATAGATAGATATACATATAGAGATCTATTTCATGAATCACGAATGACATTTTTTATGCTGTTGCGAATCTTGTTATTATTAAATTACTGGGCGTATTTATTACTGTGCCAATTACATCCAGACCAAATTAATTATGTCAACAGATACAGCAACATGTGATAACGGTAATAATGACAAATGTAGGGCACTCTCGGTAAGTGATCGTTGGGAGTTGACGATAACGGCGCCGCGTGATATCGTCGTCTATAAACATTTTCATTGTCGTTAAACAATCGTGACGCCTGTATATTGCAATTGCGTTTACAGCAATCGGAAAAGATGAAGTAAATCATTTTTATATCAGAATTTTTCCAATATAAGATGTGAATAAATTTTATATGTAATACTTGCTCCAATATTTTCAAATATATCGTATTAAAAGTGTCAACGTTAGACTTTTTTGACGAAGAAACTCTTGCCGATTTTGTATGAGAGCCATAAGGCACTAGAGTGCAATAATCACAAGATTAGAAATAATGGGCACGACAGATGGACCGTTCGTTCGCTCGTCTATTCATAATAACGGGCGCATTAATACACGCGAATGTAACAATAATCATACGCGATAGGAGTCTCACCGGCTGTTCTTGTCGGGCCGCGTTACGAGCTTAGCGGCTGGAACATTAACGTTACTAATGCGCGAATCGTTTTGTTGACTTTGAGACCGGTTGGCCCGAAAGTTTTGGCTCCGAGGGGACGCAAATTAATGCTGGTTATCCCGCGACGGCGCACACGCGTCGTGTGCAGTATGGTTTTGCGACGAATAGAGCGAACGAGAGAGAGGGAGAGAGCGAGCGAATGTCTGAGTTAGCGTTCGAGCCATGGATTATCGCTGAGCTCGCGCAGGAGTCGCGAACATCGTCGAATACGCCGAAGTTCGTTCGTTTGTGGGCCAACGACATTAAGCTCGCTCTCCGGTAACGCTCTCCTTCGATGCACTTTATAGGACTCGGAATGATCTCGTGTGTCGCGTGTAATTTTCTTAATCGCGCAATTTCAGCGATGACAACTTTGGTGAATTTTTACTTTCCTCTTTACACAATCTGTCCTTGTTTTATTTTACTTTTTTAGAAAATAAGATAGATGATTTGTTTTTGCCGCATGTCGCTATGTTAATTTCTCGCCGAGTGGCAATGTTTTGAATATATTACTTAATTACTACATTAATTGACCAGTACGTAAATCATATTAATTATGGTATATGTATTATTTACAGGTATATTTGAAGCAACGGCAGAGCCAACGGACTGCAACAACGGGACATCAATCGGTGAGTAAATTTCAATATTACAATTCATATAAAAGCGCGAAATAGTTGCTAGTGCTACGCCACGCGTATCTTGTTGCATCTCTTGCAGCTGAAAAAATATACATGCAAGATTAGAATGGCATCCATATGCGGCCCCGCCGCAATGAGTATTTTTTAGGGGTAGCGCGCCTATACGCCTTATGGCTCAAACGAGTGCTTCTTCAAAGAGGCACAGGCTATTCTTGCACATCCAAGGCATTAAGTGGCTACAATTTTTTATCATTAAAATAAAATTGGTGTTTAAACACATCTACTTTGATGCAGGAATAACTGTCAGAGTCTTGAAGGAGTCGGCCTTTGATTATGTAAGATGTAATATATATTTATCGATTACCCGCGAAGAACTCACGTTGAACTCTGCCGCGAAACTTGTTGCTTCGATATCCGAGTCGCGACAAACGGCTCGCACGGAAAAGGTTTTGCACTTTGCCTCGAGCGGGTGGGGGGGGGGGGGGGGGGGAGTCCTTGCAGCGTCCGTATGGTATAGTTTGCGGAGTACATTGTCGAGCGGTGTAACGGCGGCGCGCAACGACGCTGTAAAGACATACTTGTCGCCGTAAATACGCGGCTACGGCACGACAGCTTATGACGACGGGTATTGTTTGGCGTGTCAGACTGTTGACTTAGTTTCTTACCTACTGGTTTCACGACGACGTTTTGATTCAAAACTTGCGTTTGCCATTTTGATGAAGAAAGTCGTGATACTGCATCTTTTGAAAGATCTCGCTACTAAAAAATTTCAATATTCTGAGACATTGTTTGGTCGTTAAACGCTACTCATTAGGATATTATTATACTATGATAAGAATAGTTACAGGAAATAATAACAAAAATAAATACACATCAGAAAGATAAATATAAATAGTTGGAGAGAATTGAAAGATATTTGAATCGACTTCTATTGATAAATAATTGTCTCTTGAATGACCCCTGTCGTGCCCCCCCCCCATCTTGCACGAATAAAAAAATCAATAGCGCATTTATGAGCTTTCATATTCCGCAAATTAAAATTTTTGAGCTCGTCACGCTGAGCATGAATTTAATGTTTTTCGTGGGGGGGGGGAGGGGCTGAGTCGATATTGATTAAGGGTTGTTTGAGGACTAAGGGAGTGAGCTTTAAAATCGAAACTATATCGGTTCAAAAGCTCATAAATAGCTCTTAATTCTACTGCAAAGATTGATCCAATATTTTTATTTTTAAGCGGCGGGTGAGTCGATATCGACTCCCCCCACGAAAAACATTAAATTCATGCTCAGCGTGACGAGCTCAAAAATTTTAATTTGCGGAATATGAAAGCTCATAAATAGCTTATAATTTTGCGCTATTGGTTTTTTTATTTGTGCAAGGTGGGGGGGGGGGGCAGCTCGACAGGGGTTCTTGAATGTGCGATGGATGAAAGAAAAATCGGAATCAAACGTAATCAACGTAACGGCAAAAATTATATTTTAGCAATATCACGAAGATATCGAGCATAAACGTCACTCGCGATTTTCGGCAATTAAATCGTCGATCATCGACGTGAATAGCGAAATAGAATCGCTGCTGTCAGCGGTCTTTCGGCATGATATTATTAATCGAGTTTATCCACGAGCGAAGTTCCATTGTCTTTTGATTGCACCATCGGTAAAATATCTAATTGTTTCGGTCGCATCACGCGCGGCCTGCGCGCCATTAGCGAATCGTTAATACTGAATTGCAACAACCGCGAAACGCTTTGTGCTCTAAAGCGTAGCGTGCTCGGATAAAGAGCATCCGAGAAATATATCCCGAGTTTGCAGGGTACATTAACGGCGGAAAATACCGGGCTATTACATTTGCGCGGTCGCGTCGGTGAATTCGAAACATACGTTTTCGAACTTTAATCGGAATCGATGAACTCTCCTGCCGCATGCCACACGGTGGACGATCCTATCGTTCGTTTACTATCGAAAATAAATTCACGCCGTACGCGCGCGTAATGCAGCGTACTCGTCGCGTGAGAGATGCATCGCAACGACATAATTACGACTGCACACTGTTATGCCGTGGGGTGATCAATTACAAAATGTTATTTTTCGGCTATTGTTTTTTTTTTTTGTGTAATTGTTTTATCAATTAGTCGATTACTATGGCGCGGCATATATTTGACTGTTTTTTGCGAAACAGATAGGATGCAAAAATCGGCAGCTGATTATCTCTTGCGAAATTGCTTTCCAGCTTGGCCAAACACGCTTTCATTCGCGCTATCATTGCGCGCTACCGTAGCACTTCTGTGCGTATCCAAGTACATTTTGCAAAATGAATCCAAGACTTTGCAGCGTAGGTTGCTTCTTCTTCCGTGACCACGTCCAATTTAATTACGCGTGAAGTTCCCGCCGGGTCCGTAAAAACGTGTCTAGAATTGAATTAACTTCTGTTTGTCGAGAGCACCGTGTAATCTCCCTCGAATTACTTTATGACTAAAAGCTGCGCATTCGTGACGCACGAAGGTGCCGCGCCTCGCGCGCGACAGCGCCGAGAGGGGTCGACGACCGGGTCCAATATGGGAAAAAGAACACTCGCTTTGTCGGTCGCTTCCACGCAGGAAAATTTACGCACGGTTTTGCGATTTTCCGGAAATATATCACGCCTGCGACGCCGAAAACGCGTCGGATTTCCGTCACCGGCCTTAATCCGGCCGTGATTTTGCAACTTGCTCCCGCGAATCTGCCCTGATTTTTTCGCTGCCAGCGTCTTCAAATTGCACGTCGTGTTCTCTCAAGCCTTGTAATACGCAAACGCTCATTATAATTATTTCACTACGCGCGCGCGACTGGAAAAGATCATCATTAAAAGCATTCCCTTCGCGTCACAGGCGCGCATTGTGCGCGAAATCCGATTAAATGTTAAAACGATTGACAATGCTGTCGAAAACGCCGTCGCGAACGGGGACGATTCCCGTCTCGATATTGATATCGTTTTCGATATTGATCGAATGACTACGTCCGCGCCATCCGTACGGCATTCCACTATGTGTGTCGCGGCGTTTTATTAAAAATTGACGATTTCCATTGCGTTGTTTTCATTACATATAGATGTGCGAGCGTGATCTACGGAAAAAGCGCAACGTTGCAAAACAAGTGATATCATCCGACAAACTGCCGCACTGTGCGTAAGATAAGATTCCGCGTAAATACTAAGTAATGACGCAATGTATACGGAATGCTACTTTATCTAAAATCACAATAATGCAATAGACTCAGTAACTCCTCCATATAAACTTCCATAAAGATTTCGTAACGCAAATTTAAAATCCGATCATTTCTCTCGCATATCGTCACAATTTTGATAAAAATCCGAGCAATTATGTGCAGCAAACAGTGAGCAACTGTATTTATATGAGTCAACAGTAGATTTCGATTAAAATTACTATTCTCTCACATTTTACGATTGTGCTCTTTTTTTCAAATATCTATTTTCTGCGCATATTTCGCTGAAACCATTATTACCAACAACGGAAGCAAATCTAAAGTCGAATGACAAGAATTCGACCAGTCTAGACAGTTAGGCAATATAACGTGCAGTGGAGTAAGTTCATCATTAGCGGCGCGGCTTCGAGGTTGACTTAGTCCGATACTCGATAACGCTGTCGGACGGGCCGGCCTGAGAGTGCGAACTTCCCGAGGGAGAGCTGGTGGAACTTAAATGAACATTTTCCATGCGCGGCACCGAAAGCGGGAATTTATCGGGCTCGCATTGTATTTTCGCGCCGCTATGTCGACGAGCTGTTGCATTAACGATCGTGTAGGTGTACGAATATTTCTGCGCGCTTGCGCAGGTGTGTGTGTGTGTGTGTGTGTGTGTGTGTGTGTGCGTGTGTGTGTGTATGTATGTATGTATGTGGGTGTGTGTATGAGCACTACAAATACGGCAATTTTATCGCCGACACCCGATAGAAATCAAGCGACCATTCGTATATTAAAAAACGCATTCCAAGGAAACGAAGAGTCACTGTTTCTCGACAAACGATATGAATTATTTCTCGTTTAGATAAATCATTATTTCCATCGTGTTTTCCACTGCCCGCGAACGAGAATCACATAGAATTGTCATTTTCTCTCACGTTTATGGGATAAACAGTAATACCGGCCCGGATAAAGAAAGAGATATTGTAGGAGAGGAAATTTATGGAATCTTATTTTATGAAAAAAGTATGAAACGACTTTTGTAATCTTTATGATTATATTTCAACACACACGAGTTGAATATTAAGATCACCATAGTTCACCATAGAATAGATGCGAGGAGCTATGGCTCAATAAATATCACTTTTTTTCACACAATAATGTATTCCAGCTCGCTCTACTCTATCAAGGAAAACATTCTATCTCTTTTTTTCTCATGCAGTGATTTAAATCCTAGGAGATAAATATTAATATTTTAAAAAATCAATTCGCTCTTCAAAGGCATATAAAGGATCCATCGCTATGCTGTTTACCTCATACGCCACCGATAGATATCAAACGATCGTTTGTACTGTAAAGCCGCTTCCTGCATTTGAACGCATTCCAAGAACGAAGATGCATCGGTTCTAGAAGAGCGGTATAAATTATTTCGTGCTCATGCGAATCGGGTCATGTGCGCGATGTTTTTTTGCTCGTCGACGAAATGTTGTATAATATTGCTGCGTCTTTCGCGCAATACATAGATAGATAAATAGAAGATTTATTCAAATTCTCGTACGTTTGAGAGAGAGAGAGAGAGAAAGGGTTTTCTACGAGAATTTAAATAAATTACGAGTGCATTAGCAAGGGAAAATAATATACAAGTAATAACAGAACACAAATAATATAAAATAATAATAATACTAATATTGATAGTGATGATGAAAACAAAATACAAATAATAACCGTAGCAATAACAATTTCAGTTTATAGTCTACGACTTTCCATTAGCGATATGTAGCTGTGCAAACCCATGTATTTTATGTGCCGTGTCGTGAAATATCCACTTGATTGCGCTTTTATATGCGCAACTGCATAAATGAGTTACGCGAGTAACCGGCTTGCCAGGCGGTTTAAGTGGCGGACGAGATGATGGATGAGCGTTTTATCGGAAACGATTCTGGATTCGTTGTTTCATTGGTTTTCCCTCTATCGCTGCTCTAAGAAGAATGACGTAGAGCACCTGATGGATCTATCGTGTTATCGCGATGCGTCTCGTCTTATCGCGGCTTGCGTCGATTAAGTGAAAAATAGAGCAGTCTTCATTTTAATGTCTAATTTATATGCGAACTTCGATAAAACGAGATTGAGTATGACAAATTAATTTTCACCGTTGTATCATAATTGTAAATTGCTGCCTGCATTTGCGCCGGCAAGTTAGTATAATGCATGCGGGTGCGCGATTCACTAGATTGTCATCACAAATCTGCATGTAAAGACATTCCGCGTAATCGCTCGTATTTCTCCTGTTTCGCGGTATATGCGTCCGGAAACATGCAGCCACATCTCTCACGGACTCCTTCGACTCGAGTGACACTGTCGGGCGTAATGTTTCATACTTGACATTACAGCCAGTAACGTAATCTACCGGTTCGCTCTCCGTGGGAGAGACAAGATCTGCGGAAAATAGAGAAAAGGATGAGAGAACAGGGGTGGGGGAGGCCCAGAAATGGCGGGATAAAGAGACGCAGTAGCTGAGAGATCGAGATGGATGGATTGTAAAAAAAAAAATTTTGGCATACAGGAAAAAAGAGAAAAAGTAAAGCGAGGATGCGGGAAGGCACGTGGAGGGTGCAGGGAGACGCAGGTCCTTCTCTGAAAACGGCAGGGGCGCGTGTAAACGAAGAACCATTAATCAAAATCCGCTCCGTGTCGTTCGGTATCGTTGAAATCGGAACAAACGGGCCGCTTGCCCTCTCTCACCCTCTCGCTCTTCCCCACGCGAGAGAGTGCACGAGTTCCCATATTAAATGCGGATATATCACGTCACGAGCAGAGTCGAATGCGCGCTACATACTGTTCGCCAGCCGAGGGAATCTATGGGTATCGCGAATGGGCGCGCGCGCAGGGCAATCGTTTACGCTCGTTCATGCAAATCCGCGAAAGCAACGCGCGCGCGATGGGGCGGTGGGGCGTTCCGTTCGGCGGGGAGAAGGATTGGGAGGGGATAAAATTGGATCAGATAGGTTTCCGGGCCCGAACCGTCACCCTCTGTGTTAAATGTGGCCGTTCCATTCTCAGTCTGAGATAACATTGTGCGCGATCTTCGCGTATGGCAGGAATAAAGCTCGAAATCAGACGGGTGCATTTAGCGCTAAACGTGAGTTATAAATATTAACTTCAACTGTCTTTCTTTCTCAGCCCGGGTGCTAAATGTGATTTTCTGATTATTAACATGCATATCAACGTCGATATTTATATATTATTTCATATTTAACTAAATTTATGTATGTCTTTAAATGGAAGTGACGACAGATATATTTTCTATCGCGCGCTTAACGCTGGAGAATATCGAGCGTTCTTCATGTTACACAAATAAAATTCAGAAGCCGTATCGGATGGATACGTTTAATGCCGAATAAATGGATAATGGAGATACGTGTTTTGAAGAATGAAATGTGCAGCTTCATATATTCATTCGACCCAAACAACACCGTATCCAGGCACGTGCAGTATCACGAGGCGGAAAAAGCCCTTGGATTAAATTGACATATTGTTAACTAAAATACCTTTTAACGGCTTTAAATCGCACGATGTTTAAGGTACAATACGATAGCCATCTAAAAATGTAACATTATCTGCGATCACGAGCACGTATCTTTTTATCAAAATATACGGGGTTTTGATTATACTCGATTTGATCGTGAGTAATAATGTTGACCTGAGAGGTCCGCCGTTATCGAGCTGTGGGATGCTGTTTTTCGAATTGAATTCCTCTCAGAAGTGCCATTTATTCTATTTAAGTTTTGAATTATCGTCCATTTGACGGCGAGGAAGGGAGGGAGACGGGGCAATATAAGTATCTGCTAATAGTCTCGCATACCCGCGCATTCTCTCCGGCCTTCTCGCGGTACAAACGACTTCCTTATTCCTGAATAACGTCGCGCGGATGCTAAATTAACCTCGGAATAAGTAAAAAATTCCGCACAACACGCGACGCGATATTTCACGTAAGACTCTTTCCTACACTTTTTTCTCTTTCTGTTTCTTAATAGTTTCCTTCGTTTTCCCGAGTTCTCTTGTTGTATTGCGTGTAATTATCTATTGCATGCATTGCATCTTTCGCTGAACTGTTTCGGAATACAAAAGATGCTAATTGCAAAATTGTTCTACGAGATGTACGTTGATTAAGATAAAATGATATTATCGCAATGCAGTCATATCGGTCTTCATGAAGGGCAGCTTTCATGAAGCAGTTCGTCTTGAAATCGGTTACTGTAGAACTAAATTTATAGCGATCCACAGCCGCGGTTCCATCTGTCGATTGGCAAGTCGTTGTTCATCACGCGATCGCGAGTCAGCAAATTAATCGCGCCGCACGCCAAGACGCGCATTTTCTGCCACGAAGAAAAAGGAAAGAAAGGGAACCGTCGGCCAGAGAAAGAGCCGCGAGGTCGGTTTTCTGTAATTGCCGGCAAAATAGTTTTCTCTCGCTCCCTCCCTCCCGTTCGCCTTCGGCCATCTCGGAAAATCGAGTTACATCGCAGCGACCGATCGAAGTCGATGATTGTGTGGGTGTGTATGTGGCCTCGCCTTACCTGGCCGCTTAACGCGCCCAATGAAATTCCGATGACGTAATTGCCGCGCTAATTAGATAATTGTGTATTCGACTTTGCGATCGCTCGACGGTGAATTCGTAACGAAATAACGGGGCAATAAAAGCTCCGGCGTGCACGGCGCGCATTTTCCTCCTTCCTTTTTCTGCCCGTTCCACGACCCTTTCGAACGGTCCTCTCTTTATGCTGTTTCAACGAAAGGTGCTTTCATTAACTTGGATGAGATAAACGGAGATGCGACAGAAAATTGCAGGCGAGGGTGGGGGGCCCGCTTTCTCCAAAGTTTCACCGCTCAAACGAGAATTTAAGAAAAGTTTGCATGTACGACAGATCTTCCTCTCTTTACCGTTCCTCTTTTATTATCCTTATCTTTCTTCTCTCCCGAGGAATCATAATAAGCAATTTTTATCCGTGCAATTGATCGAGAAACTCACAATATCGTTTGTTTTATGATTAATGTATCGTGCCCGATTTAATATTAATTCAAGTTATACTTATCAGATATTTAATAATGAAAATTAAAAATGTGACATAAAATATTGCTTAAGCCGCTTAAGTTGCAATTAAACTTTCGTTGAGAAAAGATGAATTTTTTTATAGTGTCTGGAAGTATTCATAAACGACAGATAGCGAGTAGTTATGAGACGCTTGTATATGCACTCCACTTTACTGTTTTACAGAGTGGAAAAACGGCACACCTCGTCATCAGATCGAAATCGAATTACGTACAAGTTCGCGCGCGAGCAATATTGAAATCGTACGCTTTACGAGCACGAACGCGGGGCGCAAAAGGATATAGGAGCGGGAAAGAGAGATTAAACGGCGGAAGCGTGACGGAATCGATGCCGGTGTAAATCGCAATCCTTATTGGCCTGTCGTTGGTCGGTGTGTCATTAATTGTGCCGAAAGTCAATGCAAATGCGAAAAGGCAATTAATGCTTTTCTTCCAATGAAGCTAATGCTGTAAGTTAAATTTTGAATAATGATGAACATATTCTATTGAGATAATAATAATAATAATAATAATTAAAGTGATATTTACAATTTAATTTGTGCATTCTTGTTATATAACGTTAATTATAACAATTGTGTCACATCGTATAAACTATATAAATAATATAATAATAATTATACTATAGTTAATTGCTCTTCGAGAATTGCTTGGAAGCGCCAGTAACACAAAAAGACTAGCGCGCTCAGATATTATCATCGTGTCATAATGACGCGCTATACCAAATTTTCGGAAATACATTTTGCGATGGGCGTGTTGCGAGAACGCGCCCAGCTGCGCACGATCCAAAGAATCCGTGGGTCAATATCCTGCAGCTGCACCGGGTTTTTGGGCACCGGGTGTGTGTGTGGTTTGGCAACCATAGAAAATGCGGATAGATCGAATTTATCCGTTCCATTCCGTGTGCTGCTATTAAATAAAATTATGGACTTTTTTTCCAGAGAAGATTATTTTACAGAGATAACATTGATAGTCGAATGCAAAAAGAAGATAATTTTATAATACGATTTCCTTCCTAGAGAAAATGCCAGCAGAAAATTGTTGATGTCCAATTAAGTGACGAAAAATGTATGTTCTGTTAATAGACAAAAATGATATTGTCACCGACGATACGAGTTTATTTTCAAGCTAAAGTATAAGATTAAAACGACAAATGTAAGAAAATAGGAGAGAGTCGAAAGAAAGAGAGAAAACGTGACGCTAAGGTTTCAATGGGAAACTCAGGAACTCGAATCGATCTAGCCACTGTATATCGAATACGAATAATACGAGAAAGTACTAGCTCCTTCACAGTATTTCGATAAAGTCGATCGTTTTCCACGATCGTTATCGTCGTGTTCGAAGAAGTCTTCCACGGCAAAAGTATTCGAGCCCACGATTTCATTTCGGTCTTGTGCTATGCTTTCGATACATCTCGATGCGTCTGCGGAAGTGTTATTATAAGAATCGTCCCGTTCTTCGCCAATCAATTTCACATCGTCGGAAGTCGAAGCGCCGCAGAGAGGAAAAGAAATGCACGTCCTCCGATCTGTCGTGAAAATGGAAAGCCGCAAAAGAACACGTGTGCTCCAGGTGTGTTTTCACGGCGTAAAAATCTCATTTTCTTTTTTCCAGTACGCACAGTTACACATCTTATGTTGTCTCAACTCGAGAATAGCTCTAAGCGAATTTGCACCGCTCCGTATCGCTATTGTTACGGCTATTATATGAATCTCATTAAGAAATCACATTTCTTGATATAAGAAGGCTAATTTTTTTATAGATTATTTAATAATTAAATATATTATAAAATGAAATATACTGTAATTGTAAGATAAACGTTTAACCCAGAATAACGGAAATCACAATTTATTAACAGTACAAATAATATAAAAAAAGTTTATATAAATTCGCACTCTATTCGCTCTCATCTTTATTTCTCCTATACTCTCTGTACTCTCTTTCTCTCGTATTTCACAATGCTGAGGCTTTTTGCTCGAAAACACTGTACATTCTCTCTCAATCACTCGTCCATATTCTCCACCATACTTTCTCAATTCTCAATCACGCGTGTACACAGTTTCGCTATTTTCCCCAAATCTTCAATCACACGCCGCACTCTCTTTCATCATACGCCGCACTCGCTCGAAAACAGTCATACCGCACAATCGTGCATCAAACGTTCCGTTCTCTCTCACTCTCTCGCTCATTCTCATACGCTTTCACATTTTATAATTCTATATAATAATATATGCTTGGATGTTCGAAATTATCTTGAGCTTGAATTATTTTATATTTTTAGTATTTTATGTACTTACTTTAGCTATCAGATGCAATCTGTCGTAACGTATCGTCCGCATACGAAACTAATCTCATAGTAAAAAATCTTGGTAAAAATTTAAAGAATTCAGATGACCTGAATTTTGGTGGGGTTAATGTATGATAAGATTAATATACATGTAAATATCGTTGTATCATCACAGTAAGTAATACATAATTTATGTTTATCATCATACATATTTCTACGGTGATCACATGATTATACTAAAAATGCAAGAATTAAGGTATGAAAAGAGGATCGTCGCGCTCGCTATAACAGCAACAATGTTAATGCTTTTTTAACGTGCACTACAAGAAGCGCGCCCGTTTGCGCTCGGCTCATAATAGCCTCGCTAATCTATTCTCTCTATTTTCCACCCCGGTGTCTCGAATCGCCCCTGTGTCTCCGCCCGCTTCGTTCCGGCGCATCCCTCTCTTGCACGGTGCAACTTGCGGAGATGAAAAAGCGCGTGGAGTTTTTCGACACGTGAGGGACACGCAAACGAGCGCGGACGCGCGTATGCAGCCACGGCGAATCGAGGGGGCGCGACGTCGAAATAAAACGACACGGAAGAGGGCGGCTTTGGTTGGTAGCCGGGGGGATAGGAAGAGCCCGTCGTCGCTTTCATGCCTCGCCCAGTCATTCGTATCTATTGAGGTATAAACAGAAATACGCGTATCCTCCACCTCGTGAGCGTACCGCTATCACCGTCGCTGAGTGTCGAGCATTAACGTCGAATACATCGAATGCGTTTGGCGTGAGGTTGCCGAAGCGGCAGAGAGGAGGAATTGTCGGTTGGTATCGGTAATGCACGGTACATAGTCTGCGGTTTCACCTATGCGCGGTTGATAGTTGCATACTATCAAGACGAAGACATATAAACGCACGGAATGTGTTTATCGGACATACCACGAATGGGAATCGGGAAAAAAAGATTATGCGTGCTATGCGACTACATTCTTACATATTGTAACGCTCTGTTTGGAAGACACCGTGAGATACGAAACGTTTTCTCGGTGTAAATACAATTTCTACGCTAAGGTACATTGTATTTCTTTTCGTAAATATATAATGAGACCACGAGGAAAATAACGCGTCCGCGCGATTCATTATTCTAGACACACGTCTCTTTCATATCGCGTTTCTCGTTCATAAGCGAAGTCTCATCTCGTACGAGATATCACGATGCGTTGTCCCGCGCCGACGAGAGATTGTTGAGCTGGTTTTCCCGACGTTTTCTGCGTTATTTGATTTAGTCTCGCGACGGTCTAGCTGCTCTCGTTTGCGAAACGAAATGAGAAAGTTAGGAGATGAAGCGTGGTCCTCCACTTTGGCGAAGCTTTTCAGGTCCTAGAATGTTAGTTCGACTGATACAAACTCGCAAAACGAATCCTAAGCAGATAGATTAGATGGAAGCATATAATTGTGGATTGGAAAGTTGTAAGAGGGGCTAAGTACAATTTGCTAACTTTGAAACTTTTAATAAACTTTATTACATTTTACGAGTTTGCAGTCTATAATTAACATATTGGATTAAAGTCCAATTGAATCGAAAAAGACAACTGTATTATCATCTTCTAATTGTCCTCCTGAAATTTAATTTTGCTTAAAATTTCTTTAATTAAATTTCAAGATTAAGTAACTTTAATATTAATTAAAAATATGAATCAGTGCGTGGAGATAACCAGTTCCCCTAAAATGGGTTCTAATTTACATACGATTGAAAGGACACCCGATAGGTTCGGCGATACTCATGCGTGCTTGCATGTTGCGTGCGTGCGTGCGTGCGTGTCCTTATGTGACACGACACAATGTCCGGCGTTACAATGTTCCAGGGTGGAAAGTGTAAGGCGATAATAACGCACTTTAGCGCGCGATCAATTGGATTAGTCGACATATACGGTTGACTATTATTACGGACCGGCTCGTACCTCGAAACGCTGTCACGCTTCGTTTTATGGAATGGCATTCGCTATGGCGCGCGTGCACGCACGCCGTTCCTCTCTCGTCCATTTTATTCTCCGCTCTTGGGCGCGTATCCAAAGTGACATAATGCGGATCAGAAGGGAAGACAATGCAAGGACGATCTATTCATTATTCATCCGACGGTAAATTTTAAAGATAACTGAGCTTGTAAAGCAAAACCCATTCGCGATATCGTATGTTAGAAGGATTATGTTATTTTTTTTATTTTAACATTTTATACGAGATTTTTTATTCATTTTACATTTTATGCCTTTTATTTGATCGAACCTTTGAGTAAAATATAAAAATTTGAAATTTAATATGCATGTTATACATAATTGCCTGTTTGATAAAAACTATGTCAAAGAGAGTTCGAATAGATAAATGAAAATTTATATAATGTTTGACTTATTTTTTTTATATTTTTATTTGATACACTATACAAAATTTGATACACTATACAAAATGAATAAAAGATTTTAAAAATTATTTTTTGATATAACAAATATATTATATTTTTTGCAAGATCTTTTTCGCGCGTTTATTGAAAATTGTACTAATCACGTGATCATCGTGAAGTATGACGTCACGATTCACGCGCGCTGCTTATTGTTAGTTCGCGGAACGTTCACTTCGTGGAATCGTGCCGGAGCTGTCGGACGTGCGTAAACATCGTCTTTCGTTTCGCTTGTGTTTTTTCTCGTTCGAAGTGAATTTTGTGCGCCAACAAATATCGAGAATGTTGTATCCAGCGACGAGCAATTATCGTAGTGTATTAACTAATGCGTACGGTCGCGATTATCAGTCTTTCGGCAGTCGTAAAATCAGTCGTGTTTGTTGCGTCGCGTCCATTACTTGTCGCCTTGTTGCGCGTCGGTGTGAAGTTGCTTCCATCTTTCAAACTTTTAAAAGATATCTCGGGAGTTTTGAGAGTGTCGTAAGTGTCGAGTCGAGCAACGAACGATTGTCGCGAAGGATTAATTAACGCGTATGACCGCGATGTAACCTAACCTAACTTAACCTAACCTAACTTGTTTTTTACATTCGTAAAGCACACAATCGTGTTCACCGCGTCGTATCAGGTATCACTCGCCGAAGATAGTGCCGGTGTTAAGTTGTTTTCGTCTTTCGAATTTCTTGTACGTATTTCGAGAGTAACGGGTCGAACAAAGTCATGGGCGAGAGTCATGCATCATTTATTCGTTTGAAAATGTAATCGCGCGCGTCGGGAGTATTGAATGTACCGCTGGTCTACGTGATATTCGTCTTTATATGTAATTGATGCCGTATTTGTCAATGGGTGTATTTTCTTTGCGTTAGAAATTTATCGCGTTTGCAAAACTCGGAAGTGTCATCATAAATTAACCAGTTATATCGTAAGTGATATCGAAAATGTCATAAATTAACCAGTTATATCGTAATTAGTGTTTGGAGCATATATTTGGAACAATGGCAACGATTGAAACGGCAGCACATCAGCTGGTGCGTAAATTTTTATATTATCTTAACTCATACAATAGTTCTTAGTTATATAATCGATTACAGAGCCACGAGTTATTTTTCTTTCCCAATTTGACCTTTAGCGACTTCGAATCTTATCTAATATCAACTGTAAAAGATAGATTTTTTTTATTCACTCTCGTTTTTAGCAAATCATCGGAAATATTTATGGAAACAGTTCGTAAAATGTAAAAAGTTCTCGATTATAAGATTACCGCTGGTCCCGAAACGGTTTTATAATTGAGAACTATTGTATCCATTGATTGATTCTTGATACGCAACGATACAGCGTCCAGCCGGGAAAGTCGTGCGCATCCCCAGACAATTCCGGATTCTTCCGCGCGGTAACGAAAAATGCAATTCAATTACAAACCAGTAGGGACCGAGAGTTCGCGGCTGATCGCCGATGCAACAATTAGCGCGAGTGAACGCTTGGCAGAGCAGCTCGCATTTCCTATTTATCGCGGCAACAATTCCGTCGAGAAAACGACCGATAATTAGACGATTTATCACTCGGACCTGAGCATAACATTGACCGGCCGTTCCATCTACACGGTTGACGACGAAAAAAATATCGGCAAACATCCGATTGAACATACGCCGTACTTGGACGTCAATAAAGGAAAATTTGTCAAAGCAAACCGCGTACAAATAATATAGTATGCGAAAATAAATTATTCTTGAATAAATGATAAAATGGAACGGATAAAAGGTTATGAATTAAACTTTCAATAAAAAGAGAATTTTTTAATAAGATATTTGATATCATAAAGTATAAACAAGCAAAATATATTTGTAAAAAAACAAAAATTTGCCATTTTGAAATGTGTTTTACATTTTATTTGTTACAATTTTAAAAAAACATTCTGTTGACTCTCTAAATTAATTCATCTCCATTTTTGTCGAGGATCGTTGGAAAATGTGAGCACAAAAGGAGAGAGCGAACCATTTAGAAAGTCGTTTTGAAGATAATGGTTAACCGATAAAGAGTAATTAGTTATTATTTTATGTCTCGTGGAGTTGGCGGTCTAATTTGTCGATCGTATCGCGATCGCGCTTGTACGTTCGACAAAAACGCAAAAGTTCCGTTCTGTGAAAATCGAACTCGTATATTCTCGACGTAATTTGCGTGCCGCCGATTAGATCGCGAACCAGGCTTTACCTTCGGAGATTTTCATTTCGATTTCACAGCGAGACGTAACGTCCGCGGTGCGAGTTTTCGCGGGAATATATCCGGCTTGGCTGGTATCGCGGAACGTTCAACGTCGAATCGTAATTTCTGGTACTGCTCATGTACGTATTGTCGATTATATCGCCGGCGGTGTCTGTCGAACGCGCCCGAGCAAATTTTTATCGTTGACATCTTGAGTGGATACACGTTTCATTCCGCTCGACTTTGAACGATCGCTACGATCTACACCGAACAGAATTTAATCAAAATGTAATTTTAAATCGTTGCCAGTACGATTCGAAGGAAATTTTTATCATTGACGTTTCGAACGAGAATGTACAGTTTATCTAACCTTAATTTGAACGTTTGCCAATTGTAACCAAAGAAAACGTTTATTATCGATATCTTAAGCGAATGCACATATTAGTCCATTCAGCTTTGAAAGTTTTTCGATCGGTTGCGAACAATATTTTCGTTGATAATTGAAAGAGTGAAGTCCGCAAAGGACAAAAATAAAATTCTTCTAGAGAATGCTATTTTTCTAAATATTGATTTGAGGAAAGTGTAGAAGAAATATTTTCCACATGTTTGTTTAGATCGTTTATTTTGGGTTTTTTAAGGATCTGCACAAAACACACGCAAATTTTCAATTTTATCGATTATCGCGGACGGATGCGCATTTTATTCCACTCAACTCTGATCGGTAACTCCATTGCGCTATTGTTTTTTAGACAACCGTGAAGCTATCAACGTGATGATAATAGCTCGGGCGCTTTATTCGGGCCGACAAAGAGTCGATAGCGTACACGCTGAGAGTGTTTTCACGGGGTGCGCACCACTCGCGATGAAAATCGGGACACGAGAGGTTGGAAGAGGAAAATCGGCACCTTTGTACGCGGGCACGGTAGGGCGCGACCAATGTACCGGGGTAAATATCGATTCGTGGTAAAATACAATCAGTTTCGACTACGTTGCATACGTCGGTTCTCTGCAACCGCACAAATTCCTCGTTATGAAATCAGAGTTTGCGATTCCAGATCTCCGGGCAATCCTTCTTGAGCTTGGTTTGCTTAAGCGTAATGTAAAAGCTTTGAATAAACAAAGGAGAATAATAAATACATTTGGAATCCGAAACAGTAAAACAAAAGATTAGGTTGTTTATTTGTCGCATTATAACGGGATAATTATATATTTTATGATATACGAAATAAATTATTTCATTTTATACAGACCATGCAGGCGTACGAGTTGAGAGGAGAAAACATTGTAATCCATTTATATTATCCTTGAAAAGTATAAAGGCTAACACATGGTTCTTATTCGCTCAAAATTACCTAACTAATTAGAACTTTTTGTAAAAAATTACGCAGCTTATTATAATCTTTAAACGAAGCAACGTATTAATTGATAAATTTTATTTATATATTTTTTGCATGAGATATATACAATGCCACAGAGATTTTTCTATTCAATGGCATTGTGCATTTTCTGTAAAAGAATTTAGATATCCGTATTGACGCATTTATAATTACACGGTGCCTCGAAACAGATGCAACTTTTAATTAAGGCATTCTTCCGTACGGTATACGGAAATAAATCAATCGGCGGGGAGTAGCACGAAAATATCGAGGCATTCGAAACATTTCAATTCCACGGAAAGGCGGAGTATCCGCGATCGAATTATCTTTTTAATCAAGAAGGTCCCGGTCTCGCTTAGCTTTGCAAATTCGACGATCGCGAAGGCAAGGAAATGTACGCCGCGGTCGGGACGACTTCTCTCCCGAGTTAAAATTCAATCTGACGACGTCGGTAACACGTCGTCCCGTGCCTGCTCGAGCTGACGGTATACGAAATCGGAAAAGGATCGCGCAAATTTTCAGAATTTCATCAAAAATTCAACGGATTCCTCGCGTCGGAGCTTAAACTGATTCCGCCTCACGTACCCCGCAATCGTGGCTGCCGCTGCGACATTCGTTCGTCTAATCTGACGACGATCAGACGTATCACCGAGTAAAAACATGCTAATTGTTCCGATAGCCATTCCGGAGAAATCAGCGTTATGAATTTATCAAACTTTTCTTTTATTCCTTTTATTACTTCAATCTATTTTCATTACATTTTTCTCGGAATGTTTTCTATACTAGAAAATATCTTTTGTAAACAGTAGTAAATGTAGTTAAAATATTATCAATTCATCTAATTTGTAGAGCTCGTAAATCTTTTTTAATTGCATTTAAAAAAATTCAGAATAAATGTAGCTATTGTAGAAATTAACTTCTCTTATCTCTTTGCATATTTTATTATTTTTAATATTACTAATATTAATATTTCTCGTTTTTTATACTTTTTGTATCATTAGCTGTTGCAATTATTTTTTCTATTTTTTCGCTATTGTATATTTGAACATGTTCATTTAGTTATATAAATTTTTTATTATATGTCTCATTAATATCTACATGTAAGTATTATCCTTATTGTATTCTTGAAGGCTATCGTTTCAAAATATAATGATATTCTTTTTTCCTGTCTGTCAGAAGACCGGTTGCGTCCACGTAAGACGTTTTTGTAATCTAAACTTTGGACACAAAATACGGCGAACGCATCGATACTTAAATTCACCGCGAAGGACTCTCTCTTGTCCTCTAGTTACCGCTCACGGCAATGAGGAGCCCGACGCGTCCGTACATTTTTCACTGTCTTACGGTCTTCCCGCTATAAATCTTTTCCCCGTTCGAGAGAAAGGGAGAGAGAGAGAGAGGGGAAGAGTAGAATCTATTTGCGGATCTATTATTCATCGTTGCGCATTGTCCGGTCCTCGGACGAGCTCGCGCTTCGCTCGTTCAGCCCGTTTGCACGCTCGTTCGTTCGTTCACTCGTTCGTCCCGACCGCCCGCAAGCTAGCGATCCGCGAGCTCGCGAACTGAAACACGAACGAGTGATTCCGCTCACGTCTCGAAGACGATCCCGAATGTAGACGAAACGAAAAATCGGTCCCACGGAGAACTTACGGACGCGTGATTCATGCACGAGCCAGAAACGGAAGCAGTGGGGAGAGAGGTTGGCGGCAAATGTAAACGGATCTTATCTCGGTCGATGAAGCACGCCGTTCGATATTCCGATATATATATATGTATACGCGCATATATACGCAGATATACACACACATACGCGCCATCTCGGGAATATCGAGCCCGGCATAATGGAATTCCTCGTTATATAAATTTCGGTGCACATTTTTCTCACCGCCCATCGATCTCTTCTCTCGCGCGCGCGACGGACTCCTCCCCCATTTTCCCGTCTGCTTTCTCTCTCACCCATTCTCTCTTAAAGTGCGCGTACCCCCTCGCACCCGATGTTTTATTCCACCCTTCGTCGTCCGTGCCGCCCTCCGTCCATTGCGACGCGGAATCGCGGGACGATTCCTCAAACGCTCTCCGAGAAAACGAAATTCCATCGATAAAACCACCGGGGCGCGCGCCGTCGCTTCTCTCCGAATGATTTTAGCTCGCGGAACAAAATGCGGTGATAAAAAGTGATCTTTCCCTCTTCTTCCATCTCTCTTCTGTCGATTAACTGTCGTTTCATTCTCGCGCTTCGGTCGCGAGAATCGCGAAGTGGTAATTTTTTCCCGCAACTCGACATTCCTTTCTTTTTCTTTTTTTGACCAATTTATCCTTGTTTCTCTTGTTTTCCTCCTGATTACGTTTTCTTATTTTGTTTTTCTTTTCTGTATCCGTTCTAATAAGCGAGTAATTCTTTGTTATCGCGACATCGGTTTTTCTGATCCAACTGTTTAATAATTCTCGATCGCTTTTCGCGTATTTTTTTCCGTTTGCCTCGTGCACGCACGCGATAAACGCTCAAACGATCTCGTTCGATGACTATTATCACACGAGGTTGGAATTCGGTAACCGCGCGCATGATTTATCGGATCGGAAATGGAGTTCACGAGGTTACGCGGTTGTACCCGGCACGAACGTAAACAATCGTTGGCGTCGAAAAATTTGGGTGCGCAAACGATCGAGCGCATTTATCGACAAGGTCCAGTGGCCGCGTTTTGTCCGCACACCCGGTACCACATCTCTCTTATGTATTATGCATTGGCGTCTCTAATACCGGTGCAACGTGCGCTATTGATTTAACGCTACTTACGTATGCGCGTTAATTTCGTTATACCACGCGTGCCAAATATTTTGCGCGAGACTACACACCCCGGAATATATTAAGGTCGGCTGTGAATTATGCTGTCCCTGTACACGAAAAGCCAATTCGAACTTGGATTGATCCGCTTGTGAAAGATATCTTATTTAATCTTTTGTTGTCTTTACGCATCCCTTTTAATGCAAATGTTATTAATTAATCGCGGAAATTGATTTTCTGTTTTTGTTTTTAACGCAAGAGAATTATTACGCGTTCTATAAAACGTTTTATAATTTTCAAGAGAATCATTTTTTACTCTTTATCTTGTTTTTATATTTTAATATTATGATCGCGAGTATAACAGCTGCAGGAGGAAAGATATATATTTATTTATTAAATTATTAAAATAGAGAAAAATTAAAATAGGAGGAAAATTTTATAGATTAGGTCAATTTATTGCGGATAGAATTTTGTTTTGGATCAAAACGATTTCAGTACTCTCATACTTCGGTGCGGAGATAATCTTGTTGGAAAGCTTATGATATTTCAAATTATGACGTAGCATCATTTTGCAGTTGAAGATGTGTACGAAGCTCTTCAAGTTTCATACAACATAGTGTACCATTCACTCTAGTATTCCATTACTCCGAATATATTGCGTAGCTGCGGCGGCGAAAAGTGGCACTGAAAGGTATCCCCGCGACATCCTCGCTGTACCACCGCCGCGTGTTGTATAAACCCACATCTACACTTGAACATGCACAGGTCCAGCTTGCATAAGCTGAGTGGTTCAAGCCGTGCACGCGGGGGATACTTCGACCATATGGTCTAAATGGAAGACTGAGGATAACCAGCAGTTCCACAATATTAAGCTATGATATATATCTTTTCACTCTCGGTTTTTAGATAGAAGTTTGTTTTTCGTAAACAGCGTTCAAAATTGACAGCCTCTCTCTCGTATGTGTAATTTTTACACATATCTATCTACAATCCCGTTAGGTGTTTAATCGTATAAAATATATATTTTATTGTCTATTCTCGCGGAATTGACTCTACACATGGTTTCAGATAAATTTAGAAAACTCCGTTCTCGCGAGTACAGTTTTTTTCTTTTTTTTCTTCTTTTTTCGAGATTTCCGCATCACCGAGCAGACCATCTCGAAATTTATCCGACGGGAAAAGGAGGCGCGCTCCAATCCTTTCGGTAAATAATTTTCGCCGGGCGGAAGGGGCCGCTTAAAGCCGACGGGAGCAGAGATTTTCTCCGATTAATTTCCGCCTCCGTCCTCGCCGCTTGCGCTCGCCATTCCCGGCGCGGTTCTTAGTTTCAAGTCCACCGAAGCGTATCGTATCCTCCCCCCCTCCCCCCCCGTCGGTCGTCGTCATTTTCCTCCCCCTTACTGCACCGGGCCCCGTCTCTTTCCTCTGTATTATGCATTCAGGTTATTCGTTATTTATAAGTATTATCCTTAAACTTTTTCAGACCGTATTGCTCGCGAGAGTTAGCCACCGTCGCGGGTAATACAGGTATGATTTATCCTCGCTTCGTCTGACCCCGTTCGTGTCGTTTCCACTTATTGCGAAACACGCGGTGTTTGTACTGACGAGAAATGTTCGCGCGCATACCGTTTCCTTTCGATCTTTACGAAACCCAGAGGGCTTGAAACGCGAATGAAAGTAATCTTGACGTGTGCTTTTGTTTCTGCTAATGTGTGCAAGTCCAGAGCTCGAAATCAGTCTTTTTGATACGTCGCGTGGACGTCGTCAGGAATAAAGGAGAATCTTTCACGAAAGTTAAGCGCGAGATGAAAAAAATGTATGAAAAAAGAAAAGAAGAAAAATTTTGATCTCAGATAAGAGCATTACTTTTTGCGCGAGTTCGAAATTCCCACAGAAATAGATGTCGTGTCCGACGATATCTCGAGCGGTTTTTGCCACGCTGGACATAACGCCGCAGGTCGTGCTGAAAAAAAAAAGAGTGCTCTCCGATTAATTTCCGTTTCTTTCGGTCTTCGCTCCGTGCGAAACGTGTCCGGGCTGCTTTTCGGACTCGACGAGGCGTGTCATTATGCTGAACGCATCATTGCTCGTCGTTCGCCGTACCATAGAATTTGCGTTCATTATTGGAATTTTTTATAATTAACAATTATTAGAAACGAAAAAAAGAAGATACAAATCTATCTTCACTTTATTTCCTTACTGCCGGCTAAAATGTGCAGGAATGCATTCGCGCGAACGGTGAAAATAAGTAAAAGTAGATATTCGAAAACGATTTTATTTAGCAGACATTCGGTAACTTAATTTTTAGCGTGATCACTGCACTCGCATTGAAAATACGTAGTAATGACCAATGAATAGCGTTGGAAAATTAATCCGATTAATGTGAAAAACTCCCGTTTCCTATAGAAAATATAATGATTTTGCAAAACTGCTTTCTGAACGATCAGGAGAGAATTAATATATGCAGATTAAGCCGATACGGATGGAAGTGAATCGGTGAGCGCGATGTTAAGATAAAATCTGATCCAGTTACTCTCATTTCAATCCTATTCATGCATCTTCACTACATTTCATGTTACTCGCATAGAACGCGCGCGGCTGCAATCATAATTGCTGCTTACGTGATTTTATCTCTCTGGGCATAGAAGAGATCGAGGTCTACCGTGAAAAAAAAAAAAAAAATAGAGCTTTACACCGATTAATTCACACGCACGCATCTCTTTTTCTCGTTCGCTCTTTCTCTATCGTATATTCACGTGCGAACATGTTTTCGACTCCGCCGAGGCATATTATACCCGCGACATATCGTTGTGCTCCGTTGCCCCTCCCCCGCCTTTCCCATTCCGTTCGCCAGATCGTTCGCCGTTCCCTTTTCCATCCCTCGGCCCCCTCAGCCACCCGTCGTCCCTCGTTCGCCGATCCCGAATTCGTTATAACCAGCCGAGAGCCACGCAACCGTAACTTCGCAGGATACGATGTACGCTACAGAGAGCTCGACTAAATCAAATTTACAAGCTGCTGAGTGTTTCCCTTCCTCTCCCTCCGCCCACTACCGCTTCTCACCCTCCTCGCTCGTCGTCTACCGGTCCGGCATCCTCGGCCCCCCGACGACGTGTTCCGGCTTATGCCGCGGCTGAACCACTATTTTCGTCAGGAGTCATTTAAAAGTTTTTCGTGCCGCCGTCTGCGCGCCGAAGTAGACTCTGAATTATTTATTCGGTGCCGGCTGCGCCCCGGCGTGCACGCGTCGCGATCGCGTCGGGGGTTACGGTTATTATTTCTCGGCTGATCGCATTATATGCAACCGCGTTGCAGCTCCCTTTCCTCCGGGCGAGATGTAAGAGGCGAGGAACCGAAAACTTTTATGGGTATCCGATGGACGTTATATAGCTATCTGCTTCACGTCTTAATCGGTCGAGTATACGAAGGGAATATTGCTGTTGCATATTACATAGACAGTAACTGGGAAGGTGTATTATACTCTAAGAAGCTCCTCTTCCGAACGGCTAGAACATTGTCTGTTAATAGAGTAATATCACGTATGAATGGAAATATCGATGTACAAATGAATTATGTAAATTGCAATATTGCAGGAATTATGAAAAACTGAATATATATTATTATCTGAAATCAAAATTAAAGCAATTTATTAATGATAATGAGAGAGTTGAAAAAGAAATGATAGAAAAGATTCAAAAAATTAAATTTAAAAGGAGGGCAAAAATTTACATGATATGTGAATAATTATAAATTTAATATTTTTTAATTACAAAAGATTGATGAACATTATTGATAATATTACTAATTCGATTGACTGATAATATAATACCAAATAATAATACCATTGATGAGAGGTATGTATAATAATTGCGTATGCCGTTGCAGAAGAGAGACGGGTTATGGCAATGATAATGTTCGAATATATGATAAACTGTTATAAATATGTGTAAATTTCAATTGGCCGATAAATACGATACAAGTAACTAATTGCTTTTAAAAAATAATAACGTGAAAATGATGATTCGATCTATAAATGAATACCATCGATTCTTTCAATAATTCTAGTCACAATATCATATGCGGTTTGGTTTACTAAATTTTATATGTCACGTTACTGTTATGGAATTAAATACGTGTCACGTTAAATATTTTAGTGATTATTTATAAAAAAAAGTATAGTTTATTGATTTGATTTTATGTGCGTTACACGAGAATGTAATTTATAGGTGAAATAGATATATACGTGAATTTCTATTCAGCACAAAACTTTGTATATCGGTGTATTATTCGGGATGTTAAGCAGTGTTCATATTCGTGAATAATCACGTATTATTTCCAATCTCTGATTGGGACGGTAATTAATTATCGATCAGATTTTATCTGTACTTTAGGAATTTCTCTTCCAGTAGTTATTATATTTGAAAAACTGTCCGTTATACATTTAGAATTTATATTCTCTTGATATTCTATTGATATTCCTTGTTCTATTATCATGTACATGTATATATTACATTATTCAATACGATTGAATTCAGTCCAACGGGCAAGTTAATCAGCGCTTCACAAATTGGTGTATTTTGTGAATTAGAGATTATTTAAAAATCATTATGAATTATAAGGAACATGTAGACATTTGATAAATAATTATTAATTGTTGATTAATTGTCGAATAACACTAGGCTATTGATAATCCCTCGAGTATTAATAATTAACAATTATTTTTTGTATTTGTAAGTAATCGATATTTGGTCGAGTATCGAATTTATTTCAGCGCAAGAAAGATAAAGAGATTTACTTGTATTATATATTTAATATATTTTTCAACAATATTAACTGACATATAGATATTTAATACGGTTAATCTTAATATCGAAATAATTGATTAATTTTAATGAATTTAATACGAAAGGTGGTTTAATGGTGCAACGAATTGCGTGAATCCGTACAATTGGTCGATTGTGAATTCGAATAAGCCACCAAAGTGCAATAATCTCATGAATTAACGTCAACTGTCTATATAATACTCTATATTATTCACTTATTTAAAAAAATGATATCTCTTATTGTTATTAGAAGTGGATGACAAAATCAATAGTGCTTCAAGTGAATATATTTCTCTCGCCTGTTATCGACAGTGTTAGAATATCGATTGCGTCATCATCTCGAAGTATGACACGTATTTCACGAGAAACGTGTTCGCTCTTTCTGATCGTGCAAACGAGTAAACTTGGAAGCACGCGCGATTAGCATATAGCCACGCGCATTGGATACACCGTGCAGCGTATGTACGCGCATGCATATGCATCGCACAGGCCGGAATTAGCCTGAAATGTTTAATTGAACGAGCATCATCGGCGCGCAAGTCTGTTCGCCGTCGCGATTGATGTATTACGCAAACATAGTGCGCGCCAAATCGGCACCCACCTTAATAATATTAGCTGCGTAAGCTGCGGAACATGCTAGCGGTCTTGTTCAATTATTCTTTCTGTAATACTGTTTGTGAGTTTGCTGATAATTACAATATTTAATAAAAATGTTTTACGCATGTTCGATTTCCGATTTTAATAGATTATCAATTGATGAAATTATCGTGTCAATTTTGATCGCGCGGAATATGAAGATGGAAGAGAGAATAAAAAATGGCCATCAACAATGTAATTTAGGCAAATGCATTTCGTTTATTAATATATAGCTTTCCTTGCAACAACGGCATCAGAGTGAAAACTCAGTTTATACGAATCCGAGACGCGTGTACACGTGGGCCGGAGGGTGAACGAGAGGCAGTACGGGGTAAGGGATAGCAAAAATACCTGGTCCATGATAAATGCCCTGACACCCATCACGACGCAGCGACATCACGGGCGCGTCCCTCAAAACGGAGCTACAATGCGGCCTCTCGTAGCCATTATGCTAAAATGCAATCTCCTGATAACCGCAGCCGCGCCATCGCGGGGCTTAATCTCACCTATCTGTACAGCCGTCGGGGAACGGAAACAAAATGGGAATGAGAGACCGGTCCGCCGGGTGATTCGGGATAAAGAGAACGGCATTGGGGATGCGGAAGGGATGGCGAACGTAGAGAGAACGCGAGTGAACGGGAGAGAGAAGGAGAGGAAGAGAGGGGGAGACAGAGGGAGAGAGAGAGAGAATATGTGTAAGAGAGAGCGAGAGGGCGGACAATGGTGGCAGAGACTGGAGATACGAAAAGAAATAAATTCCGCAATCGATAAGCGTCCGGTTAAACGTCAAAGCGCACCGGTGTGGGTAGACGAGGCACTTTCGATCCTTGACAAAAAACACAATCGCCGATATCCAAGGGATATAGAACGCGCGCGCTCGCTTTGCCTCTCTTTTTCCGGCTCGCCCGCATCTTTTTTCTTTCACGGTGGAAAGTCGAGTCGATGTCGGAGTACACGTTGTAATGCCCGCGATCTCTTTGGACTCGTTTCTCTTTCGCTTGCACCTCCCCCCCCCCCACACTCTTCTCTCTTTCTCTGCGGAACGGAGGGGCTCCGCAATTTTACTACATTGCCGATAGAGATATCCGGGCAAGAATTATTTCCGACTGCTTGAAGAATTGCAGTGAAGGGTTTGAAACGATATATTTGGTGCTAGTAAATCATGTTTTTCTCTGCGATCAATGTACAAAATTTGTTAAGTATAGATTTATTTGTTTTGCTTTTACTATTTGTCAGTGTAATACAAATAACAATCTCTATGAAATACATCGCGCGAATATGTTACATTTTCTACTTAATTCTTCCATTTAACAGTTTAAATTTATATTAAGATTTAAATTATATTTTATAGATAGTTTGAAATAAATGCTCCATTAATTTAATGATTGTAAAAGTCAAATTTCGAATCGAATCGATTCTATCTTATTTGCACGATAAACACATGTGTATATAATAAAATACATCATGGACCATTAGTGAATGTTGAATGTGAAATGCCGATATCATTAAACATTCCATTACAGTATATGACTCACTTATTAATATAAATTAATTTAATAAGATCTTACGTATAATTTGACGCAAAGCGTTTATTTGAATAAAATTCCCGAAACTTTATAATCGCGACTTTCTTATACGAATTGGAAACGTGAGAAATTGGATCAGAAAATCCTTGATTTTTCTTCGAAATAAACAGTTCATATATTGAGTTCATATCTCGTGTCACGACGTAATTCGTCCAACCATCGATAACTATTGCTGGAACTTAGTGGAGGAAAGAAGTATTCCCCGGCGGCAGCAAAATCGTTCGGCGTTTAGCTCTCTTCCGGGGAGCGTTCGGAAAGTTTAGATACCTCTTCGGGATCCTCTTCCAGCGAGCGAATAAGCAGGCATTAAAGGCTTAGACCACAGATCGAATTGGAAGTACCTACGTAGCATTCCTGCATCTTTCCTTTCCATCCTCCGCCTTTTCTCTTCTTCCGGCCGATTCCTCTCTTTTCTTCCCTGTCTTTCTTGCTCACTTGCTTACTTCTTGTTCGCCATTGCCCTACTGCGAGGAGCAAGCATGGCGCTGGGGTAGGTTAAGCATCGAGGCTCGACGGAACAAGGGCGCACAACTTAATGGAGTATAATCGTGCGATTTCGTCCGTGCGATTTCCCCCGGCGAAACACTCCCGGTGACTAGGTCAAGTCGAGGTGGTTCGTAAAGCCAGTTACAGTTACGGCTCTTCCTTGATTTTTTTCCAAGTCGTGAATAATGTATCGTAGCGCGGTGATAAGTGATCGCAGGGTGAGAGGTTACCGGTCGTGAAGCTCGCGAAATTATGCTCGCACAGATCGGGGCGAACGGAACGTTTTCCTTTCCACCATACGGCTTGGAATATGTCCGTTTCCTGCCCGGCACTTAGCACCCATACATGCGGGAACAATGGCATGCTTTCACGCTGCCCGTCTACGCTTGAATAAGTATGTAACCATAATCTGTGATTGTATATTTACCGTAAACCATAAACGGGCATTATTCATTCCGGCATTAGACAAACAACATTATTATCACTGTAATTCTGGCACGCCGGCATACTAAAGCATTATAATTACATAATAATTCAGTAATTGATAGACAAATGTGCAAATAAAAGTAATTGGTTAGATAGACCTTTCATCTTTTACATTAATACACTTATATAGATGCTATCCATTTTTTATGTACACGCGAATGTTAATAAACACAGGATATAATGTGTATTTGTCATGTCTTTAATATTCTCAATTGTGCACCATTGTTACGTCAGAAACATTTCCATTTGCCGTTGAAAGCATGAATCTATGAATTTTACATTTTAATACATTATTCTCTCATCTGTGATGATTCCAACGTTTTTGCCAGTATATTTGGAATTAACATGGACTTTTCTCTTTTTTTCCAGTGCCACCGAATCACCGCGGCGCAATCAAATCTGAATTTCGACGTTTCCAGAGCGCATTCGGTAAGTTTGACATTTATTGAACATAATATATCCAGTAGAATCTTAAACGTACAGTTTCAATAGATGAAACTATTTCTGTTAATTACACAACATTATATGAAGCGACAATCTTTATCAAAAAGTAGATATTATAGTAATTTACTAGATATTATTTTCTTTTAATCTGAAGAGTTCGAACATTATTTGACAATTGAAGAGAAAATTTGTTTTCATCGCTTATAATTCAAAAACTATTTATACTTCGGGCACTTTCATTACGAAAAAATTATTTCACTTTTCCACGAGAAACATCATTCTGTTCACCGAGCACTCCGTGTAGAACGGTCTTGTTGTCCGATGCTTTCGAAAACCTCTCTTCGTGATTACCTCTTGTGGTATGCCTTCGTACCGTGTAAGAAATGAGCTTAAAATTGAAGTCGAGTTTAAAATCGCTCCGTCGACCTACAAGCGCGACCTGTCGTGACAGGAAGCGAGAACGTAGGAATGGCCGAGGTTAAGTATTGAGGATCGTCAAGCTACTCGACCGACTTCGTTTCAAAGATGAAAGCGCTCTTAATGGAGTACCATTGTCTGGTTTCGTCCAAGTTTCGTCCCGTGACGTTCCGGGGTTCGCCCGAGCGATGGCACTCGTCGGTTTTATCGTTCAGGATTTCGGGTTCGACCGGTCGCCACTTACAAGGTGATCCCCAAGACAAGGGAACTGCTCGAACCGTCGGCGTAATTAATGGCTTCATCAGTTCGCCGACTAATTAATTCGCCGTCTCGGACGTGTCACTTCCCCGTGAAAACTTCCTCTCGACTCTTCTAATACGTGGGTTCGAATATTAATCGGTCAGAGAGAAAAAAAACGAGAAACTTGTTGCCGAGAACAATGATTGAAATGTTCGTGATGGTAAAAATTTTTTCACGTATTATGTTTCAAACAAATCTTTATTTTAATGAAATCCGAGTGTATAAAATTTTAGTATTATAAATTAACACAAAATGAAAGTTACATATCTTTTTCATATGCGCTTTATTGTACTTACATGCGTAATGAATTATATATAAAATGTTTCAAGATTTTATTCTCAATTTACACTTTTTTTTAATAACTTGGAATCGATCTTTTTCTTGAAGAAATTTTGAAACTAAACTTGATTGTAACTTTTAACGTTAAACGTGTATAAAGTACGCCAATGTTTCATTTTGATTCATAACAAATTTGAAACTTGTGGTATTTGGAGAAATTCTTGTAAGTCAATTAATTGATAATGCTTTTACGAGAAAAGCGTCGAAAGTATCGTTTGAACGCGTAATTATTAATTGTTTTTAGTTGTTTCGATATAAAACGAAGAGTGTTGGCACATGCAGGTTTACGCTTGTGCGAGAGGCAATAATTTGCAAAACTCATTAACACGCTCAATCCAATTTAAAATCTCTCTCGCGCTCAGTCTCTCCAAATTTCCCGACGTTGAGCTTCCGCATATGCATTATGTGTTATGCATATGTTCCCAGTCGCGCCCCACTGCGCGTTACGTTCTGATGATCAAGACTGAGAGATGTCTTAGATATATCTCAAAACCGCGAATATTAGAAACAAGATATAGCAAGAGACGAAAGGAGCATTATATATATATTACATTTAATTATTTTATATTTAAAAATAATTAATTAAAAGTGCAATTAAATAACAAAATTATATTTTTAGGTTAATTTTAAATCGATTTTTTAAATGAAAATCTATTTCTAGATGAATATATTTAATATAGCAAATTATACAGTTTTAGAAGAACTTAACGTATAATAAATTTGTCGAAGAAAAAAGCCGAAAGGAAAGAAAATGGAAGGAAATCGTGTGATTATCTATATGTATTACTAAACTGATCTACGCAAAAATTCAGACGTTTCCGAAGAATCATCACCCCACCTTAATCCTCAAATTTATCATCGTTCGATTCGCCTTCTCATGATGGCATGTCGATATTTTTCGAATACGTTCAAGGTAAAATCGCGATAGGCGTTAGAAGGAGATTTGCAACCTTCTCAGAATGAGACGGAGGTCGAGAATGACTCGACAAAGCGGAAAAGGGGATCAACGAAAAGTAGGGGGAGGACGAGTTACTTGGAAAGGTTACGGTAATCCGCCGAGCTCGTCGTGTAATTTCCCATAAGGCGGCGGAGGCGGTACTTCGCTTTTGTCGAAACTTTTCGAGAGTATATTTTGCCTCCCCTCAGTATGTCTACATCGCTTTTCTCTTCTCATCGTCTCACATCATTTACACCTTCTCGTCTCAATTTATCTACAACACACACAATTTTGATTCGTTATTTTAATTTATTTTTTTTTTAATTTACTGCTTTTATATAATTTGTTTGCTTTTTTCTCGCTTGATTTTAATTCGTGTGTGTGTGTTTTTTTTATTAATTTATTTTTCATTGTCTCTTTTCTCATTTTGTCAGTCTCGTTGGGGTGTACTTCGAGCGGTGCAGTTCCGCGCGTGTCGCGAGGCTTAATTAGGCTAATGGATATCCGTAATTGATGCAACGAGACTGTCCACTCGAGCGCTGAATAAAACCCGCCACCGACCTCGCCGCGCGAGATGATATAATTCGCCAAGTCGACGAGAAACTGGTTCGATGAATTTTTTGTGCACACGCTTGATGGTGTTCTTAAGATGCATTATTCAAAGTTTATCTTGTCTTGCGAATTATGAAGTTCCATACTGTACGTACAGAATAATGGGAACAGATAACTTTTACATATACCGCGGATCAAGACTGAAAATCACATTAATGAAAAAATATGAAGCATTAAAAGAGCAAAAATTCAACAAATTCATGAAAAGAGCAATAATAACAAAAATATTGAGTTTCTTCGAACTCTTCAATTCTTAAGTATTTTAAAATTACGATTGGAATAATTTAGAATATTAAATTTTTTACAATGGCGTAATATGTAAATTGAAAGAAATTAAAACAATGCTGATGAATTTTATTAAAGAAATTATAAAGGAAAATTTTATGATCTGAAAAATTTGTATTAAGCATTCGCAACAATAAAAATACTGAGATTAATGCTTATTGCACGCAAGTCGGAATAGAAAAATATTCAAGGTTTATGCGATATTTTCATGTCGATTATCGCATTAATAACGCGCGGGAGATAACGTTGCGCTTTACATTTCTCATCATTTTTTCCCCCGACAGCGAACACGAGCGCGTAAAAATTGCGTCGCATTTCTCTCTGCTACGGATTCTGTGCGAAACCGCCAGCGCTGCGAAAACGCGCGGTCTGAAATATTAAACCGTGCTAAAAGCCTAAAGTTAAACATCGCGCCCGATTAATTACGAAAACATGACCGCGGGCGTAGAAGCACCGCGCCGCTCCTCGGTATCTCCGTATGTATTTTTCGCGCGAGCTTCGCCTTCCGCTTCCGTCGACATATCGCGCCGGCAAAGGTCGCGTCGGCGAAGGATGGAGAAAGGATAGGACAGGACGTATTCGGTTTCGCGAAATGCGACGGCGGTGCATTAAAGAGCGCTCCTTTTGCCCAGGAATATAATAGAATTTCGTGAGAGGAGCAGCCTTGAAGAAGATTAGAGCTGACCGCTTGTCCAAGTGAATAGACGCGTCTTTTATCTTGATTTCCGCGGCTCAATTAAAAGATTGTTTTTGTCGGTTCGAACAGAATATTGCGCGAATCGACGATGGCGTTAATACTGGCAAGACCGCACTTTTTTGCGGTCTTTCAGAATTCAAACTTACATCAAAGTTTTGCAGATATCAGCATTTTTCTTATTGAAAGAAGATTTCCGTCTGGATATGGATTTCTAGCAAAAACGCGGGAACATTTCAAGATGCTAGACGCTTTTGCGCTTTGTGTGTAGCGGTGCTAACGCGTTGAACGCCCGTGGCGATTAAAATCTATCCAAAGCCTTTGCTAATCTCACGCTGGACTCTTTTAAAAACTAAAGAGATCCCGCGGAATCCCTACAGAGTGGCCTAGTATTTAATAATTCTATCGAGAATATAGTGCGCCGAATTGGCACGGGGCCAACACAAATATTCTAGTTGAACGTAAAGATGTATGTATTTGTAAGTGCATTTACGGGCGGGCAATAAGATGTTTCGTCGGGCACGATAAAAAGCGAAGCCGTGGTAGATAGATACGCTAATGTCGCTACTCGCGAGCGGGAGAAATATAATGGAATCTATGACGCGTAAACGCGTCTTACGGAGCTGCGCGCGGTAGGAAGATAAGCTGCACCGCCGCCGCTGCCGTCGTCTCCCGTATGCAACGAATGGGCTAAGTCACTCTCGGCGGCACTCGCGAAATCGATAACGAGCCTCGCCCGCCGTCGCCGCCGCGCCGTCACGCTTAGGAGACAGTCGACCGACGGGCGAGAAACCGCGTCGTCGAGGTTCTCCGACGTGGAATTAACCCTTCCGATATTATAACTTCCGCGTCATGAAGTGTAAAGGGCGAAGAAAAGAAGACTCTCGAAAAATCGACTATGAATCTATTAAAGCGAGGGTCGTGGCTTTTCACACTGTTATAAATATGAGAATTCAGTGCCGCTTTATACTGATAAGCGTAAAAATATTTATTCGAATTGCTCGTATTATTTTATTATATTTAAAAAAAAAAAAAAAAATAGAAGCAGTAAAAGAAAAATTCTTTGTCAGTACACATTACAATAATATGAGAGATACAAACAGAGCGAGGAAACTGTAACGAGGATATAGAAGTATAATTACAGTTTTAACTATAGATATACTAGAGTTGAGTTCACGACTGTGCGCTTCTCATAGGCAAAGCGGACATTATCTCGCGTCCTGGGACAGAAAGTTTCCATTAAACGCAACAGAATAGACAAAACGGAGTTCTTAAGAACTCTTATCTTCGCCCGTAGTCCGCCATTACGAGTGGCAAGCATTTGTGGAATTTATTTTTAATCGGATCGCCGCGACGGCGGGAGAATAAAAAGAATCCTCCCTTTGGCCACTGCCTTCCTTTTCTTCCGCTATTCCTGCAACGCTCGAAAATTCTCCGGACCGCGCGGCGCTTACCCATCCACCTGATGGAGGCACGGGGGGATAATATCCCCCCGAAGTTTTCCAACATTGTTTATCGCGGTTGCCGCGAGAGAATAATCGATTAAGGGGGCGCCCCCGATCCCGCTCTCTTTTTCCCTCCGCCCCGGAAACTTTCGTCCTTCCGGCTAACGCCAAATTACTGGTTTCGCCCGGGCCGCATCTGAATGGAGGCTGACAGCACTTCGCAGCTAACGTGCACTCAACTACTTAATAATGTAACAGTCAGCCAACCACTATGCGCCCATTATGTTTCCATGCACGTTGCACAAGAACCCAGAGGTAACAGCCTGCCGGTGGTTGTAATATAGGATTCGCATCCTGTATATCGTGTTGCATCGCTGTGTTTGTTCACGGCACCGCGTCGAGTGGTGCGAGAGAGAAAGAGGGAACAGCAGGAGAGGGAGAGAGAGAGGAACAGAAATGGGGAAAGAGAGGGAAATTTATTATGTTCTGGGATAAATCCTCTAAGAACAAAAAGCAAAGCGCAACCGTTATATATACAGAAGTGAGTCGGCAGTTATAAGGTAATAATAGAATACAATGTATCTACATAACAAATAAACGTGTCGGAACAAAAGGATATAAATTACAGTTATGGTGGAAACTATAAAGATTAAGTGTGTGCTAAAAAAGTGATATATATGTATATATATATATATATATATATATATAAATTAAAAAATTTAGTAGTTACCTCTATATCAAATTTATTTTTCTCTTACGTCTATCAATTTTTTCGAACATAAAATACTGGTACAATCAGCGTGAATATATGGCAAGAATGATTTCAAATACGTAATTATAAAGATATAAAAGAAGAGAAATTCTCTCTCACGTATTTTGTTTTTTGTTATTCTATTTTTCTTTTTTCTGCTTTGTTTTATCCGCGGATAAGTCAGAAACATAATGTCTTGTTCGCTTTTTCCGAGCGCTATTTTTAATCCGTTAAATAATGCGCAGCGATTATTTCCGCGGAGCATTGCTCGACATGCTCGTTCCGACGTTTACGCCTTCATCTTAAAACATGCTTTATCAGATCCTTCCGGTTTTTTTAAATGTGTGTACGTGACGTCTCACGTCTCTCCTTTGATATCGCGGCGTTCGAGATCCCCGTAAGAGCCTTTAATCTAGAAACGCGATATGTTACCTAACGGCGCTTTAAATCTTGTTTAAAAACTTTAGATAGACGCGACATAGTGAAGAAAACACGATAGCGAGTTTACAAACATTGTTTGGAATTTAATCAGCGCCGCTCCTTTTCCTAAAATTACTCTCTGTAATTCGTTTTCGTATTATTCTCGGCTCTTCCTAGATTGATAAGTTCGCATTCAGGGTGCGCGTTTAATTTTTAATTCCGAGATAAGGCCCGTGAAATTTAGAACGTGAAGTTGAGCTTTTCAATAATGCAAGCTGAGGTTTCCTCTCTACATGCCTCTGGCATAGTTGTACCCCAATTATGTATCTTTGCGGTTGCAAAGGAGACCAAGGTTGTGCGAATGTGCACGGCTGTGGTGAACAATTGTCACAATGGAAAAGTGGAATAAGACTCTAGATCGCGATTTAAACGGTGCTATTCATTCTGATTATGGGTTCCGTGCAGACTTCAACGTATTAGCGCATCTATTTTTCAGCGTATTTCTTCCCTCTCAGATTGAGACATTATTATGAAAGCATGTGATTGTTAAACGCAGACGAGTTTAATATTGAGCGGCCGTATATAAGTTTGTCACCACCTTTCCCATTAATGTCTAATTCTTTGTTGAATATCTTTATGCAGCTTGTTAACGACATTGCATTAGATGCGTATTTTATTCTAATGAGATTGATATCTGAAAGTGACAGGAACTTTTAAGAAATAGAACGTAAATTTTATTGTAGATAATTTTAAATAATTTTTGAAGAAATTTTATTATATATATTTGAACAGAGATTTAATATTGTAAATCATAAGTTATATAGATGACGACCTTGCTAAAAAAAAAAAAAAAAAAAAAAAAAAAGTCGATTATGTTGTAACCGCGAGAAACTTTAGCACGATGAAATTATAGCACGTCGTCGAAACAAGGTTACATCGATCGTTCCTCGAAGTAAACTTGAATGATGAATGTTCAAGTTTTGCATTCTTATGTTGAATGGATGCGGTTGTTGTTGAGCATTCTCGGTTTATCGGAAATCTTAAAATTGCGCCGTATTTGGTTGCATACGGAAATCGCGGATAATAAAAATTTGATGCTAAACAAACGGTGCAAGTATCTTGAGTTCGATATTTCGGTATTCGCATACTCGTTACAGGAGTGGATACGTATTCGAGCTACTGCGTGTTTTTGGCAATAAACTTTACAGTTGAAATAATAAAATTTAACCCAACAATATCGGGCGAAATGGCGTGAAACAGGCGTACCGCCGAGAATATTGTTCTTGCGAGAAGAACGGTGCGCGATTTAACGCACGTTCGTGTATGTGTGAGAGGATAAACGGGGATTCTCGATAACTCGTCGATTACCCGGATGGAACGTTTTACGAAGCGCATTACGCGGCATAGTGGGCTACTAGAAGGCGGATAATCTCGATTATCGAGGCAGCGTTCGCTGGAAATTACTCGCAGACTGTCGTCGCGAATTTCGGTCGGACGTGGAAGGACTCTCGATTATAATATAATTCGATCCGCTTAATATATGATCAGTTCATACATGTAATTTTGATTGAATTCATCCAGCTGCTTAAGAATTGATTTTCATCGAATAAACAGATAAGAATTTCTTCGGGATGGTTATCTTAAAATTCGTTCGTCGTCGAATGATGGAAGCAAATATGGGTGTAAATGTGAGTATTTCAGTAATTTACTTAAAACTTGATTCGAGCGAATCAAAAGGCACATTTCCTTGAAATTACGAGCTTACTAATTAATGTCACAAATTTTGATTAAATTTAATCCAGGATAACTAAAGTTGTTTTTATCTACTTACTTCTTAATTTGTTTAAGAATTAATCAAGAATTAGAATAACTTAATTTGATTAGGAAATGTCATTTTACTCGAAATTATTATCTGACAACAATTTGTCGGAAATTTTGGTCACGCGCTTTAGAGAGACCTGTGAATGCGATTGGAGCGGAAAGTTTCTCTGCGTTTAGTTTTGCGCAAATTGTTCATTCAATTAGAGTTTATCAATCCATTAGAATAATTTTTTTCTTTTACACACACACACACACACACACACGAGTTATAATCGGGTTGCCAATACTGAGCAGCCGGTAAATTTTGCACTCAAAATTACGCGAATCTAGGTAATGAGCCGTGTTTTTTCTACGATGGAGCACTGGTGGTAAAACGGTGTGCTCGTTTAAGCGCGATACTCGAAATTTATCACTCGCCGATTCCTGCGCAGATAAATGGACAGTAAATCGCGGTATCGTGGCTCGCTTGCGACACAGGCGCGTTTCTCTTTAGCCCGATATCGCGAATTGGTCCACCCGTACTGAAACCTTTTTCAGATACGAGTAAAAAAAAATTAGAGAACTCGCCAGCTCGCGATGAGCCGCTGGACGGCGCGAGGACGGGGGATGGGAAATGAAGCACGTGTGAACGCTACGCGCGGCATAAAATTCGGGGCTCCCGCGTATGGCGTATGTAAATTGCGTGCAGCGCGCGACGCGCATGAATTTAACTGCCGCCGCATGTAAATTCAACGCCGGTGCATGTAAATTTTATTGCAATCAGCTATTGTAAACAGGATTACCGCACGGGTGCGACGCCGAAACTGGAGAGCGAGTCGGCTAGTCGATGGAATCCTACGAATATTTCGTATTCGAGGACACCTGACCGCCAATAGGCATATAACGTCATGCTTACGATACTTTGCTAATAATCGAAACTATATATAGGTACACGAAAGGCAGTGTCGAATATATAAGTTATATAGGTGTCCTTTTCTCTGATCTTTACAAATGCATTAACGCGATCTTTTATGGATGATAATTTTAAAATATCTTTTACAGTTTTTATAGTCCATATTAGTTATTTGATTCCATTTTTATTAATTCATAATTGCTGAGTTTTTTCACTTTAAATATCACAAGTAATATCGAGGATTATAGATATTTTTGAAAAAAGTATCGGGTAATATAGATTCTTGTGATATTCAATATGAAATGAGAAGAGAGCTATCGATATTTCACCTAATTGAAATTATCGTACGATCGTGCAGTTGAAAGTGTAACTTGAGCAAATCTCTCGACTGGGCGTTGTCTTTCTCGTTCCTCGTGTCGCAGTGAGCGTGCAAAGGATACACGCGGATCATGGAAATAAGAGAGGAGGGACTGCGTTTAATTTCGAGTAGTTGCGTTGCAAATTCAGTCGCCGGCGGTTTGCAGATTGCGTTCGCAAATATTTGTGCGCTGCGCACGTCGAGCATTTTATCGGCGCTGATATTAAATGGCGAATATTAATTAGAAGAGAGAAAGAGAGAGATCGCAAACAGAAATGAAAGCACAACTTGTCGTTTTATGAAGTATGATGTATCCCATAATTCCTGCTGCTTTATTTCGCTAACTGAACTAGGAATATAGAAAGTGGCATTTGAATGTTATATTTTATAATTATAATAGGTGGATTAAGAGTCAGTAAAATCGTTCTCCGTATTATATCGTGTTTTTTTTTTAAATATGCAGAACTGTAATTCTCGATGAACAAAAATTTTTTACACGTAAAAAAAATTTAAATTCAAATTGTTTAAATTCACATTAATATTCACAAATGTTCTCCGTTCTTCCGCGTAATTGTAATCCACGTTAGCCAGGTTTCACGTTTGATTTAATATTTGCTAATAGCAACTCTGATCCACAGTTACGCGCACGAAATCACCCTCAAAGCTCGGATGACTATGAACCTCGCGGCGTCGACCTTTGACTCCCCGTCGCGCTTCAGGCTCGGCAAAGTCGCAAAAATCTTTCCGCTCTCACTCGCCGGCGTCACCGATGCCGTTATACGTGTCTCCAAGCTTCGACGCTCAAAGCGCGCAATAAGCAAGCGAGGCATGTAATCGACTATCTGCCGGTAAATCCTCTGCAGCAAATGTATCGCGGGTTCTGCATTTCTCTCTTTCTCTCTCTCTTTCCCTCTCTCTCTCTCTCTCTCTCTCTCTCTCTCTCTTTCTCTCTTCACGCTGTACATCGGTGTTGCCGAATTTCGATTCCGTATTTACCGGACTATGCGTTATAGTCGACCGACCGAGTCGCTCTCGCCGTGGGCGTATCACTCACTATGCCTCCGTATATACATATCCGGCGGCATAAAACCCGATAGAATTCACAGACGGCCCATTGGGACAGGAAGAGGGAAAGAGAGAGATAGGAAGAGAAATAGGGGAAGGGGGGCGAGAGCAAGAGAGACAGCGAAGAGAGATGCAAATTTATTAAATCCCACTAAATAATATGCGATCGCACTTCGCCACGGAACTCATCGCGATTAGTGAGCGGTTGCTTTGATTTTAATGCGGCACTTCTCAAACGGACGAGAGGAAGAGGAGGCCTTTTATTGTCCGGAAGAAATAAATATATTTGGGCAATTTAATAAGAACTTCTATACAATTGAAATCTTTAGAGGAGCTTAAAAGGGGGGGATCACCAAATTTGTATCCTTATATATTTCCGTACCATTTGCCGAAATACTATTGCTCTCTCTAATCTCGCTAATCCAATTACACGAAACCAATTCGTGATACAGCGGCAAAATGAGGGGAAACGCGAAAATACACGACGCCTCCAGTCGACCGACTTTCCAGTACGGTTGGCCAGGCGTAAGATCGAATCTCAGTCTCGGGAGATCGCGCGTCGCACAAATGCGGAGGCGGCCGTTTCATAATGGAGGAACGACAAGGAGCCAATCGTCGTTACGTTTACACGTCGACCGGCATGCGGCGATATGGCCGATTCTGAAGGAGAATTCCTCCGTGAGTCCTTCGGCGATAAAGAGGATTTAGATCGATTTAAGATTCCAATTTCCGGGGTTTCTCGCGGGGTGGACCATCTCTTCTTTTCAGTCACCGCCTCGAAGTGGGGAAACGCTGCTGGCATATCGCACCGAAAGGGGTAAAACAGTGTTTCTCAAGCTCTCTCAAATCTATTATTTCCCTTTTTCTTTTTTGAAGCATTTCAATAAAATTCATACATATTGATATTTATCCAATTTACGATTTTGCATACATTTATTAAATAGAATTTTAAAAATTGGCAATTTAATTGAGAATTTAATTAAGAAACAATGTGTTGACTTCATTGACAACATATTTGATAAAATAATTAATTATGAATAATTAATTATGTATTATTTAATATAAAAACAAATACATTATTTGTTGCTTGATACAGAAACAGCTTCAATAAAATTTATTTCAATGATAAAAGAGTTTGTAAATTGTATTTTCTAACTTCTCCTGCGCGTAGTCTATTTTGAGAAACACTGGGGATAAAAGGGGTGGTTCAGGGATGTAAGCTAACGCCGCTGGTGCCCCGGCTTGTGAAAAGAGAACGATACCGACTCTCGCCGCGCGGATAACCAGTCTCGGCTTTTTCTCTTTTTTTCCCCCCTCCTTCGTTCCTTTATCGTTTTACCTTTATCACATTCCTATTCCTCGGATCTGCCTCATCTTCCTCGCCTCGTGGTTCTCTGAGGACGAGTCGGGTTTTTATTCTCGGCCGACGCTTACTTTTTGCCGCGCTGTGCCCTATCTGCGGAGATTGTAATTTTAATTCCGGCGGTTTTACTCCTCCCACGTTTCGCGCCGCATCGTTCGTCGTTCGAAGACGTCTGTTCGCGCGTCTGTGTGCGTTCGCGCGCGGATCTACGGTTTATATATCACACCGATCTAACTGTTCATTTTGAGCACCTCTTTCCTTTTTCTCTATTCGCAATTCTGCTCTTAAATGATTCGAACCTTATCCTTCGCGGTGCTTAGATACCTTCTGCGAAGCACGACAGTTGCAATTTTAATTCTTATGAATCTTCTTCGGATCTTCTTTTTACACGGCCAATTGTCCGCGCAATTGCGTCGCTGTATCGATCGCCGGGTTAAATACAGCAGCATTTACCTAGTTTTGTTTTTCCGAATACGCTTCTAAAGACTCGCCATTTCCTTATCGTATTTCTTACCGTATCGGCACTCTATCTGGCTTTAGGGGCTACTTAGATCGTGGAAGATCGAGATTTAAGACAGCCAGATGGACAATACTGGTTCCCGGGTTGCAATCGAATTACCAATCTCCGCGTTTTTTTTTTTTTTTTGCTTTCTCTCTCTTTCTCTCTCTTTCTGCTCATATTTTTCCTCAATCTTTGCGCTTTTTCATTGTCGTCATGTCCTCTCTCTGTCACGAGTTTTCTCATTTCGTCCTCCCCTTATACTGACTTTTTGCCACGTATCCCATCCAGTGGAATTCTAATTTTAATTCCACGGCTTTTGGTCCCACCGCAGTCTACCCGTATAATCGTCCGCAAAATTAGATAGCGAACTAATCTCGTTTCAGCGTATTCTACAAAACGCACGTTTCACTATTATACTAAAGCGATTAAAAAGATTCTTAACTTAAGGAAGCGTATTTTATCTTAAAGTCCACAAATTTGAGTTACCAATTGTACGAGTTAGAACTGGCTAGCGTGCATAACATGAAAAGCATAGTAAGTTATTATACGGCAATATTCCGAATTCTGAAATACGATTGCTAATATCTAAGGACGTAATTACATTTTTCAAATCTAAACTAATATGACTTAGCATAATTTAGAGCACACTTTAATACTTTTGTTGAAAATTGTACATTATCTTTATGTTAAAAATGACAAGTTTTTATATGTCCTCGCAGAACGACATATAAATTCAAAGGAATGGCGGAGATACACGTTCGTAATGCGATAATGTTTATTTTAATAAGACTCTCAAAGTTTCTCAGTCTTAGATCTCGCACGAAGTTTAGTTCACATCTAAAATAAACGGCTTATGTATTCATCTATCCACATGTTCATACGCATAACTTTGTTCTTGTTCTGACAATAGAATCTCTTTCCTTCCGACAATCTTCCTCAAACGACACATTTTCGAATCGAGCCGGATATTACACGGGAGTGCGCTAGCTTATCCCGCAACGAGCTATCCGACTTTAAGGTCTACTTAGATCGAGTAAGATCCAGATTTTAGCGAAGGGGGCACAGGGGCGGGTCGGACGCCACTAGTGCCCGGAGTTTGAGTGGATGGTCGACTCGATCCAAATTACCAGCCTCGGCTTCTCCCTCTTCTTCTTTTTTTCCTTTCATTCGTCGTCGTTCCCTCGCCTTCCCGTCCTCCGCCTCACTCTACCCTTTCCTCCCTAGATATTCTTTTCTTTTTTTCCCGACCCTCGTCTTCATTGTTGTCTTTCTTCTCCACCCTCGCAGGCTACACTCTTTTCACCCGTTCCCTCGGTAGCTCTTCCTCATTTTCATTTACCTTTTTTTTTATTTACTTTTTATATCTGCATTCTATCTCGTGTCGACCGCCGCCAATAGCCACTGTGTATCTCGTATATCGCGCTCGTAACCATTCAAGCACTCCAGGATTCTCGCATAAGCTAAATGAGAAATTACGAAAATGTCGCATTTTTCTCGTGACGATGATGTGATATTTTTCGTATCGACGTTCAAGACTTTTCTGCTAAAAGGTGTACAGTTTATCCTGAGATTAAATCTTCTAAACGTAATGAGAGATATGATACAACGTTCGCAATTTGATATAATTGCGCGCAGTTTTAAATTAAAACTAAGCGTAAGTAAGCTTTAAGTAATCTCGGCTTATGAGTTTCTAAAATACTTTTCACAAAAATAATTTATTGTTAGATGAACAGTAAGATAAATAGATGGGAATTTTATTCGAATCGAGAAAATTGTTTTAAACTACTAATATAAATATTTCAATAATAAATTATAGCTTATTCAAATTATAATTATACAAAAAAAGACAATTGTGAAAGCACTCTGCAGGTATCATCTCTCGATATTATCATTTTGTATCTAACATGACTAAAAAGTTCCCTAAGCGACACGGTCTTATGGTTTCAGCAATTGTCTAGCAGGATTATCGGATAACTCGGCCGTCTCGGCTCGCATTGGACACCCCGAATTACTTGTCACGGCGTTCTTTCTACACGTGCTTTTTTCCCCTCTTCTTTTTTTTGTCGATCTCCTTCGTTGATTGTTATTTGTGTTTTTCCGAGCCTTCCTTCGTCGCCCGCCGCGACGACGGCGGCGCCCTTTTTTGCCGTCCCTTTCCTCGCCCGGCCTTCTCGCTCGCTTCTTCTTTTGTCCAATTGCTATGTACATTTTTAGCGTCCAATCTCGTCCGGCTTTGATGCTCCCTAAAGCTCTTTTCTCCTTATCTCCGTTCCTTTATCCGGCCTCCATCGAGCGAGAGTCTCATTTAAAAAGTGCATTATTATCTCTAGATATATATATATCTATATATAGGCTACGTTCCGCTGTCGACTTGTGCGAACGATAGAACGCAGAATTAAATATTTCTCCGACCAGCTCAGCCGCTCTTCCGCCGCCTCCTTCTTCGTCGATTCTTCATTCTCTCTTTGACCGTGGTCTCCAGCTCGCTATAATCCACTATTCCACTCCACTCTCCTTTCGAACCCGCCGTCGCCTTTTGCGCACCTCACTATAAATTACTCTTTCGTTACCCCCGGCGCACTAATCGATCTCGCTCGCGCCTTTATCCTCCCGTTGAAACTTTCGACCGCACCCCGGTCCTACCCATTCCCTTCCGCATCCCCCGTCTGTCGGCGGCGCGTCCGTGTTCCGCCTCTCCTCCGACGGTCTGCGGTCCATCGAGTCTAAGATCCAGATCTCTGTGGAAATACCTTCGTCTAAAACCGCCGGCCACCCCGCTCGGGCTCCTCACGACCTTTCGTTCTCTCAACCATCGCCCCGCTTCTACGCTCTTCAAGCACGCTCGCCGCTGCACCCGTCGTTCGTCTCGCCCACGTCCCTCGTCATCCCCCTCGCGCGCATTTTCTTTTTCTTTTCCTCCTCCCTTTCTCCCCCGGCTTTTTTCCCTCCCATTGCACTCGCCCTCGTCTCCGCCCTCCTACGCCCTCTCGTAAGGAAGGTCGTAATTGGCCCTTCGGCCACGAGCGACCACGATGGAAAGCAGCCCGAGAGAGCGAACTCCGGATAGCGGGAAAGGATTGGGGGCTATGCGGGGGATAGGGTAATAGCGGTGGCGGTGGCGAGAGATTCTCGGCAGTGTCTACCCTATATCACGGGGGCTACTGGGAAGTACAAGGGACACGGGGCTCTTCCTTCTACCCTCCTGGGAGCGAGCCGGCCATCCCGTCGCTCTGAACTTTACTCGGGGTGAGATATGCAGAAATTAAATATTCATTCGGGTTACCGGCCCTCGGTCTCTATTCCTCTCCTTTTCTTTTCTCTCTCTCTCTTTCTCTCTCTCTCTCTCTCTCTCTCTCTTTCTCTCTCTTTCTCTTTCTCTTCTTCTCGTTTATTCCTATCCTATGCGCCTTCCTCCCGTTTGCGTACGTATCGTCCTTTGTATGTATCGTTCTCTCTATCTTGCACTCTTTTCTCCTACCTTCCTAGAAGTAATGCCCTGGCTCGAGGCCAGTTCCGTCGAAGCTCTCGATGTTCGACATTCTCTCGCCTCTTATCCTATGCACCGAAGCAAGATGGCATGCACATTTGTGTGCGGATGTCCCAGAAATCGCCCATGTGTTCCGAATTTGATAGGTGCTAAAAGTAAAATTGAAAAGAATGAGAAAAATATCGGTCAATTTTATGTTACAGACGATTGAATATTGTAGAATTTTATCAACTCGCGGATACAGATAATTGAAACTCCTATTCTCTCACAGTTATCGCCAAACGCGACTTTTATCTTAACGAAATTTGAATCCGCTACTCATTTATCAAAACATTTAATATCGAGACGGATAGAAATTAATGAAACAGAGTGACGTTCAATACATGAATTCCGATAAATCCGACTCAGCCGCGCCAAACAATCTGCGGTTGACGGATTGCGTTCCACTTCCACTCCGGATTCTGTATACACAAGTACGTATCGCCATCCTTTTCTTCCGCTTCCCTCTGCACGTCTCACCTTTCGCTCGTTGTTCCGCTTCCTTTTCTTCGAGTCCGACGATTTCTACGGGCTCGGGACCGTGGCGCGCGTATTGCGCCGGAAACGTACCTGTTGAACTAGCTACCGACTTCGATGAAATAATGACGAGTGGCTTATGCGCCGTCTGCAGCCGCCACCGCCGGCGGCAGCGAGGGCGACGATAGCGCGAGGAGGGAGCAGCGAGGGGACGCAGTCGTATTGCGTTGCGCAATATACCCCTCTCCCTTTCCTCACTCCTTGCCGTAACCGACGAACTGTTCTCCGTTAGCGTGGAATTGCATCGTCCTCTCCACACCCTTCCATTTCGAACACATCCTGCGGGATGAACGCGGCTACGGTTTCGAGGAGACGAAACGCTTCGCTTGGGATAAAAGGATTTGTTTTACTGCCACGACGAGGCGTATGAGGTGGGGAAACGAAGACTGGGGTGAAATTTGAATAGCGTTGTCGTCGTGTCGTCGTACAACGGCGGAACGCTAAGTTGTCGGAATCGCGCGACCGATAATTCGCATCGCCGCGTCGCCGACGACTGCGGTGTTTTACGGCTGGAATTGCTCCCGCAGCTCTCTCAACCACCTTTGGTTTCTGTCGCGTTTCTAGAGAGAATCTCACACTTAAATACGTTTATAAATGCGATGTTTTCGCTGAATACCGAAGCGAGTGAAGATAAATAAAGAGAATAATCTCAATTTGAAAGTAAGCTAGCGAGGGCTAGAATATCATAACACGTAAAGATTCACAATTACCGTCCATGTGATTTAAACAAAAATTGTTATGTAATGATATAATGCATAACAATTGATAATTAGGTTTCTTTTAGGGATAGAAATGGAGAGTATATCTTAATTCTCTTCAATAACTTCTACACAGAATCACGACTTTTTTTATGATTCTTTGTTAATTTCGTTTTGTACGTGACATATCCTTTCCAGGACAGGCAAGAAAATTACGAGCGCAGATTTCAGAAACTACAGGTCCGTTTTCCTGTCCAGAGAATGGAAATGTCTACTCCATTTATCCCACGCGACAAGATTTCTAATTACGCGAGTCTAATTCAGTCGCGACTATTCCTCCTGTAAGAACTGATAACTTCTTGTTCTTCTTCTTTTTCAAATACCGTAATTAACATTCTACGATGATGGAATTTTATCGAGAGCGACAGTATGCGACAATTTGCGAGCCCAGATTAATCAGAATAATTTTAAAGAATTTAATTTATTGTTGAGATTTTAGCGTTGTTTTATTGAACATATGATATTAAAAAAATATCTAAAATAAAAATTCTAAAAAAAGTTATAAGTTAGAAATAAAATTTTAAAAGTCTAATAACATATAATCTTTTTTATAAACGTGAAGCTGCACTAAGAAATCGCTAAAATTTTTAACATAAATTTTCGCGTCCTTATTGGCAAGAATAATTTCTTAAATTTATGAAATATTTTATAAGTGATAAATTTATACAGAGAAAGAGATCTGCATAAAAAAATTGAATAATTTTTACGATGATAAGAGGTTACAGTTTCATATAACCCATTCACAATTTTTCCATATAAAGTCCTCAGTTATTTCGCTCTTACTGAAATAAATGTTTTTCAACGTACAGATTATTCGATGCCGCGCTCTAGCGCTGCGGATGCTTCACATATGAGAGAATAAAATTCCTTCGGGATGTTCCGGCTTCTCGCGGTTGGCGGCAATATCTCCGCCAACCAAGGCGGTTCCCGTCCTCGGTTCTTGGTGATCTCACGTACGTGTTTCACATCAACGTTTCAGTGCCGATCTGGGAATGTAACGATTCTTAGGAACGCGCGCTGCTTCCGCGTTTGTGATTCATCGTGGTCGGATTTGTCATTTCAATTGTTATTTTGTAGATACGGAAAAGAAGTTATGCACAATATTAGTAGTAAAATACCCAATTCTATATTATTTTATTGAATAATTTTATTATATCTTTCTTATTCTCTTTTAACAAAGGCATATTACAAAATTATCTATTTTTATACTTTAGAATTTTATATCATAACATTTGGCAAGCCTAGATTTTTAAAATTTACATTTTCTTTACTGCGATGCATTGAAATCTTGTATTTTAGAATTCTAAACCATTTCTTTGTTTAAAATGTAAGACTTTAAAAGAATTAAATATGAACAAAGGTAAATATTTAATTTAAACAATTGTATTTTTTTTTATATTATATTTGACATGTTTAAGGCTAAATTGTGCGCGTGTAGCGCACACAAATGTTATGTTCTAGTTTAATTAAAAAAAAATTGTATTCTGATTTTATCTTGCATGGAAATATTTTCGATCCTAATATTCTTTTTTAATCACATATCAATTCTTTGACATTGAAAATAAAACAGTTATTATGAGTAACGGCTCTCGGTTAAATTTTAGTTTCCAAGAAATTTGAATTTTGACGGAAAATAAATTTTCAATTTGTCGAGAAATTTATAGATAATCAATACAAAATATAGGATGCTTATCTCGTAACAAAAAGCTACACAATACCGGGGAAACATTAATCTTCTAAAATGCATAAAATTGCCCGAAATCATCAGCGTTATGCATACATTCAGCCCGATAGCGAAACGTTTAATAATCTGACAAGCTGATTTCGTGTTTCAGCTAGGGTTGTAACGGCCCAGTCGGTGATCATGCCGCGCGTTTCACAGCGTGGTTTGAATTTCGACTTGAATGCGAGCCAATATGGGGTACATAACTCCGCGCCGACCATTAGTTTCGCCTTTACGAGGCAAATGAACCATACCCGCGCCCGTAAGATCGTAGAGTTTACATTTTTAACGACGGAACACGTTCGCTCCCGGTGTGCGTCGAGAATTTGTTCCGCGGCGGGCGAAACAGCGAGCGAGAGAAACCGCAACGATCGATTATCCGTGTTTAGACGGGCGCTTCGTTTCACAAGAGAGATCGATTCAATGTAAAATCCTGATTTGTAACATGGCGTCTTGGGGATTCATCCATCATGATTCAATCATTTAAAGTGCATTTCTTAATATTTAGTCAAACTAGATGTATCATCGTCTCAACAAAATATTTATTTATTATATATATTTACAAAGAAAGTAATGTAATTTAATCTACAAAATACACATATGGTAAGCGAGGATTACTGCGAAGAACCATTTTTATTTAAAGAAAATACAAATATGTACAAGCCTGGTGATTTATTTTATGATGGGTTAGTAATATTAATCATTTCATTTGCTGATAAAGAGCAGTGCTACAATTGTACTGCGTTACAATCGCTCTTCTGCGCTTCTCTATGATATCGATATATCGAAATCCCGATGAGACTCTAGCATTGTCGACTACGACAACGCGGTTAGAGATATTTCCTGCGACGAGGGACGAACTTTAACTAGTTAAAGCTACTTTCAGTAAGGGTCGCATTGCCTCTTTATGGGATTACAACCCTTATGGAAAATTCCGAAGGAATTGGTTGGTAACGAACGGAAACTCGTTAAATTAATTTGCTGCAAGAACGATACTGTCGCCTATGTAATTACAAAATTATGTAACTCTTACGGGAAAATTATTTACAGGAAATTACGTACATTTCGCCATTTAACTAATACTGTGTAATTAATTGTATGATCTTGTATGTATTGTACAACGATTAAACCGCTAATTATTGTGTTTTAATTTAATTTCAGAGCAATCGACGGAGAAGCGGACCGCAGCAAACTCGCGAGGTAAGTTTTTATACTTTCTTTAATTTTTACTTACAATTAGAATCGATTTTTTTTTCCATTATATTAAGAGCGACTTTTATTGAAACTGAAAAATAGTTGAAACTTTTTTAATATTTAGCATATTTTTATTAAAAATTAAAAAAATAAAATAAATACGATAGTATCTCTGTTATGTTATTTATAAAAATACGGATATATAAAATGTACATAAAATACGGGACGCAAACTTGGAGCATGTTTCATACTAGTCGCAAAATCGATGTCTCGCTAAATTGATGTAACACTGTTTGCCGTTGCTCCGCTGTATCGCGATTGTATGTGTATGGCAAACGTCGGCGGAGACGGTCGCTAAAGTTCAAAGTAATTTCGGGACACGCGGCAAAACGTTTAGCACAGATTCCTTAGCGTCCATTGACGATCCCGGAAACACGTCCGCAGCATTGTTTGAGTTTCGATTTGAACGCGGTCCAATATGTACCGCGTGGTACATAGTCGTCTATATTAGCTTCTCATTTGCTTAGTACACGCGATGTTACCGGTGATGCCGCGAGAGAGAGGGGCCAATTAAATTAACTAATAATATGCGCCGTAATCACCTTACATCGCGTGCCGCGTTCGATCAATTATCAATTGCGTAACAGAGAGCGGTTCTGGCAAATTAATGAGGATTATTAAACGTCGAAAATTGTCGTATAAAAGAGCGATTAGTCTTAATGACTGTCGTCAGGAAAATTGTTATAATTAATTTGAGACATTAGGCGCAGCGTAACTATTCTGTGACTGGAAATAAGATTGTTGTAAAAAAAAAAAAAAAATATCTAAAATTTTCCAATATTAAATAAACTTTTTTTTGAGAAATATAACCATCTTTTTCCCATTATAATGTTACTTCTCAAAGTTATTTACAAGTTGATCTACTGAGATTGTTTTACTTTTTTTTTATTCGTCGGACTATCCATTACAATATAAAAGCAACGTTCTTATTTTAAGTTGCAATTTAGGAATTAAAATTATCATTCCGATTTTATCGCGTAGGATTGTCCGATAAGGTTTACACATTACAGAGTTAACAGTGAGTTGTCCACCAAGATTTTCCGGATACGCATGTTTCGCTGTCGTTTGAGTTTCGACTTGAACCGGAGCCAATTCGCGAGCCGCTGTTTTGCTCTCGAAAGCGCGGCGAATCGCGTCGTAAGGACGATCGTTACAACGATTCATGATAAAATCCTTATTCCATGGCTCGCCGCCGCCGCGGTCGCCGCCGCCGCTGCTGCCGCTGCTGCCGCTGCTATCGAGGGAGAGGAGCAAAACCGCTTTCTTAAATATTATTCGCCCCCGAGCGTTCTATTATTCCACGCGAGACGGGAGCAGCCAGGAATTCGATCTCGCCAGACCAGAGAATTTCCACCGGATACAACGCGGTTTCGTGTCTCGTTCTTCCTTTTTCGTCCTTTATTCATTCTTTCTTTTTTTTTTCCACGGGACGAATTCGTCCCTATCGACGCGGATCGAATCGGCAGAATTATGTTGTTGCGCCGACGAAACGAGGTATTTCGTTCCTCGCCTTCGACGGGCGCTCTAGTGTTTTATGTAAAGACCGAACAATTTTATTCCACGTCCTCGAGTACACTTCCTCCTCTCTTCTATCCACCTGTCTTTTTTTCTCTCTACGTGTCTCTTTCTCTTTCTCCCGCTGTCTCTCTCACTCTTCTCGGGATCTCTCTTTCCGTCGGTGCCATAAATTTCACCCGCGCTACCACCCCCTTGTGCTGCGCACTGTTACTCGCCCATATATTCCGATATCCTAGAACTCAACCTTGTTCCCGCAACCCATTTCGGAGCACTCCCGCGGTTACTTTGGCTCGCCCACTTTATACGTATATCGCGAATTCCGATATCGCGACCGCAATGCTCTATAGGTACATTCGGCAACTATATCTTTGTGCGTCACGTAAAACAGATGGGGCTTTCAGTTTCATCATCGTTTTGGACGCTCACGAGAGCGTATCTTATTCGTTTAATCATATATATCGGGATCTCGTCTGGAACATAACGAACTGACGATCAGTGAATTATTTAGTCATAAAAATTATGAAAAAGAGAAAGATGAGATGTTTTCAACAAATTTTAATACATCAAAGCAGTCAACGTTCACATATTAAAATATATTATTTAATGTTATATGTTTAATGCATGAAAACATTAGCAATATTTTATTAATAAGCATATTGTAATATTAATTATTTTTCAATATTTATTTTAATTGTTTATAATTTAACAATTATCAATGATTATATAATAAAGTTATAAATATAGAAATAAGAATTGTGCCTCTCTAATTCATTAATGCACTAGTTTCATTGATTGGAATTTGTTGAAAGCGCTTTATGATATTGGTCAAGCTTGCATTTTTTAAAAGGTTTCTATATATTGCTGCAATGTGAAAGCACAAGTGCTGCACTCAGTGTGCAAACGCGTCTGTTAATGCTATTTTTTGGCGAGAGTTGAGGAAAACGTATGATGTATGAAATATAGACATCATACTAACAATAATTTATTATAAAACAGCCGAGTCCGAACAAAACCTACGTCCGTCTACTAGTCGGACTTTTTAATACATTCTTTTTCTAAAAGCTTACATTTCCCTTGTTTCGTTTTTGCATGCACTTCGTGGAACGTCAACAACGACGTGTCGTCCTTCGCTTTTAATTTACCCGACGAAGTCGATTCTCTCCCGTACGTCTCTTTTCGAACGATTTTCATTCTATTTGCTTGGCTGCCGTTTAACGGCCGTGCACTGCTAAACCACTGCAATACGATGGATGCGCCAAGGAACCGTATTTTCCTCGTCTTTGATTTTTCCGAGAGACTCCATTTTATTTGTACAGTTGCCATCGTATTCCGTACGAATCCTTTTTCCACCTCGCCGGACATTCCGATATCCCAGTGCTAACCTTGTTCCCCAAACCCCTTTCGAAGCTTTCTCTCCTAATTTCTCGGCCGCTCATCTTTCTTCCTTTCTTTTATTTAGCACAAAATACCGCGGTCAATTCGTCAGAGTCCCATGTGTCTCCAAGCTATAAATGTGAAATCTCATTGTTTGTCTTGTGTGAACTTTAAATAAGTGTAGCTTACATAATATTTTTGTTGCTTAATTTTTTTAATTCTACACTTTATTTTCTATCTTCATATTTAATTTAAAATTCAGGTCCGAGTATAAAATCTATTAATTGATAATATGCCTGTACGTTCTCAATGATTTATGTTAATCTTTTCGTATTGTATACTTTTTAAATATACATATATGTAGATTTTTTGAATAACTTGAAAGGTTGAGCTTTTGGGTGCGAAACTCGTTTCTTTTTAATTTATTTTTGTCCGGTATTCGATATGGCTACTCTCGGCTTTCTCGCCATCGTATCCGCCTTTTCAGCGAAGAGAATCCATTCGACCCGACGATTTCCGGAATCCGTAATCCACTCGATTCTCGCTCGTCGGCGTGAAATTTTAATACTAAATCGATTCCGCCGCCGCGGCTTCATCGCCCGCTATGCGCGCGGTATCGATTTCAACCGTTGTGACAATTACGATTGACGTTTCGATACGCGATCGAAGAGCGGCCCGATCGGATTCCGCGTCCCCGGCGTCGCTATTGCTTTCAACAACTATGGCGCTACGCTTGGTACAACTCGCTCTTCGTACAAGTTACCGTGCGACTTGGAGTTTTATCATAGCGACGGGAGGATACACTTTCTTGCCAGTAGCGTAACCAACGATCCCGCAAATCTCAGGAGGGCTCTCGCGTCTAAAGCAGGATAAGAGAAAAAAGTAAAAGAGGAAAAGGTCGAGAGGGGGAGAAAAATAAATCTGTTTATTATTCTGGGATAAGCCCCATCAGAATAAAAATAATACAAGAACGAAGAATGTAAACGATACAAAGCACTGAACGGTAAACACTGAAATGATAAAAAGCGGGAAAAAGTAAGGAGAGGCGGAAGATAAATATGGAAACCGATACACCGGTGCGAAAATATTTATTTTATGTAAGAATCATACAAGACTACAACAGGAATATCCGTAACACGGCGTGTAGCGTACGCTTAAAACAATGATGAAGTGGAGTCGTACGTATTCCAAGGCTGCTTAAAAAACAACGTTAATAATTTATCATTGAGAAAACCTGGGGAAGAAGGAAGAAGGAAAAAGCAGGTCAAACTGCGATGAGGTCGGAGAAGCAAAGGGTAAAATAATCGAAACCGTGAAGGGCCCTTTAGCTTCTTCTGCGGCGGAAGGTACGCTCTAAGCGTGTGAGTTACATCACTGTCGCTCGCATCCGTGCGCACTCAAATATTCGGGCCGCATCATAAATTTCGTCGCGTGCACCCTATGTGCCGTTCGCTATTTTGCCATGAATTCCGATATCCTAGAACTTAACCTTGTTCCCGCAACCTATTTCACAGTTCTCTCGTTTATTCCGGCTTTCCCCCGATACTGGCGCATTCGCGCACACGTTGCACTTCACCGAGAGAAATATATCCGGGCTGACGTTCGCGTCGACGCTCTCTGCGCTCTCTCTCTCTCTCTCTCTCTCTCTCTCTCTCTCTCTCTCTCTCTCTCTTTTCTCCCTCCCTCTCTCACCGTTCTCGTTGTAATCCGATAACGTACGTCTGTTCGGAAGAATTCGGCGCGAAAATCCGGAATTCGTCTCCGGCGAGCCCGCGGGAAAATGCCACACCCAACCCATTAGTACACATTCACTGTCAAGTAGTTCGCATTCAAGCTGTATTATAATTTTGATCACAGTTTTATGTGATATTAATTTTGTAAAATAAAATGAAATAAGAGTAGAATGTGAACTAATGTTGACAAAATTGTTTGAAATAAAAATTATGAATAATATTCTGATTTAACTTTAGAGTCATAATTTTAGATTTTATGCAAAACTCGTTGATTATACTAATAATGTAAGCTAATGTGCTCTCCTTATTGATAATAGGATTGTCTTATCTACTGCGAATCTATCATGAATGTACGTTAAGCAAGGAAATTGGAAAATGCATCTCGATTATTCAGTACCGGTTATTGGCAATCCTGCCAATAAAATTTTTGCGATCATGAATATTATTGATACTCGATAGTGGACAAAATAGCTACGAAAGATATGTTACCGCGATCGAAGAACTGCCACGATTGTCCATAAATAATTAATAAATGAATCGAGTGATGGATGCTATTTATCGATGAAATCGTCAAAATAACGAATACTACTTTTTGACGAGATACACGTCGTTCCGACCGTCGGGTCCGCGTTCATTTCAATCAAATCACCAACAAACTTCAACGAATTCAACGTAGAATTTCCGACAGTATGGATGAACTGAACTTCACTCTTCCGGAAAAGTCGAAACACACGGGTGTTCTGTAAATTTTGCCGTGCACCAGGCGATTTTTCTTCCTTGTGTGTCCTCTATCCCCCATCGCCAGGATCTCGTTTCCGTTTGTGCCATAAATCCCATCTCGTTGCGAACACACCGCCCTGTTGCTTTTCCATGAAATCCACTATGAACATCCCGCGGTATTCTCGAACTTAACCTTATTTCTGCCTGTCTCTCGTTTATTTTGGTTTGACTTTCCGGACACGCCGAATCCAGTGACATTCCGTTCCCCGGGGAGCGTAACCTGTTTGTAGGTCTCCGGCGCATACGCGCGACTTGGGTCATCGGTGACTCGATCGTTTTACGGCCGGCAGAAATTATTGAAAAACGATCCAGCTTCTCTCTCTCTTTTGCTGTTCCCTAGCGCTCGGTGAATAATGTAAGCGACGAATTTTCTTGGTGGCGAATTGCCGGACAAATTCCACAGCAAATCCTTGGATGTATTTCTGCAGAATCTATTTAACAAGAGATTTCGAGAGTACTCGCAAACAAGATAAATTTGAAACTATAGGAAATTGTCACAGACCAACGTAAAAATTCTAATTTATACCGCTTTTCCGATTTTTTTCTCTCTCCAAATCGCTGTAATAGATAAAGGAAAAAAAAAGACAGTCGAAGCATTGAGCGACTTTGGCAAAATCAGACAAAAATGATTGTAACATATATTTCTCATTTCGCAATTTGATTGATTGCCAGCGAAAATTGACGAAATAATATCGTTGGTTCGCGCGAGAATAACGGAATAATCCGAGCGGTCTCTCCGATTTTGGTCGGTCGCCGCGGATATGCCATAGCAAACCGCATTCCCTATCGTATCACGGAGTTCACCGGCGTGCACCGGTACGTCACCACGGATACAAACTATTAGATTACAACGGGCAACGAAACCTGCCGCCCGCGCGGATGTCAGCCCGGATATATTCTCCCTTGCCGAAAAGGACGCGCATGCTAAGGAAGTTATCGTGTTGCGTAAGCCGTCTGCAATTCTGCCTCGTACGTGTCCCGGCGTTCCGGAACGCAGACTGCCAGCCGGTGTTCCTTTAATCAACGACGATGCTTTCCCGCTTATCTCCGTGCGAGCCGCGCCGCCGTCACGACGCTGCCGACGACTTCGCGTGATCTCAGATATAAAGGGTCGAGAGAGAAGGAGCGTTGAAGAGCGGAGGAGAACGAGCGGAAGAACGACGATCCCCTCCGGGTGACTTTGCCAGGAGGGATTACTATGGCATTAGCAGCTAAGTGTTCCGTTAAAGAGAGGGATAAATTCGAGTTTTCCTCAGATCGCGGATGGAATTATTCACTGTTCTGCGGCAGATGTGACTGGCGGCGATTTAAAATACTTGAGCGCCGCATTTCAGGATCCAAGATCTGTATTCATATGTCACATTTAGCTCCGTGCGCGACCGCATATATCATTCCCGGCTCGTGTACCATATTAAATAAAAGTCTGGATCTGACGACTATATTTAGCGCGTTATGCAAGAAATACGATCTTTTGCTTTAAATTTAGTGTAGGAGGATCTTCAATTATTCGTCGGATATAATAGGGAGGAGATATTAAAAAAATCGACCGTTTTACTTTGCGTTTCTCCATCTTTGTAAATGAAATTTTCCTTTTCTGCATCGGCAGGAAAAAAGAAGGAGCTCATCTTGTTACAGTTTATCGGTGCTTTTCCACGATGCGGCTTTCGAAGACTTCGACCTTTATCTTAATAGAAAACTCCAATATCCGCGACTATCTTAATAAGTCAGAACCTATAGCGAGAGTCACCGACTGTGCACACTGCGATATATCTCTGCCTTGAAATTGCACAACCTCGTTTTCTCGCAGGCCGATCGGTAGGCTGGGAAACTTTTCTGTTTATCCCGGATACGCGAACGAATCCGCACCGGGGGCGAGCTTTCCTTTCTCATGGGAGAATCGCGCCGTATACCGGTATCGGTCCGCACGGATATATATACTATACTAGGTGCGCAACTAAGTTTCCGGGTTTCACACATGAATGGCGCTAACGATACATGTAGTCGATATACATGTCTAAAGTTGTGTTTTTTTATTAACTTGGACATCTGTCAACAATAACCAGTCATAATACCAACACATATTGCAACGCAAAAATATTTTTTCTAACAATAAAGATGTCGAGTTTTGTGCCAAATAAACAGCATTTGCGGGAAGCTTTGCTTTTCTGCTTCAACTTGAAAGAAAATGCAGCTGAAGCACGCCGTTTGCTTGAGAAAGCCTACGGCGAACATGCACAATCGAAAACTACTTGTGAAGATTGGTTTAAACGCTTTAGAAATGGCGATTTCGACACTGAGGACAAGGAGCGCTCCGGAAGACCAAAAACATTTGAGGACGCCGATCTGCAAGCGTTATTGGATGAAAATGATACGCAAACACAAGACAACAACAACTGATAAATTTGAACCATGCATTGCTCGAAAAACGGCCAGAATGGGACACGAGACACGAACGAGTGATATTGCAGCACGACAACGTTCCGTGCCATCGCACTTCCATCGTCCAGGACACCATCAAAACGCTGAAATGGGATCTGCTACCGCACCCGCTGTATTCACCAGACCTGGCCCCTTCCAATTATCACTTGTTCCGGTCGATGGCACATGGCTTAGCTGGGCTACACTTGGCCAATTTCGAAGAAGTGCAAAACTGATTGGATAAATGGTTTCGATGCAAAGACGCGTCGTTTTATCGTCGCGGTATTCATGTATTGCCAGAGAGATGGCAAAAATGTGTAGCTAGCGAGGGACGATACTTTGAATAAACCGTTTTTTGTATTTCTCTTGAAATTTTCCATTTTGCATTGATAAAAAAAAACCCGGAAACTTAATTGCGCACCTAGTATGTCGGAAAAAGGCCGCGTTCGTCCGCGGTAATCCAATCTCGCGCTTTTCGAAAGGTCCGCGTTTTTTGCCGCGCGCGATCATAATCTCCAATTTCCTCGCTTCGATTCGGCGCGGTTTTTCCGAAGCGCGCGCGCGCGCGAGCGAGCGCTTCCGTACCGGCGCCGTGCTGAACTGCAACAGTAATGTAACAATGTAATAACGGAGGTCACCGAGCGTGCACTCGACCGTGGAGACCGTATTGCATCCGAGATCCGTGCGCGCGCGAGACCCTTTTATACACACCGATCTGGGCCGGTATTCTGGAACTTGTGTTGCGGCGAGAGCTCGTTTCCCGTAACCCGCGTCGAATCTCGTTCGTTTATTCCGGTTCGACCTCGCTGTATAGTGAAGTAACGCGCCCGCTCCGGGGAATTGCAGATCGCGGGACCCTCAAAGTCCGTTTCGCTCGCGGTAACCCAATAATGTACTCCAGTTCACAAAGGATATCGACGAGCACGCGCAACATTGATCCAGAAATTAATTCTTTCAGCCGGAAATCGTCACGGTTCATACATCGCCGCTCACAAGATATCCTTTGCGCTGATACAATTTCAATTGTGGCACTTGTGCGTTGTATAAAATTCAGACTGCATCCATCACGTAGATTGCGATAAATTAATCTTGAACTCGATATTCGCGGACTGCGATAAGTCCATTCCGTATTTTGTTGAAAATTGATCCTTAATTATTTTCTATTGTGAGAGTTTAATAAATGATGCAGTGTGTGTGTGCAGGAGCAATCAGAATAATGACAGCGAGAATAAAACACGGGAATATTGTTCAGTGATCTGATAAACTAATATCTCCGTGAACCATTATGACTACGTTATTTAACAGTCATCATAAAATTATGCCGCGATTATTAATTTGGAAATATTGCAGTGCCATATTTAATTCAATGTCACAATCGCGCTTTGATTGATTCCGCATTATGAGAATACACTTCAGCTTGTATTATATTAATTCAATCGTAATCTATTCAATTTGCTCAAATAAGTAATAACATATTAGTTATATTACATATTAGTTATATTGTATAAATAAAATTGGAAATTTGCCAGTAATCTTGTTTCTATGTCACGCGTAAAATTTATTCGTCCGCAGAAAATCAATTTTTACTATTATCCTGTTACTTCCGCGCTAGAAGATTAATACGGCAATTTTATGCGGATATTTGATAAACGAAGCTCATTCATATTACAATCTTATTCTATCTTGGGAATGGACGGAAATAAAGAATACATCAGCCGGTGTAAATTTTTCACGCTATCCGTTCATTGATACGTGATCCTTTTATGAAGCATCGAACTCTCGAATTGACTTTGAAGCCAAACGGGTTCACAGATCGAGTGGCGTAACGAAGGTTTTTAGATACGAGATCCAATAACCGGCACGGAGTTTTACTCGTACGCTACGAACGCGTAATTTGTGCGATTTACGAGCGTATCGAGCGTGGAAATCAAAATTACGGCTCGCGGTGGGAAATGTAAAGCTCTCAAGGAACCGATCGCGGAAACCCACGAAGCATCACGTCGCAAATTCGTTCAAGTCTTAAAAGAATTTACATTTTATTGGAATTTGACATTCCTGATTGATTTTTTGAACCTGAAACTAGGTAATGGATTTTACAGAAAATTTATTTACTCTAATTATTTACGCTTACAATTCTCCGTTTCTGCAAAAATATATACTTTAATAATAAATTTTGAAGGTTTGCTGTACTGTGTATTTTTCATATAATTGGCTGTTATAATTTATCATAATTAATTAATATTATATTTTATTTAATAATCAACATATTCTACAAAAGAAACATAAAAAATTAAAGCCAAGGGATTGGAATCTCTATTAAATTTGATTATTATTTTTTATTTTTATTTTACTTTATTTTTATAATATAATAATATCCCTCTTTTTTCTTCAATTTTGCTGAGTTAAAAGATTAATCAGTCAGATGTCCGTCCTCTAATCGAAACTACATTACGCGTGGTATAAAAGCGACAATAAAACTCGTGATATTTAATGGACTTTTTGATTTAATGGTCCCATCAATCGCGAGCCAATCGGAAAGAGCGATACTCGGTCGTGCCCAGTTCCTGTCTGATTCCTACCGGAAGTAAGGGTCGCTAAGCGCCGTTTTCCAAAAATTATGTGTCTAGGTGTTATGACTTTGTGCATTATAGTCAAATGATGATTATCGCGAGATTGAGAAATACGACGTACGCGTGGAAAGCGTCGAGATGAAATAATTTCTCGTCTTCTCAATACTTTCTATTGAACACACGTTACTTTAAAATATATTAAATTTATGTATTGTGCGTTGCGTTATCCGATAAATATACGTAGAATAGAATAAAATTTTTCAATAAGTCGATACTTACGTGATAGCACAAATATTAGATTATTAACGTACTATATCGCTATCCTAATTGCATCAGCGAAATGAAAAGTAATTACGCTGAATTGATCCACGATATGCATTTTCCGAGTCAAGACGGTTCTCGCGCGAATCTTCGCGGAGGAAAAAAAAGTTTGCTGTCGAATAGCGGAATTCGATTCGCGGACCATTCGAGCATCATTCCGAGCCGTATCATCTACGACCAATAAAACCGATCAGTGAACGCTCGCGGGGGTTAAAAGTAAAACTCGTTTATGAGTCACCGTTCGCGAATGACGATATATATCTAATGCGCTGTAGCAGACGGTAGTAACGCAATAATGAACGTACCCGGAATTTCCTGGAGACCATTCCTGCCCCTCGCCGCCGGCCCCGCCGCTCCTGCTCGCATCGTAAATTTCGCCGCACTTTGTGCTGCGCTCTGCAATTTTACCGCGGATTCCAATATCCCGCGACTAAACCTCGTTCTCGTAACCCACGCCGAATCTCCCTCGTTTATTTCAGTTCAACTTACTGCAACCCCGCTCAGCGCTCCCCGCCCCGCTGCCCGTCCACGCGCACCCTGTACGCCCTCGCTGCAGCCGTCTCCTCAGGGACCTCGTCCGCCCTTGGGCCCTTCAAAGACTACTTGTGGCAATTTAGCCGCGTCTTCGGATCACAAAGGCCGCCACGGTAGAAAATATTTAAATTCTAATTCGTCCCTCTCTCATGCGCCGCACTCTCTCGCGAGCACGCCCTCGTTTTAACGTGTAATAAAGCCGCGCCTAGTAACCCACGGGAAATACATTTACATGGGGAAGAAGGGGGTCAACGAGACCTACTTCCGCGCAGAGAGGGCGGGGTCGTTCGCGCTATGTCGCGAATGCTAAACGCGGCTTTGTCTTGCGTCGCATTTATGGGCCGACAAGAGTATTTATTATTTTTTACGCGCTTTCTTAATTGCACTCTTTATTACTCTGAAAAAAATGCATTTGCTCCACTCCATTAGTTTTTTTTTTAATTTTTTTTCATCTGCTATTTTCAAACAAAAAAGGCAGGTCGGTACGGAAAGTTACTTTTCGTACTCTATGCATATTTATGCAATTGTGTACTTATCGTTATTAAACTTCTAGATGGAATAAACTCGCTAATTTCAGTAAACAAGTGATCTATTTAAGCATATACTAAAGCTACGCATAAAACGATGGTTTAAATATTTATAAATTGTGCATGAATGCCGCCGTTTCGTTCCTTCCCTCTGCTCTCGCGAGATGTTACGACGTGCATTGCGTTTATTTATCGTGTCTACGCTTACTCGAGAGCTTCCGTACGAGAAACATAATTTGGCAATGTTATCCACCGTATTTCCCTACTGGCGGAGCACGAGTACGGCGAACGCGCGTTCTTGTTGTTTAGCAGACGAGGGAATTGTTTCTTCTTCGTTTCGATCCGTCTAATCCGAACGCATTAGTCGCGCAATGGCTACTTAGGTTCCCTCGGCTGCGCTCGAAGGTTTGCTCGAGGGAATTCCGTCCTCCGGAGCTCCAGATGAAAGTCCGCAATCCGATTTATTCCTCGCTGCGGCGCGATAGCAACCCGTCCGGCTGCCGTTCCACCCGCTAGCTGGCTTCGCGATGCGTACGATTGACAGAAATTCCACCGGTATCATATTGTTAACGCCAGCTACGTACTTTATTCGCATTACAAAGGCTTAACCCAGATGGCCATGCCTTCTGGTAAGAGCCATCCGACTCAGCTGTCAAGGGATAAATCGAGTCTCAGCGTTCCGCAGCAGCCACCACCCACTCGCAGCTAACGCGATACATTTGTCTTTATCTTCGGTCGTTATCTCGGCGGCGAGCGTATCTCCGGCAAACTGTTCCCACGTGAGTAAGTAGCTCGTTATGTGCGCGAGCTGTGGTGTTGTCATCTTCCGCATTTCATCTTTTTGCGGGAGAAATAGAAGAGGTCTCCCATCGCACGAGATTATTTATCGACCTCCGAGAAGTAGTTTTTTTTTTTAATTTGGTTGCTTCACTTCATTTAAGAAGAGATATTTCGAAATCTTATTAAATGTAAATTGCGCAAATTTTGCAGATTATATTTTGCACGAATATCATACATCAAAAACTTCATACATTTAAGATTCGCAATTAAAATACAGATGAAGATATGTGCGGCATATACCCTACGGACCAACAAGATTAAACATTCGCTGACCAAAACAACCTCAAAATTCGTACGATACAACTCCAATTATATGATGTAAACCGCGGGTAGCCTCAAGGGCCAGTAAGTAATCAGTATACACAGTTACGAATTAATGAAAGATTACTCTCGCAGGAACTGTCGGTTGTTGTTAGTGTACATTTGGAAGTTTTACACGTTGCGAGCGATGCGAGAAGTACCGCGTGCAAATATGGGGCTGCATTATTTATCGACTTTTTCTCTTAATAACGCGCCCGATTCTTCGTCAGCGAACACGGGCCGCGACGACGTGAGCGCGCGTGTCTCAGAAATAAATGCGACACAGATGTAAATGCACTATGATGTGCGCATCATTATCACACGGCGCTTCTCGGGTATCAACACACGCTCGATATCTGTGAGGCTGCCTAACGAGGCTCCGGAGTCGCGATCCAATTTCGTGTCGCGATTCAAAATAGCACGTTCTCTCGTAAATACGTCGGGACATGGCTGCGGAGCTGAGAGCCGAGGGCGGAATATAAGAACTCGTTACGCATTCCATTCCGCGCGATACATTTCAGTATCGCGGAATCAAACCTTATTCTTCCTAACTCACGTTTCCCTCGTTTATTTCAACTTACGCCACTACCTCAGTCACTTTTCTCTCTTCCTCCGCGTCGCTGTTTCTTTCACCGCGGCTGCCTCACCGGGACCGGTGTATTTGCTCCTTGCACGTTCAAACATCACGGAGTTGCCTTTCTACCCACTTTAATCCGCGAACGAAGTTGCCCGGAGTGCAACGTCTTCGGCGATTCTTGAAGCTGAAAGAACTGTGCGGAAGTATATACCGTTGGCAGTATTTTTTCCCCGAGACAGTTCCGACTCGAGATAAAAGCGGTAAATCAGTCTCCAGTCTTACAGCATCGAAATATACCATTAGATGAGCGTCTGCATCAAGTGCAACACACGCTTATGTCACAGGATGTGTGGATATTTTTAGCACAGCGGAGTATGACTCGGAATTCTATTTCGGCGTCGGCAGAAGCGTCACGCTGAAATAATCAGTGATTAATAGACAAATGCTATCGCAGCTCGTGAGATTAAAAATGTGTTTGCGGTAAGAGTGTTGCGATATTATTAAATACGCGAGTTCTGATCTCGTCATATTCACGTCAAGATATTTCATCGTTGTAAGCCCACTAAGTGTGGAATTAATTAGCTCAGCCCGCCTTGATCGACCCGGCGGCGTCTGACTGCGAGAAGAAGGCGAGAGATCGACCGCCAAGCCCGAAAGAGTTCACCGCGAATTCCACCCTCGTGCACGTTCCCGAGCCACCCTCTGCCCGCGTCCGCCCCGGGAATGTATACGCTCGTTGGTCCTTCAGATCCCGCCTGCGGTAGTCACTTCTCGTCCGCGCCCCGGCGGGCTCGAAGTCTGCCGGTGACGGAGCAGATACTCTAGCGCGCCGCTCTATCTCCCGAGCTCTCGCGGCAAGTAGGAGAGCCGGGAGAGAGAGATCTTTCCTCTTCGGGGATATTCCCGCCGTGCTGCCTCGCTTTCTCTCCTTCTCTCCCGCTGTTTCCCCTAGCAACAAACCGTTCTTCGCGTCAACTCCCGCTTCGCCGGCGTTGCCAACTTTTCAAAACACTACACTGCGGAATGGCACAGAGTGAATTATAGTATTCCAGAGGCTGATTATGGCGAGGGACGGTTGTAATAAAAAAAATATTGAGCAACCGGTGAGAAAACCATTTTGAAAGATATCTCATCGTAAAGTACGCTCTTAGAAAGTAATAACTGAAAAGTGGAAAATCGTAAAACGTTAAGAGTCTTTTTCAAATATAAAGATTTGTGTAACTTTTATTAATTTTATTATTCATATTATTGCTTTTCCTTTAACGAGCATAAATATATTACTCAATAGGTGGAGTAATAATATTTTCGTTATTATTTAACTTATAAATTGGTAATATTTTATAAATTGTAAATTTATAAGAATATTTTTATTGTTATTTAAATTATTGATTCTCACCCATATGATTTTTGCTTCGAAATGGCTTAGCGATGCAAACGGAAATGTCTTTTTGAGAAAACCAGTACCCAGTTTTTGGCGATCAAGAAGTGATCAATTTCGATCTGGAGAGCGGCTCGGAAAATTACAAGCTCGATGTCAAGTGCTATAATTTATGAGAAATTGTACAGCGCATTATGACAAAATAATAACGCAAGGCTATAATTATAGCGCGGTTGGCAATGCCGACCCGCCCATTTGCACGACGTGCACGCGTCTGACGCGGCGGTGTGTGTCCGATCGTTATTGTGGAAGTAACCACCTTCGTTGCCGCGATGGGTCCGAAGAGAAAAACGCGCGGGGCGGAAGTCGCGAAAAAGCTGCGAAGTGCAGTCGACACTCTCGACGTTCTCCCTCGCGAATGTCGCCAGCACGACGTCATGTGAGGAAGGCTGGAAAGCGTTGGGAAGGGACACTGCTCTCACCGGGAGTTTTCAAGAGAGCAGAAAAAGGTTCAATTAAAGAACGCGCTTTTTCAGTGACTGAAATTTCATCGAATAATTCATTGTTGACGCTATATGTGAAATTCAAAACTCGACTTTTAATCTCTTGAACGCCGAGTTTGCGTATGCTAGAAAGTAGATTTTGTCGCTATGTACTTTCTCTCATTCGCATTTATTGTAGCTATGTTGGTTTTACTTTGTAAAGTACAATATGTGGTACAATAAAATTACATAAAATCTAAGAAAGGTATTTACGCGTTTTGCGTAATTTACTACAAATATTACACTATTAGATATTTCATGTTTATTTACTTTTTTTATTAAAAATCTTAAGATATTTTCTACGAATATAGTATTTAGAGAAAGAGAGAGAGAGAGAGAGAGAGAGAGAGAGAGAGAGAGAGAGAGAGAGAGAGAGAGAGAAGATTAACAACTAATTTATTTAAAATATTTTTGTGACAGTCAAAGTATAAAGCTTATCACTAACCAAAAATACTGTTTATGTGCCACAGACGACTTAGCTTAAATATAACATTAGTTTATTATTTTATCGCGTGGAGGAAATAAAATATGCAATCCTTTCGTGTGATCTGTCAAATTGCATAATTGAACATTTGCATATGGATACATATAACCAGCGTGTCGATTATATCATCACGCTAAATGATTTAATTAAAAGTGGTTATAAAATAATAACTTCGAATTGCAGTAGATTTCTGGAAAATGGAATATTCGGGTCAATATACTCGAGAACATCGAACGCTCTATATTTGATTACCTGATTATATATCTATATTTAAAACTGTCTGGGCAACAGGAAGCCGAAAGTGGACTGACGCGCCTGGTAGCGTGTTAATTGAAGGATGAAGGATAAGTGATCTATGAACCATTAAATTGTCTGATCGGTACTTTAACTGAATCACTAAAGAATATGACGAACGAGCGTCGATGTCACGAGCAGTAGGATTAATTCATAGCGGTTTGTGATCTACGAGCGATGGATACCGCGAGGAATTGATGTTCCTAGAAATAAAAAGAAAGACAAATTTTAGCAAGACTTTATTAATATAAATTTACTCTACATTGTGCTCCTTTTTACACAACAGGATTATACGATCAAAATTGATACGATAATCACGTCGATAAACATCTTTGTGAAATAATTTTTGGTTGAAAGTGTATTTCGCGAATTTGGCCGCTTTGCTGGTTTCTCAATTAACCCGCTTAATTGTTTTCGACTGTCCGCATCCGGATCGTCCGTTCGGTCGGACATCTCGAGGAATTGCCGCCGGAACAATTCGAGCACGCTATGAATATAGAGTAAATAGTTCCGTACAGTTATTATTACACGCGTTATTAGGATCGCAGCCGCAGGAATATTGAAACGGCGCGCGTAGGAGATATTTGTAAGTGGGGGAGTTGGCGAGCATGCGGTGGAAATCGCCGGATTAATTCCGCCGTCGTGGATCCTTGCCGGAAATATTTTGGCGTGATTACGATTTGCGCGGCACTTTTAATACGACAGTTAGAACACTCCGCGCGGATGCGCGTGTAGGATTAATTCGGAGATTAAAAATCGCTGATTGTAGTCGCGCTTAATCTTCAAAAGCCGTTCTACAATCAAAGTCTGTAATCGCGTACAAACGCGATTATCCATTATCCTTCGTTATTGATTAATTATTCCAGGCGCATCTCGATTTCCGTCGTTTAAAAGTCATATAAGCTCAATGCTAAACTTGATGAAATTTTTTAAACTTTTCTTTCAAGTTTTGACTTCCAAGGTTCTCGACTTTAGCCATTGTTGGACACGCACGCGTAAATGGCAATTATCATAAGCCTCTGCGATTTTCCTGGGCGATGGACGGAAGGAAGATTCGCGCTTTCTCGTTCGCCGGTGAATCTTCGGAAGTTTTCTAATCTTTCTTTTTTTTTTCGCCAGTATATAAAGTTCACGAAACAAAACGCGATCAACGGCTTTTCAAGACATCTCTGTCGGAAATTTCGATCGACGAAGCGCATTTAAGTGACGGACAAAGCTCTCAGAAAATAAGCCGCGAGTTTTTCTCGCTCGGCAGGTAGGAAGTTTAAGTGGTTGAGCAGGAAAGTAGAAAAACAGAGAGAAAAAAGACGGACTCGCTGAAAATGAGAGAAGGGAGTAGCATGGTACGAGAGAGAATGAGCTTTGACTTTCTATATTTGCGGAGAGACCGGGGTTCGCGCGTGGAAAGCTTTCATTAATTTCACAAAGGCCGCCACTTGACCCCTTAACCGTCGCCGGGCGATTCTTAAGTTTCTTTTTTTTTTTCGAGCGCATCCCGGCCGAGGAATCGGATAAAGCGCAATCGCGAATGGCAACGAGCGGCTTATGCTCGACTCATTAAACGCGAGCCGGACGGAACGTAGAAACTCCTATTCTCGCCGCATATTCAGCATCCAATGTGATTGTGCGCATTGGACAAATAAAACTCAGAATCGGACGGTCGCATTAGCGCTAAATGCGGACGGGAGTGTCGTATTCTTGGTGCACATTTAGCACTAGATGGGACCTCTCTGGTGTTTGAGTTTAATCTTGACATTAAGGGTTTTAATTCTTATTTATATGACTTCTCTCGCTCCAATCCTTTACGAGCTCTTATTACGTCGTTTCGTTTTTGCAATATAGTAATATGAATAGAATATATATAAGCATATGTAATTTAATAAAAGACAATTCGACAGAGGGAAACGCAGCTGTGCGCGCTTCTGGCAGATCAAAATTGAAAATCGACATATTTAACCCGGCCGATCGCGCACGTTCTAATTTCCGCTGGAAAATGGCGACCTCCTTATTTACATGCGCTCACGCTATCAGTTTCCATTCGCAGCACGATTCGCCGGTCTCGCCTAACCGAATTCGCCAAATTCTCAATCGAAAGTCAATAATTGCACAGTTGGATTTGAACTCGTGTAATTCGACTGTGATCGGGGGAACATTGGTTAATCTCGGACGGGTACACAGCCGAGGCGCTTTTGTACAACATTTTCGCTTTATCTTCGCGCCGCCACACGTCGAGGAATCCCTCGTAGCTCTTCTCATCGCGGGCTGCCATTAATGCAAATATTGTTTCAGCGCGCGTTAGTTAACCGCCTCTTGCTCGTCTATGCGACACGTTCTCTCTAGTATTTCATTTATTTTTCCACCGGTTTATCTATCTTTCACGCTCGATTAATAATATTCGTTCGGTTGATTTACCACGCCGTGAAATTTTTTTCCCTTCGAATGCTAATTTTATCTCATTCAAGAATTCGATTTTTATATTAAAGTTTTAATAAACGAACAGACTTTTCTAGAAGGAATTGATAAGCGTATCTTTTTGCTATATATATATATATATATATCTTTATATATTTTTTTTTATCATGGATGAATAACATCTTGAAATTATAATATAAAAAATTTAAAGCTTAACGTTATTAAAACATATTTCCACTGCAATACGTCAAATAAAGAAGATTTTGCTATAAAGCGGAGCATAAATTTCTCTCGCTACGTAATGAGGGAAAAGTGGTGAAAGATTAATGTTTTGTCGATTTAATGTGACACAAAAGATTTTCCAAGATAAATTGGTTATCGTCAATTCCATTACGTATCGCGTTACTAATTCAGAGTGATGAATAAATGATACTGGTACATTAGTTAGCAAAAAATGTTTATACCGTTGCTTAAATATTATTCAATTATTGAGAAACAAATATTATTTCAGTTTTTATTCAGTATTTAATATAAAATTATTGGATTATTATTGCAATGCAATATAATTATAAAGTTCTTTGTGGCCGACGAACGCTTCAGAATTGTGTCGGCAACAGTTTTATTGTCGCAGTTTTAATTATCGCAATTTCTTCTCCAGAGAGGTTACAGTCCGCGGTAATGGCTAAAGAAAACAGAATATAGAACTGATTACTATTGATAAATTTTCAAAGACTCTTACAGCTAAAAATGAAGCTTGAAAATTCTTGCGTTATCTTTTCCCTCGTTGATTCATCTATTGTTTATAGTCTGCTACATCTGTCGACGCGTTAAATAATCAAAAAATTTTGTCGAAAAAAAAAAAAAAAGATTTGCGATCGTAATCCGTTTAACATAGCGCGTTTGAGATCGCCAGACGTCCGTGAAACTAATGGCGGATTTTTCGCTCGCGTTAACGGCGGCATGAGCGATTAATAAAGCGCAAAGTGCGCGGTGGAGAGCGAATTCAGTTCGAATCACCCTCGAAACAATCGTATCGCAAACTCGTTTTATTAACAGCTACGCTGCTCGCCTCTCGGTGCAGCCTACATTTTTATCATCGCTTTTACACGCGCATTTGTTTATGCATTATAAAATGTGATTTTTTTTCACTCTGATAAATCTCATAAATTAGAACGGAAAGCTCTGTGACGTTTGAATAAGCCGAACGTTTAAAAGAATAACGCAAGATAAGTGAAGTAAAGTGCATATATGGGACAAGTATGTAGGATGATTGAGAGTTACCGAATGCCCCTTCTAACTTTGGTTAGAAACTTCAAACTTCTGAGATAGAAGACCAAAGTAAAATAGCATTAAATTTATTAAAGAAGTACGAGAAATATATTGCATGCATTTTCTCGTTATGTGCGCTTATTAATCTCTCACGTTCGAAATTATTGTTATCGTCAGAAAGTTACGACTCGTATTCCATAATACATGAAAACCTCACGGTGAGTGCCTGCTTTGCAGCAAATTTGTTTCTGTCGAAAAATATCCGCTCTCCGGTCGCATAATACAATCCATGTCACAGAACACCGCAGTAGCGAAATCGTCGGCCGCTCATGTCACTCCGGTTTACGCCGCCGGTATTTATTCTCGTGTTCCTCGAGTGTACAACAGAAGAGACAATAATATCGGGTGCGCTCGATCGAAGCGTCGACATAATAATAAAAATAAAAATCGCGAGAGAGACGCGCGGGAGACAAATGTAGGTCGTTTCGTATACGCAATGCGATGCAATAATCGCGAAAAAGCCGAGGGACTACCATACTTTCGAGCGTGCACAAAGAAGACAACTCCCAAGCTCGGCGCTGATAAAAGAGTGCGAAATCGATCGGCACGATTCATCCACTCGTCGTCGTCGTTGTCGTCGTCGTCGTCGTCGTCGTCGTCGTCGTCGTCGTTGTCGTCGTCGTCGTCGTTGTCGTCGTCATCGTCGTCGAAGCAGTCTCCGGAAACGGTTGTGAAATGCGAACTCTCTCGCGTATAAATATCTATAAACATCGTGTATTTTCCTGTACAGAGACGCACCTGTCTCCAGGTAAGCGCGCGCCATCGCCGCGCGGATAAATTCAAGAACGCGAACGCGCGTACACTCGGAGTGTTTCCGGAATAATATCCCATAATGGGGACGTTGCAATCTTCGGGAAATAATATTTATCGTCGCGTGGAGGAACTCGCTACGGAGTATTTTTGCGTGAAATCTGGGGAGAAACGAGCAGTGACGCGTTTAACGAGGAATAGTTACGTTATAGTCGGTCCGTGAAATCGTCTTAACGTCTCTATTTGCCTTTCTGTATATAATTTGTGCCATTAATGAATATATAATTCGTGCGCGCTAAAGTGTGTAATTATTTAATGCTTATGGTAATTAATTAATCATCCGATACCTTCGAATTGAAAAGGGAATAAAAAGAGATAATTGTTCTACACTATAGTCTGTTTATCGTTTTCACTTTACAAATGGCGAACGAAACTCGACAATATTGGCATGCACACACTCTTTGAAAAAGACATATTTCTCGACTTCTAGATTTAATCGGAACCCGTCGGAATCGAGCACATCTCGATCACGTAGACGTTTCAATTAACTCGCCACTTTTATGCAGATATATGCGCATTCTTCTCGATCGCGACTACAATTAATTGCGCAAACACCGACAGTCGCGCGTTTGAAAGGTAGATATGCACATCGAGAACCGCCTCGGATCGGACGCGGACTTATTTATGCAGCGATCGAATGCGCGTTTTATATTTCGACGGGCGGATACAATGCAGATTTATTCTGTAAGCTGGCATTTACGCGACGCTTCGCTGATCGAGGAACGGTTTTTCCCTTTCCGTGAAAACGGACAGCCGGGAAAGCCGGATGAGACGTAAAAGCTCGATACGTATACGATGCGAATATGCCGTTAAGCTGGTGGATTTCGCGCTCATACACCTGGGATAAGACCGTTTAATTGATCGTAATTAGTTGTATCCTCCCGAGATCTCTTTTTAGCCGGCGGCTGCTTGCAACACTACCCTCTGTTTCGCGTCTCAATCAAGATTGCTGATTAAAATTAATCTTTTAAATTTTGATGAAGCTCGTTTCCGTCTGTTTTGAAAAAGTTTTGAAATTCAAATGTTTTTTAATTAGCGCAAGATGTAAAATGTGTTTACAGAAGAGGAATCAATTTAATAAACAGAAATGACGATCTCAACGATAAATCTAAAATTTTATCAATTATTAAGATATAGAACACGCGTAAGGGGGCATGCTGTCTAATAAAAGAAAATAAGCACTTTGTCGTCTAGTGCTACGGAATCCAAGACTTCGATTATACACTTAGCACTGTAATTTACGTTGCAAGATGGACATGAAACACGCTAATTTGTCGACCATCGTACGCAATTTTATCGTCGAGAAATTAAGTCTCGAGCTCGTTCACGCTTTACGATGTTTTCTACGAGGGGTCGCTCACACGTATGCCATGCAATATCGGAGTACATATTGCGAAATGAAGCAAGCTGTTAGGTCATTTGGAGCACTCTTATTTTATATTCGTAGCGATTAAACTAGAATTGCGTAACAACATATCTATCGTTTTGCGTAGGAACTAGTTTTAATTTATTATTACTGCAGCTCCCTGTTAGATTATCCTTTCTATTGAATTTTTTGAGAAGATCGATTATTAGTGTTAATAAAATTTGTATAATCTGTATTGCTAGGTGAACGATTAATTTATACGTCAACATGCCAGCAATTCCCCGCAGAGTCTCGTTATATAAAAACCATTTTGCATGTCCCGTACCTTCTCTCTCGCGTTTAAAGCCACAAACTAATTGATTATGGTAATCAGTTAATTATTATTAATAAGGATCCATCGGGATCGCGTCAGGGACCGTCGATGAGCGACGTCCGCACCTCTTAATCCGCTACGAAAATTTATGAAGCCCGTGCCGAGCTAGGCGCCCACACCACCGCCGATCCAGCGACCTTCTCTTCCCGTAAATTATGGAAGGCGGCATCCGATCGAGTGACATCCATACCGTGGCGTGGAGACGGAATTAATTACTTAAAACCGATATCGCCACCCACGCTGCCGCCGCCACTGTCGTTACATATTCGCTTCCTCGATGCTCGAATTTCTCGCATTTATTCCTGGCTTAAAGCTTTCCGTTGAATTACTGCAATCGCGACCTGAAATCAACTTTGAACAACTTTGTTCTTTTTGATGAAATTTCGCAATGTAAAATATTTCCATTTCTGATAGTGATCAGAAAGAGAATAAAAATCGACTTGTAAATATCTGCTTATTGGACAGCAATTATACGCTTCTGAAAAGATACGCATTAAATTTTCACAAATGTTTTATTCTTTTTATTTTTAATATTTTTAATTAACAAATTAAATTAAAACTGTTATGTAATCACAAATAAACGTTTTTCAGCAGTGTCTACCAACAACATTTAAATTAATAGAATTATACCGTTCTTTATTTTAGCTATTACAAATGCATAGCGTACCAATTTCTTCCCAGAACGCGCCAGCAAGTGTGAATCGGCCTTAATGGAGCGCGTTCTCCGCGATCGAGAGTGTAAGACGTGTAATTAAGCGTGATTAGCTGTCGCTGCTGTTCGAAATCTCTCTCTCTCTCTCTCTCTCCCTCCCTCCCTCCCTCCCTCCCTCCCTCCTTCTTCTTCTCACCCTCGTCCGTCTACCGTTTGTAATCCGATTTTCCGCCTCGTATAGCGCGCGCACGACGGGACATCGACGCTCCGAATTTTGCACGTCGCGGGGAGGTCCAAAAGCAGCCCGAGTATAAAAGCACGATCTAACTTTCGACGCTGACGGTGCCGATTTATTCCTGCGTTTATTCACCTGACAGACGACTAATATTACGGAGTTTGCTTTGTCGACTAAAAACGTGTTATTATCAAATTGCAGAAAAGCAATCATTAACATAGCTGGCTATTTTAGGCGGAACGAAAAAATGTAATGTGCGATACTGAGATACGTGGACTTCAAAAGAGGGTTTTAAATAAAATTTAATGTATTCAATAAATCGTGTTAATTACTCGCTTTTAATGGCACGTTGTTTGAATGTTACACACTACGTGGTCACCTTTAACGTTATTATTTTTACATTCAGTCTTTCATATTTTAGCGCTTCATATTTTGTATACAGGATGTCTCTTAGCATCAATTGCATTCAATGATTTGTCCTTTCACTGTGGTCATTAATAATAATTTGTAAATGATCGACAAAAGCTTTTTAAATTTTAAATTGCTAGTTTTATTTGATCGTTTATTATTTAATAGCCGTGTGGTATTTCTCGTTTTTATCCGCTAATATTAATTTGAAAATGGATTGATGGAACGATTGTTGCTATATATTCCGACATCGATTACGTTTCGACGAGCTTCCATTATTTTTTATCGTTCATCTACTGAGCATCATGCTTGACGATATTATTTCGCGTGCATGAAGCAACGCGTGTTGCGTGCGGCTGGAGCGCGACGCGATTTTACGACGGGGGACATAGATAAAACGTGTAGTCAGTCCGCGAAATGTGGCCCCTTCCCACCACCCCGGAAATCCCCGCTTCATCCGTCTCGTGCCCGCTCTGTAATCCGATTTTCCGCTCGGTATCGACGGAAAGCACCACGCGGCATCGCGGCAGTCGAATTTAAGCGACGCGACGGGCGAAAGGCGAAATTTTCATCCCGTCCTTCTCGGCCGGATACACCCACTTCCGGCGCAGCGTGTGCATCCGGTCGCTCGCTCTCTCGAAAACCTCTCGATATGCTAATACCCTTGGTGCCCGCGTTGCGCGTTAACTGTCTGGATTTTTCCGCGGAAACGTTCACGCCGCTTCGTTAGCTCGTTAGAGGAGGCTCCATTGATTTCATTTGTGCGCAAAGGAAAGGATTCTCATTTCCCGTCACAGCTGTTTAGAGTCTTCTCTGCCTATATGAAGTTAGCCCCCCATTTTTCGATTTTGAATATTTTTTTAGTTGTTCCAGGTTGTTCTACGTTTGTTCTATATTGTTCCAAAGTTATGAACAAAAAAATCGAAAAACATGACGGGAAAAGCAAAAAAACGATTTATTTTTGTGGCCACCCATTTTTTTTTAAATTCAAATTTTTTTGCTGTTCTGGATTGTTCTAATTGTTCTAAACATTGTTCTAAAATATTAATCCCCCTAAAAAAGAATTTAAAAAGATATAGCAAAAAATAGCATTAAGCGTCCAAATAGTATTTTTACATTTATCGCTATTATTATATTATGTTTTGACACCAAATTACATATTTAAGCTAAAAACGAATAGAACAACCCAGAACAACTCTCAGTTTCACCAGAACAAACATATAAAAGGCACTTTACTCTTGAAGGTAGAGAATTATTTTGTCTTTTTCGACCGATAATGTTACATCAGCGACACTAAAACCTAGAACAATGAGAAATAGACACAGAACAATCCGGAACAACTCTCAGTTTTGTCAGAACAAACGTTTAAAGAGCACTTTACTCTTGAAGGTAGAGAATTATTTTGTCTTTTTCGACCGATAATGTTACACCAGCGACACTAAAACCTGGAACAATGAGAAATAGACACAGAACAATCCGGAACAACTCTCAGTTTTGTCAGAACAAACGTTTAAAGAGCACTTTACTCTTGAAGGTAGAGAATTATTTTGTCTTTTTCGACCGATAATGTTACACCAGCGACACTAAAACCTGGAACAATGAGAAATAGACACAGAACAATCCGGAACAACTCTCAGTTTTGTCAGAACAAACGTTTAAAGAGCACTTTACTCTTGAAGGTAGAGAATTATTTTGTCTTTTTCGACCGATAATGTTACACCAGCGACACTAAAACCTGGAACAATGAGAAATAGACACAGAACAATCCGGAACAACTCTCAGTTTTGTCAGAACAAACGTTTAAAGAGCACTTTACTCTTGAAGGTAGAGAATTATTTTGTCTTTTTCGACCGATAATGTTACACCAGCGACACTAAAACCTGGAACAATGAGAAATAGACACAGAACAATCCGGAACAACTCTCAGTTTTGTCAGAACAAACGTTTAAAGAGCACTTTACTCTTGAAGGTAGAGAATTATTTTGTCTTTTTCGACCGATAATGTTACACCAGCGACACTAAAACCTGGAACAATGAGAAATAGACACAGAACAATCCGGAACAACTCTCAGTTTTGTCAGAACAAACGTTTAAAGAGCACTTTACTCTTGAAGGTAGAGAATTATTTTGTCTTTTTCGACCGATAATGTTACACCAGCGACACTAAAACCTGGAACAATGAGAAATAGACACAGAACAATCCGGAACAACTCTCAGTTTTGTCAGAACAAACGTTTAAAGAGCACTTTACTCTTGAAGGTAGAGAATTATTTTGTCTTTTTCGACCGATAATGTTACACCAGCGACACTAAAACCTGGAACAATGAGAAATAGACACAGAACAATCCGGAACAACTCTCAGTTTTGTCAGAACAAACGTTTAAAGAGCACTTTACTCTTGAAGGTAGAGAATTATTTTGTCTTTTTCGACCGATAATGTTACATCAGCGACACTAAAACCTAGAACAATGAGAAATAGACACAGAACAATCCGGAACAACTCTCAGTTTTGTCAGAACAAACGTTTAAAGAGCACTTTACTCTTAAAAGTAGAGAATTATTTTGTCTTTTTCGACCGATAATGTTACACCAGCGACACTAAAACCTGGAACAATGAGAAATAGACACAGAACAATCCGGAACAACTCTCAGTTTTGTCAGAACAAACGTTTAAAGAGCACTTTACTCTTGAAGGTAGAGAATTATTTTGTCTTTTTCGACCGATAATGTTACACCAGCGACACTAAAACCTGGAACAATGAGAAATAGACACAGAACAATCCGGAACAACTCTCAGTTTTGTCAGAACAAACGTTTAAAGAGCACTTTACTCTTGAAGGTAGAGAATTATTTTGTCTTTTTCGACCGATAATGTTACATCAGCGATTAGTGTCGATTAGTGTTTTTTTTGAATTTTTTTATTTTTTTAAATATAAGAGTAAAGTGCTCCTTATACGTTTGTTTTGACAAAACTGAGAGTTGTTCCGGATTGTTCTGTGTCTATTTCTCATTGTTCTAGGTTTTAGTGTCGCTAATGTAACATTATCGGTCGAAAAAGACAAAATAATTCTCTACTTTTTAAGAGTAAAGTGCTCTTTAAACGTTTGTTCTGACAAAACTGAGAGTTGTTCCGGATTGTTCTGTGTCTATTTCTCATTGTTCTAGGTTTTAGTGTCGCTGATGTAACATTATCGGTCGAAAAAGACAAAATAATTCTCTACCTTCAAGAGTAAAGTGCTCTTTAAACGTTTGTTCTGACAAAACTGAGAGTTGTTCCGGATTGTTCTGGTGTGTCTATTTCTCATTGTTCCAGGTTTTAGTGTCGCTGGTGTAACATTATCGGTCGAAAAAGACAAAATAATTTCTCTACCTTCAAGAGTAAAGTGCTCTTTAAACGTTTGTTCTGACAAAACTGAGAGTTGTTCCGGATTGTTCTGTGTCTATTTCTCATTGTTCTAGGTTTTAGTGTCGCTGATGTAACATTATCGGTCGAAAAAGACAAAATAATTCTCTACCTTCAAGAGTAAAGTGCTCTTTAAACGTTTGTTCTGACAAAACTGAGAGTTGTTCCGGATTGTTCTGTGTCTATTTCTCATTGTTCCAGGTTTTAGTGTCGCTGGTGTAACATTATCGGTCGAAAAAGACAAAATAATTCTCTACCTTCAAGAGTAAAGTGCTCTTTAAACGTTTGTTCTGACAAAACTGAGAGTTGTTCCGGATTGTTCTGTGTCTATTTCTCATTGTTCCAGGTTTTAGTGTCGCTGGTGTAACATTATCGGTCGAAAAAGACAAAATAATTCTCTACCTTCAAGAGTAAAGTGCTCTTTAAACGTTTGTTCTGACAAAACTGAGAGTTGTTCCGGATTGTTCTGTGTCTATTTCTCATTGTTCTAGGTTTTAGTGTCGCTGATGTAACATTATCGGTCGAAAAAGACAAAATAATTCTCTACCTTCAAGAGTAAAAGTGCCTTTTATATGTTTGTTCTGGTGAAACTGAGAGTTGTTCTGGGTTGTTCTATTCGTTTTTAGCTTAAATATGTAATTTGGTGTCAAAACATAATATAATAATAGCGATAAATGTAAAAATACTATTTGGACGCTTAATGCTATTTTTTGCTATATCTTTTTAAATTCTTTTTTAGGGGGATTAATATTTTAGAACAATGTTTAGAACAATTAGAACAATCCAGAACAGCAAAAAAATTTGAATTTAAAAAAAAATGGGTGGCCACAAAAATAAATCGTTTTTTTGCTTTTCCCGTCATGTTTTTCGATTTTTTTGTTCATAACTTTGGAACAATATAGAACAAACGTAGAACAACCTGGAACAACTAAAAAAATATTCAAAATCGAAAAATGGGGGGCTAACTTCATATAGGCGTCTTCTCTATATATTATTGTTATCCGTAATTTAATTTTTCTATTTTTAGATCCATATAATTAAAACTATTGAAAAAATATACGGCATATTTTTTTAAACAGATTTTTTATAAAATATTTTAGTGAAAAAGTAAATTGTTTTATATAATAATTTTTTCAAATATTGTTTGGTAAATGAAAATAATTTTGTTCCAAAGTAATGTAAAATTTGATAGTCCTTAAATAGAAAAGAATTAATGTTAAACTTGTCTTATGTCCGAATTTTTATAAGAATGTAACAGCATAGATCTATAATTTGAGTATGCGGAAGGGATCGTAAATATCCGTATCAATTTCGCTCATCTAACGAGGATTATATGTCACCAATGGAATGCAAGGACATTCCCGATCCGTGCCAGTAATCACGAACAGTTTGAAGCGTAATTCACTTTGATCGCTTTTCGCACCAATCGTTAAACTGCCGTTTATACAGCTGTTAAAGACCCTTACATACGGGACCTACATACAGACACTGTTGCTCAATGGTGATTAACCCATATATCAGAAAAGCGGTCCCGTTTAAACACACTGCTAACTCGTGATCGCGGTAAATAATCTTGATCTATTAGAAATACAACGCGCGAATTACTTCGGTAATAATATCGATTAATAGGTTTGAACCAAGTTTCATAACCGTTTCCGAAGAACGGAAACAAAAGAAATTCCGATATAGAGTATTGATCGCGCAGAATGTCTAGAATAAAGAGCTTGATTGAAATAATAAATTAATGTCAAGCGTAATTGCTGCGGGATCGAAGTTAAATATACATCTTGGCCAATTCATCGGGTATTTAATCAAAGATAAAGTTTCTTTTTTGAGTCAACGCAGTTCAATATGTTATACTTTTAAGGGATCTAATTTTTTTAGTTTTCTTGCCAACTATGGGTTGGCATAACAAATGGGTTTCACCCGACTTTTGTGTCACTGCGCTTTCGCAATTCTTTGAGTTTATTTTTAGAGTGATACTTGAATTTTTACACTCTGTAAAATATAGTATGTGATGATGCCCTCAAAATGTCTCTCTTTCATTCATTTGTATTGTAATTGTATTTATATCTTTTTTTAAATTTATATCTTTATTTTTAAAGTAATATGACTTGAATTTTTACTCTGGTCGTTAAAATATAGTATATGATGCTCTCAAAATGTCTCGTTTTTATTTGTAGTGTATTTATATCTTTTTTAAACAACATGCACTGCTATTAAAATAAATGACTATACTTTCAACCATCATATTGCACGCGTTAAAATGTATTTATAATATATGTATATTTTTAGGAAACTTTTTTTTCTAAACGCTTTCAAGATTTATATTTTTGAAAAATTTTTACAAAATATTTCTGCAATTATAATATTTTTCGTGAAACTTTTGTATAAATAACCAAAGAACCTGTCTTGAAAATATCTTTTAACGTAATTTAGGAAGATTCTGTCCGAAAGATGTGTAATTTACACTCGTCAGCGTTACATGAAAAGTCGTCATCCTGTTACCATGCGCTTCGTGCTGCTATTATATCGGGTCAAATCCTCGAGAGCGCAAGCGAGATTCTCGGTTCCGACAAAAGCGCTGCGCACTTAACTCAATCGCGTGTCGCGCGCTACGAATCCCTGTTTAATCAGCGCCTTTTAGGCGGCTCCGAGATAAGACTCGTAATTAGTTATACAGGTCGCTTTGAAGCACCGCCTCGTCCCCTCCCCTTCCTCCTTCTCGAGCTACACGGCGTTTGTACCTAATCCGATTTTCCACCTCGCATGTACGGGGCTGTCTCTCCCGAAAGATGAATTCGACCGGCGAACCGAAGACGTGCGGTGAGCCGAGGCATCGTCTTCAAGGTCTTCAAGGCATCCTCCGATACCGGCGAAATATCGATATTTCCAGTTAGATACAATCGACAGGCAGATTGTATTAGTTCACCTCGCGGGAAGCATCTTAAGACGCGATTCTCAAAGTGACAAGTTATCCGAAAAAAGTACTATTCACACTGACGTGACATTAATCTTGTCTATTTACTTTTAACTCTGTCAATAAATAGTTATTAATCAATATGTTAACGGAATTCTTGAAAAACTTGAAACAACTTCTCTTTTTTTCTCTCTTTCGCAGAGAAAATTATCGGTTTCCACTCTTCTTCAGGCACTTCATTCGCCCGAAAAATTTCAAGCGATATGTATTCCCTTAAGTTGAAAAATATAACACGTCGCAATCTCTTACCAACGACTTGTCAAAGTACGGAATACGTGGCGCGAAACGTATCTTCGGGGTACGTCATGCGGAAGATGAAGAGGAAAAGAGAGAGAGAAAGGAAGAGAAAAGCGCGGAGTGCCGGCACAGCACGGCGCGCGGCACGGAAAAGCTGAGAAAATGCGGCGATCGAGACGTGAGACGCGTCGAGCTTTCATCGAGCTGCCGCGGATCGGGAAGAGCCCGATTGATTCGCCGAGCTATCGTTATCCACCCGCTGACACCGCGTCGTCCTACATTTCGAGATCGCGATTTTCCTCTCGCCTCCGTGCGGTTTTGCTCCGACGAATTTCAAACGCGCTATTTCATGCGGTCGCCATTTAATCCCGTCCATTTGTCATCGCTGTGTAGATATCGCGTGATTTTATTCATCCGCTATCGTGCAATGATGACGGAGAGCCAGGGGGGATCGGGTTCGGGTATGCAGTTTTGCTTTAATGTGTTTACAATGGTTACTGCGTTTTGCGGCGTTACAACGGGCCGTGCATTCGTGTCACGTATTCACGCGGTAATTGGCGTAATTGGTGGATAATGGTGCCGCGCCATACTGGATATTTCGAGGCGATGTTTCGGTTTGCGAACAGACAACGAACTACACTCGGCGGCGGCCCCGCCACGGCTCGCGCTCGCAAGATTACGTTCCGGCCAATGTGCAGTAATCCGGGATTTCGGAGTTTTGTCCTCCGAGAACGGCTCTCTTGATGGCAAAACTCTCTCCGCGGACCCTTGTCCGTTTCTTTGCTTATGCGGAAGCTGCACTCTCTTGCAGTTACTGTCAGTAGTAAATCCCTTCAATCGAAATTCAGAGCGAATACCAGTAGATACGTGATACCTTTGAATTTTACTTTTCGAGAGCAAACCTCGAATAGAAAGATACGCTGACTCGGCAGAACTGCGTGATGTGTACATTTGTTACCGGCATTAATGCACGCTAACAAAACCAATCGTCGCGCATCAATAACTGTGCCGATAAAAAATGTGATATCGTGTATAGGAACGTAAAACGCTAACGCGTATTTTATGAGACATCCAGCTAAAACGGCGAGAATTTTATTCCCGCTGTAACAACCATCTGGGTGAGCCTGTAAGAATTGCGCTCTCGCTAGAACAGCGTTTTATTTCAGTTTTGAAAGCCCCGTTCGCTAGATATACAACCATGCGCGCGGCCGAAGTGGGACACTTTGACCATGAAAGCTTGCCCGTAGTTAAAGTTCCCCGAAGATTTCACCGAGAGATCTCGAGCGCGAACGACGTCGTGGCTGACTTATTGACTTCAACGTCGACGGGCGTCAATGCTGACAGGTCTAAAACGATCGGTAAAATTTTACGCTGTCGAATATTATACTTGCGAGAAGAATTGAGATCAGCTATTGAATGTAGCGACTGAAGTCGTACAGGTGAACATACGTAATAAGAACGTCGGTGATGCACGGCGAGCTCTTGACATTTTCAACAATTTAATTTCGCGTCACGCACACAATCGGAATGTTCCATTGTCATACGCAATTTACTCTGCAAATATTTGAATTTAAAAAATCCAGCATATGTAGATATTTCAAACAACGGCATTCTAATTCCTTTAAAAAAATTGGGTTCATTCATCCATATTAAAAAAAAAATTTTTAAATAAAAAAATATTTTTGTCTCGAAAGTCGGGTGTTTGCGTTTTTCAGTCTCAACGCGCGAATTTCCAACACTGCAAGCGTGAAAGCTTGTTCGTGTTTCTCGCGAAAGAACAAATAAGTCGTATATCTGTCAGAGCAGGATCGCAGTGTGACGCAGGGTTAAATACCTTGTTACCGATACCCACCTACAGGGTTTAAAGCGTTAAATCCGCGTTCTATTTAGAAGAGTTTCGTTGAGCGAACGAGTGAGCCGGCGAGACGGGGAGCGAGGGGGAGTATTTGGTGAGAAGCCGCCTCAAGTTGAAACCGTATAACACGTTTCGCACCTCCTACCAGTCGCTTGTCAAAGTGTGACAGAATATGTGACAGCGGGATTGCATTTTCGCCCGGCGCTTCGCCGAGGCGGAAAAAGGCGGAGGAAACACGCGAGCGCGCAGCGCGCGCGCACAAGCGAGAGGAGAGCAACGTCGAGTTGCTGCGAACAGACAGATAATATACGTAGCAGTCGAGACAGTTTGAAAACTGCGTGCCGGAAAGAAGCCTAAGTAGATTTTGTCGTCGGCTAATCTGCTCGTCTATTCTGTCAGCGCGGCGTGCATAAATGTCCGCCGTAGAATGTTATTTAAGGCACAACGTTTTTCGCTGACGAGGTAAAAAGAGAAAGAAAGAGGGGAGGGGAAACCGGACTTCCCTTCGGATTTGCGAAACGCTGCGGGCGCTGCTTACAATTCGATGTAAATTGTGTTTTTTAAATTCTCCACCGGTGCATTGTAAGCAGAAAGATTTGCTAATACAGGTGAAAAATGTTTGGAAAATGGAGTAGTTTGGGTTATATAAAGTAGATCATACATTAAAGAATTTAATATGAATATATCTCGCATTCTTTAATATTTTATATTCCAAATATATGTTCATTATTTAGCTCCGCAATTCGGGGTCTATATGAAAAATGTCTTCCCACGGGTGAAATATTTTCTTTGTTGAAGAAAAAATCCATACACTAATGAATTAATGCAATATGCACGTGAAATGGTAAAACATATTTTTTCTGGTACACTTTAATGAAATTTAAAAAATCTCGAATCTGTTTCATTGTTGTCATAGACGGTATACGTAGAGATATGTTATTGTTATCGCGCGCTGACGTAATTTATCATAATTACGCAAAGCAACGCGTACATATACCGAATCTGTCGTAAATTGGGTTGCATTACATCGCGCGGAAATCTACGCAAACAAAAACCGTCGGATTTGCGTTCGCTTTACAACGTTACTTTTCCAGCTAGCAATTCCGGATCGTTACGCGAATAATAATTTCGACCCTACGCGGACTCGCGTACAGGTACGTCCAGTTTTGGGCCGTCGAGCCAACGAGTCGACACGATGGGTCGGCGATTTTAATTAAAAAGAAAAAAAATGCACGCGCGCTCTGCGCACAAACGGCTTGTCGTAATCGAATTTGCAACGGCTCGCGATTGTACGGGGCGTTTTATGGAAATGACCGATAAAAAAAGTGGGGAAGGTGCAGGACTGGGAAATATCCCAGACGAGTCGAGTGCGATCGCGTACGGAAAGAGCGCGATGGCTGCTTCTTGAAAAAGTTCCGCCATTACCGTTCCCCATCGTCGTTCCCGCTCTCGCAGTAAAGTGACGCGCCGTCAATTTTTTTCGGGCCGTTTCCAGAAGGACATAAATCCAACCGCGTGATCGTTTGTCCGCTTCCGGACCGTTTATTGAACGCCTGATATACGACACAGTCGAATTGCGCGCTTAAAAATATTGGGACGTTTTATATTTTATTTGCACAAGATCGATCTCTGTTTTATATCAAGATTAATCCCGTCGTTAATATACACATCCGTTATTAATGTTTAGTTATTCTTGGATTGATTTAACCCAATGCATCTCTTCAGAATATGATTCATAATGCATGAGTGTTCAGCGAGAACACTTGAGTAAAATATTCTCTCACACACACACACATGAGATTTTCTATCCATATTTTTTTTTGACATACATTGATAAAAATTTTAAAAAACTTATTTGAATAAATATTATGAAGAGACCAATAAATCGTGCAAATGTTGTGCTTTAATATTAACATATCGTCTTATTTTATTGGGAAATGATTTGTGTGATATATTGTTAAACGTTTCGCACATTCGGTGTAAAGTTCGTGCCACATCCATTCGCGTCCCGACGATGCCTGGGACGTGCTCGCTTACTCGGAGAATCAACGCTTCTTCTCCGGACTGGAGAATTCACTGTCTCCGCTTTTCAGTTGGAAGTCACGAGCCGTCTATCGAGTCTGCCGCGAGCATCTTGCGCCAAGGAGAGCCGTGGATATAAACGCGTCACGTTCGATCGCGTCGGCGACTTATCAGTCCCGACGATGTGTGACGGCAGCGATCGCATTTCGCCAGGTAGCGTCGCGATAACTGCGAACGAATGGAGACAATAAGCCGCGAAAATCTCGCCGTGCCGGCATTCGTCGTCCATTCGAAGCGACGGTGAATTCGTCGTTCCCCTCCGATCGTAAATAATGTAAATAAATGGCATCTACTTGTCGAAGCGTTACATGTTACATTAATCCTGAATGAAGAACGTTGCAAAATCGGATAAATCGGGATTAAGGCTTCAAGTTTTAGCATTGCTATTGCGCGTCGATTGTGTTGAAATATTTAAGCTAAAAGTTAGGAACAAAAAGCTAATGACTTGTCTACAAAAAGATAAGATTTTATAGAAATCTGCTTTTTTTGCAGAAAAATATGCGACTATAAGAGAAATTGCGATAGATACATATCCGCGGCATGTTGCATTAAAATATAATTTTCGCGAAGACCATTCTTCAGCGAGTTGTTTTGTATGCGGTACTGTCTCTGCGTGAAATTAGTAACTCGGAATTCGCAGACGTCTCGAGCTCTCTCAAAGTTCCAGCCGCCGGAATCGTTGAGACTGATCATCCGGTCGTCGAGAGTGGCAACGCCGAAGAATACAGAAAGACGCCGCCGCGCGACGGAGGAAATTATAATTCCGCCGCGAGAAATTAATTATTACGCGGCCGACTATAACGAACGGCGTCTTTGATAACGACGCGAGCGTCGCGGCGATAAGTATTCATCGACCGTTCCTTCATCTTTGTCCCTTTGTTTCTCGCTCCGCCTCTCTTTCTCTGCGTCGTGTCGTACAAGCGACTCGACAAACTGGCTTTGCGCCGCTTTCTCAATTATGAAGTTTGCGTAATTGTGGTCGATCTGTTAGTGAACTTTTCCCACCGGATGCGTACGGAAGAGCTGAAGCGAGCGACGTACCACGGCTGCGAAAAAATTAACAAAGCTTGAATCGATTTTCTTCGCGCACGTAAAAATGTCGCGGAAAAAATGATAAATATTTCAATTGAAATTTGCGCACGAAATTAGTTCGGCAATATGAGCAGCTTCGGAGACAATGAAACAAATAGAAATAGAAATGGAGAAGTAAAAATATAATCAGTTGAAAATAACAGTGAGAAAATAATAAAGACAAGATAAGTGTTTAATAGGAACTCTGACGGCAAGTGTCGCGCAACTTTGCTTTGAATAGTCGGTTCTTTTTCAACGACGGATTCTTTAACTAATTCGCAATGGAGCAAGACGTAATGGATATACTCGCAAGGCTATCGAATCGCAATGCTGTCCGTTTTATTTATAATGCATATCCTTGTGTGTAACGCGGTGTATTTATAGATACAATAGCGGAATCTCACAAGTATCCGTTCAATTCGCCGATAAAATCCGTAATCCGTAATTTTAACCAGAGTACTATTGCTCTCACACATAATTCCCCGCGTACGCGCCCAGACACGTTCGTCGAGTTCTGAACCTGTGGAACGTTGCATAAATTCCATTCCGTAAATTTCTTGACTCTGGCAGATGGAGCGTTACCGCGGGTGCAATTATTTTTCACGCTGCTACTCCGCGCTCGTTTATTCGCGTGGCCCGCGTAACAGTCGTCCATAAAATCGCGTCGAAACAAACCGAAGCGATCTGTGCCTTCTGTGCGCGCCGCGAAAGGGTTAAAAGTCGCGTCGTCGGTCGCATCGCTCTCGCCGGGCGAAAGTTATCGCGACCGCGAATAAAAGCGCGGCGCGCGCGGGCGCTTTTAACGGGGGCGGTGAAAACAGATTCCGCGACGTTATTTTTCATTCTCGTCGGAAAAGGAGCAACGCGCCGTTTCCCTCCAATCCATATATATCCGAGCGGTTGCCTCCAGTATCGAGCGAATGTCGATAGACTGCTGTGGCCCGACAGTCGGAATACAAACGGGGCGGCGATATTGCCATAAAAATATCCAGCCGCGTGTACAAAGCTGCCGGTTCTTCCCTTCCCCCCCCCCCTCTTATTCCTCTCCGCGTGTGCGCCCATGTTTCTCCCCTTTTAACTTCCCCTCGCCAACCCCAAGACGAGTATACTCTGTTCCAGCCATTCTGTGTTTGCGTTAACCGCATGAAACTCCGGTCGATCTCAGTTGAAATACATTGATAGATGTATCATAAACATAGACTCTTCTCTAGACATAGCAGCAGACAGAGTATTAATAATGCTTTTCAAAAGCATTTTATTTTTCTATTCTTTTTCTGGCTTTTGACATAGACGTAGACAGATATGGATAGAACATTTAATTGCCTTAATAAAGTGTTTTATAAAGTTTCTTGAATAAAATTTTAATTTTTTTTAAAGCTTTTAAGGGAATTATACGTATATAAATATCACAATTTGAGCTAAAGATATTACTTTGAGTTTTGATTTAAAAACTGTGGTAAATTGAGATCTGGATTATTTTCGAAGAATCGCACTATAATTAAGAATTATGGAAACGATAATTCGGACAAGCGTGATAAGAAGTGTCGATATGAGATGAAAGTGCAACGGTAAATCGTCATGATGATGATAAAGAACGAATGACACACGGCGGTATGAAAAATGAAAGCAATTCGTTGTATATCTCGACAAGTTATTACGACCGCATCAACTTCGATACGTGCCCGCGACGGACTTCAATTAGCGCGCGCATATTAATGCTTGGAATACATGCGCGGTGTCTGCACGAGTGGAATAAAAAAGGTATGGCGCGGCGCGCCGGGGAAAAAGTTGCAGCGCAACCGAAATCGTTGTGCATCTACAAAGCTGCTTTATCCGTGATGGTGCATGCGTGTGTGTATACACGTGTATGTACATATGTGCGTGTATGCGAGCGCGTATGTGTTTCGAATGGCTACGTTTGCAACGCGTGGTTGTGATTTGAATGAAAGAGGAATACTGGAAAAGCTTACATCGATTGCGTTATCGCCAGCCTGTACGTGTAATCAAGGTTTCGCTTTCTGAAAGTGTCCTCCGACTTAATAAAATTTTCACATGAACGGAATTTAAAGTGACCCTCGAGGAAAATGACATGGAAGCTGCGCGTTGGGTACAGAATCGAGATTGCATCCTCTCAGAGCGGCTCTCGATATTAAATCTCGCAAATGGGACAATCAGTCCGGAGAATTGACTTCGTCTGAGAAAGGAAAAATTATTTTAAAAAATATAATTGTATATTAATTATACAATTCTGTTTTAATTACGTTCCAATCTAATCTTTTAATCATTCTTTGAAAGCTTTTCAATGTTTTTTATTGAACTTTACGATTAGTCTATTTTGTATTATTATTTAATTTTATTTTCCACACACAATTTTGTTATCATTAAAAACATTTCGATTGCACGTAGTATTTAGAACAATTTTCGATGGGTGCGGACTTGAAAATTTCAGTCCGCGAGAATGACTCTCGATAATAAAACTCTCGTTAGAGCGCCTAGCTGTATGTTTTGTAGCCGAGTTTTGCGAAGCGAGAAATATTTTGAGCTTCAAAAATATTGCACTCTTATTTTTGCCTCGAAGAAACCATTTTCGACTTAGGGATCCAAAAATATCGATATTGTCACATATTTCGTATAACTGATATATTATCACTAATTAATTAGAAAAGACTATTTATTGCCCATTAAATTACGTCTCTGTTGATGTCGAAATAACGCCTGAATGTAGGTAGTGGATTTTCAAAAATGTACTTCTCGTTTAAAATTGTGCAGCCGCGCGTTCTTTCGAGTTTTATTTTTCCTCACTCCCAATACTCGGAGTTCAATTAGCGCGTGTACACAGAAATGCATTGCGTATCACCTATCAAGAGTGCAGCCGAAAATATACCTCGCGGCGCGAAGATTTTATCTCGTTAATGTAACAAAATCACCCATTACGTCACATTATTGATTTGTTATACTTTTATATTTATCGTTTACAAATATATAGGCAACTCAATTTATTTATAATTTTTTATAATTTTTTTTATACATTTTAACGATAAAGTTCAAAGAGATAGGCGCTTAGGGGTGTAAATGCGCTCATCCCCAGCTCTCTTGTATTCACCTTTAGCTATCCTCGTATGCCACCCGTTACGCTTCGGCTATGAAGCGCATCCGAAGTTCACACGTCCCGTCTTCCCGATTTTTATTTTTTGTCGCATAACGTCGATACCGAGAGTTCAATTAACACATACATAAATGTTTCGTGCGGGTGTGCACGGACCGAGCGGTAAAAGGCCGAGACCCGGGAAAAAAAGTTGTCAGAGAGCGTTGCCACTTCACTGTGTGTGTGTGTGTGTGTGTGTGTGTATCCGCGGGCGGGTCCATACATGGAGAGGGCATACATACAGGCATACATTATACAAAAGGCACGGGCTCATAACTTGCGATTTAAATTTGAATAAAAGGCATGTAAATCGAACCAGGAATCGCGCACAACGAGACTTATATTGCCGCGTCCAGCGAGAACGGCATTGGACTCTAAAAAAAATCCACCGCTTTTATTCCGCCGGAAAAATAGCGAAACCTGGTCCAGTTCTCCCCACGCGCCCGCAACGACGCTGTTTGTTATTTTTTTCAATTACCTTCGTTTGCACTGTTCTGCGTTTTCTTTTTTCTTAGTATCGCATACACGAGCGGGATATCGGAGATATTTTTGACTTTGCGTCATTAAGCGCGTTATTATCGTCTTTTTTTGTTCCACTTCTTGAGTATGCGTTATCTCTTTAGCTTTCGAATAGCCGAAATATTTCGTTATTTCTAAGAGCAATTGAAAGGGCAAACACGCATTATTGAATATAAATACATTCACTTATTCATTATTTTTGTGAAAGCTGTTATTCCCCTCTGACACAGTTTTGAAAACAGACGTCTCTTTCGTCGAAGCAGTTTATATTTTTACAACTACGACTTGCGATCTGAATAATTGAATTTGTCGATATTGCACGACAGTTTTTTCGAAATAAACAGTATATACCTTGAATGATAAAAATACGCGGAGTGATTATCGATTCTTGATGTTGGCAATTTCGAAAACGCTACATTTTTTTCGCCGCTCGCGAATGTTCCAATTAACGCAGCGCATTAACGTCACGGGGCGAAAGAATGCATAACGCGCGAAAAAACGTTGCGAAATTGCATCGACAGTGGGGCGGGTTGTTTCATGTTACGCGGTCTCGAAACGGCGAAGCGTGAAAATCGAACAAAAGTTGCCTGACGACGAGGCTTATTTCCGTGCCGAGCAAACGACGTGCGTACTCGTCGCGTACCGAAAAACGAGGCCCAATGCGGAATCGATGTGTCATTAGAATCGACGACCATCGGTGTAGCGACAGAATCAACGGCAATCGGCGTATAACGCGTAGCCGAGAGGGGAAAGTCAATGCGACGAACGATTCTGGAATTTTCGAAAGCAATCGAACGGGATTTGTTCGCCGTCGTGGCTGTTAGACCGATTGAAATTACAGTAGTGAAACGAATGGATTTGGGCTGCCCTTTTTGGGCCCATTATTGCCGTCGAGGCGAGCGATTAATACTCACTGTGGAGGAAAATGGAAAGCGAATACAGCAGGCGCTCCATTACCATCGAGCGAAATTTTAATGCGTGATCCTTTGACGAATTTGCGGTCGATTTTTCCGAAAGGGAATTTGATGGATGTGATAGTGGAAGGACACTATAGATAGTGAAGAGTATGTTCGATGGAAAAAAAAATTCTAGCCGCAACGACGCCGATGATAGAAAAATCCGAGGGTAACTGGCGAAAATAATATCTTCTTTTTGTTTTAAATAGAATATCGACCAATGCAATAAGTCTTGACGTAGCGCCATATTCTTATTAAAATATTATTTTATCTAACTTTAGAGGCAACTAATTAACCATTATATTATAACAAAGTAAATTGAGAATTCTAATTATTTCTATCTTTTTGATAAAGAAACATTTAGAAACTTTCTTAGAGAATCAGCTTTAAAAAATCTTTTATTGAAATGGAAAAAGAACTGCAAAAGTTCATCCGTAACACATTTGTGGCGAACAGGAGTTACTTTATCTAAAAACATCTGGCGGTTAATCAGATATGCTAATATTGAATATACAATGCTCGTTTGCAAGCTGGTAAGCGTAATTCGGGCAGCGGGCGTATCCGAACACGCGGGAATTAATTCGACTGGTCGGGCAAGAGGTAAATCGAATAGCGGAAAAATTAGCAATTTTCGCACGATCGCCGAAATTCGAGCAGGACATTCAGTGAAACGGGCGGCAGGATTGATTCCCGAACCAGGGACAGGGATATCATTATCCAATCGACTGGCAGGCGGAGCGGGAGCTTCGAGCCTGCCGGCGCGGTACGACTGTATCATTGTCGGGGTGCAGTGAGTAGCACTCGGTGCACACAGCCGATATATGCATCGCTGACAGATGATTGAATGCGACGATTGCCGGGCAGACTGGAGAATACTATCGGCAGGGCCGGTCAAAGCCGAACGAAACAAGCCTCTGGAATGTCTTGTGAGAAGGGAAGTCGGAAGTATTCGACAATTAATTAATTAAGTTCACTAAAAGGAGTTACTAACCGCAGCATCGAAATACGAATCCATTATACTTAAAGACGAGTCTGAATATACTTCTCGGTAATTAGCGAAGTAATAACGAGCGTAATTAATAAGAAAAATGTCAACGATTGTATTTTAGTAAATTTATTGCTTCCACGTTTTACGTATTTCCCGAAATGAAAGGCAGCCATTTGGCAACCCATCGGCAAATAGGCAAATACTCCCAGCGCTGCCGGCCCTGCCTTTCTCTGTCGACGAGCACGAGAGTCGCTCTTTGATTACATAATGATTTCCCCGCAGCAGCACCGCCATTTGTACCATAGTCAGCCTATTCTTGGCAATATCGGAACTAACCGTGTTCGGGTATTATTGGTGATTTCAGAACGGGTGTCATCTGTCCCGATAACCAGATAATAGTCGTCGCGAGGAGTACGGCCGCGAGAAGCGCGCGTGTATTATCGACCGGCGAATTATACTGAGACGGCCCGAAAAAAAATACGCAAGCGTAATTGCGAGACTTAATTGAGACGCGCGCAGGTGCGCGCGGGCTTCAATTAAGTGTCGCCTTTCGGACATGTACGCGATTTAATTAAATTTACAGAGGACGTAATTTTTTAGACGACCCGTAGATGCGCGGGGGCCATTTAGAGCGACCACGGAGTATATGCATATTTATGTGCAAATTAAAATCACCAGACGAATCCGGTATACACCGTAGAGCGGGACGGAGCTGTTATTTTTCGCGTTACGGTCATCTAAGCCCCGCGGGACATTTTACACGAAAGCATTACAGCGCCGAGTAAAATTGAGATTAGAAATAATAAGGATAACTCGGAATGTAAGAAAGATAATATCCGCGCTACTTGATGCAAATTATCTAAGTTATCTTCTATTTTTTGAAAGAAACAAAAGAAAATACTTATAAAATTAAAACGTTCTTGCTCTCTCACAGTAAGAACGTGCCTGGCTGCACGCAGATGACTAAATATGGTATCGCTGAGTTCGATTAATATAATTTAATGATTTGTTTTTATTAGTGTATGTATCAAAGATCTTTTATGTTCTTTTCAGAAAAAAATAATTTATCGGCATCAAAAGCAACAATAAATTACCGCGATACGGGATAATAATAATACGTAACGCAATATCCTCGCTGGAATTTTTGACATAAACGCCGCGTATACCCTGAGGGGTAGTATCCACCGTAGTTCAACGTGGTTGGCGCGGCGATTCGAAGGGTCAAAGAGCGTCGTTAACGCGCTCGACGTACCCCGGTCGCGTATCAAAGTACTCGAAAGTTCAGCGGTTTCAACCTCGGCGGCGGATTGCTCCCCAGGATTAAATAAAAAAGAAAAAGAGAAAGAAGATGAAGAGAGGGGGAAAAAAAAGAGAGCGGAAAGAAGAAACAAACAAAAAGGTGGAGGCGCGCACGGGTAAAGATCGCCGCGCGAGTCTTTCATTCGTTTACGCTCGGCCGTTTCGCAGCGAAAAACGGCCACGCGAACTCGTTTCGCGCGCAGAATTCCCACTCGAAGCGCTTTGCTTTCGACTTGTTCCGAGATTTAATTACAAAAACGAGAAAGAAACACGAAGTTTTTCGCGCATCCATCGTCCGCTCGTTAGGGAAATGTAGCGAAGTCAATAGAAACGTTCAAAGCCGATCGAATGAAATATACGAGTTCGATCGTATTTTACATAAACAAGTGATACATGAAACGCACGTAATATTGCCACGTCTAGCCTCCGGTGCTAATAACAAATTATCCCTATTTGAAATACGTGAATACTTTGAAAATTAAAAATTGCTATTATTAAAAGTAATTCCATCAGTCGTTCCTCGCTGACGTTCGACAAATAGGAACGAATTAATCGAAGCGAAAAAGGCATCGACGACTTTAGAAGCCCTGATCGACTTCTTCGCTTCCCGGGATCGAATTCCATCGAATTCGATATCACAGTCTTCGTGGATCGCTCGTCTGAAAGACGGTTCCAGTAACGGTCGAGCGTGCTTTTTCCGTCGCTCGCGCGACGAAAGTAATGGCTCTTTGAATTTAGACGGGGCGCAGAAAATGGAGACTCGATGGAAAAAGATAGAAATGCAAATGCCGCGCACTCGAGACTCGGAACGACGACAGCGACGACGGGCTTGCGCGACAGCCGCACAGTGTCCCGCACAATTGCAGCCGCGCGCTTTCTTCCGCAATATCATCGTCCTCCCGCGTGGTGAATTTTAGGACAGAATAAGACGTACGTTTATTATATTCTCCAGGGAGCTTTAGTATCCTTACCGGCGAAGCCGGTCGCAATAAAGCGAAATATATAACAATAATAATAGAATCGCGTAGAATAGAGTTTATCACATATTCTCCAAGGTCTAAATCTCCGTGAAACGTTTCGTCAATTATTCGCGCGCGAGTTGAGAAACGTAAATTGTACGCGCTGAAAGCAGTGACGGTTTAACTTGTTATTCATTAGTAGCTTTAATGCGATCTCTCCGGAGGGTTGCCGATACGTTTTCGCCGATAAAATATATTTTATTCTCTCGAATTATGCCGGGTAACGCCAAAACTGTTACGCGAAATGTTATGTAAAATTTCGCTAAAATTCTCGAAGGACCGTTAGCTCTCCGGGTATCATAAATTGTTATTCTATTCTACTCGATAAATTCTAGCGAGTCACGGACGAAATTTTGCACGGGCGAAAACTTCGCCATCGGGCCGACCGGACCGCGTAAATCGCCGGTGAAGAATGGAAAAGCGCTCGCCACCTTCCCAAGCACATCAAAAACTTAAGAGAGGTCAGGCCAAGTGGCGTAACTAAGGTCGAAGGACGTGAAGATATTTATCAATTTTCTCCTTACCAATTTATATCGCATTCATCAATTTCTTTGAGTCGTAGCTTTTTACTCCCAACAAACTCGCGTGGATGAACACTATTTTATACACACAAAGCTTAACTCCTGCTTGGAAAGTTAGTTGTTTTTTTTTCTCAAAAAACAAGACAACCGCTTTTACTTAGAAATGTCACAAAGATTAATTATTTAAAATTTAATTAACTATTAAAAATTTTATGCGTATGTCATAAACAGTGGAAAAATGTTTACGCTTACGATAAAAGAAGAAACAAATATACTTGTATACGCTTGAGAGGCAAAAGATACATGTGCGCAGAGCTGGGGAGGGAGATGAAGGGTGCACTTAAACCTCAAACTGCCCCTGGGTGCGTGCTCACCTAGTTACGCCATCGGCGAGGCCGAGTATTCCCATGTTCTTGGCGCCGCACGCAAAAAGCGAATTCCATTTCCGCGCACACCCGCGCGTTTTGCACGCCCGGACCGTTTGTAAACGCAAAATCCGCGCACTGTAAATACCGCGTGCCGACGACGAGCAAGCGCCGCCCGGGGCGACGCCAGGCGTCGAAAAGGTAGAGAGAGAGATTATTAACCCTTAACGGGCCGAGCTGGAAAAAATTGCATACATATCTCTGTGTGTGTGTGTGTGTGTGTGTGCAGAACGGTATCTCACGGTCCGTTAACAAAAGATGTCGAGTATTGTGTTTTTCGTAAAAATTTCGTTTGTTAATCAGAGAGAATTGAAAAGGGAGAATTAAAAATTATCGAACCTTAAAATAACTCGCTCGACCTAATGGGAAATAATAAAAACCGCGGAGAGATGAGAACGCGTTTTTCTCGACAATAGTGAGTTGAGAAATACGAAGAGGATTCCGGAATGATGGATTTTGGAAATTAATTGAAGATGCGCGAGTGTCAGAAGCAGGCAGCGCCGCTGCGTTCTCAAATATTACCGAAGAGCAGAAATGTGATATTGTGGAAAATATTTTGAAATATAATATCATCGCGCATTTCGCTTTATTTCAATGAAGATGGGTTTTGTGCCACGTTAGGCGAGAGAGTATCCTGTATTTTATGTATGGGCGCAATTAGCGTTATATGCTAAATTGATTTTATCGAGAGCTACAGTGAAAAATCAAGTACATTTTTCATACAGACGCAAAGTTCGTTTACCGAGTAATTTTGAGATATGAAAGTCGTACATTTAATGGTCACCCATCGAGTGCATTTCGGACGCACGTGTGATTAAAAGGGTTCAGCCGCAAAGCGGTTAGTAACGTGTGCTCGTTAAATCCGCAGCTGGCGACATCAATTTAATGGCACAAGAAAATTAACCGCTTTTACCTAATAAGATTAGGATTTATTTAATTTCTGTCAACGTGAGATAAACCACGACCACGAAACCTTTTAGATTTATATGGGCCACTAATTTTCGAAGCAATGTAAATTTCGGGTCAAAATGTTGAAAATGAGTACATTAAACTTTCTAGCTATATTTTATTTATTTATCGGCGCTAATATGTTGCGTTAATATGAAAGGATTGCGGATAAATATCATTATGGTTTTGTGTGCAATTATTTAATCGGCGTTGTGGGTGCAAATAAAATAAAATATAATATTGATCATCAATCACTGATATAAATCTCGTTCGTAACAATCATGAAGAACATACTAGTGCACGAACGGAAAATGGTAAACATTCGGAGCTGCGTATTTGAGTCGTCAGTGAACTTCATTTAGCCAAATTAATTATGTTCGAAAATGGAAACGGTCCAAAATTGGTGTATACTGCTCGCGGAAAGCGAAATAAAGCCGTGTAGAGCCGTGTGTAAGACTTAACGGGTGTCGTAAAAGTCCCGGCGGGAATTTCGGTGTTTGAATACCGTCTAATGCGGACACACGGTAGGCCGGCGGCCCGCCAGCTCCAGTTTCCGGTGAAACGCCTAATCTGTATGTATGCGACGCATTTACATGAACAGAGCGGCCGAGAACGCGCGCGAGTTCGCCGTGTGCATATCGTAGCCCATGCTAATGGACGAAAGGGTAATCTGTAATCGCTAATTACATCGAGTTAAATCCGACGTATTCACCCTGAAACGAGGGCTGGGCGTGACGTTATATTCCATCCCGCTCGCGCCCCGCCACCGCTCGCGACGTCCGCGTTATGATTAGTGCGAGCGATAAGTCGAGATGTCTGGCGTATTCTCCCGTGCCGGTTATCCGGGAACGATTAACCCTCTTCGACCCAGCGACTCCAATTGAATTCGCATATTTTACGTCCCACGCAACGGATATCGCGCGACTGGAAACCGGCTAATATTTTTCGATCTTTCTCCGATAGTTGACGTCATGAAGCGCAATAATATGTGTCTACGTATAAATAAATTTAAATATGATATTATATTACTATTATAATTAGTAAAATTCACATAACTGACAATTTCGATAAAATACAGAAAAGCAAAATAGATCAAATTTACAAGTGTAAAATTGAATAAAATCTTTGGATATATTTCAAAACTTTTATTTTTATTAATGTTTTTGGTTTATAATTAAGAGACACAATAAAATGTGTAAATGCAAAAAAGAGTAACGAGTTGATTTTATGCTGTTTACATATGAAGCAATATTTTCAAAGCTTGACGAAGATAAATTCATAAGCAACGAATGAATATTTCCGTTCAAAAGACTCGATAGAACGTATCTTCGAAAATAAACAATTTTATATCGTATAAATATGTTGCCGACTACATTTTGCCTGTGCAGCAGCAATCGTTATATGAAAAAAAAATTGTCGCGTGATACGCAAATCGATATCGATCAGATGTTTCGTTTGAGAGCCCGTATATAATTCGTGCTCCTGTAGTGGTGAGTAATGCGAATAAAAAAAAAAATAACGGCAGAGCGAGACGAAAAATAGGTTGAAATGCCGCCGTAAACATTCGTATAAATAAATGTAAATCTGCCCGACGCGCGAGAGCGTTACGTGTATAAAGCGGACGAATAAATGTAAATTTTGCTTTTCGGAAAATGGCACGCTCGAATAAAATCTCCGGACGATATTTCGGTGGTAGAAGAAGCGGGGAGAGCGAACAGGCTTAACGGCCGGTAGTAGTTTTGCACGCGTGGTAGTTGATGGTTTTGCCACACCAAGCCAAACTGATTACAGTATGATGATAATTAACTGCGTTTATAAGCGCGTTATAAGCGCGCCTGCTGTGGCGCGACTTCGTGCCCTTGCGGCGCGTTGATTAAAACTCGAGTGACGCGATGCAAAAACCCGGCGACTTTTAACGAAATTCTCCAGCTGGATAATCCTGTTGAAGGAAAATATTTCATTTTTCGAGAAGCGTAAACCATTCGCGGATGAACGAGAACGCCACGTTGCGCTAAACTCGTTATCGAGGATGATATACACACTTCGTTATTTTTATACTGTCAGCGCAACGATAGATTTTAGAGAAATTCCCTCTCGAGCTTACGAAAAATATGTAAATAGAATTTAAGACGTTTAATTATAGATACTTGTTTGATTCATTAAGCTTTCCGCGGAAATCTAAATGCTCAGCTCATAAAATGTAAAATATACTGAAGAATTCAGCTTAAAATTGTTTAAATAAACGAAACATCCTTGATTCAGTAAAAAATTTTAGGAAAGTATCATATTATTAATCTGAAGTTACTTTTCACTTAGCCAAAAATATTAAAGAGGAATTATCATTTGCTGTAATTGATTAAACTTGGTAATGAATTTTTTGGTATATAAGATTCGGAATTTAAAAAAATGTATATTTAAATAATATCAAAATTATAGCTTTGAGAAATGTCGTGATTTATGCTTTTTAGGTTAAATTGATACAAGGCAGTATGCGAGATGTGCATAAAGCCGACTCGGCATGATTATTCGCGGCGGTTATTACACGTTGCTCTATTAATTTCTCCGGTTGTCTCCGCAACAGACGATGATGTCTGAATCGGACACCGGCGTTCCGATTTCAACCGCACGTTGTCGCATACGTAATTCGCGCCTCATGCACGCCGATGAGTCGCGTTGCTCCCTCCAGAGCTGCTAGGGGCGGCCTCGCCGAGGCGCATAAATAATATCGAAGCGCGCGCGAGCGGCGTCTAAATTCGCCGGTTATCTCCTGGCGCTATCCATTGATAACACTTTGCCGATAAGTTTAACAGAAGCTCAAGAGAAGTTGAAACAAGCCGGAACAGAAGTGACGGAGATTTAAGTTTGAAAGAACGAGCTCGAAGACGCGGATAAATAAATTCATAATTTATTACGATCGCCGGAGAATAAGCTGCTGGTACTCGTAAGAATAACGACAGGGATTTTGTTTAGAATATTTTGCGCATACATATAAAATAATTGAAGTGAAATGAAATAGGATTGGATATAAGAAAAGAGAGCATGTGAACGAAAAATGATATTACAAGGGCCACATGATTTATAGCAACGGACCAAGGGACTAACTGAAGGAAAATAAAGAATATGTAATATAGGAAGCAAGGCAGCTGAGCAGATTTATGATGTTCTGTGGTGCAAGTAGAAATATATATAATAAATTACATCAAAATATAGTTAGCTAAAAGTAATAATAAAGAAACGTGGAATCGAATTTATCGTAGCTACAAGGAGTGGATTTAAAAAAGTAAATATACATTAATGGAGAATCTAAGTCTCGATTTAGAAGAAACTATGCGCTTTTGAAACTGCTTGAGGATTCAGATTCGTAAATTTCAAATAATAAACTCCGGTAAGAAACTTGTAATAAAAGCGATTGCTGCGTTGTTAGCTTCTTTGAAGTTCGCTACTTATGTACTTGATGAATGGCGACACAAGGGTATCTGGTTTTCTTTAGTGAACACTTGGGTGACTCTCTTAACAGCATTAACAATAAAGAAGACAAACGATTATATAAAGTGAAAGAGGGCGAGGGGAAAGTCGATCTGGCCTAAACTCATTAAATAGCAGGCTGGATCTCGTAATGCTGCGTAATGCGGTCGAAATGGGAAATGAGTAATGAGGTCAGGCGCGCGAGCTCGCGCGAGGAAGTTTGGTGCTCACAGAGATCGTATAATCCTTCCCTAATGACACGACCGTTTTTAGCTTTAATACGCGCACCGCCACGCGGCAGTGATACGGCGCGATACTGACGAATATCCCGGTCGCGTTTCCGTGCGCCTCGCGTATTTCGTCGCGCGGATTAGCAGTCAGCGCTTGAAATGTATGTAAAGTCGCGCGTATACACGGGCGTGTGCGTATGCGCGGAATGCGAATATCTCTGTAAATTCGCAAGCTCCTCGCTAAGCAGATATTAAGACTCGTCCTATTTTCCGTCCGACGAGCGCAACTGTTTTCGATGCTGAATATCTCGACAATTAAGTTTCGCAAATTTTTAAACTTCGCTGTAAAACCAAGTCTGCTAAAAAAAAAGAACACTGAATTAATTCTGTTTCTCTTTGTATCTTAGATTCTTTTTAATTCCTAATTGTTTATCGCTCGACAATTACCAATGAAAAGTCAGAAAATTCGGATTTTTTCTTTGAGATTTAAGTTCTTGCTATCTATCATGTTAAAATTCGGTGATTTCGGAACATAGTATGCGCGGCTTAATGCAAGCATACGGACTGGCATCAGCGCGACACCGGTTCGACGAGGCGAGGTGAGCTTTCGAAATAAATCCTTCCGTACGTAAATCACGCGAACTCTTTTTTTCGAAACGCCGTTAATATTCCCGGCGTTTTCCGGCGACCGTCATGCCGCCCGATCGATTTCGCTAGATTTTTTTACGTTTCCGTTGACCCGGATTGTTATCGCAAGAAAAATATCCTTATCAATCCGGCAAATTGGGTTTTCCGTGATCGTGCATGAACGATGAATCTTCAGATAATCCAGGCTGAGTGTGATCTATCAGAACACGGGCATTCGATCGCGCGAGCTTGCTCCATCTCGATAAAAGCTCGCTTTGTTTCACGAAACGATTGAAACGTGCTACGGTAATTACATAGAGTACGTCAAAGCACATTTAATAATGCTATCGATTACCGCTCACAATGACGCGCGCGGCTTCAATGAAGAAAGAACGCACACCATCAACGTGAGACTATTTCGGCAAAATTCGGAACATGGGATTTCCAGCCACCCGATTCACACACAGTATCTATATCAAGACTGTCCGGGTCGATATCGAATTTTTCCCCGGCCTGCCGATAAGCACCGCACTCTCGCTCGGTCCGTAAGGCCGGGCGTCTTTGCCCGTTTCGGGGATCAGCCATCCCGTTTAGGTTTTACGGCGGTACTTGGGCCACGAGCGCTCGGACTCGCCCGGACGACCGAGCGCTCGGCGCTTCCATCTCGAATAGAAGTTTTTATGCCCCGAGAGCTTATTATCCACGGAACTGCCGCGGGCGCTCGTATTTCCGGATATAATTTAGCCCGTCGGGTGTTTCAGCTGCTGCGCGCGGCAGGCTTAATTTCGCACCTACGTGCCGCGATCACGGCTCACGAAAACGGAAATAACTTCCTGCGCGTTACGAGGGAGCGAGAATGAACGAGCGCGTTGCCGCTCTGTGGCCACGGCGGTGAGCTCCGCGCGGAAAATAATTCAACGCTCTTGTCGTAAAACCGGCGTAAATTGGGCGCGGTATACGCTAGGGCGGTATCGATTTCCCGAGGCGTCCGTCGATTGCACTCTTCCCTAGACGTAGACTCGGACTGCGCTCGCTTTGCCTTCAGACAGTGGTTTTTATGAGAGAACTATCCAAGTAGTCCGTAGGCGTAGAACTGGTCTCGAATTTTGCGCTTTGAGAAATTTATTTTTGAAAAGTAAGATAAAAAAGTAAGATACAAAATTTCAATTTAATATTACATTTATGTATAATATTTTGTATAAAATTCTATTGTAATCATTCATTGACTATAAGTGAAACTTGTTCGTTTATCATTTGCAGACGTCGCGGCGCAGCTTCACCGTCACCAGCGTTCTCCATGTGCTCGTTCTGGTCGGCCTCTTCACCCTCGGCACCGCCGAGGCACGGACTTTCTGTCCTACCGGCTGTACCTGCGATGACGATACCTTGGTGGTTTCCTGCGTGGGCGCGAATCTGGACGTCATACCGATCGCGCTGAATCCTAGCATCCAGCGGATAGTGCTGAAGGAGAACCGCATCAAGATCGTGGACGCGGCGGCCTTCCAGTTCTACGGCGATCTGAAGAACGTCGATCTCTCCAGCAACCATCTGTTCACCATACCCAACGGCAGCTTCGACGCTCAGCGACACTTGGTGGAGCTCCATTTGAAGCACAACAAGATCTCGGCGCTGACCGAGAAGACGTTTCAAGGTCTCAAGTCTCTAACGGTACTGAATCTGCGGGACAACTATTTGGAGACGCTGAAGAGCGGCTTGTTCGCGTACCTGTCGAAGCTCGAGGAGCTCGATCTCGGCCAGAATCGCATATCGAAGGTGGAGCCGGGTGCGTTTCAGAAATTGGGCACTCTCCGGGTGTTGTATCTCGACGATAATCAGTTGCGAACCATTCCATCGCCGGCGTTAGCGCCGCTCAACGCTCTCGCCGAACTTCATATCGGCTGGAATGCCTTCTCCTCTCTGCCGGACGACGCGTTCAAAGGTCTCGAGCAACTCGCTGTGCTGGACATTATGGGCGCTGGGCTGGACAACATCAGCGACGGGGCGTTTCGCGGTCTGAACGCCCTCCGCAGTCTGAAACTGGGCGCCAACAAATTGCGCGAAGTGCCGACAAAACAGCTGGCGGTGCTGCCACGCCTCGAAGAGCTTACCTTGGGCCAGAATTTCTTCACGATTCTGCGATCGGGAGCTTTCCAAGGTTTGTCGACGTTGAAGAAGCTCGACGTATCCGGTGCCAAGCTGCTCATCACCGTGGAGAAGGGAGCCTTCTCGGACAACGCTAATCTGGAGACTCTCGCGCTGAACAGCAACAAACGGCTGGCTACTATGGAAGACGGCTCACTGGCCGGTTTACCAAATTTAAGACATCTTGCGCTGCGCGATAACGCCTTCGTTACGTTCTCGGAGTCTCTCGTCGCCTGGAATGAACTGCGCCGGCTAGATCTCAGCGAGAACCCGTTGATCTGCGACTGCAGTCAGCTCTGGCTGTCCGAGGTGCTCGTACCGAGGAACTCGAGTCCGGTGATATGCGCCGAACCGCCTGAATCGAAAGGCAAGCCTATTAAGGGCATGACGCCCGACGAGCTGGGCTGCGCCTTCTCGGATCCGCGCAAACAGGCTCTACTGGCGACGGTGTGCGCCGCCGGCTTGATTCTCTTCACCGGCGTTGCTCTCATTCTATATTACCGTTGCCGCAGACGCGTGCGGGACGCGCTCAAGGATTACAAGTGGAAGAATCGCGCGATATCGCGGAAGGAGCACGAGTATCAGAAGACATTCTCCGATGACGAATACATCGTGCGTTCGGCACACGCCCATCATCATCACCATCATCATCAGCCGCAATCTCAGCCAGTGCCCACGCACCACCATCATCATCATCTTCAACAACAGTTGCAGCAGCAGCAACAGCAGCAGCAGCAGCAACAGCACCCGCAAATAGCGGCCGGCATCAAACCAATACCGGTGACGGAACTGTAGCTAGAACTTCGGGCGGCGAGCCCCGGGACCGGTGGGGTCTGGTTCCTGCCACACGGCAGCACCACCCTCGCCGAGGGCTTCACCTACATCGACGGAGAGACGGCGCGCCAGATGCGCCGCCCGGGAACGCTGCCCGTCGCGAACAACGCGTCCGGTCATCGCGGAGGAGGAAGTGGCGGGGCGGGAGTGGGCGGAGGTGGGGGGAGTAGAGGTGTCGCAGACGATGGCACGGCATCGCTGAGTGCCGCGCCGATCGACGGGGTCACGTCCGGCGGTGCAAGATCCCATTATTCCAGTCATTCTCTGCGTCGAACGCCGCACTCGCAGCCGCAGCTCTCGGCCAGGGATCCGGACGATCGGATGCGCACCCTGGAGCCTGGCCTGCAGAACGGAGTCCCGACCGGTGGCGGTCGTCATCAGCCGTCGCCACCGCCGTTGCCCTCCAGGCATCAGCCCAATTGCAGCCAATCCTCGTATCCGACTCTGCCGGTCAATGGCCACGCCGCTCATCACTATCATCATCACGCGAGAGAGCGCGAGAAAGATCGGTCGTCCACTCGCGAGAGAAACCGCGAGCGCGATGCCGGTCCGCCGCCACCACCGCCACCGATAGCGTCGCACCGATCCGACAAGCACAGAGAGGCTCAGCTGGAAATGGAGCTGCGCGATAGCCTCGACATGGGCGTCATCGGATCGTACCGAGCGTAGACGAGACTCTACGACGTCACATTGCAGATCGAAAAAAAATAAACGGAAGAAACGGGAGATCTGAACTCGTCCGCATTATTTCGCGTAGTACGGAGAAATACACAAAAAGGGCAATTCAAGAAGGTGACGAAGAAAGCCAGCAGAGCTAAACTAACCGGATGGAAGATTGAAGTTCCTATCGTCGAAGCACAAGAGAAAAAGAGAGCCAATAAAACTGAAGGAAGAGTAAGGAAACATTGATGAAAAATGTCAAGAAACGAGAGAGCAAAAACGAGCGTAATCGTTACGATAGTACATCTATTGTCGTGGACCGACCATCGTCATTGATGTGGCAAAATCTTTGAGAGCTGACAACTTGCGAAGTTCCGAGTTATATCGAAATGAAACTCAAGTATAAACAATTCTTCTCTGGTCGCGTAAATTACGCTCTTACGCATCTCTCTGCAATATTTCAATTTTAATTCTTTGATTTTCACCTCCTTTTGGCTCTTATTTAATTTAATGTATAATAATACATCAAGCAAAAGACAATGGGTACTTCATCATGATCAAGAAATTCCACAGCATCTCGCATTAACTACATTTGAAAGAGACGTCGTCTCCTCCGGGACGAGAGGACATTTCGGAAAATTATATACTTCGTCAGCTCTAAATGATCCTTAGAGTAAATCTACTTTCTCGCGCGACCATTCGAGAGTTAATACTCTCTATGTCACCGTGGGGAGTCGTACGAACGAATTCGGGAGACGAGAAGACCCAACGGATACGGAATGACTTTCGCAAGGATTTTTCTCCGTCTTATCGCTGATGACCGCAAGATCAACATTGTCGAGAATGAGTGACGACAAACGGAAATCCCTCGCGGGCGGATAACCCGTGGGAAGACAGGGTCGGTCCACGATCCCTCCCCCCGGAAACGACGGGCCATCGACCACGTGGAGCCTGTTGTTCCATGTGATACACATATACATATACACACGCGTAAAAAAAAAAAATGATATATACGCGGTCGACCACTTGATGATCGTGCCGAGGCCGGCGAGCTCGATCGAAACTAAAGTTCGATAGCGCATCGGTCTACGCCGAGTGACTCTTCGAGAGGTCCGGGGACGAGAGAGCTTAACGAGTCGCGACTTGAACAGCGCCGAGGACGGAGAGAACGGTTCGAGAGGGACGAGAGCGACTCGTTAGGATCCCATCGATCGTCGCTCGATCGTTTTATTCGAGGCGCACACGCAACGAGAATGCGTGTCGCGCGAGGCGAAACGTGTATCATAAGCGAGGAGATACGGTACTGTAAGCAACGTAGGACTGCAGGTATATAAATATACATATTATACAGATATATAAATTTAAAAAAGTATATATATATACATAAATTATATATATATATATATATATATTCTAAACGGTCGAATTATTTTCTAAATAAAAACACCAATGTACAGAGGCACGACGGAGACGGTATAGTTGAGCTAGTGTCACGCGTCCTCGACTATCGTAACTTTAAGGAACTTAATTTTAGATCATCGTCGAATTTTTCGGGTACCTGCCTACCAAGAGGAAAAGGGACGGAAAATCGGTAAGCTGGTATCCGCGATTCCTCGATCGCCGAGAGATCGCGATGTGGCGAAATTATCAAAATGAATATTGGTATCACGCGCGAGCTAGCGTTATAAGGACGGCCGTGTTTTTTTTTCTCTGATCGATATGTAAGATCGTTAAGGATTTAACCTTAAGAAGGTTTACGCTGTTGTTAAGGAACCGCGCAGGTTTCTAAACGCGGGTATTGTTCGTTCTTTTTGTTTTAATGGATGAGTGTCTTTGCGTCGAGGCATCGATCTCGAAGTAGATGGAGAATTCTCGCAGTAATACTCGTGTTTCGGATGCATGTTTAATGGTGTTTATCGAAGGATTTATTATATCTGAAATACGTAACATTCCAAATTATTTTATCTTTATTTTAGCTTCGACGTATTCAGAGATGGAATAAAATTTACTTTATTATCTTTCACATTAAAATATTTATTATTAATACTTTAATATGATTATTAAAGCGCCTGTCATTTTTCTTTCGAATGCTAAAACGTTCTATTATTTTTATAAGTCTTTTGTTATTTTAATTTTATTTCGCGAGGAACGCTCGGTGTCCGTCAATTTCGTAGCAACACCGCGTATTTTATGAAGTATGCTCTGAAAACAGAATCGATCTATCTTGCCGATATCAGGATTTTAATCCGCGCGAGTAAAGCTGCGTCTCGTTGCAGAGTACGATGGCACATTGAATTTCCAATCTACGCTGAAAGTGTTTTAATCACAATTAAATGTGATATTGGTGTACACCACGTGGGTAACTTTCGGGTCACTTTTACTCTCGATATTACGCACGAGGCAATTCCCTCGGCGACGATGGCGTGCGGCGCGCATCGAAATCCCGCGGCCCTGATAAATCGCGGCTGCATTAAAATGCACAGGGCGCGGCCGAGTTTAAGTTAGTTCTCCGACCGACGTAATGGCTGTGCTGGAAAGAGCGAAAGGACGGAGAAAGGGAGAGGTGGAGAAGAACGAGAGAGGGAGCGATGGTACGGCGAAGATGTACTTTACGGAACGAGATTATTTTTCCGCCCGAGTGTACCCAGTGGAATTCCACGGTCACCCAGCCTGAGAAAGGTGACTGCACCTTGAATCGACTCTGGTGGCGGCGGCGGCGCGGTACAGCCGCGCTCGCTCGCTTCTGGGCGTGGAGAGAGTAGCGGAATTTCAGCTCCGGTAGAATCTGCAACGGGTTCGAAGATTAGGCTTCGAAGCGCTAACTCCGCGACACGGCGGAAATCAGACGGAAATTGAGCACGTTTAGTATTTGCAGAGAGATGTGTGTTGATTTGTACTCGGGCTATCAGAGAAATATCGCGATTACTTCCGGCGATTACTTCTTTCGGTCCACTTCCCCACCGGCAGTAACATAAAATCGTAGAGACGGTGAATTTTTGTAAACTGAAATATTGTATGTACACAGCAAAATCTAATTTACAAAATTATACGTTAAAACAGAACGGAAATAAATGTCGCGAAATAAAACCGCCACGATAGTGATAGCGGGTACCGAGCATGATTTATCGGCGGAAAATTACGAATGCATTGAACGGCGAAGAAACGGATACGCTGGGAGTGAAAGTTACTATCGATAATGGAGTAACCGTCATTCGGCTACCGCCGAAGGAAGATATATTGCAGCTCTATTTTTAAGTATAACCGCGTGGAATCCTCTTTTCTCTACCGCGGATGCGTTTGCACATGTCTCAAGGACACTCATCCTCACTCGTAAAATCCTTTCCACCCCGTTGACTCCATTCGGAAACTTTATTATTTCATATGCGACGCGAGTTTGTCGGATAAAAGCGAGATTTACGGCAATTCGACTACGTTCCTCCGAGATAAGATTAAATGTATACCGTTACTTATTGCAATTTACTTAATAGAATGATAAAAGGCAAGCAAGAAGTTGCATCGAACAAAGTCCTTTTGCCCAGAAAAATACTTTAGTCGCCAAAGGATCGAGATCTGCGAGCAACTGTAGATGAACGCTGAAATTTTTAAGATCGTAATTTTTGTAACTCTAAGTTTTTTATATCGGTAACAATGGAAATATACGTCGATGATCTTTCAGAATGATTTTATATACATTCCGTGCTGCAAAGTGCTTTGAAAAAAAGAGAGTGAGAGAGAGAGAGAGAGAGAGAGAGAGAGAGAGAGAGAGAAAGAGAAGACGAACGATTTAAATTACAGAAATATGTACCAACAATAATCCAGGTGTTCACAAAATATCGTTTTAAACGAGCAACTTTTAGAAATAAGTTCGATGCAAAATCAAACCATAATCTCCACTTTTGGAAAATGAATAGCGTTTTAAACGTCATTGCAAGTCTTGAGAAAGATTCACAGCATTATTTCCGCTCAATCTTTTGACTGCCATGAAGAAGAGCCAGACAAACAATTTATAATTTTATATAGTTAACAGTTTTTAATATTTTACAAGCATCTCGATGTACCGGAAAAATGTCCCGGATAGTCGCAGACTGCTTTAAAATTCGTGAGTGTTCGCGTTGTACTCAGATCAAATTTTACAGAATAAGAAAAAAAAATGATGCGTGAAAATGATCTCTCTTACCGATATATAAATAGCATTCAAATTTTTTTGAATATATAATTACTTTTACAGAAATATTATTGCATTTAGAAACATGAAAGATTGCATATAAACTGCACTATCTATTTGAGAATCGACGTAATGCGTGTTTTGTGACGCAAACACTCGTGAATCGATGCACTAAAGCGAGAGAGCAGCATTTTGGTGAGCTCCGTCGAAGATATTGGTAGAGAAAACTAGCATAGGGACGTATCTAATTTCGTAAGTTCGGAAGCCAACCGAAATATCCTGAGAAACTTTGTGAATTTTCGCTCGACGGCTTTATCCACGTCGAACTCTACAAATCGAGAGCAAATCGAAGAGGTTTCTCCGCAGAATACGCGCGATGTAACGCTCGTACAATATCGAGCGGCGGTGCAATAAGAGCCTCTCGAAACGAACGGTAATTCTATTTCTTCTAAAACACATAACTAAAATACTTATCGCATTGCTGATAATTTTACGCGCAATTCTCTGTACATTTTTATTTGTAAAAATATAGAATTTCTGTATATTAAGTCACACGGCAATGCTTGTACATGTATAAGTGAGAAAGCATTTTGTGCGTATCTTTCACGAAATGCGATATATTTGTTTCCATATCGTCATTTCAATGGAAAAAAAAAATATATATATATATATATTGTCTCCCATTTTCCTAAATTGTATAAAAGATATAAACATTAATTAAATATACTAATAATATTAATTAAATATATTATAATATAAAAATTTGAAAAATGTCAAGTCTGGCAAAAAATAAGTTTAAAAATTACTAAAATTATATTTTCTCAAAAATTTCATTAAAGTGACGATAGTATTTCCTATATATTTATATTTTCGTATATTTTATGTGTAAGTTACGATGCGTTTTCTATTTAATTCCTGCCAAATCTGTATTGCGATATTGTCGAAAGTGCTAACAGCGTGGACCGTAGTTAATGTGCGAACGGCGCCTAAGTTTAGAATTATTATATTCTCATACATACAATCGGTCTGGGACTTTCCCTATGATCCCGATTAATTCTACGATTCCGAGGCCAGCCATCGGATAAACCTTAAGTAGCGTATTTGTAATTAAAATTGCATTGTAAATGTCGGGGTTCAAGTATCATAGATCGAAGCAGAAGAGAATGTATTAAAAAGCCGTCGCGATGGAGGCGGGACGGTAAAAAGTGTATATTTTACGATATGATCGTCGTACTAAAAATCACCAGTGTAACGTTATCGTATCGCTAGTCAGTCGACGCGTTTCGAAAAAGAAAAATAAGAGGAGAAAGAAAAAAAAGGAACGAGCGAGAAGAGCATAGAAAAAGGGAGAAGCGTTTGAACGATCGAGTAAATTAATCGAGATATTAAATTATTGTACAAAATTGAACGCCGGTAGTTCGTAAGGCCTATTAGACTGTTTTTCCGTTTCGTATCGATTGCGTGTCGATACGCACTTGTAAAGCGCCGCAGCACAATGAAATATACGAATGAGAGGTGCGGAGATGCGTGATAAATAAAAATCCAATTCACAATTGACTATTAGACCTGTTTGTTTATGCTTCTCAAAATAAAAGTAGAAATAGAAATTAAAAATCAAATAAGAATTTCTAGCGATAAGGATTAAAACAATCACATACGATACAGGACCACTCATGTTTCATCGTATTTATTTTTATTAAACTATTCTATTGTATATTATATTTTTCAACATACGCATGCGTTTTTTTTTTTTAGCTCTTATCTCACTCGTATATTTCATTGTGACTCAGCGTTCTAGATCGGCGTGGCCGATCAAAAGGCGCACACCTCTCGTCTCATATCTGTCATAACACACGACTCATCCGAGTTCCTTCTGCCGTTCGAGAGATAAGCTCGAGTTCTGCCATTCGACCGCGAGCCCGCGATGCCATTATCGGGCGGCGACAGGGTGTCGATTGACGAATTCCGCGTACTTAGCGGCGCGCAATGCAATCTCTCGCCGGAGGTGCCAGTGCAAACACTGGCGCTTATCGGTAGTCTCGATAAACTTAGTATCAATACGCGCTCCATACGCTATTGTGATCACGATTCCCGGATATATGCATGATAACGGGAACTTATGGTGTGAGAGCAGACGTAACGGTTAACCGTCTGTGTAGTACTTTTGACACGGCCTTTATTGACTTTAAAATTGGAATTGTATTATTTTATTTTTACGCGATTGTAAACGTGACGGAATTAGTTTTGTGAATTTTCGAATAAACTAGTTTAGAGATTGAATCGATCAAGTTGCGTCGTACGATAATTTATCTCGAAAAAAATGTTAAAGAGGTAAAAATATGTCGAAATAAGTTTCTGTTGAATATTCGCCCAATTCGTTAATAATTTAATTGCATTCGATCCGGGTGGAAACTAATTTCACACCCACGGAGAATTCACGGATGGTTAAATAAGTTTCCCTTCGCTAATAATGTCGCATGTATCGAATTTAAACGACCTAATTTTAAATTGTGATATATGTATATATAATATTTGATTCGCATAATACAGCGCTGTGCGGAATTGTGAGTTTTGTCGAATGAATCAGACGGTATGCACATTCCACGGGAAGATCGTATATCATTAAGATTTCGCACTTCAACAGGATGGCGGAACTTGAAGCTTCTTCTATCGACCGATATCTTTAGGCGATTGTAATTCTTCGATCTCGTCTCTGTGCACTTTAGATTCGGAAAATGATGATAGGAAAATCCCGATCCGTTCCGAATCGAGATTCGATCGGCGGAGACACACACGAGCCAATACACATAACTCTATACACACACACTCTCAATCTCGTCTACACACTACACACTGTACATTCTTGTAAAGCATAGCGGAGCCTTATTGAGAAAGCAATATTCATCCTTAAACTGCTTAAAGTATTTTCAAGTTGCTAATCTATCGAACAATTAATTCCTACGTTAGGTAAAAGAAAAAAAAAAGAGATTTCTCTTCTTCGAACGGGAGAAACTCGCCGATCGCGAAACGATCCGCGATCGGCGAGTGTCCGAATTCGCGCGAGAGGAATAGAAGCTGCGACCCACGGATAACACGAGCAGTTCAGGAATTATCGTGCAGACTTTTCCCGAATTTCGATTACAGTTACGGCAGATAAAATAGCGCCAGGCTTGACAGCCACCCTCGATTTTTCTCGCATTTTTCAAAAATATCGCTCCACGAGCATTTCGCAAAAATGCAAAAAATAGCGATGCCATTGCCCGGAACAAATAATGACAAGAATAAAAGAGCGCATTCGCTCTTTAAACCGCATGTAATTGAATTGGAAGGACAAGTTTAATTACCGAGCAAACTTTCGCGCTTACACAAACATCGAGAGCCTCCGCAAAATTTTGTTCCTGCAAAAAGCGCCTCGCGACTGAAAAAGTTCGAGCATGGCCGCTCACCTAAGGCACGCTGAAATACATTTCCCCGCGAAAAACACAAATTAAGCAAAAACTAAATTAAACCCTCAAGTCGCACGAGTGCGCCGGTGTGGTAAATATCTGATAAATACGTCCTATCCGTGGAAAAATGCTCGGAGAAAATCTAAAGAGGGTCTCTTTCAAGCTGGAGTGCGTCTTTTGCGCGCTGATAGCCGCGATTGAAATTTGCGGGAAAATTTTTTCGCGATTAGCCCGAAAGCGCGCGCACTTCTGAGTGTTCCGCGTAAAAAAAAACGCGTGATTCCCGCAGCGTTTATTAATCGATGACCGCTGTACGCATTCGAGAGCGGCACTTCCGACCGCAAGCGTACGCTGTTTTTATTAAACGACCGCGTCGGGTTCCAAGAGGGATAGAGCGCAATCCGGGTCGAGCGGAGAGTAGTTATCACTTGGCGCATATATCGATCACCGTCAGCCGTTTCGCTGTCGCGGACTAACCGCGAAGTCATCGATGTCGTTATACCGTGGGCACAAGTAGTGAAGCCACCCCCGAGTCCGTTGTAAATATCCACTTCCTTATTCTCCGAGGCAACGATCCGCATTTTCGCCGCGCGTTTAGCTTTAAATGGACCGATGTGATTCTTATCTCCTATTGATCCAAAAAGATACGATCTCTTTGTATTAAATAAATAACATTTCAAATAAAATTCCATGTAATCGAAATAATTCAGATAAGCATGTATTTGGCACGATACTCGATTTACATCCTGTTAAACTCGCAATAGAATAATCAAATTCCTTTCGCACGGCATGTGTTGAGCAATGTGCAAATTTGCTAAATATATGTGCGCAGCAGCCTCATCTCATTCTCATTTGATTACTAAATGAATTTTGAATTGCTAACTACATTTAGCGCTTAAACGCGGCGCGGGAGGATGCGGGGCGATAACACGTTACGAAATCGCATTCATCGCCTATACTCGATTTTCTTCTTACTTATCGAATCTTTCATTAAGGTGTATTATAAAGGCGAGCCCGCGCGGACATTACGTCCCGCTGATCCCGCGGCCTTCTTTTCATCTTCTCTCCGGTGGAAGTGCCGATCCGATCAATGATCGGCCAGTGTAAATATTGTCGTGTGTGAACGAGAACGTGGAAAAAGAAGGCGTGCGGGAAAAGCGCATAGCGCTCATCATCGCCGTCGTGTTTTCTGAAAAGAACAAGCGAACATACCGACTCGTCGAACTGAGCGAAGGGAAAGTGCTTGTTTCCTTTCGAGAGAGTCCCTGGGCCATAACATAGGTCATTAATAATAATAATAATAATAATAATATAATAATATAGTAATAATAATAATAATAATAGGGATATTCCAGCGTTATTTTGTACATAAACAACTTTATCAACGGATATTAAGAAGTCATCAATAAATCTATATATAAAAAAATATTTGATCCTGTTCTATTTCCTTCCATCCTTTACTTTATCCACACCGGTAGTTTTTAAAATTACTAGCAAATGTGAATTGAATTTAATATTTATTAGAAAGAGAGATACAACTTTAATATATCCCATCTGTATTTTAATTGCAAAATTCTGTAAAATTTTAATAAATTATATTGTACCATTTAAAATCAAATGAGGAATATTATTTTAAAAGAACATGATGCGCATCATGCTTTTACATATGCTATTCAGTAATAAGTACGACTGAATATTTGTTGCTAGAGTTACTGGACTCGATATTTGCATCTGTGTTTAGTGGTGCATTTAACGCTAGATATGACTGCCTAATTCTGAGTTTCATTTATCTAATATGGAAATCGCATCCCGTGTAAACACGGGAAGAGATTCAGACAGTTACATTTGGCGTACCATGCTTCCATTTGCGTAATGTGAAAATCACCCTGGATGTGGTAAATATACCACGCAAATTGGACAGCCAGATCTAGCGCCGAATGTACGCTGAAAATACGAACCAACGATTTGTTCCCTCAAAGAAACCAGACTTTTATTTTGATCAACGTCATACACGTCGTATATTCGGAAACAAAAATGTACCGTAAAGACTGTTCAAGCCACGCGACTTGCTACAAATAAAACTATGCTAAATTTTCCGCGTGAATAAATTCACGCGATATCGCAAATGAAAAGCGGGACGTTGCCCTATATTCCGCATAATTTCGCTACGATAGGATCGTCAGTTTCCGGTAGCTGCGAGCAAAGTTGCGCATGCATACAGTAATAATTCGCGTGGAGAAAACACCATCCGACATGGTTTCAAACATTGACTTTTATTAAAAGGCTTTAGTAACAACATAAATTCACTGTTTTCCCTAATTATATACAACACTTGTTATCATTGTGTAACGCTTTAATACTTAAATATATTTCCGTATAAATAAAATTTTAAATATTTATATATAAACTTATAAACACGCCACACATTGTATAATATCCAGATATAATACCATACGAGGCAAAATAATTAATTTACATGCAACTTCGGAATGTATTTAAAATTAAACTCATCTAATTATTGAATAAATATAATATTTTTGATACATATCGAACATATTTTGGGAAATAATGTTAATGAAATAATTAAAGAAATGTTACCAGCTAATCTATGACTAAATCATTTGGTTTACTTCTTCGTTCTCGTTTTTTTAATAGAAAATTGATGCACAAATTACATTTTTTGGATTTGATTAAAGTTTTAGTATATTTGGATTTTTTTTCCATTTTTCTGTCAATGTCCCAAAGCAATTACGCGGCAAGTTATATCGTTTCGCGTAAACAATCTATAATCACATTTATAGTCACAAATTTTTCTCAACTAATTCTTTTTTGCCATCGCGATGCCCAGGCCCAGTATACTTGCGATACCGATAATAACACCTCCCGCAACAGCCATACCCACAAGGCCCTCTGTAAAAAAAAAGAAATAAACAAAATTCAATGCCAATTTTAAAAAGTTTGTTAATGTATTAGTTCGCAAACCAATTGTATCGTGATAGAAGACTCAATTAATAACAGAGGGAGAAAAACGTTATAAGTGAGTAGTAATATGATGGTATTAAATAGGAATCTCTGTCATCAATACAAATTTTTATTATTTGTACAAAATTTACAGATGGAATGTTAAAAATAGATGCATTAGGAAAAATACAACAATGATTATTGATAAACCTACCAAAGTCATATTGAGAGTTCTCTACTTTGTGTATTAAAATATAAAAACTTGATACTCTAATTGTCACAGAAAAAGAGCCAAGAAGTTAAACAATCATAAAATAAAAAGATTAAAAGCGTTCGAAAGATTATGGAAGAGATTACATTACAAAATTATGCCCCACAAACATGCAGCGTTACTGTTTTTAAAACTTAGTTTTTTAGTTTTTTTTTAGAATTAGCATGAATCATAAGGAGAGAAAGAAAGAAAGAAAAAGAGACCAAGTTATTAAGTAGAATAAATATACATTTTAGCAATCCAGCAAAATAAAAAAACTACTAGAAGCAACCAAAAATAATACGACTGCGTAAGAATATCAAAGAAACCCCTAAGCGACATTGCCCCTAAGCAAATTATGATTTTGATTCTTTTAAGCCGATAATAAATTAAGAAAGGGAAACCTTTTTCCATTTTCTTCCTTATTAACGTTTCCAGATGTTGTACTTGAACATTAGCGGGTTCAAGTTGAAGGAATGCCCTGACATATGACAGCGCCTTCGAGTACTCCTAGAAAGAAGCAACGATTAAGGATCAAGGCTATAAATAAAATATTTCATATACTTATTCATAATTATATCATGTATATGTCTTACCTTTATTCTGGCATTTCCAACGGCTAAGTAATATAGGCAATCTCTTTTGTCTCTATCATGCTTGGTATAGAGATCTTGTAACAGCAATATTCCTTTCCTAATGTCAGCCGAATATTTACTTCTGACAAGGCACCAAGCATATTCGAATTGTGTTGTGAACGAAACTCCGTTTGATGAACGCAACTCCTGGTTATATATACCTTCAAATTTCTAAAACATAATATGACAAATGTGTTATAAGATGATGCAACATTCCTATGTTTCTTACAAATTTACAAGTTTTCATAAGTTAACAACACTTTCTAATTAATAAATCATCTTGAGCTTATTGTATCGATCATGTTAAAATGTCAATTGCATTTTAATCTCGAAATATCATCTATTTATAGGTTTATTAATGAAACGGTACAATGACTTTTCTCATTGAATATCTATCTTGGTTATGACAATTAAAGATCTGCAGAACCATGTAAAAATTCTTTCTTGCAAATTATACCTCTACAATAATATAAAACATGATACGTATCGATAAATAACTATTATACAATAAATAAATGTAGATAAATCCTGCAAACTCTTAACCTAACCTAACTTTCTAACATAGATCATTATTGTCACTTTTTGATCGGCATTTTAAGGTAGCAAGGACAAAAAATACGATATCGAGACGAATATAATGTTGAGGGCACGAAAATAATTGTTCAAAAGTGTTTACCTTTAAATCTTCGGCAGAAACAATATCGTTTAGGACGTCTTCCATCTTCACGAATAATGTACGTAAGCAGCACTTCGATATCGAGTTCAGACTGCGCACCATACATCTATACATGCGCTACACAATCGGGGGAATCAGCTGGAAATAGTTACAGGTATATTATTATAAAATTACTTGACGTATAATGAAAAAAACGAGATATAAAAGATGAGAAACTCGGTATTATGATATTACATCACAGATAGTGTTATAAATTTTATCTTATTCTTAAAAAAAAGTAAATCTGTAGAAATATTTTTTGCGAACGTAAAAAACTGATTTTGTTGATATACTCTTGTAAAAGGAAAGATAGAAAGTAAAATTATTAATCAATTTTTTATATTGGCAAATATTCATTTAGTAAATTTTAATAATGAGACATTTTTTAAATAAGGATTGACTTCTTTACAAAAATAATAAAATGATTGTAAATTCAAAAATTTTTTTAATATAATTTTATAGAAAAAATTTTATATTTCCATCGATGTGAATTAAGCAAAAAGTATCCATGAATAAAAATATAATCTCTTTGATTGAATTATTTAATTATAATCTCAATGAGTGCTTTGTCTTTGACAGCATGCATATGATCATGAATGTTAATGAATGCATTATCAATATTAACATTCGCTTAAATACGTCCATTATGCTGGAATGTTGGACTATTAAATACACAAATAGGGAAATTCGTAAATTTATGAGGCTTTTAACAATAAATTTATTTATGTAGAAGTAATAGTACATTCTTGTACTTCAGGTATCAACAAGCTTAACATAATGTTCTTGTTAAGAATTAGAAAATATTTGGTTCAATCGCTTAGCCAATGAATACAATGGCAAACCTATTACGGTATAATAATCACCATCTATTTTTTCAACCAGGCAGGCACCTATACTTTGAAAGCCATATCCTCCTGCTTTATCCCTAAAATAATGTCCTACTTAGTTATGCAAAGGCGAATAATAATATAATAACAACCACTCACATAGGATCGCCTGTTTTTATATATTCTCTTATTTGTTTCTCAGATATATCTCCAAATTTTACTTTCGTAGATTCGTAAAACTGCATTTCAATTTTTGGTGTTTTTAGACATACACCAGTATAGACAATGTGCTGTTTATTTGCTAGACTGAGAAGAAAAACTGTTGAATATTATAACCAGTCTATGATGCAATTTAACAAGTTATTACCTCGATAACATTTGAAAAGCTTCTTTTTCATTCCTAGGTTTTCCATAAATAACATCACCTATTGTCACCATAGTGTCTGCGCCTATTATCAATGACGGAGGTGCTGGATCTGCTTTTAAACGTTCATATACCTCCAGTACCTTGTACTTAGCAATATCCTGAACATATTCCCCATGACCATTGTACTTGGATCTGTCAAGGTTCTCATCGTACAAGGATGGTATTACCTCTGCACTGATACGCTGAGATATTACTTATGTTCATTTAATGAATAACAAATAATCTTTGCATAACGAGATAATTTTGATGTCATTTTATTTATGTTTGTACAATATACTTAAAATTCTTTGTATGATGCAATGATTGTTTACCAATTGCTTCACTATGTCATGTCTCCTTGGAGATCCACTGGCTAAAATTATCCTGCCACTTGTTAATGCTTGAATAGTTGATTCTAACATCCTCTGTAGTGTACGAATGCTCAGTAATTCCTATTGACATCTATTATCAAATTTAGAAATGACATTCAGTGCTAGTTGTAGCAATGCGTTTTTCACGTGGTGTGCAAAATTCACTTGTAAACACAGTGTGGTTATATCTGTTGGTAAATGCGGACTGTGTGAGTGACTTTACACGTCGATAACCATTACTACTGATGCAGAGGACGCTGTAGTCAAAAAGAAATATACATTTGTTTCAATTGCATCTTTATTCTACTATCAATTGTTTAATTCTAATTTCTAATTCGGATTTTTTATTAATTTAAAGTCCATTAGGATATAGTTAAATATTACAATAAGTATTGAGCAAATACAAAATTATGTGATAAATTAATTATATATAATTATTTAAACTATTATATATTAATATTGAGACTTGTTAAATTCATTAAATATCATTAGTTAAATATTAAATAATAGTGTGAAGTTCCATTAACTCTTTTAAATATTAGTTTAAAATTAATTACGTATTTTTTTAATGAATAAAATTATCTCTCAATGATCTAACAGAAATTTTAGTATTACATTCTTTTTATTAATTTAATTAATAATGCATAGGCAAAAATTTAATAAATAAAATTGTATTCATCTTTTTAATTAAAAAATCTATAATATTTCAAGTAAAATTTATAAATCCCTATAAGTAAAATAATGTAATGCTCACTTAGTTATTATTTATTCTAGTATTATTATTGAGATTTATTTTCCGCTTTTATTCCTTTTTCGAAAGAAAGATCGAAAAAAATCAGTTTATTCGATTACACACACGTACACACATAAATCAGAAATCGCATTAATCATTGCGTCAATTAAAGTCAAAAGACTTTCGACGCGTCAGTTACAGATCATGTAAATGCGTGCTATAATCTGGTGCACATTTAACGCGCATTTGAAAATATATATTAGCGTTAGAGGGAGAACTGTTCTCTAAGCGTAGAAGACTCTAATACATCGTAATCGGTAAATTACGTAAATGCCGCATGCCATGAACGAACCTAAAGGTCAGTCAGTCCGAGGCCTTACATAATCGCAAGGCGAAAGGTTGACCCATCTTTACGCCGCGCAGCCTTCTAGTTGAACAAAGATTTAGCGGCATTTTTTCCGTGTTACTTGTGACCGTATGCTCCGCCTTAATTAATCAGCAACTACTCCAAATGCTCGCGTAAAAAGAAATTCTTAAAGGAATGCAATTTTAAATTTTATTATTTGCTCTTTCAAAATAAATAACAGCTTTATGAATAGATGTATGATGTAGTAGATAATCTCGCATAATAATTTCTGATAATACGTTATCTGCAAAAACGAATGTAAAGTCTGTGATAAAATTTTAAACACACTTAGTAATATTTGTATATATAGCAAAGAATGTATTATAATTTACAAATTGATTTTTTTGCACACAAATAGAATAAAAAATTCCAGAAAAACTGTAATCTATCAAATTACCAAAATTTTGTTCTACAATTGTGATTCGTTTTTTTATAGCTTTTTCTATAAAATCGAATATATTGTACCAAATTATACATTAAAAAATATTTTGTCAAAACTTTGTTGAAATGACATTACATGAGATTCCGTGGGATTTGTTATTTATAATATTACTGTTTTCCCGAATTTGGTTTATACCGCTTCTAAAATAAATATATAGTAATTATGCATCCGCAATTATTCGATTGAAAATTAGCAAACGCATACATCCGCCTGTGGTAAACAATTTCCGTAAACAATTAATTGCTTCAATTTGATGTAGACACGAGCAGGTAGTAACAGCAGGGTCAAGTTTACTAACGAGTGCACGTGGTGAGCGGTCTACCGGTATTATTTATTAGATAATTGCTGCTTAGAGTCGAACGCGGATGAAATATCACTTTATTGCCTTCAATCGCGCGCCTCAAGCTTGATCTGTAATAATTAACAATTATGTTTATATAATACGCTGCCAGAGTGTATCTAAAATCTCAGGTATGATAATCGACTCACGATTACTATCGCACGATGATTTATAAGCAAGCTCATTGTTAATTATTGATTTTTCAAATGACGACGTATCGCTTTATGCAAATCAGATGCTTATGAATGATAAATGAAAGGATAAAATCTTTAAAATTACAATATTTTTTAAAAATTAAATAAAGATAGAATAAAAGAAGAATAAAATAAAGATTTAAAATGAAATAGGAAGGATAACAAGGAAACAGAAATATGAAATTATATGATATTGTAATTTTTCTCTACGGATATTGAATAATTTTCATGCAAAAACATGTTCAATTATGAATTTTTATACATATTTTTTAATTTAATAAATAATTATAAAGGAATATTAAAATTACTGTTTTGAGATATAATAAAAAAAAGAAACGTTTATGTCGATAAGTTATGTATCTGAAAAATAAAAATAAATCATGTAAAGTTATTTTCTTAAGATGTTAATGTATATGTTTTGGGAAAATTATATTTAGTTATGGTTATTCACTCTGTAATTTTGTGAGAGATATAATAAGCGAGAGAATCACGAATCGAATCGCAGGTGTTAGAAAGGAGGAAAACAAAATACATAATTGGCTTGGCAAAGTGCATCAGATATTTAACACCGAAGCTGCCGTAAGCAGGATATCGCAAACCAGTTATTAAAAGCATTTCGCATAAGCCGTATCTTTTCTCGCTTTTCGATCAAGTCGGCTCGACGCAGATAAAACTGCAGTCTACACGACCGTTCATTATCTTAACAGATATTCATATTCTTCGTGAAACTCGGTTCAACCCTCTCGCAGGCAGATGTATACGATGTGCCGAATATCTCCAATTACGTCACTAGGATGATTCGAAGGACATATAACGGGTATCCGAGTGGTCAAATAAATCGAGTAATCTGGGACGGAATGGTTTATGATAATTCAACGTAACGCGCGCGAACGCGCAATTAAACACGTATTTCTCTCTTGCACATCGAGTAAAATATACTATCTCGTTCTATTCGATTTATTTTACATATACGTAGCTTTATTTTAACGATTTAAAATAAAGCCAAACGGTAAATTAAACATTACTATCTTAAGTGACCAATACGTCGAAAGATATGTTTTCTTTCTTACGATAATTTGTTTCGTTGATACTTTAAGTATATGTTTAGAAATTTAACACTAACTGTGGTGTTACATGATATAAAATTATAACGTGAGACTTAATGTATTATTTCCTAATTATTGTTACGTCTCGTTAAACAGCACATTACTAACTGTAAATTGGCATATGTGTATGCTGGTAGCTGCGGTAGGATTCGCGTGCGATCGATACACGTGTCTAAACAGGTGAAATTAACGAATTGGCCAATAAGTGAAATTGCTGACGGAATCTTCCTCCGACTTCCACTTTTAGCGTAAAGTGAGAAGTGACTTAGTCGCATCGTAAAAATGTTTTCAGCTATTGGAATCGACACGAGCGGTAATCACGGGGGCTATTACACCGTACTCACCGAGAATTACGCAATGATATTAGGAGCGCGATGCGGCAGGACTCGTCGGTTGCGAGCGTAATCGATGCGCGGCACGATGTCCTCTCGCCTACGATTACTCTCGTACGACGACTCGCAGGAAAATATACAAGAAGAATAATCGCAGGACGGACGGGGGGGAAGAAGAAAGAAAACCTCGTCATCGTCCAATTAAGCGCGATCCGAGTTAACGCGAAATTTTGCAACGCGCGCGCGCGAGCGTTCGTGTTTTCGTGCGACTCTCCGCGGCTGAATTTATTCGACGGGTTCCGCCGTGAAAATCCGTTAAAGTGTCATAAGTGTCCGCGGGCCGACGAGCACAGCAATCGTGTCGGGGCTGACGTTATTAAATGTGATTGCGCAACTTGCGCTCGCGCGAGAAGCGGCTCCAAAGGACGCGCGCATTATGACACCGCGCGGCCTCTATGGGGCCCGCCATGCCGCTGCGAAGTGCCTGCGGTTTTGCATTACATGTAATACGCCTGCACACGATCGTCAGGGGCGTACCTGAATCGAAACCCGATCTCAGAACGCGCTGCTTCGTCGATCTCTTCTGCGCCGCGGCGTCTCCGACACGCGCGACGCCACTTCGATCCTGGATAATCTAGGATTAGTGAATGTGTCGGAAAGCTCCGTCGTCGCACGTAGATTAGTTCGTCTTTTTACAGAGAGTATTACTAAATACCGATCGCTCTTGTGGAATGTAAAATCAGAAAATAATTTAACTTTACTCATAAAAAAATGGTGGACTTTTAAAGCATTGCGAAACTAGTAGCTCATTTAAGCTTTCAATATGAATTCTTATGGATTTTCTTATGTACATTAATATACATTACATTATTGAAGAAGATTGCCTAACTTCTTTAAATAGTTACAATTAAGCATGCAAATGAATGGAACATCCGCATACAATATTACTACAAGCAAGGTAGTCTACTCGAACGATTATTAATAACGCAATCGATGATATCGGTGTCTTTCCATCATCGGAGCAGGAAATGAGCATCCGCGGCACATACTTCGAATAGAAAAATATCTTTGTTTAATTAATTCCATTGTCATTACCGTTTTATTGCTTGACATTGTATAGGCATTCATTTAAAAAAGACGGATTTCCTGCTCACTCGCATTCTCGCACAATCGTCTTGTTTGCCATGCAGAAAAACCTTGTTTATACCGAGAAATCATATTTACCTAGAGTTTTTTTTTAATTTGCAATAGATATTTGTTCAATCTGCATTACGCAGTATAAATATATTACTAACAAGCTTTATAACAGTTTTCCACGGCGATCACCTTCTGTTACTTCGTAATATTTTGATCAAGGCAAGTTTGATTCTAAATTAATGAAGGTTTCAACTGGTTTCATCTTTGAGAAACTAAATGAAGATACTATCTAAGCATAAATCATCGCTAAGTAAAGAAAAAATTTTCACTTCATCGCTATTTACGTAAGAAAGAGACATGTGGCACTGTCAACACTTTTACTCATCTATCCGCATACCAGATTTTGATGTGCCGATTGACGCGTTTAAAAATAACTGAATTACAAAATGGAATTTTTCTTTGTTTCTCGGTTTTCCGAAATTCAAGCCGGGAACGAGCGGCAGTGTAGTTCACGTAATCGCCTGCCGCTTCGTTAGCCCTGCGTGCACGGATAACCATATACATACACGGAATATACCGACACGGAATCTTTGGTAAGTACGTGCGCGACTTACGTGACCGTCTCATCCTCTCAGCTGACTCCTCTCGATGCGGGACGATTTGTTCGTGGTCGTTGTGTGCGTCCCAACCAAGCAATTCTATGGGAGACGAGGCTACCACCCATCGGAATGCAAATTGTGACTTTAACGTTGTGCCGATAGTCTTCACCGGAGTCGGCCTGAAATGTTTCAACGGTCGCGCCACAGCTGCACGTTTTTACGTTGGATTATGCATCACGTCTCCTACGAGGAACGCCTTTCCTTTTTCCCCCGTCGACATTCTTTGTCAAAGATCTGCAACAATCCCGCATGATTTATTGGTTTTTATGTTATTCAGACAATATCGTTTAATTACATCAGCGTGAAATTGTATATTATTATTATGTTGATTTTGCATTCTTTTCAAACTGAATTAATAATTGTTAAACTATTTTTGTATTTTTTAAATAAAAGCTTATGAAATTATTGTTCTGTAGAAAATGACACAAATTTATGTTTTGACTTTTCAAGCAAATCAATTAAGCTTACAAAAAGTGAAATGGAAAACTGAGAGAACAAAAATGAAAATAGAAAGTTATGCAAAACCGCAAATATTGCGCAATGCTGTAAGCATAAAATACTTATCAAAAGTTGAAAAAGAAAAATATTTGTATATCTGCAAAAACTAAAAAAATATCATATATCGTATTATCTGTTTAAATAATTTCAATTATGCAGTTATCAACCCCAAATGTATTTAAAATTATGTAAAAAAAATTGTAAAGATTTTACAATACGTAAAACATATTTTTACAAGTAAATTCAGAAACAAACAGATTATTAAGTAAACTATCTCCGATTTCAGTATACATGAAAATGATTCATTCGATATTATTGCATAAGACATTGCTTTTTAATTCATGATGCGTTTTTGGTTGCAATGAATATATAAGAATAAAAAACATGACTAACGAGTACTGAATAATTATTTTGTAGGATCGGCAGAGCGTATATTTTGTGCTTGAAGACTTAAATTAAATATCCAAGGATATCATATTGTGCATAATATTTTTTCAACAAATTCCAATTTATTCCTTATTTTTCTATCGGCATCTCCCCGTCGGAAGAGGAATGCTCGACGATTTAAATAGTTGAGTGCAGTCTTAATTAGAATTTTTCAACGAAATTTATATCTTGATATGATTCACATTCCCAGCGCGCCGGCGAGATTGAAATGTGTCGGTGAGATAAAGCTGAGAGCACAAAAATAATTAGAGATTCGACGATGGTTCTATTCTTGAAATAAAGATATCGATAAAATTTATTAGTTAATCTTGTTCAAGAGGCTATACATATACTATAATATCGCAAAGGAAAACTTTATTCATCTTCTAATTTTAAAAGTTCCATTCACTTGATTTTAATAATAAAAGTCAATTTATTTCTTACATTGACATTCTATCTTCTTCATGAATCAAATCATTGAAAAAGTTATGAGCTGATTAGAACGAAGCCGGACAATCGCTTGCACGCGCCTTAAGGACAGATTTCTTTCAGCTGTTTCACGCGCTGAAGGGCAAATCATCTTCCGAGGGATCGCGCGCGTTCTATGATATCCCCGCGATGCCGCATGAATGACGCGACTTAAATGTCGACGTATGGCCGTGGAGGCTCGCGAGAAAGGTTGCGTACATTCGATACGGAGATTAATAAAAGGTTCTGGCGGATCGCGGGCATCCGCATCAGCATCCCGATCGAACTTTTCGTTATGTCCGCATGACAGGTGAACGACCGATCGCCGTTCGCGTTTCGCGTTTCCCGATACGCGGCGCGGAAACGTACCGTACGTGCGTTAATTATACATGCGAGATGACGAAAAAATGATAAGACACGTATACCGATGCTCGACTAGTGCGGCGATTGCGACGCGGCGGAGGTGTTTATTGGGCCTCGCGGTTGTGAATGACTGGAAATTACGCAAAGCACGCGGTTGCTAAGGTTGCTTTGATGCGCCGCACAATATCTACGGGCATATCTGTTGTTTCCACGTTATCCGCCTGTTACGTGTACCTGCGGAACCGGCGATGCCACTCCGGCGCGTTATGCAGCGACTGATAACGTCTGCGTATAATATGCCTTCGAGGGAATATCTAGCCGCAGTTACGGCAACGGAATTGGTAATCCCTACGGTCGTTAAAATGTTAAAGGAGTCAGATCCGTTTCCGGAGATAGATAAGCGAAGCTCTGGTGTAATTTAATTTTGATGAGCGTCGAAAAATAAAACTCGACATCTCTCCCGATAGGACAAGAAACTTCTGTTCAATTACATTTTCGCGCGTGCGAACGGTGCTCCGTGTGGCTATTTTCAAAATTAAATTTTCGTTTTTCCGTCACGTTTCTCGCTAAGTCGTTACGGATAAAATTCCTTCTAGGATAAAATTAGGTCGATTCGACGGACTGAGGCAGCATGCGAGAAGTCGCAGAAAGACACAACGCCAACACGCCCACGTGCGTTCTCTCACGCTATCATCACCGGAGTCATTACGAAAATGTCAAAAGCGAAATCGCGAAATTTCGCTTGCGAATCCTCGCGGAAGCAAAGGGGCGCAGTTCCCGTATAAGCAACGTAACGAGCGTCTAATTACGAACGATGAAAGTCGAGCAAAGTGTATCTCGGGGAATCGAACGATCACCCTCGCGCGCAATTGCAGGCTGCGACTTTGCGAGATGCAACTCGAAGAATGCGTCGCGTAACGGTCGGCGTAATTCATTTCAAGGTCTGCCGTGCACCGGCGCGATAAAAACGAATCGTGACGAATAAAATTGCTGGCTTACGAAAATTGTAAATCAGCACTTTGTGCCGCCAGCAAAGGACAGAATTGAACGAGTGACATCTAAATCAATCATCTTGGAGCTAAAATTGAGAAATAAGTTGCTAAATATTATTTTCTTATGGAAAAAAATGTTGTAAAATATGTGCCGTGAATGTAATTTACAGCGTAATAATGTAAACATCGTGGAGTTAACAGAATAATCAAATGAGTAAAAATTAACTCACAAATGTATGTGTATCTACATAAAAGAGCAGTAAAAAATTTTATATTTACATTTCATATTGGATTTACCTATACACAATTATTTTCGCAATAGTTCTCAAAATATCTTTAATTCACTCAAGCAGTACACGATTGATGATAACGCGATCGCGAAATAATACGATCACGTTCAATTTAAATTATAATATAGCAATTTCGATGAATCTTGCGCGAAGAATCATTCGCGGATCTTTGTAATTTGTCGCCTCTCTCATTGTACTTCTCTTAATAATCTAATCGCGGATTTATGATCTGGCGATAATTATAAAAGTCAAAAGTAGCCGATAGCAATCGCAAAGGTCAGTCGCGTGGTTCAACGTTGACGTGTTACTTTATAAAGAAAGAACGAAATGGAAAATATTATATATGCAAATACAATATCCGTTCAATGAAGTTATGAAGATTTTGATTTCCAAGAATATCAAGCACGCACAAGTTGAAGCGCTACTGCGCAATAATCTTTTGATTTCTGCGATTCCTGAAAACGGCGAGTTGTTATTGCTATGTACTGTTTCAACATAACGATGATGTCATGAGCACAGCCTCAAAAACTCAATCGTGAGAGTTACAAAAGTGTTAAAAAAATGCTAAAGAAATGAATGGCTGTTTTAATCGTTTATCATTCAGTTTTAAGTAAATACATGCATGTAAATCATGTATAAACATGATAATAAAAATGAAATTAAAATAAACATGAGCGTGATAAAGTGAGATATAAATATATTGAAAAATATGAAAAAAAGAGTATAAAAATAATGTGATAATAGCGAGATAAAATGAAATATCGAAAGTAAATGGCATATACATGCATGTATAATGTTACATCAGTTACAACCAAACATCTGTTAAACGTGCATATGAACAAATAAACGCGAATTTCATCGCAACTGAAGAAATATATGTGTTGCCCGCGTTAAGATTATCATCTGCATATAGAATTCAACAAGCGGCTTATCAGCGACTTGACACTCGTGCATAAAGTATATGCGCTTCCCGTACATGCATTACCCGAACACACTATCACGGTACGTGTCGCGACGTTATGAATGGTGCGAGGAAATCACCACTACGTCACCATGCTGCGACGGTACTACGTCGATGCAACCGTAATCGACCTAGACATTGCATCCCTGCACGCATCCGATAGTCGAGCGCGATACACTTTGCTCTACTTCGTGGAATCGCGATCGTGTGAGTTGCGTAATTACGTCAAAGTAATTACTGCTAATCATCTCGAGACTCTAAAGAGATAATTGGAAAAATAATGGAAAGAATAATATCCGTCTGCTGATAATGAATATGTTAACAATAGTTGCCATTTCAATGAAATACAAAATATTCCAGGATCATTTAGACTTTTTTATTGCAGAGAAAAGAAGTTTAAAATGACAAAAAATTTATAATTAACCCCTCGTCCCTCGAGAGGCAACTCTCACTCGCCACCTGGCTTAATGCAGCAACTCGAATGGCAATTGAGGCGATAATAATAACTGTCAATAGATATCTTTCCTCTTTACATTTTAGATGTTTGAGTTTATTGTGCACTTCATAGTACAGCATTGTGTTTAAAATTATTATTTTCAATTTAGTCTGCTTTAGTGGTTGCAAAAATAGCAAGAAATCCTTCGAGTGCAAAGGATCAAAAAATCATTCTGCACGATATATAAGTGTATACTAATAAAGTTTAATATATCAAAGAAAAAGAAATCCTCTTTTCAAAAAGAAACTGAAGATAACAAAATTATGATATGCAATCAATAGCGTAAGAAGATTATGTTTTCCTTATAGCTATAGCTAGAATAAAACGTTAAATTTCTCTTGTTACATCGATAAATTAAAAAAATTTTTAAAATAGAAATAATAAGTAATAATACTCTGCTTTATCGAGGACTATCACATGTGATATTTTAAACATGATATGCGTATTATAAAATAATATACGTAAAACAGGTTTTGCATGTTTGTACTTCTACAGAACAACATATTTTATTCTAAATTCTTGACAAAAAATATTTCAAATTCATGGGAGACCAAAACTATGTCTTGTCTCCTCCCCGCGAAGAATGCGGGTCGGATGTTCGATCGAGTAGCATACCGGAATCAATCTCGACCGTTCACATGCCCGAACGCGCGAAGGAGGGGGTAGGGAGGGGACCAATGAGCGAGAAAATAAATAAATAAAAAAAAAAAAAAGCAAATGGAGTCTTCATTCCTGATTCATCCCAGGCATTTTTCCGAAGATGCACTGGTCAGGAGAAGAAGTGTATTGTGAAGAGAGGGCAGGGATGACCCCTTTCACTGCACCACGTTGGCATCGTCGCGTATATAAAGAGCCGAAGCGTCTGACGAGAAGAAGCACAAGTACCACCAACCCATCTGCATCTCAAGCAAGCTCTTCTGGTCGTCGGCGCACGTGTGACAGAGAGATTATGTACACTATTAAGGTAAGTACACGCACGCTGGCCGTCGCCGCGACGACGTCGTTCCGCATCGCTCGCTCCTCTCTCGCTCGAGCTCTCGGTACCGTCATCCGCGCGGCAGTCCTCTCTTGCGATAGCAAACGCGCCGCGCAAACGAGAGAGCAAACACGGACAACGGGTTCGTCGTGGAAATTTCGACTCATCCATCATGCGCGGAAATGCGTCCGCGGGGCGACGTTAGGTAACGACGAACGTCTCGGGGTCCCTGGGGCTAGAAGACGTCCCGCTGTCACGAGATTAGTGTAAGTCGGACCAGGACGACTTCTCGAACTCGCGATTTGTCGGCGGCGATATGGGACGACGTTTCGGCGAGACGTTTCAAATTGCGCAAGTTTCGTTGCGCTCCTTCGGCGTTATGTACTTGTGTAATTAACGTCGCGCCGGGGCCGTTCGAGACGATCGTTTCACAAGGGGCCTAAGTCAGCCGTGATAAGCTATCAATATTAGTAATTAGACGAACGCTTTCTACATATTTTAATTTGAAAATGCGTGCTAGTGTATGCCTCTTATAATTCGTTTCGCTTGAAAGAAAAATTGGACTGTGAACGACGCATTTATAGTATTTGTTCTTTCCCGTTGATAAGAGGATGAATATCGAACAATATTTTGAACGCGAGAGAAGTATATCTCATTAAAACTTAATATTTCTTCCAATAACACAAAAAAAGTATCCAAAAACCTCAACGTCTTTACGATCATGTGTCTTTTGTCATTTTGCAAGCGGTTGATAGTACGAGTGATTCATGATCCGAGGAAAGAAATCGTCGCGCATCGACTGTAACAACTCGCGCGGATTATGTTTCGCATCGCATACAAACGCCGAGCGGACTTATCGGTAATGGGGAACGCTTAGATCGCTTTTTCAGCGAGTTATTATAAGAAAAGGACCTCGGTGCTCGCATTTGCTCCGGCCGCTGTTCCCGAGGAATGAATTTAAACGCCATTCGAATCCTCTCTTCGGCGCGCGCGCTTCCGATATCAGCAGAATTTTTCACGAGGAGCCGTCCGCGGAAATGAACCGATAAACTTTGTGCGACTTCGGCAATTTTTCCGGCGCTCTCTCGTATATTAGTAAATATGAAATACGCCGTGCACTATCGAGGAGAAGAGCGACGTATCACGTCCGTGTCTATATGCAGCATCATATTGCACACGAGGCCGAATCGTGCGCCGGAGAAATTCTTTCGAACCCCTGGCATTACTATCCGACATTCGAAAATACGTCGTGCATCTTTTATAAGTCACATTCCGGAAACGCATGCGTCTCTTTCGCCGCTTAAATATATTAGATATTATCTCCAGTTTGAAAATACGGAATTTGTTGCTGCGCAGAGTTAAAAGAGAAGCAAGTAGCGCGCACTCGAAATTCGCGTGCAATATATTTTACGTACCGAGAATAGAAAAAGTTAAAATACGTTTCACGGTTTTTTTTTACGCTCCATATAAATCTTGCTATATAAATAATAAATAAATTCTCATTTTTTATTTAACGCTAAATTCGATTTTCTAGCTTTGAATTTTATATACGATGCCTGAAACGTCGTAAAATTAGAATCAGACCTCTAGATTTAATTGAACACAAATGTTGGCGCTCTTCGTAATTAATTTTATATCAAATTAATTAGTAAAATAATGATGATATCGCGACAATTTGTCCAAGAAGGTAAAAATAAATTTATCAAATTTATCGCAACGTTATATCATCGTCGAGTTTTTACATAGTGCTGCTACTTGTCGCCTGTGTCTGTATGACTTTTACGGTTTCTTCATCCTTTTGCAACGTCGTCGTGCTTCTTCTAATTCGAGGTTCTGCGTTACTCTTGACGTTTCTAATTTCTGCTAAGACAACACTTTAATGTCCCCAACGGCTACGTTTTGTTGCGAGAGGGTTGCTTTGTAATGTTATACCGAATGTTGCCGGCCCGGAGATAATAATAATTTCAACAGCTATTTGTGAGATATATCGTTCGCAAAGCGCGAGGCTAGTCTCTATGATGCGTGGCATGTGACGCATACCAAACAAATATGGAATTGCGAATATAATTGCCAGAATGAATGGGACGGGGAGTTACATCATACAGTAGCTTCTTGGTGACACTTCTTTCTTTACAAATGATAATTGCACACGCATTCTTGGAGCTTCGGCACGCATACGCACATTATTCCGATGATGCGTTCCATGAAGAAAATGAGATGACGCTGCGGTCGTCATTTGTATGGCTAATTATTGGTTAATTATGATGATTTTGGAACGTTGCAAAATTTGCGCGGGTATTAACGAGATAAATTTTCTTTACATTACATTTACATATTGGAAAATGTAAATTATAAATTCGGCACTGTATATGTTTTATATTTACCGTGAATTATGGAACGATTTTATAGTTATTTGTATACGAACTTGCGGATGTATTTAATTTGAATGCAAGGATATTTTTAGATTTTCAAACACGGACAAACGCTTGTGTGTAAAGTAAATCGCGTGTATCTTTCAAGGCGGATTATCGTTTAATATGTTACACAGCGGAAGCGCGTAACCGTGTTCTTGCACTGCGTCATTGAAATCGGAATCCTCAATGTCAACCTATCGAGCGCGATATATATCGACTTCCCGACAATTTTCAATTAAAACAACACGCAAAAAAGCATCTTATAACTTGTTAATCATATTTTATTACCGCCTTGTAACATAATCAGTTTCTCCGTGAGGTTATTTTCAAATTGCAGCATCATCTACTGGCGCATGCTTATGCTTATGAAATGCAAATCCTGATTACCGTCGTTACAACGTAATCAAACTTGCTGTAAAGATAAACATTGTTAACAATCTGAGATATTCCAGCTCGAGGCAAATGCGAAATTTCATCCGTATTGTGCTCCTTGTTTTCCAATAGAATTCAAAAACAAGATACTTTCAGCAATATATGTTGAGAAATTTGAATGTTAAGCGTAAAACTTGAAAGACAATAAAAATTTAATGGAATGTAATTATTTGTTGTTATAGTAGCGAGTTCTTTTCAAGTGAATTTAATTTTCATCTCATTATTGTTCGACATTATTGTTCACAATATACGTAATTTCAACGTTGTATTCAATATTGTATTCGGTAGCATAAATGACATTATGTATTAAAAACTGTCGCGCAATTTCACCGCTAAAATCAGCTGACGAAAAATTCAACATTGCAGTCGCGCGCGCGTCTCGAAGGAGTGCTTCCTGCACGATCCTGCGACCTTACGTGGAAAATAGAAGCGCCTTGATCTCTCCGTCTTTCATAATTCACCGCGTTATTGCATGCAGCACAGAACCGGTGGTTCAGCACGACGTCGTCATTACATGATAATTCTCTCTGCATCTCGCTCCCCGCCACATCCACAAGATTTTCCACGCTTCGTCATTTTCCCGGTCACTTAATAACGGGCTTGCCGATCAATTAGCATTTTAGATAACGATTTGTTTGCCGAGATAACAATTACGTGAGCGCGAGGCGTGAAACAATCCCGAGGCATTCGCAACCGATCGAGAGAAACAAGAAAAAAAAAAAAAAATAAAAGAAAATATCTTGCGCTTTGCGACGCCTCTGAAACGCGTCGTAACGATTATTAACTACATCGGCCTTCTGCTTCCCTCGAAATTACGTGTATCGAGAGGCAATTAACGGTCTCCGGTTGGCCGGTTAACGGGCAAGTGTCGATCTTTGATATAAGCACGTTTGCATAAGTAGTTTTCTCGATGAATGTTCGTGGCCGCAAAGGAAAGACTCGCTCCTGTGCCTCTTAAAAGTATCTTCTTCATTCGGTGTTGAAGGATAAAAGAGTTCTCTTGTTTTAAAAAGTTTTTGTAGAGTAATTTTAATTTCCCGAAATAATTGTATGCAAAACAACTGTGGTCTAATTTCAACTTTTACTTTGTTTTGGGAAAACAGAAGTTTATTGTTAAAATTAGAATTTATAATATTGGCAAAAATGAGGCAAAAATGGGATAACAACGGATTTAATTGTCTTCTCTGCTTGTATTATTCAAATTGCAAATACGAATAATTTTCTATTGGTCAATTAGCGGGTGATGCCGCACGAAAATCATGGACTATTGTAAATTATACGTGACAGCTTCGTTAATCCATGAGCTTTGGCGGGGCAGCTCTTTAATCGCTCGTTGTTCGATTAACGGAAAATCAATCGAAACGATCCTCTGATGCGCATTTCATCGCATGGCACTCGCGTATTGTTTGAATCGGAATTCAAAAATGTGGCTCGACTGAAATCCGCAGAGCCGACTATTATTAATTGGAATTAACTGTGCGAGTTTGAAATTCGCGAATCCGCTTTGCGCGGATAGAAATATTTTTCACATAGCATTTCGTAAAAACAATTACAGTTTGTTCTGTTATAATTTTATTATAATCAGTTCTTTTCTTATCACCTGTAGCTCTGTGTAAAATTTAACAATTATTATTTTTTAAATAACAGTATTATTATTTTTTAAATTTACATAAAAGTAATTAAAAAATTAAAAAAAGAAAAATAGATTAGAATAAGATTAGAATAAGATTTTATAAGACATTTTTAATAGCGCTTTGTTTAAATTATGCAGTTTAAATTTTAAGATCTAAAGTGTCTCAACAATTTAAAAAATATATAATATGTTTAATACGAAATACGTAATACGGAATATGTATACGTAAATGTGTAATATTCTACATTTTTAAAATCTTAAAAAATAAAGCAACAGAAACAAATTGAAGCCAGTTGACATTTCCGACACAATGATTTTTGGTCGCCCCCCGGCTAGATTGAAACCTGACGAAGTTCGTGAATGAAATTACACGTTCACTGCGCGTTCACGTAGAGAAAAACGGGCGCGTTGCTCGGCACCACTTTTGTCCTGTCATTACACGCCGTATTTCATAATGTCATTTGCAACTGACGTAACTGCACCGTGCAGTTTCTAAGCATTATCGTCCTCGGCTTGCCCTTTGCAACTGTTGCCCGACACGTATACACATACATATACAGTCGACCCAATTCTCGTCTGTGCTCTCACGAATTCTATGAATATTTGAGCGAGTCGAAAGGTTTTGCTGATGACGCCGAGGACCGGTATGCCATTGTTCGCGAATCTTCCAGTTTCCATTCTCGCGATACACGTAAAGTAGGAAAGTATGCCGAGATTTGATCCCGATTACCGTCGATCAGTTTCGCGCCATCGCCATCGCCGAGGAAACTTTCAACATAGTCTGCAGCTTAATCGCAACGATTGTTGAAAATTAACACTTCGACGGATGCCATTGAAAATTAGACAAATCGTTTCCTTCGCTTGCTCGTTTCGCAATACATTACTTTTTCCGCGGGGATTCCATGGCTTTTATCGCGCCGTTATTACCGAGACCGTGAAGATTATTTGTTCGACGCGATAATGAAACCAAGCGCTCTTGCATTTACGGCCCGCCAGCATTGAGACATTAAAGCGACATTATGCGCGCGACGCGAGGTAACGCGTTATGAGGTAACAGCAGATTTTCGCGCTCGTGAAGTGCGATGTTTCAAATTCCGTAAATTCCATCTGCGACTTTCGACAAAGTGCCGCTTTATTTCGCTTACATATGTAATGTAAATACTTTCTTTTAATTATTTTGTTCTCTCAATTGTTATTCAATGAGAGTATTTTAGTTTTGTTAAATAATATAAAATAATTATCAACAGGTGTTGTTGGCGGTCGTACTTTGTACGACAGGCACATTGAGCGCACCACAAAGACCGCAACAAAGTGGCGCGGAGAAAGATGCGGTGATCACGTCTCAGCAGCTCGAAGTCAACTTCGATGGCAATTACGTCAATAAGTAAGTATAATGTCAGAATTTTCAAATATGTAATTTAATACATATTTTACAGCATTAAATTAGAAAAATATATTAATAGAATGAAACAAACGGAGATATAAAGTCAAACGATATTTCATTCAAAATCTGTTTTCATCATCGTTTGAGTAATTACGCCATCATCGACAAATCCGTCTTCATTAGCAAATCAATAACTTCGCGAAAATCGTTTATGACGCGAACATTCCGCGCGACCCACGCAAACATTCGCATCTTTTTCGCCTACCGCGACCGCACATGAGGAAGACAATGGATATGGAGAAGATCAGCAGGTACCTGCATACATTAGGCACCTGATGACACCAGTTTACCGGCGCGGCTGCCAATTGTCGCCCACAATGATCTGCCTTCTGCATAAATTCATTGTTATGCGCGAGTGGGTGCAGTCGCTACTGTGCCGAGGACTTTTCTCCTCCGTCTGTTTCTATTTTCTGCTTTCGTTCCGTATGCAGCCATCTCAAGCTGTATTATGCCTCTTGAATCCGCATTTTGCCCGCATACGAGTTGCGGATGGCATTCCTCGATCGACTCAACGATCATCAATGACAATAGACTTGTTTTGTTCCTACCCGTCGGATTAATTGAGTTATTAAACTACGGATTGTGTGTACGGAGTATCTTATTCTAACAATAGGAACGAAGTTAGAGATCATATTTTCTTGTAATCGTATATGTTTATTTTTTTATATGCATTTCGGTTAATTACTACTGCTTTTTTGTACTATTTTCTTCGACGCTTTTGTTTCTCTTTCATTCTTGTTACGTTGAAAAATGCGTTTCCATACAATAAGAAATTGATGAAAATTTTTCACGGGAGAAAATAACATTGGAAATATATTAAAATAAAATAAAAAAATATATTGTCTGTACTACATTGCGCGATTTTCTATCCTACAGCTTCGAGACAAGCAACGGTATCAGTCATCAGGAAACAGGCAACCCAAAGCAAGTGGACAATGAGACGCCGGTAGTCTCGCAGGGCCAGGACTCGTATGTGGCGCCGGACGGCCAACAGGTCAGCATCACGTGGTTAGCGGACGAGAACGGTTTCCAAGTGCAGGGCTCTCACATCCCCACGGCGCCGCCCATCCCGCCGGAGATCCAAAGGGCGCTCGAATGGAACGCCGCTCATCCCGAGGAGGACGACGGCGGTCAGAGACCACCGGGAAGAGGTGAGAGCCGTTCCGATTAAATAATGAAGAGAGATATCACTTATGGACTATTTTGCAATGATAGAGATCTCTCGGCGTCTCAATGATTCAACAAACATCGCGAATTATGCTCTAACTATAGACATTTAAAAAATGGATACAGAGCATTCTCGATAAAATTCGCGTAAATAAGTTATTACGCAACCCGAAAACGCGAGATTTCTTTTTAATGACGGAGATGCGAAATAATATCATGAAACATCCGCGTGAGTGAGGTCAACATGCAAAATTTATCGCGGACTCGAGAACACAATTAGAGGAGATTAATAATCAAATGTGCGACTTCAAAAGGCACGGCATTTGAAACAGCATTTCCGCCCCTCGAGGGATATCACTCGTGTGGCGTTGTGTATACGATAGAAATGAATTTTCTTTGTGTTCTAACCGGGGCTTTAATTAATTCCGTAATTGGAAGCGCCTCTACCTGGAGTGGACAATTAAATCGCGCGATATCTCTTTTTCGTCCGGCTGAAATTCGGCCGTGCGATTCTTCACAAAAAGCGTTGGCGGTAACCGAATTACCGCACGTAACGGAAAACACACGACTTGTGGAAATAAATTGGCGATCAAACTCATAGCGTCGCTATAGCGTTCTGCGTAGTATCGCTGTAAAATTAGTTTACGCGCGATGCAATCGACAATAATAACACGTTTTGATCAAGCAATTAGCGAAATTTTTTTGCGCGTTAAACGTTAAGCCTCGTCCTCTGTTTCTGACAAATCGCCCAGGTGGGGGTAAATTAGTTTACTCAATCGCATCCAGCGGTAGCTCACGAGACTCGCCGCTACGCCGCTGTTTAATTCACTTTGGTCCTGAACTCGAAATTGAAATTGGCCCGAATCCGGGCGTACCGGTGAACCGAAAATATCTTTGTGGCGACTGCACACGTGGAACGAAAACAATTTCGGCATACGTTAACCGCTTTTACGGAGCAAAATCTGGTTAGCTCGTATGGAGATACGCGCCGTCGAAGACCTCATATTTCGTTGATAATAGTCGAGATTTGCTATTCGTTGCACGGAACGGATTCTTTTAGCAACGTAGAATGTACTAGAAGTACAAATATAATCGCGAATTGCTATATTGCGGTTTTTATAATACGTGAATCGCGAATTTTAATTTTAAACGCAGACTGAACTTTTCCTTACTATTTTATATTTTATTTGAAAGCAGATCAAACTTTTTGCCTCTGTATTTATATTTTATATTTCTATTTTATTCTAAGTCCTATATTTGTACACCTATGTTTGCATAATTTTTTAAATATTTTTAGTTAAGTGTAAAATATATTTTCGTTAGGTATAAAATATATAATATAAGTAGATCTATTACTGTGTTGTATTGCACTCTTTTACAGAATTTTTCACACGTGCACACATAAGTAGAATCTAATAAAGCATCTATCTACTTTATCATATTCGTAGCCGTCTCTGTAATCCGTCTCCGTTAAATATTTCAGACATCACTCTCACGTTTTTGGTCATCCTTCTGTTGCAGGTTAATCAGCCCAATTTTACCTCAAACGTGACCTGATTCCGAGCCAGCTTGCCATGGACAGAACCGACCCCGAGCTTTCGACGCAAACATAAAAATAAATATAGTGTGGTATATTAATCTAGGATATACAAACGTAACACGAAAACAAGGCATGAGACACCAGTATATAATAAGCTATATACTCCCGAAATGATTCTTTATCTTACTTGTATAGATGAAAAATAATGCGCACTGTTCAGCAATTTCATGAGGGAGGAATGCCGATGCATGCGCGCCGCCTCCGCAAGAAACGAGAGCGACACGCGCGTACGAACGTTTACGCCGATCGTCAATCGTTAATAGTATATATATGTATACTTAACTTGTGATTTTTTTTTGTATATAAATAAAAACGTTTTGCCCAAGTTGGAAATTTTCTTGTACTTGTATTCGCTGCTTAACCTTTTCCATTTCCATCCCTCGGTTTTTACTTAAACGGTACCGTGTGAAATGCGTATACAATTAATTTTCTCAATATTAAATATAAATTAAACAACTATTTTTTTCAAATTTGATATATTACTTTTTATATTTGTTAATAGACTGCGATAAAGTAGAAATTTTATATTACTGCAAACTTTTTATTTTTTACTTTTTTATATTAAACAAGTTATATCATTATAAAGTTATTTTTTACTATTGCACATACAAGAAAGAAAATACGTAAAAGACTTCGGGAAATGACATAAGTATTTCCTAAAGTGGTTCGTAAGCCACTTTTCATCGTGCAGACTATTTTCTAGGTCTTTATTTTTCACGAGATCATTTCGTGCGTTCTGCAAAGAGAACGAGCATTTCCGAGTCTGTTATTTAGATATCGTGCATCTAAAATAGCGTACACGTGAATAATTTTACGAGGAGGACGCGAAGAAGGTGTTCTCGCTTTACATGTGTATTGGCCGTAAGCACGAAACGACATAAGTACAGCGAATGTTAAATAATGGCGGGAGCGCACACTTACGCCGTAAAAATGTTTTCCGTTTCGTGCCGCGCGCTCGCTCGTCGCGAAAAGGTTAAAAACTGCGGATGCATCTTCGGCATCGCGCCGTTATTATGCAATTTTGCCTCGTGTAGATTTTCAATCTGCCCATCCTTCGGAGTGAACGTTGCATTAAAATACCTCGGCTTTGGCGCGAGCAAGAGCTTGGCGTATCTGACAGCAAACTCATTCTAACAATGAATGCCAATAAAAAGAAATCTATGACTCGTATTATACTATTATATTATGTAGGATGTCGCGGGACCTTCGGCTTCAATTTTAATGACTGATCCTTTTACGAAATATATAGCTATGACGCGTATCCTGTTGCAAATATAAAAAGTACATTTGTGACAATTGACAAGATAATTCAATGATGGACAATGAAACTGCATTACGTAAACGATTGGAGAGACCCGCTAAAATAAAATATCCAATAAATATGACATAATTCTTTCTACATAATAACATCGCGAAATTGCCATTTCGATAATAATAAATAGCCGTATCGATTGTTCTCTCATCCAGCCTTTGTTTTTTGCCACAATTCGAATGCGCAGCGCATATTCACACAAAAACCTAATTATCATGACGAAATTACGGAGGCGGCAAGAATTTCATTGCAGTCATCGTTAGAGATACATACTGTCAAATATGATAATTACAGAATTCCTAATACCCAACGTTATGAATCATTCTAACTGTACTGTAAGATCGTAAGTTTCTTTTTATAAGCTTGATTATAAGATCTAATATCTATTATATTTCAAAAAATACACGGATATAATTAAAATAATATTACTTCTTTTAGTATTATTTGACATTTTGATTAATCTATTATTAATTAATGCAAGCAATTTTTTTCGAAACATTTTCTCAAATATGTTTTTACCTATTTATTCCCGATCAACAACAGAATTTACATATTTACTCTTGTAAGGCCTTTTCTCATAGATGTTGACTTGAAAGTTGCTTAAGATTCAAGCGGTTTTATTTTCAGATTAAAAAAATCCAATAAATGTAGGAAAAAAATATGAGCGGCCATATACTAGTTACTTAACGTCTCAATAAAAGGCGTGGGCTATAAAAAGAGTATAAATGACAACAAGAAAGTTAAATGTTCACGAAAGTCGCAACAAAAAAATCTGCAAGGATGTAATCGTGCTAATAACCAATCGTGCATCACAGTTATTTTGCATTAACATTAAAAATTACCTAAGTGCAATGCACATCAATCGCGAAAGGAATTCCGAAGAAAAACGAGTGGGTATACAACGTTTCAAAGGTTAAAACACTACATGTATATCCAACGTACTTGAACTTTGCATCTTTGCACGAAGAACTACATTGTGTTGAGCTTTTATGTGCTTTCTTTATGTGTTTTCGATTCAATTACAAATTTTAGAAAAAAATTTTGATAATTATATTTTACATTACATAGAATTTTAAAAATTCTGCACTTTAAACTGTGCTTTTAATTTTTGCCTTATATATTGAGTTCACAATTCTCATGGATATCGTAAAACAATCATTATGTTTATCAAATATTGGCAACAAATTAATAATAATATCAAAAAGGTGCAGAAATACAAAACTTCTGACGCGTGTCTCAAATCATAGCATAAAAGTTTAATGAATACGTTTCTTTTGTAGTGTGTCTATAATAATGTTCGAACCGGTATCATCGAGTGGCATTTGAGCAATACGCCAACGATAGCACAGGGCACTTCTATCTATAAAAGGAGGATGCAGTGGATAAACGCTCGTCAGTAGTAACTTGCACGCAATATCTGGAAAACGAGGTAGTTCAGGTAAGAGTTGTTAGTTAAATTTCAAAGTTGCAATGTTGTTGCAATTGTAGAATTTACATAACAATAATGCAAGAAAACTTAACCAATTCCAGAATTATTTTACACTTATTGCTTATTATTTCAAATTATAATTGTAAATTTTACAAAATTCTAATTATTTAATACACTAAAGATAACTGAAAATAAAAATTTCTATAAATTATAAAGTTTGTAATTTTGATTCATTCTTCAACTATTATTTCTTGCGCCTACCAAATTTTTTTATTACTTCACATATTAACTAATTTTTTTAAAGTAATGTAAATCGGATTTTGCATTACTTGGAATTTTAACAAGACTCGATTATAAATCACGCATTTGTGGCTGGCGACCAAGCGTTAGTCGGTCTCTAATCTATCTTCGGGCCTGCTCAGGATGAAACTGCGCGTAATTATCTTGCTGAGCCTGGCGGCAGTAATATCGGCGGCAAACGAGCCAATAGCCATCATCAGGCAGGAGCAGGATATCAGTCCAGACGGTAGCTACTTCTTGCAATGGGAAAGCGCCAATGGGATAACCTTCGAGGAACGGGGAGTTCAAAAGAATGCTGGCCAGAAGGATAAGGAGGCTGAGGAAGTGCGCGGTTCGGCGACATGGACCGCGCCCGACGGACAGAAAATTAATCTCGGCTGGCTGGCGGACGAAAACGGCGCTATCTTCGAAGGCTCTCATCTACCGACTCCGCCACCCCCGCCCGCAATTCCACCCGCTATCCAGCGCGCTCTCGACTGGATAGCCGCTAACCCACCCAGAGAAGAAAGAAACAAAGTGTAATTACTGATGCATCATGGCTACAAATACGTCGGACATTTATGATACACTTGTTTAGCCTAAAGTCGTATATAAAAATGAGACTATATATTGGATAAAAACATGATCTTATTTCCGATTTCTTGTAAACATTAATTCCTTGATAAAAAAAATTAAATACATTATGAACAATTAATTAGGACAATTGTGATATTGAATTATCAAAGTTTGCCAAACAGATAAATTCAGTTGTCAATTACATTAGGATTGATAACCGTTTCTGTTTAATATACAGTATGAAATTGTTAAGCAATAATAATAATCAATTATGTATTGTTAAAGAGTATTATGTTTACATCAATACTGTAATTATTTTGGTTGGATTATAACAATTTAATTACCACAGAGAGCAAAATATACTATAAATATATAATATACTAAAACTAGAAAGAAGAAAGAAAAAAGTTATTAATTTAAGAACGAAACATCTTTTAAGTAAAGAATTTATAAATCTATAAATTTATAGATATAAATTTATTTATTAAGTACTTTGCTTGAAAATAACTGTAATATACTTAATAGTTACTTAATAGAGTATTTAATAAACAAATTTGTATTCGTAAGTTTGTAAATTTCCTTAATCCTTAATTTATAAGATGATAAAATATAATTATTTTCAAACATTCTAGATTTGCAATGTTTTTAATGCAATTTTAACCCAACAAAAAAATTTTGCTAATGTAGTAAAAAATATATCGACGATAAAACTATTTTTCTGACAGCTAAGCGATTAAGAGCTAAGCTATTTACCTTTTCGCGGTGTACAGCTATTTTCTTTGCCTACTTTGTTAAAAGAATTTGCAAGAGCGTTTTAAGAAAGAGTACTTGATGTGAGAATAGCAAGCTCATCAAGTTGGGTGTGGGCACGTGACTACGCAATAGAAAAATCGGGGTCAGAAATAGCCATTGCGGCGGAAGAGAAAGATGGATCGTTATGTAAGTAAATGATAGTGAGAGTTCTTGAAGTCGCATTGTCAAGTGTTTTCTCAAAACCGAGATACAAATACAGCAATAGTTCAAACAATAGTATAATTATGTAAGAGTAAAATGTCTATCTTGAGAATCTTGACTACTATCTTCTTTAAATTGATAAATAAATGCCGAAATAATTTGATATTAAAATAATAAAATAAATAAAATATAATAAAAAACAAACTCAAATAATAAACTAATAAAATTGAGTAAATTTAGTAATATCAAATAATTTTTACTTAGTCTAAAATTTACGTTCATAAAATATGAATGGTTTTCGTATACATAGTAAATTACAGTATAGTAATTATATAATAATTGGCGTTCTGTGCTATTATTCATCCAAATTAAGCAAGCAAATATGAATAAATTAATCAATATTTCTCTTCCTTTTATTTGTCTCTTCTGTATTTTTTATTTCTTACTATAATTCTTTTATATTTTTTGTGTAAAATATTTACAGCGGTCAAAGTGAACATGTGTGTAAACAAGCGGATCGCTCGTCTACGGGAATATTCATGTACGTCAATTATTACGCTAAATTGTTTACGGAGGTCCGTGTATGTATTGCTTTCGTGCACCACCGCGTTTAATTTGATAATTAATACCAAGCGGCCGCTTCATAATTCGGTTATACATTCCGCGAATCATGTTTCTTGATTGCGGCAATAATTTCGATTCGACGGCACGATCATAATCGGTATTTGTTGAATTGCGAGTGCAAATAAGACTGCGATAGATGGAATTAATCGAGGCTCGATAATCGAATTTATGGAACTATTAATAAACATTATGAGTCGCCGGTGATATCGCGCCGATGTATCGCCGATACGCGCATCCTAATGCATATTCAGATTAATATTTTGTCAAATGTAAAATTATTATGTTTGTGAAATATGGTGACACAATAGCTTTACTAGCAAATGCGATATTTGTTTTATGTGCAATAAATGCACCATTTGACACATCGTAGAAAACACGTACTTTCTCTAGTCATAAGCAATAAAACTCGTGCTCAGAAGAATGTTGTTATGCTAATAGTGTGACATCAATAATTCTTGATATCTATATTTCAAATCGATGGTTGAATTAATGGATGGAGTATATATTCAAGTATACATGTAAAATATAACATATAATTAATAAAAAATCTGTTTTTTGAATAATTTAAATAAATTTTAATTAAAAAATATTTATTTTAATTTAATATCATTAAATTCTCGATAATTTACATCGTGAATAGAAAGTAACACAAAACAGAATTTTTATTACATTTTGACTAAAAAATCAAATTCGCCGACGAATCTAAATCAGTCGAAAAAAAATGTCACTCTTGGGAGTAATATTTCCAAACATGTTTCTTCTTTTTGGAAATAAACTTCGAGAGATTCAGCCGTAAGTTTACGGCGGAAAGATTTATATAAGTTGCGGTTACGTGATGCCGTAACAAATTTAGAACACGATTCACGTGTTAAACGGCAATACATGATGAATGTCGCGGCCCGCGGTGAAAGTTCAACGAGAGCGCCGCGAGGTATAATTAGTTCCGGTTCCTCCACCCCCGGAGCCTTCGGATGTCAACGTCAATATGTCGAGTCGGAATCTTAGACGATTCCTTTTAGAAAGTTTACGCATAGATAACTTGCCTGCAAAAACTACGTCGAGCAAAAGTTATCGGCGATATCACTGCGACGGCATATTAATTTCTATATTGCAAAGACATTATATTGCTTAAGGTAACAAATCTTGTTATACAAAGGCATTTTTTGATTTAATCAATGGGACAGATAAAAGTAGTCTGAAAAAAATGTGTTAATGTTGATTTCCATCTCTCATGTCTCAGAATGACATGGACAGCTTTGAAGATTCAATCGCTCCGTACCATTCTTCTCGAGATAGCGGATCTCTTTGTATAGAAGATTTGATTATATCAGCACAGAGCGTAAATCACTCGTAATGAAAAGAGTTGTAAGAAGAATCTATTAGAGTTGATTTGTATTTATCATGCATTAATGCAGAATGACAGTCTCGATGAAACATTTTTGTTAATCCTCAATTATTCTAATCGAAACTAAATCAAGTCAATCGAAGAAATTGAAAGATTTGTATAAAAAAATGCAGATACTATCAAAATTGTCCGAATAAATTATAATGCTATTTAACCTGAGATTGATCTACTATAATAGTTTACGTAAATTTAATTAGAGCAGAGGTAAGAGTGAAATTACATTGTTGCCGAGCACCGTAAATATATGTGAATCCTTATTACCGCGGAAGCGATAAAGTAAACAAGCTCCATCAAGATGTCTAAACGTCCGTTACGCCGAACGATCGTAATCAAAGTTGCTCGCGGTCCCCATATGACGCGCATTATATAAACGCATGCACGTCTTTGTCCACTTTACGTGATTGATTAACGATAGCGAGCAAGGTCCGTCGTAATATAGAGACGCGCGGCAGCTGTGTTTACAGCGATGTAATATCTTACAGTAATAGTCGTGCGACTTTCCACCGTAAATCAGCCCGACGTAATCGCGACGGCCGGCCGTCTATATAGACCTTTTTGTAAATGCTAGCACAACTGAGAATGCAGCTTATTTTTAGCCGCGCTTTCAGCTGTAAAGTTCAAACCGCGGAAACAATCGACTTAGCGATCGACGCGAATAAGTCGGAAAAATCATCATCGACCAAGAGTTAACCGGAAGGAATAATCTTATTATTGCGCATGTGTTAAAGAAATAAAGGCAAATAAATTTTTTTATTCACGTGACAGTCACAAATCGTAAACTTTCCCTCATCCTTCCTAGAAACGCTCGAGAATCTCCGGCAGAATCTCGCGAGTACTTTCGCATATTTCGTCGGGAGGATCAGGCGTATTAATAGAATACGTCTTTCCTGGGATGCAACATTTATTCTCAATGCACCGTGATATAACCTGACGACATTACATAGTCGATCGCGATATATGCTTGTATCCTCATATGTATATATATTATTATATATTAATACAATAGAATAGTAAAATATGTGCACAAATATAATATCGTAAACGTACAATAAATATTTACAACAATTTGAATCAGAGCAGTCCGTGTTCGTTTCGAGGGCGAGGACAACGCGGGCGGTGGCGGCGACGGCGATACTCATCATTCAGCATCTCGTGGATCGTCTTCCATTCTTTTGTGTTACGGAATAATTACGTGAGGTCGTGAGATCACATAATGGACAGCGGTCGTAGATTTACACCTGGTTCTCGTCATCCTTAGACGGATGCGCCGCGATCCACTCGAGAGCCTTCTTAATCAACGGTGGGATTTCCGGTGTGGTGGGCAGGTGCGCGCCCTCCGGCTGGAAGCCATTGGCGTCGGCCTTGTACGTCAGCGAGATCGGCTGGCCGTCGTCGCCGGTGTAGCTGAAACCGCCCTGTGCGCTCATCGCCTCGTTCTCGGAACCGACGTTTTCCAATTGACCTTCCTCTTCAGCCTTGATGCCGTTACCAGTCTCGTAGCTCCATTTGTAAGATCCGTCGGGATTAGGACCATCCTGACTTTGACTGATGATCGGTATCGGCTCGTCGGCGGGCGCTGCCGCGACGCAGGCCGCTAATATGATCAAGGCTACCTGACAATCGCAGGACAAACAATCTTTTAGCATCAAATGCGCGAGGCAATGATACGCATTTAAATCGGAGAAAAGTTAGAGATAATCGGGTCGTCCTAGTCAAAAAATTCACGAGAGTCACGTTCGATTAAATTCAACGCGAGAAAAATGTACGCATTTAATAGGGCTAGAAAAATCTAAGCTTTATCGGTATGGCCACGTTGATGATGTAAGTGTGGCACTATTTTCCAACGATGAAATTAATTGCGTATACAAAATCATAAAGAATGATGAGATTATTATCTATTTAATAGCCGTCGTTAAATCATTAAAAACGTTTACTACTCATTTGTCACGGGAGAATGTTGCAGTGACAGATTTATCGTCACAACTATCCAAATTGACCTTTGATTTTTTCCTAGTTCTGTTAATTCAACGCGTTTGGATTCTCGTATATATATTTATGTAAAACTTTCACGTTGCGCGTTAAGACGAGTGTTTTGAGAGCTAAATACACATAAGAGCTAAATAGGCATCGCTATCGACTGATTAAAATCACTTAAACGTGACATTATGTTACGAAACCGGCCGTTGCATCAAAGTTAAGATTATAAATTTGCGAAAGATTTAATGCAAGCGTTGAAAGTAAAGGCAACATTCATCCTTGAAGATTAAAGATATAACAATTAATTCTGCGGAATTATTAATCGATGTCTCGCACATCGATATCAGCTGGGATCTCGATTAAAGTAATGATTATGCGAACAAGAATGCACCCGCGGCAAATATAACTTATTAATGTAATGTGGATAAAATATCCAAGCTTAATCCAAGCCAACGCTACGTCGCGGCGCGGAGAGTTAAGCGATCTTACAATTAGTCAACTACCACCGAGTAAGTTTCCAGATGCATAAACATCAGATGAATATTAGCCTTTTCGTTGGCTTCCTTGTTTGACGTACACGTCGTTGCACAAGTATTTATGCGAGACATGCTAATGGCTACCGCCGCTTACATATTCAGCCATCTCTAAGAGAACGCAATTTGCAAAACGTAATAAAAACGGTGATTTAGCGAAATTGTGGAGTAATTAAAAATAGCGCGTACACGAACTCTATCGAAATGTTTCTGACATTTTCGGATTTTAGTAGTTATTTTTATTTATCACTATCAAAATTATTACTGATTTAATTTCAATATTTCGTGTTGATATTTAATTCATTGTTAAATCGAGCGTGCTATGATAAAGAGAAAGCTGTGCGAATCAGTGGAAATGAGCGGGCGCCGCATGCCGCAGTAGTGATACCGTTTTGAGTCAGACACGACAGGGATCAGCGGTAGTATCAGCGTTATTAGGTCAGACGCCGTGCCTCGAATAAAATGAATCGCCGCTAATGCGTTTCACATTATTGTCAAAATATTATAATTTCGTAAATAATTATTACTCCAATTTCCTGTCTGTAGGGCAGCGATAATTCGAATTGAAGTACAAAATTATTATGTCGCGAAATTATCATGAAAATGGTTTTAAACCTTATTGAAAATAGCCATTATTGCTTTTTAAATATTATTTAATATTATTATATTTATCCAAATACACACAGAATATTGAGTGAAAATCGCATTTAATGAAGAGCCATGCTATTTGTCAAAAATTGAAATAATTAGTTTTATACTAAAATTTATTTAAAAGTCACCTCGGAACTTTTCAAGTAACAATTAAAAAGTATACATTTGAAATTAATTAAAAACTTGAATATTTATATTTGCAATTTTTCTTTTATCGTATTATAAAATTTATTGATCATATTTCTTCTTAAAAAATTGTTTCAATTTTCGTCAGGGTGTACATCGTACTGTTTGCATATATCTGTTAGTACATATTTGGTAAAAACGTTCGCGCGTTACACGGAGACAAATTTTGGGTGTATCCCGCCGGCGTCGATCGATATCCTTACCACCGATCCTCCGGGACACGCTACTTACCCTCCGGTATCTCGCCTCGCCCCCGCGTTTCACCCAGCGACATCCGAGAGTCCCGGAGCTCTCGGTATACTGTACCGAATAATCGAGAAGTGTCACTTACAACAACGTAATTCACAGAGCGTCGCTTCGATACGCGCACAGGGACCCGCCGTGAAATGCACGCCAAATTCACCAACGACCCAGGCTACGATTAACCGGGTTTATCCCGCGCGACTTTATCAGTGCACGAGTCGCACGAGTTGGAAGCTTTCGGGCTTCCTTCCTCCCGCCCCCGCCCCGAGTTTTTCTTCTTAATTAGCGCTTACCAATGACGTGTACATGCTGCAGCAGTAATCGCTGATGGGTAAGTGTTTATCAAGCCCCGCAGCGCTCGTCGTATATATACCCCCGGAGGCATCACTAACACCACCGTTGGTTTGATGCACCGATGGCCACCATGTTACGAGTAAGATGCACATGGGACACACGGAGAGGCCCCGCGTGCGCGGGACCGACAGAGGGATTTACACGGATTCACGTTTAACGTAGCCGCAGCGGTGCACACGTGTGCGTGTGTGTCGCCGCCGGAGCCTGTACGGGGAACGCGAAGAGACAACATACACTCTACATCAACATCGAGGAGCGACCATCTTCCCTGAGATCACCATGTCACATTGCGCTAAATGTCATCGGGTCCCAGTTAGAAGATGCTTATCCAATTGTCATAATGTCTTTAACGACGTGCATGGCGATACGTTTTTTTTTGTCGATTCGTGCCTGGAAAAACGCTCACCGATCACGATGACCGTTGCTCTTTCTTTCTCTGGCAGATTCATTGGCGCATTTCAATGCGTATATTCTTTCAATTATCTTGCTGATTGATGTATTCGGATTTTAGAAGCGTAATTGTTATAAGGAAATAAATTGCATAATGTTTATATAATAGCTCTTCTGAATGCTTCCTTGAATTCGTATTTCTTTTATTATTTTCTCTTATAATGAATTCGAGGAGGCTGCCAATTTACAACTCATAATATGAGAATTCTGACTTCAATGTGTTTGCACAAATCTAAGAGAAAGTTTACTGAAATGAAAATAACATCTCTGATAGTGATGTCTATTATATTTTTCAGTCACTCGAGTATTGTTATTGTCAGATTAAACAATCGAGAGCGGGAGTGTGCTCGAAAGTCTATTTGCGGTTGTCCTATAGATTTATGTTACGGATTTTTATATAAAAAAAGCTGCATCTTTCACTTGAACAACGCATGCATGTGACACATGTGGGAATAGTTTACCTTCCACTGGATTTATTAAATATATTGACCATCGTTTAGATGTCGTTTAGATGTCTTGTAGCGATATGCACATAGATGCACGGTAAAGCTGAATTATTTTTTCATTATTTTCTAATCGTTTACCGACAATTTTATTGTTCTATCGTTTCACATAAATATTGCGTAACGTTACTCGTCGTTGCAAGGCGCATTTTCCGATTCTAATCGATAAATCACGGGGTCATTAAACAATCAATCAGTCGGACGTCCGTCAAATGGTTATTTGCCGCGATTTTTCTAATCGTAAAGTCGAAATTATTCACATGTGCGAGCGATTCGGCGCGGCGAGATCAAACGGAATGCTCACGCCATTGGCTGACAAACGCACGACACACACATCGCTGCATTGTCCGTTCTAATCAATCGGAAACGACCTGACAGTCTCTCATTATCGACCGATAATTATATGGAGCGTTATATCGCACCATTTACTTTGTCACTTTCCACGTGAGAATAACGAGCTCGCGTTTATCGCGACTGCAATTGAGAGATTTGACGGAAGAACCAACAGATTTCAGTTTTTCGGTCACAATCAAGTCGGGAAACGTTAAAACTTCTCGCTCGAAATATATATTGATGCGCGCGATCGTAGAAATGGTATCTCCCGCAGGCAGGGATTATATTTGCGCAAAAAGAGAAGCAAAGAGCTTTTTTATCATTTTCATCGGAGAGCCGTAAAACGCGATATTAGCTTTTTTTTATTACATAACGACATGCACGACTGTGTACCCGATATGGCTGATATAAAGCGACGCAAGTGCCGGAAACTGCAGGATTATGCATGTACCTAACATGCGTATCTAATTAATAATCAATGCTGCTCCATCGGGATGTTTGAGATTGTCAGTAAATATCGCCGATCAGCTATGTTAATGTCTCTGCATAAGGGTTATATGTGTCGCAGATGCTGCGCTACATTTCATAATCAGCGATCAAGGTATGCGATCTAAGGTATTACATAATTCAAGAGAAATTAAGTTTATTCTAAATTGAGAATGTAATGTAAATGTAATGTAAATTTCCAGCAGCGTAAATAACAAAGATTTTCCATCGCCGATAAAAACCGCGGAAATATCGTTAAAAGTAATCGCATTAATCAACAGTAGTTTAACGATGTCGCAATCTTTTTTTCCTCTCTCGCGATTTTGGGGAAGGCCATCCATTTTTCCCCGCGCGATTATTGATTGTGGACATTACCGGCGAAGTATACCGATGTAACATTAGACAGAATCCGACGCAGGGGAGCGGTGAATTATGCCTCGATAGGCGTTAGTTTTCTTCTTTTACGGGAAATGTAAGGAGCACGTAGCACGACAATAAATTCTCCCGCATCTCCAGGAATGCCAGCTGCAGCGTCGTGCGGCGCTCGTCGTACACCCGTGTGATTCACAAAGTCACGTCATCGATATATCCGAGCGATTTTCTCACGAGCGGATTTGCATTTGCGAGCCGCTTTAGAATGCATGAAAAGCCGCGGCTGATTTAAAATAATCCGTCAATCGGAACTAGGAAGGGACACGCGAGCGTTTCTCTTGAAAGTCGAGGACGCTCGACGTGATAAATGCTAAAATGCGCCACGCGATAGCTCAGTGAATATTTCAGCGTGTCACGAAATAGAATGAAACATTGTAACGAAATATTTAACTTAACTAAAATATTTTGCGGCACGATATTTTCGCGGTGAAATAACATTCGCAAAAGCGTTATGGAAAGATATGCGATACATGTAATTCTACTTTAGAAAGATATGTTAAAATAATAATGAAAGGAAAAAACCAAATTACTTCTTCTCTCATTTTCTCCATTTTGATCAAAGATAATTTTAACTTCATCAACTTTATTAATCAAACGATGAGCTCCACGTTCTTAATTAATTAAATAGCAGAATTTGCGAAAATTGTTATTATCATAGAAAGCTAAATGAAGTACTCAGCACAATAATGGAGATTTTATCTCAAGATTTATTTTAAGAAAAGTGTGTTTAAAGTTTTCTTAACTCCAATAAAAAAAGTCAGTTAATTTGTTTCACTTTTTATAGAGTTGAGTCAGTATTGTGCGATTTAAAATTGTCGTCGTGCTATTCACAAAATCTTCGGCGGAACGAGCGCTTCAGGCACAATAAGAAACGTTAATTGATGCGCAAAGAAACAAGTTGAACGATCGTTATCTCGTCGATCGCGGGATGACCGGCGAATATAGGGGAAAGTTGACGCAATACGTTTGGGCATTTAATTAGCTGTATTACGTAACGAGGTCGCGGCGTGTAGGTAGGTAGGTAAGGCACAAAGGATGTGTGAATAAATATCAGTCGTGAAAGCGTCTAACTCGGTAACGTCTGCCGGGAGCGCTAGGAACGCGCTGTCTCACGATTTAGAAGCGCGTCTTCGACAGGGGTGCACACCGCGCGACACCGCGACACCGTCGTGTGCGATCGTTAATGTAATCAAAGTTTTCCGCCGTCGTCTCGCCCGCGCCGCGTACGCCGCGCATCATTAATTTCTCGCATTACTGGGTAACATTCGCGGCTTTATCTGATCGCTTGTTAACGAGCGTGTAATCTCTCGGGACGAGCCGCCGCGGGCGTCACGTCGCTTTACTGAAATCAGGAAAGTGTTTTGTGAGACGTTCCATTAGAGACATTTTTCCAGGCAAACTTGTATTGTGGAATCTTGTGTGTACAAACTTGCCATCACACGCGCGCGTAATGCGCCATACGTTCACGTTAATGGTTTATTTAGATGATAAGCAAGCGAGACTCTCGCGTATTCCGCGAAGTGCGCTCACTTGTTTAAATTCGCATCTTTATTGGCTGCTTTGCATTCCATGCCTACTTCGCAAGATGTCTTTTTACTTATTATATACGTGTATATATAGTGTATATATAGATGTATAGATATATATATATATACATGCAATGCGAAATAATTTAATTGAATGATTATAATCGGCAAAACTTGCCAATTGCAGCTCCGAGCGATGCGATGCCCGGCTGGCCAATATCGCGCACATCTCGAAGCTCCTCATTTTTTATTTACCTGACAGATCGAGTACCGTCCCGATACGGACGCATCATCACCCGCCCACTTTCTTTTACCCCGCTTTCTATCGCGCCGCATTTATAATCACAATCACCACTTCCCCCCTGTATACGACAATCACGGTGCATGCGATGACGAGAAAGTTGCGCCGGGCCGTACCAACGTTTCGTTATTTTGAAAGATGCAAGTGCCCTGGTATCGTATCACGTTTCAGATTCTCGACTGTGCCATAATCGGCCGTGACTTTAAGATTAATGTCCAGTCCTCGGACCTTCGCCGAGATCTGAATTCAGCTTATAAGGTACAGCGTTCTGAACGCTCATTATCCTTTCGCGCGAATGCAGATCGGTGTAGTACACTCAATGACGTCTCCTAGCATAAACAGATGGTTACTCTAATAATTTATATTTAAAAGTAAAAATAATAAAAAAGAATTAATAAATTGGACATTTTCAAATTCTTTTTAATTATACGTAAAAAAGATACAAATATATTTTTGTATTTAATTAAGAATTATATTTTATTGTAAGTTCTTAAGAAGACATTAATTTTTTTTTTTTAATACTACTTTCATTTAAAAAACGAATAAAAAATGAATTTTTAATTTAAAAATTAATAAAGAAGATAAAGTATACTATCAACTCTTATAAATAAATTAAATTTAATATTTCACAATTATATTAAGTATCAGTTTTGTTTTTATAATGTTATTTATATTTTATTATTTAATGCATTAGCATCACTTTCAAATACTTTCTTTATCGCGAATTTGCTATAAAAACTGTACTGGATGTAACTGCATTATGTTATTTATGTTTAATGCATTAGGACCGCTTTCAAAAATATTTTCTCTATCGCAGATTTGTAAGACTATAAAAACTATACTGGATGTAACTACGTTGGTACGATACCAAAAACTGCTAGACCTACACAAGTATTGATTGCCATAACGACGATGAACACTATGGTACTCTCGTCGAATATTTTAATTGGTGATTAAGAGACTTTCGAATCGCGCACGCGTATCTCGTTATCGCGTTGATCACTTTTTTTCCTTCTCGTTTTTGGTCGACATTTTGCGAAAATTGCTTGAGAATGCCCAAATGGAGCGTTGTTTTGATCATATTTTTCAATACTTTAAAAAGTATTATATATTCTTAATTAAACATAATTTGTTCGAATTAATATATTTAAATATTTTCGCTAACCAATATTATTTCAGATACTTTACGAGTCATATTTTTAAATGAAAAAAAGAGCCTCCTTAACATTCCTTAAAAATTGTGCTTCAAATATTTTAATTAAAAAATTGTGATTATTTTTTTTCTAAAATTTTTAAATATTATTGTAGCATAATGTAAATATAAAAGGATAATAAGTAATTAATTTGAATAAATAATCAATAAAAGAGAATCACAAAATGATATAATATATTGAGGATTTTGCTTTTAATTTTAATGACATTTTGCATAAGAATTTCCGAGATTTGCTTTTAAAGTGTTATAAATTTTTTTAGAAACTAATGTTAAGTAACGAAATGCGCTTTCGTAGTCATGTCAATCATTCAACACATAATAATATACTTTATGTGCTAAACTTGCGCAAGGATTTCGCCAAATGATGCCTGAAATATCGAAAACTTGGCTATATTTGTGTGTGCATCGGAAAGGTTATATGTACATGCGCATAAGCGTGTAATACTTCAACGTAAGATGACGACGGTCACTGATGCAATCGTCCGAGCATTATCTTGTCTCCCGGCGAGAACACAAGCAAGAACGTATAGAATGATCAAATATAATTGCGTCACACACTATCGACCATTTACGCGTTCATTGCGCGTACGCGCGTACTATATATACACATATACCGTGTTCCACACGATCGGTACGATCACACACATAAACATTTTTTGCAATCCTCATGAACGATATAATTAAATCGACATTAACTGTGTTTTTCCAAGTCGAGAAATTTAAATCTTTACGCACGCGTAATCCTATCTTTGCATGATCAGCATTTACAAATCTGATTGTAATTTAGAAGCTTCAAGATGTTATTAATTATAAATTAAGATTTTATCTTTACGCAGCGCAATAAATAAAGAATATATAATACTGTCCTAAAAAAATTGCAACTTATTCCACAAGAAGTGTTTTACGTCTAATTTGATTTGAGAGCAGTTTTGGCTTTGCTACAGTAATCGAGCATTGGGCGGGCCTGTTAGCCTGTCGATTTCCGGCGTCGTGTTTTTCGCACGAACGAACCCGCCGACGGGCACACGAAACGAACCAGTACAAGAAGTTATTGATCATTACTCGAAATGTCAGCGATAAACGCAGGCACTTCGGCACCAGGCACTTGGTTTCTTCTGCATGAACGTGGGCGGATAATTCGTATTTGTAGTTTGGCGAGTGTGTCTCTCGCACACTCGGAGAAAGAAATTTATGATGCTCCAGAAAGCGCGATTTTAATTTCAACGATAAACATTTTGATAAATGTTTTCTAAATGACTTGACGACCGCACGATTGATATTGGCATCGCATCAGCCAACGCTTATTGTCAGCGCTAAATGTGCGATATGAGCCACGGACCACAGAGGCTTTTAGTTCGTTTTATGCAAAAACCAATCAGTTATACATTTTACAAACACTCCACGGCGCATATATTTGCCATGTCCATTCACGCAGTCGTTCGATTCTACGGTTGCATACTGTGCTCCTCTCTCGTCCTCTTCTTCGCTCCATTCTGTCAATTTCGTCTATCTCCGTTTCTCCGCAACCGGCTTTCATTCAAGCGTGCACATTCTCCGAGATGCGCCAGGACTGGTAGGCGCATCCGCGTGCAACCTTTCCTTTTCGACACGGCCTTAGGAACAGCCGGCGTGTGAGACGTGCCTCTATATTGCGACAACCAGCCGCTGCCATATCGTACTTATAAGGCCGCGGCGTGCAATGCGTTTCTCTGCCAGATGATATTTCGACGTGTCGAGTCGCTCGCGCGATATACACCGCCGTGCATCTCCTGCACGTCACGAACCCTCGTAGATCCTTTACCCTTACCGTCCGCCATCTGGGTCTATTGACGTCTCGATTGTTCTTGCAAAAAGTTCTTTTCCACAATACAAATATAATACGAGTATATATAAAGCCTCGTAGATTAATGATAATTCAAATATTGCGAAATTTAATGTATATTTAAAAGATTAAAATTAGAAACTGTATTTCTATAATTAATTATTTAAATGACTTTTCAAAAACAGATGTTAATCTAATAAATTTATTTATAAACCGAGAAACAAATCTTGTGATACTAAGATCAACGCTAGTTTTTTCTAAAGTAGCAGATTTTGTAATTAAAAACATCTTTACTTCTCTCTATCGTAATGTAATATCTTATTAATAATTATTGGTATTCAATAAAAAATTTGATACTAGAGTTTAATATCAGGGTTTTTATGCAATAATTAGCTTCCTCTCTCGGTTTTTGCAATTATGCAGAGAACACTTTGGTATAATTGATAACATCCGAAGTGCAGACATCGCACCGTTATGACGTCAATCTAATTACTTTATTTCATTGATGACCGACGACCTTTCTCGAAGTTTAATTAACTTTTAATTAGCCTTTGAAAACGAAGTCGATGAATTTTCATCGACGACGCGATCAGGACCGTCCGTGTATATATTCTTAAATCTCCATTTTAAACATCAAAAAGTCGAGGCTATACGATGATGTTTATTAATTCGATGTATTCGCGAAAGGCAATTATTAATATCATGTGTCGTATCATTTATCACTATTGATTTGTAGCTCTTTTGGCAATTTGTTGTTTTTGATACAAATCTAGAATTTCAAAATAACGATTCGTAGCTCGGAGAGTGGCTCATAATCCTGTATGAGTTATGTTTATGTTAAATATGCCATAAATACGATCATGATTACTACATCGTCATGAATGATTAATGAATCTTCCCACAACATGATATTTCTATCTTAACCCGAGATGAACTCGGAGATGATATTGAGATCTTGGTCATTTAATTTCTTTTTGCATACAAACTGTGCTCGAAGCTACGATTTAAAGATAGCATTCTAACGATTCATCGCTCGATTAACATTATTATCTTGGTAATGATGTCAGCAATATTTCCGAGATCATTAATAAAAAGGAATGATATAATTGCTAATTATTTTACTATTTTAAAATCGCAACTATGATTAATTTCCTATTTCTTATCGAGAAATCTGGAATCAAATATTCTTGATCGCTTTTCAGAATATCCATAATTCTTCTGCCGCTTCTCAGAAGCAGCCGCGGATTTGTATCGAGCTCGCCAAGCGTCGTCAGAGAAGAACAAGACTATCTCATGCCCCTCCTGAGATCGAGCGCTATCGAGAATTTAAGTGCCGCGCAAGCACCGGTGCCCGGCTGTTCTCATGTTAATCCGACGCCTTAAAAGTCGGTCGCACGCCGTCTCACGAATTGTCAAAGCAATTTTCGCAGAATCCTCCGTGCGCCTCCGAGAGAGCGCCTCCGCGGATGAAAGTAAAATTGAATTCGGCGTGCGCGTTACGTCTTCTCGCCTGCGGGCAGGCGCTCTCTTAGAGTGTTCGCGGTATGTACTTATATGTCAAGGTCGCCTCCGACACACGATGTTACTTCTTCCACTTTAAATTTACTCGGTGTTTCGTGTGATCTTTAACGTGGGACGAGTCTCGGAATATCCACGCTGCGCGTCAGCATAAATTTGACACATCGTTATCAATCGACTCCAAATTAGCCGGAGAGTCAATCATCAAAATAAAAGTAGACAGGTCTAAGACACATTATATATATATATATATATAATGTAATATATATATATTTAACTGTAATAAATTTTCTGATTAAATGCCTTCATTGTGCGATCATCATTATCTTTTAAAAGCAGTTAAACTATTTCGAGACAATAATTGCAGTTCTTTGTCTATTTTTATGACTCTCTCTGGATGGTTTCATGATCCATGATTCATGATCCGCACACTCCGCGATCCATGATCTATGACATTATGTCGCAAGAGAGGATCGTGCGCGAGGATCGTTTCGCCTAGGCGATGTAAAACTCTCGCTACAAAAACCTAATGTTCATTATTCTTTACAAGCGTATGTATCGTAATTTTTCCATTAAGACATATGTTTATGATGCTTTCGGCATAAAAGCCCGGAGTGCGAGATGGAAAATTTATCAACGGCATAAAATCATCGCGTCAAAATGTCACCGCGGCTTGTTAGACAACACGAATCTCGTGTGTATTTATTTTATCCTTTTCGAATTACAGCTATAAATTAAAAAAGCTATTTGAAAGAAACCTTTTTAGATATTGCAATATGTTAATTAAAGAAACTATGTTAAACTATAAAATAAACATTGAGATAATTGTGCATTCAATCATGATACTTGTGGCGATTAGCCACAGCGTTACATATGGGATCAGCATCATTATCATTATCTTTATCCTGCTTATTGTTTATCGATTCTTAAGCGCGCGATCGTGACTACATAATCGCTCGGATCAATATGGAAATAATCAATTGGATCGTCGAAAAATCTATAACTGATACAAGAAATCCGCAGATCGTGACGAGGAAGACTTTCTACTCACGGCGAGGGCGCGATGCAACGAAAGCGAGATGACGAACGTGCACACCCGGGAGGAACCGATACAGGCAATCGGGCGACCCGGTGGTCCAGTTACGGTTACGCAACGGCGTTATCCGATCTAACATCGTCTTTAGACCCGTGAGCATCGAGATCAAGTATTTATTATGCAAAGCAGCTTGGGAGACTAAATATTTCTGGAAATCAAAAAGTGATTTCTCAAATAACTATATTGAGCAATAAAAGAGAATAATAAATAAGTATCACGGGAAACTTTATCTTTTATATCATCTATAATAAGCAAAGAGCATTCCATCTCGGCGATGAAATGCGAAGAGGAGGATGTGGCCCCTGGTACACAGAGGATGATCGCGGATCAGATCAGATCACTCGAGCATGCAGCCAGCTATTATAACCGACGCCCGCGGAGGCGGACTTTAAGATTCGTGTAGAGATATTTTCGCGCGGGGCGGCCTCGCGCATTTAATTGACGGTGCTCGACGTTCGTACAAGAGGACGGACCTCACAATGCAACACTGCGATAGTTGCGTGTGCGAGATTTCCTCACGCGAGCAACAATTGTTAGAGCATCGCTGCCATTTTATTGTCCATAAAGAAATAGTGTTAATAGTTATGTTACAGTTACGTTGTACTGAAGAATATAATACTAGTCTCTTAATCACTTATGCAACTTCTCAAATAACGTGAAGGATTGTTCGCAGCGTGTCTAGAATTGTTAATCGAAAGCAGTAATTTGGCTGAGACGTGATCTCATAGCAGTGTGAGAGGTCTACGATGATCGAGTCAGCAATTAGAAATTTCGAGGTGCATCCAATCGTTGCATCCGCTGATTGCGAGACTCTCGTATGCAGATTCCCGCGCGGATATCGCGAGGTGCCGACTTGTAGAAATGTAGGCGACTTCGATCGGTCAGTGTACACAAGGCAAAGGATGTTAGGCAAGAATTAAGAAGAATTTAACAAGATTGAAAAAAAAAGGACCGATTATTTGTGGCGACGTTGTAGCCACAAATGCATTTTGCATTATTGTTTGAAAATTAATTGGAAAACTATAAATAAGACAGATGCAATATAGATGAACGAATTTGCTACAAAGTAATCGAGAAGTGGGTAGAGAAAATGCCGCATTTCCTTGTGCAGCGCAGATTTCTTTAAAATACGCCCCGGGGTAGAGTGATTTACGAGAGAAAAGACGCGAGCCCAAGATTGAGGAGGCTTGTCTTGCGCGAAAAATATTTTCAATTTAACAAAAGAGAGACGGAAAAGATGAGCGTCTTCTCGTCGAGCAATTTCGTACTATTATCCGCGGTATTCTTCGAAGCGCAGTATCGCTGATGTGCTAGTGATTTAATCGTTCCGACCACGGGCACACGTTGAATATGGAAAATACCTTAGGAATAAATTAATTCCAAGGCCCGCCTCCTCCTGAGCAATTTGTAATCGTGCGACGTTAGTGTAATTAACGCAACATTTTACGTCTCTATTAATGCAAAATATACGTGGAATCCGCATGATGAATCGGCACGCGATTCCGACGATGTATATTTATTCATCCGCACGCATTTTGTCTTTTTCGGCACGGGATACGCCATGCATTGTCCTCGAAGGCGCCGTAAGCGAGCTCCTGAACGTAACGGATGTCGGACACTGGCTAATGCGATGTCGTAATTCTCGTTTTTATATCCACGGCACGTTCCGCCGTAAGATGCGAGCATTTATCTTATTTAAATCGCACGCTTTTGTGTATCCGCAAGGATACGTGCTACGCGAGGATTGTGTCGCGCGTTTTGGATTAGCACATGCTCCGTTCCCGGGAGATTGCTCACCCAGCGCTATTTCTCAGCCGGAATTGCAAAAATCTACTTTCAAGAATATTCGTACACAAAGTAATTCACGTGGCAATTGTATAAGAGTACAGTGCAAATTTCGAAGCGAGATTATTGTGGCGCACTTTTTTTTAAATAAATACAATAAATCTTAAAGACGTTTTAAAAATATCACTCACGTAGTAATTGTGGAAAAAAACCTGACTAAAAATACGGCGCCAAATTTTCGAATAAAGGAATACGCTCGATCGCGCTGCTAATTGCGTCAATGTTTCTCGCTATTTCATCATGTCCCATTATTGCATCATCTACACACGTGGCTCGTCATTATATATTGCTTCGTATTATTCGTATAATCGCGAATTCACCAGCCAAACTCATTCACGGCCATCGATGTATTCAAATCACGAGCGATTTGATATGTTTTAATGAGCGGAACAGCCGTGACGGGTTTATGGCTCAACGGTCAGATAAATATTATATTAATCGAAGAAGGCACGCGTGGCTGAATTCACGTTAACATTTATTTTGTCGATATGAGTAGCGTTTAATATAAACCGTTGCCGTTGCAATGCTTCTACATGCGCTGTGAGGGTTCCTTAATTAACACAGTACGTACTAATTGATTGTACTAATTTACAACTGAAACGTCGCTCTCGCGACGAAGGATGTTCGCCGAATACATAGAACTGACACGGTATGTCGTAGACGTAAGAATATAATATTCAAAAATCCTAACAGGCGGTATGATTCAATGCTGGAAAGGGTAAATTCGGAATCCTGAACTCACTGTAATTACATTGACTTTAATACTTAACTTAATACTATTTTAGATATTTACTTAATATTATAGATTAATTTAAAACATTGTAAAAAGTAAAAAATAAAAAAATATGATTAAGTATTTAGAGTTATTCCAATTCATTTTCCTTTTCAAATCCCTCGTCGAGGTAAACGTAGAATCCTTCATCCTGCATTGTGTTTTTATATCTACGATGGAATTCGCATGCGAATTGTTTACACCAATGATTGTCATTTGTACGATTTCAGTCTGAATTGTTTGAACGCTGCTATATCACTTCTACAGATTGTCCTCCTCGGGATGCTGAGCGATGTACTCCAAGGCTTTCAGGATACCGGAAGGGATCGCAGGCGCGATCGGCAGATGTTCACCCCTAGGCTGGAAACCGTTTTCGTTGGCGACATAGTTCAAGCTGATGATGCCGTCATCGTTAGAATAGCTGAAGGATCCCTGAACACGCAGAACGTCCTCGCTATTGGCGATCTTGGCGAGTTGGCCTTGCTCCTGCGCCTGGATGCCGTTCCCGGTCTCGTAATTATAGCTGTACGAACCGTCCGGGTTTGGTCCGTTTAGATTTGAGGCCACGATGGGAATCGGATCTCGCAAAGATTTCTGTGGCGCAGCGAGCGCAACCACTGCGAGCGTATAAAGGAGTGCGGTAGTCTGACAAAAATGAGGGAAAGAATTTCGCGATTAACTTAGAACGGAAGAATATTTCAAAAGTATGTCAGCTGGAGTAATGCGGAATATAATATTTCCGCTGAAATACGTCTGAATTCAGGTCTTATTATGCGCTCGTATTATTGCGGTTGACATATCAAAAACTCGACATCGGCACAATTAATTCCTTTTTATAATCCGAGGATAAAAGAATCAATCTTATAATCTCAGATGCGTATATATAAGACAGTTTTTTTAGTTGTATAATATTTCTAATTAAAAATTATTAAAAAAACTATAAAAAATAAAAAAGAAATAAAATCGAATAATTGCATAAGTTGACAACACTCTATTAATTTTTCTAAGCTTAATTATTAATACTTCATTCTATTAATTCTATTAATTTTGTTAAGTTGTGGACTCACCAAGACGTTCATGATGCTAATCGCGACTGTTTCGTTGTAAAATCGAAATTGAAGAGACGCCTTTTATATAGTGTTGCTGAACCTTGCCCGACGCTCCGTCTTATTAATATATTTCTGGCCAACGCACATCAACATATTACGACATTTACAACGAAATTTATAATGATGAAATTTATAATTTATAGTGATAGCAAGAACACGATGAGCAAAAAAGACAAAATAATATCCTTCGTTACTTTCTTATTTGTAAAACGTCCATTAATTTTATTTGAAAATAGCGTAGATAGAAATATTAAATTAAAGATCGTTTTCTAAAAGTCTTTTTTCTAAAATTTATAAATTTTTTTGGTTTAAATTTTCATATTTTTTATTAATAAATAATAAATACTTCATTAAAATCTTTAATATTTATCGACTTTGTCTGTGAAACCAAATTCGTGTATATCTTTAGCCAGTCTGCCTTCGGGGATCACAAGGTAAGCACGTACGGCATGCGTTTACCTAAGGCTGACAAAATTCAAGATCAATCTAGTTAAAATAGCTGCGACGCGTTTGTAGATAAATTGAATAGTCTACTTTGGAAAATTAATCAAAGATTATATATAAAACAAACTATTTAAAAAAATTAAAATAAATTACAGAAGTTCAGAAAATTCGCAAATCATGAAACCTAAAATCGAATAAAGCCTTTACTTAAAAGCGCGTCTGAAAGGAACCTTTTCATCACACAAATATCGCGCTGTAAAATGTTAAAAGCGACAACGTGAATATCGCAAAGCAAACACGTTGGTAACAAAGGATTATCCTTTGTATGTCAGAAAAAAAAAAAAATTCTCTTCACTAAGTTGATCATAAATTTTTCTCAGAGTCTCAGCGGAGAAACGTGGTGGAGGAGAAGTCACCTAATATGGCGTGCGTTTTCGTCGCATCCTATTGACCTGATGATCTCGTTATGCGAATTTTCGTTGTTTCGCGCGTTTTATAAATTCAGCCAGCGTGTAACAAATCCGCAGAATCTTGGCAGGCGCAACGCAAGCCGAATACGCAAGTTCATTTATCATTTATCCTGACCGCGCGCGACAGGATGATCGCGTAAACTATAGTTTCTCGGCCACTTTCCTGAACTTCGAGAAAGAGAATAATTAAAGACTTGGAGGCAGAGATCGATATGAAATATTTCTCAAACGTGACGGAAATAACCAAAGATTATTCTTTATTATGGATTGTTCCAGATAGCAATATGTGATACCTCATATTGCATTTTGCTAATTCGACATGTGACTATTATAGATACCTCTATTTCTAAATAATTCTCAACCAAAATTTATAATAATAAATATTTTTAACAGATACTTTTAATTCACAATTTTCTTCAGAAAATTTATTACCTTGTTTTATTTCACAGAAAAAGTGCATAATGAAACTATTGTATTCTACTGATTGCATTCATACATTTCAAATGTAGAAACTGAACGTGTCTGTCGTTTCACGTGAAACATTCTGTAACTATTATTTCAATTTCTCAATAAAGGGCTTGCGTAATGTAATTAAAGAGAGAATTTTACACTCAAGAATTACTTAGAGGGTGATGAAACATGCGCCGCGGATCGTTTCGTCAATCAAGTCTCCTTCTTTTCCTTCTTTTCGGTGATTACAAATTTCTAATGCCTATCTGCTTGCAATTGTAATTAATATCCCGACGGGGGAGAGAAAGAGGTTATAAATCGAAATACTCGCATCGACATAAGAGTATCCTTTCGGCCGGCATCATTCCTTTTTACAATATAAGCAAATATACGTGAAAACGAAAGTCTTTGATGAAACCGATTTGCACACACTGATTCATACGACGCGACTGCAAGACACAAATTCCGTAATGGAGGTCAATGTCTGCTCTTCGAGGATGCATCCCAAAATGTGCTCGTTGGATTGTCATGCAATAACCATTTAAAAAATCGCTATATTGTTTAATTACAAAATATGATAATATAGATATATTTGCTAAAGCGCGCAATAATTCTTGTCAAATAGACAAATCTGTCAAAACAGACGGCGTTGTTTTTCGCAACTTTTGGAGATTCAGCATTAGAATATCTTGATATTCCAATTATTTTCAATTATATTAATTTCAATGTCTACTCAAATAAAATCTACTTTAATCAATATTAAAAATAAGCTTTCTATCTATTTATCTTATATCTTTGTTTTTTTAATTTACGAGAATTTTATAATTTTTAATTTGCTTGAAAAATTCAAGAGCGCAATACTAAAACAAAATTTTGTTTAGAAAGAAATAATTTATAAATTGATTAAAAATTCCATAAATTAAAATAAACATGATTCTCTATAGAGTGCTTTAGTTTGATAATAGAAGATAGAATGTTCATTTATAACTTTATAGTGTTACTATGAAATTTTTATGATGTTATTTGAGCAATTACTTCGCAATTAGAAATATGAACTAATTTAAATGCTACATTTAGTCAATATTATCTCGTAAAAAAATATAAAAATAAATTTGCTCTATTTTTGTATATTAAATAGTATTTATAGTTTGTAAAAACGAGAGATTCTCAATTAGAATCATTTTACGCGCTAATTATGCTAATCTTAACCATTATTTTAAATTCGTGCAAAAAATGCACAAGTTAGAAATATCAGTTTGAGTCCTCTACCTGATTTCGCATAGGATTTCTTGTCGATTTCTTCTATGCCGTCGATAAAGTAGTATTAAGACTTAAGATTTTCTGTGCCAGCTTTACTTTAAATAAAATATAAATATAGTATAGAAAATATACAAAATAAAAGGAATATAATATTGCTTTGATAAGGTAAGATTTTTCTTTTCTTCAAAAGTGAATATTATCAATAATTCTAACATTTATCATAATTATGTTTGTCGTTTATGGCACGATCAACTGCATATTAACGATGGATCATAAGCATGCAGAGAGTCAGTAAAAGATACTACAGATCGCGCTACGAAGAGAAGACCCAGCGTTATTGCATACAAGTTTTTACATAACGAGTCTTGTACTAGATTTGTAATAGATAACAGACAAGTAGATTTGCATATTCTTCGCAATTATCACAAACGATAAGATTTGCAATTACGAAAAATACACGCATTAAAAGTAAACTGTTTCAAATAATAAATAAAATGAGTCACAGAAAATTGATTGTCATTTTTTAGAATTAAAAATCAAAATCACTTAGAAAATTTTAAAAAGTTTAAATATTCAATATCTGTTTCAATGTAAAAAATTTTTTATTTTTTGTACTATAAGATCTACTACAAATCTACTACAAGAATCGTTATGCAAAAACTTGAATAATACAAAGTGTCATTTCATAAAGAACAATTACCCATAATACGCGGACGTCGAATCGAAATCACGTCAGGATATTTGGATAACGGGGGATTTTTCGCGTCGCGATTCATTGGCTCGCGGCTCTGCACAAACGCGCTTTATCCCGCGTATTGGTAATTTCGCGAAGTATCATTTTTCATCCCGGTTTCTGCGCGTGTCCGGTGAACACGTATGCTGGACGTGTCTATCCACTGTACAAAGTACAGGTGATGAATTGTCATAACCTGTCGTCCGCGGCTCTTTAATCACCCGACTGCGTAACAGTTCGTTGAAGCAACTCAAGTGAGTTTGGCTCATCTGCCGCGTGAAAGTAAAAATGCTGTGTATAGTATTTAGGTTAGCGGGATGACCTCCGCGGTATACGAATTATGGCGTATGTTATTTCATTACGAAGCGACAAATGGAATCTCCAAAACATCGGCCAGTAACAATTAATTGGTCGCGTCACAATAATTCGAAGTGATGTCAATACTGATAATTATTAGCATACGCTGCCATACATCACTATTATATTTGCAAATGTATTTATGAGATATATGTATGTATTGTATGCTGTGATTCTCATATTAATTTTCGTAAGATTGTAAATATTGTCTTTTCAATCTATTACTTTATACGAATAAATCGAATTTAATTTTTTTAATTACTTTTTGCGGTTAAAAAACCTGCATAATTTATTAGAAGGAATTTAGTTGTATATTATTCATAGAATTTGGAATTCAATGAGCAATACCTAAACATACTAAAGTAGTTACGCATTGCTGTTCATCTGCGTTACGAATCTGCGTCGTATTGAAACAAATGTACTGTAAATTAATCTAAGATATCTGCGTCTTGAAATTCAACAAGACTATTGAGAATACAAAGTTTGTGATTAATATTTAGTAGTGGTTAATGTACAATTAATTTGGAAATTAAAAATTCGTTTAATTTCATTGCGAAACACAGCGGAGGAGAAGATGGCTAGAACTTATCGGGACTTATTACGATGATGTCTAATATTGCTGCTCGCGGCGGATTCTGACCTTCGCCGTTCTTCGGCGAGATTGGCGTCTCGAACTTAGGTGAAAATTATACGATCATAAAATTTTGCCAATTTCTCGGTAGGCCATAACATATGCGACACGGGTGTTTGGATGATAAATTTCCGCCGATGCGGATAGTCGTGTTCGACAACTTTGATGTAAATAACGTTTATAAATAGCTAGAATATATGCGATATTATAAAAAAACCTTGGATTTAATTTGGCGACAAGTCATCTCGCCATGTCATTTCGATTAACGTATGCGCTTTTATGATCTAAAATCTTCGATTTACACTTGCTTGTTCTACTTTAAGTTTTTGCATATTTTTCGCGAGATAAGAATAGTGTTTTTTTTAAATCAAGCAAGTATGCTCTACTACGTACAACATCCGTGATACTGCTTACTAATTTCTCATGGGAACGAACACGTGTGAACACGTGTCCGAAGGTTGCACGGTGGCCCGCGGGCTGTGTTACCTAAAACCGAAAGTTGCCACCGCTAAATAATATTATTAAATTTACATTATCATTGCATACGTTGTAAATCTTTCGAGACAAGCATGTTAATATGTTCAGTTAACTCAGAGTTGAGTCTTCCTAAATAGTTTTTGTCAGACATTTATACTGCAGGGAAAGTTATTAAACACAAATTAACGCTTTTTATTTTATCACCATTACGCTATCTTCTGTTTTCTACCTTTAATTTTTCTGTCTTTTCTGTCTTAAACTAAATATTTCCTATTCTTCCTTTACGCATTTGCACAATACTCAAATAATTCATTAAAAATATTTCTTGCATAATCTAATTTGTATATAACAGTTTTATAAATTCAATAAAATTGATTTTTTTAATTATTTAGCAATATTTTCATATCATTAGTAAACGTGAACAATTGTAATAATAGTAATGAAATAATGCAATTACAATAAAACAATTAAATAAAAAAGAAATCAGTTTATATGATCCAATAGAGAATATCAATTAAATATTAATTTCCGGATGCAGTCTGCTAAATGTGAATATTTTTTTCCATATTTCGGATTCCGAGCAAAATTAATATATATACTTATACACTGGATAACAAAATTATCGCAATACTAAATGTATATCAAAATTTCGCATAACTAATATCTTGCGTGTTATTCGGCCGCCGGAATAATGTCGTTTGGCACAAGTGATTTGTAAATAGTGATCAGGCAAATTCACGAACGGTAGCAACAAGAATTTAACAAACCTAATATTCTTTTTCTTTGTTCTTTCACTTGCGCTGAAACTTCACGAAGAACGCAAGTTCTCTGATACATAGTGAGCTTGTGCGAGAAAATTAGCGGTACTTATATCGTCGATCTGTGACGACATGTAAAGACGATTCGATTTGAGACATTCGTCGGAGAGAACTTTCAAAATTCCAGGCTTAATGCAAACCCACGCGGGATGATTGGATAACTAATATTTTAAGGAGGATTATCGTGAAGGTGCTGATCGATCCAGCGATTAAATTCGATTGCCATGAATTACATCAACCGCAATCGACACCATGCGTTGTTTTTAACATATCATGAATATGTGGATTTCCCAATAGTCACGAGTTGTTCTTTATAACACAAGTATTACTTTTTTTCAATTCCAATGACGCGTCCATCATCACCAACTGCATCTTTATCGGTAAAAAAAAATTTCATTGCGACCTTCATTTGTTTTTTTACCCACAGTTACGATATTTTCCTTTCCTTCTGCATATTTAAAAAGTCTCGTGATCAAGGGATACTTTTTTTCCTTTCTTAAAATAACAGAATAATTATTTTTTCATAAATTGTAACTAATTATAATAAAAATAAATAACGATTGTGAAAATTATGCAGAGGATCGCTAAAAGATTCTCGTTTAATATATGTATATTCTTTTAAATACTGGTTTCGGACGCTACAGCCTTTCCATTTCCAAAAATATTACAAACAAAATTTTATGCTAATATTATACTGTACAAATAAGTGCTAAATTATTTATTTTAGATATTTTTGCAGAATAATTTAATTTCGCAAATGACAATCTAGATTTTATGATGCTTACTTACAAGACGATTGATCAACATTTGCGATTTGTGCATTTTTTACATATAATTAGCATTTTTAATAATAGTATAACACAAATAAAACTTAATTGCTTGAGTAAAAAACAAGTCGTAAATATAATAATAAAGAAATGTGATTTCACATGTCTTCATTAATTTTTGTCAATATAAATCTTTTAAGATTTGCAAATAGATAATTCATAAATCATATTAATCATAATTCATATTAATCGAAGCAAGCACTGAGCATTTATATAGATCATAAGTAAAATTGCTAATTAGAAATTGATAAAAATAAATTCACGACTTAAATACGGGATTGCATCCATTAACCAAAATCAAGTGACATTATTAAACTCTTTTAAAAAATGCTTCACAAAGATAAAATATATAAATAATAAATATAGATATAAGCTAAAAATATTTAAAACCAAAATGAGCAACATTGCAGAAATAAGAAATTCTAGAAAAAATCCAACATATGTAAACTTAAGAAATAGAATTAAAATAGAATAAATTATGATTAATTGCTGCTTTTTATTGTAAGTTCTGTACGCGATATTTTATTATAATACTTTCGCAAATATTTTATATATGGTATAGCTTTTTATGAAACATAGATTTATAATAAATAGATCATACGCAATGTGTCTCAACGTAGTTCTTAAAATACGAATTTGCAAGGAATGTTCGCTGGGATTCTTAAGACAATCGCTACGATTTTCGATTGTGATTGTCTTAAACACTAGTCCGCGAAAGTACACGTTATCTTTTTCTCAGTGACAGTATTTAACTGTGTGCTATTCAATTATATCCTATCAGATCCTAAATTGCGATGAGTCTTCCAACTCTTGACTAAATTCAGACGCCGACCTTTCGCGATTTTAGGCACAGGTATGACCTCAGCTTTGAAGTTCCGCCGAGAGGACTGGCTTTGCAGACGTGTGCGTGCGCGTTTGACTCATTCGTAAATTTCGGATGTATGCTATGTCTCTGAAGTGGGAGAGTGGACCAAGAGGGTCTGGGGGATGGAGGGGGGTTAAATAAGGTATTACTTTAGCAGAAGGTCCCCGATTCTTTTCGAGTGGAGGATATATAAAGCGGAAGACGTGCATGAGATGTCAAGTCAGTGCAGTGAGAAGCTTCCGAGCGGTAAAGCTAGGAAAAATAATCTATTTTTTTCAACATGAATTCATTGGTGAGTTTAAGTTTTTGTGCAAATAAGAGATATTATGTAACGTAGTGATGCGAGATATCTATAGACATGGTCTCAAATCTGCCATTGTATTGTAAATCCAATGCTTTCATAAATCGATATGAGCGATTTCTTTCAGTCAAACAATCATAATACAATTTTTTATTAACTTAAAAAGTCTTGAGAATTTTAATGTAAAAATTAGATTGTTGATAGTTTCAATATTTTGATTAATCAATAAGTAATTTTCTATAAAACGAGCACGTATAACAATTATAAAGTACAGAATTAATATAATAAATAAATCGTATAATTAATTAATTTTTCACAATTTTGCTATGTACGTACATCGTGGTTTGTCCGAAACTTCTTGCAATAATAAATAAAACTATTTGATTTTTTAATTTGAGGGAATCAAAATTTTATTTAGATTAATTCATATAAATTTTATTATTATAATTCAACTAATTGAAAAATATTGGAAGATAAACGAAAATATAATTAGTCTATATATATATATCACGTCATAAGAAACAAGAAAACCTACAAAAAAAAAGAATTTCCTGGCACAGAAAATTTTACGCTGTCAAAATATGTTATTATATATAGACAGTTATTATATATAGACAATTATTATATATAGACAGCAAAGAAATTTCTTACGGATGTTATTTTATTTGCTAAAAATAATTTTATTATATCTACAAATTATATCGCTGATATGACAAATTAATTTTTATTTTACCATCAAACTTGTATTAGCAGCGAGAAATTCGCTGCAATAGCTAAAGGTATTTAGAAATAAATTATTTTCTTGTAGTAAAGATTTAGCTGGCACAATTTTTTCTCTTTCTCCCTCTTTTTTTCTACATAAATTCCATATTTAAATACTCTACTCTTGTTGTTCTTTCATCTCACCATCCTCCATTAATTTCCTCAATACACTTTAGAAATCTTTTCTTATTCTAGTAGAATCTAATTCAAATTTTATATAGTACACTATATAGTACACTATATAGCATTCAACATTCGGCACAAACAACATTCTTTGTTCCTCCAGGCAATCGCTTTGTGCGCCCTCGTGGCAGTGGCAATAGCCGCCCCTCTTGACAACACCAGCCCAATTCCTATTGTCAAGCAAGCTCTGGACGGACCGAACCCTGACGGCGCCTACAGCTACAGCTACGAGACCGGTAATGGCATCCAGGCCCAGGAAGATGGTCACCTCAACAACGCGGGTACTGAAAATGAGGCCCTGGAGGCACGAGGCAGCTACAGCTATACCGACGCCGACGGCCAGACCTTCCAGATCTCGTACGTAGCCAATGAGAACGGATTCCAGCCGGAGGGTGCTCACTTGCCCACCGCGCCCCCGGTACCACCCGCAATCCAAAGAGCCCTTCAGTATATCGCCGAGCATCCCGAGGAAAACGACCAGCAATAAGAACATATAACACGATGGAAGTAGGTTAGAACCGGCAAATCGAAAGCGAGCCTCGAGAAGATGAGAAAGATCGGGAGAAGCCTGGCGCAGACCCGATCGCGCGATCGTATCGATGATCAACGGGTATATTCGATCTCCGTGGAGATTGGCGATCTCAAGACCTGGCTCTTCGTGCACTATTTTTGTAATTATGCGCGCTCAAATAAGTTTTTTTTACTTTTTGTACAACACCTGTATGAACATCAATGATGTTCTGTAAATAAATTCCATTAATATGCAGATCTTGTTGAATTGTGATCGAAACAGTGAATTGGATAAATATGACAGATGGATACGTTAATACCTGCATCACATTAATTGTCGCGTTAATGGGCGTTTACGATACTTTTAACGAGGGCAAGCGTTAACGAGGCAGCAAAGCGTCGAAGCGTTGCAAATTTGCGGAAAGTTCGGAGCGAGGTGTGCAAATTTCTTTGTGCATAAGCATCATTTTCTTTCGAAAACTTCTTTTATGATCCATTATTTTAGATAAAGATACGTAACGATATCTCGTATATCACGGAATAATAAATGTCTTGATTCTGAATATTAATTTCATCTTTTGACATTTTCGCGGATTACGTCAAGATAAAAATATCCTAGGCATAATTCTGTAAATTGATTAAATGGTGATAAATGAATTTGCAAAAACATGTTGTCATTATATAAAAAGAATTAATGATTGTAGCAAAAAGGACAAAATTTACATAACTGAATTATGATAATGCATGTATTATAAAAGCATTCCTTTTGTTGAATATTACCTAATATAATGAATATTGATCTTAAAGATAATATCGCATTCATATGGCAGCAGACTAAATTTGTCCAAACTTGCTCAACAAAATTCATATTAAAAAAAAAAAGGATACGTTTAGGAAAAATAAAATGTAATATATTGAATAATCCCAGTGTAAACGTACTTATTTACGCTATCGCTTACATACGCTTGAATGCTATGTCTACTGAATTAACCTACTTCAATGCGAGATGAGAAAGTAGCAAAAAACAAAGATGCTTATTCGACCAAAAAATCATGTATTTTAAAACGTTCGATTATGAGATCATACGCAAACTATTCGAAGCGAGAAAATAACTCGCTATTTATCTAAAAGAAGAATAACTCTTAATCAATATCTATCATGGAAAGCAACTTAATCCTAAATTCCACCCAAGCCGTTTAAACAACTAGTAGTCTCGAGAGTTTCTATAAAAATACAAATTTATTGAATGTAACATATAGTAAGAGCGATAGGCAGTGATGCCGGCTGAAAGTCAGCGTTCTGAGCGACGCTACTTTACGCGAGCGTAGACAACTTTCAGTTTCGTTTATTCGGAGGGAATTTATACTGGTGATTGTCGCGGGGAACCGCGTTCGGCGTCGGATTCTTCTTCTCGATTGGTTCCGGAGTGGTGGGCTGCTTAGCGATCCACTCGAGGGCACGTTGAATCGCCGGCGGGATCGGCGGCGGGGTGGGAATATGGGTGCCAATCACCTGGGTGCCGAACTCGTCGGCGGTCCAGCTCATGGCGATGGGGGTGCCATCCGGCGCATTGTACTGCACGGAACCCTGGATAAGCTGCGTCTCGTCGTCGGTGCCGGCGTACTTGCGACTGCCGCTCTCTTGCTGCAGTATGCCGCCCTCCGTCTCGTAAGAAAACGAATAGTGCCCGCGAGTGTCGCCGAGATCGCGCGAATAGCTCACGATTTTCTCCGGCTCCTGGAAGTATGGGTCCTGGCTGTGGACCAGTCCGAACAGGGCTACTAACAACTAAAACGGAAGGATGAAATTATCCTCTATTTCTCACCTAGCATCACCTGACATCACTATCTCTATGCGATTTATGTGAAAATTTTTGTGAATCTTGCTAAAAATTATCCGCAACATCAATTTGCACTCTGCGCGTGTTTTTTGTTGACATTTATAACATTTCAAAATAAAATTTATACAATTTTCGAAATAAGTAATTTATCAGGAGAGGCATTTTTAAAGTCTTTTTCACACGATAATAAGATTGATGATATTTGAAACATCTAATTTAAATTCATGTACTTCTATTTTACAATTGACTCATGTATCATAAAAATTTGCAACATCTCAAGATTGATCTCGGTTTTCGAAATAAGTGACTTATTTGAAATATTTTGAATAATAGAATATCGTTTATTTTAAAGATAGTGTAAATTAATTGCAAATCATGCGTGAAATGAAACTGATAGCATCAATTGATATTCGCACTTTGTTAAAATTCGCAATATCGAGAATTTGCAGGATTTTCAAAATAAGAGACTGGTGAAAACATGTATAATGATTTTATACATAACAGTCCAATAATTTGATTAATGACTCTCGGAGATTGTTACGGAGTAATTACATCATCGTGAACGAATAACGGATGTAGCGTTGTTTCTACAGTTTAATAAATCAACGATGCTGCTGTGTGGATTCGTGCTCATCGCTGATTAAGTGCTAAATATATCACGATAAACATTTTTACGATCGTACTAAATTATTTTCACGGACTTTAAAAACGTAAAAATCTTGTAAAAAATGATCGACTCGTGACAATTTCATCAACAAGATAAATATGCAGATAAAGCAGCATCCGGGCAAAAATAATACGTCAAAAAATTGGAGTCTTCTACGTGTCTCTACATTTCGAGAAGATGCTAATGGCATCAGCGATAATGCGATCAAAGTGTGGAGAATCGGCGCGCGTCTATGTGCTTTAATCCACGTCTCATAAAGCCGCTGGAGATACCTTTCCCCGCGAAAGGTCAGGACAAGACGTATGTATTGGTAGGTGGGTAAGTAGGTAGGTCGCGGTACGCTCATTGCGATTGGTGCGGGAACGGGAGGATATCTCGCGCTAATGATGCCGTATTACATTGCTTACGATCGCTTCGTGAATGCGACTTTTTCCTATAATTATTATTCCCATAATCTAACATCCGATGGCCGAGATCGATTGGTTTTTTACCGATTCAATCGGCTGATTACCGCGCGTTCATCGTGTAGCGTAAATACAATCGCATTCGTAAATAAATGTATGTCTTTAATGTTGGAGTCTTAAGGAGTGGCAAATAATTATAATTTAAATTAAATAAAAAATTAAATTAAATTAGAGTAAAATTTTACCAAAAATTAAAAATGTAATTAAATAGCGCGCGCTTGTGCGACCTAATTTAATTAAAATATATAAACATACTGTAATATACTTTTTGCAGAACTCATATTATTTAATAATACTATGTAATCTCGCGTAGGAAACTGGCAGAGTCCATGACATCGTTGACTAATATTAATATTGCGGATGTCAAACAGATGTCTCGGACTTGGCCGACTCTTGTGTCTTCTGCGCGAGAAAGTACACAGTTAGAAAATATATGCATATGCAAATTAACGTTCGCGTGTATGGTCTACGATAGTCATCCTCAGTGCAAAGCGCCCGACAATGTTGCCGTTATGTGAGCTTCACAAATTTAATGGATTATGTAATTCGATAGATTATGCAACATTATAATGACCGTTTTGTGCTGTGTAACTTTCATGGGATAATAAATAGCCCTATCATATACGTTAAATCATGTCCCATCATTTATGAATATGTACACAGGACCGACATGGACTTGCCGTAGAGAAACCAACTATTAAATGCGTTTATCGTTATGGAAATTCAATACATTAAACATGATTGATATAAAAATATATGTGGGAAATTAAATATGTTCTGCATTTTTTGCGAAAAGCTGTCGCAAGGAAAAATTATTGAGTGCGTTTTATCGACATTTTCATCTAGACGATTTATTACAACTGCATGGCGAAATAACGAAAGAAGACTGGCAATAATAAATTACATTATTATTATCATTTAAACAATAAATGAAATGCATTGATTAATAGTGTCAATTTGAAATGCGCATATTAATGATAGCAAATTGATATAAGCAAGAATTAAATCATTCTGTTTATATGTTAAAGCTTAATGTGTGAAACGTTCGATATTATGCGAAGAATGAGATATAACATATTGTCTATATTTTATATATGTGTGCGTATATATTTGTAATTTATGTGTATTCTCTTGTGTGCCGGTGCATGAAGCGCGTAAAATTATAAGAGTGTAGTGGCATATCATACTTTATCTATGCTACACGTAAAAGCTTCTCCCGCAATACAGTTCCCAGTAAAATTATAATTTATATTCATGCATATATTATGTGAAAATTACTTTTATACATTTTTTAGAAACTAAAATTATCTCCACGAAAAAAAAATATATCAAAATTTGTAATGCCCAAACGCAGCGAGAGATATGAAACAATTTTAATATCAATTTTATATTTTAACTCTTGAATTAATTTATTAATGATCGTATGTGATATCAAATTTGAATTTTTGTTCGATTATATTCGAGATTATAAAAACGAAAATATTGATATTTTAATCTTTTCTGCAGTCTTTGTCATATATTATTATTTGGCATGTCATATTCTTTACAAATCGACTTAACTACATTATAATTCGATGACCCAGAAGTTAATCACGATGCAAAAAGAGAGTCTATTGTTAAACTCACAAAGAAATTTGAGAAAACGTTCGACACAGAGGTGCACACTTACCAAAGCACGCATATTGTCGGCTCGACGATGAACACGCGTTTATACAATTACGATGCACGCGCCCGAGAGAGCGAAGCGAATGAGGTAATGCAGCGCGTTTAAGTGGAATAGACGGCAAATAAGCAGGCAAGCAGACGGTCACCGCAAGCAGAATCACATGTAGATCGTCGCTCGGCTCTCTCGATGGTGGCTGGCGTGGAGTTCGCGAGCAACTCTTGGACCGTTGGGGGCAGAGCCGACCTTTATATCGGCGGAGGCGCCAGTCTTTACATAACCCGGGAAAGTTTATTTCGGCGCGGTCGCGTCGCTCCCTCTTGAGCTCCCTCCGGAATCGGGAGCACCCCCGCTTTGAACGGTACCTTCACGGGACACGAGACGATCTTCACCTGCCGTCGCCTTGCCACCTGCGTCGTGGCCCGCACGCATTGACGCGTCGCTCGTTCGACGTACACCGCGCGATATCCCACCGTTGGGATTTTCCTCCTTGGCCGCGCGACACTGCGACCGCATATCGGCGATTGTCGTGTTATGGCTTGCAGTTTTACCCTTACGTAATGATGCACGAGGCGATGTGCTTTGCGCAACTCGCGGACTCGGAGATCGGCAACTTCTCCTTTTCGGTGCCCGAAGCGCGGATCGGCGCGATCACAAGCAACTCCGAATTATTCTCGTCCAAAATCCTCGCGCGTATACATCAAAACAGAAAGGAGGAAAGAGAGAGAGAAAGAGAGAGAAAATGAATGACCGATTGCCTCGTCCGACCTGATTTCGTGAGAGACGTACCTATACACGTGCAATAAAAATACGGAATTAAAACCGGTACAGCATCTATGAGTCAAGATTTTAATGATGCGGAGACACGAAATCTCGTTCTGTCTTAATTGTCTCGTTTATTCGCGACACAAGAAAGTACGTTGCTATTATTAAAGAGTCGATGATTAATATCTATTTGACTGATTGATGATGTGCTGACAGCTCAAAAGACGATAGTGTCAATGATTTACCGAGAAACATTTTCATTAGTATTTTACGATCTTGCAGGATTCCAGTTCGTCGCAGCATAGTAGTCGAGGTACAAACTCGAAGTATTTATGAGATACAACTCGTTCGCTTCGCTACATTCCGAAATTTTATGGGGAAATCTCTACAAAGAGACTAGAAAACACGTTGTTGTTGCGATACGGAGTTCCAGAAAAGGAAACTAAAATTCGAAGTTGTGAAGCTTCTTTTTATGCAGAAAATGACGTAAGTGTCTGGAAATCAAAATGTCGAGGTGACACTTCTATTACCATATAAATTCTCAAATAAACAATCGAGATTCCGCAGATAAGAATCTCTATTTCGGTTCAATCATTCTGACGTCAGATAGGCGCGCTCGGCGAGCCTAGACAGTGACTGAGTCAATCAATAGGAAATTATAGAAACATATACGTGGGCTTTAATGTCAAATGCAAACAAACACGCGCGAAGGAATACGGGTGTTCCATTGTGTCGCGCGTCCTAAAACTTCGATGTCTCCATCGATCATAAGTTTGCAGAAATTAAGCAACAGGTATTTCTATACATGACCCTGACACCAACGTCTATAATTTCTAACGCGCATGGTATTATGAGTTTTCAGCGAAGGTCGCACGAGGGAATCAATGAATTCGTTGTGTCGTGACTGATGCAAGTTTGAACGTTTAGATTACTGAAATTTTCATCGCGCGCAATTCTTAAGTACACGGATATTATCCCGTTCAGCTACGAGATAAAGGTTACGTTCAATTGTACCTGTTACTTGCCGGAGAATAACGACACCGGCGTCTTGAGCACCCGTTACCCGGTCTTCCGTGGGAATTGAACTTAACAGCCGCCAGGCCCGGTCCTTGGCCTAATGATCCCACCATCGTATTACGTACGCGCGCGGAGCTACACTCTAATAAGTGCACGATGTAGACAGAAGCATTACACGATAACTAATATTTATCGTGAATAAAGAATCGCGGTGAAAGGAAGCGGAACCTTTGCTGTCATTAAACGGGACATAAGTCCTGCGATAGTAAATACGTAGTCTTGTAAACTAATCAGGCTCTGTGAAAGGGGAATAATGAGAATTATCTACGCGCGCGTGTATACATAATTCTACATGTTTCCTTTAAATCACTTCAACATGGGGTCTTTGTAAGCTACCTATAATTTTCAAATAACACAATATTCATAAAACAGATTCATAAAACTTGGAAACCTATAAAAAATATAAATTGCTCTCCTAATTAAAGCAAGACTGATGTTTAACATAAAGCAAACATAAAGAAAATCTTAGATTTATTTTTTTTTTTGTTATTAGACTTTGAAATATTTAACATATTGCAGCTTATTTTACTTCACATTTTAAAGCGCTTTTAAAATTTAAAAAATATTCTATTTAGGAAAATAGATCAAGAATAATTTGTTATAATTTAATAATTTGTACTGTTTTATACATGTATTTAAAAATGCTTTTAGCTATCAATTTTCTAATTATGGTTTCGAATATCGGGATAAAATTTAAATAATTTATTATTTGCAAAAGTAAAAAAATGATTAGAATGTAAATAAGAATAGCGCATCAGAACCTGCCACTTTTTATATTGAGCATAATGAATCTTGACTGCGGCTTGCAGTTTTAAAAGCATCGCAGTAGATGCGGCTGCCACTCGTCAGGCGGTTTCACCGTTGCATGTATTCAAGATGAGACTTAGTCCATGATCGTTTATTCAGTGTCGTTTCGTAAAGTGTTGGTAAATTAAATAACATGGGAGAAGTTTTACGCATTCTACGCATAATCAGTCACGTGGCCGCGTCAGAAACACTTAATCGTGTTACCTAATCCACAGCTATAGAATTTTACATGAAAGAAACCTATCTCTTTCGCTTACACTTTCTACAAGATCCGTGGAAAGATAGGCATATTCCCGTACTGCTTTAATCATGGATAGACAACATTTACACTGTTCACGGCGGGATTTGAAAGCGACCTTGTGCCGAAAAGAAAATACAAGGTAGCGAATTATCTAAATAATGGCCATACATGATACGATATCATTTCTCAAGCATATAAAATCAAATCTCAAATATTACGCAAGAATTACGGATTTTCACTGTGTCGCTTATAACATGGATAAAATTTAAAGTATTAATTATTATTAATTTGCAAAAGAGTTATCAATATTTTTCTAAACCTATTTTTCTATGTCCCTATCATTCTCTTTTGCTCTCTCTTTTTCTCATTATCATTTACTTTGACTTTAGTACTTGCTCTCGTTTTGCTAATAATCTGAAATTATTTGTTAATATTACTTAGTTCTGAGAATAAATCTTTGATATATTTATCTCTATTTCTTCATTATATTTATCCATTTACTCATCTCTCTCTAATCATATATTGAAAGAAAGATATCAAGCAAACATTGATATCTTTTTTTCCTCGACCTGCTTAATGTACTGGCCTTGAGAGAGTAAGTATGCATTCAGAAGAAGATATCACTGGTTCCCACCGAGAACTGGCCGAGTTGCACGAGTCATACGATTCAGGCTTGAGTCTCTCAACTATGCAAGTGTCACGAGTCACGCGCGTATGACGGCGCTGACATCGCGGCATGGTATCATAGTGCGTTGCGTGTGTGTGCTTATATGTGTATAGGTGTGTATGTATGCGTGTCACGATTCGAGAATGATCATGACACACGGGGCGTACACACGAACCCGGATCGCCGCGAAACGCGGGTTCACAGCGGTGTCGTCGTTTCGCGACCCAAAGACAGTTTCGCGTCGTGCGCGCTTTGACGCGCGCATTCGGCGCACCTCGCCGATTCGCGCTCGCTCCGGTAAGGAAAGAGAGTGTGAATAAAAAACGAACGTATGCTATACTACACACGTCGATGATAGTACACGTGTACAGGTTTGCGACCGCGTGTGTGTTGTGCGTATTGAACCGCATTATCACTTTGAACGATACGCGGATGACTTTTGCCCGACTCGTTGATACGCGCTCGATTCGCTCGAGCCACGCTGCAATCTGACAGGTAAAACCGTTCACCGCACGGCACGTGATGTGGAAGTGTCATTGAAATGACGTTCACCTGATGACGCGCGTTCCAAAAAGCGCGCGTTCCGATCGTTCTTTCGCTCGAACAGTGCAATCTTTTTTCTTTTTTCTTAATGAAAGCGCAGTAATGCTTGCGCGATAATGTTATGTCTTTGAACATTTTCCGCTATGCAAAACGAACTGATAATCGCTTGACCTTTTAATACCAGCATAGTTATATAATTTAAAATTTTTATTTAAGATATTAATTAAAATTGCACAAGATATAATTTCAGATAACAAATATGTTTGTAATTTAAGGCTTATATAATTTTTAGACAATATACGCGTAATTGTCATTCCATTATCGGACATGACAAATTGTTCGTATAAAAAACGCTTAAGTAGCGTAAAATGTATAATGTGTAAGCATTGTCGAGCATAATAATTTTGCAATAAATCAATTGGATTGATAGCCGTGCACACCTGCGATGACGCTATCTCTAGCTATCAGAAGTCGTAAAGAGTCGTGGAATGATAGTCGATCATATCTACAAGAAGTATCTATAGTACAGACATAGATTTTTCTTCACATTGTTACGTCAAGACAAAAGAAAGTTGTTTTAACAAAAGTTTGAATTATTAAAAAAGCAAGACTATAAAATGGAATTTATTTCGTTAAACAGGTAAACAAAAAAGACTCAGCTAATATTCGCGAAAGTTAAAGAACTTAAAATTTGTTTTAAGTTCAGAAGGTAAAAAATCTTATACGATTTTTTTGAAACTTTAAACATGTTAATACATTCATTCATTTTAAATGTTTGCGATATTCTTAAAACAAAATTTTTTGATGATAATATATTTTCAAATTGATTGATTTATAAATTAAAATTTATCGCAAGATAGCGTTTGATATATATGACAATTTATATTATGTAATTGAATACCACAAAAAATCTTTGCTATTTCAAAGTCGTTTCTACCGATAAACAAATCACGGATAACGATGAGCGTGCGATTTAAATATTTTATTAAAAACCTCGAAAGAGAGATTTTGCGCAATATCTAATCGACATTTCATCGGAATCATCAAAGAGCAACCGCAAATCTAACCGCAAAATAAATACCCATTTGCTTGATACCTAACAGTTCGTACATTTTTCTCATTTAAATTCTATGAGTATTTTATCGTTCCGCCGCCCACTATCATACCTTTTCGATAAAATCAACAAAAGCCTATTCAAACACCGTTGCTAAATGTCTGTGGAATAATTTTCTCTTTCCCGTCGCGCTAAATGTCCCCAAATTACCAAATATTTTTCTAATTGCAAATTCTCTGGAATAATTTTGGTATAAATATCGCTAAAGAAATGGATTTAAAATATACGATATCAACGGCCTAAAATATTCTTAAAAAAAGTAATAAAATACTTTTTCTCTCATCTCCCTCCCTCTCATAGATCATAAATTAAGTTTCTCTTTATTTACAGAGGCCGTGATCATGTGATCATGGACAACGAAAGCAGTAACAACGACAGTGGTATCAGCGGCAGCATCAGTGACGAATCGCGCGACAGTAACACGCCCGTTCTACCGAGACACAGTAATGCCACCCAGAACAAACACGGTAGACAAGCCGTACGTAAAATGAGTACAATGCCGGAAGAGGAGGACATCATGTCCGACGACGCGGATCCGGACGTGATCAAGATCGGCCACCAGCAACAGAAACGCTCCGAGATCGAACCCGAGTGGACCTCGGAGGAGAGAAGTCGTTTGCTAAATTCCGCTGGACGTAAAATCGTCATCGCGCCGACAAGCGCGAGCAACGGCAATGCGAGAAGGACGATTAATCGCGATGACAGTATCGAGACTGTTCAGGATCGAGTTCATCCGCAGTGGTCGCAGTCACGACCGCTGATCGCGGATCAGATTGAGTCCAGGTCGAGCCCGGGTCGTGACAACGGACCGCATAGTCCCGGCAGACTGAGCGTCAAAAGCGTCGATCAGCAGCACGCGACGCGGCAATATTATTGTTCCAACGCGCGTTCGCCGAGGACACCCGTCATTATAAACGAGAATCAGCAACAGTGTCCCTGCTGTCATCAGCCATCGCCCGTCTGGGCTTCCATCCTATACGCGGACTCGGCGAACGAGATGCAGGCCCGCACGTTCCCCGACACGATCTCGATCAGGTCCCTGGCGTCGATCGGTCTGGGCTCTTCCGATGGCCGGAAGCTCACAATACGTAGAGTTCCCACATCGCCGTCGGAGCTGCTTAACGTGGTACATCCGCCGCCGTAAGTGAGATACATTACCTACGCCTTATGTCGCGGCACTTTCGAAGAAAAGCGAAATGCGAATCACGCGCCGTGCTCCTCGTCGCGTGCGTGCCTAACTCGAGTTCAACTTTTACATACGTTTGCGCTCTAAGAATGAACGAATCTCTATGAAGTGCAACAATCGCGCTATGTTCGCATCTTGTTTCGTAATATTGGAATGCTCAAGTTCGACGTTGAACGAAAATGATGTGACAAATTAATACTTGTATTTCTGTTCTAAAAATCCTTTTTTTCTTCAAATGATTTTAATTTTCTTTTCTTTATCATAAAAAAATTATTTCTAAAAGATAAATAATCCTTTTTAAACTGACGGCAACGGTTATTAGTTCACGTATTTTATGAAAGGCACAAATAGTTGCAATAAACGGTAAAAATAACACTCAGAGATAAAACATATTTTCAGAAGAAAAATGTTGACACACATTTGATTTGAATATTTGTGCTATTTTTGAATTTTAATAGTTTATTGAGACCATTTTATCTTAAAAATAAACAAACAAGAAAAATAGACGATAATATAACACGCGCAAAAATAAGTTTGAATGAGTTGACATTAATTTGCAAAAATATATAGTAATTAATATTTCAATCTTTTTCCTTAAAATGTTAATATTACATTAAAATTACATTAAAATCATACTAAAATCATTTTAAAATCATATTAAAATAATATAGAGTAATATAATAATGTAGACTAATATCAAAAATAAATTAAAATGTTTTTAAGAAATCGCATCTGCCATATGTTTCTCACGTATCAGCTAATATTTTGTGCAAATATCCTGAATAAGTTAAACCATGTTCGCAACACATAAAAATGAAGCTGCGACTTGATGTTAGTTTTAGTAGGAAAGATCCACGGTAACTTGGAAGATTGTAACTACCTTAGCAATTATCTTCAAATATTAAAGATTATCGTAAAACTTTCCGAACCCGCTTGCCTAATGCGTGTTAATTACATCTAAAGTTGCAAATTCGCCACTTCGCTTCGTCGCGTTGATGCAGTAGCGAGCGCGCGGATATAATGTTACAAAATTTCTTCACGTTACTAAAGGTCAGTTGCATCAATAATAATTAACTAATTACGACACTTTTTGCTCTATTCTGAATCATAATTTTAAATTAGAGAAAGAATCGTGGTTTTAAAATAGAAAAAAATGCAGAGTAAAAGGGAATTCATTAAAGTTTGACGTAAAAAAATTAAAATGGATTGATGAAAGAAATTGAAATAAATTACATTTATACTTTTAAAATGTGTAAGTTTTCGCGGATTAATTTCTTTAAAATTACACGGTGTTCGCGCATAAAATTAGATTTGATTGACAGTCGAAATTAATTGTCGCTGCTAAAATCAGCTTTTCGCTTAATTATCCGCCCGAGGTCATCTTAGATAGAAAATTTAGGATCGATTGTGCTGTTCATTAACACTAACCGCCGCTGATAGAATCCTCGCACTATACACCTGCATTATAGCCAGGGTTGTGATCTAGAAAGGAGCAAGGGTCAAGTTAGTTAATCAACGATGAAATTGACTCTCAGTTTACCACAAATAGCGATAATCGACATCGCTGCGATCTGCTCTAAAGTGCAGTAGCTATTGCATCAGGATCGATTCCGTGTGTACGTGTTAGAGCCCGAGATAGAAACCGGTATAATTTCCGGCATAATTTCGAGTTTAAACATCGATACTGCATACAGACGCGAAAATGCGTCTCTATTCATGAGACGCGACGTCCGGCGTATCTGTGTCATCGAAAATTGAACTCACTTAAATTAGACCGGTTTCGATTACCCCGATTAGAGTGTCATCTCTCATCCAGCCGCGGCGGATTCTACGTGACGAGAGATGCGCTACCCATCTAAGCTGCTCGACGCGAAGCCGGCAGGTCTCGTCATCCAGGGATTGCAATTCCGGCGTATCGTCCCGGAGACGTAAGTGGATAATAGGTGCACAATGTAAGACCATAGCCGTTGTTGTAAATTCATGTGTTCGTGCGGTGTGGCTTATAGTTACGAATCCGTCCCGCTTCTTCCATTGAAACGGGACGGCGCTTGAAACGACCCGTAATCGCCGTCCTACATTTAGAGCTCGTCACGTCACGTTTTTGAATCAGCGTGCGCGTGGTTCTTCTGCGAAAATGATACCGCTCGCCGTGAGATTGTTAACGGACCAAAATGAGGAATTGAACGTTAGAAATTCGCGTATCTATCTTGACATTTTATTTTCCCTCATTAAATGTCCCTCATTAAATTAATTAAATCACATCCGATGTAGAAAAACATCCAATTTTTCCAATTATCATTATAAAACTCATGATAAGAGATTAAAAGAAATGATCGAGATCATCTGTAAATTCCGCGATAAATAAAAAATAATTACATTGCATACTATAATAAGAAACAAAATCAAGTTGTCTGCAAAAATTTTGTCACTATACAATGCCATCAGATGCTCTTCATCACGTTCGCGATGGCATTGCATTTTTTTTCTTTTTTTTTTAAATCTAGTGACACTATGCGAGTAATGGTGCGCATTATCGCGCCCGCGATACTCTCGCACCCGTGGTGTGTATTAGTTTTCCGTTGTGAAATGAACGGGAATGTACACAGGTGCGTCGCGTATATCTTTCAGCATTGTCGACCGCCCTTTCCTGCCCCTCTGCCCGCCCATGGCCTGACACCATTTCTACGCTCACCGCACTGTAAAGCATGAATTTATGCGATAAACGCATAAAAATTCCTGCCCGATCTCAATGCTTACGTAATGCACCGCGCAAGGTCGATTTTATGTTGTGCGCTATTTCGCGCGACACTTTATCATAATATACGACTGAATTCTTTCAACATTGATCTGTTTGCGGTGAGCCGCCTCCGACGTCCGCAAAGCGCGAACGCGAGCGAAATCAGCCTGTAATTGGTAATCTATGATTTCGTGTAGTACAGAACTGCATTAATCGAGTATCACGATGATCGAATTCGATAACTACTGCGTTCTACCGATGACTATCGTGCTCTATAAACAATGACGATGAATATTTAATAGCTGCTACCGGACTTGTATACGGACGCGTGTCATCATGTAAATGCGCCGGTAACATGACTGACGCGTGACCAGCTCAGTATGATTTTCCATCAAATAAATGCATAAAGCATTTTCTATTTACATACAATACAAGGTGTAAGAGTATTAAATACTTAAGAAATTTCTCACGGTAATAACAATTCTACATCGATCTATTGTTTCAAGGTATATGAAAAAACATGACAGGAGCTAATTTTCAAATTTCATTGCAGTGATTAAATTACATTATTTGACATTCAGCCAAGTGCTTGTTACGTCCGATAATTAATAAATATATTGATAAAAAATAGAATTTGTAATCGATATATACTTATATGTATTCATAAGTATATAAAAACATTCCATTCATATTAGTCATACGCTATTATTTTCAATATTTTTCCGCTAACGTCATAACTCGTAAATTTGATACTCGCGACATTTTTCCCGGAGTTCTCTCAATTTTTCTTTCGCATTCCGCGCTGTCTTTCGTTCTAGTTCTGCTGCATTTGCAATATAAAAGCTTCACAACGCGCATCGCATTTTTGTAGCTTCGAGGACGATCTTTCCACGTGCACTAGTTTCGACGACGGAGATGCGGATGATCCCGGCGATTATCGACAACCCAGAAGGCCTCATTGGGCGAATAAAGTGCAATTCGTGCTGGCCTGCATAGGCTACTCCGTCGGTCTCGGCAACGTCTGGAGATTTCCCTACTTATGCTACAAAAGCGGCGGCGGTGAGTCTCACGATTAATGTATTAATCTATTACGTAAATTGCGCGCAATCGTGGCATCGTGACGTGAATCTCATATGTAATTTCACCAAGTGTTAAAAGAGTTTTGCGACGCGAGAAATAGAAAAAGAAAATAAAATGAAGGAGAGACACGTAAGCGTTACAGATATAAGGTCGAAATATATTCATATAACGTGTCAAATAATACGGACAACACAATCGAGACACGACTCGTTGCGATTAGCATAACTGTGATAACAGTACGCAGCGATTTTGCACGCCACGAAAACGTCAGTAGCGAAACAGCTGACAAAGCAACAGTCCGAGCTATTGTCCTCTAATTTTTACGAATATCAAACACATTACAAACTTGAACCATGAAACGTTTCTATCTCTTTTTTTTTAAGCGTCTTTTACATATATCTTCCAATTTTTTTTCATTATGTTATTACGAGAATGATATGTCATTAAAAGATAACAATTTTAACACTTAAATTGTTACTGGGCGGTTAGCTTCATAGATATAAAGAGTGTCATTACTGAATAAAAATCGCATGCTCCAAATGAGGGAAAAATTACAACCTATTGCGGAAGACCGAATTAAGGCGGATCCGGTGAAAATCGTGACATCTTGCGTAAGCCGGGTTCGCGATTCAGGGCAAGAGCGTGTGCTCTCTTGCAATCCCTGCAACGTGAGCGCGTATCGTGTTGCCGGCAATTTTCAAAGTCTGGAAGCATCCGGAGCCCGGATGCGTGGCGCAATTCGCTCGCGGAACTTGATACATGACCTTGCCGGAACACGGCTACTCCGCACGAGCATGGTAAATGATTTCAATGACACCGGTGGAAATAATCGGACGAGTATCACCGCACTGGCGCACTGCCGGTCTAAATTGAAGAGCCGGAAAACTGGCTCGAATAACGCGATTCGATTTGGACGATTCAAACGATTCACTGTTGCGCTCGGGTAACGATTTAAAACCTGTGCGTGAAAATTAGGAAGATCGTATCGAAACAATCAAAGGTCGATCAACGCCCCGCACTAAAATGGATTGGCAAGGTCTCGATTTTATCAAACGCGTGCCGATTGCGTGTCAAAATACGTAGTCTTCGTAAGCCAATATTTGGTTAGCTGGCAAAGCTACTAGCACGATTCTGATGTTTATACAAAAAATAAAAAAATATCTGACCATGATTTTAATGATTCTGTAACATAAATAAAAATGTAAAGTAGCTAGATTTGCAAAAAAGGAGCAAAATTTAAGCCATTAATAAATTAATTAAATCACAAATTTATCTTCATTAAAATAATTTTGTAAAGAATTTAAAGGCAGTTTTATTTAATTCTATCTTTGCGGAGTATATTTCCGCGTATATAAAAACTAGGAACTACTGCGCAATTTAATCAATCCGTGCACGCGCAAGTTAATTTGTTGTACAAATAACACGCAAGGACCACTATAAAAATATACCGCGGGTGTAATTTTACGAAATCATATATTAAAGGGAAGACCGGAAAATCAAGGGAAATAATATGGTTCTACCTTGCACGAGATGTGCACGCGCTTCGGTATTCATTGTGCCGCAACACTAAATTGCATTTTCATGATAAAGACGCGACATTGTCGCAAATAACTGTAACAGCATTAGCGCGAATGTGCGTCATTATCCGCCTTGTAACGATGCGATTGGATTTTCGCCAGAAATTAAATCGCCTGCAATCTCTATTGATACGTCACATTGTGAATCGGCCGATTGTTATCTCCGCGTCCACGTTTAATATCTGGCGATAATTTATTTGAAGTATATGATCGCATATATTATTTGTATCGCCGCCCGGACTAAATGAAAACTGCCATCCACGCGTTGTTCGACGAGATTGAAGCGACGAGGAAACAGATCGGATAACGCGGTATGATTTATACGCGCAACGCGAAATATAACACGCTACCGAGTGGGATTAATTTACATCTTCCCGAGGTGCGAAACAAATTACATATGTGATATAGTTATGCATTTGCACAAATGCGTCGAACAAGATCTCTTTTATCTTAAAAAAAAAAAAAAAATAATAAATAACGTCCAGCTAACCGTGTTTTAATCGCTGCGGAATATGTAAAAAGCCGTTCGTGAACTCGAGACGGTAAGCTGATACAAGCAAGCAGCGAGTTCGTGAATTCAGGAAAACTTGCCAACAACTGACTAATCGTCACCTATCATCGCGGCGATTAAACACTCCATGTCAAATTAAGTCGTAATCCACGTCACTACGATCATCGTTTATTGCGAATAAAGAGTTACATCCAGTGACCTTGCCACTGCCCACAGTATGATTAACGTTGAGTATTATTACGTACACGCGTGAAACATGTTTAGCGAAACGTTTGGCAAACTCGCCAAAGATATATTAATTTTTTTCTGCTCGGGAGAAAAAAAAACGAACGATTTCCGAGTAGAAAATTACAGACGCCTCGTATCGGCCGCCTCAGACACTTATATCGATCGCATCATTTCCAGGTGTGTTCCTCGTGCCTTACTTTTTAATACTCGTAGTATGTGGAGTACCATTGTTGTACATGGAACTCAGCATCGGGCAGTTCACTCGTCGCGGCCCAATCGGCGCTTTGGGTCAAGTATGCCCGTTATTGAAAGGTATATGAATAAGTCATAATAGACCGTCGATAAAATTCAACGACTGTTCGTTAAAAAGCTTTTCACTTTTGTCCGCTCACTTTTATATTGTAAAGTGCGCTAACTTAAAACACGCAATTAATTTCAAAAATATTATTTAAATAAAAATTATCTTTATCTTTTGCGAGTGGAAGCAATTTTTCGAAAATTCTGAATTTTAATTCGAATCTAGCCATGTGTTCTACAATTTTTACATTATTTCTATCTTTATAGGAGCTGGTTTGTCGTCGGTTGTGATATCGTTTCTGCTATCAACCTATCATAATGTGATAATAGCCTACGCAATTTATTATTTCTTTGCGGCGTTTCGAGCGGAGCAGCCATGGTCACGTTGTGACAATTTATGGAACTCGCCGCGTTGTTGGCTGCCCAGTTATGGAGTCGATAATCGAACTCGACCGAACTCAACAAGAACACCGTCCGAGGAGTTTTTCGAGTAATTTTTCAAAATCAAAACTTGTTAATTTTTACTGTTGTTATAAATCTGTTTCAAAACAATTTTAAATATGTATATAAATTTTATGTTGTGCATAAAAAATCATATAAGACGCGCATATAAAGTATTTACAAAAAAGTAATTTTTCCATTTAGCAACAAGGTCCTGCAAATTAGTAGCGGCATTGAAGAACCGGGGGTTTTGCGATGGGAGCTTGTGGCCTGTTTGATAACCGCGTGGATTATGGTATATTTTTCCATTTGGAAATCCATTAAGTCATCAGCGCAAGTGAGGTATCTCACAGCAACGCTGCCTTTCCTCCTAATCGTGGTCTTCCTCACGCGTTCTCTCACTCTAGAAGGTGCCGCGAAAGGTCTACAATTCTTTTTTCATCCACGCTGGGAATTGCTCGGCGATGCGAAGGTGACGTAAAATAATTAATTCCTCGTAAACAATGAGTGACTTGACACAAATAAAATATATATGCATAATTGCGTTCGAAAAAATTAATATTTCACTTTCAGATCACAGTGACGTCCTTTTATATATATATAATTTTTATAATAAAAATGATTGTTCCATTTTGTCATTTTTCAGTTATCTTTAGTTCAAATTAATTATACTGTTATCAATCATGTTTAGGTCTGGATAAATGCTGCGGCGCAAGTCTTCAATTCCGTAGGCATCGCTTTTGGCTCGATGATATGTTTCGCGAGTTATAACAGATTCCACAACACGATTTTAGTTGACACCGTCGCCGTTACGGTCATAAACGCCTTCAGTAGTTTATTAGTCGGAATCTTCTCATTCGCTACAATCGGCAATATAGCGTTGGAGCAAAACACGTCCGTCGAAGATGTCCTGACTGACGGTACGCATAGAATTAGAGAAATAAAGTTTGCGTCACGCTAAATATAATAAATTATACTTTATGTTACTGTTTTACATATAGATTCCTCTAATCGCATTCCAATACTTGCCGCATTGCAAGGCTCGCACTCGTCGCTAAAATTCACGATTCTTGCGAGACTATTATATATATATATATATATATTTTTTTTTAAATTTTTTCTCAATGTTTCACATCGTCAAATTATAACTCCCCCTGACATTTTATAGATAAATCATAATTTCCGTTCAAGGACCTGGTCTAGTCTTCGTCATCTATCCGCAAGCGCTAGCCAAGATGCCAGCTTCTCAACTCTGGGCTGTGCTATTTTTCTTTATGCTGGTCTGTCTATCGTTGAATAGTCAAGTAAGCATATTACGTCGTAAATATATGTATATGATTACAGATTAGTAAGCAAATAAATACGATAATTTAGTCAAATATATGTATAAAAGCGCGCATTAATCATGCGAAAAATTCATCGGAATTAAATATTAGTCACATTGCTCAATCGGTGCTTGATAAATGTATTTTTACAAGCTTTCTATTTTTTAGATTTTAGTTGGTTCTCTGCAATATTTTAATAATATTACGTAAATCTTGACGATTTCAGTTTGCTGTTGTTGAAGTGGTTGTTACATCAATTCAAGACGGTTTCCCGAGATGGGTGAAACGTCATCTTCTCTGCCACGAAGTGCTCGTACTTCTCATTTGCGTCGTTTCGTTCTTATTTGGACTGCCGAATATTACGCAGGTAGAATAGCGATCGAAATGTTGTTTATATAAGAGCCATATTTTATCTGTCACTAAATAATTTTCTGATCGCTTCAGGGTGGCATTTATTTCTTCCAACTGATCGATCATTACGCCGCGTCGATGACCATCATGTTCTTGGCGTTTTTCGAGGTAATTGCCATCTCTTGGCTTTACGGCGTGCGACGGCTATGCAATAACGTTAAAGAGATGACTGGACGCCTGCCTTCGTTGTACTTTCGTTTCTGCTGGTTCCTCGCTGCACCTCTTCTCATAATGGTACGCAATGAATAAATATCGATAAATTTCGATAAGTAAGAATTTTCGCGGTATCAAAACTGCGTATCTGAATAAAACGTAATGATTGCAAGTTGACTGTTTCGAGCGAAGTGTTATTGAACACGGAACTGAGATTAAAAGCAAGCAATTATTCGCGCGATTGTTATTTTCAAAGAAACGCAAAGTGTTTCTTCGAAAATAATAACGACGACGCGGATAATTGCCAGTTTTTAATTTCAGTTCCGTGTTTCGTTACACTCTCTTCGATGTAGCCGGCGATCGTCAGGATGACAGGCGCATTTTCATAATTATCTTTTCAGGCCGTATGGGTGTTCAGCTTAATTGATTATGAGCCGCCGACCTACCACAACGGCGATTATACGTATCCGTGGTGGGCAGAGGCGATCGGTTGGAGCATCGCGTCCTTCTCCTTAATTTGCATTCCTGCTTTTGCGGTTTATGTATTCGTCAGAGCGGATGGTGTCACATTCGCAGAGGTATAACGTTTCGTTAATATTGTTAAACCTTTAACATTATCTTAAAATCAATTTACTTATTTATTACTAAGCATAAAGAATTTAATTATTTTATTACAAAAAAGCAAATTTAAAGGTTAATATAATCATTTAACAATCTTTCTATTTAAAAAAGTTAATAATAGAAAGCGTGGTTTCAGATATATTTGTAATATTCTACTCGTTAAAATACCGCGGTATCGTTAAAATTAACGAGGGATTATTTCGCGTTCTAAAAAGAAAAATTCTCATTTGCAGAGACTCAAGAATTCCATCAAACCGCACTTCGAGGCGTGCAAAGTTTGCGGACAGGAATACTGCATGGAGCCCATGCACTATCTGGAAGAGGACATGCTCAAGGAACCGCAAGCAGACGTGAATACACCCATACAACTGAATTCGCACTATCTGCTGAAGCCTCAGATGTGATATCGTGCAAGAGTGATCAGAATTTAATAGCGTACACACGTAACATATTCATAGATTGAAACTATTTAAAAAATAATTATTTAACAAAAGCTGTCGTATATATGTAAGTATTTATGTATATACGTGCTCGCGTATCTTGTATCGCAACGGTTAGCAACAGCTATCGCTTGCGTCGCGTTGATAATTAATATTCCGCTGTTGATAACTCGTTAAAAGTACGACAATAATTTGCAAGAAAGTCATTAAGATAAGAATATGTCTGTTACTAATGTTATTAGGTCTTGTAAACTGTTACTCTCGACGCCATCGTGTGATAGACTATAGACAAGCACTGATTCGAAGTAGGAACATATTCTTGTATATATCGTAATCGATACGTAACACACTAGCGGATCCTGGGGGGAGGGGGAGGGTTTGGGGTTAAACCTCCCCCCCCCTTCCAAGTTAAAAAAAATCAATTTTGCTGGATCCGTTTCAAGAATCTTGGTGAAAAATGCATTAAATCAGGTCAAAACCCCCCCCCCCCCCCTATTATCGACATCAGGATCCGTTAGTGACGTAACATAATGCGTAAACATTGTTAACTGTAATTTAAATAAATTATTATATATATATATATATATTGTATATTGTTCAGTGCATATCTTTCTCAAATTTTCCCGGCTTTTTTGATTGCGTAAAGTTAATATTAAACTATGTGTTAATATTAAACTACTTCAGCCATTAATAGCGTTTTATAATAGAAAATGTTTCAAAAATGCTTATTGATATTTAGTGGTATATCGACTATATCTTTTTACATTTCGTAACCGCGCATTGTGTTTCGCTAATAGCAACTATATAATAGAGATCATAATAATAGAGAGGGTTTCACCGTACACGCGCTTACGTAAGTTATAGAACCTCCGTTACGCAGCGGGTTTCGATAGTATTGAATCCTCATACAGTAAATTAGATATAACTAATTGCATTATCCGTCTCTGGGACACAAGTCCCGCGATGGCACTCTCTCATTTGAGCGGCGGGCAAGCTCAAGTTCATATCGAAGTTTAACAGGACGCCTTAACAGCGTTCCGCTTAAAGTTGCCGAACCATGACAAAGAAGTTTGAATTTAATTGGCGCATCGAAGTGCCGGAGCTCCTGAGAAAGGGTGCAGTATTCGATCGATGGTTCGAGGACAAAGAGACGACTGAATATGAACCGAGCTGTCTATTCAAAGTTGACGAATATGGATTTTTCGTTTATTGGAAAAGCGACGGCAAGGTAATCTATCTCGCGTAGTTTTTGTAGCTTTGTTTCTCAGCAAATAAATATTGTTCTATTATTTTTCAACGAACGGCGCACACATATAACTCGCGATTTTTTGATAGGACGGAGAAGTTATAGAATTGGCTCAAGTGAGCGACATTCGTTACGGTGGCACGCCGAAGGTAAATTTTACTCATAAATAAGCTCAAAAGATTATAATAAACAATTTTTTTGTCGAATAACATCGGCCAATTTATCTAGGATCCAAAATTATGCAATAAGTTAAATAAACATGGAACGTTAGAACAAATAGACGAGAAAAGTTTAACTATATGTTCTGGAGTAGATTATACGAATATACACTACCAGCACATTGTGTGTCCGGATGCACAAACAGCTAAGGTAATGAAATATAACTATATATGTATTAACTTTAGAAAATCTTTGGGGATTATTTAATTGACCTAATTCCTAATGCTCTATTTCCGTAGTAATTCAGTTATCCGTATTTGACTTAGTTAAATAAAATTTTATTAATTTTAGTTTAAAAATTTTAAATTTTAATTTAATTAAATAAAATTTTATTTAATTACACACCTATAGTAATATGTCTCACATTCTTTATTTTGAATAATTACGTTCACTAAACTTGTGTTGATTTATCGTCAAATAACATTGTCTTATTTAGCTTCTCTAATGCTAACTTGTGGTTAATCAATTCAGGATTGGCAAGCTGGTTTGCGCTTAATTACGCACAGCACAAAAGCATGTAATATTTGTCCAACAACGCAGCTTATGAAACAGTACGTATACATTAATATGTATTCACCAATTTGACTCTAATGTAATTTCACAAAAATAAAATAAATATTCGTCTTTATACTAACGTTGTTTCTACTTTAATCATAAAATGAGACTTAACTGATTACTAATCAAATCTGTCAGTTGGATGCGACTAAGTTTCCAAGTCGATCCGAAAGGAAAGGTCCCCGTGAAAGTGATATCAAAGACTTTTGCATCCGGAAAGACCGAGAAACTCGTTTATCAAGGTTTAGCGGAACTAGGTTTGCCTAGTGGAAAGGTGAGTCATTAAATACGGGAATTTAAAAAAAATTAATTAAAGTGCGATCAAGGATTTACTTACGAAAATTTTAAAATAATCGCCAGAGTTAGTATTTACTAAACTTTATTATTACTTTATGTTAAAATGTGTTGCTTGCAAATATTTTTTGCGCATGGATATTTTCGTAAAAAATAATTTGTAAAAATATAATTTCATAAGATTTATGTATACACAAGGTATTTCGGACTAACTATATCATCCGTTAATAGCAAATTATTTGAAGATGAAAATTTGCACCAAAATATCGAAACTACAATAATTTTTAAGATTGTCAAGGATTCACGCGCTTAAGCACGTCGCATATTGATTTTTATATCTTTATCATATGAAGAACCTCAGAAATCTGTTATCAAACGGTAATACGATTAATCTGTGAGACACTTTCCATATTTTATATTATTTTACAATTTCTTCTCTTAATGATATTAAAATAAAACAATTTTTTTTTATCTTCAAATAATTTGAGGAATCTGCTATCAACGAATGATATAATTGGTCTGAGACACTCCGTATAAATTTTATGTGTTTCTAAATAGTATTATTTATTTAACTAGCAAAAGACTATAGGCAATATATTTTGCAAATTGCTACTTGTCATGTTTTAGAACGACAAAATAGAGCCAGAAGCTTTTACATTCGAGAAGTTTTACGCCATGTACTTCAAGATTTGCCCTAGGAATGATATCGAAGAACTTTTTCAATCAATGTAAGTACTCAACCCGACCATAAAAAAGAGCGACTTTTAATTTCAAATACATTATGGAGGAAGCGTCATCGTTTTCATGCCGTTTTACAGCACGAAAGGGAAAACCGATGCCATAAATTTGTTGCAATTGGTAGAATTTATGAACACAAAACAAAGAGATCCACGACTCAACGAGATTTTATATCCTCTGTATACCGAAAAGAGATGCAAGGAAATAATCAATGACTATGAGTTGAATGATAATATGAAAGCGGAAAGTAAGTCTCTGCGCATTTCGTTCTTATTTTGTCATTATCTCTTTTTATATCAAAACAGGGTCTTTTAATATTTGATTTTACGTCACATGCGTACAGATAAGTTGACGAAAGATGGCTTTATTCGTTACTTAATGTCGGATGAGAACGCGCCGGTGTTTCTAGACAAATTAGAAGAGTGGATGGAGATGGATCAGCCGCTCTCGCATTATTATATTAATTCAAGTCACAACACTTATCTCAGTGGTCGTCAAATCGGTGGCAAGAGCACCGTCGAGATGTATCGACAAGTTCTACTTGCTGGTTGCAGGTAATACAATTACCCTTGTTAAGCTAGCACCCCCATCACAAAAAATTAAAATAAAATATATACCAAAATAAAGTGCTATTTAGGTGCTAATTTGGTGCTAATTTAATCCGCGTGCGTGTATCGACTAAAGAAATGTTTGAAAATAATTCTGAGAATCTGAAAGAAATTTATCTCGATTGCAGATGCGTCGAGTTAGATTGTTGGGACGGTAAAGGCGAAGATGAGGAGCCCATCATCACCCACGGCAAAGCTATGTGCACCGACATCCTCTTCAAGGATGTGATCTACGCTATAAGAGACACCGCGTTCGTCACTACCGATTATCCTATAATTTTGAGTTTCGAAAATCATTGTTGCATGAAGCAACAGTATAAACTGGCAAAATATTGCGACGAAATATTCGGGGACCTGTTGCTAAAAGAGCCTTTGAAAGATTATCCCGTGAGTAATCGCGAGATGTCGCGTTTAATGATTGCAATTAGCGGATTAGAATCGATATCATATATCATACGTGTATTATATCAGCTTGAACCTGGATGCCCCCTCCCTCCGCCGAACGCATTGAAGCGCAAGATACTGATAAAGAACAAACGATTGAAGCCGGAAGTGGAAAAAACCGAGCTCGAGCTCTTCCGTGCAGGACAATTTGAAGTCAAAGATGAAGTGACAGAGGATGCCAGTGCACCAGTAGCAGCTCCACCTCCCGAGCCGCCGAAGGCAATTAATTACATTAACGAGATACAATAATTGCATTATTTTAAAAAGATGGAAACTAGATTAATCTTATTCCGTCTTTTTCTCTTTCTGGAAAGCTATAAATTTTGAAATTATCTTTAATGCACTTGCGATTGTGTAGGAAGGCGAAGCTGCTCCCGGCGGCGAAGGAACTGAAGAGGTGCAAGCGGTTCAATACACAGGCAGTACCATGGCAGTTCATCCTTGGCTCTCATCGATGATAAACTACGCGCAACCAATAAAGTTTCAAAGTTTTGAAACTGCGGAAAGTACGTGGTCTATTGATGCAATAAAAATGTCTATGTATGTTAAAATAGTAGTTCGAAGTTTTATAAAAAATTGTCGTTCTTGATTGTTTTCCCAGTAATCGAGAATGCTAAAATAATCAGTAAATTAAAACAATCTTTAATTATTTAAAAACTTCATCGTGTCAATTTGAAGCATTCTCTGTATCTAAAAAATTTTTTTAATTTTATGCAATATTTTTTTTGGATCAATATACGCCCGCGACCATTTTTACCGTTATGACAACAAATAAAAAATGCAAAAAGATAGTTTAATAAATATGTATGTGTATAGATACTAGTTTTTGCGAATTTCACGTACAAAAATTTACTTGAAATTAAAATGGGCTGCCGAAATAGCGGGTAGAAATGCGTATATCCTGAAGGCTTAAGGAGGGTTAAATGAATGAGCGTACGCGTCGCGTGTGCGACATGTACTAATGTCCCGACCCCGACGTTGCAGGCAAGAATATACATCATAATATGTCTTCGTTCTCCGAGACTGCCGCTCTTAACTATCTGAAAACTCACTCCGTGGAGTTCGTTAATTACAACAAGCGGCAAATGAGTCGAATATATCCAAAGGGCACGAGGGCTGATTCGTCGAATTATATGCCCCAGGTAACAGCAATAATATACAAACGCGCTTAAACTCCCCATGGAGTTATTGCTCATGTATTTCTGTTATCTAACGCTATACAGACTACAGATTATCTAACAATATGTAGAACAATACACCAAAAGTCACGCACTCTCTCGTAGATGCTGTTTCCCGCTTTGATTTACAATATCCAAATTGTACATAAAGAGAATATACGATTTTTTATACATCTTTTCTATGCGACACATTTTTCTAGGTTTTCTGGAACGCCGGCTGTCAAATGGTAGCTCTGAATTTCCAAACGCCCGATTTGCCGATGCAGCTCAATCAGGGGAAATTCGAGTACAACGGCACGACGGGCTATCTACTAAAGCCCGATTTTATGCGAAGACCTGATCGAAGCTTCGATCCTTTTTCCGAGGACGTCGATGGCATCATCACCGCGCAGTGCTCAGTTCAGGTCATAGCCGGACAATTTTTGTCAGACAAAAAGGTGGGCACGTACGTCGAAGTGGATATGTACGGTCTACCGGCAGACACGATAAAGAAAGAATTCAGGACACGAATGGTGCCGGCGAATGGTCTGAATCCGGTTTACAACGAGGAACCGTTTTTATTCCGGAAAGTCGTGCTTCCCGATCTGGCGGTGCTTAGATTCGGTACTAATGCGTGTTTTTTCTATTATAAATTTGGAGTAAAATTCTTTTAAATAAAAATAGAAATTTTTGGAAAACAAATAACGAATGTCGGCGAACGGAATATTTTACAATTATGTCTTTTTCGCGCAGGTGTCTATGAAGAGAATGGCAAACTACTCGGCCAACGAATTTTGCCATTAGACGGTCTTCAAGCCGGCTATAGGCACATCTCTTTGAAGACTGAAGCTAATTTTCCGATGGCATTGCCCATGCTTTTCTGCAACATAGAGCTAAAGATTTATGTGCCTGACGGATTCGAAGGTAGCGTAAAGTTTGCGGTTTAAAAATAATATCTAAATAATAACTCTCCGCGTTGCTTTCGCTCAATGCCCAATTTCCAACAATAATTTCTGATTTTAGACTTTATGGCCGCCTTGTCGGATCCAGGCGGCTTTTCCAAGGCTGCTGAGAAGCAAACCGAAACAATGAAGAATCTCGGAATAGAACAGACGGATTCCAAAGCGGAAGCTAAGAAGAAGAAAGAGGAAGAAGCAAAGAGAGGTAACAAATTATATATTCGATACGATTTTTTTATGTTTGTTTAAAAAATAATATCAGATCAAGAAAGAGAAAATTATATTGAATATTATTGTACGATTCTAGAGGAATTGAAATTGGAACCTATCACGTTAGACTCCTTGAAAAAAGAGAAAGGGTTCAAAATGGGTAAGAAGCATCAGAAAGAATTGGATGCGATGAGAAAAAAACATTTGAAAGAGAAACAAACAATGCAAAAGAACCATTGCAGCACTATCGAGAAGCTCACCAAAGGAAAAGAGTGCGTTTTTTAAAATTCAATTACATAAAAATTTTTTACCTCAATATAATTCTCGAGCAAATTTTTAAGAATTTTGCATTTTCAGTAAAACTGCTCTAGCGCAAGATGCCAATTTGAAAAAAATTATTAGTGAACAAACGGCTCAATGGTCCGCTATGGTAGAGAAGCAAAGAAAAGAGGAGTGGGAATTATTGAAGAATCAAACACAGAGCGCACGCGATGAATTAAAGAGATTGATCGAGATCGTGCAAGCCACGCAAGTTAAACAGATGCAAACGAAACATGACAAGTTAGTTTACCATCTACTTTGATATAATTCTCACTAATTAATCACAATAATATAAATTTTAATTTTCCTTTGCCCATGTTTCTTAAATAAAACGCGCAATAATATTGCAGAGATATGAAAGACTTGAATTCCAATCAAGCAAAAGTGTCTGTGGAAACGGCGAAGGAAGTGATGAACGATAAGACTTTGAAGACGAAGGGTGATAAGGACAGGCGGCTTCGCGAAAAGAAGCAGCAAAACACGAAGAAATTCGTGGATGAGAGGAAGACCATCGAGATTAAGCAGAGTCGTGAAAAAGAAAAGCTAAAAGTTACGCACGAAAAGCAAGTGGCAAACTTGGACAACGATATTGAAGGGGTAAGTTTTTTATGTTTGCGTAATTTTTGTGTCATATAAATTAATGCATATTTAATTATATTGCAGAGTATTGAATTGTATACGAAGGAAGCAGTTGAATATGATATATCCTGCAAGGCGCAGTTCTACGTATAATTTTTTTAAGCATTTCTTTGACGTGATTATATTTTATTAATATTTTTGTCTTATATTTTTTGCTAAATATTTATTTTTTATCTTTTATTTTTCCATCTCTTATATTATTATTGCATATGGTTTTTTATACCATAATAATAACTATAGCAAAGAATTTTTAGTAATATAAAGAATTAATTATATATAAAGAATTTTTAGTCATCAGTTTGAATTATTTATAAATAAATCTATATGCTGATTTATATATATATATCACAATAAATAAAAAAATTTTATTTTAAAAATATCTTTGTAAAATATTCTTGAATTTCTGTTAGGCTATATATGCACATTTCTTTAATTACTCATAAAAATATATTGAAAGTAAATTATTCATTTAAATAAAATACACTTTTATTTTTGTGACTATTTAAGAAAAAGAAAGAGCTGATAATTTTTTCTTAAGCAATTGCAAAGATAAAAGTGTGTTTTATTTGATACTTTTAATATATTTTTATGAATAATTAAAGAATTGTGCAAGAAACATATATTAAACACATTCGAATATTCTGCTTAATGATCAGCACTGACCAAATAGATACAGTCATTGCAGGTATGCAATTGTAATAATGCATATATGTAATTATGTATATATTAGTAAATAATGCATAAATAACGATAACCACATGCGCGTTGCGCGATTACTGTGTAACATTGCATCATTCAATAAAGATTTCCATTTCAATGGTTGGTCTATTTTCGATTGATATCAACATATCAATTCTTGTTAATAGAGAACGTAATGATGAAGTATTTAAAGTCAAATATACAATTAAAATTCAGTCATAATTTAATTCTGAGTTTCAAAATGAGCAACAGCGAGATTGCTCGGATAATTATGAAAGTTATAACAAAATTGTAATGAGAAAAGATATCATGTACTCACTCTGATATTTTTTGTAGCTATTATGCAAAGAAGACTTTCTTCGCGAAGCGTTTCATATTTAAAAACCTCTCAAATTTTATAATTTTATAATTCCGCAAAAAAGAAGAATCATTCGCAATCATTACGCCACAAAAACAAGTTAATTGCATAAATTTTTGTATAACCAATTATATCAATAATCATATCATCAATAATCACTTTTTTATTACAGCAGTGAGCTGCACATCTGAAATCGTACTTTGCTTTTTTAGAAAAATTAAATGATTTTTATTAAATAATAAAAGTAATTAATAAGATTTTAATAAGATTAATAAGATTTTTGAGCGAAAAATATATTAAACATTATAATCTCAAAATTTATACTTTCTAAATTGTAATTTCTAAATTAACATTTCGAATATATGTCTTTATAAAATTTTTTGTTATACATACATATATGTTTATATAATTTATTTCGAAAATTTTGTAATGCTACAATTTAAAAGTAATAAATTGTATACATATTTGTATAATTTGATATTTTTTGTTATTAAGATAAAAAGAAAATAGTTTTCTACTATATTTTTTTGATTTATAATATAAAAATGTAAATTGCAAAAAAAAATGTAATTATCAAAGTACGATTCCTAATTATTATATGACATTGACGAATAAAAAGACAATAAATATCAATTTTAAATAATTACGCAAATATAATAAATAAGTTTTCACGACTCACCGGTCGTTGTACTCTAGCTGAATACGCCTTCAGCTGCACCTGGAAAAATTAATATACATTTTAATTATTATGAATTAATACATTTTATATATGTTGATTATTATGTATTATTCAATTATTTCCATTTTGATTAAAACATAATTATATGCAATAAATTGCATAAATAATTATCTCACAATTTTAATGAATATTCAACAAATGTTATAATAAATATTTTAATAAATATTTTCAAATATCTTAATACATATTTGATAAACACGTATTGTAATTATGTACGCAGGTATATATTATTACACCATCATGTACATATTTAAATGAACAAATAATTATGCTTACCAACTAGAGTATTGTAGTTTACTCCATTCGCTGCAGATTCTGTCTCGATTCATCCTAGCAAAGTATGAGATGCATCAGTTCCATCGAAAAATTGATGAATATCTGAAATCAATACTTGTTAATTAGGCACACTGCCGAAAAATCATGATTGATATTGTAAATTTGCTACAATATATAAAACACAAGATAAAAATTCTTTGTGTTGCAACGTGCCTACGCACATAATTTTAAGATATTATTTTATTCATTTAGTGTCTGTTCGACATCCGTCTGTACATATATACATTCATCGTCATAGTGAACGAGGCAATGATTGTTTTGGTCGTGAAGGTTATAAGGTATGCACATAACTACGTTCTACTCGACTTAATTTCAATTAGCTGAGTTTCTAGATGCTACCATCTAATGAGAAATTCGCCATCTTTGATCGTCTTGAGTGTACATAGTGATCATTTTCGCGTGTCTATGGCATGGAAATTTATACTCACTGAACTTGTACCAGTTTGAATTTACAGTCCCGCCGCCAAAACGCCAACCCGGTCCTAACGATGCACTGCTGTAAATCGTGAATATTCGCGGTAAATCTACATTCCTGCAATCGCCCGTCATTTGAATCGGCACTCCCGATAAAAACTCACACATATACACTTATTATACACTTTTAACAAGTAAAATACACGGTTAATCGTGGAGCGTTCGCGAACGGACGTGTACAATGACAATGATTATGACGAAAGATGGCGCACGGATAGCTTCACATTATCGATATATTGGAATCGATATATTGAAATCGAAATATTCGACAATACGCGCGAATAATCAGTGTTTTCAAATGCGTAGTTTGTTAGAATTTTCATATTATGTATTCTCCTATTTATGTAAATAGTATATTTGACTTAAAGTAGTTATGTGTCATTATATTTAGATAACTACTATAAAAATTAATTTGTTAGTATTGATAAAAACTAAACTAACTTAAAATTAAAATTGAAATCTATTATATAATCAAAATAGCAATGTGTGCATGTAGTGCTATTAATTGTTCAATATTTAAAAATGTATATAATTATAATAAACATATATAATTATAACTTTTTCAAATATATGCTCAAAGTAAATTCATGGTCTTATTTAAAATATCTTTTTAATATCGTTTGGCGAGTAATTTTATACATTGAGTTTTTGTCTATTCTTATGATGCAAGAGAGAGAAGTATTAATATATACATATATAATTAAATAAATATTTATATACATTATCTTGAAATCCTTTTGCATCCTATTTAAGAATATACATCTGTATGCTCCAATCCTTGGACGAAATTTTGGATAAGTGGCATACGATACACATGCAAAGAAGCAATAGATCCGATACACGCTCCAATCCAATAAACTATCACATGTTCGAACGACGAGGTCCCCAGACAACCGTACTTCAAAGAAGTTGCCAATGCAGGATTGAAATAACCGCCGGTATAATCAAAGGCTGAAATGCGTCGCATGTATTGAAGATCAAGAATAAATATTTTATTTCGCATGAAACATTATAGAATTATTCGCTAACCTGCTACTACCATAGATGTCCCAACAAAAGCATCGATAATTGTACTAAATCTTGGATTCAATTCACCTAACACACGGGATACCACCCTACATATACATGTTGCGATGCATTCTACAAACGCTCCAATTATAGCGGATACCTAGAATTCGTCAATTAATCGATTTCATAATAAAATTATTCTAAATAAAATATACATACATTAATTGCCTACTATGCAAGTTATAATGTATTAACATTTAAAATCAATATTAATTAATAGCTAATAATTAAGTAAAATAATAATTAGTATTAATTTAAAAAGTTAATATTAACAGTTTATATAATATATAAAAGTTAGTATCATTTAGTAATAATACTTCTATGCAAATTAAGTCTTATAAAATAAAAATAATAATGATTTTTTACTTGTAAATCCGTAGTGCATTCTCCATAGGCTCTGTTCTTGTGTGTGGAAGCAAGTTGGAGAGCCCATAATATTTGAATGTATTTAAATATGATAAGACCGCCAGCCAATTGCGCACATATTGTCAGAAGAGCAACTCCGATGGGCTTCTTACCAACAGCTATATCTTCCATATGTGTGTAAGGACATGCTGAAGCCTCATCCCACATTATCGACCACCAAATCGTTAGAAGAAACAAATATAGCGCATACATCCATACTCCCCAATTGTCCGCGACTAAAGATAAAATGTGCATCAATTATTAAAAGTCAATTGTATGATATTGAATGTATATTGATGCAAAAGAAATATTACAGAGAATCGACTTACTTATAATGAGTTCGAAACATGCTCCACAAAGTTCAGCTGTAGCTATAAATTCTAGAACCAAAGTCCTTGTGAGGGGACGAGAATCAAGATAAAATAACGTATATACCCTCAGCCAATATGCTATCCAAATTGTAAGTCCAATGTACACTGTAGACACTATCAAGTCTATTGACCCAGGCATTATCCTATTAAGGTATTTGCCATTTAAACAAGTGCAAAATCAGCATGATGAAAACGTATGAGCTTAATGAAGCACATCCGACATAATTCTACACACTAAAGAGACCTATAGTTGACACAAAACATGGTATAATTAAATTTAAAAAACAATATTTTTTTTATTGCCATCAAGATAAATGAATGAATATGCTGTTGTTAATTATTGAATATTTTTTGTATGGTAATATGAATTAAATAATATAAAGTAAAATGAACGCATTATGTAATCAATTAATTAATTCTACAGATTATAATTTTGCAACTTAATTGAAGTATAATGAAGAACTTACGAAGCAATCACTGAATCACGTTATTACCTCAACTTGTATTGCCTCGATTTTCATAAATATTTATCGTAGAAAATATTCACATTGAGTAGAGCTTTGCGCGTAGCAGTTATTTAAAACTACAAGTATCAAGCATATTACGCGGATATGTCGCGACTATGTCGCGACTATGTCGCGCAGCTTTAAATAGCTTTCGTTGGAATCATCTCATAGCGTAGTATGATATAGCAATTGAGTTGCTATTGGTCGAAGACGCGAGGAATTCGAAATAACTGGCTCTCAGAAATTCTCAAAAAGATAAAATTGTATCACAGACCTATACCACTATTCAACTAATCTGGAAAAATGCACTTTCATCGTTTCGTTAACACAATCGATGAAAATTCTCGTAGGAAAACGCCCAGTTGGCACTGTACCAATTACGTCGCAAACAACGCAATATGTACATCTGACGCAGCCAAAACTTAACATTTTATTTTAAATGTGCCCTATAAAAAAACTTATTAGATTAAAAAACAATGATATTAAACAATTCATTACAAAATACATATCAAGATCAATTGTAGAAAAATACCAGACGTACAATCAGGAATCAAATCTGTAGTTTTATTCATCTTATGAAGAATTAACTACATATTTCATTATATAGATAAATGATTTCGTGTATTTATGCGAATGCAGATAAACATTAATTATTACTGTAAAAAAAGAAACATTTATTTACAGGAATCGACGGACTCTCCTTTGTGCCTCTTAGCACTCTGAGAGTCATCTTGATTCTGCGTCCGTGACATTAGCCTAGGAATTCGTTTAGCTTTTAGGTAAGACATCGTTTCACTCGACGATCTAAAAACCAATAAAATATTTAACATATTAACACATCTGTTATATTTATTTACATAAAAAAATATTTAAGGAATTCAATCTTTAGAAATTTTATCATACTTTTATTGGTACGGAAATGTGTTTCAGGAAAGCATTTCTGGAGAAGGCCAAGTTATAATTAAGAATTGCGGTGAGAGAACGAAATCAAATTAAGAATGGTTTGCATAGCCATAGGTTCGGTAATGCGGAAAACAATATTCATCCATTATAAAGCTATAAAAGATATATTATGTATACCTCGTTGGTTTTTGTTCAGCTAACATTTCCGTTGAATTATTTTCAGTCGAGTTAGAGCTGGTAGAAAGAGGAATGAACTGATAAGTTCTATTACCAAACTCATTATTTTGTTCGGTATTTTCTGTTACAATTGAAACAATACGTGTTTCTGTTTCTAAACTTGCAGATGCTTTTCTCTTGATCTCTGCCTCCGGTTTCGCAGTCTTTACGTCTGTATTATTTTCGCTCTTCGGTTTCAATTTGCCATCTTGCGTAGGAAAATTCACAGTAGGCAAATTAATAGTTTTATCACCTTTAGTGCTGTTCATCAATTTAATTAATAACTGCGATAATTCCTCCCTTTTCCTCGTCACAATAATCTCCTCAAACCACGTTTTTAGTGTTTTAATTGGCAAAGTATAATCTATAATTGGATCCTGAAAAAAGACGTGATCGAATTCATGTTAATGATTTATATAAGAAATGCTAAAAGTTTATGGGAATAAAAAAAACATTGAATGTATTTTAATGTCTTGTTTACCTGGAAAAAACTTTCCACATACTGCAACACGTACAATCCACAGTCCGTAAAATTTGATTGTTGCGGTACTTTAGGACACGCGCCTTTGATAGTATCTTTCGAAAATGTCTTTTCTACGCCAAGTTTGGCAAGATGTTCACAGCTTAAATAATCTCTCAACGTAGCAACTACTCGTGCTCTACTTGCGCCAGCCAGCGAATCAAATATCAATATGCAGGGCCTATATTTAAATCATTAATTAAATTATATTAATTAAATATTAAGAATAAAATAAATTGTGCAATTGTGCATGATGCTCCCACTTACATTTTAACAGTTTCTTTTTGCGGTTCAACTTTAACTTGAACTTCAACTTGATTTTTCTTTTCTTCTGATTGATCATCCTCTTCTTCCTATAAATATAATACATTGTGTCATAATCAATTAGTTCAAAATGGAAATATTACTATTGATAGAATTTATCACCTCCTCTTCACTATACATTTCCATTTCTTCATCGTCGCCTTCAGCTTCGTCCCTTTCAGATCCATCATCCAGCTGATCTATCGTTATAGTCGTAGGTACAGGAGTGATTGTTGTAGAGCCAATTGTGACAGCTTTTGCTTTCAGTTCTTTTAACTTCTTACTCTTTTGTGCTGCTTTATTAACGTCATTTTCATTAGTTTTGGTAACACACGTCGAAATTTTCCCAACCAATCCAGGAAAACAGATAATAGCCAAGAACCAATGCGCACTACAAAAAATATTATTAAATTGTATTAAAACAATATGAGATATTACGTTACTGTTAATTTAAAATCACTTACTGTTCGTTAATAGGAATAATAATAAAATCTTTCTCAAATATATTGACATTTTTCGTCCACTTCTGCACTCTGGCGTGTCGTTTGGCGGCAGGTGTCATTGGCACATTACTTTCGGCAGCTTGGGCATGCGGACTGGTCAAACGTTTGTAAAAGTACGAACTGAACACATGAGTTCTTTGTTGATCAGACTCCGATAATACCTCTAAGGTTAAATACTTTAAATAAAAGTCTATAATCACGTCGTTTAAAAATTGGTCTTCGGCGAGACATAAATAATCTTCAGTGTTGATGGCTATTCCTCCTTTTGCAGGAGGTGGTGGATATACAGTTATTCTGTAAAAAGAAATTAAAGGTTTTATATTAAACATATTTGATACATAATTAAACATAATTGTATAACATTAAATTATCCAAGGATAAAAGTTCAATTGTTAAATGAGAGTCTTACGTTTGTATGCATTCAGTGACACCGACCGAATTTGGTATGACTGATCCTTGAACCTGTTTTTTTACAACATCTTGCGACTGCTGATTCTGTATAGAGAAATATAAATAAATATGTAAAAATATATACGCATACGCTATTATATGTAATTAAAATGTAATCTAATCAAATACATACATCCCTCGGCGATGCCCGTATAAGTATATCGTTTGCCTCTTTAGGATTCAATTCTTCTATTTTACCTCCTCGGGCAAATAATAATTTTAATGTTGCTCTTGAATCATCTGGTAACTTTTCTGGTAATAACGTAATACGTTTATGTGTTTGATCTAGAAAAAAAATATAAAATATTGTCAATTCATTAAAAATTTTGACATTTCTTGGCATATGTGTTTGTGGTAAAAATTAAATAATATTGTTAAGAATAATTGTAAATGTTTGTAAAAGTAAATGTTTTATATATATATATATATATATATATATATATATAGATGTTTTCGTATACGTCAAGTAAATACCTTTTCCGGCAGGATCGTAATACGGTCCTTTTGGATCTTGCATTCCTAATAATTCACGTATCATGGCTCCTGTTTTTGTAGATGTATAAAAGAATAGCACTGGCATTCCTTTCCCATAATGAATTAATAACTTAACTATATCTTGATATTTGACATCCAAAGTAACAAAACTTGTAACTGTAAAATATTAAAATATTAATTAATTTTAATATTTTAAGCTTTTCTTTAGAACCTATATAAAAATAATGAGTGAAGGCAACTTACCATCTTCTAACAAAGGTACGCTAAATCTTACACCATTATAAGTAATCACTACTTTTTCTCGAGGATAATATTTATAAGATCCTATCCTGACTGTTCGACATTCTATAGCAATCTGTGTTAGTTGTAATTGTTCATTATCTAAAAAGCTCTGATTATCACATATTCCTAAAATACAATATTATCTCGTTATTGTACTTATACTATTTTATAGTATTAGTTAATCGTTGATAGCCATATGTCTTTCTTTGATACGTTACCTTTACTACTTTCTTCGATATTCGCCAAAAAATCGCTATATGAACTAAAAACAGAAGTGTTTGTAATTACTGGTTCTTTATCTAAAATGGTGTCCATATCTTCTGGTAAAGCGTTACTTGCATTGCCTGGAGCTACACTATTATTGAGGCATGCTACTTTTTTAGTCCTGCCCTCTTCTTCTTCATCGGACGATATTGTCAGACATTCTAAAAATTAATGATAAAATGTTAAGTTGTTAATGTTGCACATACATATTTTTCTCATAAAACACGTTATTATACCTGGCTCTTTATGAATAGGCTTTGGTTTTGAAGCTCTACCCTTTCCTTTCGGCCGCTTGCATGTAGGACCATCTCGTTCTATTTTCTCCAATTTTGCAGCGTTTCGTTCGTTGTTCTTCTTATAAAACATCTGTAAAGATACAGAGTTGTAATTGTATATCTACAAATCGCGCAAAAAGTGATGAAGGAAATTGTTGAGATAAAGGTATGCATTAAGATGATCGTTGTAAACTGCTTTCAATATGACCTGTAATGATATGGCAATGAGATAAGATAGTGTTTAGCTCTAAGAAGTTAGTTTCTTTATTAAATTCCATGGAGCATACTTCTTAGTAACTGTGCTGAAATGAGAGCGTTTTAAACTTAATATATTAAAAAAAGACTATGTTACTATAATGTGTATAATATAAAAATCCCAAACAATCTCAATTTGTTAGCCATTCATTGGTCACACAATCGATCATTATATCAGATGAGCATTGTAGTAATATACATATATCGGTCTTCTGGCACCGCAGTCAAAACCTTACATCGACTGACATCCCGGTCTCCTTCCTTTCTCTTATGGGTATCGACTTCACATCTTCAGAAAATTTTGTATTACATCGTTCACATCGGTTGAAGTAGAGTGAACTGTAGCCGCAGTGAGAACACAGAGCAAGCATTCCCTTGACCAAAATAGGTTCCTAGTAAATTACATGGTATACTTCGTACTTGTAGCATACTTCTGAATCATGTGATTAACGTCTACTCCTTTAATGTATAGTATTCTTATCGGTTGCAGCAATATAACAATATATTTGGATTGACAATTATTAATTACATTTTATATGTATTATCTATTTTCACGTTTCCACTCTTGCACACACACTTTATTATTTTCATATATCATAATATATTTATTCGTTATATCCACTAATATTTACTAATTACACTGGTTAACAAAAATAAACAAAAATAAACTCTTTTTTGTCACAAGAACTTAAATGGATGAATCTAATAAACTTTTTATGCTGAAATCTAATATATTTTTAAATTTTTTCTATCAAAGTTATTAAGTAATAATACATGATTTTAGTTTGACAAAATAAATCTCTTATAATAATAATAATATTAACTGTATAATAATAATACTAAGAATTGCATAATGTATCTCAACATGTCAGAATTTTAGGTTGCACGGTCTTTTTTAATTGACGAATGAGAATATATGTTTGCTATTATTATAACAAGTGTTTAATGTCCATACATTATTCACAAGAAATACAAACATTACTATAAAAAAAATACTAAAAATAATAAAATACGTTGAAATTGTAATATCAGAAATAACTGACATAGAGAGAGAAAGAGAGAAAAACTATGGGTGATAGAACAAATTGATTGCATATTTGAATTTAGAGTAAAAAATACACTAAAGAGACCACTTAATTTTCTTGTGACAAAAATCATATTGATTAGTATTATACACTTCTATACAATATATCAATCGAATACAATATCTATTATCATCATTAATATTAAAACAAAGAAATTGGCACAGTGAGAAAAATTATTGCCAGAAATTAGTGAACTGAAAATATAACGATATTTTTTAATAATTAAATATTAATTTTAGAAAAAATTTCAAATTTTAGAAAAATTAGATTTTGATATTTCAGATATATTTGTAACGTGTATAGATAAAATTAAAAAAAATTAATAGCATAATTATGCCAATATCCTTCTTTTATTTTAATTTCTTTATAACAAATCTATAAACTTACCTCAGAAGTTGATAGAGAAGTATTACTGTTTTCGTCTGAGGCACTAAAAATATCATCATTGTAATATTCTTTATTGATTGGACATAAAATTATAATATATTTTTGAGTGAACAGATTTTGATCGACTCAAGATTGATTAATGACGTCGTTGCACCATCTCCGGGATGAATTAAAATCCGTTCATTCAAAAACGCTATCAACAAATATGAGATAATTTGAATATCTTACTTGGTATTTTGAGATAAATTATCTGTGGAGCTTATATTTTCCTGAGAATTACAATCGCCATGATCACTATTATCAAAAGATCCCGAAAGTGTTCCAGTGCCGACATCCACTATGTAGTTTATATTTAGCGAAGAATCGTTTACCAAAGAGACTACTGTTTTACTGCTGAGTGAAATGCTTACCTATAAATATTACAATATATAAAATGTATAAAACAGTCGCAAAAATTGTGATCATTATTACTTAATCATTATATCAATAACTCTGAGATTCATATAGATCATCAAAGTAGTATCCAAATTATTACACTTATTTAATTTATGCGATTTATTGTACAAGAAAACTTTTAATCTGAGATATAAATGTTGATAAATATACATTAATATGATATTCTGAAATTTTTATTCTTGAATTCTTTCAATTGCGTAACAATTTATCGATCATCTTTTACTCGATTTTTGATTATATTGATATACTTTTTTAACAAATTTTTAACACTGCATAGACGTACCTCACCCAAGACTGCACGTACCTGATCTAACAGGTCTTGCACAGTACAGTCCTCATTTGGTATATCAAACCCAATTAATCTCTGTTCTCTCATAGTTATTACTAACATTTTCGCTGTATTTCCTTTAACTTGATGTTTAACTTTGGTATTTGCTGGATCATGAATAACTTTTTGGAAATAAACAATGCTCTCATTTGGACTGTTTTGTTCTAATCGTGATGGAGATTGTTGTGTCCTATTTCCTTTTTCTTGCGCGCATTCCGCAGGATTGACTTCCGTACTAGTACTAGTAACGTGCGTATTATGTTCAGTTGAGGAAAGACGCGACGTTACTGCAGATGACTTTTGTTGTTTTTGTGGAGATATCGAAACTCGCTGTTGCACTCTTTGTTGCACAGAATTTGAGGTTACCGAGCGACGTGTTGTATTACTCAGTGAGGATTGAACAGATTGTTGTGAAGCGTTAGGAAGTTGTCGTTGTGCGTTATTTTGTTGAAACCTTTGTTTCTCAATATGCTGTTTTTGTAGTTGTTTAAGTTTAGCGTACTTGATTTGCTCAGTCAAATACTTTATGTCCGAAGATCTTACCGGCGCTTTAGAAATTTCCGGCGTTTTACAGATTTCAGGAGGAACTATGGCAACAGGCCGTACATGCGAAGAAGTACTAATTGGCTTGATAGTTATGTTCTGTTCCTGCGAACCGATAACTTTACTGCAAACGGACATACCAGATTTGGAGCGTGCTATATTAGAATTTTGAACTCGATTTTCCATTGTAGTTATTACATTGACTTCATCTGGAGTCTGAGATGTAACACCTACTTTCACACTGTTTGTCAGTGGTCGAGTTTTATTTTGACAAGGTTTAGATAGTTTTTTTTCTGCTTGTCCAGAATTAAATGATCCAGAATTTACATTAATAGATGACTGAAAACAGACATTGTTAGATTATAAAATTCAAAAAAACAAACTTAAATTTTGCCTAAAAATTATTATAATATATAAACTCACCGGTGATGTAATATTATTTTGTATATTACTTCTAGTTGAAATGGCAGTCTGATTTTTCTCTTGTAACAACGTACTTTGCTTTGTTGATGTAGTAGAATTAGCGTTTTGCATTTTTATCCACTGTACTTGTTGTCCTTCGTTCTTACATTCTGTCTTAGCACCTATAAAAAAATGGTTTATTTAGAAGATCATAAGTAGCAAAAATATCAGCTACCAGTGTTATTTATACAATGCTGAAGTATAACAACAGTTTAATAAATTTAACAGTCAGTTTAGCAACAGATTAAATATTTTATTAAACATATTAATGTAGCATGTTTGAGTGCTAATAATTACCTATATTATCTACAATGCTCACAATATTTTCATTAACATGTGCATTCGAGGTATTAGATTTTAATATTCCTTGAGTTGTAGCTATATCAGTTGTTGTTTTGATTATGAAAACATTTTGCCTGAAAATAATAAGCACTATTACAAATATATTATTCCACAAGTATATGTTACGTTAGTTGTGAACATACAAAATATTAATACACTAAGATCATACAAACATAAAAAACCATTTTATTTCAGACATTATTTATGATAAGTGATTAGATGAAGATAATGAGGAAGAGAGGTGCATTGGTATAAAAACTTTTAAAAATTTTATTACTATTTCTGGATGCACATATAAATTTTTAAAATTAATAATTCAACGAGAAATATTAATAGAATACCCAAATCTACATGTACAAGATATGTGAAATAAACCAGAAAATTTAGAATAGAGTTAGAATTTTAATAAGAAATCGCTTATAGGCCACACATGTTAAAGATGGATTGCATCAACTATTGTATATTATGCGTCATATATTATTTTATAATTTATCTAAATATTCAATTTTTATGTATTACATATTACAATAACTTTTAGTCATCTCTATATTAATTTTAAAATAATCAATATTTTAGATAAACAAAAAAGTATTTAAATCTTATAATATAAATTGATAGGTGCAAATAGATGTAATATCTCAAATTTAAAATAAAATAAATATAACTGCAATAAAAATATATATTCAACATTTTTATATTTAATTTCTATGCATCATATTCTATTAAATGTAGTTTATATATATATGTACTTTTTAAAATTAATATAAATTTTTTTATACAGATACAATTTATTACCTACGTGTACAATACACTCGTAATCAATACATTAGTAGGCAGATTTATAATAAAATAGCTTTGATATCATTGAGGCACACATGTACAAAAGATTTTATATAAAATTTTCCACTTTAAAAATTATATAATTATATATATGTTATATAAAAATTTTTAATTTTTTTATATTACTTATAAATATTATTAAGGTACGTTTTGTTATCCTATGAATAGATTTACATTTTTATATCCAATATTATCAAATAATTATTAATATATTGCTATATATTTAAAAAATATATATTGAATTATTTATAAAACGCACAAAAAATTTAGATGTTTAAAATTATATTTTATTTAATGCTTTATCAAGAAGTCATACCTAAAATTTAATTTAAAAATAGCGTGATAGAAGACTACTTTAAAAAGCATCTTTAAAAAGCATCATTATGTATCTCTGCTGTGTTTTATGCACTCCTGATATTAATACATGCAAAAATTTAATCAAATCTTCCAGTTCAAGTTTAAGTTATTCATAAAATTGAGATACTTTTTACGAATCAAACATTTTAATCAGAATGTATGGCCTATTATATGGAAAGGTTAAGAAATATACATTTTATAAATTAAGATATAAAAATGTTTGCACTAAAATATTATTTTAAAACTGTTAAAACATTCACTTCTCACAACTAATGTGTGTATCACATACCAATACTCCATCTATTTCCTCTAAAATAAATATTAAACTTAAAATTATAAGTTTAATTAAATTCTTGAATCTTTACTTGTCATAAAATATCGAAAGTTTAGAAAAATAATTTTTTGGATACATTCAAATTGAAATGCATGCTGTACAAGTTACCCTTGTTCCAATCGCGTTGCAGTTATTTGATTCCCTAAATTAATAGTTTGTGGGGAGAATATTGCCTGCCTGTTTTGTGGTGTAGCAGTATAAGTCACAAGCTGTTGTGAACCATTACCGCTGTTATTAACATTTTCAACAACTAACTGAACCCGCTGTCCATCTACAGTGCAGATTCTCGGTACTTCTTCAAATGTCAAAGCACCACCAGCATTAGTCACAAGATTATAATATTGTGCCATATTATTTAAGACTTTACTGCTCGCAAATATGATCTTTTTTCTCAATTAACAAAGACCAAAATTTAGATTGCTGCTAGTAGTGTGTTAGACCAATCCATCAATATCATGTCTATAGAAGAATCTGCTAGTTTTGTGCGATACGACCTATGAAAAACAATCACAAATATATTTGACTTTTAACGCGTTTAATTTTTAATATTTAAAAAAAAAGTAATTATCTATTTTGCTTATTTTAAAAAATAAGTAGAACAATAAAATTACTAACAAAATTATTAAAATTAGAAAGAGATTTATTAGAGAATTATTAAAATTAGAAAATATATGTATGTAAATTGTACTCATTAACATATAACAAATCATATATATGTATAAGAAATCACAACCATGTGTGTTGCAAGATAAGCTTTAAATACATAAACATTACCAACATATATAGAAAATTATATATCTACAAAAATTATGTATTTATGTAGTTGTGTAATTAAAGTCTGATTTTGTATTTGAATATTTAATATGCACATTCCGTAATATATAAAGATAAATTATATTAGAATTACAAATTACTATTAAAATATTAGATAGAGCAAGATTTTCAGTCTATTAAAAGCAGATTTTGGTAAGAATACAAATTTAAAAATTTAATTCTCATAACATTAATAAATAAAAACTGTTCATCCTTTAAAGCAGTCTTCTTAAAAATTAATTTCTTTGAAAAACTCTAAGCATAAATTATATTCATTACGAATAGTTATAGCAACAATACATGTATTGCTAATATTTCTATGCATCTTTCTTCATTTTGAGGAAATCACAAATTTTTGTACAACATGTGCTTCAAAGACTGTATCCTAATTTAAAAAATTTGATCACGAGATAATGATGTATGTTTTATATAAGTTATACAATGTGTTAATTTGTTTATCAAACCAACATATTGCAAATCACAATAGTATGTATTATAAAATATACTTGAAATAATTATAATATAAGCATTACAGTAAACAAGAATGTTTTATAGTGCAACAAAATTATAATGTAAATCAATGTACGACATTGAATTTTTGATATTTTATGCATGTGTAAAGTGTGTGATTCATAACACAATCAATTATTAAAAACATATTCTTTCATAAATTTAAAGATTATGTTTTATAGTGCAACAAAATTATAATGTAAATCAATGTACGACATTGAATTTTTGATATTTTATGCATGTGTAAAGTGTGTGATTCATAACACAATCAATTATTAAAAACATATTCTTTCATAAATTTAAAGATTATTTAATTGCTCGTCTATATGTGATATGGATGTAGCAACATAAAATACAATTTGAGTTACGTTCCAATAAAATTTGGAATATACGTATCTCATAGTAAGCATGAATATGATGTTAACAAATTTGTCTTAAGTTTCTAATAAACAAAATTAAGAGTTTTTTAATAATGCGTGTATTATATTAACGTGCAATTATTTTTTTCCATGAAAAAAAAGGAGGTATATTTTATATAAAATATACAATTAATATAAAATTATCAAACTTAATCTATTATATCGAACCAAGTAATTGATGTATAATAATTTAATATATATAAAATTTAAAAAATATTCAGTAAATATTAATATAAAATAATTTATATTAATTTTTTATATTGTCAGATACAAGCATAATTAAATAAATAGTTTTGATAAAAGATATAAATAACAATAATAATTATTCTTGACAATTTACTTATGTAAAAAATATAAAGAGTGAGAAAGAAGATAACACTAGCACCATCGTTAATATATTGTTATAATTCAAAAACACATCTAAAATGAGTTTAAAGACTGATCATAAATAATTAGGACGAAACAATTAACCTCACAAACACGTAGAGAATACTTTGCAGTGGATTCTAACGCAAAAATTACAGCTTTAATTTTCGTGGAAGCTAACATAAGATCTTATCCCGTTCTGGAAAATAACTCACAATAGAAAAACAGTGAGTTTAATCGTTTATCATCGGATTAACTGCTAATAAAGACGATGGTCTTGTAAAGATGTACGGCAAACGACAGTTTAAACTCCGCAATGATCATAACCTAAAAATCAGCGAACAAAGATAGCCACGATCGCACTTATGTCTCTTTGACACGATTGTCACAAAAATCGAACAAGTCTCGACTGAATGTATGAAACAAATACTAATGACAGGAAACGAGGGGTTCGCACGGTTTTTTTACAACCGAATTAAATTATCTGCGGAACTTTATGCTGCGAGAACTTTCATAACCTCGTCGCACAGATTATAAGATTATTTGCACAGACTGAGCGCCGGTACTGGATATTATCTAATCTGCGAAGAACGGTATGAATGACAGTTCAATTGCAGAAAAACATGCTGCTTTTTTGAACACGTGAACGAGACACACGGCAGCAGAGACGACAGCGGCGATTTCTTTCTGTGCACGCATTAAATAACTTTCAATTCGAACGAATATATAACAGCCAATACTCACAATTCTTTGCATATGCTGTTTTGCTGACACGTAAAATCAAATTGTCAAAATAATGTGCCGTACGTCTCAACTCGTTCTTCTTCGTTTTTACTTCGCTGAATTCGGCGCGAGTAAATAACAACTATACTTCGCCATTTTACGCATCCACTTGTATGAGCGTATCCGAATCGCGCTGGCGACCACTGCGACCGACACGAATGGACGGAACGTTGAACAGGAAATTGCACTAACGCGCAAGGTTCTGCGCCTAACTTCCGGGACGCCATTCGACCGCGAAATTCGATCACGAGTCATTGCACCAATGCTAACATTTCCTTTTGATGTGGAACACATTATGTACTTTTTAGGGTAAAAACGCAACAAGATAAAATATTAAAGATTCCTAAGCTTAAGGGTCTTAATCTACATGTACTTGTATGTAAATCGCATAAAATATGCATAGAAAAACATATTTTATTTAAATATTATGTTCATGTATATTTTGTGAAACATAGCAAATTTAAAAAGTTTTACATACAATTTTATTGTACATCAACGATAATTTATAATAATTATAAATATAGATTTCATCTATAGAAAATAAAAATATCAAGCTTATGTATATTAGTTTAGCTACATCACAATCATTTATACCCATTATCTAAGGTGTTCGCATCACAAGCTCCATGTTTTTATTCGCTCCAATCTATAGTGTACGTAATGTAGTATTATAGATTGAAACATATTGAAGCGAGTAGGAGCATATTGGAGCATGCAACGCAAACAAAGCTTTATAGACATATCTTTATTCACAATTTCTTCGTACAGCATTTACTATATTGTTATGAAATAAAGGAAGTATTCTTTCTCCACTATACTTTAAAGTATAAGATTCAAATGGAAAAAAATTCGAAATTAAAATAGGCAAGCGAGTTTTTATCCCAAAAATGGGCAGTTGATTACGCTCGTTATTTTCGATTACAGTGTAACAATAAGCTAACTGATACGTGCTTGTAATATCGGCGAAACTGTAAACTATTTTGCTATCGCATATTTTCAAAGGATTTAATTTACAAGTAATGATCCTCGATATATCAAGTTCCTGAAGAAATAATATACCTGAAAACAAAATACGTGTTTTCAACATTGTCATTGTAAACATATAATGTGTGTGCGTCTGCCTAGGTGTGTGTGTGTGTGTGTGTGTGTGTGTGTGTGTGTGTGTGTGTGTGTGTGTGTGTGTGTGTGGTGCGCGCGTATGCGTGCGTGCGTGATGAAAATGTGTGCGGACTCACCATTTTTCAATCTCAGGAATTCCTTATGTCTCGCAATAAGTAAATGAAAGAACGCTTGACAAACGGAATAAAATACAACGTGTTGTTTCATATCATCGATATGCTCTGAACACTCTTGTATAGAGATATAATTATGTATCCATTTTGTCAATTTAACCATCATCAGTTTCATTAGTCTGAAAGAAAATAGCCTTAGATAAAGTAAACTCTATAAAATTGTTGTAATATTGACATTATGATAATTACCCAGAAGGAATAAATGTAGCAGAAGCGAGCAAGCTAGAAATATAAGACACAGCTGATTGCCGTGTAACTGATGCTACATTTGGATCAATTACTTTACGCCACAACCAATCGATAAAAGTTTCCGCGACTACAGCTTTGAAACTGCAAATGTAGAATGCAATATATTGCATATACTGACTGGCATGTGTAGGTAATATTACTGTTTCGAATGCTCGGAGAACATCAAAGTACAATATTCTTGTGGATTTTATCTTCAGAACTCCATTTTCGAAACAAAACTCGTGCATATATTTAAGAAATAATTCCATACACATATCCAGCGTATGTGCAGATGGATGCACAAGATTTGTTTTATCTACATCATTATTAGTCTGATTATCAACTGTTTCATCAATACAATCCGTTAAGTCATCATCACCTTCCTCATCACCTGCTTCTTCACGAGGTATGTTGACATCCAACACCATCAATCTAAGACACAAATATAATTTATTCTCTAATCAAGAAAATTTCATGTTTTAACTATCTATGAGATTTATACCTATTAATAATTAAGGATAAAATGTCTGATCTCAGTTGAGGTGCATAATTCAATATTTGTAATAATGCATAGATATAAACTTCATGTGTATAAGTGCCATGTATAACATATGGAAATTGTAATCCAAGGGTTTGCAGCAAAACTTTGTTCGACCTAAAAATTTACAATATATATATATATATATATATACATAAAATATATATATGATGATAGGTCAAAATTTGATATTTATTTTTTTATATCGTACATTGGAACCACTTCCAAAATCTTATGCAATATGTCATGTATGTGGTTTAACTTTTCTATATCTTCATTTTTAAGTTTTCCAGCTTCATGTTCTACGTTACTATCTTCAACTATAACAATAAAAATTATAACAAATGTTTTATTACCTATAATGTTAGAACATTATTATTATTATTATTAAATATATTTACCTGGTTTAAACAATTCAACTAGATGATTTATTACAGTTTTTATATGAGGAGTCTGCATACATACTAAATCTTGTAAAAAGAGTTTATAAGTAGAAATAACTCCTGGCGATCTATTTGTCCATCGAATTTTAAGAAGAACTTGAATAAATAATTCATGTTTAGCATCTAACATGGATACACATTGCCTTGTCTCAACTAAAAATTCTGCTAAATCACAATCCTAAAAATAAGAAACAAAAAAAGCTTTGAACAAAACATCTTACATCGTATTATGTAATTGATTAACTCTGATATATAAACTATATAAGGCATATTAAAGTTATAAAAAATTATTTTTAAGCAAATTTTGTAAATCCCTTTACTTATTCTTACCTTTATAGCATCTTCTCGAAGTAATTGTATTAACTTCTCGTATTCTTTAATGTCATTACCTGTTTCAAAATTATATAGTATACTTTTAATATCTTTTGGGAGTTTAAAGTATACCCTATTAGATTGCTTAATAATTTGTTCTCTAACGCCAGGGCCTTTTAGTAGAGATGACACACTGTTGACCCTCGAGGATACCACAGACATCTGTTTGAAGTACACATATATACATAAAAATTCACCAATTCTCACTAATAACTTATCTTACTAATTCTATTTAAAATTAACAATAATTGAGTAATTTTAGCCAATACAATAATATTACATTGTATAAAATATCAAATGCGGCAACAAAAAAAAGGTTATATGTATGTCAAGATGAATTATGAGTTACATACCTTGATAAATATGGTTTTCACTTTATACAATATTCAATCTTTTTGTAGATTCTTGCACGCATATTTATTTATGTTTTGGAAATATACTATCTTGCAAATATCATGCAAACAATTTATCGACCACGCGCTTCCAGCCACATGTATAACGGAGACAATGGAGGTGCGAATATCGCCATGGATTTAAAAGTATAGTTAGTATGTTCATCGTACAATACTTTGTGAAGTCATGCTGGTATCAGAGAGAAGACTGAGAGTGGACATGCCCGCATTTTACCATTGAGTAAAAAGAAACAGGAGGGAGCATTTGGTCGTAAAAGTGCGGACGAAAGTGACTATATAAAGTGGTCGCTCAAGATGGCCGCTCAAGGGCGCCAATATTGAATGACTTGTTATGTTTAATTAGGAAATAATGTACAATTAAAAGAAAATAATTATAATATGCAACAATAATACCAAATTTTAATGGCGTTTTTCATTGGGATTGCACTCGTGCAGTATTTCCATAAGAGCAATGTTAAAATCTAAAATCTAAATTTATATTAAATCCTTCATCCTTACAAAAATTTATCCATGCATTTCTTTGATCCGGATTTTTCGAAAACCTGTTTGTGAGTGAAAATTATTTAGTAATTATTGTGAATCTACAATTTCACAATACTATACATATGATTATAATCTCCAAAATAAAAATCTCATTATTGTTGATAATACTAACCGATGAAACGTTATTCCATGATTTCGAGCTGCTGCTGTTATGCCACAAGCTCTACAGTATACCATTTTGATCGTTTATTTTCATACACTGTTGCATAAAAGACTATACACTGCATATTAATGCGTACGGCGTACGGTGTACGGTATGCCGCTTGCCGCTATGCTCGAGCATTCCCTCTCACTTTCAAAAAGTGGTCGCTCAAGATGGCTGCCATGACGTACATCCGTCCGCGGATTTACCTAGTCCTGTGCCGGGATTCTGTAACTCTTTAACGACAAAAATCGTTATCGTTAACTATCGATATCGATGATAATCGCAAAAGGTTATTCTGTAACTAGTGGGTATCGACAATTCTCGATATTTGAATCGTTAAATTCCGAAAAGTATCGAAGCCGTGTCGATGTGATTGCGATCGATGCCGGAGGTCTCGCTAAGCCATTAACGATAGTTGATGTGAGTCGGTGATACGTTAGTGTGGAATGCATACATATATATGTAATACATGTGACAATAAAATGTTAGAAGTTATTGATAAAAACAGCTAATACGGATTGAAAGTAAGTGTAAATACTTCCATTCTTTAAGCCTTGAACTTTTATCTTTCATATATATACAGGGTGTTTCATTTTTGTTTAAAAGTAAAGATTTAAGTGACATATACAATATTCAGTTTTCAAAGTGAATAAAACAATAAAAAAAAACATAATCTCAATCTTAGATAAACAATGTAAAATAAAAATAGTATTGTAGTCGATTTAAACTGTTAATAGTTTCTCTGATAAAACAATTTGATAATTTTTTATTTTAGGATGGCTCTCGGCTATCTTGCTTTAAATTTAATAATGATGGAAGATCATGTCCAACACCTTGAACGAAGAGTAGAGAGACAATTGTTGCGAACAACAGAAAATCCATTTGATTTGACAAATAATGAATTTAGGGAGTTGTACCGCTTAACACCGGACTTAATTTTTGATCTTGTCGATGCATTAGAACCTCGATTACAGCGGACAAGGATCACTGGTTTGGCTGTAGAAAAACAAGTAATACAAATTACAATTTGTAACTGTATATACAATATTTTTGTTTTATTACATTTATTATACTTATCTTTTTCTTTATTTGAGTTTATGATATTCATATATATTTTATATGTTATAGGTATTATCGGCAGTAAGATTTTATGCAACTGGCTGCTTTCAACGTCCAGTAGGTGAACAGTGGGGCATTTCGATGAGCCAGACATCGATTAGCAGATGTATACACAAAGTAACAGATGCGATCAATGAATTAATATTTAGACAATGGGTACAATTTCCAATGACTCCAGGAGCCAGGTAATTAGCAAGAATGAAATTTCAAAATGCACGTCAACCGTTTAAAGGAGCTATCGGAGCGATTGACTGTACTCACATAGCGATCCTTGCTCCCAAGAGCATGAAGAAGCCTACATTAATCATCATGGATATCATTCATTGAATGTGCAAATGGTAAATATTTAAATCATTGATTCATACAAAACGTGTTTTATATATTCCAATTAATGACATTCAATAACTTAATCTATTAGATATGTGACCCTAATTTAAAAATACTCAACGTTAATGCAAGATACCCTGGAGCACGACACGATGCATATATATGGAATGCTTCTGCTGCGCGACGAGTTATGGAACGCGCGTACAATCGTGGTGAACGACAAACATATCTTATTGGTATATAATCTTAACTTTTTATTAAAGATGTTTGTTGTACAAAGTTTTTATTTTGTCGATTTATTGTCGACATAATACTTTATACTCTACTGTTTATTCTAATGCATAAATTTTATGTTGTGTTGAATTTAAAATGTATTAAAAAATTTTTATAACGGAGCTGAAATAAATCTAGAATATTTTATTTATACAGGTGATTCAGGTTATCCGTTAGAACCGTGGCTATTAACTCCTTTGCCACGAGAGCCGGAAGGAACTCCACGTTTTGCATATAACGAAGCATTATGTAGCGCAAGAAATTGTATTGAACGTCTCTTTGGTGTTTTGAAGTCTACCTGGAGATGTCTGTCTCGCCACAGAGTTTTGCAATATGAGCCTGGCTTTGCTGGAAGAATTATCAACGTTTGCGCAGTCCTCCATAATATGCGGAATTATCACGGCATATTTAATGATGATCTATTAGATGAGTATAATGATAACGAACATATATATGAAAATTGTAATAATGCTCATGATATAAATTTGGATAATAATATTCGTGGACCTCTTGCTATTGCACGTCGCATTCAAGATCGTTTAATAGCAGAAAGATTTACTAGATAAAATTGCACAATGTATAATGTATAATATATGTATAATATAAGTATAATGTAAATTTAAAATAAAAGACTGAAATTTTTTAAAACTTGAGTTAGCATACTATAATAAAAATGTTTATAACTAGTTAAAATATAGCAAATTGTATTCAATCGTGAATGATTTATAAAAAAAATAAGAAAAAAATATAAATATTTTTTTATTATGATTATGAGTTGTTTATTTATTTCAATCTACTATAGTGTAATAAAAAGCAAATAAAATTAACAAATTGCCAAATAATTTTACTCAATTGAAAAATATTATTAGCATATAATCGACAATAACATACATGTATACACAGGTTTGAATATAAAAATTAAAATACACAAATCTGTTACAAAAAATACATTACTATGTTATACATTTCTTTCATATCATATTCATAGTATTATATCTTTGATAATATCACATCTTTAGTATGCTATTTTCACGTATATGTTTATAGAATTTTAAAAAAGGTACTTAACTTATCTTAAAACTTAACTTAAAATTTAATATTGCAAAACTTAACATTGCAAATGTTATAAATATTGCATAACTTTACATTGAAAATGAAATAAAAAAAATTATTGAATAAATACAGTTATTATAGATACTATAGATTAACTTATAGTTATAAAAATACAATGTACGGTAGAGCAAATCACATTTGGCAGAATGGTATTCACAGTCTTCAATTCTCTAGGAACTGGTCTCCAAAAAAATATTATATATTAAAATTTTATAATATGAAAACTAACATAACTTAAATGGCAATACTATTAATTATATTAAATAATTTGCTGTAATAGAGAGATCACACCTCCTATGCCTCCTATGCCTCCTATGCCTCCTTTCCATAATTTATAACGATATCATTATATAAGCTCCATATATCACAAAAGTTATTCGTTCAGATAAGTAGGCGACAGATTTTCCAAGATTGTTGTAAGTTTCTCGAAAACCCGTATTCGTTCACTATCATTAACAGCTTGTAGCAGCAGTATCTGCCAACTTTTGTATAGCATGTGCAATTTCAGTCATTGCAAGTGCACTCATTTTAGATGCCTCTGCTTGCACTTTGACAGATTCAGCATGCATCTGCAAACATTTCAATATATTTCATAAATTTTTACATAATTTGTTTTAAAAAAAATCACACATTTTACGCTAATTGAAAATTTTGTCTTACAAATTCAGCAACAGCCTGCTTCTGAGCAATTGATTGGAAGTGCTCCTTTGATGAATACAATGCTGACGGTGTAACTCGATTAGCTATAAAATTAAGAGATGTAAAACATATTTATAAATTTTATGTACTGTTATTAAAATTATAAATAAATGTCAAAAAATAAAAAAATTGAAAAAAATTATAATCTAAATAGATTTTAATGTTACCTCTATTTGAAGAAATGGGCAAATTAATATTTTGTGAAGAACTATTTGACTGTTTTGCTTTTGATGTTGGAAGATACGGGGTATTTCTATTTGTCTTAAGAGATGTAACAGTTTTTGAAGCCTTTCTTGATTCGTTATTAGCGAGGTTTTGATTGTTTTGGTTCTGAATGTGAGTATCAGAATTTTTAATTTCATTATGTCCTGATAAAAAATTGTTATCAAATGAATAATCATCATCGAGAATTAAGTCCTTGTCATTATTATTCAAGGAATTAGCTGCAAAAGAAAGAACAATTTCCAAATATTTCATATTTTAATATGTTAGTTCGAAAATAATCTGCATCAACAGTAATTATGTATTATATAGTTTAAAAAACAACTTAAGCAATTAGAAATCAAATAATTTAATAATTTTGAAATTTAATAATAATAAAATATTTAAAAAATATGACAATATGTTTTTATTCACTTAGTTATTACTTTATATACTCTCTCTCTTTAGTTATTATTATTTTACTGCACATATATTACGTATCATTATACAATTACTCATTATATAATTATTGTTAATTTTATTAGAATTTATTTATTGCTATTATAAAAAAAACCGAAAAAAATTTGTACAAATTTCATAGAACATATTAACATATTTTAAAAACAAAAATTAGGTTTCTTACCATTTACATATTGCGAGTCTTGAGAAATTTCGTGTGGAATATTTGTACAAACGCTTATCACTTGTGGAATTTCCGACAAAACTGAATTATTTCCATGTTCAAGTTCTTCCAGCAAATTCTATATACATAGACAAATAAGTATTATATATTTAAAAACAATTACTACTTTTATTAAATATAACATATTGCTGTATACATAACATGATTTTAAAAGTTTATAAAAATTACCTCCTCATCAGGGATACTATCTGCACAATATTTACTTCCTTCAACATATTCGGCTCCTATTATTCCAATTATACGTTGCTCAAATTCTGTCAATTCAGGTTGCGCGATAGCTTTATTCCCTGTTAATCTCTTCGCCTTTCGCAATTCTTTTACTTTTAGAGAAGTGCGACTTTTTAAGTCTCTCCAAACCTTAACCATATATGTAAATAAACCAACATATTAATACAGAACTTGTAAGATTTTGTATTTATACTAAATATATATGCATATAATTTTTCATACCACTTGCCATTGTTCAACTGTTTTTGTCGCTCCTTGAAAGGAATTCAATTCGTTTGCTAATTCTGTCCATTTTTCTTGAGCTTCTTCTTTTCCATGTAGAGCGTGAAACTTTCCTTCCGCAAGACCCTTGTTTAAATAAAAATAATCAACCATGTTTGTTAACTGTAACTGTGATGCTCTTGCAGTTCTTGTTTTTTTGCTGTAAAATAAAAATTAATTATGTTTTATTATATATATATATATATATATATTTCATATTATAATACATACTTACTTATATATGACTTGTGACATTTTCCAATTATTTTATAATTATTATTATTTCTAATGTGTTTAATTCTGTGACTAATTGTTTGACTGTCAAAATGTATTGAAAATCATAGACTAATTTTAATGAAGTCTATCCACAAGATCTAGTTTTGTGTATACGTGTTCTTAAATTCTCTCAAAAGTTACTAGATTTTAACTGCTTAAAGTCTGGCAACGTTGCGCATCTATCGAATTATTTCGATACATTTGTAACGATTTTTGCATCGATTACAATCGTTAAGGCCATGTTACAGAATCACCCACAATGATGGTCGTCGGTCGCGCAAGCGACAATTGTCGTCAGTTAACGATAACGATTTTTGTCGTTAAAGAGTTACAGAATCCCGGCACTGGCTAGTATATGCTCCCTCCTGTTTCTTTTTACTCAATGGTATTTACATATATGTAGTAAAATAATCAAATTTACTAAAGTATCCATGACTTCATTGGTCAACAACTTGCTTATTTTTAATTTTTACTACGTTATCTTAAGCTAGCGACACACGGTACGTTTTTGCTTACTGGATTGATGGCGAGCTAGTAAAATACTAGAAATGCACCATACAGCATACAGTGGCTGCGTTCCGTAAAGCACATATGCGCGCATGTATCTACAGTATACGTTATGTATACTATAGATACATGCGCGCATATGCTCTTTACGGAACGCAGCCAGTATTTTTAGTTCAGTCAGTTCAGCTAAAAAGAACAGACCTATAGATACTTAGAAATTTATTACTAAAAAAGATGGATGGAGTTAGGGATAGTTCGATGTACATGGTGACAGCATTGCAGTGGTGACGCGCTAACTTCGCCGCGTATTTCAAGTCTTTTCGTCATCGTTGCGGAGCATGGTGAGTATCGTTGTTGTATCGTAGCTTCGCGTTATCGTATTTTTTTGCATTATTTCTGCATTATGCGTAGTAATACGGGTCGGGAGTGCCGTAGAGTATCGTGCGTTTATTATGTTCTGATAATTAACGTGTGCGTGATCGTAAAATCCGCGAGTATTCCGCGAGTGTCGTGTAGAAGAAACGGTCGAGTAACAAAATGGCCGCTAAGAAGAGCGGGAAAAGAAAGTGAGTAAAATTTTGATACTTTTGCTTGTTAATCCCTTAATGCACAGATTTTCTATAATAAAGTGTCAAAAATAAATGTAATTTTTGGACCCTCATATAGTCTTCGCGAGTATCGAGGCCTGAATAAACTCGGGCTTGCGCAATTTTGCAAGTACAATTTACCCGAATTAACTCAGATTTGTGCGTTAAGAGGTTACTTGCGAGATATATTATTCATTTGACTCGACGATTGCACGCGATGATTGTATAGCATTTTGCATAATATAATGCATGTATTATAAAGTTGGAAATATATATTTAGAATATTTAATAATTGATTTTTGTTTGGTAGCACACATAATAAAAGGCTGATTCCCGATATTCATCGATTCTTTAACGGAGCTGATGCAGAGCAGTTTAAGACGGAATCCGCAGCGGGGGAAGCAAATTGCAATACTCTAGCTGGTAAGTACAATTATTCGTTTATCATTTAACTATATACATAATTGCGATAATACACACACAATTATAATTACCATTAAATTTCCATATTTTTTCCGTTTGTTTTTTACTATTTTTTCACTGTCTTTCTTTGCCATTTTTTTGCTACTTGGCATTTAACTATGTGAGCATATTAAAGTGAGAAGTCAAAAAAACAAAATATACTATGTTATGCTGTTAATTCAGTATTACAAAAATTATGCTTTTTTTGTCTTATGTTATTTATTAATATTAAAATTTGTAAAGTAGTAGGAAAGCAAGAGGGGAAGAAAAAATAAAAAAAAAAAAAAAAAATTAATTATAATGCTAATGACTTTTCTTTTGTATTAAGTAATTAATATAAAAACATTACCATCTTTCCTTATATCTTTTTTTAAGGAATACATTTATATATTTAAATTAAAATTCTATTATCTAAAAGTATAGAAGAATAAATTTGTGGATAATTAAAACATTTAGTTATAAAATAAAATAATATTACTAACATTTACTCACTTAAAATATATCTATAATATTCCTAATATTTTATTTATATGCAATGATAAATATTCTACTTTTTTATTTTAATATTTATTTATTTTTTATTAATTCTCTTTATAGAAAATAAAATATTAATTATTGATAAATAATGTTAAGATAAATAATTCGGGGTGTGTGTTTTGAAACTTGTTTTTATTAAAATTATAAAGTTATTTCTTTGGGTTATACTAAGGATCGAAGTAATAAGGTATGTCCTTTTGTTGTTCCAACAACCTGGTTAAAGCCTTTTCCATATTTTCTGGCAAATGGTCTAAGAGCATGCGTGGCATTACTGATAATTTTGTAAATTCTTCTGCCTGTGCCCATCGCATCTCATATTTTCTCTCTTTCATGAGTTGTTTTTTGCTAAAATGCAAAAATAATATACGTATAATTTATATTATTATCAAAATGCTACAATTTTTATTAGAATTATCTTATTTAAATTTTGTACTTTTAAGAATACAGGCTCACACTTTATATATACAAGATAATTATTTAAATAAGAACAACGCACCTTTTTCCTTTTGTTTTTTCAAGCTTACATCTTGCGATATGAAGTATACGACCAGCGTTAAACAGTTTTACTTGCGAATATCTTCTTTTTGTTATATCGCGCTCTATTTTTTTATCGTCCTGCAAAAAGATGAAACTTGTATTGAACGTCATTATTGAAATTCCTACAATTTTATAAGCGCAACAATTTTTTCTTACCGTGTTGCTGGGCTTAGTAAACAAAGGCGATTGACCGGAATTTCCGTTAACTAAATTATAATTAGTCCACGTTTTAGTTAAATCTCGTTCAGGAACTCCAAACAAAGCGTATCCAAATCCGTTCAAAATCACTCTGTACTAAAAATATAAGAATACTTATCAAAGCAGTTCGATTTATACATAATTATTTCTGGCAATCATAATTTTTTTTCTGAAAAATACCTTAGGCAATCGGCAGGCTTGCAGATTTGTTAATAACGACGTCCTTAAATTTTCTATACTATCCACACTGAGCCTCATTACAAGATCATCCCCAAGTCCTATGGTTAGCACGAATTCTTCTGTGACTCTGGCAGCTTCTCTACTGAGTAGTCCAGCTTTTTGGATAATTAAAAAAATTATAAATTAGTTTAATATATTTGTGAAAAAATTAATAACTGGCGGTAATCAATTCTTTCTACTGATAAAATTATGATGATCATTGAAATAAACTTAACGTTAATCATATACGCATGCAATTACCGGGCGTAGCAAACGCGTAGACTCTCACGTTCGGATAACGAGGACGTATCAATAATCCTAGTAGTATGGCTAAACCAGCTCCCAGACTATGGCCTGCGAATACGAGTTATTTTATTACACAATTTACAATTACGTCTCAATGATAATTCACGATGAAAGTAGATTACTCACCTGTAATCGTTAGATGATAATTAGGATATGTAGCGAACGCTTTTTCTAGGACTTTATAATTCTCCAATCGCTTTAAGATTACTTTCACGCCTATTATCATGCCTTTGTGTGCCTGTAAAAATTATTTCAGTTCACAATTAATAAGATCGATCAAATTTACGCAAAGAAAATAAAACGATTACTAACCGTGCTGCCCGGAGGAACGCCGGAACATTCGAATAAATCGGATGCAGCCGCGAAGTCAGTGATCAAGTCCCGTAAAGATAATGACCCTCGTATAACCACGACGATACTACCAGTTTTATGATCGGCAATTACGCAGAACGGTATCTGCAAGATTTTCAAGAGTAATACATAGACATCGGATAAGTGTGGAAGAAGCGTGTGATTTAGAAGCGATATACCTACTTCGCATAAGTGATTCTTGAAGGAAGCAAACAGAATATCCTCCTCGGATAGCTGCGACAAATATTTAACACCGGACAGATAACAGAGGCAACAATTGTCGCCCAGAATAATGTTACGTTTTCGCCTAAAAAAATATAAATATTTAATTATCTCATTTATAAAGTAATATGCAAAGATTATGTGATATGACATGTACGGTTTTATTTTTCTCACCGAAAACAAGCACAGCACGTCATGCCGCGTATTAAACGAAAACATCCAGTGCACATATGCTGATATATTACAAAAAGCCAGCCGTAGGAAGCGATCGACAGTCGTAAAAAATGATGGGCAGCTTCCAAGGACATCCAGGTAGGCGTCCCGGCAAAAATTGTATCGGCGTCTATAAAATACAAATAGCAAATTTCACAATCCATTGCAAACATTTACATTTGAAACATGCATTTACATATCTTTTATATACGTGGCGTACCTGCAGTATATTTTGAACGCCCGATTAGATTCAAGCTTCGCAATTCGTGAGTTTCTTGTTTTTGTCGGACTCGCAGTAGAATGCATCCTGCCATTACATCCGAAGGAACCAAGTCCGTACCTCGGAATAACGCGGTTAAAAGACCTGCAAAGATAGATATTGTGTCACTACTATTACAGAGGAGTCATATTAAAGAGTAAACAAGCTGCTCTCTCTCTTTACATCATATTGCATTGTACACACCAGTGATACAAAGCGCCGAGAATAACAGAATCTCGAGTTTTAGTTTTTTCAGAAAAAACTTCGACTGGTTATTGCAATTTTTTAATATACAACGTTAAATATTGTTATACGTAATTGCTTACCAAAATGTTTAACGTTGCATCGCAAATTAAAATTTATTCTCTCTGGCATGTCGAAATAATCACGAATATTACGAAGCGATCGCGTAATCGCTGTTCTCGAGCTGCAAGAAAGAAATAGAGAGAGAGAGAGCAACACACGTCGAGAAGAAAGTCCCACCGACGTGAAAACCGGAACAGTGATTAATGATTTGATTTATCGACGGGCATCCCCGGTGGGTTTGGTTCTCGATCGTAAACGATCACCCGCGTTCCAATTTTTATATGCGGCAGGACCTTCTCTCATAGGTCAGCCGTACCTATGTCTCACCAGCAACATGTTGAAAAGTCTCGCTCGCGCTCTCGTCTTTGCGCATCCACCACAGAAACTTGAATCTCCGCAGCCAGATGCGCGAGACCTTGCCATGTTCCACGGAATTCTCCAGATGCTTCTTTTCTAAGGAACCGATCGGGTCGAACACTAAAGCGAGGCCAAAGATGCTGAGACCGATTAAGATCCAATCGAAGAACACTAAAGCTTTCACAACGGTGATGGAGTAGTGCTCGTGGTTACATTCCACGCTCTGCCCGAAAATCCACATTGTGCCCAAAATGTTCCATCCGACCTCTGGCAGCAGCATTAATATTCTGATTACAATCAAAAGGGGAAATTTTAGTCTTTGTGACTAAATATACTTGCAATAATTAGATGAGATAGATAATATTGAAATATAAAAATAGGTAAATATAGTGAAAATATAATCAAAATTGACGTTGGTTAACATTTATCGATATGATAATATAAATTCGGTGATTGTTGAGATGTGATATCGCAATACGGATGTACAGAGAAGATATATGAGATTTCCTGTTATTCGTAACACTTCTATACGTATATACATACGTATATCCATGTGTGAATACATCTCGTGCACAGCATTATAGTTACTTTACAAGAAAATTGCTACTTTGCATAAAGCAAAAAAATCATATATATTTAGTTGGTTTTTTTTTTTAGTGTAATCTATTTTCTTATATATGCAGGATGTAAATTTTTTTGTACTTTTGTGCAATTATCGAACTTGTAATTTACTTATACATTACAATCTTTATGTCATTATTGAGTGAAAATATAGAAATTCAGACAAATTAGGAAAGAAGAGAAAATCAATAAGAAAATTATATTATTTAAGTAATTTTCAATCTTTGCTTTAATAGAATTTAAATTTAAGATTTAATTATTTACATATATATAATAAAAAATTGGAAAGTTGCAATAAATTATGATCTTTTTAATTTTTTAAAGAAAAATTGACCGAACATTTATCGTTATTAAAAAAATAATATGATAAAAGTATGAAGCTCTTCAAAAGAACACTTTGCGAAAATTATTGGTCTAGAAAGCTGACGCGACGCTGGTTTACTTTTATTGCTTACTTGAACATCAAGAGCGGTTCGACGTAACGTCGGGCATGCGTGTCCATGATGGCCCCCCTCGCGCTATGCCTAATGATGATTAGTATCAAAAGCGTAACGATACCAAGCATGACCGCTTCGCCGAGAAGATAAGCACGCACTAATTCACCTCCCAACCGACAATTCCACGTATTTTCGTAATACCTTGCGCAGGCGATCCCTATAAGAATCAACCTGTAAAACACATAGCCGATTACGAGAAACAAACTAGCAATTATTCGAACGGTTGTGGTTGAACAGCTTGTGCAAAAACTTGATATCGAAGATGAGCTCTCAATACCATAAAATCAAATCTTGAAAATTTTTAATTTATTTAAGATTATTGTGTCTTAAAAGTTGACTTCTGACAGAATAATTTTAAAATGTATAGCTCGTGCATCAAATAGTAACTTTTACGACTAATATAATGTTCGATTACTTATATGATATGACTACGACTAACGTAATAAGATAATTTCAACTGTTTAAAAATAATAATTACTGATTATTCATGACACTCACCATATGACACGTATAAATAATTCGAACAAGCCGGGATACACGAGATCGTCGGTTGCCGCCAACCATTTTCGTCCGAAAAGCTTCAACGCAGGCATCTCCCTGTGTAAAAAATATTCTTGTAAACGCTGTACCTTTCTCAGAATATTTATTTTATTAGCTAAGACATTTGTCTTTAATTTTATTTTAATAACTACTTTATTAACTAAGAAAAAAATTACAATATAATATAGTATATCATGTTTATAAAATATTTATTTCAAATTAATAGAAGTTAAAAATAAATTATAGGCGTTTTTAATAGTTTATTTATATTTTATCTAAAAAGTCGAAATTACCTCTTTATAGATTCATATCTATAGATATTTAATTAGATTTTTATATCTAGATGTTCGTCTATGTACAGATTTTTATATTTAAATCTTTATGACACAACGAGATACAACTAATCGACTTGGTCACGTTCGTAAAGGTCTTGCGAGGGACGCGAAACACGCACCGCGGAAAGTTTACTCAACGACGCACTCTTATGCGTTTCGCAATATTACAGAACAAAGTAGACGTGGCTTTCTATGATCATAAATATCCAAGATTCGGGCGAACACACACGCGAATATCAACTTGATCACGAACCGCCGTTCCGGAGAAAGCGTCGGGAGAAAGTGCGTGTGTCCATCTCACATCTAAAATCGTATTGACACAGCCTTCTAACGTACTTAAATGGACCCTGAACTCGGCGATTTTAATCGCTGTAAGCTAAGAGCGCACAGCTGATCATACTAGTAGCGTAGATTATATTCATAAGCAATCCGGATAGGTTATAAACGACACGAGTATTGCTCATTGTATACAATTTGTTCGTAATAATACATGTTGTGCTGTATCATTTTTATTAACTGAAACATATGTTTGTGTGACTTCTAGTCTTTTTATGAAAAAGAAATTTTAAGTTCTAAAAAGAAAATATCAAAATTATCGAACATACTTTTTACTTATCGATATTTTTTAATCTAACCCGCACTTAAATCTTTTTTAGTGTCGTCTGTGTCTCTTAGCTTCTTATATCTTTTTTATTTTTTATGACACTCTTAGATTTGTGCACGAATTAGCGCCCCTTAACTAGTTGCGTAAATGACTTTCAAGTGTTTAAATCACGGGAAAGCACACGGTTTACACCATAATACATGTACTTTTTGAATGCGTCAATTAGTTGTAAATACGATTGTCCAACTGCTTTCTTTTACAAAGAGCGAGATAACAAGAACGCGGAAATGATAATTATGGCATATTATCATGGGATCGTGGAGAAAAGAAAGTTAATATAATAATTTCGTCGCTATTAACGAGAGATAAAAACAGATGACTTACTTTTATATTTATCGGTATCAAGGATACAAATTGTTATTCATCATTAAATCTCAAACGATATTATAGGTTTAAATAATTAATAATTTAATAAATTAGATACGAGGAAACTGTCTGTAATACGTTCTTGGACTATTTTTACGTTTAAAAATTATTTCTTGAAAGATTATGAGTTGAATTTAGAACAAAATATTACAATGCTAGTTGCTCTAACAGCAATTAACATTTTCTTGAAACATGCTTTGCTATTATCTTGCATAAAAACATCATGTAAAAAACTCATTTAAATATACGTCATCATATTTCAAAAAAAAAAAAAAAAAAAAAAAAAGATGACTAATGGCAAAGACGACAATAAGAACCAGAGACGCGTTTGTCAAAGTGCAAGAATTCTTAATTATTATCAATTAATGTGCAAAAATGTTTCAATCACAATTTCGAACGAAGGAACTTTTTTCTATTTTATCAAACTGAAAAAAGCTTGTGTGTATGAAATTGCGGTCGAAAGGTTTTTATACATTAATTAACAATAATTCTTGTGCTTTATAATTTCTATGCTTTTGATTTTTATTGCCTTCTCTACTATTGTTTGTCTTTGAAGAATCACACTTTATACTAATGGAAAAAGAATATAATTTAAAAAGTGGAAAAGAACGAGAAATGAACGCAATTCGCGAGGAGGTAACTCTGATATTGTTTAATATTGATATAATTTAGCAAGAAGTTAAACGAATAGATAAAAATAAGATTTAAAATGTATAAGATATAATTATGTGCGTGTACTAAATTCGCGATGTTAGTAGGTCAAATTACGCAAAATGCATACATTCCGCGACTCGAAACGCGTGCATTCGCATTGCGTCATCGCAAATTTTGACGCAACAAATTGGAAAACGTTTGTTAAACATTTGTGCTTAATCCATTGTTAGCGTCTTCGGTGTCATACTACGAAAATTAAGTATTTAATCTCGCAAATATCTTGGACCGTGTGAACATAGTTAATTAACATTAGCAAATATTTCTGCATATTTAACTATATATCTCGTAAGGATTGAAATTCATATACTGAACTCATGTTTCATACCATATACATATACATACGCACAAAAGTAATCTTACGTATGTTTACATTTGTATTATATTACAATGTAAATTATGATATATCTTTTTATATATCGTTTGAAGAAAACATCAAATTCCCGATGGTAACTTTCATAATTTTAACTTTCATAATGGTAATTATACAGATACGAAGTTCTATCATTATTGCTGCACACGCGAATGTTTTTCATTAATTAGAAATACCAACAAAACCAATGTAGTATAAATTATTCATATATTTTATAATTAAATTGAAACATTTTATCTTGTCTAGCATTCTATTCTTTGCAATAAATATTATTGCATGTATTGCAGCAAATAATTAACAATAATATTAAATTAAATAATTATCTGAAAACAGCCAACTCTGGCGATGAAAACGAACTAGCTTATTAACATTTTATAATACATGGTATTGACTTACTACACTTGTTAACACTGTCGAGCTGCTAATGAAGATGCATCACGCTTTTTTATTCACGGTTATTACACGAATTGATATTCAGCGAATCCGAACGCGCGTTGCACACGCGTTAAAATCTCCCCTCAATCGACGTGCCGCAAAGACACACCACTTTTCACACCACGCACTCCACCTCCTCCGCACTTCTGTCTTCGGAATTCACTGTCCGAAGAACCAACGAATTTGATCGGAATTTTCTCCTAATCACTGTCACCAGGCCTGCACCTTTCTTCGATATGCGCGCGTTGCAAGCCGCGATGAAACTGGTACGTTTCCTGAGCTCAGGTTCCCGTTAAACGCACCGCGCGCCGGAAACCGATCTTCTCGAAATCACGCGAGTCAATGTCGCTTGGATTCTCCTGCGTTCGTCCGCCGCTGTTGTCAACCGCGAAACGACAGGTCCCCGCGATGCAGCAATCGCTTTGATTTGATCAAACGTTCATCGCACACTTTGGTTTTAATATCGAAATCGTATTTTATCGCACTAGTATAGCGATATGTATATCGTCGGCGGTAAGCGCGTCCCTCAGCAACCGGTACCAGCTGGCCTTTAGACATTCGCGTGAATCACGATAATGAATTGCGATAGCGACCGCGATCGCGATGTTAACACAACGAGGAGGAGGCTTCAGTCTGATCGACACTTCACAACCTTTGCCATATCGTATGACTGGTCAACACAATCGTGGACTGCACACGATGTACCGCGCTACAACTCGTTCACCTTGCAACACGCGACACCCCGCGCGAGCGACCGAATCTTACGATCTGGTTGGCCACGACCGGTCCAGTACCACTGCAGAGACTACGAGAACTTTCCCTCCGTTCGTCCGGTTATCGTGCCGCGTTCTGACCGCGAGAAGGAAAAATGCAGCGAAAAAGGAGAAGAGGAAGGAACAGGCTGCTCCTGGATAAAGGAGAGGGATAAACAGTTGCCGGTCGAGCCGAGTCAAGCCGAGCCGAGATGGTGGGAGCGACGAATAAACGCAGCTGTGTGCCTGGCTATTCCTCTCGCGAGAATAGGAAATGCGGCGACTGTCGATATCCGGTGATGAATCTAGAAAGGAAAGCTAGCCAAGAAGTGGGACTACGCGATGCTCAATTAACTATTAAGAATATAGTTTATTTATTTAATATGTAAAACAAGTTTAAATCCGTCGATAGTTTAAATCCGTCGCACAATTTTGATATTTAACATCCGTATTCTTGAAGCTGTCGAATAAGTCAAATCTGATTTATATTTTATCAGCGTATTATTAGCATTTTATTAACATTTTTACATGTGATAATTTTATTGTCTTTTATAAAATTTTAATCAAGTAACGCGGTATATTTTTGTAAAAAACTTTCGAAGGAATTTCTCTATGATTCTGCTTATAACTGTAAATATAAATCATAAATATGAATTGAAAGAGAAGAGTTTAATCCCGTTATATTATTTATTGCTCGAACATAGTGGTATCGGCCGTTTTCTGCAGGTTGAAACTTATCTTGCAACCGCATTGCCACCACATTACAGTGGAGATATACGTTTATAATCGCGCGTATTGCACATATCGGACATGCATCAACTTCTTAATTGTGCAATTACAATTTGCGCTGTAGGTTCATACGTCATGAAGCGGATCAAATACGCAGAATAAATTTCGCAGTGGCGATTCAGTGAGTTCAGCGAAAAATAACAGCACGTTTACAATGTATTACATTGTGTTGCAATTACGAAAAGATACTCGAGATAGAAACTGAGCCGAAACTGTAACAAAATACTAAAATTGTAAATAATGATAATTAGCAAATACGCGCGTGTGTCTAAATCCGCTTTTACAAAGAATAGTAAAAAAAGAAATGATACATTTTTTTTCTTTTATATTTATATTATATATAAAAATGTTTGATATAAAATTCTTGTACATTTTATGTTTTTAGTGTTCAGGCAGTTGTAAAGACAAGGGTATGTAGTAATAAATGGCATGTCGAGAGAATAAACATTGAAAGAATGACTAACGTATGTTTGGATACGTCATCATGATTTCACGGACAATTAAATCCATACCAGACAAAGGACGTGCTCAACAGAACAAAATAATGGTCGTAATCTGTATCACGCGTGATACAGATTTTCTTCCTTCTTCAAGAAAAATGCATCCGTTTACTGACTCGAGAATTAAGCATCCTTTTGCATTTGTGCATCCGACTCGATGTAATTTCTTCCGATACAGGATGTAATTTCTTTTTCTTCCTCTTGTAAACCGCGGCCGCAGCCAATGCGAGTTCGTAGAACGACGTCGTAATCAACGTTGCTCATGCGGGAAAATCGCATCATTATCTTTCCGAGATCATACGCCGACTTGTTGTCGACATAGTAGCGATTAAAATAGTTGAAAAAGAAAAGTGTAAGAATGATTGCCATTCGCAATCATTTCTAAAAACTTAGCACATGACAAAAAACCGGTTAATCTTGTTTCGTTAATTTAATATGTAAACTAATTTTCTTATAATGCATCTTTCTAGTTTTTTACAGAGAATTTTTTTTTTTATTGCTACAAGTGATGGTGAAGTGATCACCAATGATATGTGTTATTATGTAATCATTTTTCTATTTGTATCTCCTAAAAAACTACTTACTGCGATATTTGTTTTTATCTTTTGTATAATGTTTTGTTATAAATTTGAATATAATCCGTTGAATTTATATACAAATTTTAAATATGTATATGGTGATAATGTTTGATCCACAGTAATAGTACAAATAATTTTTAATCCACAGTATGAAATAAAAGATATTAGATCATCATTTTTATATTTGTAGAGTTTTCAAATAATTTTGAAGAGATATAAAAGAAAAAATATGCAGTAGTACTCATCTAATATGTTTTTCTCATAAAAGAATGAAAAAATCTTTACAATCAGATTTTAAATTTTAATGAAAGCAAATTAAAGGCAATTTATAATTTCAAAGTGTTGAAAATAAAGTCAATTTAACATTCTAGATGTTAATTTTTATGAAATTTCTACTTTTTTCGAAATATATCGACCTATGCTAATATAGGAATATCTTGCTTTGTCCGTGATAGTATTTTTCTGAAATCCTGGAATCTTATTAGTATGTTTTATTAATTTAACAATTTTTTTATTTTTATTTAAAAAGAAGGTTAAATGAAGGTGAACATATGACCTTTCCAGAAAAAAAACCGGTGCGTATAAATTTTATAATTTATACACACTTTTTGTGTGATTTACATAATAACGTAAGTTTTAATATTACTTGTTACATGAATATGAAATTTATACCATGAATTCTTGTTATTACATCGTATTTTATTTTAAAATTATAGAAATTTATAAACAGTATAAGAAAATTGTTAAATTGAAGCAAAAGTATGATTCAGTTTCGTAAAAATTAAAAAAAAACTTGAAAATTTTGATGCTGCAAGATTGATGCTGTAATATCTGCATAATGTCAAAATGTAGTGCAATGCAAAATATAACGATACAACAGGTTTGCCTTGCCGATCGCGTTATAATAATAACAGAAGGGCAACTAGTACATTTGCCGAATGAGTGGAACATGAACAGATCGGACGAGCATTTTAACTCGTTTCGCTACACACGCGTTTATAGAGACGTGTACTTTCACTTGCGCACCGAAATCACGACGAGCCTCCTCGATTCTGTGTTGCGCATACGTGTGCATAAAAGTGCATAAGCGCGCGAGCGGCGCATAATTGCCGACGCGATCGATTGCAGCATCAGCAAATCCGGCGTATCATTAATTAGCTGATCGCGAATTCTCAATTTGTTCTTATTCGGTTGTCAAATTGCAAATGAAAATTTGTTAGAAGAATACTAATTGTAATGTTCAAACGCTGATAAATGAGCATCAAATGTCCGACTTATATAAGAACAGATATTTTTTACCGGACTATTTGTTTGTATCGAATGCATCCTGTGATTAACACAGATATCAGGAGACGCGGTAGTGTCTCCGGCCAAGAGTTCAAATCTTTCTATATAGAAAAATATTAATATTTTTCATGTATATATACATCAAGTGATAACGGGATACTGTAATGTCTTTGGATAATACGGATCTTATTTTTTATTATATATAAAAAATATGTATAATATTTATATATATATATATAAAATGTTTATTCTATAAACTAGAAAAATACACATATATAATGATTATAATATGTTAATTAAACTTCAGTTCTTCCTTGTCAATTAATTCACAAGTCTTTTTTTTTGCAATTAATAAGTTCAGACGCGGCTAGATAGTTTGTACCTTAGCGTTATCAGCCTGCGTTAATTTCTAAGTTTAAATTATCTGACTCATAGATTCCTTCGAACACACAGTCTTTCGCTTCCTTTCTTTTTTTCTCTATACTCTTTTCTCTTATCTCCGACTCTAACTTTGTTCTGTTTCTTTGGTTCTCTTGTTTACTGGCTTTCCTTACTCTCTATTGGGTTTATTTGACGGGTTTTATCTGACGGGTTTTCGTCAATCTGGGAGTTTATCTCATTAATTACTCTATCTATCTTATCTAATTTCTCCGCTATCTATTTAGCCCACTTTCCGATATTTTTATAATGCATCCTTCAGATAACATATTATATTACTCTGAAAAGAAACACTAAAGTAATTTTCTCGGTTACCTGTTCGTATAATTTCTTGCTAATATTGCAATGCTTATAACATCGAATTATTAATTTATGCAGTAACAATTATTTATTTTGCAATATTATAATGCATTATTATCAATAATTGTGCATTTTGCAATATTTGAATATAATTACACATATGAGATACTTCAGTGCGATATATAATTATGATAAACCGCATTTTTGCTCTATTAATTAAGATATTAATCTGTTCTTGATGACAATATAATTAGATATTATATTTTGAAATAATCCGCTATGATGAATATGTCTTTTTATTTTCAGCAACAAGTATGATTGCATTTTCGCGTGCTTTTTTCGGAATCAGACCTCCCTGAATATCATCAATGGAAATCAAATAGAAGTTGAAATCAAGTGAAACAATTGGAGTGATAGCTGTATTATTGGTAAGTAAAATTATTATATCTGCATGACACTTTGTTATTTATTTTGCAATAATCGTATTTACTGTGCTTGAGACTAGTTTTATGGCATAACATATTAAGTTTTTAATATAAATATATTAACATAATAAAATATATTTAATATATAAAAAGATGAATAAACTTATGTGTGTGTATAATGAATTTCATTTGACATACCAAAATATAAATTTACAAATGCAAACATATTTTATTTGCAAATATATAAAATTTATTTATTTATTTATTTTTATCATTGTTGTTGATCAAAAATGTTAATGATCGTCTATCCAATTCATTGAATTTTGTTGCAAAATATAAATTTACACAATAATATATTTAACATTTGCTAAGATATGATGAACAGAACAGCGAAATTGTAGTACATATAATTAGTAATATATAAAAAAGTATATATTTAAATTATAACATCACTCAAAATAATTAATGTTTTAAAAACAATTATTCCACAGATCGCATTTTTTATTTATCTTCTAAACGTACAGATATTTAGTAAATAAATTATGTTTATTGAAAAAAATTAATTTTTATATAATTATTTGGAATATAATTTCAAATATTTAATATATTCGAAATATTTAATTATTATAAGTAGTAAACTTTGTGGATATTTTATCAGTATTTCAAATATCTCAGATATTTTATATACTTAGATATACATCATTACATAAAGATCAAAATGGAATTAAATAATTAATATATTCTGCAAATGACACATAAATAGTGATCGATATATTATTCACCTTACGATTGCACCGACGATATCTCCTGGGCCTCTTTGTCTTCTCAATGATCTTTAATGATCTCCTCGATAATCGTTCTTTCATACATTTCTTTCATACTCATTTGCAAAAACATGGTTAATTATTATTACGCAACATTTTACACGATACTTTTGAATTTTATCGTGACAATTGTACGATTTTTGCACATTTTCAACGCGTACTTTGTCCTATCGCTACTAAGGAATATTCGAGAAACATAATTTTACGAAGTTATGAGAATAGAATATATATTATCTTGTGGTATGTAAGGTATGTGTGTAAAGGTAGTTTAAGTATTACGCACGTATGTTGTGCCGACTCGCGCGGTGCTCAGCGTGTTTGTTTTTGTTTTTTCGTGACCCTCATGACGCGATATACGCGCGCTCTTGTTTGTCTTCTATCACCTTGCTATTATTCGCACGGCGATATTCGAAGGAGTAAGACGTGACAGAAATAGCTCCGTATCGTACCATTTACCTCTCGTATCATAATCGCTATACGTATTATTTCTTAATAATAATTGCCAATTAATCGTTATGAGTAGGATATACTCACCTTGATTCACGCGACTAACGTGATTTTACGTACTAAATTCGGCGGATATTATCTTCAATTTTAGATGTAATTATTCACGTTCATACAATATAATATATAATAGTAACACGCTATGAATGCGGCAAACGCGAACATGTACTATTTTTCATATGCAAGAAGCGCAGAATGTATACCGAAGTAGTTTAGACGTAATACAGCCGCGGCAAATAATGCGTACTTTTCGATTTGTCTTTGCTGCCGTTATCTACTCTTACGCCGTGAATATCGAATGTCGAACCGTGCAATCGCGTTTTGTGAGTTACTGCTTTGTCAAGATAGAGCAAAGTGCGCGTCGAAAATATCGTGTAACACGCAATTGTAATTCAATTGGCAATAAAATTCACATCAGTTGCATTGCATAAAGATTTGCGCGAATAATTAACATTTCCGCGAGTGAGTGCCATGAAAGAACAGATACGGACCATTGAGAGGAGGAGGAGGCCCAGGGGGCATCAAACGCCGGCGGAGCAACCGTATGGTAAATAAAAAAAAATTTTATCACTTAATTATTATTTATTTAGAAAATATATTAATAGTTTAGCTTTTGTAATAGAATTTTGCACTTTTGTATGATATAATGTATTAAAATATTTAAGAAAGAGATACTTTATATATATATATATAACTATTCGTTAAAATATTCGCAATATTTATGAATTATAATAATTAAATTATTTGAAAATATTTAATATTTCTAATTATTTCACATAATTATGTGAACATTAATAGTTTTACAAACATTAATTCTTCTATTAAATATCTATATGTTTAGAAAACAAATAAAAAATTGATGTATACAATAATTGTTTTGGAAATATTATTTTGAGCGTTGTTATAATTTGGATTTACTTTTTTACATGTTACAGATCAACGCATATTCTACAACTCCGCTGTTGCGCATCGTATGCTGGTAAGTGTTAAAGTATCTTTAATGTAATCTTGCAAGATAATGAATTTATGAAAATTGAATTCTTTATATTGCGAGTAAAAAATATTGTAACATTCTGTTTAAGAACTTGCGAGAATATTATAAATACATTTCATAAATTTATTGTCTCAAAGTAGTTGAGTTAGAACAGATTAGACTAATACAATATTTAACTTTGTAACACGTACGATTATTTATCGTTTCATTGGTTACATAATGATGCACATACTTAATATTATATATTGTAAGTATTGTAAACGATTTAGCACTCTAGTAAAATGCAGACAAAAATATAAAGAATAAGTAGAATATAAAATTTTTAAGCTTTTTATGCTAATCATATCTTACAGATAACAAAAAACTTATGTATTGCACATATTTTTGTATAAAATAAAAACAAATGAATATTCATAAAACAGAATAGGAAATAATTGTTAATTTGTTAAGTGCATTTAAAAAAAATTTTTTTTCTTCAAATATTTTTCAAATTATTTACGGTAACTCTTTAATTTTATTGCTATATTTTTCCAAATTAAACTATATTATATAAACTGATAAGGAGCAATTCTCAGAGAATTTTTCAAAATACATTGCAATGTAACACAAAGAGAGATAACAAATATTTTACAAACATATTTCAACTAATTTATATGGTGGGAAAACGCGTATGCAGTCAATGATTATTAAGCGTATTTCTTTTTTAAATGCGCTAATTTTATTCTAATCTTTTCTAATTCATTCTTTTTTATTGATGAAAAAAATATCTGCATCTATTTTGGAATTGTGGAATATTTTTTGTATTATTTTATACAATTAAATCTGTACATGTGAGATATCTTTCCAATTCACAATTTATAAATGGAGTATCATATGTTATTGTTAAAAAATATGGCCATACAGTTCCTATTTTTCAAGATAGATTTAGGTAGCAAATACCGACAGAGATCGGTAAGCATTCCATGAAAAATACCTGAGAACGGAATGTTCGCTCTCTCAGATTTCTCTCTGGTAATATCACGAGAGAAACCTTTTCAGCATTGCTCAGTCGTTCTCTTGCACGTCAGATGCCGCTACTGATATATAAGGAGACTATAGTAATCAGAATTTGAAATAATAAACAAGTAGTTTTTTCCGCGTGTGTAAAATCTCTAAAAGATATTTATTTATGATAGTTCGATCAAATTCATAATATAAATATGATAAACATTTGCATATTTTTTAAATGATAGAGATCTTACAATTTTTATTAACTTTTACGTACTCTAAATACAGATTATTTAGCTATTTTTTAATTTAAGTATTTGAGAATACTTTGCGTTGCATGGATTATGTAAGATATACGTAACTTTTTGCATAAAATGAAATTACACGAAGAAAAGTATGACAAATGAAAAGTATGCAAATGTGTTTTTCAAATTACGATCAAAATATATTACGTAGAAAATCTTATTTGATTTCAGAATATTATTTTTATTAATACTTTGTGATCGGTTTATTTTTCATATTTCTCAACAATAACAAGATTATATACATCATGTATTACATACATGATTTAAAGTACTACATTGAAAACTTGCACAAATAATTTCTTACTGATTTTATTTTTGACTTTAATGAATTTTTAATTAGTATTTTTGATAATTGATTTGGAACTATATGATAAATGAAACTATATGATAAATGGAACTATAAAATAAATGAATATATGATTTAATTAATGTAGACAACGTTGCAACGTGGTCTTATATTTTTTATGAATTTATACTGCATACATAATGCATTTGTCAATCGTACAAATGGCTATCATTTTGTTGATTACTCATTTATAATTGATTACGTACTGCTTACTATATAAATGATTTATATACGAATCGTATAGAATAAATCTCCAGTTAAAACTGTGAAAAAACGCGAGTGTTCAGGAACTTCTACGTCGTCGCTAAGAAACAAAGCGTTCGCCGTGATCAAAATTAATCTCGTATCGATTATGCGAGTTGGCGCGCGAGAGACGACGATACACGCGACTATACGCGCGCGGCCCCACGTGTCCCCCAAGGCGAGCACGCTCGCGAACACACACGCGGCCCTAAGCACGAAACGGGGAGAATGAAAAGGGAAAGAGAGACGAGACTTGCGTGTCGCTTAAGCTACGAGGACGGAGGGGGGTCGGACGAGGGGAGGATAGGATAGAGAAGGACCGGTCTGCAAGAAGATTCTTCCAGCTGGGGGGTAGTAAAGGTTCGTGCAGGGTAGATGGGGTGGTCGGGTCGGCGAAGGAGAGCCACAGGAGGACGGTGGTGGCTGGAGGTGAAGAAGGTGGAGGAGGGCGACGGGCCGAGCGAGGGGTCCGCGGGGGAGGGAAAACGGGACTGGCGAGAACTGGAAGAGGGTGGTGGAGGGTGGTTTAAGCAGTGGTGGGAGTGGGCCGAGCTAAGACGCGTAATGACGCCCTGAATCAATATGTGAGGCACTGAGATATGCATACGAACTAAGACAACCGCACACCAACCAGCGCCACGGCTCCTCTGCCCGGCGTCGCGGCGCGGTATGGTGCGGCGCGGCGCGGCATCAGCGCCGCGGCGCGCAAAAGGTGGGGAGAAATTAAAGACGAAGCAGGCACAAAAATAACGACCCACCGGCCGTGTACCCCTCGCCACCCTCTTTTCCTTCTCGGAGCCACCCCGCGCGCACTTCCACCGCCTTCCGCCGACCCTCTCTCCCGCCCCGCCGCGTCTCTCACCACTCCCGACCGCTATCCTCTCGTTCGTTCCCGTCCCCTTCTTTCCATCTTTTAAGCTCATTCTTCCTTTCTCTTGTAAATTCGCCGTCCTCCTTCCTCGTTTACCCTCGGAAGACGTGACTGCGACGACGGAGATGAGACGCGGCGGAGTCGGAACGACGGCGGTCGTCCGCGGTGCAAAAGAGGGTGGTCGACGCGGCAGGAACGCGATCGGTTTAGTGGATCGTTTCGATCGGCACGATGTCCAGACGGTGGCGGATGGAGAGAGGGCCTCGCCGCGATCCAGCCCGCGCCGATTAATCCGCGTTACACCGCGAATCCCATCGCGTGGCAGGTAGGAATATAAATCCTATTATCGTAAGAGCGTACGCGCGGAAATACGTAAACGCGCGATTCCATGTGGACCAATTAGCGACGAGTAGCTTTAGCAAGAAATTTTTTTCATTGTTTATTTATATAATTGAAGCAAGATGAAGATGATGTAGAGACTTGAGCTAAATTTGCGACAAAATTGAGATAATATAAATGAAATATTTGTATTTCACTTTATTATGCATATTATAGCATTACATAATAGTTGGCTATTTCTACAGTTATTGCCCAAGCAAAACAGCGAATTGCTGAATATAAAGCAATGAGTTAGTAATTATTATAGTGCTCAATTACTTAAATCAGTATAAGTTATTTATTTCAATTATAGAATTTGATGAATATTTTTTATTTGCTTTCAAGATGGTTTTTCGTCGTTGAATCTTATATTATTTTCAACGCTTTATTTGAACTACATTCAACAATATAAAAATCAGTAGTATCCACTACTGAAATTTAAAATTAGTACCAAAACAATTTTTTATCTTTTCTTATTTTTTATTTCAATGTTCTTCTTTTTTTTATTTTGATTCTTATTTTTAATATTGCACAAAGCTGTTTTTCTCAATCCTAGAATAACACAGTTCCTTATCTAACGACACAATTTAATTGGCCTTGTATTATGTTGACTGTCCAAGTTCTGATTCGGGACCTTCGACTTTAAGGAGACTTTGAATCATTGTCGAGCACAGCAAAAAGCACGATTAACAACAAGCGCGAATATTCGAGCGATCCCTTCGAACGTGAATTCGCTATTAAGGAGGCTTTTCTTTCACCGAGGAGAGTAGATTTTCGCACGTCGAAGGGATAACCCTGAAATCTGCTTACGATCGAAACTATAGATAAGGCGCAACTCAGTGGCGGCTTTAAGGTACTTATGATATTCATCCTTATCGCATAGTTGGTTTAAATTTGATCGCGATCGATGAACGATCTTACACAGTGTGTCTCGGCGCATTTATTTCAAAGATGACGCGCGCGGAAATAGATTATGTAACACAGATTTCATACGATAATATTAGTTAGATAATATTAATAGCACAACGTTAAGGTTGTTTTAGAGTTGGGAATACATGTCGCCACCTGTTGCAATTTCTAAAAAGAACGATCGTGATAACATTTATTATTCACCATGTGATGTGGCGTTACGAATTTAGGGATGCATTTTGAAACGCTCAATTACAATATAATATAATATAAGTTGTTTATAGAAGAATAAAATTATGCACTCGCGGATACTGCATATGCATCGATTTTGCAAGCATCAAGCGCATCGCTCGGGGATACGTGATGCGCATTATCGTTGCAGATATGTGAACCGTATATTATCACTGCACATATACATCTATTTATGTTATAATCAATATCTAAATAACATAAAACAAGGACCCGAAAGACTTATTTGATTTGTCTAAACTTGAATTGATCGTAAAACATTGCCGAATGCATAGATTGCATGCATTTGCATTTACATTGATCTAACTCGCGAGCATTATTGCGGACTGTCATCACGACATTACGCATGCATACATAATAAAAAATTATAGGATAGAAAATTATAAGGATCATAATTCTTGGAGCAATAGTATTTTTTAATCTTTTATCATTTTTGATATTTACTTTCGCTATTGTATATCGCCACTTTTATTATATTATTATAATCTATTTTTTAATGATTATATACTTATATTTAATGCCTTTAATTTTTGATATAATATGCATTTTATTGAAATTTTTTTCATTATTTTATATTAATCAACATAAGTTCTTACACACACACACATATGATGTTTAATGATTTATACTTATTACGACATCACATTATTATGATTGTACATTAAGAATTACGTTTTCGACTCATTAGTTTCACGCACAATCCTCTCCTATCGCGCACTAAATTTAATTTCGGTGAGTGTGCCGATGAACAATCCGAAAAAGAATCGGTATGGGTGGGGACAGATTTACGGCTTTCATTTACATGTGACCTAATTCGTTTGGATGTAATCAATGGCTAGGACATACGAATCAGATTGGAACCACGATTTGGTTAACTACACACGAAACGGTAATAACTCCCCCTCACAGACTAAATTTAATGTACAAGGGAAACCGGTATTGATCACAGAGGTCGAAAGTCAACGATCGTGTCCATTTTAAATATGCGTCACCCTGCAGCGCTCGGCAATGAGGTCGCGTTGCGCTGCGCGAACGTCTTTATAATGCGATCCGATGTCAAAGATTGTCGCCATTGTAATGCTTAATTGCATTTACCGTTCTTGACAGTTTCCAAGTTTTCACGCGTAATATTTCTGTGTATAATATTCAGTAAGAAGGTTCCCCGATATAGCGATGTACAAGATAAGTATCGCTAAGCTGTCGACTTTAATTTTAATGATAGTTTCTTAGGGAAAAATTGGCTATAAAATTGACCAAAGAAAGTACAATTAAAATATCGAGATCCGATTCTTAAATAGTTGATATGTCAATTACGTTTGTGATTCGCGATGAAAATAAATTAACGAAATAATTAACGAGTGGTTGAGTTATAGTTGAAAATTGTTTATCGAGTTTTATGGACGACGTATAGTGTAAATAGCTTTTGTTTCACAAATTTACTCCGAATGAATAGGACACTATATGATTCCACATGGCACCGCTAAGTTGGTAAGGGTTAATTACAGACTCCAACTATCTCGGCACATACATTCGCGCCCCAAAGTTCAAGTAAGTTTCGGGCGATATGTACCCAGCACCGCGTATCTACTTTCATAAGCAACAAAAATTATTTCCATCTACAGCGCGCAGCGCGAGCTTATAAATCTTAGTCTTGCTTTTTCTTTTTTTTTTTTTTATTATTTTGTACAAACCTGCATACAAAAATATGCCTTCGCGGAAAGCGTCGCGGATAATAAGCACAAATATCTCGTTGTCCCACTTGCAAGCAGGGCTGTGGAATAATAATATTTAAATATTCGAATGAGGAACAATGGTGAAATTAAACAGTAAAAGAAAAAGCAATACCCGCATGCCTGAAGTATGTCTCATAAATATTGGAAACGTTGTACTCTTCGAGTGTACGAAGGTTGGTCTTTGGAGAATGCTCTTTATTCGCAACGAAGCGTATTTTGAACGGTAGTCATAATTCATCGACAAAGAACGATACCGATGGTCTTCCGACGCGATGATTTCCTCGAGCCCGTCCCTCTCAAAGCTCACGTACGGGATTGCCCACAGTTGTTAAGGAGGAACCTTCATCTCCGCGGTGTAATCAATATTAAAAGTCTAAAATGTCTCGCGTGTGTGGCGAGCCGGCCGCGTGTAGGGGTCGTAGTTCGTCGGCGGGAGTCGGCTGAACCCCACGTTGCCGGTTGGAAGGAGAGGACGGTGGAGAACGGGCAAGGCTTGGCGAGGGGTGCCGGGAGATGGCCAAGAGTGAGCGGCGGCGGCGGCGGCGGCGGCGGCGGCGGCGGCGGTAGAAGTGGTGGTAGTGGTAGTGGTGGTGGCACGAAGAGGTGGAGGTTCTCATTAAGCAGCCCGGGCACCGCGCGCCGGGGGTTCAAATAAGAAGAAGAAGCGCCGCTGGAAGAAGAAGGGAGAAAAGGAGAAGAAACCAGTAAGACTAAGACACAAGGGATGGGGGGAAGGGGGCGGCTAGGGGGATGGGTGAGAGAGCGGGTGGCGAGCGAGCAAACGAGCGCGAGCGTGAGCGCGAAGAGGAAGAGCCGAGGGATACAGAGGGTGGAAGAAGGGTGAAAAGAGGGAACGCGAGGGAGATAGAGTGCCAGGGGGGTTGGGGAATTATCAGGGCTCGCGCTCTTCTCGCGCGCGTGAGGGGTGCCGCGGGGGGGTGCCGGGGAGGCAATATGGCCGCTACTGATGAGTGATGCTCGTAACCCTTACTGCCATCCATCCCCGACAGATCCGTCAGTCAGTCGGATCTCTTAACGCACTTCGGAATTATGCCTGCCACGACCCTTCTTTATCTTCATTGCCGGCATTGTCCTGCCGGGAAAAGCGCGGCGTCTTTGGCCCGCTGCGTTGTACCGACTCGTACATTGTCCTCTTAATTAGAGGGAAAGTTTTCGCTGATCGAGACTATCTTACTTTGAGTTTCTTTTCTGGGTAGAAGTCGCTCGCAAGTTCAGCACAGAATCTGCCGTTTTTATTAATTATTCCTAAAAGCTTTTTGGAGAGACGGCGGAAGGATTGGTACATAAATAGGCGAACCGATAGAGAATCGCTGTAATAATACAGAGAATTAATGATAGATTATCATAATTTACGATTAGTTACAATCATTTATAATCTTTTTTTGCAATATTTGCTTATTCTTTATTCCATTAAAATTAAATAATTTTTTTCCAAACTAGATGTACAAAAACATTTAAAATTTGAAAGTCATATATTATTGAAATGTTTACTAGCATTCTGAGATAAAGTTCTTATTTATACGTGTAACAAGTTTACTGACGAAACGGATTGCCATCTATTTGAAAATGACACAGTTTTTCCTACAGTTCAGTATTTGAATTAAAGAAAAAGTTTGTTATAATAATAAAATGTTATAACTCTCTATTGCAATTGTATTGGATAAAAAGCTAAATAAATATTTTCAAAATCATAAAGTGAATTAAAATTAAAAGTAAAATAAAGTTAATTCTTGCGAACAAATCTCATAAATATTGCACCCCAAAGAGACTTATAATTATCAAGAATGCCCCCTGAAGACATCAGGCACCACGTCATGCACTTTTAATTTCGATATGCGAAGATAATTCTTAGGGCGTCTTACGGAAGCCGCCGGTTTCCTTATGCGATCGCCGTAACCCGCGCCACTTTCTGCCGCAGTCCGCGGGCAGTAAATCAAAGCGCGATATAGCCGTCGATCTTATAAGCCTCTCACGGAGAAGCGTCTTTGCGTCCGTGAAGCGATCGAAGATTTAGAGTTATCCCCCGCACGCTGAGAATGCATTCGCGCGCGAGGCGTAGATCGCTCGCCACCTTTAACGACCGAGAACCATAGGGCTACGCCGTATAGGTAGTATACATGGGGGGATCGTCGACGAAAGGTATTAAGAAGGTACAGGCAGTTCTAACCTAACTGCAGCAGTCCCTGGACCGATCGTCGTCCTCCGTCGTTTCCTCTTCCTCTCTCCATTCCTTTCTCTTTCTCGCTCCCTCTTACTCTCATTTCGTATCCCGTGGTCGTCTTACTCTGCGGGCCGAAGTTAAGGGTGGTCTCTTTGTCTCTCCCTTGTCCCCTCCCCGCTCCGGTCTCCGCCAACTCGAGCGACCCTCGCGTCGTACGCGTGATACACGGACGAAGGACACGCGTGTGCGTGAAACCTCGCAAGACGGACAACGGGGTTGTTGGGTGGATGGCGTCGTTGGGGGATGAGGACGCGAAGGAGACGACGGATGGAGGGTCGCGGGGGGGTGAGGAGTGCCAACGGAGGGGAATGCAAATTAGAAACGCTTGGGCAGAAAGCGGGAGGAGGGGGCGAAGAAGCAGAAGGAGGAGGAGGAGGAGGTGAAGGCGGACGAGGGTGGCGTGGGAGGACAGAGGGGTATATAAGAGGTGGTGACTGAGGGTGGTGGCCAAGGAACTTCACTTATGTAAACCGGTGAGACGGTGTGCGCCGGCCGCTCCGCGCGTGTGTATCTCCAAGCCGTGCCTGTACGTGTATCCTGCGTGTAGGTGTACCGACAGCGTAACCCGGTTGCGTGTGTGTATATATCGATTGCCGGCCAAGCAACTCCCTCCCCCTCCACACCCCCTCGCGGTGGGTGCACCCGCCTCCTCCTCGTCCTCGCTACCTATAGTAATTATTGTGCTCCTCCACACATGTGTGTATTTGTCGTGAGATTTCGCGCAGGATGGTATGCGTGCAGAGCCACACCGACGATCCCGCGTGTCCGTGTGTATCCGAGTTCCTTACATGTCTCGTCCGATAGTCTCCGCACCGGGGAGCTCCGGCATTTAACGGGTGTCATCCTGTAAAGCGTACTCGCGCGCACCGTCAGCGCGAATCGGTCGCACGAATGTCGATCCGTCGTATCGATCGATCTCTCACACGCGGCGGTAACGGCGGCGACGACGACGGCGGCGGCGGCGTTCTTTTTCCGCCTCTTGAACTGCTACTTTTCCGCGGTGGGCGTTCAGTTTCCTGCGAAAGGAAGACGTCTTCGCCGCCGCGGATTGCTCGAGTTATCGCCTCGTAGATAGAATCATGGCAGCGACGGTTATTGCGGATTTACCCGTTTTATAAAAAAGAGGGTCGAAGACTTTTTTTTTACGGTGGCGGCTGCGATGGAAGATCTTGATATGCGACATGCAAATTGATTCAGGATTTGTAAGACTAATGCTATCTCATTCTTATATAAGAGAGTACTTTGTGTGATTTTTAATATACATTCTTATAATTTCTTGTTCACAGAATTTATATAAATTACGCTTACATGTGTTTTGCAAAGTATATCGTGGAAAAAGTATATTTAAAAAAAAACAAATATTTCAAGTTTTTTTTTATACATTGCAAGTGCGCATTCTACTTCTCAATTATCAAATTGTATTTGGCATAATAGTTTAAGATTTTATATGATATTATTTAAGTCTCACTTCTTTTACAGAAGTTTTTAATTTATTCGATAATAATTTGAAATTTTTTTCTAAGTCTGACGAAGTTTGGAAGCAACTATTTTTACGCGTTAATGCGTTCTTCAAACATCTTATAGGAAAAAAATCCCATGTCTCCACACATTCTTTTCGATACAAATGCCTAAAAAATAGTACATATGTACTACATGCTTGGCATGAATATATAATATACGCGTTTGTACGGTCTGGCAAGTTACTGAATTAACACACGGCGCTCAAGTAGTCGCGCCACCTGATAGATCAGCCCGGCGCTAATGTTCTTGTTCGAAATAAATGGTCAGGCGAGTGAGCGCGAGCGAGCGCATGGTGGTTTCTAACTCCTTAGCCGAGTCTCGGGGCCCTTGCGCGCATACATATATACATGTACATGCATATACACGTACACGCACGCGACGCGGCAATCCACCCTACGGTGTGTGTTCGAGCCGTACCCCGGCTCGCCGCGCGCGCACACGTATGGTCCACTCACACAATGCGCGTGTGGGTTCACACACAATTTCACCGAGTCGATGATACACGCGAGAGTCTAAGCTACTAGCGAGCGCAAGAACATCTCCCGGAGCCCTTCGCGCGCGCGCCACCCTCGCGCGCAACCACCTCGTCCATCCTCCCCCTCGGACACGGACCTTAAAGGAAGAGGATGAAGCGGGTGAAGTGGTTAGAAGCCGGAGCGGACGAGAAACGAACGGACCGACGGACGCAGGACAGAACGCGCGGTACATAGCAACCCTATCTTGCGACACACAACCACAAGTCATCCTCCTTCACCGTCACCCCTTCCCCCACTGTCCTCCCCCGCGCGTACCTTAGTCGCATTCTCAACCCTACGGTTCACCCTTGATTCACCCCTTCGCCACTTCGGCTCTACTCGGGTCTCCCTTACTTGCTCTTTCGGTCTCTCTTTGGTCTCTCCTCGCTCCTTCTCTCTTTCTCTCTCTTCTCTCTTTCTCTTTCTCTCTCTCTCTCTCTCTCTCTCTCTCTCTTCCTCTCTCTCTCTCTCTCTCTCTCTCTCTCCTCGCTCTCTCTCTCCTCGCTCCGTCTCTCTCACCGTGCCACTTCATCGTGAAACCTCGAAGGCAATCAATCCTCCGCCTTACAGCGCACTGACCACCTTCCAGGAAACTTCCGTCGTTGCGGCGAGGCGAGCCTCCAAAAGAAGCAGACGCTGAATTTTTTGTGCGATTTGCCCTCATCGACTGGTTAGATGAATTATTTCCTGAGATAATTAATGCCCTGATAACGTCGCTTTGTCGCTTTAATTATGCGCATGTAATTTTAATCGTTACTTCGAAGGCAATTGAAATTTTATGGGTCTCCTACCGTGACACCTGACAGAAAGAACTATTTAAGAATTGTTTTTCGAACCATTTGAAAGAAACAAATGTTTTTGAACAATTAATTGCAATTAAGTGCAATTAATTCAAATAATCTAGGAATTGAGAGCAGTTTATTTTACAACAATTTGATTTTAGTTTGTTTTATTTCTAGAGACGACAAATCGATCGTTGAACATGTCCTTAATTAAAAAATGACGATCTTACAGTTGTAATTTCTTTCCATCGGAGGTGCGATGTGTCTGTCACCTGGTTAGAAAAACATAGCAATTTCGCTGTTGCAGTTCTTTGCTCCGGGTCTTGCGTCCGGTGCATTTATTTTCTTAACTCCGCACACTGCGCGCTCCAGCATCTACCGCTCTCTCTCCCCCTTTTGTGCCTCGGAGGCAATCGATTCACCGTCTTACAGCGTGCTAACCATCTTCCGAGAAAATTCCAGCAGCCGCTCGCAATTGCGGAGTAGATCCGACGAAAAAGAATCGCGAATGCTTAATCGTGCGTTCTACGGATACGACGAATTTGCATTATTTCGCTCCCCCGGCATTGTTTTAATCGATCTACCGTCTCACGACTGTACGTTTCGCGAAAGTTTCGCTCGAGATGAATCTACAGTGAGAAATCGTGAAATGTTAATCGCCAATTCTACCGATTGTTACACATTGACGATGCATTGCATTAAGAAATTCGCTGTCCGATTTATCGAAAGTGCCCGAGTATCAAACACTGACTAGTCAACATCGTTTACTTATTTTCTTTTTTTTTTTTTTTCCAATTTCTTTATATGTTCCTGTCACTTTGCGTCGTCATTTCGCATCGTCTTCGCACCGTCTCGCGGTTAAAAGTTTCGCAGGCAATTAATCTTTGGCTGTACAGTATACTGACCACGTTTACAAGAGAACTTTCACCATATTACAACGTACCGACTATGCTCCCAGAAACTTCCACCCGGTTGCGCGTGATGGCTTGATCCGAAGAACAAAATCGTGAATGGTTAATCGTTGGTTGCGCCAGCGATAAATTTACATTACATGGTGCTCTCAACGTCATTCCGACACGAAAGTTTCGAGTTACGGTCTACGTTGTATTTTTCAACATTGCATCCGTTTAAATAACTGCATCGGGACACGCATCACATGCCCATATTTTTATTTTAATTATGTAATCCATTTTATAAAGTTGTCTGAAATTCTTATTATAATGAAATCTGAGATTGTAGCGTGTGATTGGATAATTTTTAGGAACATTGGATGTAATGATATCTAAATTACCAATGTGGATCACGATTCACTATTATGATTATAATTCTATCATGATTGGCGATTTGCCGATTGCACTATCTGAAATTATATTTCATGAATACTATATTATTTATGAATTTTAATCACCGCGGCGCTATTAGATTAATTGTTTTTTTTCTACAAAAAAAACGTATAAACTACGTGTAGAATAATATGCGAGCAGAAAGGAGTATTAAAAAGCACCGATTCATCTTTTAAAACACGACAGCTCTTCAATCAGAACTCGAGGCAAATCGCGGACACTTAATTCGTTCGGCTACTCGAGCTTCTTGCGGTTATTTCTGCGCACGGTCATTTCCATCTCGCCGCCATCTCGTAGCCAAAGGCTACAAAGTCAAATCGGGAACCAATCAATACCGATAATTAATTAGAAAAATCAGGAAAGAAAAAAAAGAACTCGAAACTCGAGAGCTCGACCACCGCTGGAAAAATTGCCGGAGGCTTTCGTTTGACTCCAGGTAGCTCCTTTTTCCACGACTTTTCCTCTCTCCTCACGCCCAATCCTCCCTTTCCACCGACGGTATCCTTCGCGCGCTCTCCTTTCTTCTTCATCGCCGGGGTCATCTCTTACGATGCTCTCGTGTCTTCATGCCCTTTTGCCATTGAATAAATTAACGTTTTTAGTTTGCCGATATTCTTCGAGAGACCGAACTCTCCGCGAATGCGAGCGAACGCTATATCTCCCGTTCTATTGGAATGAATGAACTTCTTTTTCTTTCAAGCCGAGTTGGTCGGTGACCATCGAGCCCATTCACCCGCTAAAATTCCGGAGGAATTTTAATAACTTGGATTCGTGCTGATTAAAACGGAAGTCGCGTCTACCGAGTCGGCGGCAGCAACTTCGGGCCCTCCGATATTTCGCTTTTGTACGTTTATACTTTATGGGTATACCAAGGTTCTTTTACGCGCACTTAACGAGAGTTTGTTTTTGTCTTCCGTCGGATTAAATTTGCTTTACTCGGGGATTCAATATGTTTGGTGAAGTATGGCATAATAATAAGGATCGTAACGTAATGTCTTTATAGTAGCGATGTGCGTATGCAGAGGTGAATCGATTTAATACAAAGGTCGCTGCCTTCTAAGTCGTTTGAAAAGGTTTTGCTTTATTTGATTATAATTTTTAGATCACTAATTATCCTATATTAAAGTCACTATGCTTATCACTTATTCAAAGAATTATACCATTATACCTTAATAACAATATAATTGTACAATATTTTTAGCTCAAGAAATATTATTATCTCGTAATACCTTATTTCGTGAAGTATTTTTAATATCTTTTTTTAACATACACGATGCTTTATTTAGCTTTTTGATCGCTAATAATAATAGGAAAATACTTACGTATTTAACAGCATTCATTTACAATAAAATACTAAATATTTTTTCTTAGTCGCTCAAAGGGTCACTCAAATTATCTCTCGCTTCTCTGTTATACACACCGCAGAATAATATTTACAAATACATTTGTATATATACAACTTCTCCGGTCTTTGCCGTTATAATTTCCCTTTTGACCCAGTGTCGCTAGGCAAGTACCTCCCGTCCTGCGATCCATAATGGACTACGTGACTTTACGACCGCATTAACCATTTAATTCCACTCTACAAGTAGTATCAGCAGCACCACCGCTACGGACTAGCACTTTGGGGTGAGGGTGTCATTCGGTCTGCTGGTCTGTCGGTCTGTCGGTCGGACGAGGGGCAGAGAGAAGAAGAGAGAGAGAGAGAGAGGGCGCATGGCGCACGTCCACTATCAATTTATCACCCAACCCTCGGCAACTTTCCCTCTCAGACCTCGTTCTCGTTTTCCCTCTTTTCTCGGGTCGTCCACCCCCTCCCTCCACCTTTTTGCGATCCGCTTGACGGCCGGGGGGGACAGAGGGGGGCAAACGGCCGAGGCAAGAGAGAGAGAGCGAGACGGAGCGGAAGACAGAGCGAGAGAAGAAGAAAGGACGACGAGGAGAACAAGAGAAAAAGAGAGGAATGAATCGAAACGACCATGACCAGCGCAACGTAGCGATGGTCAGTTCGGGGCTATAGGATCGCGGCTTGTACAGTCTCGCAGCCAGCGGTGCATTCACATCTCTCTCCCTCTTCGTCTCTCCTAAGCCTCAGTGCATGCCACGAATGCAACCTGCTACACGCGCGCGCAAGAACGGCGTACACGTGCTACGTTCGCCGCCAGTGGACGTCTGTATAAAGTCGAGTCTTTCAACCGGGTGGGGAGAACTCATTAATTCAGAGGAATATTAATTGACTACATTTGACCTGTCGGAGGATCGGTGCTATGTCTATTTGACGCGATCTTTCATCGCGCGAGTATGACATGAAATCTTAGCAACTGAATATTGAGATATATTGTGTGTTAAAATAATTAATTTGCATACATTTCTACTAAATTCTTCACACGCGTATTTTAAATCTTAGACTTAATGAAAGATGAAGGTATCGAAGAATTGTAAAAGTGCAATATATTTATAATTCGTAAGATTTGCTTTAAATGTGTAATCACACGTCCAAAGTGGATTTCTTATAAATGATAAACTCGGCATATTTTTGTTCTGACCGACTTTTGCTTCATACAAAAAGAAAATGCATAGAACAAGCATAGTATAGATAATAAGAATCCAAGCCACAATATATCAATAAGTAATTTGTGTATTAGAAACATTATTCATACTTGTTATATTTTATATTAGAGTTCTTTATTGCCCTTCACGATGTTCGATGATATTACGTAATACTAATGATAATTAATTAATAGCGAAGAGAAATCACGATGCATTGTTGACCTTTCGCATAGATAGCTCACAAGCGCATAACATAAGATGTACGGTAATCGGAGCATCGGTCTAAATAGTATTTCTAAATATTAGCTATTTTTTAAATATACCGCAATTTCTAATAATTCATGGAAGTTATATGAGAGAGAGAGAGAGAGTTCATCTAATTTAACAATATTATAACGGTAACAATCACCGATACTAATGTTAAATTTATAATATTAATAATTAATATTTGGCCTCGATCCGCACTTTTTTCTTAGCTTAGGGGGAGTGCGTTAATATGGGGTCATGTTAACTCGAACGTAAAAGCAAGGCTTAAAGACACAAAGAGATGTGCAAAGAACGTTCTAACAGGGCGATTGGGCTCATTAATCTGAAAATAGAAGGGTATCGTCTTAAGGAAAAGTTAATTGTATAACATGTCTATAAGCACAAGCTATAAGTAATAAAATTGTCGTTTTTTTATATTTTATAAAATCTTGATAAACGAGTAATATTATTCTTTTTTATCTCACTTGATTAATTAATTAAAATTTGCGTCAACTCCGTATCGATCATATTCGGTTTCGGTTCCTCGCGAAAACAAGTGCTATCGGAAATATCGGACGATGCCGCGGACTTGACCTTAGCGGAGGAGAAGCTTTCTCTCTCGGTCATCCGTTGCGCGGGTCAGTTTGACCTTAAACGATATATAAAACGTAGGACATAACCGGATACAGAGAGGAAACTTTTCCTTTAGCGGAGGGGTTGGGACAGCCGGGAAAGGAAGAGGAAGAAAAAGAAAGCCGGGGAGATCCAGACCGGGAGCGGAGAAAGCACGAGAGAATCCTGGGCGGTTTGGGGCGGCGAGGGGGATAGGTCGGGCAATAAAATCAAGCACCGGGGCCGCAACCCTTCCGCCGGAGTTGAGTCGTAATCTTGCTCGCCGCCAGAGGGTCGAGGCCTACGAGATCTCATTTTCTTTTCCGCCGCGGTAATTAATTAGCATTACGTTGGTAAATCGCGGGAGCCAACTTTAGCACGTTTCATATACTGATGTCTCACCAAACAATTCTATTATGAGGGAATTTGCTCGGAGGTGCAAATAACGTACGACTTTGATGAGAATGTTGTATACTGCATAATTATCATAATAAAATATAATTGCAGAGCTTTTACTTAGAGCATGCGTAAAGAATTATGCTTTCGCATACTTTACGTTCTTTTCTACATTACACACATAGGAATTTCAGTCATTAATTAAATTAAAAGTTTTATGACTTATACTCAAGTTTAATAAATATCGTATCAAGAGAGCTTACAGAAGCTATTTCATATCTCGTGGAAAAAGGGAAGTCTTTCTTTCTCATTGTCCTTCTCTTTTTTGTACTATATCGATGACATAATACATTGCAGTGGTTATTCCCTTCGAGCGCGCGAATTACATTTTTCTAGCTGTAATTACTCGGCTCTCCAATAACCATTTGGAAAACGCGCGGTTCCGCGGCTCGATTATAAATAATTCCGATCTGTTTTTACCCGTAGCGAAATCATTAGGACGTGGAAGCGCAGCCGCTCGTCGTCTCTCGTACACTTTTAATGGCGGATTTTCTCCTTTAACATTTACAAACGCCCCCCCCGTCGCGTAATTGCAGGACCCTCTGAAGGTAAATGCACGTGAATGCAGCGAAATCCGTCTCTCGTCGTCCGATGGAGGAAGAATTTCCGGAGGATTGGTGGTGGGTGGGGGCGAACGAGGAGTCGGGAGGGATCGGGGAAGACACGGGGATAGACGGGCGTACTGCGCTGGTTGCTCCAAGAAAATTAAGTACCGCCTGGTAATTTGAGGTATTGATTTTTATAGCCTCTCTCGGTAGGCATACATTAAAGTCTTCCCTCTTTGTCTCCCACTCCTGGAACATCCACCCCTTCGCGAACTACCCTTCCCTGCGGGGGCGACACGAGCGCGGCAGTGCCTGGCGATCGTCTGATTCTCTCCGCTCCCGCCTCTCCTCCTTCCGTCCCTTTTATGAAAATTCGCGACGATACGTGCTCCTTGCGCGACGCCGCTTACGTTCCTCACGTCAATTAAGCGATTCTATACGAGGAAGAATTAATTTGCGTAATAAAGCACGATCCGCCAGCAATTAAGCAAATTTGTTCTATTTCACGGCACACGGAAAGAAAAATTCACAGTTACGTAAGTTCTCGAAGTAGTTAGAATCCTTTTTACTTTGCGAAGCAGTTTAATGATTCCGATATATGCATGAGGCGCAATTTGTTTGTATAATGTGCAACAATCAATTAGCGAGTATCTTTATCTTTTCGCGAAGTACATGCATTGAAGAGTCATATTTTCTACGTGCATTCCGAGTCCATGAAATTTCAAGATTCAATCGCTTTTATGTCTCTCGACGTGTTTGTGAAACCTCTCTGCGAAATCTTACGAAATCGAGATTCTCATCCTCGTACAGTATCTGGCATAGCGGGAAAGAGCATAAGTGAAGCGCATGATGGCGAAGTTACGATAGAGAATGAAGAAGGTCAGGGGTGAGAAGTTCGATAGAAAAGTGGTCGGTTGACACGTGATCCGGTGTTAAAAGACGGGGAAAAGGTCGCGGAAAGCCACGAGCGGAGGCTGTATACGGTCCGTTTACTCTTCCTCCGTCTCGATGTCGGTATATAGAAGCAAAAAGGGAAAGAGAGGAGAGAACCTCTCCCGTTCCCAGTTCATATGTGAGCGTCGATTTCGCGGTCCGCTGCGCCGCGTGAGTGGTTTGCCTGCCGCTTAAAAGATCCGAGACACGGTCGTAGCGATGGGTACTCGACACCGCGCAAATCCACTCGAACAACTCGGCAAATGATAAATCAAACTTTCATCCTCGATCACGACGAATTTCTTTTAAATCATTGCAATTTCCAGTACACATATTGTGACAAAAACCATTTTTTAAAGAAATGTATCGTTATATTGTATTTTAATCGTGAGATAGAGATATAAATTTGTAGATTGCCTTGCGAGATTTAAAGCACATTCGACAATTTAGGTGCATTCCATATTTGATATAACGTTCCACTGATAGATCGCGAGTTTATTCACGTAGAGTCTATTCGTAGGCGGAATGTACAACTTTGAAGGGATAGGACGTTCAGTCATGGTGCGCGGCGTCATGTATATACCGGTATAAAGGAGATACCGGATACATAGGTATAGTGGCAAGGTGAATAAAAGATTTCTTAAAATGATTTGCCCCGACAACGTACGTATTACCTGAGCTTCTAAAGGCAGCGAGGTAAAGGCTAGAGCGTCGCACCTGTTGCTTCAAGTTCTCAACACCAAATCGAAGACCTCGGCTCCGAGGAGATACCATAAAATGGAATTTCATAAAGTGGAAGCATTCGCAGTTTGCGCGCGTTATATATTTTCACGCGATCTACACACGTTCTCAAATTTATTTGTCGTTCGATTTATTCTGATTTTGCTATATTTATTCTACTTATCGCTGCGTGCTGCAATTAACATATATTAACAGCGAATTCCGTTTGCAATAATTTACATAATTATAATGTATTTTCGTATGGATAAAAAATCGACAAAATATTTTATTATTTTTTTTATTAAAAAATTGTACTTGTTATCGTGAGAAGAAAGAAATGATACGAATTTAATTTAAAATAGCAACAAGTGCGACTAGAAACGAATAAAATACATAGAAAACATTATGTTATGTCGGATATAAATCAACATGTTAAATTAAAAATAATGGAGAAGTAATAAGAGATGTGACTGATTTGAGTTTAACGTCGCGAGAAGAGTGGTTTGTTGGTACAAAATAAGCGCTTGTTCGAAACCATCATTACTCGAGCGCCGTACGGCGTACCTATTCCACGGCACAAAGTAAAAAATGCTGATGCCAGGCCAGCGTGGGGTCTGAGCTTATGCACGCTTCAGGAACCCGGACACTTCGGATTTAACGGAGAGCTCGCACGAATAAACAATCGTACCTCCGTGGGTGCTGCCTTATTAATGGTCGTGGAAAAAAAGGGGCTCGACCGCCGGCACGCGAACGATTAATGTCGCGCGGCGATAAGCACGCTAACTAAGGGTGTCGTAATTAGCGCGTCATTCTCCGCTCCCCGCGCGATCGATGTTTGCGAGATTATTATCCTCGCGCAAGGATCGTCCCGCGGATCTAATTGAGATGTATCGCGCAAACGCGAGGATCGAATAAACTCGATGGCCGATGTTTGAGCACACGAATCGCGCGTTTCAATTACGGGAATCTGTGAGGAGATCAAACGGGTGAAACCGGCATCGGTAAACCGCGATTCCTAATCGTGGTGAATCGCGGAGAAGAAGCGCGCGCGCGGCTCGCGAGATGCGTCGAACACCGCGCGATCCTAGATTCCAGATTCTTCGACCTTTTCCAACTTGCAAGGAAGAGAGCACCGCCTATCCAAAGTCCTCAATTTACACGAAACTTCATGAATATACGCAAGTAGAATGATGGAAGCTTTTTTTTCCACGGAAGAAGAGTTTTTAAAAGTATTTTTCCAATGTTTTTTGTTTTATCAACTTTCTGGCTCTTGGTTTTATATCAAATTTTTCCTTTTCTCATTAATAATTTGAGCATTACACGTGAAAGAGTTCTAGTGCTCTTTTGATCTTGAGGTTAGATGTTACACCTTTAAAGGGCAATTGGCCACGAATGAAGCATACCATTATTCGTGTCTTGAGTCATTCTGTCTGTTTACAAAGTTCCCTCCAAATTGGTGGGTTCGGTGCTCGGCCGTGTTCCCTTGCGCTAGTCGGCTATCTCCGCTAAATTCTCACGTTTTGAATCAATCGTGCAGTCGCTCTAATCTCGCGTGCGACAGCCGCCTTCGATCTCCCGCGATTATTATCGCGATGTCGCGTCGTCGAATTTCATCGTTTCTCCGATTCCTTGAAAAATGGGCAGAGTCATTAATAGCGCGACGAGCAACAGGAAGTCCGCGTTCTTGGCGACGAAAAAACCCGTCATCAGGCGACGGTACACATAACCGCGAAAGAAATTGCCGTCATTCGCAAGTAGTAATCTTTCCGCCCAGGCAATATATCCATTATTTGCCGACGTGGTATTTTGTACCGAACTGCGTGGTGCGCGACTTTCGCAGCTTCCTCCTCGTCTCTCATCCCATCTCACGCCCGTTCTCATCGGAAAAACAAGCATAGAGCGTGTCTCGTAGTATAATTTCTTACGTAAATGAGAAAGAGTCTCTTTATCCCCTCGAAACGATATAAGTGATGTTTGAAAACTCTCATCAAATTACTTACATATTCAAATTTCTTGTTTTTTTTTCTCATCTAAAAATGTCATTATTTATTGCGTTTTAAAATTTTAAACACCATCTAAAAAGAACAAACGAAAGGATGACTTGGGTACGAACAAAATGTGTGAGAGCAAAATTCTCATCCTCATTATGTAACGTAACAGGTGTTACTTTTCACTCTTCTCAGCTCTTTTGGGAATCTGAAGCGTGCTCTTATAGTCTGTATCCGAAAAACGAATAACATAACTCGGGTTAGATCTACATCGGGCCGCCAGCACGTAGTTTTAAGTGCTCGTTAACACGTGAGCACACCGAAAGGTCTCGTCGCGCTGACGGCGAACAGGTAGACTGCCCATATAGCCAGTGTATATACACACACGCAAACAGTTTACGCACACATACACACATGCATATACATAAAGGAGGTGGCGCAGAGCAGGTTTTCGAGCTGATATCATTTGTATCTCCCGCGGCCACGACCCGGAGGCCTCTCGCACCTCGGCGTTTCCTTCGCTCTTCCCCTCGCCGCCCTCTTATCCTCGGGGATCGTCTACGTGATATTTATTTCACGTAGGCTTCCCTCCGATTTTATATTCGGATACCGCGTACGCGTTTACGGGCGGCGTATCTCATCGAGGCGCTTATACGCGCGTTTACGCGCCGGCCAAGCATACCGTTTATTCGCGCGATAGATGCGAGACAAACCACGGCTCGAAGTAATTTAACACCTGAAACCGAGTGCGTGGCGCGCGGTTGCGGTTCTCACGTGTATGTACCTTCCATTATATCGATACTAAACGTTATATCGATACGGTATCGTTGAAAGGGGAACGGGAAGAAGGAAAGTGAGGAGATGCTTGTTCCCTTTTCAACGACGATAGTTTTGCGCTAAATAGATTGTTTCTTGCACACTAGTATATTTCTTTATAGACACTTGGTAACATTTGATGTACTTTATTTTATTCTGTTGCGTAGACCGCGTTATTAATTCTTTGCCTTCTTACCGCAACTTTCACGATCCTATTATTGTGTGTTTTTTTAATAACTTCTATTATCCGAATATTTTACAAATCTAGACGAAGCAAACCGATTGCTATATTTTATGGGTTTAATTAAATTGGAATGAATTATACTTGTATGTAAGCTAATAAGTTTAATTGACAAAAGATATAATATATATATATATACGAGGTATTTTTTTCTTTCTTTTTTCTAAAACGTGAAGGATCTATATTGTTCTTGTATATTTCTTACTACAAAGCTGTAGCGAACAGTTACTCTATTTTTTAACACCGTTACGGTTCAGGCATCTCGTCACGATTATCCGAGCCGTTTCTCTTCTCCTCGAAACGAGCCTACCGGATGTATATCATGCCGGAGCTCCATTCTGATTTTATTTGAACGTCGGGCCAGAATACCACACGGTTGCAACGTATTCTTCTAAGCGCGTCCGATGTGCAACCGTGCTTTTATCCGCGATGGCTCGCTAGTTGGATTAGCTCGAGTAACATAACACCTTAAACTCCGCTCATATAGGCGTGTACGCGTTTCATGTGTGCATGAATACTCAGGCGCGCGTGTACAATAAGCCGCGAGCTACAAGGAAGCCAGGGCTGGGTGCATCTCCGGTACAAATGCGATCTCTCGCGAACCTCGCGGAGAAAACATCACAGAGGCAGGATTATGTTAATCCTTTAGAACCGATAGACGACGTATCGTTACATTAGCAAAGAAATACAAGACAGAAATTACAAAGTAATCTTTTTTTTTTTTTAGCGAAACAATGTTTCAGGCTGATAATGCAATATATCTGCCGTAACTGAGTTTGATAGCAGATTGTAAAAGACAAAAAAGGATCTACGATCTAGGATCGACATTTCCTTCTTTAATAAAACGAAAATTAATGCCTTTAGTAAAATAAACAGTCGAAAAATCACGGCGCACCCAAAGATTATAGTCCATTTAGCCTAATGGTTAAGGCAGCCCTGCACGTAGGGCGGGCCGCGAGAGAAAGATGAGGCCGTGTCCGCGGTCGTGACTGCCCGTGACATACACGCTCACGTTATACATACATCTCTCCCCCGCGCTGCCGCGCCGCGTACTTTCCGTAGGGCGGGGAGGCGTTCGGTTACTACACAATCATACTACCGATGAGCGCCTCGTCCTCGTCCGACCAGTGCGAATCCCGCCTCGCACGACCGCGCGCCGATAAAAGTCCTTATCCGGGCGTATCATCGCTGTCCCCAGGCGAGTTTGCTTGCCATTACGTACGCAAGGTGACGATAAAAATTATTACAGGGTGGATACTCGCGTGATTTTCGATAATTAATTAGGCCGTACGCTCGCGTTACGCACCGTTTTGCCTTAGAAATATTGTCCGCCAGATTAAATTGAACGCGTTGGTTTATATCGTGGACGTGTTACGCTCCAACATGCTTGTACTAACTAGAAAAATAATACACACTAAAGATTCAATAAGAAAAAGAGAGAGCACAGTTCCTCTTTCTCTTCTACCGGCAGTCGCCGGTTATTATCGCTATAATGGCTCTTCCGCTGGCCAGTGAGCTATCGACATCTAAGCATCTCTCGTGGATGATAAAGAGAATTATGGCCCGAACAATCGTGATGCTCGCAACGTAAATCATGCATCGCGCGACTGCCGAGACAAAAATTACGAGCGCAGCGTTCCTCGTTTTCCTTGAGCGGGCAATCCCTCCTCACGCCCTTCGCCCTTCGCGATCGTCTCGTCCGTCTTTGCTGGTGAAAGAGAGAGGGAAAAAAGAGTGGCGATAAAAATTACATGAATTCACGACACGCTTTACAAAGATTTTAACTTTATACAAGTTGTTGACGCGTATTCTGGATCCGTGACCCTCGCAGTACGTTGTAATAACTTTTTTGTTAGCTGCGATAGTGAGGTCGCTCTGATTGCAAAAGATTTCTTGCGCATCCATTGTGTGCTTTGTAATATTCCACTCCAGAGAATTTATATATATATATATATATATATATATATATATACACATAATCGGACTGTTTTCACAGCTACGGTGATGTAAATCATATAATATAAAGTTACGCACTCTAATGTCGAGATACTTTTCTCGACTTTTATTTTATCCTGATATTATATCATTTACTTGATATTGTTTAAAAATTCTCTCTCTCCAATATTATTCTGTAATTTTGATAAGAAAACATTTTAGCCTCGAATTCTTATTATTAGCCTATTTTGAAATTGATATAAATTTAGCTCCGGGATATTGAAGGGAAAATAATAAACGTAGCGCCGGGAATATCGAGCCACATACGCGAGAGAGAGAGAGCAATCTCGCAATCGCATTGACCGCGACAGTGCCACCGCATGTAGCTGCTGATCGAATTGCACCTTCCGACTGCAGCCGATACGAAACCACGTGTCACGTATTATCCGCGATGCGTTTTCTCACGCGGCCGATCGAATCGACCGACGTGAAGAGGCATCGGGGCAATCGGCGGGCAGGCGGGGAAGGCGGAACCGGATGGGTAGGGGTAACACAAGATCTTCATCTGTAACATCGCAAATTGAACGAGGGTTTGCTGCGACCGCCGAGTCGTACCGCAAAGTCAATGCATATCCACGGCGCGGTATCGGACGGATAATACACGTATCGACTTGATTTAAATTACTTTAGGCCGCCGGGTTCCCTGTTATTTGCAACTCGGTCCTTTGCCAGCGATAAATTAAAGTGCGTACGAATGCGAGTGGCTTGGCCCCGTCGATTTTTCATCGTCGCGCGCACTGCAACGATCATGTCTCATCGGAGTATCATTAATTTTATGGTAATTAATATAACGTACGGCTGGTTATCGAGAGAGAGAGAGAGAGAGAGAGAGAGAGAGAGATCCCTCGGGAATTACGTCATCGAAAGCGCACAGCGGGAGATTGAAAGATCGAGCAGGTCGCGCACGTACGTATGCTACCTCGAAGCGTGTAAGATTTCCCTTAATGGAGCTTACTGCGATCTGGCGAGGGCGTGATTCTATTTCGATATCGGTCTGCCTGCGGTTCTTGATATACATCATTCCCCGTCGTTCAAGATCCTTTGGCAATGAACTACATTCCATCGTCATGCATCGTGGAATTAGATCCCGCAGTTGGCATTAAAAATTATTAAAACGCTGATTGCGTGCAATAATTAATAATTTCTTAGAGATATAATATCAAATAGTCATGATATTAATTCTTGGATGGATAAGTTGGGTCTTTGAAACTTTGCAGTATTTATTTTTATGATATGCTCATAATACTTGCCTTCAATCTAATTAATTTTTAACAAAAATTGAAGACTATCTTTCCACAATATTCAATTTTAAAGTTATCAAAATTATTTTTTGCAAACTCTTATTAGCTGTACGTCCGAAGATGAAAGTCATTCAGTCGATTGTTTAAAACTTAACGCTACAGTTGTAAGAAAGCTATTTGCTCCGTGTGAGATTATCGCGAATTCTTCCATGGAGATTGCGTCTGTACTATTTAACAGGTGTTTCGCTTCGTAAAGCAAGGGATGGGCACCGCGCACATGCAGATTGCGGTCACTTGTCTTCCTCTATTGTTTTTTCTTCCCTCCCTCGTCCGCGCCCGTCGTCACCGCCAGACGCGGTTTTCTTCTTCCGTCACACGCATGCGGTGCCACAATAGGTGCCCCTTCCGAACGGTAACGGCACTAAACATTCGCAGGTATATAGCGAAATAGGCAGGTAGAGGTGCAGTGCCTTAATTGTCGCCTTCCTCTTCGAGATTGTACGGTATGCCAACCATGAAGTAATGTCTGCTCGTATGGAGAGTCGCCGCAGAGGACGCGATACGCTCTCGCCGCAAGAGTCGAACGCCTCATTAGTGCCTTTCCAATCGACTTTCGAATGAGCATTGAAAGTGCTCGTGCGGCCTCTTCGAAATCGATCGCGCTCGACTTCGCACAGCTGACAGATGAATGAGCGGACGAAAAAGCATGAAAGGGGTGAGAGTGTGACCGATGATGCAATGAGGCTTCTGCGGAGAGCGGTAATACCGCTTGGAAACGGACTTTGTTCCGCCGATCGGATTTTTTCCTTCTGCTCCATCTTCACGAATATGAGATCGATGATTGATCGCCTGTTGAAGAATTTGTTAACTGTAGGTTATTAGCGATTTTTTCATCTCAACATTATTTCGAATTTGGTTAATTAATTGTTTTACTTGTGATAGCTTTTGAGCACGATAGAAATTCATTCCGTATCTTTAACGGTGATAAATTGCAATAGAAATTTGGCGCGATTTCGATGTCGTCGAAAGTCGCTCTGGGAGATTTTGCGAGATGCCACGCTAGCTCTCGCCAGACGCCGACCGTGACATAGAACTTGCGTGCCGATCGAAGGCATGGTCGCTTTCCTAACAGAGGGCAGAAGGCGCGGCGTCTGTCAGGTACGTTTAAAGACAAGTTAAAGACTGAAATTACACGGCGAGGCGCAGTCTATCTAGTCTTGCAAAATTCCTTCCCACGTTTAAAGACCCACCATCCGTCAATCTATAACAGGGAAAAGATCCTTGTATCTATAAATATACATTTATAAATTCATTCTCCGCGAATAACTGTTTCGAACGATTGAAATTACTGTAAGCGAAGGTTTTAATTGACTTGCTGTGCAGTCAACTCTTCCGTTCGACCACACAGACTTTTATCAATCATATCCGCGTTTATTCCGCGTCGCGCAGGGTGGAGTAATCGGTAGCGGTGAGCAGCGAGCGGTCACGTGAGGAAAAGATGACGAGAAAGAGAAAGAGAAAATGACAAGGGGCGAGAAGGGAAGGGAGACAGTGCTTGATTCAGGGTGTTGGTCGAGGGAGAGGGCGGAGGAGAGTGTCCTTTCCAGGCCCGCCGCCGCCACCGTCACCGCGGCGCGTTAAGGCCAGTAGATACGGCCTAAGTCGCCGGACGCAACAACGGACGTTCAAGCGGAGAGCTCAGTGATTACGAGGCTGATTGGCCGCCGCCGAGATGAGACGGCGGCGTCCGTCCTGTCGACCGCAGCTCGTGACGGAACAAGCGCGCGCTCTTGAGAGAGAGCTTTTCTTATTTATTCGTACCGCCGTGCCATGCGCTGCCGCCGCCGGCCGCGACTGCAACCGGAATATAACGTCGTACGCGAGGGAGGCGATCGGGGGGAAGAGAAAGAAAGAGGAATATATACTCTCTACCGTGGAGCCCGTATATAATTTCATATCGCGGCGACCCGGTGCGCCGCGTAGGGATAGGCGCCACGCCCACCTGTGTGTCTCTTGGGCGCCAGCCCAAGTTGCGTCTCCTTTCGCTGCACCGCAGCGCTTGATGCTGCTGTTGCTGCCGCTGCTGCTATCGCTCCCGCTATTCCTTGCTCGCGGTTTGCGTCTTTGTGTCGGTTCTTCTCCGCCGGTCTGTTTGCTCCGGACAAGTCGCCCGAAGAATGGCCTTTCGCAATCGGACGCGTGTTTTTCCATATAATTTTCAACTAAAAGTAACAAATATGCTACGCGCTTGGAAAGGACAAAAGAACGGATAAGAGAAATATTTAGTAACGAAGTCTGTTGAATCGTAAAAATTCTGTAAAAATATAAAGGAATGTTTCGTGATTTAACTTTGATAAGAGCGCGTTCGAAGAAATCATACGGAATGTTTACGTATTTGTATTTTTTTAACTGTTATTTATTTATTATATGGAGTTTCTGCCTTTTTTTATCTTTATTGTCACCATTCCATTAACTTTGTTCTATTCCTCCCGTCACTCGAACCCGCTCAATTTCCGCCGCGAATGCCGCGAATCTGCTAAACCGCAACGCGTGACGACCTAACTGCTTTTCGTTTGAAGCCTTAAGGCCGTCTCCGCGAAGTCAAATGGGCCCCTGTCCTCCCCCCCTTGTGCCCCTTTCACTCCGTCTTATTCTCCGCCCGCGCGATTCCGCGCGCGATTCCATTTAGCGCGACCCGCAAAACGCGCGAGTGCGATGCCCTCGTCTTTTTCTACCTGTTTTTATCTTCTTTTTGCATTTGTGCGGAGTACCATTGTCTTTCTTTGCGTTGTAAACGCCCGCTTCAGTAATTTCAATTTCTATGCAGTGCTACACACATAATTTATTTTAATATCGTTCATTAGTTATATATCGCTCTTATAATTGAGAGATATAATGACTTTTAGTCGTGTCATTTTTTTTATATGCATACACGCTGAATTTAACATTGGTGCATATTTTCAAATCGATAACTTTCTAAATTCCACAATAATAATGTTGAATACATAGAATTTTGTTTCTCTAGGTGCATTCTCATTTGTATATTAATCCATTATCTCATTTGTACGAGAAAATATTTTCTGAAGAAAATAGGGAATAGGGCAGTTATTCATTCATTATATCTGAGGGCAAGGAAGAGAAAACATGCGGAAGAGTAAGAGAAAATAGAAGGTGGAATAGGATAGTTCACAAAGACTAAAGACATCGTTGAAATCTTGAAAGTCTCTCTCGGAGAGAGGCTAGAAAGTCTATAAAGCACCATAATAGCAATTTGTGCTAAAACGAGAATTCTTTGAATATGTAATGCAAATTGACTGACATTTATAAAAGGAGATCGAAGACTTGAAAATGCCGAAAGAGATTACTAAATCTATAAACGAAAATTTATAAAATTGCGTAAATTCATCGTTGGAAAATACTCGGAAACCTCGTTAATCCATCGAATTTTCAAATTGAATTCCAAATTGTATCATATTTTATTCGTATCTTATGCATAGGATAGTGATTAAATAATTCCATTACAGTAAAAATATTTTGATTGATATATTCGATATGACATCTATACTTATAAGAAATTCCAAAATCAGTAATGTGATTAACCAGGTATATTTACATATCGTGAGTCACTGGATCCATTCAAGGCTTAGTGAGAGATGCTATCTTTGAAAAATCTCTTCTCCAGCACGCCCAGCGCATCTAAACGGGTTACTACAGATATATAATCAGGTGATTTGGCGAATTTCGAAAATAACGCGGAAACTGCTGGACGAAGCACGAGATCTTCACGAAGAGAAGATAATAGTGGAAAAATGCTGATTAAAGGGTTCGCTTAATGAATGGAAATGAAGAACCGTTCGCGGAGTCATCCGCCACGACGGCAACACGAAGATCCGAGGAGTGAAAGTGGTATGCAGCAACATATTAATGAGGCCGTTTAGTCGATCAGCCGGCACGATTCATGGATCGATTTGTTCAAACAATGTTGTTTATGCCACGAAATTAGCCGCGCAAGAGTAATGCGTAACAAAAGGACGAAACGGTATAAGATGCAAGAGAGCACTCGAAGAGGATAATGAAGTGAACGAGAGACGTGGCCGCAACGTCGATTCAGGAGAACTTGATGAAATGCAAGCGAAACTGCACGCCGTAGAAACATCGAAGCACACGAGAATAGACGTAAGATTGAAGTATAACAAGTACCTTACATGTTTACAAAAAAAAAAAAAAAAAAAAAAAAAACAAGACACGAGAGAGACAATCGAAAGAAAATTGAAGAATTAATGTTTCTGATAGCCAATATTTCAGTCTTTTCAACCTAAAGGATCGATTATTGGAGCCATATAATATTAAAAATACTAAATAAGAAAAGCCCGACTACAAAATACGACGATTTTATAGTCGGGCTTTTCTCAGAGAAACACGATACAAATAGATTTAAAATCTCATTTTTATAAACGATCCAATTGGACGGAGAGAAACGCGTACGGTACGTCGAGTAGGCAAACAAATCGCCGACGGAAGGGAACCGACGAGGAGGGAACTCCTACGGCGCCGAGTTCACGAAGGGCGAGGGAGACGGATAAAAGAAGGACGAAATACACGGCCGCAACACCGATCAAGAGACAAAAGGGTGGGCGGGCGGGGGAGAGGAAAAGGCGGGCGGGCAGTAACGTTCTCGCGGAGATACCAGAGCACACACGACGAGGAAGATTATTGTGTAGCGCGAGAGGGTAGGGCATGACCCTGGGCGGCCACGAAGAAGATCGGTACCGCGGCAGCCTCGCCATCCAGCGTCCGTCCGCGTGCGCACACGGGTACACATGGTACTCCACACACGAGAGCCGACGCGTTGCGCCGCGGAGAAACACGCGAAATCGCCTTCGTGAGAGAGCGAAGGAACACCGTGCATCGTCGTGGAGTTTTCGATCACTCTCGATCTGTCCACTCTCGCCGATGTACGCACGGGTAATCGCGGTTCACCGATTCGACAGGTGTCGATCATTCCGTAGCTCTCGATTTATTCCTGGTTCACGTAAATCGGTGCTTGTTTTGCTGAAATCGATATATTTTCTTAAAAACGCTAGACGATTGACTAAATTACGATTTATGTCAGCAGCTGAAAGTGCATTGAATAGGAAACACTTTATATTTAATACGCTTTAAGTTTAATTGCGACTGAATTTAGCCTGAATTGTAATCCCTGATTTGAGGATTGAATTTTAGGTTAGCGTGGTTTAGAAATACTATGGATATATCTAGCGTTAGATATTTGTGGGTATTTGTGCAGTATTCATTCCAAATATGATTGCATATTGATTTGATATATCACTTAATTCCGAATCCCATTAGAGATTATATCTGATAGAATGCATACCAATAACACACATAATTAAACTTTATTATACAGCATTCATATAATTTACAATATGAATTGGAAGTACGTGGGCATTGTAAGACTTGAGGAGAAAACTTACATAATACAAATAATGCTAGCATATCGCAATGAATATATAGTTGAGCCTGTCTCACGCTTTCCACATATTTCGCAGCTCATATAATAAAGGTTTCAACTCAATCAATCGTTACATAATAAATTTACAAATCACAAATCAAACAATATTTTAACATATATGATATAAATACCAATTTTTATTCTGAATAATATTATTGAATAATGATACAATCTTCGGATAGCAGTTACAAGAAGCGTAATTAATTCCCTTTGCGGCTACATTTGCGCCTAATATTGTTGATGACAAAATTACCTCGGAATGATAGAAATCGTGCACGGGAATACTCGATGTGCTCTCGCTCTCGCTGGATACAAGAAGAGCACGCGCGGTCCAGCGCGGCGCAGACACAGGCGTCATGAGAGCCGGGCAAACACAATGCCCGTCACGGATTTCTTAATCGCTCTCGATCTATCTGTACCGTAATATCTGCTGCGGCTACGCGCGCGCGCCTTACATATGTATGCGCCTTGTACGAAGGCGCGCTCGAACGTACATACGTGGTACACGTACGTACGCCGGCGGTGTGCATGCTCTTCTTGCCCGGTACCCCTGCCCGGCTTACCCCCTCGTTCCACGGGTCAATGGCTCGCTGCCACGGCTTTGCTTCGATCTACTCGGGCGCTCTACTCCGCTCCGTGCAGCCTCCTGTTCCCTCCCTCGCCCCTTCATCGCGGTGTCCACCTTCGTCTTCTCCTCTCTGCGTACAATGCTTCGTTCGTTTGTTCGTTCCTTTCGTTCGTTCGTGTTACTCTCGCCGAGAGCACCCCGGCGTTTCGGAGACTTCAATGCGCGACAGCTCCTCTTTTCTCGTCTCTCTCCGTCTCTCTGTTTCCTTTCGCTCTTCCGTTCCCGCCCCCACCGCGGCGGGACACCCGCGCGCTCCTCTCTTTTCCGCGGCTCGTCCCTTCCACCGTTCCGATCCGGCGCGGGTTTCCACGGTTAACAGGTATTTTCGGAGCGACGCCTTTCGGTTATCAATAGCGGTCTCTCCCTTCCGCGTGAAGTCGATATGTGAGTCCCCGTGGGTTTTTCCGTTCGTTTCGCGAATAATCCAATGCGAAATTGTTCTGCAGCTTTCTCAGCCATGAATTGACAATCCGTGACGTAAGATACATTTCTGGTTTTTATCGCGTAGCTGTCGGGGTTTTGCTTATATTTAAAATCTGGTTTTAAACTTTTTTTAATATTTATGAATTATTTTTACATATTTTTATTTATTTATAATTGTTGTGTGTAAAGGCAGCGATATTATTGCAAGACGTGCGCTTTCGCAAATTATCGAGAAATTATCGTCGCAAATATTCGACAATAAAATAAATTAATTTGTGCAGTTTCACAAATCAAGACCACTTTCCGAAGAAATTGTCGAGAATCGCGGATTCCCGTGGATTAGAATCAAGCGATCGCAAATGCGCGGGGATATTTTTGCGCTCGATGAGAATTTAACGATCCGACGCGGATTAACGACGATGTTTCGATGGCCGCAGCGAGAGACCGACTTACTCCGCTGATGGCTCAATTGTTGCCAACGAATGAACGATCATTTTTACTACCGCGGCTGACGTCTAATTGCGTCCACGTCGCGATTCCATCATCGCGCTGGAATACTCGGCGTTTATGCTTTCTTCGAATTGTTGTCGCTTGTCACAAACGAGATATACGGGACGTATATAAACGATGGTGGTGGGGAAGTTGCATCTTTCTTTACGGTCGCTCGTTTATATTACGGTGTAACTACGTGCCGGTCGTTTTTAATGCGTCGCCTCGGTGCTCTCCTCTCGCGGGATTTCGACGCGAGCATGACCTTTTTCGTCACGCATGACATAAAACAGGCCAAGTACGTATGTATCGGCCGCGCGTGCCGTATCAAAGGACAAGATGCAATAAATCCCGGACGGCCGTGTCGCTTTACGGTTTCACCACCGATTATATTCGCTCGCTTATATGTCGACACATGTGGGTGGAAAATGGCGCGAAACGAGAGTATCGCGAGAGAATTTTCGAAAAATTGTCGGAAATGCACGGAGAAGTATATCTGATGCGGTACTAGGAAGTAATATTCGCTTTTTGCGAAACGCCGCTCATCGAGATCTTTCGTCCGGGAAACGATTCGTACAACAAGGGTCTTACGCGCTGGGACGGAACAATACATCTTGCGCATCGGTACGGCCGTGGGGATCAAAAGTGCAGCGTCGTGATTGCATCGGGTCCGGCAAAGAACAAACATCCACCGATACTTTGTACTTACACGGCTTTATGAGCAATCAGCCGGTGCTGCCCCGCGCAAATTGTTTGTTCCTTAAACCCATTTAGCTTCATTCCGTGAAATTCTACTCGAATAATCACAGCTTCAGTGCCTGCCAATTACGTTTTTGTGGGGCCGTACGAACGCGCCGCGGTAACGTGTATACACGCGTCTGCCGCTCACATTTTCAAAGAAGCCTTACAGAACATAGATACAATAGGTCCGATTCAGCGAAGGCTATGATTTCGCACTGGCTGCATTACGCGAAATTGCTCTTTTATATACAGTTAATTATAGACTATATGAATAAAATAGAAGAAATATTTTTATTCTAATTTATCGAAGAAAACTTGTCGCAAAATGTGAATATAGTTATTACAATTGATTATACTTGATATTAAAATATTCGCTTGTATAAAAGATTATTGATGGAGAAAATTTACTAGATCTCATCTTTTATTAAACATAAATTTTTCTGAAGCATTTAATTTAAGAAATTAGCAAGCTCTTTGAATGAATAATCTTGCGCATTTAGACGATCTTGCGCATTTTTATATTTCGAGGCACTGTACCCTTTCGGAACGTGCTTGAGACATCAAGCAGAGACTAAATCGATATGATCGCGGCGATAATCAATCTTTCATCGAAGAGTGTATCGCGGTGCTCGCCTTGATTGGGCGGCGAAACAAAGCGTAGCGGATACCATTACTTCTTTTCGTCCGCGGTTGCGTGAAACGGATCTGATGAGAGCGAATTCAACGACAATCGGAATATTAAATGCCTTTGAAGTATTTGCCTCGACGCAGAGGAATCCGTTATTTGTTATAGAAAAAAATAGATAATCGATTGGAACGCATCTTTCTCTCTTCTCATTTCGTTCCTTTGTCGAATTAATCCGAGTTCTGCACCGAGCTGGCATTCGAGGCATTCAATTTGCTAGTGACCACAATTATTTATTTTATATAACGTTAAATGGAAATATATAATGTTAATTTAAATAACAATCAAGTATCGCGTGGTTGCAATTTTTATCCACTAAAGAGCTATACATGTTGATTGTGAATAATCACATCGCTAATTTACTAGCCATTTTTTATTGTTTATTTGTAAAGTTTGGCGTGGCAAATAATATTTAATACATTCACGCTTTTCTTGATATGGCAAATCATATTTAATAGACCTGCGCCATTGCCAGATAGACGCGCGAGATCGATATTTACCGGTAATAGTGCTGCCGCGTAATATCGAGAGAGGTCACACCGTCTGAACTTCTCTGTCGCTAACATTAACAAGTATCATGGTAGATGTACTTAATACTATGGTATTAACTTAACGTGCACTAAGTAATTGCTAAGATAAGTCAAGCTCTAGTAGCGTGGTACTGAGTAGGCGTGTGGCGCATTATCAGTGCAATTTGTCACTTATTATCTAATATTGCGATCAAACTGGTATTGTTCTCGATCTGTTTCATTAAAATCGATGAATCGTACAAACGAAGATCAATCTGATTGCATCAACTTGTACAAGTTTGTTGATAATATTTACTGAGTAATCGACATTTAAAATCTGTCATGTTTTCTTCATGCAGTTTTCAGTCAAAGTCGAGCATCGAATTGACATGTCAAACAGAACGTAGTATACAATTCGGAAAATCGTTACGATAATAAAATGGCCGAATATAATTTGCATAAATTTAAAATGTATGAAAGTACACATGAAATTGTATGTAAAATACTGCGAATTCATGTGACGAACATTGACGCGTTTAGAATTTAATGAAAAAGCGCTAAGAGATATTAATTTAACGCTGAACGCCGGATCGGAGATCCGAGGCCGATCGCGACGCCCGGGGGATCCGCGCAAAAATGAGAGCGATCTTCCGGATACGAGATGGTCCGTGGATGCGCTCCGCGCGGAGAGTTCCGCGCTCGTCCCGCCTCGGCCCTCCGTGGAAACAAGAAACAAACTGTAGCATCGGACCGGCCGGCGAGGGGCTTCCACTTGTGGGAACCATCGTGCGCGCCGTGGCGTGCTCTCTGGACCACGAAGTGAAAGGTCTGACTCGGAGTTAACTGACTGACTCGTAGTGTATTTGAGGTGTACCGGCCGTGTGGTGCAAGGTGATGTATCCCCCTACCGTCTCTTCTCCCGTGTGTACCGTGAAAAGCCACAAGAGAAGAGAGAGAGAGAGAGAGAGAGAGAGAGAGAGAGAGAGAAAGAGAGAGAGATGCAAGAACGCGCGTACGTACGCATTCACGTACGTTGGGGGAGCGGCAGAGTGTAAATGTGTATATATATATATATATATATATATATATATATGTGTGTATATACCTATGTATTTCTCGCGCGTCGTTGTATACATATGTATTGTACGTGCGTACGTGCGTAGTACATAGAGGACGTTACGGCCTTCATGGTAATCGGCCATAAACCGCGAAACTATCCTTACATACGCGTCGAGCTGCGTCTTCCCGTTTGGTCTTGCACCTGCAGTCAATCTTCTTTGTCTATTGGAATTGTTCCAGCTTCCGCGGATACTCGGAAAGTGGGCAGGACGCCGTGAGCACAGGGAGACGCGTATCTCTCTCGCGCGGCTCCGCGAACAAAGCCCCGCATTGTCCTCTCGTTAGGACCCGCCGCGAGTCGCATTCGGTGGTGATTAGTCGGGGCGCGAGTCGTTTAATTTAACTCAATTCTGCCTGATGCTTCCTATATTGGGATGTACAGTGGTCGAGTTGTCTGGCTGTTTTCATGCATTGCTTCCGATATTCTTCGCGAACTGTTGTCACACGCCGCAGGAACATGGAATAAAAGTCAGAATTGAGAGTAAGTCTCATTGCGACATTGCACAAAGAACTAATAAGGAGATCGATTGTTCCGTCCGGCAATTAATTTTCCCACGGGTTCGCTCTATTGTAACTGCTGTCTCCAGCGGGTTACAGCAACATCAATTTACGTAGCTCCTCCGTTAAGTCAACATTTAACGATCTTATTCAAAAATTAACATCGAAACGAGCCTCCTGACACTTGAGTCAATGCGACACCTTTTTTCCTTTCTCTCTCGCGAGACAGTTGATCGATAAAAAAAACCGAAGGTCAGTCGATCCGAAATCCCGTGACGTTTCGCGAATTTCCAGCTGCAGGCTTTAATTTTTAGGGAAGAAAGAAAGAAGACACGCCCGAGACGAGCATAGCGAAACGCGCGAAAGACCAAAGACAACGCCCTTAGGTATTTATATACGATGTTGGTGGTAAAGATGAGAAGTAAGAAGCGGGAGGTCGGGGCCCGGCGGGGGTGCGCGGGAGATGGCCGAGGGTGGCACGAGGGGGGGAGGCAGGATGGAGATGAGGACGAGGGCGTGGGTAGGGGGAGGGGGAAGGGGGGAGAGCGGCAGAGCCGGCTAGGTATGTATAAGCAGAAGAAAGCGCGGGTCGATTAAAAGTAGCGAGGGTGTTTCTCCTCTCGTTACCGGAGAGCGAGCGAGTCGAGGCGAGGGAGAGATAAAAGCCGGGCGAGCGAGAGGGGAGGATCGAGGGAGGAGGACGTGTTGAGTAGAGGGAGAGAGCGGTTGCCGGGAAAGAGAGAAGACGGACACAGGGAGGGTGATCTAGATGGTCGCGAGAGACAGAGACGTGGGAGGGAGCCGCGCGACGTGGAAGCAGGAGACCGCGAGACGAGGATGAGGAATATACGACGAGGGCGAGGCGACAAGGGAGAACGGAGAAAAAGGTCTGTAAAGCAAACGCGGCGAAGAGAGACGGCGAGGCGCGCGCGGTTCCAATCTGAGAGGGTTCGAGGAACGGCGCCTTCGACGGGGGTGGACGCGAGGGGCAAGGACCCACCGACTCAAGAATCTCGACCTTTATTTGGATTTAAGCAAGGAAAGGGTTGTAAGACACGTTCTCTCGGGGGGGGATGGGGAGGAAAAGGGTGGCCGGGAGGGACCCGGAGGGCTCGCTGGGATGGCGAACGCATACGGAAGGAGCCTGGAGGTACGCGAATGTAAATTTTACGATCAAAGTGGCGGATTAATACAGCGGCGATGCGCCACCGCGCTTACGGCAAGAAAGACAGAGAGAGAAAGAGAGAGAACGTACATTCGTTGAAATATTCGAATTGGCGAAACAGCAATGACGCTCTCATCGGAGTTGACTAATTTGCGCGTAGCAGTCGTCCAAAAATCATCAACACTTTGCTCGCGAGACATCGCATTTTTAGTGTAAAAATTGCGACTGCTAAGTAATTTCATTTTTTATGTTATTGCAAGAAAGAAACAAGATTGTAAGAAATATTCTTCTTAACTTTTAACGGCAACAATATATTCAAGTCATCTTTTCTATCGAATCGATCATTGCAAACGAATCATTCGTTAAATCATTCGTTAACTCAAAAATTTTTTACTTTGAGGTTAATTTCTTTATTTATGAAAATAGATATCCGCCGTATTTACGAAGTTTCTTACATTTCGATTAGCAATTAGAATAAACGCTTCGCGAGGGAAATCCCGTCGGAAGGAAAATGAGTGAAGTTGAACGCGGAAATACTTTCCCGCATCTGCCGCGCTGCTTCATCAAACGAATCGTTTGAAAAGCGTGCGCGCCGATGGTGAGACGGAGGGAATCACGAATTTCATCTCTAACCCATCGGCGGCCCCGGCCATCAGCTGCTTCGGAGTTAAACTTTAATTTAACGCATCACGGACAGCCGTACCCTCGCTCCTTCGTCTCCTCTGTCGCCTCCTGCTGCTCCGCGAAACACATCCTAACCCGTACAGAAAAAAAAAGTCCGAGTTCATGTAGATCGAAAGACCAATGTGGTTTCGTCCCGATCACCGGTTCGCGCTCTTCGCTTCACGATTCAATGCGTACGGAACGCGTCTCGCGTCTCTCGATTGGTAGGAAGAGCTAATAACACCTGCTGTCAATGATGATTAACCATTGATTAAACTTTATTCATGCCCGATCGCTGGCGACGACTCAATCTGAATTCTTCGATACACAAGGCTGTGGCGCACTTTGAGATAAGATGAAAGAAATTCATTAGCTATTTGATTATTTAGGCGATACTGCGCGACTTGACGGCAAAGTAAAACGCGAAATCTATAAAATTCGCTTTATATGCAATCTCATTTTGAGCGAGGTTTGAAGTTTACATGGTTGCTTTTATTTCATGTTTAATCGGATAAAGGATGTTGCATTGTCTAACAAAATTTTCATATTATAATAAATTATGGCAAAAACATTTCTAAAATAACTTGAATTCAGATGGATTTCCTGCGACGCGTCTTCTGTTACTCGAAATATTACTCTATTTCAGGACATTGTTCTAGAAGATTCAAGAAGGATCTCACGATCGTGTGAATGCTCATTCCCGTTCTCTCTCGTCGTGCTGATAAATAAATCCACCGGTACTTTCTGCAGGGAAGGTGGCACATTAATTGAACACGGTTATCGGCTATCGATCATCGCGGCCGAAAATACACACGTGCGGCCCGTGAGTCGGGCACGTCAGGACCGTCTGTGTGTGTGTAGTTCATTTTAAACGAATTACCTGCGATAAAGACCCTGACAAAGGTGGGTCTATGTATTCGGCTCGCGCTCGATCATACATGACACGCGTGTTCGCACGTGTATGCGTGCGTGACACATCCGTACTCTCGCCACGATGCACGATACACTCGGTTACATCTACCTTTCTCGTGCCTCTTCTCCACCTCTTCCTTTTCATCTCCTCCTCATCCCCTTATCACTCCCCCTCTTATCCCCCCAGGTTTCTTCAACTTCGACCATGCGCCCTCTTCCTTCTCGGGGCCACCCTCTCGCACCTTACCTCGCTCCGTCGGCGCGCCTTCTCGCTCGGTTCCCTCGCGCTCCTTCTCTCTCGCTATCTTGGATCTGATTCGATTTGTCGTACAATGCTGTTCACGATGTGATTACATGCCGGAGGTCCCTGCAGCCTCGGCACGATGCTGGAGCTTAGGCGGCGTGTAAGTTTACAAAGTACGACGCTTCTTGGCACCCAGAACGCCAGTCGCCGTCACCGCGCGCCCGAGTGTCGACTTTCGCGGATCATCGGCGCATTTAGTCGAATAATGATCTCGCTAAATGATCACCTCGATTTCAACCTATATTCAAAGTGATATTACACTAAAGAGATAAATTAATGGGTTGATCAGTTTCGTTAATCTTGGAACTTCACATTTCCTCATGTAATCATTAATCGATAACTACACACACCAGAGGTAGCGAATTCTGTAACCTTCGGTTGAGTTTAGCTTCTCCACTCATCTTCTCCATTGATCGAAGAAGGCAGGATTATATTTGTTGTAGGAATAACTTAAAATAGATACTAATGTATATTATGATGAATATTGGTCTCAAAATACAGGATATATATTTCAATATAATTTTAACGATATTGAGATGATAAAATTTAAGAACGTCAATATTCATTTTTTACGAAAAAAAGATTGAACAGTAGCATAACATAAAATTATAACCTAGTTGTGCAAGTTTGATACCATTAAGTTGATTACGTATAAATTTTGCTAAAAAAAAATCAATGATGCAAAAACACTGTGAATTATGAGATGAGGAAAAATTTTAGAATAGAGACAAGAGAAAGAAACGACGCCGATGGATATTCAGTCTCGGTTTTGTTAACAGTTCACCACGATTAAACTTGGCACGAGTTTTTCGCGCAACTTAGAAAGCAAATCCCAAGCCCAATATAGTTCCAGTCAATCCGAGATTCGATTTTTTTTTATTTTCAACGGCGCTCTCGATGTTAACGAGTGGCAACGAAGCGGTGCGAAGGATGTAGCGTGGCAGTCTTGAAGACAGTCCGACGACAGGCTCGTAAGAGCGTAGAGAAAAAGAAAGAAACGGAACGCAAGCACGATCGATTAAATCGAGAAATCACGCAGCGCGTCCGTGTGTGCTCTCGCACTCGAGCGCACGTATGATTCGACGTGTAGCGACGGCCGATTGTTCCACGCCGGCCATTGTGCCGGAGGACGCAGACCTATTCCACGCGGCATAGAGCAAAGTAGAAACGTCCCGCGGTGAAATCAATGACGCGGCATAAGAGGGAACAAGTATCGCGTCGCGATCTTAATTCACTTCGCTCGTGTGAGAACGTGTGTTTAATTTCGCGACGGCGAGAGATAGGAACGCGCCGCGGGACTTGTCCCGACGATGACCAGCGAGAAACTCGTTAACGCGGCCGATAACGTCCGCTCGCATTATACTTTTCGATGCTAAGCCCGATAACAGCAGTATCGCCGGGCATACGCTCCTAATAGAAACTGCTGTTAATTATAAGAACGTCATCGATGATTAACATGTCAACCGGAGCGTCGTATCAACGTCAGCGTTTTCAGCACCTCGAAACAATCTTTAAATACTGTAAAAACAAGCGCGCGGTATTTGAGTGCATCTTACTTTGCATCTTATCTCTCGACAGTATTGCAACTACGCTATAATATTACGGTGTCTTGCGGCCGAGATTACCGGATACTTTTTTTAAACTCTCGCGTTAAATCAATGACTCATCAGCTGGAAGAAAAGAAGAGAGAAAGAGTGGCTCGTTAACGCGTCATAAAAAATAAACGCGATGCGCGAAATCAATATCCAGCGTGAGATGCCGGCGCATTGCCGTTCGCGCGGATAAGTCCGAAGTTATCGCGTTAACGCGATTAAGCGACAGAATCGCGACCGGCGATGAGGAGAGGAATATCAGGCAAGAAAGAAGGTATCCCGTTCCGGGAAGAATGCCGCGCGCGAGATGGTGAAACGCGATGCGCGGGGATGTTCGAGGCGTTCGTAGGCTGATCTCTGCACGATCCGTCAGCAGCGCAGAAAATTGCGCTCACGTGACGCCGGGATAGCGCGAGTACACCGTGAGCGGGCGCGCTGCACCGCCGGGGGATTGCGGGGGGGGAAAAGGAAACAGTGGCGGAGGCGGGGGGGAGGGGAAACAGGCTCGGCAGATGAAAAAGACGAGAGGAGCGAAACAAAGACACGGGGCGAGCTCTAGGAAAAGTCTTAAATCCCTGAATGAACTGGTCAAATGGCCGAGTCGAGGAATGAATGGTTCACGGCGGCAGTTTCAGTCGATTCGACTTCGAGCAAACCCTCTTCTCTTCCCGCCCCTTGCCCGCTACTAGCACTACTACTATCATCACGAGCGAAAAGTACTACCACCGATGCCACTCAGATCGTCCCTAATTATGTCATAACAATTTAACTGTACGGCTGGTCCTTCGTCTCATCCTCCTCCCGCTTCGTCTCCGCCCTTTCCTCCGATCCTCGCAGAACAAACCGCACTTTCAGTACAAATCCTCTCGGCACATTTCCGTCCTTCTTCTTCTTTAACCTCTCGGGCTCGGCGGATGCGGGTTTTACGTTTTCGCGAACCTCCCGACGGAAATCGCGGACGCGCTCGATCGATGAATTTCACGCGTCGACGCGATCGTCTCGCGCCGCTCTGTTTGTCGACGATGAGATCGGGTTAGACACGAGAGAATATTTCTCACACGAAAATATTGTTTTCTATTTGAAATGTAATAAATCGCGCAATTGTTCGATGAGTCGGTTTAAGTCGCGAGCTTGCGAGAAAGAAATATCAGATCCGAAGACAAAAATAACTAAATTTGAAATAAATTATTAGCGAGTGAAATCATTTTAGATTTTTTTGTGAGAAAAATTTGATGTTGAAATAAAAATATCTAATAAGATAAAACACATTGTTTAGAAAATATTAGAAATCATTTTCAACTACAATTATTACGATATTTATATAAAAAAGATGCGCACAGCAATTTGAACATGCGATTAAATATTTTTTTGTTTAAAAACCGATTGAAAAATATAAATAAAAACTTTTGTCATATCTATTCGGATCTACCGTGTAGGGAGTAGAAATTGCTTAAACCCTCCAGTGGGAGAGGAAATACGAGCGGCGGAAACGGCCGCGTTGGCTTCCTCTTGCAGAAACCGCTACTCCACATCGTTGGAATTCTCCCCAATCTCTATTTCCTCTTCGCGCCCGCGCTAGCAGCGCCATAGTCTTTTGCCAGTCTTCATATCCTGTATAAATATATTAAATTTGTGTTTCGATAAACTCGTAAAACGCGGTCGCGCGCTCGTATATCGACTCTCCCATGTTTTACCGCACTCGGTGAGCGATTGCTAATTTCACGCCTCGATCTTCCGATCTCTTCTCATTCGTATGAACGCCGTTCGTGACACCTTGATAATTATTTTCCATTGCGAACCAGGCTTTCTGCGCACAAAAGCAGTTTTCGGTGACTGACGGCGATCTGTTCTGTGCCTCTTTGTACCGTGTACCATCGGCGACGAACGATTGAACGGAAAAAGAGAAACTGACCGCTCGACCGTGGAGGAGGAGGCGGTGCGAATTATACAAAAATCAATCCGTTTCGTCAAAAAGCATCAGAGCGGTCTTAATTAAGATGAGAGAGATCTCTTTCAGGATCTTGTCTTCATTACATACGAAAAATGATGATTGTAAGAGGGAAAAAAAATAATTATTTCTGACAAATCTTTACGTTTACTTTAGAACTTAAAATTCATTATTTTGCTACGCGTATATGATTTATCTTTTTCCGGGAAGGTTTCGGCTTTCATAAAACGATATACCTTCCTCCTCCATTTGCCTCTCTAATTAGCCTCTCGCGAGGGAAAGGGTCCTCGAGCTCGAATGAGTCGCCGTAGGTGGACAGCGGCGTGTCCAACGTGTTCGTGGGCGGTACCAACGAGAGAAACAAGAAAAGGTAGCCTCGCCCCGCTCTCGTACATCTATATCGGCGCTTTTTATTCCACATTCTCGCGGGTTAACAGCCGGGAATGAGAGACGTCGTCGCGGTGGGTATCCGTCACGTTTATTGCGGAGGCGTGCTGCGGTGAGATGAGGACACGCATGCGGACTGTAAAATCGCAGGTTGGGCAAAAAAAGAGACGCGCGACGAAAGCGGGTAATTTCACACCCGTGGACATGTGAATTTCTACGTGGATAACTTTCGAGAGAGATCGCGGTGTCATCGCGCCGTCCCCTCGTGGGAAGAAGCGGAATTCGACGGCTGCGTCACTTACTCGAGATCGGATTTACAGTTATCATTATCGTCTCGCATGAATGACAATATCGAAAAACGCACAGATTCTCAAACCGCATTAAACAATTGCAGTAACACCTCGCGGCGGAGAAGTTATTTGCTCACCGTCGTAGATTATCGACGTAAAATATTCGACTTCAACGCGCTCGATCGTTTGAGTTAGCTAAGAGACCGCCCGAAGATCAAAGGGACAGAGGGACCAAAGCTTTCTGCGTAATGAAATTAAAAGATCAGAAAATTCAAGACGTCCCGTACATTAGGTAAAATATTTAGTTAAAGAAACCAAATTTTTGTTACGCGAATTTTGAAACGTAAATTTTCACGCTTTATAGAATAACGTTCGCAGGTAGAGAAGATGCACTTTCGATTACAAGTCCACCGAAGCAATTGGCATTGAAATTAAGTTCGGGGTTCTACTTAAGTTTTTTCTCAAAAAATATGCTGGAAAGATATGTTTTCTCCTGCAAAATCGCGTTAGTCTTGCCAAACTGCAAAACTATCGCGAACTCTGCACTTTGCGCAATCGCTTGTCTATCAGGCGCGAGGATAAACTTCGCAATCGCGTTAAAGATTCGTATACGGGATCAGCCGGATGGGGGAGGGTGTGGTGGGTAGAAGCGACGCGCGGAGGAAGCTCACACGGCGAGAGCGGCATTCATTCAGCGGGAGACGTGAGTTAAAAAGAGGAGCGCCCGAAGAAGCCGAAGCAAGAAGAAGAAAAAGGGGAGATGCCGGAGGGAAGCCGATCGATTCTCGTAATACACTCGGGCATGCTTTACTCCCTCATCCTGCCTCCGGCTTCTATCTCCTGGACACGCATCAGTCGCGCATCTCGGCGTGGTCCGGGCTACGAATGAAGTTAATGTGGGGTCGTGCGAGCCGAGTGTGGGAAGCGCGGCGCTCCGGACATCGGCTAGCTTCTGGCCTGATCGTCAGGGTGTATCGGGTCTTAAGAAGCGTGGACGCGAAAAAAGCGATACAGGAGGCTGTCGCCTTCGAGACATCTTCGTTCGTCCGGCGCGAAGAAAATTGTCGCTTAACGCTCCTTGATACGAGAACGAGTTATCACGATCGTCCGAAAGATATATTTTTCACTATATTCTTACATCGCAAACTAGTTGCCGTTTCGTTGTCGATTACATATTTTCTTTTGCTTGTTTAATATGCGTTTGTTTAAATACTAAAATATCTTCTGTAATTATTAATACTAAGAAATCTTGCTTATTTTCGAAAATTAATTTGTCAACGGCAAAAAATGAGAGAATATAAAAGATAAAATCTGATATTAATTATAATAATTGTAAACATCGTGTCTGATTTACCAAATAACTTTTAGATGTCTACATCGCGGATCGCGGGAGATCGATACACTTCCTTTTCTCCCCGCATGCGGCATCCCGCATGATTTTCACGGCTCGTTCAATAACGATCATGCGCGACCGCGTTGATTCGCGCGAAGGCGTACACAAACGCGAACCGCCGACTTTCTTGTCACTTCGAATGAACTAACTCGAGCCTCGAGTCATTGACTCTGCTTCCGGTTCGGCTCTCTATCGCTCGCATTGTTATCCCCGACAGCTTTCGTTCTTCTCCGTTCCCACCGGCTCTCTATTCTATCTTCACCGCCGTATCCGTCTTTTACTCGCGTATCCTTGTTCTCCTCCCGTTTTGCCTGTCACCATATCTCTTTCTAAGAATTCATTGGCTCCTTCCATTCAGGATCTATACTAGCCCTGCTACCAGTATCTGCTATGCAGGATTCTCCGTGATATATGAAGATCTCTTAATTCGAAATTTATAAAATGTAAAAGCTGTTGAAAATATTTTTATTTTTTCTCGATTTTCTTTAGACATGAATTATTTTTCTATGATAATTGTATTCTTAAAATGTTTAGTTTAAAAGTTGAAGAATATAAGTTTTGATCATTTTTATGAAAAAGAAATTTGAGCGTTTTATTAGCAGCAATACTTTATATCGAACAATTCACACTCGCACCTCGTCTATCATCTTCTCTCTACGCTTTTTCAGCGCTATCTTTCTTTAGGTGTCTTGGTGGCGTTACACCGGAGATATCGTGGTATAATACAGCACCGAGAAGGGCGGGCCTCGGTTGATTTCCCGCGTCCGTCCACGTACCCGGTGGCCGACGATGAATGGATACGTTTCAGGGGTTGCTGAATTAGTAACGCGATACCTGCCACCACGATTTACCCCCTGCGTCCTCTCGCCTCTGGTATCATCATCCCGGAGAATCGACTTTTCCCCCACCGATTATTACCGCGGTGCGATATTCACGCTTGATATTCCTCCTTCGCGCAGAGATCTGAATGTTACACGATTTTCTGCTGTTTTACATTTTCCATTTTCGGGTGACATCTATAATCCTTCATGATTTCGTTTATTTACGTTACTTTACAATCGCACGGCAATAATTTACCGCAATTTGCACGTGTGCACATATATATTTTTTTTATCTAATAGATTTCCGGAATACAGAAGCTCAGTAATTCGCACAGTATCGGACTGATTTTTTTTCCGATTTGCTTAACGTAATTTTCTTGAACACTTTGCACAGATGATATAATCTTATTTCAGTTTTTTAATCATTTTATCTTACTCTGTTTTTATTTTCTTTTAATTTGGATGACATTGTACTATTCAGTTTTTAAACTTTTCTCTATTATCTCTTTTTGAACACACTTTTTGTCATCGTTGACCTAGCAGTCTAAAACAGTTCGATGCTAAATTTGCGATATATCAAATAGATCGAATGATCTAGAATCGATTGGCGCAGAAATCTCGTTAGTCAAATGTTTTCCTGTCTATTGTTTTATTCGTTGCTCATACGGATCTTATAAAATTTTATCGCCTCGCCACACATTTCCTGCACGATCTCTTGGAAAGAATATATATTTCTTGTTAGCCTGCAAAGGTCACGCGTTTCTTACTACGACCATAAAGCGCCACATTGTGCGCAATAAATTCGCTACGCTCTTTAGACGTACATGGATTTTTTGCGTAGCCGGCCGATTGATAGAATGTGCATAAAGTCCGTTTCATGTGCAGTTTGTGGTCGAAGCTGCTACATTGAACTCTGTTTCCTTGTGGAAAAACCATCGCTCCTTGCAATTGAGCGTATGTAACTTTCTTATGCTGTTTTGATTGCTATAATTATGTCAAAGTTTTTCTATTCTGTGTTCGTAAGATAATAATTATGGCACTATAATCATTCACGATTTTTATTGCAACAGAAAATTGTACTTTTTATCACTCTACATATGTTATCACAATCAATTTATCGAACACAACGTTTCGTATAGATTGATAGAGATGTATTTATAATTGAATAGAGATAGAGATGTGTTTATAATTGAATTCTTTTTCGTAAAAAGTTAAGTTCTAATTTTTATTATACAATTGATTATTATAAGTATTTGACAATTTAAACTAATCTCTTTATATTTTTTTTGTTACAGGTGAGTACTTATGATCGATCATGCATGGCACAGTTTACGCGGTAAGTCACGTAGCTATAAAGACATCTAAACTTTTGAAAAAACAATAATCATCGATAGCATACAGAAAATAACTTAGTGCATTCTCGTCTAATTTTGAAGTAAACTGTTATACTTTTCAATCTAAAGTTTCTTTAAAAATTGCTTCTAACTACCGTAATTATTCGCAATTTTTTGTCGAGAGATCTTTACTCTTCCACGTGCTCCATAGCTCCGCTGTTTCGCGCAATTTGAAACATCGTCATTTATAGTAGAAATAATCGTCTCGCTCTCTCAGTCGGACTGTAGTCAGAACATTTTTTACTTTTTTTTTTTTTTAACTTAAATGTTTAGCGTCGAATAGATACCTGTCTTTCGAGTTGCAAGGTATGCGACTGTCGTGAGTAGAACAATGTGGCGTTTTTTTTCCTTTTTTTTTGATTTTTCTTTTTTACCGGTGTACGGGATACGCATAACAGTGCATGAGGTTCCTAGTCTACAGATTTTATGGCCGTGTAATGGGCCCCTTACACTCCTCTGGAGGGCAGAAATACGGAGTCCCGATACCTGCTCACCGGCGTTTTCTTAGTCGTTACGCGCTACACACTTCCACGTACGAAAACCTCGAAGAGGCCCAGCTCTGCCGCTTACTCAATCTTCTCTATTTTCTCGGAGCGCGGTTATGCGGAGCCTTGATCAATATTGTCCGTAATAAAGGCCTCGGCGATCCAATTGTAACGTTAGGTACAGTAGAGTACAGTACTTTTAATCTTTTTGTTTTTTGTTTTGTTTTGCCATGATGATTTAATGAGCAATAGTAGTGTATGTGAATAGTATACACAAATAATAACTCACTCATATCTTGTAAGAACTACAATTTTTAATTTTAGATATTTAATCGACATCTTTTCCGTACTTATAAAGTGAAGATAATGGTTTTTCCTAGAATTTTTTATTAGCAACAGACTAAAATCACGTTTATCAAAGAATTTGTCGTTAAAATCGTATTTAGTGACAATGAGACGTCGGTGTATCTTCGAGATTGACGTATGTCTGGCAATCTTTGTGACTGCGTGATAAAATATTTATCCGCGACCGCATTGCATCGCGGTACATTGCAACGGCGCGTACCGGATACATGAAATAATTATGCGCGCGTTTATCTCATTCGACAAACAGTTATAGCATCCACGATTCCGCGCTCCGTTCGTAAATGCCACGTTTTGGGACGAGAAAAATCTTTCGCGCGCGGTTATTCCGGGAGAAGCAGATAGCGTCGTTGTCTTCGTTGGGAAGCGTGGCGGGAGACGGGCGGAATAAACGAACGACGAGGGCTTTACTTATGTATCGGATTTCCGTTGACGAATCGCAAAGAGACGGTGGGCTCGCGCTTTACACGACGCCGTTAATTGCGTTTACGCGATTAGAGTCGAGCGCGGCATCTCACCGCGTGTCTCACGATCGCAGATATCGACGAAATTTCCGTCCCGATGTGTATTTCTGGAACCGCGATCCTCTGAATGGAATGCGAGACACCCGCTTATAAAAATATCGTAATGCTTCGCGACGATAACGTTACAGTCATGCTTGGAACGCGGCTGCCGGGAAAGAATGAGCGCCGAAGCTAACGATAGCGATGTTCTCGCGCCTCGTTATTTCTCTGTAAAATGAGGAGCTCGCGGGCGCGCATGAATCAGAAATACGAATCGTGCCATGAGAGAGTAAGAATTTCGCGATCCTACGCCGGCGAACAGGCGGCATGATTAAGATAGGACACAAGCGCAGATTTATTTTTACGATAAATAATGTGAGCTCACATTCTTTCTATAATGTCATAGTTTTTGCGACATGTCGTCAATGAGTCTATCTGTCTATCAATGAGTAATATTTAATGTGTCTATTCATTGGATAAGTAATGTTTATTATGTATATGCAATCAGCAAAAGTTATGATTACTTGATGGGTTTTTGGTGTTAAATATGGCACTTGACATTTTTTGTTGAAGATTAATTGCAGACCGTAAAATGATGAAAGAAATGAAATTCTGTTCTCGGAACAACTTAATTTGCAACTGTATTATTATTGCTTTATATTATTGAGTAACAAATGTGTTATTTGCCACGTTTCACTTGGAATTTCTGACTAGATTTAATTCGAGCTTTCTTACGCATCCATCACGTTTTATGTACTCGGCATTTTGCGTCTAAACCCATGCGAGAGCCTGGCACTCGCACGAAAGTTTCCCGCGAGCGCACGCCGGTGATCCGAGAAACGTTTCTTCGGTAATAATCGTAAGAGCGCGAGAGGCATTCCGCGGTAACGGTAATAACAGTAGGTTCGAAAGTTCGACGTCATTATCCGCCTTCGACGAAAGAGCGCACGCGCGATCGCTTTGCAGGAATCGACTTATCGTCGTCGACGATGACGCGGGGGACGGGTGGAGAGCGCAGCCACGAGAGAGTTCGGATCGCAGGATCGTGAAGGACCAGACCGCCGATCATAAGTGCGCGCCGAGCTCCGCTCCTGATTTTCCGCCGCGAGCTTGTGTGGGTGTGTGCACTTACGTGGGTAGTTGGAAAGGTGGAAGGAGGTCGGAGGTTAGTCGTTAAGCCTCAGCTCCAGATTAGTACCGGCGAGACCGAAACTTTAAACGAGATCATTTCTTAGCTTAACCCCTTCCCTCTGCCGCCCCTCTAAATCCACGATTTAAATCCGCTAATTGAAGACCGGCCCAAACACCAACGGATTCTTACCCCGCCGTGATAATTCCGATAAAACGACGTCGCGAGTCGCCGAGTTGCACAGGCGAGACAAACATCCGGCGTAACTTACGAGCGTCGCAGACTCTCGTGCGTTACTTTACTTTTTAACTAAATTAAATATAAGATTTACCGAGCTTCCAAGTACTTCATGTGCAAATTGTGTAACTTGAGATCTTAATCGAGCGAATAATGATTGAATTAGCAACGAAATTGAAGATTAATCGAAGCCGATAAGAGTGAAAATTTCACTTAACGGTACGTCAAAGTCGTAACAATCTTATTAATACGGTACGATTTTGTAGCAATACTACTTTAATTTCCAATTGTTTTCTGTTTGTCCGCAAAGAAAGAGAAACGCGTCGTCCGAAGCGCGCGCGTAAGAAGTGACGTCTCCGTCTCGGACCGTCTCCGTTCGCGAGCAATCACAGCCCCGCGGTTCTCTGTGTGCGAATGTGTCCCGATTAACCGGCCGACCGTCGACCGCCGACGATCGCTCGATCCGGTCGTCCAGTCCAGATCCGAAGCAACCGTACAGCGCTTAGTCATGCTCGGCGTTCCCAGGCGAATGGCGTGGCCACCGAAGAAACATGCACGTATATGTATATATAGATACAGGATGTATTGGAACCCTTTATCTTAATTTTCCAATTTTGTCACCTCGGATTTAAAAAAAAAAGCATCTCTTAATTATCACCATATTTTCATTCAGTATGAAATTAAAGTTCTGAGAAAGCAGAATCTACTTTTGAACTATCTGAAGAACAGAATTTTATTTTTTATTTCTAATTTGCACACGAAAAATATATTTTATTTTTTGTTTTTTATTAAGAAGCAATTAATTCATTAATATGTTTGGTAGAAAAAATCAATAACGTCGATTAAAGAATCTATCGTTGTGAAACCGGGGACTTTGAAACACTCTGTATTGTATATCTTACGCATAAAAGCGCGGCGTGCAAACGTACAAGCGGCAAATGTACGCGCTCGAGCAGACCGAAGCGGGACGGAAACCGAGAAATGAAAGAGAGGGAGAGGGATGGAACGTAAGAACGGTGGAGATATTCAGAAGATAGTCGGAGGGGTCAGGTGAGATGCTGTGTGGCGGGAGGACGACCACAGCGGCGTGCCGGAAGCGAGCAGGTGACTGGTAGTTCCGCTCCATCGAGCGCTGTTCCGCGCCATGGCCGCTCAAGATCGGCTCCGCTGGCGATTCCGTTCGGATTCGCATCGTACACACCCGAGCTTTCGACGGCTACGTGGCTGCCGCTTTATCGCGAACTCAGGTCTCGATGTGTGATATCATTTCCTCGACGTATATCGTAGAGTAAACCGTGTAGTTATCCGCCGTTTAACTTATCTCGGGACGGTACGGTATTAGGATTGCATTATGGCGATCTTTTACGGTATTGTACAGCTTATTAAGGATCGATAATCGATACCATATAGTACCATTAATAATTAATGTTATATTATGTTATACATGCCTCGGCATGTTATCGCCCGAAGCGCTCCGTTCGTAATATCGATTAAAAGGAGTATAAGACATTCGCATTGTTAACCCGGGCGTACGATAAACAGTCGAGGCGCGCCGCGAAGATTTCCATAGTCACCTCATGACCCGCGCCGCCTCTCCGAGTCTCTCACAATCGATAGCGGGCTGTAATTTAATTACCTTTTAATGGAGGCAACGCACTCTCTCTCTGCAATCGGTAGCGAGAAACGCCGGGGTCGTACATAATTTTTAAATTTCAGCAAAGTTAAATTGGGGCCAGATAATTGAAATTCCACTCACAATCGCGCCTTATTCTAGCGCACAATATCAAGGGGAAGGAAATTCGAGGCGCACTGAGAATGAAGCGCGAGTAGACTTGTAACGAATGTAAAGCGTAAAAGGCTGAGCTTAGACATCCGTATAACGATATGGATTTATCAGAAAGATGAGATGCAATAAATAGATTCTTAATTTTAACACACACTAGGCTCATCATAATTATTATTAACATATTATTTTAGACTGATTTTCTTCTCACAATCAGGTCTTTTAATCAAAGTGTAGGAAATAGGAAAATAGTAGTAGCGATGGCAGAGTAATAATTTTTTCCTAAGCTTTTCAATTATTTTCCGATTATTTTTATTAGCATAATTATACATTCGATATCTCGAGAACACTCCGCAAAGAAATATCCAAGTATTACGTCTGGCACGCGCGCCACGTGTCACCGCGAGGCAGTTACTTCGCAAGCGGCTCATAAATCGTTCCGAGGAGATCGAGTGAGGCAGCGCATGATTCTAAAGCCATCTTTTCGCAACGAGGGAAGCGAGAAGGCGGCGTCGGCGGTGGGATCACGCGGGCGCACGTAACCGCGGTAAACGATTGGGACGCGTCACGAGGATTCCCACAGTCACCCCGTGACCCGCGAGAAGTCTTCCAGTTCGCGCAATCGCCACCCTCCCTCTCGCCCGCACCTCTGTCGTTTCGACGGCCCATAATTGACCCATTCGCTAATTTCCAAATGCTGCGCCGTTACCGACACGACGTACCGGACGACCGCAGGACGACGAGCACGGCGAGCGCTCTTGGCTGGCATTACGACGGGTATCTGCGCCGACCGGGGGAGGAGGAGTGTATATCGCAAACGAGTGATTTGCATCAAATTGATCCGTTAAGTCAACAAGACCAGTTATACGCGCGCGGTGTATTCCTCTCCTCCGTTCGTGTACCCGCTCGGATCCCGCTGTCTCAGCGCGAGCGCGCGCGCGCGCGCTCGCGCGCTCGGTCCAATGTTGACTCGTTGCGCAACCGGGACTGACCCCCAATGGAACGATTTGCTCCGCAACCGATCCTTTCTACCACGAAACTGCGAAAGATGATTGATGTGGGAGCGGTCTCCCGCGATCTATTTCGTTTCTTGTGTCGATTCGGGCGCGCGCGAGCGAGAGAACGAGCGACCAACGAGCGAGCTATCGTGCCTCGGCGAATGTGGGACCGGCCCGCGTCAAGCGGATTGCCGCACACAAGTCATGGATCATGGCAAAATGCCGCGCGCGAGCCTTAACGATCGACAATTAAGCGATAGAGACGATTCTTTTGCGGCCTCTTCTGTGGGATTGAAACCGCCGTAATTTCGGATAAACACGGATCTCGACGCTACGGACTCGTCTCTCCGTTCATTTGCGGCAATGGGAACACGACTTTTTTTCCGCAACTACCCTTTTCTGTACGATATAGTCGCGAACGAGACTCGCGACTATACGTGCTTCGATCTATCTTTATGTGAGGAGGAGGAAAGGTCAATTGCGCCTCTCATTCGCAAGCGCAATAGGACACGATCGTGATTTTTCCTCGAGGTAGCGATCGAGACGAGTAGCGATCGCGACCGGGCTAATTATGCGTGCGGAGCGAAACGGAAGAATATGCGAAGTTACGGCGCTATAAATATAAATTACGAGAGGAGCTCGCGGATTTGCTACAGATACCGGTCGCGTACGTACGCAACCGAGCAGAAGGTATCTGCCGTTCGCTTTATGGGTGAACGATTATGTATGTAGAATGAATAAATCACGAGTACCGGGTATAGGAGCGCGCAGCTACCACGTTTACGCATACCTCGTACCTCTCGCGCGAGAAGGAAGAAAGAGCATTCCCCCGTCATTTCGTCGCGGCATACGCACGAGAAGGCGGTAGATGATCCGGGCTGGAAAAAAAAATGTTTCAGGAATCCTTTCGGTGGCGGAACGTGCTACGAAGAATTTACTCTCTTCCCTCTCCCTCCTCCGCGTCCTCTTCCTCGCGCCGCTCAGGAAACTGCGCGCCGCCGCAGGATGTCGTAAAACCCGATGGCTCCTTATTTCCTGCATCGATCATACTTGTCCTGGATTATCCCGACTCTATCACGCGCACCTTCACTTCGGTCCTTCGGACTGCGCGCGGTTATATATATGTATATATATGTATTTGCCTCATACATATCTTGTAATTGCTATTCCAGCCGCGGTATCGGCGAGCACTGCGGAGTCCCCGGGCGAAGTTTGCCCAGGGCGGTCGTGAAAAATAGAAAAAAGTATTAGTATCTTCGTGCACGAACTCTATGTGAACTCGCGTGCCTCCGTTTATGAGCCAGGCGAAATTTCTCATTATCCAGTTCGCTCTCCGCCGACGGAGAATCGAAATTTTCGGGGAACATGGAACGCAAGAAATAATCGCCGTATAATCGGTCGGATTCGGCGCGATATAAAAATTAGTGAAGGTAGATATGCCAATGAATAACCGATTAAACGATAATATTGAGCAGTTTATTCTTATTATTAAATGATCAAATATTTCTATATTTATTTTTCAAATATCTTACCTTTAAAAGTACGAATTAAATACATTTAAACTAATTTTTGCAATCATATGAAATTAAAATTATTTATCTGCAATATATTTTTAGCATTAATTTAAATTGAATTTGTTACATTTGTTCCAGGCAATTTTATTTCTTTTATCTGCTTATAGTATTTTCTACGTTTTTATTAATACGCTTTTTCTTAATATGCTTTCCGAGTTAAATTTTATTCTATAAAAAGAATACCTGTAAATGTGATTAGCGATATAACAAATATACCCGTAAGATAAATACGACAGCACGAGAAAGAGTCTCGAACGTTTGCTTGCAAAAAGGTTGTAACAAGACATATTGCTTTACTACGGTTTCCACGGCTCAGAGTGGGAGGAGCGAACATTTATCTTGTGCATATTTTATAATTACAACTGTGCGATGTCGACAAACTTTGGCAGTTCTCCAAGCCGTGGTAAAAAGCGTAAAAAAAGCATCATCCAGTATATTTATGCGCGAATGTCGCCGTCACGATGTATACTCACGTTTGTGAACTTTACGAAGGGTCTGCTATTATCCAGTCGATTCTACGGCGAAGAAATTAAGTCCCGAGCGAAGCAAGCCGGCGCAATGAAGTCGTGTGTCTTTAATGATATGCACTTCGCCTAGAAGACTTGGTCCTTGTAAAATGGCCGCTCTATTGTCTGTTAAAGAAGTGACCGGGTCTCACGAATATTTACTCTGCACTCGCTTCATAATTACGACTCCATTGCACAGTCGTGTTGCCCAATGGACCGACTGTAACGATCGCGGACCTCCTGCGCGTAATATCACGTGTCGCAATAAAACCGGAAAATACGATGAAATTTCATTGTAGCGGGTATCAATAGATGAAACTCATCACGACGAAATCTAATTTAAAAGTACGATTAATTTCCATTTCTTTCTTTCGAAACAAAGACAGCTTGCTTTCCTCGATACAACGATATAAATGTGTCAAACCTGATATTACGTTTACTTCTTTTATGCAAATATATTATTTTTTTTGCACGGCATCTGTTTCATAATAATCATTATGACTGTTATTACACGAGAGGAGAAACGGAGAAGTTCGGTTGCGCGCTGAATGTAATAAAAAAAAGAAGAAGATAAACGTAATATAGCTATCTTTAGACACCGACGTTACTGACTTTTTAACTTCGCGAGTTGTTACTAGGCAGCGTAACCACGACGGAGAAATTAAGACGCGGAAGAGCCGCGCGCGGCTAAATGAAACCGTGTGTCTTTAACGATATGCGCTTTTCCACCAGGGAAGTCGCGGACTTCCGTTTGCGTAAGGAGCGTACCATGTGCTGCTCCGTATTACACTCGCCCGAAGTGTATTCCTGTTTTCCAAGCTCTCCACCGTCGCTTTTTAATTACTTTTAGGCATTACGATTTCTTCAAAGTCTTCACGCTACGCGATTGTACTTCTATCGCGCTTCGCAAACTGCGAACGTTGTATCGCACGAACCGATGGAACGTCGACAAAAAGTACAGAAGTGATAAGCGGTGTGTTTAACAACCTACATATCCGGGCTGTCGCTCACTTTCGAGAAGGTGTTACAGAAGTATGAAGATTCTCGAAGAAGTCAGGAGTTGAAATGAAATCGCGTGTCTGACACACGCCCTGCTTACAAGTATTGGCAAAAGCAAGTAGAAAATACTGTACAATAATTGCGTCGAGACTTTGGGGGGAAAGAATTAGTTCATAAAAGTAATACGAGCAAAACTTTTGGCAGAAATGTTGCATTAGTCTTTTTATCGAATGCAATATTGTAGGCTATTTTTAAATTATTATGCTCAGAACAATGCGCGCACAAAATTCCTCGCTGCATTAATGTCTTTGTTTTAAATTCCGGACTGGCGTATTATGTATAAAAACATGCTGTTTCCGTTAGTAATCTGGCGGTCGGGATACGTAGAATCAAAATGTGCTGTTTGCATTTTATACAGTCACTGTTACTGGGTAATAAAAACTCACAGCGAATATGTTCCAGACTGTGCACGTTGCTTTTTAACTTCGGGGAAAGCTCTTCGTTACGACGCTGAAACAGAATAGAGGTAGCAGGATTTCGGTAAATATGCTGGAAAAAAAGCGGCTGCCGAAATAAAACCACACATTTCCAGTACTGCCGTGATTGCTCGAAGAGTTAGGTTATAGTCTTAAAGTTTATTGAGTGTAAAATATTAATTAGGAAGTAATAATGGTGCATCTCAATTTTTTCATTATAATAATTAAAATTTGTTGGAGTTGAATGTGTAATAGTTTTTCTACACAAAAATTAATTATTGAAAAATAATTAACTTTCTTTTATTTAAAACTCTTACTATTTTTTTTTATTCAAATAAAAGATATTTAATAATTTTATTCAAATGTAAAGAAGAAGAGATTTATATATTTTTAGTCAAAAAGTTGAGATTATATATTCAATTTATTGCAACACTATGATTGATAATCGATAACAATCATTTATCTTCAGATTAAATGATAAATAATTATTAATGTAATTTGGAATATTTGATCGCGTTCATAACATTGCATCAAATTTGACAATTTTTTACGGGGTTGAAGGTAAACAATCCTACAAAAATTACGCAAGTAAAGCAGCTCGAGATAGTGTCTGTAGTACTTCATCTACTTGCCTATGCAAGTATACCTTCGAGAAAAGAACACGAATATCTTCCGTTATTTTTCTTCCGTTTCCTAGCGCATGGAATAAGAAGAAAAGCTAACGCGGGAAAATAATATGCGGGCACCGAAATGAAGCCGCGTGTCCTTAACGATACGCCACGAAAAGTCGCGAATTTCCGGCCGTGAGAGGGACGTACCGTGTACTGTCTGCATTACAGTCACCCGACCTCAAGAATATTTACTAATTCCCGTTGCGTAGTGGAGATAACGTCGGCACGGTCGGGCAACGTCTTCACAAGAGAGACGAGAGAAAGAGGTGGACGAAAATAGAGGAGGAAGTGGATAGGAAGAAGATAAAGAGAGGCAGGACGCGAGTGGAGCGGGAACACAGAGAAAGCCTAGGTGGAAAAGGGAAGAGCTGATGGAGAGATAGAGAGAATGAGATGGAGATCGCCCGAGTTCTCTCCGCGAAGACAGTGACTACCAATTCCCTTGTACCCATCGCCCACGAAAAGAGAGTATTTAAACGTCGGAGCGCTGACGTCACAAGAGTGTGGGTTACGAGACGAAGCTGAGGAGGAGGCGCATGAGAGGAATCAGAAAAAAAGAAGAACAGGAGATGGAAGAAGTAGACGAAGAGATGGGGAAAGAGAAGGTGGACGCGGTTCGAGGGCTTCTAACGGGTGACGAAGAGATAGAAAGACAGGAGAAAAGAGAGGTGGCAAAGGAGCGTGGCGGGACGGTAAGGGGATGCTTTAAGACGCTCAATATAAATACTAGAGGGGGCTGAGAGAGAAAAAGGGTTGCTTCCCTTCGGGCCGACGACGCCGGCCGGAGCGTGCACGGTCTTTCTGCGAGGAGAGGAGGAGCAGGAGGAAAGAGAGATTCAGCGATGAGGGAGAAAAGCGGGCGCGCGAGAAAACGAGAAGACGAAAGTCCATCGGTGGGAGATGGAAGGAAAAGCGCGGCGGAAGAAAGACGCGGCGGGGCGACGAGGGGAAAGGGAGAGGGAGGACGAAGGAAGGCTACGCGGTAGAAAAGGTGGTGGATATCGAGGAGGGTCGAGGACGGGTGGGTAGCGCGGCGTCGAAGGGCTGCCAGGGTGGCGGTACCGCGGGGAGGAGAGCGAGTGGTAAGACGCGTCGGGGGGGCGGGGGCGAGGGCCTACGGGGCTGGAAAACTCACCCCTTTTCTTGCTTACCCTCGCTCGCTGTTTAATTGCATCTTACTTTCGAATTTTCCGCGTAGAGCTATCGATCGAGACACGCGAAAGGGGGTTCGTTTGCGTCTTATCTCCGACGGCCCTCGTCGTCTACTCTCCGCTCTTTATCCCCGTCTCTCCCCCCCTTCCCCCCTCCGCCACCTTCTTCGCTTTTTCTCTTCGTTTCTCTCGCAGTCGGCCCCCTTTGCTCGGTCCCCGTCCTCTCTTTCTCTCCCTCGCCCTCTTTCTCTCCGCTGTCTCTACCCCCTTCGTCCTCGACTACCTCATCCACCTCACCCACATCAACCCCATCCGCCGAGAGAGCGAGAACGTGAGAGCACCCCGTACTCCGGCCGGGCGCCCACCCCTCGGCGGACTATTTAAAACTACACATAGCCAATGCGTAAGACGACGGACTGGCTCGGCTCAGGGCCGACGAGCTCGTCGCGAATTTCTTTTCTGATTTCTTTGCGCCGCGTTTTTACTCGCGTGATGCATATAACTCGTAAAACCGTCACCGCAACAAACTTACTTTTTAACTTTCCAAATATCTATTTTTCTATGAAACTTTTATTTCATATATAAACTAGGATTAATTATGTAATTAGGAAAACTATTTGAAAAAAGAGAAGCGTAATTAGTAATAATTATACGGAATTACTCATTGTTTTTCCAACTTTATCTTCGAAGAATATTTTTTCTATATTATATAATCGTATATACGCGACACATTAGAATACTTTTCTAAGTATGCATGCACGTATACAATATGTGTATGTGCGTTTATTCTCTCAACTTAGTTTCAACCAAATAAACTTACCAATTACAACTAATTCGGAAATCACGCAAATTCGAAAAAACGAGACATCAGGTTTTACTATAATTTTATTATATACGTAATTAATTTAATTAAAGATTCAGTTTAATTTTATTCATCTCAAGGTATGATGTCGCTGATACGATATTTATTGGCGTCGAAATAATGAACTTATATCGTATTAATCATTAAGAAATTTTCATGCTATCTTGAACCGAGTATAAATTAGGACGTCACGTTGGTGAATAGCCGACGAATAACTAATCCGATGTAGGATCAAGAATAAATTTGTGGAAGTTACGCAATTTAAAATACATTAAGAGCTACTATGCATTTTGCTTTTTATTTTGCGAAACGTTTTCGATACGTTTCCCAGTCATTAACGAATATAATTACCGTGCATGCAAAGTTTATTCGTTGTCACGCTCGCAAGCCCGACTAACACTCTTCGGAAAGGTCACGATCGACAATTGTTCTTCTTCTCTTCTCTGTCACATGGCGTGCAACTTTGTTGCGCCACTGAAAAAAGAAAGCGGAAAGAAAGCTAAGACGAAACACGCCGCGCGATATCAGGAAGAGATTCGCATCCGAGAAGTCATTCTGACGAGTCGTCGGAGCGCAACGAGAACGGCCGAGGCGCCCGATGTTATTTTCGCCCCTTAGATTTTTAATCAATCCGTCACTGGTAGGGTAGAGACGGGGTGGTTTCTTCCTTAGTTCCCTTCCTCGCTTCGTATTTAAAACCTCGGGGCTGATGAACGCTCCTCATGCCAAGCAGCCTGCCGCCTCCCTCGAACCCCCCCGATCCACCGCCCGCCCCATTTCTGCCTTCGGCCGCCCGCTCTCATACCACCTCCGCGCTTCCACCGGGTTTCCATCCCCCGGAAGCTCACGCACGCATACGTATCCGCGCGCAGACACCCACACAGAGACGCGTGATAAAGAAGGAGAGAGAGATGGAGTTTCCCTCAATCCGTTTTCGAGAAGCAAGGATAGAAAGTAAGGGAAGGCGATTTCGTAAGTATGCAACGCATCACGTGCAGGTTTGTCCTGTACCATTACCTTTTCCGCGTTGCATTATGGCTCGGCTAGAATAGCGTGTTACAGACACTTACGGCATGGTACACGTGAGCGTTACGTGAGCGTCGGAAAAGGAAGGTGATACGCGTGTCACGTGTTAGAAGTTGCATTTTGTTTTAAACGAGTGAAATTTGATGGCTCGCTACGGCGCGCAATTCTCTCTGTATGCGTAATAATTAAACGAGTATAATATAGCATGCCCGACGTAACGCGATATAGATCGCGCATTCATTTTTTTATTGCTTATCTGCTATGATTAAATAAGTAATTTATTATTTTTTAATTAATTCCAAATAAACTTTAATAAAAATTTTATTTTAATTTTTATCATCAATATAATTTAATGTTCTAATTTCGAATTCTCTTTTTCTCTCTTCTATTCTCCGTAAAAGTATATGTCATTAACAAGAGAACAGCGCAGCATTTTATATAAATTGATCCTAAAATAAAAAGGTGGATAAAGCTCCGCGCTCAAAGACGTATGTCTCTTTATGAATCTGACGATAATTTCTCCTTCGAATAATTTCTCTTTCGCATAATAACGAGTCGCAATGTCTGTTCTACAACGCATTTACGTAATGTAACCGTGTTATTAGCCGCGCCCAAAAGCCTTCCAAAAGTGGTCAACGCGTTTTATGTATAGTCGCTCGTGTCGCCCATAAAGCATTGATAAGCATCGAGAACATGTTATCGGGGCAATCGGGCGGCGTGCGTGGTACACGATATAGGGCGGCATGGATTTTTTAACTTGCGCAACAATAGGCGCACGCAAATGTGACGGCTGGCCCGATGTGCCTCGCGTGTAACTTTATCCCCCTTCGATTACGCGTAGTCGCGACCCTCACGGAGATTCCGCGACCCGGCGCTCTACACACCCAGCGTACATATACACCATTAACCTCGCCGCCGACTTCGATTTCCTAACAAAGCACTTCGCGCGTTCGAACTTCTCCACCCTCGGAAAAGTGTAGAGGGATTGCGATAAAGTTGATTCGTTTCGGTACATGTTTGAAGCGCCGAGAACGCCGTGGATTTAAGCCGTAAAGAGCGAAAAGAAAAAGATCTTAAAAATAAACGATTTGTCAATCTCTTGTGCTCTATAGCGACGATGTGTATAATTTGCATTGGCATAAGTGACAACGTTTTATTTTACATCGATCTTTTTCTGTAACAGAGCTTCTTTTAAATGTAGATAATAATTTACAGTTTCTTTCCGTAGTATTAAAAGAAACTTGATTGCAGAAACTTGATTTAAAAAAAAAATTTCTACCAGATTGAATGTCTATTAGACTCTCTCAGTGATTAATACTACAAATATATCTTCAGTTCGTTTCTCTAAACGACGATCACGGTCTTTTTCGTCGGAACGGCAAGAACGAACGAAAGCGACATGCGCATCGAGACGTAAAAACAAATTTCCTGTTTGCAAGAGCACAAGTATCGCTCGTAGGCAACTAACGACGCGAGATACCAGGACTTCCTCGATATAGACAATAAAGCCGAAGAGATGTGAATTGCTGATGCATGACACAGACCGCAGTCCACATCCGGCATCATCGACCGGCCACGGTCTTACTCTTCATCTCCGTTCAGCTATCATCTGCTCACCTCCTGATTGTTACGCCAACGAAACCCTTCGCACCTATCTTCCTTTTTCTTTTCTCTGGCCTTTGTTTAACTCTCAAGCGTTGTCATTGAACTATATTGCCCCTACATTCACATTATTTAACACATATTATTTTTTTAATTACAACAATTGTGTTATACATATATACTTTCAAAGTTTCTTACATATTTTATGATATATTGTAATGTTTTGTAGTATGATATTTTAGAGCAACAAAATGTGGGTAAATAATCTTCTAAAACATGAGAAGATTTTAATGTATTTCTCTCGAAAAAGACATTGCTGAAGGAAAAAAATTAAATCAAAATCAAAATCTCTACTCAAAGATTATCTTTATCTTATTGAGAAAGATTACAGTTATCTTATCGAGAAAGACTACAGTTATCTTATCGAGAAAACGTCCATCTGTTGTTTATTTTTAATATGTAATGTATTTACGAAGCATTACATAAACGTAATGACAAATAGCTGTGATATTCCGGGCAAGCTCGTTTTATGTGAGGTCATTGCGACAGATTTGTTACAAATGTAAGAGGGCGGTCGCGGTGAGAAAGAAGGAAGAGAGGAGAAAATAGGTGCAGTTTATGGGTGTTCGACGAACGACAAGCTCGAGTAGCGACGGCGCTCGTGTAATTCGTTGCCCGCAAGACGCAAAGAAAAGTGTCACGGCGAGAAAGTTGCCTTTTCCTAAAAACACTTGAAAACTCGGATACCGGCGCGGGCCGAAGGGTACACTTTAAGTCCTCGTACGAAGTTCGAAAAGCCGTCCGGGCAAATAGTAAATAACAAATAAAATCAACGGAACGTCGCAAGAATCAAAAGCGGAAAACATCGCCGTCCGCTTTTTCGTAGTCTCGCGCACCGGAAAATACGTAATCTCGCGGGAGATCGAACGCGGCGGAATGAGAATGCGCGCAGTGTGCACGCGTGAAGGGTGAAGCACAGTAAAATTAGAAGCAAGGGAAAGATGTTCGATATCGGAATATGTTCTTGCGAGACGCATATCACAAATGCGACGGCGGTGGAAAAAAGTAGCGGAGATATTTATGTCATACTCGAATGGTTAGCTGTAGCCGAACGCTCGCTTTATTGCGCTCTACTGGTCTTCGCCGGGCTCCACTTCCCCGGAACAAGGAAGGCCTTGGTTAAATCTAAAGGCGACTAGTGCGCTCCTAACAGCAGCGGCAAGTCGCCGTAATCCGTCGATGTCGTATACGTTAACGTGCGCGATGATATTGCACAAGATGCCGCCGCACAAATATCACTGCGTTTATGTCGTTTCTTAAGAATATCGATTTAGACAAAATAAATGTACATAGCGATTTGTTACTATCTTGCAATAAATAAAGCGAGGTATATTTTATAGTTAAAAAAATATCATTCATTTCATGAATATATTTTTGACGAAATACCTTTATTCTAGGACAAATAGGTCCTATTTCCTTCTATCTATATATAATTAGAATGATTCATTAGGATCAAGTCTCTTTCTTTACGTTTCGCGACAGACGTACATAGAATTAGATCGCGAAAATACGGAAGCATAAAATACTCATATTAAATAAAGTCACAAAATGGTCCTGCCTGAAGGAGCGAGTTACGCTGGAACCAGGCGACAAGCGTATTTCCGTATCAGGAAATCAAATAACGCGCGCTACTTCTGCGGTGTGGATAAGATAAGGCGAAAATATCGATTAGGATAAGACTTAACTCGATCAGTTCTATACAATAATCTCTCGATGAATATTTAACGAAGTGACTCGACATTTGCTACGCGCTTCCTATTTTCGATAGCTCAAAATTCGAAATTCCACAATTCTTTTCCGCATGTGATTATTCCGCGCGCTATGTACACACGTACTTAATCGTGTACGTATGTACGTATGTGTTCATTGAATAGCTTCCAATTACTTTCGCATTGAATCGTAGTCACGATTAAACCACGCTCGTCGGGGAATGCGTCACGTTTGCAATCGCAGCGAAAATAACAGAATGATATAAAATATCTTGATGACGTTTTTATACGCGATGTCACACATAGTTGCCAGCAACGCTCACGAAAAGAGAAAGAAAGTATATCTCACACTTTTTACGTTTCACAATTAGTTCTCCTTAACGCGTTAACAGCCACGCTCTATTCGCCAAAAATTCGATCAGCCCACGCGTATATAGCCGTTGCACAAATAAATAAAATTGGCTTCCATTTGCGGTCTCCAATGGAATGCTAAATAACGCCGCCTCCGATGGAATGTTCGTGTCACCCATATATATTGACGGCAATGTCATCCATACACGAGTGACTTATGTAGGTCATGGGTCATGGGTAATCCTATATAAATTCCCCATATATGGGTCACTTGTATATAAGAATATAAAAGAAGATATGTAAAGCACGCAGTATCAATACATAGATATGTTTTGAATTATATGACGAAACAATTATAATATGTGAACAGTGCATTGCAGCGCGTACTAATTATTTAATATACAATGATAGGCTCAGTATATAAGTAATATGTGTTTGTATATAATAATAATATATAGAATAAAAGAACGGAGAAATAGTATCTCTCTGTTAGAGATCAAAGAAAGAGCTATATACGCAAATCGCCAGGCACGATGAAGTATTACAAAACTCCGCTGTTGCATAAGTAAACACGAGTGAAGGATAAAAATCATGCCGCAATAGACTCAAAGCTAAGACTCCTTTGCGCGACGTCCTTGCGCAGGAATCCATTGTCGCCTCATTTATCGCATCGCCATATATCGCAACCGCGCATTCAGCGTTCTATGTATAATAACTTGTATGTACAGCCGGTCCGTAATCATCTTCTGGGCGATTGCTATTAGCGGACAGCTCGGCGTTTATAGAGCGCGATCGCGCAAAACAATACAACGGGCCGGGATTTCGACAATGCCGATCCACGGTTCGCGAATTCGGAAGCGTTGACCTGAGGCCCCGCCGAGCCAGGCAGCTTTCCGGGTGATCACCCGGTATGGACACACTCACGAGCATCCACACTCGCTCCCGGGGCGAGAGAGAGAGAGAGAGAGAGAGAGAAAGGCGAGTCCGTATGAGAATACACCACGATACATTCGAGAGTGTGGAGAGTGCGCGAGGGGGATGGTGGAGCGAGCGGGGGGAGGAAGAGAGTGTCGGAGGGAGAGACAGAGGGCGAGAGAGAGCGATAGGGAGAGAGACAGAGAGGGAGAGAGAGAAAGGGGTGTGCACGATGGGATGGATGCTGCACAGTACGCGGACGGTCTTAGCGGTATCTTGGCTCCCTCGCTGTCCTGGGGGCGAGCGGCTAAATACCTCAGGATTGTTACTATTGCCACCCCTTTGCACCCCCCTTCTCCTTCGCCAGACCAGCAGCCACCCACCCCGGCTCCTTTTGATAGGGTGGAATGGGTTAATGCTATTGATTCACGTGCACAAGGTGCTTGGGCAGAGGCAGCAGCGACGACCGCCACTGTTTGACAGTAACGGATCCTCTCTCCCCTTTACGAGGGATATCTACACGGATACGACTATCGGCCCCATCGCTTCTTCCCGGATTGACGAAAGAAAAAAAAAAAAAAAAAAACTCGATTTGAAACTATCTCGCGCCAAAGCGTTCGATAGAGATACTCGAACGATTTGGAATACGCTTGATAATATTCTGGACAATGTTGAGGAATGGTAACGCTTTTGTTTAATAAAGAAAATTGGATTGGATTGGAAACTAAACTTTTTACCAGGAAAGACATCTTTCATAAAAGTTTGGATATAAAAATTTGGCATTTCGTAAAAACAAATGCATTTTTCTTATTTATGCATAATGCACAATCATCTTAGTGTTTTTAACCTAATTGTCTTAAACTTGCGCAAAGCTGGTTTAATACAACTGTGATTTGTTCGACGATTTTCCGCGAGATTTCTGGGACAAGATACTTCGCGCTACGTTCATGAAATCGTAATTCACTGCGTTCGCATAGTCACACACGTTCGTGATCGAAGTCTGTTTGCCTATTCGAAAGTAACATGCAACAGGAGCGGTAAATCGTATAAACGTCATATTAAATGTACGAGTATCACCGTGCGCTTCCGAGCCGCGATCCGCACTCTCTTCTGTTACTTTTTAACTCGTTCTCGCCACTGGGATATCTCGCCGGTTGTTCGCCTTCGAAATGTTACTCAGCACAATGCACGATTAATTCCGCGAGATCGATTACATTAATTCGCAAAATGCAAGATAGTCGTTGCGTTAAATATTTCGTAGCTAGTATTAATGCCGCGCAAATAATGCGATTAAGCAAGAAACATGATTTTTCGTGAATTAAGCTTACTGATAATGATTAATACATTAATCGAAAAAGCATTGTATTCTTTTCCTTCGAGTCGTTACGCAATCGATCGCGGTTTCACTAAAAGTATCTACACGCGATCTCGAAATAAGTGTACGGGACGGAGATGTCTATATGGTCGGCAAACTTTGCGGTTTCGCAAAGCGCGCGGTATTGCAGATAATAACGTAAAGACATAATAATGAGCGGAGATACTATAAGAAAATTGTAGGCAGATTTCGGGATTTAGGAACCGTTCTGTGACGCGGTATATTAAACAATCATTAAGTATACATATAATTTTCTATAATTGGCAATCTATTTGCAATTGACAAAAATAGAAAAGGCTATATTCTAGATACATAGTCAGTAATATCAAGTTAAATTTTTCAATTAAAGTACCACAATTGTATATATTTTAATATTAAAATTTTTTCAACACAATGACATGATATAAATAATCTTTTACAGACAAATATAGCATGTGTTAAACAAATTACTTTGATCACACTAATTTTAACAAGAACAGAAAAAAGCATGCAAACTTTAATTTTTAAAATATTAAAAAGTTATGAAGTTTTTTTTAACATGCATAATTCTATTAATAGTATACATATGTATCTACGTGTACCATCAAATTCGTTTATCCATTCGTACTTAATAGTCTTCTAAAGACAGCTACGGCAAATTATATAATTCCACAGTTTTTTTTTTTTTTTTTTTTCTTTCCGAGACGAGCACTCGACGGACTCTCGACGAGGTTAACCCATCAGCGTACAGCAGCTCGGTGAGGGCCGATTCTTCCTCTTTGCCGACCCACGAGGCACGCGCGCGTCACCCAATTACAATAATGAGATACCGGCGCGCTCGCGGCCGCCCATGAAAAATGGGAAGGGATCGTTCCTCGCACCGTGGACGATGCGCCGCTTTGCAAGACGTCACACAATACCCGTCCGAAAACGAGAAGACGCGCGAGGATACGGGGATGGTTTAGTGATCAGCGTCCGCAAGGAGAAGGCGAGAACGAGCGGACCGAGATGGCGAGAGATAGAGAAAGAGACCCGGGGGGTCTACATTATCGTGACGTGTAATACAATATGCAGATAGATATTTGCAACCCGCGCATCGGGAGAGCGAGAGGAAGAGAGAAAGAGAGAGAGAGAGAAAAAGAGAGAGAGAGAGAGAGTGAGCTAGCCCAGCCAGCGCGGCGCGCCGCTGCCCCGTGCCGTTCTCTCGGAAGTGCGATTGGAGGGAAGGAAGATGCCTCTCTTCTCTCAACTCGCTCTCCTCGTCCCACCCTCTGCGGCCGGACACGAAGAGCGCGCGGCAGAAGCGCGAGTACGGGAACGGGAGGGCGCGATAAAGGCAGGAAAGGGAGAAAGGAAGACGGAGGAGGACGGTGCGGACGGGGAGGGGGGTAAGAAACTGTGAAATATCGATTAAGTTTGCCAGTAAGACAAGGAACGTCCGCGAGGCGAAGCCAGGGCAGGCAGGCAGGCAGGCAGGCAGGCAGGCAGGCTGGCAGGCAAGCAGGGGGGCCGTGGAGTCGGCGGGGGGGAAAGGCGCGAAGGAAGGAGGACGAGGGCGGCGGCGGTGGGTGGTCAGGGAGAGGGGAAGGTGATATGAGCATTGTATCGGGGAATTAACGGTACTCCCCCCTCGCGCGCCCTCTCGTGCACCAACTCAACCCTCCTCAACCACCACCGGCCTCCGTCTCCTCTTCGTCCTTCTTGTTCCGCGCTTTCTCTCTTGCCCTCGTCCTCTCCCTCTGTTCCTTCCTTCTCGTCTTTCTCCTCTCCCTCTCTCTCTCTCTCACCGCGACTCCCTCGAATCCCTTACCATCTTTCCAACTCCATCCCTCTCTGTCTCTCTATTATATGTACGCGCGCATGTATATCTGCACGTCTTTCTGTCTCGCGCCCCTCGCCCCCCGCCGCCCCCTGCCCGTCCAACAGCCCGCCGTCTTACGACTCTCACCCCGCTACGACCACCTTCGTATTCGCCTGCCCAGCACACGTCCCAGATCGGCTCCCGAGCAACCCTCTATCCGGTACCGGTGTGTACAGTCGCGGGGTGAGGAGCCGCTATTGCCCAGATAGAGGGATGCAACGGCTTGAGGATGCGCGCATACACACCTAAGTCCGTTCCCAACATTCCCCCTTGCATCCCCCCCCTCGACCCACTCCCGGCTCACCGTCACTGTGCGCTCTTTCGTCCACAGTGGACACGTCCTTCCATCATCCAGACGAACGAAGTGGTGGTCAAGCGCTGTCCGTGTCCGGCACTGAATTCATTGCCGCAACATTCTCTATCGGGGTACAAATGAAATCTATCCCGGAGAATCAACGAACAGCGAAAGAAAAGTTCTGAGATCGTCGTACGATCGCGTTGACGGCGTTAAGTGCGAGAGCGCTAAGAAAAATAAAAGGTTTTGTGATTTTGAAACCGCACGAACACGAGATTCGGTCGTAATTACGAAAAAATACAGACTTAAAAAAATTAGAGATAAGCTTTTTGTTTTAGTATTATTTAAGTAAAATGAAAAAGTGACAGATTTGATTTCCCCCGCTTGTCAATGCCGTTAATATGAAGCGTACTCTTTACACACATATTAATATTTAAATTTTTATAAATCTGACGTAAACATTATTTTTGTATCTAATTAATGATTATAGCAAAAAAATATTTTATTTCGTTATTTCAAATATTTCAACATATTGAAATTAAATTATAAATTACAATATATTAATATTGAATAGTAAAATTATGAGACGAAGATATCGGTGAGCGAGAAAAAGAGATGCTCGCTGATTAACGGAATAAATTTAGAAGAGACGTAAATAACGGACAAGGCGGTAATAGCCGCAAATTCAATTATCACTTACCTCCGGTTTGTCCTATATAATTATTCGCGGCCGTTTCCGTCAGTGGCTGTACGATTTACAACCACCGTTTCGAAAGAAAATGTTGTCGGTTGCATCATCGGAAATTCAATTAATGCACCTCGCTCATTCGGAATGGCAGATCGCGCGCGTTTATCTCCAAGGCCGAATATTATACGTAATAATCCGGTTAGCAAAGACTCGGGTTTACGCGACTATTTGCTGCACGCGCTGCCACGAACATGTCCTATTCTCCGTGAATCACGTAAGGCTTAGCTTTGTACGCGGTCTCTCAGTCGGATATTGCGAACTGACGTTGTATCTAGAATGAGCCAAAATTTACGTTCTCGTTAATTTAATCCGCCAATGTGGTCCATTTTATTTATTAGCCGACGCTAACGAAAATGCATCGTGAATGAATAGAAAATATTGTTACATAATCGCACTTGCTTTGCCGAATGATAATATTTTCTCCGTCAGACACATTTCTTTCGAGTTAATCAGTTAATTTTGCCTTTATGTTATAACTTTAGCTGCAGTACGAGAGAATTGAAGAAAACAATTTTGATAAATTGATAAATTGCGGTTAGTACCGACTCATGTTGATAATAAATCTCCAATCGCGCCGGTATGATACTTCTTCTACTCTATCGCACCGAGATCATCGCTCCCGACGTCCCTCAACGGCATATATCATGCGGCATAGTCGCGGGCGCGCGGAATCTGTTCTGACAGCGGGGTTCAGAAATCGGCGATAAAATTGATGTAAACAGCCACTTGGCACGCTCTTCGCGCCGATGGTTGCTCCCAGGAGGGCTTCCCGGCGTCTCTCTCTCTCTCTCTCTCTGTCTGTCTCTATCTCTTTCTTACTCTTCTTACCCGCGCTTTTCTCTCACTTCCTCTCTCGCTCTCTCTTTCCCCAGTAAGCTACATGCTACCCTTTTGTGGAGAGAAGAGGGCACGGATATGGGTACGTAAGGACCGATGGTGCCGCGCGGAGGCGACGAGAGAAGCAACGGCAGCGCAGGCTGTTGCAAGGGAGGAAAGGAGGCAGACGGGAGGGCGGGAGAGAGGTAGGTTAAGAGAGAACCGAGAGAAGCGCAAGGAACAGCCATAAACAGCTTGTTGCTTCCGCGAAACTGCCAAGGCTCCTACGGTGCGGCTCGAATGCGCGCCGGCTCGGAACTCGCTCTCGGTTATACTACGTATCCGGCGGAATGACTCGGGTGGGCGCAAGAATGCGTAGAATGTGAAAGATTGCCCCGTGAGAATGGAGACCGGTGTAGTGGGGCCTGAGTCTGCGGTGTGGTTAAAGCGACGATCGTCCTTCGCCATAGGACCATACGTTCACTGTTATCGTGATTCTCTGCCGTCCGTCGTCACTGACCGATCGATGATCGAGACGAGTGAAGTAGACTTCTATAGTACATACGAGAGCTTGCACTGTGTTGTTCGAACTTCTTGGACGTAATAATTGAACGTAAATGAAAAATTTGGAGAAGTGATTGATAAGTCAAGGATTATTGATATTATTACATTATAAATTATTTTTAAAAATTTAATTTTTCTGCAAAATATGTACATATTCATTTCTGCAAGCAAATATATATTGTGATTCTCATTTAGTTTTTCGTGACATAACAATATTATTTACATTTTAAATGTTTGAAATAAATTTAAGATAAGTTTGAGATAATTAGACTGCAATGAAGGGAAAGAAGAGGCAAAGAGTGAAGCTAAAATATGCCATTTTAGTTTTATTAGATGCAAGAAGATCGAGAATCTCAGATGCTTATCGATGGCAAACAGACGTTCGTCGATCGACGCGATGTTATCGGAAACCATAATTATTGCGTAATCGTTGTCTTTAATAACGCGCGTGACGTAAACGAGATCACTGTTTCCCAAAGGCGGCACTCCGAGCGTACTAGTTTTACGTTGCAGAACCTACGGCGGCGGTCGATGGAACGTATACGTAATTACCGAGCGTGTGCCGTGGCGTACCAGGTACACGGGAGACTAATAGTCGCCGAGACATAACAACTGTCATTAACAGTCATTAACAACACTACCTTTTGAGATGAACGGGGAAGAAAAGGACGGAAGACGGGAGTGCGAAGCTCGATTAGCGAGGGAAATCAGTATTGGGATGATCAGTTGATTAACCGCGTTTTGCATCTCTCCATTTTATTATTGCGAGTCCGCAACTAATACTTAAGATATTTGACCATTTATATATACGTCCACTAATTATTATTTTAATTATCATTATAATAATAATTATGTTAATTATTTTTTTCTCACATACACAAGCATCTACTATAATATCTTATATTATAATAAATTTCTGAAGTATTCTCTCCCAACTTTCTTTTAAAACAAAACTTACATAAAAGTTCTTCACTGTATTTTTATTTTTTATTTGTATTCTCATTTATATTTTAATATTTTTATTTTTATTGCATTATATTATATGCTAAAATGGAGCTTCTATAATTTTTTTCTTAATAAATAATAGAATCGATTTACATCTTTTAAGTGATTTTTTGTTTAGTACGTTTTTTTTAATGGAAAGTGTCATGAGTGGTTCACAGAAAATACAATTTGTAGTATAACATTTTTATACTTGATGAGATACTAATAGAATATTTACAAGTAAATTTAAGGAAAGAATGATTTTCTTGCGGTTGATTATTATTCCAATTTTGATTAATTTGATAGGAGGAACGTAAAACGGCAAACGGTAATACATTCTTCCTGTCGGAAGAAGGTCGGCACCGAGATCTTAAACCCTCGAATCTTGGCACGAATCTTTGTAGCCGGAAACTGCCTGTAAAGATGCGACGCTTGCAACATTAGGTGAAGAGAGAGCATGTAAACAGTTGTTCGTTCGTCGACTGGTAAACTTTTGCGACGACGAATACGGAAAATCTTAAGAAAATAGACAATACTTTTGTATAATCAAGAGATATTAATCGTTCATTTCTCGTCAATTTATTACGAATAAGATGATTTTTTCGCAGAAATGCGTTCCAATACGCGGGAAGATCGTGATACTTGCGAAAAACGCGCTCTCGTTCGACGAATGCGGCTTTGCACAACGCGCAATAATAATCGACACGCCGCGATTATGCGGGCGGTGATTATTGCGAATTCCCTCCGCCGTCGGAGAGAGATTCTCCAGGTTTTCGAGTCTTCGAGAACACAGAGAGAATTGGCCCGCGAGGGACGAGGGAAGGGGGATTCGCGCAACATCGGATTACGGGAAGGCATGTAATCGGCCGCAGGCCTAGCCGCCTAGTCGGAACGGACGAACTTCTCCGCGAGAAGGAACCGCGAGCAGGAGGCGAGGAGCCGGTCAGGAAGCGTGGGCTTCGGGGGGGAGGGGCGGGAGGGAGGGGGGAGGGGGTGGAAAGCGGGTGGACGCCCGAGAGAGGTTTGGTAACGCGGGTCGAGTACGAGAGCTCCGGAGGCAGAGAAGAAGAGGGAGGCGGAGGTGAGCGCGCGCCAAGGGTTCTGAGATACTAACCCTTGGCCAAGCCGCACCCCGAGGTCCAGAATAATCTACAATCCATATCAGTCTTAGGTAGTCCACCCTGCCGTCCTCCCCGCGCCCGCGTCCCCGCACCGCCGTCCTGGAACCACCTTTAGCAATGAGAGAGCCCGTCCCGCGTCCCTCACCCTCCGCGGCTGCGTTCGCGCGTCCTTTTCCCTCTCGCCGCCGCCTCTCCGTGCCACGTCTCCCGTCCGTCCCTTCGAGTATTCCCGCTCCCCCCCTCCTCTCACCCGCCCGTCCGCCCGTTGCTCTCTCCGTCTTAGCCGCAACCCTTGCCGGGACCAGCCGGCTAGTCAATACCCCACACGTTCCGTCCTTATACGTGCTGGTGCCGGCTCCTTCTATGTATGGACCCTAAACCATCTCCCTATCCAGTCCACCGCCGGGCTGGCTCCTTAACGATGGAACTATACGCGTCTCCCGCCGCCCGCCGCACGTCGCTCGCTTCTGTCGTCCCCGGACACCCTCCGCCGCGGAGGTTGCCATCGTGCGATAAATTCGCTTCGCAACTGGCCGTCTGCTGACGCGAGTCATCGACAGTCTGAGAGACGTCGAAGTCTGCGAGACGAGTCGCGAGGTGACGGACATTCGGAAGTCAACGTCAACGGGAATGTCATCGGTCGACGAGGGAGAAGACGCGAAATTCCGCGATTGTTGCGAGGCGCGGGAATTACGTCCGACGGACGCGTTTCTCACGTTGCCGGGTATCGCTGTGAAACGAAACGCTGTGTATGCGGTTCACCGGTTATGCAGTCGCCAGCTATTTCCCCGCTCTAGGATTAAACTACGAAAATTCAAATTCAAATTGCGTAACGCGCGCTATAAAAGATTACAGAAATATATCAGGCGATATCGAGGAGAGCTGCGGAGCCGTGCAGTTGGTTACGTTGATCCATTTCGATCGTCGCTTTTCGCGCGTACCGGAAAAACGCGTTAGAGCGCAGAGCGCGCATCGGGAGCGAAAATAAATTTGCATCGGCAATCTATTTCGACCAGCAGAATCCATCGGCGATGGTATATATAGAACGGGGTGTCTATTCCGAGGTAATGCGGAACGCCCGGAGTCACGAATGTACATACAGGAATATCGCGGAGGAGTCAGTCTGGAAATGGACGATTAGGTTATCCGAGTTAAACGGGCAAACGACTGTCCTGCATTATTAAAGAGCTTTCGGTGGAAGGCAGCGCGCGGAGAGGCGAGAGCGCGACGGAGAACGGGCGGCGAATCTAGCATGGGGAGCCGAGTAGACGAGGTATTTATTATGGCACCACTTCCTGGCGCGTAGCTATTTCAGTCTTCATTCATACTTAGAGGCAACGACGGGGATTCAGCTCCTTCGCGAGGCGCTACGTAGGAATAGTTAGATTCATTCACGGCTTCGATGCTCGGGGTTGCGAGAAGGTTCATTCAGGGTCTACCATATGTTCGATAGCGCGTCTTTCGTCGATCTCTTTCGCGTGAAAGAATTAATCAACTTACCGCCGGATCGCCGAGATCAATATTTTTCTCTAAATTTACATCGAGAATTTAACACCGTTCAATTTTTCACTTTGGTGCAACATGTATTTGTTGACAATCTAACAGTCACGCTTATGCAAAAAAAATTTTGTTGATTTATATGCAAATTTTTAGAGAACTATATATTGTTGATAAGATATTTTGTAACATCTACATACGTTTTGCCATCTAAAATAATTAAGAACGTCGCACGATGCTTTTATAATGCCATAAATGTACACTTATGTGACAATTCACATTTTATATATATCAATATTTTAAAGCACAGATAACCTTTGAAAGAACTTACGAAAGAATTTAATATATTTCTTTTTTTTTTTTTGCGTGAAGAAAGAAGTTTCTTTGCAGATGAAAGTATGCCGTAATGTTCGGGATAAAATACATATTTTTAAACACGTGCCTGCTTTCGTCTGTTATATATATGTAATTTTTTAAATTGTTTTAGTACTTACATCATCATTCATTACTGCAAAGTTCGAAGAAAACACGACAAACTATTTGACCCAAATGGTCTTCTTTCGAGATGTTAGTGTGTATTTATTCGTTCGACAGGACATGTTGTGTAAAATAAGATAGCGTCTTAAACTTTTCAACGCCTGTGGCATTCGTTGATGGTACGTGGATCGAATATCTCAGTTGTCAAGCGATCTTTACTCTTAATTGATTTCGTGCTTGCAATTCAGACAGGTAGTTGGTTTTTTTTTCTTTTTTTTTTCTCTTCAGAATCAGCACTCGCAAATTTTCAATACAGCATATACGGATAAACCTTAAAACTGTGTTCGACACCTTACTCTGCTACCTTAAAAAATCGAAATTGTTTTTATTTTTGAATTTGCGTGCTTCGCGATCCCGCTTCTTATCGCTCGTAAGGAATTTATCACAATTTTCTGCCGGCTCCAGCCAACTTTTGCAGCACGAGAAGAAACGCGAGTATTATCCCACATTCATCTCTTTACGACGTTACTATATTACATAATGTAACAATAAATTGTCAAAAAGTTTGGCGAAATAACTTTCTGAAGCAGATACATTTGTTTTGCCTATACATGTTTCGTTTTATCTATATGCAAGAAATGACAGTTAAAATTCTCTGCCTTTTGAATTCATAGAAATGTAACGGTCTATATATAGAAGAAGATTAAGGTGTACGATTTTTTACGGTGTAAAAACTTATGTTTCTAAAAACGGCTTTATATTGAGATTACATGGGCAAACAAACGGCCACATGTGGCTAATGTTCACACCGCATTTTTCTTTGAAAGGGAAAGAGCACCTTTCTTTGTCGCATTGGACTGCATGCAGCTTGATTGCCTCAGTGTAAGGTCGGCTTTATACTTTGACGAAAGATTTCTGAGAAAAAATATATGATACATATATGTATATCTTTTCTCAACTTTTACCAAACAGAATAATAAAGTTCTTAAAAATCGTAAAGAATTTGACCACATGAAACTCAGTGGTTTGTATACTTTAGAGAAACGCGATGTTATCTCGATCGACCTTTCCAGAATTCTACTCTAATACGTTACATATATTATAGATTATAGAGCGTATTGGAGCGAGTAGGAGCATGCGACGCGAGCAAACCTTTTATTACTTTACGTCTCATAATTATTGCGCCTATTTTGCGTTATCTCTGTTCAGCTGGGACACTCGCTCCATTTGCTCTTTTACACGCGTTTTTCCGTCCACGTTTCTCCATCTCGTGCGTATGTGCATTATGTGCACGTCCTGTATGTCGGGATAGCGTAAGCTGAAAATAATTTGGCGGGAAAGAATTGCCACCGCAGATTTTGTACGATAATCCTCTAACCAGGCGGGAAAAGAGAGCCTTACAAGATGCTTTGCTCTGCGAAAAATTCATTCATTGCGCACTTGAATTTTTTATACATGAATATTATAATGACAACTTTTTGTATCAATATTGCCAAGAAAATATGACTGTCATCAGATGAAAATTTTTAACCGTTAATGCCGGAGTAGAACAAAATTGATTATACAGAATGACTCGTAATTTGCATTTTTTTAAATAGGCGCAGCGCGTTCTCGATGAAACAAATTGATGTAGCAGTTAAGCCACTAAGAATAAAATTATGCGGTTTTTCTTGGTGTAAAACGATTTGAAAAGAATAAAGAAAGAAAAGGTGAATTCCAATAGGGAACGTTAATATGGATCAAAAGAAAAATCAAGCTAAAAAGAATAAACACATAATGCTCGTGAATGGAAGGGTTCACGTGTTCTTCAAAGAATACTGACCGAACAAGGTTGAACGAAAGACGGAATTGCTGAGTCGTGAAAAACGATTTAACAAGAGCAAGCGCGTGGCCAATCGCAGAGTAGTTAAATACCGAAGACATGATGCGAGCTTTTCTTCTCGATCGCTGGTAATTGCGCCCGCAATACTGACGAGCGCTTAGCAAATATTTGAATTATGTATTGCGGCGAGTGTGCGCGAATCTTGCCGCTCTGAAAGAAATCAATTATTGTCGCGGGACATGTCGCAAATGTCTCTCGATTAATATTAACGCGAGTTCTATAATACGTGATTGTAAATAACTCATATTTCAATGAACTTTACAATACGAAACAGATTTAGGTTTTTTAATAATCCGAAATCGAATTGCCGCAAAATTTTTCGAACTATGCAAACTTTCATCAGAACTCAATTTCATATAACAAACTAATTTCACTCTTCACAACAACATACAATATTCTCTTTCTCGCTCAGCGTAGATTCAAAATAAAATTTAAGAGTAACAATTAAGATACAGCGATTAAAATATTTTTGATTTTCTGGCTTTAGATATATGTATATTTCCCAGTTTAAACAGCTTTTTCGTGAAACTACGCAAACTTACATGGTCGCCAAAAACATTCTACAAAATTGATTTGAAAAGGTCGATAAATATTTAACTTCTCACCGAAAGACAAAAAGCATTAGAACTAGTTTAATATGCGAGGAACATTTTTTAGAGGAACATGCCAAATGGCAGTGACATGTATATTCAGTGAATGCAAAGATTATATTCGTAACAAAAGCATTTTTTGAACAATGGGGCAGGTAAAAATGGTTGATGTAGTTAAGATCTTTTCAAAATAACTATGCAATGTTTCATGTTGGTCGTAAAATCAGCAGGAATGTGCACTTTTCATTTTTATATTTTGTTATGCTGATTATTTCTAATAATCTTGCTATTATTATTTGCTTCAGGTAAGATTTCGGAGAGCAGGTAAAAAGGAAACTTGTATCCCAAAGCATCACATATTCATGTATACATTTTCACCGTCACATGTGTCAAGTTGAATGGCAAATCTCTATTGGACCGGATAAATCTTGTCAGGTAAGATTTATTATATGTGCCTCTATCTATTGTTGTACTTCAGTGGGACAACTAATTTCGACTAAGTTTTTCTTATGTGGAGCTACCTGAAAGTAGCATATTTCTAACTAATAGAAAATAAAAATTTCCATTTTATATAACTTTTGTCAGATAATTGTTCAAACTTCTGTGGTTTAAAATCACGTGGATTATGCTACTTAATTATTTTAAAGATTAAATAATATATAAATTAATAGGATTATTACGCGTAGTTTTTTTTTATAGAAATAAACGTCAGCGTGAAATACGAACTTAAATAAATAATACAGAAATGGAAAGATATAAGTAACCAACAAACAGATATTTTATTAATATAACACGTTAGAGCGAATATCCTTGATTTTTTGACAAGTAACAATATGTCTCAGAGATTTGGCTGATTTTACGTCAGATGTGTTCTGCGTGCACGTTAACATTACACAACTATAGTTCATATTCTTCCGCTCATTATTTCACCGAGGTGAAAATCGTTTCTTCGCTTAGCGGCTTTTTAATCATCCTTTGCATATCGGAACGCATATCTCTGTTTAGCGTACGTGCACACAGCCCGGGACAGTTATCTGCCCGGCATCCTGTTTTCGTCCGTGAGTAACTCCCTCAGAAAGTGTCCTCCTCGCGGTCTGAGGCGTGCAAGGTACATACTTTTACCTCTGGCGCACGACCGCGCCGCACCTTCCAGCTACGCTAATCTCTCGCAGATCTCCCACGGAATCTCATTAGAAATTCATAACCGTCGCCCCCGGTACCCCGCCGCCCCCTGTCCCGCCGGGCGCCGGAGGCGCGGGGGAAAAAACCCATGATACGAAAGAAATAAGCAGGCAAAGTACATTAAAAATTAATTACTTTGCTGATGGAAGCTAGAAGTGCCTAGGTGCGCTCTACACCCCCACGAATAGCCTGCTTACCTCCGCATTCACCGGTCCGGGAACGAGGTGCTGCATTCCGCCTCCTTATTTCAAATACCTTAAGGCACCCGCGTATTTGTTAGCGTGTACTTTAGAAATCAAATCGACGTTACCTCCTTGGCGGATACTTTTCTTTTTCTTAATTCGCGCGGAATAATTTATGAGTAGCTTTCACGATGGCAGCTATTGTTGTCCCTGCGAATCGCAATTTCACATAAACATAATTTGAAAACGTCTTCTATAATCCGTACAATGATTTCTGCGCGAAAAGAGTTTAATAACAACAGCTGTGAGCGTTATAATAGTTATTACAGTAATTATCGTCATCCGTGTGAGTAATTTTAAATATTTTATTGCGATTTGAAAAACATCCTTCTTCAAATAAGTTGTGTTAAATTTCGCGTGTAATAATTCGAGCTTTGCACAGACGTGGATGACAAATGCAAGCTCGTGAAATTTATGGTTCCACGATCGCTCAAGATGATCCACATAGGCTAACCAATTTAGCCGAGTCACAGATCGGTCGAGCCGATCTGCGGCAGCGGCAGTGGCCAGCCATTTATTTTAATATCGGCTTATTAGGTCTAGGCCGAGATAAATAGATAAATAGATTCCGCGGAAAGGCCTCGATCGGATTTGCCGAGCGGCGAGGCACTTAACTCGCGACCCTTTTCCGCGACACCGCCGAGAGAGAATCGTGGAAGAGTAAGAGAGGGAGAAAGAGAGAGAGTCAGAGGGAGGAAAAGGAGGCGCTCTCCTTCCGCCTACGTCCTCCGCGTCTACATCAAATTCCGCCGTCACTCCCACGTCCATCGTCCTTCGCAGAGCGGCAGGACCCGGGACTCCAGGAGTAATTAACTCCTTAACGAAGTAAACACGACGCCATCTTAGCTCCAGCTACCTACCTCCAACCGCCCCCTCGAGCATCCCTCCAGCCTTGCCCATTCCTCTCCCCCCTTTCCTACCTCGCGCGCACGGGGTGGCTGTTGGCCGTAAATAAAGTATACCTGCGCTCAGGGAAGCCCGTAAGAGGGTCGTGAGGCGCGAATCGCGCTTTTTTCCCCCGTTACATTTCCACCCCTCCGACGAGATTGCACCGGCGATTTTATTTGCCGTGTATTAATGCGATTCGAGATCTCGGGGAACTTCGCGCCCGAGATCTCTCGGACCCGCCACGGCTCGCCTAATTGCGTTTCGGTCGTTGCGCGTGGATTTTATTTTAGGAACGACGTAGATCTTCGACGCGATATAGATCACGAGTTTGCTAACTTAAGATAGATGAGATGGCTCCTCTCGATGGTTACTTTTTGCGACCCCAAAGTGTTATCGTCCATAAAAACGGCGAAGATAGCGGAATTTTATTATTTTTATTTCACTACTTTTATTTTACTAAAGAAGCGCGAATATATGTATATATATATATATATATATATATTGTAGAATTAATACTGTTTTCTTTTCATTATAATTTCCACAAAGTATATTTATATAACGTTATGTAGTCCTTTTTTTTAATTTTGCCTAAAAGCAATGCAATATTATTAAAATTAAGCTATGTTGAGTGCGCGGAATCTCTTGTAAAAATGGAGAGAAAATCAGTTAAAACATAGAGTCAATCGTTGATAAATGAGATCGAGGATAGTTAAAATTCATAGTACGAGTGGTATGTTTTATTGCGGACATCGAGCAGTTGCCCAGAAGTGTCAAGCTAGTTCAGACTCGGCAGGCTCACCCGTTTCCATCCGCGGCTGTATCCGCCGTACAAAAAATAAGGAGGCCGTGATTAATAAACGGTCCGGCCGCGCAGTAAAGCACGGGGAATAGTCGAGCCGTGTTCGCGAGATCCCCTATCGACGATCCGAATCCCCACGACCCGATCGGACGCCAATCCCGAGTTTGCTTCTTCTTCTTCTTCTTTTTCTTCTTCTTCTTCTTTTGCTTCTTCTTCGAGCAGACACGTGATCGCCGACAAATGTATACGAGGCCGCGACCGTATCCGACATAATTTGACTCCGGTGTACCGGTGAGGTAACACAATCCGAGTTGCATCACAGGCGTGGATCACATCTCCGCCACGTGAGGCGAGGACGGTGGGGAAGGTGGCCAAAGTGAAAGGGGGGAGGAGGCGAAGTAGGAGGAAGAGGGAGTGCGAGAGCAAATGCAGCGCGCGGTATGTGGACAGAAGAGAAACAGAAGGGGGCGAAAGGGGTCCGTTCGTTCGTTCGTTCGTTCGTTCGTTCCTGGCATACAGGTCGAGGGGTCCGGGTCGCACGATCCTGCTTGATCTTTGCGCTCGTGCGATCGCTTGTTCCTCACGGAGTCCTTCTACCGAGAGCTACGAGCGTCGACGCGATTGCTCTTTTGTTCGTGAACGAAAATTGCCTGATAAGCCGTACAGCGCTTCTTTATTTTTCCTTTTCTCCCGCTCTGTCGCTCAAGTTTAGCGCAGATATATCGAAAAAAAACTAACAAATTAAGTAAGTATAAATTCGGTTTATAGTTAATAATTCTTATTTTACACTTATGTGAATGACACGCGAATATATACGCGTGATTTATACGAATTGTCAAGTGTTAAAATATAATGAGATAAATTATGAAAAAGAAATTAATTATATATAACATATAATTTAATACTCCATTTTAAAAGAATTAAAAATTTGCATTTATACAATGCTTAAAAACATAAATAGCTCGTTTGAGAAGGAAGATCAGTGACAAGTGAACCCAAGCGGGAAATTTTGACGCGGCAAATTGACACGATTGCGTCGGTCCGTTTACCGGAAAATGATTAATTGTCAGAGTAATTAAGGGCTGCGGTGTCTACCAAGCGCGCTCCTTCGCCGAAGCGACGAAATCTCCAAAGAACGCAAATCGGTAGTATGAAAATGTCTAATCAGGGAGAAGAAATTTGTTGTATGCGATTTCGCCACCATCGCGTTTTATGTCGATGAAGCAATAATAAATCTTTGATTTTTCAATCGTCACATTAAGAAATTATTATATACAATCCACTTTTTGAAAAATAATGGAATTGAAAGATCACGATCGGTAAAAACCATTGTCGCGTTTATCATATCAAGTTCAGCGGGAACCATCGATTATCTTTGCGTTTCGAAAAGCTGCTTGAGACGCTCGGGCGGAAGCTGTTCTCAATAAATCATCGAATACGCCAGCGTCGCGCGAGTCGAACAGCTTTCCGGCCATAACGTCTTGTCCAAGTTCATACCCATCACTCGCTAAATCCGTGGACGAACTTACGGTGTGCATAACCTGATCTTCTAGAGGTTTAACCAGGCACCGGTGCCTACTTCCCCTTGTTCCTCCCTCGCGTCTTCCCTCCCCTCCCCCCACCGTCGCTCACCCCGTGCGGGACATTGCGAAGTATAAGGAGTGCATGCCACGTTCTGGAGCATGAGGAGCGATCTGCTGGAAGGACGTATACGAGCGAGAAGAAGGGAAAGTCTAAGATTTCAAAGGAGGGAGAAAGATCCAGAGAGGAACAAACGAGGAGTGACGAGAACCGCGGCTTGATGGGAGAGAAGAGCGTCTTAGGAAGGGAAGGGGGGGAAGCGAAGAGCAAACGGACGGGCGCGCGGGCGTGCTAGTGAGTGAGTCGTGCATCTCCCACAATTAGTCGGGATCTATTTTATTCGTCAGCGGAATTTATCGCCCGTAGTGACTCTAGATCAACTCTCCTCGTGGCTTTCCGCTTCTCTTTCCTTCCCCCCTCCCCCTTCCTCCCTCCCCCCACCTGTCCTTCCCGATACGTGTATAATAACGTGCCGTGATCGCGTATTCCATGAGACGAGGGGGGGCCGGTTTGTTTATAGGCGAGATGAAAGATTAGGATGCTGCTCACTACCGACAATGCGAACGGCGTTGGTCGTTGCTTGTCTTCCGCTGATTTTACTCGTCGATGGTGATGCTGTAACATGGGGTGAGACTGCGCGAGAGAGGGTGCAAAGAAATAAAAAGAAAAGACCTTCGTGAGTTTTATAGACAACGAAATTCTCTCTGGATATCTTTTGTAGGTGATTATTAAATCTTTATGCGCGCCTAATACACGTATATTGAAACAGGCGAATATTATTATAACTCTCGTAACTTGTAGTTATACGATAATACTTATGGCTAATCTGTGTCTTGAAATAATTATTGACGTATTCTGTATTTATCTTGATAGACTATAGATAGATCATGAGCGATTCTCGATAAATTGCGATGAAAAAAAGTTATAAAAGGTGGAGCGATCGTAGTTGTAGATCGCAATTAGACAAAACAACGCGTCTGAGGGAGATAATTCCGAATTCTTTCTGTTCAAGAACTACGAGAGTTATGTAACACACGATTCAGCCCTCCGTAGGGATAAAGGGGCCGGTGCGGGCTTTTCTGATTATTTAATATCGTACAAAACTGCGCGCCTGCTTCATCTGACGGGAGTACGTATCGAGAGTTGGGATGGGACAAAACGCAGAGGGGTCCGAGGAAATGCCGCGTAAAATCAACGTGCGTAGAAAATCGTGTCAGTAGAGAGTTTCACCAGACTTTCTTTTTGTTTAACCCAAGACAGCGATAGTCTTTTCGTTGACACGGTTTCTTTTAAATATATGACATTAATGCATATAGCTTACAAAATTATAATTTTCTTTTTTAATTGAAAAATTTTTGAATTATTTGTCATATAAAGAATCGATACTTAGTGATAGAAGTTTGTTTTTTTTTCTTGAAAACAAAGTAAAGGTTGCGATCTATAGATCGGTGTTATAAATCGCTCGACTTCAACTTTGTGAAGCCTCGATGCACGTCTCGATGATTTACTCGAATAAATACGCTCTCAGCCATGAGACGGCTAACAATGAGCGGCGCAGTGGACGGATGACCGGATGTGACGAGATGGCAAAAACCGCAATAGTTACGCTTCCCTCTCGGGCCATCTTTCTCTCTTTCCCTTTTTCGCTCTCCGTTTCTTTTCCGATAAGTTTCTTTCTCCGTTCAACGCCTACGACCTCCTATCTCGATAGTTCGCGAGTGTCTTCTGCCTTTATTCTCTCCTTTTTTGTTCCCACTTCTTCCCGCTCCCGATCCAGATCGATATTATATCGCTTCGCCGGTGTGAGAAAGGACATCGCATGCATTTATTTCAACGGTGTATCGGCGGCGAAACGGACTCGCTCCGCCTCGAAGATCGTAATTGAAAGCGGAAAGTTTCACCTGTTTTAACTGCCAGGAAGACTATAACGTTAAATAATTACACATTTGTAATTAATCTCTTATTTATTTATTTATCTCTATGAAAGTGCAATAATTGATTTTGTTGTTATGCCATGTAACAGTAGCAAATATAGATATGTAAATTTTTAATTGAGATATTTGATATTTTTTCAATTTTTTAGCGCTCAATTTTTATATCGTTTTTAAATACCGCGTGTTTTAACTATTACAATAATTATATTATTAGATACTATACTTTTTGCAAGGAACATGAATTAATTTAACTAGACAGGAAAAAGATACATCGTCCTCAAATTGATAATCAGGTCAAAAATAATAGCAGCGACCGGTCAATTAACGAGTTAACTTATCTTTTGCAAATGTCTTTGCAAAGAGCAAAACAAATCAATTTTTCGCAAAAAATTTAGAAATGTTATTTATACATTATTACATAATTTGTATGAGATATAAATTAAATCTTATTTACATTTTTTGGTAAACAAGATGAGTTAATTCGTCATTAATTATCTTTAACTACGTACTTACGTGTAGAAACCGGTTTTAATCATCAAGTATTATTGAGTTAATAGGTTAAAATCGCCTACCAGTTTTTGCCGTCAGTTTTTACACCTAAACTCTGTCGCCTAAACAAAGCTAAGAAAGTGCTTTGTCGGTTCCGTGAGTAGCGGCCGAAAACTACCTGCCAGGGTTTAAAATCCTTGAAACGAAAAATACGGAACAACGTGAAAATAGTGGTAGTGCGAGCGAAACGAGTCGTCGGCTGAAGAAGAACGATACGAGTCTTGAGGGGTTCTTTCGCATTCCTTTATCGTTCTGTCCTCCCTTCTATTTCTTCCTACTGCTTCTTCGTCTTCTTCTTCCGCTTCTTCTTCATCTTCGCCCGCGTCTTTTCCGCCACTCCGCGATCGTCCCAGGCACGAGGGAAATATTCGTAAGAATTAAAGCGCCGGGAATTAACATTCCTCGGAGCCGAGAGGGGGTTAGCTACGAAGGGACGCAAGTCGCGGGGGGGAGAGGACGGGGGCCAGGGGATGGCAATGGTAGGTCGAGCGGGGGGCCCAGGGGGATGCGTGCGTGCCTCCCTTGCTCGCGAAACAACGGGAGCATTACCGCTCCTCTGCCTCTCCGACTCCATCACCTCCTCACCTCTCGAAACTCACCCCCTTTCTCTCTTTCTCCCGTCCCGCGCACTCTTTCTTCGTCCCGCTGTCTCGCTTTCTCTCGCGCTCTCTCACTTTCATTCTCTCTCTTCATTTCGTTCTCCGTCGCTCCTTCGGTGCCTCGACGGCGCTCGAGTCCCGTTCCTTCTCTCCCGTCTCCGATTCCCGCGACCCCCTTCTTTCCTATACACGACGTCGTTCGCCGTCGTAGGGGAGGGCGAGACTCCCGCTTTCGCAGTAGGGGAGGCTGTCTTATTCTTTCCACTCATTAAGGCGGATCGATGTGGCAGTGGATGCCGCGACGACGGGACGAGGGAACGAAGCGGCGGGTGGTGTACCGGATGGGTGGGTGGCGAGGGGCGCGAGGAGACAGAGACGATGGGCTGAGGTGGTTGGAAGAAGGTGGAGGCGAGCCAGGCACAGCATGACATGTCATGTACCCACCCTCCCATTGACTCACTCTCCTCCCCCCCGCGCGCCACCGTCTCGACTTCACCGCCGCCGTCCCCTACGCCCGGTCGCGCTACAACTTCCTCGTCCTTCGCCTTCCCCCCTCCTCGAGGATGCGTGTGTGTATATGGAAAATACTCGCGCGTCCGCCCTTTAATAAGCCGACGCGCGCGCTACACTTATCCGGCGGCCTCTTCTTATGAGGCATTCGTGCCCGCGTGTCTGGAAGGCAGACGTTGGTTCCGGCGATCGCGCGCGCTTGTGCGCGAGAACGTATTAACCCCTAGAAGTATCAGACTTTCGCTTGATTACGCGCGAGAGGAGAAGGGGGAGGCATCATAAACGAGGGAGATGTTATTTGGTAATCGAAAATATTCGTACCGCTTTGAGTACCGAATATAAAGCATTAATAAAGTTTGAAGTACTTGAAAAGTTTTTTTCTTTTTGTTCGCCTTAATCGACCGCGGTTGTTAATATATATTTTTTCATATTTTTTATAGTCTGCTTACTGTCAATTATTACATGTCGAAAAACAATATTGTTGCAAGTATAAGATATAAATCTCTATCAAAAATGCAAGAAATTTTCTTGTACACTTGATGTAATGGACTCCACCTATAGATCGTTTATTTTGTCTCGCATAAATTTTTAACGTTTAGTCAAGAAATAATAATACGATATTATTTTATACTGAAACGATTATTTTTGAAAGCAATATTTATTCAATTCGTTTTTTTTTCTCGAGATGTTGATATTATGAATTTCTATACATTACTTATATTTACACTCAGCAATTTTATAAGCTTAAGAGCATGTTACATAATTTTAGGCAGATTATTTTCGTAAAAAAGAATTTCTAATTTACTATATATTTGAATAATGTATTGTTACTGTTAATTGTAAATTAATCGTATCGTTCACTGGAACATATGTATAGCACAGCTTATGCTCTTTTATAATATTTTCTATATATATATATGTATATATATACTGTGTCGTAACTGATGACGACTCTTCGTCAGCTCTTCGTTCAGGGCATAATTTAATTCGTGCGTCCTCGTGTTCTTTTAACTTTAATCCGCAAGAACGGAGGGACGTACCGCCCCTTATGCCAAATTCCACACGGACGCACACAGCGATGATGCGTCCCTAAGACCGCCAATATTGAACGCCTTCTGCGGAATATCTGCGCTAATCCAAAGCAATTTTGACGTTAACACCTGGTACCCATAGCAACGTCCTCGCTTTTTCCTATCGCATTTTATTCACTTTAATTCCTCAGCTTGAGAACTGTACACTTTGCAATCAGTTTCGGACCAGCCAGATTGACAAATCGTCAATCATTGATCAAGTAAACTTCAAAGATTTCATTCATTGTCAGTCACGTAAATAAAAAGTCAAAAGAATAATTGATAGAAATAGATAAAAAAATATATTTAAGAGATAAAATTAAAAATTAAATTCTGTAATGTGATGATAAAAGTTCTTTAGAAGTTTAAGTTCTGAAGATTTAAAAAAATCAGGACAATGTCTTAGATTGCTGTCTCGAAGGATAATATCTCAAATGATTTGTTCGTTCTCGATATGGAGCGATTTCCACTCTACATACCTCGCGCATGCTTTCTTATATGCAAAGCACAGAGACATACTCAATATACTCTATCTTACATCGAGTCCTATAAACCCTTTGCAGCGATTTAAGATCACTAGAAAAACTTTGACGGAAAACTTGAGAAAACAGCTTTGTTTCGGGAATCCAAAGAAAAGATATTTGTACTAAAATAATGCGAACGATCGATTGTTATTCATTTGGGCGTGTATGTGTGTCCGCTTCAAAGTAAAGTAACGTAAAGAGAAAGAAAATGACAGAGGAGATAACGGATGTTGCGAAGCTATGAAAAGAATAGAAGTAGTATTTTATCTTGTAAGATTGAGACTTCTCTTTTAGAACACAACATATATATATATATATGACACACATAATAAGAAAGTATTAGTGCATAACACTTAAGAAAAAAGAACGATAATGCACAGTTTCTAAAGAATCTTGAAATTTTCATATTAGAAATATTTTAATTAAAAATATAATTCTTTATAAATGATAAGATAATGTATGATAAGTACGTACAAGTAGTAATAATACTTTGAGAAAACACGTTAATACATATCTTTGATTATGCATTTCATACAATTATGGGCTATATGCGTGCCGTTCCGAGAGAATTCGCTGCTGGAATGTGAAACAGATTCAGTTTACATTTCCGCCGTCTGTAAAGATGTTAATATTGAAAGATAGGGGGGAGGAGAAGGAGAGACTAAAACTGAGAGGCAGAGCGAAACTCGGCGGAGGGTAAAGACCACGTGCTCCGCCACGTGGTGACCGAGCCCCACCCTTCGGCACTCGACGACCGCTCGCACTCTCTCCCAACCACCTTCCTACCATCCCCTGCTCCCTCAGACTCACTTTCCACCACCCCCGTTCGGGACGGGACTCGCACGGCTAAAGCCGCGCCGACGCCAGCTGACCAACGCAGACCATGGACCATCCTTTACCGACACCAATAAAATCTCGCCGCTATTCACCCACCGCCACCCCTCTCGTCCCCTCCGCTCACCCTTTGCTGCGCCGTTGCAGCGTCGCTGCGAATAGTCACTCTTTCTGTCTCGCTCCCCCCGGTTGCTCCCTCCTCTCCTTTTTGCTTTGTTTTCGCGGCCGCCACGTGGCATAAGCCACCCGGCGGCCGGCCGTCCGGCCACCGCCGGCACGTGACTACTGTCCGAGTACGAAGAATCAGCTGACCGGCCACCCCGTTCGCTCTCCTCTTTTTTCCCTCGCTTGTTTTTACACGCGCCCTCCCCTCTAAACGTCGCCGTTTGACTTCGTCCCTCGCGCGCTCACGTTCTCCGCTTATTCTTTTTATGTTATTTCTCTCTTGGGAAATCGTGCACTGTGATGTGGGCGATGCTCTCTCGTACTGGAATCCACAGGCGTCCGTGATTGACGACGATAAATGATAAGGGCGACTCGCAATTGAAATTGATTGTTGCGATTTTGAGGAAGATCAACAATCATGATTAATGATATCTGAAATGATGCGAAAAACATTGCCGCGAACACGGATGATAGGCGTGCGAGCATACAAGTGTGTTGAGGCTGGGGAGAGTTTTAGTTCCCAACGTTACACCTAGTCGAGGCGTTATTATGTGCCGAGAGACTAATTACGAGTTGAGATTTATGGCAACGAGTAGCGACGATACACTCGCGTTTAATTATCTAAGCGTAATCTTGGCGCTGATACTCAAATCCGGGATGATGCCGCCTCAAACGTTCCAACATTCCGCGAACGTATCTTTTGACGCGGAATGCGGACGCGTGGCTACATATGGTAGATGTTGATACACTTAAGGATGAAGGCGGGCGTGCACGCACTTTCGCCGGAGAGACGGGAAAGCAGTCTGCGGAGAAATTCTGACGCGCTTCAAACGAAAGAAAGGCATTAAACGCAATACTTAGCAAATTAATTCTCAGATGGATGTACATAATTAAATTTTTTTTCAAAAATTGTTTCTCAGATTATTATATCGACTTTGTTAAGGAAGATGGAATATTATAATACTTGAGAAAGTGCTTTGACGTGATGTTTTATAATTTTTAAAAATATTTTTAAAATCTATATTCAGATCTTCGTCAATCGCGCTTAACGATTAGCTTGTGCGAAAGTATCTTTGTGTAATGTTCTTACCGCGAACCGGCGCAGTTGTAGTCTGAGACGAGAAATGATGCACTGAGGAGAAACACATCGCAAAGTTTTGACACGGGCGTTAAATCTATCTCACGAATTATATCCAACTTGCCCCCGCGCTTTTATCGATAAATTAATGGATGTTATGTTGGTGCTTAACTTTCTCATATCCAGCGTAACCAAACAGTTACGTACTAGGAATACATGAATTGTTGTACAGTTATCTTTCGGTCAAATTAGTCTTTCTCTGAACGTTTTTTTATCCTTTTGTTTCCATATTTAGTGCTCGTGTCAAAACTTCGCGATGTGTTCTCTCCTTAGTCGTTTCTCGTCTCAGACTACAACTGCACCGTTTAACGCGCCGGTTCGCGGTAAGAACATTGCACGAACATTGCACTTTCGCACAAGCTTATCGTTAAGCGCAATTGACGAAAATTTGAATATGTGAATTTTTCAAATATTTCTAAAAATTACAAAGTATCATACCACGCCAGAGCACTATCTTTCTTAAGTGTTATAATATTTTATTTGCTGGAAAAAAGTTTGAATAAATTATTAGAAAAATAATTAATATTTATATATATAATAACACATTTTTAATATTTAATACAATTGTATGTCAATCAATTAAAGATTATTACAATATTAATTTATTGATCCGAGCAAACTATATTACTAAATAATGTAAATATGCAAAAATTATTCAAATATTTTTTCCAACATTTGAAAATAATTTCTGAAGAAAATCTATTCTTCGTTTTATCAAGTTCACTGCTCTTCAAATTAATTGGCACTTTTAATACTCCTAAATTGAATAAACGATCAAAATTCAATATACTTTTCGCGACTTCGAAATTTTATCTTAGAGCGCGATTCCTCGTTGCCGCGTGTCCGCGATCTGCGCGGGTCTCCCCGAATTCTCGCGTCAGAAACTTGACACAGAATCTCCCCGATCCTCGGCGGTATTATCCGCCGACGTATTTTCGCAGTCTCTTTCGACGAGCGAGAGACGCATATAAAGCCACCCCTCGCTCGTACGGTCGCTTCTACACGCCGAAGAGATGACGGGGACGGTGCGGGGCGGTGGACGCGCGGAGCTCACCGGCGGAAGACACATCGCGAAGTTTTAACTCGAGCGTGTGTCGGCCCATCATACGAATTATAAGTAGAGGCACGACAGCGAGGACGACGACTACGACGACGACGAGGACGAGGACGAGGACGAGGACGAGGACGGTGGGGAACGGAGGAGGTGCACCGGGCTCGGATGCACCTACGGAAAACATACGTGTATGCCTACAAACATACGTACATACGTATTCGTGTGTGGTACTAAGGTCGTCTGCACAGGATGCCTATATGTAGATTGCAGAAGAACCACGCCCTCTCCCGTCGGGGGGGGCCTACCCCCGCTCTTTCGCCTCATCCATCCCCAACCCCTAATGACGCAAGCAAAGCAAAACAAAGAAAGGTTTATATACCGGAGGAGCGCACGCTCTCTCGTTTCTCTCTCTTTCTCTCTCTCTTTCCCTTCTTTCCACCCCTTTCTCTTTCTCCCTTTCTCTCACTCTTCCTTCACGTCGACGGGCCCCCGTCTCTTTCGCGCTATTTCTTTCGTCCTCCTCGCACGCATCAACTCGTCCTTACGGTTTCTATCGCTCGCTCGCTCCCGACGCCGGCTCCTTGTTCCACCTACATCCTCTCATTGCCTCTGTCTGTCTCTCTATCCTACCTACCCACCACCTCCTCCTCCTCCTTATCCTTCCACTCTTTCTCTCTTTCCGCGGCTCGGCTCGCTCGCTCGCTCACATGCGCGCAAATGAAATCGATTAAAATGCTGGGCGCAACTTCTAGGCAGAGCTGCTCTACCCCAACCCCGAGCTTCCCTTTCATCCCCCTCGCCCCCCCCGTTCCCCGGCCGTCCTCCGCTCCAACCTCCGCCAAACTCCCACTCCTTCGCTGTAAGAAACCGAGAAAACCCTTACGTGCGTTCTCGCTACCTACCACCCGCACCCGCACCTCAAGTTTCTCAACCCCCCGTGTACCATCGTCGGACGGTGGTGTGGGTAGGCTGCAAAGTTCGTACGCGTCAGTGTATATATGGGGGTGTGCCGGTATGTGCGTATGTGCGCGTAACGAGAACTCGTATGCGTGATTACCGCGTCTGCCGCTCGCGCTTACACACGCTTGTAAAACGCGACTGTGTGCGCGTCCTGCACATGAGAACGTCGCCTCACTTTATGGCACTGCCATGAAGTAATTAGCAATTCACATCAATACGACAGTAGGTGTAACACCGCGAAATAGCGTTATTAATTGGCGTGAGTCTTATCTGCAGTAATTATGAAGAAAAAGTGGCACAAGTATAAAGCACAAAGATATACGCCTGACATATATTCGAACGGCAATAAGATCATTGATAATCCCTGTCAGCATTCTAGAAACAACCGAGTCGACTCGAGGATCATGTTCTCTAAAATAAAAATCGTTCTCCAAGGGAGTAGAATAATATGTGTGACACCAAAATGATATATTTCGGCGCCACATAACATTTTGGACCAAACAACAACATACGGACCAAACAACACAAAAACAATACTTTGGACCGAAAAGAAGTATTTCTCACTCTTTCCGCAAAAGGAAGGAAATTGTTCGAGTATAGCGCATTTCGACTTTCGCCTTCAGAGATCGCAGAATAACATTTATTCGTCCTACAAAGCGTCGATTCGCGTTTATAACCACGCGCTCGTCTCACTCGTCTGACCGTTTTCCATCTCTTTCATTTGACTCGTTCTTACCGGCGTCCTTACCCGCTTCGTCTTTCCGTTCCTTTCCTATGAATATACATACACACGTATAATTTCTCATGGAGGTGCACGCCGCACGAACGAGTGTGTTCGTCTCCGTTGCTCGAGCGTGCTTGAGCACCGCTCACACGTATACGACGCTCACGCGGCCCCGCGCGTGTGCGCACGGTGCGTCTGTGTTGGTTCACCGAGAGTAAATGAGTACGCGGCAGTCGCAGGCTGGTTGGTAAAAACAGTGGCCCTCCTTGCCTACCCTTTCCTTCCGCCTTCGCCGCCCTCACCGTCCCTTCACCCCCCCGGAGCCTCCCGCTACCCTCTTACATGTCCCCCTCGCGACTCTCACCCCCGGCGACTCTCAACTGCCGTCCCCCCATTCGTCCCCCCGACTCTCCGCGTCTTCCACCCGTCGCTTCTTCCCTCGTTTTCCTTACCTTTCCGATATTCCACTCCCGGCAAGCTCGCGCGTAGACGTAAGACTCATTCGTCTTAAATCCCGGAGAGAAGCGACGAATTATTACGCGAGCTAGAGCGAGGTCGCACAAACAGCAAAACGCGGCAATCCCCCACCGCGGCGACGCTTTGTTTGATACACCGTAAAGTGCAGCAGTGGAAAAAAATTGTCACCGGAATAGTAACGTTTGACTGATAGAATAATTAACTTAATTAAAAGTGCTTTTGCAAAAATAATAAAGTTGTGACTGGAACATTAACGATGTCTAGAAATTTAACATGTAATTGATGCAGATTATTATGATGGAAAACCGCTCTTACATATGTATTTTATAATGTTATTATATTATATTATACAATAGTACCTACAACTTTTATCATAATTAAGAATGCTAAATAATTAGTATACTAGTTTGTGCAAAAATTTGAAGATTTAATTCGCTTTCGCTTTTTAGCATGCATTAGAGTATGCATTAATTAAAAGCTGCCATTAAATTGCTTTCATTTAATGAAATCAACGTGACAAATCTATAAATTTAAAATATGGGAGTGACGGACGTATGACACGACAATCGATGCCGCACATTGTCCGCCCATCCACTGGGAGTAATCGAGCCGGAGGGATGAAGGGTTGTTGGACGGATAACACGTGCTAGTTCATATGTTCGAATATTTATGTAGGATTAGCTATGATGAGAAAAATCTATCTTTACTTTTATCCACTGTAATGCTAATTAATTCTTAAATTGTATTCATTAAAAATTTATAGCAAATTTGTTTTTTAAATTAATTAGCAAGCACTTTTTTTTATTAGTTTTAGCTCCATTCGAAATCTAGTAATTATTTCAATAATTAAAATCAGTAAAAATTATTTGACAGTCGTGTACAATTTATTATGCAATAGATATCATGACATCTTAAGCAATTTTTATTATAATAATAGAATTCTCGAAACGAAGAAAAGTTTTCTAAACGAGTTTTAATCGGATGATACAAAGCACCACTATCTCGTTGTCGTCCTAAACCTGCGTTTATTAATGAACCGTTCGCAGAGTACCGCTCCAGCTTTTAATCAGTCCGCTTTGCACTTGTAGATAAATCTTAATTGTATCTTTCGAGCTGCTTTGCAGCAAGATCTCTCCCTTCGGCTCTCAGTCGCTTGCACACGCAATCTCCTTAGAGAGCCGCCGCCGTAAACAATACGTCCATTATAAAGTTCAATGAGGATCATCGGAAGGTCCTCGCTAAAGTTGACGGGTACGTGAATGTGTAAGAGGTAAATAAATGTGAGAATCAGATCTCTTAACGTATTAAAGAAGCGTTTCTCTATCTCCAGCGTTTAATCTAAAAGAGTAGTTTTAGAATTTAAATAATTCAAGACGAGGTATATGCGTTAGAAAGAATTCGGCGAAGTATTGCTTAGGTTTGAAGCACACTCGGGAGTGTCAATCTCTAAGAACAACTTTCGATAACAAAACTCTTGGGTGAATATAGACTAGGAGTGGCTCTTAAGAAGTGTCCATTTTCTTACTTTATTCTTTAAGAACTACACTTCGTAAAACTTTCCGATGGACACATACTTAAGAGTAATTTTCTAAACTGTAGCTAAAAATCTTAGGAATACGAGACATCTTTTCGCAACCGTTCAAACTAAGAAGCATCGTCGTCCTGAGCGTTTTTCACTCGGATTTAAAAAGCCTAGGATCGGCGATCGCAATTGTTTTTAATATTGAAGTATATCAACCTAGTCTCTCCTAATTCGGTACACGTCGTGTAGAAAGCGAGAACGACTATCTCTTTGCCCGTTCAAGTGTAAACACATGAGAACGTGCACACCAGCCCACGCAGGGGTAGAACACGCACACATATCTCTGACAGTTCGGTGGCGACGGAAACGAAGAACGCGCGCGGGCGCGAGCGAGATAACTAAAGAGCGGCGAAGGAGCGAGAGCGAGGGAATCAGGATACGACGGAGAAAGAGGGAGAGAGAGAGAGAGAGAAAACGAGAAAGAAGAAAGCCCCACGGTAGGAACGCGAAGGGTGCGAGAACACAGAGAAGAGGGTGGTGAGCGCGAGGGTGGTACGAGAGTGGATAGGGTAGCTAAGACGACCAGCTCCCAAGTAATTATAAAATGCAATCAATACTTTACATATTTTTCACGCAAGGCGGAGGGTCGCTTTCCCCGTCCCCCTGGATCTCGTACAAGTCCTCTCGGTCCCCTTTCTTCTCCGATCTGTAGACGTCGACTAATATGTGCAGGAAAATAATCATGAGAGCAGAACTTGAAGCGAGCTGAATATTTAAAAGAAAACCCATATTAAGCAGTAGAGTCACTCGTTACACATAGTTTTATATAATTTTTATTTTTGTGTACACTTAATATGAATTTCTGTTTAATCTTCATGATTGAAATTAAACTACGTCGAATCTACATGTTAAATTCGCTACACACAAACGAAATCATGTTTTACTAACTTTCGAATATTTCATATATTTTTGTGTCTTGGATATTTGTGCTCTTGCATATGATTATAACATATAAACATGTTTAAAAATTTCTGCCTAACGTCACTAATAATTAAAAGTTCCGATGAGAGGAAAATATATTCACTTATACATAATATGGCAAGAATTTATAACCGTGGGCATCCATGTCTTATTGGCCCTTGAGGCTATGAGGGCTAACACAGTTAAGACGTAAAGGGAGAACGCGCGGTCTACGCGAGAGATAAGTCTATATCGAGTAGTAATGAATGCGCATCGTAAAATGAGCATTAAATTTCGCTAATGATATGACGCGTAAATTTAGCAAGTTGTGTGAGAAAAGTTGAGCGCGGCAGTTGAGAATTTTATAGAAAAACGTATGCGAAACGTACAGAAATATATAGAAAATGCACACGATGTTGCAATTAATAATACGTAATTAATAATAAGTATTTGGAGATTACTCAAAATTAGTTTGACTGCATATCAACTAAAGACTCATCGCAGAGAATCTGCCTTTAAGATACTTTTGGGTAGGTCTAGCACAATCCTGTGTACTTCGCGTCGTGACGTCTCGCGTTCTCGTTCTCGCGAGAGAAGAGAGAACCAGTAGAATGAGAAACGTTGAATAAGTTAGGAGCTGAAAAGCGCGACACTCGATCGCATCGCTAATTACGCCTGCACAAATGCATCGCGATACGCAAGAAGGACGAAGCCGTGACTGAGAATGCAACATTCAAAAATGAACGAACGGCGAGACCAGTCGGAGAAAATAATGCAAATCCGCAGTACCTGAAACAATAACCCTTGAGTTGTCAGTCGAAAACTCTCTTGCCGTTTCCCCCTGCTCGGCTCGCCCAGCCTCAAGATCAGAGCGGGACGGAGAGAGAAAAGGAGCCGGCGACGCAATCGTCTTTGACCCTAAACTCCATGCACCACCTCGTTGTCAAGTTCGTCCGGATCGGTTTAGCGGGGAGTTAAGCGTATAATAAACGTAATCGCGATATGCCTTTATGACGTATAATAACTCACGATGATGATAATTAATTAATATAATAGCAAAAAAAAGGAGAAAGAATTGAGCCTTGTTCATTAAATTTTAATTTCAAACACTGATTTAAAAAAATGAATTAGAAGTACATAATTTTGAAGTATAATTGCGATATTTCGTAACTGTGTAAGCTTAATATCTAATTAATCCGTATTAATAATATCCAATTAATAGAATTAAACTGCGACAAAGGGGAAGGTAAACAGATATGACACCGTGAATTAACTATTAACTCCGAGTTAAATGGCATTATCGAGTTATTAATTTCGGAATAGAGTTTTGTAGACGAAATAAAATTAAGATAATCAGTAAAAACGTTAATTATTAATCATCAAATTGAAATGTAAATTCGAAAGATCCACTTGTATTGTTTCTACTTAATACTGGATCAATGTAAATATTGCAGTGCTCTAGGTCGCACAAAGTGCTCCTAAACTTTTCAGAACTATCGCAGCTGCTATCGATATCCGCGGCTGTTCCATCTCCTTCGCGCGGTATTCCTCGATACCACTTACGCTTCAAAACTTTCACCTGAGTTTCGACGATAAGATTATTTATACGATACGTATCGACGCGATATTGGCACGATGTTATCAATTGTTTAATTATCACGTCCTCATATTATTGTCTATTTACATATTTTTGGTTTTTAAAATTTGTATACATTAAATTAATAAAATATCAATAGGATAGCATATAACAATATAGTGACTTTTTTATTATTGGTACAAATCGATCGGGTGCTCATTATGTAAATATAATTATAGTTGAGAGTTAAAACTCAATATCGTCGGTAGTAGTTTAAGTCTATTTTCAAATGTCGAATCGATAATCTCTAATGGATCAAGTCATCTGGCCAGTTGCGCCTTTCCGCGGAGGTTAACTATCACGAATCGAACGTGGTCGATAACAAACTCTAATCAACGAAACGTGCCGGGGAGGGGAAGGAGGTAGTTTTGGCGCGACGCGCTCCGCAACGCGAATGTATATGCATTCATCCTTCTGATTAATAGCCGAACGTTACTCCTCGCGGATACCTACGGCGCCCCTCGCGTCCCCGCCCGCCCGGGCTACTTCCTCGCAACCACCCGCGAAAGTAAGTAGTGAGTGAGCGGCATTCAAGGGTTAGTGACTGTAGGGACGCGGGGGAGGAGAGTCGGTAGCTCCAACGGCAGGCAGAGAGTAAGAGTAGGAGGACTCGCGCGGGCGATGGTGCCGGTGGGTGGTGAAAGGGTGGCAAAAGGGTGGGTAGGGTGGGTACACCGAGGGTACGGCCAGATTTTAACGATTCCTCTGCCACGGAGTCTTAAGAGAAAGAATGGCGGGGATGGGTGAAATGAGAGGGGAATGCCGGGGGTAGAGACGAGGGTGTTCGGGGGTGTGGGTATATGGGGTGTGGGCAGGGGACGGCGCGGAAAGAAGAGGAGGGAGGTAGAGGGTGGTAAAGGAAAAGACGACGCGAGGTGGAAGCGGGGTGAGGGCGCGGGGGGAGAGAGAGAGACTCGCGGTGGCGGTCGGCGGGCGGGCGGGCGGGGGCGCGAGGAGGGGCGAAGGACGCGAAATGAAGAAATTCTATCTACATTTCCAACCCTTCATGCAGCGTCTTACCCCCTTCGCGTCCCGCGGTCTCTTTCTCAATCCCTCTTTCTCTCTTTCCCTCTCTTTCTCCCCTTCTTTCGCGCGTTGCAACCTCCTTGTCTTTCGTCTTCTTCTTTTCTCCTTCTTCTTCTGCCTCTCCGCTTCTTCTTCCGCAGCCGCGCTTCGTTCCTTCAACCACCGCCGGGTCCCCTTCCGCTACCTCTCATCCTCTGACATCCGCCATCCCCCAACGGTCTCCTTCTCTCCGCGCGATGTCCCCTCGATCCGCGCTCCCGCGGGTAACCACCCCGCTGAGACAATACGACCAGCTCGACCCTCTCCCGCCCTCCCTCCTTCCCCTTTCGTCTGTCCGTCTTCCTCTTCCTCTTCCTCTTCTTCTTCTTCTTCTTCTTCTTCTGCTTCTTCTGCTTCCTTCTCGCGACTCTGTACTATGCCTCTCTCTACGTTACCCGTACTCCTTCAAGTCACTCTAACCCCTTGAAAACCGGCATCGCCACCACCCGCCCACCACCATCACCATTGCGACTACCAGAGAGTGTACGGTAGGGTTGCTTCGGTGCTTTCATTCTTTCCTTATCATCCACCCTCTTCCTCCCCCCGGTTTCAACCGCCCGTTTCCTCCCGACTCTCGCGCCCTTTTCCTCTCGCGTACGACTGCGCTCGGGCACCACTTCTTTCCCTTTTCTTAAATACAAAAGCGAAAATTTTGCTTATTAGAATATTTCCAGGAGGCGCTCTTCCCTCCCCGCGACCCCGCTCGCCACCAATCTGTCCCTAACCCCCCCCCCCCTCTCCCCCTTTCCGTTCCTTAGTCTTTAGCGAGAGTTCGCGCACTCGAGTGTGACGGCACCGTGCTCTGTGTCGGTTGGATATTCCCTCTTATTTCTGGCCACGTCGCGATGGACGACCGGTTGGCGGCTATTACTATGATTGTGTGCGAGCGTAACTTTAATTATTATTACACGCCGTCCCTCTTTGCTTCGAGCAGGAGTCGGCGTATAACAGTGAGGCGCACCGGCCAGGTACTTTGTTCGGTCAGGTGTATAAGTAGATCTGCGGATGTGCGGATGCGCATGTAAACGCGACGCAGTTCGTCCGAATGCATCTCTTGTGCCAGATGCACAAAGTCAAATCGAGATTTTTCGCGTTCGTCGTCTGCCGAGCACGTGGCCCTTTCATCCTTTCCCTCTCTTTTAACCCTTTCATTGAGGAGAGAGTCGCCCGCTTTATCCCCCCTCCTTCCTTTCAGGACACTAATCGCGCAATGCATTACGTAGGGAGTAGCTTATAATAACGCGAAGCAAGAGAGGCAATCAAAATATACAATCTCGGTCAAAAGTATGAAGTATTTTTAATGAAAGATGAGTCGCAAAAAAACTTGATCGGCATTGACAAAGAAAAGAAATGAAATTAACGAAAAGTTTTGTACGAAATTATGATAGCTAATAACATATGATGTAGAAAATATAATTATTAATAATTATTTTAATAATATACGTCTTGTTTGAACTTTTTCGTAACAGTTTGCAACGGCTTCTCTCTCGTGTCTTTATTTTTAACGATGATAATCGACGTATCGCGCAATGAACGCGTCGACGTTTCTCTGATAATGACGCTATTCTTCCCCGGCTGTTCGCCAGAAGACAACCACGGCGGTCGCATGACTTGCGAGATCGCGATGATGGATGTGACTTGCGAAGCGCATTGCATCCGTGCGCGACTATGGTAGTGCAAAAACTTCACACACTAATTTATGGTCGCAGGAAACGCGAGCTCCTCATCCTCGCTTTTCTTGCTTTTAGTTATCTAACACCTTCGGAAAACTAAGGAAAGCTCTCTTCATTCCGTACACTTCAACTCTCACGCATGTCACTTTAATCGGCAGGGGATTATCTGTACCGAGCAGAGCACGTGTACAAAACATTCCGTAAATAAATTTTTACGATTCATCCTGTGATAAATTTGGCAAACAGAATTCGCAGACGGAATAATTCTTCCTACAATTCTCGCTTCTTTCGTTGCAGCGATTTGTAAGTTATGCAGCTATATATTTCTACTCGTCTTTAGGAAATTTTCCAGAACGTTGTAAATCTATGTGCTCGTGTATACGTATCTACGTGTGAAGTGAGAAGTCACTATCTTCGTTAAGATCCTAAAGGAGTCCGTCCCGATTCTGTTAGGTAACCGAAGAAAAGCAGTGTGTGGAGTTTCGCGCGAGCGCAGCCGACGCTCCTCTTTCGAGTGGCGCAAAACCCTCGAAATAAAGCTGGGCGCGATGTAAGATACTGAACGACAGGGGTGGCTGCTGCCGTTGAAAGAGAGAGGGCGAGACTGCGACAAACAATAGAAAGGTAGTCTTCGCGGACAATAGCTCGTATGGAACAAACACATCTTACTCGTTTCTCACCCTCCGCCACCCATCCCCCCCTGTTCCACCCTTTCTCCCGCTACCCGCTGACACACAGAGCATTCCTTCGGTATCGAGAGGGTGCATTCTCTCTCCTCGCGTCACGGACGCGCTTACGTTTTTAAGCTTTAAAAGCTCTAATATTTCTATGCATTATGCGTGCGCGGACGAACAATGGGATCGCGAGCGAGCGCCACGACAGACCCGACGATTGGTCCATCGTTTTTCTGCATCCATCCAAAAACGAGAATATATTTCCGGTTCTCCCGTGGCGCGGACGGTATTGTGCGGAATTTTTGGGGGAAGGACATTTTTCCTCTGAATTCGCGACGCACACGGATGTCTCGATTTGTCTAAAGAACAATTCGCGTCTGTCGACCGTTTACGCGGTGCACCGCGCTAAGTCGCCGAGTTCGATAAACTCTAAACTTCTCTCTTTCTCTCACGATGATTCTCTTCAAGTTTATGTAATTGTTTACGCATTATTTTATCATTGTATACATATATAAAACTTCTGTTTGTGAAATAAGTTGTGATTATTTTACGATTTTAACGATATTGATTGGAATCAAACATATCGAATTAGTTTTAAAGAATTTTTTTGACATGCAAACTTATAAAGTAAAAAAAAAATATATATATATGATTTTTTTATATCAAGTTACATATTTATATTCTTAAAAAATAGAGAACAACAGCCATGAATATGGTCTTTGTGGCAGCTCACAATGTCATGGGCATTTTACAATCGTTTGAAACAAAAGAGTATCTTTCTTTTTTCCTTTCGAAAAATCTTGGAAGAAGGACTTTCGCGCACGTTCCAAGATTCGGAATCTCGTCCTTAACCCCCGACCTCCACCCTCCTGGTATCCGATGTAATTCCGCCACGTACCTACATCGCCTCGGGTGCCTTCGGTCTTCGTTGGTTGCGAGGGAGGCTAAAGCGGCAGCGAGGAAGAGAACGTGACGGGATGAGAGAGATGGAGAGGATCAGTACGTGTGCGGGGTGGGTTGCGTAGAAAGGGAAAGGGTTATCTCGGTCTTAAGTGTAAAAGATTATCGAGAGGTAGCGCGGCTTTAGTATCGAAGGAACCGGAGACGACGACAACGACGAAGACGACGGCGGCAACGACGACGACGACGACGACGACGACGACGACGACGACAGCCCGTCACTTTTTCCGCGAACGGGGGGATAAATGGTACAGGCGAGAGAAAGAAAGGCAAGAGAGAGAAAGAGAGAGGCTGGTGGAGGCTCGCCGAGTAAGAGAGTTGGGGGTACGGAGCACGAAATGAGGGTTCTGAGTTTTTGCCAGGCGATCAATAAAAGTCTCTGTGCTCTCCTCTTATACTTGTCGTATAACGAAGTAGGCTGGCTGCCTGTAAGGGGTTTGGGTGCGTGGCCCGGTGCGTGCATTAATTCCACCTCCGCCACCTCCGTCCATCTTTCTCCCGCTCTTACCGTCTCTCTCCCTCGCTCCCTCGCTGCTCCGTCTCACCCATCCCAGGGGCCAGCCCGCTCCTTGCTTCCTTCTGCCTTTGCCGCGCTCCTTCTTTCCTCGTGCCCTCCATTCTCTTCAGGCTCGTTCGGGCTCCTGCAGCGTGCCCACACTCCATTCTCTCTCTCTTTCTTTCTTTCTGTTCTCCCTTCGTCTTCCCTCGACTCATCAACGCTCGATGCCTATGAGAGCACGCAGCCGAGTACAACCAGAAGAGTTCGGCAATACGTTACGCGGCAATTCTGGCTCAGCGGGCGTGCTTTGCTGAAAAAAAGAAAGACAAGTTTCAAGAAATTGTTTTTAATCTTGTTCCTTTTCTATTCTGCAGGTGTTGTATAATTTTTCGTCTTTTTGTAGTGTCTGTTGACCGACAAACTTATAACAAAAATTTAAGTGTTCTATTCTTCGAACGAAGAGACGGAATAATTTTACGCCCCGCATTGATCTGTAAGCTTATTAATTCTCTTACGACACAATGATATTCATATAGAATCAACAATAATATTCATTATAATGTCACGGAGACATTGTGTTTAAACAATTTTTAAACAATATACGTCATTATGTTTTCTTCTTACATTTATCAATATATTTTTTATTATCTTTACATATGTATATATGCATGTATACGTGTAACATGGGTGGGCGGACCGCGAGATCTATAATTATCGCGACGTCGCGACACCATCGTTGTCGCCAACTTTCTCCCTGACAAGTCGCTCGGTTACACACGCAACTTCTTCGACTCGCTATGCTTGCTGCCGTCTCCTCATACGCAATATAATGGCGTATCGTATCTCAGTTATATCGCAGCACGGTATATATATACATATATAAGTAGTGTAAAGTTGTATGCGGAGAAACTTTCGTTTTGTGAATAAAATTAAATGGATAAATTCTTCAGTAATTCGGCGACGTTCGACAATGAAATATCACCTCTGCTTAAGTAACCGTGTAATTAAGACAGTGAAGTTTTTTTCATGAAACACGATTAAGAGATTATACTATTCTAGACATGGTATAACGGATTTTACGGTGAGAGTCCCCCGTGGCTGGACATTCGCCAGGACACACGCCGCGCTGATAGAAACTAACTGAGACTCGAAAATCAGGAAGCCAGAAAATGATTAATTCCACTCATACAATTTAACCAGATTACATTTTTAATGTAACTTTTTAAAAAGCGCTCACAAGAATTTTATTCACCGACAAAACTGTTATTGAAATGAACTATTATGAAATTATCATCTGCAAAGCATATTATATATTATACACTCTTTTTATTTATTAAAATTTTTTTACTTCTGCACGCTTCCTTTATAAAAAAAAACCTCTGACGTAAATGGATTCTGATTTAGTAAAAATTCAACATTCCGATAATGATGTTTCGAGATTTCTGCAATAATTTATTCAACATCGTAATTATACACAAAAGAAAATGCAGTTTTTAAGGAAAGCGGTGCAGGCGGAAAATCTGTTCCCGTAAAAATCCTTCACGAGTTACCGTTGAGAACGGTCGCGAAATTTATGTGGTCCCGCGCCGCAGCGGAACTTTGCGCGAGCATAACGCGCCTCGGGATGTTCTCCGTGTAAACCTCAACGGATGCCGCGATCTGATCTCGTTTCGCTTCTTCTTCTGCTTTTTCTCACACCCTGATCCGTGCCCTCCCTTTCCGCCCTAACCCATCTCTTCGGCGCGTCCTCCGACACGCTCTCCGCGTTACTATACCGTGTCACGCGACCACCCTCTGTTCACACCATCCCGTAAGTCCTGTCGCGTAAAGGTAAGAGCCATAAAACGCGGCTGCAGTGTTCGCAAGTGTGGCCAAGCTGAATCAACGGCCGCCGCATCGATTCTCGATCGCTCTTCGTGGGAGATAAATAGCGCGCGTGTCTCTCATGTCGCGACAAGATGATTTGTCCGCTGGACTCGTTGTTCAATCGCAGCCGACGTTTAGATTAACGAGACGCGTTGGAACCGAATCTATTTATTCAAGTATTATTCCGACCATATAAAACTGCGTCGAGAGACAACCAAGTTGTGCGAACGAAATGTCGCAAATGATTGAGTTGCGTGGATTCTTCGTCATTGTAAATGTCGTTTCTTTAACAATTATCACATTAATGTTTAACAAAGTTTTGCTTATAAAATTTTGATGACGAAAGAAAAATTCAATCTCAGATTCCTGAAAGAATGGGACATTCAAACTGCAAGTTGAAATTAATTACTTTTTCAATGATAAAAACGCGCAACGCAGATATTTGTGTAAAATAAAACAAAAATTATTTTTCATAATTTATTAATATGATTAACTGTTATTTGTGCTTTGTGTATTATCCGCAACGCGATACAATGGGGAATTTTGTATCTATACATTTTGCAGTCCGACGTAAAACTTAGAAAGCAGTTTATATAACCCTTGCATGTGAATAAAACTTTTGAACCGACGCTCAATACCGCGGACGCTCGCGGGTTAACGGCGGGAAGGTCAACAAAATTACACCGAGCGATCCACTCTTTCCGGTCCGATCTCTTTTCTCATGCCTCGGACGCTGAGCATCGATCGGGATTTACTGGACCGTCGCGCATTGTCTGCTTTCACGGTGTTCTTAGGATACGCGGTCTTTGAAGCGTGCATCGCGGCATTGTCGCTGAAAGAGATTGGCCTATATATATGTACGTCAACGGCAAAATCCGCCGTTGATGTTGTGATGACGTAAAGTTTCCTCGTTCAAGAGAGATATACACGAGATATACTTGCGCAAAAAGGCAGTTTCTCCACATAAAATATTAAGTGACAAATTTTCTACGACAAATCTGCTCGATACGCGTTTTAACGATCGCGCGAAATAATTATTGAATTATCTTGGAATAAACATCCGTTGAAATCGCTTGAAATAGCGGGCGACGTTAAATGATGCCGTAACATGCACGTCAATTTGTTTAGATCGAATTAATGGATAATACTGTATTCCTCGCGTCTGAAGGAGTTTACGTCTTTTGAACCTTATCGACATCAAATTAGATGTTCACGCGAGAATTCAATTTGCAACCGCGTCGATCTTTTTGCCTAATAAAAAAATATACTACTCTAATTCTCATATCGAGTCATCTAATTGATACGATCACACGCGTGAAGAGATCGCCTCGTTGGAGAACATCGCGCGCACATTCGTCCCGTCACGCCGCTCGATCGCGGACTCGCGTCGACTTCACGAAGACGAGGCTGCGTCGCCAGCACGGCTCGGCTCGGCTCGCACCGATCGGATTATCGATAAGTATTTAAGCGCGGTGGAACGACAGCCGGTGCGGAGGCCAGAGTGAGAATTAACGAAAACGTGACTCGGCGTTGACGCGATGCGCCACGGCGCTGCCCCCCGCGACGATTCTGGGTAATTAATTCACAATGGGGCGCTGGGCGGCCTCGACCGTCTGACTCTCTTTCTCTCTCTCTCTCTTTCTCTTCTCGTTCTCATACGGCATACGTAATGTATGAATCTTCTTCACCCTTATGATGATATCGATCGCGGGTACGGTTAGTTAGCCGTTCTCTCCACGCGTATACGCGCGCGGCCGCTGCTCGCGAAGATTGAGTGTCGAGGATCGATTTCGTACGAACGTTTACGAGCCAGGATATAGTCATGTCGATAAACAGCGGGTTTAAGTGTTATCTAAACGGCCCCTTCTCGCAATCGGAAGTAAGAGAAATTTTCGCTGGCGTCACTGGCTGATAACAATCTTTGACAGATGGAAGTTAAGATACTGGAGAAGTAAATTTCAAGTAAACTTAATGATTTTTTTTTTTATTATTAAAGATTATACTGTACGGTTGCCTGAGTAAGGATTAATTATGCGAAACACGGTCATCGATCTGTACGAATAGATCTGGAAACAAATAATCTCCATAATGTTTGAGCTATAATTGTAAGACATTATCGACGTCGTTTAATTTTAATGCAAGAAATAATTCTATGTGCGAAAAGCGAGCATTCCTATTTTTGTGCTAGACGACAGTCTCCTTCGTAATTAAATACGCTCTACTTGAGCAAACTTATTTATTTTTATACATGCATAATTTTTCACGTTACACCAAATGTTTTATTGAAAAATTTAATAACATCACGAATGAATTTTTTATGCGATTACTTCGGTTTTAAGATAACAAGTTTTTTGCATAATTAAATGCATCCATTTTGTATGAATCCGTCCCATTTTATACATGCTTGCGAGCGATCATGATGTAGATTTTTCATATTACGGGATACATATATACGTCTACAAAGCCAATAAACACATGACCTCCAAATAACTTCATTCGAGCTGACCTTACTGATAATGCAATTCGCGCGTGTGTGGCACGTACAGGTCTCAGTTTTCATTCGCTGTATACGCACATATGTCGCTACGAATGCGTGTACTCTTAGTTACTTATTACAACACAGAGAGAAAGAATTTTGCCGTTGCAGCAAAACCGTCGCTGCTAGTGCATATCCGATGGAAGCAATCAATCTCTGTTACTATATAACCAATTATTCGATATTACACGTGAAATTTGTTTCATTGATAAAATGGAAGTATCTGAGCAGATTTTTTTATATATACGCAGAACTTACTGCTTAAGCAAAATAATTTATCTTTAGCAAATGCTGTTGCAGCAAAATCATCAGTGCTTTGAATAAGAATCGTTATTATAGAAATAAATTGCACATTCAGCAAAACTATCCTCAGCAAATAAGATTAATATTTTTAACAAGCTCTTTTGCTAATGACTGAAAAAATTTGCTAAGAGTGAAATATTAAGTCAGCAACTTTTCTTTTAGCGTAAATGAATCTACATACATGCACTTGCGCATTTTCTAAAATCCACTAAGAAATGGAACATTAGAAAGAATATATTAAAATAGAAAAAGACAATTCAAAAAATTCTTAAACAAAGTCGGCTACTTAGCAAGGTTAGAAAATTCTAATGAAAATAATTTATTTAATTCGATAGTAAAATGGCAAATATTTAATATACCTGCAAAATATTCTTTTCATACAAATTTTATCAATTTTTGGAGAATTTAGTTTTTCATATTAAGTTTTGTCTTGAAATTTTTGTAAGCGTACATATGATTGGTAGCAAATGTATTCGGCATTAAGTTGATATATACAAAAATGAAATCCGAGAATTCCGTCGTAAAAGTGACGATTTTTCATAGTATTGGTGCGGAAAATTCTCAGTAGCAATTATCAGTGATTTTATGTTATTTTATATTTGATGAGATGTAACACCGATCAACATTTAGATTCATCTCAAGAAAGATTAAGAGAGTCGTAAAATCGTCATTCGTGATAAAAGTAATGGATTTTTTGGAGGAAACGCATGTTAGATCGGTCTCGACGTTGATCGATATTTTCCGCTTCGAATCGTTGGTACTTGGCGTTCACCATCGCCGCTCAACTCACTCGCGCTCGTCTGATAATGACCACGCTTTAACCAAGTCTAATATTCTTCCGCAAAACTATCATGTTAGTAACAAACAAATAGCGGGCAAGTCGTTTGGCGGCATTCTCCCGCGAACTATGATGCACGCGACAAACGTGTAACCGCAACGGAGAGTAGATTCGCGAAGAGAAAAAAAGGTTCGGTGGAGGGGCAGGGGGGCGGAAGGAGGTAGACGAGGAAAGAGGGAACGAACGAGCGGAAATCAAGCGATGGAAAAAAAAGGAGAGCCCGCGACCGGCGCAAGGGGGGAGGGGGGAGAAGTGCAGCGGAGAGAATCGGGAGAGGAAAAGAGGAAGAAGAATTGCCGGAGGTGGAGAAGCACAAGGAGGTGGAGAAAGAGGAAAGAGGTGGTGGAAAACGCGGCGCGGCGCGCGGGCGGAGGTACCGGGCGTCGCGGCGTTGTCCTCACACGTACCGGCGCTTTCTTAATCATCATCTGTCTATCTCTCGGCATTAGTAGAGAAGAAAGAGGGAGACCGCGCGGCGAGCGACGGCGTCGAGGCGGTGGGAACGGGAGGGTACCGTGGAAGAAGCGAGGTTGGTGGAAAAAGAAGGAGCCGGCGCGCGCGGGAAAGAAAGAAAGAGAAGGAGCGGGGCCCCCAAAAGAGTCGCAGCGAAGCACGAGAGGAAAGGAGCGAGGAAGAGAGAGAGAGAGACGAAAGCAAGTGGGAGTGAGAACGCGTGACGGGATCGCGGGGGGCAGGGGATGGGAGAGAACGCTTCTTACTCCGCCCAGCATCCAAGATGGCGTTGGCAGCGGCTCCCCTCGTCATTAAAATCAATAATTAAAAAATACATCCGTGGGCACCTTCGCTTTTCTAGCGCCTCGTGACGCGCGCCCGCCGCCACCCGTCCCCGCGCGTACGCGCGTACGCGCGGGCGCCACCGCGCACGTGTGACGGTGCGGAGGGCGCGACGCGCAGAATGAGAACCTCTGAGGACCGTTTCCTCCTCGCGAGTGAGGAGAGCGGATGAGAGAGAGAAAAGGAGAGGGTGCCGCGCGCGCGGAACGCGTTGAGGGCAAGCGGGGGCGATCGGGGGGCGACGAGGGACCAGGGGGGAAGGGTGTGTAGTGGTACCAGGCTCTGCACCGGCGAAACCCTTAAACAGGGACACAAGGACGGGCGGATGGCTACGGGAAGTAGGTACTTCTACACGGCCACCTTGTACCCCCCGTCGCGTGCATCCCCCGCCCAACGCTCAGACTTTTCCCCCCTGTACTCCTTTCACCCCCCCCCCCCCCCCCCTGCTCTTTTACTACGCGCAGTGTTCGAAACTTACCGGCGAACTGGATTTTCGGAGTCTTTTAATTACTGCGATTATTATCGCGCTATGGAATACTAATTAATTCCGGTTGGGTCGGGCATGAGAGGCAGCGAGCGCGAGCGGACGCAAGCCGAAGTTTCCCGCCGTGCGTGAAAAATTATGCGAGACTGTTTTCCGTTCTACGGGCTTTTCGAGGGCTTTCCGTCCTTCGGCCGTAGTGAGGAATTTTCAAAGGCGACACGAAATACGGCGGACATATTAATCATGATGACCAGAGAAAATTTTTTCTCCATGTTCGAAATAAGTTCGCAAAGGAACTTTTTAATTGCAGTTAATTACTTTACTTGATTTCGACAAATAACTGGTAAATTGGTAGAATGTCTTTGTAGGAATAGTGAACTCTCTTCGAGAATGAAATAAATACCTATTACGTGTACATTTATTTTGTAACCTGCACAATCGAGGATTTAAGAATGATAATTGTTCTAAAGACACATGAAACTTGGTACATAACTTTTGAATCTATAAATTTTTTTTTTCGCATTTATTAACTTGTGATGAAATGCATACTTATAAAATGGCTTAGTTCTGGTCGTTCAGAAATGAAAATAATGGATGCAATTTATTATTCTACCTATGTGTTTCTCTATCTATTGTATCATTGAGGATTTAGGAATGCATGGGATTATGTGACCATTTTTCGAGGGAAAATATTTTCTTCAAGGATGAAGATGTCGTTTAACAAAAGGCGATGGCATGTGGGACACCATGTCTTTAGAATTAAGAATGCATTTCTAAAATAGGAGGGAAATCTTACATTTGCAGTATTCTATCTTGCCGGGATCTTTACAAATATTACAGTAGCATTCAATAGAACGCACCCTTTTTTCAAATAAAAGATACCATAATTGTTACGAGAAAAACGTGATACTCACATCTATTTTTGTCACAATATTGACGTTTGAAATGTTAAAAGAATATCTTATATAATTATGATTCAAGAGAAAAACATAACTAAACCTACGAAAAAGCGAAAGATATTTTGTATCTGTTACTAATTATTGCATTCAAATTGTAAAAAAGTACTATATTGCAATAGTAAAAATATTGAATGATTACGATATATCTTTTTTTCTCAAAATAATATATATGACAAAGGTTTTCATATTAATTGTCGAAGGGGGATAGAATGTTCGATGCCGACGAAAAATCACGCCAGTTAGCAAAATTTTCTTACATTATGCGTTTTGCATCTCATTGTCAGTTAAAAAGCGCTTTCGCGTCATTATGAACCATCCGGCCAAAGGGAATTTGTTAACAATACGAATCCCGCCTTTGCAATTGTTTGTGCAATAAGCGGCTTACGTACGGACCCCGGAAGATATTACTGTGCGTGTATTTATAATTCTCGCTAATTTTCATCAACTCTTAATGTTCTTACCGGTATTACGCCGGGGAACCATAGCGCATTGAAGTCATTATAAAGAAATATTGTTCCAGCGACTTTTCACATGCAAAATGCTATGATATGCGTTGCACGTAACGAAATATCGATAATACGATGTGCACACTGTTTAAGGAAGTGCTATTTGCGGATTGCACATCATTCATGGAAATTTCTTTAGCCATAACAACCGACGCAATCTATCGAAATAATCACCCTTCAAGATATATGACGATACAACTTCGACATTTTATTTATTAATCAATATTCTTATTTTAGTGTGTCTTTGTGCGTGACTATTAATATGTCAATGAACAGTCCAGACGATGACGCTAATCGTGTTAATTGCAAAAACGAATCGTTTAATCTACATTTTTTTATTCTTAGCGCATCATTCTTAAATCAATCTTAATAAGTATTTTGGACAATTTCTAGATATAATTCGTTTTAATAATCATAGAACAAATAATTATGAATGTCAATAGAACGAAATTTTTTATTGTTAGTGCAATAACCCGCCAATTATAATTAAATTAGTATCGCGAACTTTTTAAGACCGTTATATTTATGATCTCGTAAACATAAATAATTAAAATTATCAACAAAATAAATTTATTTAATATTAGAAATTAATTATTTTAATATGATTTTGATGTAATTTGCTAAAAAACAAAAGAATTGCACAAATTACACAGTAAAGTTAGGCGAAATTTAAGTTTAACGTATCAAGCATCGTTCGCATAAGTATTAGCCATCTTGGCTTGCTGAACCATAATTAATAGCTCAAGGTACTTTAATAAGAATGTGCACTGTGGTCGAAAGTGATAGCATTCTCCTACGATGTCTCCCAACATATTGAAAGACATTTTTCTTCCGAACCGCTGAACTTCTTGAACTTATATGATTATCAACATGCAAGAGGGGTCACATGGATATTGCAACAAACCTTTCTCGATTACGTGCTCATACCTAAAACCCTTTTCCACTCTATTGAACAGTTAACACCAAGGCAATCTTACTTTATATGGTATCGTAATACAAGATTCATATTCACGGCTTAATTCGCTGTAGCAAAAATTCCGTTCTCTAGCTGAATTTAATACTAAACGAGCGAGTAATGAATAAATGGCAATTGCGAATTTTTTGTTAAGATTCGGACAATGTGCACGCTATAACGAACACGAATGTTCGTAAATGTCTGATTCGCATTCAGTCCGATTTACTGTTGATGCATCAAGGGAAATTCGTGCGCAATATGGACGGGTATCCATGCACTGGCTGTTCGCCATTGTTCACTCCGAAGAGGGATCTGCATATTGTTTTCTACACGTGTTATCGTATTATTGTGTTGAGGCACAGCAAAGTGTCTTAAAGTATAAAGTCGACTAAAGAAATTAAAATAACGTAGCTTATACGTTAATTTAAATATATATTAATTAATACGTTAATTAAAGTCTCGAAAATTTTATATTTTCATTCATTGCTGACTTCTTTTCTTCTCTCTTTTTCCAAACGTCTTGATATATCATGAGCGTTGTATTAACCGTTATTTCAACCTGAGTTATATTTGTCTCAAAAAAAGAGAACGAATACCTGAAACCTCTAAAAACTTGATTCACTATTTGTTTATTACTAACTCGCGTATCTTCGCTAGTTACTACGTTTCGCTACGTATATTTTTACTGTTGAACGAGTTTAACCCAAAAATTTGAAATGGTAAAACTAGAAGTTAAAACAATCATCCGTTATTCAATGTCTTTGGAAACGGCAATTGCCGATTCCAGGAAACATTTTACCCAGTCAGCAAAGACTGACCAGTATCATATAAGTTTCTCGTGACAAAGGTGTCGCTCGAGTGATCAATTCGAGGACAGGTACAATGTGTTAGTTGTCTAGCCACCCTCGAAGATTTCACCATGTGGTAAGAAAAAGCACCGGAGCGAGGTTTATACCGTAAACGAGGGTGCGTGCCATGTAGGGTAAAGAATTCCACTAGGAAAGCAGGTAGTGCATAACTAAATCGTTCTATACGTGCTATAAACACCATAGAGAAAAAAACTACCTTCTCACGACGCAGAACGAAACGCAGAAACGCACGTATATTTTAGAACGCGGAGCGCGGCATGTTTGACCAGTGGCTTCTGTCTCGAAGGGACAGAACGTACTTGCACATAGAACGTACATTAAACGTTGGACACGCCACGAAGAGAGAGAAAGAGAGATAGGGAGAGAGAGAGAGAGGGAGAGAGGAAAAGAGATAGAGAGAGAGAGAGAAAACGAGCGAAGGAGGTCCGATGGGCTGGTACCCACCCGGCTGGAGGTGGCACAAGGAGGTGGGTCTCTTCGCCTCGTTCTCCACTTTCAGTGGCACGATCGGGAAGGCAGTCACAACGCGACCGTTCTGAGAGCCAGACTGCCTGGCCACCGCGCCGCTGGATATACATGTGCCGTATTACATGTGCGTGTGTATACATATACAGTCTACATCTATCGGGATTGCCACCTGCGGAATTCCACGCGATTCCTGCGCGAGAGTCGCGGTGCGTTCATCTTGTTTTTTTGTTTTTTTTTTCTTTTCCAATTCCGCCGCTTGTGACGGGATACATCTCTGTTGTGCTGTTTTGCAAATGTGTTGAAGGAGAGTGCGTGATCGAAAAATCGAGGTTATACGGGGGAGAAAGGACGATGGGAAGGCACCGTTTTGCCGCTACCCTGCCGACAGGGCACCGACTGACAGTATTTTATTTTTAGTCGCGTCCTAAATTTATTTGTGGTGTTTGTGTATGTGTTTTGCCTTCGACAAATTGACCTAAATGTGGTCCCGTCTTGATCCCAAGGATTCCTAAGTAAAGAAAAGCGATCGGGTGAGAGCATGTGCACCGGACGTAGGAAAAAAAGGATTATATTATCCTTATAGTTTTTTGCATATTTGTACGGAGTGTCAAGAATTAAGATTTGCTCGCAAATTGCCAGAAATGTAAAATTAAAATCTCAAAATCGATGTTTTGTTTTAAAATTGGCATAGATATAGATAAGTAACAAAACCAATGACTTAAAAGTTAAAATAGAATTGTTATCTGGAATCTATGGACGAAAAAGTCTTATAATTGTTTTTTTGCGGTAATTTAATAACTGTTAAATTCAATTATGAATTTTTATCTTAAATATTTTTTTGAATTCTACGAATAAAATAGAAGAATTTATTTTTTTTTATCTTTTGTTCAAGAGCCGAAAATTAATAGTAATCGAAATTGTTAGTAATCGGATAGATTATATCGTATACGGAATTTTTCAGGAATTTTTACCTGTTAATATCTCGTTATCGCATTTCGTTACATTCAGTCTTTTTCTTATTCTCATCTGGGATACAGCTTCAAATTCGACGGCAATGCCATTTAGTGTTCAAAAGACTAATTCAGTGCAAACCAACATAATCGACACGGAAGAAAATCACGGAAAATAAGAAGGAAAGGCTAAAAACCAAGATGGAGAAATAGCCAAAACTGCAGGTATTTTTTTTATTTTGTTGCAAAATTCCATAAAAATCGGCAGAATTTAATCAGCCGAGTAGCTTCGAATTTCATGACTTCCTTCGATGTGCATCTTTTCGATTTTCGCTACACCTTTAGTTGGATATTCAATTACAAGTGTTTGTTTCCTAATTATATGATAATTAGTTTATTTTTCGTTTATTCGTTACAATCTAGAGTTTGGTCCTGAATTAAATTTATATTTGTACAATAGTACAATTTTTCTATTCGTAGTCTTATTTAAAATGAAAGACAAACCACGCCATAAAATATATTCCGGTAAATCTAAAAGAGTTAAATCGGGAATATGGATGTATATAATTTTCATGACGTAAAAATGATAATGATAAATGCAACATACATGCCATTTATTCTTAGCAACATGTTGTCTATGTAGAGCTAATTTATTTTTTACAATTTTTTAATTAAATTTAGCGGAAATTATACAAAGTATGGTTTTGAGCAAAGATTATTTTGTAGGATCAAAGATTTGTAAATTAATTTATGTAATCATAAATATTTTATATGTAAAACATATTACAAATATTGAGAAATTGTTACAATTTTTTAAACTGCTTTGGTTTATTTTTTCCAATGTTTATATTTATACAATTAGCTAAAACAATTTTAGTTTATTTGTCGAACATGTTATATATGTGAGAGATAAAAATAATCTGTTAAACAAATAAGCTAAAATCTTGTTTTAGTTAATTTACCTTTTTAAGGAAAAGATTCTATAATTATATTTAAGCGACTTTGAAATATTTTACTTGCGATTAGTTTTTATGATAGTAAAAATTGAGATATAAATAATAAATAGAGAATAACAACTGAATACATTCAATAATTTATCTTTTTATTTATAAATAAAAACAATTTTCAATAATTTCCTAAAAATTCGAAAAATCTCGAGATAAAAATAAGTCCTGATTTTACAAATAAATATTAGAAAAGAAATGATTTTATATGTTCGTTTATACATTTATCATACAATATGGTATCACTAAAAGCTTATAGTTTAAAAAGAATTTTAAACAATAATGTACAGAAACGTAGCGTTGTACACGTACAAAGTTAAGCGCAATCATAAAATTGCAACAAAATAACAATACATTTTTGCATAAATTAATATTAATGCAACTGAATTTGAGGGCGCGTTTAAAAGAATTAGTAGCTTGATCAGCATCTCGATTTTTTTTTTTTTTGAATTATTCTACACATATGGATTAGACTCAGGAATCTTGGCGAATGGTCAGGTATTGTACTGAAAAAGGAAACAGGGGGCGGAAAAGGTTCCCGAGCGACAGGTTTCGGTCTCCGACCAAGCGACTCACTCCAAAATAGAATGCAAGAAAAGGGGTAGTTCGTGGTCTGCAAGCGTTGGTTGGTGCCGCGCGGGACAAGCGTCGGGGGTGGCGAAAAGGAGAGCGAGAGAAAGAAAGACAGAGAGAGAGAGAGCGAATCGGTTTGTATGTGCGAGGAGAGGAAGGGGACGGTGGAAGGGGAAAGCAAAGTGACGGCGGAGAAACTCCGAAGAGGGAGAGTGGGAAAGGAAGGAGGGTAGTTCGCATATGAGTGAGTGAGCGAAAGAGGGAGAAATAGAGTGGGAGGGAAGACGGGTTAACCGGCGAGCGAGCGAGCGCGACTGCCTTGCGAAGAAAGAGGCGCTCCGATTGCTTGCGGGGCGAGGAGGGGGTTTGGCATGTGAGGTTTAAGGAGCAAGAGGGGCGGTAGAATCTTAGGAGGGGCGCCTAACGTCACAGCGCATTCACTCACCGGCCGTCGCCGACGCCGCTCTGTGTGCCGTACACGCAACCCGCACGTTACGGTCAGTTCTCTCTCGACCACCCCCTCGCGAGTGTGGCGCGCTCACACACGCGTCACTCCGGCTCTGTGTCTTTCCTCGCGTATCTCTCTCGCCGTGCGTAACCCACCATCCCACCGACGCGCGTGGATTTCCTTCGGTGTCCCACGAGCGACTTCGTGAAACTCGGGAAACCAGTGTTTACCCGCGCGGTGTTTACCGGAGATACACGCGGTGAGAGTTAGCGCGGGATCTCGCTCGCAAGTGCTCGCGACACGTTTCCCGATTGTTTTGGTGCGATGTTCCGCAACGTGTTACACACGTGTGTGTCATACGACTACTTTTGAAAAAAAAAACCTGGCACGTGGCCGCCGTCGCCCGGTAATTTCACTTGTGCGCTTTTGTGATCTCATTGAGCTGTACGGTGGGTGACAGTGAGGAATCAGCTGATCGTTTGAAGGCGCGTTTCAACGCTTCCTGGCTCCTAGTACATTTGCCCTCTTTTTTACTCCTCGTCTTTTTTATATTGCAAGATATTTAAAGATTCTCTTAGCGTTGCAGCGCTAATCTTTGCTTGCCAGTTTAACTATAATATTGATAGAGATTGCATGATCAGATTTTACGATCTTCTTACAGCACAAAAATGCTAGAAAATCGTCATTTGTAACATAATTTTCTTTAATCGTTATGTATCCCTTTCTTACATACTCGCCTATCTCAATGTATTTCTATAATTATTTTTTAATATTAATCTAATTGCCGAGGAGTATGTAATTCAATCGTGTAAGGCAAAATTTCTTTGTCATTGTTTTTGTTATTCTGTTTCTTTTCCATTTTCAGTGCGGTATAAATATCTTTCTATCCTCGGAATGTGCAGTTTTCCCGCGCAAAATTCCTGTCCATCAATCAGTGTCTTGTTTTGATCTGATTCTTTGTTATTCCGAAATTCCAAGATTCCACAAATTCAAGATTCTCTGAAATGATCATAGAGTGAGCAATATATGAGTATGAAAACCGGTCTTCCGTATGGTGATTCTCGGGTGATGCTGCAGATTGCTAGTGGCGCGAATGCATAAAGCTTGAGTATGTAAAGTGCGAGTACTTAAGTCGCGACTGTGCGTTGCACTTCCATGTGTTTCCGGATTTTGCGATTGCGTTCTCGAAAAATTTCTCTCTGTGACAATAAAATCTACGAATACTCTGCGAGTTCGATGATCTCGATGAGTCGCGAATCGATGTCTCGGAAGGATGAGACATCACAGATTTTATGCTCTTGACCGGATCGAAGGATTCCAATTTGGAAGAACGGGTCGCATTAACGAAGAGGATTTGTGTTCTACACACCGAGAGATCAAACTCGTGAGATCCAATCGTAGATCCGTAAGAGCTCGATCAGATCGCTCAAGCGAGACCGATGCTTCAACCTTCAACTAGCAGCATCCATTGTTCGGATTTGTGTGATGATCAAGCCTCATTGCATGTCTGGTATTTATGATTGCAAGCTTTGCAAGCCAATTTCAGATTGACATAAATAATATTGTAAGTTGCATAAATTTTACAACGCTCTATATAAATTTTCAAATGTCACATACGAGATCTGGCGAGAAACGATACTGCACTATTAATATATACAAGATTTTTTTCCGCAATTAAAAAGATTATGCGATTGTCTAGATTACTTCATCTTTTCTCATTCCAGAAGCTTACATGATCGGGCGCGCTAATTTGTGTGAGATTTGTGTGTGATTTTGCCAATTTTATCTGAAAACGATGGATAGAACTAACATTTTCATTAACGTTGTATTTTTGCAAAATTTAACAAAACTGCGACTGAAATTCACGATATATTGAAAAACTATTTATAGCGGTCATAAAATTTTATTTGCGATGCTATAAAACCCATATATACTTCGACGATGTGTAGGACATAAAGAAACGTGCAAGAACGAACATTCTAAAGTAAAAGTTTCAAAAATGTTTTGAAGCATGGGAGAAAAGTATATAGGAAAGTACATTCATTAGAGCGAAGGAGGATTACTTTCCTCTTCTTTAATTCTTTAATTTTTCAATAATAAAAGTTTATGTAAACTTATTATTTTCCTTCCTGTTGCCAGATCTCGCAATCAGATAACGATTTGCTTATAGATGACAATAATACATGATTCAACAATTAATTTTCTCGTATTTACATCTCTTGGATGATTAGTTGAAAGTTGAAGCACGTGGGAATCCGATTTCGTACAATCTAACAAATCGTCGCGTATATTTTCGTCATGAGAATCTCAAGCTCCGGAAAACTACCGGTCATTAGAATCGTCATTGTTTGCGTGATATCGCGAAAACCGCGAGTATCGACATTAATCCCGGCTCTTTTCCGCTCGCCGTCCGACGAAGTTTGGGGCGGCTAACAGTTCGCGCGCGCGAACGTACAGCGGTCTCCTCGAGACGCGGACGCGAAAAATGAAAAAGGAAAATGAAATGCGCCGGGCAAAAAGAGGATGCCGCGAGAAAGTACTGGTCGACGTAAATCCGCGCTTTTTCCGAACACGTGCGAGTTTGACAACAAACTTGCGGGGAGTTTTCGACGGCGCACAGTGACGTATCTCCGGTCCGGCGGTTCCCTGGAAACGCGCATCGCGCGAATCCGACCGCGGGAGAAAAGTATTTCGTCTCTTTCGCGACTTCTCGTCAAAGCGAGCGACGCGCGGCCGCGCGTGTTTTAACGCCGCTTTCGCCGCTTTTACGCTTGTTGCCGAAGTAAGAGGTAGACGATAGTGGGTCGAAAAGCGAGTTCGATTATTTGATTTTAGTCGCGCGACGTGGGAAACTTGTCTATCGTTTTGTACTCTGTTGTTGTTTGCCGCTTGTAGATGGTTGTATGCCTACCTCGATCTCTTTCGCGAGCAGAATTGTTTACAATCGTAAGAGCGCTTGTCTCGGCTCGGCAATTAATTATACGCGTCTGATGGAGCGCTTTTGTTAATTGCTTATTTAGCGCTGATACCGATAGCGATTCTGACGATTGATACTCGACCATCTAAGTAAGTGAAATCCCTCTATCGTATTCCATATCGATTCGAATTTTCTCTCCGAGATTTTCTAAGGTCGCGCGGTGCTGTCGGGATATTCGTTTCACGTAGAAGCTCTTTCGAACGCAAATTGAGCGGGAGGATTCTCCTATTTCGCATGCGGCGCGCTTGTATTTCCCCCTTAAACAATTTTATTATTTTTATCGTTATTGTATTATTGTTAATGTAATTACGCCGAGAGTGATTTATCGAGCGCGCCGTAGGTGCTTTTTTTAACGAGATGCAATTTACAATCAAAGCCATCGCATATGTGCGAATGACGTTGAAGAGGAGCGCGCTCATTCCGGGTCACGTCGCACGCCTACACGTGTATTGTGTGCCGCCTTTTGTATTAATTACGTTTTAATTATAAAATAAACGCACCAGCGCGCATGCACTATATAAACTCGTTTCAATTGAGACGATTTGTGTCGCGTGCAGGCAACTAGAGCAACGTACAGAAATTCGAGGGTCATCCATTGCGTTAGAACTGTAGACGAAACAGGCTTATCTATGTACGTTAAATAGTGTATTTTATTGACGTGGAGAGGAAGAGGGAGAATGAGTAGGGAAAGGGATTCGCAATCAGTGTATGAACTAATTGAAAATGTATTTGCAATTTTGTGAAATGCAGTTCGCAATTATTGACCTAATTAAAAATCGTACATTTATACAGAAGAGAACAAAGTGAAAAGCTCGCTCGGTAACGTGTTTTCTCGACAAGTTTACGAATCGCTGTAATTTAGCGAAATGATTAATAGAGACGAGTGATTCTCGGATAGTTGTCTTCTAACTAACTTTCCAAGGACCGAACGTGGCGCATTGTCGGTCAGCGATTAAAAACTACGCAGGATACACTTAATTAATCTTCTAAGAAAATCACAAAGTTCCTTTGTTGCCATTTCATCCGTTAGAGTCGCGTGGGTGCCTCGGTGCGATTGATATAGCTTTCGAATTCGCGTATCGATACCGCAAAGTGTCATGTAGTATCGACTCGGAAAATTTTTCGCGCGACGCCATAGAAAGTGTGCAAATTAGCCGTGGCCGCCGCCACACTTTCTTTCCCTTTTTCTCAGTTACCCCTTTTTACGAAGCGCGAAATTATTCATAGCCAAACACTCGATCACACATCGATGAAGCAGCCGCCGACGCTGCCGCAGCGAGGGTGAATCGCCCGAAGTGCGATTCGATAATTATTGCGGATTCGACCGGATGAATAATTAACGCGCGTGCCATCTCGAGAACAGCGCGTATCCGATGATCCGACGATAATGCCAGCTTGGCGCATAATGCAGCTTGCAATCTTTCCAAAATCGTATTTCCGATACGGAATTGTTTTAATCCCGTTCTATCCGAAAGACATTTGTCTGCCAAAATCCACATAAAGTTCCAATTATAATTTATTTTAGGTTTCGAATGTCATCTAATTAAAATTTCATCTCGCAAATGTACATAAAAATCTTTACTCACATAAATATACCTAAATATTTTCATTATGCAATATTATATGTAATATAATGTAATATTTTTATATATAATTATATAATATTAGTAATTAGTATATAATATTAGTAATTATATTATTATATAATTTTTTCTTATTTATCTATCTCTGAGGTATTATGAAACTCAAAAGTTCAAAGCTATAAAAATTATATTTTGTCATCAATCTCTGTTTTGTGCTAAATCCATTGTAATATTTTCCCTGTTTTTTTCCTGATCTATTGAATGGTTTCTTCTGAGTTTGAAACTAGTTTTCATCCAGTCAAGACCTGAATGGTCTTGAAAATCTCCTCGGTCTCTTTTCTACATGACCTGCCTACCTCAATCTGCATGATTTAATTGCTCTAATAATATCAGGAAACGCATACAATTCATTATGCCGTTCTCTAGTTTTTTCGTCTACAATTTCTACAGCACCATATATTTTTTTTTTAATTTTACTTTTTGTTTTTATATTTTAATTTTTTCTTGAAAATTAAAAATATTTGTCACATTTGTAATAAAATGGATTGTCCGACAATTACATGAATAATGAAGAGTTCTTAAAACTTCTGTCTTATTCATGATCTCGCCTCAATCTCGTCGAAATTTATTGAATAAAATTAGTCTAAGGTGGAAATTGCAATGACAATTGGTGTAATTTTATCGTTTCCCATATTTCGCGAATATAAATTATAAAAATCTTTTAATATTCCGACTTTATATGTATATATATCGGCACAAGCGCATGGTGTCGTAGATTCTCCGAAATTTTTAGCTACGAGAAAAGATGAGAATCACTTTTCTTGGAAAAAGCTTTGGCTCTTTTTTCTAGATGGAATTTTAGACGGAAACATCGTGTCGTTTATTCTTCTCTTTTTCCTTTCTTTATCCTCTCCTTGCTTAGGAAATTTTTAGACTCTAACTCCCCATGTTTTTGAATAACAGGAGCACGGCACGGCGCGAAACAGCAAAGGGGGGACAAAGAGAATTTCTTCGAAATACGTGCACAATACGCGTGTGTGTGCATGGAAGACAAGGACTGTATCACGAGAACGTCGCACGAGAGAGAACGAGGCGGGACAAGGTGGCGGCTCCGCTAAGTCACACCAGCTTCCGGCATCATCGGCGGAAGAAAAATGTCGAGTATCGGGGATAGCCCCGACAGAATGGCACTGCCGCATTATTCCCTACGATGGCACAATCATCAGGCCCACATCCAGCAGTCGTTCGAGGCGTTGCTGCAAGCGGAGATGCTAGTCGACGTAACGTTAGTCTGCGCCGACGGCAGCTTCAAGGCACACAAGGTCGTCCTTAGCGCTTGCAGGTAAGTCTACAAAGAGGAACAAGTGAATTTTTATTTTATCCGAAGAATTTTACGCAAAATTCGATTTTAACTGGCTTTATTCCACTATTCCTGAACTTTGCATTCTCTGTATCTATTTAAAATGGCTGACGATCGCCAATCTAACGATTTTTTCGCAAAAGATCCGTGTGACCAAAGGAGAAAGTCTTTAATTCTTTATTTTATATTTACGATCTTGCTTATTTGCAGAGGAATTAAAAACAATATTGGAAAATAAATTAAAAATATTTATTTAATTTGTTAACTGCATTATTTTTTAATCAAAGATCACATGATGTGGTTAAAAATCACTAAAAACGAGTTAATGTCTTGTTCACAGAAAATACGAATACGACTTAATTTATTTTTTTCGTATATACGTGACAAAATTCGTAGGAGCTAGACAAAAATTAAAGAGTAAAATTCTTTATCATAATACTATTTTACTGCAAAGTATGATATTTCTTGGAACAAAGTATAATACGTAATGCTACATTACGTGCAACGCACACATCTGGATAATGAATCTTTGCTTTCGAGCATAACTTGCGATTCCTGTGTGAAATTCATAAATACATATAAAAGAAAAGTAAAAGAACAAAGAAGATGTAGTGCTTACGTGGTGAGAATGAAAACTAAAAATGATATATCTATCTTTCCGTAGAAATGTAATTTTAAAATTTTCACGACAAGTTAATTCGTCTTGCCCAGTTAACAGATTAAAACAATCTTTAAAATTAAAATCAATTAAAATAACAATTTCACTATTATTCTACACACATAGCAGAAACATAATGCTACGGAACTTTCATTTATAGACGAAAAAGAAAAATTTTTACACAATAGATTCGCGATACCAGTAGTGTGACTTATGTCATCGTAGGTAAAACGCCTGGATAGCGACGATTAGAAAAAGAATGCTTTTATGGCAGAACGAGAAAGATTAATTCGATAGCAAAGACTCGAAGCTTTCTAACTCCTCGCCTCTATATCTCATGACAATAACTTCCTACACTACTTGTTCCCGTAGCGGTTCCATGCCTCGATTGAAAACGATCGGTCGAGTTTTATTGATCGACGGAAGTGTACAACGTATCTTAAAGAAGCGACGCGTACTAAAATTGAGAGTGGTTCTTGCGCTCTCGGCGAATGTCTTTCTTGTCCGTGAAAAATTTCTTCCCCGCTCCTTTCCTGGTGGTTTACCCGGGACGGCAGAGCCACGTCGCCATCTATACACATTACCGCAACGCTCTCTTCTTTCGCCGTGCGCGGGACGTGTGACGTAAAGTTGACAACGAGCGAAAGTCTTGTACCATCTGATTGATTCGCCGTCGCTCGATCGGCGAAGGAGCGCTAATTCTTGCGGTAGCTTTTTGTCCGCGGTTTCTGGCCACCGTTCTGTCTTACTGAGCGAAGACACGCAACCGTTCCTCGCCTGAACGCATGTAACGTTTCGCAAATAACGCGATACGAAAGGCGAATTGTGCCGTAATATAATTAGCGTAAACTCATCGAAAGACAGCAAGTGGAAAAATGTCTTCGCGACAGATTCCTAACAGAGTTGAGAAAGAAGAAGGGCTCATCCATCCTAATTCGTCCTATTCCGCACGTCTCGTCCTGCTCCATCCTTCGCACTCATCGACAACTTCAGCGTTTGCGTCACGCAACGGAGTTTTATGTTGCAGTCCATTCTTCGAAAGGATATTCGCGGAGCATCCGTGCAAGCACCCCTTAATCGTCGTGAAGGACTTCTCGCGTCACGAGGTATCCGCGTTGATCGACTTCATGTATCGCGGTGAGGTGAAGATCGCTCAGGAGGAATTACCGGCACTGATGAAGGCCGCGGAGTGCCTGCAAGTGCGCGGATTGTCATCCTCAGAGCCTAGGCCGGTGTCGGCGGGACCCAGACCGTCGTCGTCGTCGTCGACACCGACGCGCGACCTCCTCCTGAGCGAGTCACCCATGCCGGAAGCCATGCGGCATGACACGCCCGAAGAGGACGATAACGCGTTGGAGAGCACGAGGGAAATGCCGCCTATCCTGTTTCAACCAACGAGGGACCAGACGGTTGCCAAGCTGCCGCTGATCAGTCACATGAACTTCGGCATCCGGGAGAGCTGCGGCTCTCCGTTAATGGCGCGCCGAAAGCAAGCGCGTCCGCGCCGACGATCCAGCGAGTTGGTACCGCAAGATCTGAGCAGACGCTCGAGCCCGCCGGCCTGTTTGAGTCCGCTGCCGAGCGGAATTCTCAATCTCAGCGGTGGTCAGCATCAGACGCAGCAGCAGCAGCAACAACAACAGCAGCAGCAGCAGCAGCAGCAACAACAACAATTATCTCAGCATCATCAACAGCAATCTATCAATAACGCACAGAATCAACAGCAGCAGCAACAGCAGCATCTACAGGAGGACATGGCGGAAAATCTATCGATGAAGAAACCCTTGTCGCCGAGCGGAATGGATCAGCATCACGTGAAGACGGAGGGCAGCGAGGCGACGAGCAGTCCTCGCGGCTCGCCGCTTACGGGGACGAGCCTGCTGCATCCCGACGGCCCCGTGCAGGACATCGTCGCGTCGGCGGCTGTAGCGGCGGCGGTTGCCACCGTTACGCTACCGACGATGTCGACGTTGTCGTTGCCGCAGCCGCATCCACCCGAGTACCTGACAAGCCTCGGCCAGCTGGCGAGCCAATGGCTGCCCGGGCATCCGCAGAGCCAACTGCCGCCGCCGCCGCTCCAGGCGCATCATCCGCGCGAGGACAGTCCGCACGGGCCCGGCAAATCGCATCCGTATCAGCAGCAGCCGCAACAGCAGCAGCGGGATTCGCCGATGCTACCTCGGCGCAGTTCCATCGCAGCGATGTTCACGCCAACGCTGGACGGCCTCGGCGGCGGGCTCTTTCCACACACCGGCACATACGACCGAAGCAACCTTCTCACGGACTCGCTTCTCGCAGACAATTTCAAGCCGGAGGCATTGCAGAGTCTGTTCGGCACCCCGAACCTCGGTCCGCCGCCCAGCAAGAAGGCGAAGAAGCATCGAAGCGACGGCGACGCGCCGCGTAGATGGAACGATCACAACGCCCGCGCGTACGCGACGAATAGACCGAAAGGGCAGCATAGCGCGCCGCGTGGCGGTCCGCCCAGATCGTGGACGAATAATGAGCTGACGATGGCCTTGCAGCATGTTTGGGAGAAGAAATTAACCACGTCGCAGGCTAGTCGTATGTTCGGTATTCCTTATAACAGTCTGCTGATGTACGTACGCGGCAAATACGGAAAGAGTCTGAAGCTCGAACAGTTGCGGAGGGACTGTATCGGCGCCAACAACTCGGAGATCATGAACAACAACACCGTCAAGCCCGTCCAGCAATCCGCACAGATGAGCCATCCGATCCCGGGTTTACCGTTGCAGCATCCGGGCGACAACGGTGGCTTCCCCCATCGCTCTCTACTCGGCGGCAACCTGTCGCAGCCGCAGGGTTTTTACCCCGCCGACTTTGCCACCGCGCCCTTTCCCATGCCGGTAAACATGGTGCATCTCTTGCCGCCGAGCGAGCAGAAGACCTTCGAATCGTCTGCGAATCCGAGCGGAGACGGCGGTGGCGGTGGTGACGGAAGCGGCAGCAGTGGCGGTGGTGGCGACCTGGCAAATTCACAGAGCAGCGAGACACCATCGCCCATCGTCGATCATCATCATCACCACGAGTCGTCGATGCAACCACAATCGTCGCAATCGGTGCCCGCGTTGCTACAGCAAAACGGTTCCGATTAGGATTGGACTGGGATCGTTGGGCTTGACCAGTACGTTCTCGTACGTTGATGTTAGCGATGATTTATTTGTTACCTTTTCGCCCGCGAGGACAGACGACAGGATGGTCGATTGGTTCTTTGGCTGCGAACGCCGTAAACATGTCGTTCCGTCGGATCCAAGTATCGATAGTTTTACTTCGATGAAAACTGTATAAAAAGCTAATATTGAATTTCACGTAAAAACATTAAATAAGGGAAATATTATTTCTGTGGCAATGAGTTAGCAATATATGAACAGAAAGTCGAGTGTTGTTCCAGCGAACATCGTATCGCCCACGAGTAAGCGCAATCGGCTGCGTTGTTATATAATAAATCCGCGATTCGGAAGAATGTGCCGTAGTAATCGATGTCGGAAATTATTTAGAGGTATTTTGCAACTGTTTTGAATCTTTTTAAAATGTTACGCCTGATTATTGCATTCGCGGTACACGGATTAAATAGATGCAACATTTGTGTTAAAAAATTGATTTTTCTTAATTAAAAAGAATTTGATTGTTTAATTTCAGACTTAGAATTAGATTTAATTTTCAAAATTATTAGGTACAATAAAAAAAAAATTGAAAAACTAAGAAAAATTAAAAAAAATTAAAAATTAAACGTTTTTTATAAAAATTAATTGATAAATAATTTAATTAATTAACATATGCATTTTTACATGTAGTTTAACGTAATTGTCGACACGTTTGCTTAAATAAGTTTGCTGAAACGGGAACTTAACTAATACAAGTTTATACGCGCTTATAATTTTATCGAAATTGTAAAAAACCATTAAAAACATAAAATGTTAGACTTGATGCGGTTAAAGAGACGCGATCCTGTGGCAACTATCTTAGCAGACACTCGCAAGATTGAGTTTCGACAAGTTAGAGAGGACTCAAATTGCGTGATTGATGGGACGAAAAAACAACAAAATTTGATTAAAATTCGAAAAATATTTTGCGTGTTAAATATATACACATTCACATCGAAAGTCGACAACAATTAATAATTATCCATATTTTTAGCAATTAATTTTTTATTATATAATTTGTAAAATTTAAAGATATTATAATTTTGTATTAATTAATACGGTAAGACAAATCTTAAAAGACAAACGATGGCAGAGAAGAAGTCAATAAGAAGCACGATTGTCTGAGTGCAAGAACTATTAACTCTTATCAATTAATACACAAAGAACATTTCAGCTGCAATTTTGAATTATCTTCAGTTTGAGAAAATATAAAAACGATCAAAATAATTACTGAGACAAAGATTTGACTCAGCGATCGCAGTAACGAACCGTACATGTCAGAGCAAATAAGTGCTTGCGTTCCGACAATCGCGCTTCTGGTTCTTATTGCCTTCTTTGTCATTGCTTATAATTTTATTATAATATTATAACATGATTATGATACATCTGCCTTTATAAAAGTATAGAAATTTTAGTTGGCGTAACGAAATGATTATTTTTAAGTAAAATTAAATTTCTTTAATTTTAAATTTAAGTTACTAAATTTCTAGGACTATCATCTGCTATTGCTTACTTCTTGCCACACAGTGTGTCTTGCCATAATATTTCTCTCAATCGATTGAATTTTCTTATCTTTGTAGTAGCTCAGTATTGAGTTTTATCGGTGATATTGCGATGTAAACTCAAAGTGAAACTATCGATACTGTCAATCTGACGCGGATGCAACAATACGTCTAGCTAAAATTGAGAGTTCCACCTATCGAATGGATATGTTGAGAGAATAATTTTACGTGTCGCGGCCAAAGGGTTAATTATGCGATAATTAATTAAGCGACTCCCTTCGTGAAGCTCCTCGTCGCAGGTGTGCAAGTTATATAGATTTACAAGCACGCGATTCTCCATGAGACACTATCCTTCAAAAGACTGACTTTTACCAACCGACTCGCAGCTCTCCCAGGGTACACTCTCGATAAACATCCACGAGCTTTTGCTCAAAATCCATGCTTAAGCGCCGTTAACTGCTCTCCGCTCGTTTCTGTGCTTGCCACTTGGGTCGCTGTGTCTTTCTTCCGCCGATAATTACATTGGGCTAGATATACACATCTGATTTATATCAGGATGATTTTTTTTAGATCGAGAACAATAGTGTCTTCACGGGAGACACAAGAGAGCGAAAATTAATTCTGAATAAATGTCATCCATTCGATAATTTTGCTCTCTGAAGGTGGTTCTGAATAAAATATATCTCAAATGAATATAAAATTGGAGGTAAATATAGGAGCTTTTTTCATAAAAAAATTGAGTCCTGATATAAAAATTTTCGAATGTATGTCGCGCCCTTTCGAATGTATATCTGTGGAACGTTTAGACGCAGTCAAGCTCGCCGGCGATACCGAAGACCGTCGTCTTGTTTCGCGCGCTGTTTACAATTACAGATTTTTTTTCGGGGAAGACATTGCGAAAATCGTTGGGTCTTTTCGCGCGAACGATACGACATCGAGAATATTGCCGGCGCGATCGAGAAGGCTCTCGCATCTCTGCTACGAAATAGTTCCTGCTGCAAAAGCGATTACATACCAAATAGTATTGCAAACGGCTGAACGAAGTATGATGCTGCATAGACTTACGATCGTTGGGAAAGCTCGCATAATTCATTGTCAATACAGACGTCTCGAATGGAAAGTGACAATCGTTTCGATGTTAATTAACGACAAATAATGAGATTTAAAATAAGATAAAATAAAACTTTTTCAAAAATTGAACGATTAATTAACGACTGTCAAGAAGCTCGTTTTAATTTGCTTTAATAAATCTAATCATTAATCGTAAAGTTTTTCAAGTATTTCAATTTTTCTTTGTGATTTGATAAATTTAATGATATTAGAGACTATTAGTTTTTTTATATTTACGTTTTTTATTGTAATATTTTTATTAGAATATTTATTATATTTATTCAAAATTTGTAAATTTTTTTATAGAGTCTAATTTCCATAGTTTTGGCTTATAATGTCGTAATAAATTCTGAATTAATAAAAATTTTCACAGAGATGACAAAAATTCGCAAACTTTAATTTGCAAAATATGAAATTAATCGAACCTATTGTTAACGAAACTAAATTTTTGTCTGGTATTTTTATATTGAATGCTATTAAATTATAATTATGTATATTTATATATAAAATTAATATTTAAATTATTTCTATTTTTTAATTTAGAACACGAAATGCGTTTGAATTGAATTTCTCAAACGCACGTGAATAAAATGGTAGGAATAGCATTGATATGAAATTGGTCGTCACTTTCATGCGAATCGTCTGTATATATATTTTTTTTTTTTTTTTTTTTTTTTTTTATATATAATCAACCATCTTATCGAGTTATGCGACGGTCGTGGATTACGCGATAACAGCGAACTTGCCAAGATTTCCCGTTTGCCAATCCCCGAAAACCTGATTCGCCGTCAACGCGGTTGCTCCGGTTGCGCATAATTTTTAGGGACTAATACAATACTATCCGTGAATGACATGTTATGCCTGTAAATAATATTTTTACTTGTTGACTGTTTTATCTGGCTCGCTGCAGAATCCTTCTGTTTTCCCTTTCCGCGATGTGTTTTAGCGCGTTTTTAAGAATCCGACAAATAATACACAATTAATATCGAGCAGAATAAAGAATCGCACAATCTGTCGGTACGCGAACGACTATCTCTGGCTAACTCGTTGCGAACTGATAATTCGACGAGGAACGACGCAAGCGTGCGCGATCGTCGATCTTGGCGGACTGTTTTTTTTTTTTTTTTTTTTTTTTTTAAAGGAAATTAAGAATTGCCAGCAGCATAATTTTGGAGAGTTCAATTCTCGATGACGTGGATACGGAAAAATGTTTTCGTGTTCGTAGCATCAAAGGCTGGACTCGCAGGAATTGCGCTGATTCGAAAGCAAGAAAGCAAAAAAGGTGGATGAAGGTAAAAATACGAAATAAATGATGAACTTTTAATCGTAGACCACAATTTCACAACAATATTTCGACAACCAGACGGAAGCGCAGGGTAACTAACACATCAGGGATAGCCACAGACAAATCTACGATAGATAAAGAAAATGCTACATATTAAACTGTAAAGGTAATGGTAAATTACATAAAGTTATAATAACTAACGATACGATTATTTCGTTAAAGAGATTAAGAAAAAAAAAAAAAAGAGCGGAAGATGAGGAAAAGTGAAACAAAAAGTGGCGAGGAATGGCACAGATAAGAATGATATGATAGGATCCGTTATGTCACACTCCTTGCTACTCCTAGAAAGAAATAGGGTAAGATATATTATGAGAAAATAATAATAATTATAATAATGATAGCGACGTAAGTAGAACGCAAACAACGGAGGGAGCGCATGGATGCGACATGGGGTTTGAAATAAATATTAGAGAGACCACAGACTTTCGGCCCCCATCCCTAAAACAGCCTGTACAATACAAACTGATATTATTATTGATTATTAATACTATATATATATATATATATATTATATATATACAGGGTGTTTTAAAAGAGTTTATAACTGCTCCAGCGGGCTGTACCGTCGCGTTGGAGTTGTTCGTTTCTACAAAACTCAGCACTACATTACATTATATATTATTTTCAACGATTGAAAATATTTATTTTGAAATCTTATTTTGGCCATTAATTTGCAAAAATTGATTTAAAAATTAACAGAATTTATATTAAATCACATTTTAGATAACAAGCTTTAGAATTTGTCTAATTTTTTAATTGTTATATATTAATATTTGTTATTTATTTTTTCTTATTCCGTCGTACTTGAAATAATTTTCTACTTAATCAGAAAATTAGGTGTAAAGTTTTGTTTTAACAACTAATATAGAACACCGTGAAACGACATTGAGGCAACGGACGTTCAAGATGGTACAGCCACGTTGAAAATGGTTTTAACAATTTTTTATCCACTCTGTTGACGAGGGAAAGAATGAGAAACAGAGATGTAGAAGGAGGAGCTATGTTTTAACTGTATCGAATCGCGCAGACAATGACTGTTTGTATGCGTGTGGGAGTGCGTGCGAGAGGTACATATATATTATATATAGACATATGTGATAGGCACCATGTGCAGACTTCAGTATTATGTTGCAATTAACAAGAAAAAAAAAAAGAAACGATCGGTACGTTAGTTAGATACCTGAACTCTCGCGCCTGTTTCGTTGTTCGTAGGCATCCCTTTAGGAGAATGAACATGAGAGAACTTTCACCCTCGATCGCGATGTTTATCGTCTCTCGCTTCTCTCGCGAGAGGCGACGCGCAGAGCTTTAAAGGAAGGAGAAGATAAGGAGAAAAAGAAGAAGGATTGAAGGCAAGTGTTTCGTTGCGTGGCAGGAAATCCGAATGTGCGTGAAAGAAAGAGAGAATGAGAGAGAGAGAGAAAGAGAGAGAGAGAGAGAGAAAGTGACATACACAGGCATACAAGTCAGAGGAAAAAAGGAGCATTATTACTGTCGTATAGGGTGCGAATAGAGAGACGCGTATCGATTGGTTACTTTCTTATCGCGAAGGAATATTACACCATCGCAAGTAACACACGTTAGTTGAATTTAAATCGACGCATTATCTTGGTTGCGTTGCGATTTGTTTTAAGATCGGCATACACTTGAGCGAGGACGAAGCAAACAGCAAATCCGAAAGATTTTAAACAAATCCGATCTTGCGTTTGTTGCTTGTTGTTCGCTCGTCCGCTTAGTTATACGCTCGAATATATCGGCGCCGGTAATAATAATTATAATTCTTAATTAGTTATGCGATTGTAATTATAATTCGTTCTTGAACCTTCGGACAGGCATATACGCACAAAAGAAGAGTAAAAAGAAACACGCGAAGGGTTGTATCCGAATGTTGGAATCACACATTTTTATTGCACGTTATATAAATAGCGCTGTGTTATTATTTTTATTATATAGGATGTTCAAAAAGAGAGGGCTTCAAACTTAGAGGCATATTTACTTAAAATCGAAGAAAAAAATGCTTCTAACTCTGACATCAATTTCTCGATTTACGCTGATTAAACATCTTTTTTATTCAGTTTATCTTCTGCGATCTTTTTTAACATTCTATATAAATTAAATTTTTATATAATTTTTATGAAATATACGTTGAAGATATAATTGCAATATGAAAATATGTGATCCAATTTCCATAACACATTACTTATGTTATTAAAATTATCGGAGTACAATTATTATTATTATTACATCGCGCCATTCTTATTATGAATTGAATTAAGCATGTGATCAATTTGTTAATTTGCAGCGCAAATCTAAGCACGGATATGACTTATTAATGTTGCCGTATTGTTATTTAGGATTGTTAACATTTTATTTGCCAAACATAGTCGCGTGATAGGTAAAGGATCGCGAGAACGCGTGAGAATTCTGCTTTTAAATGCGATCTTTTCTGTTGTGCGTTATGTATTGTTTCTTCGTTAGCTTTTAAATAGAATATTGTTATTATTATTATTATTATTATTATTATTATTATTATTATTATTATTATTATTATTATCATCATCATCATCATCGTCTTACCGCTCGACAGCGCTGTCCTCGTCGCCCCCAGAGATTGAAACTGGCTAATTTCGGCGATATTAATATCTGATACTGTGTACATGCGGGAGAAAAAAAGAGAGCGTATCTTGCGCGTCAATCGTCGCGTTCGTTTTCACATATCGACAACACCGAGACGAAATCTTGAACTCTCCGGTATATTCGCACCGATTTTCATCTCTGACTCATACACATCAGTAGTAACTTTATCGCGATCACGAACGCCGTTCGTATTCTGTGTTACATTATTACATTGCAAATGCTATCCGCTTATCGGCCACCACACTGGCATCGATATGACTGACGAATGGGGCAAAATGTTTTTATTTTTCTGGGACTGCGATCAGCGAAGTCACCATTTTAAGTTCCTACTGTACGAAGACGACTATATAATACAACTTTCCAATAATTAAAAGGAAAACGAGTAAAAGACGGAGAAAGAAAGCGATGGAGTGAAAGCAAAGGAGAGAATGAGAGAAATGGAAGAAGAGAACGAGAGAGAAAGAGAGAATGAGAAATAAGAAGACATGCCTCCGCAAAATATTATTTTTAATTTTGTGTAATCTACAATTGTACATAAGATCAGAGATAAACGCGCTGTCGATTATTTATGCGTAATATATAGATATACATACTTATATATATTATACATATACGTATATTTATCGATGATTGTGCGTCGCGAGCATTGTTCTTCGGATACAACCTTTAATCGAACGAGAAAGAGAGGTGAAGCGAGAAAACAAAAAAACACAAACGACGAAGTAGGCGAGCACATTGTAAGAAATGTGCGGTTTCTGCGTCACGATTACGTTGTTGTAAAAGTGCGGCGCTCGATATTGTTGAATCGACGTGTCACACGCGAACTCCCGACTCCCAACATTTGATTCGGTCTCGATAGCCGCGGGTGTTCGGTCGAATGGGAGATCCAGCGAGTGGTGTACACAGTCGTTGGAAGATGGTGCTGAAACATGCTCCCGAGATATCCTCCGGACTCCTCCGCCGGGAGGCTTACCAACCGGCGGCACGGTCCGAACGAACCGACGCACGAATTACCGTGGGCTCGCGCTCGAGACTTGTACCTTTCGCGGCTTCTCTCGCAGCCGTTACTCCGCGCGAGAGGGATCCCTACCTTCTCCAAAACGATTATTTCCCCTCTCTCTCCCTCCGCGTTCGTATTTCTTTTCCAATCGACGCGTCACCGTCGATTACGTCGCCGACGCAGAGATCGCCGTTTCGAATTCTCACGAAGGACTTCATATTGTATAAAGAAACAGAAACTGGAAAGAAACATGCGAAACAGATGAAATAGTTACTTGCATCGGTTGTGCTGTCACGTAGTTCCTAAATCGCCCTAGCCTCGCCCCGAGCGCATGATAAAATACCGTGCGAACGGATGAATGAATGAATGGATGCGCGTTTTATTATTTCGAAGTACGGTAAACGTTACGTGCTATCGGTGCTATTGACATCTCGATTCTTACTGACTCTTTTATCGAAACGCGTTATTTGAAATTCTTAAAGATCCAACGCGACAAATTTAATTAATCTTTCAACTATTTACTTCACGTTATAATTAAATTTTAATCTTGTCTCTTGTCAATTGTTGTAATCGATAACTATGGGTCTACTTACTATTTAAGCGTTTAAAAACTTTTGTGAGAAACGCATCCTTGCGAATACTTATCACACTTTATAAGAGAAGGAAAGAGAAATCCAATAGTATGATTTTAACAAAGGTGTTTTGTCATTGATGCGTTGAAATTTATGTTGTTTCATAAATTAAATGTGCATTTTTTGATGCAAACGCTTTTAAAATGAGAAATATCACATTCGACACATGTTTTCGAGAATAAAAGAAGGAAGACCAAAGATTGGTATTCTTATTTCGCTTTTAGGCGCGATTTAAGTAAAAACGTCTGTTATTCGCGAATTAACGTGTCGAGAGAACGCTTTTAGCTGAAGCCGTCTCCTTGTGGTATAACCGACGTAAAGAGCGACGCGCTTGTATGTACGCAACTATATATACCGTTTCTCGTAAGAAGCGGAATATGTAGATACCGGTGGATCGTATTTTACCGTACGACGAAAGAGAGAAGCAAGTGAGAGAAAGAGATCGAGAGAATGATTGAGAGAACGAGCGAAAAAAAGAGAGAGAGAAAGAGAAACGAGGTATAATGAGGATCGTGAAAAACGGTATAGAGAAGCATGTGATAACTTTAGCTGAATCTGTTGATACGTACGAATGAGGAACCAGAGCACAAGAGAAAGACGGAGTGAGAATGAGAGAAAAAAAAAGAAGAAAGAAAGAGTAATCCGGTTATAAAGCGCGGAAGCAACACGTCGCAGATTATAATATAACGATATATTTATACTAATTACAACTGTACCATAACGATTATAATACTACTTATTATATTATACAGAGCCGCCGCCACCCAGTATATTTTTTACAGGTTTACATTGTATTACAGTTTATAAAGTTTGATATACAATAAAAAAAAGAAGGATTACCTAAGCGCGGCGCGCGCCCGCGGCGGCAGCCGGCGCGTCCTGTCTATTTATAGGGTGGGAACAGCGGAACGATTAAGACGCCGCGGCGCGCACCGCGTCACGCTATAACTACAATACTTCCGAGTGTTGGAGGATCGACGGCGACCGCGAGAGCACGGTAGATCCCGCGATCGGGAATGCGATTCGCGCTTCCGGATGAGGAGCGTCGCGACAATACTATCAAGATGAGGCTTCTCCTTCGGCAGAGCGAATCGTCGCGCGCGATTAATCGACGCGTTAATTTAGGGAGCACAAATCGTCGAATTAACGTCTAATCGCGTACCTAAGACCGGGAGAAATGAAAGGAGAAGGATTCGCACACTGTCATCGGCCGATCTTTTTCTCTCGCGGAGAGAAGGACGTCTGATAGATATCGATGCAGCATTGACGGACGCGCGTTTTAGACATTGGTCGTTCTCGAGCCTCCAACATCCGCGCCGAATAATGAATAAATGAATGCTACATAACTTGTGATACGTTTACCGCTGGTTACTACAGAGACTTCCTAGCCGGTCCTACGACAGGTTCGGCACCACTAGTTCACTCACGCACACAACTCAACGTTTATACGGATTTATTATTACAGATTTATTGATTAATCGAATTATTGCGTAATTAAATTTAGGTGAGATACTTAAACGGTGAGAGAGACTACAAAAGCGTAAGCGTAAGTGGTTTCAAAGCGAATCAATTATGTGGTGTGAATGCGCACACGAGGCTAGGACGAGGCTAGCTACCTAAACCCCACGTTCATTCTTCGGACTAACACATAAAAACACATGGATTACTCACGCCCATGGTGACACAGGTACACGACCCAATCGTATTCACTCTAAACCCTAATAAAGTCTGTACATACAATTGCAACGCTCGTCGCATACTTTTTCTTTCCATCCCGATCCCTGTTGCGAAAGTTATTTTATGTTGCCCTGCCGTTTATCTAGTTTTGTAGAAAATACTTTGTAGAATTCTGTAGAATTATTCTCTGTAAAAAAGAAGCTCTTGCCTGGAGTTGCCTGTTTCTGCATATACGTTAAGTGTTTTGTTACGATTATTTTTTTTTTTTTTTTTTTGGTAGTTTAATGTGTCGATTAATTATGGATGATCGTACATGAATTACAACGGGATCAATAATGAAGTCTGCGAGGTGCATCGAGATATTATTCAAAACTGCCTCTCTGCTCACCTGCCCTCTTTAGAGCCATGGATAACTAAATGGCCGGTGCCTTTAGCGCATAGCCGCGGGTAACCGGCTGTCACTCAGATTGATGAGTAGTCGAAGCAGTTTCGAAGCAAATTATTGTTATTCTGATTGTGTAATAAGCTAAGGGCAAAAGGATGCGAAGAGGGAAGAGGTTCGACGACGCGATAGAATGGGAGTGCCTGTGGACACTCGGAGGAGAGAAGTGAAGGGCAGGAAGGACGAGAGAGGGTGTATAAGTTTAAAAAAAAGAACGAGAAAGGACACGAAGCGCGAATAGAGAAGGAGAGAGAAGGAGAGGTGGAGTAAAAGAGCGGATCGAGAGAGAAGGGGAGATATGGGGGACAGAGATAGAGAGGCCCCAATCTGAAGGAGTGGAAGCATAATTCCGAAGGGGCTTTAGCCAGGAAGGCCGGTTCCGCGAATTCGCGTAATCGATTCCGTCATGTCGCGGACCACCCGGGCACGGTCCTAATAAATAAGTAATACGTCGGTTGAACCGAAAGATCGGGATTCCGGGAGAGAGAAGCACGGGGACCGGTATGCATTGTGTGTAACGCGCATACGCGTGCGCGATCTCTCTCATACACAAACACACGCTCTTCGGGAGCTCCTGCTCCTGACGGATGCTGCTCGCAACGGAGCGTGCACTATGCGCCCTTATGGCTGATGAGACGCAATCGCCAATTCTATCGAGACGCATCGCGATTTTCCAACTATTATTTTCGACGTCATTGAAACCACTGAGAGACATGAGAGCTCTTCGAATACACACGCTTCTTTCTTGCTCAGGCGAATTAACATTCTCTATCAATGGAAAATTTTGCACGAATCGAGATAGAGTTGCTTTCTAAAAATGGGACGAAATAGTTTTGTCATTGCATAAATTATTTAATACTATTACTATTAAACGCACCGGTCGTCTATGTTTTTTATTATTATTTACTGTTGTATTTGCAACACATAAGTAAACAGTATCGAAAATAATGTAAGAATGATTTTATTCGAAGCGATTGTGCAATTAGAGAAATAATTAACGGTGAAAATTCGAAAGCTTGTAGGGAAATTATCATTCATTTGTTGTGAAAAAATTTTCTTGTGTTATGATGTATCGTCGAAACAGGGATAACGTCCTGTAAAGAGAGGGCCGACTCTGGAGAGAGCGATGTGACATATCACGCGCGCGTGTATTCGCTCGAATTTCTACGGTCTTTGCAACACTTTGCTCTCGAACTATTTTGAAGACACCTATAAATACGTGCATGCCGCGCGCAATATACGACAAGTGCTCCCGCAGACGGCAAACATGCCGTATCTGGTCTGCCGCTTGAATAAAATCGGTCGCATCGGTCGAGAAATTATTAACATCGCGGCTCATTGTGCACACGCATACGCGTACATTCGCATCAAGGCTGTTCGTGAGGAATATATTTTCGTTATAATGCGTCACGTTAAATTAAACGTTTAATTGCACGAATAATGTGCGCGGGTGGACACCGTCGTGACAAATTTTTAAAACAATTTCTACTTGACTGGAAAAAAACTCACCGTCCTCTCGAATTTATCGCGCAAAAGTATTTTTATTTCTCTCCCGCAAAATAAAGCCTATTGATGAATTTATTTGCGATTGATTAAAAGGTATAAATTTAATGCTTGTTGATGCTTTTCCAATTAGTTCTTTTTTGATGAAGAAACTTTTTCCATTATTCTTAAATGGATAAATAAGTAGGAAGTATATATAAATTGTTCCGAGAACCGCGTTTTCTAAGAGGATTGAAACAAAGCCACAAAAACGATAATTATTACGGTACATGTCGCAGGCGTTGCTCTTTACAGTTCAATAAATCATTGTAACGGTAATTAATGGAACAGAAAGAAACATTAGATACAACAAGTTTATCAAATAATGGTTGATATTAAAAATAGAAAAATTTACATTTATATTATGTAAACATTGAGGTATAAATGTATAAAATTACGAAAGTAACTTTTCAAGAAAGTTAAAGAAAAATAAACTTGCTTATTTTATTTGATAACTTTTTCTTATAATATTTTCGAACGCTATCAACTGTTTTATTTCTGCAGAAACGCTATATACTGTAAAGTTGAATGTCCTTAATTATTTTTATCCGTTGATTTATAATAAAATAATTCTATTATCTAAATTCGTATTCTGACATTTACCGTGCGTTACATACAGTCGTGTTTTAAATAAGATCTAAGGTTACCAATGCGACACTCGACACCCTGTAACACATGTAACACTTGAAAGGTGTCGGCGGGTTCTTAGTCAGAATCAGTATTACGAGGTGGTGAGCACCTAAAGCGGAGTAGGTCTTCATGCTGCGGAGAACAGGCGGGACGGAGGAGGAGAGCCAGCTATTCGAGCAAGTTAAACTCGATACACAGGTGGATCATCGAAGCCGACATTCGAGGCTCCTTCAATCGAGCGATGAGGCAAGCTATACACATAATCCTCATGAATTGAGAGAAAATTTTTTGCATAGCTACTTGTGTAAATACGTTCAGCTTGTGATAAACAATACCAACACAAAGCGTTTATAATAAGATTTTCTTCACATTATCGATAAATAAAATTGAAAAATATATTCGATAAACTTTATAAATGCAAAAATAATCAGATCGATTAAAAATAAGATAATTGTTTAGTATTATAATTATTTTCAGATTTAAAAAATTAACATTTTTGCATATAATATATACAAAACTTTCGCAATTTATTTTTTTGGTGAACATTTTTAATTTGCATTATTTCATCAATTTGATGCTTTTTTAATGATTGCTTCGAAACTCGATCGATTAATCAATTTTGCTGAAGCTCGGGAAGCACGTGCGAGATGTTCCAGACGGTGTTAAATTTAGAAATTTTGCACGACAGCATTAGCTACGGCGATCTTTGTTCCTCGTGTGTGTGTTTTGCGGTTAGAAGTCTCGCGTTTCACTGTTTTTTGACCCGCGGTAGTCTTTGATTTTCGACATGTATGACTGAAAAGTTCGCACTCGTTTTAGATTTATTGCGATAGAGAGTCTTGCACAAAAAGAAACAAGCTTAACAAATAATATTTTATTTAATAAGATCATTATTTTATCAGCTTTATCGTTATATTTACAAAAAAAGAACTTAAGAAAAATTGATACCATGACTTCGCATTTATTATGATCGCATGATTAATTAATTTTAATGCCGCTTATTACAGCAATGCATGAGATGTTAATATTAATGAACCGAGAGGCAATATCACGTATCATCTTCATGAGAAAAAATTTGTCAAATTCGTTGTTGGAGGATACTAATTTGATATTTTAAACTACTTAATAACGTTTGTAAGAATTGCATGTTTGGCGTAATGCCCGACATTTTTGCTCGTAAACATATTTTTTATTTGACGCTGAATCGAGTAGCGGCCCTGCATAGGGATGTGCATTCAATGGAAATTTATGCGAGAGCCCCGCCTTCTTTCTCTCAGAGAAGCCGAGAGAACTCGGTCGACGTGTATAGGCGCCAACCTCGCAGGCCCTATCCGGGCCCTTTACGAGCGTCCAATTGCCTCCCTTTCGTCCAACTCGACAACGAATATACAAAAATCGTAGGTTGCCGGGCATATAGGAACCGCCAGCATCACAGCATGTGATCTTGGAAACTCTTGAAGCGGAGCTAAAATTAGTCAACCTTAGAAGACAAGGTCTCGATTCGTTATCAAAATCTGAATAGCTCAATAAATGGCTTGGAGGATTCTTAATTAGAAAAGTAAGACAAGAATAAAAAAAATTTTAATAATGGGGGTATAAAATAGAATAAAATAGCATAATTATTGTGCGCGGCAGAAAAACATATTGCGAACTTAAGGCGATATGTTAGAGTTAACATTAATCGATAGTGTTTGAGGAAATGATGTTTCATTAACTCGGTGTGACGGATATCGATTGCCTCCTGACCCTTGGTCCTACGAGAGAAATAAAAGAAGATCCTCTCTCCTCTCCTTCTCTCTCTCTCTCTCTCTCTCTATCTTTTCGGCGTCGATAAGCAACGCCGTTTTTGGAAGCGAGCCGTTTGTATACGAAGCGGTCATCGTTGCTGCACGCCTCCTCCTCGCCGCGGCGCGGTACGGTGCGGCATCCCGCGGGTCCGGGCGGGCCCGCAAAAATGACTGCCAAAAAAGGCCCAACTTCATGAAGTCGGACCGTCACTCATCGCGGCGAATTGGCTTCCACAACGCAACAATATAACGCGATGTGTGCATAACGATGCCCCGGCTCGCACACACACACACACACACGTTCACGTACGAGCGGTCGCGCGCGAGCGTGAGCGGAGATCGAATGAGGCGAGCACGTGGTGCACGTCACACGTATGAGTGCATAACGTCGCGTGTATGTATACGGCGACCCGTCGTCAACACCACCCCGCGATCGGGGCCCGCACGGGAGTAAAGGTTTTACCGATGGCGTACGCCCATACGCACGTAGCATGTAGGCAGAGGTTCCCACACCGCAGGCCATGATTTATTGGCCTGCCACTCGCCAGACCTGCTGTCATCATCGTCCCATGGTTGGTCCATGATACAGCGCGCCGTGCCGTATATAACTTCCCTCTATGCACGGATCTTCGCGTCATATCGGCTCCTTCTTTCCTCGCGCCCCGTTGATACAGGAAGGCCGTTTGCCGCACCGCGCCGCGCCGCGCCCCTCTAGTCCGTCCACCTTGTTTTACCTTAACCAGCCGATACCCACCGCCGTACGAAGCCGACAATCACCTTCTTTCTCATCGAGAAGATGTTGTGGGTGGGAGGTGCGAATTTCGCAAACTCGATAGCGTTATTATCGCGTGTCTTCCAATTTTATGACAAATTTCACCCTTCGCGGATCATGGATATATCTGTGATATTTTGAAAAAAACAAACGTAGAAAGAAGTGAAATAATTTAAAAGATTGATGGATGCATTTATTAAAGAATTGAGACCGTTGCGTTCTAAAGAAATAAATATAGTTTCGTTTCGTTACTTGAAAAGAGAACAACATGAAACAGCATGAAAAATATTTAAGATTAGAACTTGACGTTGAAATAATGCAATTTCCACGCTTTAATTCCGCGTTTTCGCATTCGTTTCAGTAGGCGCTCGTAAGAGCGAAGAACAAAACATGAGATGAGGTAAACTCAAGATGAAACGCGCAGACAATTTAAGATGCTACGCGTAACGAGTAACATTTCCCATAAATTTGCCGCGAATTAGAGGCACCCACATAAGCTCGCGGAACAGCGGGAAGGGTAACAAATCCACGAGGTCAGACGCGGCGCAGAAAGGTGAGGGGGCGCGACGAGAAGGAGAGGGAGACGAGGGTACACAAGAGAGCCGGTGAGAAGAGAAGAAGGAGGGTTTCTCCCAGAATATGGGGGGCGAACGCGAAGTCGTCCGATTAGGAAGCGAGAGGGGTTACTTCGTTTCGTCGGCCGCCGGCGTGATTTCCCAACCGGCGGCGGCGGCGGCGGCGGCGGCGGCGACGACGGTGGCGGTGGCGGCGACGGCAGTTCCTTCGCTCGTTCGGCACACAGTCGAACTCCTTCGCCACTAGACGACGGACGTCGTCGTCGTCGTCGTCGCCGTCGTTGCCGCCGCCGTCGTCGTCGTCGCCGCCGCCGTCGCTGTACACGAAAGAGCACCTGGGGGACCATCTCTGACGCGATCATGTCGTACACCGTAATCGGCATCCTGATGCTCGCGTCGATCGCGCGCGGCTGCCCGTTCTGCGACAGGGAACAATTGGCACAGCTGCAGCAACCGCAGCAGCAACAGCAACAGTTGTATCGGACGATCGGCAGCCCGAGACCGTTCGGCGCTGACAAACCGAGCCGCGTCCAGGAGTTCAACCGCACCGGCGTGCTGCATCCCGAGTATCAGATACCGGCGACCATCCGGCCCGGCAACGTGTCTCAGTGAGTACATTATTGTTCCGCCGTTTGCGAGAATTCTCTCTCGACGTCTTATCTAAGCATTGTTGATAGAAGATTTAAGCGTTTAGACGATGTTGATGGAAAATTTACATTCGGCGGCAACGAAAGTCAGATACACCGCCTTACATTTGATTGGCGGCGGTGTCGATTCTCGGTTCGCTGCGTTTAATTATCCGAGAAGAATTGCTGGCACATTTTAGTCCGGATAATTATGATATTGTATTACTGCAATCAAATCTGCGCTTGATTGATTGTTAGTTTGAATGTGAATTTTTGTGAAAAATTTAATGAAGCTCTTTGATTTTTGAAAGAATAACTTTCATCATAAACAAATCTAGTTGAAAAATTTAAGTGAATACAATTTTAATTTAAGATTCACTTTGCGTCAAATACATTGTTGAAACTTTTATGAATTTTATTAACTTGTGATTTAAATTTATTTGATTTTAATATGATATATTTCTGCTAATTATTATTTTTCTACAACTATTTGCAATATAAATTAACTTAATAATATCGAAATTTCGCAAATTTTATATTTTATTTCTCTAATTGGAACGCATTCAAACCATCAATCAAAATGCATTGGAAATATTTCCTTTGCTTACGACAAAATCCGATGCAGTGATTGCTTTTCGCTTCCAATAAATTTCAAGCGGCAAAATTAGCACGCGCAATTATAGCCATGCGTGTACGCACGTATGCTTCTAGTCGGCGCGAAATATTTAAGTAACTATTTTTGAGTGCGTAAATTGTTTGCTCGATACGCACGTTGGGGGAACCGCGAACGTTTACAGCAACGTCACGCACCCCGTGCCGCGTTTCGTCAACCGCGGCGGATGCTAGTGTACGTAATCGGATGCACATTTTGCATACGCATGCGATTCGATACATACGACCCACATCGGAGCAGTGTATAAAGGACTGTAGCCGACACTTTCGTTCACGATGAATGCAATGAGATGTAAGGTTGCGCGTAGCGGCGTCATACGCGCGAAAACCAGACGAAGGCCGTTGCGCGTAATAAAAGTGTGCGCCATCGATGCTATTTCCACGAAATTCATCTAAAAAAAAGCTGAAAAAACTTTTTTATTTTCCAATTATTTCCATTATAAATCTTCTGAATAACAAACTCTTGAAATAATTAATTTAGTCAATGAATGAGAAAAATGTACAATATAACTCGTTCAATTCTCGCTTCATTTACTTTTACTAGTTTTTAATTCATTTTAGCGAATTTATTAATTGCCCAAAAAAGGATGAAAACAATTACGTATCTATTTTTACGCGTTTGAAATTTGCTGCAATCTAGATTCACTGCGTATCACTTATGTGACTCGATAGTTGCATCGAACTTTCCCGGTGATAAGGAAAAGCGGATGCTGCGCGCTGACGGCTGTTGCATATATGATGGAACCGGACGATAAAATTTGGTCGCTCTGTTATTGTCCTCGTGCTCCTTTGCGCCCTTACAATATGCACCCGGCGTCTAATGGTCCGATCCGTCGCGACGCTACGCGTCATAAAGTCCTTCTATCAGACGGTTTCCACGAAGCTTTGGCTGAAGTCAAAAGCACAGAATTACACTCTCCTCTTGGTTTACAAATTTTCGATTTTACGGTGAACAAATATTTATGCTCAATTCTTTACTTACGGAAAGAAATTTTTCGCAAACTAAAGACGGCAGCTAATGAACGCAGTGTTCTCGATGCCATGTGAATTATCGCACTGTCGAGGCTAAATTATCGAAAATTCTTGATGTCGAATCTTGATCAAATCGCGAGCTCAGAGATGACTTTAATTCGCAGAACATCGACATAACGTCAGTAAGCACACTGTAAAATTGTGCTCTTAACTATTGGAAAGAAGTTTAAAGCGAACATTTGCGCTGTTTTGAAAAATCGAAATAAGATTTTGTAAAATTTAAACTACGAATTTAAGTTACGATTGTGTATGAGTATTTTCACAGAATATTTTATTCCAGTATCAAAATAGAATTACGTCTGTCGAATTTCGAGCATGACAATCGATAGATTTCCTCGATCTTTATGCCTCAAATATCTTCACGCGTGCAAATACGCTACCGTAACACTTCCTATGTCGCTGATATCACGTGGCACGAATTCTATTGTTAAATGATGCCTTTTATGTGCTATTGGAAGCAGTAATTCCAAAATCACTTTCGTGATGCCGATGGTAATCATGATACAAACTTGCCAAAATGCTACAAATCAATATATTCGGAGACATTTTAAATTTAGAATTTATTAAATTTTAAATTCTAAACTTTTAATTCTAAATTCTTAAATTTCAAATTCTAAATTTTAAATTTAGAAAAAAAAATGTTTCGATTCTCATTTTTGTTCCTCGAGAACATTTCTATTTTAAATCGCTTATTTGTTACATTTTTTCAGATAGAGCTACATATTTTAATATAATGTTACGCAATATTCCCTTTCTCTCTGCAAAGTTCTAAATAGGAGCATCGAATGAAAACTTTATTCATAATACGGCCCGATAAAATCGGAGGATTTGAATAATTCCGAAGTACTTTTAACTTCGCCGTTCGCATCGACATTATACCATCATTCTCGTGACGCGCGTCCAGTCGCACCTTACGCGGGGTCGCTCCCCTCGTGGATCGCGCGTCAGGAGGAAGAGGACGAGCGACGCCACGCGCCGTAAAGCGCCCTACCTATCTCGGTCGCGATTTTCCACGAAACTTGCGGCAGACTCGCGACAAGAGAAAAAGAGACGGCGGGAGAGGGAGAAAACAGACCGTCTAACAGGATCAATTCGAGGCTCTCCCCGCCTCTGTCTCTCTTCCCGTCTCTCTTTCGCGTACGGGACAACTACGCGATACCGGATTTAGATCACGGGGGTCGTGGCTGCGCGACCCCAGACGCCGCGACGCCGGCATTGTGCCCCGACGCTAATTTTACAATAGCTGTCTCACCGCCAGACGCGAGCGCGAGGAGCACGTGTGGCGGCTGCGGAGGCTGCGGCGTCTCGACGTTCCTCGTGAACGACGACGACAACGACGACGACGGCGGCGACGCTCGGAAGCTAACGGGTTGAACCGCGTGCGTTGTCGACCTCGACGCAAAAAAGAGGAAAGAGTCCGACAACGACGCGAGAAGGAGTACGAAGGAGAGCGGAGGCGGTACAGGATGAGCAGCATCATCGAGGCGTAAAGAGTTGAGCGGTATAATTTTCGAGAAAAAAAGAGGGAGAGAGAGAGAGGGAAAGAGCGAAAGGGTGAAGAGGAGGGCGGAGGGAGGAAAAAAGGAATTGTATCAGTTCGATCAAACATTGTAACTAAGTATAACGGTACGGATTCAGTATACGTGTACGTACGGCTATACGTGTGTATGCGCGTTGCGTGACTTGAAGACTGCGCGACTACAGGATAATTATGTCGATTACGATATGCAACATCCGCCGCGCGGTGTTCTTCACCGGATTAACGTTGACCGCCGGATCGACGTCGATTATGATAACGAGAACACGCCGGGTTAACCCGATCAGTCGGCGGCAATTTTTGCGACAGCGCGCTTCACGACGCCGCGGAATGCGGCGTCGGAAGTGGAGCGAAATCCTATCGATCGTAAATGGCCGATGAAAATATTGCAAATAAAGTATATCTTCCGACTTGTGGACTGCAGCCGCGTCGCGCCACAACCGTCACGCCGATCGCACATTCGACGTTTGCGTACGCTCAACGTGCCGCGAACGCACACCAATATCAAACTGGATGCAGATGAAATTCTTACAGGTTCTATTACCTGAGTCCACGGGAAGGCCCGCCTCTCACGTTACTTGTTAGCCCGTGCAGCGGTCCGATATCTTGGACGGTCAGTTACGTGGAGCCGCCTGAAAACGATCAGGAAGCGGAAGGAATAAAATGTACGTGAAACTCTGGATACGATAACACTAGCAGTTTGTCAGCTATTTTATTTTCACAAATTAACATAAATTTTTTAATTTGTCATAATTAAATTATCTAGTTTCCCGAATGCTTTAATTCTTTACGGTACACTGAAATTATTAACAATGATATAATTTGAAAGTTAATATCTCGAAAGTACGCTTCTGAAAAGGCATAATGTACTTTACAAAGTGTTTGTAATGTCCCTTCGCGTGCGATAAAACGCGATCAATCGAGCACTCCCGTATAACTCCACCAACAAGTCGGTCGAACGATTCTGAATTAATTTACCCACGTAGCGCAAACGCGGTGGCCCGTGAAGACCCTGAAGCCGGGCTCACCTCTCTTCACGTACGAAGGCGCGGAGGACCAAAATTTCACGATACCAAAGACGCGGGCCGGTCTTTACTGGTTCGAGATCAAGTCCGTGGAGTCCGCGAACGGTTCAACGGAGCATCTGCCCGGCACGGTGCTTCTGTACGCGACGTCCAGCGCCCTGGATCACATACCGGGCATGTACGCGAACGAGAAGGAGCATCGGCATCGCACTCTGCGATTTCAGCAGCGACGGAGTAAACGGCGGCTGACGATATCCTGGAACAAAAGGTATCAATTGCATCCTCATCGCGTTTGCGAAAGTTCGAGATGAGTAACGGAAATGTGCGTTTTCTTAAGCTTGAATTTTTTTTTTGTTTATAGACATGAAATGATTTAAAATTCCAATACAGATTTCAGCATTTTACAAGACGTTCTGTATAACAAAACGCTTCATAATCATCGTTACAATCAATATTACCGCAATTTGTCGCCAACGCGAAATTTTCTAGATTTTCAAAAGTCGTGGAATCAAAATTGTAATTAATAAGAACGCAACTCAAAATATTCAAAATCTACTCTTAATACAATCGAATATATTCGCATAACTATTTCTGAATATTGAACGTCATATTAGCAATTTTTTTGCCATTGTTACTCAATTTTAGCTCGAAGCTCAATTTTACCCCGCGCGCCCATACCGTTCCAACTGCAATTTCGAAAGATGGAACGTTTGTTTTTTCAGCCACGTAGATCCTCATCTCTCGAACTACTGTTTAGCTGTCACTTCGGGCTCGCAGCCGCACCCATCGACGCTCTGCGCCGCTCGAAATGTTCTGAAAGCTCATTCGCACTCCGCGAGAACCGGCTCTTCCGCGAAGGAGCATCATCATCGAGGCATCCCGGAAGGGTTGCACTGCGTGCGCCAGACGAAGCTGACGCTTCACAGGATGAGATACGATACTACGTACAACTTTACACTATACGTGGTCGGTCTCTCGTCATATTAATCGAATCGATGGCTCGTAAAATCGCACAAATCTATAAAATTAATTTTGAAGTGAGAAAGAAAAATATTTTCTGTTTAGTCTTCGCTCCGTAAAGGTTTTACGCGAGAATCACATATGCTTTTTCGAATAACATTGATTCGCTCATCCTTCGCTTGGTTATCGTTGGGTTAATTATGAAAAATGGTGCACTAATTCGACAGGTAAACACCCGGAATAACGTTTCCAATCGGGTCACTACTGACGCCATCCGATTCAAGAAGACGCCGGAGTTGACGCTGCGCAACGGTCGTTACACCACAGCTAATCTACGGAAGACAGACGGTTTCGTCAATTTCCGTTATCGTCCGCCGGACAACATTTCGAGCATTTTTCACATACTTCCCTGCGGCGGAGGCATCGTGAAAGCGAAATTAAGCGGACAAGGAATATCGCGGGTAAACATCGAAAACATCGCAGAAAAGATTAACGTGTGATTAATATTACGTGGAAAAAAAATTTATCGCTAACAAATAAATAATACTGCAGCAGTCGATTATTCTGCAATAGCTAATCGAAATTCTCGTACGACGCACATTTAAATGTGTAAATGTGTTGTGTGTGCTCGGCAGGAAAAGGAGGTGGTCGGATATGCCTCATTGCGCGTACCTCCTCTACCACCCGGCAAGACTTACACGTTACGTATATCGACCACACCGCAGGAGCTGGTTCGAGTGTCCACCATAAAAGTGCTGGCTACGCAGGAATCGTCCACCATTTATCCGCAAGTACGTCAGATCGGACAAATTAATTTTTTATCGCGATCGCAGATCCCGCTTTATTCCTGTTCAATTTTTACGCTTCTTTAAATACAAGAATGATATATTTCTCAGATGGAGATAAGTCTGACTCTCCATCAACTTTTTTGCATCATTTTTTTTAATTCGACAAAGCACTTGTCAAGCTTCGAAGCTCGTCCTCTTGTCTTTTATTAGCAAATAAATCTCGATTGTTCAATCTTGTCCACTCGAGGCGAATTGGGCGCATTTCTTGATGCAGATACCATCTAGAAGCCCGCCGCGGGAGTACCGATCCTTAAGGAGATGTAACGAGGTGACGATAGGCGTGGAGTCGGCCGGCGCTGCGAAGTACTGCACTCTGGTGAAGGAGCTGCGGAGCTCGTCGTCCTTGGCCAGCGTGACGACCGTTCCGGATCAGTGCGGCCTCCATCGGCGCAGGCGGTCCGAGTACACGTTCGAAGAGTGCGAGGAGAAACTTAGCCCTCCGACAGACAGGGCGCTGACGTTCACCTTGAAGAGGCTGCAGCCCGGCAAGGCTTACCTCCTGCAGATCACGGCGCAGCTGAAGGGCCAGTCCTTGTCGTATCCGCTGTTGGGTGTGCGCACACGACGTTCCTGTTAACATAATCTACGTAATTCCCTAAGCGAACTGTATGGGCGATGCAACGATAATCTGCATGAGCATCGTTGATAATTTTTACTTGTTTTTATTAAAAATATATATATATATATATATAACGTGAGAAAAGACGCGCATATTTTAACGATTGAACACGCAAGTCGTGTTTCAAAATTTCTCTCGGACGAAAAGTACAAATGCGAGCGTATGGTATCGGATTTTTTTTTAAATCGCTTTTTTATTTATGTGACTTATTTCATTTTGCTATCAATCTGTTTGCCAATCAGTTTGTGAACGTCGAAGGCAGATCGATATTAATAATTAATATGCCTTGAGAGGTTGCTTCCAGGATTGAAGGATTACGTTTAGTCGCGTTTCGAGGCACAGTCATCTAGTCTAGATTTTACGACAACGTACAATCAGCATCCGCGGCAAACGCGGAATGACCATAAGCGTACATCAACGTGTATTTTGATATTTGTATAACATATATGTACATTTTTTTTTCTTTACATTTTAATATTGTAAGTCTTTTTATATGTACACTTCTTACCCTAAACAAGTACATTGAATATTTTCGCTACTTTTACAGTTACTCGTATTGGATATAAATTATATTTGAAGTCGAGAAAATGAAATAAATAAATTTTGATGTTAGTAATTATTCACGGAAGTATCGCTTAGAACATTTTTTCGTAAAAAAAATCAAGACTCCTCCCTCGTCTTTTATACTTCATGTTCGAATAATTCAAATACAGCTATTCTGTTTGAATTCATCCTCTATCGCTACAAGCTGTATAAGAAAGTTAAAATTTTATTTCGATGAGTCTGCGAAGTTTTTCACCGGGCGAATTCGGTGGCTCCGTCTTCAGCAACGTGGCTGCTCTCGAGAGAAGGGCTTGTTTGTCCTCGCCAGGACACGACGCGAGCTCTCGTAGAGTGACCGCCGTGTAAAGTGTCAAACGCGCACCGTACGGATCCAATCGGGTTACCGTGTCCATAATGCGTTTGCACAAATCTGACTTCCGTGGGTCGCTCGGCGGCAGTAATTGTATCAAAGAGTGGCTTACGGATATGCAGTGTTGATGGCCAGGATGCAGCAGCACCGTCAGTCTGAATAAATTGTACGTTAAATTTTCAAAGATAGTAATTTTTCAACTTTTTGGCGCTATAAAAATTTAATTAACTTAATTCATTAAAAATGAATACAAATAAAAATCGAACAGAAAATCATTACTTTACCGTGAGAGAAGATCAGATAGAGTATGCTCGGTCGCTTGCTTCATGACTTCCGTAACTTCCTCTTCCAGTCTATCCGTCAACTGCGCGATTTCCGAAGATGTGATTATTCCCGGACACACGTTGCAGGTCCAGTCGGTATTCGAGTTCAGAGGATCGTTCGGCAACATAAAACCATTTTTACAGGGACACTTTAGGGTGCCTAAGTGCGTGCCTAGCTCCGTCGGGTCAGCGCAACGTGTGCATCGACAGGTAAAATATTTTGTGGCTAAAAGATGCTCTCGCCTGACTCTGGTGGACCAAAGTGCGTGTGTGTACATAGTACTCAGGTGTTCTCCTCTGAAAATATCCATTACGCAGTAACAATAATAATAAATTCCTTATAAGAATATAAAGAGTTGACTAATTTTCAGAAATACGTACTTTTTAATCAATGTAATCGCGTACACCGTGATGCGTGGCCTGCCTTTATCATCGACGCGGAAACTGTGTCGCGTATTCGCCAAGCAGGAGTGCTCGAGAAGAGACGCGTTCTCGTAAATCGCCACCGAGCCTTCCGGTGGCGCGGTCTCCAGCGCGTTCACGTCGATCAGGCCGCAGATTTTCGGCAAAATATCTCTACAGTCGGACGTCATCGTCAAGAACGGCCCGAGATTCTGACATATGCTCGTCACCTCGTCGTGAGCCTCCGTGCCGGGTCCCCGCGCGTCCTCGTGACTCTGCAGATTGGCCAAGGACATCCAGCGTTTCGACTTCGTGCGCCACAGTATCAGCATGCGAATCACCAAAAGAACTTCGCATCTAATCGTAAATCGTGCAGTTAATGGCGAGACGAAGACAAGTCCGACTTGAAAAATAACCGCAGCGTCAAAATTGTTTAACATTTCGCAGCACAAGAGAGAGAGAGAGAGAGAGAGAGAGAGAGAGAGAGAGAGAGAGAGAGAGAGAGAGTCATGATTAAATAAAATTTAACCGTTAAACACTTGGCTAATTAAGCGCCGAAGTAAACGGAGCTTGAAATATTATCAACCCGTGCCGGGACACACGATACCTGGGAATAATTCTAGCGCACGCAAGAAGAGCGCACTCCAGCTCGTGCCTCTTCTTATCGAACAGCCCCTCGCAATCGGGCCTGCACACCGGCCAGCAACACCTTCCGCATCTCACATCGATCTCGCCGCATTGCCCGCCGCAGCCGACGCATAGTCGCTGATTCGCATGAATCGACGGTCCCCAGACCAAAGGTGTCTCCGAGAGAATCACGTCGCCCGGCGCCAGATCCCTGGTCGCCAGCAGGTGCCGTCCGAGATCGGGCGCGTGACCCACCTTCCAGGCGCTGCAGGCGGACCTGTGACGCGGCCAGTCCTCGGACTGGTGCGACTTGTCGCAATAAAATTCGCGCCTGCAGTTGCCGCACTTCAGCGTGGCGTTTCTACCGCAAACCGGACACACGCCGTGGCTCGCAGCGGTCTCCATGACCAATTAATTCCTGAAATTATCGGCGAGGTCGATTTAATCCTCAACCTGGACCGGCCAGATTCTTAATTTGAAGTCCGACCCTTAATTGAATTAATTTAAACCCAGAGAGGAGGAATTCGAACTGGGAAAGCATAAATCGAAAGTGCATGGCACGTTGCTTCGCGCTGTCGGATTTCTTTAAAGTTTTATGTAACATATACTTATAACACTTTCGCTTGAAAGACAAAAATAATGCTCAAGTAATATCAGACGATCGGAATTGTGTTATAATATTGTATTGTGACGAAATCAATTTTTTTTTCTCCGGAAAGTAGAACGCTTACCGCGGAACACGCCGCTTACACGTACACCGGCCGCTAACTTTACTATACTGAACCGGCATTTGCTAACGCGGTGACCATGTTTAATTATAGATCAGACGCACATCATGCTATTTTCGTACGGCAAAAGGAAGCGCCGAAGATTTATCTACCAACGTACATCATAGGTCAAATATAATATGCGCATTTAATACATTTACGTGCCCCGCGCGCCCATACTTTGAATCAAAATTTTCAAAAACTAGGTAAATTATAATAATCATTATTGCTATGAATAACCTCTAATTAATTTGTGATATTTTTAGGACCAATGCTTGCTATGTACTCGAGTATTTACATAGGAAAAAGGAAATAAAATCATTTTTCCTGTGAGTTTTCTCCGAATCGATTGGATCGAAAGGTTATCATCCGAAGAAATAATTAATCTCGAAGGAATTTGAAAATGAAAATAATGAATGCAATTTAGATAATATTTCGATTTATTATTAAACGTGCCTACATGATACAAATCAGGGGACAACACAATCTCATTATCACTTTATGACGTAGTAAATATGTTTTCTCCTTTGCGTGTGATGAGATTCTAATAATTATACACCTTATCTATAGGAGATGAGATTAATTTAACGATGTTCATCAGATTCAGTACACAGACTATCACAAAGTTGATTGCTGGTTCGGGTTCGTACATGGGTGTTTCTAAAATGATCACAGCCGCGAGCTGAACGACATAAAAGTAACGCGTCCAAGAACATCTCTTTTTTTTTTCGACATTTTGCTATACACCTGATTCTTTACAATTCTTTAGCGACCTCGGGAATAATCGTCGTCAATAATCCGCGATACGCATGAAACGTGATTTGATGTTCGCCACGAATAATTTTCGCCCTCATCCCCTGATCTCACTCTGTTCTCGTTCACACATTTTTTGCTCGAGCATCGATTTTAATTTCACCACACGAAGATCGACACGTTGGAACTAGAAAGATCAATATTATCCTGCTCGATTGATGAAACTCGAGAAAGTGACACGCGTGTGGTATAAAAAAACAAACTTGTGAAATTCACAGAATGTCACCCTAAGCCTCTTTTAATCGAGGGTTTCTAGCGTATCATGTACAAAGTTGAATTTTTCACATCGTCGTTCTCCTCACCGAACAGAATCATATCGATCATTCTAATTCCATTGCGTCGGGATAAAAATATGGATACGCAGTTAACGCTTGTACACAATTTAGAATGCACCCGGTACGTAGCATCATTTATGAAGATCGAGTCGCTCAAAATGACCATGCAAATGACACCATTGTTTTTTTTTTCCTTTTCTTTACATCTTATTATACAAATACAACGAGACACCGTTAATATATATATATTTATATATATATATATATATTTTTTTTTCCTTATATTTTCTTCACATATTAAGAATATATTCCTAGGTACTCTGCGATGGCGTGCGACCGTCCGTAAAGCGATCCGCCGGTTCCCGCGGGGCGACGGCACGCGGACGCCGCGTGCTAAAACGAACGATAAATAATAAATCGAGCGAACGCGGAAATTCCACAGGTGAGGCGACATACTTTTCGAGGACTCACGCGCGCCGCTGACGCGCGAGACGACCTGCACGGATATTTACGCCTCGCACGTCATCGTCGTATCTCGATCTTGGTATATCACTCTCTAACTGCGCTATGTATATATATATAAATATATATATATATATGTATGTATATATATATATATTTATATAGAATGCGTTACAAATTCGTCGCACGCGCTTGTTTGCAGCCGCGCACGACGGAAACACCGAAGCACATGCAAAACAACTCAAAATTTAACACAACTGTGCGCGACTCCTCGCAGACTCCTCTCTCCTCTTTCTCTCTCTCTCTCTCACACACACGCATACATACACACACACACTCTCTCTCTCTCTCTCTCTCTCTCTCTCTCTCTCTCTCTCTCTCTCTCTCTTTCTCTCTCCCCCATAAATAGAATAAATTATTCCTCTTTATGTACAAATGGTACTTCCTTCAGGATGTTTGTGTTTACGTAGGCCCGCACTCTCACACCGCGCGTTTAGCGTTAAGCGTCAGTCGTATTAATAACACTCAGTCGTGCGGAGCTTTATTTCGCCGAGCTGAAATGTCGCTTCCACAATCCTAGCTACAAAATGCGGAGAAACTAACTGGTGATTTAGTGCCAATCGGAATTAGTGCGACGCGTATTAAATGTAGCCGTGTGGCTTTCAATCTTACTTATCGAGAGGAACCGCGAGATGAAAATCGGGGAAGCGTAGCGCTAAACGCGCGGCGGGTTTATTGCTCCTAAATATACATCTTGTCCGCTTCTAGTTTGTGCAGATCTTTTCACGGCGACCGTTTGACAGAACGGCGATGAGCTCGTGCTTTGCCTTTGTATCAAAATATATCAAAATCGCGAAGCCAGAACAACCAGCATCATCCCGAAATGCCGCTCGCGAGAGACTTCACTCTTCCTCGGGAAACATTACGCGATTTATCTCCGAGTGCATGACATTTTTTTTTTTTTTCTCTCTCTCGTACTTTCCAGCCGAGTGGAGAGTAACGTTGGTTGTTGCAGCCACGACGCACCGATATTATCCCACAATGAATATCCGCGGGATATACATTGGCATCTCTGTTTTTACGCGGAATATTTCAAAGACATGATCACCCAGCGGGATGTCCCGACGGGATCCCGCGGACTTCCTTTCGCCGTGGGATTACATCGATTTGCTGCACGCGTGGTGTAAAAGTAAATCGCGCGACCGATCAAACGTCCGTCAATATATTTAACGCCGCGATACATTCATCGCCGCTTTGGCCGAACACAAGAGCGCCGGACACGCGGTTTATTGCGCCGCAAAAAACGGGAACGTCTTAAACGCTTTAGCCTCGGTGATTATGCAATATGTAAAATAGAATTATTTGTTTGCTTATTCCGCGGAGAAACGCTTATACGTTACGTTATGACATGCGAAATGTACGGTCGTCGTCGGGGCGTCGCCATCCGTTTACGCGGGGTATCCCGTCGTTACGAGTCTCTCGTCGTATGGCACTGGGTAGCAGCGTTTTCCGTACTCGCCGAAGCACCTCGCCCTCGCGTAAATGCAACTCGTGCTTGGTACAAAAAATGAGGATTCTCTAGCCTTCGGTATCTTATGTGTGTTTGAAGAATGTGCGCGTGTGATCTCATGATGAGAGTTGTGCGCTTCGAGGATGAAACTTTTTTTTTTTTTTTTTTTTCTCTCTTTCTCAGTTTCCTGCTGCATGCACGCCGTCGTCAGTACCGTTTGGCGAACCTTGACGTTTTATTTCCCAATTACCCGAAGCGCACAACTCCGGTAGTCCGTGTCTTATATTTACGAAACTATTATCTTTTATAAACGAAGGCCACTCAATACAGAATCTACTGCAAATATTAAGAGTACTCGTAAAGAATAAATTCCTTGAACGTCCCGGCGAGTTAAATGACGTTCCCGGGCGAAGTCGTTAATTTTTTTTACTTTTTTTTTTTTTAATTATTTTATTAACTCCGTTATTTTAATTAATCGACGCGGCGCCCGAGCGTCGTTTGAATCGCGAGCGATCGCGAGGGAATCGACTCTCGATCGTGAACGTTTACGTGAACTTTGAGCGCATCACTGTAAAGACTGATTATCTGGACGTATTTCCGTCAATACGCGCATTACGGATTGTTTAAACGGACATTTCCCAAAACTATGTTCTTCGTTTTAACCCTTAAAGCTAATTGCTAACACTTAGGCCTCGTTAAGACAATTCGGCCTGCTGTTTTGAGATCGACGAAATGGGGAAATGAGTGTCCCGCTTGCGTTCTGCCTCCGCGCGGGAGACAATCGCACGAAGAATGGAATCATGATTCGCGATTTATGAAAAGGTGGCTCGAATAATTCAAGGGGACTCGCACAACTCAATTTACGCGTAAAAATGTATCGGTGCGAAACCAATCTCCGCTAATCATACGACTCGATAACAACGAAATGAATTATAAATTCATGCACAATTCAAGTTACCAACACTTATTATAAGTTACATCGCCAACAATATAATTATCTCAAAATAAAACTTATATACTTATATCCCGCACATCATTTGCGTAAATAAGCGAATTTGTAGCAGATAGGAATTTTGTACTATTGATTGAAATAGCGTTCACATGCTCTCAGTCTGTTAAAACGAAAGATCTCTTAAATTTTTCGGGTCCAAGCATCGTTAGCTGATCGCAGCGTCGCGTATTGTCGCATCACCACATTCAATGTATAGATTCATCACTACATTCAATGTATGTAGAAAGCGCCGGACAATTTTTTTTTTTATTCTATACAATTGCCATTGCGAAACATGTCATGCGTGCCAATCGATCATTGCATCAATCAATCAATGTCCAAAAACATGCAATATGGCAGTTTGACATTCAAACCGAAACGGTGAACCCTTTTTCTCATGAGAATCAATATTAGAGCTGCGATAGTGGCTAGATGGACAAATGAAAAAAACACCTTAACACATGTTTTCTTTTCAAATAGCACATGAACACAGAATCAACGACGTCTAACCCGCTGACTGCCATGCTTGCGCATGTATTTTCCGACTGTATTTACCGAGGCAAAGAAATGTGTAATCACTGTGTGCAAGAAACACCATCATCCATTTTAATTCTATTATCAATCGATCAAGCAATTCTGTAACAGAAGCAAAAGTTATATATGTACATTGCATAGAATGGCAGTGAACGCGTTAAAATATATATATATTTTAAAACTTTCAAGAGAGATCTTTGGTTCTGTAGCCGTACGCTACATCCATTTTAGCACAAACTCTCCATCCAGTTGCAAGATGGGAACAACAAAGTCTAGATAAGGTAAACATTCTACGCTACAGTCGATATATGGAGATCCTAAGATTCCACTTTTTTTTTTTTTATTATCGTGCATAACGTTAAATGGAACTAAGAATTCAAGTTCCCTTAAATGCGGGTTTCAAATACGGCCTTACAGCAATAGGATCGGCTGTGAACATCGGTTAAAATCGGAAATGTCCCGATCTGCAATCGTACTACATTCTAAGCAATTCCAAAAACAATGTGTACGGTGTTCACACACATTCTTAATGTCTCCTAATGGTTTCATTTTATATTATATTATTGTGTAATCTTTTTAGGTTTTGTCATTTCTTACGATGCTTAAATGTTACGTTGAGAAAATAATTTTTTTTCGTTTATATAACAAGCAAAATGTGTTTAACTTGTTTCTTCATAAATATTCAATTTTCCATAAGTCTTCTTTACGGCTCAATGGTTCCAGCAGAAACACTTAATTTGCACGTGTGTTTTATTTTATCTTTTTTTTTCTCCTTTTTAAGTTCGTCCTTTCTCTCATCCGCGCGAGTGAAGCGCATAATTCACCGCCTACTTTAGACAGAAACTATTCTTTTTCTTAACCACTGGGTCCAGAACCATTGTACATTAATTGTTACTTATTGTATTACGTCCAATGCTGAGCATGTTGCAACGCTAAGAGCATCCGTGGAGTATCATCAGCTAGAAAGCACAAAGAGTATTCTAATGTCTTCAGAACGTCTTATAGTACCTTGAAATGTTTCTAGCTTTGGTTTTGTTTTCAGTCAATTGCTCGACGTCGTGTGTACGAGAATCGTTCCCGATCATAGTCGACAACACTTTCCTCGAGTAACGTTCAGCCTCTATTTGTTCTCGGTTGTTGCTCTCACGTTATCAAGCGAGGACTGTGCAAACCTTCCACCTGAGTGTCAATTTGAGGACAATGCTGTGTATCAGGCGGTCCCCAATCGTGCAAATTTCCACTGTTAGCTAATCTGTGCGTGAGTCGATGTGCTATTGAGAAACCTCCGCTACCTTCCAATTGCGTTAGAACTATGATGACTTGTCTACAACCAAGAAAAAAGTAGTCGTGTAAAATTTAAACGTACTAGAACATAACATTAAATTAATTTTTATGCCTTATAATGTTGTATCATAACATTTGTTAGGTTAGAACTTTAGAATGTTTTAGATTAGAAACTTTAGAACATTTTCTTTATCGTGATGTATTGAAATCTTGTATTTTGAATAAATGATCTAGAATTCTAAAATATAAGATTATAATGCATCATAGTAAAATTATAGACCTATCAAATGGCATGATATAAGATTCTAAGGTATAAAAATGAATAAAATGTGTATTTTAACAAATATCTTACCTGTGAAGGGGAGGAACACTATCGGCAGTTCTGAGTTGTCCTCTCGTGGACACGACATTATAGCTCTCATGGCAGTCGCATTTTACGTGAATCCACTTGTTCACATGACGATTTTCGACCATCACCACTAAACCGGCCCACCCTTTAGTTAAATAATAGGCAGTCATACCTTCTCTGCCCTGTAAAATGTTTGTGTATTAATATAAATTTAAGAAATAATTTACGCATCATTCACTATAACACAATTGTTTACTTCATGTCGTTGCCCTTTAGCCAATGTTAGACTTATAATAGCATCGGCTAAGACAAATGCAGGTGGCGATATCTGCTCGACCAGAAGCCTCTTTGAACTATGAATAGCGAGAACATATTCCGGATAGCTGGACGTGTCCTCCATCCCGGTGTGCCAGTGATTGAAGGCCAGGCACACGACGATGTACAGATCTCTCTCCAACATCTTGTGACAGCCGACGAAACCCCGCACTTGTCGTTTGCTGTGCTCCACTAGCCTACCGACTTCCGGAGCGGCCGGAGATCTCGTGCGAAAAACTACCACGCACAAGTCCAGTTGAGAACGTTGCGATTTTTCCGAGTTTCTATAAAATTATGTATTTGTTAGTATATTTTTTTATGACACGCCCGTGAAATAGTTTAATCGTCTCACCTTTGCCCCTCTTGAAACAGCGTGAATTCCGTTTCGGTAGGCTCCAATACTGTCAGAAGGACGCACGACAAATGTCTGAGAGACGACAATGGAGGGAGAGTACCGCGCAATCTCACTTCGCTCCATCCAACTCTCGTCTTACAGATGTCGATGCAATCGAAGTACTTTAAAACATCATCAAAAGATATCCAAAAGACACCGTCCGAAGCACCATGCGGCATAAGCATCTCACGTAATTGTGGAGTCCATATAGGACTGTCGTCCGACCAGTCGCCCTTCCAACTGTAGTGACCCCAAGGATTGCGTAATCGCAACAACCGTATTCCCTGCGTAATAATCACTTTTTTTTTATCTTGGCATGTATACGTTATTTCAGAGATTGTTATTACAGATAATGACAAGAATCCAATTGAATAAATTGATAAATTAAGTTGTGACACCCACCTGTACATCACGAACATCGAGGACAGAATATGCATGCCTGAAATAATTGACAAAAAATGAATTATAGCAATTAGTAAATGAGGTAAAATTGATATATACAATGGAAATAATGAAAATTTTAATTCACCTCGGCCTTAAACCTTTGCGTTGATACTCCTCCTCGTCGACTTTCATATTACCACCTCCGCAGCTAGCACCCATTAAAAACATAGCCTGCCTCGAGGACAAGAGTTGTGCCCATATTAGGTCCCTGTCGAGTTCGTCTTCGCTTGGCAATGCTGAAGGTTGTAAAGGCACGCTCTCGCACGGGGCGCCAGTTAATGTCGCTAGACCTTCTATGGCACGGCCGGATACTAAGGCCTCGTAGCAACCATGTATCTTAGCAACTGCTTTCTCGATTAGCGGCACCCAAAGCTGTTTTCTTTTTGCCTTTAACGTAAGATGTACACATCACTAACAGTATCATTGTAAAAAAAAATGAAAATTATTTCTCAATCTATAATTAATCTGTAATTAATACCATGTTTTTGTGTGATGTATATGAATATGTACCTGAGAGTACACTAAGTGACCTCTTTTATCACAGGGTAATAGATCATCAACGAGCACCGTCGTCCATTTTCCGTCTTTACACAGTCTAACCTGGTAAGCACCTTCGGGGCATGTCTCTTTCATGACCAGAACTCTCCTCACGAGCTCGTCGCTCTCGGCCAGAACGGCCAGAGCGGACAGTAACCAACAGTTTCCTAAGACACCTTGCGAGATATCAGAAGGTAGGGGTGTCCTAAAGACAGCCCAAGGCAGTTTAGAATCGACACTTGAGTCCACGTTAATTTGGTGTGGTCTTCTCCATTGGACGACGTGATTATCTTTTGTATCCGCGGGGTTATAGTACAGGGATTTCGGAGCAGGCGGAAACGAATCATCGACGAACGGTTCATTTGTCTGCAAGATACAAACGCGATGAGTATATAATTATAATCATATCGCTGTAAATTTATTAATTTAAAATCAGTTTATAATATACTCTAAATTTATTTCACCTCCTTGCAATATCGCACAATGCGCTCCCACTTTTCTAACGCCTCTCTCTCTTCCAGTTGCCTGAGATTTTCCATCACCACGCTCTCTTGCCGTTGTATTCGAAGAGTACTGGTGCCCGACTCGAGAAGCCTCGATATCCCTCTCTCCCCCGACATTTGGGACATTGACTTCGAGCTTTGGCACATTTCACAAAGAGCAGTTGTACTCTTGTTCTCGTAAGTGCACAGCTTACATTGCCACTGGAAATATAAAGAAATGACCGGCGTTACAAATATTTGACAAGGAATTAAGGAATAACAAATCAAATAAAACAAATTAAAAACTAACGCAAGAGTGAGTCAAGCATTGTTAAGCTTATATTCATTTTTGAACATTCTATGAAAAATACTCACCTGAGCGTGCGAAGAATCTCTAGTTCTCGAGTGCCTCTTATCGCCCACTGACGAACCGTTTCTTCTTACAGAATTTCTATGTCTCGGGGTGACCGCTTTGGAATTTGTCGGGGTTGAACAGAGTCTCGGGCTCGGACTCCGCTGGCCCAGAGCTCTGTTGTCCTTCGGGACCTCCAGGAAATCTGCCAACGTCTTGCAAGCGTTGCAGTTTTGCGCCGAAAGCGGATTCCTCAGCGTGCACGACGGGCACACCCAGCTCTCGCCCTTCCGCAAAGTGGCGTCCTCCAGATGCATGATGCTCTTCAGCTTCGAACCGCAGCAGGCCTCGCATGTCGTTCTCGACGCGGCGTTCAAAAGGGTGCACTTTTTGCACGTCCACACCGGCGACGGCGGATCGATCTGATCGTCCAGATCGGACTCCGCCGTGGCCAGCGTGGCCGATTTCGGTGGTATGTATCTGACACTGTCTCTCGAAACCACGATCGGAGATTGTGCATGCGTCGGATAGCTACTCGGGTCCTTCGTGACGGTTATCAAGCTGGGTTGCGTCAACGACGGGGGCGATCTGGACGAGCCGCAGATGTCGCAACCGCCGGACCACAGCGGGTTGTACGCGTAAGAACACTTTCTGCAAGTCCACATACGCTTGAGCGGGCTCATGCTGGACACCCCCTGATCGAGGACCGGACTGGTCGCCTCGCTGTGCGCCTTCGTCGGCACCAGACCTAACTTACTGCTCTGTTTCTTTGGCAACGGCGGCGGTATGTCGGGATCCGTGATCCCTATGTAGGAATACTTTGGTCTCGTGTTGAAGCCAATGGAATGTGGCGGCACCGCGGGCGGTTCCTCGTCGTTCAAACTTCTACGGTTAACAGTTTTCTTCTGCGTAACGTTCGTGACCGAATCGGCGTCGGAAAAGGATCTTCTGTAAGATAGAGGCCCGGCGGACGATAGCGCGCGCGGCACCCAAGCCGGCACGCTGATAACCACTCCACTGCAGGGCGCAGGGCTTCTCGGAGCATCGCACGCTTCGCATTGCTCCAAATCAGGCGCATTGTCCAGCGTGCAATTGTCGCAGCTCCACAAGCCGTCATCCTGACGCGATTCTGGCACCACTAGACTCGTGGGTCTTTGAACTACGTGATCCGACAACTTTTGAACGACGGAACCGTTCGATAGGGAACGGCTGACTTTAGACTTAACTCGCTCGTACATCGAGGGACTGTGGCGCTTTGGAGAGCGTTGAGTATCGGTATTATCTGTGAACGGAAGCGTAGTGGACTCCATCGCTCCAATTGATGGCAAGATCCAGTCTTTGTGGCCCACTCTTCCTCTTTCGTTTCGACTTATGCTTGTCAACTGTGCCATGCCTGAAAATTGTTAAAATAATAACTCACAGTGCTCCGCAGATTATATTTTGTACTTTAAAGACTGACTGTGTTCTCACCTGTATCATTAATTTTATCATCATTACCGGAGCCACTCGTGCCAGCACCTCCATCTAGGACGTTGGCCAAAAGTCCAGAGGCGATTTTAAGACGATTTTCTTTGTGCAGATTAATCTTTTTACTCTTGCGTGCGCCAATCTGCCTCCCGTCGATTTGAGCTATCGAAGCACTGGCATCACAAGCTGCGCAAATCAATGAGCTGCAGTTATTGTCCAACAGACATCGAATACAAGTCCACTGTGTAACTAAAGAAGGTAAGGACGAAAAACGCTTCAGCGGTTTCTTTTCGGACGAGTTGCCACTCCACGAACCACGGTGTGAACTCTTCCTAACATCGGATGCAGACAGGTATCTTCCAAAACTACAAATTCACAGGAACACATATTACATAAGAATTGCTTCATAATTATACATTTAAACAAAATTATATATCATTTTCATCTTATCGATTGTAAAAATTAAATTATGAGAATGTCAGCTATAAGGTCAAATGTCGGAGTTTCTCACTGACAGGCAAAGCATAAACTCAAAAATTATATTACAAGAACACTGAGAAAGACTATAGTATATTAACATAAAAATAATAATTAATATTGCAGAAACCCAACACAACCATTACGAAAACATAATTCTAACAACATACAAAAAGTAGTACTGACTTAAATCGACTGATTAAAAGGAAAATGAATCAAGAATAAAAAAATCAAGACATTACATACCATAATCAAGAAGATACAGTAAAAACAATGTGTTAATTATAACAGAATTGCAAAAAACAGTTACAAGTATTATGTTAAGGAACAAAATTTAAAGTGGACATGGAATATAGGACTAAGAATATATATACATACTGAAGAGGGTCAAATCTGTTGATTGAAATGTTTGACCATACATACAAATAAAAATATATCAGTGTAAACATTCGACTCTACACTCTCACATAAATTTAATTTATCATCAATTAAAACAGAATTCTTATGATGCAAGAATAACAAAGTACTTTTAGAAACAATTCCAATATATTTGAAAATTAACAAAACAATCACCGTTTGTTAGCAAAAACAAAATATTATATCTTATTATCTTATAAATATGACATAATTAGAAAAAATATATAAGGCTTCACATATTCTATAAATAAAAGATATACAACGGTAGTTGTCAAGTATATAAAGATACAGTGTGAGGTGCATTCAAACAACTCTTATAAGCCTCTACGTAGAGTGACAAGATTATCTCATAATGTACACAAAACACACATGGAGTGCAGAACCAGGGAGAGGGGGAGGGAGGAAGGGGGGGAGGAGAAGAAGTGTTAAATGCGACTCTCACCTGCAAGCAACGGTGCGTCGGGATTCGCCGCGTTGAACGACGGGCAACGATGTTTCCGTTGGGTTACGCGCCAATCTGTCTGTCCTCGGCGGCGGTGTCGGCGGCGTTGACTCCCCGGAGGTGGATTCCTCGCGCGGACACTCACCGTCCTCGTGTCGCCACCTTGTCGTCAACCGTCGCTGGCTTCCCTCCGCGATCACGACCGCCGCTTCGCCTCCCTCCTGCCGCGCGCTGCCGCTACACTCCGCGTTGGTCGAGGCACGCACGGGCCTGCCGCGACTGGCCCTCTCGTCGCTCCTGAGCCGCGTCAACCCGCACCTGGCGCATCTCGCGTTCTCCGTCGGGTTTATCAGGGTGCACTCCGAGCAATGCCACTGCAGCACCGACGCGATCGAGCCCATTCTCCACGCGTAGTCATGGCTCCCCCGCTGCGCCGCGCTATATTCACCACTGGTCGCGACACGGACACGACGGCGTCAACGGCGCCGGCACACCGGACTGGCACCAGCACGTACGCGACAATAGCGGCGGCGGCGGCGACGTCGGTCCCCGACTTCGACCTCGGCTCGCGTTGACCCGTGAGAACTCCCACACGCCAAGTCTCTCCTTTCCTCCTGTCACCCCGTCACTGCTGCAACCGGGATAGGACGCCGCGACGCGACGCGACGACGCGGCCGCCGACGGGCGGCGATTAACGACGGCGATCAGCGGTGCCGCGGTACGCGTCCTCCACGTCGTCGTCGTCGCGAGGATGTCGCCGTCGTCGGTTGCGACAGGAGCCCGCCGTTCTTTGTCATATGTTCCGCGACGGCCATCTTTCCTGTCGGATCCCCTCTTCTACGAGCAACCCTCTTGCCACAAGCGACCTCGCAGGAACGGCGTGAGGTTGACACTACCCTGCGCCCATCGACCATTTTCTGAAATTAACATTATTCAATTTTAATATTTTTCAGTAGATTCTATACGAGACTCTATTAATGATTTTCTTTTTCATTTCCATTTATAAAGTTTTAGTGTTCTTTAAATCATTTCTTATTTAAATGTATAATGTTTTATAAAAATAGTTATTACTGGCATTTGATATAAGAAATTTGTCTACAATTAGCTTCTTTGATCCATCAATTTGCAATTTATTTTTTATTAATTATTTTTTTATAATCTTTAATTATATATTAACATTAATTATCAAGAAACTTTAAATAGATAGATAAAAAGAAATAAACAATTGTAATAATAGTAAGTTATAATAAGTAATCGTTATTTTAATAATATTTCCTTGGTTTATGCAAATAGTTCTGTCTGTAAATATTTTCGTGAATGATTATATATTCATTATGAATTTTCAGAGCATACATTACTGGATATTTTAATTACCACGCGGACTGGCGACATCTGTCAAAAGAAGTCTGAAAGATGCACATACAGAATTATAGCAAGCGAGCTGAGGATACCAACAAGTCCCTGTGGCGCAGAGGATAGCGCGTTGGACTTCTAATCCAAAGGTCGTGGGTTCGATCCCCACCAGGGATGGCACGAGCGGTAATTTAAACCGCTTTTTTTTTTTGCACGCGTATATTATTTGCACTGAAAAAGTATTAAAACAATTAATTGCAAAAACAACATTGAAATAATATAATAACTTTTGTAACTTTGATAAATTCCACAACTCGTTTAACATACATCGATTATGATCACTTATGAATTGTGGCTACTTATTTCAGTGTGCAAATTTTAAATTTCGTAAGTTTTATATACATGCCGGCGTATAAATAATTTTAAACACTATTATGCGGACAAAAAGTAAAACTAGAGATCAGCTTATCTATCAACTTATTATAAAACAAAAGGTATTTCCTTCCAATAAACTTTAATAAAAAATTAACTGACGTCATAAGTAACGCACTACGTCAGCAGCATTATTTTAGGAAGATTATGTGCAGTTTTACTTTGCGTAAATTTATTGAAAGAGCTGCGCATCTCGTGTGTGTAACACCTATAAATATGTTACATTCATAAAACTTTTGAATTAAAATCTACTCTGCATCAAACATGAATTAAGTTAGATACATTGATAGTCTTGCTTTCTGAGAATACCAAAATATCTCGATAATTTTAAGAAAAATGTATTTTAAGAAATAAATTGCTGAAAGAATTTGCAAATGAAGATGTTGACGAAAATCTTAGCATATGTCGCTTTTAATCATCCGTAAATACTCGGTAGATCATTAAGGGATGACACACGAAACTTTCCGCGTCTTCTGGACCTGCCAGATTTGTTTCTCCGGAGAGCTCACGTGCCATCCCCTTTTGGTCACCCAAGCAGCACCCTGTCGGTTTATTTACGGAAACGCCCCTTCTTTGCTTCTTACTTAGAAGCGTCTTACTTTGAATGCACGCCGACTCGTAACACTGTTTTAGTTTTGTTTGATTTCTTGAAGCGAAAATATAATTTTGGAGCCTGAGCATAAGAGACAGAGAGCAAGATAAATGGACTTTAACTGGAAAGAGATGTGCGCTACATCATATTTTTAGAATTGATATTTTTTATCTTGATAAATAAATTTGGAATAATATCTTTTATATCTTTGTCCTCTTTCTCTCTGCAGCTTGAATTGAAAATTATTCATATAGTTATATGAGAAATGATATATAAATAAAAATTTCCTTCAAAATTTATTATTTGAATAAAATATAATAATAGCGTCAAGCTAAATTAATTTACAATTGCTGAAAGTAAAATGTTACGTATTACTTTACAAAATCTTTTCTACATAATAAAAATGTGCAAATGCGCACCGAGCAACGTTATAATTGTACCTCAAACAACGTATTTGCGTCTCTATTTCAAGATTCACCGGAAATAGTGTTTTCATTATTGCAACAAACGAACTTTGCCAAGTCCTAAATTTTCCGTTCTATAATACCAATGTTCCCACTGTCGTTCACCAAGGAACGATGTGCAAACTTTCCGTTTTGCCATTATTCACCTACTATCAGCGTGACGGGCGCGTGACTGGCCAAGCGACGACAGCGTAGTCCTAATTTTTCATCTCGTCGTGAGATGATTTCTCGGACTTTCAAATTGCGACGAGGACACAATCGGCCTCGCCGCGTTCCCGCGCCCGTCACGCTCTTTGGAATGGAGCCAGTACAATTTACCACCAGACAGCTAGTCGCCGAGTACACGATTCCACTTCGTAATCATAGAACAGCTTCATAAATAAATGTATTGTTTCTCCTCTCTCATTTGCAACGGCGGACCGAAGCTCTTAATTAGTAGCGATTACTATACACGTGATAGCTTACGTTCTGAAACGTCCTTTCGCTGTTCTTCCATATCATTGTATAATTCATAATTTATTATCAGTTGCGAAGATACGTCTCTAGTTATACTAAAGCTCTAGTAAAAATTTGCATCTTTTCTTTGTCATAGTATGATATTAAATGCAAATTATTTATTTAAATATAAATTTTCTCGTACCTTTTATGCTGTATGATTATAATGTCGTCCTCATTTTATTCTTAACGCTTTAAATATACAAATAAAGCATTTTTTTATACGTTAAAATTTTATACGCTTAGAATCGCATTCTAATAAAATGTGTTGTTTCTAAATCTATTATACATTAACATTATTAACGGCGGCGATTGTAACAAAGCCCCCTGCTGCTTGGAAAATTCTTAAATCTGACAATTGACACCGCTTTGTCCATTTACCCTGAGTTATTTAACCGTTTAACATTGAGAGGGTCTCATAATCAGACTTATAAATGGAAAATTTTCCGTGAAGCGATATCATGAATAAATTGCTTGGCATCTGCATTACTTTTGTTTCGCGCATGGCAACTGCAGAGTGCGCACAATTAGTCTTCAACATAAATAACATTTTATATCTTCAATACATTTCTATATTTTTTATAATTGTTTGTATTATAAAATAGAGAAAACAGATATCAGTAAAATATACTCTTAAATGCTGGTTGTTTAATTTAAAATCGAATTTTAGAAATTTCTATATCGTACTTTATTCTAATCAAGTTTCCGACGAATTATTATGAAAGAAAGAAACTTCGATGAAAAAATTATATTCATCGCAAGAGGCTGCAACCCTGCTATATTACGTCATTTATTTTCTATAACGTTAACTGATGCATGTCTAATAACGGTTAACTCTATGACGTAGCTCCTTCACGCGTCGAAAGATTTTTCTTCGCTTCACTTTGAGGTAAACAGCTCGCTGCGAAGAAAATGCTTAATGTCGCGATTATTTATAAAAAACTTTCTTTTAAAATCGATAATGTAAATATACGAGAAAGCATCTCTTGTCATTCTTATATGTCAAGCTCATACTTCATTAACTTTTTCTGGTCAGTATATTTAGAGTATGAAAGAAATATATTGTATAATATATATATAATATACATAATAATTGATAACAGTAAAATATATATGTATAACTATAAATTTTCTAAGTAACTGATGGGAAAATAAAATAGGATTTTTGATATTTTATATTACATAGAGAATCTCAATTTTCCGAAAATTTTTGTAAAAAGTTATTGCTTGTGTAGGAAACATCAAAGAATATATGTTTTACCGTGCCTTTACGTCATCTTGTTTTTACGAGACGTTTTGATGCCGACATCTGCGGTCAATATTTACTGTTATCTTACTGCGTGCAACGCAAAAGCATCTTATCAACGCGACAACTTTCGACCTCCTAAGCAGACTGCAGAATGGATAAAAACACGGATTGTGTCGTTACGATAGGTTATCGGATTGGCCCCCGCAGTTTTCGCGAGCTATGATTATACGTAAATCAATATTACGTATCAACGGTCAATGGCATTGAATCCGGTTGGCGACTGCTATAAATTTATTTTCATTGTGACTATTTTTACGAATCGACGGTGCAGAGGAAGATTCCTTAAACACTTAATCATCGTATTATCTATATCCGGATTTGCAAAATAATGTTTTACGTATTTTTAACTTCAGAACTGATAATTTTTGACGTAATAATTCCTTTTTTGCATATGGTATGTAGAATATTCTAATAATAAGAACCACAGCTCCTTTTAAAGTCGAATACTTTGCGATAAGTAGACCGCGTTTTGTCGCGCAAATGTAATTATTTGCATAATGATAACGCGTTTTGCTCGCCGGTAAATTATGATGAATCAGTACGACACTCGCGACAAGGCGACCGCGCGCGCGCTACGTATATACATGTAAACTTTTATCAGTAAAACCGCGACAGAACGCATTTCCCCTTGCCAGCGGAAATTTTGTGTGGCTTGGGAAACCTCCACAGATAAATTTAATAAAAGAGATTTCCATCGTCTCGAAATATTCTATTGAAACATACTGTTCATTAATACAATATTTAAAGTTATAACTTTACATAAATGTATTTAATATATATAAAATTAAATAAAAACTATAATAATTTTGATAATATTAATATTTCTTACTAGCATATTATATTTGATTTATAATTGTGTTTATATAAGTAATGTTATGAAAATTTTCATTTATATAATGCAATGAGTGTATAAACAATAAGTTTGTCTAGCCATGCATTGATTCTCAATAAATATTTTTCCAATTCCCGGAAATAACTTTCTAAAATGCTCGAGTTTCAGTCTATTATATTGTAGACGCAATGTTCTACATTTATCGCGGCCAACTCTTCCGATTCTAATTGTAACAATTCCCATGGCATAATTGTCAAGATTTCGATGTGTTCTACATAGACGTATTTCTGCCACTAGCATATTATAACATTATAATGCAAATGTTCCATGTCAATAGGCACGTTTTGAACATGAATAATCTTCGTATGCAGCGCACAATTGTTGCTACTACGTGATAATTCTGTAATTCAGTTCGTGTACCTCTCGAGAGAGATAAATAGATAAGCTATCAATTATTAATGAGCGCGCATTTGGGCAGCGCCAACGGTATATCGTTCGGGATTATTTTTTAGCAAAATGTGTGCTTGAATTTTTAGTTAAAATGTACTGTAAGCAGAGATACACTTCTAAAGGTGAGACTTTTGTAATTATATATGTTCCAAATTACATATCTAGAAATTTAAAATATACAATTATTTAATTAATATAACTTTGCCAAATCGAATAATAGAAATAAATAGGAATAAAAAGAATAAGTGTTAATTTTTATTTGTTTTTATAAATAATTTAAAAAAATGTCTACATGATTCAATTCGATAAGTTATGTTTATAAATTATTATGTATGAAAAATATATGAATAATTTTTTATTCGCGTAAGAATAATATTAATTTTTATTTTTAGTTCCGCAACGTGACTTAATGTATTATTGCGCACTGACTCAACTTACGCTCATCATGATCACACTATTTGCATGTTCGTATTTTGAATATATTAAGCAGGGATCGATGCAAATTACAATCGAAGCGTATGAGTCATCTTTCGGTTTACTTCGTCGTTACATTAAGAATGCAGACTTCTTTATGTTGTCACGTGTGACTAAAGTTGTCTGCCTGCAAGGCATTCCTTTTACTGAACAGTTTAATGGAAGCATATCAACCGCTCGACAGGTATTAAGTAATCAAGAACCTGTTTTCCGGAAGGCGTAACAATATCAGAGCTGCGGTGCTCACGTGACTCGGCGAGAAATTGAAAAACACTCAAGTCTACGGCGATAACGTGCATTTCGTCATTGAACTCGCGATAGTCTCGTTCCAATTGTAGTGCGATTACAATGCATCGTTCACTTTGTTCTTCTTTCAAACGAGACCTCGAGATATAATTTTGATGATCTCTACATAGTAGAAGTGCAATAATTAAGTAAAAAAATAATTTTAAAGAATATGTATTTATTTTATTATTTAGAAAAAGTATTTTTTCATATTTATTCTATCGAAAATTAAAGTCGCATTTTTTTTTTACAATTTACCGTTCTGTTTATTGTTCACTAACAATCATGGATATACTTAGAAACCGAAATGCCCACGTCGCACGATTAGATATACACATGTGTACAATTATTACTCATTGCACGTCACGTGTATCGAACATGTTCGCAGCATGCACGCGGATTTTATGTAACTTCCGGAGGTCTCTCGTGCACATCGGTGAATTTTTATCACGCACCTCTGCAGAATTTTTTTTTTGTTGCAACAGAGAGACGACTTTCGCAAGAGTAACGAGAGATTAAAGCAAATGAAAAAGGCTTTGACAAAAGGCTTGATACGAAATTGCCGTAAGACGAGAATATCTTGTGTTCAGCATCCTGTTTATTCTCATCTTTCATTGTGTTTCACCATAATATAGTGTGACGCGTCCGCTTTAAAACTGGAATAGACGGCACCTATGGCAGCCATAAAATCTTATTTCAGCGTCGGAGCTAGCTGCGCTTCGTGAGCTCATCTTTCAGTTGCATCCCGCATCGTACTTATGCGTCATAGCGTTCCACGTTAGCGAGAGCGGCGTCGAAAGCGCAGTCAGATTCACTTTCTAGCGCGGAGTTATTCAAAGATCTCTCAGCCGAAATTGTGAGCCATCTCACACGATCGCGTTACCGCTCCTCCGCCCGTGCTTTATCGCAGAATTTTGCAAAGCGCTAATTCACATACGTCACTTTAACACGCTTATATATTTTTAGGCGTATGTGCGAAATATTACAAGTCTAGCGTGAAGTTCGCATTAGGCATGGCAAGGTTGCCCCCGTTGCAAAAATGTAGAACTTGCCTTTCGCTCGGCCCATTCTATTCGCTATTTACACGAATACTCCTGTCACCTGTGCGCGGTGATAGTTCGTTCGAATGCAAGGTGTGCGTAGCAAATGCACAACTGTTTTAAAATATTATAGACAAATAATTAGGTGTTGAAAATAATTACTTTTTTACATCTATAGTTATAATTATTGGATGTATCATTATCCAATTTTGAATTTTAATTTGCATTATTTTTATTGAAAGAAAATGTGATCATCTAAACTATTCCTTTGAGATAATAAAATAGCAATTTCGGAAATGCTGCATTCTTTTGTAAAATGGTATGTCAAAATGTGAACTCATACAAGAGAAGAATATGATTTCTATCCTTTTAATTGCTCATTTGTTAGCTCGGAGCGATAATCTGCTGCGCGACTTAGCAGGTTATTGCCTCTTAAATTATACATTTGGGGGGGAACATGTGTGCGTCTAACATGTGGGATTCTACAATAAATAAGCAATAAACCGATGCGAACCAATGTGTGATTAAAATGTCAATTACAGTAGCGTCGTGATGAGCAAGCATTTACGATTCCCAAATTACATTGCTTAGCACTCGAGTGGGCGGATTATCGAGCGATGATACAAGGCATTTCCTTACGACGTGTAAATATATAAGGTAGCTGATTGCTAGATCGAGTGGAAAGGTGAATGCAAAGGTCAGCTTGAGCGATGCCTCATCTTGTTGTCGAACGCAGTTTCCTACGACATGAATGAAATTTGTGAAAGACAAAAATAACTGCAGCTAGCAGCAAACAATGAATTCTATCCCATAATTGGAATGCAAAGGACAATTTTCTCCCATTTCCGGACAGAAATTGTTCGAGACAGTTATTATTTCTCATTTTATAGATATATAATTAAAAATCTGAAATATTGGAAATACGAAATAGAGATTCATGGATCTCACAATATAAATTATTATAGTCTGAAGAATTTGACGAGAAAGAACCGATGAGACGAATGAACTGAAATGAATGAACGAAATGAGAGAACAATATTTCTCGCTTACGCATCAATCATCTGATTCTACCGATTATATAGCCAAATACACATACATGCACACATGACGCACATTAACTTGTGTTAAATGTTCAACAAAATTTATAATTTCGCGAATGTCTTATTCTAAGCACATGCAATTATCGCGCAAGTCACGTTTATCGCACTAGAACTCGGGACTTCCAATGCAAATACGATGCCGAAAAATAGTTACCTAAACAATTTGCTCTGTTTGCATGAATCTATTCGTAATTCGTTTCGACAACGCCGCATAAAATGTTTGCAACTGTTTTAAAAGCCATTAACGACATATAAATTGAAACAAATTATATTGAAAATCAAATTTTTTTTCGAGTTTATTTTTTATAATTTTTTATAATTATTAAAATTTGCGCATTTATCTATTCTTTCTATTTTTTTATATTGTATTTAATTTTAGATAATATTATTTTATTCTTACACTTATTTTATTTAGCATTAAGCTAGAATTAAGAATTAAAAAATTGCGTATATATGTATAAATATATATTTAATGCAAAATAGAGTCCTAAATAAATCTGTGCTTCTACACAGTTTTTGTGGTAGTTTGTACTACTTAGCTGTACAATAGAAGGTTCTACTACTCGTCTAAGTGTTAATAGCCGTGCAGCCAACGATGTAGTCTCACAATCCTGACTCACCGGGTTCAAAACCATCTCCCTTTCTTTTTAAGGAGAGAAGAAGTCTGCAAGTCTCAAAGTGTTATCCATGTATGTCTCTATTCCATACATGGGCGTCAACTGGGACTGATATGAACGATTCGCATCGAACCAAATTCCAAAAGCCAGTATTCTTCGCCCTTTCACGGCACGAGTATTGGAGAAATTGGTTATAATCTTTTTTTTCCTTTGAAATATAGTAAAAATGATATATTTTGATCACACGATGACATTTAAAAATTGAATTAATTATGGCTTTAATATTAAATATTAAATTAAATTGTTAATTAAACTCCGAGAGTCAGGATTGTGAGACTAAATCGTTGGCTGTGCCGGCTCTAACACTTAGAAGAACACTTAGTAGAACCTTTTATTCTACAGCTAGATATATGCTACGAACTACCATAAAGACATGTGGAAGCACAGATTTATTTAGAACTTTATATTTTGCACTAAATATATATTTATATATACGCGATTTTTCCATTCTTAATTCTAGCTTGATGCAAAATAAGTCCAAAGTGTTTGTCAACTATATTTTGTTAATTACATTATTTGATATATAATTTTAAACTTCCGCAAAATCATTCGAAATTTACGCAATACGTACTTAATGTATGTTTTTCAGTGATCTACATCTTTGAAATTTAACAATTATTCCATAAAACTTTTCAAATATAAGATAAAACAATAATTTATTAGATTTACTAAAATCAATACTTTCAATAAACATCTATTTTAATATAAAATAACAAATTGACGGTATCTATAGGTAGAACTATCTTTAGGTAAGCTGCAAATCCTATTGAAAGCAGATTTAATCTATTTTTAGTGTTTCAAGCATATCTTGAAGTGAAGTGAAATTGCATAAAAATTACTGACGTCACGTATAAATGTTTCAAAGTGATTCCGGCAATGCGCAGAACAAATTGCGTCGCAGCAATTTTCCTTTCCGAGTTCCCTTGAACGAAACACGTTCGAGGTGTCGCCTACGTACTCCATTAATTCGATAATCGATCGTCGTCATACGTCACGGTCATTACCGAGGCGACCGCGCAGCTAAAACTTGATTATCAAGGGGCAAGCTCCGTTCTAAAGATAGAGGAGAGCAAGGCGCAGTATTAAGATGCAAAAAGAACATTCCTAGTACTTGTATGTCGAGATATAATCACGTAAAAGGTGTTCCCTTTTTGCGAGATTGAAAGTTCCTCCACGAATAAGCAAATGATATCTCGTTAACTTGACACTAAAATATCATTGCCGTAGGTTTTGCGATACTCGGCGCTTTCTATTAGTTTTACTCGTGTGGTTTGAAGGATATAAAAACGATAATGATAACAGTTGGAAAAATAAAAAAATATGTGAAATAAATCTTGTGTAAGAAAACATCAATCGCCAGTGGAAATCATCATTTCGTGCAAACAAAACCTTGACACACATATTTGTTTTCATTCCGGTGGAATAATATTTATGTATTCTTGTAAGAGCATTACGAACATATGCTTCTTATTGAAATAAGACATCGATGATAGCATCCCTGATGGTGACGATTTGGCACGAGAAAAACCTTTGATCGACGTCATCACTCTGCTTCTTCGAGCAGCAGTGAAAGTCTGACGTGAAGCGAGACGATAATAGCTACAACGGGATTAAAGCGGCCTATGAGCCCGCGTATAATTACGTACCAACAATCGAAAACGTACTTAAAAATTCTACGTGGTGCACTACAGGCGAATAGCTAGTTTATTGCAACTGCACGATCGTCTAATTAAGAATAATTGAGCAGTTGCGTGTAATAACAGCGGAAGTTAGGAGTGCTACAGGAAGATATTTTCAAAAGTTAAGAAAACATAGATAAACCGAGAGAAAACTTTAAATGTAAATGGATAATTTATACGGATAATCATAATATTTATATATACAATATAGCAAATATAATAATTATATAAATAAACATCAGTCTTACAAATGTTCTTTTCTAAAAGAGATTTTTTCTTTAAAGTTGAAATATAAATTAAAATTTTTAATTTAGGCCGTGCAAAATATTATTCGACTCATGTATTTGACATTCGTGTTTTATGTAGCTGGTGTTAATCATTTTGTTGACTTGTTCTAAGTGTTCTAATGAATGTCATGCTGACATGAATGTATATACTGCAATGATCATACAGTCAGAATTGTATCGCATTATTTATTAAATAATTGAATATATAATAATCCTTTTTTTTTAGAAAAATAAAAATTTTAATTCGTAAAAATATAAAAATGTAAATGTTGTTCAATGTGATTTATAAATTTATTTTATTTAAATTATTTTACTTCAATGCTTTTAATTGTGACACGTGTTGTAAAATTATGTTGCATTTCGCTGGCTTTGTATCGTCACGTTACGTATCTCTCGCTTTCGCTTAACTGAGATGTAGACAGTCGCTCGCTTTCCGGTTCATATAATGTAGTAAGAATTCACGATTGTTACATGACGGACATACTACATTAAGGACGATTGTAATCGCACATTGTAACGCAACACCGTGATCACGTGTGAACAACGACCACGAGCTTGGTGAATGACAGTATGGCGCGTACGCACGTCAGTAGACTGTTATTTCGTATAATGCACTCGAGGTTCATGCCACGTGCCTGATTAGCGAGCGCTCGTGATAATGGACTGAATCATTAAACCATGGATTCAATGATTTTTCAAAATGTAACACGATGCCAAGAATTAATTTTTCGCGATAACGTCATAATTGTTGCTTCGTATTTTTTTTTAAACAAAAGCGATAGTAAAACTAGCATTCGATATTTAGTTTATCCGACGCTACTTCAAACAACTTTTACACGATAAATACTATAATAAACAAATATAAGGAACGAATAATATAACGTCGAGGATTAAAGACGAATTCTTGATGAATTAAGCGTGAACAAGATGTTGTATCATCAATTTGACACTCAAACCATGATTCACTCATGCAAGACATCGTAAAGCGTGCCTTGCGCGTTTCCTAATAGTAATAAAATGGATATTATTCATCTAAATGCCTAGTTGAGAAGGCCAGTATAAACGGATCTATGGGAAGCATTTAACTCGTCACTCCTTCAGTTAACCTCATACGAACCAGATAGACCCCCCTCTGAGGACTTTGTCAATATCACGCGAACGAAATCAACTATCAGATCACTATATGATCAAGATATCGCTGCTGAACTCGTATAGAACTGCATGCGAATTTCTATGCGAGCAGAAACTACTGACGAATTATGTTCTGCGTTTTAATTTTGTGTGAAAAAGATTGTAGATAAAATATATAATAATTATATAGAATATCCTGTGCATGTTATGATGGTACTGTGCTCATCCAAGGTCGTTGAACATTTGTACTTGTGCTGTTCGTGCTTAATGATATCTTAAATTGTACCTACATCTTAATACTTTACAAACTCGTTAACTATCAATCTGTAAAGTCAGTAGTGATTACATATTATGTTATCTAGAGTTTCAATCAGTATTACGAAACGTTGGCTCATCATCGCGGTCTGTTGCATTCGCGAGACAACATTGCGAGTTGACTTTCGTAATAGTGAGCATCATTATGTAAGGACCGCGAGATTCGAGACGAGCGAAATGATGAATCTGAAACTGCAGTTGCGAGAGAAAATCTCATGATCAAGTTAGAGCGTCTTTTGTAAACCGTAAATAATTAACGGAATCGTATTAAGCTTTGTTCGTGTGTTTCACGATGATTCGTAGAAGTCTAAAATAATCCGATTGAAATTTCCGATTGTGAATTAACTATGTGCGTTACGTACGCAGTTTTTAATTATTAATTAAATCCGGATCGCTCTGGCTATCACGAGCTTCCTCGTGACTCGCGTCACTCGTGTGCGGTGTCAAATTAATTAATCCTAAAGCCGCCGATCGCGTGCACCCGTCCCACTGATACCACGCGTCGCGTTTATTCGCCGCAATTCTGTCCAGCAGAGAATCGAGAAGCTTCACGCATTTCGTGTGGGACGCAAATCAATGCGATTTCAGCGCGATTTTACGTAGAGCAAGAGAGAAAAATTTTCGACACCGATAGTTGCGTCATGTTTTTCACACGTGTCTCTAATAATTGCGTTGTTATTAATCAGACGAGTTACGACAATTCGATAAGGATGAGATTTGGCTGATTACGAGCTTAGTGGAAGAGAGATTTTATTGAATGTGAATGCGTATCTAGATACATCTCTGGCGTAATATTTCGATTTTTCTCCGAAGATTAACGATGCACACAATAATGAATGATACGATTAAATGCAAGCTGAAATAAGCTTAAACGCAATTGATCAATCATTAATCCGGCGATAACCGAGAAATAGAATTTCACAATGTGATATCGATGACGTAGTTAATGACCTATGAGGATTGAGCAGATTTGCTATCAGGGATTTCGAGTACCTATTGGGAATATTTCGTTCATCACTTGACATTTATATTTGGCTTGTGTAATTCTGGATTTTAATATATATATTTCATATTATCTAATTATTAATTTATATTTCCCTACATATTATATCATTCTATCGTTTTTGTAAACAAGATCTGAATTCTATGAAAGTTGATTCGTAAAAGTTTATCAATTGTAAAAATATTAATAAAACATGAATAAATTATAAAATCAATTAATGGAATCAAATTTCTACCGTAAAAAATTTACAAAACTTCTTTCTTTAATATACACGATTTATTGAATTACTAAATTTTTTATTTATAAATTTTGAAAAGTCTTTTTTTAGCTTTGAAATTACAATGAGATATTCCAGATGAAAAACGAGAAATAATGATTTCAAAGGTTAAATATTAAGTTTGTATGCCTTTGGACCTAAATGAACAGAGAAAAAAAGAATGTATTTTCCGATTTGTATTCCTGCAGTAATTGGAAGTGTTACAATGTTTGTTTAAGAGACTCTTTGTTGATCTCCCCAATTCGCAATTCACCCCAAATTTTAGCTACGTTTCCCCAAGCTAAAGGGACAATCAGACTGTCGGTGTTATTTCTGTTCGTGCTGATGTCCGTTTCCCGATTTGTTTGTCCACTTTCGAAAACAAGTTCAATGTACAATTGCTTCATGGAATATGTATTTCAAACGACGTTGCACTTAACGATTGCTCCACGATTTATGTCGAAGAAGAAAAATACACGCTTGGTATTGTTTTCCCTCGCTCAATCTATTTCGATAAACAAAGGTGTTGCCTGTTTGGCGAAATGAAAATTGTATCTTATCAATATTTATCGCTATTAATAAAAGATGGATAGAATTAAAATACTTCTGCAAATTTTCCATTACCGTTTTGTTATCAAATTAAAATAAAATCGGTCTTAAATTACTGAATTTTATCGCAGAAAAGAAATGCACATTTATCAAGTAGTATCGCTGACAGAAATATTATTTTATTTTTAATACAATTAATTTATTAATTAATAAAAGTTATATATAGATATCTAATATAATTTTAAATAATATAAACGCAAAATGTAAAAAATTTTAAGAATATTTTAGTAATTCAATAAATCAAAAATAAAAAAATAAGTAAATTTTTTAAAATCTCCTGTGGCAGAAATTTAATCCTGTATTGATTGATTGTGTAAGGATATATGTGCTTGTTATGCCGTAATGATGTGTAATGTCGTATGTGTGGACCGGGTCAAATGACAGGTTCTTGATCTTTCCTTGATGTACAAAATCTGAGGGGATCAGTTGGGAATTAATCGAGACGAAGGGGTGTGAGGCTGCCGCTCCTTGACGGTCTCTTCGGGGCCATTGGCTCGTCGCCATGACGACCGGGAGGGTCTGTCTCTCATGGTCCCGACGCAAGAACATGTACATTCCGTCCATGACGTCAATTTCGACACCCCTTCTACACGGATTAATTTGCCTTTGAAATTTCGTTGACTGAAACTATCTTTGGTCTATGTGAGTTTAGGATCTCGTATTTGAAAAGTAAGAACACCAAATCTAATAAGAATATTAAGCCATTTTTGTGAGACTATGTTGTAGTTAAATCGAGAAAATAAGCTGAGGGAAAAATAATTTACATATCACGTATTTTTTGAAATATCTTTAAATTTTTGCTGTTAAATGTGCGCGTGAGAAATACGATGTCGCTTTCTCTCCTCGCGGAAAAGAGAGAAAATCCAAGATTTATCTTTATAAATATCTAGGTACATTTGCATTTACCAGAATCGTGGAAATGTTCCCGTGTTACCGATCTTATTCTTTCTTTAACCTAGAAATAGAAAGGACCCCCTGACGCAAGCCTGGAAACTGGTGCAAAGAAACTCGGTCGTCGTGTTTGGCAAGAGTTGGTTGGGCAACGTTTACCATTTTATCTCCGTTTCGAATGGATGGTTTTCATGGACCAGTTTCCGGCTTGAAGCACAGTTGATCGATAATTTTGTTTTCTGTCAAAAACAATTCAAACGAATGGAAGGGCGAGATAGAACCATTTTACTAGTAAATAAATCTATTTATAAAATAATCGCTAAATCTATACTTATTTGTCTGTGTGTGTGTGTGTGTGTGTGTAATTTATATAGTTTTAATTTTTCAGATAAATCAATTAGTGAGGAAACATTATTTATTCACCAGGATAAAAGAAGAAAGAAATTTATTATCGAAAATTAAAATTTAGGACGGAAGTAAAAAGCGGTCAGATGTTGAAATAGAATGTTGCGTAATGCAAAAGATTGGAATATCCCACAATCAGTGAAATATCCGCCCACACGGGTCTTCGTAACACCGCGACATTAGTCTCCGAGAACGAAGCAGGCTATTGAGTACCGCGAAGCTGAAACTCGTTTTTAAGTAGTGAGTCATGGTTCCATTATCCTTTCCGAGGTAGTCCACGGTAAACCCGATGAGGAAAAATGTAAAATATGCTTTACTGTTCGTCTCATTAAGCACGCACGCCAAAAATACTTCTCGTGCTTTCACGTTGGTTTTACTGCAGCGCTTGCTTAAAGAGTAACACGTGGTGTCAGCGCGCATCAGAAAGGGGTACAAAAAGCCTGCATTAATATCTCGTGACATTCGCAGAAGATCATGACATTTTGAAATATTTGTAGAACACTCTGAAGCCTTCGCGTGAGTACTATCGTTTTTTGCTCATCACTTTTGTTTACCATCAAATTGAACGGAGAATAAATTAAATCGTGATATGTGTGAGCGAATATGTATGAGCGCATATGTATGAGCGAATTTGCGTGAGAAATAGATATAGTAGATAAGAAGAAAAAGCGGTTCGTTGTATCCGATCGCTTTTGTTCGCGTTTGCCGATGATGTTAAGTGCGACGTCTAGACGTCTCGACAAGAAGCATTGCCATATAGACTATTCCTTTCGTAAGTGGAAGCTTCACAAAGAGCAATATACTTATGTTAGAATATTAAAATAACTTAAAATACATTCAGATAAAAATTAAAAACTAGATAAAAACAACGATAGGAGAAAAAAAAACATATTTTTCTCAGTGACTTAAACTGTACAAAACTATTATTCTTCATGTTATCGAAAAACGTAAAATTATTCTCGATAATATATTTTTTTTAAATGTTAATAAAAAAATAATAGATAATTTAAAAATTATTGGGAGTCGCATAAGATGTTTATGACATGTGGTAAATTTTCCGACTTATTTAGAAAGTCTTTTTTAGAAAGAGTAGAACAAAAAGATTATAATATATCTAAAATTATAATAATTTCTTTTAATAAGACTGCAATAAAAACGAGATAATCAATATTTTATATAACTCTATTATATATTTCGCAGAGATGTTACGTTTCGAGTGTACAACGAGTTTATATCGGTCTAACAAATATTCGGTGGATCGTTAAACGTATTTTACTACTTCACTATTGTATAATACATCAAAAGCCATGATCGTCCTTATCAACGCGTTGCACAATATTCATGATAAAAATCTCGACTTATTCTGAACAATTGTGAACGCGGCTATGGCATTGTGAGTTCAATTTTTTATGAGAGACTGAACTAACAGAAGATTCCGAGAAAAAATCTACAGTTTATATAATGGAATAATGTCTACAATTATATAATAATTATTGTATTCTTTTTTAATATTTATTTGCATATAATAATATTGTTTCGTCAAAAAATGTCAATTTTCCTAAAATGTTTTAATAAATTTAATTATAGTGAATAATATTAGGTTATTAAATTAATATTATTTATATATATATATATATATATATATATATATATATATTTATATATATATTTATATTAATTATAGCGGTTATAAATTCTAGTTTATTACTTTATATTTTAATATTTAATAATATTGTGGTCATCATATCAGAGTTAATATAAGATTATTTGGTAAAAATAAATACATCTCGTATAAGCAATTTTAAGAAACTGTTTTCAAGAAGAATGCGGCAGGTTATTACCTGATTTATTTTCTGATATTAATCATCTATTTTTCTTAAGATGTCTATTTATGGATCGAAAATATCTCATGTTTTGTAAGTCGCAAGATTGATCGATCTTTCATCGATTGACTCAGTCCACTGTTTTCTAAACCTAATATTTTTCATTGTTCGCGTGATGTTGTTTGTCATTTCGTCTCTATTTCTTCAAGACGAATGTCATAGACCTTTCAACCTTTCAATTCACGTGACATCCTTGTGGGAGACATACTTTTGTGGACAACACGCTTTTCTGCGATATTGTCTAGAAATCTCTGACGCGCGAGCAAACGGATAAAATCGTTATTGTATTCGAATGATCAATATGTACATACGAAGGCTTCAAAACATAAAATGAACGTAAGTGATACGTCAGCAGTGTTAAATATTTTTCTTGCTTTTCTTGCCATTTTACAGCAAGATGTGAACGCAAGAGCCAGTGACACTTCTGATACACAAGCAGATTTTTTTCCATATCATCATTATGCTACATATTTAACGTTAAACTTTTTACTTCTGTTTCTTTTTATATTTGTTGAAGTTAATTGCAAAGTTTTTTCATATAAGATTACTATGTTAAATTTTCGATTATAACGTTTCCTGAATTCACATTCATTCGTAATTTATAATAAATAAATATTAGATTTTTTATTGTTGTTTAAAGATTCTCATTTGTACGAGAAAAAGTTAAAAAAACATTTTTATGGGGTTTGATTTTTTGTATGTCTCTTTACTTATTTTACTTTTTCTAATGTAAAGACGAAGATATTATAATCATAGGTCGAGAAAAAATAAGTTTTCGTTATTCGTTATCTTTTTCTCTGGAAAATTCTCCTTATCGTTCTTCACGAATTATCGCGTTCTTCAGTAGATAAAAATTTTTCAGCTGACATAACACATATAGACATGTTTGCATGAGTTAGTTGAGAGAAAACATTAATCGTGCTTTTATTGATGGTCGATAGAAAATAATTAAATTTAAAAAGTACGTGAAAGAGAGCGGCTCGAACAAAGTTGCTGCACGTGCGAGTATATTATTGTAAAAGCTATTATGGCCTAAAGGTGAAAGGTGATATTATAATTTATAAAGGACTTTTTTCACAGTTAAAAGGGTTTAAAGATTACGTATACGGAAAATTAGCAATTCACAATTTATAAAAATACAGCTTTGACAAGCAAATTAATGGTCTTGGGTTTTTGCATGAAAGAGAAAATATTTCTGATCTGAAGTAATAATATAAACGTGTTCTGTATACATAAATATCTCTTAGACATTTTATGCATCTTATATGTCTCAAAAGGTAAGTTACGAGGTTAATTTCTACTGAGAATCACAGCTAGATTCATTAAATGAGACAGGTAAATTTCATCTCGTCATGAAATTGTAGTATAATAATGACTCCCGGAAGTGCGAATTGTCTTCATAGTCTGCAATCAAATACAAATTCTGCGGTACACCGGTATAAAGCCATTTTCTTAAGTATAAGTTACGATTCATGTGCGGCGTAAAAAACTTCGATAGCAAAACTTCCATAGAAACTTTTTCAATTTACAAGCTATTCCACGAATCAAATTGCATTATTCCATCGTAATTCAGTTTATCGAATAACTTGTAAATTGAGTTTAAATTGAGGCGATGGCACAAAACTGCAACTTCTTTTAATATATGACTTTTCGATAAAAATTATAAATCTTAAATAATTATATAACATTTATTTACGTCAGAAATAAAATAATTTTTTACGAAAGAATAAATCGAAATAAAATAGAATTATATTATCTATTATACCATTTTATGATAATAAATGATCATAAAATTTTATGTTTGAAAATAATAGTTTTAGTAGTTTATCGAATACTTAAATAGAAAGTAAAAAAAAAATTATATTATTAAATCTATTGTATAATTATACTATTTCCGATTGCATTATTAATTTTGACTGTCCCCTAATCTTATCTCACTTTCTGGAAATATATATCGCAAATGTTTTTCTGTCGATTCACAAAACTTCATGTTTGTCGCCATTCGATTCGTGGAATGCATCGCATAATCTATGCATTCATAAAAGAGATACTATATCGTGCCGGCATTTTTACGATTTGTTTTACAAACAATCCATATTCGTGACTGCGATTTTCTTTTCTGCGTTTCATACCAGGCGATTTACATCATCCTGCGGAAGAAACCTGTCAAAAGCAGGTGCATTGCCGAGACGTTCTATATGTTCTACTCGGTGATTTTTCTTACCCGTCTCGCATACTCATTGTATATGATACAAATTCCCATGATTATACAATTCTGCCGTCGCACGAAACACTTTTCTAGATAGCTGAGAAATATATTCGAGAATCTTACTTCCTGCTCTTTTTCCGCGTAACAATTTTAAATCACGCAACGTAAGCATTATACGTGTAAATTAGAAGATTTTCTGATTCGCATTTATATTGATTTAATTCAGACCTTGTAATATAAAGATTTTATTCCATTTAAATATATAAGAGTTCATATATTTCGATAAATTTAAAACAGCCCACTTTTGAAAAACACAGATTCAGCTTATCAAATTTGTATAATAAAAATTGTATTTTTTCGAATATTTGCTAAGCTATCATAAAGTTTTATGATCTTTCGAGTATCATATATGTCGACGTAGGCACCCTAAGATGCGGTATGAATTCCTGCACAATGGATCCGTTTCTCCAAAGGGTGCGATATGGTATACATTTCGGGGGGGGGGGGGGGGAGATACGCGGGGTAATAATAGCAGCCTTTTCTTTACTTTCCGATTTCCAAACATCTAAACTGCGCATAAACCGTTGACATCTTATAAAGAAAGAATCCCTATTCTTCAGAAATACGCAAGAACAGAATTTCAACAAAAATAAGATTCAACAATCTGAAACTTACTGTACATATACGATTTACTGAGTAAAATAATAAAAATAGTTGTTATTGAGTAATGAATAATTTCGTATGAAAGCGAATAAATATTCCGATCTGATGTTTTTTATTGCATGATTTCATTTGGCAAAAATAATAAATTATCTTCGCCAATGTCACATGCGCTTACACGCGACTTCTATGAAAATACACAGAAAATACACATACACAGAAATCACGAGAAATGAAGTATCGATCGGCCGTAGCGCACATATATATACTAACAATCGCGCGAGTCATCAATTGATTGAGATATGATTTAAAATACGAACAAAATACAATTTTTAAAAAATTAATTAAAATATCAGAAAAATAATATAATTTTTTGTTATCATAAAATCTTCAAATGTAATAAAACATAAATGTGTATAATATAAATAACAGCGTATATGTGGCTCAAATAATCAGCTTAGAAAAGAACACGAAAATGAGAGATACGTATAATTTAAATGTATGTTTATGCAATTATCTCATGATTACGATAAACGCTTACGTATATTTTTATTCCACGTATCGCGAAGTTAATAATTTGCAAAGTTTTATTTATAGAAGTTGTTAGAATGTGTAAATACGAGAAAAACATTTCTGTTTATCGCGTGAGACGACGTATTCTGCTTAATTCAGCATGATAAGATACTTCGAGAGTAAGACCGAATAATATCGAGACTACGATCTCATTTATTTTCCGTGCTCATAAAACCTGCTAAATGCAAACCGGAAACGTGACGTTACCAAGCCGGTTCTAGAACAGGAATCGCGCAGTGTGCACGGTAGCACAATGACCGAAAGGTTTCCTTCTGCCTTTCATGCAATGGTTGCGATCGATTGGAAACAGGCTGGATGTTCTGTCGGTTACAACTCACATCTCCGGAACAATAATGTTCAGAGATACCTCATTTATACAAGTTTAATAAGAAAAATGTTGTAAAAATGATTACTCTTGCAACCATAATTAAAAAATTAAATTGATGCCATAAAAATTACTTTCATGTCATAAAGCTTAAGATGCGATTTAAAAAAATCATTAGTTATTAGTTATATTTATAGATAAAATATATCTATAAGAACGCAAAATTAAGAATAACTTGTGCAGGATAGAAAATTGAAGTACAATAGTTTTAAGACACATTGACTACATTTATTTCGTAGTATACTATTTCGCACTATTTCGTAGTATGTTTATATACAAAGGTGTGTAATTGCATATATATTATATATAATATATATACGTATGTATATATGTATGTTGTTTGTTGCGTGTTTCGTTACGTTACTACGAATCCTATCTGGGAGGTCAGACTAAACGGAAGAACTTGGAAGTAGCTCAATGGTGTGTTGTATGTCATACTCTTATAAAAAGTTCAAAAGACTATCTAGAGTAGGCTAGAGATCTAATAGGAAAAATTACGATGAAATCGATTCGTTCTCGGACGCTCGCAATCACTCGCTCATTAACTAGCTACTATTTACAAGGACACGTATGCAATATTTCACTGAACTCTTAACCTTCACGTCGGCAATCGGCTTTGCGAGATCGCGTGGGATGCCGTGTACGAAACGATGTCGCAGATGTAAAAGGAAACGACAATCGAATGCAAAGTGAAGGATTGGGCGTGATTTCTATTCAGACTTCTATTATTGATCCTCGAGGATTTCGTTACAATTACGTTACAATGTGCGCGCGTGATTGTAAAAGAAATCCCCGGATTGGTGTGCAGCAGTTTCGTATCGATATTCTTCGCTATTCTACGATAAGGGGATATCTCGATGCCTATCGCAACGACAGTGTTATCGTCTACGTAATATCACAGATATTCTTAAGATTTACCACAAGACGACGGGTACTTATGACGGTAGAGGATACATCGATCTTACAAACGTCCCGATTACTTTACTACACGATTCCCATCCTGTAACATTCGGCCCATTCGGCCCATTCGGCGCTCATGTAAATTTAGAAATATCCGCCGTATTTCCGCAGTTCGTCTTTAAATCTAAACGTGACTCTTTGATTCTAATCAGTCGTTTAAATACAAATTATCACGGTTAACTTTGAACGAATACATCTCGTGAAATAATTGTGTACGATATCGGCCGAAAAAAAAAAAAAAAAAAAAAATTGACTAAATGAATGAATAATACACGATTGTCGATCGTTGATATTTTTTTTTTTTTTTTTGGGGGGAACCGAATAGATGGTCGCAGCGAAATTTCCTCGATTGCCAGGAACGATTGTCAAATACCGAGCCTGATCTCATGTTTAAATGTATATATAAATAATATTCAAATTCAACAATAAATTCTCGGTGGAAAAAGAAATGCGTTGAAATGCGTCAAACGATTCGATAATATACATTCTTTGCATAAAATATATAGCCAACGATAATCAACGGTGCCGCCTGTTCCATCGCTAAGACACCGGAAGAACCTTTCGCGAGGGAAAAAAGAAACTCGACTGCGAGCGTGGCTTCACGCGGGCGGAAAGGCAGCGCGGAGGCGGCGGCGCTCATTAAACATTCAACGAGATCAGGCCCGAGTCTCGATCCGGTTGCGTTAATAATTGGGCGCACCGAGGCCTCCCGCATCTCAAGGTGCTCGGGGGTAGCCAAGCGCGAACGAAAGGAAACGAAGGCGCTCCCCGCCGGGTCTCTGACACTCGAGACCGCGTCTCGAGGCCGCGGGGCCGGGGAGCGGATCGAGAACACGGCGGTTGCCAGGTCGAAGTTAACGGTTGTTCACCGCGCGGAAAGAGGACGCAGCGACGTCGACGTGCCGCGACGTTGTCGACGCGCAGGCGGTCCCGCAGGAAAAATGCCGGTTGCCGCGTCTGGCCCATTCCCTTCTTCCCTGCTCCGTCGCGCTCCACGTCCTCTTCTTTCTTCTCCGTCTCTCTCTCTCTCTCTCTCTCTCTGTCCTCCTCTCCTCTCCTCTCCCGCTTCCTTCTCGTGGCACTCCGGCTCCGCCGCGATTGGTCACAGCTGGCCGGGATCGATGATGCTGGCTGCTAGGGTTTAACGCCAACATGGCCTCGCCGCCGAGAGCGCGGTAATGTGCGCGAATGATCTCGGGCAAGAATCCGTGAGCGAGGCCTCTCGGGATCTCTCTCTCTCTCTCTCTTTCTCTCTCTCTCTCTCTCTCTCTCTCGATCGATTGTTCCTCGCCGACACTCGCATCTGTTGACCGGTCCGATCGGACCGGCGCTTTTAGGTCCACTCGTTTCAAGCTCTACGACTCCGCCGATTCCAGACACGTCTGGAAAGAGCCCGGAAGAGTTCGTTCCCGAAGGAAGAGGAGAATACATGCCGGCGCGCGTCTACACTCGGTGGTATATCGTCGGAATTGCACACGGTAACGTCTCTCCCTCCCCTCTCCCGCGAGAACGCTCGCCGGAATGTCCGGGGAAAACATTCGTCGGGAGGCTGCACGAAGAGAGTCCTCGCGTAGAACCTCGCGCGACCTCTCCTCCGGGCACTGGCACTCGCTCGATTTTGGCTTTCGGCCATCCACGTCGTGTGGCCGCGACACACAGCTGACACGGCGCGTGACTGCGTAACGACGTGATCCTCCTTAGATCTCCTCCTCCTCGACGATCGGCAGGCTGCTCTGGTGCACCAGCGGGCTGGTCCTGGCGGTGAACGCGAGGATCCAGTAATCCAGCTCCTTCTTGTTCTCCATGAGGAAGGTGAGAGCGATCGGGGAGTCGAAGCCCTTCTGCCTCACCAGGAAGCCCTCGTCGCCGTATCGCTCGATCGTCGTGTTCCGCAGATTCAGCACGCCGAGCGGCCGGCAGACCTTCTTCTGCGGATAGATTACGGCGAAGTGCTCCACGCTGGTGCGGTAGACCTTCACTTGGACGCCCTGTCGCGGACCGTTCGGCCCGACCAAGGTCATGTAGCCGCTCATATTCTCCGTGTTCCAGCACGAGTCCACGTTCGAGTCCTTCAGACTGGACTGGTTGAACTGCAGGAAGTTGGTGTGCATCGCTACGTCGGCCGGCATCCTGTCTCGTCTCCCTTCGCTGCGATTTCTTATCTTCTCCTTCTCTCGCTCGCCTTGACGACGACTTCGCCTTGACGATGACACTAAAGGTCGACCGCTGTGCGCGAAAACCTTGCGAGGCGTCGAAAGCTCGGCTCGTCTCCCACGGAAGCGAAAGCGCGTTTTGGGCGAAACGAAAGGGAACCTGGTAAACGCGGTGTGTCTCGTTTCTCGCGACGACGAACGAACGTTATCAATCGACTGCGCGCAACGTACTGTTCACGAGAACTTTCACCGCCGCTATTTATATAGTACGTGCGTATCGGCACGTCGCGCTTGCGCTACGCCACGCTCGCAATTCGCTCCGAGGGATGTCATCGTGAACCCGCGACTCTCTCGACGTCCATGATACGCGGCTACACGTCGTAAATCAAAGTCGTAGCAAGAGACATCGATCGAAAACGCCGCAATATCGCCAATTTCACAACATCGATTTTTTATAGAATTTTTCGTCGCGTTTTTTCTCCCGGAAAAACGTCATATTGCCTGTCAACATTATATTTCCGAGAGATGTAATATTTAGTAGTCATCTTCGAGCATAGCAACATTGTTAATATATCGTTCTAGTTACATAACAACAAAATTTTGAAAATAATGCTACAGAAACAATCTATACATAGCTTTATTTTTTTCATAGATATTTGTAAATTAAGATTTATTCTTTCAATATAATTTTGTTATTGAATGCTTATGTGCATTACATATTGCCATGAAAATAAAAAAGAAGAAAAGACAATAATTTAAAAAGTATAAAAATGAGAGAATATCTCTATAGTATAAAATATTTAAATAATTCTTCATCATATAATATAATTAAAAATTGAATGCTTAGGTCTTGATATTTCGAAGAATCTATGGAAAAATTAAGAAAAATGCAAGCAAAATCTATATAACGAATAATAAAATATCTATTTGCAGTATTAATTTTTTTAATGGTTAAAATTCTATATATCATACAAAATATTAAATTTTAAATTAATAGTACTTTTTATATGAAGTAATCTACTTATGCACTTTTATGTTTCTTTCAAACATCTTAAGATTTGATTTTATAATTAATCACTGAATATACAAATGGTATCAATTTTTATGCAGAATTATTTTAATTATTGTATCATCTTTGTATAATCACTATTGTATAATAGTGATTATACAATAGTAGATACAAGATATATAATCTTACATTTTTATTTACTGCATTTTATCTGCTAATGATTTATCATTTTTGCTATTTATAAACTATAGTTATATAATAATAGTCTTGTTAGCATATATGCTCATTTTGACTACTTTAGCTTCTCTTTTGAAATTTATTTTACATTGTACAGTAAATAAATAGTGACAGTGAAAAAGTGACAGCAGAAAAGTGTATGTATTGAATTTTAATGTGTCATATGTCGCTTAATAAAAAATGACTATATACGAGACTGCGAATGTATGGAATGCATTTCGCTGCAGTTCGTGCTGCGTGCAACGCATTTGCGTGGGACACGTTGCGTCGCATTGAAACGCGTTACAAATAAAGTGACAATATCGCGTGACGATTATAATTCGTCAACAGCAAAGATAGAAGCGACGTCGCGACCCGATTCTTATGCCAGACATTTTACCGCTATTTTTTTTCCACTTTCCTTGTTTTCACCGCATCATATAATATATCTCTTCGACAATGATTGTATTGCGAAAATATATGAATCATTCATTTTAATAGTATATTTTTTAAAAATATCTCTAGAAAAGAATAAAACTATGTATATATTTTCTGACAGTTTAGAAAAATTTTATGTACATATTGTTACACATAAGTAACTATTCAATTGACGACTCGCAATAGGTGCACAGAAACTTTACGATAAAAATAAACCAAAGAAATAAAGCGCTTTTTCCTAAAAAAACAATTTTCAAGTTACGTGGAATTGTACGTATTACATCACGTAATAGGTTTTTCAAGTACTGCTTACTTCGATTAACGACCACCTATTTATAGAAACAGTGCGTGCGTGCGACACGCTTATTAACGTCGCGAATAAATCGAGATCGATCGAGTTTTTGCGCATTTTTACTCGGTAACGCGTTAACTTCATAAAACTCTAAGAACAAATCAAGTTTCCTACGTCATTGAGGTAAAACAAAGCAGAAAAATTGATCGTCTTAGAAAATCAATTAAGAATAAATTAAAAAATATGCTCATATTTTTTCTATATTTCATAAATTGTATGTAATTGGAATAGATTTCTTATTGCATTTTAATAGTTGAAAGTTTAACGCGAGATATTTTAGATATTGAAACGCATGTCAAATATTCTATACGAAGTTCTGTCCATTTTTGGAACTTTCAATCGACAGTTAATTAGTTTTCCATGCAAAAAGATGATAAAGTAACGTAACATGCTGCCTTCGACCCGCCATTCAATTAGCGCGATAAGATATCGATCCGTCTCGATTAGAACCGGTCTATCAAGCTACCAGGCTCCAATTTTGTCGTTCTGGTGGTTATTCTGGGCACATGGTGGTTCGCGACCAGTGGTTTCCGTTGGACGGCGAATCGGATAATCGATAAATCTCGAGCGTGTCGCGCATTTCAATCATCAACGTAATTCGCTGCCGATAGAAATTGACAGAAACGTGGCTACTCAATTGGATTATTCTATTACGATTCTATTCATCGCTGACGCGACAATTCGGATAAAATCCGACAACGATTTTTCCTCGCCTTTTATCGTACTATTGCGCGTTCTAATCGTTGCATCGGGTCGTTGCACCCAGCGCGATCCCTTCGGGTGCAAGGTTCGAGAGACGGCGACACCGTTTGTCACCGCTTTCTTCGCAGAAGAGCGCTTTTGGCGCCCGGCCGAGTTTCCCGTGTTTCACTCGGGTCTTCGAAATGGGTTTGCTCAAATTTTAACAGGCCGTGATTCAGAGAGCTGGGAACTCGCGCGTCCCGCTGCCAAATAGTTTGCCCGGATAGACTCATCGGTATTTATTGATCGTCAGCTGTTCCCGGTTCTTAACGAACTCCGCTTTAAACGAATCATTTCTTCGTAAAATACGTAATCCTCATCGAGCGTCCCAGAACTGTCACCGTTCTCGAAGATGGACATTTCAAGGAAAATGAAGAATAATGAGTGCTCGTTTTAACGCTAAGAGTTCAGTGGTTTTTTAATTTTACGGCAGAAAATTAAAATATTGGCGGGACATTAATAAGCATTATACATGTTATTGAGCTACTTCCAAGAAAAACATCGTCATTTATCAAAATCTGTTTAACTCGAGTCCCGAGTTCGGATTTATATGACATACTAATTCTCCGTTGACTAAAATCAATTGCTTCGGATTCAATTGAACAATGTCGTGTGCAAAAATCAACCATGCAAAGTGCATCTCTTTGATACTATTTAATCGTGGAGTTATTTGAAAATATTTATTTCGTAATGTCAGTTGGATAAAAGAAAATTAATGCGATAGTAATATTATTCTAAATATTTTTATGTAGGAAACAACGTAAATATATGACACAGTTCCAACCGTGGAGTTATCGTTACTCATGAACATGACTCATCCTTAAAAACGACATAATCAGCAGATTACACTGATAAACAAAAGCAACCTCATTATTTGTATTACTATTCATTAGCGAGCAAGATCTTTTTGATTCTAATGAGTATGCATTAACTATGATAATTAAAAAGTAAAAGTTAATATTTCGTTAATTAGTCATTTTGAAAAGAAATAATCATCCAAAAAATGAATGCGTCATTTCCTTTTTTTTTAATCGTTATCTTGTTTGTCGGAGATGTTATTTTATATGGAATCTTGTTCAAGAAAACATTTAATGCTCAGTATTAAAAGTATAATAATTTTTAACTATCTATCAAGTTGTTGTTAAAAGGATCAATATTAAAAAGATTGATGAATATGACGCAGTAAAGGAGATACAGGATATATGTATCTTGTATGCATTATGTATATATAACAATATCAAATATCGATCAAAATATGCGGTATGACTCGCGAATCATATTAAAAGATCAGAACCTGTTTATCGCGTATGATAAAATCGATAAACGCCGTTGCATGCGCATTACAGTCGCGAGAATCGGCGGCAGATAGCCAAGCTTCCTTAATTAATGAAAGCAACGCGTGATGGCGATACGTAAATATAATATCAGAAAGCGCATGGAATGAGAAGAGCTATCGCGTGTCGTGTTTTACGATCACGTTGGACTTTCACGGAGTGAGTTCGCATTTAAACGAGCGACATTTCACGCACGAGCGGAAATCGTCGGTGGTCTGCAAAAGAGAATTTCTATCGTTATGCGAGAAACGAGCCACGATTGACAGACACGCGTGCTGAATGAACACTCGCTATACGATCTAGGAACGATCGCGTGTCTCCTTCCTGTTTGCAAACACGAGTTTTTCGTTGTGGTTCTCGATTAGAATTTAATGTTACTCGTCGCTCGAGCGCGGAAAATTCTTCTTGCGTCATATTTTTTTTTTTTTTTTTTGGCATTCTGCCTATCCGTGTTTACGGCTCGAATTCAGAACTAAACGCGAAAATTAAATAACAAGCCCCAGTTTATTTGTCGATTTCTGTTATGTCTATTTGTTTATTTATCATGTGCCCGTGTTTAATGTTAAACGTGAGTCGAACGTGCCAAAACGTCATCGGCAGTTTCCTTTCAGCGAAATTGCCAACAATAAAATAGATGTTTGGAACAATGCAAGCGGAATCATAATTGCGTTTTGGCTCCATTTCGTGTCTGCATTCAAAACTGGAGTCATGTTGATAACTGCATAGTCCACGTGGTCGCACGGGTCACGCGTAATACCACGTGCAGTTCGCAGTATATACGCATAATGTTATACCTGAATATCTCATAACTGCATTGTAATTTGCTTTATATGAAAATTATGGTGCATGCGGGAACAAGACAAGCAATGTTACACGTGACACATGCGGTTAATGCGTACAAATTTTTGATTCAGAAATGATGGGACAATGAAAGCGCACAATTATGACCTCGCTTTTATCATTTTAAATATTTTTTTTTTATATTTATCTCGTTTTTATTTTTAAAATATAAAATTATTTTTAAGATTATCAACAACGGGTTTTAACAACATTATAGGAACATATATAATTATGGCCTTAATGTTAGATTATCTATTAATTTGGGAAACTATCGACAGAGAAGATTGATGAGTTCATTATGTAATTAATTAAAAACTAGCAAGACTATCTAATGTATCGTGAATATATTTTGCCGTCATTTAATTAAAATTCTGCGATAAAAATACATCGTGCTGAATTTCGTAAAACTCACAATGTTCTGGTCATCGCCCTTTTTACAGCGCCAAACGACGCGACGCAGACTCTGTCTAGATTAAACACTTAACTGTTCTAAAAATCGATAAAAAGCTCCATCCACGAAGCAATTAAAGCTTCTACTCAGACAAGAAGTGCGCAAAAGTATCGCGTGTTACTATGTTACTTTTAGAAACTGTCAGGACTGCTTGAAAGTTTGCAGAACTCTTAGGCAATCTTATTCTATCACCACTATATATTTATATTTTAGTATAAATATTATTTGGTTTCTAAATAATATGTGAATTAATAAAATAATTTTCTTCAAAAATTACCCACACACACACACACACACACACACACACATGAAACTTTTCAATAAGAAATATAAACTAATAGACAATTTTTATTACTCCTATAAAAAACTGCTCCATAGATAAATAGAATGTTGGTCAGTGCAATTGTGACTTTACCGATGCAATGTACTTTATCGACTGTTGCTATTGAAATGATAACTATACCGACAAATGACAATCATACCGACAAATAATAACTATATCGACAAAAAATAATATTATTTTATGATTGTCAAATAAATTCAGTGAATTCGGAAATCATTGAAAAATGTTAAAATAATAATTGAAATTATTAAAATCGTAATAAATAAAAATAGTGTAGTTAGAAAATATTTCAAAATGTTATTTTCAGATGTAAAGATCAAAGTATCAATTTTAAACATAAGTATGTAAATATTCACACGCTGCTTTATTAGAATAAATAAGAAATTATTGACGACTTAAAAATATTATTGTCAGTAATCAGAATACAAGAAATAATATCGACGCTGTTGATCATAAAACAATGGCATGCACATACCTGGCGATGATCGGCGATGAACTGCATTTTCGCTGTACTCCGGCCAGGAAACAACAGTAGCTGCAACAGGATGCGACAAGTACAAAAGATGCGAAGAGGATCTCGATTGATTCCGGGCACACAGAAATTCAGGAATGCAAGAGTGGACTATTGACACTGAAAGCGATCTGCTACGTTGGCATGTCATAGCGGCTGTACGCGATGCTTAACGTGTTACAAATAACGCCTGATCATTCACAAGAAACACTCACGACGATCTTTCATAAGATTCACTTTTAAACGGTAACGATGCCAAAAGATACGGAACGATACGCAGCTTAGCAATTCATTGCAACGCCTTCCATAACTGATGTTCGAATCTATCACAAAGTGAAATTGCGGCTCTCGAAGTGATAAAATATCGAGAGTATCGAACGACGATTTCGAGCGTTCCGATTGGTTGTCGAACTTCGCTCATGGAGCACAGATGTCACTTTGTATTTACTTGTTGGCATTATTTGTGTTAGATAGAACGATCGCAAGTGCCGCCAATTTCTTTTAATAATCATCGTTGATTAGCACTGATCGGTGGTTGTGTATTGCCTGTGTGTGATCATGGCTTCCGCGGTGTTTGGTGCATCCAAAACTAGTAAGTGTATCGATGTTTTATTAAAATTTTCCAACCATGTGTCGATGACAATTGTGTTGGTTAAGGTTCTCCGAATGTTTTGTTTCTTTTTGTAATAGAACGATTATTTATTGCGATGATAACGGACTTGAAAGACACGCGAGTGTCTTAATTAATAATTTCACGAATATGTTGTACATTACATAATATTGTTTAGAAAGTGTATTCTATTTGTTCAATACGATCGTATGCAAATACTTTTATTATTAGTCTTGCAAATATTGTTCGACTAAATTTACATACTTCGCTAATAAAGATGTATTATTTGAAATAAATGCTGACTTTTTTAATTGTATTTTTGATACAATTAAAGAGCTTTCGTCTTTTGTTTCATGAATCGCAAGTCATTAATTTTATATTCTTGGCTGGTATATATATTACATGAGAGGTAAACAGTTAGATAAGATTGCACTTTGCCCTTGCAGAATATAAACACTTTTTTAGATGCACCTTAATCTACATTTTTATATTTAACATAGATAAATTATACGTGTCTGTACATGAAATGTACAAATGTAGAAATTAAATTTAAAAAGTTTTAGAATTATGTAATAACTGTTAAATATTAAATTTCCTTTATCTACATATATCTACATATTGCCATATAAATATCTATATATTGATATTTTAATGTACATTATTTGACAATTATAAATTTTTAAAATATGTACTTATCGTAACGATACTAATTTAATTGCAATAATCGTTGTGTTTTAGTTTAATTTTGATTATTACTTTTTTGGCAGTACAGAGGTTACAAAGGATTTTCCAGAGAACTTATTCAGATGCCAAATATCCTCAAATTACAACTCATTATACAGTAATACCCAGAGAAACAGATTCAAGATGGAAAGGTATGATTTTTTCTTGGTTTTTCATTTACAAAAATTATATAGATAATATAAAAATATTTTTTTATCTCCTAGATGTAAGCATGGAAAGATATGTGGACGAAACCGATATTCTAATTGTCGGTGGTGGTCCAGCTGGATTATCAGCAGCTATTCAGGCTCGTAGACTAGCTGAGAAACATGGCAAAGAACTCAAAATTACTCTTGTTGAAAAGGCATCTACCATCGGTGGACATATCCTTAGTGGTGCTTGCTTGGATCCAATCGCTTTAAATGAACTCTTTCCAAATTGGAAAGAATTAGGTGCACCGTTAAACACTCCTGTTACAGAAGATAAATTTGCCTTTCTTACTGAAAATAAAAGGCTATCCATTCCTATTTTTAAAGGAATGCCAATGTACAATCATGGAAATTATATAGTAAGGTAAGACAATATTTTACATGAACGTAAGTTTATAAATAAGCGAGAAGTAATAAAGTGTTTTGTTTTGATAGTAAAAATTTGTGCCTTTGTGTGCAGATTAGGACATGTTGTAGCATGGCTAGGCGAACAAGCAGAAGCTGCTGGTGTCGAGATATATCCTGGCTATGCAGCGGCAGAGGTTCTGTATCACGAAGATGGATCAGTTAAAGGGGTGGCCACGAATGATGTTGGTATTGCTAAAGATGGTTCGCCCAAAGAAACGTTTGAACGGGGTATGGAACTTCATGCAAAATGTACCATATTTGCAGAAGGCTGTCACGGTCACCTGACAAAACAAGTGTCAACGAAATTGAATCTTAGAAAGGATTGTGAGTCACAAACGTATGGCATCGGGTTGAAAGAGGTAATTATTATTGAGTTTTATCTCAAACCTCAACATTATGAGTGTATAATATAAAATATATTAACATAAAACATGTTTTTAAAAGATTTGGGAGATAGAACCAAGCAAGCACAGACCCGGAGCAGTCGAGCATACAATTGGCTGGCCACTTAATAGAAATACATATGGCGGATCATTTTTATATCATCTGAACGAAGAAACACCACTGGTTGCAGTAGGTTTTGTTGTGGGATTGGATTACACTAATCCCTATCTGTCTCCATTCAAAGAATTTCAAAGGTTTAAGCAGCATCCTAGTATTAAACCAACGTTTGAAGGAGGGAAGAGGTTAGTATCTTTAATAAGAAATGTATTTTAATTACATGCATTGTTTCGTATTCTTTATCTATATTTTTCTTTATTGCAGAATAGCCTATGGCGCGAGAGCTTTAGTAGAAGGTGGATTCCAATCTATTCCCAAGCTTCAATTCCCCGGTGGTTGCCTTATCGGATGTACCGCAGGCTTTTTAAACGTGCCTAAGATTAAAGGAACTCACAACGCTATGAAAAGTGGCATGCTCGCTGCAGAAAGCGTTATTGAAGCAATTATAGATGCAGAAAGTAACACTTCGCCGACAAAAGGCTTAGAACCGAAAACGTACGCAGATAAAATAAAGAACAGCTGGATTTATAAGGAGCTGAAAGCTGTAAGAAATATGAGGCCCAGTTTTCATACCTCTCTCGGGCTTTATGGCGGTTTAATGTACTCGGGTTTTTCCATGTTGGTGGGCGGAAAGGAGCCGTGGACTTTCTCCCATGGAGGTAAGGATAGATTCCTGTAAGAAAAATATGAATGTCAATTGTTAAATGCAGTATTTTTGAAATTTCTGTACTTTTACAGGTCCTGATTATAAGAAGTTGAAATCGGCAGCTGAGTCGACGCCTATAGTATATCCTAAACCGGATAATGAAGTATCCTTCGATCTTCTGTCATCGGTGGCTCTAACAGGCACCAACCACGAAGCTGATCAACCAGCCCATCTAACTTTGATGGACGATACCGTTCCAGTGAAGAGGAATTTAGCTGAATTTGCTGGCCCGGAAGGACGATTCTGCCCTGCTGGTGAGTCATTGCATGCAATTTATATTATTATTTTATTAATATATGGCAACTACTAACAATCAAGGAATTCAATTGATTGCGTAATGGGCGTATTTTATCTTATTTGCAAATGATATATTTATTACAATTTTTCGAAATTATGACGATTCCGCGTATGAATTACGCCAATAATTGAAAACAGTAAAATTTGTTTCATTTTCTATAGAGCAAATCAACTTCAATGCGATTAATTTACGAAATGATTTGTGCTCCTGGCGTGTATACATTCAGTGAATTTATATTTCCTGAAATAATACAGATTTTAAGAGATACGAATGAGATATTTGGAAAAAATATTAAGTTTATTCTACATATTATGTTTATCTATCTATTTCTTTTTAATATCTATTTTCGAGTCTTTAATTATATTTATCAAGGAACATATTTTTAATTTTCTTTTGAATGCCAAAGGTTAATTTTATACTATTACAATTTTTTGATTGAAGCATGTTAAACAAAACAGCTTCTAACAAATTTAATTTTAAAATATTAAATAATAGTTGTACTAAAGTCGTTATTGCACAAATTTATCAGTCGCTAAATATACAATTTTCTTCGCGATTATTTCTGTTCATTCAACTGCATGATTTATGAATTAATAATATAATAGACAGTGAGACTTTTTTATGTGTGAATGCTAAAGGTGTTCATTAACATTTAAATCAATTTGCTCAAGGATGATTTTACGCTATTAACGTAAGCGAAAAAATTCAATTCAGCGATGAATAAGTAGTACATTTACCGCATTGCGGAATTTGATATACATTCTACATAAATTTACGTATGCCACCACTTTATTTTATTTCTGAATGATTAATGGTTAATTTTACAATTTTTTTTTGCATTTTTTCCGCAATCACATTTTTGAAATATTATTAAGAGAAATTTATGGAGAGAAATTTAACTCACAATTTTAAGATAAACATAAAATCCATCATCTTTATGACGAATCTATTCAATTTTCAACATTTACACATTTTACATTACGATTTTATGAATCGTTTAAACATTTGCTGTTGCTGCAAAAATAATGTTCGCGAAAATCTGCCTGATACAAGATAATTTAGCGTTTGAGTATTAACACGACGGGATCAATTTCGTCTGCGGTAAATTTCCGTAAGCTGCAGCCAACCCAGCTTCCTTCCTCTTCCGCCCTCCATGCTCTCCCCGCAATCCCCCTTTTTCAGTCTCGGGGGTTTATCGACCGGTGTGTCCTTGAACCTGAGCCACCCGGACAACCCCCGCATGGCTAGACAACCCCGGACCAAGCTCAACTCCCAAAATCGAACAGCGCCCTGTACCCAGCCCCGGCTAACAACCTTGTTGTCAATTTATCTTTTTTCGTTCTGTTTTTTGAGAATATCTATTATTAATCCCGGAACAAAACGTAATAAGTGCAAATTGATCACAGAACTTGTCAAGAATTTTCTCAAATTAATTCTATCGATATAACATAAAAGACAAGTTCTTAGTTTCAAGATTACAAACAAATTACAATATTCGAATTAATTGTCTGATGGAATTGGAGAATTTCGCATTTTGTCGTTATTAAATATATCTCTTGCAAACGGAGTAAATCTTTAAGCGACAAAATGACAATTTCTGCGTCGCATACAAAGCAACTGTAATTATCGTTAAGTTTAATAATACAATCTTGCGGTAAAATCAGTGAGGCATTGCTGCCGCGTAATGTGAGAAATTCAAAAGCTGGTAGTTACATTCACAATTCGTATAATGAATAGCGGGTGGAGCCAAAGGTTTGAATTAGAAACACGTAGTTAGGAATGGAAGGACCGTTATTGTTACGAAAAATAATATTTAACGTTCTTATATAATGCAAGACGTGATTAGATTTTCTATAGAGTCGTCATTATATTAAATTATATATTTTTTTATTAATTTGAGATTAATTTGTCTTTTTAGTGTTAACATGTAATTTTTTAAATATTCTTATATAATATAAAGATACGATTTTATATTTTATAGAGTCGTGATTCAATTAAGTTATCGATTTTTTATCAATTTGAGATTAATTAGTCTTTTTAGTGTTAACATGTAATTTTTTAAACATTCTTACATAACATAAAGATACGATTTTATATTCTATAGAGTCGTGATTCAATTAAATTATCGATTTTTTATCAATTTGAGATTAATTAATCTTTTTAGTGTTAACATAATTTTGTAAACATTCTTTCGGAGTTTGAATAAACTCTAAAGAAAATAAAATTCTATTAAAGTAAAATCTATAAAATTAAATTGAAAGAAACACTTTATTTTTTATCTGATTAAATCTTCGAAGCTGAAACTCTCATGTTTCAAGATCGATTAGTGCTATAATTTTGCGACAGCTGATATTTTTTTAACTTAAATTTTACGACTTATGATTAAAAGCTGGCCGACATCTGATATATTGCGTTCCGACTATCGAAACATTTTCAAATTTATGCGTCTTCCTTCGCTTTGTTGCTTTTTCAACACTTTTTCTTGATTTTTACGATGAGTTCGCTCCCTCGTTTCTCCTTTCCGTCTCCGAGAGATTGCTTCCTGTTCCCCTTCACAAGCCCGACCAGTCTGGGCATTGGCAAGGATCTCGTCTGTAAGCTTTCCTACAGGATAGTCCTGCGCCGTCTGGAAGATGGTGGGGACCAGGTTATCGACTGTCTGGCCGAGAAGGGCACGGTATGACCTTCGCGGCGTAAATCTCACACTCCTCAGAATGTATGCGTCTGCTGAATAAATCATACACTAGATGTATCGTCCTGCATGTTGTGAAGTTTATTAATGTTTTCGTGCAACAGTAATGGATTAAACAATTAGTTTCCTGGAACAGTAATAAATTTATAGAGCGCTTTATTACGATCGCAGTACGACAGTAATTGTGTGTGGTAAACTAGAAGATACTTTGTGGTTTCCGGATGTATTTCTAATTAGATCCTGCGTTGTAGTCCACTAGAGAGGAAGATACGGGGTCATGTTGGTCTTGTCAATCCAAAACGCGCGTGTGTGATCTGTTTGCAGGTGTTTACGAATTCGTGCCGTTAGAAAGCGGGGACGGTGAACGATTGCAGATCAATGCGCAGAACTGCATCCATTGTAAGACTTGCGACATCAAGGATCCGAGCCAGAATATCAATTGGGTCGTGCCGGAGGGCGGTGGCGGACCAGCCTACAACGGCATGTAAAATAAATTGACTGATTGTTTGAATCTTTTCGAATGCGTAATATTTGATGGTTTATTTTATCGTTCAATATCGGTTTCATATCTCTTCTGCTGGGAGGATAGATACATTATGGCATTGTAATCGTGTTTTTAATCCTGCGAATAGGTGGATTTTTTCCAATTACGCTGAATTTTGCTTATTAGATTCGATAACATAGATAATGATATATTCATTGAATACATGAAATTATTTCTGTTCCGAATGTATTGATACGGTTACGGGATTAATTTCGATCAATAGAAGCGGGCTATCTATCTTTTCTATTCATACTCGCACACACACGTCGATTTCGTAACAGTATATATAACTCTTCGTCCATCGGGACAGTTTGCAAGATTTATCGTTTGCCGGGATAATGGTTATTGGACCGTACGTATCGTTGAACAGATTGGAAAACATCACGTGGCGCATTAATTTGGTGAGAACCTCGAAAAGCTGCGCGTTCTTTTCACGACACTTTTATTAAATATTTCTTCAGATATAGAGAGGGATGTTTTTGACGTTGTTTACGTGACAGTGTATTGTTATTACTTTTTGATAGAATTTATATAAATGGCCAATTTGTATATTATATTTTTATACAAGAGAATTGAAATATAGATATATTTACAATTTAGTGCGTTGCCATGTGGAATGTAATTTTTTCCTTCATCGTTGTTTTCTTCCGTAATAATTGAAATCCTTTCTTCCTAGTCCTTCCTGATGATAATAGTTAGCGATGGCGTCAGCGGTGATTGCAGGGGAAATTTTTTTAGTTCTGACGAGTAGATATTTTTTTCAGAAGTTTGACGTTTTTCAGAAGTCCCAGACGGTCCTTTAAGACATCTATTGGAAATTAATTTTGATTAAAACATTATTAACATTTTCATATAACACAAAAGTGTGAAATCGGTATCTCATATTTTTGCACCTCAATTTTTTCGTATAATTGTAAAAGTTCTTTTTGAACTTTTTAAAAAGAAATTAGAAAATAGAATACTGTCAATTATAATGAAATGTTCATACAATAAATATGAGATGTTTAAAAAAGACAAATTTGATCAAGTTAAAAAATCTTAGAAAACAAGTAGAGGGTAGTAAAATTTTACGAAAGAGCGTAAGATATAAAAATATGTTCATTTATATTTCAAATGACATGTGCTCACTCTTTTATGTTGGTTCTTCTTTAAAATAGATGAAACATATTTCCACATGATTGTGATACCGAAGACTCGATATTGTTCAATCTTGCTTTTTCACTGGAATTCGTGTCCCAAAGCGAGCGTAAATTTTTACCGTTCGCATTATTTGTCTGCAACACTTTCCACGTGCCGGTATTCATGATTTCCTGTGAGACCGTTCGTGGATGATGACTGAACGTCGTCTACGGTTTGCAATAAGTTAGCTGCAAGGATGATTTATATGAACGATCACGACGCGATTGGGAGAGCAGTGAGAGCGCAAATCGCTACATCGATCCGCAATTTATCTTATGTAAGATATCTTCTCGAAAAGTGAATTTAATAATATCAAGCGATAGAGCCGGCCATTGGTTTACAAAATACGGCAGGAACATAGCAGCGCGGAAGATATCGCAATTTTTCACCGCGCTCGGAATCAAGCTGGTTTTCACTGAGAGAATTCCCGCAACATTCAAGTTTTACGATACACCGGTTCTGTTTCCAAGTTTCCTCTTATTTTCAAACGCGGAAAGTCAGGAGACGTAAACGGAGGGAGACGAGAGATGACATTCACCAGTGCGCTATTCGGAAGGAATTGTTTCGCGCGATACATTCCTCCTCAAAACGGCAGTGATATATATACATTTATATGAAATATACGCGAATCTTACATCTGCGTTCGTCGGGAAGCGGCAGATCCACTGCCGTTGATACGGTTAAAATTTATTACGCTATGTAACTTTAGGAGCGGAGGTATAACGGCTGCCGCGCTATTGCCGCATGTGCGTTGTAAAATTGTCATGTTATATCATCGCGGAAGCCGACCGGAGGTGCTAGAATTCTCGCGGGTGTGAATTCATGCGCGCACAACAATGTTTATTTACCCACCATAGCTATTTTTGATGAAAACCGAGGGAATAATCTCGAAAAAGTTGTTTTCTTCGACGGTTTTTCATATCGCTTTCACATTCGCGTAGAAACATATTTCTATACATATTTGTTCGCGCACGTGTTTTTTTTAATAATAAATTTCCTGGCCAATTTGAAGTCGAATTTTCCTCGGCGAAAAATATTCAAGGAAGTCATTATTTATTGTTGAACTTTTATTAAAACTAAATCCAAATTAATTGAAGAATATGGCTTTGTTATTTGTTTGTTTCTCTAAAACTTTTTAATTTAAAAAATCTCTTTTTGTACAATCGGAAACTATCGGGTCACGAGAGGCTCAGGAAGAATCAATTCCAAATTCTTTCGAAAATCTGCTATAAAAAGGACATCTGAAAAGTTTTAGGACACGTTTTACATGTGAACACAGATTATAAAATTTACATTTTTTAACTATATTAGAAATGTAATAAAAATATTAATCTAAATGAAATAATACACCAAACATTGCTTGAACATTATACGAATCCGACTGATCCGACGCCATGAAAATAAAATGGCGAATGGTGCGCCATTATACTTCATTATCCATAAATGACTATATTTTAACGTGATTACCCGATTGCATGATTGTCGTAGAGCGATTTGACAGATTATAGCCGTGTATTTTTAAAGCAAACGTCTTGTGATCGCATCGAGCAAAGTAAAACTCGATGAAATACGCACAATCAGTCCCTACCTTTTCCCTTCGATAGTCCCTTTCTCCGGCGATCGTCAAGCGGTCGTTATATATTTACGTGCGCCTCGTGTAATGGTCGTCAGTCAGTAATTGCAGTTGGCAGTCCCGCGCAAACAGTACTTTATTTGCTGCCTCTATGAGATCAACTAGCCCTCGTGGAAAGTTTTTACGGCATAGCATGGCGTTCAGCTAACCGTAAGATCCTACCTGACATTCAGTGTGGCCGGGAGTACACGTGACTTACGGATTAGTCGCGCTTAATCAGGAAAGGTCCAACTTTTTTTTCGGCGGACGCGTGATAAAACTGCGAATTACACCGGCGACGGTTTCGCATGCCTGCGGCTGCAGCGCAATTGTCGGAATCAATCAATTTGTCGAGAGGTACAGAAAGAGGGAAGGGAGAATGATACCTACCAGTACTATCGGCGGTCCGATGGAATTCACTTTGCGGCTGATCGGCGTTTGGCCGGATTCCTCGTGCAAATTCCTGCAGCGCGTCGCTTGGGGAATGGCGATGGCCACTTCGCAACTCTTTCAATATTGGTACCTCTTCAGTCACATCGGTTCCGACACTCTGCCGGATATCCTGGACTCTCTCAGCCTGTGTTTGTCGAATAGTCTGCTGTTCCTGAAATTGAACATCCTTTGGTTAAACGGACGGTAAGATTCGTTAGCGATATTGCTAATTGCAAAATGAGAATAGAGACGTAGATGCTTGATTGTAAAGTGTTTAAGCACTTTATATTACGACAGGTTTTCTTAAATATCATATTTACGCTAATAGGAAATGGAATCCATTTTTTTTTTTCAAGATTGATTTGATCTCTTTGGAAACTTTTTTTGTTGCTTTATTTTGAATATTGATAATTTACGTATTTATATCGTCTTGTCAGCATTGTTTATAACATTTTTGCGGCAATGGCTGAAGACTGGAACGAATGCGCGTCCACTTATTCGAAGACGCAGGCAATGATAAGCAAAGCGATTTTGTCTCATCGAATTTCGAAATGCACCATCGGCATGTATACGGCGTGTCTGGTTTTAATAGGGGTGAGTAACATGTTGGCTCAAAAGAGCGCGGGCTCTGAGCAACCTGTCGAAGAACGGCAGCTTATTGTTAAAATGCAACTGCCGTTTGAGTACACTGTGTCGCCGGTTTATGAAATTGTCATGATCATGCAATTCCTTCTGCAATACACGTCGGCAGTTATGGCGGGAATGCTGAACGCTTTCATCGTGACGTTAGTAAGTTGATTCATCACTCGAAAAACGTTGAAATTCTCCTTGAAAAAGAAAAAAAAACCCAAGTTTTTAGTCACCGTTTTACTTATCTGTAGAAAAATTTATTTTGTATTAATTTTACTAGACTTAACACTATACAGCACTAAATCGTCGATAAGGCGTATATTCCGAGAGTCTCCGGGACAATTCTGGATCACGCTTTTAGATACTCCACATTGCCGGCCAAATCGACATAATGTGTCACGAATTGTTGGAAATTCCGGTGGCCGACGACAAACGGGATTCGCGTACTGCCGCGTTAAGAGGCGTCGTGCACAGGCATCAAAGGATTATTGCCTTCGCGGACAGTATCGAGAATGTATGCTGTTACATGGCGCTAATGCAGTTTCTCTCAAATACGTTCGTTATTTGCTTCCTAGGATTTGTAATCGTAACCGTGAGTAATCCGATACGTTTCCTTCCGAACAGCATTTTGCAATTTGTTCGAAGGAACCCGTCTCTAAATCGTAGTCGCTGGATTCCGTCGATGCGAATACTGTGTTGCTAAAGGTCATCCCTTATTACGTCGTCGTGAACGTAGAAGCGTTTATACTTTGCTTCACCGGCGAATACCTGAGCTCGAAGGTAAGAAAGAGGCGTAATTTGTCAGCGCGTATTTAGTGAACACATTTCTGTGCGATTTGTCTAACGGGAATCACATTGATATGAATGGGCCAAGGAATAAATGGTCGAATTTATGCGAGAATATCAAGCTGTCGCATTTATTACTATGCAGATTTCGTATTCATTGTTGAAACTATTTCAGAGTAAGACTATAAGTCAGGCCGCGTATGATTCACTTTGGTATAAATTAAATCCTAGTGAGAGTAAAATCTTATTATTACTTATGGTGAGGTCTCAGAGGCAATTAACAATGACAGCTGGAAAATTCATGGATTTATCTCTGGAGGGTTTTACAAGCGTAAGAGACTTGCGATTTTCGTTTTCTTTCTATCCGACAGTCATACATTATAAATGCAGGACTTAAATGTTACGAATATTATCTATTTTTTATTAATTCATTTTACGTGATTGCAATAGCGTGACTTAAGCAATAAAATTGCACATTGTTAATAAAATTTAAATTATATCTTTTTCTCGCAGATTCTAAAGGCTTCTGCGTCTTACGTTTCGGTGCTACATGCCATGTATTGAAACGCAAAACCGTCAAAATCTTCTACAAACATTAACCGTTGTCTGACAATTAATTCATTGCAGTGCAATGAATGCTTTGAGAAATGATCTTAACTAAAATAGAAATAATTATAAATCAAATATTTGTGCAAGGATATCTTTTAATGTACCTTTACACATTTCGTTTTCAGGAGAATCCATCAATTAATAAAAATTCAGGAAACTGATTTCCGTTTATAATAAAATTATTCGGTGACATACACATTGACAAACAGATATGTATGCACTAATCAGCTCTTATATTCTTGAATAGCGAGAGAGAGATACATCTGTAAATTAATATTTATGAAATATATATAATTGATATTTTTTTAGACACACAACACTAATTGTAAGTATGAAAAAACAAAATTCTCTTAACACTAGTCGCGAACACAGAACACTGCGTTGCGTTTCGCGCATCGGTCGCGTCGGGGACTCAACTCCCTCCCTTGGGCGAGCTATCCATTTTGTTTCCGATTGTAACTGTAGTGTACAAGCTTACCATGGTGCACAAGCGTATCTAACTCCTTTGCATTTTTAAAGCAAATAACGTCGTGATTGCACCCCCGGTGACACTCGACGTGAAAGAACGCAAAACTTATTGCCTTAACATCTTTTTCTCTTCGGAACCTGAAATCATATAGTTGCAAGAGAAATTTCCTCTATAATATACCATGTGTGTGTGATGAATTATTCCATTCGGTCAACGACCACCGGAGGGTTGGCCGTTTGGACGACGACCCCTTCAGAATCCTTGAAGATTATTCGACGTTGCGTGGCGAGATTTCTCCGTCGCATCAAACTGGTAACAATGTGGTAACTTTTGGCTTCGATTAAGGGCGGCATTAAGGCAATTTATTTTGTCAAACGTGCCCGAGAAGTCATCCTGGTAATCAGAAGTTTACGCAAAATGAGTTTTATGACTACCGTGAGCCCTCAAGTGGAATTCGGGCTGCGAGTCATTGGTGTTTGGCCAGGAACCCCGTGCAGCAACTTATACCGTATCTTTTGGACGGTCTCTTTAGGCCTTGCTCAAACGTTTCAATTCAGATACATCATCGGCTGCATCCAAACTAATGATTTTTCAAATCTAGTCGATAGCGTGAGCACCACGCTGCCTTACAGCTTGCTTTGCTTGAAGCTAATTTTCATCTGGCTAAATCAGAAGTAAGAAATTGTGTTTTATATATATATAGTGTGTTCTATATTTATTTATCAGTAAACATTTTTTGCATTATTTTGTCGATAGAAAAATAAGGTAGAAAATTTAAAAACTTGATTGTACGAATAGAGTGTAGAGTTAATTTTTATAATAATTTGTAATTCAATAATTATCCAATTTGATTTAGTTTGCGCGATGTGTTGTGAAAATAATGTTTTCAGATTATTTAACGATATCTTAACATCGATGTCGCGGGATTGGCACAACTGCAGCGCTATCGCTTTTAACGTGTGCACTATGACGAATAAAGCGATTCTCTCGCGTCGTTGCTCGATGTTGATTATCGGGGTGTATTGCATGGCCGTTGTGGTTTACATCTCTGTCATCATGGAATTTAATAGCATTGTTTCCGACGAGCTCGGAAAAGAAGGGCAGCAGCTCTTTCTTAAGATGAAGTTCCCCTTCGTTTACGAATTCTCTCCTGTTTACGAAATCGTTATGTTCGTTCAGTTTGTTCAACTGTTAGGACACGCCTTGGTGATTGGGATGCTAGACGCGCTGATCGTCACGCTGGTAAATTTTTCATTTATTTGGATAAACGTTATCTACATTTGTATTAATGTCATAGTAGCATAAACAATGATTTTGAACTCCTTCTTTCACATTATTTGAAAATAAAAATATAGCATCGCGGTTTTAGATACTGCACGTAAGCGGCCAGGTAGACATTGTGAGTCAAGGTTTGTTCGAACTCTACTCTTCAGACAAGTGTGAGCATAAATCGTACAGAAAAGCAACAGGCGCAATCATTCGCAGACATCAAAATCTTATTGCGTTGTCGGATAATATTGAGAATCTATTCTCTTACATTGCACTAATGCAGTTTCTTACGAACACACTCGTCATATGTTGTATAGCATTCGTAATTGTAACAGTGAGTTATTTTTGAATATTCTGTGAAAACCGTACGAATTAATTGATCCTCTTATTGTAACAATAACTTTTTCTACGTTTTACTAGTCGATCGATGGAAATCAGGGATTCATTATGCTGTTGAAGTCTCTGTTCTTTTACACTGCTATTACTTTGGAAGCATTCATCTTTTGCTTTGCTGGCGAATATCTTAGTAATAAGGTTTAAATTGATTTCTTGTCATAAATATATTCGTATAAGGATTGATAACATTTACTTTGGAAAGGATTATTTTTTTCCTGCATGAGTTTGTCAACACAGTAATGTAATCTCAAGGAAGAGGATTTTTCTCACAGATTTGTGCATAAATACGTAATAATATTTTTTAGTTTTTCTTTTTCTTGTAGAGTAAATCGATCGCGAATGCAGCTTACGAGGCTTTTTGGTACAACGCGGAACCCAGCAAAAGTCGAAATTTATTGATTTTAATGTTGAGATCACAGAAACGATTGACTTTAACAATCGGTAAATTTAACGATCTGTCCTTACAAGTTTTTGCGAGTGTAAGATATTAAATAACTGTAATTTTTAGATGTAGAATATATATTCGTATCGATATATAACAATATTGTGTTTCAGATTTTAAGAGCTTCGGCATCTTACGTGTCAGTGCTGCTTGCAATGTCTTAATCAGCAAAAAAGATTGACAGTTGCAAAATTCGCTTATTAACATATTTTATACGTATAAGTCACACATATGAATATTTTATTTTCATTCTATTTCACACACATTCCGATTTTTTTTTCTTTCTTTATAAATTTCGAGAATAAAATGAGTGCAAAGATATGCATGTTATACATTTTCGTGGTTTAATAATATGTGACATTTACCTTGCTGTATTTACTTTTTGCATCGTACGAAATTTCATTAAAGCGCTTATTAAAATTTCTTGCCCACCAAGTAGATATAGATATTAAAATTTGTGTATACACACAAATATGTCAGCTTGTGCTGAAATATTATAAGCTACCTTTGACTATTTTGATGCAAAATCACTTTAAAAATATAACATCGTGCACGTGTAATTCGAAATTATATACATTTCGGAAGCTATTTTGTCTGCCTTTGCCTGCTTCTTTATGCATTTCGAGCGATCTTTCACGAACAATGATCTTCCATTATTCTTTGTTCGGAAACTTTTCTGGACAGTCTGGCGATTTTCGCACTGTTGTACTGGTGCACCGCACTTTTCCCCATTATCTTGCATTTTTAAAGTAAATCACCCACAATAACAGCAAGAGGCGGTTTTCCTGTTTCCTGAAGTCACCAAGTAGCACTCGTTCGAAGCCTGCAATCATCGTTCGATCGTTGCAACTTTTTCCTGCATTCTTAAGAACATGACGAAAATACATGGTTAGCGTTTGCGATTGGTCGGCGGATGTCAAGGTGGGGTCGCATCCGATCTTTATGTTAATATTTCGAAGCGTTTCCTCCGGCGAACGTGCAGCCGTCACGCACAAAGCTTTGTCAGGAACGTTTGCTCAGTTCGTTCGGTCCGTCGACGAAGCGAATTTTGCGATGATACCGATCAGCACCGTCAGTCGTCCGGTCGAAATCGGTCTCCGTCTTACCGGGATATGGCCGAATTCCTGTATCTTCTTCAGGCTAATCTGGTCGGCGGTGATGGGAACAGGATTGATCTTCCAGTATCACTATCTCCTGACGCACTTCAGCACGAAGGAGCTGCCCAATCTGATAGACGGCTTAAGCACCACCTTGCCGTACAGTCTGCTCTTTTTCAAGCTGATTGTCCTGTGGGTTAATAACCGGTATGCATTTCTTTCCTGTGAGTTTTCATTAATCTTAAGAAACGTTGTGTGTTACGTTGATTGCCGAGCGAAGTTATTGTTTCTGTAAAATACTCTACATTTTACAATATCTAGTTTTTGTCATTTTTATATTTTATGAAGTAGAAATATTACATAAATGTTACAATTTAAGCTGCAAAATAGTAATACATACATCGTAATCTAGAGTTTAAGAACCAGAAATTTCATTTTTGATAATGAAAAAAAAGCAGCAAAAACGAACTTGGCAATCAACGTGTTTCCTTTTGCGAATTGGTATCTTTTGCGCGGTACCTTGCGAATATAGAGTGTGCATCGGTGTTGCGACACGTTGCGAAGTCTTGCATTGCAGAATATTCATCAGTATCCTGACTGCGATGTCCGAGGACTGGTACGAGTACTCCAGCATGCAGGCCATGATCAACAAAGGGATCATCGCGCACCGTTGTTCGAAATTGATCATCGGCGTTTACTCGACGGCGGTGTTACTTTACAGCACCGCGAGCGTCAGTTTTCGCAGGCAGGCTGGCGACGATTGTCGTGAGCTGCTTATAAAGATGGAATTGCCTTTCGTTTTCTGCGAATCGCCGATTTATGAGATCGTGATATGCGTGCAATTCGTTCATCTAATGGCGGTTGCCTCCTCCATAGGTATGCTCGACGCATTAATCGTTACGCTGGTAAGTTCTTATCAATAGTGTTTATGACTTTCTTTACCGTGTAAATTTAAATTGCATATTTTTACTTGTGATATGATTTTTATAATTTTATAACGTTTTATTATATTGTTCCTATACGCTAACATAAAAACACGAGCACAGGACGCGAGAGTGCGGTATTTATTAACGTTAAATTAACAGACATCTCTATGAAAAGATATGATAAATAAAGCTCATTTTTATATGTGTGCGTATGATACGTGATTTTAAAGGAAAATGTATTTAAACATTTTTCTTTTTTTCCTAATTAACGCCTCATGAAAGAGAATTTTAGAAAAAAAACATTACATCAAATATAAAAATTAAGCTACTAGCAATTAAATAAACTAATGCTTTATTTTTTTTTACAAAATAACAAGAATATCAACCAAAAATTAGCCAAGCGTGCACTTCAATCGAATTAAATTTTAAGCTGAATGTTGAAATAATTTACAAAAGAACAACGGTATTGCATCGATATTTAAATCGCAATATATGCGCAATGCACGTAAAAAAAACACTAGCTTAAAAAAACAAATAAAATATACATGAAATAAAAAGAAAACTGAACAACACGATACATAGTGCGAACACAGTATTCAACGCGTCGACTAATAGAAATTGTTTTTAGCTTCAATGTGCTATACTAAAAGATTTATTTTATTTTTGCAATCAATTGATAATATCTCTCAAATCATTTAATCGAGATAAATCTCGGTTTATCAAAAGCGCACGAGTCGTAGCTTTCAAATTAAATTTATGTCAATCTGTCTTGTAATTTTTTAAATAAAATATCAAGGCTTATCAATCGCTTAAGCATGCTTATCGATTTGTATTGATTATATTCCGAGTGATCCCGATATAAGACGGAGCCTCCCGACAGTGCACGCAATCCTCGCTCGCCCTCGCTCACCCTCCCTCACTCTCGCTCACTCTCGCTCACTCTCGCTCACCCTCACTCACCCTCGTTCACCCTCGTTCACCCTCGCTGATCCTCGCTGAGCTTACTACTGCTGGTCAGCTGAATCATGATCACAGCGTGATCCTAGTAGTGCAATAATTACGCAATAGCTTACGCGCGGCACAAAAATACACGTATACACCCACGCCTCGTTCATTCATAAATAGCGTGCACGCTCGTCGGATTTTCGAAACGTTATAAATTCGGCAGAAAATTGACGTAGCGACATGCGTAAAAAATGGATTTTCTACGCTTGACACGCCGTTGATATTTATGCATAATGCAAACATTTTTGACATATCCATATATGTTTAAAGTACAAAACGCTTTAAAGTGCAAATCGGTTATAAAATACAGATGAGTCTTATCTAACAATTATAAATTTATATGAATACTTATTCATTCGCAAATAACATTCATGTTTAGCTCGCGAGAATCAAATTATTTGGTCTACTAAAAGGAATAGTAAATGTAGCGAATTACTGGGTGCATAGTAAAACATTGAAAATTTGAATACACTAAACTTAATAACAAATTTCAAAGTGACGTGGTAATTTTTGTTTTCTAACACTCGGTTGTTTTCGCTTGTTTTCATTGTTTTTTACTTCTTTTGTTTGATGTTTGTGATCAACGGATACATTTATGCTGTTTTAATATACATTTTTATTTTAAAAAATTGAAACGCTTTTAATATAGAAAATAAAAGATTATTTTTAACATGTTTTTTTATATTTACATTTTTTGTTCTTGTTTTTTTTTTAAATATGCATTTGTCTCTTAGCTGTTTTATAACTACATAATTATTATAATATTTAGATGCTGCATATTGGTGGACAAATAGATATTATGCATCAGCAGTTGGAAAAAATCTGCCCTACGGATAATGAGCGCGATTTATCCACTGCTATTATGAAATCCTTAATCAATAAACACCAAAAAATTATTTCTTTCTCGGAGAACATCGAGAGTCTCTTCAGTCACATCGCACTGATGCAATTTTTCTCGAATACGCTGATCATATGTTGCATCGGATTCCTCATAGTAACTGTGAGTATCTGATCAGTAAACATCCTGTAAACATGTTTGAAATTTTATGAAAAATGTTAAAAATATTTATGTTAAAAATTTGACATCGCATTAACTAATTGTGCTTTACAAAAAATTATAGCGCGTGCGTAAACATCATCCGAATTTATTCATATAATTATATACACACTTTGAATTTTAACAAGCTAACTAAAACTATTTAACTTTACATTTAATAAAAAAACAAATAATATTTACAATTTTTATTCATATTTTTAGACACTGCTATTTCTTTTTTTTTTTTATATAAACTTGCGTTTTGGATATTATTTGTTATCTTACAGCAGTGGTCTCAGACGTACATATTTACGCAGGCACGAAAATTTTCGCCACTTATCCACAAGCGCGGAAGTTTTATTTGTGCGCAAATAAAAAGATTTATTTGTTGGTGCATTAGCGTTCTCTCTTCTAACGTGTTGGTATAACGCTGCCTGTTAAGCGAAGAGTTATTTCTCAGCTGAAAAGCTACAAAAGTGAAAGGATATACCTTCGTTTACACTACCTCTATCATAAGGCCCTTGCGGGCTGCGCGATGGGGGGAACTGACCGCTTCCCGTCCGCACGCCACGTGTCTGAGGCCTCTGCCTATAGTCATCAACGTTCTTCTTGAATCTCTCTCTGATTTATAGTCGTTAGGTACAGACGAAGGCATCAGGATGTTAGTAAAAACCGTGTTTTTCTACATAGCCATCACTCTGGAGGCATTTATCTTCTGTTTCGCCGGTGAATATCTTAGCAATAAAGTGAGTATCTCAAATCATCTGTTAGAAATTTTTCCAACTTTGGACTGTTAAAAAATTACTACGTCGTGTTGCTGGTATAAAAAAGTCCGATACTCACGTAGAAATGAAGCACTGTGTGCGCCAAGGGCGACGTCTCGTTTTTCCACGCATCTGTCTCTCATTTGCATTCTAGAGCAAAATGGTCGGCGATGCGGCATATGAATCACTTTGGTATACTTTCAAGCCTCGGGATTGCCGTACTCTGCTGTTAGTGATAATGAGATCGCAAAAACGACTGACGATCAGCGCGGGGAAGTTCATGGATTTATCCCTGGAAGGATTCACAACCGTAAGATTTTTTCAGCAACAATAAAATTGTCGATCCTTTAAACATATTATTATATATACATTGATAATAGATTGTCGTTTTCGTGATTGTTGGCGTTAAGAATAATTTTATACTTAATATCTGAAATGTTTTAAATATAATTTAATATTAAGATTTATATCTTATAATGTACTATTTGTGCGAAATTATCAAAACTCGCCAGACGTGTTTAGTACTAAATGTGCGACTATGAAAGAATTATTAATTAAATTCATATATAATTTTCAATAGAGTTTAAGGACAGTATAATTAATAACATATCACATTTTAAGTTATTTTACATTGTAATCATTGTAGAAGCAATAACTAAATGTGATTTATATCGTTCACATTGTTTGTAATCATAAAACTGTTTTATTTTATCGCGCGCGATGCACTTACACGGTGAATTAAAATTTATTGCATGCCATTTAATTTTTCAGAGCTTGAAAGCCTCCGCATCGTATATATCAGTTTTATATGCAATGTACTGATGCCGATAAAACTTAGAATTGTATATATACACGCTGTTAATTATAAAAATTGACGCATTATTTATTTATTACTATAAATTGACCATATTAAATAATTTAATAACATCGCAGGTACGGTGACAATATCGAAAATTATTCATTTACATTTTCTAGTTATTCATTAGATTTTCTCTTTCAATATGATATTCTACCTGATCTTGTAGCATACAAAGAAATTATTTAGTTAGTAGAATTTTATTATGCTTCTACGCTTGTAACATTGCTTCAGCATAAAAAGCAGCTTTTTTATTGTTTCTGTTCTTGATTTGTTGAGTGAAATATCTGAGAACAATACAAAAAATAAGAATGTATATAATGAATATTATATAGAGAATTTTTCAAAATAATCAAAAATTTGGCGATTTAATATTTTAATTAAGGAAAGCTCAACATTTATTTAAAAATTGTTAATATTATTATGAAAATATGAAACTCGCAATTCGTGATATTTGGCACTTCCACAAGAAATCACCGCTAGTTGCCATCATACTGCATGCACTTGAAAACACCTAGGCGCGCATGATCCATGTCTTTTCCACCATATTTCTCTATTTTTCTCGGAAAATCTGTCGTCATTATTCTGGATTCGCGCTTGCCCACGCAAAGCCTGGGTAAAAAAGCCGCCTTTTGCATTTTTCAAGCAACTAATTCGCCTCTCGACATTTTTTACGATACAATAAGACAAAATTGTATACCTCGATCGTACAACTCTTCGTAATCATCGCTCGATTGTTGCAACTTTAATTCCCTCCGCCTCACGTACAGCACCATAACTCTCGTTCCCGGTCGGCTGTAATTGATCGGTGATTACCTTCCTATGGCTGCGTTTAGTTCTCGGCCCTTGCGTGCTCGACTCGCTGGTCTAGAGTTGTTTTAGAGCTGTACGCAGCCTATTGACGCTATAATCCGTGGCTTTACGGCGCTTAACAAAGTCACAAGTACGGCGTATTTTGGATAATTTGGGTGTCGAACTTTAGACCAAACCTGGCGTAATAGGTGTATTTTAGCACAAATTGTATGGTGTTACGACGCGATAAAATGACGCCCACGAGCACCGTCGCCCTTTCGGTGCAAATCGGTCTTCGAATCGTCGGAATTTGGCCGGACGCGCCGTACGCGTTGTTATTTCGGGCTGCTTGGATACTGACCACAGGCATAATACAAACTTGTCAGTACTGGTGGATTATTATTCACTTCGGGAATGACGATCTGTCGCATCTGATGGATGGTTTAAGCGTCACCATGGAGTACACCGTGATGTTACTGAAATTGATTATTTTATGGTTGAATAGTCGGTAAGAGAACATTTTTCGGTCGAAACTGAGATCGCCAGTTTATCTGCACAGATTTGTTTAAACTCAATTATTACGAAAAATTCCAATAAAATATTATGAATTTACTATTATGAAATCCTAATTATGATGACAAAAAGATCTTTAATGTTGTCCAGCTTTTGTTTTGTTAGGTGATACAAGTATCACAATATATTTTAATAACAAGTATAGTTTATATTCGATTTTACACAAAGAATTGTGTAGCTATGTTATCAAATGCGCTCTGAAAGGATGTGTTATTTCGCGGGACCTAGTTGTTTCCATCTCAGTGCGAATCATTCATCCATATACCGGATAGAGTAAACTGCCGCAGTATATTTTACGACGCCCTAGCTGCGATGGCTACAGATTGGAGGGAAGCTGCCACCGGCGACGTGCGTACCATGATGAGCAAGGCCAATCTGTCGCGGTACTTCTCTAACGTGATCATCGGGCTTCACTCGGTGGGAGCGTTTTCCTACGGCATCGGCGTTCTCGTGTCCCACAACGACGACACGGCCGAGACACCGGAACGCGAGTTCACGCTGAAGATGCAGCTACCGTTCGAGTGCAACGAGTCGCCGTTTTACGAGCTCGTTATGTGTGTGGAGTTCCTCCATCAGTTGGCATCTTCCGCAGTAACCGGCATACTGAACTCGCTGATCGTCACGTTAGTGAGTGGCATCTGCGGGGAAAAACATTCTCTCTCAATATTTCTAGGCTATTTTTCCTGTACATAAGCGAACGATATCGTGTGGGATCACTGTATTCTACATGGCAACGGTATTTTCATTCTGTATACAAATGAGGGAGAATGAGAACACCGGGTGTCCATTATCGTAGAGCACTGACAAGTACTCTGTCCGTTCTTTGCTAGTGGAAAGGAGATTGTTTTCTTCTAGTTTCGCATTCGCTTTAATTAACCTTTGCAACATGTGGAAGCTTCTTCAGAATCTCAAATTAAAGGAAAGGAGTTCGCGTAAACATGTGTTCTATTACGCAGTTTTTCCTGAGACAGAATTTTTCTTAACGTATAGAATGCAATTATCAGCTAATACGAAAAACATTTCTGAACAAATGTTTTGTGTAATTTACAATTAGATTATATAATTAGAACTGAGGACTATTCTAATAATTGCTATATTTTTGAAACAAGATAAAATCGAATTAACTTGTTTATAAACTTTTCTTCTTGTTTTAAAGATCCAAAATCATAAGATGTCTTTCGTATGTTATAGTATGCATTTCGTTTAATAATATATATTAATCATTGTAATTAAAAAATATTTACAACACACGTTTTTAGGGAATATGTGCTTTCAGATCCTTCATACGAGCGGTCAAATAGATATTTTGTGCGACGCATTGGAGGAAATCTCTCCCGAAAAGAACGATCATCGTCTAGCCGTCGCCATCACGAAGGAACTGATCGGCAAGCATCAAAAAATTATTATCTTCTCGAATAAGATCGAAAAAATTTTTTGTTACATCGCATTAATACAATTCATGTCGAGCACTCTGGTGACCTGCTGCTTAGGATTTATGATCGTAACAGTGAGTAAACATTCGCCAAAGTGGAAAGTGCGGGGACGCGATTTATATCTGCGTTCGATGTTACAGTCGATTGGCACGATGGAAGACTCCGATTCGGTCGATAGCTCGGCGTTGATGAAAGCTATAGTGTTTTACATGGCTGTTACGGTAGAGGCGTTTATCTTCTGCTTTTCCGGGGAATACCTCAGTGCCAAGGTCGGAACGCACAATCGAAGCGCTTGATTCACATTATAGAGATCTCGCAGTGTGATTTACGCAATTCGGCAACCATTATCTAATGATTTCCGATAATGGCAATCATTTTTGCTTTATGAGAAACGCACAATTGTTTAAGCGAAGAGTTAAATCTTCTTTTGTTTTCAATGTGAATATATTATGATGCATTCGCAAAAGTTATATATGTGTTTTATACAAATTTTTTTAAGATATAGCTCTCTTGCATATTAAATATGAAGTTTTGATCAATATTATATTTATTTAGCAAGAACGTATTTATGATAATTCAAGGATATATGATAGTTTCGGTTCTATGATCACATTACACCCGAATTATTATTATTTTTTTTTATGTGAACGAATTTTTAATGCCAATTCTTATTCATTTATTTCACTGACAATACGACATCTTTGCGACACTCTTCTCCAGAGCAAAATGATCGGCGATGCAGCGTACAAGTCAATTTGGTACAATTTGAATCCCAACGAGAGCAAACTCATCCTGCTTATAATGTTGAGATCGCAAAGGAGGCTTACTATCACAGCCGGAAAGATTATGGACTTGTCGCTAGAGGCATTCACGAGCGTAAGATTTCTGTATGAATTTATTCACTGTGTGAATTGTACTAAAATTCTATTTACGTTGATTGAACAACACTCACATTACTCAGAAAAAAAAACACTTTATAATTATTACCTGATTTTATAAGATGACTTTAATGCGCTTGATGAAAAAATATATTTGTAAAAGCACTTAATTGATCAGTACTTTATTTAAGTTTATTTTTTATCGTTTAATATGATTTTTCTAGATCATAAAGGCCTCTGTTTCGTATGTGTCAGTACTGCATGCGATGTATTGAAGTTCGAAGACGAATCATCGTATCTAGATGTCTGTTATATGCAACGAAAAATATTGATTTGTTAGGATTTTTTCTGTCGGTTCTTTTTTATCTGCATTTATTCCAGATCCATCATGAATCGATGATTATACAAATTATAGTTAAATGTAGACTGAGGTATCAATTTACCTTCCGCAGTTTGTAATAAAAAACTTAGGTTTTCAGGACTGTATTTGCATGTAGATAGATCTCTTTGTGCGTGTGTGTGATATTGATATCAAAAAATAATTTAATAACTTATATTTATACTCGCCGTTTTTTTCAAGTAAAAGCAATGGTTGGCAGAAGAGTCTCAGTCTACAGAATTACAACCAGCATGCCGTCCATTTGCATTACATTTTTGCTCATCCTTACCTCGATGTTCGCTTCACGTCTCAGTATATTTAATTTTTTGCTCAGCGAACGCCGAGCAGTTAGATAGCTTTGTGCATTTTTAAAGCAAATGACTTGCGACTTTATGAACAAAAAAACTTGACGTTCTGAAGCTGGCAAAAAAAAACCAAGTTTTTTTATCCACATCTCATTTTCTTTCGAAGTCTATAATACAGCAAATTGGCAAACGTCCATCGTTTCTACAAAGTACGAGTAATTGCGATTGATCGATGTCTCATTGTTGTCAGTTTCATCCCCACCCTTCTCTATTTTTTGCCGCACATCCGACATTATTGCGCCGACGAGATTCGCGTGGCTGGTGTGCAGAGACGTGGTCTCTCCGACGAAGAAAATCATGTCGGGATTAGGCAAAAGTACAATGGGCCGCGCAAGCACAATCAGCGAGTCGGTTGAAGCGGGTCTGCGTTTTATCGGAATGTGGCCCCGTTGCATATACGCGAACATTAACTGGTGGACTTACATCGTGTCGGTGGCAGTAGTGCAATATTTTCAATATTCATATATTTTAGCACACTTCGACATGAAGGATCTCTCGGTCACCATAGACGGTCTGAGCATCACGTTGGGCTATAGCCTGTCATTCCTTAAACTGATCAATCTCTGGTTCAATCGCCGGTAAGATACCTTTCCTGGAGCAAACTGTATTTTGCATTAGTGGAAAGTCGTTTTGATACCGTTTTCGTCTCGCGCGAACGATACTGAATGCGAGGAACGTTTCGCAGAAAGTTGTACGTCATTTTGGACACGATGGACAAAGATTGGAGCGACGGAATCCAATCGGACGTATCCACGATGATCAGACACGCCAATCTGTCTCGTCAATGCTCCAATATCATGATCACGACGAACGCGTTGGCCGTGTTCTTCTACACGATCGGCGGACCGATACTTCGATCGATAATTAACAAGAGTAATCAAGAAACTACGACTCGCGAGTTACCCATCAAAATGGAATTTCCTTTTAACGTTGATAACTCTCCGATTTTTGAATTGGTATTGGTAATCCAGTTGTTTCATGATCTATCGGTAGCTTGTATCATTGCTATGCTGAACGCTTTACTCGTCACGCTGGTAAGTTTTGATATTTTCTTGAAATTATATTTAAAATCTAGAATTGAATCTTTAATTTTGCAATGTTTTTGATTATTATTTTTTTTATTATAAAAATATTCATCTTTGTTGTTGTTTTAATGATATTAGAAATGAATTATGAGTTTCTGCGAATATTGCAATTTTTTATGTTCAGATACAAATGTATTTTAAAAATCGATTTTCTTGATTTTTCACAAAAATTCTAGTTAAGATGTCTATAAGAGTCTATCGGACTTTTTAGGTTCTACACGTAAGTGGTCAGATTGATATCATGCGGAAGGGATTGTTAGAAATCTCTCCCGAGAAAAATACACCTGAAGCTTCTCTGGCCGCTATCAAAATTTTGATTAACAGACATCAAAGAATTATCGATCTATCAGACAATATTGAAGATCTCTTTTCAAATATCGCACTGTTGCAATTTATCTGGAACACTTTGGTCATCTGTTGCATAGGCTTTTTAATTGTAATAGTGAGTTTTGATTCTTTTATATATATATAACTAACAAGATATTACGATATAATAAAAAAAAAAAAAGAACTGCAAAGCACATAGATATATATATACTTCAATGGATATAAATTTATGACCGACAAATTTATGCAATGCTATATATATTTTCGCATTGCAGTCCGTCGGCACGGATGAAGGCGCCACGGTGATAACGAAGTCTCTCATCTTTTACGTCGCGATAACTCTCGAGGCGTTCGTCTTCTGCTATGCCGGGGAATATCTCAGCGCTAAGGTCAGCGCAAGGAAGCGTAATGGTAGCGTCGTAGAATTTTTCAAGTTCCGCGTTGATATCTGAAAGAAGCGTAATTAGACGTGATTCATCGTGGAAGCTCATTACCATTGCAGAGTAAATCCATCAGTGACGCAGCATACGAGTGTTTCTGGTACGATCTGACGCCCAGCGAGTGCCGGGTCTTAATGTTCCTGATGCTAAGGTCGCAGAAACGACTGACCATCACTGCGGGCAAGATGACGGATTTGTCCTTGGAAGGTTTCACGACCGTAAGTTTACGTGAATTGCGCAGAAATTCTTGCCGACTGCGCTGAAGCGGAACTAAAAGCAATTAAAATACTTGATTACTTCAGATTATGAAATCGTCTGCGTCGTACATATCCGTGTTGCGTGCGTTGTATTAAAGAAGCACAAAAGATCACGCTTAAGGAAAGGTGAGTTCTTTATTAAAACGGAAGGCCGAGTTAAATTTATTTTTTACGTCGTTTAAATGGATATTCTGCGAGAAAGGTATTCCGTATACACAAGAATGTCGTAGCTCCTATGTAATATATGGCAGGGATAGTTTTAGCCAAATGTTCGATATCGTTAAATAGAAAATACATATATATTGATATAAATTTTTATGTCTGCTGTGTGTTCATGTACGTAAATGTGTATGAAAAAAATAGTATTATTTATATATTTAATATAAGACGTTACCGTAGATAGTAACAATCCTTCTCCGTGCATTGGACGCTTTCTGTACTTTTCCTTCCAATACTACCTTTGTTTTCTGCCCATGGACATTAAGATTTTGTTTGAAGATATCGTGCAAAGCTTTTTTTCTGTTGGATAGAAGCGCATAGAAATAATCTTCGGGTTTAGAAATGTTTATTTCTGAAACAATTATGCACTATTAAACGACATCAAATGCGCTTTTTTCAGAAGAGACGATAAGGTAACTACCTGTTTTTCATTCGGTATACTTATAAGTTTTCAAGAAGTAATGAGATTGAAATCGTCGACGTATAATTACGACTGATCGATGTTCAGAAAGACCTGCGCTTTGTCGTTCTTTCTACGATTATTCAGCGAACGACGCACATGTGCGCCTCGTCGAATGAAGTTTCTTAAGCGCTTTGGTGCATTGACATCTCGATAGCCGATTCGAAATGTTCAGCGATTGTCGCGGAGCGATGAAACGCACAAGCACCATCAGCCGTCCTATCGAGATTGTCTTTCGTTTCATCGGCATGTGGCCGGATTCGGCTTACTCGACTTTCTGTTGGTTAATCTACATGACGACGATGGTGATAGTGCAGTATTTCCAGTATGCGTACGTTCTCGCGCATTTCGACTTGAGCGACATTCCGCTTCTCATGGACTGTCTTGGTCTTACCTTGGCGTACACCCTCGCCTTTGTCAAGCTGTTTGTTCTGTGGTGGAAACGCCGGTAAGACGCGTTCCGTTGCAGAAGTGACTTAGAACAGACAAATACGAAAGTCAGGACGGCTCCTTTATTAAGCAATTACTAAGCAATTTATAAGAAATTTATTAATGTGTACAATGCTCGATATACAAGCTGCTTCCTGCAGGACATTCTCTTACATCTTGACGACGATGAATCGTGACTGGAAAGACTGCGTCATCAACGATTCGTACACATCGACGATGATGAGCGTGGCGGATCTGTCGCATCGCTGCACCAACGTGATGATCAGCATCAACGCCTTGGCTGCTTTTTTCCTTTCGATCGGCGAGCATCTGCTCCAGTCGATGAACGACGCCGATCGCGTGGACAATAATTCTCGGCAGCTCCCTATAAAAATGGAGTTCCCGTTCGATGTCAGCAAATCGCCGGTATTCGAGTGCTTTTTGGCGGGGCAATTCCTCTACGAATTGCTGCTGGCTTCTGTGGTTGGTATGGTGAATGCGTTGCTCGTGTCATTCGTAAGTTTATGACTTTGCAAAAATATTTTCTTATATGTATGATAATTAATTTTCGTTTTATATTCAATTCCTCATAACAAAATAGATATTCTGTCATTTTTGTTCGATATAATCGAGTTTCTAATTAATAATAAAATACGATGTGGTATTAATTATTTTCAAATAATATTAATTAATTTTTATTGATACTTGATTTCATATTTTTATAGGTGCTCCACGTAAGCGGTCAAATTGATATTATGCGACAGGACTTAAATGAAATTTCTAACAGTAAATATGATTCCAGCACATCCTTAATTGTCATCAAAGGTCTCATTCACAGGCATCAGAAAATCATTACTTTATCGGAGAACATCGAAAGTTTATTTTGTTATATCGCGCTGATGCAGCTCTTGTGGAATACTTTAGTTATCTGCTGCACTGGTTTTGTTATTGTAATTGTGAGTAACGGCAGGCTGTTGCCTCGCATTTTCGACGAAGAATATCTTTCCTTTGTTTTATTGCAGACCATTCGTGCCGACGAAGGTGCGACAACTTTGATTAAGTCTATAAGTTTTTATATCGCAATAACTCTAGAAGTTTTTATACTCTGCTTTGTAGGAGAATTTTTGAGCGCCAAGGTTTGTAAAGGAGTTCTTCGTATATCCAAAGCACTCATTGCGGTTATTTATCTTTTTATCATGTTTTAAACAAAAAAAAGAACTCATAAAAAATAAAAATGCATAAACATAAAAAATTTTTCTAATTAAAATTTTAAAAGTGTATTAAAAAATGTTCGTGAGTTTGTATCTGCAATTTGAAATGAAATATTATCCTGTTCTTAGAGTAAGACGATTAACGATGCAGTGTATGAGTCGTTTTGGTATAACATGCCGCCAACCGACAGTCGCATTTTGTTATTCATGTTGCTACGATCGCAAAAGCGATTGACTATTACTGCAGGAAAAGTCGTTGATTTAACTTTGGAAGGATTTACAAGCGTAAGGCGTCTTATGCTACATAAACACTTCTCAGTTTTCTTCGATATGTAGCACTTTTACTTTTATTAAACTGCATTATTTACGCGCACCTTTTCAGATTATGAGAGCATCAGCCTCCTATGTATCGGTATTAAATGCGACGTACTGACTTCAGATGGTGCCTGTCGATCACAATATGTGCATGCTCACTGTTGGCTTAAATATAATAATTTTATCAGACGATCATTATTGTTGACTGATAATGAATGAAATTGTCGTGAAATAAAATTATTTCAGTGTAAATTATCCTTTAAAAATTCAGTGGATAACTATTCTTCGTATGTGATAATAGAATTCCACTCCAACTTTTTCTATGTGCAATTTTTTTATATCAATTGTTATGTTTTTATTTCCATTGTGCTGTCAATAAAAAAAATGTTGCAGATCTAAAAAAGAAGGTTTGCGAGCATGTTTTGTAATAATATCAAAGATTCGTCCATATCCGTATATATGTTTATGAATCTTTTATTCTCTCTTTTCTCTTTCAAATTTCAGCTATTGCAATCATCGAATTTTCAATTGACATTTTGCTTTTTCTTCATTAACATAAAATTCTGCTTACTATTTTTATGATATGTTGTGCTATCTTCTTTCGGAATCTTCTTTAGAATCTTATATTTATCAAGAATATTTATCAAGAAGCTTTATATATGCGATATTTTTGTAATGAATATGTGCTTGTCTTTTACAATTATGTGTAATGATATTTTTTTTATAGAAATTATTTAAGGATGTTTTGTACGTACAATCGTAGCAAAAAGTTGCTGAAATTTGATTTTGATGAATATATGCTCTTCTCATATAGTTTGAGTAATAAAGATTGCACAGAATCTTATCATTTATTCATAAGTAGAGTGCAGAAATGTACTTTTAAATTTCTGTTGTTTTTTTTCTGAGAATTTTCGAATTTTCTGAATTATGCTTGACGTGCGGATAAAGGTTAGTTGTGTTTATCCACAATGCCAAAAGTAGGCCCTTATCGATGAAAAGGAAAAATAGTGACCAAAAAAGTGTACGAAAAGAAACTTCTTCAACAAAAAAAATTTTTTTCTATCCATTTTAGCCACTTAAATCAACACGGTTACGCGTTTTCCATAAAGTCACGGGTAAATTCGTTGCAAATTAAAATCCTTATAACTTTTGATTGCTTCAGTAAATCGACTCCGGATTTTGTCACAAATCTCCGAACATATGTAAGAACAATCTGTAAAATTTTTGTTAAATTCCTAATATTTTAAAAATAGGTACTAAACATCCTTAATATATATCATTTTATAACTGCTTTTTTAGTTCTCGTAACAGATCAAGAATGCTATAGAAACTAATTTTTGTAAATTGTTTTCCATTTTATAATTTGTTAAAATTTTTGTGTCGATTTTCTTTGTCGATTAATATGACAAAATCAGCAATGAAAGTATTATTTGCGCAATTGAATTCACTCATTTTTGTGTTGCAATCTCTCTCTTGGTACTAAACAATATTACAAAATTTACTATCTTCTCTTATGATTATTTGTCATAAGTCTAGAAGTCCTCATTTGTGTTCGCAAAAAAAGATGATTAGAGACTATGTGAATAAGAAACAAAGAAAATTGGCAAAATTATTTATGTCTAACTACAATAAACGTTTTCTTGCCATCTCACATTTGCGTTCTACAGATATGAACGTTAGTAATCGTCAGACTAACTTTTTTTTGCCGGACGTGGACAGAAATAAAATTGCTCTTACAACAGAAATGTACAGTTCTAAAGCAATTATATGCTATCAGTACAATATTAAAACGTCCGTAAGGAAAATAATCGCAATTACATTACTTTTTCTAATTGGTATAGCTATAAGTTTCCAAGACCTAATGCGATGAGAACATTTCCGTGCTGTAATTACGATTGATTTATGTTGGTAGAAGCTTGCGCTTTATCGTCTCCGCTACGACCGTCTAGTGCTTTAGTCATCATCATGCATAGCATATTAAAGGAAAAATATACTTGTACTTTTCACGCACTGACATCTCCGCAGTCATTGGCTTCACGTTCAGCTAACGTTCAGTGATCAGCAAAGAGCGATGAAACGTGCAAATACTATCAGCTTCTTAGTCGAAATCGGCCTTCGTTTCATCGGTTTGTGGCCAGATTCGCCTTACGCGACTTTTTATTGGTTGAGCTTCGTGACGACGTTAGCAATAGTGCAATATTATCAGTATGTGTACGTATTCACACATTTTGAATTGAACAACATTCCGCTCCTCATGGAATGTCTCAGTCTTACCTTGGCGTACACCCTCTTCTTCCTCAAGCTTGTTATTTTGTGGCGAAATCGTCGGTAAGACACATCCTTCCGCAGGATACGATGTAAAATGTGCTTAGTGTCAATGCAATTACATTAATATTACAAAATGACGAAAAAAGTTCACCATTATTTTAAATGAAAATGTATGCGGAAATATTTTTTGCGCATACACATTTATTATACATGAAGAAATAAAACATACATGCCCGATATATTTCCCGTAGGATATTCCATTATATTGTGAAGACAATGGATGAAGATTGGAAAGAGTGCATTATCAATGATTTGTATGCGTCCACGATGATGAACATGGCTGATATGTCGCGTCGTTTTTCCAATGCAGTGTTCGTCCTCAACGCCTCGGGTGCTTTTTTTCTGTCAATCGGCGACCACTTATTTCAGTTGATGAACGATGCCAATCAATTTGGCAATAGTTCTCGAGAACTTCCTATAAAAATGGAATTTCCTTTCGATGTCTCTAAAACACCGACTTTCGAGTGTTTCTTAATTGGCCAGTTTCTCTATGATTTGGTGGTAGCTTTGCTGGTTGGTTTGTTCAATTCATTGCTTGTCACATTGGTAAGCTCGCAAATATTTTGTCTTAAGAGATTAAAAAATTATAATATTATAATAATTTACAAAATATAAAAATAATAATTATATTCCGTCTGATACGAACTAAATTATTAGAACAGGACGAAGTATTGTTTTAGATAACACATATTATTTTATATTTATAGATATTTCATGTAAGTGGTCAGATCGATATTATGCGCCAAGACTTGGTCGAAATTGCCAATAGCAAATGTGATCGGAACACATTCTTAAATGTTATAAAACATCTTATTTGCAAGCATCAAAAAATAATTAGTTTATCAGAAAGTATTGAGAGTTTGTATACTCATCTGTCGCTGTTGCAACTTTTGTGGAACACTATAGTCATGTGTTGCACAGGTTTTGTGATTATATTAGTAAGTAATATTGGCCACTTTTTTTGTTTTACGTCTTGAACGAATAACATTGTTCCTTTATTTTTTTATAGATTATTGGCACCGGCCAGGATACGTTAGGCTTAATCAAGACTGTGAGTTATTATTTAGCGATAATTTTAGAAGCTTTCGTATTCTGCTTCGCTGGAGAATTTTTGAGTGCAAAAGTACGTAAACAAGTTCTTAATATTTCGAAAGAATTGTAAATATCTATTTACTGTGATAATTTACTGCGTGTATTTTTTCTATTAAAATTAATTTTTATTGTTAAAAAGATGTAAAAAAATGTCTCCTGAGCAATAAAAAATCGCTGTTAGTGCATGTTTTAAGCAGTTTATTCTGCTTCCAGAGTAAATCGATTGGTGATGCATTATATGCAGCGGTTTGGTACAACATGCCGCCGAGTGACAGTCGCATTATATTGTTCATGATAGTGAGATGTCAAAAGCGATTAACGATCACTGCAGGAAGAGTGATTGATTTGACTTTCGAAGGATTTACAAGTGTAAGACATTATACTGTAAGCATGCTTTTCTAATATATTGCACCTTATTAATCGTGGGCAATTGTTTTCAGATTATGAAAGCTTCTGTTTCCTACATATCAGTAATAAATGCAATGTACTAAGTTTGCGCAATGTATTGAATGTTTCCGCAATGTTAGACTAATTAGTATAATAGATATCTACTTTTCTATCTACATGTTCTTAGTTAGAATAGCTTCATTACACAAATTGTAAAACATAAAATTATTTAAGTAAAAATTATTTTTAACAAACTTATTAAATTCATAAAAATTATTTTTTTTTCACGTTCTACATTTCTAGGTTCTTATTTCTGTGGTATTTATAAAACATTGTTGTAGACTTAAAGAAGAAATTGTACCTTAATTGTAATATTTAATGTTCGTTCCTATAGTCTTTAAATATATCTTTAGAAAACTTTTGCTTGAAATGTGTGCAGATCTTATTTATATAGTCTATAATTAATTTCTAAAATATGTTCCATATTTTGCTATTTTAATTACTTACATTTTTAATCGTCTAGTAATCTTTCTTGTCTAACGTTTTCACCGGCATCACTCTTGATTCTATAACTGCACAAAAAGAGAGAACAGGTAAGCGGATAGATAAGCGAGAAACAGAAAGTAATATAGCGAGATCGGCTGTATCACAAACATCTAACTATAATAAACGTTCTCCACTACTCTTTCTTTCCGATTACAGTTAAACTGCGCAAACGTTAACGTTTTCATTAAAACTTAGCGCATAATTTTCTTTTTTTCCTTCTTGAATGTAATTGCATGTGAAATTGATCTTTTATTCTACCTTTAAGCAATTGCGTGTTATCGTGCAACATTAAATTGTTCGCTACCTCGAAAGGGAAGCGAATATAGTCATCGATTTGTTTTCCGATCGATTTACCTGCAAGCTTCCAAGAATTAATACGTTCAGAATACTTAAAGTATAATTACAAAATTATTAGAGTTGATCACTGCGCAAGAGTCGCTTGCGCTTTATCGCTTCCCCTATGATTATTCAGTATTTTTTCTTTTATCATGTAAAGCACATTGAAAAACATTCTTGTCTGCTTTTTACGCGTCGACATAAGTACAACTACCGAGTTTTAACAGAACAATAGTTCTGAAATAACGATGACCCGCGCACGTACTATCAGCCGCTTGGTTGAAATCGGTCTCCGTTTTATCGGCATGTGGCCAGATTCGGCTTTCCCGGATCTTTATTGGTCCGTGTACATAACGGCAATTGCGACATTACAGTATTATCAATATTCCTATGTTGTTGCACATTTTGACCTTAGTAATCTCTCACTTCTAATGGACAGTTTGGGTCTTGCCCTGGCGAACACGCTTGCTTTTCTTAAGCTGCTTACTCTGCGGTGGAATCGTCGGTAAGATGCTTTTCAATATATGGACAGACTGAAAAATAAAGGGTATTATTATAAATATTAAAAGGAATTGTCTATTGTATTTTAAGAAATTTGACTTAAATATTGAATGACGTTTGTCTTAAAAATTTCTTGTGGAACAACAAAACGCGTGCGACTTACATTTGCGTATAAAATGGTGTTTATTGAAGATAACATTTATTTTCTACATAAACACTTTCAATGAAGCTACTTTTTGCATGGTGAAAGATTAATGCGTTCTCGATGAAAGGATGTACTGTCTACAGGATATTCCATAATATCCTAACGGCGATGGAGAGAGACTGGAGCAATTGCGGTTCCTGCGAGTCCATCATGATGACGGTTAAGAGTCTGTCGCGTCATTACTCTATCGTGCTTATCGGCGTCCATGCTTTAGCCGCTTTCTTCTTATCAGTTGCTGCTTATGTGTTTCGTGCACTGAGCGCGAGTGACGATTTTCGAGAACTTCCAGTAAAAATGGAATTTTCTTTCGAGGTGACCAAATCGCCGCTTTTCGAGTGTCTCCTGATTGGACAGTTTCTTTATGAATTGTCGTTGGCTTCTGTGGCCGGTATGATTAATGCGTTACTAGCCACCTTGGTAAGCACAGAAATATTTATCATAAGTTAAACAAATTTTTTTTTACAATTTTAAGTGTAATAAAGCGCTGCGAAAAGCGCTATAATTTTTTTTACAATGTATACTTTTATGTTTCTTGTTTATTTCGGATGTGTTTTACCTTTATAGGTGCTTCACGTGGGTGGCCAGATCGACATTATGCGGCAAGCAATAATAGAAATGTCCAGCAGCACCAGCCCTGACATATCTCTAACTGTAATCAGAAATCTCATTCACAAACATCGGAAAATTATCACTTTGTCGGAAGATATCGAAAACCTATTCTCGTCCATATCACTGATGCAACTCTTATGGAATACTTTAATCATTTGCTGCGCCGGTTTTATGATCATAATTGTAAGAAAGATTAATTGTCTTCTTATTATTAACAAACTGACATTTTTCTTTATTTGTTCGTAGACTCTTAGCCACAAAAGCACAGCGGGTTTAATAAAATCGGTGCTTCTTTACGTCGCAAAGACGTTAGAAGTTTTCGTATTTTGCTACGCAGGAGAGTACTTAAGTGCCAAGGTTTGTAAACGAATCCCCTGTATTTTGTATGCACAAAGTATATGCGAAATTATTTCTTTCTACTTCAGTTCTAAGCCGTAAATAATGATTGATGCATAGTGCAGCAAAAATTTTAATAAGAAATGCGCAGATAATTTTATATTTGCCGTTGCATAATAATTTCTACTATATATCTTTATTAATTTATAATATCTTTATTTTTTTTGAACGATATTTAAATATTGTTTTATTTACGTATTCTAAATTCGAGATGTATTTTTTATAGAGTAGATCGATTAGCGATGCAATATATGAGTCACTTTGGTTCAACATGGAACCATCTAACAGTCGCGTTTTATTATTCATAATGGTGAGATCACAAAAGCGATTAACTATTACTGCAGGGAAAATCTTTGATCTCACTCTGGAAGGATTTATGAGCGTAAGATGTAAACAAATTCCTTATTTTTTCTAGTCTTTTTAACAAAACTTATTTTTTAGGTCATGAAAACTTCAGCTTCTTATATGTCTGTGCTACATGCGATGTATTAAATCGAGAAATCTCGTTTATCAACATCAATCTTAAGAAATATTCCGTGTTGATGATAAATGATTCTTCACAGACAAATAGATTTGTGTGAATATATATTTTAATTATAATGTTGTAATATTTTAATAATAACATTAGAATTTAATATTCGTATTCAGTATATATTTTGTCGAATTTTTGCTTGAAGTGCAGTCTACTTACATTTCATTTTTCTTATTCGTGACATTTCTCTTTTATTTTATTGACGTAAATGTCCGACTACCATTCGATGATTACTGCACGTTATTTGCGTAATTTATCGTAGAGCTTGGCAAGATGCAATTTTCAGATCTATCGAGAACGTAAAAGATTACTTTTCCAGAACGCTTTCTTGCGAAGAATTTTTTATCATAATGGTGATTATTTACATTTGCATTTTGAAGAACATTCATTTGCGTAAAGGTACACGTGTACCTTTTTTGCGTGTTGCAAAACCTATAATCGTTGATCTAACGTCGCAATTTAGTTTGCCGTTGTACCGTTCACACGTAATTGCGATCGTTACTCACATTATATTGTAGTAGTTTTATCCCGTAAAATTGCTGTCTTTTTCTTGTGACATCGGAGAAGGGGAAAGATGTATTATGGAATTACAGCGACAGATTCGATCCCGTGTTTTCTTCGCGCTCTCGCGTCTCGCACAGTTGTTATTTGTTGCTTTGTTGTGGACGAGGACGATGCATGCGTGCGTTTTGTTAGAGTGATGGTGTAATGCGAAATTACGCGCCACATGTTGACGAGTACGATAAGTCCGTTGCTGAAGATCGGTCTCAGCTGGATCGGCATTTGGCCCGGTGCCTCGCACGGGACGCTCTGCTTGGTTTTTTACATGACGACCCTCATCGTGATGCAATACTTTCAATATTCTTATGTCTACGCACACTTCGACAATTTGACCAAATTGATGGACAATCTAGGCCTCATTCTGGATTACAGTCTGACGATTTTTAAGTTACTGAGTCTTTGGTTTAATCGCCGGTAAGACCAGCGAATTCGTATCAGGCAAGCGATAATCTCTCGATCTGCGCGCTCGATTTATCATGCACCTCACAGTTTGATCTGTTGTAGGATATTCGCGAATATCTTGAGGTTGATGGACGATGACTGGAACGAGTGCGCGACCAAATTGCACGAGTGCATGATGATGGACAAAGCTAATTTGGCGCATCGTTGCTCTAACGCCATGATATCCATCAATGCGCTGTCCACCGTTCTCTATTTCATCGACAGCTATGTTCGACGCCGTACATTTTCGGAAGACGGGCGGTTTCGCGAGTTTTCGGTGCAGGTACAGTTACCGTACGAGGCCCACGAATCGCCCATTTTCGAGTTTGTCAACGTGGGATTGTTTTTTCATGTGTTAGAAACGGCAACCGTGATCGCGATGCTGAATTCTTTGATCCTAACATTGGTAAGTTAAGGAACGAAAACGGTTGGATAAATGGCTTGTATCAGGTAAGAGATTAACGCAGTGATATTACAAACTTTTTCTGATCGAGTTCATTAAAATTCTTCTCGAGTTTTTTTAAGTGTTGCTTAAACTCTCAGTTTTTACTTTGAGGTGTTGCACGTAAGCGGACAAATCGATATCATGTGCCAAGAGCTCAAAGAATTTTCTTCCCCGTGCAAGCCCAAATCGTTAACCACTAAATCGCTCGTCGAAAGACACCAGAAGATTATATTGCTGTCGAATAATATTGAGGACTATTTTTCATTTGTCGGTTTGTTGCAATTTGTATGGAACACTTTCGTTATTTGTTGCATAGGATTTATGGTCACAATAGTGAGTAAGGCTGCTTCAATTTTACTATAATAATAGACTGCGTAGCGCATTTCCAAAATTCTTCAAAAGAAAAAAAGTGCGCATTCTGAAATATACAAAATTATTATATTAGTTATATTATTATATTAGAATAAGTGACATATTTATTTATTTCAAAGCAAATAAAAATTTGTTATGTGCGATATCTAATATAATAACATTTTGGAAATGCACTTTTAAACAATTATTTAAATCATTATATGTCATAATCATAATATTAAATAAAATGTTATATAATTAATATTCTGTTACGTAGTCTTTAGATTTTGAGACTAAATCCGGAATATTGATAAAATTTGTCATTCCTTATCTCGCAGTAACTATAGAGGCTTTCGTTTTCTGTTTCGCTGGCGAATATTTGAATACTAAGGTTGGCATAGTGCTAATTTTTATTACTTTCCTAATTTTAATATCTATTTTAATATAATGTTTTTTTATTTATTAATATTTTTTTTTAATTTCAATTGTACATGTCTATGTATATAGAAATGAAATATTGTATATACCTTTCAATTTAAAATGTACGAGGAAATTAAACCATGTTGTTTATCCGAGTTGAGAATATTGCTACGTTCTCGTATACTATAATATCTGTATATATTATATCGCAATCTGTGATCTTTCCTTTCTTTATCAGAGTAACTCTATTGGCGATGCTGCATATGAGGCAATTTGGTATGATCTACCCATCAACGAATGTCGCATTTTATTATTCATAATCCTCAGATCTCAAAAGCGACTGACGATTACAGCTGGAAAAGTCATGGACCTGACATTGGAAAGCTTTACTGCAGTAAGTTCTTTCTTTTAAGCATATTATTTTATACACATTATTATTTTTTTTCATAATATATTATAATTGCCGATCAAATATTAATATTAAAACAATATTTAATATAATTAAAAAATATCAATGCGTATGCATCATATTAATAATGTTCAAATACCAAAGAATCGTTTATGTTAGTATTATTGTCTGGATAAGAGCATATTTTTAGATAATGAAGGCTTCGGCGTCTTACATTTCGGTCTTGCACGCGATGTACTGAAATCGAATCGATGTGAACGTGTATCGTCGAATCAACGCGAGTGAAGTAGTAATATATACATTTGTAAAAATACTAATAGATATTAATACCGATTTTGCAAATTGTTTTATTTTCGATAACCATTGAACACAATGCTATTTATATAAATTTTATCTCTATGCGTCGTTCTTTTTTACGAACACATTATATAGGATAGAAAATAAATAATTGTTTTTTATAACAAATGCAATTTGGTTAAAAAATATTTTGTTTATCATAAACAATATATCCTGCACTTATTATAAAACAACAATTTAAAATTTACCCAATTTTCAAAGAATAAATTATGCAAATTCTTGGGAAAAAAGATGAAGTATGCATATAGCTTAATAATATTATTAACAATATATTTACACACATGGAATGTTCTTAGTCACTATATGTGCAACCTTTGAACTGAAAGTTATGATTTTTATTTCCATCATCTTAGCTGTAGAGAGCGATATTTTCCTTTGTCACAAATACAATAATTAACCAATTAATGTAGTTAATACGACTGGCTAGACTATATGTCATTATTTGTTTCAAATTTAATTTTCAGGTCTTTTTAATGCGCTTCTTTTTTGTAATAAAGCTATATTTATCTGTATCGGGGAGCAACTACAACTGCATTTTTAACGAAAATTATCTGCTATTGCAGCATTTGGTTTAAAACCGAACAAAATTGACGACGATATTTTCCACGTGTACATTTTTTTCTGAGCTCGAAAAAAACCTATAATCATCTATCATTGCAATTTAACTTATCATACGCACAGTTGTCGTCGTACTGCGAGATACATAATTGCAATTGATTAATGCTCATGTTCTACGACGGTGGTTTTACTTTAAAATTGCTAACTTTTTACGAAGGAGTGGGGAGTGCAATGTTGATCGAAAGACGCGGTTTTGTGTTTCCTTTGCGACGACTCTCTCCCAGTTGAGATCCATTTCATCTGTCAGAAAGACACGCACAGATCGGTCAAGTAACATTTTGATGTGAATTCACAAATTAATATGTCAATGTCTACCATAAGCCCGTTACTAAAGATCGGTCTTAGTTTTATCGGCATGTGGCCCGGCTCTTCGTACGCGACGTTCTTTTGGCTCTTTTACATGGCCACCCTTGTCGCTATGCAGTACTTTCAGTATTCTTACGTATTCGCGCACTTGGACATGAACGATTTCTCGAAGCTGATGGACGGTCTGAGCGTCACGCTGGATTACACTTTGACATTCATGAAACTTCTAAGTCTCTGGCATAATCGTCGGTAAGATTTGCGATTATTAGCCACCGTAATTTTTAAACGTTATTAAAGACGAGTGATCTATCGATTACAGAATATTTTCGGATATTTTGGGCGCGATGAACGACGACTGGAATGACTGCATCGCGGACTCGTCCGCGTGCGTGATGATGAGCAAGGCTAATCTGGCGCATCGGTGCTCCAATGCTATGATGAGTCTTAACAGTTTGTCTACTATTTTTTATTTCATCGGCAGCTACATAAGTCATCGCGCGGCTTCCGTCGACGGTGATCTCCGGGAGTTTCCGGTGCAAATACAGTTTCCGTTCGATGCCACCGGCTCGCCGATTTTCGAGCTCGTCGTTCTGGTATTATTTTTTCATGTACTCGAAACGGCGACCGTGATCGCGATGATGAATTCCTTGATTTTGGCATTGGTAAGTTTTAAATAAACAAATAAATAAATAAGTAAGAATATTGAAATTTATCAGATAATAATTGCGAGAAAGCTAGCTTATTAGAGCGCTTATTAAACTTCGTGAGCATTCCTTGAACCTTCAGTTCTTACTTCGAGGTACTTCACGTAAGCGGTCAGATCGATATCATGTGCCAAGAATTGAGAGAAATCTCCAACGTGAAGAAATTTTATCCGTCAATTGTGAGATCGCTCATCGAGAAACACCAGAGAATCATATCTTTATCAAACAATATCGACAACTTCTTCTCGTTCGTTGCTTTGATACAATTCGTATGGAATACTGTAGTTATCTGCTCCATAGGATTTATGATTGTAATAGTAAGTAAAGCTCCTTCACTCACAACAAAAAAACGCAGTCTCTCGAAGAGGAGAAATTTGCTGAACGCCAATCGTTTTGTTGAATTGTATTTGATATCGTTGTTTGATTTATGTTTGAATTGCCTGGAAAATAAAATAATTGATATAATAATATTTAACTTTACTCAAAGCAATTCTGAAAAGAAAAAAAATGTTATAATATTATATTAGTAATACTATTTTAGAATAATGTTTTTCTTTAATATATTATGTTTTTATAATTAGATCATATGAAACATTATGTTGATTATAAATTAAACGCACAATTACGCGCAAAATTCACTTATTTTGTTATATACTTTAGTGTATTATTATGCAGTCCTTAGGCACGGACATGGAGGGTAAATCGGGAATATTAATGCAGTCCATCATTCCGTATATAGCTGTAACGTTAGAAGCCTTTGTTTTCTGTTTCGCGGGCGAGTACTTGAGCTCCAAGGTTAGCATGCAAGATTTTAGACGTTTTTGACTTTGATCTTCTATTCTTCTATTCTGTAACATTATATAAAAACATTTTATTATTTAATATTTATAATAAGATGCTACATGCTCCTTTTGCATACGTTTAACACGATGTATCTAATTCATATTTTTATATAATATTTTAATATGCAGTTCTTTTCCTTTCTCAGAGTAGATCTATCGGCGATGCGGCATATGAGACACTTTGGTACGATTTGTCAATAAACGAATGTCGAGTTTTACTGTTCATAATCGTCAGATCTCAAAAACGACTGACGATCACAGCTGGAAAAGTCATGGATCTGACTTTGGAAGGTTTCACGAATGTAAGATTATCGTCAATTTTAAATAACAGTTATTTTATATATAGAAATAATAATACAGTGAAAATCAAAAAATAGGATATTGATCTAATATATAAATAATATACTCTAAATAATAAAAGCAAATAGCCATAAATATTGCAAAATTATTAAAAATCTACACATACATTGATAATTTCTGGAGATTGTTATATTTAAAAAAAGACTATTATATATTTTTTTTCTTATTATAGTATCTATGTATAAAAATCTTTTTTTTAGGTCATGAAAGCTTCGGCATCGTATATTTCGGTGTTGCACGCGATGTATTGAAACTTGAACCGATTTATTCTCAATATCGAATTTCTCTCTCTCATTAATTACATGTAAAGTATAAAAGCATTAAATCTCATAAAAACTTTATAGATGAATGATTTCGTTGTGTTGTAATTTTTTTAGATAAATTGAAATGTAAAATTGAAAATCGGAGTTATGATTTGTAATAAAATATTTATCAATATATTAATTATGATGATTAATTATGAGATTATGAAGATTAATTATGAGTTATGATTTGTAATAATATATTTATCAATATATTTTACACTTTATATTAAAAGATATTCTTACCTAGACTAGAAAAGAAATACAACTTTAGATTGCATACAACATAACTGTATTCATTGCATCTTCATTGGAAAGTTTGCGCATGTAAAACTGATATAGCATGTTTTGTTACATGTGCTTGTAACTTCTTGCAAAAGCTTCTATGACATCTTTGGTTAAATTAAATTTTTTATGTTCGAGATTTTTTCCACATGCGTGCCTTGCACAGTTCCATTCTTTGCATAATTAAAGAAAATTACACGCAACTCGTCTTCAGTGTCAGGGAGATACAATATTCTCCACACACATTTAATATTTTTAAGACTCACATTAGACCAACGGATGCAATTTAATTTTCTTCGCTTAGAATATCTAATGCATTATTATAATTGTACAATCAAACAGCCGTACGTTAAAAGCGATTTTTGCAAAATATAGAAGATACGATGGACATTTGTCGGATATTTTTTGTTGATAAAGTTCCACTGCCTAAGAAAAAAAACAGCGAAAGAGAAAAGATGATAATTGCGCATGAAGTTGTTTGCCCTCATTGAGCGATATTATTTCTCTCAGCATTTCCTTTATTCACTACACATGGTGCACATTACCAGAGAGAAGATTGCCAGTAAAATTACAGAATGTCCATAAAAAAATTCGCTTCGATCTCGACTTCTTATTATCGCATAATAGCGATCCATATTTATTTGAGTGGGGAGGCATCGCAGGTGGGGGTCCACTTGGAAATACAGTCGGTGGTCTCTCAGTGCGCTCTCGTACTAGAAAAGAGATAAGTGCGCCGCTATTAATCTCCATATTTCGTGTCTTCAAAATTATTGACAAGTGATGGCCACAAGTACTATCAGCCCGTCGCTGAAAATCGGCCTTCGCTTGCTTGGCGTATGGCCGGATGTTTCGTATTCCACCGTTTACTGGGTGATTTATATGTCGAGTTTACTAATTATACAATATTTTCAATATTTGTATGTGTTCACGCATTTCAAACTCAGCGAGCTTTCGAATCTTGTGGATAGTTTGCCCATGACATTAGATTACAGTTTGTCGATTTTTAAATTGACCAGTCTTTGGTTACAACGTCGGTAAGATATCGCGTCGCTGAATAATATCTTTATCCGAATATATACCGTAAACTGTATTGCAGAATCATGCAACAGATCTTGATTGCTATGGATAAGGATTGGCGCGAGTGCATGGATGTCAATCAGTATTTGTATGTAATGACGATTAAAGCTAATGTGTCGCATTTTTTCTCTAATACCATATTGAGCTTTTACGGAATTTCTGGCGTATTTTACGTTTTGGGCGATTACGCAATTCATATTATGCATCTTGTCAGCGATAACAATGATACTTTACGGCAGCTTCCTATGAAGGTACAACTTCCATTTGAAACTGAACAATCGCCGATCTTTGAAGTGCTCGTCGTAACGCTATTTCTACACGTGATGGCAAATTCGTTCACGATCGCTCTACTAAATGGATTGATTTTTTCTTTGGTAAGTCTCAGATTTTACATTTATATCTCTGTTGTTTATTAAGGTTGCTTAGGAGATATGTGATTTAAGTTTATGTCAATATCGCGAGATATAAATTTAATTTTAGATATGTACAATTTTATAATAAACTATTGTGAATAAATCACAATGTTTTTATAAACTTAATTTAAAAATATAAATTGAAGTCAAAAAAATTTTATTTCAAGAAAGAATATTGTGTCGCATTCATCATTTTGTATCAAGTATCTTTCATAGTAACCTCTCTTGTACATAATACTTGAAATTTTTGCAGAGACTAAATATATTTTAGGTGCTTCACGTGAGCGGACAAATCGATATTATATGTGAAGAGTTCAGAATTATATCTGAGAAAATTTTACTTTACGAATCTTCCGCGTCTACATTGAGAACGTTGATCGAGAGGCATAATAAAGTTATTTTATTTTCCGATAACATCGAGAAACTTTTCTCTTTCATAGCGTTGATGCAAGTTGTTTGGAATACGTTAGTTATGTGCTGCTTAGGATTCATTATCATAATAGTGAGTAGTGAGTGCGCGAAATTCGAGATTAAATATATTTATTTACTGATTTTTACTGTTCTTATTGAAACAGTCTATTCATAATGAAGGTAGTCTCTTCGTGTTAATAAAAACTATTTTGGCTTACATCGCTATGATGATAGAAGCCTTTATCTTTTGCTTTGCCGGAGAATATCTTAGTCTAAAGGTTAGTAAATAATTAAAAATTATTAATTATTTAAATTTACGGTCTTTTTTAATTATTCAAACGTCACAATTATTTAGGCAATATAATTATTCAAACATAATAATCGAAATATTTTTCTTTATAAAAAGATTTAAAATATACCAAAAAATGCAAGAAATATTATTTATGATTACAATTCAAAGAAAACTTCTGTGCATAAAAAAGTTGATTAAATAAAGAAGTTAAAAAAATAGTATTTTGTCATTTTTAACAAGGGATTGTTTTTAGAGTAATGCAATCGCTGAAGCAGCATACGATGTGTTGTGGTACAATTTGCCGTCAAATCAGAGTAAAATTATAATATTCGTAATAATGAGATCTTATAGACGACTGACGATCACTGCAGGGAAAATCATGGATTTATCTTTAGAAACTTTTGCGAGCGTAAGTTTGACGTTTCTGGAATATTTTTAATATATAAACTATTAATTAAAAATTTTATTTTGCTCATATATAATTAATTTTAATATCTTTCTGTGTTATTTGTCGTGTTACGTTCTGTCTATTATATTGTGTACATTTGCATTAAGCTTTATTTTTAACTTTTTTTAGATAATGAAAGCATCGGCATCATATATATCTGTATTTCATGCGATGTATTGATGTAAAAAAAAAGGTTATAGCGATTTGTAGAAATCGTAGTATAATTAGTATAGAATGGTAATTTGGAATTTTTTACGAATTAACAATTACATATTATAAAATCAAAATTATATTTAATATCGATACAAATGATTGTCTTATTAAATTCTTATGATATATTGTTATTTACGGAAAAGAAATCTTTAGACTGCGTCAAATGTGTTTATATTGAATCTTCATTAGAAGATCTGCATATATGTAAGTGTAGTTAGTATGGCATGTTTCGTTTTATGTCCTTGTAAATAATTGTTTGGTTCAATGATACATTTGATTGAATTATATGATTCACTCTCTCTGTTAGTCTAAAAGATAAAATGTTCTTTTTCTCAATTATCTTTTTTATGACTTGCAATTAAACTTTAGGCACAATTTAGTTTAATTTACTTAAGATACGTAATTGAAATTATTTAGTCAAACTACTGTGCGCTGAAAACAATCTTTGCAATACAAAGAAAATGCAAAAGATATATATACGTTCTTTATCAATGAATAATCAGAAAGAAAAGTTTGCAAAAAATGGCACTTGCTTTATGGTCGAGGTATTATCAAAGAATTATAAGCTGTCCATCTAAATAATAAACTCTATTTCGGTTTTGCAACGCACATAATGGTAATTGGTCTAAATTTACTTGGGGACGAACTGTGAGGGTGCACCTGGCAAAGTAGACAGCGCTCTCACAGTACTCTCTCAAACCAGAATATCGGATAAGTGTACCGGATTGATATTCACTTTGCATCTTTAAAATTGTTACGTCACAAGCATTATTAGTCCTTCGCTAAAAACCGGTCTCCGATTTCTTGGCTAGGTGTGTCGCACATCATTATTTATATTTATATGTCGTTCATACTTATTATACAATATTTTCAATATTTAATATATCTACGCACGCCAAGCTCAGCTAGCTGTCAAATCTCGTAGCTTGATGACGACTCTTATATATTTCCACTTTGATGGTACTTAAACTGACCAGTCTTCGTGTACGTTGCCCGTAAGAATTTAAAAAATGTAAGAAATTATATTAGTGATGTTTAATCTTATCTTCATTTAATAATATAAGAAGTAGCATACAAATCGTTTTTAACAAAAAAGTGATTTAAATTCACGTAAAATTTGGCAATCTTATATAAAAATAAAATAGTTCAAAATATCTGATTGATTTAAATAAAACATTTCAGAGTTCTACACGAAATTCTGGCAGCTATAAATAATGATTGGCACGAATGTATCAATGTCAATTGGCATTCATATATGATGACAAATAAAGTCAACATATCGCATTTTTATTCTAATTGTATATTGAACATTAATATGTTTACTTCGGTATTTTATCTCGTGGGTGATATTGCAATTCGTGTTGTCGGCAGTCTTTCGGGTATCGCCAATCTTTGAGGTACTCATTATAATCCAATTTTTATTTGTTATAAGAAATTCGTTCACATTAGCTATTCAAAATAAATAAATAATTAATCTTTTTCAATAAGTATCAGATTTAATATATTTAAATTTTATCTAAATTGCAATATAAAACAGTTATTAATTTATTTTTAATTTTTTCCAATATTGCCGCATAAGAATTTTATTTCACTTAATATGCAAAATTTTATTACATACATAATGTAGCATTATTTCAAACTCAATTTGTATAAATAGAAGTGATATTATTATTAAAAGTCTTTTATGATTAAATAATTATATATATATATATATATATATACATTACGTATTGTACAATACCACACCGCGTACATCTTCTATTGTAAAAGTCCTCATATATAATAGTTGAAATTTTTACAGAAACTTAAACAATATGTTCTCGAAACAAAGCGAAATTGTCGCTTTGTTTATAATAATGAAATCCCAGACATGTTAATGGTCATGGCAGGAAAATTCATGATTTATCTTTGGAAACTTTTACGAATGTAAGTTTGAAAATTTTGGAATTTTGATACATACATGTATGTTATCTATTGATGTAGTATATGTTTCTTATGTATGCACATAATTGTATTAACATTTATTTTCATAACTTATTTTTTAAATCATGAAGGCGTCGTTATCATTTCATCGGTATTTCACGCGATATATTGACAGCAAAAAAAATGCCAGCAGACTCCTGAAATCATACTATAATTAGTATAAAACGACAATTTAAAAACTATTATTAATAAATAAACTGTTACTTGTAAATTAATAATTATTATTTAAACTTTTAAATAACAAACTTCACGACTGACATATTAGATAATTTTGAATTATATTTAATATTGCGTATTTAAATTTTGCATATAACTTTTTTATTGCATTAACATGATCTTATATGTTAAAATATATACTTACTAAAAAATTTTATTTTTTTTTGGTTTGCACTGAATATAGTACTGAATATTCATTGTAAGATGTATTCATACGTAGTTTGAATGACATTGTTTGCTTAATATGCTTTAAACTATACATTTTTACGATATATTTACTTTATTTAAACTTGTTCCTTCTTAGAGATGTCTTCTATATGTGCGTCACGTACAATTCTACTTCTTGAAATTTCTAACGACATTGTTCACCATTAAATGACTTCAATTGATAAGACACGATGTTCTACCTTCATTTTAGATCTTGCGAATTATGAACACTATTTAGTTCCATTTATCTGAAATATTTAATGCATAATTATGATCGCTCAGAGAGAACTGAGCTACCGTACATTGAACGATAATAACAATGAAAAAAATGTAAATGGGCTTTAATTTTTTTATGGCATTACACTGTGTCAGAAAGAAGAGTATACAAAAAATTAACAATTGCACCACAAATTACTGTTCTTTTATCGCGTTACAATTTTATGGTTAAAGAAATTGTTAAAAAAAACTTTTTTCCATGAAATTATAGAATGTCTATACGAATAATGAGCATTATCTCAATTCACTTCTACACTATGCAAAAAAATAATAACAATTGATCCATATTCATTTGAGTGGGGACGCATTGTGCGCAGGGGTAAACTTAGCAATGAAGTCGGAGCTCTTTCAGTGTTCTTTCAAACCAGAGTACGAGATACATATACCAACGTTAATTTTTACTTAGCGTCTTCAACGTTGTTGACATGACCGTTTCGAGCACTATCAGTCCGTCGCTAAAAATCGGCCTTCGGTTGCTCGGTGTATGGCCGGGTGTGTCCCATTTTGTTCTTTATACTTATATGTCGTGCATACTCATTGTACAGTACTTTCAATATCTGTATATATCCACGCACTTGAAGATCAGCGAATTGTCAAATCTTGTGGACGGCTTGATGTCGACTCTTGTTTACTCTTTAACGTTTCTTAAATTATTTAGTCTTCGGATACGTTGCCCGTAAGATATCAATTTAAGAAAACATGTTTGTGTGTGTGATCTTACCTTTATTTAATTGCGATGTGCAAAGTAATGTACGTAACTAAACTTTTTTATACGAAAACGTGATTCAAACTCGTTATGTAAATTTCAGTCATTTCATATGGCACAAATAATATTATCCAAAATATTTAACTAATCAGAATAAAAAATTTTAGAGTAATACATGAAATCCTGGCTGCTATGGATTCTGATTGGCACGAATGCATCAAATTTGAATGTCATTTATATATAATGAAAAATAAAGCCAACTTCTCGCATTTTTGCTCAAACTGTATGTTGAGCTTAAATGTTTTTGCTGCGATTATTTATATTGTGGGCAATATGGCAATTCACTCTTCGCACATAGTCGAAGATTACAATAGTACCTGGAAACAGCTTCCTTTAAAAATGCAACTTCCATTTAAAGCTGAGCAATCACCGATCTATGAGTTTCTCCTTGTAATCCAATTACTATACATCATAATAAATACTTCCGTAATGGCCACTTTCAATGGATTCATTTCTTCATTAGTAAGTATTAAATTTAAAATTTGCATATTTCTATTTTATCTAAGATGCAATATAAAACAATTTTTAATTTATTCTTAGTATTTTCAAAATTGTCGCATGAAAATATTACTTTATATAATACGCAAAATTTTGTTACATACATAATGAAGCATATTTAATTTGTATGTGTAAAAATTCATATCATTACCAGATGTGATTAGAGTAAAATAATTATAAATATAAAAAGGCATGTATTATTATACTGCTTTCATCTCCTACTGCAAAAATTCTCATACATCAAAGTAAATTTTTTAATAAAATTTTTGCATATTTTAGGTGCTTCACATAAGTGGGCAAATCGATATTATGTGTCAAGAGTTCAAAATTGTTTCTGAACAAATTTCTGTTTATCAATCTTCTAAATCTACATTAAGAATGTTAATCAAGAGACACAAGAGAATTATTTTATTTTCATATAACATTAAAAAGATTTTTTCTTTTTTTGCGTTAATGCAAATTCTTTGGGATGCTCTAATAATTTGCTGTTTGGGAATTATTATTATAATAGTAAGTAGAACAGAAACAGAACAATAATAAAAGTAATCATTTTATTTTTTACTGTTCATTCAAATAGACTCTTCATAATGAAGCCGGTACCTTTATGTTAATGAAAGGCCTTTTAAGTTACATTACTATATTGTTCGAAATTTTTATCCTTTGCTTTGCTGGAGAATACCTTAGCATTCAGGTTAGTAAATATTTAAAAATTATTCAGTATATATGTATATGAATATGTAAGTATACTTATTAATCACCCGTTAATTAAAAATTTTATTTTTGTTTTATTTTTAAAATGTTGTTGATCGAAAAATTACAAAAAAACTGTGAATTTTAATATAAAATGATATATAATTGTATCAAAAATGAATAATAGAACTATCATACTTTTACTTCTAATATTCCTTGCATTTAGAGTGAATCAATCATCGATGCAGCGTATGGTATATTATGGTATAATATGCCCACCAAGCAAAGTAAAATTATAATATTCATAATAATGAAATCTCAGTCGCTACTAACGCTTACGGCAGGAAAATTTATGAATTTATCTTTAGAAAGTTTTACGAATGTAAGAATAAAATTTTGTAAATTTTCTTAATATATATTTGTGTTAATTAAAAATTTTGTTTCTTCTTTAATTAATTTTGCTATTTGCTATAATATGTGTATATATTTTTATAACTTATTTTTCAGATCTTGAAAACATCGTTATCATTTACATCTGTGTTTAATGCAATATATTGATGTTAATACGAATTTTGTAAATTTTCTTAATATTTATTTGTATTAAATAAAAATTTTCTTTCTTCTTTAATTAATTTTGTTATCTGCTATAAAGATTATTTTGCTTTTTTTTGCATATAATATGTTATGCTGATATATGTTCTCAAAAAGAAAAAAGTTTCGGTTTGCATCAAATATATGAATGTTCATTGCAAGGTCTGTATATATGTATATGTAGTTGAAATGACATTTCTGGATTTCTGAATTAGCTTGTAACTAAGTTTCTGTGTTATGCCTAACTTACTGACTTTTGTTATTTTTCAGAGACGTTTTTTACATGTGTGTAACACTCCATTTCTAGAAATTTAAAAAAGTTATTTGCCATGAAATTCTGCAACTGTGTTAAGATACGATGTTCTCTTCGTCCCATTGTAGAATTTACAAAACGAATTATGAATACAAACTATAGTTCCGTCCGCCGTTCGTGAAATACTATTATGCTCGCTCAATTGAGCTATCGAACATTTAACAATCTTAGCAATGTAAAAAATGTAAGTGGGCATTTATTTTTGATGACATCACGTTGTGTCAGAAAGAAGAGTATACAAAAAAATTAACAATTGCACCACTTACTGTCCTTTTATCGCGTTACAATTTTATGGTTAAAGAGATTGTTAAAAAAAATTTTTTCCATGAAATTATAGAATGTCTATACGAATAATAAGCACCATCTCAATTCACTTCTACACTATGCAAAAAACTAATAACGATTGATCCATATTCATTTGAGTGGGGACGCGACGAACTGTATGGGGGTAAACTTGGCAATGCTGTTGATGCTCTTCCAGTATTCTTTCAAACCATAATACGAGATACATCTATCGACATTATTTTGATTTCAAACTAGCGTCTTCAAAGTAGTTGACACATGACTGTTTCGAGCATCATTAGTCCCTCGCTAAGAATCGGCCTTCGGTTTCTCGGTCTATGGCCGAATGAGTCATATCCAACACTTTACATTTATATGACGAGCATATTAATTGCACAGTACTTTCAATACTTGTATATATCTACGCACTTTAAATTCAGCGAAATTTCGAATCTTGTGGATGGCGTGATGTCGACTCTTGTTTACAGTTTAATGTTTCTTAAATTAGCTAGTCTTTGGATACATCGTCCGTAAGATATCAATTTAAGAAATTGTGCTAATTGTGTGTAACTTGATTTTTATTTAATTATTATGTGTAAAAAAATAGGAATAATAAATATAATTAATCTTTTTAAATAAGAAATGCAATTTAAACTTTTTGTCTAAATTTTGGTTTGTTCTTTTAATAAAAATAACGCTGTAAGAAATATCTGATTGATTAAAGAAATACATTTCAGAGTCATACATAAAATTTTGGCTGCTATAGATAATGATTGGCGTGAATGCATCAATGTCGAACAGCATTTATATATGATGACAAACAAAGCCAACATATCACATTTTTACTCTAACTGTATGTTGGGCATTACCATTTTCGCCGGGATACTTTATGGCCTGGGTGATTATGCTATTCATGTTATACATTTTATCAAGAATCATAATGAAAGCGGGAGACAGCTTCCTTTAAAGGTACAACTTCCATTTAAAACTGATCAATCGCCGATCTTTGAATTCCTTTTTATAATTCTGTTTCTACTTATGATCACAACTGCGCTTACGATGGCTATTATAAATGCAACGATTTTCTCTTTAGTAAGTACTAAATTTTTTTATTTAAATTGTAATATTAAATCAATTTTTAACATGGTGTCAAACTTTTTAATATAATTGCATAAAAATTTAATTTTTATAATATGGAAACTTTTGTTATATTTATAATGAAACATTGTTGCTAATTTACACTAATGTAGACATTGATGTTATTTAAATGTTAGCTAAAAATGTTTTATATTTAATAATTATAAATATTGATAAAAAATCTCGTGTATTGTGCTGAAAAAATCTTCTATTGTAAAAGTTTTCATACACAGTTGGATTTTTTGATAAAATTTTTGCATACTTTAGGTACTTCATGTAAGCGGACAAATCGATATCATGTGTCAAGAGTTCAGCATTGTTTCTAAACAAATTTCTGTTTATAACTCTTCTAAATCTCCATTAAAAATGCTGATTAAGAGACACAATAGAATTATTTTATTTTCAGACAACATTGAAAAGTTTTTTTCCTTTATCGCGTTAATGCAAGTTGTTTGGAATACCTTAATACTTTGCTGTCTAGGAATCATGATCATAATAGTAAGTAGAACAGATACAAAGTAATAAGAATATCATTCATTTTATTTTTTATTCTTTATTTAATTAGTCCCTTTATAACGAAGCCGGTATCATAGTGTTAGTGAAAATGTCTGTGGGTTACTTTACCGTATTATTGGAAATATTTATTCTTTGCTTTGCTGGCGAATATCTTAGCTTTCAGGTTAGTAAGAATTTGAAATTTATGAAACTTGTGTGAACATATTAAATACACAATTGTTTAATGCAACTTATTTATGCAAGTTTACGAATTAAAACGTTTTACATAGTATTTTAATAAAAAATCGTAATGTATTAATATGAATAATATATTAAAATATTATATATATAATAAGAGAATATTTTTTATTATTCTAATTTCTTATTTTAATTACTTATCAATAATAAATAAATACATCATAATATTTGTTATACAATCAATATGTCTTCGATAATATATAATCTTTAATATTTTAATGTGCTAATCAATCAATCGGCTATACATATTGTTATTTATTGCAGTTATTTAAATATTTTATAATATTAAAAATTCAAGTACACGCATCGTATAGTATAAAAAATATTTATAATATTTTATTGTTTCTAACTTGCTTTGCATTTAGAGTAAATCAATCACCGATGCAGCATACAATATGTTATGGTACAATATGTCATCAAAGCAAGTCAAATTTATAATATTAATAATAATGAAATCTCAGTCGCAATTAACGATCACGGCAGGAAGATTCATGAATTTGTCCTTAGAAACTTTTACGAATGTAAGTTCAAGACTTTTAAAACTGGTAATATATGCTTACTAAAGAAAAATTTCATTATGTTAATAATTAATACCGATATCCAATTATTTCGGCAATTACAATATCTTTTACTTATGCGCATAATAATAAAAATTACAGCTTAATTTGAAACTTTTACTTTTTAGATCATGAAGTCATCGTTGTCATTTACGTCAGTCTTTCACGCTATGTATTAATATAAATTCATACATAGTAATAATTTGTTGAAATTATATTGTAATTATAAAATGGCAATTTAAAAACTATTATTAATTAGATTTGTGTAATACAAAATTTTAAGGTTAACATTTAATTTATTTGTAAATATTCAACTTCTATCGCATTGATATAATATCGTAGTATGTTCTTACTGTAGTATATTGAAGTATGTTCTTACTGACAAAGAGAAAACTATGTATCTTTGGTTTGCATCGAATATAATACTGCATATGCATTGCAAGATCTGTGTACACGTAGTTTAAGTGACATTATTTGTTGAATATGCTGCAGCTAAGTTTCCATGTTGTCCAATTATTTAAATTTGTTACTTTCAGAAATGTCTTCCATATATACTCCATGTAAAATTCAATTTCTTGAAATTTTAAAGAAAATTATCGTCATTAAATTACTTCAATTGTTAAGACAATGAGTTTTTTTTCCATTTTAGAATTTGAATTACAAATTACGAGCACAAATTAATTACATTTGACTGAAATATTTAATGTATAATTACGATCGTTCAGTTGAACTGCTGCGCATTGAACATTCTTAGCGGTATGTAAAAAGTTTAATAGGCATACGTTTCCTCATCGATAATTCTTCACGTTTTCAGAAAAAAAAGGGGACGCAAAAAAATTAACAATTGCGCAATGAATTACTTTGTTCGTTCTTTGCGTTTATAACTCTGTGTTCAGAGTAATCATTATCAAAAAAAGTTTGCCAATGAAATTATAGAATGTCTATACGAATAATAAGCTCCATCTCGATTTACTCGTATATTCTACCAAGAAATAACGATTGATCCATATTCATTTGAGTGGGGACGCGACGAACTGTATGGGGGTAAACTTGGCAATGCTGTTGATGTTCTTCCAGTATTCTTTCAAACCATAATACGAGATACATCTATCGACATTATTTTGATTTCAAACTAGCGTCTTCAAAATAGTTGACACATGACTGTTTCGAGCATCATTAGTCCCTCGTTAAGAATCGGCCTTCGGTTTCTCGGTCTATGGCCGAATGAGTCATATCCAACACTTTACATTTATATGACGAGCATATTAATTGCACAGTACTTTCAATACTTGTATATATCTACGCACTTTAAATTCAGCGAAATTTCGAATCTTGTGGATGGCGTGATGTCGACTCTTTTTTACAGTTTAATGTTTCTTAAATTAGCTAGTCTTTGGATACATCGTCCGTAAGATATCAATTTAAGAAATTGTGCTTATTGTGTGTAACTTGATTTCCATTTAATTATTATGTGTAAAAAAATAGGAATAATAAATGTAATTAATCTTTTTAAATAAGAAATGCAATTTAAACTTTTTGTCTAAATTTTGGTTTGTTTTTTTAATAAAAATAACGCTGTAAGAAATATCTGATTGATTAAAGTAATACATTTCAGAGTCTTACATAAAATTTTGGCTGCTATAGATAATGATTGGCGTGAATGCATCAATGTCGAACAGCATTTATATATGATGACAAACAAAGCCAACATATCACATTTTTACTCTAACTGTATGTTAGGCATTACCATTTTCGCCGGGATACTTTATGGCCTGGGTGATTATGTTATTCATGTTATACATTTTATCAAGGATCATAATGAAAGCGGGAGACAGCTTCCTTTAAAGGTACAACTTCCGTTTAAAACTGATCAATCGCCGATCTTTGAATTCCTTTTTATAATTCTGTTTCTACTTATGATCACAACTTCGCTTACGATGGCTATTATAAATGCAACGATTTTATCTTTAGTAAGTACTAAATTTTTTTATTTAAATTGTAATATTAAATCAATTTTTAACATGTTGTCAAACTTTTTAATATAATTGCATAAAAATTTAATTTTTATAATATGGAAACTTTTGTTATATTTATAATGAAACATTGTTGCTAATTTACACTAATGTAGACATTGATGTTATTTAAATGTTAGCTAAAAATGTTTTATATTTAATAATTATAAATATTGATAAAAAATCTCGTGTATTGTGCTGAAAAAATCTTCTATTATGAAAGTTTTCATACACAGTTGGATTTTTTGATAAAATTTTTGCATACTTTAGGTACTTCATGTAAGCGGACAAATCGATATCATGTGTCAAGAGTTCAGCATTGTTTCTAAACAGATTTCTATTTATAACTCTTCTGAATCTCCATTAAAAATGCTGATTAAGAGACACAATAGAATTATTATATTTTCAGACAACATTGAAAAGTTTTTTTCCTTTATCGCGTTAATGCAAGTTGTTTGGAATACCTTAATACTTTGCTGTATAGGAATCATGATCATAATAGTAAGTAGAACAGAAACAAAGTAATAAGAATATCATTTATTTTATTTTTTATTCTTTATTTAATTAGTCCCTTTATAACGAAGCCGGTATCATAGCGTTAGTGAAAATGTCTGTGAGTTACTTTACCGTATTATTGGAAATATTTATTCTTTGCTTTGCTGGCGAATATCTTAGCTTTCAGGTTAGTAAGAATTTGAAATTTATGAAACTTGTGTGAACATATTAAATACACAATTGTTTAATGCAACTTATTTATGCAAGTTTACGAATTAAAACGTTTTACATAGTATTTTAATAAAAAATTGCAATGTATTAATATGAATAATATATTAAAATATTAATAAGAATATTTTTTATTATTCTAATTTCTTATTTTAATTACTTATCATATAAATACATCATAATATTTGTTATACAATCAATATATCTTCGATAATATATAATCTTTAATATTTTAATGTGCTAATCAATCAATCGGCTATACATATTGTTATTCATTGCAGTTATTTAAATATTTTATAATATTAAAAATTCAAGTACACGCATCGTATAGTATAAAAAATATTTATAATATTTCATTGTTTCTAACTTGCTTTGCATTTAGAGTGAATCAATCACCGATGCAGCATACAATATGTTATGGTACAATATGTCATCAAAGCAAGTCAAATTTATAATATTAATAATAATGAAATCTCAGTCGCAATTAACGATCACGGCAGGAAGATTCATGAATTTGTCCTTAGAAACTTTTACGAATGTAAGTTCGAGACTTTTAAAACTGTTAATATATGCTTGCTAAAGAAAAATTTCATTATGTTAATAATTAATACCGATATCCAATTATTTCGGCAATTACAATATCTTTTACTTATGCGCATACTAATAAAAATTACAGCTTAATTTGAAACTTTTACTTTTTAGATCATGAAGTCATCGTTGTCATTTATGTCAGTCTTTCACGCTATGTATTAATATAAATTCATACATAGCAATAATTTGTAGAAATTATATTGTAATTATAAAATGGCAATTTAAAAACTATTATTAATTAGATTTGTGTAATACAAAATTTTAAGGTTAACATTTAATTTATTTGTAAATATTCAACTTCTATCGCATTGATATAATATCGTAGTATGTTCTTACTGTAGTATATTGAAGTATGTTCTTACTGACAAAGAGAAAACTATGTATCTTTGGTTTGCATCGAATATAATACTGCATATGCATTGCAAGATCTGTGTACACGTAGTTTAAGTGACATTATTTGTTGAATATGCTGCAGCTAAGTTTCCATGTTATCCAATTTATTTAAATTTGTTACTTTCAGAAATGTCTTCCACATATACTCCATGTAAAATTCAATTTCTTGAAATTTTAAAGAAAATTATCGTCATTAAATTACTTCAATTGTTAAGACAATGAGTTTCTTTTCCATTTTAGAATTTGAATTACAAATTACGAGCACAAATTAATTACATTCAACTGGAATATTTAATGTATAATTACGATCGTTCAGTTGAACTGCTGCGCATTGAACATTCTTAGCGGTATGTAAAAAGTTTAATAGGCATACGTTTCCTCATCGATAGTTCTTCACGTTTTCAGAAAAAAAGGGGACGCAAAAAAATTAACAATTGCGCAGTGAATTACTTTGTTCGTTCTTTGCGTTTATAACTCTGTGTTCAGAGTAATCATTATCAAAAAAAGTTTGCCAATGAAATTATAGAATGTCTATACGAATAATAAGCTCCATCTCGATTTACTCGTATATTCTACCAAGAAATAACGATTGATCCGTATTCTTTTAAGTGGGGACACACTGTGTGGGGGTGCGCTTGGTAATGCAGTCGGTATTCTCTCAGTATTCCTTAAACCAGAACAGCGGACAAGTGATATTGGTCTTTATTTTGCATCTTTAAAATTGTTGACATGACCGTCACAAGCACCATCAGTCCGTCGTTAAAAATCGGTCTTCGTTTCCTCGGAATGTGGCCGAACGAGTCACACCCAATTATTTATATTTATATGTCAGGCATACTTATCACAGAATATTTTCAATATTTATATATATCTACGCATTTTAAGCTTAACGAGCTTTCAAATCTCGTGGATAGCTTGATGGCAATTCTCGTTTATACTTTGACATTTCTTAAATTGGCCAGTCTTTGGATACATCGCCCGTAAGATATCAATTTTATGCCGATAGTGCATAATTTCATTCTCATTTAATTGTTGTATATAAAAAAATAGCTTACGTTGTCAATTTTATTTCAACAAAATTGTGATACAAGTTATACTCATCATTTGAACTTTTATTTAGTGTGTTATTTGGAAAATAAGAGTAATACTATTCAAAATATCTGATCAATATTTTAGAATAATACATAAAATTCTGGCCGCTATGGATAACGATTGGCATGAATGCATTAATGTGAAACAACATTTGTGCGTGATGACATTTAAAGCTAACTTATCGCACTTTTGCTCAAATTCTATTTTGAGCATTTGCGTTTTTTCTTCGATGCTTTACATCCTGGGTGATTATATAATTCGTATTGTGCATCTTGTTGAAGATCGCAATATTACCTTGAGGAAACTTCCTATTAAGATACAACTTCCATTTGAAGCTGAACATTCACCGACATTTGAACTGCTACTTATAATTTTACTTCTACTTCTATTGGCTAATTCATTCACGCTGGGCATTGTGAATGCATTGATCTCTTCTTTAGTAAGTAACAGATTTTAGCATTTCTATATTTTATTCCATCGTAAATTATAAAACACATTTTTTACACTTAGATTAATCAACATCACGTAAACATTTCACATGACATCTTGTGTAAATTTTTGTTGAATATATAATGCAGCATCATCATAAACTTCATTAGTGAACAAAAATTAATATCACTGCTAGAAATATTTTATGATTAAATAATACAACATCCAACCGGATAATAGTACAATACAATTAAATAATACAATATCAACCGGAAGTATTGCCTATTGTATAATACCGCACAGATCAGCAATTAGAAAAGTTCTTACATATAATAGTTGAAATTTTTGCAGAAACTTAAGTATATTTTAGGTGCTTCACTTAAGCGGGCAAATCGATATCATATGTCACGAATTCAAAACTGTTTCTGAACAAATTTCTATTTATGGATCTTCGAAATCTACATTGAAAAGGTTGATTAAGAAGCACAACCGTATTATTTTGTTTTCGGATAACATTGAAAAGCTCTTTTCTTTTATTGCATTAATGCAAGTTTTTTGGGATACTTTAATTATTTGCTGTCTAGGAATCATCATTATAATAGTAAGTAATGCACAGTGACATTGTAATAATATTATAATATTAATTACTTATTTCTTATCGTCTATTCCTTATTTAAATAGTCTTTTTACAATGAAGCCGGTCTCTTCATGTTAGCAAAAGTCTCTTTGGCTTACACCACTATAATGTTGGAAATTTTTCTTTTTTGCTTTGCCGGAGAATATATTAGTATTAAGGTTAGTATTTAAAAGTTATTAATCGTCATTTGTTTATAATAAAAAATATGGTTTTCATCGCACCTATATATATTCTACACTTATAGTCCGCAATAAGATTTGAAAAAATATTTCTTGAACAAAGAAGATGATTATATATAAAAAATCACAAAGATATTATTTTGTGATTCTTAACATACTTTGTTTTTAGAGTAAATTAATTACCGAGGCAGCGTATGATATGTCATGGTATGACATGTCATCAAAACAAGGTAAAAGTATAATGCTTATAATAATGAAATCGCAGATGCGACTAACAATCACGGCAGGAAGATTCATGAATTTGTCTTTGGAAACTTTCACAAATGTAAGCTTAAGATTAAAAAAAAAAAGATTTTTAACTTTGTTGATATTTAGCTATTAATCAAACATTTTATTTCTTTATAATTTTGCTACCTGTTTGTGTTTTTATGTATGCGCATGTTTATATTAAAATTAAATTTTGTAATTTATTTTTTAGATTATGAAAACATCGTTATCTTTTATGTCTGTCTTTCATGCGATATATTAATATAAATATAAATACAAAGTCGATTTGTTGAAGTCACATTATAATTAGTACAAGGCAACAATTTAAAAACTGTTATAAATAAATTATTATTTATCAATAAAGCAAGAATTATTTTTTCCTACACTTACTATATTGCACATTAAAATATATTCGTACTAAAAAAGAAACTCTGCGTATTACATCAAATATAGTACTGAATACTCGTTGCAAGGTCTGTGTATACCTGGTTTGAACGACATTTTTTATCAGTTTTTATGACATGTTTAATTGATTTAAAATTGTTACTTTTTCAGAGATCTCTTCCACATGCGTGCTATGCAACATTCGATTCTTTGAAATTTTAAAGAAAATTATTCGTCATTAAACGATCGCAACCAGTAAGATATAATATTCTCCCTTCATTTTAGAATTCATAATTGAACCATGAACACAAGTTACTTCCGTTTGCCTGGAATATGTAATGTATAATTATGATCGTTCAATTGAGCTACTGCACATTGAATTATCTTAGCAATGTGCAAAAAATGTAATACATTCGTTTTTCTGTGGCATGTTATTATGGAAAAGAGTTTGTAAAAAATTGACAATTGCGTAGCAAATTGCTGTTCATTTATCGTGCAATAACTTTCTTTTGTGCTTACAATGCATATTAACAGATAAAAAAAATGCTAATGAAATTATAAGATGTCTATACGAATAATAACTCTGTTTCCTTCGCAAAACGATAATGACGATTGATCCATATTTAGACGAGTGGGGATAAACCGCGTGGGGATGCGCCTGGAAAAACAGTTGATATTTTCTCAATGCCATACCAAAGTATCAGACAAATGCTAACGTTTCTCCGCATCTTTAAAATTGTTCACGAACAATAATCATGAGTACCATTAGTCCGTCGCTAAAAATTGGCCTGCGATTTCTCGGTGTGTGGCCTGGTGTGTCGCACTTCACTTTTTTTATTTATTCTTTGAGTATATTCATCGTACAATACTTTCAATATTTGTATGTCTCCGCGCATTTAAAGCTCAGCGAGCTCCCGAATCTCGTGGACAGTCTGCCAGCAACTCTTGATTACACCTTGACGTTACTTAAATTAGCCAGTCTTTGGACACATCGTCGGTAAGAAGAATTTGTAGAATTTTGTCAGTGCACAATTTTAGTTTCATCTAATTGTCTTTTGCGAGATAAAGCATGCATTGTTTATTTTCCGTATAGGAACTTGAACATATCTAAATCTTATTTTGAGTGTATAATCTTGGAAAAATAATAATTTTGTTCGAAATATATTTAATCAATTCGGCACGTTGCAGAGTTATTAATCAAATCTTAATCGCTATGGACAATGATTGGCGCGAGTGTATCGGTGTCGAACAACATTTATATGTGATGACATTTAAAGCTAATATATCGCATTTTTTTTCTAATGCTATATTGAGCTTTAATACAATTGTCGCTGCGCTTTATCTGCTGGGTGAATATGCAATTCGTGCTGCGCATATTGTCGGAGATCACAATAATACTTTACGGCAGCTTCCTATCAAGGTACAACTTCCTTTCGACACGGAACAATCGCCAATTTTTGAGCTGTTTGTCGTAATTCTGTTCTTACATGTGATGGCAAATGCATGCACGCTGTCTATTGTAAATGGACTGATCTTTTCTTTAGTAAGTATTACATTTTATATTTATATCGTTACTTTTAATCTCTCTTTTTCTTTAATTTAAAAAACAAAGATCTTAATTTAATTCTTAGTTCTATGAATATCGAAAAATTTTGTTATATGCACACTATATTAAGGTCATAAATTATATTTAAATGCACAAATATTAATATCATATAATAGTTAAAAATTTCGCAGAAATTTAAGTGTATTTTAGGTGCTTCACATAAGTGGACAAATCGATATCATATGTCACGAGCTCAAAATTATTTCTGATGAAGTTTCTCTTTATGGATCTTCCAAATCTACGTTAGAAACGCTAATCAAGAGACATAACAGAGTCATTTTATTTTCCAACAATATCGACAAACTTTTCTCCTTTATGGCGTTAATGCAAGTGTTTGGGAATACTTTAGTCATTTGCTGCCTAGGATTCATTGTCGTAATAGTAAGTAATGTAGTGACTATGCAATTATAAATATTGTAATTTATTTATTCCTTTTGTATCAATTTAAATAGTCCGTTGGTAATGAAAATAGTGTCTTCATGTTGGTAAAGAGTGCTATTGTTTATGTTGCCGTGATGGTAGAAGCTTTCATCTTTTGCTTCGCTGGAGAATACCTCAGCCATAAGGTTGGTAAATATTTGGAAATTATCTGTAAATATATGCAATTTTTAAACACAATTACATAATATAATAATCAAAAAATTTCGGAAATGCTTTTTAATAAAAATATATTGCACTGTATTAATATAAATAAAAATATTAAACTTATCTTTCAATAAAAATATTTTTCGTTGTTTTAATTTGTTATTTGATATACGTATTACATAAAAATATTACAATATTTCCTTAACATAATAAGCAATTAGTTAAATTAAAAATATCTAATATTTCAGTATCACACTAGTCAATCAGCCGTTTATTGCGAGTTCACGACTTCTTTTACTCCAAAAATAGAAACGGAATGCTAAATTTATAATAGATATTGTTATATTCAACTATATCTTAACTGTTTTGCAATTTATAAATTCATAGTACTTATATGCTTCTATCTTTTCATAATACATTTCATAATGGTATGCCTATCTGCTTTCCTTTTTTAGCTATACACAATTGGGAACTAAAAAAAACATCACTTTTTTTTATAATAAAGTTGATTTAATAAGGAAGAATATAAAAATACTGTTGTTTGCTTTTAGAGTAAATTAATTGCTGATGCAGCGTACGAATCATTGTGGTACGATATGCCGTTAAGTCAAGGTAAAAATGTAACATTCATTATAATGAGATCCCAAAAACGACTGACGATTACGGCAGGAAAAATCATGAATTTATCCTTCGAATCTTTTACGAGTGTAAGCTTGTTACTTTCAGAACTTTCTTTTAATTTAAAATTATTTTATAAATTTTTTGTTTTGCTTATATTAGCTAGTACTACGATATATATGTATCTTTTATCTATGCACAAATTCTTGTTTCTAAATTTATTTTTTGTTTTGCATATTTTTAGATGATGAAAGCGTCGGCATCGTATATATCTGTCTTAAATGCAATGTATTAATGTTAACAAAAAAATCAACAGCAATTTGTTGAAATCATAGTACAGTTTATACAAAACAATAGTTCAGAAATTGTTATAATTAATTTAGTAACTAAACTATTTGTCTATCTTTATCTTTATGTAAACTTTATATTTTATATTACCATCAAAATTTATACATTTTTATGCAATCTGGAATTTTATAAATATAAGTAACACTCTTTGCATTATTAATCTATTGCGTATTAAATTGTACAAAAATTTATCCTCAAAATGTGGCAAACATACTATCATTGAACTCTAAAGTTCCGCACATATGTAACTGGTATAATATACTTTGTTAAATATACTTACAGTACAATGATACGATATGCGGTAATTTAAACTTTTTGCTTTTGAGACTCTTTCTATATGCGTGCTTTATAGGGTCCATTTCCTCAAATTATTTAAAAAAACCCCATTACGAGCCGAGAAGATATAAAAAACTATTCCTCTGTTTTTTAATTCGCGATCGAACTTAGACACAACTTAATGCCGTTTCCTTAAAAGACGTAACGCATAATTGCGATCATTTAATTCAACTCCCGTATGTAAAAAATTATCTTTGCAGCTTACAGAAAATGCGATAGCTATTATCTTTTTTTTCTCGGTCAAATCGATGGTAATTTTAAAGGAAAAAAAATTTGCAAAAAATGGCAATTGCATAACGATCCATTCGTACACTGCGCAATATCTTCATTATTTCATTGTCAATGTATAAACCACCGGTTTTCTAATGCGATTATAGAATAATTGCATGGCTAGTGAGCTTCACTTCGACTTATATCAGACAATATATAATAGCGATTGATTCCTGTTCACAAGAGTGGGGATGCACCGAGTGGGGATGTATCGAGGGTAACATTCGAAATCCTCTCAGTGCTGTCTCATACCAGAATACTTGGCAAATCTGTCGATGCTAATATTCAGTTTCTCGCGTCTACAAAACTGTTGACAAATGGTAGTGACAAGTACCATCAGTCCGTCAGTGAAAATCGGCCTTCAGTTGCTCGGTGTGTGGCCGGGTGTTCATTCCACCGTATATTGGTTAATTTATATACCGTACATATTAATCGTACAGTACTTTCAATATTTGTATGTATTTTCACACTTCAATCTCAGTGAACTCTCGAACCTTGTGGACAGTTTACCTCCGACTTTAAATTATACTTTGACAATTCTGAAATTAGTCAGTGTTTGGATACATCGTCGGTAAGATATCGTGTTGCTGCATAATGTTAGCGTAAGCATAATCTTATCACAATCTTTATACAATAAATAAATTATTAATGCATAAATTTTTGTCTAATCTCTTACGTTTGAGAAACCAAATTAATCCTTAATTTTTTAACATATATTGTCGATCTAATCGGAAGATAATTCATTTCTCTCAGTTAAATATTGATTTGTGTGCAGTGTATAAAAAATAGAATGTCTCTCTATTTAAAATATCTGAACGATTAAAACACCGTATTGCAGAGTTATTCACGAAATCGTGGTCGCTGTGGATGATGATTGGCGTGAGTGCATTGACGTCGATAATCAGTTGTATATAATGAGAATTAAAGCTAATATATCACATTTTTGTTCTAACGCTATGTTAACTTTTTGTGTATTTGCTGGAATACTTTATCTTTTGGGTAATTACGGAATTACGCTCTTTGCCGAAAATGACAATGATACCTTACGGGAGCTTCCTGTAAAAATACAATTCCCTTTCGAAGCAGACAAATCACCGATTTTTGAGCTACTTGTCGTAGTCTTATCTCTACAACTGATGTTAAATGGATTGATAATAGCCATTTTAAATGGATTTATTTTTTCTTTGGTAAATCTCTATTTTCATATTTACACCTTATTTTCTATGCAAATTGCAACAAATAAACTTATAACATTTAACATTAATAATAATTTTGCATGAAAATTTCACTATTCGTAGAATGCAAAATTTCTCCATACAAATTGCATCACAAACTTAATTTTGACATACGAATGTATACATCGTTATGCATAAAATGTAACGATCGAATAATTAAATATCAAGAGAGGAACTGTTGTTTCTCTTTTATATTTAAGTATATTTTAGGTACTTCACGTGAGCGGACAAATCGATATTATATGTGAGGAATTTAAAATTATATCCAAGAAAATACAGCTGCATGAATCTTTTGCTTTTAAATTAGGGATGCTAATCGAGAGGCATAATAAAGTCATTTTATTCGCCGAGAACATCGAGAATTTTGTTTCTTCTATAGCATTGATGCAAGTTGTTTCGAATACTTCAGTTATTTCTTGTCTAGGTTTTATAGTCGTAATCGTAAGTAGCGCAGTAAATACAATTATCAATATTGTTAGTTTTTATTATTATTTCTTGTAATTATCCATTCTTACAGTCCCTTTCTAATGAAGATGGCGCCTTCATGTTATTGAAAGTCATTTCGCCTTACATTGCATTATTAATGGAAATTTTTCTTTTTTGTTTTGCTGGTGAATATCTTAGCCACAAGGTTAGTATCTGCAAGTTAATCTTCTTTGTAACTTATTTGAGTAATTTAATTAATGATACAATTAATTTAATTAAAGATACAATTTTTTAATGTCATTATATAAAGAAGACTAAAAAATGTTTTGTTCTGAATAATATTTCAATATTTATAGAGTAAAACAATTGCCGATGCAGCATACGATTCGTTGTGGTATAATATGCCGTTAAATCGAAGTAAAATTATAGCGTTCATAATAATGAGATCTCAGACGCGACTAACAATTACAGCAGGAAAAATCATAAGTTTGTCTTTGGAATCGTTTGCGAGTGTAAGCTCGTTATTTTCAAAATTTCTTTAATACATATTTATTAAATAAGCAAAAAAATGGTATTTGGTTTATGTTGGTATACATATTTACAATTAAAATCTTTATTACAATGTTTTTTTACATATGCGCATATTTGTATATAAAATTTAATTTTGTTAACCTTTTTCAGATATTAAGAGCTTCGGTATCATATATATCTGTTTTTTATGCATTGTCTTAATATCAATAAAAATATAAGAGCAGTTTATTAAAATTTTAAATTAATTTAAAATGATAAAAAAATTTAGTAACTGTAATTTATAGGTTAATAATTAAAGTTTTAATAAGAAATCTTCATTTATGTATTTATATACATACATATTAATTTATTATTAAAACTTTAAAGTATACCTATTATGCAATCTAAAATTATAAATATATTTAATATGTGTGTGTGAATATGAATATTTACTTTTCATTATAGTATTATTTTAATTACATACCAGCATATTTTTATCCAAAATGTAGTCTCAAACTTCCTCGAACATAACTGTCACTGACTTTTCATTGGTAGATTGCATATATGCTACTGGTATAATATGCTTTGTTGCACATATGGTGGTAACTATGTTCCCATCATATACCCGATTGATTCAAATTTTTTACTTTTCAGACTTTTTTCACATGCGTGCTTTGCAGAATTCCCTTCCTTAAATTATTAAAGAAAATTACTCGTTATTATACGATTCAGTTTCAGTTAGGGAGATACAATGTTTCTCCCTTCATTTATGGCTTTTAAAAAACTCGCAATCGAACTACGGACACAATTTAGAGTACCGCACGCTTAGAATATCAAATACGCATAATTGCGATCGTGTAATCAAACTTCCGCACGGTAAAAATGTTGGTATTGTGTGGGAAACGCGACGAACATTTGTTTTTTGCCGATGAAATTGTAATGTGGGTAAAAAAAGTTGCAAAAACGTAACAATTGTGCAACGGATCGTTTATTCACTGCGCGGCATCTTTATTATTTCATCGTCAAAGTACAAATTATTTGTCTTATACACACGGAACAAGAGTATAGACATTCGAATAATAGAAAGCGCTATTTTGACTATTATTCTACGCAGAGAGTATTGATGGTTCATTTATGTTCACTTGAGTGGGGATGTAATGCACTTGTAGAAAGCGGTCGATGTTCTCTCAGTGCCCCGTCATACCACGGTATCGGACAAATGTGCCGATAGTAATTTTTATTTTCTTACGTCTTCAAAATTGTTAATAAATGTTAGTCAAAAGTACCATCAGCCCGTCACTAAAAATCGGCCTGCGGTTGCTCGGTGTGTGGCCGGGTGTGCATTCCGCCGTTTATTGGCTGTTTTATGTATCGAGTATACTGATCATACAGTGCTTTCAATATTTTTATATTTTTGCACACTTCAAGATCAGCGAGCTCATGAATCTCGTGGACAGCATATCCGTAACATTAGAATACAGTTTGACGGTTTTGAAATTGATCAGTCTTCGGATACAACATCGGTAAGATATCGTGTCGCTGCAGAACGTTAGCGTAAGCATAATCTTATCACCGTTAATCCTTATACAATAAATTATTAATGCATAAATTTTTATCCAATTCTTATACGTGTGAGAAACACAATTAATCCTTCATTTTTTAATATATATTGTCCACCTGATCGGAAAATAATTTATTTTTCTCAATTAAATATTGATTTGTGCGGCGTATAAAAAGCATAATATCTCTCTGTTTAAAATATCTGAGCGATTACAATACCGTATTGCAGAGTTATTCGAGAAATCCTGACCACTATAGATAATGATTGGCGCGAAAGCATGAACATCACGGAACATTTGTGTACGATGACAATTAAAGCCAACATATCGTATTTTTGTTCTAATGCTATGTTGAGCATTAATGCTTTTGCTGCGATATTTTATTTCTTCGGCGATTATGCAATTCGTGCAGCGCATCTTGTCGGAGATTATAATGACACCTTACGGCAGCTTCCTATTAGAGTACAACTTCCATTTGATAGTACGCAATCGCCAATTTTTGAGCTGCTCGTTGTGACTCTATTTCTACATGTGATGGCAAATTCATTGACAATCGCTATTCTAAATGGACTAATCTTTTCTTTGGTAAGTGTACGATTTTATATTTGCATGTTTAATTATTGTTGAAGTTACATGAGAACAATTGTAATATTTTTGCATAAAAATTTTACTCCATACCAAATTTTATACAAACTGTAACGTCATGAAATTTTAAATTAGAGATGTCAGAATATACAATACATTGCTGTAAAAAAAATTTAATAATTAAATATTTAAGCAACAAGAAAATGTCACGTTATGCATTTTACTTTTTACGACAAGCACACATTTCTTATTACAAAAATTTCTTTTATACTAAATATATGAAATTTTTGCAGTAATTTATGTGTATTTTAGGTCCTTCATGTAAGCGGACAAATCGATATCATATGTCAAGAGTTTAAAAACATATGTAAGAAAACTCAGTTGTATGAATCTTCCGCGTCAATGTTAAGAATGTTAATCGAAAAACATAATAAAGTCATTTCGCTTTCCGACAACATTAAAAAATTATTGTCTATTTTCTGCTTGATGCAAATTATTTTGAATACTTTACTTATTTGCTGCATAGGATTCATTATCGTAATAGTAAGTGGAACAAACATGCTTGATGATTAATGTTATTATTTACTTGTTTTTTATTTATTATTAATTCAAACAGTCCCTTTCTAATGAAGCCGGTATCTTTGTGTTGGTGAAAGTCGTTGTCGGCTACTTTGCCATAATGACAGAAACTTTTATTCTTTGCTTTGCTGGAGAATATCTCAGTCACAAGGTTGATAAAAATATTTAAATTTTATTAAATGTAAGGACACTATTAACATTAAGCATACTATTATTTTATTTTTAAGAATCTATGCATTGTTTTTAGAGTATATCTATTGCCGATGCAGCGTATGATTCGTTATGGTACGATTTGCCGTCATATCAGAGTAAAATTATAACATTCATAATAATGAGATCCCAGTCGCGACTAACAATCTCTGCAGGAAAATTCACGAATTTATCCTTGGAAGCTTTTACGACTGTAAGCTTGTCAGACTTAGGAAAAGTGACAACTTTCTTGATAAATAACTATGAAATAAAATCTTTGTCTTGTTTATAATTAATTTCTATCTTTGTTAAAATATGTTTTGATACATACACATATTTCTGTACAAAACTTAATTTCTCAACTTTTTTTAGATCGTAAAAGCTTCGGCGTCGTATATATCTGTCTTTCTTACGATATATTAATATCAATAAAAATGGGAGAAAAATTAGTTAAAATTACAGTGTAATAAAGTTGAGAAACTGTTAATAAAATTATTAAAAAATTATTATTAATAAATTAATAATCCACACTTAAATTTCCATATTAAATTTAACATAACAATTCAGATTAACTGATGCAATTTGGAATTATATTTAATGTAAAATGTAAGAATAATTGTTTTTCTCTATATTGTTACTGCATCTTATGCTATAACATATTTTTTCCTAAAGAAATTCTGTGAATAAGTAATTTCTCTACAGTATATTTTATCGCATAATACTAAATTGCTACGTGGTAAGTCTTATTCTTTCAATTTTTTTACGTTTTAGATATTTTCCAGATGTGTTTCCGGCAAAATTAAATTTTTTCATTTATTAGAAACGATTAAAAAAATTTAATGGCAAAGAAAATTGTTTGCCATTACGCAATTCCAAGAAATAATTGCAATGTCTGTCTTCCGTTTTTCAAGACTTGCAGTCGAACACAATTTAATTCTGTTCGCTTAGAATACCTAATGTGTAATTGCGATCACTGAATCGACTCTCGCATGTTAAAATGTGCGGAACATGCTATGAACATTTTCTTCTACGCAATTATAAGATTAAAAAAATTGGTAGAAAAATGAGAATTGCAAAGCAAGTCGTTCGTTCACCGTGCAATTTCTCTGTATTTCACAATTAAATGTACATTATCAGACTGCCAATGGAATTATACGTATCCATAAGTATAATAAGCCATATTCCGACTTATTGTTACATTACGGAATGTATAATAACAATTGATCTCTATATTCACTTGAGTGGGGATTGCTTCGCGTGGGGGTACATCTGGCAGAAAAGTCGCAGCTCTCTCAGTATCGTTTTATACCACAGTAGAAGACAAATGTGCTATTACTAAACTTCATATCCTCACATTTTTTAAATCTTTCCCGAATGATAGTCACAAGTATCAGTCCATTGCTGAAAATCGGTCTTCAATTTCTCGGTGTATTGCTGAATGTATCACATTCTAATATTTATTGGTTAATTTATATGTTATACCAATTGTTCAACACTTTCAATATTTGTATGTTTTCGCGCATTTCGAAATTAGCGAAATCTCAAATCTCGTAGATGGTTCGCCAATAACACTAAACTATAGTTTGACATTTTTTAAATTTATCAGTTTTTAGACACATCGTTAGCAAGATATCGCAACGTTGCATGTGGTTTTATTTAACCGCTGTGTTGAGTTGTTTTTTTGAAAAAATTAGATTATTATTCTTTATTTTTCTAAACCAATGATTAATATTTTTCTCTGACTAGAGTGCGACTTTAAATCTTAATTTGAACAGTGGTATGTGGTTTCGCATGCGCATAGCGCAATAAATAATATCTTTGTACGATATGTCTGATCGATTAAAGTAACATATTGCTGAGTCGTTCATCAAATTCTAACCACTATAAATGACGATTGGCGCGAGTGCATCGATATCAAGCAACATTTGTATGTGATTAATGCTAATGTCTCGAATTTCTGCTCCAATACCATGTTGAGTTTGAATATATTTGCTACGTTAATTTATCTATTTGAGTGATTATGTAATTTATTTTGTGTATCTTATCCAAGATTATAAGGATACTTTACGGCAGCTTTCTATCAAAATAGAATTTCCTTTTGAAACGATGCAATCGCCGACTTTTGAGCTGCTCGTTATACCTCAGTTTGTGCATGTTTTTAAATGCAGCTTACAGTCGCTACATGGATTTCTTATTTCCTTGGTGAGTCTCAAATTTTATATCTGCACGTTTTATATAAACTGTGGCATCAGATTTATTGCAGTTTGGAAATACTAAAATTTATATTAATCGCAAGCATAAAAATTTTTTATTTTATATTTTGCATATCCTTTTTACAATTAAACACATTTTTCGTTATACATAACATTTGGAATTTTTGGTAAAACATATGTGTATTTTAGATGCTTCACGTTAGCAGACAAATCGATATCATGTATCAAGAGTTCAAAAGTATATCTCAAAAAACTTCGTGTTATAAATCTTCCGTTCCTGCATTAGGAATGATAATCAAAAAACACAATAGAGTTATCTCATTTTCTGATAATATAAAATCTTTTTTTTTTTATCGCGATGATACAAGTTGTTTGGAATACTTTAGCTTGGAATACTTTTGCTGCCTAGGATCATCGTAGTAGTGAATAATGCAGATGTTGCACGATAACCGTTTATTGCAACTCATTCAACTTTCCTTGTTTATTCTTTTTCTTTATTCTTTCATTGAAACTGTCCATTAATAGTGAAGGAAGTGTCCCCGTGTTTGCAAAAATTGCTTTAGCTTACATTGCCGTAATGACAGCAGCTTTTATCTTTTGCTTTGCTGGGGAATACCTTAGTTTTAAGATAAGCGATCAGATTAACTGTAAATACACAAATATAGATTATTAAAAAAGTATTATATCTATATATATCTGTATTTTATGCAGTATATTAATTGAAATTTAAAATAATTAAAAAAATTTGACATTAAATTGTTGAAATTAATGTAATTAATAAAAATTGATAATTTAACATTTATTAATAAATTAATAACTTTATTATTATAATAAATTAATAATCGTCAAATTAAGTCAATTAAAATCTTCAAATTAATTTAACACAATTTCTATGATTTATGTATTACACAATCCAAAATTATATGTGTTTCCAAAATTATATGTTTAATGTAATTAAAAATTAATTAGTAAAATAAAGTACGAAATACCTTTCTCTACGTTGTTAAAATATTACGTACGTAACTACATTCTCTGTCAGAACAAGAATGCATCTTTATATCGCGCTAAACATAAATGTTGAACCTTGATTAAAAATTTGCGCATTTACTCATTGCATATCATGTCGTATATGCTTCCAACTTGTCTGATGTGTCCAATTGATTTCAATTTTTTACTATTGAGAAATTGTCACATGCATGCCCTGCAAAATTCCATTCTTTGAATCATTAAAGAAAATGAGTGTTATTATGCCTTTCGTTCTGAGTCCATAAGAAAGAATAATATTCTTCCCCATTTATCTCTTTTAAAACACACTCCGATCAAACAGGGAATTAAGCTGCGTTTGACTTGAATATCTAATATGTAATTACGATTGTTCAGTTGAGCTACTGCGCATTGAACGATCTTAATAATAGTTACAAAACGCACAAGGTTTCTTTTTGTAGACAGCATTGTTGTCAAAGATCGAATTAGTAAAAAAAATTGACAGTTGCGTGATGAATTTTCTGTTCACGATATCTTCTTTACTCCACGGTCAGAATATACATTATCGAAAGCTATCGATAAAATTATACGATGTCTGTGCGGAAAATGAACTTGTACTGTCGCATTACGCTATAGCAATTGATCGGTATTCATTTGAGAGGGGACGCGCGCACAGAGTGGGGAGTGTACTTGAAAAACTGATCGGTGGTTTCACAGTGTGTGCTACGGCGGTAGACAAATGTGCAGATTTGTCGCGTTCTTAAAATTATTGACAAATGACAGTCACAAGTACTATCAGTCCGTTGCTGAAAATCGGGCTTCGAATGCTCGGTCTGTGGCCGAATGAGTTTTCCATAATTTATTGGTTACTCTGTATATCAAGTATACTAATCATGCAATATTTTCAATATTTATATGTATTTTCGCACTTCATGTTCAGTGAGCTCCCGAATCTTGTAGACAGTTTGCCTCCAACTTTAAGTATTACTTTGACAGTTATGAAGGTGGTCAATCTTTGGGTACATCGTCCGTAAGATATTTAATCAATATATAATATTAGTTTTATTCAATTGACTTAAGCACCCAAATCTTAGTTCGAGCAGTGGTGTAAAGAATATAATGATTGTCTGAAATATTTAAATATATAATCAAATAAGAATAATATATTTTAGAGTCATTTATCAAATCTTGCACGATATGAATAATGATTGGCGCGAGTGCATCGATGTCAAACATTTGGATGTGATGACAGCAAAAGCCAATATTTCGCAGTTTTGCTTTAATATTATGTTGAGTTTTAATACATTTGCTATAGTACTTTATATCCTGGGCGATTACGTACTTAATACTGTGTATTTTGCCGATAATTACAATAATACCTCACCGTCACTTCCAATTAAAATACAATTTCCTTTTGAACCTATACAATCACCGATTTATGAGCTGCTCGTCATAACATTATTTCTATACTCGATGGCAAATGTCTGTACGATGGCCGTCTTAAATGGATTAATCTTTTCTTTGGTACTTTGACTTTATATTAATGTTTTATAACAAGATCATATTAAATCTTTCGATAAAATTTTCATTTTACATAAAATACAAAAGCTTCTTATCTACAAACTGCAGCATCACTGCAAACATAATTTAAAAATTAAAAAAATATACATTATTACAATAAAATTTTATAATTTAGTTCAAGATTTAGTAATTCAAGAAAAAAATTAAAAATATTAAATTTATTATATTATATTATGTATAAATTTATTATTATATTATGTTAGATACTATATCTTTATCTATATTTATAGAATTTTTGTAAAATCTTAAGCATATTTTAGGTATTTCACGTGAGCGGGCAAATTGATATAATATATCAAGAATTTCAAACTACATCTGAGAAAGCTCGGGTTTGTAAATCCATCGCATCTGCATTAGGAATGCTGATCAAGAAGCATAATAAAGTCATATTATTCTCTAATAATATCGAGAAACTTTTCTCCTTTATTGTGTTAATGCAAGTTGTTTTGGATACGTTTCTTATGTGCTGTTTAGGATTCATCATTATAATAGTAAGTAGTACAAGAAACCTGTGTGCGATACTCTGTATTGTAATTAATTCAATTTTTATGTTGAAATAGTCTCTTTACAATGATAGTAGTTTCTTTGTAATAGTGAAAATGATGTTGGCTTCTATTGCTGTAATAATAGAAACTTTTATTATTTGCTATGTCGGAGAATACCTTAGTGTCAAAGTGAGTAAATATAATATGTACCTATAACATAACTTATAATATCACATAAGTCACTTATTGTTAGTAGCTTTCATTGCAGCATCAAACATATAAACATTTTTATTAGAATCGTGTAGTTACCAATTATAATAATTGTGTGTGTTTGATCACTACAAATACAATATTCCATTTATTATGAAAATATGAATAAAATAAAAAAATGTGTAATGCATATTATTATTCTTCTTATTGCATTTTTAGATATTTTGATATATTTAAAATTCACATTGCTTCCAGTTCTTTAATAATAAACAATATATCCTTTATTTTAATATTCTTTTTAATTCTGTATATACAATCAACGAGAACCAGAAACAATTTTATTTTTTAGACAATGAAAAATTGATGGAACATAGAAGAATACAAAAGATTTCTATACTTTATGTCTCCTGCATTTTTAGAGTAAAACAATAGTTGATGCAGCATGCAATTCGTTGTGGTACGAGATGAGGCCAAATGACGGTAAAATTATATTATTAATAATATTAAGATCTCAGAGGCAATTGACGCTCACGGCAGGAAACATGATGGATTTGTCCTTGGATGCTTTTGCGAATGTAAGTTTTGTGCCTACTATTTTGATACATATAATTATGTAATAAAACTTTTATTTTGCTTATTTATAATTATTTTTAACATTTGTGTTATAATGTTTGTCATTTATATGTATGCATAATTTGTATATAAAATTTTACTTTTTACTTTTTTTCTCTAGATATTGAAAGCAACGATGTCGTACATATCTGTATTTCGTACAATGTATTAAATTGAATAAAAATATAATAATAATTTCTTAGAATAAATGTAAAAAAAAACTTAAAATTGTTGTTAAAATGTTGAATAAATATTAAAATTTTATTAATAAATTTGTAATTATTATTTAAATTTAATAGATTTAATAGAATTTTTTGACTTACAAATTACAGAATCTAGAATTATATTTAATATAACAATAAATAATTTCATAGCTAATTTACTTTATTGCATAATAAATCTTTAAAAAAGAAAAAAATATATATCGTCAAAAAGGATTTAATAAAATAAATATATATATATATATATATGTAAAATATACAATGTTTGATAGCATGTGTTTGTGACTAACAATAGCTTCTATGATGTGCTAAATGATTCATATTTCTTGCTTTTGACGATCTTACACTGACACGTTTACAACATGCGTACCTTGTAAAGTTCCATTTTCTTTGAGTAATTAAAGAAAATTTCCCGCTATTATGTTTTTTTCCTTGGTCACAGAGAGATACAAACTTCTTATATATCTTTTTTTCAATTTACCTTTAAAAGTAAAATTTAGTTTTGTTCGCTTATAAATGCTTAATGCATAATTACATTTAGTTGAACTACTGCGAGTTCGAACGCTTTTAATGATACGTAAAAAAATGCAATGGATATTTACTTCCTATGCCGGTTAGTATTACATTGTCAGAAAAATATGTTTGAAAAAAGAACTTGCAATTACGCTAGGACGAATTGTTCGTTCACGATATTTTCCCTCCCTATAATTAGAAGACAAATTATCAGGAAAAAAATTGTCGACGAAATTACACGATGTCCGTAAGCATGAGTAAGTTCTTACTGTTTCTCAACGCAATGAAAATTGATCCATATTGAGTTGAGTGGGGATACATCGTATGAGGATGCACTCAGAAAGCCTGTCGGTGCTCTCTCAGTATTACACCAGAGCACCGAACCGATGTGCCGATATTGATCATTATTTCTTTGTGTTTTCAAAATTCTTAACAAATGGTAGTCACAAGCACCTTCAGTCCGTTACTAAAAATCGGCCTTCGCTTGCTTGGCCGGGTGTGCATTCTACTATTTATTGGTTGATATATATATTAAGTTTACTGGTTATGCAATACTTTCAATATATATACATCTTTGCGCATCTTTCGTTGAACGAGCTCTCGAATCTCGTGGACAGTTTACCCCTGACTTTGAATTACACTTTGACAATTCTGAAATTAACTAGTCTTTGGATGCATCGTCGGTAAGATATCACGTTCCTAGCTTTCTCCAGGTGTCCTGTTTGACAAACAAGTATAGCCGTTAATATTCTAATGTACAGATTTGATACAGAATGTGCCGACTTGATGGAAGTGTGACTTATTTTTATTATATAAATCTTCGTAGTGTATATAGTTTCGCGTAGAAAGTTTTTTTTTGTTCAAAATATTTAATCAATCAAAGTAACAAATTACAGTGTCTTTCAAAAAATTCTTATCGCTATGAAGAATGATTGGCGCGAGTCGTCGATCAGTATTTACAAACGATGACAATTAAAGCCAATATATCGCATTTGTTCTGCAACGTTATGTTGAGTTTTACTATAATTATTGCGATATTTTACTTCCTGGGAAATTATGCAATTTGTGCTATGCATCTTTTTGAAAGTTATAATGATACTTTGCGGCAGCTGCCTACCAAGATACAATTTCCGTTTGAAGTTGAAGAATCGCCAATTTTTGAGTTGCTTTTTATAATTTTAATGCTACATCTGATGTCAAATGCCACATTAGTCCCTCTTCTTAAAGGATTAATCTTTTCTTTGGTATGTTTTAAATTTTACCTTTCCATTTTTATTTCTTACGAAAATTGCGCAAGAAAACAATTAGTGACGCTTAATTATAACATGTTAGAACATTCTCACATAAAATTTCAATTTCCAAGTACATTTCTCATAATAAAAATATTTTTTATTACAAGATAATATTTGAACTTTATGTAGAACTTTTGTAGAAAAATAAATATATTTTAGGTAATTTACGTAAGCGGGCAAGTGAGTATTATATGTCAAGAATTCAAAACTATATCCGAAAAAATTCGACTTTATAAATTTTCTGCTTCGCTATTAAAAATATTGATTGAGAGGCACAACAGAGTTATTTTGTTTTCCTACAACATCGAAAAATTGTTATCCTTTTTCGCATTAATGCAAGTTCTTTGTAATACTATAGTTTCTTGCTGTCTAGGTTTCATCTTTATTATAGTAAGTAGTGCAATAAACGTGTAATGATTAATATTAATACTTATTTGTTCTCTACGTTATTATCTATTTAAACAGTCTATTTATAACGAAACCAATGTCTTCGTGTTAGTGAAAGCTATTTTAGCTTATATCACGATAATGTTGGAACTTTTTATTCTGTGCTTTGCCGGAGAATATCTCAGTCTTAAGGTGAGCAGGTATTTAAAAATTATTAATTGCAAGCACACAATCTTTCAATGCAACATAATTACACAAATATGGTAATCAAAATGTTTAATGTTGTTTTTTAAACACAGAGTTAACGTATTAAGATTAATGTATATTTTATTCATTTTGATGTTTTAGAATCTTATATTATATCATTTGGCAGGTCTATAACTTTACTGTGAATACATTGAAATCTTATATTTCAAACAAAGAAATGATGTAAAATTCTAGAATATAAGATTTCAAGATTTCATTCCAGTATAGGGTTGCCAAATAACATGATATAAGATTCTAATAGCATAAAAATGAGTCTTAATAACATGCTTTCTTAAGAAAGGAAATATTTTCTTTTAATATTTTTTAAGACCAGTTTTTTGTTTCAAATATTTGTTATATAAGTATATAATATATGCATACATATATTCTTTGTAATGCAATATATTCATCACATATAAAATAGAATTTCTAGTTTTAATATCACCCTCTTAGTCGTTTATTAAAACTTAAAACTTGTTTTCGTTTTTCAAAAATTAGAGTAATATAAAACCAATATTTTTTTATCAATATTACTGTTATTAAATTTTTGTAATATACCTTTTCTGTTTTTATATTTCTGTAATAAACAAAAAAAATTTTTTTTAAATTTAATTAATTGTTAATTTTATATTGTCAATAAGAAAAATCTTTACTCACCGTCCGTTATAATTTTCATTCTGCTTTCAGAATGAATCAATCGCCGATGCAGCGTACGATTCCTTATGGTATGACATGCCATCAAATTATGGTAAAATTATAACATTCATAATAATGAGATCTCAATCACAATTAAAAATTACGGCGGGAAAATTTATGGATTTGTCTTTAGAAGCTTTTGCAAATGTAAATCAACCTTTTAAAATTTTCTTGATACATAAATATAAAATAGAAATATTATTTTATCTATAATTAATTTTTATTCTCTTTTATCATGTGTTTTCATATATTTTCTAAAGACTGAGAATTTAACTTCTTTTTTTAGATCTTGAAAGCATCAGCATCATACATATCTGTCTTTAATGCAATATATTGACATCAATAAAAATGCAAAAATAATTAGAAATTACTTAGAAAGTAATTAGAATTGTAATTGATAAAACCAATAATTTAGAAAATGTTACTAATAATAAATGTATTATATAATAAATGTAGAATAATAATAATGATTAATAATAAAGCTGTTATTAAAAAATTAATAATAGCCTAAATCTTTAAGTTGATTTAACCAGAAGTAACATAGTTTTACAATTTACAGAGTACATTAAAACTGCATTTAAAATGTACATAATATTATTATTATTTATTTTGCATCATATATTAAAATATATTCTTACCCAGAAGAAAAAGATAAGCTCAGACAGTATCAAACGTATCATCGGAATATTTATGCATCTGCAAATTGCACGACATATTTAATTAAATGCATTTGTATAGCATAACTATAAATAAGCTTATATGATGTATACTGGTTCACGTTTCTAAAACCTTTAAAATTCTTTTTACACTTGAGTCTTGTTCCTTAATGATAAAAAATTATTTGCCATTACGCAACAGACTGCGTCTGTCAGTCATGGTTCTTCCTTTGTTTATAATTTTTAAAATTTGCAATCAAACCTTAGAAATAACTTCCCTTTTTCTGGAATACACAATTACAATTGTGAAACTGAACATCCTCAGAGTAAAAATGACTTCCACGTAGAAAATACAATGAACATTTTTTCTCGTCGATCGGATCTTAGAAAAAAAGTGCCAGAAAAAAATCGCAAAAAAATGCAATTGCGCAGTGAACCGTTCCTTCATCACGTAATATCTTGATTGCTTTACGGTTAAAGTAAAATTTATCAGACTTTTCATAGAATTACAGCATGTCCATACGAATAATAAGCTCCACTTATTAACATACTACGCAATGCATAATGACGATTGATCCATACTCACTTAAGTGGGGATACATCGTGTAAGGATGCACCTAGACAAACGATCCCCTCTCAGTGCTCCTTCGTACAACAATATCGGACAAATGTGCCGATGCTAATCTTTATTTCCTCGCGTCTTCAAAATTCTCGATAAATGTTAGTCAGAAGTACTATCAGTCCATCGCTGAAAGTCGGCCTCCGATTGCTCGGTGTGTGGCCGGGTGTGCATTCCACCATATATTGGCTGATTTGTGTATCGAGCATACTGATTCTACAGTGTTTTCAATATTTATATGTATTTGCGCACTTCAGACTCAGCGAGCTCTCGAATCTTGCGGATAGTTTGCCTGTAACTTTGGATTACACTCTGAGATTCCTTAAACTGACCAGTCTTTGGCTACATCGTCGGTAAAATATCACATTGCTGTAAAATGGTCCAACTGCTTTGTGAAAAATAAAATTAATTCTCACAATTTGTTTATTAATATATCTACATTTTTAACCAAAAAGAGTACGACTAAATTTTATTATGCAGATTTTTATTCCCACAAGTGTAATCTCATTTTGAAAAATAATATTTACATAAATATTTAATCAATCTGATTTAAATAACATGTTGCAGCATAATTAAAGAAATTCTAATCACTATGGATACCGATTGGCGCGAATCTATCAACGTCGATCAGCACTTATACGTGATGACAATTAAAGCTAACAAATCGCATTTTTGCTCTAATGCTATGTTGAGTTTTAACATAATTGCTGCCGCACTTTATCTCCTGGGCGATTACGTACTACGCGCTGTGCATGTCATTGGAGATGACAACGATACTTCATGGCAGTTTCCTATCAAGATACAAGTTCCCTTTGAAACTGAGCAATCACCGATTTTTGAGCTGCTCGTTATAACTTTATCTCTACATTTAATGTCATCTTCAGTGACGGTCGCAATTCTAAATGGATTTATCTTTTCTTTGGTGTGTTTAAAATTTTGTAATTACCTTTTTATTTCCTACAAAAATTACATGATAAGATAATTCTTTAATTAATTATATTAATGTTTTTTCGTAAAAATTTCGCTTTACATAAGCGCAATTTTTGCTTACATAAGTTGCAATATTTTGTAGATACAAATTACTGTTATCGTTGGAAATTTAATTTAAAAATATAATTATATCACTATGAGATGAATTTTATAATTAAGTACATATCAAGTAATTCATTACACATCAAGTAAGAAAATGTTGCGTTTCCATATCACTTTAACATTTACGTGATCTCTCATTGCAAAATCTCTCTCATATATGATACTTGAAATTTTTGCAGAAATTTAAGTGTATTTTAGGTGCTTCATGTAAGCGGACAAATTGATATTGTATGTCAAGAATTGAAAACTATATCTAAAAAAACTCGACTTTATAAATCTTCTATGTCGAAATTAGGAATGCTGATTGCAAGACATAACAGAGTCATTTCATTTTCTGACAACATTGAAGAACTATTATCTTTTTTTGCACTGATGCAAGTTGTTTGGAGCATCTTGGTTATTTGCTGTCTAGGATTCATAATCATAATAGTAAGTAGTGCAAATAATTAAGCTTATGACTTTAAATTTATTAATATATCAATATAATATATTAATATATTAATATATCAATACAATATAATATATTAATTAAATTTTTTGTTACGATAATATAAATATGTGTTCGTTATCATATATGTTATTAATTGATATATTTATTCAAATAGTCTTTACATAATGAAGCCAGTCTCTTTGTGATAGTAAAAGCTTTTTTGGCTTATACCAGTATAATGATAGAAAACTTTATTCTTTGTTTTGCTGGGGAATATCTTAGCCTTAAGGTTGGTAATTATTAAAACATTTATTATTTATTAATTCTAAGTATACACGATACCTTTCATTGTTATATAATTAATTACACAATTAATTATTCAAAAATTCATATTACATTCTGTTTCAATGATCTTATAATAAACGGTAAGATTTTTTAATTCTACTATTTTTTAATTCTACATTGCACCACCGGTAATAGTAAAAAAAAACTTTGTTCTTTAGACAAAAACATTGATTAAATATATGAGAAAACGGAAACTATATCATTCTGTCATTTTTAACATCCTTTGCCCTGCTTTTAGAGTAAATCGATCGCCGATGCAGCATACGATTCACTTTGGTACGACTTGCCAACAAATCAGAATAAAATTATATTGTTCATAATAATGAGAGGGCAGATGCAATTAACAATTACAGCAGGAAAATTTGCGAATTTATCCATAGAAACTTTTGCAAATGTAAGCTTAAGGCTTTCGGAACTTTTCTGAAACATAAATCTTTTTTTTTATAATTAACTTCCGCATTTGTCACAACATGCATTTTTATATATAAGCATATTTATATTAAAAACTTAATTTTTTGACTAATTTTTTAGATTATGAAAGCATCGGCATCATATATATCAGTCTTTTATACGATATATTGATCAAACATATTAATAATATAAATAATTAATAATATAACATATTAATAATATAACTAATTACTATTTTAATCATGGTATAATTAACAAGAAGTGTTTATTTAGTACTTATTTGCTGTTATTAATAAATTAATGATTAAATTGTCATTAAAAAAAATTATTAATAATTCCTTAAATTTTTATGCGAATACAATATAATTTTATCTTGTACAATTTTTTGCATCATTACTACATTGTGTACTGAAGCGAATTTTTATTTAGAAAAATGTATCTTCAGACTTTGTGAAATGTATTTACAATGAAAAACTCACTGGAAAAGTTGCGTATATGTAATTTGTGCAGCGTACGTTTATAACTAAGCTTTTACAATATGCAATATTGATTTAAACTTTTTTACTTGTGAGACTGTAACCATATGTGTGCCTTGCAAAATTCCATTCTTCGAAATGTCATTAAAAAAATTACCTCTAATTATATAATTTGTTCTTCCTTCATATATCTTTTTTAAAACTCGCAAGTATACGCAGAATTTAGTTCGGTACGCATTGAATACGTAATGCATAATTGCGATCATTGAACTGTGCCACCGGAAAGACATAAAATACATTTCTTTTCTCGTCCACAGCACTTCGTTGTCACAGAGAAATTTGCAAAAAAAACCAAAGAAAAAACTGGCTATTGTGCAATTGTTCCTTCATGATATCTTTTTTACTTTGCAGTAGAAAATGCAAATTATCGGAGAAGACCGTTGCAAAAAATTATAGGATGTCTATACGGATAATTCTTACTGTTTTCTAATGTAACTGTAATGGGAACTGATCCATACTCACTTGAGTGGGGATGCACCGCGTGGGGATGCGCTTGCAGAACCTGTTGGTGCTTTCTCAGTATTACATCAGAGCACCGGATGTGCCGATGCTAATCTTTATTTCCACGTGTCTACAAAATTGTTGACGAATGATAGTTACGAGCACCGTCAGTCCGTCGTTGAAAATCGGCCTCCGATTGCTTGGTGTATGGCCGGGTGTGTCGTATTCCATAATTTCTTGGCTAATTTATATGTCGAGTATAGTGATTTTACAGTACTTTCAGTACTTGTATGTATTCGCGCACTTCTCACTCAACGAGCTCTCGAACCTCGTGGACAGTTTGCCTACGACTTTAAATTACACTTTGACGTTTCTAAAATTGTCCAGTCTTTGGATAAATCGCCGGTAAGCTGTCGCGTTCTAATGTTATAATGTTAACTTTATATAATCGCGCTATTCAAGGAATGACACATCGATTATTTACCTTGAACGAAATGTGTGTTTTAAACATATCTAAATCATAATCATTCGTGTGTCAGTGATTTTATATGGAAAGTATAACATTTCTGCTGAAAATTTATAGCCGTTTAAAGTAATACATTGCAGAATTATTCACCAAATCGTGGATACTATGAATAATGACTGGCAAGAATGCGTCGGCATTGAGCACCATTTGTATTTGATGACAATCAAAGCCAGTATATCGCACTTTTGTTCTAACGCTATGTTGAGTTTTTATATCATTGCTGGGATACTTTATCTCTTGGGCGAGTATGCAATTCATGCTGTGCATCTTGCGGGAGATTACAATGATACCTCACGACAGCTTCCTGTGAAGATACAACTTCCTTTCGAAACTGAGCAATCACCGATCTTCGAGGTGCTTGCTTTAATGCTTTCTCTACATGTTATATCAAACGTATGCACAGTTTCTGTTATAAACGCGTTAATCTTTACTCTGGTAAGTTTCACATTTTACATTTGCAATTAACGTAATACTTATAATCTTTGCACAACTTAAGTATATTTTAGGTGCTTCATCTGGGTGGACAAATCGATATTATGTGTCAAGATTTCAAAAATATTAATGAAAAAATTTCTTTCCGCAAATCTTCCGCGTCTACAATAGAAATGCTAGTCGAGCGACACAATAAAATAATCTTTCTTTCCGATAACATGGAGAAACTTTTTTCTTTTATCGCGTTAATGCAAGTTTTTTGGAATACTTTAGTTATGTGCTGTTTAGGCATCATCGTTATAATAGTGAGTATTATAGTAAATGCGCAATGATAGATATTATGATTATAATTTTTCTTTTTTACTTTTCATCAAAATAGTCTGTTAATAATGGAGCCGGTATTATCATGATAGTGAAAACGATTTTCGCTTACTTTGGTATAATGATAGAAATTTTTAACATTTGCTTCGCAGGAGAATATCTTAGTCTTAAGGTTCGTAAGTATTTAAAGACTTTTTATATAATTATTTGGATATTACCTTGCAAACATAGATTAATACATACTCATCAAAATTTTCAACACTGCTATCTAATAAAAAAAGGAATTGTACATTTTATATATTAATTATATAATATATATAATATTTTTATTAACAAGCAATGTCAAGTATTTTGATTATGATATTATATATTAAAATTAATAAAATATTATTTTAGCTTTATTGGAAAATATGATTTGTCAATACGATCTCGCTAGTTACATTATATTAGAAAAAGTTTTACTTTACAAAGAAGATTAAATTAGGTAAAATATAAAAAAATGATATACTCTATAATTATTAACATTATTGGCATTGTTTTAGAGCAAATCAATCGCTGATGCAGCGTATGATTCGTTGTGGTACAACTTGCCATTAAATAAAAGTAAACTTATATCATTCATAATAATGAGATCACAGAAGCGATTAGCAATCACGGCTGGAAAGATGACGAATTTGTCATTGGAAGCTTTTACAAGCGTAAGCTTGTCGCCTGCAGAAACTATCATATATATATAGAAATAAAATAAATAAAAATTTTGTTTTACTTATAATTAATTATAGCATTTGTTAAAATTGTTTGTTTCTATGCATATATTTGTATAAATTTTATTATTCACTTTTATTATTTTAGATTATGAAGGCGTCGGTATCATATGTATCTGTCTTGTATGCGATGTATTGATGTAAAAAAAATGTGGTAACAACATTATTAAAGTCATAGTATAATTAGCATAAAAAGCAAACTATTATGAATTAGTTGATTAAACTATTATTAATAAATTAATAATTATAAACTGTTATTAAAAATTTATAATTGTCACTCATATCTCTCTTCTCATTTAACTTTTACAAATTATATAATTTTAAATTAAATTTCATACAAAATAAATAAAATTATTTTTTAAATATTTTTTATATTTTATCTATCACTGAATCTTCATTGACAAGTCGGCGTGTGTAATACGTGTTTGCATATTTTGTTGCTTGAAACTATTGTTGAAAATATTGAACGCTCTGTGAAATATCCATTTCATTTGCATTTTTTATTTGTACTATTCTTTCCATAATATCTTACGAAATTTCATCTTGCAAATTGTTAAAGAAAATGACTTACTACGCTTATTTATGCAGTTTTTCTCAATTAAAACTACAATAAGCTCTCATTTTTTTATTTCTATTCTCTCGGTTAGAATATCAAATACATGACTGCGATAATTAATTAATTAATCGTGAGTTGCGGAAATTACATTGTACAGTTATCGACCTCTGACCTGTGGAATATTGTGTAAAAAATAGAGGAAAATTTATTTCCCCGATCCATGGATTTAACTTGTCCACGTGGTGACCTTGTGAAAAAAATTGCATATTATCGTACACTTATCGTGTGACATAAGCTCTATTGTGTTTCACGGTCAGGTACATTGTCTTGATGTAATTACAGGATACACAGACAGATAATAAGCTCTATCTCAAATTACTGTTAGACCACGCTGCACATAATTACAATTGATCGATAGCCACTCAGATGGGGATGCATCACGTTGAGCGTTCGAGGATTGCTAGGTAATTTCAGTGTATTATGCACAACAGTTCAGATGAATGTGTCGATGCTAATCTCGTGTATCAGGAATCGTTAACGTGATTCCAAATTGTCTCTTCTCGCGCGTCTTTTTCCGAGCGGAATCATGAACGTGAATACCATAAGTCGCCCGCTTAAAACGGATCTTGCATTGCTTGGCGTGCGGCCGGGTTTGCCGCACTCGACTGTTTGTTGATTTACTTATATGTCGAGTTTATATATCTTATAGTATTATCAATATATGTATATATTCAGGCACTTCAAATTCAACGATCTATCAAATTTCGTGGATGGCTTAGCTGTAACTCTAAATTACAGTTATTTGACGTTCTTCAAATTAAACAGTCTTTGGATGCATCGTCGGTGAAACACTGCATCGTTTCGCGATCGTAAATTCGCGATTTAAAAAATATAATCAAATACTGCTTGCAAAGTGTGTAATATAAACGCAAAGAGCGGTTGAAACAACGTTACGTCTGCCTGTAAATCTGTCAATATTATAACAACAAAAATATACAATAAATGTCAAATTGCTATTAAATGCAGCGGTACACAATCGATATTTATTACCTGCAATTTGAGTACTCTAAACTAGTATTTACGATTCTCTATTATTGAAAAACAATGTTTTTGGAAAACATTGTTTCAACCAGTGATTTGTATCTGGTATATCTGTGTGACCGATTTAAGTAATAAATTGCAGAGTGTTTTACAAAATTTTGATAACGATGGAGGATGGTTGGCACGAGCGCGGTAACGTCGATCAGCACTTACCAATATTTCACATTTTTGCTGCAATGTTATACTGACTATACTTTTCAGCCGCAATACTATACTTTTTCGGGAGGTATGCGATACGTTTTCTGAATTTGTTGGAAAAACGCAACAGCATATTGCGACAACTTTTTCTTAAACTGGAAATTTCCTTCGAAGTCGAGCAGTCACCGACTTAGTGCGATAAAGGAGAAGCTTCTCGCAAGAAGATAGGCTTGATCCTGCACGTCACATCTCACGCAACAGCTGTCGCCATTGCGAATGCTCTTATCTTTATATTGGTAAGTCTGGCATTTCTACATTTGCTTTATTAATGTTGAAATATCATATGAAAATATCATTGCGCGTAATATGTTAAATGTCGTGTTATACAAATTTGATAATCTTAACAATCTATCAATTCTTTTCATAAAGAATGAAACTGATTACCATTATCGTTTATTTCTTATTTTGTAAGAAATTTCTACAAAAAAAATTACGATTATTAAGTATATAAAGAAACAAACTTAGTTTTTTGCAGTCAGTCGACTTTTGATTACAAATTTTATAATATTTGTGTTGCTCCCAATATTTTAGTCACATTTTAGGAAACTTCACGTAAGTGGCCAATTGATTTTATATTTATATGTTATGCCAGTTAAAGCTATGGCTATTTGGCCGACGCTTATAACAAGACCTAACACGTACATTATCCGAATGTAATTTACACTTTTAAACTGTTTTTCTTTAAAAATTTTTAATTATTCAGTGTAAATGTGAGTTTAAGTATATGTATGACCGCAGTGTGTGAGCTCAGATCCGTGGGGTTGCTAAGCCCAAATGACTGTGCGGTTCAGTCACCCTTGCGGGAATATTAACGTATTTCTGTAATATATTGTAATGAAAACACCATTTGTGATTTAAATTTCTGAAATGCCGACGTCGTGCTAATCGATCGGCATTCGTTAATAAAAAAGCTCTCTTATTTTGAAAATGAGCATAAAAAAATATAACTTGTAATACATCAGCTACCATTAGCGCAGTGTAGCATATTGTGTTATAAATAAAAACATTTTATTGTTATTTGTTTTATTATTTTAATATTTCTATATTTTGCTTTCAGAGTAAATCAATTAGCGATGCAACCTACGAATCGCCATTGGTACGACATTCGCAAACTAGGATTATATTATTCATAATAATAGAGATCGCAGAAACGATTAGCGATCACGGCAGCCAAAATCATGAATTTATCGTTGGAAGATTTCACAGTAGTAAGTTTCTTCGATTTAATTTTTTCCCGACGCATAATTTTGCGATTAATTTACCTTGTAATGTAAAAAATGCGATTAACGTGTACGAGCAATAAATTGTCTCGTCTTTTCAGATCATGAAAGCGTCAACGTCATACATATTTTGCATGCAATGTATTAATAGTATTATTAGAGTTGTAGTTTAATTAAGTGCTACGAAAGAGACATTTATTAATTAAAAATTAGTATTTTGTTAAACTTGTTAAAATACAAAACTATTACGTATAGTATTATATAGTATACTCTTAAAATTTACAAATTATATTTGAAGTTGTTTTACAGATATAAATTACTGCACTTTTTCGTTGTATTGTATAGTAAAAGATCTAATATTACCAGGGAAAAGGCAGTCCACCTTCAGACCGCGTTTCACGAACATTTCTAACGTGAAATTCTCGTCGGTCTGCGCATTACATTTCTTCCCCCTATTTTTCTTCCGTCTCAAGAGGTTTCTGTCATAGACGTAAAAAATCTACGGTTTATGTCTGCGTCTATGGTTTCTTTCTTCGCTTTCAATAGTTTTCTTTTCTCAGCATTTTATAGATAATATAATCATTATAGACGAGCGAGCGCTGGAGAAAAGATTTGCATTTTTAAAGGTAATCGTTTGCTATTGCACGATAGCTGAAGATAGCCTGTTGATCGTTTTTGTCCCTAAAATTGCGATCATTGCACAGCTAGCACACTTGTGTCGTTCAACGTGCAATTACGTTTGATCGATAACCGTTCGGGCAAACTTGCTCACGCTTTGTCGTCGTTTGTCGTCCCTCACTCGGCGATCGGTCAGTTCTCTTATCATTATTACGCGCGACGCATATTCGATCATTCGACGACGTATATACGTTTCGCATAATATTGCTCACTCATCTGAACTATCTAGCTAAGCGAGATGACTTCAATTCGACAACCGTGAATTCTTCGGTTGAGATGAAGATTTATCGGCATGTAGCCGAGTTTGCGTACGGTAATTTTTCGTGATTTGTCTATATGATCGGTGGCGATAGTAATGTATTTTCAGTACACATATATCTTCAAAACCTCAATGCTTATAGACGCTTTGAGTAAATAGCCTAGCATTTTTGAAATTGATCGGCCTCTAGCTAAATCGTCGATATAAGCACGGTTGGTCAATAAAAGATTACTCAGTGAATACGTTTGTCCATTCGTTTTGATTCAATAGCATCGCGTGATAGAGTGCTTATCATTTTGTGCTTACAATAATAATCGTAAATATAAAACACAGAAAACATAGTATTCACAATTTCTCACAAATTCGCTTTTGTTTCTGAATATTTTAATATTCGTCACGGTAAAAGAACTATTTACTTTTACGCCGTGAAGTGTACAAATTTTCTGCAAGCGTTGCTTTGTCAAGTGCTTTTTCGAGTCTGGCGTTTATTCAACGATAGAGTTCCGCTCCAAACAACACGAATGTAAAAGACGTCGTAAAGAGGTTTACAGAACGTGTCAATTTTCCATACGGTTCTTTACGGCATCTTTTGTACTTTCGTGCTGTTTGCATGTACATCAATTTAGTACTCTTGTGCTATTTTGCGTCTAGAGTGTTTTACGAGATTCTGGCAACTATGGACGAGGACTGAAAGGAATACATTACCGCCGATGTAACCGATGATAATTTATGCCAATCTGTCTATAGTCGGTGTTCTAACATTTTAATGTCTATTAACGCCTCAACTACCGTCTTCTACGCTCTCGGAGGCCTCCTTCGGCGCTCCGCGAAGAACGAGGACGATTCTCGCGGGACCAGATTCGATCTTCCCGTCAAAATGGAATTCCCTTTCGACGTTAATGAATCTCCCATCTTCGAGATTACGGCAGTAGCCCAATTTCTCCATGAATTATCTCCCTTCTCTTTCGTCGCGATGATAAATGCTTTAGTCGTCACACTGGTAAGTATTAATCGGCGTTTCCGTTTTTATGTTTCATTTAAGATCACTTCCCAAGCTTTCGTATGTCATAAGAACGGATCGCCTTATTACAGATCGTATTTACAAAAAAAGTGTTTGTAGATCCTTCACGTGAATGGCCAGTGCAAGAGGATTTGGTCAAAATATCACCGAAGAGATATCAGAGTTCTACGTGCCTACCAAAGATGAGGGTTCTCATATTAAAGCGTCAAAGAATCATCACGCTGTCCGACGATATCAAGGATCTCCTCGCCTGGATCGCACTGATGCAATTTATCCAGCATCCTGATTATTTGTGATCTTGGATTTATGGATAATTATCGCGAGTAACACTCACGACTACTTTGATTTAAATAAACAAAAATTCTCACTAATATTTCTCCTCAATAAATTCCATAATTATAATTATTATTATAATTGAGTAATAAATATTCTCATAAAATATTAATAACGCGAATCTTGCCTCGCTACTTACAATTTATTGGTAATATACGTGCTCATCGCTCTTGCAGACCATCGGTAATAATCAAGAAGCGGTAATATTAACGAAATCCATCTTATTTTACGTCGCGATTACGCTGGAAGCATTCGTCTTCTGCTTCGCCGGAGAGTATCTCAGCGCGAAGGTTATCATAATGTCCGAACAGTATTTTATCTACGGGATAAAATTTTTAAAAATTTCTGCGATAAAAGACACAATATTTCATTTAGTGAGTGCTTAAGTTTCCTTGCAATTGGTGTAACATATATATTTATCGCAAATTTTATGGAAAAAAGGAAAAGAAAAAATTCGGTTTTACGCCATTCACAGAATTCACCTGGTTATTTTTCAGAACAAATCAATCGGAGACGCCGTCTACGAGTCTGTCTGGTGCAATGCGACTCCCAGTCAGTGTCGAACTCTTTTATTCGCGATTGCGAGGTCGCAAAAGAGATTGACGGTCACGGGCGGGAAAGTGATGGATCTTTCTCTAGTGGGATTCGCCAGCGTAAGATCCGTTCTTATACATACAAAATGTTGCTCATGGATATTAAACGCATCTCGCGCGAATCTCAAAGCTGACTATGCAAACAATTTACGAATGCAAATGATTCTGTCGCCTTCGTAACTGCATACATGTACGATATGATACTTACAATAAAAAGTATCTGCCCGTATGTAGGTCATGAAAGCTTCTGCTTCGTATAGTATATATATCGGTGTTGCACGTGATATATTAAAGCTCATAGAAATTGCCACGTGATCCAAATACAGATATCAATAATAAACGTGTCCGCTGATTTACTTGACAAAATGGATTGTAGGAAAACGTAGAGAATCACGCGCTGCTTCCTAAAATATGATAAATTGATTATTACCGATATCCTGGGCACAACACATGTGAACTGACCATACGCGACGTACTATTTGGTATTAATTTAGCAAATCAATAACTTGCAAAAAGAATACATTTTATCTGAAAATATAATGTCTGTATAAATTATTTACATTATTTTTAGTTATAAATGTAATCTCTTCAATTAATAAATTTTTGTAACGTAAATAAATATGTCATGCGTCTTTTTGTATATTAAAATATCAATTCATGTTTAATTAATAAATAATTTTTCTTAGCAATTCCGAAAAACATGTGAATATTATTGTTTTATACACACACACATATATAATTCTATATTATACTATTCATGAAACGATGTATCACACGACTTAGATCTTGCCACGAATCTCCCGCAAATCGTTCTCACAAGATTCCCTTTCCTTTGCCTTCGAGTTTCTCAAGTCTGTCAACGTTTGCATCCATCATCGCTCATGCGCGCTATCTCGGAACAGACGTTACATTTTTTAAGCGAATAATTCCCGTCCCCCTTCGTAAACGTTCAATACGCGTCTCCTCGAATTACGCTCCTTCCATTCTGCAACCTGTAATCATCGAGAAAATGTAACATACGCTTTTCTTTTTGCCGCTGTGCATCAGGCACAGCGCGGGACGCGCATAATTGCGATTGATCGATAAGAGCCGACAACGCAGGGGACGCAGCGCATTGTTGCATCGCGTAGCGCGCATAGTCCATCGAAACTCATGCTTAATTTCCGAGCCACGTTGCTCACATTCGGTAATCGTTCACTTCCGAAGAAAGACACACCGGCGGTCCGATTCCATGCGAGATAATGCGCGCAACTACCATCAGCACTTCCGTCGAGATCGGTCTTCGCTTTGTCGGGATCTGGCCGGGCCTGCCGTACGGATCCTTCACTTGGTTCACGTACATGAGTAGCGTGGCGGTCGTGCTGTATTTTCAATACGCGTACATTTTCGGTCACTTCAACGCCAACGACGTCTCGAATCTCATCGATGCGCTCAGCAACACGCTGGCTTACAGCCTCACCTTTCTGAAGCTATTCTCACTATGGTCGAATCGTAGGTAGGGAAAATAATTCCCTTGTAAGAGACACAACGATAAAGTACGCGAGCAATTGTTCGCAGGACATTTTATAACATTCTGCTAACGATGAACGAGGATTGGAGCAACGTCAACCGCGACCGATCGGTATTGTGTGCCATGACGGACAATGCTAATCTGTCGCGTCGCTGCTCGAATATATTGATCACTATCAATATTATCGCCGCGACTTGCTACGCCGCGATCAGTCTCATACATCTGTCGACCGTCTCTGAGGAGAATCTCAACGTTAGCTTGAAAGTGCTACCTATAAAGATGGAACTTCCATTCGAAGTTAACGCGACTCCGTTCTTTGAACTTCTGGTGGCCGGTGTGTTTCTACATGAAGTGTCGGTTGCCACTTTAAACGCTGTAACAATCAGCTTGATCCTCTCCCTAGTGAGTTTTACTAATTATATAAACGATACGTTACTCTCTCCAAACCCAATTTACTCAATTTTGATTCTAATATGTGTCTAAAAGATATTTAATTAATAATTCTGTTTAATAAGCTTAATTATTGAGTATAAGTGGAGTTTGAGATTGTATCGAAAGTTTTAATGGATTTTGCATTTTGTAGATTTAATAAGCTTTAATTATTATATTTTATATTAATTAAACAAAAGAGCTATCTAACTTTTTATTCTTCTCCAGTTCTGTATTGACTCAAATTTGAAGAGAATTTCAACGTATTTTTAAAGAGAATTTTCGCTTTAGAAACTACTAATTAAGCTAATTACAAACTACTTTTTATAGATTTATTAATAGTCACATTTAGGTACTTCACGTAAGCGGACAGATCGATATTCTTCGTCGAGATTTATTGACAATCTGCGACAGCGGATCTCCGCAGCGCGATTCAAACGTCAAACTTTTAACAATTCAGCATCAAAGAATAATAACATTTTCGGATAACATTGAAGAACTTTATTCGAACATCGCGCTGATGCAATTCCTTTCGAATACCGTGGTCATCTGCTGTATCGGTCTCACTTTAATAAACGTAAGCCGCGAATCATTAATCAATAAAATAAGTATATTAAATTTTTCTGAACTTTTTCTTTTCTTTACTCAGGCTCTTGACAAAGACGGAGTTTCCGTACTGCTATTGAAATCCGTCTCTTTTTATATCGCCATAACGTTGGAAGCCTTTATCTTTTGTTTCGCCGGAGAATATCTCAGTGCCAAGGTCTGCGCAATATTTTGTTTCACTCTTTGGCGCAATAAATTTTCAAACTTTTCAGAACTATTTATCAAACTTCAATATTTACAAGCAATGATACATACATTTCTTTTGTGCTGTAATTCTTAAATGTCTAAAAGTTCTCGGACAAGTAATAGTGCTGGATTGAATTTGACATTAAATTCGGACAAACTGATAAATTTCTTTCTCTTACTTTTCGAGTTTGCGTGTTGCTTTTTTTCAGAGCAAATCGATCGGCGATGCAGCGTATGAGTCGCTCTGGTACAACATGACGCCCACCGTGTCCCGAATTTTAATGCTTATCATGCTCAGGTCGCAGAAAAGATTGACAATCACCGCAGGAAACGTCATGGATCTTTCTCTAGAAGCATTTACAGTCGTAAGCTTCATCTTAACGAAATACCTATAACAAGATAAAATATCGAGCTTTAATGTTTCTTAAAAGAAAGTGGTAAATAATATAATCCATCACGTGTGAATGTATGTATAGATGAAATTTATCGTTTTGTTTCGGCCAGGTGATGAAAGCATCCGCCTCGTACATGTCGGTGCTGCACGCGATGTATTAGAACTCGTAAAAATTGCCACGTGATACAAATACAAATATTATTGGTAAACGTGTCCACTAAACGAAATGGACGAACGTAGGAAAATGTAGAAAATTGCGTGCTGTTTCTTAAAATATGATAAATTGATTATTACGGCGATGTTCTTGGAGCACATGTGAGCTGATCCTGAGCATCGTACTATCTGATATTAATTTACCAAGTCACACACACTTGCAAAAAAAATACATTTTATCTAGAAATGTTATGTCTGTGTAAATTGTATATTATTTTTAGTTATAAATAAAATTATCTTTAATTAATAAATTTTTGTAACGTAAATTAACATATTATGCATTTTTTTACATTAAAATATCGATTCATATTTAATTAATAAATCATTTTTCCTAACAGTTCCGAAAATTACGTGAATATTGTTGTATTTATATATATATAATTCTACACTATACTATTCACAAAACGATATATTGCGCGATTTAGATCTTCCCACGAGTCTCCCGCAAATCGTTCTCACAAGATTCCCTTTCCTTCAAGTTTCTCAAGTCTGTCAACGTTTGCATCCATCATCGCTCATGCGCGCTATCTCAGAACAGACGTTACATATTTTAAACGAATAACTCACGTCCCCCTTCGTAAAGGTTCAATATGCGTCTTCTCGAATTATGCTCCTTCCTCTCTGCAACCTGTAATCATCGACAAAATGTAACGTACGCTTTTCTTTTTGCCGCCGTACATCGAGCACGGCGCGGGGACGCGCATAATTGCAATTGATCGATAAGGGCCGACAACGCAGGGGACGCAGCGCATTGTTGCATCGCGTAGCGCGCATAGTCCATCGAAACTCATGCTTAATTTCCGAGCCACGTTGCTCACATTCGGTAATCGTTCACTTCCGACGGAAGGCACACCGGCGGTCCGATTCCATGCGAGATAATGCGTGCAACTTCCATCAGCACTTCCGTCGAGATCGGTCTCCGCTTTGTCGGGATCTGGCCGGACCTGTCATACGGGTCCATCACTTGGTTCACGTACATGAGTAGCGTGGCGGTCGTGCTGTATTTTCAATACGTATACATTTTCGGTCACTTCAACGTCAACGACGTCTCGAATCTCATCGATGCGCTCAGCAACACGCTGGCTTACAGCCTCACCTTTCTGAAGCTGATCTCTCTATGGTCGAATCGTAGGTAGGGAAAATAATTCCCATGTAACAGACACAACGATTCCGACAAAATACGCGAACGATTGTTCGCAGGATATTTTATAACATTCTGCTAACGATGAATGAGGATTGGAGCACTGTCAATCGCAACCGATCGATATTGTGTATCATGACGAACAATGCTAATCTGTCGCGTCGCTGTTCGAACCTATTGATCAGCCTCAATACTACCGCCGCGATTTGCTACGCTGCGACCAGTTTCGTACATCTGTCGACTAATTCTAAGGAGAATCTCAACGTTAGCTCGAAAGTATTACCTATAAAGATGGAACTTCCTTTTGAAGTCAACGCGACTCCATTCTTTGAACTTCTGGCGGCCGGTATGTTTCTACATGAAGTGTCGATCGCCGCTTTAGCTGCTACAACAAGCTGCTTAATCCTCTCACTGGTAAGTTTTACTAATTATATGGACGATACGTTACTTTCTCTAAACCCAATTTACTTAATTTTGATTGTAATATATGTTTAAAAGATAGTTAATTACTAAATTTGTTTAATAAGCTTAATTAATGAGCAAGTAAGTGGAGTTTGAGATCGTATCAAAAGTTTTAATAGATTCTGTATCTTGTAGGTTTAATAAGCTTTATGTATTATATTTTATATTAATTAATTAAACAAAAGTACTATCTGACTTTTTATTCTTCTCCAGTTCTGTATTGACTCAAACCTGAAGAGAATTTCAACATATTTTTTTAAGAGAATTTTCGCTACAAATAATTAGAAACTACTTTTTATAGATTTATTAATAGTCATATTTAGGTACTTCATGTAAGCGGACAGATCGATATTCTTCGTCGAGATTTATTGACATTCTGCGACAACGGATCTCTACAGCGTGATTCAAGCGTCACAGATATCAAACTCCTAACCGTTCGGCATCAAAGAATAATAACATTTTCGGATAACATTGAAGAACTTTATTCGAACATTGCGCTGATGCAGTTTCTTTCCAATACCGTGGTCATCTGCTGTATCGGTCTCACTTTAATAAGTGTAAGTAGCGAATCATTAATCAATTAAATAACTGTATTAAACTTTTCTGAACTTTTTCCTTTCTTTACTCAGGCTCTTGCCAGAGACGGAGTTTCCGTGCTACTATTGAAATCCGTCTTTTTTTACATCGCCGTAACGTTGGAAGCCTTTATCTTTTGTTTCGCCGGAGAATATCTCAGTGCCAAGGTCTGCGCAATATTTTGTTTCACTTTGGTGCAATAAATTTTCAAACTTTTCAGAACTATTTGTCAAATTTCAATATTTACAAGCTTATGATACGTACATTCCTTTATACAACGCTTGTAATTCTTAAATGTCTAAAAGTTCTCGGGCAAGTAATAACGCTGGATGGAATTTAAAATAAAAGTCGGACAAACTGATAAATTTCTTTCTCTTACTTTTCGAGTTTGCGTGTTGCTTTTTTTCAGAGCAAATCGATCGGCGATGCAGCGTATGAGTCGCTCTGGTACAACATGACGCCCACCGAGTCCCGGATTCTAATGTTTATTATACTCAGGTCGCAGAAAAGATTGACGATCACCGCTGGAAACGTCATGGATCTTTCTCTAGAAGGATTTACGACCGTAAGCACTTCACCTTAGCGAAATATATGCTATAACAAGATAAAATGTCGAGCTTTAATGTTTATTAAGACAAAGTGGGAAATAATATAGTGTATCACGTGTGAATGTGTGGATGAAATTTATCGTTTTATTTCGGCCAGGTGATGAAAGCATCCGCCTCGTACATGTCGGTGCTGCACGCGATGTATTAAGCAAGACGAGTGGATAACAATTACTTGTGCCAAGCACATCCATCGTGATTACTGACCTATCGGACAGTAACAAGTGTATCGTTATACGTATTAGTAAGAAAGCATAGAAATAAATAAATATAACAATAATTCCTCCGGACAATCTACAATAATTTATTAAAGAAAGACTTCCGATCCCCGCACAAAATGTTCTTGAGAAAAATATTCGAAATATATTTTACATCGTAAACTATTTTTTGGTATTAATATTAGTTGTACCAAATTTTATCTTTTGTTCACAATTTTCAATGTTCTAAATTTATATAAAATATAATTCACACACCATATTCTCTTTTTTCATCACACATCCGTGGACTTACTCGCTCGCTAGGGATGGCAGGTATACCCGCTGCGAGTAATTACAATGCTCTCTCTTTCCCTCGCTGCGCCGACGATCCGGACATACTAATTTAACTTTCCTCGCGGTTGCTCTCTGCATTTTATCATTTTCAAGCGTCTTGACCTACCTGACCATTATCCGGCGCGATCTCCGGAGAGCTGCGCGCGCTCGTCTCCTGAATTTTTAAGGCTCAGCGTAATCCCGGAGACAATGTTCTCCCACTCTTTTTTTTTTCCTCCGTCGTTATCTATACCCGCACTTATCTTACCTAACTATTGCAACCTTATCCAGCAATTTTTCCGTCGAATATCCTATCGGTACTTCCTATTGGTTCACGGCGACGTAGTGGGGATCCGATACGCGCGGCGATCCTCCCGTATTCATCCACGTTTATCCCCCGCGTGTTCATCCATGTGTTCGACGTACGGAGCGCACGGTCGGCTTTTCAACGAAATTTCCAAGTTTCACGACGGTGAAGAAGGCGCTTCAGCCGGTTCGATGTAAGAAGGCGCTTCAGCCGGTGACTCTATTCGAAAGCAGAGCCGCGGAAATGGACCGGAAGACCGATTCGAATCGATCGACGATGATCCTAATTGGCACTGTCAGCCGCTCGATCGAGATCGGTCTCCGTGTGATCGGCGTTTGGCCCGACTCATCCTACACGATCCTCCGCCGTGCGTTCTGGATGATCACGTTAGCGATGGCGCAGACCTTTCAATACTGGTATTTCGTCATACACGTTCGGACCGACGATCTGTCGCATCTCATGGACGGTCTGAGCACCACGATGTCCTATAGTCTTCTACTACTGAAACTGGCGATATTCTTTATCAATCGACGGTGAGCTCCGTTTCTCCTCCAAAATTTTGACACGGACGACATACACGCATTCCAACAATACATTTTAAGTATTTCTAAACTAAATTTTGATTGATCGATTAAAAAAACAATATGAAATAAATTGATACAACTGAAATAACAATAAATTTGTGATCTTTAACATATCATAGTTGTCTAAGAAATAAAAAAAGATATTTTGTATAATGATCGCGAAAGAATTGAAAATGTAAATCCGACAGGATCCTTGATAGTGCAGTTTTTCGTAGGATATTCTACGGCATCTTAATGTCGATCGCTCGGGATCGAAGCGAGTGCACGACCGACTGGGCTATCTGCTTAATGACGAAGACGACCTATGTCTCGCACCGATCCTCCAATCTGATCATCGGTCTCTACTCGATGTCAGTGATTCTCTACGGTACCGGCGTACTGGTCGCCCGCCCCGACGATCCCGATGACGTCGACGAACAGTTCGAGATACCGGAACGAGAGCTGTTCCTCAAAATGGAGCTGCCATTCGAGTCCAACACCTCTCCTGTTTACGAGATCGTCATGATTACGCAGTTCTTTCATCAACTCGCGGCGGCGACGATAGTCGGCGTGCTGAACGCCCTGATCGTCTCACTGGTAAGTGAATAAGTTCTGAGACGACCTAGATTTCGAAAAAAAAAAAACGATCGATATAAAACCCATCCATATAACTTTCGCGAATCTTTGTGATGTAATACATAATATATGATTGACGGTGTTGAATCTTTCAAATACGTAATTTATCTGAAAATAAAGGAATAATAAAAGAGGAATTCTTGATTTTATATTTGTTCAAAAGTTGGATTTTATCAGAGTTGGATTTTAATTATGAATCGTTGCTAATGGAATTACTATGTATCTTATCGAATGTGCTGCGCAATAAAAATGCATAATTTAAATAAACATAGCTTACGGAATAATGAAATAATTTCAGTTGGATTTTTCTCGCGCGTTACGCCGCATTAAAATTTTAAAATAATGAGATATCCTGCATTATTTGTCCTATTAATAACTTACTTCATTCATTTCATTTTTCCGCAATAAAAATGCTCTAGTGAGTGCACGATCGATAAGCTAAATATAAACGTTTCTACATTTTTGCTTTTAACTACCTTCTTTTCTCGTAATGAACCCTATTTTCGTCTTGAAAATATTACAAACTCTCTTTTTCTTAAATATTATTTATACATTATCAAGTACTTTTTACATTTAATTTTAACTTGTATAATAAATTTCTAATTAATATATGTTCTTAGAGAGTAGTTTTATACTAAAATTACAAATCTATATAAAAATATATCTTATTTATTTATCATTGAAAACTCTCTGTATTCACAAGTTCTTCTTCGCACTGAGTCATCCCAATGCCGTGAATACCCTGCAGGGCGTTGACCGCTATTTTTAGATTCTTCACGTAGGTGGGCAAATCGATATAATGTGCCGTGGATTGATAGAAATCTCCTCAGGCGACGACGCGTATTTGCAAGCCACGACCATTAAAGCTCTAATACGCCAACATCAGCGAATTATCGCGCTGTCAGCCGATATCGAGACTGTTTTCTCGTACATAGCCTTGATGCAATTTCTGTGGAATACATTGGTCATCTGCTGTCTTGGATTTTTAATTGTCACTGTGAGTAACACTTTACGAAACGTTGTAACGCGCGCAGTCTATATACGAATGATATCGTTAAATAAATTGCACCAAATATTTATTTTTTACTCGAAATTGATGGCACATTGATATGCAATAAAATGGACGAAACACTTCACACGAGAGTAGCAGAAATAATTGATGGCGCTTAGGTGCGGATTCTAAAGCACTCTCATTTAATCCACCATTTAAAACGTATGACATGTGTTATTATTTTCGATCACGTTATAGTCGATCGGTGACACAGAAGGATCGACGATGCTGATCAAGTCTCTCTTTTTTTACATCGTCATCACTCTGGAGGCATTCATTTTTTGTTACGCTGGAGAATATCTCAGCGCCAAGGTCAGAATGCCAGTAGAATTACAAATGATGTCTTCGTGAATTCGCATATAATAATGCCTTATAATTGTTATAATATGAAAAAATTATACACGTGCAGTTGCAAATCTCGTGCAACATTCTGCATCAATATAATTTTTTCATCGTTGTTCTATTTTTCAATGAAATGTTATGATAAAACAAATTGAAAAATATAATGGCTATAATTCTTAATTAGCTGGATTGCAGGGTAGAATGATCGGCGATGCAGCGTACGCGGCTAAGTGGTACGACTCGAGTCCGGCGCGCAGCCGCATTTTACTACTTCTAATTGTGCGATCGCAAAGAAAGTTGTCTATTACGATCGGAAAATTTATGGATCTTTCTCTAGAACGTTTTACAACTGTAAGATGTGTTCCGAGAATTACATTTTCCTTAATTGTGTAGTTGAAAATTGTACTTGCTTCGAAAATACATCCTGAAAGTACATATTGTTAATATTGCATTCAATTTTTTGAACTGATAGCAGATATAATTTTTTTGTCTATATAGAAACTTTTAATTTTTTGCTGCTTTTTTAAACTTCTGCGTCAAATTTTTACCAGCAATTATGCACTTTAATGGCTGTCAAAGTATACGATAAGATCTATTTTTTTTTTTTTCTAGATCATTAAGGCGTCAGCGTCTTACGTGTCCGTGCTGCATGCTATGTCTTGAAGAGCGCAAATAATCGAAGAGGCAATGCCCTTGTGTACATTTGTAGCTATTATTGGAAACGTAACGTCTCGTGGTTCTAATTGGCGTTCCGCAAGCGTGTGCGGTATCCACACATGTAAATGCTGTTTCAATATATCTTAATCGAACAGTTGCGTTGCAAATTTTATAGATAAACGTTTCCATGCACCGCTCGACCTTCTAGAACGTCCAATCCTCACCATCGCGGACTTTCATCATCGCTTTCAATTTATCCTTATGAATTTATGCTCCACAATTCCCATTCTTCGTTTCCTTTTTATCATTCGAAAGTTTTAAGTATTCTGCGCACGCATCTCGTGCTCACGTGCATTCGACGCACGTATATCTGTCTTGCATTTTTTATGCAAATAACAGACAGCAATCGAGAGCGATACGTACGCGAGGGTGTACGAATGTCTGCCCAGCTGTCCCTACCTGTTCTTTATTTTTTTCTTCTTGCAAGCACAATAATCATAAAGGCATCGCTTTATAATTTTTATTCGTGGAAAGAAGCACGACAGAATGAATAATTTTTATTGGCCGACTATAGCCGAGGTGGGGGTTGCTCGAGCTTCAGATCTGCGGAATTTTACAGTTTTACTGAGACCTCTCGACTGACCATATCCGCCGAGAAGACTCGGCAATAACTATCGATCATGCTGCAGTCGGAAGTTTCGCCGCTCCCCTTTTAGCCGATGACGCCACGAATCCCAGCGTTTCGTCGCTGCAGCGTGTTGTAGTTTCAGTGGAAAATATTTGAGTTGCGCCGAACATTTGGATCGCATAATCTCACGTTTCGGCAAATCAATATTCCTTTTCAGATTACAATCTTGCCTGTAAAAGAAATAGAGCCGAGTTAATATTAAGATCAGTGATAAATAATCCGTGATAAATCGCGTTGCTGTCGCCGGATGTCATCTGACTTATTCGGGCGCGATGAAGACCGAAGTGAAACCGATGACTTCTGTGTGTCGCACCGTGGAGTTCGGCCTTCGCATGATCGGCATGTGGCCGGGTACGCCGTACGCAATTTTGCGCAAAGTCTTTTCCATATCTTCATTGGTGATGTTTCAAATCTTCCAGTATCGTCACATAATCATGCACTTCGGCGAACAAGATCTCTCAGTCTTCATGGACGTTTTAAGCGCGACTCTGGCTTATAGTCTCCTGCTTATCAAGCTGATTATCTTCGCGTTCAATACTCGGTAAGCTTCGTCGCGATGTGTAGAGAGAGCGTAAAATAAGGATATTCTAGATGCTTTTTTAAAATCTAAAATCGTAAAAAAACTTATGGATTTTTTATTGTTATTGAACTGTTGCATTGATTAATTCAATTTCAACGATATTTCGCGAAACAATCCGTGTCCTCGCGCAATTATATCGGTCAATATTTCTGGAAATAATCCGTTATAGTTTGCTCGACAAAATCATAGCACGTGTGGCCGAGGACTGGAAAGAGTGCGACGTTTCCGACGAGCACACGATGACCAGAATGGCTTACATGTCTCGTCGATTTTCCAATTTGATAGTCGTCTCAAACGCGACGTCGGTGATCCTTTACGCGACTGGCACCCTGCTGAGGAATAGAAGCGACAACCAGACCGATGCTCGAGAGCTCATCCTCAAGATGGAGTTGCCCTTCGAGATGGAGAGCACATCAGTTTATATAACTATTCTTGTCATACAGTTCGTTCATCAGACGAGCGCGGCTAGTATGGTGGGCGTGTTAAATTGTTTATTGATAAGTCTCGTAAGTCCGAGTGTTTACTTTTTTCCATTATTTGCCAATGTTTCTGAAAAAAATATAATTATGTAACACCAAAAAGGAGGGTTTAGAAATATAATAAAATAATTTTTTAATGACGTATAAAAAATAAGAATTAAAATGTGCACACAAACACATTATTTAAACCAATATAAAAAAAACACACCAAACTAAATGTTGTGCTTTAAGATTCTCCACACAAGTGGGCAGATTGACATAGTGCGGCAAAAACTGGGCGAAATCACGCGGAAGGAAATCGAGCACGGCGTGACCGAGAGCGTTGTGAAAACGTTGGTCGTGCGGCATCAGAAAATACTCTCCTTCTCGAACAACATCGAGACTCTCTTCTCGAACATCGCGCTGATACAATTCGTATCGAACACGCTGGTCATCTGTTGCTTGGGTTTTCTCATCGTGATCGTGAGTAGACTGAAATACCGCAACTCCCTCGACATACAAGATATCTCGTGAATTTCAGTCTATCGGTATACCAAACGGATCGGCGATGCTGATGAAGTCTGTGTTATTTTACATTGTTATCAACACGGAGGCGTTCATATTTTGCTTCGTCGGCGAGCACCTTACCATGAAAGTCAGTATACATAATGTATCATAACGCGACGCGATACGTTATTCCACAACGAGAGTTTACTATACATTTCAGGGTAAAATGATCGGCGACGCGGTGTACGAGTCGCTTTGGTACGATCTGACACCGACGCAGAATCGCAGCCTTCTTCTTATGATCATGAGGTCGCAGAAACACTTGACACTTACAATTGGGAAAGTCGTGGATCTCTCCTTGAGACAGTTTGCCGGCGTAAGAATTTCGTGAGATAACGAAAGCGATTGAGGAAAAAAAAAGTTGTACTCGCGCATGCTATCGCGTATGATGTTTTGACAACCGGGGCGACGTTCTCCAGTCGCTTCGCCGCGTCATGACGTTCGCGTACGACCTCCGTAATTGCTTCTATCATGTTGTAGATCGTGAGAGCCTCGGCGTCATACGTGTCGGTGTTACACGCGATGTATTGAAGCCTTAAAACGTGCCTCGTGCGCCGCTTGTATGTTCGCGTGCAGAAGAATATAGTGCTTTTACTGCCGCCAAGCCGTTTGCACGATTAGCAATTTTCCCATTCAGGGGCTCGACGGGGTATCGCATCAAGTGTACGCGCAAGTATACGAGACAGGGTATCGTTTACCGAGACATTGGCTCGTGATAACTTTACTCGGTTTGCAGTGCATAAGCACAGAGCTATAAACACAATGTTGATTCTCTCGATCAATGTGCTGTATGAAATCTGATAACGTAGAATAAAAGGATGCGATTATTCTTGAAATACGAAATGTACTGATTTCAACTTTTTGCACAATTTAACATTTCCATCAGTTCAAGGAATTAATTTAATCATTTTCTAATTATTTTAGCTACTTAATTATTCTTTCATCGCATTTGCATCATACCGCTCGCACTGTTTATCGTAACACAAGGATATATTTATGCGCTTACGTATTTCGAGTTTACGATTAAAAGTGCAAGAGTGGAAGACAATAATATACGAAAGCAATATTGCAAAGTACTCGCCTTAGGCGAGTTACGAAGAAAAATCGTCTACTAAACCATACCTTTCTTCACCACGTGCCTGCACCGTCGCCCTCAAACTGTCCGATTCTTCGCGCAAGCACCTATAACACCAACTGCGATATTCGTACTGGTCTTTCCATCACAACAAACTCCTGCGATACGTCTTCGTTTTCCTCCCTCGCAATCCCCACCACCTATACATTTCCCCAGTAGCAAAACTTCTCAACCTCACGGCGAGCAGTTCGGGGAAGCTGCGCAAAACTACGTTCTTTCTTGCCTGGCCCGTTGCATTTTTAAAGAGATTATATTGTACTCGACGCGGAGGGAGAGGTCGCGCGCGCGCCCTCCCGCTTTTCATCGCTCGTGAAATTGCAATTGCAATTTTCTGCATGCTACAACAGAAATATATATTTAATGAGCAGTGATTGCGGTCGACGGTCAATGACACGGGGATTGCGTCGACCCGAAGCGAGCAGATTTCAGTGTTAAAGCTATTTGACGAAGCATTGCATTGCTCGTCGCGTGTCCGAAAAGAAGTGTTCGAGAAAAGAAGCGCAAAATGAGTACGCTCAGTCCGGTGATTAAAATCGGCCTTCACATTTTCGGCGTTTGGCCGTACTTACCGTCTACTATACTATTTAGATCGTATTGGATCGTGATGCTGAGTACGGCTCAAGTCTTTCAGTACCGATACGTACTCGTAAATATCGGTATGGACGATTTTTCTCAGTTCATGGACGGAGTGAGTAGCGCAATGGCGTCTTCTCTGCTTTACATCAAACTCGTTATTTTGTGGGTTAATCAACGGTAAGATGCAAAATAATGCAAAAATTGCGTCGCTTTTTTTTGCATTATTTTGCACTGCTCTTTTAAGCGAAAGTCTGAAATGTTTCCAATAATGTCAATTTTTCCAATAATGTCATTTTTCTTTTTAATTTTTATCAATCAAGCGATATTAATTATTTAATCGAGAATAATATGCAACGCACATAAAATGATATATAGATGGTATTATTTATCTTCTATTATTGCTACATAATTTATTCCCTCCTCTTTCTGATATTTTATTCACGTCGGATTTGGCGCGGCTTAGCTGAGAGTGGAGGTGTTAACGCAAATGCTGAACTCAATCTTCCGCAGAATATTCTTTGATCTATTGCAAATAATGGATGCGGACTGGCGAGACTACACCTCGAACGGTTCGCGCATAATGAAGAGCTCAGCAGACCTTGCACATCGCGCCTCAAGGTGGATCGTCGGCCTCCAAATAGGCTCTGTAACTTTCTACAGTCTCGGCGTCCTCGCCGCTAATGTAAATGATCCCGGGAAAATAGAACCGTATACACGAGAACTTATTCTGAAGATGGCATTGCCATTCAACATTAGTACGGAAGCTATTTACATAGCGGTTCAAAGCGTTCAATTTTATCACTTGTTCTTAGTCGGCCTCGGCATTACAATTGTCAATTCACTTCTCGTCACTCTGGTAAGTCCAAATTGTGCGACTTTCAACTCGATCTTTCGAGTATCGGACGAGATAAATTTTATTTCTGCAATCTTTTCCCACATTAAATAAAACGAGCAATCAATTTAAGAAATCCTATATCATAAAAAATATCTTTAGTTCAATTTTTTTAATACTTTTTGTTGTAAAAAGACCATAAAGTACAAAATATCTATCAAAGCTGTTTGATCTTTCAAGAATTAATTAACTTAAAAATTGCCTAATAAGTTTTTATGACATTAAATATAAAGTTTTTTTTTTTTTTTTTTTTTTTTTTTAATTTTGATTTCCCTTTTTCTCGATATCCTTTAAAGATCCTAAAAAAATGATTTTTTGTCTTCCTAAAGATCATCAAGGTATAAACTTTAGATACTTCACATTGGCGGTCAAATAGACTTGCTCCGAGAATGGTTGACGAAAGCTTTTTCGAGAAACGCAACACATTCGATGGATGGAATTACGATAGAATCAATTATCTTAAAGCACCAGAAGATTATTTTATTTGCGGAGAACATTGAGAATCTTTATACGTACATCTCGATGATGATGCTCCTGTCAGATACGCTCATCATATGCTGTTTAGGATTTATTATCGTCACCGTGAGTAATATGCACGAAAATGATGCTCGATATTTTATATAGACACAGATATCGCGTATCCGGTAAAAGGCTGTCGATATCGGTTGATATCGGAGACGGCTGGAAATACTGTGTATGCGCAAACTCATGCTGAACTACTAAACCGTTCGCGTATATGGAAATTACAGTCGATCGGTGAACCCAATGGCGCGGCAATCATGGTAAAGTCTCTATTATTCTACATCACGATGAACCTCGAGGCGTTCATATACTGTTTCTGCGGTGAATATTTGAGCGCCAAGGTCAGCAAGCAGCAGAAATTATAGTGAGCTTTTCAATTTGCGAACATATCTGGAATATATTCCGCTTTTCTTTCAGAGCGAAATGATCGGACATGCGGCGTACGATTCCCTTTGGTATGACTTTCCGGCTAAAGAGGGCCGAATTATGCTGCTCGTCATTGTGAGGTCGCAAAAAAGATTAAAAATTACCAGCGGGAAAGTTGTGGACCTCTCTTTGGAACGTTTCACCAGCGTAAGATTTAAACAATTATGTTGTTCGGCACGTTTTAACTTTGTAACAAAAATTTGAATATTTACAACAGATCTTATATTTTCGCAAACATTCTAATTATCTTCTACCGATTTCAATTAATATTAAAAACAGAAAAGTATATATTATTGCAACAGCATATATTAGATAAAATTCATATGCATAATTTGGAAGATAAATTATTGATGCTACTTTAATATTAATATTAATTTTTCGCAGATTTTAAAAATAGTTTGCACATAGATTGACATGCCGATATTGTTATATAACACGCATATAATTTTAATTATTATTGTTTCCTTATATTATTATGTATAATTGTACATATTTATGATAAATCATATGCAACAATGTTATAGGTTGTGAAAGCATCGGCGTCATATATATCAGTGCTATTAGCAATGCAGTAAAGATAGATGATGTATGGACAATGATTATAAATATGGACGATGATCATAGTATGAAGCAATCACGTGTGAGAGCACAGTAGATTTCAATAACGTTAACGAGACAAAAATATATATAAGTTTATAAATAATATTTTTTTATTTAACTTATCTCTTTAAACCTGAAAATAATTAAAACTATTGGCGTTTTTTTTTAAACGAAAAAATATATATTATAATTGTTAATGCAAGACTAAGAAGAGATCGTTTAAAAAAATTAAACTTATGTAGCAGAAGTACTTCTTATCTGGTCAAATATTTCTTTGATTTCTTATCTAATATTATTAATAACGCCAATATCAATCTAAGTTTTATTTTCTTACCAGTTTTTCTAAAGCTTTTCTTTAGTTCGCTTATCTGCAGTGAAAGGACTTTCTTGCAGCGCTGGAAAAAACTTTCGCAATTTCGCTTTCTGTTGGTATATCGAATTCCCATTCTCAAGTCTGGAATTCCTTTCTCATGGTGCAAGTTCTGCACCTGATGTACAGTCATATTTTATTTAAAACAATCTGTGTGCAACCTATATTTTTTATAATTAAATTTCATTTCTTACTGGTAATATAACTTTAAATTCACTTATATATAGTTTCATCAAATGTCGGCTTGACAATGCAATACGGAAAAACACAATATCTCTTTATATACTTTAATTATAAAAACTTATTTTAAAAAACCATTGAATTTTATCTCTTCGCTGAATGTGACATACACCGCCGTCATGATCGTGCGCGCTTCTGTTTACGACTACTTGCAGCACGACCTGTTATGTTAGCGCAGCTCGTTTCCATCGAAACAAATTCCCGCGACACGTTTATGTCTTCTTCCCTCATGACGCTCCCCCACGTGTGAAACTTTTCAACTGCTCGCGGCAGACGGTTCGTGGAAGCTGCGTTCCTTCTTACCCTGCCTGTTGCATTTTTAAAGAGAGCTTACATCGTTTTCTGAAGCTCGACGTGGAGGGGAGGAGACGCCCCCACTTTTCACCTGTTCATGAAAGTACAATTGCAGTTTCGTGCATGCTACGGCAAAAATGTATATTTAACGAGCAGTGATTGTGGTCGACGGTCAATGACGTGGAATTCCGCGATCGGACTTCAATGTTATTCCAAGTGTTATTCGTCGGCGCAATTGAATTCTCGAAGCGTTGCGCATCTCTTTTGAAGAGGAAAAATGCAAATGACGACGGTAAGCCGGGTGGTCAGAATCGGACTGCACATTTACGGTGTCTGGCCCTACGTATCGTCCACCGTGTTCTTTAGATTGTACTGGATCGTCATATTAGGCATGGCTCAAGTCTTTCAGTATCGATACGTAATGGTAAACATCGGTATGGACGATTTTTCGCAATTCATGGACGGAGTGAGTAGCGCATTGGCATGGTCTCTGTTTTATATCAAACTTGTTATCCTGTGGATCAATCAAAGGTAAGAGATATTTATCAATGAATTATTACATATCATTAACGAAGAATTTTCTGATATTTTATAAAACGTGTTCGCGCCCGGATTTAGTTTTTATCTGATTTTATGATAGCTAAAGCAGACGTTAACGCAAACTCGACCTTCCTTAGAATATTTTTCGATTTATTGCAAATGATGGATGCGGACTGGCGAGACTACACCGCGAGGCATTATAACTCGCGCATAATGACGAACACGGCGCATCTTGCACGTCGCGCCTCGAGATTGATCGTCGGCCTGCAAGTGGTCGCCGTAATCTTCTACAGTACCGGCGTTCTTGCCGCTAATGCAAACAATCCCGAAAGAATAGAACCATACGCGCGAGAACTTATCCTGAAAATGGAATTTCCGTTCAATATTAGTACAGAATTTATTTACATGTCGGTTACAATAGTTCAATTTTACCATTTGTTACTAGTCGGTTGCGGTATTACAATTATCAATTCACTTCTCGTCACTCTGGTAAGTCAGAATTGCGCAATCTGTACCTCAATTAAATTTCTCGAACCTGAAATAAGATGGATTCTATCCCTGCGCAATCTTTTAAATTTTTCATATAATATAAAATAGAACTTTAATTAAAAGAATTATATAAACTCCGTAAAAATCACAATTTATTATTAAGAATTTAAGAGAATTATAAAATGCAAAATATTTTTTAAAACCGTAAACTTGTTTAATTTTTCAAAAATTAATTAATAATGTTTTCTTTATATTTTTTAAAAATATTGAAAAAGAAATGGTATTTTATTTTCCTGAAGATCATCAACCTATAAACTTCAGATACTTCACATCGGTGGCCAAATTGACTTGCTTCGAGAATGGCTAATAAAAGCCTTCTCCAAAAGTGCGGCGCACTCGACGGACGAAATCACGATGCGATCAATGATCGCGAAGCACCAGAAAATTATTCTATTTTCGGAAAACATCGAGAATCTTTATACGTATATCTCATTAATGATGCTCTTATCAGACACGCTTATCACATGCTGTATAGGATATATTATCGTCACCGTAAGTAATATGGATAAAAATATATTATATTTTGATATTTTATAGACGCGCGTGAATATTGCACATCTAGTAAAAAGTTATCAATTCGAAAAAATTGATATTAAAGATGGCTGAACGTATGTATGAACAAACTCATATTAAACTACTGAACTATCCACGTATATAAAAATTTTCAGTCGATCGGTGATCCCAACGCTGCAGCCATCTTAGTAAAATCCGTATTATTCTACATCACAATGAACCTCGAGGCGTTCATATACTGCCTTTGTGGTGAATATCTGAGCGCCAAGGTTAGTTGACTGGCAAAATTTATGACGGTTTTATTAAATCTCGAATATATCTTGCTTTTCTTTCAGAGCAAAATGATCGGAAATGCGGCATACGATTCTCTTTGGTATGATTTTCCAGCTAAAGAGAGTCGAATTATGCTGCTAATCATTTTAAGGTCGCAAAAAAGATTGACGATTACCAGCGGAAAAGTCGTGGATCTCTGTTTGGAGCGTTTTACTAGTGTAAGATTCAATATATTGCATTACTTTGACTTGTGTTCGTTTTGCATGAAACATGAAATTCGAATCTGTTTTCAGATTTTCCATTTTTATAAACATTATCTTCGAAAAGTGTTGATTAATATTAAAAGCATAGCATTGAAAAAAAAATTTTGTTATTTTGTATCATTTATAATGGCACACGTTAAATGAAAATAAAATTCACAGACAGCTCTCTTATATAAATCTTAATTATTATATATTATAATTTTACAGTTTTCTCTTGTTACTATTTCTTATTATCATTTATAATTATGTATATTTATAATAATATGAAATGTTATAATGTTATAGGTTGTAAAAGCATCAGCATCATACATATCAGTACTGTTGGCGATGCACTGAAAATGTAATTAATTTACTGATGAGTGCTATGACAATGATATTGAGTAATACAGTGAGTAACTTTAGTAATAAAACAAAAATATATAAATTTTTTTTTTAAATAATACTCTCATTCTATTTAATTTTCGCAGATAAATAGAATTATTTCTATCATCCGAAAAAATGTTGTAATCGTTAATGTAAAATAAAGAAGAAAATCATAAAGCGAAAGTTCTTTTTGTCCGGTCAGATATTACAGGTGTTTCTCATAATATTATTAATAACTTAAATTTTAATTAATTTTCTTACCATTCCTTTTTCTAGTGCTTTTAATTTGTTCATCTACAGCAAGAAAATCTCTTGCAACGCTGGAAAAAAACTTTCGCAATTTCGCTTTCTCTTAGTACTTCGGATCCGCATCCTCGAGTCTTAAATTACTTTTTTTTATAGTGTCGTGTACAACTTTGCATCTAACGTATATTCATGTTTCATCTGAAACACAGCGCGATTTGCATTTTTTATAATTAAATTCTACTTTTTATTATTATTTTAAACTTATTTATTCTATTTTATAAATTTTTTTTTAATGCAACGTAAAAATAATGTTTTCAAATCAGTCATATTGATTATGAGGAAAAATCGTCCGAGAGAAATCGCTAAAGTTTATCTATCTTCGCCAGGCGTTTTGGCGTATATCGCCGTCGTGTTCGTGTCTGTTCGCGACTACTCGCAATACGAAGCATATAATCTTAGCGCAGCTCGTTCCGTCGAAACAACTCCCGCGATACGTTTTCGTCTTCCTTCCGGTGACGCGTCCCCAGCAACGAAACTTTTCGACCTCGCGTCGCGCAGGTTGTAGAAGCTGCACTCCCAGGCTTATGGCCTGTTGCATTTTTAAAGCGGACACCACGGTCGGAAACTCAACTCGGGAGGGTGGAACTGCGGCCCGCTACTTTTCAGGCGGCGAGGCCGCGATCGTGAGTGAGATTGTTGCACGTGACATAAAGTTTGTCAAAGTTCGCGATACGTGGCGACAGGAATACTTAATGAATGGCCGTACTATTGGTCGACGCGGGGCTGCGTGCGGTTGTATCGGCTCCACCTCCCCAGATTTTTCAACGTACGCGAAGCTATTTGAGAAACGCACGCCCACACCGTGAGATCCTCGTGGCGTGTGCACCTTGTCGTTTTCAGGGAACATGGAGACAAGTACGGTCAGCCGCGCGGTGAAGATCGGCCTTCACGCGTGCGGTGTCTGGCCGTATCTACCGTCGACCGTTTTCTACCGATTGTTCTGGATATTGATGCTGAGCGCGCCTCAGATTCTTCAGTATCAGTACTTGGCAATACATTATCAGGGTGATGATTTCTCCGACTTTATGGATGGAGTGAGTAGCGCCATGGCATACAGTCTACTGTTCATCAAACTCACTATTTTATGGGTCAATCAACGGTAAGGATATATATCGCGTAAGCAACTCTTTGCAATCAGATTATATTAAATATATATTAAAATCATAAAGCAAAGTGAAAATATCAATATTAATAAAATATTCAAAACATTAATAATTATTATTTTGCATTATTAATAATGTCAATAGAAAATCCTGTATATCAGAATTTATCTCGAGTATTATATCTATCATTTCGGAAGTTTATTAACAGCAAAATGTATATGTGACATGATATATAAATCATTCTTTATACTAAGAACTTATTGTATATATGCACTTAAACATATATTATTATACTTAAATTTAAAAACCTTAGTAAAAAATCTTTCTTCTCTCCGTAGAACGTTTTCCGATATACTGCAAATGATGGCATTGGACTGGAAGAATTGTGTTTTGACTGACCACAGTCTGCGCATTACGACGAACAAGGCCAAACTGTCGCGCCGTTTCTCAAACTGGATCATCGGTCTTCAATTGACAGCAATAGTTCTGTACAGTTGCGGCGTTCTCGCTGTAAACGCCGGTGAAATTCCACGCATGAATGTGTCTGCGCGTGAGCATATTTTGAAAATGAAGCTACCATTCAAAGTTAACACATCACCCATTTATGTGGCGGTTACGATTCTTCAATTTTTTCATCTGGTGATGTGCGGTTGTGGAATTTCCATAGTGAATTCGCTCATCGTCACTCTGGTGAGTTCGCAATCCTACTTAATGAAATGACACGCAATCGCGGTTTTTCATCGTTAAAGTAACAACCTTAGATACTGCACATCGACGGTCAAATCGATATCCTTTGCGACTGGTTGCTGAAAGTTTTTTCTGAAAACGTGCGGCCCACAGACAGCGTAACAATAAGAACGTTAATTACGAAGCATCAGCGGATTATTATGTTTTCGGAGAATATTGAGAATCTTTATACGTATATCACGTTGATACTGTTTGTATCGGACACCCTCATTATATGCTGTTTAGGATTCATTATCGTCACCGTAAGTAACGTCGGCAAAAAATACGTGTTCATTATTTTATAAATGCGGATTTTATCAACAAGAATTAAAAAAAAAATTAATAGTTGTTAATACTTAACTTACCACTCGCGTGAGTCAATATTGCGCCGCAGAAATATACAAATTATCTTAAATTACTACGTTCGATATTACAGTCAATCGGTACACCCGATGGCCCGCCAATTTTAGTGAGGTCTGCGCTATTCTATGTGGTGATGAATCTCGAGACATTCATATACTGTTTCGCCGGTGAATATTTGAGCGCCAAGGTTAGCACCAAGAATACTGCAGTGACTGCTTTATAATTTACGAGAATCTGAAGTCTATCTTGCTTCCCTTTTAGAGCAAAATGATCGGAGATGCAGCCTATGATTCTTTTTGGTATGACGTTACGTTAAAAAAAAATCGAATTGTACTGCTCGTAATTCTAAGATCGCAAAAACGATTGTCCATCACGATTGGAAAAATTATGGACCTCTCTTTAGAACGTTTTACTAGCGTAAGATTTCACTTTCTGCGCTCCTTTTATACTTTCTCACTTCATAATATAAATTTCAAGCTTAATCCAACAAACCATCAAAATTTTAATCAATGTTAAAAAATAAATAAAAATATGATATTTTATCGAATAATTGCAGTGATACATTAGAATAACAATAATTCAATTTTTTTAAACCTAAATTATTATTAGTTTTGTTTTCTGGTCAATGTATATTAATATTTGTGGTTTCATGGTCAATATATATTAATATTAACAATCATACATTCATAATTTATCAGTAACGATTAAAATTGTAGGTTGTAAAGGCATCGGCATCATACATTTCCGTATTATTGGCAATGTACTGACAACAAATTGTAAGTTCAAACTTGATTGATGACAGTGTTACGATAGTATCATTCCTCATGATGACGTAATATTTAGTAACAACTGCATCAATAGTATGAAATACATAATTATACAAATAATAGAACTCAATAGCTACAGTATTATAATTATTATTATTACATTATTTCGAATATTGTCGGATTTATTTTTTATAATTATTTTTATTTATTATTTAATCACATTGCATTTTTTTCGTAAAAAAAATTTTTATAATATCCGATAAAACACCAATAAGAACAACTGCATAGTAAAAGTTCTCTTTGCGCAATTAGATGTTATTTTAGATTCTCTCAATGTTTAAACGAAGTTATGTTGAATAAAACAGCCCTTTTGAAAAGATCGAGTTCTTTTTTTTTTTCTTATAATGTTCTTCAGGTCTTACATTATGCTTGTCAACTGCGATAAAAGAACACTATGTAGCGCTGAAATAAAACTTCTCTCAATACTTCGTTTTCCCGTCTTCAGCTTCTGACTTACTTTTTCACGATTATTGCGCACCTTGTATCAGACGTGCACCGATGTTTCATCGGATATTGCGCGATTTACATTTTTCAAGAAAATAAGTTGCAAATGCGTGCTCGCTATAAGACACGAAGTATTTTCTTCGCGTGCAGCGGGGGAGAGCAAAATCTCGGCAACAGAAACTTTCGCCCTCCCTTCCCTACCTTCCTCGAAAAGTCCCCTCGCTCCCGGAACCACAAAAGTTTCCACAGTTTTCTTGCGGTCACCGAGCATGGCTTAACGTCCGGTATATGTTTGCGTGCCGCTGTCTATTCTGTTGCTTGAATTTTTAAAGGAAATAACGCGCCGCGCTACATCGCCAACTTATCCGACAATTCGAGGGGGTTCGCCTGGCGGAAACTTTTTTTCTATTCACGTATCACGACAATCTGTGCACATGTTGCGATCAAAATATTTAATAAGCTCTGAGAAAGAGGGAGAGAGAGAGAAAGGTGGAGAAAGAGAGAGATAGAAAGCGTTCTATTCGTATTTCATATCAAGCTTTCAGTCTGTGCGAAGGCATAACATCACGCACATCGTACAAATCAAACTTTTCCCGTAACTTTTTTAAACTTGTTGTCTAACCAGAATCGATATATCCTATTTATTTAAAACATGAAATTAAAAAACGCAACTTGCCAAGTGATAGAAATTTGGCTCCGAATTTTTGGCATCTGGCCAGACTCATCGTACCTTTTCTTACGCAGACTATTTTGGACCATTGCGCTCATGATCGAGCAAACTTTTCAATACCAATATTTAATAGTACATTTCGATTCCATCGAGTTCTCCGAAGCGATGTACATTTTTAGTTCAATAATGTCATATTCTCTATTAGTAATTAAACTGGGCATTTTTTGGTATAAACAGCGGTGAGATACGCAACAGTATGTAACTGTCTAGCAACATTAAGCTGTCATATTTCAGTTCAATATTCACAGCATTTACTATTGAAATTTTGGTTTCATCTGAGCATTAACATGCATTATTTTATTTCACAATTATAAGAATAAACAATGCGATAAAATTAAATTGATGTAATAAGACATATAAAAATTAATGACAAATTAATTTTTGTACTTAAAAAAAATATGTGGCTATTGGTGAAATTATTAAAGATAAATTTTTTTTTCATCGGTTTGTACAGCGCTTTGTTGCGATCATTATCACGATTATGATCAATGAAAACCATTCGTAGAATGTTTGACAAGATATTAAGGATGATGGCAATCGATTGGAAAAGGTGTTCTGACGCGGAATTTAGTATGTCTGTAACGATATACAATGCCAAATTGTCGCAACGTCTCGCTCACTCGACACTGGTTCTTTATACGATGGCTGTAATGTTTTATAGCAGCCATATCTTCGTGAATCGCACAGACGGCGATAAGACTTTCAATGTTTCCACACGACGGCTCGTTCTGCACATGGACATACCATTTGACATAAACAGAAAATTCATATACGAATTGATCATAATTGTTCAATTCATTCACTTACATTTATGTTCCTGCATGATTGGCTTATTGAATGTTCTACTAATAAATTTGGTAAGTTCACTATTATTAATTATTATTACATATTATTTATGTTTATTATTTATAGATTTATTAATATTGTACGTAATATCAACGAATTAACAAAATGTATACGTGCATTATTTACGCCAGCAAAAACATTTATCGACAATTTCGATTCACATGCAGAGCTGCTTTTTAAAATTTTTCAAGAATTTGTATCACAAGTTTAATCTAAGCGTTAAAATATTCTTTAGCGGTTTCCAATAAACGTGGCAGTTGAGAGAATCGTATATTTTAGATACTGCATGTGGGTGGGCAAATCGATATTCTTCGTCGGTGGTTGATGGAAATTTTTTCGAAGGAACGGAAGCACCCGAGTCTTAGTACGATAAAAAGAATAATTAGGAAACACCAGAGAATAATCATCTTTTCAGGATATATCGAAGACCTGTACTCGAGTGTCGCGATGGTGGTGTTCGTGTCGGACACTCTAATTATCTGTTGCTTGGCCTTCATACTCGTCACGGTAAGCAACCTCGATCAATTTTACGATGAAAAGAGAGCGTATGCCACAGAAACATCCACTGAAGAGTCCGTAAAGTACACAGCGTTAATTGCTTTTAATTATTCATTATTTTATCGCCTTTCCGTTGCCATTAGGTCTTTTCTTAACATTCCAGTCAATTGGAACGTCCAACGGTTTGAAAATTATAATGAGAGTTCTCTTATTTTACCTTGCTATGAATATGGAGGCGTTTGCATTTTGTTTCGCTGGAGAATACTTGAGCGCTAAGGTCAGACAACGGGATGAATATTTGTGTTTGCTATAAATAAACGTGCAATACTATTTGCTCCTGTGAAATCTATTATATTCAATAGAGCAAAAGCATCGGAGATGCCGCGTATAATTCTCTTTGGTACGAAGCGGATTCCAAAGACATTTGGATTATATTATTTCTGATAATGAGATCGCAAACTGAAATAACCATTACAATTGGAAAGGTGATGAATTTATCTCTGGAACGATTTACTGGTGTAAGTCTGCTGCACTTGTCTTACATGCGGAACCTTTTAACGCTAATTGTTTTGTCGATTTAGCTACTTTTATGAAAAATTCTCTTCTAAGAAAATATTTTTAGAAAATATTATTTTCCATTTTATCATCAATTGATTCTTAGTTTATTAGTATTACTTAGTTTTTTAATATTTAATAAAATAATGATAAAAGCATCAATGAATTTACATAAGTATTTATTTTTTGTTACTAAATTATTTTTCAATAAGATAAAAAGTTGTATATTTGTTTACTTACTATATCGATAAAGATTTTTCCGATAAGCAGACAATGTTGTTATAGTTACTAAGAGCGTCAGCTTCCTATGTATCGGTTCTGCTCGCAATGAACTGAAACAAAACTACATCTTGTATATACGTCGAAGAAGCTAACAGTTTGTAGCTGGCTACTGCTTGAATGTATAAAATTTGCACACATAAATTAAAATTGTCAAAAACTGTAACAGAATTACCCATCATTTTCTTCCGCATGCGTCACGTATTTACGCGCGTATGTGCGTTTTCGCCGAGAACGAGAATAAACTCGGGGTTGTCGGAAGGTAAATCAATAACTCGAGATGCACAATGTTTATTAAATGAGACCGAACAATGCAAGCGTATGATCCCCCCCCCCCCCCTCCCTTCTCATCAGCATTGTTCGTTCCGCCTGGAGTCTCGCCGATTTCCCTTGTATTTTTTCGCGGAACTTCCATTTGGATATTATGCACTTTCTGCGCACACTGCGTCTTTGCATTTTTAAACCACGTAATTCGCCTCTATTGCATTAGCGTTGAGAAAGAAAAAAAAATGAAGGAGCACAAGGGAGCTAATATTCTGTAAATTTTTTTTTTTCCTATTACTTTTCAAACCCATAATTGTAGATCTATAGAATTGTAGTCGTATTTTATATTCCACACCGTGAGAATATTTAATCATTAATCGATCTCGGTCGGCTGTGGTGCGCGTCTGCAACGACCTTTCAATCATCAGCTAGTTTTTCGCGATACACTTCGATCATACGAAGAACACGCACACGGCGCTCGCCGATACTTTTATAGATCGTCGGTGGAGAAGTTTCTTTTTTCTCGCAATTACAAAAATGACTACAAGCACGGTGTGCTTTTCTATAAAGTCCATTCTTTATATCTTCGGCGTTTGGCCCGACACGTCGTGTCTCGCTCTACGCAGATTATTCTGGACCGTGCTGTTGACCGTTACTCTGATCTTACAATACACTTATGTCGCATTACACTTCCACACTGACAGTCTGACTGATTTGATGGACACCGTGAGCACCTGTTTGGCTTACAATCTGTTGTTCATCAAACTGATTATTTTTTGGATTAATCAACGGTGAGTTAATCTCATTACTTTCCAAGATATTCTTTTTAACGTAATATAGAAGTTAAATTAAGACTTTATATTGTTACGTTATTTCGTTCTCAAATTTGCTTTGTCCCTGCATAGAAAGTTTCACAATATTTTAACAAGAATCGCCGCGGATTGGAAAGAATGCGCAAACGATCCGTTTAGCATGCAGGTAACGGCGAGCATGGCTAGCCTGTCGCATCGCGTTTCGAATACGATTATCGGCATTCATATGGCCGCAGTGGTGACCTATAGCCTCGGTGCGTTTTTGTCCAATAGCGGCGATGAGACCTTTAACGCATCAACTATCCCCGTTCGAGTATTTATCATCAATATGGAGTATCCCTTCGACAGCAGCAGCTCGCCCGTGTACGAACTCGTAGTTATCATGCAATTTATCCAATTGGTATTGAACGCTTGTGCGATCGACGTAATAAACGCTTTAATCATGACGTTGGTAAGCCACATATATGCAAAAGATTTATTGCCACATATCAAGACAAACATTTTACGCGAAATAATTGTCGTTAGTATAATATGACTTTGTGAGCTGATCATCAATTTTCAATATTTGAATATAAATATAGTGTTCTTAATTACAAATTAATTTCTGAAAGTAAAATGTTTAAAATATTGCATTAATATGTGATTCACTGCTATAATTGATAGTGTTCGAAGGAAAGATAATACATAAATTATGTTTGCTAGTCATTCATGTGTGTTATAATTTTTAGGTACTTCACGTCAGTGGTCAAATTGATATTTTACAAGAGTGGCTAACAAATATTTTTTCCAAGGACAGTATACACGGCATGACTGGGACTACCATAAAAAATTTAATAGGAAAACATCAAAAAATTATTCTATTTGCCGAAGACGTCGAGAACCTGTACTGTTACATCGCATTGATGCAATTTATAGCAATCACTTTGATTATTTGCTCTATAGGGTTTGTCATCGTCAGCGTGAGTAATATCGGAAGATAAGAATTAATTGCTATCAAATAAAATAATTAATTTTTCAAAAACAAAAATGTTATTCGAATATGCAATTTCTTAAATCTTGAACACAAATCTTCTAGCAAACAACAAAAGTAAAAAAATTATTTAGACTAATTAAATATTAAAATTAATTTGTTAAATAGCTAAATATTGATTTATATTTCAAATAGCAGAGAATCGTAAAAGTTATATTTGATAATCATTCTATTCAAACTTATTATTCTGGATAATAATATCGGAAAGGAAAAGCTTTCTAGAAAATCGCTGCGGATGCGTGGTTTAAGGGATAAAAATGTAAAGTAGGAGTGTAAGACAGTAAGAACATTATTCAAATGGTGTTGCAGTCACTAGACAGCCCAGACGCTTCCACGATGTTGGTGAAGACCCTGATGTTTTACATCGTTATGAATCTCGAGGCGTTCACTTTCTGCTTCGCCGGGGAATATCTGAGTAGTAAGGTCAGCGTATAACTCGTCGGATATCACTAAATCGATTTTGTAATGCCACTCAAGATTTATTCCAAAGTCTACAAACGTTACAAAATACGATTATCTCGTAACCTTTTCAACTTTGCAACAGTTAGCGTCTTTCGTAATTTTCGTAATTTAAAGCAACTTGACGGCCACCGTTACGTACGCATTAATGATAAACAGCTGTCACTTGAATCTTTCTTTTGCGTTTCGCACAATATATAAATTGTATTTCTATGATAAATAATTTTTTTACATTATTTGCTCTTCAGAGTCAGAATATTGCCAATGCGGCTTATGGATCTCTTTGGTACAACGTGCACGTGAACAAGAGTCAAATAATAATATTTTTGATATTGAGGTCACAAAAACGATTAACGATTACGATCGGGAAGGTTGCGGATTTGTCGCTGGAACGTTTCGCTAGCGTAAGCTCTCACCACTTTTCTCGCACGCGCAATCCTTACTGCCAATGATAACTTATCGTACTTTTGCGCTAATATCACACACATATTAAAATTCTGTTTCTATTGCATTTTCACGCGTTGTAAATACATCAATCTTTTCCATGATTATTATAGATCATGAAGGCGTCGGCGTCCTATATATCTGTGCTGCTGGCTATGTCTTAAAAAAAGAAATTGATTGTTGTAAAAGACTGTAATTGCGTAATATATATTGTTAGTTACGCGTTTAAGCATTCAAGCATTCAAGCATTTCAATTGCGTTTTTTGAATTAACAACTCTCTTACATTCTCTCCGTTTATTACGTCTTTTCCATTTCTCATCGTTATTCCGCGCGTCTCGCCGGCCGCGTTCATTCCATCTTATTCTACTTAATCCCTAACTGTTTTGCTTTGCGTCGCACATGTTTATTGTCAGCCTGATTTTAGCCGTCTTCTATCTAATTCCATTTGTAACTTATCTCATGTATCTCTTTCTTTTCCTTAATTTCGTCAATATTTTCCTTCATTGCCTGCTTCTTTCCCTTTCATCTATCATTCTCCATACACATTTCCACGTTCCCTACTGTTTTTTCGTTTATTTTATGCTTCTCCCCTGTGTTTCTTTTTATTTTCTCAGTTTATTCTCCAATCTGAACTACCCTCTTCAACTTACTCTTGCCGGCGTGTGTCGCTAAGATACCTCGGCACCCCCCATTGTGCTTAATACTCCGTATTCTCTGTCATATCTCGACTTTCTCATTCTTCTCTCCGTTTCCCGTGTATTTTTTATTCCCTACTTCTCTAATTCCTTTGTTGCTTCTAATCCTTCCTTTCTTTCCCTCAATTTTCATAACCGCACATCACTTTTCGCTTAGTATCTTCATTTATTCGCAGATTAATAATTTCACGCAATTTATCACCTAATAACACAATATCATTCTTCTTGATTAACATATAAATTACAATTAATATTATATAATACAAAAATTTAAGATTATCTATAATTTGTTACAACTTTAGTGAGTATTAATACTAAATATTGCAATATACTATAAATGAGTCAATTATTTCAAATAGAACGCATGCTATTAGATAAAAAATATTTTATTCAGAAATAAGAAAAAGCTTTAATAATTTATTATTGAATTAGATTTCGATTAGATTTATTTTACAAATTAATTAAAAATGTCAAACAAAATCTATATATATTTTTAATGACTAAATTATGTTATAAGAGAAGAACCATAAATGACTCCGACTTATTTGTTAAGAGATAAACTACTGTCTTTCACGATACAAGTAAATGACTGACTTATTTTTCTATATCGAGAGCTCCGTCGTATTCCATTTTATAGTGAAACAATTATTTATGTTGTAACCTGTACAATTGCTCACAGACACATAAACTTACGGAGAAAAAGTAATAATGATGGAAGAAAGAACTTATAATTTTCTATCTTAAGTTTCTCTCGATATTTCGTTTCTTAGTCTTCAAGTTTGCAAGAACTATAATGCGCAATTCATTTCAATATTCTCTATATTACGGCATGCTATCTATAACGTTGCGTGGTTTCCTGCATAATTAAACAAAAAAAAGATCCGTCTCATCATACATAAAAAAAATTTCCTTCGACACAGACAGTTTCCTTTTAAAACATACTTTCGACGAAAACTTAAGAGTTTTTTTATAGTCACCGCGGTGAATTTAATATCCGACTTGCGTGTTGCATCTACGCTTGCTTACTTGCATTTTTAAAGCAAATCGGTCGTTGCCTTGCGTGGCCATCGATTCGTGAGCAAGTGGCCTTTGATGCAATTTTATTTTTTTCATCACTGAGGAAGAACTATATCAACTCTGCATGCGATCTACACGCGGGTGCAAATATTTAATGGACATCTTTTATTGGTCGCAAAAGGGGAGGATTGGTTTAGTTTGTCTTCTGTCACCACCATTCAGTTCGCACAGAGACGTTTAATACTACGCATCGTACGGTCGATTAAGTTTACCTTCTGCAAAAATTGACAATTTCCAAAACTATAACATTTTTTTAAGCAAAATAAAATAAAAAAGATTAAACGGGAAAATAATAAGAAAAGTATGAAAGCTACAGGCACGATTAGTCGACCGATTGAAATTCTACTTCGCATTTTTGGCCTTTGGCCAGGCTCATTGCACACATCATTCTATTGGATAATTTCTCTTGTGGTCATTCTAATCTTTCAATACCGATATATTATTAAAAATTTACATTCTATCGATTTGGCTGAATTAATGGACGATATGAGCGTAATTATGGCATATTTGTTATTGTTCATTAAACTCATCATTTTCTGGTTCAATCAGCGGTGAGAAGTGCAATAGTATGTAATATAAATAGCGCATTATTTAAAAATTAATTAATATTAAATAGTTATGTGGCATAATGCTTATTACGTTATATTAATTATTATATTTCTGCACATATAATAATTCACGTAAATCGTTATTTTTCTACATTTATTGTAACAATCGACAACATCGCTCACAGGACACTCAACAGGATATTAGCAATGATAGTAATGGACTGGAAGAATATTGATACGGATTTCAATGCGTCTACAGTGGCAAGCAAAGCAACTCTGTCAGATTACTTGTCTAAATTTATCATAGGTTTTCATGCATTAACCGCAACGGTGTACAGTGCTGCCATTTTTATCATTGGTTTCTTCAACGATAAAATTTCTGAGGAATCTACACGACCACTAATTATAAAGATGGATTTGCCATTTGATAGCGACAAACGACTCGTATACGAAATTGTTATGTTTAGCCAGTTTCTTCACCTGTTGCTGTGCGCCTGTTTGGATGGTACACTAAATGCTCTGCTCATAGCTTTGGTGAGTTCTGATATCTTAAAAAATTGTTAATATTATTTTTATTATTGTAAAAAATCATTTGCCGGTATCTTCAAAATGAAAATATTGCATTAAATTGTTTTGTTTAAATTACAAACGGCTTATTTACCAAAAATTGTTAATTTTTTACACATTCTATAATAAATTTCAATAATTAAAGCAATCAATGTAATCATATATTTCAGATATTACACGTAAGCGATCAAATCGACATTCTTTGTGGATGGTTACTAGAAATTTTTCCAAAAAAAGAAAAATCCGCCCAAAGTACGACAAAGAAAGTGATTACGACACACCAGAAAATCATCGTTTTTTCAAAGAACATCGAAAATCTATATTCATTTGTAATGATGGTTCAATTGCTATCCATTACTTTAATTACTTGCAGCTTGGGAGTTATACTTGTTGCAGTAAGTAATCTCGACAAATTTTATAATAAAAAAAAAATTAGATTAAATTGCAAAAACGTTGAGATTTTTCAAACTTTAAAAACTTATACTTTTTCTTTCTTTCTTAATATCTCAGTCAATTGGAACGCCCAATGCATTGGTAATTATAATAAGAACTCTTTTATTTTACTCCGTTATGAACATGGAGGCGTTTACATTCTGTTTTGCCGGAGAATACTTAAGTAATAAGGTTAACATTAAAATTATTTTATATCCATAACATAATAAACGTAATATTTTTAATACTTCTAGAAGTTATATAAAATGTTTTATTCAATATAGAGCAAGGCCATTGCAGATGCTGCGTATAACTCCCTTTGGTACGAATCGAATTCCAAAGACAATCAAATTATATTGTTTTTGATAATGAGATCACAAAATCAATTGACCTTAAAGGTGGGAAGATTCATGGATTTGACGTTAAGCCGATTTAGTGATGTAAGATTATCGTATTTTTACCGCACGCACAAACTTTCATAAAACACGTTATTTTCTCAGAATATTAATATTAGAAAATAATGGAAAATAAAACAATACAATTAATCGTAATAAACAAATAACACTGTTACAGATTATAAAAGCTTCAGCCTCTTATGTATCAGTACTACTCGCAATGTACTGAAGCAAAGCTAAAATTTGTACATTGCGTTTCTAGTGAATTAAGAGTTGACTGTTGTTTAATTCTAAAATATTTGCACATAAGTTTGATAAAAGATTTTTCAATGTTATTTACCATTTTCTCATCCTGCGTCACATGTTCGCGCGTGTACATATATGAGTTTTCGACAAGAGAAAGAATAAACTCGAAGGAAAGATCAATAAATTGAAATACGCAAAGTTTGTTAAATGAAGTCGAACGAAGTGAGCTTGCAGTTTCTTTTCTCTTGGTTTCCTCTATCTGGCAAGTCTTATCGACATTTATTCGAATATTATATACATTTTCTGCGCGTTTAACTCCGATTCCGCATGTAAATGATGTAAATTCTTTTTATGCTTCTCTCTTATAACGAGTAATCCTATGGTACAACTGTAATCGTAATAGAGATTCGTATTATTTTTTCCGAACATGCGATTTCTATAAAAGATCAAAATTTCTCTTATGGTACCGCGATGATTTTAATATCCAACTTGCGTGTTGCATCTACGCTTGCTTTCTTGCATTTTTAAAGCAAATCGGTCAGTGCTTTGCGTGGCCATCAGTTTGTGAGCAAGTGGCCTTTGTTGCAATTTTATTTTATTTTTTTTATTACAAGCACCGAGGAAGAAGTATGGCAACTCTCATGTTATCTGCACGTAGATGCAAATATTTTATGAATACCTTCTATCGGCCATTTGTCTATCTCGGATTTGTCTTTATTGTTCTTTAAAACGATTTACTGACGTAAGATTACTGCATTTATCTTGCACACACACACACATTCTTCTATAAAAATATATTATTTTAACAACATTACATTTTTAATTTATATATGCATTGCTCAATACTTTACATTTTTTATGCTTTTATATAATAACGGTCAGTATATATATAAATCGACGTAATATTTTAAATCGATAACATTAAATATAGACATTAATTTTATTATTTACAACTTTAGTGTAATATCATGACGAACAAATAACATTATTAAATTGTAAAACCTTAAATCTCTTATATCGGTGCTGCTTGCAATATACTGAAACAATTTTGTACGTAGGTACTTCTAGTGAATTAAAAGTTGGTTATTATTTAGTTGCAGAGAATTTGCGCATAAATTAAAGTTAGTAGAAACTCTCACAATGTTATTTATCACTCTCTCGTTCCTCACGTGCGTCACATATTGGCGCGTGTATATGTGTTTTCATCGAGAGGAAAAATAAACTCGAAAGGAAAATCAATAATTCGAAATACGCAAAGTTTGTTAAATGAAATCAAACTCGTGCAATTTTTTGTTAGTTCTTTCTACTTCGAATCCTACCTCGACTTCCAGCACAGACATTTCCAGTTTTTTACGTTTTATCTACATAATATTTAATAACGTTTTACAAATAATATAATAAATAAATGATTAATGTTGTTCACCTTAATGTTGCTTCGCCAATGCCCGATGCTCCTTTCGAGCCTTCTCTCAGCAATCTGCTCCTTTAAAGCACTTATACGCGTTTGCGACATGAAACTCGCCTGATATTTTAAATCCCGACACGTATTTGTCACATTAGAACAAAATAAAAACTTAAATATTATCGCACGGAACTTTCGACACTCAAAACAGGTAACGACGAAAAAGATAAAGAGATCGGAAGCTACGGAATAATTTTTTGCATGTTAGTCGTCGCGGTTATGCTACGCTTACACTACTTGAGCGCTGTTTCTCACGCGAAAAATACAATCGCGATTTGCGACATGTGTGTACAACTTTCTATTTCGTATATTATAATATGAATACACTAAAAGTTGAAGTTAAAATCATGAATATGAATATATGTAAATGTTAGAATAAAGAATAGGAAACCGCAGAGTAAAATATTGTAAACGCGGTAACTAAATAACAACGCAAATTCTAAATACATAAGAATTTATAGGAAACAACATTAATATTTATCGTGATTGTAATTACGAAGAAGAATTATGCTAGAAAGACAGCAAGGAGAGCAAGAATAGTGATTTTGGACGAGATAACGCACTAATATGAACGATTTATCACATCACGTACGGCCTGATTCCGTGCGAGTAATAAGAAAGCAACGGTAAAGACAAGATCGCTCACATTCCAATTTGGGAGAATGCGTAGAGGGGGAACAATAATGTGCGTACCAATAAGCACGCAGATGAGAGAGAAAGTGTGAGAGTGAGAGAGAAAAGGGATGTAAGCCGTAGCCTACGCGAAAATAACCCCCACCACATGTCGCAACGCGCTCACGAAATTAATGCGCATTCTCACGCTCCTTCTCTCTGGCGTATTATCTTGATGACAACACACGCATGTCTTACATAATGAGAAACAGCAGTGTGCAATAAATACATATAAATGTAAGTGATAATGTTGAATCTCTTTTTTATATTTACATTGACGATTTCATTAAAGAACAATTCGCAGTGTCAAAAATTAAAATGAAACAGATGACGATCTATAGTATTTGTCTCATATTATTTATTGTGTAATATTGTTAATAAAATTAAATACTTCGTTTTTTTCCAGCTAGTTTCAATTGCTAAATCGTGATTAATAAAGTCCTCCTACTCTCCGTTTGGTTCCTCCAACTAGGAAACGATGTATAGTGCCAAAGAGCAATATAATCGTTTACTGGAGCAGAAAACAGAAAGAGACATCACTTCAGGAAGGAGAGACTTAATTATTTATTCATAGCGTGTAAGTATCACATCTGTGTAAAATACTGGTAGAAAGTAGAAAACTTGATCTGAAGGTAAAATTTTTTCTTTTTTTGCGACGGGTTTATCTACGTTAACGCGTCTTACATTTTACAGAGCTGAAGGAAACGACAAGTAGGGTGAAATATCGAGTTTAAAATTTTTTTTCCTGTTTCCCCGTATTTTGCATGGTGAGTGATCCTATGTTATAAAGGCGATCGTGATAGACATTGTGGTTTTCTCTGAACATGCGATTTCTACGAAGATTTCTCTTACGACCACCGCGATGAATTTAATATTCAATGTGCGTTCGTGTGTCGCATCTACGCTTGCTTGAATTTTTAAAGAAAATTACTCGCTTCTGTACTGTCTGCGCGGTTGTCAGTTTAGGAAGCACAATTTTTTTTTTTTTTTACTACAAATAGCGGAGAGACACGATAGTGGGAGTAATTCGAATGCGTATAGAAATGTTTAATTATTAATTTCTGCTCATAGATCAATGCTTACTTTTAATTTAACTTTTCTCCGGATCTTTCAGTTCTTGAAGAAAAGTTCTGTTTTGCACATCGTATGATCGATTAATTTTGTACGATCTGATAGTGTCGGGTATTTCCATAGTATAAAAAAAGTAGTGAAGAATTATAAAAAGATGAAAGTGAAAAAAAGTATGGAACCTACAAGCACCATTAGCCGAACTCTAGAAATTTCGCTTCGCATTTTTGGCATCTGGCCGGACTCATCGTGCGTTTTGCTCTGCAGACTATTTTGGATGTTTGTGCTTATCGCAGGTCAAGTTTTTCAATACCAATATATTGTCACGAATTTGTACGCCGTTGATTTTTCCGACTTGATGGACGGCTTCGGTGCAACTCTATCTTATACTCTATTGTCTATTAAATTCATTATTTTTTGGCTCAATCAGCGGTGAGACACGTAGTGCAAATAACGTTATGGAAAATATTTGTGTACAGACTTTCGTTCGATCAATTAATGAAATTATAATTACTGTACAAATTCCTGCGCATATACTATACGTATTCAATATTGTAAAATCAATATTTTTGAAAAAAAATCGCTTTTATAGAACGTTCAACAACATATTAGCGATGATGGCGGCGGATTGGGAGCAAAAGAATAGTACCGATTTCAGTGTGACAATAAACACAGCCACTCTGTCGCATTATTTCTCCAACATTATTGTCGGTTTCCATATGTTAACTGCAACATTGTACAGTATTATGATTGTTTTCGGCGCAAATAACCACAAAATGACCAAGGTATCCGAGCGACCGTTCATTTTAAAGATGGATTTGCCGTTTGATAGTGATACACAATTTTCTTATGGATTAGTGTTGATAGTGCAATTTTCCTACTTATTGATCACTTCCTGTGCTCTTAGCACGTTAAACGCTCTCCTTATTGTTTTGGTAAGTTAAATTTGCTCTGAAGTATTTTGTTATTAGAATTGCGCTCTCAAACTGATTTTAATTAATATCATCGATAATTATGATTATAAAAAATCATAATAAATAGAAATGCACTTTTAGGTACTGCATTTAGTTGGGCAAATCAATATTCTTGATAAATGGTTGACAGAAATGTATTCGAAAGAAAATGGATTTAAGCCAAGCTTAACGTTGATAAGAAAACTAATTAAGAAGCATCAAAGAATTATTGATTTTTCAGAAAACATCGAAACTATCTATTCCAATATTGCGCTGATGCTCTTCGTATCGGATACTTTGATTATCTGCTGTGTTGGATTTGTAATCGTTACGGTAAGTAATCGTGATAAATTTTACTATGAAAAAGTTAATTTGATTCAAGTAAGAATTTAGATAAAAAATTTATCCGTAATATTTATATTGCACTATCTAGCGACTTTAATTGTTAATCATTATTATAAAGATATTTTTTTATGTTTTTTATGTTTATATTTTAGTCAATTGGGACACCTAATGCTGTTGCAACTATAATAAAATCTCTTGCATTTTACGCCGTAATAAATTTAGAGGCATTTATGTTTTGTTTCGCTGGGGAATACTTAAGCGTTAAGGTTAGCATTATTTATTATTATTATGTATTAAGTTATTAATAATAAATAGATAATGTAATCTGTTAATTTTCGGTACGTAGAGTAAAACGATCGGAGACGCTGCGTACAATTCTCAGTGGTACGAAACCAAATTTCAAGACAGCCGAATTATTTTGTTGTTGATAATGAGATCGCAAAACCAATTGACGATTACAGTGGGGAAATTCGCGGATCTTTCCTTAGAACGATTTGCAAGTGTGAGTTTTACCATAAAAATATTTTATTTTGCTGAAAATATATATTTTTTAAGATGTTATATATATAATATGATATTCATGATTCCATGTTTAATATTAATATTATAATTTTTACGATAGATAATTTTTTAACAATCTGTAATTTTAAATAATTTAAATAACTTTAAACAAATTTAGTAAAAAAAATATTTAATATTGTTATAGTTTGTAAGAGGTGCAGCATCTTACGTATCAGTCATGTTAGCGATGTATTGAAGAAAAAAATGCGTCTGCTTCTAATAAATGTTAAAATTTGACTATTGTAACAATGCGAGAAAATCTGCACATATTGAGTAAAGATAATTGTAATCATATTTTTGTCTCATTTCCGTTTTTCAAATAAATCGTGCAACTCTGCACATATGTGCACATCAATAACTGGAAACATCATGTCAATTATAACAGATCGATGTTAAATTCCCTTTATTCGTTGAAAATAAGGGCAAACCACAGCGAGAGGAAGTCCCGATATAAACTTTTTCCTGTGTTTTAAACCCATAATTAGTTCACGGTTGCAATTGTATTTTATGCCTGGCGCAATGAGAATATTTAATGATTATCGAACCCTCTAATTATCATCCTGCTTTGAACATGTTGCGTTTTTGGTAAATTAAAGCGTGTCTGCATAAAGAAAATTATCACTCGCAACCAATAATTCAGAGTGACAATTGAAAGTGACAACTATAATTATGATGTGCTAAACACAGTTTACGATTATAATTAAAAAGATTATGAAATTGTCATTACCTATTTTGCATGTAATAACTAGATTTTTCGAGTATTTTATACCAATTATTATTTTTTAAAAATCAAAAAATATGTTTTAAATATTATTAAATTTTATAAATATAAATCTTTCTCACATACTTCTTCAATATCGAATCCTCATATTCATTATATTTCCTACAAGAGCTTTCCGAACCACCTTCTGTCAACAGTCAATTGACGGCTGTTTCTTCGTAGCATTGACTTGTGAAAATGCAATTCGTTACGATTATGCGAGCAATAATTATCGAAATATTGTATAATAATTGCGCGACTTTACACTAAAGTCCGCTAAAATCAAAAATTTTGATCTACTATTTTTCTATAGTTTTGTGCATTTATGTTGCGGTTTATTATTTGAATTTTCAATTTTCTTCAGCCATCGTTTTACTGATGTGAACGTCTACGTGAAAAAGCAATTTTATTTTCCCTCGATATTCCATGCCTTAGTCCATCTGAGCCAACGCGAAAAACGTTACGAGTAATCATATATACATGCACATTGAATATTTCGTGCCTTTTTCCTTTCATTATCAATTTTACCGGGACTTCAGCACGCAAGTTTGATTTTGGTATAACTTACATACGACGCAGAGTTATACAATACTTTGAATTATTAAGACAAATAAGCGGTGAATGCACAGTATCTCTACACAGTCTGTAAGAAATCCGTCGGCGGGTGCTTTATTTTCTCTCCTCATGAAAATGGTTTTCCGCGAAAAGTTGAGACTTTATAACAGCTAAATAACGCAATTTCGCACGCAATTACGTGGCACATTTCTTACTTGCTCCCTTTTCTTTAGATTTTAAAATTTTCTCAAGGATCGCTAGATGCGGATCGCCACCGCATATACGTCGCCGTATGCGTTCGTACAGATCATTACATATTTACAGTAAATTCATGAGTGCATCATTAGCATCGGAGAAAGGGCAAGATGACCCTACCTGCTCTCTGTTTTTTTTTCACCTTGCAAGAGAGATACCGTCTTTATCGTTTGCAGAATAAAAATATTTAATGCGCAACAATATTTAATGAGCTCTTGCCATTGGTCAGTTGTCGACCAATTCCTAGAATGCTACCCACCCTTGGTGATCGCTCAGAAACTTTTATTCTCCACGCAAATTTTTCATAAGACATATCAAATACCTTGCGGTTGGAAAATATAATTTCAGCAAGAGCATATGTCTCTCATACCTTGACGAGAGTGCTTGCTGTGCCGCGTACACGTTTTGATTCCCCGGTTTAGCGCATAGGCGATAGGAAAAAAAAAAACGAAATTATGACTAGCAGACGTACGATCAATCGCACGGTAGAGCTCATGCTCACCATGTTTGGCGTCTGGCCAGGTATATCATGCGTTCTAGTCATCAGAGTGTTTTGGATAATTACGCTAGCAATTAGTCAATTCTTCCACTATCGGTATTTTGTAACGCATTTTCGCGCGGACAATCTTTTCAACTTGTTGGACTGTCTGAGTAGCTTCCTGGCGCATGTCAAACTGACCGCCAAGCTCATCGTTTTTTCGTTACAACAGCAGTGAGTAACAGTTTAACATACAAATAATATTAATTTTCCTTTTTTATTTTGTACAAAGAAAGAACAATCCTTGAAATCTGGAAAAAGAAAAATTTTATAAGTCATCAATAATTACATAAGAAAAATATGTCACTGTAAAATTCTTTCGAAATATTTCGAAGACACAAAATATTTAATCGTTCATAGAAAATTCATCGAAATCTTGTCCATGATGTCGGAGGACTGGATTAAATGTGGCAATAGGGGTGTTGCGTTGAGCGAAACAATACGCAAAACAAAAGCTTCAAGTCGTATTTGTAACGGGCTAATTATTCTTCATACATTCGGCGCTATTGCATACGTTGCTGGCATCCTCTTGGCCGACGTCGACGTCACCGATCAAACTAGCGAGCTGCCCCTCGTGATGAAAATGGAATATCCCTTCGTCATAGACACGCGAAGCAAGTACGATCTGGTGTTAGCTACACAATTTGTGTATGCGATGGTGTGCAGTTGGGAAGCTGGTTTATTCAACGCTCTGTTTCTAACTCTGGTAATCTGCAGATAAGCAAGTATCATAAGCGAAATATCATTACAAAGATAACAAATAATTAATATTCTATAATTATTCTAACAAATATTATACAAATATTATACAAATATTATACACCAACAAATATTCTAACAAATATTATACACCAACAACAAATTTAAAAAATTAAATATCAAAGCATTTAATATGCTCTCAATACTTCATTAAATTTTTTTCTGATAACGATATCTTTATCTCTTTTTTCTTAATTAAGAAGCATATACATAAATCTTAAATAAATTTTAATCAATGTCATAGCTGATAGAATCTTTATTTTTAGACTCTACATTTAGGCAGTCAAGTAAACATTCTACTTTGCTGGTTGGCGGAAATGGAGCCTAATAAAATTGAAGAAGAAAATAAATCATTTGTCGTCTCTATAACAAACATTATTCAAAAACATCAAAGAGTTATCAATCTTTCAAAAAATATTGAAAGTCTCTATTCATATATCGTTTTACTGCAATTTACATCGAATACACTACAGATTTGCTCATTAGGATTTCTTATCATAACCGTACGTAAATTTATAAAAATCTGCAAAATAAAGACAAAATTAGATATAAAAATTTTCCAAGTATTTTTAATCGCATGTTATCATAACGTATACGATATATCATCATTAATATTGTCACTTTTTAATACATATCGTGCATAAATAGAAATAATTATTATTTATAATTTTGTAAATAAATTTTTTCTTCAAGTCCCTGTTGCAATATCGTAGGCAATCGGCAATCCAAATGCCACTGAAATGATAGGAAGATCTCTCTTATTTTACACTCTAACAAATCTCGAGACATTTATATTTTGCTTCGCTGGAGAATATCTGAGCAACAAGGTTAGCGACACAAGACAATTATTATGATAACGATAACAGCTAATAAGTAAATAATTTTGCGTTTGTAGTATTAAAAATATTATATGACACAAAGAAATACTAAAAATCTCTTCATTATTTCTCCTTTGCAGAGCAAAGCAATTGGAAATGCAGCGTACAATTCCGCATGGTACGACATGAAGACTAAAGAAAGTAATATTTTATTATTTATAATTTTGAGATCGCAGAAGCAATTGAAATTTACAGCAGGCAAGATGATGGACCTCTCCTTCGAATCCTTCACAAGTGTAAGATATATAAATATTTATAAAAAAACATTATGATATTTAGATCAAGATTTTACATATACGCAGTTACATATCTGCATGTATTTGTTTTAATTACTGAAATCAATATTTAAAACGTTTCATCATAAAAATATTGATATTGAGACATTGCATTAAGCATATATTTTTTATAAATAATGCAAAAAGTAATGTTAATATAATGCAATCAATAATACAAAAAGTAACATTATTATAGATTATGAAGGCTTCAGCATCGTACTTGTCGGTACTGTTGGCAATGAAATAAACGTCGATAATGTCAAATGACAAGTATCCATTTTGTCATTTTTTATCAACAATTATAAAATAATCCATATAGAAAATAAAATGTAGACATAATTTTACTAATTAGATAAACATATATGAACATATTTCACTAATTAGATAACATTAAAACACAATATATATATATTTTTAAATATATATTTTTAAAAAATGCTGAGAATTATCTAATATAAAATAATAATGTAGCATTATAATGCTTAATTCATAATTATTATAATTTATCCCCATTTTCATATATCAAAAACAATTGTGATATTCGTCTTGTTGATGTAACACTACACATTCACGGTTTTTATTTAAAGACATTTTGTTTAGAACAGCTTTCTGATATCTGAAACATATTTTTGCACGTATTAACACACGTTACATCATTTCGCATTCACTTTTATTTATGCCATCTACACTCTTTGTTAATTCCTCATAAATATTCTCACAAATGCACAAATAAACTGTCGCAAAAAAATTTATATTTCCGTAACGCCGCGTTTAGATTTCTTTGCCGTTTTTGGCTTCTCTCCCGTTCAAACTTCAAAACTTTCCTGACGTACCTTGCCGTATGACTGAACATCGGACGTACATCGCATTTACATTCGCACACGAATCATTGCATATTAAACTAGCCAATGCGCGGTTGCATCACGAACATACGAGGGAAGAAGAGATGACCCTACACGCTCCCTCTTCTTACAACTAGTGATTAGCCATAAGAAGCGTGCTCGAGGATTGCATGCTGCATAAAAATATTTAATGAAGGTCTCTCATTGGTCGATCACTATAGGGATCGCCCATTTGATAATCTCTTAGGGCCTCCCAGTCTTTACGCAGTTATTCTAGAATACACGTCTCGAGCTTGTCATTGGAGAAATACATTGAAGCATACTTTATCTTCCTGAAAGTGTTTGTCCTATTGCTATAGTTTGATGCTTTTTCCCGCATAAAACTCCCGAAGCAAAGAAAAATACGAAATTATGACTAGCAGACGTACGATCAATCGCACGGTAGAGCTCATGCTCACCATGTTTGGCGTCTGGCCGGGTATATCATGCGTTCTAGTCATCAGAGTGTTTTGGATAATTACGCTAGCAATTAGTCAATTCTTCCACTATCGGTATTTTGTAACGCATTTTCGCGCGGACAATCTTTTCAACTTGATGGACTGTCTGAGTAGCTTCCTGGCGCATGTCAAACTGACCGCGAAGCTCATCGTTTTTTCGTTACAACAGCAGTGAGTGACAGTTTAACATACAAATGATATTAATTTTCCTTTTTTATTTTGTACAAAGAAAGAACAATCCTTGAAATCTGGAAAAAGAAAAATTTTATAAGTCATCAATAATTACATAAGAAAAATATGTCACTGTAAAATTCTTTCGAAATATTTCGAAGACACAAAATATTCAATCGTTCATAGAAAATTCATCGAAATCTTGTCCATGATGTCGGAGGACTGGGTTAAATGTGGCAATAGGGGTGTTGCGTTGAGCGAAACAATACGCAAAACAAAAGCTTCGAATCGTATTTGTAACGGGCTAATTATTCTTCATACAATCGGCGCTATTGCATACGTTGCTGGCATCCTCCTGGCCGACGTCGACGTCACCGATCGAACTACCGAGCTGCCCCTCATGATGAAAATGGAATATCCTTTCGTCATAGACACGCGAAGCAAGTACGATCTGGTGTTAGCTACACAATTTGTGTATGTGATGGTGTGCAGCTGGGGAGCTGGTTTATTCAACGCTCTGTTTCTAACTCTGGTAACCTGCAGATAAGCAAGTATCATAAGCAAAATATCATTACAAAGATAACAAATAATTAATATCCTATAAGTATTCTAACAAATATTATACAAATATTATATACCAACAAATATTCTAACAAATATTATACACCAACATGGGCATACACCAAGCATCAAGTTTAAAAAATTAAATATCAAAGCATTTAATGTGCTCTCAATACTTCATTAAATTATTTTCTGATAACGATATCTTTATCTCTTTTTTCTTAATTAAGAAACATATACATAAATCCTAAATAAATTTTAATCATTGTCATAGCTGATAGAATCTTTATTTTTAGACTCTACATTTAGGTAGTCAAGTAAATATTCTACTTTGCTGGTTGGCGGAAATGGAGCCTAATAAAATTAAAGAAGAAAATAAATCATTCGTCGTCTCTATAACAAACATTATTCAAAAACATCAAAGAGTTATCAATCTTTCAGAAAATATTGAAAGTCTCTATTCATATATCGTTTTACTGCAATTTACATCGAATACACTACAGATTTGCTCATTAGGATTTCTTATCGTAACCGTACGTAAATTTATAAAAATCTGAAAAATGAAGACAAAATTAGATATAAGAATTTTCCAAGTATTTTTAATCGCATGTTATCATAACGTATACGATATATCATCATTAATATTGTCACTTTTTAATATATATCGTGCATAAATAGAAATAATTATTATTTATAATTTTGTAAATAAATTTTTTCTTCAAGTCCCTGTTGCAATATCGTAGGCAATCGGCAATCCAAATGCCACTGAAATGATAGGAAGATCTCTCTTATTTTACGCTCTAACAAATCTCGAGACATTTATATTTTGCTTCGCTGGAGAATATCTGAGCAACAAGGTTAGAGACAAAAGACAATTATTATGATAACGATAACAGCTAATAAGTAAATAATTTTGCGTTTGTAGTATTAAAAATATTATATGACACAAAGAAATACTAAAAATCTCTTCATTATTTCTCCTTTGCAGAGCAAAGCAGTTGGAAATGCAGCGTACAATTCCGCATGGTACGACATGAAGACTAAAGAAAGTAATATTTTATTATTTATAATTTTGAGATCGCAGAAGCAATTGAAATTTACAGCAGGCAAGATGATGGACCTCTCCTTCGAATCCTTCACAAGTGTAAGATATATAAATATTTATAAAAAAACATTATTTAGATCAAGATTTTACATATACACAGTTACATATCTGCATGTATTTGTTTTAATTACTGAAATCAATATTTAAAACGTTTCATCATAAAAATATTGATATTGAGACATTGCATTAAGCATATATTTTTTATAAATAATGCAAAAAGTAATGTTAATATAATGCAATCAATAATACAAAAGGTAACATTATTATAGATTATGAGGGCTTCAGCATCGTACTTGTCGGTACTGCTGGCAATGAAATAAACGTCGATAATGTCAAATGACAAGTATCCATTTTGTCATTTTTTATCAACAATTATGAAATAATCCATATAGAAAATAAAATGTAGACATAATTTCACTAATTAGATAAACATATATGAACATATTTCACTAATTAGATAACATTAAAACACAATATATATATATATTTTTAAATATATATTTTTAGAAAATGCTGAGAATTATCTAATATAAAATAATAATGTAGCGTTATAATACTTAATTCATAATTATTATAATTTATCCCCATTTTCATATATCAAAAACAATTGTGATATTCGTCTTGTTGATGTAACACTACACATTCACGGTTTTTATTTAAAGACATTTTGTTTAGAACAGCTTTCTGATATCTGAAACATATTTTTGCACGTATTAACACACGTTACATCATTTCGCATTCACTTTTACTTATGCAATCTACACTCTTTGTTAATTTCTCATAAATATTCTCACAAATGCACAAATAAACTGTCGCGAAAAAATTTATATTTCCGTAACGCCGCGTTTAGATTTCTTTGCCGTTTTTGGCTTCTCTCCCGTTCAAACTTCAAAACTTTCCTGACGTACCTTGCCGTATGACTGAACATCGGACGTACATCGCATTTACATTCGCGCACGAATCATTGCATATTAAACTAGCCAATGCGCGGTTGCATCACGAACATACGAGGGAAGGAGAGATGACCCTACACGCTCCCTCTTCTTACAACTAGTGATTAGCCATGAGAAGCGTGCTCGAGGATTGCATGTTGCATAAAAATATTTAATGAAGGTCTCTCATTGGTCGATCACTATAGGGATCGCCCATTTGATAATCTCTTAGAGCTTCCCAGTCTTTACGCAGTTATTCTAGAATACATGTCTCGAGCTTGTCATTGGGGAAATACATTGAAACATACTTTATCTTCCTGAAAGTGTTTGTCCTATTGCTATAGTTTGATGCTTTTTTCCGCATAAAACCTCCGAAGCAAAGAAAAATAAGAAATTATGACGCGTAAAAGTACGATTAATCGCACGTTGAAATTAATGCTTACTTTGTGTGGTGTCTGGCCGGGCACGTCGTGCGTTATAATCTGCAGAGCATATTGGATCATTGCATTAGCGACAGATGAATTCTGCCATTACCGGTACCTTTTAATGCATTTGCACTCTAATGACCTATTCGACTTGATGGATTGTTTTAGTAGCTTCCTAACACAGGTGAAATTCATGATTAAGTTGATTATATTTTGGATGAATGAAAGGTACGTAATGCTGCATGTGAGTTACGTTACAAGCGACAAAATTCAAAAATAGATATATATCGACTAAATTTCCTTTTTTATCTTTGCTAATAAACGTTTACACTTGCTACAATTAATTACATTTCCATCGCAAATAAATTATATTATTAAAATAAATTAGTATAATTACCCTGTAGAGACAAAGTTCATTGATTAGCTCAAACAAATATAATTTGTTTTTTTCGGAAGAATGATCGATAATTCCAACAATTTGCAGAAAGTTTATGAAATTGTTGACCATGATGGCGGAAGACTGGAACGATTGTGCTGACAATGATGTCAGCATGCATGAAACAACATGTAAAGCTAAATTAGCAGATCGTATCATTAACGCGATGTTCACTCTTCACACGTTGACTATCGTTGCATATAGCGTTGGCATCCTTTTTGCTGATGTCGATGTTACCAATCATGAGGGTGAACTACCTCTACTTTTAAAGGTGAAACTTCCTATCGATATAACCACAAAACAAGCATATAGATTGTTTTTATCAATGCAATTTGTGCACCTCATCATGTCCGGCTGTGGGACCGGCTTGCTAAATTCTCTGCTTCTAGCGTTGGTAAGTTGCAATCTATGAGCGCTATAAAAATAATATAATATATCATTATAAAAATAATAAACAAGTAATGCTGTCTTGTAATAATTTTTTCGTACTTTGTAAGCAACACATCGTTTGGATTTTTAATAAATTTCATAAACAATAGAATTGTAATTTTTAGACTTTACATGTAGGTGGTCAAATGGATATTCTGAGTAATTGGTTGAATGAACTTGTGCCTAAAGAAAACGAAGAAAGACGCGAGTCTATTGTCATTACAACGAATAAGATCATTCAAAAGCATCAAAAAATTATCAGTTTTTCAGAACATATCGAAGATTTGTATACATATATCGCACTAGTGCAATTCACATCAAACACAGTGTTAATTTGCTCGTTGGGTTTTCTCATTGTAACCGTGAGTGAAAATATATATCACATAAATATTTTATTTTATCAGATTAACCGCTGTGCTTTTATTTTTGCATACGTAATTCACAGTTTTTTATTATATTTTAATTATTTTTTCGCGCATTTTTTACGCGCGTTAAGTCGACAAAAGCATTTGTATACAATTTTGTAAATACGTTTAATAACTATTTAAACTTTAATATTTCAGGCGATTGGCAATCCCGACGCGACGGAACAGATAGTGAGATCTCTTTTATTTTACACTGTAACAAATCTAGAAGCGTTTATATTCTGCTTCGCAGGAGAATACCTAAAAAATAAGGTAAGAAACAAAATAATTTGTAACAATAATTAATAATGGATTATTATAAAATTGTTAAATTAAAAAATAATAATTAACATTGTCGATTTTGATTTGCAACTGTTTCTACCTTATTGTAGAGCAAGGCCATTGGGAATGCAGCGTACAATTCCGCGTGGTATAAATTAAAACCTGAAAACAGTCGTAAATTGATATTCGTAATATTAAGAGCGCAGAAACAATTAACGCTTACAATTGGAAAAATAATGGATCTCTCTTTAGAATCCTTTACAAGTGTAAGATTCATACGCACATAAAATAGTTAATTCGAACAGTAGTTGTATGCGTAAATCAAGATACTCTTCCTATATATATCAAATTTTCTTTCTCTCTATATAAATTTATTTTATATTGGTTTGTGTTATTTTTTATTGTAATTTATATAATAAAAATACATTTGCTTTCTAATAAAAAATTAATTTAAAAAATACTCTCTGATACAAAGAGTATATACTTTTTATTATAGATCATGAAAGCTTCGGGATCGTATTTGTCAGTATTGCTGGCAATGCAATGAATACGTTTGAAGATTTTTATACAATAGTCATAAAGTATGTACCAAAACGCAAATACATTTTCACTAGTAGTAGAAATATAAATATTAATAACACAACATATTTTTTCTAAAAAGCATATGTATTCTAAGAAGATAACAAATTTACAAAAAAAAAATATAAAAATGTAAGTTGTTTTTTTTTATATCAAAATACTTTAATAAATTTTTTACGAATCTCAATAATCATTTCAGAAACTACGTGCTATATTATGCCAATAATTCCTTTAATTAATACTAAAAATTTATTGTATAAAAAGTATAAAAGTTTGATAAAATTCCTTTACGTTTTATATGTCATAATTTTTTATATACTTTTTTTATCGTACGAAAAAAATCGTACGTAAAAAAGTTGGAGAAAAAAACTAAATAATTTAAAATACAAAGACTTGTTATGAAAAATTAATGCCGCTTACACAGTCAGAAAAAAATTGCCAGTATATATTCAGAAAATATAATATAAAATATTACAACATAATATTAACACTTTCACATACAAATCTATACACTTATTAGTTTTCTATTATATTTCCGCAGTACAAATATTTTCTTAAATCCACTTTTAATTAAAAAAGCAAAACAATGTCAACTTTTTGGTGACAACACAGTTAACAATCTTTATTCTCGTTTCGGCTCTTCACTCTCTAGACTTTAGAAACTTTTCTGAAGAGTCGCGATCATGATCGGACATACATCGCCATATCTATCTTCGCACGAATCATTGCATATTTAAACTGCGCAATACACAGTTATATTTCCAGTGCACAAGAAGGGGAAAAATGACCCTATGTATTTTTTCTTTTCTTACATCAAACTTGTGAGAAAATAATAAATGTATATGTGGTCTCCGCATGCGGTACGATAAAAATATTTAATGAGGGACTTTGAATGATCAACTGTCCAAGGGTGCACCTTTCATGATCTTTCAGTCTTCTTCGCAGCATATTCTACAGCATATTACCTCAAAAAATACAATTCATCAAAGAATATTTCTTTTATTTTACCGACGGCTTTTGTTCCGTTACGTACACTTTGATGGGCTCGCTCGTATGCATAAGCAAGAGCAAAAAGAAATAAGAAATAAGAAATTATGGCACGCAAGAGTACGTTCAACCGCACATTGAAATTTATGCTCACTCTGTGTGGTATTTGGCCGGGCGCATCATATGTTCTATTCTGCAGAATGTTTTGGATCGTTGCGACGGCAATTATTCTGTTCTGTCACTGCCGCTATTTCCTGACGCACGTGCATTCAGCCGAAATTTTGGATTTAATGGACTGTCTATCTAGTTTCCTGGCATACTCCAAAGTGATTATTAAATGCTTTGTGTTTTGGCTAAATGAACGGTAAGTAACGTCATGCAGAATGTTTCAGAACTCTTCAAAAATATCAGCATTAATAACGGCAACAAACGACGGCAAATAGAATCCATATTTTTTAAACAAACTTATTTATAGTTTATTTATAGTTTTTTTTTTACCAAATGTAGAATTTGTAAAATTTTATAATTATATTCAAATTAATCTATCATAAATTCTATACATAAATTACTTTCTTTCTGAAACGATATATTTTCATATATGCAATTTAGTTGGCTTTAGGCAAAAAACTGTCATAACACATTTCTGTTCAAAAATAGTTATGATATTCTGTATGGATTCTATAAAAATATGATATTTTTTATCAATGTCAAAACAAAAAAAATTTATAACATTCAGAGATGACAACATAACGCGAAAACTAAAATTATCTTGTAATTGGCATTATTATCGAGAGATACACGATTATTCACAGAAAATTCATCAAAATCATGGCAACGATGACGGAAGATTGGAATGATTGCGCTAATAGTGACATCAGCATGCGCGAGACAGTATCCAAAGCGAAAATATCCGATCGCATTACAAATGCAATTATCACTCTTCACACAATGACAATTATAGCATATTGCATCGGTATTGTACTGATCGATGTTGATATCACCGACAGCTCAACAGAATTACCTTTTTTCAACAAGCTAGAAATGCCATTCAACATAAACACGCTACGCATGTATAGATGTGTCTTACTTGCGCAATTCGTAAATATGCTTATGTGCGGCTGGGCGGCTGGCATAACAAACTCTTTACTACTAACTTTGGTAAATTAAATAATCGAAGCTGAATATAATAAAAATAAAAATATATTTTTGTCAGTTTAGGAAATGCATAATATGCGTTCTATAATCCCAACACAAGTGCAAAAAATTTAAATAAAGCATCTATGTTATTAGATTTGTCATATTTACTTTGAAAATATTATTTTGCATTTTTTACTGCTTGAATGCCAACCATTCACGAGTTCTAATCAATTCCACAGGCAACGGCATCTTTATTTTCAGACGTTACATGCAGCTGGCCAAATCGATATCTTGCGTTATTGGTTGACGCAACTTGTGCCCCGTGAAAATGAGAATAAACATGAATCAATCGCTATCACGACCAATAAAATTATCCAGAAACACCAAAAAATCATCAATTTTTCAGAAAATATCGAAAGCATTTATACGTACATTGCGTTGCTGCAATTTGTGTCAAATACGATAATGATCTGTTCGTTAGCTTTCCTTATCGTAACGGTGAGTAAAATTGTTAGAAAGTAAATACTTTCATTCTTTAAGTAACTGTCATAATAATCATAGTGCGATATAATATTATTAGATATTATTTTATTCTTTAATATCCTACTATTTATTTTTTTAATTTTTATAAATTCTGTCTTTTATATACAATAAAAAGCATTTATATATGCAAACTGCATTCTATATGCTGCTTCTACGATATTGCAGGCAATCGGCAGCCCAAATGCGGCAGAGCAAATAATGAAATGTCTTTTATTTTATACTATAACAAATCTTGAAGCATTTATATTTTGCTTCGCTGGAGAATATTTAAGTAATAAGGTTGGCAATAAGTAAATTCATTTAAAAAATATATAAAATATAAATATCAATTACATTCTGATATTTCTGTACTTTTTTAATATTTTTCTATACTTTCGTAGAGCAAAGAAATTGGTATTGCAGCATACAACGCCGCATGGTATGATTTAAATCCTAAAGAAAGTCGTGTTTTGTTATTTATTATATTAAGATCGCAGAAGCAATTGACACTCACAGCTGGAAAAATGATGGAGCTTTCCTTAAAGTCTTTTACAAGTGTAAGATTTATACATATACTTTTATCTTGACATTAAAATTTTATTATTTCATTATAAATATTGATTTCTAATACAAGCGACAACGATATTTTAGATCATGAATGCTTCGGGATCATATCTGTCAATGCTATTGGCAATGCAATAAATTGTTGAATAGGTCATTCAGATGGCCAATTTTTAAATTATAGTTATAAAGTAACGTAAATTATCCGTGAAATACTAGTTATAAAAATATACAATATAGTTATCTATAAAAAAATTTTAATATAGTATATTTTATAGTATATTTAATACAAATATGAAACAATGTATTTATGCATCGATATACCTACATTTTATCACATAAACTAAATCATATATGTATTTGTATTTTTGACAATATTATTTAGATTATTAAATTCAAAATTCGACACTTGCGGCATTTTTTACAAAAAGTCAATATTATAAAGTTGTGCATATAGAAAATGCAATATAAAATATGTCCCTTATGTGCCTTGCACGACTGTGCACTCTCTGGACTTCGAAACTTTTACGGAGGGTCACGCACATCATTGACTATGGACTATACATCCTTGTATCTACCTTTGCGCACAAATCGTTGAATATTTAAATTACAGAATTCGCGATTTTAAGAGCGAAGTAAAGAAAAAAACGATCCTAAATATTTCTCTTTTCTTAAGCTCTGCATCAAACTTGTAAAACATATTGCATTTGTGATTTCTGCGTATAGCACGAGAAAAATATTTAATAAGGAACTTCGATTAGAGAATTGTCCAAGAGTGCAGCTGTTTGATGACCTTTTAGACTCACGTGGGTTCGTACGGTATTTTATATCTCGAAATTCTCTATCATTGAAAAATGTAAAGCATATTTCTTCCCTTCCGTAAAAGCTTTTCTTAGCCGTCTATTATACACTTTGATACATTTGCTTATATACGTAAGAACAAAGAGAAATATACAGCCATAAGAAATTATGGCTCGTAAGAGTACGCTGAACGGAACGGGGAAATTTATACTCACTCTGTGTGGTATTTGGCCAGACGCATCATGTGTTCTATTCTGCAGAATGTTGTGGGTCATTGCGTCGATAATTATTCTGCTTTGTCACTTTCGCTATTTTCTGACGCATGTATATACGGCCGATTTTTTTGATTTAATAGACTGTCTATCTTCCTTTCTGGCATTCTTAAAAGTGTTTGTTAAATGCCTTGTGTTTTGGTTCAATCAGCGGTAAGTAAGGTGATTGCAAGTGTATAAAGTGTCGGAACGTCCTACAAAATTATTTCGATTAATGCGCTCATACCAGTGATAATTTTTGTTATTAAAAAATGACACACATTTCTAGAAAGATAAATTTCTGTGCAGAAGTTAAAATATCTATTCTATCAAATAAATACAATAATTCACAGAAAATTCATCGAAATCTTAGCAATAATGACGAATGATTGGAAGGATTGCGCTCATAGTGACATCAGCATGCAGAAGGCAATGAGCAAAGCGAAAATATCGGATCGTATTATAAACGGAATTTTCATTCTTCACGCGATGACTATAGTTACCTATTGCGTCGGCCTTATTTTCGCCGATGTCGATGTCACCGATCAAACGACAGAATTACCACATTTCAGCAAGATAGATATTCCATTGGATATAAAAACGCTACGCGTTTATAGACTTTTATTAATTACGCAATTCTTCCATTTGCTCTTGTGCGCCTGGATGGCTGGTATAACAAATGCTTTGCTATTGAGTTTGGTAAGTTAAGAATATATCAATAAGAAGTAATAGTAGAATTATATATAACTGGAATGAAAGAGATCACATGAATTTAATTTTCATAAAATAATTAAATTGCATGCGTTTTAACTTCGAACAAATAAATGCAAAAATTAAATATTTATGTTATGCGATTTGTTATGTTATATACTTTTATAATTTTATAATTTACAATAAACATTTTTCAGACCTTGCATGCGGGTGGCCAATTCGAAATTTTGTGTTATTGGTTGACGCAACTTGTGCCTTATGAAAATGAAAATAAACACAAATCAATCGTCCCTACAACGGATAAAATTATTCAGAAGCATCAAAAAATTATCCATTTTGCGGAAAAAATCGAAAGTCTTTATACATATATTGCGTTGTTGCAATTTACATCAAACACGATAATGATTTGTACATTAGGTTTCCTCATCGTAACGGTGAGTAAAATTGTTAAAAAGTAATGACAATCGTTTGTAAGATTGTTAAAAATGAAGATATTGTAATTCTTCAATTAATTGCAAGTGATAAAATATAAATATAATAAAACATTAATTTCTCTTCAACTTGGACGCATAACTCAATAATAAAGATATGCAAAAACTCAAATAACACAAAGATAATTTAAATATATTTAAATTAAATACTTTTGCTATAGATAGCATTAAGATTTTTCTAAAGATTAAACAATTGTCTTGAAGATTATTACAAACAAAATATGCAGTAGATGAGTTTTAATTTTTTTTTATACATTAAAGAATTAATTATTACTCAAAATTAAAATTAATTATTAATTTATTAATTATAAATATAAATTATTATTTATATAAATTTAATACAATCTCTGATGTATTAAATTCGCATAAATTTTATATTTATAAATTTTTGTTGATTTTATCTATTGAATAACTTTTTGTGTATGCCGTTTCTGGATGATATTGCAGGCAATAGGTAGTCCTAATGCGATAGAGGTAATAATAAGATCAATTTTATTTTACGTTATAACAAGTCTTGAAGCATTTATATTTTGCTATGCTGGAGAATATTTAAAGAACAAGGTTAGCAAAAAAATAATTATAATGCTAATAAACAATTGATAATCCTGCACAATGAAAGATGGATAATCCTAAAAGTTTTCTCTTACTAATCAAAAATTACTATACAAAATATAAACTATAAACATTAAAAATCTTTGCGTTATTTTCATCTTCGTAGAGTAATGCAGTTAGTCTTGCAGTGTATGATACTCCGTGGTACAATTTAAAACCTAAAGACAGTCGTGTTCTGCTATTTATTATGAAAAGATCACAGAAGCAATTGATGCTTACAGCTGGAAAGATGATGGATCTCTCTTTAGAATCCTTCACAAGTGTAAGATGTTTCATGTGTAGACATTTTATTTCAATATTCAGAGCACATTTTTTAATATTTTAATTATAGACAAATATTAATGTAAAAAGCAACATTATTTTAGATCATCAATGCTTCGGGATCATATTTGTCAATGCTATTGGCGATGCAATAAACAATTTCGTCGTCGAAATTTTAATAGTGAAAAGAAGTATCGTGAGCCACTAGTTATAGAAACGCATATTATACAGCATATTTTTCCAAATATAAATATAAAATAATATATCTATATATTATATATCTATCCTCAGAAAGCACCACATAATAGCAAACGCACATTAATACTATTTTAATGGATTTTCCGTACAATATAAAAATAAATAAATAAATACTTATGTTTCTTCAAAGACTTGTGTATCACAGTCGTGCATCACAATAAACAAATTAATTTTAAATAATAATAATAATACAATACAATGCTAGAAAGATAAAATCAATGATACCGTTACATCACCAATGTATTGCCGATACACTGCCGTCAGTATTTCTTATATAAATGTTATATAAATTCCTCAATAAGTTTCTAGAGAGAGAGAACCGACTATAATGTATAAAAATCAAGAAATTTCTCTCGTCTGAACGAATATATTTGTCCCTTCGTACAAGTCATTACGTATTTAACGCATATACTTCATGATTGCATGAAAGAGTGTATCGCCAGTGGCCAAAGCGTAGGAAAATCATTTTACGTATTCTCTTTAGTCTGCTTTTTTTTTTATTTTGTCAAACCTGCAAAAGTGAACATGACGAATGTATTTGAGGTCTACACGCACCGCGATAAAAATATTTTATGAGCACTTCTTATTGGTCGATTGCTTAAGAGTACACCTTTTGAAGAATCCCCTACCATCTCCTCAGTTTTCACGCGAGTATCCAATGATATACATCGTGTTGTCATTGGAAGATAAATTTAGCAACAGCGTACTTTTCTTCTACCTTTCCGAAAGTGCTTGATCTTATATTTTTTGTACACATTCATATATTTTTCGATGCGCTCTGCTTGTATGCGAACAAAGTGCAGAGAGAAATAAAAAACTATGACGCGTAAAAGTACGATCAATCGCACGGTATTTCTTCTGTTTCCCCTGTTTGGTGTCTCGTCTAACAGATTGTGCGTAACAATCAGCAGAGTATTTTGGATCGTAACCTTAGCATTCATCAAATACTGTCATTTCCGCTATTTTTTAACGCACCTAACGCCTGAGAATTTCTTTAACTTGATTGATTGTCTATCTAGCTTTTTGGCACACGTAAAGGTGATGGCTAAGGTTGTGGCGTTTTGGATAAACGAACAGTAAGTAAATCGAGTATTGCATTTGCGGCACTGTAGACAATTTACAAAAATTAAAATATATTTAAATAATACTTAATTCATTTGCTCTTTAATTAAAATGCGAGATAAATTATTTGCAGCGAATGCGTAATATCCGTCATTCAACAGTTACTTTTTCTTTCTGTGCGATTTTTTACATACATTTTTTTATCGTTGTCTATTCAACAAAAAAAATTTTCAGAAATATGCAGGATAAAATTTTTTTTGTGTAAGAAAAATGAAGTCAACACTGTTTCATATCAATCGCTAGCGACATATTTCTAGATACAATTCTCTGTGACGCGATTTTCACTTAAATTGACAACATAATTGAGAAACGCAATCATTCACAGAAAACTCATGGAAATTTTGGAGTTAATCACAGACGATTGGACCGATTTCGCTAACAGTGACACCAGCATGCGCACGATAACACGCAAAGCCAAAACATCAGCTCATATTACTAATGGAATGGTCATTCTTCACACGACGGCTATCGTTGCGTATTGCCTTGGAGTGATCACTGCCGGCGCCGATGTTACCAATCAAACGACCGAATTGCCTTACTTCAACAAATTAGACCTTCCTTTCAGCGTTACCACACAGCGTATGTATAGATTGGTGTTAATGTCGGAATTTCTACATCTGATCCTTTCTAACTGCTTAGCTGGCGTTGTAAACGCTATACTTTTAAGTTTGGTAAGTTACCAAACGACCGCATTAACGATTATAACAAACTGTAGAATAATAATAATAAAAATCATTAAATATTGTAATCTTTCTAATAAATATTTAAGAATTATATCCAAGATTCTAAAGTAAAGAAAATATTATTGAAAAGTTAAAACAATGCATCTATCTTGTCAAATTTATTATTCATGCACAAACATGCACATTTTGCCAAAATTATTTTTACAAATAATATTTGCAAGATGTAAATATTTTTTTTCACTACCAAGATCTAATAATTTTTATATGTGACTAAAAATAATAAATAATTTAAATTTAAAAAATTGTCAAAACTACACTTTTAGGTTCTACATGTAGGAGGTCAAATAGAAATTCTGCAATGTTGGTTAGAGCAGCTTACAGTCAAAAATATCGAAAATAGAGAAGAACAATCAATTGTTATCGCGATAAGAAAAATTATTCTGAAACACCAAAAAATTATCAATTTTACGGAAATGATTGAAAATATATATACATATATCGGATTAATACTATTTGTATCGAACTCGATGCTAATTTGCTCAATAGGTTTTCTCATTGTAGCAGTAAGTAAAATAATCAAATACTATGAACAGAGACTTTCGCTAAAAATTGAGTTTCAATTTTTCAAACATTTGTAAATAATTATAATTCTTCTCAATTCCTTCAGGCAATTGGTACTGATGATGCCGCAGAACAAATCATAAAATGTGTCTTATTTTTCACATTAACAAATTTAGAAGCATTTATATTTTGTTATGCTGGAGAATACTTGAAGACTAAGGTTAGCGACAAAAGATTATTTTCATAATAACAATCAACAACAAATAGATAATAATTTTACCTATTTTAGATTAAAAAAATAAATAAGATAATAACATTATGTTAAAAATGTTCATCATTTATATTTTCGTAGAGCAAAGCAATTGAATTTGCAACGTATAGTTGTGCATGGTACAATTTGAAACCTAAAGACAGTCGCGTTTTGTTATTCATCATATCAAGATCGCAAAAACAATTGACACTTACAGCCGGCAAGATGATGGATCTCAATTTAGAATCCTTTGCAAGTGTAAGACAAATTTCACAATACACAAACTTTAAACGTCAGTTTTACACGATGTTTATTATTCGAAACTCACTAGATAAAATTCTCTTCATTAATTTTCACGTGTGTTTTAATCTTTGATTAAACTATTTTGCACTATAATAACACACTAATATACAAGAACTTCTAATGCTAAACATTCTTATAGATCATGAATGCTTCGGGATCCTATCTGTCAGTGTTGTTGGCGATGCAATGAACATCACATTCATCTCGAAGACCTTTAATCAATAGTCGTGAAGCATATACAGAGCGTATTTTATGTAATTGTGTCTTCACTAGTTACACTAACACATGGTTGTCATGATTTCCATAAAAAAAAAAATTGTGAATTTTTCCCTCAGATCAAGTTAGCAGAACACATTACATTGAGAGAGAAAATATAGTTTCGTAGTAACGCACAATTTTTCTATCTTATTTCTTTGCACCTTTTAAACTTCAAAATATTTTCAAAGCTCGCTGGACGCGACCCGCCGTCGTACATATCGTATCTACGTCTGCACGTATACATGTTGCATATTTAAAGCAAACAATTTGCGACCGCATCATCGGCCCTGCAGGAAGGGAGACACGACCCCACCTGTTCCCGTCTTTTCATAAAAATTGTCAGGACCCACGACAGATGTATTCGTGGTCTGCACGCACTATGATGAAAATATTTAATGAGCAGTTTTCATTGGTCGGCGAGTCTACGGGTAGAAACAATGACCTCTTAGGGTCGCTTAGTCTTTGCCCAGCTATTCTGTAATATACATCAACTTGTCATCGAGATTATATATATATATATTTGACGAAAATATATATTTTAATTTCTCAAATTCTTTTTTAACCAAATTTGCTGTTTTACATACATTTTAATGTATCCATTCGTGCAAGAAAAATAAAAATAAAAAAAGATAAAAAATCATGATCCGAAAAAGCACGATTAATCGCACAATGAAAGTTATGCTTACTTTTTACGGAATTTTGCCAGGTATTTCGTGCGTTCTGTTTTGCAGAATATTTTGGATTGTTACGATAATACTATGTCAATTTTACCATTATCGGTACTTATCGACACACTTTTATTCCGGTGATCTTTTTAATTTAATGGACTGTCTCAGTAGCTTACTAGCCTATGCAAAAGTGATGAGTAAGTTCATTGTGTTTTGGTTGAATCAAGGGTAAGTAATAAGCGTGAATTAATAAAAATAATAATATAAAAATCATATTTAAACGTGATGTTTTTTTTTACAGTAAAAGAGACTCTATAAACTAATTGTTGATTTATGTAATTGCATTGCGCGTTTACTAATTAAATTACACGCTAGGATACGGTTACATTTAGTAATTAAATTATATGTTTATGCGTATTTAATTAATTGGCCCGACAGTGTTGCTTCTTCGCAAAACAAGAAACTTAAAAAGCGGAAAAGCTAAAATTTCGTTTAAGCGATATAACATCAATATGCAAGTTTATCCCCGCAGCTGTTCTTTTACGTTCGAAAGCGACCTGCTTTTTAAAAACCCGAAATAATCTTTTTTGTGATCAATAGGATAATCAACGAAACCAATCATCCACAGAAAACTCGTTAAAATCTTGACGATGATGACGGAAGATTGGAATGATTGCGCTAACAGTGAAATCAACATGCGCGAAACGATGTGCAAAGCAAAATTATCGGATCGTATTACTAATGCGATGATCATTCTTCACACGATGAGCGTCATTGCATATAGCACACGCATTATTCTGACAGATGTGGATATCACCGATTGTATGTCTGAGCCACTCTACATCCACAAAATGGAACTTCCCTTTGATGTGAACACACAACGAGTATATAGAATGGTCTTAATCACGCAATTTATATATTGTATCACGGGTGGCTTGGCTGCTGGCACCGTAAACGCTCTGCTTTTAACTCTGGTAAATTGCAAATGCAGAAACACGATTATATACATGCATAAAATAATGAAATAATAATAAATATAAAAAAAATTAATTATTCCAAGCGTGTGTATAATATTAAAATTAGAAGAAAGCTTTAAATTTTATATTTAGCCCACATCAGATTTGATTTTTTTCTCATAAAATATTTTAATGCTTTAATTAAGTCACGGAATATCTTTATTTTCAGACTTTACATGTAGGTGGCCAAATGGACATTTTGCATTATTGGTTAACGAATCTCACGCCTAAGAAGAATTCGCAGAAAAAAACTGAATCGGTCACAGCAAATGAAATTATTCAAAAGCATCAGAAAATCATCAAATTTTCGGAAACCATCGAGAATCTCTACACATACATCGCGTTACTGCAGTTCGCGTCAAATACGATAATGATTTGCTCGCTGGCATTTCTCATCGTGAGCGTGAGTACAGAATTAAAATTAGAACATTGTATACGCGATAAGAATAATTGCTGCTCTATATTGTGAATTTACTATAATAAGACGCGATTATTTTAATTAATTCCGTTACATTTTATAACGTAGATAAGATATGTTAATAAAAGCGATTATACTTATGAGGGCGCCAACACGCTAACGATTTTTCGCGCGTCGCTTTAATATTACAGGCAATCGGTACACCCGATGCGGTTGAGCAGATAATAAGATCTCTTTTATTTTATACCATAACAAATCTCGAAGCGTTTATATACTGCTACGCTGGAGAATATTTGAATAACAAGGTTAGCAACGCGATGACATTTGCGACGTGAAGCATTAATAATGGATGATTCTATATTTGCCGTATTTAAAACGATATTATAAAATGCATCATCAGTATAATAACAATTTTCTCATTTTATTTTCACCTTCGTAGAGCAAAGCGATCGGATTAGCGGCATATAATTCCACATGGTACAATTTGAAACCCAAAGATACTCGAATCTTGACATTTATAATATTAAGATCGCAAAAACAATTATCGCTCACTGTTGGAAAGATGATGAATCTGTCCTTAGAATATTTTGCAACTGTAAGAATTATGCACAGCATACGTAATAATTTTGCACAATAGTTGGACGCGCCTGTGAAATGCTAGTGAATAATGCTCGTAGTGAAATATCATTTTCTAGAATTTATTGGTTTACATAATTTTTTTTTTGCAACAGCATGCACTTTATCTCTAATTTTTTACTTATAATTATGAAGACAGTTATCTTTAATATAAAGAGCGACATTGTTGTAGATCATGAATGCTTCAGGATCATATTTATCAGTGATGTTGGCGATGCAATAATTAGCAATCCACCATGTCGATCTTCAACCAATACTTCTGTTTTTTAAGCACACAAAGAATTACATCAAGAATTAAATCACCAGTTAGAAAAACATTAAGTTATATTTTTTCAATTGCATTCTTTAAAACAAGAATAATTTACAAGACAATATAAAGTCTAATTGTTCATAATTATGATCTAAAATTGAGAGATGTTTCTAGTTAAATTTAGATAATGCAAATCCAAAGGGGATTAATATTTCTCAAATAAAGATATCTCTCCTATACTGGAATTCTATTAAATTGTTTCCTATCACATCATGCAACATCATGCAATATACTACAGTTTTATTTTATAACAAACAAGTGATTTTTACATTTATTAGCAGATTTATGCAATTGTTAATCAAAATATTGCCAAAAATATTTATATAAAAATACACATCCAAGTAAATATTACGTACACAGAAACGTTTCCGTAGCGCCGCACAATTCAGTTTTCTGTTTCTTCGTCGAAGTCCCTTTACCTTCTAAGTTTGAAAACTTTTTGAAAGCTCTCGAGGCTTGTCTTACCATCGGATATACGTCGCCCTACCTACGTCCGCATAAGTCCGTTGCATATTTAAGATAAACAATTTGCGATCACATCACCGATACAAGAGGGAGAAATAATCCTTATTCCTTCCTTTTGTCCCGAGCGGGGAGGAGCAAAGAAGCAAATGTGGTCTGCACGCAGCACGATAAAAATATTTAATGAGTAGCTTCTATTGGTCGCTCGCCCAAGGGTACACCCGTCTGATGACCTCTTCCGACCTCCCAGTCTTCACGCGGATATTTCATGATATAACATCGATCTGTCAGTGACAAATACATTGCGACATAAAATCTCTTTTATTTTTTTTTTGTATCGCACTTTTTCAAGTGTATATTTTCCAGTATATAAACGTAATACGTACATCATGAACGCGATAGAGAAAAAATGTAACGTGGGTCGTAAAAATACCGTTAATCGTGTAATGAAATTCATGCTCATCTCGCTTGGTATCTGGCCGGATGCGTCGTGCGTCACGTTCTGCAGAATATTTTGGAGCATTACAATAGCAACCCTCCAATTTTGGCACTATCGATATTTTCTAACACATTACCACTCTATCGACATGTTTGACTTCATGGAATGGTGTAGTAGCTTTCTAGGATACTGGAAACTATTCACTAAGTACGTTTGTTTTTGGCTGAATCAGCGGTAAGTAATGCGATACGGTGCATAACTAATAAAGTAAACAATAGGCAAAGAACTTCTATAGCGATAAACAGAAACCATAAATTGTAAACTGTTTGCTTGCTAGAACGTGGACGCTTCGTGTGCATCTATTAAACGAACAAATTATTATATTCTATCTAATATTGTAATATTGGTAATCCAATATCTTTCATGCGCCCCTTTTCTCTCGCATCGTTTGTATAACTTTGTAAAGTGAATATGTAATCGTACATAGAATATTCGATAAAATTTTGACGATGATGGCGGAAGATTGGAGCGACTGTTCTAACAGCGATATCGAAATGCGCACAACAGCAGACAAAGCAAAGACATCGGATTATGTCACTAATGCCCTCATCGCTTTACACTCGCTCGCCGTGCTCTTATACGGCACCAGTGTCCTCCTGGCAGATGTCGATGTGACCAATCGCACGATCGATCTAACAATTCACAAAATAGAAGTTCCTTTCAACATAAACACACAACGCACGTACAAAATTGTATTAATTACGGAAATAATGTACATGCTCGCGGCTGGCGTGGGAAACAGCATACCAAACATTTTACTGCTAACTTTCGTAAGTAAGAAATACATGTACACAATTAATACACAACGTGCAATCTTAGTAAAAATAGATGGAAATGTCTCCGTATTTGGAAGCAATTAATAAAAAATTAATTGCCACATTTTTTTGTTAAATATGTCGATATCTAAATATTTTGCCAAATTCATTAATCATAATTATTTTCTTTTTCAATTTTACTGCTAGAACATAAGTCTTCGTTTTTATAGGCGGCGAGTTTTCTTTTTAGGTTTTACATACAGGTGGCCAAATAAACATTTTGCGTAACTGGATCACGAAACTTCAGCCTGAAACAAGTGAGAACAAACGCGAATCCTTCGTTATTACGACGAATAAAATCATTCGAAAGCATCAGAAAATCATTTACTTCTCAAAACATGTTGAGAATCTGTATTCAATCATTGCACTGTCGCAATTTGCATCTAACACGGTGATGATTTGTTTATTAGGATTTCTGATTGTAACAGTGAGTGACGGTCAATATTAAATGTAATAAATAGACATAAATGTTTGCTCAAAATTAATTATTAAGTTAATTGCCTGTTTTCGTTATGCGTGCGTGTTAATTTCTTGTTTCATTAAATATGTTATGAATATCGCGCTGATAAAAACAATTATTTATAAGTTCGCATTCAATTTATTCGTTGCATTGACGTGTCGATACATTGCAGGCGCTCGGTAGTCCCGGAGCGACGGGGAAAATAGTGAGATCTCTTTCGTACTATAGCGTAACAAATATCGAAGCGTTCATATTCTGTTATGCCGGAGAATATTTGATCAATAAGGTTAGCGTTGATTGTAATGTTGAATAGCTGACAAATAATTCTATCAACATTAAATCGTAAAAGAGAATTGCAACAAAATACGAAAAAATTAGTATAAGATAATATGACTATTTTTACCTTTATAGAGCAGAGCAATCGGACTCGCTGCATATAATTGTCAATGGTACGATTTGGCACCTAAGCAAAGTCGTGTACTGTTATTTATAATACTAAGATCACAAAAGCAATTGACACTAACAGTTGGAAAGATGACAGATCTCTCGTTGCGATGCTTTGCAAGTGTAAGATTCGCTCACACATAAGAGATAATCGCTGGTTATATAATATACATATGTATTATTGTTATAGATCATGAATTCTGCGGCATCATACTTATCAGTGCTGCTGGCGATGCAATAAACACCAAAAAATTCATCTCGTCGACTCTCATCTGACGTAAAGTATGTAATGTGTAAATCACTAATTAAACAAACGCATATTATAACGTAACATATTTTCCGAATGCATCCTTCGAGGTAATAAAAAATAATTCAATAAGATAGTGTACAGAGAAGATATCAAAATGTGGTCGAAAAACTATATCACAGTAAAATATCAGTGTATCTCTCATTTCTACAAATTCTTCGGCGATTTTCTCCTTCCTCCTCGACGCGACCCCTCGATACTTCTGTATTTTCCTCGGATCATTGCGCATGATTTTTCAACGGACTATAAGTCCGCGCTACACGTCGACCTTCTGTCCTGCGAGAAAGATCGTACATTTTTAATCGAAAATTGCACGGCACCGCGTGCACGCTCAAGGCGGAAGGGCGGCCCCACGATTTCCCTTCCATCCGCAAAATCCGGCAATCGCCGACAACGCGCGCGCTGCAACTTTGTCTTACGTGAAACAATGAAAATATTTAATGAGTAGCTTCTATTGGTCGCTCGCCCAGGGGTACACCCGTCTGATGACCTCTTCCGATCTCCCAGTCTTCACGCAGATATTTCATGATATAACATCGATCTGTCAGTGACAAATACATTGCAACATAAAATCTTTTACTGTTTTTTGTATTGCACTTTTTCAAGTGTACCTTTTTCAATATATAAACGTAATACATACACCATGAACGCGATAGAAAAGAAATATAACGTTGTAGGCCGTAAGAATACTGTTAATCGTGTAATGAAATTCATGCTCATCTCGCTTGGTGTCTGGCCGGATGCGTCGTGCGTCAGGTTCTGCAGAATATTTTGGAGCATTACAATAGCAATCGTTCAATTTTGGCATTATCGATATTTTCTAACACATTACCATTCTATCGACATGTTTGACTTCACGGAATGGTTTAGTAGCTTCCTAGGATACTGGAAACTATTCACTAAGTTCGTTTGCTTTTGGCTGAATCAGCGGTAAGTAATGCGATACGGTGCATAACTGATGAAGTAAACAATAGGCAAAGAACTTCTATAGCGATAAACAGAAACCATAAATTGTAAACTGTTTGCTTGCTAGAACGTGGACGCTTCGTGTGCATCTATTAAACGAACAAATTATTATATTCTATCTAATATTGTAATATTGGAAATACGATATTTTTTATGCGCCCCTTTTCTCTCGCATCGTTTGTATAATTTTGTAAAGTAAATATGTAATCGTACATAGAATATTCGATAAAATTTTGACGATGATGACGGAAGATTGGAGCGACTGCTCTAACAATGATATCGAAATGCGCGAGACAGCAGACAAAGCAAAGACATCAGATTATATCACTAATGCCCTCATCGCTTTTCACTCGTTCGCCGTGCTCTCATACGGCACCAGTATCATCCTGGCTGATGTCGATGTGACCAATCGCACGATCGAGCTACCCCACCTTCACAAAATGGAAGTTCCTTTCGACATAAACACACAACGCACGTACAAAATTGTATTAATTACGGAAGTAATGTACATGCTCGCGGCTGGCGTGGGAATCAGCATACCAAACATTTTGCTGTTAACTATGGTAAGTAAGAAATATATGTAAACAATTAATACACAACGTGCAATCTTAGTAAAAATGGATGGAAATGTCTCCGTATTTGGAAGCAATTGATAAAAAATTAATTGCCACATTTTTTTGTCAAATATGTCGGTATCTGTCTATATTTTGCCAAATTCATTAATCATAATTATTTTCTTTTTCAATTTTACTGCTAGGACATAAATCTTCGTTTTTATAGGCGGCGAGTTTTCTTTTTAGGTTCTACATACAGGTGGTCAAATAAACATTTTGCGTAACTGGATCACGAAACTTCAGCCTGAAACCAATGAAAACAAACGCGAATCCTTCGTTATTACAACGAATAAAATCATTCGAAAGCATCAGAAAATCATTTACTTTTCGGAAAATGTTGAGAATCTGTATTCAATTATTGCACTGTCGCAATTTGCATCTAACACGGTGATGATTTGTTTATTAGGATTTCTGGTTGTAACAGTGAGTAACGGTCAATATTAAATGTAATCAATAAAATTAAATGTTTGTGCAAAATTAATTATTAAGTTAATTGCCTATTTTCGTTATGCGTGCGTGTTAATTTCTTGTTTCATTAAATATGTTATAAATATCGCGCTAATAAAAACAATTATTCATGAGTTCGCATTCAAATTATTCGTTGCATTGACGTTTCGATACATTGCAGGCGCTCGGTAGTCCCGGAGCGACGGGGAAAATAGTGAGATCTCTTTCGTACTATAGCGTAACAAATATGGAAGCGTTCATATTCTGTTATGCTGGAGAATATTTGATCAATAAGGTTAACGTTGTTTATAATGTTGAATGCCTGACAAATAATTCTATCATCATTAAATCGTAAAAGAGAATTGCAACAAAATACGAAAAATTTATTATAAAATAATATGACTATTTTTACTTTTGTAGAGCAGGGCAATCGGACTCGCTGCATATAATTGTCAGTGGTATGATTTGGCACCTAAGCAAAGTCGTGTACTGTTATTTATAATACTAAGATCACAAAAGCAATTGACACTAACAGTTGGAAAGATGACAGATCTCTCGTTGCGATGCTTCGCAAGTGTAAGATTCGCTCACACATAAGAGATAATTGCTGGTTATATAATATACATATGTATTATTGTTATAGATCATGAATTCTGCGGCATCATACTTATCAGTGCTGCTGGCGATGCAATAAACACCAAAAAATTCATCTCGTCGACTCTCATCTGACGTAAAGTATGTAATGTGTAAATCACTAATTAAACAAGCGCATATTATAACGTCATTTTTCCGAATGCATCCTTCGAAGTAATAGAAAATAATTTAATAAGATAGTGTACAGAGAAGATATCAAAATGTGGTCGAAAAACTATATCACGATAAAATATCAGTATATCTCTCATTTCTACAAATTCTTCGGCGATTTTCTCCTTCCTCCTCGACGCGATCCCTCGATACTTCTTTATTTTTCTCGGATCATTGCGCATGATTTTTCAACGGACTATAAGTCCGCGCTACACGTCGACCTTCTGTCCTGCGAGAAAGATCATACATTTTTAATCGAAAATTGCACGGCACCGCGTGCACGCTCGAGGCGGAAGGGCGGCCCCACGATTTCCCTTCCATCCGCAAAATCCGGCAATCGCCGACAACGCGCGCGCTGCAACTTTGTCTTACGTGAAACGATGAAAATATTTAATGAGTAGCTTCTATTGGTCGCTCGCCCAGGGGTACACCCGTCTGATGACCTCTTCCGACCTCCCAGTCTTCACGCAGATATTTCATGATATAACATCGATCTGTCAGTGACAAATACATTGCGACATAAAATCTTTTACTTTTTTTGTATTGCACTTTTTCAAGTGTACCTTTTCCAATATATAAACGTAATACGTACACCATGAACGCAACAGAAAAGAAATATAACGTTGTAGGCCGTAAGAATACTGTTAATCGTGTAGTGAAATTCATGCTCATCTCGCTTGGTGTCTGGCCGGATGCGTCGTGCGTCACGTTCTGCAGAATATTTTGGAGCATTACAATAGCAATCGTTCAATTTTGGCATTATCGATATTTTCTAACACATTACCACTCTATCGACATGTTTGACTTCACGGAATGGTTTAGTAGCTTCCTAGGATACTGGAAACTATTCACTAAGTTCGTTTGCTTTTGGCTGAATCAGCGGTAAGTAATGCGATACGGTGCATAACTGATGAAGTAAACAATAGGCAAAGAACTTCTATAGCGATAAACAAAAGCCATAAATTGTAAACTGTTTGCTTGCTAGAACGTGGACGCTTCGTGTGCATCTATTAAACGAACAAATTATTATATTCTATCTAATATTGTAATATTGGCAATACGATATCTTTTATACGCCCCTTTTCTCTCGCATCGTTTGTATAATTTTGTAAAGTAAAGATGTAATCGTACATAGAATATTCGGTAAAATTTTGACGATGATGACGGAAGATTGGAGCGACTGCTCTAACAACGATATCGAAATGCGCGAGACAGCAGACAAAGCAAAGACATCGGATTATGTCACTAATGCCCTCATCGCTTTTCACTCGTTCGCCCTGCTCTCATACGGCACCAGTATCATCCTGGCTGATGTCGATGTGACCAATCGCACAATCGAGCTACCTCACCTTCACAAAATGGAAGTTCCTTTCGACATAAACACACAACGCACGTACAAAATTGTATTAATTACGGAAGTAATGTACATGCTCGCGGCTGGCGTGGGAATCAACATACCAAACATTTTGCTGTTAACTTTGGTAAGTAAGAAATATATGTAAACAATTAATACATAATGTGCAATCTTAGTAAAAATAGATGGAAATGCCTCTGTATTTGAAAGCAATTGATAAAAAATTAATTGCCACATTTTTTTGTCAAATATGTCGGTATCTGAATATTTTGCCAAATTCATTAATCATAATTATTTTCTTTTTCAATTTTACTGCTAGAACATAAATCTTCGTTTTTATAGGCGGCGAGTTTTCTTTTTAGGTTCTACATACAGGTGGCCAAATAAACATTTTGCGTGGCTGGATCACGAAACTTCAGCCTGAAACCAATGAAAACAAACGCGAATCCTTCGTTATTGCAACGAATAAAATCATTCGAAAGCATCAGAAAATTATTTACTTCTCGGAAAATGTTAAGAATCTGTATTCAATCATTGCACTGTTGCAATTTGCATCTAACACGGTGATGATTTGTTTATTAGGATTTCTGGTTGTAACAGTGAGTAACGGTCAATATTAAATGTAATCAATAGAATTAAATGTTTGTGCAAAATTAATTATTAAGTTAATTGCCTATTTTTGTTATGCGTGCGTGTTAATTTCTTGTTTCATTAAATATGTTATAAATATCGCGCTGATAAAAACAATTATTCATGAGTTCGCATTCAAATTATTCGATGCATTGACGTTTCGATACATTGCAGGCGCTCGGTAGTCCCGGAGCGACGGGGAAAATAGTGAGATCTCTTTCGTACTATAGCGTAACAAATATCGAAGCGTTCATATTCTGTTATGCCGGAGAATATTTGATCAATAAGGTTAGCGTTGTTTATAATGTTGAATATCTGACAAATAATTCTATCATCATTAAATCGTAAAAGAAAATTGCAACAAAATACGAAAAATTTATTATAAAATAATATGACTATTTTTACCTTTGTAGAGCAGGGCAATCGGACTCGCTGCATATAATTGTCAGTGGTACGATTTGGCACCTAAGCAAAGTCGTGTACTGTTATTTATACTACTAAGATCACAAAAGCAACTGACACTAACAGTTGGAAAGATGACAGATCTCTCGTTGCGATGCTTCGCAAGTGTAAGATTTGCTCACACATAAGAGATAATTGCTGGTTATATAATATACATATGTATTATTGTTATAGATCATGAATTCTGCGGCATCATACTTATCAGTGCTGCTGGCGATGCAATAAACACCAAAAAATTCATCTCGTCGACTCTCATCTGACGTAAAGTATGTAATGTGTAAACCACTAATTAGACAAGCGCACATTATAATGCATCATATTTTTCCGAATGCATCCTTCGAGGTAATAGAAAATAATTCAATAAGATAGTGTACAAAGAATAATATCAAAATGTGGTCGAAAAACTATATCACGGTAAAATATCAGTATATCCCTCATTTCTACAAATCCTTCGGCGATTTTCTCCTTCCTCCTCGACGCGACCCCTCGATACTTCTTTATTTTCCTCGGATCATTGCGCATGATTTTTCAACGGACTATAAGTCCGCGCTACACGTCGACCGTCTGTCCTGCGAGAGAGATCGTACATTTTTAATCGGAAATTGCACGGCACCGCGTGCACGCTCAAGGCGGAAGGGCGGCCCCACGATTTCCCTTCCATCCGCAAAATCCGGCAATCGCCGACAACGCGCGCGCTGCAACTTTGTCTTACGTGAAACGATGAAAATATTTAATGAGCCGTGCCCCCTGCCCGGTCGACAGTGGACGAAGGTAGGGCTCCCGGCAAGTGACCCTCCGCATCCTTCAGTCTATCCGTAGCGTCTACAGGTGCGCGTCTCTCGTTTCCGTCCATAGATCCGTTCGTACTCGACGTTGACGTGCCTTCCGTGCGCCTCGATCAAGTGTCCGAGAGCGTTGTTCGTCAATGTCATTAACGTGCCTCTTGACTGGTGACGCGCTAGCATCTTTTCCCTTATTCTCAATTAATTCATTTTCGGCAATGTTGATAAGCTGTTTTTAAAAAAAGGAAATTATTGATTGTTTCTTGAAGTGTTAATTTAAAAATTTATCTCGGAGTGATAAGTCCTTCCCTTCTCCGAGGAAAGAAATTTCAAAGAGAATCACATAGCTTACACACTCCTCGTTAGCTTCGCGTCGTTAGTCAAGATGCAGTGTATTCGCGTCACATGTTAAAGTTACGCTGTCTAATGATGTCCGCAAACACGATTACCCGCTCGGTCGAGATCGGACTTCGAGTCGTTGGCATCTGGCCAAGCGCGTCTTACGCAATTATCAGTCGACTCTTCTGGACCGCGACGATGCTGACCGCGCAGATTTTTCAATATCGCCACGTGGTGGTGCACCTCAATTCTGAGGATTTGTCGCGACTGATGGATGGCCTGAGCGCGACGCTGTCGTACAGTTTGTTGTGTGTCAAGTTGATTGTTTTCTGGACGAAACAACGGTATGTCGTTGGAGATTGTCTTTCGCATTTCGTCGAATCATGAAAATTGAATATTCGGTAATACGAAGTGTGCATCCGTAATTATCATCGCAGATAGCGAAATTAAATAATTGGAAAATTAATTGCATTCATCAGTAAGAGAACTTTGCAAGCACTCAAAAATTATTATTTAAATATAATATATGTATATTTAGAAAATTTTTTTTCTCGTCACGCAAAATAAACGACTTATGAATAATGTATTTTAACACAGTTGCCACTCCATCGCTCTTTTTTATCGCAATCATTATTACACCAAAGTATCGCTATTAATAACGATGATCCCGATATCTGTGTTCGCATGTTGATATGCCCGCCCTCGCCATCATTTATCACCGCATACAGATAAATAGTTTCCTAATCGTAGTCATCGAGGAGGAACGCGGTGCTCCACGAAATCGATTCTTCCTAGAGTATTCAGCGACGTGGTAGCGAGCATCGCGGCGGACTGGAAAGAATGCGGGAACGCCGGCGACGCCCTGTGCAGCATGAGCGGCGTGGCTAATCTGTCCCATCGTTTCTCCAATTTGATCATCGGTCTGCACTCGACGGCCGTGCTCGTCTACTGTATCGGCGTCGTCGCTCTGCGTAGCGACCCCGCCGATCGCGAGCTCTTTCTCAAGATGGAATTACCCTTCGACAGCGGCACATCGCCGACTTACGAGCTTGTCATGACCACGCAGTTCCTTCATCAGATGACAGCCGCCACCATGATCGGCGTGCTCAGCGCTCTGCTCGTTACGCTGGTGAGTTGGGACCTCGGGAGCTGCCACTCCCTGAGGGATTTTCGAATTCCCCGTACAAGATTACCTCCGGGGATTTATCCCGAGGGGTTGTTCCGTTCCATGATCGTTGAAATTGTTCATAATATTTTATTCGGGAAAAATAAAGAAAAGAAATAACTTAGAAAATTAATTACTAATTTTTTTGCAATTACACTGTTTGACCAAAAATAACGACGCATTTTAGTAAAATAATTCTAATTTCTCGAAATTTGACATATAGTATCTTACGGCCTGATACGCAAAAAATTACATTTCTTTACTTTTTTAACAAAGCAGATGGAAAGTTCTATCAAATAAAAAAATTTTTTTAAATCAATTGTTTTTTTATCAAATCGTATATTCAACAAAGTTCGATGTTGAATGTTTTATCTATCTCTTCTAAACTAATATTAATATTGCATGATGTTAATAAACATGCTTTTTATAGTAAGATTATTTATTCTTGTCTGCAATATTCTAAATATATAAATAAGTTTGAAATTCATTGAAAACTATTCTAGTAAAAAATTTGAAAATGTGCTGTCAGTGCAAAACTGTCACGTACGAGGATTGAATTTCCAGGTGCTTCACGTAGGTGGTCAGATAGACATTCTGCGTGACAGATTATTAGAAATTTTACCAAAGGATAAAAAACCGACTGTGTCTATGGTCACGATAGGCTCTTTAATTCGAAGGCATCAAAATATCATTATTTTCACGGAGAGAATCGAGAGCTTGTACTCGTATATTGCATTGGCGCAATTCATATCGAACACCATCGTTATTTGTTGTTTGGGCTTCATCATCGTGAATGTAAGTAATCGCAACAGCTTTCATTATATAGATCAATATTAATTAATAGTCAAATTTCCGATTTATTTCGATAATATATTGCGAACATATGTAAATCAAGCTATCCTATAAACGACGTTATCATCTTTTACATTTTGAATTTTTAATAGTCTATGATTTTTTGACATCTCTCCATATATAATGCAAATTGAAATGTAATAGAATAAACCTGATTGCGCGCATTAATATAATTCCAATATTACAGTCAATTGGCGCCGATGATGGCTCCTCTATGCTATTGAGAACCCTCTTGTTTTATATCGTCATCAATTTAGAAGCGTTTATTTTCTGCTACGCCGGCGAATATCTAAGTATAAAGGTGGGCAATCGCTGCTTCGACTTTATCACATGTTCCTTCTAATTTCACCCCTTCCGCTCTCCGCGTTTCGAATTTCTGTTCCGATTTCCAGAGTAAAATGATCGGCGACGCGGCATACGAATCTCTGTGGTACGATTTGACTCCCAGTGAGAATCGAATACTGTTGTTCTTGATAATGAGATCGCAAAAACAATTGACAATTACAGTCGGCAGATTCACGAATCTCTCTTTGCAGCAATTCGCAAACGTAAGCTTTATCGGCGAAATTATGCATCAGACCTTGTATATTATGATGCTCATGCACATTTACAAGCACAAAATTATGTCTGTCGTAGATCATTAAATCGTCAGCGTCGTACATCTCCGTGCTTCTCGCGTTGTAACAACAGCTATTAATATTAATGTATCGCTGCAAAATGCTAAGTTGCATAATTGAAGATTACTCTATTTTTAATAAAAGTTAAATATCAACCGAGAATAATATTCGCTCGACTGCCGTCTCTCTATTGCCATAATATTAGCGCAAATATCGTTAAACGCGTGAGTGAATTTACTGCCAGCTTGCTGAAAGTACGTTGTTGCTTCTGTGGGGAGGAAAATATTTTTCGTGCTTGTAGCCTCGTCACGGGCTTTCATCCCCCGAAAGAAGTTTGGAACGTATCGCGTTAAATTGAGGAAGTTCCTTACCAAGCAAGGAGGGATGGCTCTCCCCCCTTCTCGTACTCGATTATACCCCGCTTCACTCCGCTCCGCTCCGTACTGCACGATCGTGACAGATGGCCAGCGAACAGATCGCAACGTCGGCGAAATTATACCGGGATTACTTAGCGCTATTTCACGCATGTAATCAAAACGCATTCGCGCAGTGAACGACAACTAGCCTAAAGGGAACTATTTTATTAGAAGCGACGGTGCTCAGTGCGCGCAAACTGCACTCTGTAATCCTATCGTCCCTCAAGCAACCGCTCAATTTGCAAACTTCAAACTTACAGTTTGTACGAACGAGGAAAGTTTATACCTTGTCTTGTTTGAGAAAAAGTGTACATCTCGCTGCGCAGACTATGCCAAGGTAAAGTACGTATCGGTAAGTAGTGTAACTCTATCCCCTTCATGCAATTTGCCGTCTGTCAGAAAATCCTGCCGTGATATTTTCCGCAAAACGTGACTTTAACTTACTTTTCCGATTAGATCTTAAATTGAATTTTTGTTGAAATGTGCTCTAAATAAATTGAAAAGTAATCCATTACTTATCACGTATTTTTTAAATTTTGCCTATAATATAATTTAATGATTAAATATCAGATACTTTTATTTTATTCGTTTTCAGATTTTTTGTTCAATTCTAAAAATTCTTTGATATTTAGTAAGTATATTTTGTCATTTATAAATATTATGTTTAAAAACTCTGTCAGGAAATATTTTACATAAAATTTATTGGACAGTGCAATTTTCCAATTAAAACCTTTTATTCCCGATGATCATCGCTGTAAGATATCGATTTTGTCTGAGAATTATATCCCGACAATCATGAATTTTCGCTTACTTCGGGTTCCAAGTAGCGGCGATGTCGCCGCATTTTACTAAGTACAAAATTATCGACGTCGCGATGTTGGCGCCGCAAATTCCTTCTCAAGGGTCTCATCGCCGTGCTATGAGGATTCTATATTTTTCATAGTCGTGTCGACTTTCTCGCGTAAATTTCACACACGCAAGTCTAAGGTACGCTTAATGAGAAATTGATATCAAAGGAACTGTAAATTTTGCTATGATACAGATATTCCATAAAATACAGGAAAAAATACTCCTTTTCCACTCATATTTTAAATTCCTAGTAAACAAAATTCCACCTTTTCAGCTCATTATAATAATCTGAAAAACATCTCTGAAAATATCAAAAGACAAAATTGTTTCGCCATTCACCGTTGCAAAATGTAATGCGATTCATTCATTAGCGGGACCGAAATTAATCCTACCGTAATAAGTATTTCACTCAAATTTAATTGCGACGGGATAATTTTACGTCGAAGTAGACTCGCTGACGATTTTGTTTCTCCGCCGCGGATCGCCGGCAGACGGAGTTCTCGCGCGCGAGAATTTCCGCGGATAATAAGCGGACTCGTCATTTCCAACTTTTTGGCGTTTAGAAGCAGCACGATTTTCCGGGGAGAGTTGCGTCGGTGACGGTAGTAACAGCAACGGTGGTAGCGACGGCGGCGGCGGCGGCGGCGGCGGCGGCGGCGACTACTTCCCCGGGCCGAGCGAATTGGTCTCCATGGAAACCATCCCGAAGCCAATCCGGGGTGCATTCGTACGTACATTTACCCTTGTCGTGGCGCGTCTGCACCCCCTCCCGCGCTACCCTCCTCCATCTCTATAAACTCGCACCCTCTCTCGCTCTCATCCCCCGCGCAGCTCTACGCTCTCTCCGACATCTGCTCTCCTTCTCGCACTTTCTGTCTGTCTGCCCCGGTCTCCGTCCGCCGAATCAAGTTGCTTTTGCGTTCGCAATTCCTCACCGCGCTTTCCATCTCTCTTTCCTCGCCTTTTCGCGCATTTTATTTATTCCTTATCCACTTTTGTTGTCTGGACCGCGCGCGGTCTTGCCGTATTTGCGCGCTTCCATTTATTCCGTCGCGCTCGGGTGGTCATGTCACCTGGTTCCCAGAATAAAGTTTCCGTCGCTATTTAAACATGTTTGTCGACTCGCGACAACAAGAAGTGTCTGCGAAGAAAAAAGCGATCGGTTTCGCCGACGCATAATAAACGCTAATGCTGCCAATGGATTCTTTTCACGCCAAAATATAGCCTTTCAATAATCAAATCATTCCGGCGTATACTTTTATAATATAGGTCGAGCGGAAAGAGCCGCATTTCAACCCCGAGACACACTTGGATAATTTAAACATTCTCCGCAGCAATGGAAAACTTTCAGCGACTGTTTCATTTTCTTCTTCCGCGACAACGCTGCTGCATTCTCAGAGAACACACGGGATATTAGAGACTTGGGTAAAATATTTAACTTTACTTAAATATATTTCTTGTTTAATGTCTTCTCTGTCTTTCTCTCTAGGTGTAACTTTCATCTTGAAACTGTTGCGTTAGAATCATTATCTCGCTACTAAAAGATTCCCTTTGTTCCCTATCATAATGACATATTGTTTCAGATTCTCTTTATTACTTATTTTTCTCGACACCCAATTTTTCCTTCTTAGTTCTTGAGCTTTTGAGTTCTTCAGCGTGACATGTATCGTTTTTCCTTACCGACTTTATTCAGCTCTCATTTATTTCCGTCTCTGTCGTTAGATCCATTAAGCGATGACATGTCGATCGTTATGTGACCCCCGCAGATGTTATTACGTGTCCCATTACCCCTGCTCCGAATAATCAGCAATCCGATTCGAGTCGTAAGGGCGTGCTTCGTTCGCCACACTATAATGTCTAAGACCGGTGAATTACATGACGCATTCGCATTGATACTTGTCAAAAGTAATATAAATTTGATTTAAAAGTATTGTACAATACATTATCAGAATATTTAAAAACAAACAGTTCAAATTTTTGATCCTGCCAAACAATAAAATACTGTTAGCAAGCACGAGCGAGTCTCGAAATCTTATGGAAGAAGGATTACTTTTAGCAGACAACGGTATCGATTCCGGAGTATGGAACTTTGCTCGCGGGAGGTGTCACGTAAATCGAATCTCACTTCGCAGCACGTGGCTCGCGACTCCTTTGTTCCCTCGTGAAAAACGAACGACGTAATGCTCGTGCGTAGAAATAGGAAAGTATCGGGAGGAAGTTTGACGTCGCTCATTCGATAATCCCGAAAGAACCTCTTCTTTGTCGAAATCTCTGATTTATCAAGTAGCAATTACGAAAATACTTTATTTGACTACGCGAATATATCGGACTGCAGAAGTCTAAAGGTCTTTTTTTCACGAATAGCAGTCGGAAAGTGTAACGCGCGAATGATAAATCAATTTTTTCTCCGTGATAAGAAATCGCGAAAGTAAAATACTTCTTCTCGTGCACAAATATTAACAGTCGGAATGAGATGAATAGCGATTGACTTAATGTTACCTTTAAAGCGCAAAACTCCACGGAGTTACCCCAGTTTCAAGCTGTTAATGTTACACAATTTATAGGCCGACTTAACTCCGTCTGAAAACGACTCTCAGGAGCGATCAAAAGAGAGAGCGAGAACTGCCGTTCATAATTCATATAATATAATGCTGATATGGAAACGAGCGTGATAAGAAAAAAAACTGATTTATAATTCATGCGTTACCCTCCGGTTACCATTCATGTAAGGGAAAAAGAACGCTTGCATCTCTACTTGCCCCTTTACTTTTAACAGGCATCGGTAAAATTAAAATTCATACCGTGCATTATCTGACCGCAATTAACATGCATTAATGCTAACCAGAGGCAGTTTTTCACCGCGCGGTCGGACGGGAATAACCCATGTAACCGCCTTTCCTTCCCCCCCCCTCCGGCTACGCGCGACACAATTAACGTCTGTGCATAATCTAAGTACATACATTATAGACGCGTATTCGAAACCCAGGGCGGCCACGCAACGCGGAGTATTCCATTATGCTTCGTAGAGACGCCGAGTTCATATGCGACGGCGATACCGCGCCGATCCCTATCGCGCGCGCACTGGCACACAGGCGAGGCTCGGATCGTGAGAACGAGCGCTTGGCTCGCGTTAAGCCCGGAGATTCACAACGATCGTATGGGATACGTTTCTCACATGCGCCTGGCCGTGAGTGTGCAAACACACTATGTTGCACTGCATGAGCCACCTACGTTTAAAGCCTCGCTCTTACCCTCGCACTCATTATACGCGATACTCGAAAAGAAACCTCGAGAGCGACCATCCCGGTATTATTCGAGCTTACCGATTCCTATTCAACGGTGTTTTCTGCATTCATTTTGAAGCTGCAATTACAGCCATATTCATATTTCGATGTCACTTGTAAATGACGCTGCCGTTTGGTGCATTCATAAATTGTGGACAAAAAGTACGTTCTGTGTAAAAATTTAATTATATAATATAATTTTAGCTCTCTCTCTCTCTCTCTAAAATAAACGCTCTGTAACGCAAAAACAAAATTGCCGATTTAGTATCACTTGATAGCGCGGGAAATTGTGCGAGGCCGATGCGCAGAAATCGACAAACTGCTATTGATAATATCGATTCTTGAAATAAATATTATTCGCAATCTGCCAATATCAATGTGCAGTTGCAAAAATTGGCACACGTTTAAATTTGCGCTAAAGTTTTCAGCATCAATTTTACGTTTCGGAGATCGCTTGAATGTCAAATACAAATCCCAGTTTCAATTGAATTTTCAAATCATATCCGCTTACGTATGAGCTGTTTGAAAATTCATCGACGAGCAGGCTCTGTTAGATCCGACACACGGAGCTACATCTTCGTAATTCTGAAACAATTTAAATTCAAATTGCCGCCACGGATCCGTGTACCGTCGTGGTCGCCGTTGTTTCATAATGCGGATTAAAATTGTGGGTGTGTCGCGTTTCGAAACATCCCGGTGCCGAGCACTTTTAAAATATTATATCGGTTTTTGCGCAACAACCCGATAAAAAGTTCACGAGCTTGAAAGCACGGACATTGTTATGTTGATAAAATTTTTTCTATGACATAAACGTTGCGCGCGCAAACGTTTTGCCTAACTCTTTCGGGAAAAGTTTTGAACAAAAAAAAAATTTTTTTCCGACAATGCATTATTCGCGTAAGATTTACGCGTAAACATCGGCAGAAAATAAATGCTCTGCTGATGACACAATTTCAGTTAAACGAGCGATATTAATATTGCATAATAACAGCTATTTGAAGTGAACAAATATAATTTATCATGTGGAAAATACTACGCGTGAAAAGAGTGCCTTCACGCGTCGATGTTACACAATCATTCTAATTCCGTGAAACTAATTAATTGCGCGAGGCGGAAATAACACGTGATTCTCGTCTTCTATTTTTACCGACTAAAAATATAGTTCGCCGGCGAACGTGACTTCGAGAATTGCGTCGCACCAATCTGAATACCGTTTCCTCGTAAATGTTGTCGTTGAATTCTGAGTGCAAACACGCCGGTTACGGTGCAGTTTAGCCCGCGATCTATCTCGGCTCAAAAGCGAGACACTTCGTAAAGTCGGTCGCTCGACTCGCACCCTACCAATTTCGGCGCGATTTACATTCGAATCGTGAAGCGACTCAACCTCAGCTACGAAGTGCGCGTTTATTAAGTGCAAGCACCGACTGAAAGGGACTTCTGTCCCCCGCGTAGACGCGACGATAACGAGACTTAGACATCTTCGGTCGCTCGAGCAGCCACCAGCGAGAGGGTTGGGTAGTTAATTAAGATCTGTCTTTCTCTTTTCTATCCCTGCCTTTCAGCCCGTCGCGTGTACACTCGCGCGCACAAATCCACGTAACCCTTCCTTCCTTTTCCTCAATCTTCTTTCGGAATATTCGTCGCGATCGTTCCACGATTGAGATCAAAGGTATGACGCCGAGACTTTCGCGAGTTTTAATGAGCGCTCGCACAAAGCGAGCGCGAGCTCGTCGCGAAAACGTCCGCTTCCGTAATTATTCAATTACGGCGACGCTTGTGAACATCACCGCGACGTCCATCAGAGAGATTATATTGAAGAATTAGCCGGAAATCTTTTTATGCAGAAAATGAACTATTCACAATTTACACTAATATTTCAAAAGCTATAAAGGTATAATATCGTGACAAAGATACAAGCATTGAAATTGTGTGGTAAAAGAATTTCAAAGCAATTTCTCCGCTTTTCGTAAATAAAGCTTCAATTAATATCGTGGTTTTTTTCTGTCTTCAGGATTAAATATTTTAATAATTAAATTCACAGTTCTGTATGTGATATTAATTATATAATAATTATGGCGAATTAAAATTCAGAATCAAGCGCAGATATTTTATAAAATATTAACAGAGAACATATACACGGTGAAATTTCGGTTTATTTTCTTGAAAAATATTCTCTATATTATTGCGTTCATCGGATTGAGCAAATTTCTTTTCTTTTCAGATGAATCAACCGGATGCAATATATCCTTTGACAAATTGTTCGCGTACGCGAATTCAGAGTAATCGAAGGGATCGAATTTTATCTCGGCGATACAGACAATCCCCTATCCCTGCGCGTCCCTCCTGCACGCGCAGGGGGGGCCCTTAAATCCCTCATACATTCATAAAGACTGCCTGCAAGCAAACAACTAAGACGGATCCCCGTTCTCTCGGCCACAAAAGGGCCCGTTTACACCGAAAGAGATGGGCGGAGCGACATATGCGGGCTTCCTTCTTTGTTCTCCCGCTCCCTTACGCCCTTATCGATTGGCTTCCACGTGACAGATACGCACGATGCCACCCACACAACCGATCGGAGCGTACGAGCGTGCACGTATGCGAGCGTGAAACGCACAGCAGGCACGAGAGCGAGGGTCTCTCGTGTGTACATCTGGCAGTTTCCAATGATAGCGTTCCAATTGTGAGTGTCGTCGCGATATTCGATCTCCGGATCTGATACAGGAATATGGAGTCAGCAAGATTTCATTTGCAGTTCCGCGCGCGATTGTGACAGTCCGCCAAAAACAATACGGATATTTCGACTCGTCATCCGTTTGCATCACACCGTGTATTGACGACCGTCGCTCTCGCGCGGTTTTCAAAGGTTTCAAAATAAAAATTCTGACTAATCGATTCCACTAGCATCTGATAACTCGCCGCGCTTCAACCGACTTCCGCTACACTTCAGTTTTAATTGTGTTTCTAAGTTACGGCTTAATTAAATCGCGACGAAAATTCAACCGCGTTCTACTGGCGAAGGAAATGCAGCTGGCAAAAACAGAATTATCGCATTAGACAAAATAAAAGATCGGCATATAATATTATTGACTGATAATTTCTTCATTTTATTCAAAATTTATGGAGTAATTTCTAAATTGTATCGTACAAAAAATGATAACATTTAATATCAATCCTACCTTGTTTAATTTCTCAATTCATCGCTTGATAACGCGCTGAAGGGAAAAAAAATCGACTACATTGCACCTTTCACGTATTTTCCAGCGAAGCACTAACAAAACAGGGAAGAGTGCGCGGACACGAGAGGTCTTAACTTTTAATTTTTTAAACGCGGAACCGCTTCCGGAGAGCCAGATGCGCGAAGCCCGTAAAAGCGCCTAGCAGTTACCTTCTGATGGCCGGTACAATTTGTGTGCGTGATCGCATCGTGTATAGAGAACACGAGTGGTCGAAAAACGAAATGCAGTAGACGACGAGCGATGCTTTCCAATGAATGTTGACTTTCACGTAAAACAGAATTCTGAATAATGTATAATTCGACTAAACACAAACGTATACCGCAATTTGTACAAAAATATCAAATATAATTATTTGAGATATATAAATTTAAAGATATATTAAATTCAACATGCATGAGATAAAATTTATACGTTCATATTCGTTTATAATTCTTTGAAACCAAATTTGCATATCGATTAATCATTATTCTTTTTTTTTCCGCTACACTAATACCGCTCGCTATTACATTTCCCACTCTCACATCTGCCCCGTTCAATGTCTCGTATTGAATAGCGTGCCAGGCTACAATGAAAAAAGCAAGCTTTTTTTATAAAGCCGGTCTGTTATTGCACGGCTGAGGACGAAGCTTTTTTTCGAAACCGCCCGGAGCCACGCCCGTGCGCTACAGACGCAGGATCATCACCTCGACTATTGTTACACCCCTTATGTCGCGTGTCGTCTCTCTGTCACGCTCGCACCCCCTTTATTCTCGCCCTTCGTCATGCTAATTTTCGCGCAGCTCTCTCTGCGAAATCGTACGCGCACGTGAAATGCAAGAATACGCTGAAAGCGATTTCGTAGACTTTGCCGCGCCCATTTATGTATATGCGTATAAGTTGCATAAATGCCTCATTTTATTCAACATATACGTGCTATACATATATCAACTCCCAGAGAAGCATTTCGCAAATGAAACTAAGCGGATTCTTTGAAATCTTATAACAAATTATCGGTTAAAAAATAAGTAGGTAAAAAAAAATGTTATCAATAAATCTCTTTCTCTTTGCTTACTTGACAAACATGATTAATTTCTCATAAAACTTTCGTCTTACTCTATTTGTTTGCATTATTTCTTAATGCTATTATTCGCTACTCTAATAAATGATCGGAAGTCAAACACAATCGCAATAATCTCGCGTATATCAGTCGTTCGGGTAGTAGGTATCTGTTTATAATTCCGAGTCGGCAGGCAGGCGGGACAAACCGTCGTCGCGAGCAATCGAAACCTTAGCACACTCTGTATTGTTATGAGACCATTACGTGGCCGGGGAGGGGAAAGGGGCCCGACGCGACGCGTGCACGCGTGCAGCCTCTAATGGCAGATGGTGCCGGGGGCCCGCGTGCGACGCAGCTGCATATGGAAAGGGCATGGGGATCGAGGGAGGAGAGAGGGACGCCGCGGAATCGCGAGGACCACCCAACCCCCCGGTAACCGACCGGTAGGGGCCCCCCTATCTCCGTTCTGCTTTCCGGAGCCGAACGGGAATGCTAACCTGTTGGTGTAGCTGGGCCCATGCCAACTCGACGATTATTACTCCGACGAGGAAAAAGGGAGATCGTCAAAAAACCGGAACGAGCTCTTGATACCGCGACGCGTATACGGGAGAAACGCGTATCTCGTTACCCGCGACGTGCTGTGCGCCTGTTGCGAACGACGGTGAAAAGCTCGCACACCGGGTGCGAGTAAATGGATGCGCGTTAAGCACGCGAAACGAGCTGTCGTCCTGCACGCTCATCCCCTCCCCCAGCTCCACCCACGTTCGTCCGACGCGGTTCGATGTAGTCTGTAAATGGGAAATGCGCGCTCTGTCGTTTAGTAAATTGATTAGTATCGGTAGTGCAGCGTAATCAGATTAGAGCAGAGAGCAACGAAGCGCTCGAAGCTAACCGTACATCAAGATTTTCGAAAATTGACTTCCACCCAACTGACGGAACGAAACGCATTTCAATTACGCGGATCTGATCGAGAATGATTTAATTTATTACAATTTATTGCATCATCCGCTGTGCTCGCGCGAAACGCCTTATTCAATCTTTCAAACGGATTAAATGCACATGATTATTATGGCGGGATTATGAAAAGAAGATAATTTCCTGGCGTTGAAATTCATCGCTTTACCTCTTGAAATAAAATAAATAATATTTCACAAACGAATTCACAGCCATTTGACATAGATGGGAATCACAGGCGTTCGGTTTTGCTCATATTCATGGATGTCGATGTATCAGAAAGCGGTAACTGTCGCTGACTCCTTTAACGTTCCACTCGATAAAACGGGACTTTATTATTGCGCGACGTGTCGAAACCAGTTGCGACTGCAGTCTCGTATGTATCGTTCGGCCATAGGCTCGTCCGCGGAATTAGTGGATCCTCGAAGCAGCAGCTGCAACGCTCTCGACGCAGCGGGGAGAGAGCAGCTGTCCTCTCTCTTTCTCTCTTTCCCGCCTCGCTCTCGAACCTGACGATCCCAATTCTGGTTCTGCTCGGCGTATCTGTCGCGCCATATGGGTGGCTACGTCGCCTCGTAGAAGACTCGCACAGCTTCCAGAAAGCGGATTTGCCTAAATAAAATAAGCGTCGCACTTGCAATAGTACTTTCGACGTGCGAAACGTCACACGAACAAATCAGATTGAACGCGTCCCCGCGATAACACTTTATTTCAATCTCTGCTATCAAAATACAAATTGTAACTTTCCAAGTAATTGTAGCAAATTTGTAACTACAATTTTTAGGCTTTATAATAATCAGTGAGGCGTGCTTTTTTCTATTCTAATCTAAAATAAATAAAAAAAAATATATATATATATATATAAATTTAATAGATAATAATAATTTATAATTGCAAATTTTATAACAGATTAATGAGTCGTGTTTTTTTATATTAATATATTATACGTTTCAGAAATTGGAGTCAACGTTTGCGGTCAAATTCTCGCCCGAGAAATATTCGCTACTAACTTTTCTAAGAAGTACACTCCTGATAATGTACTTTCCAAGGACGTGCGAGAACTTCTAGCAACGCCGAACAACAACAATATATATTATGAGTGGATATTTCTATAACTCGTTTCCCCTTGTTGCCTTTGGACGATGTGACGACCGATACGATTGACGTAAACCGCAATAAGCGCGGATTTATCGAGCCGGTATCGACGATGCGCGTCAGCAATGTTGTCCAGGCCGTAGACGCGAGTGGAAAAGGAAAAAAAAAAAGGAGAAAGACCACCGACAGCGTAAAGGAGTTTCGATGGGAACGATGAAAACTGCAGACGGACGTGAAAACGATCGGCGCCGAAGCCTTTTATTTTGCATGTAAAGTCCCTATCCGCTTATCTCCATATCGATATCTCGTAAACCGATGCGATAACGCAAAAAGTAAACTCGGAGAACTCTTTTTATCTTGGAAACGTTAGGCACAGTCGATTATTGATAAAATATTAAAACCGGATGTACATCCGGCGATCTACATACGAGGTTCAATTTTATTCACTAATCTTTTTTTCCTTAAAAAGTTAATTTTTAAAATTGCAAACTCGAGAAAAGATGACGTCCCAATTCTCGTTTCAGAATCATTCTCTATTAAATCTTTTGTAAAATACACTCTCGAAGTTCGAACATCACCAAATATGCCACATCGTTGCTCTATCGTTCATTGAAAATTTTCTCCGACCGATTTAATGAACACCGCCGCCGGCCTAATAGTGTCGCTCCCCTTTCGCGCGTCCTCCGCAATTGGAACAAACGCGCATATTACGCAAGGATGATCGCGCGCGTGTCGAACGTCCTCCTCGCGTCGGTAACGACGGTGCGAGAGGGGTGCCTCACCCTCGATCTAGGCGGCATTGTCCGCCGATTCTGGTTTCGCCGTGCCAGCTGTTGCCATTTTTTTTTTGTCTCTCCTCGCTCGTGCTCGCCCCCTCGAGCTCCTTTGTCGAGCGCCATCCTCATTCGTGCCAGTCGATCCGAGCCGAAATTAATCAAAAGGGGACGATCGGCCGCACGTGGGCAAGCCTCCCCTCCCCTGCGCTTTTCCTCAATCAAAATATTAAATAGCGTAGCCCTTCCCCCCCGCCCCTCCGCCCCCTTACACCGCCCGTCCCTCTCCTTTGACAATTCCGCTTCGAGGCATCAGACCTGGAACAATAAGTGGAGAAAGGGGGGAAAGAAAAACCGAGAGAGAAGGAAGTAGAAATGAAGGAGCGAACTGGCCACGTGCCCACCACCTATCGGGTGTACCAGCAGAAAACGACCACTGGTTGCATTGCGATCGTTTACCCTTCTAATTTCCCCTCCGCACGGTAGATATATTTATTTGCATCTGGGATCTATTTCGAGCGATCTTAGCCGTGGAGCCGTGAAAATTGAATGGCCACCAATGAGAAAACAGGGAGCCGCTGTGTCCTCACCCTCGTGATTAAGTTAATGTGTGATAATTGACTCGAGTAACTCCGTAGTTATACAGAGTGTACGAGAAGGTACACTCAGTGTCGATGAGTGAATTGGGATAAAATAAATTTTGTTCAAATAAAATATTAATAATAATTTGTCAGAAATAATAGCATAATTATATATGAAATAATAATCGTATTTTATGCTGCGTTATTTTAAACTTGGGCTGAAAATGGTCTTTGCGAGCAATTTATTATTTTTTATATTTAATAAAACTCTTCTCAATATTAATATTAAAATCGAATTACCTTTTCGTGCTTGCGACAAATGCAATTATTTTGTTTAAATCATATTATTCCCCTCTTTAAATTTTGCTTTGTGTTAAATCTATAATCGAAATCTTATCTGTAGATAAAATAAGTTAAAGTTTAATTAAAGTATTTATCATGTCTTTACATTAAAAATCGCGACAGTGCGAGATGAGCCTGTTATAAAATTCCAGCAAAAATGATGGTATTCTGACTCACGCTTTTACGTATCGCTGAATCATTCGATGCTCGCGTTCTCACCGGCACCGTAGAATAAAACCGAAAGACCCGAGAGAATGACATGACGAATCGTGATTCGGCCGTAACGCGCCCGTAGTTACGATTCAGGCTATGAGAAAAGGGCGCGTGCAAGCCATTGCTGATCGTCGCATGGTCTGGCACGGCTCGTTATGCTCTTTCCTTCCGCGCGCGCATTAAAGGCCGAAATATAAATTACTTTTCCCTGCATACTAATAGAACTTAAGTAAGGGTAGATAAGAACGCGATATTCTCAGCCGCCAACTTCGTAAAATTTTAATCTAACTTCTAGGCAAAATCTCATAAATTGATGCGACGATACGATTTGAAACACAGTTGCGATGCAATTTTGGTTCATATTTCGTTACAACGCATACAAATAAATAAAAAAAAATGAAATTATACTGGATGGAATATTTTAATTATACACATTTTTCATCTGTCAGTACGATGTGAAATGTACGAACCCAGAACATTGATTTTTGTGTAGAAAGAATTTTTTCGATTGAGAGATAATCTTATTATTCAATAATTTGGCACATTGAGAGAAAAGTATGTAATATTTGGAACTATAATTACATGGGACTCTATAATTATAGTAAGAATACCCATTTTTACAGGAATTGTTATTATAATGTGCTATCAATAATAATCTTATACGTATAATATTGCCAATCATACAACCGTATAGTTAAAATACCTATAAAAATATGGTTGGCGCCAAAACACTGTAGATTATGGTTACTGCAATTATTCTTTTCTCTCAGCGCATAGAAATGAAAGTTATCTATTTTTAAATGCAACCGTGGAAAGAGAAATCATTGCTGTACCAAAACTTCGTACTCCTTGCACGGTATTTCCTTGCCGTCGAACGGAATGTAGAGGACTCCGTGACTCCTTTGAACCTGCCAAACAGGAAATATATCCGTGACCGTTCGCACAAGTGCTGAATCAACGATGCCGTCGAGCATCGGATCAGACTTTGACTCCGATCTTAGCGTACCTTTCCTACGCAAGATATACCATTGTGAAAAGTACGTCCGACGTAGAGCATCTCCCCGTTCGAGGTTCTACCAGCCTCCACCGCGTGTTCGGGTACGTGACCGTGACCCGATCGGATCCAGTTGAAATGGGCGGGCATCAGTACCTAAGGTACCAAGAAAGCGTGTCTCGGATTATACTAGCGCCGATCTCGCTCGGTGGAGGACTAGAATCGCCCAACGAAGCGGTACACTTCGCGCTTCCCCTCTCGATCCCGCCCGCGAAGGCAAACAGATTAAGCCGCGGGCGATCGCGCGCGGCCATAAGTCGAACCGAAAGAAATTGATTCGAACGAGCGAGAGAGATCGGGTGCACGCCACGGCAAACAGAGGGTTCGTCTAATGCGGACTCGTAGGGACACGCTTCGATACCGCGTCGAAACCCGCCGATCAATACCGCATTTGATGTCCCGCTGTACCTTCGCTATCCCCGGCTTATCCGACATCTTCGGAAAATTGTCGGAAGTTATATCATCGCTATTTCGACGAAGCGAAGGAATACACTGATTGTTATGCTATCATAGCTATTGGCAAAATTATCCGTATCGATTCGCGCGTATGCAAGATATCTCGGGTTTGTCCTGGTTTCAGAAAATAGCGAATATAGAATGATACGAAAATACGGAGAAGCGGAAAATTCATTGGAATAATAATGTATGTTCAATCGTTTCTGGGTTATCGTCGTGTAAATATCTATGATTAACTCGCACCGCTGGTGCCACGTAATCTTATCTTTATCGTCGAAACAAAATGCGCCGAGAGAGTCGAGATGAAGTGTCCGTTGCGTAAGCTTTCGCGCAAAACTAATTCGCTTAACGGAAAGATTATTAACGGAAGAAACACGATAGCGTTATGAAACGATTACGTCTGCATCGTCTATGCGAAAGCAGAAGCGCAAAAGTGCAACGCGCGTTGCATAATTGCGAATTGATTAAATTGCAAAAGTATCAAAATAATTAGCGTTAATATTAATACGATTGTGTATCGCATATTGCATTCGATTGTTCATTTCGCATAATTGCAATAGAAACATGCCGATATGCCGCTCGGGATTCTGATTATGTCGACGTTCGGTGACAAATGAAACCGCTGATTAAATTTCTCAGTTCTCGCGACGGCGAATTAAACATATATATACCTCGAAGTTGTGCTTCGTGTGCTCGATGCCCCCGTAACATACGTAAGCAACGTTGTGCTCCGGCTTCACTTTCGCCGGCAGCATGTCACCGGCGTGCATGGCGCGCCCGACAACGAGATTCAGGCCGTCCAGATCCCTACCGATGGTGATAAGCATGTGAGAATCGGCGTAGGACGTCGGCCATCTGACCCATCTGTATCCTGTGAATATTCGTACGTGTGATCGCTATTTCCGCGAAACCGCGATGCGATTGCAACGTTGATAAAAACACTTCGATGAATTATCACGCCGCTTATCAAATCCATCGATTCTCGCAAGTCAGTTACATAATTGTTGACTCTATTGTTCACACTCGTCATTAAGAGATTTAGATATTTTCTTCACTATCATAAAAAAATTAAAACAATAAAATGTAACATATTTCTATAATTTATCATAATTGTCGACCTATTTTTCTTAATAAATAAATGAAAAAAAAAAGATACACCGTGGCAAAATTATTGTTGTAATTATAAAATCATGACAGATCTTGAAATATGTATATAATTCCTTATCATACAATCCTCAAATTTAAAAAAGAGTGAAAAAAATATTCAAGAAGAAATCAACATTTTACGATTATTGTTACATTTTTTGACAGATAATGTTTCGTAATTGACATATCTTTTTTCTTTAATCAAGATCAAAATAAAATAAACTTTATACGCACACGATGTAATCGCATTTTCATCCACTTATTTCTAAACCTAGATTTTACGATATTCAATATCACTGCTTACCAGGCATTATTATTTCTTAATCAAAACTGGTTGGTGCGCACAATCACGCTATAATGAATAATTAAGCGGCACGAATGACAGCTTGCGTGGCAACGCGTTTAAGCGAGAGTTATCAACTGAACGTGTCGATGCTTTGGGCGTAAACGAGCCCGGGCTGCGATCCCACCATTTGAGACCTTATCAATCTTATCAGCACGGAAACTCAATTTCTGTCGCGCATGTGGCACGCGAAAGACCTAACCATATAGCCGACACTTTGCTATTTATTTGCCATATTACATACCGTGCTTCTACATGTGACATAATTTTCATAATATCAATGTCGTTATTATTATACTCTGATAGAAAAATCACCATGGTGCTAGGCTGGCGCTAACTTACTTGCCCCACTGCCTGATAAGGAGCTAGTATGGCATACAGACTAGCGCCAGACACAAAATCATCACATTCTTCCAGTCTGATACCCGACTTAATCGACTAGTCAGGCGTTAGCTAGCTCTAGTATAGTGCTATCTAGCCGTGGTGTGGCTAGTTCTGATATTGTACTATCTAGCCATGCCAGAAATTCCATGTCAGAAATGATCTTTTCCCAGCCTTGAATAGCGCCTGATTAAAAGTAGTCTGAAGTAAACTAGCGCCAGGCTACTTCTAGTCAGACATTATTAACATAGTATAGCAAAGGGCTAGAAATAGCTTGACGCTGATTCGCGCCACGTCAAAACTAAATTTATTATATTAAATAGGGATACATGACAGAGAGAGTCAAGATGGGAGCTAGCTAGACATTAGGATCTAGCATGGCACTTTCTACCAGGGATAGCTTTTACTTTGATTTCGCAATTTCGCAATTTTAGGACAAAATATTTTGATATATATATCAAATAGCGCAAATTCTGCAATACGTGATGTATTAATTATCGTTGCGCGCGAGATAAGACAAATCCGATATAACTGATCCAATATAAAATCGCGCGTGTCAGCGCAAACAAATAAAATAGTCGAAAGGCGAGATATATATTTGACTTACTAAACGATTTAAATCTACTCTAGTTTCGACACACGAAATACAGGATTCTCTATTAAAATTCTGATAAATGGAAATGAAAATAGATTTCCAGGACCGAGCAATTTATCGCACAATACGAGTTTAACGATTGCATTTTATCCATCGCTAACAGAAAACTCGTAAAATATTACTTCGCAATATGTGCATTATATGCACTAAAAATAAGAAAAGAGAAAGAAAAAACTTGGATCGCGTAAAGCTAAAATCTGCTATTTTTCCATCGCTGTAAACGCCGTGATACATCGCGAGGAATGCGTCGGCGAAGGAACGAACTTTCTCGCTCGCGCGCAGCAGGAAGCAAGCGATTTGCCGCACTCATCGCTCAAACGAGGAGAGACCCGGCTCTTATGTATCCTCTTCGTACAGAAATACGTGTTACGTCCTCGCGATTCGCGCGTCGGGCGACCGTCTGCACCGAGCACTCGCTCATTATCGTCAGGTAAAATCGTGCTCCGAGGCGCGTATCACGTAATGAGAGAAAATACAAGCTTGGCCCGGTTTAAAAGGAAAGAATGTAAAAAGGACGAGTTCTCGAAGGTACGTAATGACGTAAGATCCTCCGTAAAATTTACATTATATACTGTGCAATTTTTCGCTGCAAAATCAACGTAAAAATTATAATTCTTTGACATAAAAATCAATATTATCGCAAAATAATTTAAATTTACATTTTTTATAATTTATATTTGCTAATTCACGTTCTATTAATTCATATATTAATTTCCAGTTTTATTAAAACTAAAATGCAGAAAGCAAGAAACAGCGAATGCGAATTCCGAGTTGAGTTCCATCAACGCGTCCTTGATGTCTTGATCTAATCGTAAGATCTTTCTTTCTGGAAGCGTATCGCTCTAAATGACACAATTCCACGAAAGTCTCTTCAAATGGCAAAAGAAATATATAATGACAATTTGCTGAAAAGCAGTGGAAGCAAATTTACCTTGAACGATATGCGTGGAAAAACGTCTGCTTGTGTTATTTCCGCTAAAGCTACGATAAAACTAGTAAGGTAAAAGGTTCTTTCGTCAGAATCGCCGTGGCTTGCCTCCTCTAATCGCTGATCCGTAGTTAATTGTGCCACAGATAATGCGTTTAGAGCAGAGGCGGTCTGTTCGTTTAATGAGACGTGTAACGGGCGCGTGCCGCTTCGAGCGTAAAAAGGAGGCGAGCGCCTAATGAGGAATCTCTCGTTTGAAAATTCCACTCGTTGTTTTCTCTCGTAATGCCATGCGAATTAATTACGCGACGCGCGTTCGACCGGTCGTGTTCGAACCACCTGACGGACATTGTCCGAAAACTGAGATATTTAATCGAGCGAGATGAGATAGGAGTGTCCTTCGCGTTTCTCTTCTATGCAAGAACGCTGCGCAGAAGGGTGATTTAAGCTCGACGAGGGTGCTTTAATGGATTTGCTAAGGCGAGTGGTATCTCCCGGATATACTCCCTCTCTTTCCTTTGTGAATAATGCCTTCGCTCGCACCGCGAACGATCGTCCCTTTCTTTTCCTACCCGATATATACGCTATGTAACCAAAGGCCGGCATAAAATATCGGAATCACGTCGCTATTTGCCGAATGCTATTGACATGACAGGAAAGATATTGCTACGTTCAATTTATTTGAAAATTCCCGTCGGCGATTATCAATGTACATCGAAGCTGTTGCGTTAAAAAAAAAATAAAGAGTTATATATGAATAGAATAAAATAGAAAGAGATTTCACTGTGAAATGTTTCAAGATCGCAGAAATCTTTCACAAGCATCGATAAACAACATAAAAATATGAATTCTATATAAACTATTAATTATAAACACGACCGTATAAACTTCAACGTAAAAACGATTCGATTCACAGGAGAGTTCTTTTCGAACATATGTGCAATGAAAAGTGTTACAATATTTAATAAGAAATATTTATTGCAGTGTTACACAAAGCGCTTATCGATTGCGAGAGAAGTCATCTTATACAAAGAGACGATATATTATATTTTCACGGTACGTATCTCACGGTACGTTTCAATCCCTCGGCTTTGATTAGCATGACGTCAGAAGTTGCTTAATTTTGCTTAACGGTTAACGAACGTGCTTTCCTTTCTAACGAATGTTAAATCGCAGGATTCAAGCGGAAGTACCGTACGCGAGCGCGATGTCGGGCCGGTTTCTACAGCGGTAGACGCTGAACAAGGGAGCGCCGAGCTGCTGAACCGAACAAAACACTCTCTGGCCGGCGCTTTAAGCTGACAAAACAATTCCGCCGGCAGAATGGCGGCTGGCAAATACGTTGCCGGCAGTCAATGTTCCAAAAGGATCCATTTGTCTCGCCCGACAAAACGTCGGGTCGAGCGCGCGCGATACCCCGCGCTTATTCCGCATCGTGCTCCTCGCGTTGCATTCAACATGTTATCACGACAGGTAACGCGATGTTAACGCGTCAAGTGCGATCCTCCGTCCTATTTGAAACGGGTCTGAATGTTAATACATTATACATAATAAAAAGGTCCATTCCATATAATTCCTGATTTTTCGGACATTTTTGTATTTTTATACTACATTCTTTCGTCGGCATTTGTTATATTATAAATGTTCGCAGCTTGATTCATACGCTACTTGCATATAATGCCAGCAATAAATTTTTTTACGAGACGATCATAATAATCTCTGAGCTAAAAAATGTTACGCAAAAAGATCGTGAAGTGTTTTCTCAAATAAATATATGCAATAAGCTAGCTATTCCGCGCCCACGCCATATTTTCACCCCACAGAGTCGGAGAACAAACCGCGAAACTTCCTTGACGACAAAGAAGATTAAGCAAAATGTGCGTCTCTTTGCTCCGGCGGTCCCTTTATTCCGAGATGGAGATCCTCTTTAATGGAGACTCTTTAATATTCGAACAGAATAGAAACGTAACTGTGTACTTTGAATTAAATGTAAAAGTTCGTCGAAATTCGTTAGCATATATCTGGAATGCTTGAGATGGAAAGGTTGAAGTCAAAACTTCGATGTCGGTTTAAGCTACGTTTCGATTAAATGTCTGTTTATATGATCGCGAATTGAGTTTTCTATCCACTTCGATCATAGATTGTGTAAAACGAAAAGTTCATATATATATATATATATATATAATCTTGCGAAAATACACCTTTATTTAAATTTTATTAATCCTTGCTTTTACTTAGATAATTGATTTTGCTCAAATCTTTTTAAATATATAAATATTTGATAGCTTTAAGCACAATCGTTTTCCTGTTCAACAATTTTCGTGATTAATTGTTAACTGAAAAATTCTAGCTAGCCAGAAATTCTCCAGCAAATGCTATTTTAAAGACAAAAGGTTATAACTTGACCTGCTAGAGAAATGTCAACAATTTCTAAATATTTTGTTATTTAATTTGAATCATACTCCTTTAATAATAATAATTGAAGATTCTTGTCATGCGCTAATCGATTTAATTAATTTAAGAAAAAAAGAAAAATTTCAGGAAAAATGTTAAAATCGCTCAACATTCTTTCTTTCGGCAGATACAATCGTAAAGGATCTGGTGAACATCGCCGAAACAAAGAAACGTCGCAAAGGATCCACGACAGCATCGCATTTCCTTTGTTCAAGCAATCCCGCCACGCAACGCGCCGCGCCGCACCGAAGTCTCCGGCGCTGTGGAGGGAGGGCTCGAAGCCGGCGCTGCGATGGATCGATACAGCACCAAGGGGTAGTGTTATGGGGGTGGCTGGCTCGTAATACACGGGGGCTCGCCGCTATTCCACGATGGCTGTGGCGGAAGAGGCGAGGGGGCGAGTACGAGGGGGCGGATGGCAGAATGAGAGAGAGAAAATGTACGCGCGCACCCTCCGCTCTAGCCTGGCGCGGGAGACGGAGGGGAGACTAGCGCCAGCACCCCATTCGTCAATCCTCGTCCCTCGTCGCTAAAGGCTCTTTCTCTTTGTTCGAGTTCGTTAAACTTCCAGTCGACCGACGCGCGACCTCCCCAGCCTCCGCGCTCCTGGACCCATATATCCCTTAACCGTTTCCTCCTACTTCCGCGCGCGTTCTTAATTACGGCAGATTTGGCGTGTCTCATTTCCTTGCGCTTAAGCCTCACGTTGAGGTGAGCACAAGCCCGATACCTCGGTACACGTCTCGCGGTAAATCCTCTATCTATCTAATCCTTTGCCGATCCTAATTATCTGTCGACATATACTATCCGTAATAAAGATATTTCAGTAGGCCACTTTCTTTTTTTAGCCACGGAGTTGTTTTGTTAGCTTGCGATGCAATTTCTCGATCCTTTTTTTTCCAAATTATCGGCTGCTACTGATACTTCAATGAATTTACCTTTAGAGATAATGCAATAAATTATTTCCAGAGTAAGAACACGTAATCGAAAATGAATGTTTTCGAAGCCAGTGAAAAGCAAATACATACTAACAATCAGATTAATGCGCTTAAGCGCGGGAGAGAAATAGCAGTCATCGCCAGACGGTCTGACTAAATCGCGGAACTTACTACTTGCGCACGCATCGACTTGCGATACGCATAAATGCTCTCAGTCGAAGTTGCACAATGGTTATGTGGATGCGTCTCGCTTCGCTATTGTGTGTATTATTGTTCAATTTGAGAACATTTGTTCTACAATTACTCTAATAAATCTGATCGCATTAATAAATAATGAAACTGATAATTAAAACTTGATATCTCTTTTCTGCAGACATTAAATATTCTTCACTCATAAATATTATCGCTCGTTGCTATTTTCTCACTAATTTTATTGTTTAAATTTTAATGCTTATTGTTTGTTTCCGCAGAAAATTAAAATCCATTATTTATCGCTATTATTATATTATATGTTATAACTTTCTATATCATTTTACTATTTCATAAGCCATTATGTGAAATCAGAGATTCGCTACGGTTGCGGGTCAAGGATGAACGAGGCGACCTCGCAGTGCTTTCCGATATGCGCTCGCTTATGAAATTAAAGCCTCGGGAAAACTCGGCGGTTTGCGTTGCGTTCGTAGTGACGTTTCATCGCGCATAACGGCAGGTCATGAAGTTTCTTGGACCTGCTCGAACAAAGAAGAGAATACCGGCGGCAGCGTTCTGGTACAGTTGCCGCGAAGTGCACTGTCTAACAATAGAATAAACCTAGAAAGATAAAAGACAACGGTAAGCGAGCGAGACTTCGTAGAAAGTGCATGACACCGGAACGATGATTATTTTTTATGATCCCGCAGAAACGGAACTAGGATCCTTGGTATACGCAATTTTCGCCTTATCATTCGCCGACCTCGTTAACTGCGCGGCTCCTTTGCAGCAGCGCTCTAATCAGAAGCTGATTTTAAAGTGCAGCGGCGTGTTTAATTTTAGCAAAACACAAATAGCTTTACGAAATGAAATGCTCGACTAATTTTTAAATTGCTTATTGCAGCCAAAAAGTTTTTATATGAAAAAAAGTAACGTTTTTATATAAATAATTTATGTAAAAATCCTAATTTTCAAACGCTGTGTGCCATTATTAATGCAATATTACATGCATTAATGTATGTCAACTTTTTAAAAAAGCACTGATTCTAACTGAAAGACAAATTTGCAGATATATTTCTGATTGTACGAAGGACATTGTAATTTTACTAGTTTCGCGCGGAGCGACATTGTGATTACAGATGGTCCGACGAGACGTATTTAGACGTCGGAGAGGAAGGAATACACGCCGGTTACGAGACGGGAATTTAAACCAGGTTTAGTCACAGCCGGCTTCCTCGAAGCACCATCTTTTCTCTCGCCAGCCCTGTGGTAGCTTTTGTACCGAAAGCTTCTATGGAGCTTACGTTCCATTCTAAATGCATTAACCCCCCTGTACACCTCCCGTGCTGCACTTTGCCGGCTCCTACTTCACCGATACGCCTTATCCCGCAATTCCCACAGGCGATCCTGACGTCACGACTATTACGGTTATTTTCAGGACATTCGCTAAGGACGCCCCTATTTCATTATAACGCTGCATATTCAGCTAAATCACGGCTATATGCTCCAATAAATTTATCGTTAACAAACAAAACGGCAATGTAACTTAAAAATTATAATTTTGCTAGCATACATTTTTATATATTATTTAATCACTTCATTGATTAATTTACATAATTAAATTAATAATTTGCCCTAATAAGAATATGTTTTATTTTGTATTTTCGTCCAATATGTTAATTACGTGTTGACTTTCTTAAGCTTTTTATAATTTTTGATAAGCAGGAATAAAATCATATTAAATTATTGAAATTTGAAAATTAATATCATCGATTTTCCATTAAAAATGTAGAAAACAATTTTCTCCGCTTAATTAATTCACCCTATTATTCGATTGTCATTCAGCGCAGCTTCGTGCAATTTGAAGGTACTCAAACGTCTGGCATGTGCGTAATTTAGCATTTAATGCATGCATTTGGTGGCACAATATGATCAGACGCGCCGTTCTCAGTTTGGCTTGGTTCAGCCGGATTTCATATCTTTCGCCCCGATATGCACTTACTTGAGATTACTTCGGTCGTTTTGTCGACAAGACCGATCTTTAACCGCGTCGTTTTCCTCCCTGAATTGCCGCGGAAGTGATTTCACCGTAAGATTATTGTTCTATTGTAAGACATAATATTCCTGTCCTCTCTGTCTACGAGAAAATCGCAAAAAGTGAAAGAAAGAGAAAAGGAGATATCATAATTTGTCTGAAAAAGTGCAGTGAAATGTCTAATAGATTATCTTATCAAGTTTTTATATCTACGTGTCAAAAAGCATTTTTTATATTGAGTTAATACTATTTATTCAGTAATAAAAAATTCAATATTAATTCGTTTTTGCGCAATAAAATAATAATAATATGTTACATTTTTGATAAAATTCAAATGCACTATGAATTATAAGATTATAAAGTGATTGCAGATGACTTTTTCATCTTTATTAAAATTGTTCCAGTCATCGCAAAAATGTTTCCTCAAAACGTAAGGAAAAAAATACAAAAGAGATATATTGCGGCGATGCTGCGTCGTGCCAAGAGAAAAGTTACAACGTAACAAAACTCACTTCTAAAGCAAGAACTCTCAGCATGATAGCCATAATATCCACAATGATCGTCAGTTGTGCAAACTATGTGAACCATTTCCAAGATTGACAATACTGAAGTGCAATATCTTCTTTCATATTTTTTACGAGGTAACCTCTTTCGCTAACGACAATCTTGGGAAAGAGTGTTTCGCAATCACGTTTCTCCTCATCTAGCTAAAGTTCATTGGAATCGAATTGATATTTACGCACGTTCGAGTTAAAATGTTAATATCGGCGTGAAAATTATGACGCTTCGATATTAATGTTCATTTACATTTTCTATTCCTGTTCATTTACAGATATTTTAATTCCAACAATGTATGTAAATTTCAGTAAGTGCTAATAAAAAAGTACTTTATAGCCGGTATTTAATTAAATATAAATATATAAGATATTTTTCCTTAATGTTTTCAAAGATAATTAATCTTTCTTGAGTACAAATGACGATAATTCTTAAAATAAAAAGATATATAAGAGTAATTTTGGAAGAGACTGTATGATATTATAGAGGATAAGCGGGTGAGTTTGCGTCATCGACAGCATTTGAAGGATCTATTACCCGGTAAGGTAACGGCAATTCAGGTCACTATAGAAAGTTGATATTCCTTACATTAGTTGTAATACTACTAGTAGTTGAGTTAACAATGTGCGCTGTTACGGTCTTTAAGCAGCGTAATTATGACGTATTAATTAATTTGTAATTTCTAGGTGTTGTGATATCGGTCAGAATCATTGCGTAATTTTTAAATTTTTGAATACTTTTGTGGAAAATACAACTGATGAAATATTTTAAGATTTATAAATATTATTATAAATATTTTTATAAGTATCTTGCCTAAAATGATCGGGTTACTATTTTATTATCCGGTTATTATTTTCAACATTTATATATGTCGGAAAGCTATAGAATTACTTTAGTTAATTTTAGACCGTTTGTAATTCGCGTTAGAATCTGAAATAGAATTTATAATTTTAGCGTATATTCTATTGTGCGTGCGTATTTTAATTCTTTAAAAACATTTCCTCTATTATACACGACGTATAAAATTATGAATAGAATTTTCTCACTAGAATTCTCAGGAATAAAGTGGATTTAAAAAATTACTTAAACTGTCGCAATTTGTTTGAAATAATACCAGCTTCGCTCACGACGCACGTTATTTGATAAAAAGAAAAGTGTCAAACGCGTATAAAGTCGAAAACTTAGGACATCATCATCGTGGTCTTCCACCTTTTCGAAAGAAAAGCTTGTAAAAAGAGAGTGCTGCCAGAATGGCCGACACTTTCATTTCAGGTCGGTCATTTCTTTTTTTCTACTTCCCTCTTTTTACAAGTGGATACTTCGCCAGCGCGCACCGCGCTTCCTTTACGTAACGCGCACTACTGGCGGCCGCGCTCCTTTCGCTCTGCCCCGTATTGCACGATCTACTTGTGTTTAATCGTAACATCGACTTTCGAACAAACGAGCGCCTTAAAAGGATTGGCGAATTCGTCGGAGGAAGGAAGTCACGGAGAAACATGCTGCTGAATTAAATAGCGTTAAGGAAACATCTAAAAGTCCACGCCAAATTTTTTGTCAAGAGGAAGCGTGCCGTTTTTTTCCAGCAGATCTTACATACAAGCACTTTGCTTTGATAAGATTTTTGGTATGTGAAAAAGACGCTCGAGATAGTGATTGAAACCGAGCCGCGTGATATTTTTTTTCCATCCGACACACACACACACACACACACAGTCTCTCCTCTCATATTATATCGCGATTTTTTTATTTACGATTGCCCTTTCAAGTATTTACTCTTGGCCGAGGATTTACGCCACCGACTTCTTTAGCGGCGGATTTCCATGGAAGCGTCTCAACATGGGCGGCTTTAAGCTAGCTCGCGCGTAAAAGCAGCTCGCGTCGAAAGGGACAATTCTTCTCCTCGAAGGTTTTTTTCCCGTAAAAAGAGGAAGTACGATCCGTTATTGGAGCACGTCCTTTCAGCCAGATGCTATCGACGTTTCTTCCTTTTTCATTGAAGATAAAGATTTTAAATTGTACTTGGCGTAGCTCTTCGTTTCATTTGCGCGATTGAACGGTTTTATTCGACGACCAAGATTGTCCGCGTTGGAAATTTCTTATTAATTCGTTTAGAATAAACGATCAAAATGACCGCGCAATAACAACGATAGAATTACGATTGAATCACGATCGAGCGATAAGAATTATTGAGAAAGCATCCACTTGTTAATTTCATGCGAAGCATAAATGTCCGCGTCTCATAATCGACATTAAAGATTCGTAAAATATTATCAAATTAAATTATTAAAGAAATATTAATTGAAATATTTATCTCTTCAATAATTGAAAAAATCTCGCGGTACGTATGCGCTTATATAATGAATTCATTCAAAATATTTCCACGTATCGCAGGTGCGCAGTAAACATAATGTATTACACAATTAAGAAAACGAAACGTTATGTCGCAGTTAAAAAAAAAAGTAAAACAATCGCTCGTTATAGAAAATAGCTGTACAGAACGGATTACGGTAAAAAAAAATTGAACGCGCGTTGGAGGAGCCGAAGAGGTAATTATTATCGTGGAAGTACTTTCCTACTCCTGATCAGAGAAAAGTTGCATCGTGATAACCCCGATAGGGACGGCCTGCAGCCTGCGAATTAGAATTCTGCAATTTCCTTCCAGGAAATATCTCGAGACGGTTCCGCGGAGAAAACCGGTTCGCGAGGCCAACGCATCCCGCGAAAATGGATCTTTGTCTATTCCCAACAGGATGGTTATCTCCCCACAAGAAACCGTACAACTTATTCCGTATATTTTCCACAAACGCGTTATTACAAATTAAGCATCTCGGCAAATATTGCTGCGCGATGGCACGAGAACTTGTACACAGTTGCGATAACAAGTCTGTTCCAAAATAGCGCGTTTCCAATAGTAACATCTCAAGCGCGACATCTCAAAATAGAGTTAAACTGTACTCAGCCGGTGAGCAGGTTTCGAATTAGCTATGAGAAAATTGTGCATTAAAATTGTGAATTAGCTATGAGAAATTAATTAATTAATTGTACGCAAACGTTTGTAAAAGCGCGGACTGCACCCACGCGTAGAAATTTCCAGTACAAATTTAATTAGATAATCCATACGTATCAACTCGCGCAAATTGCGCCGCGCGCGCACACAGAGGGACCTATATAACAGAATGCATCCGGAGGATATTAATTTCCGGATCCTGTTCAGCGCGTATTGCTTGATTATAATTAAAGCGTGACCGAGGACGGCTAGATAATTAAATCGATGCGCAGTCCGGCCGATTAGATGCGCGGCCATAGAATATACAGTATTCGCCGAAATATTATTTCTATCCCTTCGTGTCCCTCGTTGCGAAATGCGGGACAACCCGTGGGCGTCCCTTTTCATGCGAAGCCTTCGATGATGTTTTAATTACCGCAATCTATGTCAAACATAGTGTATGATATATTCTAAACGGGAGCATCGCACACAATCGCGAAGCTAATCAAAAGTTATAAAGGATAAGTCGATTAATGTAGGAGCCGCCGCGGCGGTAATGAGTCGATAAACAATAAGTTTAATGCTCGCGATGGCGCGGAGTTACGATGGTTCGCTGTAGTTCGCAAACCCAGTTTGCCAACTTTATGGCGGCGTAATCACGACACGGACCCGTGGCGTTCAACAGCAAAGGGGTTCGTGATCGAAGGGAATAACTTTTCAACAAACACTAATATGCTCGATTAAAACATATCGCGGACTTTCGCAGCCTGCACGCATACTCGTGCATCTCGCATAGAAATGTAATTGTCTAAAAAAAAAGTCACAAAAAATATAAAATAACAAAACTGTACGTTTGACAAAACGCTGTTTGACAGGATTTATATTCGCGTAAGATCAAACAACACATTTAATTTCCAGAAAAAAGTAAAAGTGCAAAATGTTTAAAACCGTCCCAAAAATTCCCGTCGCGAACAACAAACTGCTTGACTTCGGAAAGTAATCAAGTTCGTATTGGATGAGGAATGTTTAATTTCCTTATTATAATTGAACGTCTCTCATCATAGCGGAACCGCGATCGCAAACGGCTCCCTTTCAGGGACTCTCCACTACTCGGAAGAGAAGGTTTTACCGGCTCTGAAACAGGCTGTACACGCGCGCGCGAAGGCATGCCGCGCTGCCGCCCGAGGACGACGGCGGAGGCAGTAAAAGAGGAGGCGGAGAAGGAGGAAGAAAAGGGGAGAATAATTCTGGTGAACGCCCTCGCTGCCTTGACCTCGGCGACCTCTCGTTGCACTCGTCCGACTCGGGACCAGATTCCTTCGAAGCTCCGAGAACGTATAGACGCGAGTAGGCGTGTGCGGTTGCACCGTATGACGCGGCGCGGCGGTGCATCGCCGATGCAACTGAAATCTCTCTCTCTCTTTCTGTTACGAGATACTGCGGCGATTACGAGATACCGTCGTCCGAGCTCGGTAAATCGCAAATATTGCCCGGTTTCTAAACTCAAGTTACTGACAATAGTTTATATATGTAGATACAAGCTAAACTGTTGAATATACAATCAATAGTAATGAATATTTTCGTGTCAGTTAATTGAGGATTAATTAGGATCATTAGTTTGAACAAGCTTATTTGTAGTAAAATTATGTTCAAAATATCTTATTCTAATTAAATTTACATTTGTATACTAATTTGTAAAGTGATTTGCGTTATATTATCCATAAGATTATTCCCAGAATATAATGAGCGGTATTATATTATATTATAAAATCTATGCGCATATTTCACTATCAGAAATGTTCAGAATATATAATTTTATACGAATACACATGGAATTATATTGGAATCTGAGAATTATTCCATGAATTTATGCATTTCTCAACGCTACGTGTTGCCTTAATTATGTCACTCGATGATGCATGATGCAGCGGCCGCGATTGGATCGTATCTCACGGGACGCCCTGTAATCCGATGAACCGGTCCTGTCCGCCAACATGACAGGATATTGTGTCACTGTTAGCATCCTTACCCGCTCGTCACACTTAAATTACAGGGACAACGTCACGAATTTGTGCTGATTATAATTTGATATAATAATAATCTAAAATTTATACTTACAAAACATGTATTTATGAAGAAAGAAGCTAATTTTGATAAAATAATTAACCAAATAACACAAACAATCAACTAATTCTCAGTCAATAGTCAGCGACATACTTCTCTACTTTCGTCGTCATTATCAAAATGTCGTACAATTGTAATGTAATGTTTATTCACGCTGCGATGATCATTATCGAAATCGTCGCTGACTTCTCGCTGGATCAATTTTGAGTCACCCCTCGACGTTGAGAATATCAAGGGGTCGACGCGATTTCTCTCTCGGTACAAGGGTTCCGGTGCTTTATTATTCCGCGAGATGGAATTTGAATAAAAAAGAAGAACAGCCCGAGCAGGGTAGAGCGGAAGAGCGAGGAGGACGCAAAAACCCGGGGAGGAGCGACTTGCATAGAGAGGTAATTCAGGTTGCACAGACATCTGTCGCCGCGCGAGATGCAAATTAGTCGACGGGTCTAGAAGCACACCCGCCTCGGGACGACGTGCGTTCCCTCTGCGCCGACGAGTCTTCTCTTAAAAGTCGCGTCGGCGTTCGCAGTAAGTGACGTGTATCAGAAAAAAAGCTACATAGTAAATTCATGTCGAGTTCACGGCAAGGCTGATGCGTCTCATTTCGTTATATTATTGACTGCACTCGCAGTGACGGTTCTACTTGTTGCTTGGATATTCATCTTTTGCAAGATTACGCTTGAGATGGGCGCGTATAAATCGGTAAACGTGTTTTCGAGTAAATACTCGAGTGTTCGGAACATCAAGAGATTCTCTGATTTCAAATCGCCGACGGCTGATTATGCTTAATTAACCGTTAGACGCGCAAATATTTCCAATCGTTCAAGTATCGCAAACTGCTAAACCTTGACGTCGAATCCGCGCATTTTTACTCACATGACTTTACACGGCAAACGGATTCGACTTTACTCGGCAAAGACCGCGTTGCCCGCAGCGGAGGAAATATGACGGGCGTAAAGAAATAAATATCTCTCAACGTCAAAAGCGTATCGCGTGTTATGACTATTCGCTGATAACGTTATAAATTTTTCGCATTTCACCTCCGGGAGAACATCATTGATACCCTATTTCTTGTATTTTCAAAAATATAAGATTACATTCACAATAAAGAAAAGGTCATGCATTCGCGCGCGCGGTGTCGTTGCATGATACAAGTTTTACATAAACACTTCAGTTTAATATTGTGAAAGCTATATCATCATTGAAGTGCATATTGCCCTTCTTTTTTCGCGAATTCATTAGCACTATCATCTCAAAAAATTTCCACGGCGCTTCCATCTTATTAAATTCTATCTAGCACACACACACACATATGTATATCACGAACGTATATAAAATATTTTTACTTCAAAAATATACAATTAAATAAAATAAAATCGAGTATTTTCCGTAATTATTATATATATTTCAGATACGAAGCCGAGATATATAACTGCGTAATTAATATGATATTGATTATATTAGCATAATATTGATTACATCATCGACACGTACATAATTAATGAACTTCCTAATAGGAAGCAAGAGAGAAATGTTTCAAATATTAAATTTTAGATGTAACGTTTCGATGCAAAAATACTGATACAACTAAAAAGTGCACATACTGATAAATTTAATATTTTTTCACAAAATTTTATAAAATTACATGAAAGATAAAGACTTCACCCACGCTGCGATTATCTTAAACGCGTGCATTCCTATCATAGCTTCAAAATGTGCCGTGCATCACATTTCCTTCTCCGTCCGTGAAATCCTTTTATCAGGATTCTCTACAATTTAATAAAGAAAATTTCTCAATTTAATATTACGAAAATATCCACGTCAAACTCGGCCATTTTCCCTTTTGTTTTCTCTTCGCTAAAATCTCATCCGTTTTGGGCTTTTGGACGACACATCGCCCGACGTTTTCCATCCCTCGATTATATCCGTCAATTATATCCCTCCCTTCGTTCGCAGAAAGTTATTTTCTCTCTCTCTCTCTCTCTCTCTCTCTCTCTCTCTCTCTCTCTCTCTTTTTCCCTTGCTCTTTTTTTCTACTATGACTGGAGGACGACGCCATCGCGGAAACCAATAAATCCATTGAACATCGTGCCTCGTACGTCAACAAAGTTGGTGCGGTGGCGCGAGGAAAAATGCGAGGAGAGCCGCAGGGAGGAACCGCGACCCGTAAAATTTCCCAGCGAAGTCATTTCGCGTTTACGGTGGTCCATAAACATGGGAAAATGTTGTTACGCCCGTAGCTGCCCGGAGGATTTTACGATACTACCTGTCTCTTCCCATCCCCGTCGTTCTTTCTATCCGCGACGCTCAAAATTCGCGCTATTTTCTGCATTCTGCAGGTTACAGAAATAGCGCCGTTCGATCGCGAATAATCTCCGCGTTTTGGTATGCGTACTGCTGCGCACAGATTTCGTGCTCCTCAAACCCTCGAAGTTCATTATTATATCAGCGAGATACTACACAGGATGATTTCCCAGAAGACGAACCTTCCTGTAAAATCAGGATACTGGAGGCGAAACTACACTGCTTTAAACAATTAGAAGATATCATCTCCATATCTGTGAGAACTTGTTTAGTAGGCTTCCAACTTTGAAATTATATTCCTTTCAAATCTGATCTCATTCGCGGATGCGCTCACATAAATGCAACACATCAATTTCTTTTAATTGATTTTATAACAATTTTTTTCTTTATTTTAATTATTCAAATAATTCTGCAGTGATTCTCTCAAGTCACTTTGCATAATTATGCATAATGGCATGTAATATCAAGATACTTTCATATCATGATCTAAGCGGAGTCGACAAGAAGAGAAGTGAAAGGATGTTCGAATCGCTACGTCGATAGCAATTTATCGATATTATTGCCAGCATGAAACGTGAGAAGCTTTATTTATTTGTCTCCATTACACAGGAAAGAGCGATTTCTGATAATTCGAGAAAGGATTGTTGGGATTCTACGCGAAGGAAAGGCGAGGTTAATAGCTGTTACATCCCGGAGCATTAAAACGATATTTATTCGAGCTTACTAATCGAGATTTTCAAATAATTTTAGAGGAACGAAAGAAGTATTGACATCGCCTCTTTTATACCGACAAGTCTGATAAATGTTCGTAAATACATTTTTCATCATAAAATATAATCTTAAAAGCCGCAAAATAAATATGCTTAAATTTCAGAAAATAAAGTGACAACAATATTTGCAAAAAATATTACAGTAATAGCTCGCATAAAAGAAATTATAAACTACGATGAAAAAATGTTTTCAAACATTTTCATCGCAAATTTTAGCCCAGTTGTCTTTCAATATATTTAGAAATAAAATTATAAAGAAATTTTGAGAACTACAATTACGAAAGACTGAAGAAACATCATGTGCAATTATGGTATCACAGTCTGTCTTTAATCCGTTGAGGTCTACACACAGTAACCAAGGATAATAGCTGCAAATCGCTCGATAAAATCGATTTGACGGAGATGAGCTGGGACGCTATAATTAAATGCTTAGAAATTGTATCACGGCGGTGCGCGTTCGTGGGAACGTGAGTGCTGCACGTGACACAGACGTGGCTCTTGTCACCCACACACGTACGAGCGAAGGCCTAGAGACTTTAATCGGCCGTAAAAGTAGCTAGCAACAAGTGGGTAGAGCTTTGCGTCTCCGAGAGCTTCGACCGACGCGACGTGACTATAGATCTGTAAAGGATGGTAGAGACAATAGCCACGGAAAACCGATTAACGCATCTCCATATAGACAAAAAGTGAAAGAGCAACGTTCCAATAACTCCCTGACCTCAAATCTTTCTCCGCGCAAGCGGAGACAATCGCAAGTCTATTAATAATACGGTATTCTTTGATTAAGCGAAGAAGAATGGTTTGCAATTATTGAAATTATAGATAAATATGTATTGCTAATCTTTCTTTGGTACTAAATTTAATTATCAAGTATTTAAATATAATAATTTGTTTTAATCACTAGATACTCATTTGTTATATTTGAAAAAGATTCTAGCAATTTATTTTTTGCAAAGAATAACATTTCTAAGCGTTACATTTTCCGTAAGAAAATAAAACAATTTTCTAGAGATTCTTGACATTACGTACTTATTCAGACACATTAAATTTCACTAATGTCGTATAACGCATATATAATGGATGCTTTTATCAAACAAAGTGAAGAACTATCAATGTGTAATCACGAATTGAAAAGGGATAAAGTCATTTGCGTGTGACAGGTATCTCCTTGAGGCTATGGCGGATATGTACGGCTAATACGAGCTGCCCTAGTTTCATCGATCGCTCCACCGTTTTCTCGATGTGCATCCGCCTTGAATGTAGATTGCGCGCATACGCGCGAAATTTGCGTACAACACGAAACTAATAAATTAAGAGAATGCGACAAAGTCGATGTAAACTTGCCGAGATTCCCTACAACAAGTAATTGCAGTTAAAATGAGAAATGTTTTAAACTACAAAAGTTTTGCACGTTCCGCGAAACAAAATTTTCCCCCATAACAAGAATTGTTCGTAAACTCTGTATTTTCGATATCGATAAAGTGTGGTAGATTCGTAGAGTAAAAATAACTTTTGTATATTTCTTTCGTTTTTCTACAAATAAAGTCTACTCTACGAACCAGCCAATCCTCGTTAAAATCGAAAGAAAAGTTTGTATGAATTCCCTCGTGATTAATCATTAAGAAAACACGCGACCGTCTTAATGATAAAATGTTAACTGTCCCATTTCGCCGTTTAAAATAACGCGGATAATCCATTATCCGCCCGATGAATCTCTTAATGTGTTCCGATGTGCTTCGCCCTCTCCGTTCTTCCGCGTCTCCCTTCCCTCCCCGCATATTTCTTAGCATTACTCGGAATACCGACCGATCGTCTATTTCGCTAACAACGTCGCCGACAATTGCAATCATTCGTCGGGCTATCAGACAGTGGTAAACAAGCGACGTCGCTTTCACAATGAAACGGCGTGACGCCGTATCTATCTGACGTAAAGCAATTATCATGCTCGTCGTCGTCGCTTCCACGGATTTTGGGGTGGTCTCTGTATTTCACTTGTACAATCGGATGAATCTCATGCATGTCGATACTCAATCGTATTTATCTTTCTCCCTGTGTCGCGCGCAATCCTTCAACTTTTCTTTCGATCGCGAATGGATAAACCTACTATTGAATCAGTAAAAGAAATAAAAGAAACAATTTATTCATCACTTAAATAAAACTACTCTAAATCTAAAATATACCGTTTGAAGCACAGAAAAGTTCAAACAGATAAGAGAACAATTGACAAGTAGAGTTTCCATATAAAATATCAATAAATAAAATTGAGCAGTGAGGAAATAATCGCGATGAGAAAATAATAAAATTAAAAAATGGTTATTTTTATTGCTAATCATAATTGCCATTTTTTTCACCGAAATTTTCTGCGATGCTCGAATTGTATAAAACAATTCGACCGTGCAACTGCTCGAATCTCTGTCTGCGCTCTAGTTATTTATCGGCCGTTCAAACCGTACGGTCTTCACAAACTGTCGCGTTAATTATTATCATTTCTATCGAGATCCGCGAAAGGACGACAAACCAGCTCTGTCGTTTCAACAATAAATTGCACCGTCCAATGCAGGCGGTGCATTGCGTTGCAGCTGTCGCAGTTGTTGCTGGTCGCCACCTCTCACGCGTATGTTCGTGCACATGTCGATAGATAAAAAAGGAAAGAGAGAAAGAGAGAGAGAGAGAGAGAGAGAGAAAGAGAGAGAGAGAGAGAGAGAGAGAGAGAGAGAGAGAGAGAGAGAGAGAGAGAGAGAGAGAGAGAGAGAGAGAGAGAGAGAGAGAGAGAGAGAGAGAGAAAGAGAGAGAGAGAGAGAGAGAGAGAGAGAGAGAGAGAGAGAGAGAGAGAGAGAGAGAGAGAGAGAGAGAGAGAGAGAGAGAGAGAGAGAACGGAGAAAGCACGCATATATAATACGTGCGATACGTATAAGTCTACATGTGTATTTCGATTATGTCAATTACGGTCACCTGTGCGAATAAATCCATTGTGCTGCTCTTTAACGTTTGTATATACAAGAGTAGAACGTATTTCCAAGCAGTTTATCACGTGCGAATTGGATTTAATGCTACCTACTGTTAACTAGAATATTTGTTGCGTCTACTAATCACTTAACGAGAAGCAGCGAACGAATGTTCGCTGACAGAATACCGACCACTTTGTGGCATATGCGAAACTGTTAATATGTTTGAGCGCGTAAAACCAATTGTCGGATCTATTTAGAACATTGTATACATGTATAATAAATTCGAGTTTTAATATTAGAATCTGAAAAATTCTCCGTGATTGAGATTGACCATTCGTTTCTTCCCGACGATGCAGGCGGCAGACGATGGTGCCACAAAAATAGAATTTCTTTTTACGCAGCAGCCACCGCACATGTAGCATGTGGCACAATGTTTACACCAGCGGGGAAACAGTTTAAAGCCCCTCGTGGGTGGTTGAGATAAGAGGCCTTAAGAGTTAGTGCTACGCGTGGGAAATTCGTCGACTTAAATGATAGAATCTGTCATTCTAATAAATGATGTAAACATCAAGTTAAATATATGACAGTGTAATCATTGCGGAAATAAAAACAAGTACAATTTTTTAAACTCTACGAGTGAAGAACGCGATAAATAATAATCTCCCTCGAAATTGTCTTCAAAATGATTAGCGAAGCTTTCGTTGGACGAAGCATCCTCAGATCGATCTAAATACTGTTTAAAGCTCGTGCACTGAGAAGAAAAACGCTTTATATATGATCTCGCTCACGAAATTGAAGTCTTCTAACAGCGTAGAAGCTTTCGGTAGAGCGTAATGTGCTGAGAAAGAACGATGAAGCTCGGTCACTTTTATCCTCCCGGGGTGATTACCAGCAGAGAGGACTTGTCGTCCCGCAAGCCCTGTCCTTCTTTCGTTCGCGGTGTTGTGCCATTGTGCGCGGACTCGCGCCACTTTAGAGGGAATATGCTCTTAAAGATAATAACGCGACAGTGTCCCCGCAGACGTTATTAAGTCTTCCTCGCTTCCGTGCTTCTTACACCGAAACATACGTTTTATGAGTAAGTACGTTGTATGTCCGTCTCGTTGTGCGTCCCGACGGGAGTAGATTTGATCCTGTTACCAAGTAGGATTTCGAGTTGACCTGATAGAAACGGAGACAAAAACGTTTCTTCATCCGTCGTGAGCGTATTGAGAAATTTTTTTTTGTCACCGGAAACGAAGCGGAAAGCGGAATACGTTGCGATAAAGCCGATTCGATAACTGTCTTTCACCGATGTTAAATTCGCTCTATTTATTTTAATTGTCAGTTATAACGGTCCGTAAGACAATTTCTTGTCATTGCGATATTACACGGCATACAATTATACTTTCATTATACTTTTATCATCGTGAATTTCAATTTATTTTACATTCATCGCGCGATACATTATGAGATTTATGAATATCTACTGTTTTTGTCATCGTCTCTAAAATATCACAATGTAAAATATTCGCCAATGTAATATTTTCGCGAACAATATTTTCCGACCAATGTAATTTAATTTATTATAATCTTTTATTTCCCATATCAAATGTCAACTAAAGTAATTATAAATTGAAAATATATGTTATAAATAAAATAATAAAAATTATAAGAATTAAAAGAATAATTAAAAGAATTTCTTTCATTCCGATAATAATTCCGTTTGTGTATACATTTCGACTCTAATATAATTTCTCATAAATAAAATTGAAATAATAATAATAATACACAAATACACGATTACGTAATAATACGCAAAGGAATGTTTCATTTCACGTTCAGATTTTAGCGGTTTGGAGAGAAGCATGTGTGTACAAACTGAAAAAATTACTTCATTAATAATGAATGATCCTCGTCCTCGTCGTGTAGGATTGTCGAGCAGGGACGAGAGAAACGAGACGTATGTAGTTCGCAATATGCATATTGAGCGGAATGCTGCAGCCCGCGAAAGTTTCGGCATAATTCAAGAGCACTCGTCGCTCGGTCGCGCGTACTTTTCACATTGCATCTGCCAAGTTTCGGAACGGCTTGAGTACCTGTCTGAGCAGGAACGATGAAAATGTATATATCGATTTCCGTCATTATCTATCTATATACAATCTTCTCATGTAAATGAGAATGATATAATAAATTATATGATTAACAATAAACATTACAATTGAGAACGAGAGTGTAGAGTCTCTAATTCTTTCACAGAAAAAATGTCATAACATGTGACAGTTTGTTTTAACAAAATTTTTAGTGCAACAAACTCAATTTCAAAGTAAAGTTTATTATAACTAAATTTTATATTGCAATATATTTCTGACCAATTTCACTAGCAAATAAGTTTCATTAAAGCAGATAATACAGGCAGGGAGAACAATCTGTTAAATTTTTAATGACATTTTGTAACGAGGCAGATAATTGGTTAAATCTTTAATAGACATGCAATTATTCGCAAGGCTTCATCGATATTTATCGTTATGTAGAAATAAATAATTTGATAATAAAATATCCATTAAAATGCACTGTCATGCAGCGATAAAAACGTTTCTCTTTTTAAAATCTCGTTAAAAATTGACAAACTGTGGAGTATCTACCGCTTGTTAACGAGAGAATTTTTAATTTTAGAAAATTTAATAAATCCCATCATAAAAGTAATAAAATTTATAATGGATTTTGAGGATAATTATATACACATGTGAATTATCCACTTCTTCCTTACTAATCAAAGTCTTCGAAACGAAAGTTAGTTATTGCACATATTTTAGTACTAACCACGATTGTAATGAAGAAATAACTACCTAAGAGACTTCATTTCCGTTACAGGCAACCAAGCTCGATAATGACAAATGTGATTAGTAATAAGATGCCTCCGGCGATGATTACTCTTTGAAATGAGGCGATAGAAATCAGGGTAAAATTTAATATTAATCATTAATGATTCCATTGTCGAGCAATAAGCAGGTTTGAAAATGTAGCTTGAAAGGCAGGAAATCGATGTCGGGATGATAATTGAGCTTTTCCGCTGGCTCATAGAATCGACGAGCCGATTAATAAAAGGACCATGCCGAGATTACGCCGAATTGTAATGCGGTTGCAATAATTACCGAATTCGACGGACAGATTGATGGACGTGTTACTGGGCCGCAATAAATTATTTCTGCGCGCGCGCGCATAGTTAGACGGTCTGCCAAACCTGTTTAATTGCGTCCACCGCGTCGTTACCGGGCGCACCCGGTAATGCACGCAAATGTTAAGCGACAGAAAGACTGGCTCATATTTTATGTATACCACAAAGTAACCTATAGTGACATGTGTTTAAATATTTCGCGACACCAAGATCCCACAGTCACATCGCAGTGTGTATGTAGTTCACGGCCGAAAATCACACATATTTTTCCACGAGCAATTTTCACCGCGACTGATTATATCGCAAATTGCTAGTTATTAATTTTGTATTATGCATTCGATTACACAAATGACATTGTCACAAAGCATTTTGAAAAAGAAATCACGAATAAATTTATAATTAATACAAATGGAATCACTTTAAAAAAATTAGTTTAAGCAATCTACTTAAAAAAGCAAGACATTGTTCAAGTATAAATATGTAACATTGAGCGATATTATTATAAACTCTACTGCGTTGAATCTATCGCAGAAAGTTTTAGAATAACATTCTCCTTCTTAAATAAATTTCTCAATCGGAACATAAAGGGATTTCTTTGACGGTGAAAAAGCGCGGGCGGTGCTCCAACTTCGTTAGATAGATGAGACTGAGTGTCGGGTCGAAGGTCGCCGCGCGGTGAAGGTCATTTTTCCTATGTCTCCCTTTCTCTTTGTGCGCTCAGAGAAAAGACTCCCGAGGGGTAGGGAAGATAGCGAGTTAGCTCCCGGCAGACTTTCCCTTTTCCGTTCGTAGGGAAGTCAGACGTGAGCGAGCAACTTCCGGCTGGATACTGAATAGAGAGGGTGGACGGCGCTCTCACCTTTATTTGCTTCGTGGATGGGATTCCGCTCCCTGAGGGCGGGAGAAAGAGAGAACAGCTCGTATCGTAGTCGGTCCTTTCCGACAAGAAATAGTCAATACTCCAGCCATTTAAGGTGTTTTTCGAGAAGAGACTTTCCAACTATTCGCATTTCCGTTTATCTCGCCTATTCTTATTAATACCTTCCTACGAAGAAAATTTCAATAATCTATCTTTTATTTTATTCCAATCGAAACAAATCTGGACTTGACATTTTTTTAGAAAAGATAAAAATATAATGATTCTATTGTTAAAAAATTTTCTGAATTAACTCTTGCTTCTATTTCATGTATAGCCGCAGTTAAAAAATATTTTTAAAATAGATGCACATAATGTGTTTCTTACAATATTTAAAGTCCAGTTTTATTTGACAGAAACATTTTTCCCGCTCTAATATAATTGCAAATTTTGTTATTTCCAACATCCTATTTACTTTTCATATCTGCAATTCCCAATTGGGGAAAAGATGCGTATTACGAAAATAAATAACCTGCGCAAAATTACCGTCACCCATAAAGTTGCAGTTTTCAATTCGTGTATAATCGCGACGACCATCGACAATCGAAAATTTTCGAATTCTGATTTAACAGTCAAGAATTCTTTATGAAAGTAGATACAATTGAATTTTCGAGCTACATTCCCCGAGGACAAACGGTCCCTTCGTGCTTCATCCGTCAAGAAAGTTATGACCCCGACAAGAGAGGAGCAAACGCTTTTGTGGTTTGCGAAATCACGTATTCCGCTCACGATCCCCGTCGCTGTTGGTTCGAACCGTCGCTCTTCTTTTCCTCTTGAAAAACTCATTTTGGCCGGAACGCCGTGCATTGCGTATCGATTGATCCCGTGTTTCGTGTGCTTCCAGTATAATTCGCGCTCCGATAATCACGCAGAGCAAATAACCGATTGAATGTGTTTACCCTACGGAATTATGAGCCGATACGAATTATTAAGTGCAACGTAACAAGACTTATATGAGTTTAGCTTATCTTTAACTTCAACAAACTATAGCGATAACAGGATAAATTTTGAACTTTGATTAATGGGTTAAATTTAAAGTACGAATGTGTAAACCTATGTTTCTGCTTCACTCCAGAATGAGGATACAGGTATCGATTTCCACAGTGCACAACAGTCGAGAATGCCGTAATAGATGTACGTACATTGTTTTCAAAGATCTCGGCGAAAAGAGTTAAAAATATCTATAGAATAGAGAAAAACATAGAGAAAAACTATCTCTGGGAAAAATATGTGAAAATTCCAAAAGTTTCGGAACAATTCTCAAATAGAATAACTCACAAACAGAATGTATTATATATATTTTCCAAAACAATCTTCAACAAACAAAAAACGAATTGCGAATGTGTGCATTTCTATCAACCTTACTTGAGAACGGAATAATGCGCACAATGGCGGTCTAATTATACCAATTGGATAATTTACAACTCTCTGGCGTGATATTCGCATTTGTGTCCGAATTCGCTTGACGCATTGAAATCAAATCTCCCGTTGCATTGACAAGCGAGTGGTTCTGTATGTCACATTGGGTTATCTGTCATTAATTCATGTTGGTTAATACATGCGGTATCGGTCAAAACGCGCACCTGACGAAACCCACTTTTGTTTCGTATCTTCTCCTTTTATATTTAGATTTTTCTCAATATTCTTAAATTGTACGGAAATATTAAATGGAAAGAGATTGCTAGAAGAATCATTCACTCTTAAAATCGATCAAAAGAATATAGACTTAAAATTTTTTTTTTGAAAATTGTTTGTAAAAAAAATTTGCTTCTATTCTCAAACAAATGTATTCGGTTATAAGAGGATATACAATATACCTTTATAGAAGAGTGCGCTCTAGTCAGTATGATTCAAGGATAAGAACAAAAGGAACATAAAGTCGAAATGCGCACTGTTCCAAGTTTAGTCAATATTACTCTTCGTGTACTCAAATGTTGTTTGTGATGACATGTCACGACTATCTCTAAAGTAGAACATTGTCTTCGAAATACAGAATCTTATCTTCGCTTGCTTTAGTCTTTTGTAACCGGATGAATATAATTCAACCGGAAAATCTGGCTTAGTGATATCTAAATTACACATGCACGTATGTATGTATCATGCATATTAGCCAATCGATTATGTGATAATCTTCACACCGAGCACAATTTTAATGCGCCCAATTTAATCGGCTTTTCTACTCAAATAAAATCATAATTAAATTGAGTAAGCAATAAAAGTAATAAAATAATGAAAATCATAAAAAGAGTAAGCAAATGATTACTTGCGTTCACTGATTTATCATTTATATAATGATTTTCTATCTACCAAAAATAATGTAAATTTTTTACTTGCTTCACTTTCACATTTCTTCATAGAAATTCGCGGATAAGATTTACGTACGCGTCGTCTGTTTCGATAGGATCGTTGAAATATTCATTAGTGTAGGGATTTCCATGTAGGCGCTCTTTTGCATCATGCCCGTGTCCCGCCACCCCGATCGCAGACTACGTCAGGATGTCGCAGTGCGGTATGCACGTGCGAGCCAATGAAAGAAACCGGACGTTACGCCGGTAGCGAGCCTTGAAATTCCGGCCGCAACTTTAAGCCGTGTTCGCGGATCCCGGGGCTTAAGCGGAGCGCGTAAGCTGCCGAGGAAATGCAGATGTAGAAAGTCTACACCTCAAGAAGTCGTTAACCTTATCGGATAAAGTGCACTGCGAGAAAAAACTCTCCTCGATCACAATCTCACTGTATAGTTTACCACAAATGTCGTTTCCCCCGCGTATTTCGCTGCATTTTATTGAATTAAAAGATTTAAGCGAATTTAAATAAATTCTCATGCAAATTTCTAGCCAATTGAAAAAAGTAAAAGATACACTTTGCCGTTCCAACCATTATCAATAACGAGTATCACGAATTAATCGTTCGACTGGCAAGTTTTTTTTAAAATAAAAATACTGAACTAACAATTTAATCATTTTGATATGGAATACGATTCCAAATTGAAATAAAATCTGCAAAACGTAAACATATGTATTACAACGTTATTCGTATATTTCTAAAAAAACTTGTTTTCTTTAACAAGCAGTTTTACTCTTTGATCTTTTAATGAAAAGAGTAATTTGTTTCGCAACGAGGTAGCCCGACCTAAACCATGATCGGCATTAGCGATGAAGAATTGTTTCACTTTACATATAGCGGGGTTACATGACTTCTTAACCGCGAATAATAATCCGCAGTAATAGTCCTTTGTTTTCCGGTAGGTATGTAATCTCGCCGGGTCTCGCGGGAATTGCGAGGAAGAGAGAATCGCCGTATTGTCGGACTGAGAGATCCGTCCCCGTGGCGTAGCTTCTCTGCGATCGTCTCGCGTAACCGGTACCGATACAATGTCAGGGAATCGCCTCAATTAACGGCGTAACCATGAGCCATTGTTTTGGAATACATACAGCGTGCCCTATCCATATAGTACCGCACGCTCAGCTAACCACTCGAGAGCCGAAGCTCCGTCGTGAGTGCGACACACTGTAGCAACATGCCCGATAATCGCTTCTATACGAAGCAAAACGTTCCCGATCGATCATTAGCCAGCTGGATGCATTCGTGACTTCACAATCTATTCGCAGACTAATTATCGGAGCAGCGAAATTGTTCGATCTCGTATGTGCATTATATTCAAAAAGCAATCCTTATATATCGGTTAAAATGGTAATTATTTAAAGCCTTTTGCTCCATAAAGGCGATTATATTTTCAATACTGCTGAATATCATAAAATATTAATCTAATGCAAAATCCGAACTTAACTTTAATGACTCCGCGATACCGCCTGTGCGATAATTGCGACTACTGAAACAATTTCTCTTTGAATAAAATAATTCGAAATTTTGAAGAACTTTCAACGACGTGTAACAAGAGTCACTTGTCGCAAGAAGGTCAGAAATGAACAATTTCGTAGAGTTGAAGCCGACTTTCGAACATAGATAAGCTCGTTTATGAGGGTCGGCAGGTCGCGCGGATCGCACGAGGGATCTCGATTAGACACCGAAACGACACACCTCTCGCTCTTAGATGGCGTCCGTCGCGCCGAAACGATCGACGTGAGGAGGCCGGAGGTACTTGAAGCAGGCAGCTGCCTCGCTCCAGTGATTTCGAGGGTTTGTCGCCCGCGCACCTCCCTCGTCCTCTTGCTACGCTCTTATCCCGGAAGGAATTTAATCAGACTACCCTTCGAATCGAGTCGACTCGAACCAAATTGAATCGAATAGCTTGTAGCGGCGGGGGCGAGAATTTCTCGTGGCGAATGAAAAGACACCCTCGCGAAATATTTGACGAGTTTGAGCGAAAATAGCGAACCGCACGAATATATGGCGGGCAGGAAACCGGCGGGGAGAGAAAATAAAAATGAAAGGTACCGCAAATGATAAATTTTCCACCGGTTTCTCGGGTCGATCGAGCTCAAAACACGCAAAATGAATATGTTATGGTCAGTTAGAATGAACGCCAAGAGACGCGCGATGTCAAAAATATATTTGCAGAATAAAATTAATAAAGTTGATCGCAAAATTATTGCAATTACAAGATAATTGTATAATATATAAAGTCGTTAATAAACTATAAATATTTATTTACGCTTCTAAATGGTTACAAATCGTCTCAGAAATAAGACTGCAATAAGATTTATTAAAACGTATGACAGTCTATTGAAGATCACTAATTAGTTTTCAAGCAGCTGATACAATTTCGTAATAGACGCATTTCCGTACTGGAAATACGCCGGTACACAACTAGAGCGATATTTTATGTAATTATTTCCCAACTTGGACCGCCTCGGGCGCCATTTATTTTCTACCACATTGTTTCCTCCCCTCCTTGCTAATACAAAATACCCCGTTCTCTCTTTTAAACGCCGGACGATGTTTTTCAAACATTAAGGGAATAAATAATCGTCCGTATTCTATTACCACGCGACTCGCAGCAATCCTGTTCGTGAGTAAAATACCAAGTTTTCAGCAAAGTAAAGTTAATTAACGATAAAATATTGTACCCAGTACTTAACTGAATTACCTCCTTCGGTGCAAAACATCGAAAATTAAACAGACCATTCTTCATCGATTAACGTAAGTTCTCGTCATCGTGCAATAAAAAGATACTATGCTTAGAAAGAATACTCAGATCATGAATATTTCAATATTACCAAAAATTAATTATATATGAAATATATACGCGCGTGTGAAATCATTAAAACACAGCGCGAGAAATATAAATCCCGTGACGATTCTTTTAAACTTTAAAACCCGGCTCATCTGCGAGCGAACATCCCTCCCTTTGCGAATCCGTGATTATTCGCTCCGTGTCCTAAATATCTTTCCGTGTCTTAAATATCTTTCCCAACGAGGCGCGCTTTATTCCATCATCCCCGTTCACTGTCGCTGTCAAACTTGTCAAATCCGGTCGTCGCAAATAAGAAATAACGACGTCGCGCGGCGCGTTTTTGCGAGAGCCGCCACGCCGATGAGGACGGAATGAAATTTCGTCAGATAATTGCGAATCTTCGGTGTTCACACGATTCGCCCGTGCTGCGGCGTAATTTGATTTTATTCCGCACGAGAGACGCGGTCGGTGTGTTGTGCTGCGGGATAAAGAAGACGTCCAGCAAGGCTCATTTCCAGCGCCGGAAGAACGAAGCTTTGTAATTTATCTCGTAAAGTTTCTCTTTCCCCTCCGCTTTGCCACGCTCTCTTTTCCACCCTAATTCTCGAGCCTCCACGCTTTCGGTGCGCAGAACACAATAACGTGCAATTACGCGACGCACATACAATTATGTGCAGTACGTTCGGCGCAAGCGGCACCATGTTCGTAACCGCTGCTATTTCGAGCCGCTACCGAGCTGCCCCGTTTAGCCCCCGGGGGTTAGAACGATTCAGGGGAGCGGCGTTGCTAACTATTTCTTCATGAGTAACTTAACACTTTAAATCCGATGCCGCGTTTGGTACTTCCGCAACGTTTTAATCGCCCCAACAAATCGTAAATGTACTCCTCACATTTTGTGTAATGTGCGATGTGAAAAAAAACTGTATCATCTTTTTAGTGAAAATAAATCCACTGAATACAAATAGAGATGAAATTTTTGTAATATTTTTCGTAATAATATTTTTCGTCAAATTGTTTAACACTTCTAAAAAATGTCTTTGAGGAATTTCCCTAAAAATGAAAGTTTAAAATCGATTAAAACAAAAATTAACTTCAATCAACTTGGAAACGCTTGCAGGAATGCTTTAGTACGCTCCAGAAATTATCTGTTCTTTGATGTATTCACGCAATGCTTCTGTACGCGTGCATTCATGTGTTCCTAATTCTGATTGACGTACAAAATCTAGTCGTTTGGAATAGCCGCACGAAAGATCATATATTTTGATGCTGACAACAAAGGCTTTGTAGATACAGTAAGTGATTTTACGATTTTTCCTTTGCCATTTTTAGATTTTGTTTAATTTGCGTGTATCATATACAACCCTTTAATAAAAAAAAAACATTTGTATATTATTTCTTATAACTATTCGCAATTTTTTAATTACATTTCTTATGTTTTAATTACATTCCTTCATATTTCTGAATTTTATTGTCCTGTGAAATCCTGCGCTGTAAAATATTGTAAACAACGTCCGTTTTTATTAAATAACGTACAAAAGGAAAAATACGCCCACAAAACAAATATCTTTCTTATTACTATCATGATATTAAAATAATATCCATTAAAGCCAAAAATTACAATAATGTAAGATATTTCAACACTATCTACGAAAATATTTTGATGAGATTTTTAAAAATTTAGAATATTTTTCCTTAGTAAAATTATAGTATATAATTCTAATAACTTAATAATCATTTCTAAACAAATATCTTAAAGACTTTTCTAACTAGTCAATTTCTCCGATACATTGCAAAAGTTTCAGAATTTGTTTCATACTGTCTGTCTAAATTCGTAATTCATATTGTAATATATCAGGATTTCAATATAAAATTTCTTTATCTGAAAGACAACGTATGCTCTAATACAGATATATAGACGCAAATGTACGCGCATAATTCGTAATGAAAAGTTAAAGGATCCTATTACTTTCACGGATCGTACACTGCTAGCTGCCAACAGCTCAGGTCACTTAACCGTGGTGGACTCATTGCGGAAAATTGCATTTCTGTCTGTGATAAATCGTCGAGGAGTGCCGCCGTTCTCGCGCAAATCAAGGAAAGACGGAAAATTCGATGTTTCATTCCCGCCAACTCCGACAGCAGTTTTATTACGCTTGGATTAAACCCTTTCCGGACAACTCTTTTCCATTTAATGCAACGTTGTTTCAACTACATTCTTAATGCGAATGCTTTGAAAGCGATACCAAAACAAAATCTCATTTCAAACTTTAGAAAAAATCGTGTAGTAATTCTTTGGTATATTTAACCAAATGTACTAATAAACTTTTGAAATAACGAAGGTAATAATAATTTTTAAATAATACTTAAATATTATTCAAAGCGATTTCATATATTTTAGAATATATATGATAGCAATGAGTATGTGGCGGAACTTCTTCGAGCTTCTAGCACATCATTAATATGTACTTATGTATACCAAACAGTTAATATTTACACGTAGCAATCCGCCATCGTGATATATCGAAAACGCTGTGTACCTCAAGTTATCCTACATTTTCGAAACATTTCTCTTCTTTAGCGAATCCTCTAAATATATGAACATAGTCGTAAAAGTACATGACGTATATAAATACGTCAAAGGGAATTTAAGCTGGGTAAATTCCCGGGGGTCGTACCAAAATTTAATGAATGATTCTAACCGAAACGGAGTTTATTATCAATGAAATATCCCTAATATATTTCACGACTGTAACGTCGTCTTTTATCGCCATTCGCTTAATTAAAATTTGACAACGTATGCGTTTTATACAAATATATGGAGAATAAATAAATGTTCAATAAAATGAAAATCTTATAAGTTAAAATATTCGATATTATCATAATATTCTAGAGATACCTTTAATTAATTATCAAATTTGTTTAGCAAATATAAATTGAAAAAAAATGTTTGAGCTCTACAATTTAAGTTAATGTAAATAAATGTTGTACAGTTAAATTTAAATTTGCGTAAAAAATTATAAAATAATATTCAATTCGCGTATAAAAAATCGTTATATTTATTCTATATATCTAGCCTGTGCACTAGAGCATATCGGCATATCGTCGCCTTCAATCACATATAGTACGAGCAACAAGTCGCAAGGAATAGCTCTTAAGCCAAATTTTCGAGACGTACCGTCATCGTATTGCACGAATAGCTTCCAGACGCGTAGCATTTCTCACGATTTTACTTACTCCCCTTTCGCACATCGAATCGCGCCCGGCGCGAGCGATGCGAGCGCCGAAGAGAATCTTACCTTCCTTTCAAAAGCAGCTCCGTCGGTCTCCGTGGGGAACTAAATCCATTAGACATTCGTCTTCTCTTTTTCCGCGAGATAGACGAGATACGGCGCGGAGATGCGGGTGGCGCGACGGTACGGTGGAAAAGCCGATGTAGGAACGAAAGGAAAGGAATGAGACGCATATCCATCTTTTGGCGAGGCAAGATTCACCGAATAACAGGATAAAAAGAACCCGGTAAATTAAAGTATCGAAAACCGTAGACGCTTCCCCCGAGATTTTTATCGATTCTGAAGAATTTGGAAGTATCATCTACTCTTTCTCGTCATCCGATATCAGTTCAAAAATAAAGTTTCCCGGAAAGAGAAAGTACTTATCTCGTCCCCATAATTAATTTCTAAATGACAGACCGAATTGTTCCCACAAGATCGACATTAATTACAGGTCATAGCATAAAGGATCGGGAGTATATCGTAGGTCGGGAAGGCGGAAGAGCTTGAACAATGAACTTTGATAATATAGGTACAATGTACTACAAGATCATCGGACTTCAATATTTTAACGACGCTGATTTCGACATAAAAAAAAAGCAGTGAAATTTTTCGTTTACTTTAAATTGAACATTTAGATACAAGGTAAAATAGTTTAGTAAGCGACTTCGGTAAATCTATCTCAGGAATTTAATGATCAATCTTTCAATCAGGCACCGAATTTCGAGTACTAATAGAGTTTCACAAAGTTGCTACAAGATAATGTATCCTACAACACTTGCTACTTGCTACACGGCTAGCTTGTTAGCAAGATTCTAGAACTAACGTAGAAGCAGCTTGCACGCTTTCACATTGAGTTTATATTTTCGGAATTTCGGAAAATTCTCTTTATATTTTAATATCATTTGTGCGTATTACTAATATAATAACAGAATATTTATCAAAAAAATGTGAATTCTTTTTAGACTATTATTTCATACATAAAACACTCGTACAAAGCTGTACTATACGCATTCATCACATTCTCGTTCACAAAAAAATCTGTTTTTATTATAAACTAAAAATAAAAGAAGCAAAAAATAAGTAAATGTAAAAATTAAATTTTTATTTTCTTATACTTGTAAAAAAAAGATTGATCTTTGAAATATCACCGAATTATTTTATATCGTCGAAACTCTATCACATTTTTATTATAGTTTATTTTGCTATTACACAATAGCACTCAGTGTTAAGTAATATTCCTCTATTCAATCATCAACTCAATACATTTTTACTAATACATTTAGCGAGCTTCGCGACACAACATCAATTACTAGAAGAGAAACGATCGATTCGAAGCGAGGAAAGCCGCGAGAGCGAAAGGCGGGAATATGGCAATCGAGGAAATGGCCGTCGACAGAAGCGGGAACGATTAGGGTGTTTCAAGGACCCGGCAGTGAGTGGGGGTTGTGCGTTGTATATTGTCACGGTTGTTCGTCTCAGTGGAATTGTACGCATGTTGCACGCTTCCTTCTATAGCGAACCGCAGGCCTGCGAATGACAGCTCGTTACGAGGATTTTCGGGGAAACATGAGCGTTTCGAATTGCATTCGCCGCTAAAGGATCACTTTCACACATGGACTTCACTGCTCGCCGCATGATCATCCCCCCCTCGCTCATCCCTCCATCCACGTCAGTCCTAAGAAAACACATCTCCCTTTTGCTGCAAGGGCATTCTTTCTTTCGAAAAGAAAAACTTTTGCCACGCAAGGTGCTTATCTGCAATGCGGGAGGCGTTGTAAAAAAGTTGTAAGAACACGGGGAGGTGTGCTGTGATGAATTAGGACACATTGACCTGAGAACAATTTCCCGTAAAAATATAGAACAAACCCTCCGTGACGGTTTTTAGGGCAAGATAATTAAAAGCAGAATTCTTGCGCGTATCACTAATAAAAAAAATTGCAGCATTAAGTATTACCTAAAGTAAAGTTTACGCAGCGGCAATATGATATTATTAAGGAACTATTTCTAAACGACAACAACATGCTGCCCTGCATGTTGACGTTCGATATTATGATTGCATCTGTTATAACATGTGACAATAGATACTTACAAGAATCGATAAAATGATAACATGATTAAGTGCGGAGGTGTATGCACGCAAAACAGAGTATCATAATTGGAAATTTAATATCATACTGACGAGGTGTTTTCAAATGATTCATGCTAGTAGTAATCTGATATTCCTCGTTCGAGTACAGCTTTCGTTACACAAGCGAAAAATCAAAGTTGTCCTTGCCTAATTACAGACGCTTGAAAGCTCGATTCACGTCGGTAATATGATGTTACGTTATTTTTTTTTCTCCTAAGCATAGAAAATTTTATTCCGAAGCCTCAAGCCAATCCAGTCAATCTCAATGCTTCTCCGCCTCTGTAATTTCACTATGAATATCCTATCGAACATATCTGACAGATTCGACAACAAATACAGATGCGTATACCCGCTATACGTGTTTTTGTGCGCAAAACACGATTATTGCAAACGATAAACCAGCCGGCTACAAATAAAAATAGAAGTTCGCTACGCAACAACGGATATTCGCCAAATAAATAACGATTTTCTCCCGTTCTCCCGAAAGCAAAAATTGCAACGCAGTCGTAAAGCTCCCCAAAATAAAGGCACAAGCGTTTTAAGTTCCAATTCGACGTGCAAAAATTACCAATTAATTACATCAGCGATTACAATATCAACGTTATTTAGATTTCTTCAATTGTTTACCCTTCGCGGAATTAAAATTGAAAATTTTAAACAAATCCTATCAAATAGTTCCAACATTCTGCGTAAAATACATTTGCGATGCAACTAAATAAATATTATAATTCACCAATCAGAAGTTGATATAAAGTCAGTTTACAATTTTCTCTCTTGTTAGAACTCGCGGACTGAAAATTGGTATAATGCGCAAAACAAAATCGATCGACGCACCAAGATATTCCTCGGCGACCTTACGACCGGCGTCTCGCGCAAGAGGGGCCCACCCCTACACGCAGTAGTAAACGCCGCATCCTCTCGAGTTTGTTTCCACCCCTCGTTTGCCCCCAGGAGCCCTTGGCCTCGCTAAAGCTCCTGCCACCTGCTAACCCCTGGCTCGCCTGCGACACGTCAATATTCGCCATCCACCCTCCGAAAACCGCCGTCCCCACCATCGCCGCCACCCCCGGAGGCCAGAGAGACGCAGGCGCTCTGGATAGGACAGACTGCACGATGGAGCTAAACGCCTCTGCTACTAGAGAACAAAGCGCTCGGATATGCTCGTAACTGTTTGTACAAGCGCTATGCACTCGATAAAATTGCGTATTGCCAAATGAATTTGGAGACAGTTATTTTTAAGAGAGCTGCAAGATACAAAAATTCAAAAGATAAGATCAAAATTCTAAAAACTCTATTTTAAAAACATTTCACGACTTACACGTGGTGCATCGATCGTTCTTTCGCGCACTATATCAATTTTTAATTTTGAGATTCAACGGAAAAAACAAATGGTAAACCGACTTTCCCAATTTTTCAATTGTTTAATTGTTTATTTGCGGTTATATCATATAACGTATTTAGATAAAAAACGATTCCATTTGAAAAACATTAAAATTGCTGCTTTATGATAAGTTGTTGGAGTGAATAAAGTGACAAAATTCTATAAAGTCCAATAATGCTCTCTGTAGATACGACAGAAAGATGGTTAAAATTATATTTACTACGTAAGCGATAGAAACCTTTTAACGTAATGCTGCTACAATTTTAACAATTACCTTTAATGCTTGGAAATGTAATTTCTCGACGGGTAGCAAAATATAAATAAAAAACCACAAAATATCAATCAATTAACCATTTTGCAGAATTAAAAAGTAATCGCGGTGACAGAGAACAATAACGTATTAATTTGCGCGTTCTAAATTCATAACCATTTCATATTAATATATCTAACATATAGATATGCATTCACGTGTCAAGCGCGATAACACAAAAGTCAACAAGCGGAGCGTATAACCAAAACGGAAAACGCTATCTGTAACGAAATTACAAGACCAAAATACAGTATTTGTATGCATTAATATCGAACTTCGATGAATTTGGTCGCTGAGGCTGCGAGTTCGATTAAAGCACAGTTCATAATTTACGCGACGAACGGAACTTAAGGGCACTTCATGCGCGCTTTAAACAAACATTATAATAAATGCGGAATAGCAACAGTGTGTAGCATTACTGCAATAATCTACACTAAGATTAATATTGATATTAAAAATATTTTCAAAACGATCATTAATTCATCAAATCATTAATTTCAATGATTTGATAAAGCGTTACTATTTTTATGGTCATTTAAAAAAGAATTCCAATTTTTCGAAAAATTGCTTACAAAAATGCAAGAACAATTCTTACATTTAAAAATAATTATAGAAAAATTTCTGATTATTTATATATTATAAAAATATGCTAATGTTTTTAAAATAATGAAATTAGTATTGAGGACAGGCAAGTAACACTGCAGGTTGAGTTAAGACAATTGGACAATTCCTTTCTGCTATTGAGCTCATTCCTATCTACATCGTATATCTGACACGTGTTAAACATGTTACATATGCATCACGCGATATTGCAATTTCTCGTGGAAAATTAAGCGTTATCTCTGAAATGCGAAATTCTTAAAATAGCAAGTAATGTATAAAAATTATCACAAATTAAAAAAAATAGATTTTTTCCATACTTTGTATAATTTTAATACAATTTAGTTTTTTCTCAAACTATAACAAAATATCAAATGTCATTTTTATATAATTTTATGCATAAATTGAAAGAATCTAAATGATAGCAAACCATTTAAAATTAATGGAAATTGCAACTACGCGTGTAGCATTACGGCGAAACAAATCGAAATTCTCGTTTTTTTGAACAGATTATTCACATAGAGCGCTATTCAACAAGTATTGCTATTCCTTATTTCATCGTACAATAAAATTCTGTAATTTTTCCGGTAGTGAGTCTATATAGAGTTAACAAGCAAAGTAGTAGTGTTAAAAGCGTTCCCGCAGCGAGAGGATAAATATTGTGAATGTCGTACCGAAAAATAAATTAAAGAAGTAAGCTGTATTGAGTTTCGTTTTGTTCACAGTTCTTTACATGCAAACAGAACTAGCGTCGGAAAAACGATATCTTAACGGAAGTCGGTGTTAACTTCGAAAATGACTGGCTGATCACACCATGCTGTTCTTGAAGGAAAACCGAGGAAAATAAATGACAAGTCGGTTAAATTCTTATGTTCAAATATGGACATAGTACACGGTTCGGATTCAAACGGCTCAGGTTTTTCTCAGAAGTTAGAATAGTCGAGGAAAACTCTAAAACGGCTAGAAATCGAGAATGACCTCGCCGCATTAGTTGCTTCACGCCCTACACGAAGCGTTAAACTTAGCTTGCCTAAACATAGTATCCTTCGAGAAACCGGAATGCCTATGCAATTAGAGATAGTATCATTTAATCTTAAGCTGTAGATAAATATCTTTAAACCATAATTCTGAATAATTTATCGTATAATAAACTCATTTATTTCTGTAATGTTAATTGCGCTTAAAAAATTATTTTAAAAAATATCAGATTTAAAAATTATAAAAATTATCGTTATTCGGTCGTAACGAGCTTTGGAAAATTACGAGTAAGAATCAAGAAAACCATGCGCGGAAACCGAGATATGAACTCGACCGGCCGCGCTTGTTTAACGGTGATTTCATGCAGAGTGGACCGAAGAAATCCCCGAAGGTTCGCACGAGCGGTAAATATCGCGGGGGCGTACGAACCTGCGCCCAGGTTTGCCTCGCCTCACCTCCGCACCCTGCTCTCGCACCCGCCATTGCTAACCCCTCCTACGGGGTTCCGCATCCCCGCCTCGCAATCCGTCGCCTCGTCGACTGCTTCGTCGACTGGCGTCAGCGCCGTCAACGTCGTCGTCGGCGTCGTCGTCGTGGTCCACGTCGACCCGAGTTCCGGCAACTAAACTCCGAGAGCGAAAAATTGTAACACGCAACGGCAAATCGCGGTTGCTCGCGCGCGCGTTTCACACTCTCGCGCATTCGCGCGTGATTCCGTAAAATCGCGCGCTCCGCTTGGTAAATCGAAAGTGCGCAAGAGTTCGGTACATCGGGCGGTTTAAGTGTTATTGTTTCTCGTTATTGCTGTTAACGAGTGTTTTTTCCATTGTAGCGATAAGCATTATCGGATTAATATAAAAAAAAAACGATCCCTTAACAAACAAGAGATTTCCGATCTGGTGGTGGTTTACATCCTTGTCACGTGGCGAATGTGACGAAAACGCGACGTCGCATGGCTAACCCAAGGTAAAAACAGTTATATTATTTATATTATTTATATTATTAGTGATCAATTTTTAATCTTCGAAATAAAATTAAGATAAGTGTTTTTGTAAAATAAGATTAAAGTCAATATTTTCGCATACAGTAACGTCGTAACGCTTATATTAAGATTTCTAAGTCTATCAAAAAAGTTTATAAAAGCATCTTCAGTGGATTTAAAACCGATTTTTCCTCGACAAAAATTTGTAGGAAACTAAATATAATTAAAATTATACTTTATAAACAAAAATCAGTTTATAAGTTTAAATTTATAATCGATTACGTAAGCTGCCGTAATATGCATTTTACGACTGTACATATCATAAATTGTCGTAGATACATATCGTTATGATTTATTATCCGCAGGACGTAAATTGCATCTCTTTAAAAAATCATTAAAATAATTTGATACGATAATTAATATCGGTTTTCTTTAAAAAGTTAATTTAAGAAATTTAGTACATATCATCAATACAACCCAGAAACTGGTAATGTCTCTCAAAGGCCATCGTAAAGAGTCTCGTAAATCAAAAATAACGATTCGCTGTAGGAAGTTTCGGTCTTAAAAGCGCGAAGAATACATTTGTGTTTTGTCGACAAGATCGATTAGTTAGAATTGTTCGAAACTTTGGCGCCATAAATACTAAATTCGTTTTCTTGCCCGCATACCTGCTTGCGATACTTCTCTGCCTGACCCCTCATCTCGCCGGCGCGTAACCAGATGCACTTCGGACGAGCTATTAATATGAGAGCCCTATTTCGGTCTGTGATGTGTTTACAAGCTCGGGCTTGCCCCGCGCTGCGTGAAACGGAAGTACGGCGGATTCGCTTTTGCATACAACACGTTGGAAAGTCACGTTTAACCCGAGCGAACGACCGGGCCTGTCGCGATTTCCCTGAATTAATTAAATCTCGTTCACTGTCAGCAAGCCAGAGCTACAAAGTTACGTACGCAAAGCGCACGCCAATCAACATGTCGCTTATAGAGAGCTGGCAAAAATATTCCGCGCCAAGAAAAAAATGTGTTTCACTATAATTAAGGTCGCTTTCTGTTTTAGATAATGATTTATATGTCCATTAATGTTTTTCTCACAGCACCTATGATCTGCGATCAGCGATGAAATGATTACGAAATGATGGATATTTACAAAGTTAACATCAATTATTTTCCCAATATATAAAATATGAAAATGCAAATGTGTAAAATTATAAAGGAAGTTTACACATATTTTAAATTCAAATCCATTATGCAAAAGCTTTCAAAGCTACCGTTGGAGATTCAACATTATATGATATTTATTTCACCTTTTATAAATATAAGGATATATAATAATTACAATTTTGCGAAATTTTCGTAACTCAAAGTTGATAAAATTAAAATTAAATTCGATGTGAGAGGCGTGTTCAATATTCTAATCGCATTATCATAAAATATTTTATTTCCTAAAAGATATCATAATATTATTCGCAGAAAAATACATTGTATTATTCTACAGAATGATGCAATAAGATAAAATTGCCTCGAGAAATGAATTTCACTAATAATAAAATATTATCACTGATTTCATAATAAAATGAATAAAAAGCTAGCTATCTCACGCCTTATTCGTATTTCGCGGAAATGACAAGACCTCGTGCTAGCCGCCTCTTAGCGTTCCTTTTCTGCTTGCTCTCTCAGTGCTCGTGACCGAAAGATGCAGAGTACGTGGTTGCGCAATGTTCAACGGAGGAGAAAGTCAGCCTTACGAAGACTGCGGAGTTCTGTTCGTACGAGCGCACGTGGAGCGCGCAGACGCTGGTTCTGTAACCGCGATCACCGAGCGTTACACAAAGCGCAGATTTCCATCGCACTTTCGACGGATAAAACACACTCGCGCCGGTCGCATTATCTAGCCCGCTTATCTCTACTGTTGAGTGCTCCGAAAATACGCGATCCACACTTTGACAAGCATTTTGTTGATTTTCCTCACGGAACGGAAGTTTCAGAGTTTCGATTGTTAAAATAACAGGCTCATTTTTGTACCGGGATCCCGAATGGATATCCCGTTCGTGCCGGAAATATTGTGTCTACATCATGCATAAAAAAAGAGAACTGAGAGCGAGCTAAGGAAAATTTATTCCACTTGAAAAAGCAGGTTTTACATTTTTACAAAAAGTAAATTTTATTTTTGCGACATGCTACCTAAAAAGTATTTAATCCGTATTTTGCACAATTTATGACTGAAAATGTGTAACTACTATGATGTTCACGGTATTGTAAAATCAGATTAAATTGAATATGTATTTCAAATGTTAAAAATTCCAAGGATTTTATTAGCAGCACGCATGATCCGATGTCGAAGCGCATAGAAAGATAATAATTGATGATGCAATAATGTTGGTTATTCAAGACGTCTGCGGGTGCCGCGAGCGATTAATCAAAACTTTCTCGAACCGAAGCAGCCATCGATGGCAGTTACGAGGAAATGTTAACGGAAAGGAATAAGAACACGCTTATTTGTTAAAGCGAGCTCGTCGACAGGGCGCTTTTGATTCAGAGACAAAGCTTGCTTTGTCTTCGCGTAATCACCGCGTCGATCCCGATATGGATGACGGTTGCAAGGAGACTGCGTTTTTCCCACGAAAGTACACCGCCAGGCGTGCCTTTTTACTGTCAGATATTCTCGCGGCCGTAACGATTCCCTCGCAAAGAAGTCTTTAGCTCGAGTCGGATAGCTCGTTATACTTTGCCGCGCAAAGGAAGAAACGGAAGGCCGTAAAAAGTAAATTTTCCAGCATAAGCTTACCCCGTGATCTAGGAAGAATATTATCTTATAATATGATTTATATTACAGTATGCTCGCGCTAAAGTTATAAACGCACAGGCGGTATCATTATTTCAAACGAGGAAATTGTGTAAAGTTATAATTTAAACGTTCCATATTATTAAGCATGTAATGGGATTTTATCAATCGTTAATTTCTTTAACAGCATTAATATCAATGTTACTATTTCGCTCTGCAAATCAGAATTTATATTTCCATCGTTTTTCATTAACCTCAATATCCCTAAATATCTTTGTAAAAGCAATAAAAATTTTACGGAACTCTCGCATCGACAGCATCTCAATTTATGACTCAAAGTTATAAATTTTCAACGAGAGTCAAGCCAGAAGAATGTCGATATAAAATGTCACGTGTTTTCCAAGTGCAAATTCTTCGAACAATGCAGAACCAACTTGCCTCGAATAAAAATTATATAAACGTGCGTTATTATTTTTGAAGAATTTTTATCTTTCAATAAAAAAAATAGATTAAAACTCTTAAAATAAAACTAATTGAAGAACAAATGATAAATTTCGCATCGCTGAACTTCAATACATCGCAATTCTGAATTGTATCGATCGCTTAAAATCTTCGGAAATCTGAAAATTGTGTTACAACCGTGCTACGTAGAAAAAAAAAAGTTTTAATATGTAATTTAATTGGTGCTAATGCGCTTAAAATTCACTGATTGCTTTTGCCTCGACAATGTTTACCGAGATAAACCGGTAATAGAGCGTGTCATAAGATCGCGCCTGTCCGGATGCAGGTAAAAATTGCATTTTCTCTCATGAAAGTTGGATGAATCATGTCGCGGTGTGCGTGGTTGTCGACGCCGCAATTCCTACGGTCGTCTTCTCCTCGGGGTTACGCTCCTAGTCCTGGTTACGTTGCGACGTAATAAGATTTCGCTCGTGTGTTTCGCTCGCTCGCGTCGCAAACCCTGAGAGTCTCTCTTGAGAAAGGAGACCACCCGCTCCGTAATTGTGCTCTCAATGAGCCGCTAATCCGCTGTCGACCTTACGGCTGAAATTGTTTCAACAGCGAGCTCATCGCGGTCAGGACGACGGGATATTTAATCAGAATTGACTTGAGAAACACATTTAGTCGCGAATATCGATCTCGAGAAAGGTGACAGAAACTTCCTTCTTTATCCCGCTCGAAAATACGATTGTCGTTCATCATAAATCTAATCTTCTGCGCTTTCTTACCCGGTAATCGTTTCGGAGTCATAAGCTGTCCAGATAAATTGTTCAGTGTTAATGAAATCTAATATACCTACTCTTTCGTCATCACAAAGATACATTCAAAGTAAGAACAGGATGGTCTTATAGCGAGCGAATAAGAACAAGGAGCCGTTCAATCCTCGTACTTTCACTAGCCGGCTCAGAATCTCACAATAATAGTGCTTTCCGTAAATCCGTGAGTCTCGTGAGAACCCGACAAGGCTTCCTCTTCGAACTCCCGGAGAAACAAAGAGGCCAGACACCGTAATCTCAACGGCGATCATATTTTCGAGACCATTGACTTTCGCGAGTTGACGGATCTTACGTCTTTTGTTTTATAACGAAGGCTAAATGGATTCTCGGCTATTTTACGTTATCGCTTATTCGGAAAACAGCTTCGCCCGACGAAGATACGCGCGATAAGGCGCCGACGACGACGTAAAAGGCTATCTCTGCGAAACGCGACACTTCGTCGATATCTACGTGCGCGTAATAGGTGTCGATGCGTTACGCGGAAGGTGGGACCCCTTCCCCTTCCACTCCACCTACACCTTCGCCCCGTCCGTGTATCTTCTCCTCTTTCAACTTTCGATCGCATTCTATTTTATGCGTCGGCGAATCTAGGTTATCGCTTAGACGACCGCTGCCGCCTATATCGGTTTCTGCGCCTAACAGACGGGCAATTCGCTTCGAAATATCGCTAACAGTAGAATTTTCAATAAAATTTTAATCAGTCTTCGAGAGATCAATATGTTTCGATCCTAAATCAATTAGCGAAAAAGTAGCGCATTTACAGCGATACTTGAACGATTTTCCAATCAAGTGCACAATACGTTATGCAAGAAAACTGTGGTGAAAAAAAAAAAGAGGAAAAATCTCTCACGACATGAAGATGAAACGAGAAAAACTCGACAAAAGATTTTGCTCAACGGAAATATCTTCGTTCTTTGCCAGATGCTTTTTGCCTGAAATGCCGTCGACGTCGACGCGCTTTTCGTACTTCGCACGATCCTGTGAGATACTTGTTCGTCTCTGTCACTCGGCTGACATGGATACGTCCGAGAAAACTCGGTGCACCGCTATTTCACTGACGGACGAACGTTTCATCTCGACGTAGAACACGTAGAAAGAGTACGTCAAGATTGCGCTGCCTTATAGAAAATCATCAGTATCGATATTACCGATACCTTTTCCATTCTCCAACTGCGCTCAAAGACAACGATCGATCATTGGAAAAGTGCACACGTCGGTTGTAAGCAAAATTTTTTACCACAAACACACTCATAATTTTATTTCTTTCATTCAATTAAAGAAAAAAGATTTGATTAATTCTGAATAAAAATAGAAAAAAATATTCTCAACGCTTTTCACACAGACTTCTAACTCGAACATATTCTTGGCATCTTTTGTTTGTCGTTTCGTATTTGAAACAATAAACAGATAAGTCAATTATATTAGAAAAGCCTTATTTATGTATTTAACTTAATAAATTACTTTTCAGTACGATAGCTCAAATATCGTCCATTTGAAATAAGATTACTATTTGACTCGTTTTGAGTCAAATTATTTGACCTGCCCGACATACGGTTCACTTACAATTGGCCGCGGATCTCCGGAATAGCGACGGCTGGTTACAGCACGACGAAGCGGCGTGAAAAGCGAGAAGCGCGAAGGCACACGAGGAAACTTGAATTAATAAAGCAAAGCTTACGGGAGCGAGGGAGATAGAGAAGAAGAGAGAAAGAGAGAGAGAGAATACAGACAGCGGCCGCGCATGTATTTATAGATCGCCTTGCAAGTAAGCCACTTTGGTCGCGTTCAATTACGCTTCTTCCGCGTCGTACCGATATGCCCATTTTGGCCCAATCTCCGTTCTCCATTAACTCGATCGTTCGACGGCTCAATTTAAATCGCCAGCGCGGTTATCGACCCGAAGGAAAAGGGTATAAGACATCGCGCGAGTGCACAAGCGAAAGACAGATGCGCTCTTTTTTTTTTTTTTTTTTTTTTTCTTTTTCTTGATAAAAAGATGTTAAAGAGAACTTCCAGTAAAGTCAACACGCTATTTTATAGCTTAAACAAAATTGATTTTTTTTTAATGTCATTTATATTCTAAGAAGAAAAAATGGTTCGCGAAAAAGACTTAAGCGGTGCCTATTATATGGATTTAATTTATTCTGCAACTTTATGAATAATGCAAAAGATAATATATACTCAACATCGTTTAACTAAAATAATTATTCAAAGCGTATGCCTCGAGTTTACAAAATGCTCGAGCTGACTGAAAAGCTCAGGTGGAAATTAAGTGTGATCGATGAAAACTTGGCATATTATTTGTAGCGTAAAATTTTAATGAAGTTTGGCATGCGTTTCTCTTTCGATTCGTCCCAACGAAATGCAACGGATTCAACGACAGTAGTCGAACGGTAGCCTACAGTAGCCGAAGTTTAAACTATACGTTCTTTAAAATCTCAAGTACCTGACCGAGTGCTCGGCCGAACGCCTGAAGTGAATGTGCACTCGAGAGCAGCTAGAAACGCAGAAAGGAAAACTTTGTTTTAAGTCTCGGGCTTGTGTAATTTGAAGTTTGCTTCAGCCAGGTTTCAACTTAAAGAAGGTACCTGTTAGCGTCATGGGGTACGAAACAACAGAAGTTAAAAAACAGGAAAAGGCAACATTTTGTTTCCTTCGTCATTTTTCTGATTGTTTCTTCCGCCGCTTGTTTCTCACGAAAGATCCGAGAGAGCGAAAGCTCGGGGAACCGCGACAAAAGGTCCGCATGCTCGGAGGCTACATCTAAGAGCGAAGGAGGAAGGAACCTTCTAGCCAAGTGCATGATTAATGCCTGCAAACTTAACTAACCGCCTCGCCAACAGTAATGTGTATACATTATGACGACGCAGCGTCAATGTAGCGCCAGTAACTCATCGTCTGTACGTCGTGAACGGCGCCGTTGAAACGAAACAGTTAAATCCGGTGTGATTTAGAGAAGAATTTGAAGTAGAAAATGAAAAAATTTCCGAAAATGTTTACTCTCAGTTAAGTGTGTTTACATAATCAAAAATTATGAAAATAAATTATTTTGTGAATTAATTTGTTAATATTATATTCTTCTTTCTTATATTAATTTTAATTATATTAAATTATTTAATTCAACGCATGATTACAAAACGTATCTGTGCAGTCAAAACACATTTTCAATATATACTTTATAACATTCAACTATATTTACTCTTCAGTTATGTTCAAAAGGTAAAATCTACCATTAATTTATTACGCAAATACTATGGTATTGTTACGAGTTGTGAATTAAGTATATAGCGATGTGATGATCGTAAATTTCTACGTTACGATGTGTTTAAATATTCCTAATTCGTGACCGTCCAAAATTAAATTGCGCTCGCGCAATGTTTCATCGAAACTCGGGTGACGTGAAGGCGCAACAATAAAACTAACGGCCACCTGCGAGTCGTGCTGGTAACATGATATACCTGTGATAAATTCGCGATTTAATGATAACAACAAACGGCGGTTTACGTCACGATAAAAGCCAATTAACTTTGCGAAACGTTGGCCGGACCTGAGCGAACTGTCGTCGTCCTTGTAAAGGGCAGTAGCTACTAGTGCCAAGTGTTAATTAATTAATTCCGTAAAATCCGGTTCCCTCGTTCCGCACGTCGCTCTTAATTCCTAAAGGACGGGCGTCTGAGATTTTGCGGCCACGATCTTGATCTCACCTCAAGATTGCGCAATTCGTTCACTCGTAAAAAAAAAAAAGATTTTACTAATTTATTACCGTATCGCATATCTATTGTACGAATCGACGTAATGTGATAAAGAATCAAAACATCTCAGGTTCTATTTTTCCACATGAGAAAAACTCACATTGTTCGCGACTGGGGTTACTGAGAAGTGAAACTCAGCGAGACGCAATGCTGCTGCACTCCGTCTTGATTACTCTCGCGAACGATGGCATTTAATCTCGGCGAGAAATCGAAGAAGCTTGTAAAGCAAATCGCACTCTGGGCTTCGCTTGCGGGATACATTGCCTGACAATTGATGGCTGCGCGTAAAAGAGACGGGGAAGACATTGACCCTCTTTAGATGCGTAAATTTTTATACTTGAAAACTTACGTTTCTTAACATTAAATGTATATTAAGATTTAATGTAACGCAAAGACCCCCCCCCCCCTCAACGTTCCGTTACTTTCAATTTAATTTAACTTCTCCCCTTGCTTTTTTAAAGTAAAGAGAATATAAATCTATTTGTTGAAGTAAATGTATTTTTAGAGTAAAAAGTTAGATACTCACAGAAAATATCTTTAAGGTAAAAACATAAAAAATCTCACATTGTTTAACAGATATAATAAAATAAGAAAATACTGAGCTCAGTTGGACGTCAATATGAAGGTTTCTAGAAATAAACCTCGAGTTATCGTGTCGTGAAATGAGAAACGCAATTAGAGAGAAGTAGCCGCGGAACGAAGTACGAAGCCGTAAGAATGAGAGACGATGTGTAAACCCGTGTCGAGGCCAAAGGTAGCTAGATAATTTTTCAAAGGTCCTCGCGCGAAAAACTAAAAAAAGCTTTTTTTCGTCGACGCGAAAATATAGAGCATTCTTTTGTTTCGTAGTCATTAACAATGTAAATCGCTTGCGCAAGAGTACTATTTATGGTACATAAACAATATCAACCAAATCGTTTACATTCCTTTATATTTATACTCTCTCTCTCTCTCTAACGTTTTAAATATATAAATCTTATTTTATATGTTATAAATCTGTCATGTTAATATCGCATAAAAAATAATTGCTTCATTTAACAAAATAATTGAGCTGCCTGACAATACCTATTGGTTAAAATTAATCATTTACCGATATATGTGTCCTTATCACCTAATTATAATAATTTGATTTACTCATTAGTTTGCTGCATCGAGCTGCCAGGTCACCGATACAAGTGCAAAACTATTACTGTCGCGCGTCATTGGCAGAAATTCGCGAATAAATGCGAAACGTATATACGGACAGGCTTGTCGCGCGGCGCGGCGCGACGCGCAGAATCCCGGATATATGTATTTGCGAGAAAGCTGCAGACGAAATTGCATTATGTCGTCCGGGAGACCGTATCCAACTTTCAGTCCCTCGAGGGTGTATGAGAATCGCGTCGGAAAGACGGCGACGTTACCAATTTAATATCCAATTACATCCGCTGTGTCTACGCCGTATTATCGACCGCGAATTATTTCCGCGGGGAGTGCGTTCAAGACTAAATTCAGCATAAAAAAAAATAAAGCGTCGCGTAATCAAAACAACGATAAACATCGGAATAGTTCTATTGTTCTATAAGTTCTCTTGTTATTAAAAAAAAGAAGATATATCACATATCCAAATAAATAAATGAAAAAAAAGAATATTGAAATATATGTAATATACAATATATCTTTTGTCATACTCGTCAACCACGTTAATCGTAAATATAAGAACAGTGTAATAATGTGCAAAATAATTTGACATTATTGAACAAAAGAAATGAAATATCGCATAATTAAACGCAATATGTTGTGTGATAATGCCCTCTCATATAGCATAAATGCGGATGGCGATATTAAACGAGCAAAAAATAAATTAATTTATCGCGTTATGGAATCTTGAGTTATTTACCTTTATCATCTCAGTGTTTTGTCGAGAAATATTTCGAGAGTAACGCGGATGCCATTTTCTTACTTTATTAACGTGCCAGCTTGTGTTTAACCACGGAACGCTACGTGCAAGTACTGTACAAACGAAGCGCATACTGTAAACACAGTACATACACGACCTTTCGCGGCACGGAGCGTGCTTAATGTAAACGTTGGTGATAAGCAGGCAGTGTTAAGTACCGCCGGACTATAGGCGAATTTGCAGAGAGAAACAATTTGCCCTTTTGACGGCCGTATTACATATGAAAGAATTTATTTCTAAAAAAAAAAAGATTTAAACTCTTTCATTAACCGGCTTTTTTGGATTAAATATGAATTTCCCGTAAGCTCGTTGTACATAAAATATGAGCGACAAAATAAGCATTGAAAATATACGATACGTATTTTCTTCATCGTAAAAATTATTAATTATTTTAACTATTGTGCAATATTGTGCAATATATATATTTAACATTTTACATTTTCGATAAAAGTGCACATTAAAAGTCTGCACGCGAATTTTAAATTCGCATGATCAGCTTGGCCTGTTTCGTTGTAAAACGTGTCGCCTCGTTTTTTCTCGTTATTCGCAGTTACAAGCGAGCAAACGCTACGTATCTTACCCGGAATAATGTATAAATTCGCTTTAACACACAAGCTGGAGGTGAGAAGTGCGAACCGCGTGAGAGTCCCGTCCGCATCGTAAACACATCGCGGTATGACGCAGGTGGATGGTACACGTGTGTCCAGATGATGTCATTATTAGTGCTTACTCTACTGGTGATCTTTCCATTTACGGCGTTTCGCAATATAACCCAACATACCAGTCAAATAGATAATCTCACACCGGCGTCAAACCGCGAATAACGGAGTCGTTCATCATTGATTCGAAAAATGCTCATCTCGCCCGAAGTACATCGTATATTTTCAATATACATCTATCGTGAAAGAAGTTATTTATAGCAATACGCCGCGTTTTGTGTCATTGTAATAAATTCTAAAGACCATAATTTATTTAAACAAGCAATTTTTAATAAAATTCGCATTCAATTTTTTCTTAAAAAAGACTCAAGGACGTCAATTTTAAGTAATAAATTTGTCATCAGTTAATTTAACGTACAGCGAGTCTCAAGGGAACTTTAATACGAGATAACACAAAGGACGAAGGGTGAAAGTAGATCTCGAGGATTAGCATTAGAGCAGACAAAATAAGGTCTCTTTTTTCGAAAATAAAACTTCGGAGTAAAATTCTAAAAGAGGCGTTTAGAATACCCTATGCACTTCGCATCGTAATCCACATGATAAATCGACGCGTCGCTCATGCAGATTCTATGTATCGCGTCCGTCAGGACCATGAAGCGAACTTACAAATCCGCAAAAAACACTGGGAAAACGTTCTGGAAACCATATCGAATACGCGGACGGGATTACGATTTATACTACTTCGCGCTGCGGAGGAAGAGGCCCGACAAATCTCGCGCATTCTTCGAGATCGTACATCATCACCACTATCAAAAATCCATCGCGATTTATGGGGCGCAACACGATCCAGACGGGCACGTATAGACGCGTATAATAGACGCGCATGCATAGATTTTTCTGCTCTATAAACGAAAGCATGCGCGCGAGCGGTTGATTTATTCCACGGCTATATTCGTTGCTGCGCGCATTCGCGTCCATGACACGAAATCCATTGCCGGGTGGCGGACGCGTTCAAATGACGAAGCACGAGTCGGAATGCCGCGGTCCACATCCACACCTATTGGGATTCCGATCCAGCCGATCGACCACCCGCCCGGGGAAGAGAACGCCCCTCGTTACTCGAGAACGATCCGACGCAAAGGACTCCCTCCGAGCAGCTTTACTAATCTTTTTTTGAGATACAGATATATTTGCAAAAGAGTTTCTCTAATTAATAAATGCGGCGAATATTCAACGCAACTGATAACGCACATTTTCTAGAATGTTAACGCAAAATAAGAAAACGTCGGAATGAAACGCATCTCGTGAAAATGTGCGCTATTCGATAAGTGCAAGACAACGCGATCGGCGGTCAGCATACTTCTCGCGCGCGCACGTATCGATGCCGGCGGCGCGTCGCGTCGCGTCGCGTCACGTCGTGTCGCCTCGCGGCCAGGGTCAACCACTTGTAGAATCCTGGCAAGCGTCTATGGCTCGCGGCACCCGACCGGGGATGCCGTGCCAAAATTTCACACGATTACGGCCTTTGTTCTACCATCAATAACCCCTTAAAGCACTTGCTCGTTGCGCTCGGTGTTATTTCGGCAATCTTATCCGACAGACGCCATAAATCTGTCATTAAACAGACTGTTAGTTGTTTACTACGTTAAATACATGCCAAACGATTTAGCTCACCTATTGTTACTACCATTAAGTCGATAATGATCCTTTCAATTCTCGATGAATACGGAGTATAACGAGGTCTACAATGTGCGCTTTATTTATTATTCATTTCTGTCGCTTTCCAATATGACAGCTTTCTAATGTAATCTCTACTACTATCTTAATTTAAATCATTATTTAAATAACTTGAGTAACCTCAATGCAAATTCCAAAAAGCTAGTCTTACGAAATGTGATAAAAATTTCTGAACGTGTCTCATCATTTTTGTGGATGACATTTATGGCGGATTGTGAGATTGACAAAAAATCGTTATCGAATCTTCCCGATACTATGGCCACTCGGTAATCTCGAACCTCCTCATCAGAAATAGGCATGTCCTCGAGTCGCGTAGCCTTTCGAAGCACGCACGTTTCGTCGTGCGTAATCTACGTGCGTGGCGTGTGGCGGCTACATATTCACCGCGCGCAGTAGCGTGCATACTACACGCAAGCCTAAACAACGCGAGCGTCGCATTGCGGAAATTCCAGAACCGCATATATTACCAATGTTAATTCCATCTCTTTATATATACTCGCCCGTGTGTGCATTTGCGCGCTTATATAAGGTCTTCAGCTTTTTAATTACCAATTTTTTACTGACGATAAGATCAAAGTCATTGTTCTCGTAATAAAAAATTCTTATACAAAATATCTCTCCGAGCGTCAGAATAAATTTTTTATCAAATTTTGTATTTATAGAATCACATCGTGAGCAACACAAAATTAACTTTTTTTAACCACGTAAGATACATATATCAATGTCGTGGTGTGTGGAAAAAAGAAATCGAGTATCATTGCATCGACGCGTTAGCGATATTCTTCGAACATCGGGTTTTCGCACTTTCATCGCGATGCAATTAATCCTTTCTATTGCAGATTATGATCACGTAATTGCACGACGCGTGGAGATCTTGTTCGCGAGCAATGAACCACGCTTAGTAATCCGTCGTAATTAATCGTTGCGCAAGTCACATGAGCAGGCCGTTTTATAATCGCGGATAAGCAACAGGCATCGATTTCGGGATTCTCCGTCGGATAATTTTTATTATGCGTGAAGGAACGGGAGGCTTCTGACTCTGGCAGGATAATCCGGAACGATAAGTCCTCGATAAAGAAGAGAAAATCCCGCCTGAGAAATCTCCTTGTCCTTCGAAAAACAAAGTTTCCACCTCGTCCTCCATTTCGTCCGCACACAAATAATTAAATCGACAAATTCTCTCGGGACTTGATGATCTGAATGCGCGAGTGGCAATTGAATTAGTGTTTTTAACAAACTCGCGCACAATCATATGAAATATACCAAAGACGGATAAATCCGTTACTCACACTTATAATATTGTTGTACCTATAAAATACAGTTTCTCGTTTTTGAATTGAATGATTACTGAATTGGCTCGTTAGCAATGCAGGCTGTTTTACTTACAGAGTAATGGATCGATTCGATTAATCGAACCAATTTACAATTATAATTACGTGCATAATGTCCGAACATTACAAAACGTTTAATGTAGAATTCATGAAAATCGCATTTAAATAGCTTGACAGAATTACAAATGTTGCATATCTTCGTCTTGAATATCATTATATATTTAAATGATATAATTTATTATTAGTTATAATATTACATTAATGACGAATATGAATCTTTGCCTAGGCTCTTGTCACAGTAGTTAAAATTTATACTAAATTAAATACGGATCTAAATTGAGGTAAGAATGAAAGTGCCTAATTAAGGAGTGTAGGAGAATTGCGTCACCGCCGTTTTGACGACACGGAGTGGAACGAGGCGCTCATATTACGAAGAAACCTGATATTCAAAACTTATGACGTGATATCAGTCTCATTAAGAAAACGATCAATGAAACGAAAGTGTATACGCATACATCATTGAACACAATTTGCTGACATTTCATTGCCTGTAAATCTTATCAGATTTATGAAAGAATGACGTTAATGCAAAATTATAAAAATAGACCCATAGCAATTTGCTACTAATAATGCAGTTGATTTCAATCTTTCGAAGCGTGAAAGTTTCTCTGCCTACAAATGCATTGCTCTCTAGAAATGTTTCTTTTATAGATTATTGGAAAAGTTTACAAATATCAAGAAAGATTAATTTATATATAACGCACGATATCCTTTAAAAGGTCAAATTAAAGTTTCGTTATACAAATAGTTTCGTATTTCTTATTTCAAGTAGCTTATCAGAATATTTTGAAGAAATTTAAAAAAAAAATGTACATACTAAAATTTTAAAGAAATACTTTTATCGTCATAATTTAATAATTCAACAACTTAAAATTTGAAATCATTTAAAATTACTTAGAGATTAAACGATAAAATATTCGATTTCATGCTGCGTCCAATATTAGAAATTCCAGTGCACTGGCGCGCCCAGATAACGTCATTTATGGTGCTCTCATGTATTCCCATTTGGAATCACAGCAAGCTATCGAAAGAAATTTCCGCTACAATCTTCTCACTCTAAGCTGCAATTTAAATGCGCGTTCTCAGTTATCGCGCAGCTCCCGCGAAAATTCTATCTTCTACAAAACGACAAAAAGTGCAAGTGAGACTCGGAATATATTGTATCGTCTCGGGTCCGATTTCGTTTATCGCGTGGCATCTAAATAAACTCGTAAAGAAAATTTTAATTTTCCAGGAAGACTTTAAATTTCGGTTATCAGTTTTTAAGTGTCATGTCACAGCGCGCTCCGCCAGATAATGTACAAAGATGCGATCAAATATGATACGGCTATCCGCCTCCTCACGATTTAAATTCTCTGATTATTCTCATTGCGCCGTTCATGGAATCTCCGGTGACCGGCGGAAAACGAGCGCGAAGTACAAAGATATCTGTCCGATTATTGTCTTTCTTTCTCTCTGTCTTTCGCGAGAGGCATGCACCGCTGCGTCTTTGCATTCTTTGCCGTTCCACCGCCACGGAACCGCCACGTCCGGAGAAAAGAGAGGACGACGAAGAAGGCGGCAGGTAAACCAGTTTCTCTGAGCTCCGGCGGGATCCTCGGCTCGGGTCGAGGTCCCTCGAGGTGGACTTCGTTCAAGAAATTCCCATGCCGAGATTCAGTCCGATGTACCTCGCCCTACACCGCGTCTAACGGTCTGTCTATTGTCCGCCCTTAGGGGCCTGTGGCCCGAAATCGGCACTGAAACCTATTGCATCCTCTTTTTCCCTTCTTCTTCTCTCACTCGCATTCTTGACAAATGTAAAAATTATTTTGGAGTAATGCGACATTATAATCGTCTTTTACTTGTTAATTTGTTCAATTCACTATCTATATTTTTGCTAAAATGTTTAACTGTAAACATGGAAAAAATTTTAACAGAATATTAGTCGCAGCAACTACCATTTTTCAAATTATTTGATTGATGAAAATTTCTTGAGATTTTATATCGTGAAATTTGTTATTTGCATTATCACTATTTTACTCATTTATCTTAAATGAGTAAAATAGTGATAATGCAAATAACAAATTTCACGATATAAAATCTCAAGAAATTTTCATCAATCAAATAATTTGAAAAATGGTAGTTGCTGCGACTGACTCTTCGTTGTCTACGATGGAGATTTGTAAGACTCTCGGTTTTTTTTACAGCGATAAAGAGAGAAGGGAACATGATCTCATGATCACGATTGGTTGACGACGAGCTCCCTCGAAATCGCGGAAGGTCGTGATCGCGGGGAACCCAGCTAATGGCTTTCTTTGTCGAGATCGGTCTGTGTTAGATCGACGATTCAACTTCTTCAAGGGGGAATGAGAGTTTCTAGTCACAAAGTAGGTAGTCTACGCGCTCCCCTCTAGACAAATCCACAAGCAAATTGCGTCGATGCCGACTGTCGCTCGATAACACGCGGCGAGAAAATCTAAAGTTATTAACACATTTGTGTGTCCGGTCGGTCGAAAATTTAGCGGCTCTAAAATATTCCGACTGAGTAACCGCGGGAAGGCGGTTTCTGGAACTAGGGAAGCACCTTCCTCGAATCGCGGCTATCAAACGACGCATTCGTCCGAGGCAGTCCGAGCGGAATGCAGTCGACGGGATGCAACGTTCCACGGCCGCTACGGGCGGCGAGACGTATCGCGAGGGATATAATGGTTCCCCCGACCGAGGAAGGAGGCGGATGGAAACGATGGGAGAGAAGGCGAAACGAGAAGCTGAAATGTGGCGAGAGGTGCAGCGTGAGATGAAAGGGAGGAATTCCACAGGCAAGGATCAAGTGGAAATGAAAGCGAAAAGTTACGAGGAAACTGCAAAATAACACCAAGTCTACGCGAGAAATAAAATATACAATATAAGAGGAGCAAAGTTCGAGATGAAAAACTAGATTACGACAAGAAAAGTCAAAGGAAGAAGTTTAAAAACACCGAGGTACACAGTGGAGAGAAGTACTTATCTAATTTAAAACTTATCGAGGACAAGATAAAGCATATATGAGCAAAAAAAAGGCAACAAAAAGAAACAGTAGCTCACGAACGTCGACGCAGACAGAACGGCAATTAAAAGCGGAAGAAGCAACGTCGTGGAAAGATCCGTAGTTGCAGGAAGGAAAGAAGAAAAGTAAAAGGGAACTGCGCGAGACGGGTAGAATGAGAAGGGCATTGCGAGAGGGAAAGGTGATCGCGACGATCCAAAAGGGACGAAGACCGGGTCCGACCACCTCCTCCGTTCCAGCGGAAAGGACGAAAAGAATAAGTGGAAGCGCAAACGTACGATAGTAAGAGAAGGATGGAAAGGAAGAGCGAGAGCGGAGGAGGAGAAAGGAAGAGGAAGAAAAAGGGAAGAGATGGCTCGTTGGCTCTCCCGCGTCTCCGCGAGACTTCCACGAAGAGGGACCTCCGCGGTCTCGCAGTCGCTTCACGATATCCTACGCTCGGCGCGGATCTGCCGAGGGAGCGAAGGCCTATGGCACGGGCATTACGGTCTAACTTCGTATTATTATACGCCTTATACGGCGCTGCGCCATATATCACGGCGTGAGTCGCTCAATCTCGCGGGAGTCGGGACTCTCAGTCCAGGACTCGTCGGCGTCGTTCGCTTGCAAGACACGCGTCCTTGGCTAAATTCAATTGAATACGCGCCCGGATCTCAAGACGTTTGAACTTTTCCTTCGAGTCCGATAATGCCTCTGAATTAGCCTGAATTAACCGTTTCGCTTCACTAACTCGAAATAACTTGGATATTATTAAATTCTTCGATGTAATTAAAATATAAAAATGCATAAAAAAAAGTATTACTAAAAGCTTGAATTCTGTTTCATATTATTGTAGTTATTACATGATAATAGAAATTCCTAAGTGTTCATAATATAATAATATAATCTTTAATATATTTTTCTAACATAATACATTTTTTAATTCAATTTCCCCATAAAATTGCTAAACGAAGCGATTAATTAGAGGCAAACACGACTCATTGTACCGTCAAATCATTAATTAACATTCGCAGCATCTTCATTGCTCGACGAGAAAAGTGTAGCGAATTAAACACGCAATAGTACCTCTTACCGTTTAAACGAAGTTAAACGATTACTAAAATTCACTTTTAAATGTTTCATATTCATTATAATATTCATTTTACAAATTAATATTCATTAATGTTCATTATTCAGACTGTTTCAGACCTACTAGCGTAACTCTTTAATTACAGCGAGATAAATTTATAGTATCGTTATATAGAATGTACACATACATATATACATAAAATTGCAATAAAATATAATTCACAACAATATCCGTAGAGATTACAGATTTATTATTATCATAATGGAAACTGGCATTATTTTATACTATGAATTTTCATATATATTAACAATGCAATTATAATATTTTGGCTGACAAACCAGTTTACAAACTAATTATTAATTTAATTTATAAACATTCATTATTTTCCTTTTATTTTTTGATACACTTAATTTACCGTTCGCGCGTGTTTTGTCATTGTGTTCTCTCTATTCGATGAGGACATAAGTCACGTATATACAAGATGAGGAATGCGCCGCGATCTTAACGTTCCATCGCGTAGCTGTACCGAGGCCATCTTTATCGAGGTCGAAACCAGTTTGGTCATCTTCCGAAAGAAAAGCAGCAACGTCGGACAAGACTTTTCCATAACCAGTCTTACTTGGCCCAGATACCCATGCCAATATGTGTCGTTCCCGGTCTAGCGCGAGTCTTTTAAGGAGATTTTATCTTCGCGATTTACAAATTAACTTATCACAAAAAAAGCAGACAGATGGATTTTCCACTTCGACGTTGTAGCGCACAAATACTTGAGCTGTCTCAATGCTAACGGTATACTCATACATCTATCTTTATATTCTGCTATTCTTTTCTGAGTTTAAGTTCTAAACATACTCTCACAGATGACCCAAAATATGCAAACGGTTTAAGATTCGTCTTCAAAGCTTGAACTATTTGAATTATTCAAATATCGAAAAATTCCGAGCGCTAAACTGCATCGTCTAACTTTACTGTGCTATTTTATCCGACTCCAAATAAACTTTTCGAATTTCTTGAAATTCGAAGAACACAAGAAGCTAAAGAAGATTCGAGCTTGAAGTTCGAATTGCTATTGCTTCGCTGGAGGATTTCGAGTTTTAATATAAATTGAAAGAAAACTCTAACGACATCGTTGTTCATATCAAATGGAAAATAATTTACTTTATAGATATCGAGAAAGTCATATCTGTTTTATGTATTATCGTTGTAGGTGCGCGAAATAAGCTTTATATTCTATATCTATATTACATTAGCCGCGATCGATTTTATCTACCTTCATCCTTGCAATTTGTCAATCTGTCACTGAGAGACAAATGCCCCGTTAATTCTCACGAATCAGAAGAAAGTAGCGCAAACAATTCATTAATATCACCCCCGTCCATTGTATATAAAATGTTACGGATGAAAAATTGCCGACTTCATTGCGATTCCGCGTCGCACCTCTGTCAGGATCTCAAAGAGTTGAAAACGGGCGAGATGTCGGCGTGACCTCGTTCGCGCAACCACCGGTTGCTTCGGAAGTTATTCGCGAGATGAAGGAGACAATTCTCCTGTCTTACAGTGCTCGAAGAAAAATTCTCAGTGTCCAAGCAGGATACAAAGCGGCTCGAGGATCGCTCCCCAAGCCGCTTTGTATCCTGATTACGCGATAATATTCGCCGGCTCGCTCGCGACCACTTTCGCGATCGGCACGACCGATAGCTACGTTTCGGTCGTTTCGCCCGCGATTTCCAGAACTAGAAGTTTTACGTACTAAACTTCCGGCGTCTTACGTGGCGCGCGTCGTTTCCGGTGCGAAGTGGGCGAGCGAAGGATCGTTAAACCGGAACGCGAGTCGCGTACGGAAGGAAATTGCGCGTCGGTGCGACGACAGGATGCAACCTGATGCACGACGTACTAAAATATCCACGCGGCGTGAACGCGGGCGAGGGGGAGACTTCGATCGGATACCGGTTTTACGGGAAACTATTAGCTGTGCAAATCGCACGACGACACGCGCGCCGTCATTAATTAAGCACACATGTTCAACCCCGTTATTTATTAGCGTAACCGCACTGTAATAGTTTACAGGAACGAGCTTACACGCCCTTTTATTAAAAGTAATTCAGTAATGATATCATAATTTTTGCTGATTCAAAGCGCATAAAGTAATCTTTTATATGTAAAAAAAAATTGATTCTTCAAATATTTTCTATATCGTAACGATATACATTATAAATACATTTCTACCTCGAATTTTGTCATGATGTTATAGATCTTCTAAAGTAAATTTCGAAATACTAAATTATTCAATCGGATTATTTCTCTGTAACCATTTTTATCTTTGAATTTAAATCACAAAAACTACGTAAAAGTCTTGACCGTTATCAAATTATTCAACAGCTAGATATCTGCATTATCAATTTAATGCGCACAGTGTACTTCTGAGAAGAACTTGCAAAAAAATGGATCCTTACCGGGACACGAACACATCTAACGCAAGCGAGATTAGATCGATCGACGTAATCCTGGCGTCTATCTTCGAAGATCAGCTCGCCCACGCTATTTTTACACCGTTTCGCGGATTAAATTTTAATCGTCTTACGAAGGCGACAGCGCACTTACTCTTCCGCAATCGATCGGTGTTAAAGCGAGCACCGTGGAGAAGTGTAGTTCGCTAATTAAATGAAATATAAACTTGTTGAAGCAACGAAATCATTATTTCAATTGCAGGGCGGAACTTTTGCAATTTGCCGAAACGTTACTTATCGTTAACTTTAAATTCGAAGTTAATTATCCAATTCTTCTTTCTCGCAATTTATTTTATTGTAATGAAACGATATTTTGCACACTTGTGTGTGAATGTAACATCTGCGTAAAATCGTTTAGAATAACTTCCACTAATGAAAGATTATGAAAGATTAGAAACGAATGAAGAAAACAATGCAAAATCTTGCACAAGAAACTGTTCCAGTATAGTCATTCTCAGCGCCAATTTCTTCTCTCCTTCGCCGTACCTTTCACCGCGAGAATGCCAATTCGGATTACGATACGCGGTCATATTTATGACATCACGGGGCCGAAGCGGGAAGAAACGAAAGTTGCAGGATTACTCTCACTCTCGCCAAACGGGAACTTGTTTCTTATGTGTAACAACATCAAGAGCGCGGCAATGCATCGCAAGCTTTTTTTTATTCACCGTACTGTTGCGGTCCAGATTTTTTTTATAAATGCATGTCTGGAGCAGTTCTTGCAGAAAATTATTCATCGCGAATATCATTATTTTATTGCGACACGGTGACTATATACTTTCGTATTTTCTACCGAGTTACAACCTTGCATCCATTGCAAATTTACTGTTATAACATAAGAAGGTTTTTACGATTGCACAATGTTCTTTCTTTACGATATCTGCCATGACTAGTTATATATTGTAGCCGGTTATTCATAAACCTACCAATGCCAACAATAAAATAATAAAATGTTTAAAATGCTCATTAAATTATTATTATCCACTGCTATATCTCTGACAATTCAACAGACTCAATTAAATTTTATGTACATTCTTAACACAAAAATATAGCCTTGAACTAAATTTACTAAAAATCTATTTTTAATGTTAAAAACCGTGTCTTTTGTATTCTAATTAAATAATAATAACTGAAATAAATATCCTCAAATCCTTACAGTTTGACCATACTTAAGCAAATCTTGTTTCCTTATTCGGATTATAGTTGATTAGAAGAAAAGAGAATCGCTAAGCGGAGTTAATTAACCGAGAAGTTGCCAGTGATATTGACTCTTTGTGTTTGTCGGGATTAAACGCAAAATGAAAGGGGAGACGTAAAGCGCTTTAGATAACTTTTACAAAAAAGAGTGCGCATTAGTGAGAGTGCCGCGTAAAAAATTAACGCAAAGTTAAGCCCCTTTGGTTACACTCAAAACAGGTCAGGTTGGGTTAAGTGCTCAGACGCGACCACCAAGCTTTTACAATAAAACCGTCGCACATTATTATACAGAACGCGTTTTTATGTGGAATATTCTTAGAGTGCATTCCAGTGTGCTTCGGAAAAATGTCAGAAGGATACATTTCCAATCTGTGCATCCTTGAATAGCAATTTTTGTTTGCTGAGATTTCCATTTTATATGCCAATATTTATCAGATTACTATTTTATATCAGTTGTGATATCAGTAAAGATTTAATTATATATTCTAAGTTATATTCTGCAGAGAAACTTCAGAACTTCTTTACTTAACTAGACTTTCAATAATTTTACGCAAATTCAGGATATTTTGCACATGTTATTACATAAAAATCATTACATGTTATTACATGAAAAAAAGGAAAGTATACATCTTTGCTTCTCGATGTATTAATATTCAACGATCGACGAAGATAGGCGGGTAAAGCGCGCTACGCTCGCGTTTCGCTAGATTTGCACGAAATATCTGAATGCATAACGCATTACATGATTGCACTGCGTTGTAATGATCCGGGTAGAGAAAATTTTATCGATCTATGCCGCGGGCGCGTAAAAGACTGTTGAAACGTCTGGAATTCCGAACTCACGTACGCGTTTGTTCACACGTATGTGCGTGGAGCCGAACAGGGAGAGAAATATTTTTCCGCGTGCATTCAACCATAATTTGCTGCCAATGCGCCTAGTATGTCCCCAGGCACGTAATATTCAAACGAACCGTGGAAAGTCCAGGAACTCGATCAAGTGTTAAATCGACGCAACAATACAGTTTCTAGACGGAGGAGTCCTTGAAAAATTAATCCATTGACGAATTAAATTGTCAACAGAGGTGGTCTAATGCTCGAATATTTTCAACCGATCGCTCGTGGAATTTTTTAAAATTTCTCCAACAAGATCACGTAATAAGAAATAAATTTTTTAAACGTAGCAAATATTGTAAAATCTATGTTTTACGCAAGTAAATGTTCGCATACGTGTTATTTACATTCCGGTTTTTCATCAAAGAAGTATTATCTTAATATCATATAAATTTCATATTCTAATTAATTCCTAATAAATTTTACTTCAATTTCCTGAAGTAAAATATCTATGTGATATTAAAATTTTATTATCTAAATTTTATTCCAAAGAATAAAATGTAATAAAAATTCTTAATGTATAAAAAGTCTCGGGTGAAATAGTCGTCAAGCAAAATCCAATACCAAATTTCCGCTAATAAAAATTTTCTAACTACATTAAGAACTGCGTAATTACACAAAGTCCTGATGTGATAAAACACACTTACACTTTGACTACGTAGAGTTAAACATTTCTTTATCTATACGATTATTTAAATATAATAATAAAGACGAACAAAATTACAAAAGCCCATAGGATATGGCTGTTAAGATACTGAAAGTAATTTCCGTTTTAGGATTAAGAGAGAACATGTATTGACATAAACAGCGGAAATCTATTATGGTGCGCGCATGGAAAGCCTGCTCTCGTAACTTGAATGGCAACGCGCACGAACCCCACGGTTGAAACGATGCAAAGTATGCCTGGACGGGAATCTACACGTCGACCCGTGAACTCGGAAATCGAGAACCACGAGCTCTGAGTTTCGCACACCAGCTCAAAATACTACCTTTCGCAGTTCTCGAATTGAACGATATTATTATGCAAAGAAACGATATTTTCTGTCTCGTAAATAATTGTAATAATTGTGTATGTGTGTGTTATCACAAAATTATGTACACATTTTAATAATGATGAAATTATCGCACTCACCAACTGCATGGTCAGGATATCGCGGTTTTCTCTGCCTGCTGTTCTGCTTTAAACCGCTCAGCATCCGTCCAAGAATCGATGAATACTGAAAACCTGCGTTTACGCGCATTTTTATGCGCATTTCCGAACAAAAGTCAACGCACCATACTTTCGAAAATTACGGATTCATGACGCGAATTTACCACGCAGCGATACATAAAACCGCAAACGCGAAATAAAATATACTTTATGTAACAACTATTGTTATTGAATCATAAATATAGCAACAATTAAAAATTGTCCAAATTAAAAAATCTATAATGAAATAGCAGTGAAAAGTGATACAACGTATCAATTTGTTTTTAACTACCATGCAAAAGAGATTTTTCTCGTAAAATGTATTGTATTTAAAAAACCCTCGAATTTTACAATAATCGACGAAAAAAAATAACTGTTTGATGAAATTCTTACTATAAAAGTAAGTCAATTATATCAGCAATTATATCATTGCTGTGTAAATAATTGTCAACAGCCATAGCATTTTTATTACAACAACAAATCACTCATCTAAAACCTTGACTTTGACAAACTAGAACTTTGACAATTTCCTCTTTGGATTTCTAAAGTTTTGTAATTTTATAATTTAATAGTAATAAATTCTTTTTTGTGCAACATTGAAAGTTAAAATTTAAATAAAAGTAATTTTTTATTTTATGTGATTGTCAAAACACGGTTCTCAGTGAGTGCAATATCAGTATTCTGTGTAATTACGCAGATAAAATAAATGAATGCACTCACCGGTCGTTGTACCCTAGCTAAGTACGCCTCCGGCTGTACCTGAAAATATTAATATACATACATTTTAGTTATGAATAATCATATATTTTATGTTTATTGATCACTGTGTATTATTTCATTATTTTCTTTTTCATAATACAATTCATAACTTAACTCATAGCATGACTATACATAATAAACTACATAAATATATATAAAAATTTTTTTAAACTGCAATAGATATTTTAAGAAATATTTTAAAGCTTAATATAATAATAATGGATCAAAGATAAATTATAATCATGTAGGCATGTGTATCATATACATATGAAAGTAGTGAATAATAATTATACTAACCAGCTAGGGTATTGAAGTCTGCTCCATCCGCTGTAGATTCCAGACTGCTCAGCATCAGCCCCATCGAAGAATCGTATACTCACATTTACTCACATTTGCTCACACTTAATCACACACTTAATCGGAAATTCGTATTTAATTACGCGCACTACTGCACCCACAGATTTCACTTCTTCAGATTCACGTCGCGAACTAGCCGTGATCCACGAAAGACTAACGCGAAATAAAACTTTGCGTTGTTCCGAAGACGTAATTGCGACTGATACCGTACACGCACTCACACACAAGCGGAATAAACGGCGACTATTTTGGCGGTCGCGAAAGGTCGTCAACAAACACGCAATACATATAGGTTTAACGCGACTTCTGACGAGCCACATATTTTCACACATTATAACGTATTAAAATATACCTTACATATTGCGTCAAAATCTTTACTGAGACTATCGGTCTTTCAATTCCATGCAAATCGCGAATATCTCTGATAAATGATACACTCTGGCAATCGTTTATCACGGCAATATGGACAAGCGCATAATATTGCGTATAATAATACGCATAATATATCTACCTTTTATCCGATTCAATTCCGATGAACTGGATTCTGATACCTCTTACGAAAAGCCGTTATATTCTAAGCCGATATGTTCATGCGGAATGATTTGGCGCGTTTGAGCTATTTGTAATTAGGGTATATCTAGACAAACTTGCATAAGCATATGTATAATGAATTGGATTGGTCCATTTCCTTATGAATATGCCTCTATGTGAATTTGTCTGAATATACCCTAATATCTGTACCTACTAACATTGTAACCTGTTTTTTATTCATGGCGCGACCGCCAAAACTTCGGCCCATATATGGTTAATTGCGAACACCAGCGGTAAATAATACATTCCGGTAATCGTCCGTCACTTTATTCGACATTCCCGATAAAAATTCACGCGAATTATGCAGTTCTGACGAGAAATATACGCGAGAAAATTGATCGTAGAAAATTCGTACTTACGTTGAGAAGCAACTCGGCAATAGTACCAACTCACGACGATACGAGCGCTGCCGGAACCGACCGGGCACGGCCGAATCCAACAGAAGGACGCGCGAGCGGCGTCGGGTGTGTATGGAGTGCGCGCCGGTAGAAGAGTGATCGTTCTACGAAAAGTCCAAATTTTCGCGTACGTGTGTTGTTGCGGAATCATATATCGAGTGTGCTTGTATTGCGTGGACTAGCGTGCGTATTTAATCGACGAGGTACGATACGAGTCGCATCGTCAAACGCTTAGAATCGCGGATTATTGGAAACCCGGCACGTGCCGGCTGTCTGGAACGGAACCGGCGAGAACCTAACCTTCAAAGGGAATTGCAAAGAAAGACTGACGCCTTGACTCGCTCGAGGTGAGGATTCAAAATTTCGACGACAATAAAGTCTTCGGATAGACCCTCTTATCTAAAAATATTCTCGGATTTCGTTGAAAACGCGATGACGCATTAACAGGCGAGAATACGGTTTTTGTACGTAACGTTTTTTTACGACACGTTCAATGTCGTACTGTGTATATCATTTTAGCGTACCGGACTTAGAAGAGCATCTTTTTGTACATATAATTTACCACCGAGTCATTCAGTGTACATTCATGTGTGAAAATACGCAGTGAAAAATATTTAGATTTATTTTCATATGGTTTCTTTCATATTTAGATTCGTAAGATTCACACAAATCTCGAGATCATTGTAGTTTTATTCACATATATTTTTCCAATCTGTGAATTGTCAGCTTCTTATTCCGAAAAATTTGATTTCTCAGACGTGAGCATATCAGTGCATATAAATTACTATTTCAAAGGACGCTGATATTTAATACCAACTGTATAAATATTTATTATCAATCCAAGCGTGTTGATACACAATACCAAAGACTCAGAGCGCATTATGCTTGATATTTAATAAGGACTTGATATTTCATAATCTTATTTTTCGTTTTCAGGTACGTAGTCTCAAAGTTCTTATCCCGTTAAATCCCGCAGACTCGGCAGCAACGCTGAGGATCACAAACAACATCTGTGCTGGTGAGTAAAATGTATACAAAGGCGAGCGATACCATTAACCGCGAATTCCAAGGATATCATAGTACATCCGGACGTCTACGTTTTTCTCTTTTGCCTGTGTCTCGAGGACGACGATGAACACCCTGCTTGGTCGAGGAAACCGGACAAAAAAATCTTAATTTCTTCAGCATGTGCGCTGGAGGTGACGGATCGCGGGCGATAAACGTGCCTCTCTCGTCAACAGCGTCGTCATCGTCGTCTTCGCTCTCGCATGTGTTTGTATATATACGCACGCGTCCGCACATATGTTGTGTTTATGTGTACGTACGCAGACGGCGCGTACGAAAAAACCGCCTCGGTTACGCTCGGACTCCGTCTCCGGCGCGCGCTTTTACGGCCTTAGCAGGAGGTTCGGCGTAAAATCGGTCGAGAGAGTCGGCTGCTGTTGCTGTTCGCGGCACATACCCTGAAGAAATTGCTGTGGTCGAGACGTCCCAGAAAAGAAGTCCTGGAAATTATCATTTTATTACGGTTTTTCATCGAGGACGGGTTTATAACGAAAGTAGATACTGGAAAAAAGTTTCCTGTCGGCTAATGATATAAGCTTGTTATACCGGGTGTGCAGAGCAATTTGTGGTATGATCTGTAAGGTGATTTCTCGTGAAACAAAGTAAAAATATAGAATAAATATGTGTTTTTTGTTAATTTCGAGAAGACTTGTATACATAGCACGCGCTCATTTTATATGCCAATGTTATCTATTGACACGCTATTTTTTTTATAATAAGTAAATCAAACATTGCTGTTAAAATCCTAATTCTAGAAATATTTCAATGTATTTGCAATAGCTTTATTTTGCTGCTGTAAGAGGAGAGGTCATTGAATTTATGAATAACGTTAATTATATTGTCTAAACACATTTTAAAATTAAACGTAAAAAGTAATTTGATTATTACTAAGTGCATAAAAAATCGATACATTTAATTGAATTAACATACACTATTTTTATCTTAAAAATTGTTTTCGTCGAATACTATACAAGGAAATTTTATTGCAAAATATTTATTATATATTTTTCTCTTGTTTTATTCACGAAAAATCACCTCATAAGATTTACTGGATGTTCATTTATTATTTTTTTTTAATTTTTATACATAACAGAGTTGCTTAGGTGGGTTTTTTCTACTTTATTGAATTAAAGATAATTTATCAGCAAGCAATTTTTTTTCAAAAGTTGAAGGAACGCAAACAGCCAAATGTTATCATTTAAATAATTAGATTCTGAATAAGTTGACGAGTGGCCGGATGGCAAATGATTGCGGATCTACGCCCATCGGATTTTCGTCGGTTGTATTACGTAAAAGAGGTCGTTTCGCGGTGCGATTCGATGTAACGGGTTGCGCGAGAAATCGGCCCTGAGGCGCAAGACGCAACAAAGCGTACACGTAACCTTGGTACGTTTCCGTAGCAAGAAAAATCGTCAAAGCGCGCGGCCGCTTTCGCTCTCGCCGCCGATGCTCCTCTCGTAATTTTACTTTTACTTCTTTTTCTTGCAAGACTCTCTTCCTGAGACACGCACGTCGACCTTGGCAGAAGATTAGTCAAATCAAGGGGACGACGTTGTCGTTCGCTTGTTTGTGCGACGAATAAGCATTTAAGCGATTGTAACGATAATGAATGGTTAGTATAACATAATGAAACTGTTCTCACGCAATATTCCCACCTTTATTCATAAATATTAATTTTCTTCTATATCTACACAATTATCATTTGTTTGTGTAATCTAATTATTTAAATTGCGAGAGAAGATTCTGATCGCATCATTAAGTGATCTGTGCAAAATATTTATTCTGCAGTTCTTATTGACACTCGAAAAGTCATCTTCAATCGGCGTAAGAATTTAATGAATCAATTTTAGGATCGCGTAAAATATTTATCTAGCAATGCGTCGATTATACGCCCCAAAAATTTTTATCGGGTTATTATAAACTGTGAATGCAATTAGTTAGTCGTTGGCAATTTCAAAAGAATTACGAATTTATTGCGGTCTTCTTCAGCGACAATTTAATTTGAAACCTTTATTTATGTCTTAGCATTATAACTTTCGAGATTAAATCTATAATTGAGTCTGAAATAAAATTTTTGTTAATCGGTTTGCCGCTAAATTTATTAAAATTAATTTCCGTTAATCAACTTCTTTATTAAAACTCATGTAATTAATATTTTATTAAAATTTAAAAAATCACAAATTATATTCTTCAGTAAATTCTCACAAAAAAGAAAGTGAATGAAGATTATAAGAATAAAGCTTTTAATTAAAATTGCTTTTGTGAGAAGCATTATACGTTAAATATATTTTATTTAAGCATCTTCAAGTTGTGTCGAAAAATTCTCAGTATGTCACATAATACAATAGTCAGTATTATTTAATAATAAAATGCTACTCATTATGCATTTAATTACGAAGAAATTGGATGAAGTTGTTTAAGTTGTGCAGAAATACTCTTTATAAATGTTAAATCGAAATGTAAATCGACTCGAAGAAATGATTACCGATAACCCGTTCTCGTGGATCGCTCCGTCGTCTTATACTTTCCGTGTCATCGCAAATTGGAAAGCTTTCGGTCGAGTTGCCGGGACGATTAAAGTTTGCTGTTCGCATTAAATTTGAGGAAAGGTCGGTCGGACGACGACTAAGGCGCGGCATAAAGCGCGTATCGAGAATGTTTTTTATCGGAGTTCGAATCAAAAGCTCAGTAAAGCTTATTGCGCGCGGAATGGATTGGACTTTGCGAAAACCGAATATAAATTAATAACTCTTCAAAACGGAATTTTATTCCTTCACCTATATTGCACGCTTGATCTATTCGGCGAAACTTACTGTTTCAACTCCCTGCTGTATTTCACGTTAAAGATAAATTATTCAACATGTCTACAGGAGATCCTCCTTTCATAAATATCTGATTATGATACACTCGATATTAATTAATCTGAAAGTATGATTAAATCTATTTGATAGATTTTTACTTCTTTATATATTCAAGAATACAGTTTTTAACGTTTAAATATTTAGGGTATTAAAAAGAAATGCAAGTTCTGCTGAGATTCTTTGATTTCAAGCAATTCATCACTTTCTTCATGTTCGACATCGACGTAATTAATTTAATCGACCGTTATTCGGCGATATTGCCGTAAGATCTGCACAATTTTCCAGCCATTCAACCGTGTAATTTTGTGCCCATTCGTCAGCGTCCTACTTCTTCGATACGTTCATTCTGTTCCATTCATTCGAAACTTATGCGTGAATAAATCCCCGTAGTTCTTTCCTGGGAGAAGACTTTCGAGGGAACGAAGCACAGGTCAGATTAATCGTTCTCATTTTCTTGCCCGAGCACTTTCTCGGAATTCTCGTGTCTCATGTTAATTGCACGATTGGATCAAACGATGCGAACTCGGCGCGACCGCATCGGTACTCAACGGCACTCTCTCTCCGAATCCTTTGATCGTCGACCTGGCTATGACGAGCGCTGACGTAAAACGAAAATGCCGTACCTCGATATCGGCGTCGCTGTCGATGGCGCGCGCGTTAATTATAGATGAGTAAAATTGTAACGGTAACCCGCTGGAAAATTTGTTGTACTTTGTTGGAGGATCAGCGCGTATTACTTGGTTGAATAATCCGGAAATTTGAACTTGCAATTTTACCCTCATTAATCAATGACAAGTCGCGAAAAATTAATACGAGGGATTTAGCAGGCAGAAAATGTTTTGATTCGATTCTGATGAGTCGGCTATCGTGTCAGGCCATTACACGCACACTGGGCCACTCATTCACTATTGATAAGGATGATAATTCCGAAAGCAACCTTCTGTTTCTTTCGCATTCATGAGGTATCCATATATATGGTGGCAACAAGCGCACGTACAAGTTTTTTATGGCCTTTACCGCTGGGCCGTCTACTTTCCATTATCCGTAATACCGCAGGAGGTAATGGACCGACAGTAAATTCCGACTCCTTTTTTCGTACTTTAACGGACCTGGGAAAATGACCCGAAGGGGCGTCACACGGAAATAACGATCGAAAGTGGGAAACTTCCCGATAATTGTCGCCAATCGGTAATAGCTGTTTCGCGCATCTCTAAGCGCGCGCGAGCCATTAAAACTTTCTTTTCCATCGCGCAATTTTACACATTGTGAGAATAATGTCAAAGTTCAATCGTTAATAATTGATGTGTACAATAAAAATACAATGATGTAATACAATAAATTGATTTTCAATTACGGCAATTTATCGTATGATGCCAGTGTTCTTGTGTTTTAACGTATTGCAATGTTAACCATTGAGCAATGTTTATTAAATAATTAAGCTCTTTCGTAGCGATCGTGAATTCTGGTAAAACTTCTTTTCAGTAACTGTAATGAAAAGAATTAAAATAATATTTACCTCAATTACAGAATTGCTAACAACAATTTACAAATATTAAGAATATTGTAGGAATTTTCTTGCTGATCGTTATAGATTCTTGATCGCAGAGCAACACGGATTCTTTCGGTTTACCTCGCGCTCATTATATTAAAATAAACCGACACGCTTCTTTACAAATCGAACCACAAGTACACCCGGTATAAGGAACGCAGACGGCTCCTGGCTTCTGGACTAGCCGGCCAGCTGCTCCTCAAACGAAAAAGTACAAGTCAGCTGTTTTCCGGCGTGGCGCGCGCCACGCCGGTTTCAGGCGTCCCGGTCGATCAACGTACGAAAGGATGAGTCGGGTTCGCCTTTCATTTTACAAGGCCGATTCCAAAAGTGAAGTCGATTTTGAAACAAACGCGTGACGACGCGACTTACATCGATCAGAATTTCATATCGCCACCCGCGCGTTTCAAAATTAAGAACTCCAGACAAACATGTGGCTCTTTAATGTCATGCGCGTTAACTTCTGGTGAGGTAATAACTGGTTATAACTCGGTCATTAAATGTAGAAAAGTTTTCAAAGAGAAAGGTTTGATGGGACTCGCGCGTGGACATGCAGTAAATATACCTAGGAGGCAGCTGCTTTCCCGAAAAGTCAGCTGTTTCCTGACATACGTGTCGGTTCGTAGCACACGTCGATTACAGTACGATAGAGAAAATGTCGGGTGGGCCAGGAAAAAGTCTGTTATAAATTGTAGAAATGTCTCTCTAGATCACAATCATTTCGTGCATAATAACCAAGTGTGACAAATATTTCCCGTATTAATCTCTAATAAATGTGTTCACCAGAAGGAAATAAAATTATAAAATGGAAAGTCGACTATCCATCAAAGTTAACATCTCTCGTGCAAGAATAAAAAAAAAGTGTATTCCTCTCATAAATCATGTGACACATCGCGCAATCGCAAAAGAAAACAATCAGTTCGATGGTAAGGGTAACAATACAAGTGTCTTGGTTGATAGAAAATTTGCAAATCTTTTTTTAATAATTTTTTGAATAATATTTCTCGTAATTTCTCTCACCTCGCTAGACATAGAACGTCTATACGACAGATATATCCGGCGGAACATATCTAGATAAGTCGATGTGGCAACAATTAAATTGAGAATCGCTGTCCTTTGTATCCGCTTGTCCGCAACGAAACGAAATGTAACCGACCAGAGAAAATATACAGGGTATGTTCGTTGCGTGTAACGTCTCTCGGATCCGGAGCAGGTGCCCGACCGGGACTCAGGGCCGCAAGCTATTCTTCCGATGGTAGCAAAAACACGTTACGCGTGTTATAATTTAACGCCCGGGCAATCGGGTGGTTTATGTAGTTTTTATAACGTATATCTTGCAAGATGTCTTGTTAAAACTAATTTTTCAATCAAAGACAATACTTTGAAGAACAATGTCTTGAAGATGAGAATGACGCTACAAAAGATTAGAATGTTGGTTTCGACTATCTCTGACCTTATGGTCATTCCAACGGAATTCTACCTGGTCTAAAAATCAAAACTCTTTGATATTTATACTAAAGTATAATTTTAACCGTCAACCTATTCACTCGGACGAGCTACAAGTAGGATCATCCGGTCTAGACAAGACATTAGGTTAAGAACTTGTTTTGTCCAATATGAGAAAAAGAGAGATAGGCTCTGAAACGTTGTACATTTTTACATGATTTTTATTTTGTTATTTATTTTGATAATACTTTTATTATCTTAGCACGTAGCTCATGCGGTTACGTGGCATAAATTTAAAATTTATTAAAGAAGTATGGAATTTATGTATCAATAACAAATTATGAGGTATTACCAAATATGTAAATGGTGAAATCTTGCAATATTTCGGCGTTAACAGATAAGTAACTTCGTGAAATTTGAAGAAATTTCTTTTGCTCGGAGAGAGAAAGCGCGCGTAATAATATTTCAGAACTCCACTGAATTTACTGACGTTTTAATACGGAAGCTTCCAGCTGGCAAATATCGATATTTGTCGGTGCAGCGATTGCAATGTTCATAAAATTTACGGCAACTTTCAAACTTATCCGTCAATTTACGAGGCACGAATTCGAACTCGCAAAAAATGGAAATTTGGAAATATAATGCCTGTTTCCTTTGCGCGAGTCATCTTTGCACATTTAGTCGCTTAAAGTGACACAGCAAATTTATCAAGATTTTTCTGAAGAGAAAATGCTACACAATAAGAAACGTTATACACTGAAGAAAGATATGCTCGAACAATTTATTGTACTTTCTCGAACATCAGCAGCCTCCAAAAAGGCATTTCTTTTCGAAATCCCGGCAGGCTTTTTGTCTCTTTAGACATTCGACCTTTGTATTCTGAATAAACTCCATGAATCTTTTGTCTTTTTTGTTTACAATAGATAAGCAGGTAAAAAAAACCGAGAAGTCGGCATCTTGATAATTAGTTCTACTTTATTCTTAATTCTATTGCATTGTGTTCTTCTTTGAAGACTGCAGACTTTGAAGAATTCTTTGAAGGCTGCAACGTATAAAACAAATATAATATTACATTTCTTCAAAATCCATTTAATCTTCGTCTCTATTTACGTTTTATGTTATTGCTTTAGCAACATTAAGAATGATAACACATATTAGAAATGCAACATATAATTGTAAAATATGGAATGTATCGGTACGCGTGTTTCAAAACGATTTTGAACATAAACCTCTTTGGAAATCGCAACGACGTGTATGCATACTCATTTCGACCACGTGCAACTTAAGAAGGAACGTTAGTGTCACGATAGGGCTCTTGAGAACGTTGAATAATAACTACTGTCGCATCTTCGTGAGACGCTTAATGCGGTCTACCGTGCATGTCAATGAAAAAAAACTCGTAATTACGCGCGTGCAATGCTCGCAGCTAAATGAAAAGGTCTGCGTCTGCATTCGTAAATGCGTTTAGCTCGTTTTCTTAGAATGTTTTCATCTGACTGAGATTCCTGACATTAGCCGATGGAATGATTGGAAAGTCGAGCGCGTGACGAAAGTTAATGACAGCTCATCTACCTGTCACGCGAATTTGGAATTTTTAAAGCAAGCTTTAGAAAGTAAGATGTTTCTTAAAACGTTCGAAATTATCGATAAGCTAATATCCCACTTTTTTACTATTACTAAGATATTAAATCACCAAATTCTCCCAAATCTCACATCGTACATCGTTTAACAACGAAGTTTCAACATTTTATAATTTATGTATAATTTGCTAAATGGAATAATAACGATAAAATTATGAAAAAAAACTATTCATTGAAATCTTTTCGTTAATGGACAGCCATTCTGTGTAAATGGAAAAAGTAAGAAGCGTTTTATCAGAATAATATAATATATAACAGAGATCTTTTTTGTTTCTTACACCAAATACTGCTCGAGTTTTTTAATTTTACGCCTCTCAAATAAGAAGGTATTAACTTCCATTCATCTTCGCTCTTTCCGAGAAATTTTGCCGAGTATTTTCGCCACCGCCGGTTCGCTTGCGATTCGAAACTACGCGGATTTTCATCTCTGTGTAATTGATTTCCTCATTTCGAACGACGCTTCGCGCAACTGTCACGTGATAATTCACCCCAAAAGAATCCGTGGAAAAGAAACCCGGCTGTTTGTCTCCGCCGGTTTACTCGGGGTTGTTTTCTCATAAGCATCAGCCTTGTGAAATATTTTCCCTTCCGTACGATAATCTACCTACCTACCTTGAATATTTTCTTACTTCACGAAATAATAGCCTGAGCAGCTAAAATGGCTTGGGTAGCTAAAACTAAGAACACAAAAAAACTCCTCCAAAAATCCTTGTTTTTTTTTTAAATAAAAATTTGCTACGTGACATAATGGATTTTGTGTATGATATATTGAGGCAATTTTGCGCGAGTGAATAAGTATGTTTGCGTAAGACAAATTTCATTAATAGTTTCACCATACTTCGGTGAATATCTTTGATTTTTAACAAGAGCTTCCTACATGGTAATCTTTATATAACAAACTGTTACAAAGTAGTATTTCTCTCATTACGCTCGACGCGTATACAAGTTAATTCTGCAATATTTCACTTCTTGATTTCGTAATCTTATTTACACTTCATTATCTCTTAATTATATATGCTTTTTAATCATATCGTGTTTCGCCGATATAACACGAATAACTATATTTTATGATTAGCAATAAGAAAAGTGACGTAAAGAACATAGCCCCGAGTTATATGTTAAGGTTGAATTACATGTGTATACAGATGGACATACACGTATAGTACAAGAGTATAAACGCCGCTACGGTTACTATGCCCAATGAAAGGAAAGCAAAAGCGCGATCTCCGCACAAACGGAAAAACTGCGGCGTATAGGAAATTTTCCCACGGATGTAAAACATTCCCTCTCTCGCAATTCCCGGCATACTTTTCCTCATTATCTCTCATCCTCACCTAGCATTTATATCTTTAAAATTCTTGTATTGTTTTTTTTTTTTTTTTTTTTTTTTTTTTTTTCAACATGAGCACGTTACACATTAATAATTTACGATCCAAAATATGATATAAAAATATTTCAGTACTGTTGATCCTCTATTGTATCCACTAAAGTAAAATTCAGTGAACACAATACTAGAAATTAATAATTAAAAAGATATAAAATATAGAAATAATTAAATTGTAATAATATAAAAGTAATAGAAGATTGAAAAAAATTAATTATCACACGTACAAGTTATCACTTGGATGCATAATCATTTTAGTTTCCGAACACTAATTAATATAAAATTTTGTGATAAATTATATTCTGATGCTCAGTGTCTTCTTTCATAAAATTACAACTTTGAAACAAATAAAAATCTGTGCATTTCGTAAAAAAAAAATACGGAATAATAATTGTAATAAGTATCAAGATATTTATTAGGGAAAATAAGATGTAAATTTGATTGCGTCGATCGATGAAACTAAGAAAGAGATCTAAGAAAGCAATATAATAGGACATAGTGTTTTATTGTTGCAATGAATAAGGGTTTTATCGATTTGTTGCAAACTATAGTGTGTCATAGGTTGTGGCACGTATATGAAACCTATGTTCATCCGTAATTGGTTAGGGTTCTATGTTCGATTGCCCAGCTGCCGCTTCAGACTTGCATTATTTATCGCAGTGCCGCGGAAAATACACATGTAATATATACTTATCGACAAAGTGGTCATGTTGATTCTATTGCGCTCATTATACGCTATGTACCGAAGCAAACGAAAATTATTCCAGGAATTTTTCGGCTATGCAGTCGTTCGTATTTAGTGAAGCCGGATTTGTCTCTATATACAGCGAACAGAGACTTGCTTTTAATTCTATCAGAAATCCCAAAATAGTTCATGTAATTTTATCTCAATGTCATTTTCGATGACGTTCGATTCGGCACTTCGCAGTTAGCTTCGAAATTCGTAGATCAAGATCAAGGTTATCGTCCCGACCGTCGAGTAGTCGTACCGTGCGACCGATCGATCGTTAGACTATCAGAGAGCTTCTTTCGATCCGGCCACCCGTTATGACGCCAACGGGCGTCGCGTCGCATCGCGCCGGGTTGATGCCGCGCGATGAGGGTGTTGCGCGCCGTTCGAGAGGGCAACGGGGGGAAAACACCACCGGCGATGGCAATGGCGGTGGTGGTGGTGGTGGTGGTGGTGGCGTCGTCGGCATCGGCTCGGCGTCGGCGTCGGCGTCGGCAACGACGGTGGTGGTGGTGGTGGTGGTGATGGTGGTGGCCGCTCGAAAGTCCCCACCACTCACCGCAGCGTCTCGACGCCGTGGTTCAACTCGACCTCCGCTGTTGGAGCGTCGTCTCAGTTACCAACAGACCGCGCGATCGCTCGCATCGCCGTGCGAAGCGAGAGGGGAGAGAAAGAGAACGAATGAGAGGAAGAGAGTGAGAGAGAGAGAAAGGAAGGAGTGCTCGAATGTGGCGTGTATATACGCGCGCAAAAGGGAGCGAAAAAAAAAAGAAAGATCAAAATAATACGAGGGAAAGGCGCATCTCGGGGAAGAAAGAAGAGGAATAGAGAGAGCGTAGGAGAAAGAAAAGAGAGGAGAGTGAACTATGTTACCAGTCGTCGTCGCCGTCGTGCCGCTCGGTCTCGCCTGAACAAAGGAAGGTTCTTCTCCCTCGACTCTCCGCGTCGAGGGTCGTTTCCGATCGACGAACCGTCGGGATCCTTCCTCGGGTGTCTTCGGTGTGGTTCGTGTGCCTTGAGCAAGCACGAAGCGGTCAGTCACGTAGCAGCGGCCGTGCCGTGAGGAACAAAGGACGGCGGCAGGATTTGTGTGAGAAAAAGAGAGAGACAGTGAGGTGAACAACGAACGTTACGGCGTCGCGCACGTTACTTTCGGCAACATTATTCACATTCGCGATCGAGAAGCTGGCAGTGTGTAGACACAATCGGTCGTGATTTCCCCAATCTGAGAATCCTTGCTTTACCAAACAATCGCGAGCCGCACAGAGCCGGTGCTCTGAAAAAAAAAGAAAGAGGAAAGAGAGAGAGAGACGCGCTGTAAAGTTTGCGACAGAAAAAGAGACTCGCGAGATCCGACGCATCGCGAAATTCATCGACCTGTGCACCGTGCGTTGTTTTTTGCTTTTTTTATACTTTTCTATCCTGACGATTACCCAGTGCAACGATCCCAGAGTAAGAGGAAGAGAGAGAGAGAAAGAGAGAGAGAGAGAGAGTGAGAAAGGATAACGAAAGGAAGGAAAGCTACTACCTGCCTGTAGGGATTCCGCATGAAGGACGCGAATTGTGAGAAAGAGAAATAGAGAGGGCTGATATATAACGGCCGTGCGAGAAAGCAGTGGAGTGATAAAGATATCCGGATTTTCGGGCGGTATACTGCGTACCTGCGAACGAACCGGCGACCTAGCCTAACGACAACGACGGTGGAGAAGCGCGCGCGAAAGAGAAAGAATCTCGTCGTGCAAGAGGAAGAGAAGAAAAGGACGGAGACGAGAGGACGAAAGTGAAAAGTAAACGGTCGATCTCTCCTTCGAATTCTTCGTCGTTTATTTAACGACATCGTTGGTTTTCGTGTGATATGTGCCACAAAGTGCACTACGACTGAAAAGGGATCATCGGCAAAGCAGAACATTATTCAACATCACACGGATTATCCTCGTATTTACGGTGAGTCTGATAATCAATGGAATAGTAAGGCGCCTGAAACCGGGGACTCGGCAAGTCACTTCCTCTTTCGGAACATAAAAATTGTAAAATCCATTTTAAAACATCCCTTCTCCACGGGGTGTCTTATTGTTAGTCCGTACATTAGTATTTACAAGTTTTGTGACCATTTTTAAGAAGAATTCAAATCCTTTTTTCACACAGAGTTATGAGAGAATTTTTTAGGTAAAACTGCAGGAATGTGAATAAAGTTAACAAGTTCGTCTGCATAGGAAAATCTTGCTTTTAACTTGGTTTCGAGTGGATTTTACCAAACGTTTTACTCGGCGCTTAATTGTCAAGGTAGTTGGTGTTCAAAATTAAAGCATTACGGCAAGTATAGGCGTAGTGTGATCATATTTAAACCATGCTTGTGCCAAGTAAAATTACATAATCGTGCGTCACTCGTCGTTAATTTTACGATAGCGGTTACTTAAATCGATCGAGTCGAGTTCTATCAAGTTCCATTTCCTCCCACACATTAACACTTCAGGCTGTTCGATTGAATCTCGCTTTCTCATTCGCGCTCGGACGGCTTCTCAATGACGAAATTCTACGGCGGCGTCGCTTTTGATCGTTAAAGAATTCGTGGGAACAATGACACGCTCGAGAATCTCTCCTTCCCTCTCTTTCTCTCTTGTTATTGTTGGGACTGTAATCGCATTTTCCACGCGGAGTGGCGACCTCGAACGCGGTCCTGAAAGGAACTCCACGAAGCTGTCGGAATAAGGTTGTCGTGTTTCGCTGCGAGCAAGTCGGCGATGTTTGTATATCGGTGCTCCCGTTTATTGTCCTTTCGACAGTAAACAGGAGCATTTGCGCGATCGGTACCGTGAGACCGTCGCCGGTTCCTCGAGGACTGTAACGTGGTAAACGCTATCATGAACGACCGATTTGGGGTTACTCGGAAAACTGTTTCTTCTACAAAAGAGGACATCAGCTGTTTCGGAATCGTTTGAAGTCTTTTTCTTTGAACTAAATACATAAATGAACTAAAACAATAAAGATGTTATTGCTGCATTAGAAAACCTTACGGTATTGTAATTCTTTTTTTATCACGATATAGATTTTGTTTTGTTAACAAGATATCGTGACAGAAGATAGGAATATTGTTCTTTGAAATTTATCTACTTGACACAGAGATTATCGGTCTATGTCGCACTGGTTAGAGTTACGGGACGAAAAATTTGGAATCATACGGCCACATTTAGCCCTAAATATGCCGTGAGAGGGCACGGGTCTTTGAGAATCGCCGCGTCGCGTCATGACGAAGTTTAACCGCGTTTGTCGGCAGACGTGTTTGCGGAGCACCGAAGAGCGGTTAATTAGACACCGGTTCGAAACTGACGTCCGTGCTCGTCGTGACGGCAGTTAATTTATGCAAAAATACAATCATGTGTGTGTGGACTACTATCGCGATATTTCGAAATTGCTGCGTCCGGTAGTTCGTAATTTTGTCGATGACAGATAGAACACAGTGTGATGCAATATCCGACCGAAAAAAACAGCCTTAACCTTTTTTCTGATCCATGTTCAGCTGAAACGCCAAAAAATTTTATATTTGAAATTTAATTATTGACATATTCAACTTGAATATTATTAAATACAATTCTTTGCGTTTCGTATAAAAATTATTTGCGTTTCACGTACAAATAAAGCGATCCGCAATATCGTAACTTGCAAAGTAAAGAAATTACGCTTTTATGAAACATTCTTCAAAATTTTCGTGCTCCGCTGTGTCGGCGAAGCGAAATAAAACGCCAATCGCGTACGGACGGCCCATTGATTTCTCATAACACGGCGTCTCTATCGATGGATGTAGAAAAAAAGAGAACAATGCATGGATCGTTAGAAAGAGAGGGGGATGGAATGGAGGAACATCAATTTTCCATAGGACAAGCGAATAATTAAAATTCTGTCCCGTGCGCTGGCTTTGGCAATCAAATCGTCGATCCGCCATTTATAGTTGCGTGATATCCTGCGTTTTCGTTATTGTCCTTCACTGCTATCCGACTGATAACGCGAGGAAACTCTGAAATCAAATCAACAGTCGGTCGAATGCTCCTCCCATGTGTGATTTATTACAGTAATTAGGATTAGATTGCTCTAATTACAAGCTTCCACTTCGGCTTTGATTACCAATGCTCGTTATCTCTAAAAAAAAGTGTATTTTTATTAGAATGAATGGTCTATTATCGATAATGAGGGCAGTATTATAGTCTTCTTAAAATCAGGCTCGTAGGAGATAAGATAAGTTTCGGAAAGAAAGTTCATTATTGACAATATGAAGGTTTCAAAAGTTTATATTTGATAAGTTTCAAAGTAAAAAACTTATTTGATCTTTGGTATAATAGAGTGCACGATTTTCACTTATTGATAAAATAATGAAAATAATAATTTAAAAAAAATAATGAATAGAAATATACCAAGCCATTAACTTTTCTGTGAAAGTAGTATTTATTACGATTTTTTCCGCGTTCAACACAATAAATTTATTATTTTTTGCAATAATTAATATTTTTCTCGATCTAAACTGATTGAAAATCCATTTTACTGCTGAACCGAGTTTAACACTGACGCATTTGCCGAAAAATAAAAAATTTACACGAATTTCTCGAGCGCTCGCATGGATGAAATTGTCAATCTACCCGAATGAAAGCTGGGAAATAAAATTCCTAAAAATATAGCAATTTATCTGCACTATTATATTCCGCGTCGATTGGTGTGCTATGAAACACAAGTAATTTTGTGCTATTGTATAAACTTTGTGATGCTTAAAATAGGAAAAGCGAAAATTTTATTTTCTTTCGGGTGTTTGGATTAACGCTGTCCTCTATGGAAAATATCTCGAAAAATATACACGGCTTATAGATGAGAAAACAAGCAATGAAACTATTGATAACAATCTGTTGAGTTTATTAACAGAATTTCCTGCGTGCCAGATGATTCGTGCTTGCCCTTATCTTCAGTCATTTCATCAAACACATTATTTCTAACCAACTGTGACATCAGCTCCTAGAAAGCTATAAGAAATGATTCAGAAATGTGGTTTTTTCCTCATTTGAATATGTAGAAATAGATTAGATTAATATAAATACAATTTGACTTGCAATTGAGGTTTTTTTGTTCAAAAAATATTGAACGGAGTTCTCATTGTATTATTAAAGTACGCTTATTTAATTATTCGTAGAAAAGATAACTTTTATATGTGAAATATCTTTATTTTTAAACATACGCTCATACAAAACTTTTTTTGAAAAAAGTTCTATCTATTATTAAATTCAGATGATTCACTGTGTATATTTAAAGATTAGAAAGCTGGAGTTGAATTCTGAATCAAGTCAATTAACCATATTGTATTTCATTGTCATTTATTGAGCATGATGTAAAGCGGAGGTAATAGATGCAAATTGGCTTTTGAATAATATAGTGCAATTAAATTTTAAGCAATACGACTTATCGTGCAGGCCTGGATTACTCAATTATCAACACTCAATTATCAGATACCTGTCATTTAAATCATAAATTATGTTTACGTGTATTTTACGAAAAAAATAGGATTGTGATTAAAATAAAATTGACGATTGTAAACACGACTCTCTCTTAACTTTGCACGTGATGTTCTATTTCATAATCAAATCTAGCATTCTCTAAAGGCTTTCCGAGTTTAGAATCGCATTTGTTCTTTCCGGTTTTCGGAAATTTTCTTTCTGAGCGCAACTTGAACGCGTCGCGGCCGTGTTTAGGTGGAAGCTGGGTTCACGCAGGCGTTAATATTTGCACCGCGATAAAGCCGACGCATAAATACCCACGTCCTCCCCGGTATTAAAGTGTCATTGCGATTAATGCGTCATCGCCGGCGCGTACGAGCGAAACCGCGCGTAATCGCTTTCCGTTACATTAAAGTTTCAGCGGAGCGTCGGACGAAGAAATACCATGCCGCCCGGTGCAAACGTCGCCGTAGCGGAAAATGGCAAAACCGAACCGCGTTTTCCATAAACCGCATCGTTTATTCAGGGAAAAAAAAGGATAAAAAAGAAAGATCACAAAAAACTACCAAAATATTCCGGTGCAAAAATCCCGAAAAAATTAAATAAATGAAACATACGATGGTAAAAGCAAGTTCAAAGAGTTCAAACGAATTTAAAGTTTCGCTTATGATTTTATTATTTCAACGCTTCTTAAATGCAAATCGTTTTTACTTAAATGCAAGTTATATCTCCAAAATATCACGTTTTATTATTAGCCTAATAACATATTACGTTAGCGTATTTCAAATTAGTTCATCAGCTATCAAATGAAAAACATAGTAAGCAACATATACAAGTTTTTACTTTGCCTCCACAGGCTGTCCCGTGAAATAACATTGATAATCATCGGTTTGCGCTCATAATGATCGGTTCGACGAACGAATAGTTATGTGGTAATTAGTTTTTCATTCGGCGTGAATGCGAGGCACCTAATTGCTCATCGATTGGCTTTATCTCGCGGCGACAGCTGTTTAAATCAACCACGATGCATATCTGCCGTCTGGTGTCAGTTATTTGGCCATATCTCTTTTTTCCTTGAAATTGATATTGATTGACTTTTTGCGCGAATGACCGATTCGCTGAGATGAAGCTAAATATCGGCCGAAACATTCGAATCGGAACGAATCGCTCGTAAACTATCTCGCTCTGTTGATCGAAAGATCGGCGAAATATCTCGCGATCCGCGTCATATCGCGAATTTAGCGAAAATGCGATTTGATGGAACGTGATTTAATTATTTCCATGAAACTATCAATTTTTTATCAATATTTAAGTACAACGCGCAAAGACGCGAGAGATGTGGCTCACAAAAAAATGCTTTAATTAATTAAATTTCTTTAATTAACGTAAAAATTTGCGATGCGCTTTGCGAAATAAAATCACGTTTAAATTAAGGGGATTACCTTCCGTGAAACTCGTTTCAGTAATAATCCATGTCCCTTATTTAGAAGCATGCCGTAGCGGACGTGTCTTAAACAGCAAAAGTAAACGATCCGTGCTCAAACTCTCGTAAGTTCTTGCGAGTTTTACCATGTGAAGACGAAAGTATACCTATCTCGTATACAAGAAGTAGACGATGACCGTTTACCGCTCGCACGTTACATAATTACGTAGTAGGGAGACTACTCTGAAGAACCGGACACAATAACGACGTGAATTAACTTATGTTGTTGTCGCGACAAATACTTTTCTGAAATTGAGATTTATCAAGTTCCTACACGAGTATCCGAGACTGTGCGACGTCTTAACGGCAGAGATACGGCATAAAAATCTCATGTTATGCAGAACACTTTTTTTATAGCGATTAATAAAATATATAAAATATATTTACGAACCTGTGATATAATTTGCATCGTAAATTTCCAGACAAAATCTGATTTTTATTGATATGTTTATTGCAAAGTAATAACAAACTGTTGAAAAATTAAAAAAAAAATATATTAATATTTCTTTGATTTAAATCTGTTATAAATATTAAAATTTGTTATTACACACTATACATAATTTGCATACCTGTTTGAAGAGTTAGCACCTTTTGTCGGAATTATTTATACTTTGAGAATTTTTATTTCAAAGCAACTGTTTATGGTTTACGTTGCATAGCTACAACTAAAATATTTCATGTTTCCGAGTGCTAAATAATTACTATAGTGATGAGCATCAGCGTTTGTACGCTTATCGCATGTTTAGCGTTAAATCTAGCACAAGTTTTAATATATTCGCTATGTCCTGCATATATTTGACGTGAACGCGGCGATCACGTTTAGCACTTAAGTCCGGCTCGAGAGATAAATGTACATAATTCGCAGAGAATTTCCGGCTGTGACGTAGCTATCGGACAAATTCTCGAATCGAAATCTCGATACGGCGATTATAAATCTATCGTTATCATCTGTTGGTCCCAGCGGCAAATGGAAATCGAAAATGAGATGCGCAATTGTATTATTTGCCCACCGAGTCGCATCTGTACGAAAAATCACAAATATGAAAATGTGCATTAGTGGAAATTATATTGAATTCGATATTATCTACTAATGTATCGTGGAATGCACCGGATGGTATCGAATGTGATTATATTATTGTGAATATTCGCAGATTCGAATATCCGCAAAATTTATAATGTATTGAATTTATCTATGCGTAGCCGCGAGAGTGTCAGAAATTGCCTGTCGTTGAATCATTTATCTCAATTAAGGCTTTAGGCGTTGAGAGCGTTGACTCTCCCTCAAGAAAGTGAAATATTTATTTATGGAGACATGACGTAGTTACTTGTCAAGGACACGCACATAATATAAGAAAACGTAGAAAAGCACATCGAGTTACTTTTACGTCTGGCATTGTCTTATCAGAATTCAGTTTCAATTTTTTTATCTTTATGTAGTATAACACAGTAATTAATGAACTCCATTATACTAATTACATAATAAGCGTGACTTAAAAAAAACATAGATGATGGATGGAGGCTAGTTTGTGGATAGCGTACAGATAACTTGATTACCGTTAAGTTTTTTTCTAAGTTTAAGCTTCTTTTATCATTACGTTGCATAACTGCAATGTAGAGCAAAAGATTCCCGACACGTGCATACGTAGCATGTCGTTACCGTTGACAGACAAGCTAGTAGGTGATTTATTTTATTAATTTAGGCTGAATAGCAGGTAACGTTGATCTTCAACCAAATTGCTTTTCTCTGTGTACATTTTAGCTGAAGATACGATCTGTATACAGATGTGGGTTCGCACAATGATTACATTCGCTTCAACAAGTTTTAGTATAACAATCACTACATCTAACGATGATTAATCCTCAAATGACATTTCTCGTGAGCACTGTTGCTATCAATTGTCCATCCTAAATCAACAGTTACTTGATATTAGTTTGATTAAAAGATTACGCCATGTGTGTTATGCATAGTGATATAGAAGTATATAGAAATAATTTCTCATTAATTATTTTGTCAATTTACAAGAACTAAAAATGGTACAAAACTGGACTAGGAATATGACAAATAATAACATTTTTGTTGCTTGCGCGAATATAGATTTTGTTAAGCAAACATCACGACTGTTATGAAAATCACGAGGCTTATCCGCGTCAAAGTCTCGTGTTCCGTGCATTTCGATACTTTGGGCTGCCTTTCTAATAGTCGATATTTCGTAAGACAGCCTTGCTTCTCTCCGCGTCGCGATACGCGAGCACGATCCAGCGCGAATATTAGATCCGCGTACACTGCAACGAATCGATATTTTAAGAGCGAGCTAGTGAACGCGCACGAATCATTAAGAATGAATGGCGCTATTCATGCTAACATTAGCTTTTTTGAAAAATATATGTAATGTGTATAAATAATGATGCGTGTAATATCTTTATATAATTTGATTTAATTTAATCAATTTCATTCTTTAGTAAGACTTAACACTTAACACACTCGTTCTGCTCACAGAGGAAAAAATCATTTTCTACAAAAATCATTCGATAGAAACTTATTAAAGTAATCACATTTCTCGAATGAAAATTAATTTTCACATTTTGATTAAATAATATGATATTTTCGTGAAATTATGAAATAAAATATATAGTTGCATAACTCTCGTTAAAAATATAGCGGAGTATATTATAAAGTTGGCAAGGCAAATTTCTGTAATAAAATACAGCAACCGCGTCTTGCTCCATTTTAATGTAATCGTATGCGCTTTTGGCGACTTTTCCGACAGTCGCTTTTTGCACTTTCGCCGGTCGTCGTCGGCTCGTGCCATCTTAACAGCCTCTCGATCTCGCGAGAGTGAAATGCCGAAGTGAAAGGGTATGTCTTCCCGTGCGTGCTGTTACCTCACAACTCGTCGCGCCGGTTGTAACTGCGATTCAAGAGGAAGTCGTTAAGCCACATACACATTGTGTATCCGCCTGACGAAATTCTAATGCATAACATCTCTCTCGCTCTCTTTAATTAACCATTTGATATAAATTACAAATTCTCGAAAGTATGTGAAACTAGAATACAAAATAAAGCATAAATCTAATCCTAAGAACATAGATACTTTGAAACGCCTAAAGATAAAGAATATTTCTTTTAGTAATGAAATCAATTACTTTGAATTGTTTATTTTTTTTTTTACATTTAACAATATAACAAGATGTCGGATACTTGACAGAGAAAATATAAAAATTGTTAAACTATCCGTTACATCCTTTCTCTTGCTTTCTCTTGCGCGTGATTGCATTGTATTATGTAACAAGAAAATGAATGATATTTTGTCTTGTTTCAAGTTAATAAAAGAATCATTATCTTTTATTAAAGAAATTTGTCAGAGCTTGAAGAAACATTCTCAATTTGTGTTACGAAATCTGATGATTTGGATGATCTCAAGTGTTTGGAATCGCGAAGCGTACCAACGTCACTTGCAAATCCCGCGATGTATCACGCGGTTCAATTGCGCCACAAACGCTAAATGTCGACTGCACGAAGACCAACAGTTCGTTGATCGTCCCTCGCTAGATCGACTCGTCCGAGAGAGCACCCGTAATATCGCGTGCGCGTCGGCGTGAAAAGGGGTCTCGCGTTTAGTCGCCGCCGAGAGCACGCTGTTCCACGCGTGTTCCACATCGACCACGTGACGTGTGCAGAGCCGATTCGTCCGGCGCGAGATCGATATCACACGCACAGCTCGCGTTTGCACAACGGTCTTTAACCCTTAGCGACACGAATCGCGTTGACTGTTGTAAAGGATTAATAAAATCGAAACTTTTAATCCCACACGCGAAAAATTACGCGAGGTATAAAGTTTACATTTTTAGTAATACAAGAAATTTTCATTTTTAATCCCACTTTTTAACAATGAGCGGCATAATAGCTGAGTTTATAAGAAAACAAATTTTAACGGAATACAATAATTTATTTTTCTAATTAATATCTCAAAATGTAGAAGCAATAATATATATATATATATATTGTATTTCATAAATTGTACTTTATACTTATCTCTATTCGAATACGCTAGCTCTTAAACATTCAGTATATTCGATCCGCGCATTTATCGTTCCACGGACTTTTACGTGATGTGCAATCTCATAAACGAGTTTTTATCAGAAACGTAAGTGATAAGACCAAAAGGGATGTTGTTAGCGTGACGAACGAGATCGCGATGCAACGTTATCTATTGCTAGATATCCGGGATAACAGTGCTAGTTAAATTTATGACGGAGTTGATTTGCAAACAAGAACGATCGAAGGGCTTATCGAAAACACGTGTCGCATTATATCCTGCGTTCTTCTTTTCCCTATAATTTGTCTGTAATTTTTTCTTTTTATATACCATAATTTAATTTTTTATGGATGTATTTTTTCACTTCACACAAATAGACGTACAGCTGTTTTTCCTTTCTATTTTTGCGAAAGTTAAAATTGTGAATAATATAAGCGTGTCGACGTCAATATCGTAAATATGTAAATGCTGCTAATATTACGTGTTTGAGCAAATTTATGCATACTCTTGAGAGTAATTCTCGATGACTGAGAGCACTCTTCAATGAATACGGAGTTGAGAATGTCTCTCAATGAGAGGATATAAAAGTTGGAAGTTCTATAGAAGTAAGAATAACTCTCGACGGGTGTACACTTGAAAATTTTACCGTTTAGGTATGATTCCTGATAGCGATATTCTCAAGTGAACGCGAAGTTAAGAACAATCTTCAATAGCTATGTACTTCAGTGTCTTTGGAAGTAGCTGTCGATAGCGACAGTCTCAGCGGGACATCTAGTTTCAGGCCTATTGTATTCTTGAGAATTTTATTCCACAATAATATCTCTTGGCGTTTACACACTCTCTCTCTTTCTCTCTCTCTCTCTTTCTAGCAAGTGAAAAATTAATAATAGTTAATCTCGTACAAAAGTTTACTCTCTGAAAGCGATTCCATTCTTTAAATGTATTCTATCGTGGAATAATGAGAGCCATAAGCATACACATGTGTGTTTTTCTACCGAGTTTCCACACACAATTATGTGTACGCCTGCGCACCTTAACTTTCATTTCCTCCTCGCGTAACTTCAAGTTTGGTTAGACAATCTCTGCATCAGCGGTAGAAATAGAGAGAGAGAGGGGAGGGCAGGCATTAAAAGTGAAAGTACAAAAAGCGCTCCAGCCTCATGCGTCTTCCCTTCTCTCGAATTTCTGCGACCGAGTTCGCTCTCGTAGATCTCCCCTCGGGACGTACTGACCTAGACAACGTAACAGACCATATTTTCACTGTACACTTAACTTTAAATGTCACATTCTTTGACATCCACGCTATATTTATAGTACAATATTATGTTGTGTATGTCGCATTGATCAATACTTAAAATCGGATCAGCTGCATACGAATTTTTATCGGTATATTTTAAAATGTATGAAAATAACACGAACAGAAATAACAATATTTCAATCTTAATGCTTCCGCATCTGAAGAATATGTGCGAAAGATTGAAATATTATAGCTACAATCACCGACATATTGCTACCACTTCTGAATGCGGATCGGCGATATTTCTTTCGGGAATTCACCGAGTTTCGCGGGATGATATATCGCAATCTCGCGGTTGTGAAAACTGGGTTAAGAACGGTTGCATCGAGTCGCAAGCTAAGTCGATCGACTAGTCGCGCGAACCGGTCCTTTTTAATCGGTCGGCGAGGCCACCGCGGATAAAAGGCGCGTGTAGGATTTACACATCCCACGGACGTTACACGCCGCGAGAACTGGATAGCGGACTAGTCCAGGCCGGGAACCATCAAACCAGCCCGAGCCACGGCCCATCATTTTTAACAGTTAGCGTCTGGAGCAATTTAAATTCTCCGCCAGTCGTCGGGGTAACGTTTTACGGGTGTGGAAGAAAAATGGTACCTTGGTCCCTAAAGTTCAGATCGATACTGTGCAACGTTAGTTTTCTCGCAATAAAAGTATAATCTTCGTAATAGGCGCAGTCATCATAATATCGTTGTCGATTAAACAGTCATTTTTGCTCTTAGCAGATTTTTTTAATTCAATGAACAAACAAACAAAAGATTTTAAATTATAATAAAATTTTTAATAAGTATAGTAATTAAGAATGCAGTCGCTTTTATGTTGTTGTGAATTCTTCCGACTTTTCTTGTACAAATTGAATCATGATTTTTGATATTTTAAGCGGTAATTTTGTCGTAGCAAATCAGATTTATGTTTATTAGATGTACCTAAGGGTCGATTATTCAGATAATACAATCGTCAAATTAATCACTGTAGCTTCGAATGACAGGTTAATTAAACTCCGAGCAGATATCTGCGAGGTATATTTTATGCAATGATTACATCGATCTTTTTATTTGCAAGACTGCAAGTATTCTGAATCATGTTTCATTGCACATTGAGGTTATCGAAGAAAACATTCTTCTTTTTTCTAGCCACTGCATCTCAGCCTTCGGAACGTTAAGTATTATTAAAAGCATAAAATATCTTGTCTGCGCAGCCGTTTTTTTTCTTTGTTCGAGTAAGCGCATGCCAAGAGAATGCGTATCTGATTCTTGTCGTTCGAAGAATGAAGAAGGAGAGGAGGAGAAAGAGAGCTGGAAGGAGAGAAAATGCTCTTTGTGTCAACATCTTAATGTAGAACATTTCTGAAAGAAACTCAAACCAAGGAAACGGAGATTAAAGTGCTCGCGGCGTTACAGCCCCGCTCTATTTTACTTTGTACATTAAAACATTGCTCCTTTATTTCTCTCCGCACATTTTTCTTTTCTTCGTCAAACGTGCAGGAAGTAAATATTTTCCCGCGGAAATTTACGGAACGCACTGATTTGATAAATAAGAGATTTATGGCGGCTGATCGTTTGCGGCTGTCTCGGATCGATAAATCGTCCATCACAATGCTTTTGCTGGACCTTCACGCTATAATATGCGACCTTGACACGCTTTCTCTTTCTCTCGCGATATCTGCCCTTTCACACTTTTAACTTTAAATTTCAACTCCAATATTCACGTATTTCATTAAAAATTTATGATTATGCAACGCTGTATTTCATCCGTAAATGTACCATATTTGTCATTTAAATTTATGATTTGTTTATTATTTTGTTTTGCTCTGCAATAAAATTACTGCGCACAACAGCAAGAATCGTATTTTAATGGACGGAAATAAAATTTGCACGCTCGATAGCTAACGATATTGTGCTCACGTAATATGTGGCAATAGATTCGATTAAAAAATTCAAAAATTAAGAGAGACAAATAAGAGACGTAAAAAAATCCCACATAAAGAACATATATTTTTTTTTTGCACTTTGACTTATTTTGTTTATACCGTCTTTCATTTTCCTCTTTCTCAATGTAATACTATGCATGAATTGCGCTCGTCGAATTTTGCTCGTGTGACGATTTTCTCGTTGATATTTGCGTCACCAGTGTTGTCACGCACGATAAATCTCTACGAGTTGGATGAAGCACAACGGCTTCCGAGATTGAAAGCAGTGTTTTGACTTATTGCAATCTGTGTTATTTTAAGATTTTGACATAATACTGCAGTCCTCTTTCATGATATTTGACACTATTTGTACTAGGATTTTTGCGGTGTTACATTTATTTCTCATAAATATCGTGTCAAGCAAAATTATTATTGAGAAATTTTGATTTTATGCACACTGCATTAAAATCAACATTCGTCGTGTACTTTAACTAATTTGCACGATAAATATTGATACTTATTATATTATATTTTAATTACATCACGTGCTTTTTTTGTTTAACTTTAAGCAATTTTAATTATTACATTAAAATTGAAAATTGTGTTGCGCGTTTAATTAATTTCTAATCAATAATAAATATTAGTAGATTTGCAATATTATTTATATAACTTTTCTATATTTATTACGTAATAACTGCGCATAATACAATTACTATCGAGAAATTCTAATGATAAATACAGTTTATTAAAGCCGCTAATCATATTGAGCAAATAGTTAATACTCAAAGCGAACACTAATGAGCTTATGGATGCTCTATTCTCTGACGTAATTGAAGGACGTCAATACTTTTTTTACAAAAATTACTAAGAATTCTCTGGTTGTGTGTCTTATTTAGTGACAGAAAATACAAGCAACGTTGATTTTCTCGATGGACGAAATAGAGATGAGAACATTTTTAAAAACAATATTTAGTTTTAACTTTTTCTGGTAGTAGAATTTTTTTTTTTTTTTTTTTTTTTTTTCCCCGGATGCAGTAATTTTAATGCGGTCATTAAGATAAAACAGTATCTCGTGATCAACAGAATTTATTCGTAGAATTAAACACGTGCCGGGGATGCGGAGCGCGCGCTTGGAAACTGCAATTCGCTGATGTTTGCCGTGTAAACGATTACTCGCTGGAAGTATTTGCCAAATACACGCTGCATATTTTATTATACTCGCATCTTCCGTATCGATTGCGACGAGACAACAAATCGCATTTTTTCGTTTCAACAACGAGAGCGAGAGATGATTTTGGTGAGAGTAAGAATCGAGAGCAATTCATTTTTTGCGTAAAAATTGCTGCGCGCAAGATACGAAAGGAAATGCGATTTGAAAAATGTCCACGAAATGTCAGAAACACTCGCTTTGCTGCGGATGAAAATTTAAACCATCCTGCGGCTGTAACTAGAGGTTACTGGCAATTACATGTGGAATTCTCATACCACCAACACACATAAAAAGTCTGCGAACACGTCATCGCGTCATACTAACAGAGAACGGGTCAACCTCTTACCATACCAGTGTGCAATATACAGGGTGTTCCAAGCGCCTTTCACTCTCTCTCTCTCTCTCTCTCTCTCTCTCTCTCTCTCTCTCTCTCTCTCTCTATTGCTCGACTGCGGATTCTTGCCGCAGACGAATTTAACTCAAATTTTTAATTTAATTATTTCCACCTTTAAATATTTTAATAATTAAACTTCAACGTGTAGAATGCTGTGAAAGTTTATTGACAAATTTTTCCATTATTTCTACCGCAATGCGTCATTGTTTCGCTCGCTTCGCAAAATATTATTCCGGCGAAAAAGATCGAAGATTGCCATTAAGGATTAATACATATTTAAGTGACACGGTGTGGATAGAAATATAATAACACTGGCCTCTCTAGATTCCAAATAGAAAACGCGTGTCGCGTTCATCCGGCGCGACGCGCCGCGCCATACGGCCGATATATCGACAGAAGTGTCGATTTAATTCCCATCGTTATTCTTTATCTAGCACCACCCCGGCAGATAAGCGCGCTCGATACGTCCGAGATTTATCCCTCGTGAGTTTCTTTTTCGTCGTAACAAACGACGGTCGTTAAAAGTAATAAACCGACATACCGTGGTTCTGCGCGTAGTCGGACGCGAATTTATCGCCGGAAATGGCCTCCACGTTTCCCCAAGTCCTTGATTCGCCTTTATCATTTGGGCCACGCACGCACAGGGGAGAAAGAGAAAACGCGCTTATCGTTTGCCACGCAATATGACATTATACAAGCTTATTCTTTAACAAAAATTGTTGAAAAGTCAGTGATGAAAAGTTTGACGAGTATCGATAAAATAAAATTTTATTGCGATATTTATATTAACATATATATGTAATTCAGCGTAATCAAATTTTTACGCAATATGTTTTTATTTTACTTTTCTATTTTTGCTTTAAATTTGCTTTTTAAATTTGATGAAATTGTCTATACAAAATGGATCAATATTATTTTATACAGAATGTAGCCGGTGGTTTGACTTTTGCAATTGGCTATCGTTAATGCCAAAAATAATAAGAAATTCGAGAGGCTTATAATTTGAGCTAGCGGAAGATTAATAGTTTCGAAAAACATGAAAGAAGCACGACGGATCTTACGAAGAAATCTACCGTCGAAAATTTTTTTACAAGTCTTTTGGGACGTCGGGGATACATCCTTACGACACGGACGTCACGAGATCGGAATTTAAATCGCCGAACCAGCGCCTCGCCGAGAGATTTCATGTCGTGGAGCCGCGAATGCGTGTCGACTCATTAATGCGGAAGGTCGTAGACGAATGGATATCTCGTTTTAACATTCTGGGGACGTTCCCACGTTTCCGGTTAACCAAAAGTGACGACCGCCAGATGTTTCCTCGAATGGACGGCGGTCTCCCTCTCTCCATCTCTTTCATTATCTCTCTCTTGCGCCTTCACTATTCGAATCTTCGCACAGTCGATTGATCGAAGACACACGACGCTAACGTCATCGGGAACTCGTCGAAGTTTGTACAATTGCAATTTCAACTTCCGCGAACGCGATTACATTAAAGTTTCGTCTTACGCTTACGTGTTCTTACGAACAATACGTGCCCCGAGCATTTAACCTTTAAATGTGTCTTAGCGCGAAAAGTGTATTCTGAAACACAGATAGAGTTTATTATAAGTTAAAAAAATAGATTTCCATATTTTTATACATTTATAAAATACGTGTATTTATATATATATATATATATATATATATATATATATATATACATGTATATATATTGTTCATTCGCCTTTCTCTCATGCCAATTAAACAAATATCGATTTAATTGTTATTGTCAATAAATAAAGCGGTTGACAGATTTCAAAAGTTTTAATTTTGCATGCGTAATGAAAATCATATTTTAATAAAAATCCAATTAAAGGCTTTATTGACAAATTTAATATTTAAAATTGAAAATTGGGGAAAAATGAGGGAAATTTATTTAACTGCCATCGGGAAAAACTTGATACGATATTGGAAAGCCTAGAAATACGGTTGTGTGGTGTTACGATGTATACATGCATAAGACACCAACATAGAACAACACGATCGGACCCTTCGACCTTGCGGAGTAATAAGACTTAATCAACTCGCGGCGGAACTCGACGCGAATTTCGCCGGGCCAGTCGGTCGAATTCTCGCTAACCAATCGCGATCTAATCTGTGCAGTTTGCTCTCGGCGTACCGCTCGAGCTGCCATCCTTAATCGAATCCCGACGGAGATGCTTGCAGCTCGTAATCTCCCCCGATGGGGTTAGCGCGGCAACGCGTAAACGCCCGCGCTCGAGCATCCGCAGCGCCCGGATATATCCGCGCTCGAGTGTAGTTTAGCCCCGACTGGTCGTAACACATGCGTGTATTATTCGGCTCGCCCGTAAATGCCTCGCACGAGATGCCTAACTCCCGGCCCGATAATCGTCGTTAGCCTTGCTCGTTATCGTGTCGCCGCGGAGAAAACACCGCGATCAATGACGCGTGAAACGATTCTCGGCAAAAATATTCGCGAAAGAAATTCAAAGCTAGAGCAAAACCGGCGTCATGTGCCTGAATTGCCTTTATTACATAATTTAACGACCATTTTTTTTTTTTTTTTTTTTTTTCCAATTTGTTTGTTCAAAAGTTAACAGTTTTTGGTTATTAAATGTATCACGCGTGTTTTATTATTTTTTTTGTGTTAATTAATATATCGTGCGATTTTATTTCTATTTTTTCTTTCTCGACATGAGTCAACCGGCAAGAAGCGTTCTTTAACATTGTTAAAAGCGCACCATTAAATTAATGCAAGCGCGAGTACAAAATAATCATAAAAGTTATATTCATATTCGAATTGTTTTAATATGGTGTTATCGCTTAACTTTTGCCACGTTAAACTTTTATTAATAATAAATATGTTTGTTAACTTTTTTTAGCATTTTCGTTTATTAATTCGAATAGCTTTGAGATATATAAATATAGCTGCAACAAAAAGGTGGTGGTTATGCGCGTTGAATAAACTTGTGCATTGTTTCGAATTGCTTTTATATAAATGAACGAGTTTCTCTCACCATATTTATCTTTCCCAGCAAGAGGCGGCTCCGAATTTACGTTCGACCGAGTTTGATTGTAAACGAGCGTATGTGTGATCCGTTGTTGATCGTGAGAACCGGGAGGTAGAGAGAAGATCGTCACATGTCAAACAGTTTCTTCCAACGACTTCTAATTTGCGGCCATATATATAGTGCGGATAAAGACTCGCTTCGTTCGAAAGTGACAGCAACACCTGCCCCGCTCGTTGTTCTCTCTCTCTCTTTCTGGCTCCTTTTTTTCTCTTTTTTCTTCTCCTTTTTTAAAACCTGCGAGAAAAACGAAGTGTGGAAGAGCGGTGCTCTCCAGCCGTAAAGCCACTTCCGCCTTGCGACGTCAGCTGCAAATTTCTACCTCGCGTTGCAGCGTAACACAGGAAAAGCGTACAAAAAGCTTTGCATAAGAGAAAATTGTGTTGATATCTGTATATTGTATCGAACGTGTCTCCGCCGCCGTTGCAGGAGCGACCGGACAAAAGCGTTAGTGTTCGGCGACGGTTCTCAATCGGCCTGTGCAAGACGAAAAGAACTGATATTTAATGGCGCTATAAATTTCAATCTCCGAGCGGACGTTGCTATTAAATATCTCTTTTTTTTGTACCTCCTTCGTTTAACCAGCAATACAATTCAGCAAACGTTTCGCACGAAACGACGTTATGGTTACTTTTTTTTCTTGTTTTTTTTTTTTAACTTAACATTGTCTGAGAAAAGTTTGACCTGATGCTTCTTTTTATTCTCTTCTATTGGCTCTCTCTCTCTCTCTCTCTCTCTCTCTCTCTCTCTCTCTCTCTCTCTCTTATTGGCTCAAACGATAACGACGAATTTCGAATCGAACATGCAGGACCATCTGAATGTCGTACCGGTATCGTAATGCGCGGGAAATCAAAGACAACGTCGATTTATATTCACGCGAACGAACGTTAAAGGCACGCGTTTCTCGTACATGAACGACGCAATACTACTTCGTTGTGGTTATTGTCGTTTCATTTGACGGTCGTCCTATCGAATTGCGAAGGAAAGTCTCCGGTATGATAAGAGCATCGCGAAAGCAATGGCGGAAAGGAGAAGAGGGGGTCACGTCGAGGTAGGTCAAGGGGTCACTGGCTTCGTGAGAATTTTCACGCGACCGAAACGCAGTGCGAATTGCGATTGCTAATGGAACGCGTTTGATATAATACTATCTTATGCTGAAATTTACAATTCTGCGTACAAGTTTACGTTATTGAGATTAATTAATACTTAGCAAGCGTAAAATGTAATGGATATTATAATAATAAAATTGTTGACGATTAAATATAAATATAGTTTTAATGAATATACAAAATTATTGATGAAATCGGACTTATTATAAATTAAATATACTAGTAAATATATTTCTAATCTCTTATAGTGTAATTATATTCGACTAAGTTTGCCAGATAATTTCAGCCATAGAAAATTATATTTTATGCACAGCTCGATGCATAATATTCGTAATTTGCATCCAGCGTTTACGCAGGTGTCAATTTTGTGGCACGAGAGATATTAACATATAAAATTATTGCCATAACTATTGAATCGCGAAGAGAGCTCGATGGAGCTCGAGGAAGAAACGAATGACGACGCACACATTAATTTGCCACATTAATTTCTAACGAACTAGTGAAAATGATCGTACGAAGGTCGACAGTGGCAAAAAGCAAAACTGTCCGTGAATTATTCAACGGGCATGATTTTACGTATTAACCCGCGCGTAACTCTCGCCAGCGCGATCGATCAGACTGTTGCTTTTTGCGTTCGATTCTCGAGAGCAGCGTAAAAGCCGACGGCGCGCATACCGCGTCGAGTTTGCCAAACAATTTGCGGCGACGCATGGAATATTCATGCGGCAGCAAATCGACGGTGCAGAATGAAAATCGAGTCCTACCTGATCGACATAACTTTTAATTAGCTCGTAACAACAATGACTGATCGCCCGTGTTATCACTCGTCGCGCTTAATGCACGACTGCTGTCGCGAATATCGCAGCATTGCGCGCGATCTGTTTTTCGTCCGAATCGTAATCCGCGCATTACGCGTTGACGAAATTCTAATTGAATCGCGCGAGAAGGAGAGGGGAAAAGCGAGCGGGAAGGAGGACGATAGGGGTGTTCGATACAGTCGTGTTAATTATAAACTCTTGTAGCACTGAAATATCAATTTTGGGTGAGACAGGAGTAACGGTTTTCGAGAGTTACGTCGGATGTAAATTCTGAAATTTACGGAGGCGACTGTCACAACGTGCTTGCGTGATTTGCGTAATCAGCGTTCCCAGGATTGTCAAGTCGTCACTTCGCGGGAGGATGTACACGTCCATAAATTTCGTATTATGAGATGGTCAAATTAAGATGACTGTGTGTTCTGAGAAACAAACTGAGTGCTGAATCGTGTGTGTCTCAGAAACTCATCCAACTCGTGACCGCAATTAATTTAGCGAAACGTCCGAAATTCGCGTTGTACTCTGTGTTAAAATTTCAATTTTAAATTGAATTCAAATTACGATTTGATTAGTTTTTCAGATAAATGTAAATTTAAGGAACGAGGTGGACTTTCTTTTTTTAGATTCTTGAAAAATAAATCGTTCCTCCGCTAAGCCACCGTTCTGATCTGCCTATTTCCATTCCATCATATGTAAATTTTTCTTTTCACGCGCGTTTGACGACATTTCGACAATTTGTTTTTGTCCCCGCCATTTGCGCACCTGCGGATTTCACGATGGCATGTCCTTGGCTCACTTCCAGACCGTGTCGTGTCGTGTCGTTTTTGAACTCCCCATCGAACGATTGCAATGTGCGTTTTGTTGTTTTACGACCGCGGAATAAGTTTCCCTCTCTCTCTCTCTCTCTCTTCCTTACGCCAGGTGCGTCAAACAAATTGATGGGAACGACGGCGATTAACTTACGCAACGTCCCCTCGTTTCCGCACCCTCCCAAAGTTTCGACTCCGCCGTTACACTTTCCGCCGTTGCGACCGGTAGAAGCGCTCCAGTTTGCCCGGAAAAAGAACGTTGCTCAGTCTGCTCGTAAAACCTTCTCTCGCGTATAAATATAGGTGCGCGCGGGCGAATAATAGGAGAAATTAATAAAAGATGGAAATGTATTCAAGTTTATTCTGTTGCGTATTGTACTTTTAGATATCGCGAAGTCTGCTATTTTAATACTTTCATCAGCGCTGAGTTTTATTCACGAGATGAAAAATGCTTTAACAGCAGAAAATGCGGAATTACTACTGAAATTACCAAAAGTGGAAATAACAAGGCACGCTCATTAAAGCGTCGACAAATTGTTTCGTACTCGCCAGTCGTTTGCATAAATGCGTTAACATCAGCCTGCGGGGCCATTTTGCGCGACTGCGTCGTATTTCTGCCGTGTTACTTCGCCGCTTAATATCCTCGTCGCGAACGCGTATCGACCGCGGTGAGTTCTTGTGCGGTTTTGTTCGCACACCGCGTATGCCACACGGGTGTCGGTTTCGCCGGAAGTTTCGCTTCGTTGCGTGTTTCCGGCTATCTGTTGAGATCCGACAATGGTATTGCGCGGTGCAAAACATTTCGTCCCCTCCTTTCCTCGCTTCTTTCTCCTTTTCACTTCTGGTGCATACGTTTTAGATCAAACGTCATTATCGTCGCGAAAAAGACCGACGATGAAATTAGCTGCGACGCAAAGAGATATAATGCGAGATTGCCCGCAGTTGTTTTGAGATATTAAATAATATTTTTATTGTATAAATTTCAAACACATAATTATGTGGACGCGTAAAACTGATCAATTGCTTAATCATTTTCTTTTTTACTCAGTATACTACTTTTTCTATTTGTGAAATGCAATATTCTCGTATTTATTACAAACTTTATCAGTTTCTCGATTCTATTATCGTTAAAGTTTTTATTTGAAATATTTTAATTAAAACATTAAAATAATTATATTATAAAATAATTATTCTTTTATAAATTATTATAACTTATACTTTACATTTTTTTAAATACATTCTTTGATATTTAACGAAATATGTGTTTCATTATCGAGGTTTATCAAGCAAAATGCAAATTTTTACAAAACTTATACTACTTTGATTGTTCACAATTAGACCATACTTGTACATACATAATCCTTTTGTCCACCTTGCAAAGAAAAGTTGTCTACAAATAAAAAAACTGTATTTAAATGTCCTCGTAACAAAATTTTATCTAATTTTTTGTGTGTAATTTTTTCCTGTGGCAAAGTGGACAAAAAAATATTATGAACAAATGTGGTCAAATTGTAATCAAATACTGCACAAGTTTTATAAACGTTTGCATTTTGGAGTGCCAACTTTACAGCTCTTCATTATCGAATATTTCATTATCGCTATTCAATTATATTTGAAATTAAGGATACTAGTTTCTCTTTTACAAGAATGAAATTTCAAACTTCTTTTACATTTTTCCGTACAAGCCTCAACGAAAGCCAGAAAATTCATGAAAATATTCTGGTCGTTCATGCGATAGATGTCTCCATTAATCCGTGAATTCACAGTTTTGCAATTCTCATTTGTCGTCATGCGACTTCCCTCGGGCGAGTGTTGATTTTCCGACGGTCGGAAAAATTACAGACTTTCTCTCTTGCATTTTTTAAAGTCAAGAGGTGACATATTAAACGAGAAAAAATTCTGAAGGCTGGCAAAAAAGCTATTGATTCGACGGCTATTGCAAGGTAGGTTGATCGTCCGTCACAGATATCGATTATTCACCTCTCGTCTTTCGTCTTTGCATTTCCCTAAAAATAGATACTGTGTATTTTTGGCATGTGCCGGGAAAATATCACTCGTCAAAAACGATCTCTTTCCAATAGAAATTCGCTGTAGGTAGCTTGTCGACATTTTCTCGCACATATCGAACAGCAGCTCTTCTCTAGTTCTCTGATTACTCGTAAATATGTCAAAAGCATTTTCATTTATTGCCTATGACGATAAAACGATACTTTATGTTTATTCTTCTAGAACATATTACTCGATATTAATATTTTGTTACTTACAAATAACACTGACAAGTTTATAGGATAATAATTTGTAATGATTATGTTCTTATATTTCTATGTTTGCAATGAGATAGTGATGCTTTTGACATTAATAGGAAGCATAAGCGAAATAAGCTGCGATTGTGTTGAAACATAAATATGTAATATTATGTTCTTTATGCATGTTGTCGTCTAGCAATTTACATATTTATGCTAAACGAAGTTTTCTTTTTTTTTTTGGTTTCAGGTGAGTATTGTGATATCTTGGCAGAGCACCGTGGAAAGACCGTAAATTTTGCGAGTACCCGCCATGAGATTACGAACATTATATTTCAACGGTAACGTATAGGCTTTTACGCTACTTGTCAGTACAAGCCCTCGCTCTTTACGACTTGGCATCATAATCTCGAAAAAAAACGTCACAATTTCTCAAAGCAACTTGAGAAAGTTTTACAAACACCATTCTCGTTCTATCTGTCGCGGTAACGATGTTTATATCACGAGACATCTTTTATATCGAAGAAAATTATTCCTGCAACGTCGTCTCCTGCAATTTCAATATTTGCCTTACGTTGAAGATAGCCCGAGTGTGAGAAATATTTCAATAAGGGAATAGAAAATATGCTCCGCTGAAAGAGGGAGACGATTGTCGCAGTTGATACGTGAATAGTTGCGCTTGTTTATCGGTTTGTGCGTCGTCGTCAGGCTATAATGCGACTGCGTAAATAACAACTAATTACCGCTATCAACTTCTGTCGTCGCGCTAACACATATTCCGCATCTAATATGCGTAAACTCGCGCGATTTGCATTGACGTACAATGACGCATTGTTCTGCGCCCTATAAAGCGAGAGCTTTTGCATATTTTGTTTATAAAAGGGGCGCTTGAGCGCGAAAATCGGGCGAGATTTGAAGAATTTTACGATATGAAGATCATTCGTGTCGAAGTTAACGTCCCATTTTCGGAAATATTGCTGAGTGCGGAGGGAATTCATTTCCCGATGCGCTGCAAAAAGAGAGTACCAGCGACAAAAGAGGATTGAAAAAAATGAGAATTTAATTAACATACTCTTGTCACAAATATGACGCGAATCTCCGCGAATCGCTGCATCTTGCGTAAGATTTTATAATCGCGGTGCGCTGTTTAATCTCCAAGCGGACATATCCACACGTCGCGAGGCGCAATTAATCTCGCAATTAATACCGAACGTTACCGCCGCGAGGGTTATCCAAGGGGTTATCCCACAGGAAGGTAACGCCGTTAGATCTCTAACAAGCATCTTCGGTGATGCGACGGACGCGAATATGTTAATAAATCCGCCGGCGATACCGGCGACCTGCGCCCCAGTGCGACGTGTGAGCGTCAGGTAATTTATCGTATCTCGAGGGACTTTGTAACGCGTTGCAAGTTTTACGAATGAAAACTTGACGGTCGGACGTTAAACGTTAATCCGATTCAGCGCACCGAGTTCAAGATTTTACAACGCGGCTCGATATACTTGCTTCCGCGATATAAATACACGCCGAACAAATTAACTTTATCAAACTCATCAAGATAATTCATCCAGCTAAATTGAAACATAAAAGAAGGATGAGGGAAGCTGCGCGTTACCTCCGCGCATTCGCAAACTACGGAATCGCATGGCTAGCGCGTATGGTTAGAATCAAGCTGTCGTATCCTCGCAAATCTCCCGGAACCCAAATAGCCCCAACCGCTGGAAACCAGCCGATGTATTTCTTTACATAAGACGCGACGTATACCGCGTTTATATTATAACTTATTACCGATTCGCGTTACTCGAATGACTCACGCGATCCCGCGCGCCGATCAGCGCTAATTCATTGCCGCGAGTCGGCCGGTTGCAAGGTGTATGCCTCCTGCCGGATGCCACCTCTCGGAGGCATGTAAATACGTAAATCGCCGCGTTGCTGCAGTATTTCCGGATTAATCTCGTGCTCGTCGGTTAATACGTGCTTAGGATAGCGCAGTGAATACGGCCCGCGGCCGTGCTCTTTATGCAAATTACATGATAACAGAAAAGTGAGCAGAAGAGTTGATACACCCCGAAGACGAAAGCCTCAAAGCTTTTTTTTAGTTATATAACGGTTTTTTTGCGCGCTAGTTGAGAAATGCTTACTTTTTGGTTGTTACGATTGCGCTGGCTTTACTCTTATGCCAAATGGCAAATATTGAAATCATGACGTAATTTTATTTCGAAATTCATATTCGAAAACTGAACTTTTTTATCACTTCGGGTTATACGTGTATAAGCAATTTCCTGCTATTTCCCTAGCTACTTCAATTTAATGGAAAAAAAAAATTTGATTACGTAGCGGATAATAGATATTCCTTTAACAATCGTTCACTGACTTTACTTACTGAATCAAGATAATTAGATAGAAGTTGTTTCGCGCGTGGGTGTCCCTTCTCGCGGTGAATTTTCTAGCAGCGGTTTTCGCGAAAGGGCTCGTAGGCGGATGGAATAAAGAGAATCGAAGGTCATGTAGGGAAGCGAATATATCTCCGGGCGGGTGGCGTGTACAGGGAAAGCGGCACCTACGCGATACATACCGACATTCTAAAAATACGGGCTTATTTTAGCGAGGAGGGGGATGTACCCGCGTAAAAACGATACTGCGCTAAGTGCTATACGGGCTGCTTAAGCGGGGAAGGTCACAATGAGAGCTTCGGAGGCTACGCGTCATCCGAAAATGCGCGGATAGAATAACGTTGGAAAATCTTGCGCAAATATTAATAAAAAAAAAAATGAAACCAAAATACACACCAAATATACACGCGCAAGCTGCGTACACAGAATATCACGCACGATTTTTTAACACGTTTCGAAGCAGAATTTTCCTTGGGCAAACGTGTAACTAAATTTAAATATGTATTTCACTGATTATTGGTTTTATTTGCATTTTTCACATTATAAACTTCAGAATGCACCCCTTCTTGAAAGTTGGTATTTCACATTTACAAGTGAATGCAAAGGAGCATAGGACGCCTGATACTATCGCAGTCAAAAGTATACCTAACCATCTACGAGTCTGACAATACTGACAACGATATCGATCGTGCGGGAGGTCGCGTGCGTGTATTCTCTTGTTCCTGCGTGGACGTGTCGTGTCAGCACGTGTGGCGCCGGGCGTCGGGTTGCCGCGATGCCCTCTCCGACAGGCTGGTGAAGAAAGAAACGAATGGAAAGAAGCGCGTCGCGGTGTTTAATTATTTCTACTACGGGTCTCGGCCCGTAGACGTAAGCGATCAAGCAAACATAAATTCTTTTCCCGACAACACGCGTCGCTATCGTCTGTAACACACATTGATAGCCGAAAGAAATTTTTTTTTCTGTAATTGTTTCTAGTAGCAAAAGAAATGCAATTATTATTTTAAAAAATATATATTTTATTAATTTTTTAAATCAAAATATATAAAAGAATTAAGCTAACACAAATATTGAGCCGAAAACATTGCAGCAATTTTCACAGTCTGAAAACATTTGCCACGATAAAGCTGTAGTGCTATTTATGATATATTTTGTAATGATGTCAAGAATAATTTTATTTATTTATTTATGGCACTATAAATTATAAGTTTTAGGGATTAACTGGTGAAATATATTAAAATTTATATCTCTTGCTAAATTTTCTTACGATACAAGATATAAAATTACGCTCCATGTAGGAAACTTTAGAAGCCTAATTTCTCAATTTTTACCTAGCGAATACTTCGTTACCTTCACGTACGCGCCGTCCAATTGCACAAAGAAGTTTCTAAAAGTACTGTAACTGCTCTTATCCAATTTTCGATCGTCGGAATCCCGTGCTATTAACGGATCCTGATCTTGTTTCCGGCTGTTCGGCTTTCTCGCCAATCAGTGCGCCAAGCTAATTTTAGCCTCTATCGATTCCCACCTGGTAGAATTCGGATTGGCCTGTCGTTCAAACGCGATGGATGATACCGCTTTTAATACTGGCGAATGAATCGTGCATCGCGGAATATCGAGAGAGTCGGGAAACATTAATTGCATTATAAATACCTATTGATCGTTAGGTTTAAATAAAATTTTTTATACGACATAATTACATTTGCAACAATAAAGAGAAAGAAATATATATTTTTTATTTAAAAGAGAAAAGGGAAAAATTAGCAAGTATTGAATTTTGCATAAAAGTAATTTTAAAAGCAAGTTTTCACTCAATGAGAATATTTTTACCTAATTTTTATTATATTAATGTACTATAGAAAGTTAAAACTTATGTACTACACGTGAAACTTGCAGACATTACTCTTTGTAAAGAACAAATTTGCTTAAACTTTAGCGCATTATAATGTTATTAAATATCGTAAGTGATGAAGTACATAAGTTGTAAAGTAAATAAGTAAGTCGTAATACAAAGTAAGTCGTAATTGTACGTCTCACAAAAATAGGATCTGTCGAAAACAAGTTTATATTCTCCATAAAGTTGTTTTCGACTAAACTTGAATTTTAATGCACTATAATAAATATTGCAAGTAGCATTCTGCATTTCGCGAAAATTCAATCTGCAGAAAATAAATTCGTTGAGTACATAACTTTTAAGGCGTTATAATAAACATCGGTACGTAATGTTGCGTGTTGAAATCTTAGAATGTGAGATTTGCGGAGAATCACGGATAACATCTCGGAGTTTTGAAGTTTTGGAATCTTGGGACCTTGAAACTCCGACATGAATCGACGGCAACTTTAGAAATGTAAAATCTTACAAAAGCTTAAGGCTTCAATAGATTCAAAGGTTACAATACTTTAAACTCTAGAATCTTGAAATTCTAGAATCTTAGATATCTGGAACGATATTAACTTTTAATTTTAGAATTGTTGGCATTCTATACATATGACGTGGGAACAAAATTTTTCGTGTAAAAAAGAAATAAATTAAAATTGGCAGTGAAATAAATTAGAATCACAATTTATATATTTTTACGTAAACTTTCTAGTGTGTTCCGCGCAAAGCAGGACTAGCGTTTCTCTTCAGCTTGTTTTGCGACACGCATCACTGAGGAGAAATTCAGTGGTGCTGAAACACCAGGTATATCCGTACTTCTGCATCAGATTGATACCATTACCTAATTAATAGGCGCCTGTGGAAGAGACATGTCTGACGCAGTAATGTCATTTTCACTGCGGAGACCGTCTCATCGCACGAGCAATCTAGAGCATTGCGTAATGCTACAAATAAACGAGCCGGGGACTCTTCTTTAATATTATAAATATCAGCCGTATTGATCGATGTCTCTGACACAACGTGCGTCGTTGTAAACAACCCCGTCGCAGTGAAACGAGTCAGAAATAATTTCCGCTCCTTTCACAACGCTTTAGAAAGCTTAATGTCGTATAAATAGCGCGTTCAGCGCGTTGCCGGCTAATGTGTAACCAGCATTGTCGGAATCGCCGACGATTGATCGCGAAGTGCTGGGAAAATTGTTATCTTAACATCCAGTTCGATTTTTTACGAGACCATAAATCAAATGAACTATAACGAGATGGACAAATTGGACTAACTGAAAGTAATAGATAACGCGAAATGTATATTTTTCCTGAGATGTGTGAATTATTCGGTGCAGCAACACATTTCGAGACATTCTCGAAAATATCTTTATCGCGATCTGAATTCTTCATGTTCTCAACTCAATAAGCCATCCAAACACTTAACTGCACAAACAAAATTGCGTCACGATGAAGATTGAGCGATTGTTCGCTATATTTAGCGGGAATCGTTTTACGGCTCGCTTTGAATACTATTATGCCATGCATAAAAAGATTATGCATAAATAAGTAGCCGGACACTTCGGAAGCTCTCGTCACGCGGACAGGGTAATTAAGAAAGTTCGCGTTCAACGAGCAAAAGGTTTTTCCGTGCTGTAAAATGGCCCCGAGACGATCTCGTTTCCAATAAGTGGAACGAGCTTCCATAAATTAATAAACCTTTGGAATTCAGCACGCCAAGCGGCGGCGCCGTGCACAGCATCTCTCCGTTCATTAAAATTGCATCCCGTGTTTATGTTCCTGCAAGCCGCTCGCTCCGTTCCGTTGCGTTCCGATCCGCTCTATACTGTGGCCGATGGTGTGTAACGTAACACGAAAGTAAATTTCAGGGGCCGCTGGCCATCGCTGAAAGATTGATCGCAAGGCCGAGAGAGAGAGAGAGAGAGAGAGAGAGAGATGCTGCTTCGACATAGCATTTCCTGCCCACAACCTGCCGTAACTATAAATTCTTCATCGCATTTGTAAAATGCGCTCCGAGGTGTGGAACCAGAAAAATGTTCCAAAATTTCCTTTGTTGAAAAATAATTTATAAATTTAGTAATAAAATTGCCAGGAAATTTGCAAATTAATATTTAATAATTTAATAAGTTTGCAAAGAAATAAATGTCACAAACAATAAATAACGAGGAAAAAAAATAATAACGAAGGAAAATGTATTTTATGTAAAAAATGTATGCATTATTTATTTCAAAATTTTTGCAGCATTTTTGTTCTTATTTCTAATTTTCAATTTTTTTACTTATTTCAGTTACTAAAATTTCCAACAATTTCATTTTTATTACGTTTTATCAAATATCGTGAATTTTAAATGAGAATTTTCTCAAAATAAATCAGATTTAGAATTGAAACGAAAACAGGTTAAAATAAAAATAGAAAGGATTATTATCTGAGTATTTGTTTGTTGAATAAGATTTTACGTTCTTGTTAAGAATGTAATAATTGGGCGAATCGAAGCTTTCATCAAGGCTTAGCCATTTGTTCCGCGAACGCTATAAGGCGAATCGTAATTTGCGATTAGCGTGCACTAATTCTCCCGTAGGCTCTTTTCGAAAACAAGGAGCGAGCGAAACTTGCATTCGATATAATACAGGTAATCCTAACATCTAACGCGAAGTGTGCGGGCCCCGGGCCGCTCGTTACTACTTCACCGTGAGAAACTGTTCGCGCAACGAGCCGCATTACAATTAGCAATTAGCATTGCGGCGGCCGTATGTTAATTAGAGTAATAACCGTGATACGCTCGGCCGCACCGAAGTCGGAACACCTTAATCGCGCCCCAGGAAAAGAAGTGCACGGCAGCGATAAAGCTTGTTATTGTTATCTTCGGCTGGGGAAGAACTGCAGCTGTGGGCGAGCGTTGAAATACTCGGCAATCGCATTAATCGCGAAAACGCGACACGCATCGCGTATTATAATATTATCATTTTTCTTCCCTTTCCGTACGCTACTTTTTTTCAGTCCCGAACGTGCTCTAACTGCAGAAGCAAACTCTTAATTATGTTAGAATAAAATATATACAGAAAGTAAAAAGTTATAAAGTGAGTTAATATAAGTTATAAGTAAGAAAGTTAAAAAATTATTGTCGAAGTATAAAAATTTATAGCCTTCATTTTATTAAAAAAAAAGAGAGAGAGAGAAATTGCAAATTAAATGTTCGAGAAAAGAGATGTAGAATATTCATACATATTCACATAATTAGCATGAGAAACCGATTTATAATGCCTTAAAGCTGCTTTTATGAATGCAAACGTATTTTATGCTTAATTTTAATGTAGCAACGCGATCAGTTAGCAGAAGTAAAGATAAAGGTATTTTATTACTTTTTGATCATCTTACACGTGTGTTGTCCTGCGGGTCGCATTGTGTAAGCTTCTCAGGACGTTCTCGATCACAGCACAAGAACAAGATGACGTATGCGGGTGACATTATAATGCTGTCTGATGCTTCCGTTAAGCATAATTGTTTCCACCGTTATTAAAGGAAGCCGAGTATCCTCTTTCCTTCTCATGTTTCACGAGATCTAAGAACTTAATTTCTGCCTTAAGCACAGAGATTTATGTAGAATATTAGAAAGTTATCCTAAATTGGGAATAATAAAGATTTTATCGGGCCCTAAAATGACTACATAGTATAAAATATAAAATGGCGCGTAGTTAAATCGCGCTATAAAACAGTGAGTATTCCATTTTATACTCCGATGAATACTAAGCGAGAAGTGTGACATATTGTCATTTGCATAACAATTTATTTCATATCTCACTTCTTCTTATAAATATAAAAAGAATAATGTCTGCGATATTTTTGCAATGAAAATCTCGTTCTCCGAAATATCAATTTAATCTATTTTATGCACGCTATCTAGCTTCTACGACTTTTACCTCAATTATTTTGGAAATTGTGTACTCAGAGAATTGCGAGTTAAATTTAGCATGTAATAAATTTCTTTGTGTTATCTGCCACGATTACATTTGCTGCAGATGGAAGAGAAATCGTTCCGAGATTTCGCCAGTTTTCTTTGTCACCGCTCATAATCATTAACGTTCTACAGGTGTGCGCTTTTCGTCGATGCCTCTTGTGAAGCCTCCTCGTTTCCTCTTGCTTCTCATTCGACTCAACCGTTTAAAACGCCTATCCTTCCGTAAAGCTCTTCGTGCCTTTCGTGTATTAAAACACAACGTTCTAAAGCTTTGCCGTAAATTTCCATGTTAATGATTCGAACAAATATAAACCACTCCGTTGTACTTACGCGAGTTTCTCGCTGGCTTTTATTGTCTTTTTAAATTATTTCAAAATTTTTATATTATATTATTCATTATTCAGACATTACTTCAAAACTGCAATATATATATTGCATGTTTCTTTAATAATATATTTCTATCGAGGAACGTTTTTTTTAACGAAGCTGTAAATAAGAATTGATTAGTTTCAAAAAATAACGCAATTATTTTATTTCTTTTATACATACGTCACTTTTTCAGAGCTAAATTAGCTCATGTACTATTCGCATATCTAAATGTAATTATATTTTTTTTTAATTGAATTTTATTGACATAATACATTTATTTTTAATATTATTATCTTTAAAATGCTATTTACGTTATTCTCAAAATAAAGAACTCGCTTATTGCGACCGCTTTAGCTTTTCATCGATTTTCTATTTTCTCTCGTGTAGATGTCCGCATTGTTCGCATTAGAATCCGAGAATAACATTCGCTTTATTACAATAACAATATTTTCAACACTCTCGTTTACAAAATACAATATAATTGGTAACATAAGTCGTAACATAAAGTCGTTAATTTTTGCATAATAACACGCTTTTCTCTATCTCGTATGTACAATTTTAATGGTGATAATCTTTTAGAGTCTATCTTGAATTTACGTTTATATTGATCGTAGGTTGCGTAAATGCCGTCGAGCGCTTATCGAGTTACGTGCTTCTCGAGAAAGTGTCGCATAAAGCAGATATATCCGCCTTTCTTCTATCTTTAGTTAAACGAGCGTAACCGAACCAGTCGCTTCATCTCCGCAATTATGATATACATTACATAAATAGCTCCGCGTTAAACGTAAGAATCGTTCACGAGTACACACGCAATTAATTTCCACGTGCTATAATGCAATATGCGAATACCGTTTTTAGAAACACGTTCCAGCTTGTATATTTTTTTTCGCGATCGCTCGAAGAGCTAACTAAATGTTTCGCGTCTGACAAACAGAACCGGTTGCTTGTAAATGCCTGTAGGAAGTATGGCAATCCCGCCCATTACGTGCACCGGCGCTGTCGGAACTAATAATCTCTCCTTGATTAATGCGCATAATTAAACCAAAGATAAAAATATCATCTCAACACTGCTTTCGAACTTTTTAAAATTTATAAAGATGCAGATATACGAAGAAAAATACATTGTGTGCTTTTGCATCTGTCTAATACAAGTTTGCATTTTTCAATTAATTTCTGTGGAGTTGCATAATCACGTGAAAAAAAATATTTATTTGAGTAAAACAGTCTCAAGATGTTAAAATATTTTGCGCACTTGTATTCTTAGAATGTCAGAAATAGAAATAAATTTCAGATATTGAAATTTAAGAAAAGATTGAACGTTTTGTTGTTGTATAATGACGATAAACTATGCGATACGCCAAACATTAGGTTGGGACTGATCCGAGACTTTTGTGTAGCAACGTTAATTACTTGATAGTCTTAATTGAAATCTTACTTAAGGAGAGCACTTCGGGCTTGTTTCTGAAATTAGTGGCTTCCGTTCTCCCACGTCATGCGTTCACACGTCACCCCGGCGTCGTCATACGTGACGATCGATACAATGTGATTGTCTGTTTCGGAGTGCCTATTATTTATTAAAACTTTTATTAACAGATAAATGACGCATACATATTCAATTATACAATCGCAAGAATATTGCGTTTATTCGAAAAATTTATTTAAACTTTAAACTTTGAAAATACTTTTCTATTTGAATGCTATTATATTCGATAAAACAATGAATTGGAGTGAACAAATTTATATTATTTTATTGATAATTTATATGAATGATTTATAAATTATTTTTTATCATTGAAAGTTAAATGTGCCTTTAACTGGTTTGAAAATTTTTGAAACAAGTTGTCAAGCTTAGCGACGAAGGCGAAGTACCAAAGGTAACGACACAATCATCGCAAGACCAATCCCGATCGCGGCACTGTTTGGCCGCGCGCGAAAAACAATTCTGCCAATGTAGCGCCGCTTAGACGTGCGATTTATCCGATCCACCCACATTGCCGAGCGATTTAACGAGCCGTCGTGTAACGGTCGCTTAACGATGATTCAGAGACCGGTCAAATGGTGCTTGAACCTCTTCTCCACTCATCCTCCCTTCCGCTCTTTCTCTCTCTTCCTCTCTTTCTCCTCGCCTTTGATACACGCGTCCCTCCGCAAGTTTTCCACTCTCTAGCCTCCTCTGGTAGACCGCTCTCGAGCGCTGGTCTCGTCAACTAAGACCTCTAAGAATGCTACCGGCGGGAAATGGTCGCAGCAACTTCCTTGCTTTTCCACGTTCGATAATTAACATTCCTTTGTCTCGTCCATTTCTCTTTTTCGTGGAAAATTAAGTTACCAAATATATATACCATCGTTGATTAACAATTGTGCAAATAGCGTTAGAATTTAAAACTATTTATTTTATATTTATTATTTATTTTGTTCATTTATTGTGAATGTATTAACAGTAATATTGCTTTTTATTTGCAAAAAAAATAGCAATTGTCGCTTAAACGATTTTTCATGCACAAACGTACAAGTTGAAATTTTTATTTTGATAAAATAAAATATTATCACATATAATTTAAATACTTAAATGAGGATTTCTCAACGTTGAATGTAGAGTAGAAAAACATTGCTGAAAATTTTTACGAAATTGAACATATTATAAAATAGTTTTAATAAACGGCATTAATAAATCAGATGTAATGACTAAGTATGGTATTGCCTAATGATAAAATTTAATTAAAATCAAATATTTGTTCAAACTGACGCTTTTTCGTTGATATTTAATAACCCTCTCGTGACGAAACGGTCGTTTAGCCTTTTTCAATTGTATGCCGTTTAAAAATTTAAGTGTGTCGTTATTATTTTCGTAAACACATTATCCTGATGAAGTCATCAGGATATCATATATAGAATCAATTTTGCAATTCTCGCGACCTTCTGCCAACGAGAAGTTGGCAGTACAGTGACCTCACGTATTCCGCATGCGGAACTGAACATCCACGTAGCATCGTAACTTCGCACTCGTAAACCTCCAGCAGCGAAACGACCGACACTTCCGGAAAGCGCGGCGTTGATGCACTTTAGAGGTCAAAATGCATCAGCGAATCAAGGCTTGATAGTAGAGAGGATTCGAAGCTTCCATTCGTGAAAAGCACTCGCCCGATTTAGTGTTAAAAGAAATGCAATTGTGCTCGCGATGCATTTTGTTCCGTGAACTATTCAGAATTGAAGACATAAAATGCAAAACACAAAACAATTTATTTTTTGACACTATCTGAATTATTGGTATATGTTTTATTATATTTATATGTGTATATGTCATATATTTTATTAATATCACTCAGGATTAAGATGTTAACTCTATCATTTAGAATTATGTAAACATAAAATTTCTGATCGCACGTGAAAATATTTTTTGATATAGCGTTAATCAAATTTATACAAAACAAAAAATTTTCAACATTTTGAAATATTAATTAGTGGACTTTAGAGTTCACGGTTTAGTAATTGAGTTCTCAATTATCAAGCTATTAGTTGAAAACAAAAATTCTTAGATTATAAAATTTTCCTAAATATCATGAACAAATTATTAGCAATATCGGAGAGCGTAAGAGGATGTTATTTTTTTTCATTTAATATTAAAGATTAAATATTGTTTAAAAAAAAATTACTTGCGCCAATCTTGGAACAAAAATGTTCCACTCGTTAGAAATTCTTCAGTGCGTTGGGACCTAAACGATCTCGTTACAACCACTTCCGTTTCCGTTCCCGGCGCTGGCACGCAGACACGATCGATCTGGCGTCTGGTAAGCTTCCGTCTCATTCTATCCTACTCTCTGACTTGGAATATTTTTTTTCCTTTCAAGAATAAAGCGCATTTTCTTTTTTTCATGCGATAACACAGCATCGAAGCTTCATACATTAAGTTTTAATAGTTGATTATTTTACTAGATGTTCTGCTTTTATTTTATCAATTATAAATTATATATGCATTTGTAATGCTTTGTATGCTTTATAAATTTATTATATGCATACATATATGCAATACACACCTTTAAAAATTCACTATAAATATTTAATATTATTAATTTGTTGCTTTTATTTTAACGGAGCTCAATTCCGAGCTCAATTTGCATCAGTTCAAAGTAAGCAGTAATGAATAATTTTCCTCTCTCGTGAACATTCTCTTATTCTTCTCAAGCTTAAACATTCTGAATGCACCAACACTCGTGCAAATGACTAGTTTGCGTCTACATTTCTTCGAATATTGTTTCCACGTATCACACATTATGTTGAATATACGAGGCCTGAAGAGTCTTGAGCTCCGAGATGCAATAAATTTCTCTGTTTCTATCCATCCATCTCGCTCGCATCGCATCGCATTCACTCGCCCACCTTTCCCATAACCACAGCGCCGCAGCCGTTACCAATCCGTCTGCGGCGCAGGCCGATGGCCTTTTCGCCCGCTCCGTCTGTCTCATCTCGTTTCTCGTTCCTTGTTCCTCGGCTCGCAACGTGACTGTACCGCCGCCGTCGCTGCCGCCACCGCCGCGCCGTGTATCGATCGCGGTCGATGCTCGCCCGTCGAGCGAAATAACGTTAATCAAACGAGGGTGGAGGAGGGGGGCAGGTGGTGGTGACCGCTCCCCTCGTTTGGGGCTGAAGAATCATCCGACAGTGACATTGAATTTACCGGCCGGAGTTCACGCCCCGGCTTCTATATTTGATGCAATTGTTGCTGCGTGACACCACGAATATCCTTTATCTTTAATTTTTCAACAGTCGCGGAGATTCGTGATTCTAAAGAGATTTTTGTTTGTAGAAGCTTCAATTCACTTTAAAGCGATTTCTCCCTCAACGAAAATATTGAGTCAAAAATATATTCTAAAGTTAGAAAGTTCGGGGAAGAGAGCTCCCCAAATACCAAAGTTGAATTCCAAGTAGAGTTTAAAACTTTTAAATAAATTACAAAGCATTATAAATTGTTACCGACGAACACAATTTGCCAAAGGTTTTACAAGAGTGTGCGCGTTGCCTAGTAAATCTTTTAAAATGCTTTTTAAAGGAAATTTACAACCGGCTTTTTAACTACGTTTAAAAGATTTGTAATCCCCTTGTGTTTATAGACTCTTAACTTCATCGAAAATTACATGAGTTTGCTTCGAGGGGGAAAATTTTTCGCTGGATTTCGCTTCTGCCTTTTATCGTTCCTCGAGATCTGTACTCCTGGAACGGTTCTTTTCGATCACCCCTTAGAGAAGCACGCACTACCGGAGTTGCGTCGAAGGGCGATGCACCAACGGTTACCGTTCCCGCGGGGCGGTTGCCATCCCCCTTCGGTTGTTCTCTTCTCTCCGCTCCGCCATCGTTACTACCACCACAGCGAGTGGCAACGGACTCGACCCTCGTCGGAACAACCCTGGGTTTCGAAGGGTTGGGGCGGTCGATGCAGCGTTACCATGGAAACCAGACGCGCCGTCCGCCACCCCTTCCCACGGTGCATTCAACCGTGGGTCGGCTGCGATCCGCGTTCGAAAATGCAACGGGTACCTCGATAACGGGAATTATCCTCGCCAAGGACACGTTTCTCCCCCCGAACATCGGTACATTTTTTTCCATTCCGCCCTTTATTCCGCGTGACGTGGAATTAACCCGCTGCATCCCCGTCGCGGTATGTGATTTGTCATACGCGCACGACCGTTAAAAATACTTGATTCTTTCTTCCACCCTGACGATCTTCAACGATTAAAGCAACAATTAAAAAACGAACGTTGAAATGAAAAAAGAAGGAAGCGATTGGAAAAGAGCTACGAAGTTTTTAACGTATTGCAGATTTTATTTTATCGCAAAACAACGCGAAAAAACATGGCCGCGGCTTTTCTGTTTCTGTTAATTTGTCTGAATTTGTTTGAATTACATACATGCGGAGTATTCCAGCATGCAATATGAATTTACGTTTAATAAGCAATATTTGAACGATTTGTAATTGGTCTTTTCATCACATCACGCGTTTCGCGTAATGATTTTTTACGAAATCTAGTTATAATTGATACTTTTGTTACATATTACAAGTCAATATTTCAATCTCGATAATCTCACGTAAGAAACTTGTGTTTCGGAGCTTTTGCAGAAGAGCTTGGAAATTTTCTGTAAAAAATATTAACTCTATATATCGAGAAAATATAATATACGCGTTACTACGACGCGTATATATATTCGGCGCATCTCTATATAAAAATATTCCAGCCAGCTCGGAACATTCAACATTCCGTGTGCATGTTATTTTTACGCATGCAGACATTCCACGATGCGCAGCGGCGTGAACTCGCTTTCAGCGAGCTTTGCTTGCCGCTGCACGCTCGGAGCGCGGCCTCCACGCGCTGTGCTCTCCTCGCGACTTCTTCGGCCTCGGTATGTTAAACGCGGCTTTCCGGCGACCTCGGCTCCACGGACGCTTCCCTCAGGAGCGTTCACCTTTTATCTCGGGAGTTAATCGAGATTCTTGCACGAAGACGGCGCGCGCCGGTCGCGCTCGCGCTGGTGTAGTAACTTCAAAAGCGTTTCCTGGAGCGCGCGAGAGCAGATGCTCTTTGTTCTGTTTGCCTCACCTCCGTCGCTTCCCCTCCGCGGCTTCTCGTTTTTGTTCTCTCTCACGCTGCAGTCCGTTCCTAATAACGTCGGTTGGTTTCTTGACCGCTCGGCTCACTCGAGAAATACCAAAAAAAAAAAAAAAAAAAAAAATCGGGACGATTTTGACGTGACGATTCTCTCTGTCAAATTCTTATCTCGTCGATGACAGCCGGCTTGTCGGGAAAAGCTTCCGGGAAATAATATTTTTCGTTTAGACTCAGCTCGGCGCGGTTGAAGTGGATGAAAAATGATCCCCATCTCTCTTCTTCCACGGTGTTTTACCGCTTTCTTCGCTTCTACGGCTTCCAAGCGTGGAAAAGCGAGCGTGTCGTCGCGCGGCACCCGATAAATTCGCTCGACTGGGTGGGAGAGAAGTACGATAACCTTCGCATTCGTGACCTTGGACTCGCGGTCTATACCAGTCCTCCCTCGTTCTTCCTTTTCCTTTGCCGCCGGCGCGCGGCGGTTCCCTTTCCTCCGACCGATCGCTCTTCTCTTCTGACTGCCAGGTGAAACATGGCCGTCCGGCTCGAGCGATTTAATTAGAGGGACGAGTCCTCGCCTCTCGTCGCGAGCCGCGCGAATAACTGCCGCGCGTCGGGGGTTGCGGAGGTACGAAGGGCGCGCGCGCGCGCGCGCGTGGGAATCGCATTAAAAGGAACCTTCGAGATAGGAAAACGCCGTAATAACGATTACGCACAACTACAACGACGATTCTCGAGAACGGTCCGACAGCGACCGATAGTTGAAATTATTATAACGTTATTACTGTTATTACAGTAGACATACGCGCTTTCATTATTGCAAAATCTCATGGAGGGTACCAGCTGCACAAATTGAAATAATTCCATTACTAAAAGCACCATATTATTGAAACGTCATTTTAGACAAATGTATGTTATGTGAAGAAAGATAGATTTAATCGACTGTGTCGCTAAATTAGAACGTTTCTAATAATCAATGGCATTTTAATTAAGATTAATTGCCGATTAATGGAAATTCGAAATTCACGAATATTGTATTATATAAATATTTTATTAAAATATTTATCCAGTCGTATAAAATTAGTGAATTGTCGAATGACGATTTAATTTTGTCGAGAAAGACATCGCAACGGTTTTTCATTGACGGCCTATATAATTATCAAACGTAATGTAACACGATGTTATAACAAATATTCCTTTTTTTTTTGCAGGGATGCCGGTTGACTGAAGATGGCCTCGCCGACACCCTCGCTGGAATCGCGCGCGAATTCCCTCGGGTCCCCGGTCTCGCTGTCCCCGGTAACGGTGAGCGGCAGTTCGCCGCCTGCTAGCGACTCGGCGATCTGCGACGTCGACAGCTGCGACTTGTGCCTCGACGCGCCGAAGCCGGGCGAGGATCCGTGTCCACGCTGTCGGCTGGGTAGCACCAGCGGCACCGGCGGTCGCACCCGCTGCACTGGCTGCAAGTCCACGGCCGAAGCCGGCGCTGTGGCGCGTTGCTACGACTGCGAGAATTTCCTCTGTCCGAACTGCGTGATGGCGCATCAATTCATGCACTGCTTCGAGGGTCACCGGGTGTTGAACCTGGGCGACTCCAAGTTGGAGACCGTCGGCACCGGTGGCGGCGGCGGCGGCGGCGGCGGTGGTGGCGGTGGTGGTGGTAGCACCACGATCACCGCGACGACGGAACTATCGAAGAATGCATGCAACGGCAGCAGCGGCGGCGGTAGCGGAGGTAACAATTTGGTGATCAACGGCGGCGGCAACACCAACACAGGCGGTAACGGCGAAAAAGTACACTTCTGCTCGCGGCACAAGCAGGAGATACTCAAGTATTTCTGTCGCACTTGCACCGTACCGATCTGCAAAGAGTGCACGTTGACGGAGCATACGGCGCCTCTGCACGAGTGCGTGCATATTTCGGAGGCGGGCACGCAGCAATTGGAGGCGTTATCGCGCACCATCCAGGAGTGCCGCGCGAAAGCGGCGGACGCGCGCGCGACCGTCAAGGCGGCGGAGCACAGCGCGGCAGTGCTGCAGGTGCAGTACCACAAGGCGCAGAACGAGATCAACGACACCTTCCAATTTTATCGGTCGATGCTGGACGAGCGTAAGCAAGAGCTGCTGAAGGAACTCGAATCGGTATTCTCGTCGAAGCAGATTTCCCTGAGCGTGCTCGGACAGCGAGCCACCGAGTCAGCGGACAAGATAATGCAGACCTGCGACTTTGTCGAACGAGTGACCAAAGTCACCACCATCACCGACTTTCTCATGGTCAAGAAGATTCTTGAATCCAAATTGCAATCATTGCTCACCTGTTCACCGAACGCGGACATAGCAAATCAGACCGCGGACCTCGAGTTCGTCAGCAATTACCAGGCCATTCAGGTCGGCGTGAGGAACACATTCGGTTATGTGCGTAGCAACAGTAACAGCGAAAACAGCACCGGCTCGATCGGCAAGCAGCCGCCGATCGCGCGACCCACCGCGCTATCGAGCAACGGCATCGGCAGCAGCGGCGGCGGCGGCGGCGGCAATATCAGCAACGGGCCGGGAAGCGGCGCGAGTGCTCTGGGTGGTCTACTTCTCGATCGCCAGTCTTACAGCAATGGCCTGATCTCTTCCAGTATGAACTGCGGCTCGTCATCGTCGCCGTCCTCGATCGATACTATCAGCACCGTGATCTCGAAACGCTTCAGCTCGGCCAACAGTCTGGGTCCGTTTTCCACGACGATCAGCGACGTGAATCTGAACGGCATGAACGCCAATCCGTATGAGAAATGGAGCAACGGTGGAAATGACACTTACCCGGTCGTGACGACGAATGATCATTTCGCGATGCCGTCAGCGGTGGCTGTGGCGGCGAACGCTGCCCCCGGCGAATCCGTCCTCGATCTAACGTCGAAACTGATGTCCGCCACTGCGATATTCCCGCCTAAATCGCAGATAAAACGGCAGAAGATGATCTATCACTGTAAGTTCGGCGAATTCGGCGTTATGGAGGGACAATTCACGGAGCCGTCGGGCGTTGCAGTGAACGCGCAGAACGACATCATTGTCGCCGATACAAATAACCATCGCATTCAAATCTTCGACAAAGAGGGCAGGTTTAAGTTCCAGTTTGGTGAATGCGGTAAGCGTGATGGTCAATTGCTATATCCGAATCGAGTAGCCGTCGTGAAAACATCTGGTGATATCATTGTTACCGAGCGCTCACCTACTCATCAGATACAAATCTACAACCAGTACGGCCAATTCGTACGCAAATTCGGCGCCAACATCCTGCAACACCCGCGTGGCGTCACCGTTGATTCCAAAGGACGAATCGTCGTGGTGGAGTGCAAAGTAATGCGCGTCATCATTTTTGACCAGACCGGCAACGTACTGCAGAAATTTGGCTGCTCGAAGCATCTCGAGTTTCCGAATGGCGTGGTAGTGAACGACAAACAGGAGATCTTCATCAGCGACAACCGCGCGCACTGCGTCAAGGTTTTCAATTACGAGGGCGCTTATCTGCGACAGATCGGCGGCGAGGGCATCACCAATTATCCGATCGGCGTGGGCATCAACACCCACGGCGAGATACTGATAGCGGACAATCACAACAACTTCAACCTGACCATCTTCACGCAGGAGGGCCAATTGGTTTCCGCCCTCGAGAGCAAAGTAAAGCACGCGCAGTGCTTCGACGTGGCGCTGATGGACGACGGCTCGGTCGTGCTCGCCAGCAAGGACTATCGTCTGTACATATACCGCTACGTGCAAGTACCGCCGATCGGCATGTAGAGCAGCGACGCGTCACGACGACGACGATGATCGTCGTGCGCCAAGTGTCAACGCTCGTCATCGTACCATTATCATCGCTACTCCACGGCCGCGGGATCACCGCGATCGCGTCGATCTTTCCCTTCACCTACGCTCGCCTGTCTTCTTCTACGGCCGCTCTACCGCCAACGCTCGCGCGCTCGATTCACCGCCGCCAGTCTGCCCATCGCCTTCTTCGCCCGCCTCGTCTACCACGAGACGTTTCACAAACCGCCGACGACCGTGAGATATGGAGCGCACTGTAAGCTGCATACGCGACTCGAGAGAGATCGATTCCCGTGCGAGTGTCGTTCTCGCGGTAAGAACGGGGCATTCTCGTCGGAGCTTCCCGAGGCGCTCCTCCTGAGGACTCCGCCGAACAACGGACATCATCGACGGTATGCGAGAAAGCGCGCGCTCTCCTCCTTGCTGATACCCTTCTCGCGCTCGCGCGAGTCGCAGTTCCATTCGTCCCCCGCGGGCGAACGGAGAACAGGAGAGAAAACGCGCGGCGCTTTGTGTGTAGCCCTCGCGACGCTGGATTCGAGGACCTGCAACGAGAGAGAGAAAGAAAAAAAGAGAGAGAGAGGACGTAATCAACCCTGCCCCGACAAATTCGCGCGCGCTCCTTTCTTCGCGCGTACGCGCCGTAAACGCGTGCGCGCGCGCGATAACTTACTTGTTAATGTTGTTATAATACTGAAAATACTGTTGTTGTTGTTTAGTTGTAGAGCTCGCCGCCGCTAGTCACTTCCCCCTCGCCTTCCACCCTCCGCCTCTCTTCTCCCTCGCACCCGTTACCAATCCTCCCCCCCCCTCCCCCCCTACTGCCCATCTTTTTATCCATATTCTCCCCCCCCCCCCCCCCCCCGCACTAATCACGATCTTCTCTCTGAGACCTCGTCCGATGATCACACCGAGAAGTACGCTTCTATTCGTCACGACGACACAGTCCACACATGACGCGCGCGTGCCGGAATTAATGCGCGCGTTTACACGTTTTTTTGTTACCTCTCTCCAACGGCGGTCGACCGAGGACGATCGAGAGCGATGTCGCGTTCGATTCACTTCCGGTCGCCGCGGTTCGAAATGTCCTCCCCTCCCCCCTCACCGAGTACCGCGCGAAGTCCGCGAGGAACGCGTTGTCGCGCGAGAGCCCGTTTCATCGCATTCTCCTGAGAGATCCACTGGAAGATCCACACGAAACCGTCAAACTCAACGATTTACACGATGTCTTTAAACGGGTACTCAATCATATCCCACAATCGCGCAAGAATCGTATGGTCTCTTATGCTTTGCATGGTTTATCGGCGTTTTTCTTTCTTTTTTTTTTCTTTCTTTTTTTATCGATTTTGTTTCCGGAACTTTTGCGTACGCTAACTGTACAAATAATTACGCCCCCGATCTTACACCCCTCTGCGTAAGACTCGAAATTAATCCGTGCATTATTATGTTCACACAGATAATTCGAGAAAGATATACAAATGAAACTTCGATATAGTGTCGACATATTTCGGTAACAAGCTTGGATCGTTTAATTGTTGGATCATGCTTGAACGCGTTTAAAATCGTTGCCGATCATTCGAGACCAGACGACGATTGAGTCAGGAATCGTCGTGAGAAAATCGTCCCGTGGATTCCGAATAACAAGACGACAGGACATTTTTATGCGTTTGCAGATCGACAGATCGGCCGGTATCCCCTGCCACTGAAATTTTCTCACAGTCCATTTTGGATAGAACCCCTTTTTCCTCTCCCCCTATTTGTTTGTGTAATGATTTCTCGACAATTCCTACGGAAACTCATCCTGAGGTGCATTTCGTAATTATGACAGCGACGACGTCGTTGAACGGTCATCGCGCACGTTCACTTCTCTCGTCTCATCAGTTTAACTTACTGTTATCGATTGTATTATTATCTTAGTTTTTGCTTAAGTTAAAAAAACATCTCTGCCCCGAGTCCGTGCGTTCGTGTCGTTTTTGTTTCCGCGATGCCGAGCCGCGTTAACTTGTTAAATTCTTCGCTGGTTCACGCGAAGAATTAATAAATGCTTGTTTGTTTTTTTTCTATCGTGAGCCATTATGCCAAATTGCGTTAACGCTTAGAAATCGCGAACTCATTCGCACGTAGATAACGCGGATAATTGACGAATATAAGGGATTCTTTAATTCGCAAAGACACAGAAATCCTCGAGTGAGTCCGTAGAGACCAAAATGGTATAGTAATATTTATATAAGAGTCGAATCTCAAAGAAGAGAAGTAGAATGCTTGGCGTTGATCGTATCCGCGCGTGAAGAAAAGCCGAAGCCGGCGCGCGTAACGATGCTTTAGATCATCGGAGCTCGTTCTCGGCTATCGTAGCAAAATAACGCGATCAATTACATTTATCATTATCCTCGTCAACGAACGAAAGTAGAAGGCGGATCATTGCTTTCTCCAAGTATTCCCATCCTTCGACGAAACCCTCGTCCTTCGTTTCTTTTTTATTTTATATTTTATATAATTTTTTTTTATTTTATTTTATTTTTTTTAGCGTAGTGGTATCTCGTAGAACATAGTAGTTATTAGTCGTTTAGTGATCCGTATAAGACTTTCCTTCTCGCACTGTACTTTGTTCTTTCGATAGTCACGCAGTTTTGAAAGGCACGTTGTTTCTTCTCTCTTCTTAGCTGTGCTTAACAAAAAACGTCTTTCTCCTGCTTACGTTTTTTTGAATGTCGACGAAATTCACCATCCGCCCTGAGCCACGAACGATTAACAACCACACCACCCTCCCACCTTAATTGTCGCGCAGCCGTTTTAGGTTCGTGCCGGCACATTATTCACACACTCGAACTTTATAGTATTAATATATTTTGTTGGATGGATTGCCAATCACACGGGAGCTCCGCAGCGCGATTCCGTGTATGTTTGCTATTATTATATTATATTTTTTATTATTGCTGTATTATTATTACTATTGCGTATTATTATTAACGTGTTGCGACTTTCGATTGTCGATACATTTAACGTCCCCGGAATATTGTGAAGGGAAAAAGGCTAGCTGGCATATCCCAACGAAATCCTAATTGCTTGGCCACAAGAATTCGCGGAATGTGTCAAAATCTTTGATTATCGATCACTGTCCATTCGCGCGAATCCGGAAATTCCGCACAGTTCTCGGATTCAGAATATTCGGATTCTCGTGGGAAAAATTGTTATATGAGTTGGAAGATGTGATGAGTGATGTGAAAATTGAATCATTGAATCATTTAAAAAAATCAATTCTCCACAACTCGACGCAGTCATTTAGAAATAAATTTCGAGTATGTTTCAACTCATTTGACAAAATTTTTTAAGTAAAAGTAGTAAATTGATAAAAATAATAGTCTATTAACAATTGAAACTCTCAATGATTCAATTTGAACGAATACGATAGCCAAAACGCGTTCAAACGTTTCACATCTTCAAACATATCCGTGATCGAGTATAATCAAAGATTCTGTATATAATTCGTGATCGTCGCTATCTCGTGATTGCTTGATTTGGTAGTCGAAATTTGAGAGTAAGCTGATATTTATATAAGATTGAGCTAATATATTTATGGCATTCGATTAACTTCGATTGTTACGAATTTCTAGCTATTGATCGAAGAAGAACAAATTGTGACCTGAATGTTTTGTGTCCGTTATTGTTTATCAATATATAATGAGAAAAATGACATATAATTTGATGAAAGGGAAATGTTAATTTCGATGACGTCTTTGCGAACGTAGTGAATCTTTTGTGATTATTATGTATGATAAGCATTTTGCACATCGCACAATCAATACGAATTTGTTATTTGACAAATATTAAAGTGTCAAATTAAATGTTTTTAATTTTTACACGAAATTAATGTTGAGTTATAAATCTTTTATTTTTTTACGCATTAATGACTACCAAACCAAGTGATCGTCAGAAATCCTCATCTTTGTTCGCCCCAAATATAATTTTGCAGACATTCCGTGAACATCTTTTTCCAATCTTCCTTCGAGTCGCAACGATCAGGACTCGAATGGAGGAATCGATTTTGACCGAAAGTACCGGACAATTTCCGATTGGAACGTCCTCAATACGAAGACAGCAAGGACGAACAAGGATGATGGATAATTAAGAGGATGCCCGGGGAACACGCAGTAATTAAAATTTTGTTGATAAGTTTCATTCTTTTTTTTGTACGTTTGTTGTTTCAACATCTCATTTCTATCCTTTGATTCTGCGGAGTTTTCGCGCGCCAGCTCGGGCAAACCGTCAAGCTATCTTTTCGACTTCTTGATTCGTCAAGCTATTTCAACGTTAATCGATCACGCTTCCGCGCCCTTCGCTTATCATTTTAAATAACTTGACAAAGACGGAATGCCGGGTGAACGGCGCGAAAGGCATCCGTGAGGCTCGTTATAACTCTCTCGCGAATTGACGAAGATATTAATTTCGGGAGGGTGCACGAAGGAAAGTTTTTTTTTTCTTTTACCATCGACGGCATCACAAGGTATCTGTCCATTAGTATTTATATCACATAAGCATGTGTCAATCTGTAGTTAAACATTACTATCATTATCATTATTATTACTATTATTATTAATTAGTTACTATTATTATCGATATTTAGTTACTATTATTATCTTTATTATATTATTATTCTTATTAATCAGTTATTACATCTTTACGTATTCACGCGTTGTGTCGCGAAAACCGAGGAGAGACGATGCGCCAACTTGCCAGCTAGCCATCACTACCATTCGCCGCTCTCATTAGTGAATCGACTGTTGAGGCGCGCGCACAAGACAAGAGATTAAATTCCATTCCTATACTATACGCATTACTCCCAAAGTATAAGAACCGAGAGATGTACGTACATGCGTGTATGTGTATATGTTACTACGTGCCTGTGTTTGTGTGTTTTATATATGCGTGCGCGCTCGCATTGCTCGCGTTATCAGCAAGAATGAGACGCCCGACGCGGGCGAGATGAGTAACGAAATACCGTTTCGACACTGTCACTTTTTTCACTGTCAGCCTCTTTTCTTCCTTTTTTTTGTACTGGTTTGTTATGTTATTATTAATATTATTATAATATTATTGTATTATTATTATTTTTAGATGCTAAAACATTGTTCTTAATTTAATTGTAAATCGTATTTTTGTTTGTTTTTTAGTTATTTTTTGTTGTAAAATGCTTTTTAATAATATTTTTCATTTCATGATTAAGCACGAGCATTGGTCTTATTTTTTTTATTTTCTACGCCTCCTGCCTGCTGTTCCCGACGACGTCGACGGCCCGGTTCGGAAAATCAATAGTCCCCTTTTGAGGAAAGTCCATTTTGAAGCGTCGCATAGAAATTCAACTCTTAAGAAAATTTTCAAGCCAGGAGTTTGCCAGAAAATCTAATTATCACTACGAAACTTGCGTATGAAGAAACAACTTTTCGCATTTCGTATTTAATTTGATTTAGTGCGGTTGATTAAATTTTTGTTTTTCATTATTTGAATAATTAAAACTTATTTATCATGTATAATAAATAATTTCAAAGGTGAATAATAAAGTAATACGAAATTTTGATTATTCTATCGATCATTATCGATAATTCTATTAATCAGATAATACTTCTTTTTCGCCTTGTAGTTAAATTATATCATCGCGTAACAGGCTGGCATTTCGAACCGATCCATCGATGTCTTTTCATCTGATAGCAATCGAGTTCCCATCTCCAATCCTTGTAGGCGCTTTAATACTAGTAATCGACGAGAGGACCTGCCCCCCAAGAAAGCTTCCTCATCGATGGTGATCAGTACATTCCATGTAACATATGCGTTATACGTAGCACACTGTGTTCCTTTTTGATTATAGATAATTGTAGTGATTTCTTAACATAGTAATCTCTTAGCATAGGTAGTTTATTATTATATTATTTATTATATTTATCAGCACACGATGTCCTCGTTGCCTGGAGTAACTGCTAAAATTTCTCATAGCAATCTAGAGAGCAATCGTTCTACGCGAAAGAAGCACCATTCGAGCTAAAAGTTTATCTTTTACATATTGATTAAAAATGTATTCACTATTTTTTTTTTTTTTTTTTTTGGTCTATCATTTCTCGTAATCGACTTGCGAAATAAGAATAATATTCGATCGATCGTTCCACCGATATCTCCTATTTAAATTCACAAGTCATTTTTTTTAATAAAGAAAGTCTCGTGATGTAAGCAGCACCAAAGAAGATAAAACTAAAAGTGATATTGACGAGTCATAAATGTGTAGAAATAATTTCGGTGAGGACACCGTTTGCGCAACAGTCATCTTATCTCAATCGACACGATTAAGTTGGAAAACAATCAAGTCAACTGTTTTTATTTTCTACAAATTGTTGAATTTTACTCGTAATGTTCCTAAAAGGAAAAGTACATATTTTTTCCTGACATCTTAAGTACAAAGATATAATGAGACTTGATCAAATTTTGACTTGATTGCGTCGAAAATCCCGCATTTCCCAACAATTTCCTTTCACGTGACGATTTCTCATGACGGTCCAGAGAAACGGAAATGAAAGAAACGCATGGAGAACGACGAAACGAAATGAGGTCTCGTTCGATCGGAAAAAAAAGTTCCTGCGAGTGAACGCAGACTTCCTCGGCCACGGCGCTCGGCGGCGTCGATCGCCGGTGAACTAATAATAACGAGAAAATAAAAAAAAGATACGAGTTTTTAGAAACCTATAGCGGATTAGAGATCACATATATATTTTTGTACGTTCGCAGCGCGCGTTAATTGTGTGCCGACCGCGCCGAGCGCCGTCGACGATGCTGATATTTAATTGGCTGATGTCGAAAACAGATATTTTTATCCCGGGCTTCTTTTAGATCGTTCAACTTGCTGATATGTTTTATACGGCAATGTGAAATCGCAGATGAGTATTGCGAATACTTCGATTACGGCCGAGGATCAGAGGAAACCCTCTCTCCACGTGAGAGAGGAAGAGAAGAGAGGAGATCGGACTTAACGATGAAAAAGAGAGAGACGAAAAGGTACCCTGTGTATTTCGAGAGAAGGGGAGATTTTTCTTAACTATCTACAGACGTCATACATTCTACATACACATCCATACATACACACATGAGATACATAGCAAAGACATTAGCGGCGCGCGGCGACTCTGTGTAACTTTCGCGAGAGAAAGGGAGGGTGAGAAAAAAAAAGAAGAAAAATTACATTCTTCCCGGGCCCAAGTAATGTTACTTAATGAGTAAAAAAAATGAACAACTGTGAAAATGAGACAGTGAGAGAGTGTGAGAAAGAGAGAGAGAGAGACAGCGGAGGGAAAGGGGAGTACGGGAGAGGAGGAGGAGGAGGAGAGAACGAGAGATTGAATGGTTGATCGCTATTTTTAACTCGAGGAAAAAAATACCACTCCAAGTATTGTTGCATGCCTAGTTATATATTGTACTTTGCTGCCGAGCTGCAGTCTCTCTGACACCACACGATGGATATTACGAAGTTGTGAACGAAAAAACGTGGAGGATCGGCGCGCCGCGCGGCGACACCGAACGCCGGCTCCGGTCGATCGCGGCGGAGATCTTTTCGTCCCGCGGCTACGATTATAGAATTATAATCCAGCGAGAGGGTCGAACCGCCGGATCTCACCGGCCGGTGGTCTCTCGTGGCGCGAGAAGCCACGGAGAAGCAGCCCGGACACGTCGGCGACGCGCGCGATCACGATTTCCTAGTCCGTAAGCGATATACGCGAATTAATTATTATCGTACGCATATATCACTAGCATGATTAAACGTGGTGTATACGTATCCGCGCGCAGCGTGCGCCAATCGACGGTCCGACGGACAGGCGAGGTCCATGAATAGAAACGAAATGATGGTTTCGATCTTGGAGTTCCGAAAATAAGCTAGGAACTTGATTAGCGAGCTAAGACGTCGTCAATATTGTGTCGATAAATTCAGGTCGAGTGGCTCAAGCGGCGATTTGTCTCTCGCCGATTGAGTCTCTCGACGTGATCGTGCATCTCTGGAAGGGCGTGGACCGAAGGCGAAGATCGAGGCGAAGGGATTTCTACATTGCCCCGTAAAAGAAAATCATTAAAGTGGACTTGCTGACCTTTTTTATGAAGTCAGTCCGGGTCTTGGTTTTGCAATCGTGACTGTAAAACGGCGGTTCTGGAAGTGACGGGAAGTAACGTGAATTATTCGTAATGCGAGTTATACGATGGGTACAAAAAAGGGGGTTTCGAAGGGAAGAAAAAGAAGTTGATGCGTACGTACGAAGTACAAAGACGCGCGAAGGGTTTTTCATTATTACAGCGCGATCGACGAGCAAATTATCGGGCCGGTTGCGTCGTTCCCACCTCTCCTCCCTCCCCCCCCTGGAATTTAAGTAGATCTTAAGACGTTACTCGATGTTGAATGGCCAGTTATCGTTGATCGTTGAATCGCCCTTGCTGCTTACTTATCTCGAGAAGTGAAGTTTTTAATGATCGTCCGTGTGTTGAAGCGTGAAGGCGAAACGGCGTGACCGGCCCACCGGCGTTTCCATTAGAGAACACGTCTTTTTTCTCCTCGCCGAAGAATCGCTCTTCCAGTCTTCGTCTTTGTCCACGTTTTACATAAGATTTTCTGAAATTTACAACGATAACTTTTTCATTTCGTGCCGCAAAACGTGTGGACGTGCGGAAACGGATTGATTTAGAATCGAGACATTGTTTCTTTCTTTAATTTACATGAAATTACCGAAAATTTACAAATTACTCGGATGACAGCTTAATTCTAAGTCAAATCTCTCACACAAGTGCACGTTCCAGCTCGTCGCGCTTTGCGGTATTTCTAGAGTTGCATGTCCACACAGTAATAAAATAACACAAAGTCGCTTTGAACTCCAAAGTTCTGACCAAAGAAAAGAGAGAAACACTTGACACTCTCGACATATTTTAGCTCACCTTGCCGGTGAGTCGAAGATGCGATGACACACAGATCTCGCGCGTGGACCACTTGCGATTAATCAATACATTCCATTGAGAGATTGTCGGAGACGAGCGGCGTGGTCCGTTCGAGATCGACAGCTTCCTTTTCCCGACGAACCGCCATATTTTTCTTGCGGGGAAAGGAAGGAAGAAGAAGGTGGGATCGAACTGCGATTCGATCGCGGACGGCCGTTGATTGCGCACAGCGCGTGGTACGGTATGTGTTGTAATTTAAGGTACGTTTTTCTAGGCTTAGAGATCTCGTGCGTTTTTCAGATTTGACTCTAGCGAGGGTGAACGAATGAAGGGAAAGAACGAAGAGGGAGAGGGACGGAAGGATGTACGATGGTGTGGAGAGAGAGAGAGAGAAAGAGAATAAGGTTTTTACTAAGTGGCGTATAAATAAGGAGCCTCCAGTATTCCATGATGTCTGTATCGTAATCGTGAAACGTTTACCCTCTTTTAATTTTTACCGTCGAGAACGGGAGAAGGAGGACGGAGAAGAAGGAGCGCCAAGCATCTCCTTAAACGTTCGAGGAGCTAATATACTGAAAGTAAAACAGCGCGTTAGGGGTGAGTGACAGGGGGTGAGTGGAAGGGAGGGATAAGAGGGATGGGAGGCAGAAGCGAGACCTATATGTATTAAATGTATGAATATTATAATTAAGTCGAGTGTTTTATTCGTCGGCCATTTTTCCGGTGCCGCCCGTCATCTTGTTATTACTATTGTAAGTCGTATGACAAGAAAAACTTATACGATTGAATGTCTAGTCATGGCCTCTCGATACCTTTGCTACTTCGCAATCGCGTGTAAAACAAAGTTAAACACTCAGCGTATGTAATGATTAAACACTATTAGCCGATAAGGATTACACGTACACACACGTATATATATTATTATTATTATTATATTAAAATAAATACATACGACACGCGCATGACACACACGTACACGCGGGAGGACATGTGCGCGGAGCACAGGGATATAACTACTATTATTATTATATTATCATTACTATTACTATTATTACTCTATTATTATTACCATTATTATCATTGCTGGAAAGGGGATTTAATAAGGTTTTACTATTTCACGCGTCGTCGTGATGTCAGTCCACATTATTATTGTCATTAATTATTATTGGCATACGACAATTATTATTCCCCCTCATCGACTCTGTTGCCAAATGCGATCGATCGTCATTTATTATCGGATCATTAGAGCACACACTATTCGCCATTGACTTTGTCGGATTATCCCTTTACCTCGATTGATGATTGCCATTCAACGAATTTATCAATTATTATTTATAACTGCCGAATTTTATCATTATTTCTGCGCGAGCATCGCGCGGTACAACTCTAGTCGCCAATTATCGATCCCTGCGGTGCGATTTTATATTGTGGCAATTGCTACCACTATTATTATAATTATTATTATTATTATTTATTATTACTATTACTATTATTATTATTGCTAATATTATTATTTTTATTATTATGATTATTATTGTCATTATTATCGATAAATTATTACCTACCCTAACATTACGCGTCATTATATTCCATATAAATCCTATTCATATCTATATTCGCTAATCGACATAATACAGACACATAATATTATGCATAATACATTACATTATAAATATATATATACGACGTACACGCATATTTAAATTAACTATTATTATTACATAGATTGGTAGGATTTTATTAAGGAAGTTAACACGAGTAAGACGGTGTATGGGAGTAAGAGAGGAGACGGGGAGCACAGAGAGAGAGAGAGAGAGAGAAGCGGGAGAAGCGTTATTTGACAAGTTGAACAAAAAAAAAAGAAGAAAAAGAAAAAGTAAATAGTTAGACCGCGCCCGTCGCGATGCGCGTGTCCGGTTGAGAGTATATATGTATTTTTTTAAATTTTGAAATTAACAAAGAACACAAAAAAAAATTGTGTGTGCGTGAGCGTGAGAGGGAGGCGCGATGAATAAATAAACCTGGGAACAGTACTATTTGTAGGTTATTAATTAACGACTATTTAAAAGCCGTGCACCGACACGCCGGTCACGGTGATAATAACTCGCGTTTGATAGCGCGCCGCACGACGCAGCAGCGACGAGAGAACGTAGGACGAAAGAATATACGGGAGATAAGACGACAAAGAGACGCGGAGGGGAGAGTATAAGCCGAGACGCACGAGTGGAGGAGAGAGGGGCTGAACGTTTCTCGCATACTTTTCGTTAGATACGGTGGCATATTACGCTCGTTATCGATACACACGTTGAAATGTCCGCGATTACATAACATTCCTACGTATTTTTCGCGATTCGTAGAGACAGCTGTGCGGCACTTGGGTTTTCTCTCGCAACGATCCCGGGATTACGGTAATCGGTAGCACGTAACACTTCCGGCGAACAAAAGAGCGCGTTTAAAGCGACCCGGCGCGCGGATTGCGCGCGCGGAAAATGCAACAATAGCGGCTGATACGCGCAAAAAATCCGCGACGCCTGACGCGTGTCGAATGCTTAATCCTTGTACTCTCGGAACCAGGTCGACATACATTTAGCGTATTATCCGACTAGTTTTTAAATCAAATATTTCACAATGTTATGACTCTTCGGCGAAAGAATTCTTAATGCATTCACACAATGATACACGGTGACACATTTAAAAATAAGCGTTGCATATAAAATAGAGGAGTTTTTGCGGTTTAAGCGTTATCGATTTCAATAAGTCTTTCCTCTTGTCCGTGCGACAAACTCAATATTGAAATGAGATCTGTTCCGCGCGGTTAATTTTTTTTATTACAATAAAGCCGATAAATTTCTGATTGGATCAGCTCTCGAGTCACCTCTCTTATTGTTAGGTATCCTGGTAGTACAATAATTAAGGGACAAGCACAATGTACGCATTGATGAAAGGGGGAAGATTTCGAAGACGCGGATTGATTTTCTACACAACACGTACACGTACACCGCAATCGTTGTTGTCTTTTCTTCCACGCGGAGTTCACCTCTTTGATAAAAGGCAGGGGAGAGTGGATGGAAAAGATATATTGAAAAGAAAAGCAAAGCATTTTTCTAACCCATCGCCACTTGTTATCGGTATCTTGAAAAATGAAAAATTCAGCGAAACAAGATTGCATGAAATATAATACACTGTTTTAAATATCAAACAAAAGTACATCGTGCACGTTGTTGAACATCAGAATTTTTTAACTCCGTCCATTCCCCTCTGCACGCGAGCCAATAAACAAAGCGAATCGAGAGAGGTAGCGTTTAGCGATGGAAATTGCATCATCCAGAAAAATGTTGCTTCCATAAATTTTTATTTCCGATTTTATCTCTTACGAAAATAATTTGTCTTCTTATCATTTGAATTTTAATATCTAAGGTTCAAAGAAAGTATAGAATTTCTCATCCGTCTTGTGTAGTTTTTCATTGAAAGACGGATAAAAAAAAAGGACTTTAAGAATTAACAAAATATCGCACAATACCGCGCTCTTTTTTTTTCTTTTTACACAATATCGATTTTAGAATAACCTTTTTAAGATCAATTTCCACCGCCGAGCGGACGCGCTGAGTCGCGAGAAAACGGAAGTGAGTGGCGACAGGGAAGGTGAAGGAAATCGAGTCGGGCCGTTCAGTGGAAGAGAGGTATAAACTATAAGTATCTTCATGTCAATTACTCTAGGGAACATCAAAGCCAAGGGTGAAAACGTAACCTTTGCAAACCACCAAAGGAACCTTTTATCCCGCGAGAATCTTTTTTCTACCACCCCTAAACGTATGTACTTTTAATGCGCATCTGGTTATCGACCGATTCGTCTACCGCTTCCACTTCTTCTTGGCACACCGTTCAATTTCGACGCACACCGGCGCGAATGGAACGAACAATGCGCGCGAACAAAAGCAAAGGCGGAACCGCAGTGACCACGCGAAAAGCGCCGTTCGCAGCTCGGAATCCGCGATTCGTCCCGAATGGAGAGAGAAAGGGATGTAGGGAACTCTCGAACAGGTTTCGGACGGGACGGCCGATTCTTTCTCGGAAATTATGGCAACGGGACCGAAGTTTGTTTTTGAAGGTACCGTTACGACTTTTGCACTTTGAATACAAAAAGACGGAAGAAAGGAAAGAAAAGAAGCGCGAGCCAACTTCTCGAAGTGTCGAATTCTCGCTGACTTGATCGATGAACGATCGTTGATCGCGCTCAGTTCATAAATACCGACGATCGTTGATCGAATATCAGAGTTGTTCTTTGGAAATTTTATTTTTGCAAGACAAACTGACATAATAGAGTTTAGTGATTGCCAAGAGAGCGAGAGAGAGAGAGAGAGAGAGAGAGAGAGAGAGAGAGAGAGAAAGCGAGAGCGAGAGAAAGAGAGAGAGAGAGAGAAAGAGAGAGAGAAAGAGAGACACGACAGTCTAATAAGATACCTATCACGTATATTGTTATAATTCCTAATACGAAAGAATAAACGTTCCCTCCGAGCTGATCGACAGAAAAGAAAAATAGGCAGGAGCTAAATGAGACAAATATAAAAAAAAGATGTGGGAGCAAAGCAATTAGTCTTTCACACATGACATGCGCGAATTTTTATACACGATTTAATCCTTTCGAGGCACATTTTTACTACTTGAAACTGACACTAAAAAGCATATCTTTCATTAATAAGTAAACTTACTCTTGTTTATTGAAAGTTAATGTTCTTTGATAAATTAAAGATATAAGTAATGGAAGTAAAATGTGTTTGACATATCGATTTCGAAATGTTGTAATTGTCGAGATTTTATTTTTGCAAATGACACGCCCTCGCAATATTTTTCCACGAAAACCTCTGCAGGATCCTGAAACATTTTTCGCGAACACAACAACCTCCGGAATCTCGAAAGGAAATCTCTTAAAGGTCCTCGTAACTCGCGACAGCATCGAACACTCGATTTTCGAAAACTTGTATCGAACTAAACCTTTCAACCCAGGGAACGGACTGATGTGCGAGGGAATTCATTCAGCAAGTCTGATTTGTTAGGTGTTTTGATTAAAGTTGAACGAACGAAGTTTACAATCATTACACTTACGTTGTACGGAGCACAATACTCTTTATCGATTGATTCTATTTCGATAATCATATGATAGATTCGTTAGAATTAGGATATTTTTGACACGACGGCGTGGCGTTTAAAAGTGACGTTAAGAGAGAAAGAGAGAGAAAGAGAGAGAGAGAGACCAGAACGTATAATTGTTTGAAGGATCATGGAATAAAATGCGGCGACGCAGTACTGATAGTTCACGCAAGGACGTTTTTATTGTTATACCTAGAAAAGCCTCGTGCGATTCTGTTTTTGATTGAGAAAGCGCTTTACACGAGATCATTTTGATAGATCGAGCGATGATTCATTTATAGACAATCCTGTTTTCTAATTATCATCGTAGCGAGACCACAATGTCGAACATTCGTACACTAAGATGTAATCTCCCGATCTTGTACGCATTTGATAATAATAGATTAATCTTTTCGGTACAGGTGTGTACCAAGGGGATGTACGATAATCCCGTACTCTATTACATCGAATCGACATTGGTGAACTTAGATCGAGACTTTGTTTGCGCGTGATATTCTCTTTCACGTCCCTCAGAAACGATCTTACGCGACACGTGAATTCACGATACTCCCGCAGCGAGTGCTCGAGGAATCGTTTTCGCTCGAATCCGAGGGAAAACTCGTGGAACACATCTCCGGATCTGAGATAAATTTTCTATTTCGTCATGAGTAAAGCAAAAGGAGTCCGTAAAATCATAACGATTTAAGATGTTTGTCGCAAATTCCATTTTACAAATCGAATCGCAATGGCAAACGATCGGTTTCAATCAACTTCTTTCCGCTATAATGAGTGAGCCAATTTTCCCGCAATCGCGAAAATATCAACTATTGATTCCATCGTCATTGATATATTCTGCAATTGAAGGATATGCAAATTACTATCGCTTGGTTTTCCGTTCAGTTTTCTCATTGCTCGACTAGACGTGATCTGGATCCGGCCTACGATATCGAGATATCGATCAATTTAAGACCCGCATTTCCACGCGACGCGACGGTACGATTTTATTAATCCCCAGTGTTGGATATTTATTCGATGTTCGTCGAAATCGGCCGCGTGGAAGTGGATCTTGAGCAGATTGATAGAGGATGTCTCGCTCGCTCAAACGAACTGAATCCTCGTCGAGGATATTACTCGCCAGGACCGAATTAAATCTCGTTAAAGGAGACGACCGAAAGACTTTTTTTGAGAAAAAAAGGCACGCGCAGCGAGAGAAAGGGGAAATGGAATGGGGAAAGGGGGAGAGAAAGATTTTTAGAGTATTATTTTTCGTCATGGTAGTGTTTATCATATTTATATATACATACATTAGCCAATGTATCAATTAACGATTAACGATATACGCGCATATAGCGTACGCATACGTATAGGTATCATAGAAGACATTACGACTAATTATCGAACTATATATGATATTAACAATTTATCGGATACGTTATAACGTGTTTGTACGTAATTTTTCATTATTGATTGAACTGCGTTTTGCTCATGTTTGCGGGGGGAATTTTTCACCGTGTAAAACGTTCGTGTTATCGCATTCGCAGATTTGTATGAGACGGTGTGGGAAGTTGCACGTTTCCGGTGTTGTTAGTGATAACTTTGTAAACATTCGATTGTGCCACTTTTCGGTGGCTCCTTCTACCATCGATTTTTCCCTCTTTCGAAAAAAAAAAATCCCCCCCCCCATTTAAAACGTTCGCGATTCGTTTGAAATGTGCTATCGACAAACCTGTTATCGGACGAAGGGAACTCGCGCGAACGGAAATTATTTCGAAAACTATTTTAATTTGAAAACGAGGAAGAGGAAGAGCCATTGTTGGGGGAGTTCTAGCACGACGTTAAACATAAACGACACAATCTTTAGACCGAAAGGGAGCGACGATGAGTGGCGTAAATGAAGTCTACAAAGCAATGTTGTTAACAGCCTAAGAGAAAGGAGGAAGGAAAAGTTATAGTCTTCTGATGCGAACGGTTATCGCACGACTATTCGTATAATTACGATCATCGGCACGATATTACATTGCTATGAAATCATTATTACAACAGCTCTGCTCTATTATCATTGTAATACCATATGTATATCTATATACGCCGTCGCCCGTTACTTATCGATCTTAATGTCGTCCTTCGACCTCGATCGGGCGCGATCGAGCGATCGAGCGAGCCGCTTGATTACGTGTCGTAGAAGTTGGCTATTAGAACTAGTCGGCCCTTATAGATACTCTTATCGACGAAAGCTTTATGTAAATATGGGCGGCGTATGCGTCGTTATGACGTTTATTATCACAAGACCGCGATGTTGTGTGCGTTGTGTGCCATTATCTACGCAAGTAACGCCGCTCCACCTTATTTAAGCGTCGCGGCGTTATAAGTAGCGCTTGCTAAAGAGTATAATATATATAGTCGCTTGCTAACTTAGACCCCCGCGTTCGGCAGAGTAACGATAAACTGTAACTGAACACCAATACTGTAACAATATCAACCCCCCTTTTTAACCGCATTAGCGTTCCCCCGTTCGCTTCTATACGTCCCTAAACTTGCCGGAATCGGTCCTCTCCGCGATTATCCATGTGGTCTCAATTGGTCCGCGACAATCATTACGCGATGCGCGACATTTCGCTGCCCGACTTTCGAACGAACGTCGAAGAATATCGCATTTCCTGCTAAAATTCCCGGTAAAACCGTTTCACTCGATTCGTAACAAATGTATCAGTTTTATGTATATTTCACAGCAGAGAGTTCAGCTGATATGAGAGCTTTGAGCGCGAGCAATTAATTCTCTCTAATAATCGCGAGTCAAAAAAGCAAAGAACAATCCGCAAAGTGTTGTTTTGCATATTGAAAGCGCACTGCGTGTTACTATTCCACATTGTAACAATAATCCGCTATAATTTCATTATCGCGAGACGTAAACTGGGTCGTTATTAATAACTGAGGAATCGTCGGAAATCAATATCGCGGATTTAAAACGGTAATAAACATGAATTATATAATTACACGAATGCAAAGAACTTGGTGATTTTTTTTCATCGCTTTTATAATTCACGTTATGTGATATTATTTTGCTAGAAATGTCCAGCGAAAATGTTGATCGATTTTATTGTTATAAAAATGTTGCCGCTGAATATATGTATTTTTAACTATAACTTTATTCAATAATGTTGGCCGACTTTTTTTATAATCGATATCACCTCCTTGTCATAGCGATCGTTTTATCTTAATTATTTCGTAAATGAGTGCTGAGTTCTTATATGTTTTTAATATTTTCGAAAACAGTTTCATTGTACATATATGGAGATACTTGTGCAAAAAATGTAGCGTTTAATATTGCATTAATTGCTAAAAGTAAAATGTTTTATTCATACGTTCTTCAACTGACAAGATTAATTGTCTTCTTGTGTGTTAATTCTTTCGCAATTACTTTTTTATTTATGAGAAAAGATTTATGACGATCTGAAATCTTTCTAAGTTTTGAAATCTTGAGGCATGTTTTATATTTTATTTTATGATTTTATTTTATTTTCATAATTTAGCTGTTCATTATAGATATAACGCGCGGCTGTATTTTATCGCGGCAATGTCAATAGATCGATACCAATAATCGACGTGAAGTATATTCCACGTTTATATCGAGCGCTCGATAACGCACATATGTTGTCTTCAATTTTCGCAAATCTCCGAAATCCGCAATATCGCAATTAATGTGTAATATTGAACTATAATATGCATAGTTTATTTGAAGCCTGGCAAAATAATTTCCGCAATTTTACACGTATTTACCTCAATTGCAATTATATCGGCGTATGTATGTACAATGCACCTGTTAACACGAAATTATTTGAAGATGTATTAAATGAGTTTTGCTACCGGATGAATGTTTGTGCTCGTTACAACAAAGAACGATTGTAACGCTCGTAATAATACATGCGTGTTGCACACGTTAAAGAAAGGTGAAATTAAATTTCTCGCGTTACAAAGTGAGGACAAACTTCTTATAAAACGTTATAAATCCCGATATGAATTCGCGACGAGCAATTTATTCAAATCGTAATAATGTAAAGGTAAAATTGTAACAAAAATCACAAGAGAGATTCTGGCATTATCGACAAAATGCTTCTTCCTCGCGACGCGCCGACACACCGCGCGATTACCTCTGTAGCATCGTATTGTTTGCCGACATCGAAACTTTTGAGAGACTGCTATTTAATCCGTCGTAGTATTCGAGCGTTAAACAAACGGCGGAGCTCATTTGTTGCGAGCTTATCGCCGACGCGCTGCGTTATAAGTGCTGTCCGTGTAATAAGCGACTGCGAACATTCAATATATCTTATCGATATGCCGATAGCTGCACCGTTCGATAAAGAAGTGCATTATCGAAGTGACGCGCCGATAGTCGCGGGCTGCCACGAGCGGAACGGCAAGTGCGCTATTTGTTGCTGGAATATTTATTATCTCTATTGAGTGATGATTATTAACGCGTGGGGCGTCTGCTAGCTCTATTGTAAAATTCGTTGATCACGTTTCCCGACTAGAATATTTTTCTGCAAACAAATTATTTTTTTACCGAGAGACTTCGCGAGTGTCGGTTGATCAGGTTAGCGTTGCGATCGCCGTTTTACCGATATATTTCGGATATTGTTTGATCAATATGCGTATCCGTCGTTTCAATCTTGCTACGCACAATGAATATTTATCGTACGATGAATTGTGGTTAAATAGTAGCAGTAACACTTTGTTTTACGATAAAAATTTTGCAGCCATTTGATACGAAAAAAAAAGCAATCGACGAACAATGAAAATACCTTTAGCATCTAAACGCGAACGAATTGGCTTTTACTTTGTTTAATGTTATATAACATTATTGAATAATTCTATTTATTGGTGGTGCAATGTTACCTCCGCTAATGCGAACATGATTTTACGGTAGGATTATTTTGGGGGTATATAATTAATCCATACTTCGTGATTCGTTAAATACCTAACGCAACTCGCAGTCAAAATCTATAAATATCTCTCGAGAAAATGCAGCGCTTTGTATTTTCATCGTATTTTAGCGCTGAATGTGGCTACTTAGCTTCGAGTTTTGTTTCTCTCTGCTAACATCAGAATTCACGTTCGATTATACATATAAAGTTTAACAATGTGAAAGAATTGCCTGCGCTGATGTCGAGGATTTCAAGAGTAGAATATATCCCGCAACATAAGTCTGGAAAGCTCTCTTCAAAATTATGAACTATCGAAAATCGATTCTTTTTTTTTTTTCAAATTTAGATGATAAAATAATGTCGAGAAGAAACAAGTTATGAAAAACTGATGAAGGGAAACGCGCGGATCAGGACTAATGGTGAATCAAATGCGCGAAGAGAATCGAACAGCCGAATGCGTTTAGCGCTAAAAGACGTGCCGAGAATGCGGTCTGTTATCTCGTAATAACGCGCAAGAATCGATAACCATTTTCCTCACCGGCGCGATGTTACGATCGCGATGTTACACCCTCTCGTTAGGATTTAGGCCAGTCGTAATAAGACGCTCGTAGTAAGTCACGTAGCTGAGTCACTACGCTCGCGACGCGAGTGCTCTCGCACTGCTGTAGGGATATATTTAAGTAAGGGTCTTAAGGTTAGTTACAACTCGGTTTTTCTCTTCTTGTCGATAGATATTACAGGCGGGGGCCCGCCTCAGGGTCGACCGTGGTCACGCGTGTAGATTAGCAATAGTGAGTCGTAGCGTAGCGATTATTTCGACGCACCCATTATTATACCCCTTCGCGCGGATACGGAGAGAATGAGCCCCCCCCCCCCCCCCCTCCCCCCTCAGCCGAATGCAAAGCACGGCGAAGTATCGCGAATACATATGTTCTACCGCACCCCTTTCGTTCGGTCGTGAGTACCTCGCCGACGGCGATTGCCGATGGGCCGGCACGGAGAGAGAAAGAGAGAGAGAGAGAGAGAGAGAGAGAGAGAGAGAGAGAAAAAGAAAGGGTCTCGTATTTTTGTCTCGTTGGACGTTGATCGTAACGATATGCAGGGTGCTTCTTAACATGCGCCAAGTATCTCAGGGATGAATTTGGAATCGAAAAATAAGAAGAAAGGATCGCACTGCTCGTCCATCTTCTTTCGCACTCAATACAAAACACGTAGATCGTATTTGACAAGATATGAATATTTTATTAAACGTGACGCAAATGTATGAATAATCGCTTTACAATGATCCGCACGCAACAGCTGAGAAGGTAAATCGTTACGAGAACAAACATGAGCGATGATGGCTAAAAGAAAAAGAAAGAATAAAACGAACCCTGCAGTGATGACGCGTGTTAAGAAGCACCTCGTATTATCATCATTATTAAACGTTTGAGAAAATTTATTTTTCTACTGCATATATCGCGCGTTGTCGTGTCGCGTCGCACTGAGTCGCGTTTCCGTTTCGCGAAACTCTCGCACTCTTGCGATACGATACGGTCATCGAGGACCTCTTCGATTTCGCGAGGAATCGAAGGTCGTTAACACTAGAACACCCGGAGGTTGAATCGACGATTTCAACGATTTACAGTAATTGCGATCCAACGGCATCAAATAGTTTTTATAAAAAGTAATGTTAGCTATACGAGTACACACCTTTTTGGAGCGTCAAAAATAATGCGAAATGAGCATCTGTCTAAAACTCTAAATGCGGAAATATTATTTCAAGCTTTCAGAACGTTTATTTCTTTCATCGTATATGACGAGTTTCGAAATAATGTCATATGTACGTTTCAGAATGCGCATATAGACGTCCGCTAACGTGGCGCGTGCAAAGTTATTGCTCTTTCCTGTGCATTATTCAACGCTTAGCTTAGTTTTCGATTTGACTGCGTAAAGGCGAGCTTCTAGAAAAGTGGGTATTCAATCGAGAAATTGTCGGACGTTCTAGTGTTAAGCAAACAGTAAAGGAATCTTTCTTCTATGAAGGGGTCCGCCGAGAGGCGAGACGGTGATTAAAAGCAGAAATCCATTGTCCTGTGAAAGAATCGAAAGATTAGGAAGAAAGAGGGTGAAAAATTCGACGCTTCTCTCCGTCGTTCGAATCGAGGACTCGCGACAACGCACACGCATTTTACGCACACGGGAATAGATGGGTTTTAGAGAGCGAGAGGTAGAGAGAAAGAGAGGGGGTCGGGGGATTAACGTAAGCAGCACATATAAACGTGAGAGACACGTGTACACACGATATCGATATGCTATGCGCGCACAACATTCAACACGATCACACATTATAGCCGCTGTATAAAGAAATCGCCGTTAGCGTAACTACTACCTTCGAGGATGGATATTGTGTAAAGAACGCTTCGCATGCACACTCTTTCACGCACTATTCATATATTCTCCCCGCGATATTGGTATCCCTCTTTTGCGTCTCCGCGCTCTACGATTATCAGCGATCGGGAAGCGTTATTGGCCGTATCTCGAGGCATACGCGTATAAATGAGAAAAAGGGGAAGATTGAAATCTTCCCAAAAGAAAAAAAAAAAAAACTAGTTCACTTCGCCGAGACTCTTTAGCGATTTCGGATATCCAAAAATATCCGTCGGATAGTCGGCGCGATACGAAAGGCGAAAGCGTCGATACCGGTACGATAAAAAGTACGTCGCTTCGGGGGGAGAGAAAAAAAGCGAGCGTCCAGAGGAGAGAATTCGAGAGAATCGCCGCGAGGGAGGTCGCACTTTTTAGGAGTCGCACCGCCACCTTCACCCATCCTTTAAGACTGATTGTGAACGATTCTTCGTATATTCTCGCGTGACTTCTAAAAGAGACGCGACAAGCATGCGATCCTCGTTTCTTAAAAAAAAAAAAAAAAAAAAGAAAAAGAAAAAAGCAAAAAAATAAGAGAGAAAAAATTGTGCTTCTTGGCGACGCAGCGTGCATGAAACGAGCAGACGCGTGAGGGATGCTAAACGGACGCGCGAACGCGAAAAGGATAGATCGGACGACTATAAAACGGACGATGAAGCACTACATTTGTTAAATACCAACTTAGGTGTGCTTTCTTTCATCGCGAGAGTTTGACGCTTCGGCGTAGGGGCCGGGTGTGCGCAGCCAAGAATTTTAATTTTGCGAGGAAAGAACGCGAGATCTTCCCGAGAGATCGCGCACGCACGCATTTTCGTCGAAAGTGATTCGCGAAAGATAAAACTCCCGAGTGAGCACTGCTACTAAATGGACGAGGACGGTGAAAGAGCGCGGGAGGGGGAGCGGGAATACTATCGAGGCGTAATCGATAAAAAAGAAAATGAGAAAAAAAAGGAACATAACAAACAATCGATTCTAACACTCTCTATCTCTATATTCTTCTACCAATTATATTTTTCTAATTATATTTGTACGTTGACTCGTAAGCTAATCGACCAAGCGATGTTTCGTGCTTGTGGTAGAACGAGTGGAGGAGGAAACGCGACAAAATTGACAAGGGATAGGCGAAAGGAAAATAGAAGAGAAGAATACACGCGTTAACGGGGGGGGGGGGGGGAAGGGAAGCGGGATGGAAGCGGCGGGGCTCGCGTCGCACTTCGTGATGGCTGTAATAAATCGCGTCGCTCGTTTTCGCGCAGACGATTCCGGTCTATCTTTTCTATACTCGACGATCGGCCCTTTATTCTTACCGCTGGTTCGCAGGAACACGTTTATTACTCGTAGACACGGAAGCAGAATTTGAAACCGACGTTAATTTCGACGAGTTCGAAAACTTGGGCGTCTCAGACACGCGGAGAGTTTCCGACGACCTCCGCGCTCGCCCGCTCGCCCGCTCGCTCGTTCCACAACGGAAAAGACGATTTGGGCGAAGCACGTTTTTCCCTTAGATTTAAATCTCGGCTCGCCGAAATTAAATCGGTTACAGTTTCTGCACACGTACGACTTCGGGTCGCGTTTCACGAAGCGTTTCATGTCGCTCTTCACGACGCGATCGCGATTCCGTTCGCGGGCAGAGCTGGGTCGTTTTTCCGACGTCGAAGCAGAACCGGGACGACGAGCTGCCCTTTTCACGTGATATTTTATACCGCTCTGCCATTTGCGAAATTGGGAAAAAATTACCTTGCTATTTTCGAAAGGAGGCTAATTGCGTTTCCTCGATCGAGATTTGTTCAAATATCTCCGAGAAAAACACAGGATTCCATTATAAGCTCACAGAGATGTAAGCTCACCTTTCTACCTTCGTACTGTTCATTAACTTAAGTAATCGGGATGAAAGAATTTGCGAATTACATTTTGGAATTCCCTTTACGAGTCATACATTACGAATTGTAATGCATTCCGTTTCATATTCACTCAGCTCTGCGCGCAAAAATGCGGAATATACTTAAGACTCTAACTACGTATGCACAAAACTGTATCAAATCGAATTTATCAAACCGATTTCGCGCTCGCGCGCCGCGCCTGGTCCCCGACGACTTTCGATCGACAGATGAGGAAGGAGAAAAAGCAAGAGGGAGAAAAAAATACGTCTGCTTGGTCCGACTATGAAAAAACGACGAGTATCGGCTGAAAATATTTTTAATCGCGGAAATATTTTATCGTGATCTCTCCAAAAGCGCTGTTTGGAATTTCGTGCGGTACGGTGAAGAAATTCTTTCAATAAAACTAAAACAATCTATTAGAACTTATTTTTATACAATAAAAAAAAAAAGAGTCTCCTCGTCCAAATGCGAAGATGCGCGTTATCGCATTCGTACGAATATCAAGTTCGTTAAACACTTTCAGATTTTTCCACGGACTTACCGCGTCTGTCTGACTGTACGACAGTGTGAACTTAATGCACTATTTGAGCTACTACAATATATTATACTACTCGATTAATATTAAAGTAATTAAAACTGCGGCCGCGGTTTCTGCCGAGCAGTATATCGTCGGCTTTTATGACAATTCTAACGATCCCCCGAGGCTTTCCGTCGAGGGTTAACGCTTACCAAATCAAAAAAAAAAAAAAAAATAGACAAAGTCTCTCTGCATCGCGAATCCACGAAGCTCGTATTTTTGTGTATAGAGGAGCGAGATGGTGCACACGCCGACGCGTTCTCCACGGAGCCATGGCACTTGTTACGATTAATTTTCGCACAAGACACACGTACGCGATTCGCTTGGGAGGCGCGGTGGCTTCGGAAATCGTGCGAAGGACGAAAACGCAGGAGAGCGACGTCGGGCCCGAGGCGCGACATTTCTTTCTTTAGAGCAGGCGCACCAGAAACAGAGAAGAAAGAAAGAAAAAAAAAAAAAAAGAAACAAAGCGATTATTAATCAATGGACAAAATAACAAACTCGAAGTTCAGTCTCGAACGGCGCGGACAATTCTTTTATATCGCGTTTATCCGGCGTTGTTAAGTCTTAGCGTTAATGATCAGCCAAAGGAAATGCACACCAACGCAATGTGGCGTACACACATGCATACATACACCAACACACACACACACACACACACACACACACACACACACACACACACACTGGAGACACAAGAGAAACAAACGTAAATGGAACATGACCACTCCTCATTTTCTCACCGCTCCTTCCAGGTGTAGAACAATGACAGACGAAGGGACACCGGCTTTATTCGCCGCCGGCTATCGGCCATTCGCACATTCCATACGCCGATGTATCCCACACGTATGATAAATGTACATCCACACTCACATAAACGCAACACACTACACACACACACACACACACACACACACACACACACACGCGTACACGCGTACGAACGTCGCGGAAATCCGCGAATCCGTATGAATGGTATCTGCATAATTATTGCGTACGTATATACATATATTAATCACGAACACGCGTACACGAGTAATCTCTCTATACGTACACACTTGTAATATATATACATATATTATCAAAAGGCGAAGTAGAGCGTAAGCTGATCGCGGCTACTTCAAGAAATCAAATTTGCATGTTGCGAGGACGATGTTGTGAAGGACGCGTGAGGAACCGAGAGAATGCGAGCGAGAGAGGCGGACGAACGGAGGGGGGAGGGAAATGACGGAGACGTGAATAATAATAATTGACGATGACTGTAAATGGTTAAACAAGCGCCGCGGGGGGGATGGGGTGCGGGCGCGGGTAACGCGGGGTGCGCGCGTGTGGTCGGTGTAATCTTCGGATGTTTCGCGCGAGAGAAACGAGGATGGGAAATGTAGCTAGTTGATCGGAGCGCATGCGATAGGCGGGCTTGTAAATGCACACGGCAACATTTTCCAGTGATAAAATCGGCGGTTACAAATGACTAAACGTTTATCCCGATAAAATCATTTGACATGATAGAGAGAAAAAGAAAAGAGAAAAAGCGCCAAATCGTAAAATTCGTACAGATAATTTGGAAAAAAGACACTTTGCAATTCCAATTCAATTCAATGTCCAATTTAATTTTTTAAAAGTAATGTTTCTAAAACACGAAGTAATCGCTTTAATATACGAAAAGAAGTATTCAAATATAGTTTTACAGAGACTTTTGCAACAACCTTTTCTATCAACAATCTGCAAAAGCATTTTAACGGAAAAATAGCAGCATACGCAAAGCTAGGCGGGAGGTGTGCGTCTTACACGATACATTTTATATATTGCATATAAAGTACACAGGAAAATGTTGCTTCTGGTGCTGGAAGATACGGTAACGTCACATTTATCCCATCGCGCAATCGCTCCGATGGAACTTATAGCGATGATAACACGTCGGTGCTCCTTCGGCGAGCTTCTTGTTTGACGACGCCGCGAAGGAAGAACGAACTCGCGAACGATATTCGTGGCGATTCGGCGATCAGACCGGTTTTCAAATTGAGAAGCGACGGCACACGTCTCGTTCTGCATAAATGAATCGACGAAAACGGCTGTAAATCTGTATAAAGGGTTTTCCAGTTGAAATAATTATTTTATTAACTTGGTCGTTTGTACGTGTGCGGTTTTTGCGGCGTAAACGAGGCGAGAGTATATTCGGGGGCGATATATATGTATATGTGTACGTGCGCGCTTGGAATTGGCTCAATTCTTCCTCACAATCGCGAAGAAGATCGACCGCCCTCAAATGTATTTTTGTTACCGACGACGTCGGGCGTACACCTGAGAGCATACATCTCTCTCCCTCCGCATTTCGAAGGAGGAGAATTTTCGTGTGGACGGTCATCTTCCACGTCGCGTCTACAGAGAAGAAGTTCGCTGAAATCGCATCGTTGCAAAGTCACTCTCAATTTTCTATGCTGAGAATCTTCAGCGCTGGGAAATAGCGTTGTCGGGGAGCAAAAAAACTCCGCCGGCGCAAATACCTGCTGAAAATCATTCCGAATTCTGTATCCATCGTCTATTCGCGTCAGCCGTTCTCGAAGAAACGAAACTCTCAAGTGTACGTCGGACTTTACTCGTCGACATGCGACGGCAACGTTGTTGATAGAACGGATTCGCGCATTACGGTACGTGCTCGCGTGTACGGTTTTTGAACGAAGGCAGGTTTTCGATATCGCGGATACGGCACGTCGAGAAGGGTTGAGAATTTTTTCGTGACAGTGATGCAGAGCGGATCGGCGCAACGTCCGCAAACCCCTCGTTCGCAAAGCCCCCCCTCGGTCGCCGATTCACGTTTGTTTGGTTTTTATTGTCAGAAGTTTCTATTTTTCCATAATACGATAAGGGACGATAATATTTACTACTGATATATGTGTATGTATGTATGTGTATGAATGTAAGTGGTAGCGTCCGCTCGAGAGAATGAGAGAAAGAGAGAGCGAGAGCAAGAGAGAAAGAGAGAGAGAGAGAGAGAGAGAGAGAGAGAGAGAGAGAGAGAGCAACCAGAGCGAAGCAAATTTTATAGCGACACGGTTTGTTAAGTATTAAAAAAAGAGGCCACGAGTTTGTGCGGAAGGTACTTTAACAGTGCCCATCATCGGGGCTCGAAAATCGCGTCCGCCATGTTGATAAGAAAGTTGTTGCAATTAAGTAGAGAGGAGATTTAATCGAAGCCAATTATAAGATTTGTAAGGAAAATAAAAGTTTACGATCGGAGCTCTTGTTTCGATTCCTCGTTTTACTCTTTTTTTCTTCTTCAATTCCAGTTTTTCGAGCCCCGTCTGTTATTACCTATGATAAAAGATACGAGAGAAGCGTGAAACGGTGAAGATAGAGCAGAAACGTTACGAAGTTACGCAAGTTGAAGCGATAAGGATGCGGATGAGGTGAAACGGCGTAGTGAAGGTAAAACGGATACGAGTGAGTGCGAGCGAGAGGGAGAGACAATTTTTTTCTTGTTATGAACTAAGTGTGCCTAGTCAATAGAATATATCTCGTCAATTTTAATATTACATATATTATATATATTATATATATTACTACGATTATATGATTTAAACTTGATACTGTAATATTAACGATGTGGAAACCTATCGGACGCGTGAGGAAAAGGGGGGGAAAAAAAATAACACGTAATGATACGACAATGATTGTGCTGTGTTGTACTACGAAATGTTGGCCTGTGACTTATATTTGTAGCGATTATACGTACGTACCCGTACCCGCATAAAAAGAAAAAAAAACGGTAACAACCAGAATACAAAAAAAAAATAATAACGATACGCGAGTCACACACACATACGTACATATATATACGTGTCTATATATGTAGGTTGTGCCACTTTTTTCAGTCGAGAGAGTCAGACCCCTCTGAGAATCGCGAACGAAAAGCGGACGAAGCCGATATAAATGTTATCGAAATAATGTATATCGGATTCTAAATTTGTTTCTATCGTTTTTTCTTCTCCTTTCTTCTTCGAGACGAGCAATAATTATTTTTCTATTCGAGAAAATGTTCGGGAAGAGAACGAGCTCGAAATCAGTTGGATTACATCGAGAGTGCGGCTCTCGCTGCGAGTTGTTGATTCACGCGAATTATTCGGGATCGAAATTTTCAAGAATATCGGTTGAGAAACTTCGCGATTCTCATATTTTTCAGTCGCGCAAGCATGAGGGCGAAGCTCGCGTTTGTAGTCGGCTAACAGGAGCAGCGCTCATGTACGCTTCGACTCGTATTGAGAGTGAGAGAGAGGAATAAGGAAGAATTTCGCGAACGGTCATGTAAAATGGATCCATGACATAAATATGTTTCCATGTTTCATTGCTCTCTCTCACTTTTACCTGCCCTTCTTTCTTTCTCTCTCTCCCTCTCTCTATACATATATATCTTTTTCTCATGCATTCCATATGTTGGAAATATGGAATCCAGTTTGCAAGCGTATGGAAGCATTTGAAAGCGCACGGAACTGAGAAGCGATCCCGAAAAATAATAAAAATCATACGAGGATACGAGTGTATGTATGTGTGCGTGTATGTGTCTGCCATATGCATGTGAAAGAAAGACACTGAGCGAGAAATATTTTTTCTAATAAAGACTCGTCCCAATCATGGCAAACAACCCCCTATCCTGTTATGCGCGAAACCGATTCGCTACTAATGATTGGATCGTGAAAAAAACAGATGTCGGATCGCGGACGAGAGAAAAATAGAGAGAAAGAGAGAGCGAGAGGGAGAGAGAAAGAGAAAGAAAGAGAGGGAGAGAGGTAGAAAGAGAAAGACAGGTGATTTCTCTTGTGAGAAAGAAAGAGAGCGTGAGAGGAATAATGTAGCGAGTGTGTGAGAGAGAGAGAGAGAGAGAGAGAGAGAGAGAGAGAAAGAGGTGAGGAAAGCCAGATATTAAAGGGTCATATCAAGATTGGTTATGGAATAAGAGGGCTATTTATTTAGGATATAACTAAATGGTCTGTTTTAATGTGTCACGGGCTACACGTACTGTACTATAATATCTAACAATAAAGTATTTTGTTTGCTTCAAGAGGCTTTACACTTTATTTCGATCGTTGCTTTATATGAAAACCTCACACACGACAGCCTTGTACCTTAAAGAGAGGTAAGTATGAAGAATCAGTGCTCGCGATCAATTGAATGATACTAATAGCATGATATTAAATTGCGGTAAGTATATAATATTATACATTAAGAAGAAAATATATAATATACTGTGAATTATGAAGTACAATTTCCAGTAAGAACACATCGCTACACATTAATATTACAACATTACTGATTAATCTGTGGAAATTGAATGCTCTATGAATAATAAAATCAGTCTGATACTAACTTTGACGCAAGTCTGGCAAAATAGAGCGCAGCCTTTCGGTATTTTAATTAGCTTAATTAACTCAGCTAATGTACTTGCTTACTTTATTGTTTAAATTTGTACAATTCCACTACCTACAACACGTGGGTTTAACGCATAAAATGCATAAATGCAAGTACAAATATAAATACAGACCCCTACGTCGGTACCGACATTTACTTGTACTACTGCCAATTCATAACTATCCGGGAAGTAGAAAAAACAATGCTTAGCGCGACATAAAAATATACGTACAATTTGTGTTCTTATATTCTTTTATATAATTTTGAAAATAATTTATGAATTAATTATATTGAAATATTAAATGGAATATCTCATTATCTTTTTATTAATTCTGTGAGTTTGAATAGAAAATTGCAAACAATAAGTTTAATATCACATTGTGTTAATTAAATAATATGTGTCGACGTCACAATGTTATAAATGCACCCGACAATATAACAAAATTTGTCGCATAATGGATAAACAGTTCACAAGCAAATGCATCAAATGCCGTCAATTCCAATCATTCATAATTAATATATTTATATAATATCTATTTATAATTCATATATCAGTGCTTACATATTTTAATACTTTTATGCAATATACGGTCTGTCAAGATTCTTTTATTCCAACATATAATATTGCGATCTTTTGTGACAAAATTTATTCAACATTTTTTCATTTAATCACGCAAGTTATTATCGCACAGTTCATAATAAATTAGCACAATCGATTGTGAGTCTTTGAAAGGAATACGTTAAATACTTTTAATATATTGTTTTTTTTAGTGAATTATTTAATAAATATATTTAATGTGCTATTCTGTTTCGAGGTATATACATATTTCATTTAATATTTTATACTTTGGCATTTAAAATAAAATAATTATACTTGATCTGGCAAAGAGAAAGGAAAAATAATAAATGTAAGAAAAGTATAGTTTGAAAGAAACTAAACTTATATTTTCGATCATATTGAGAACTGTCTATGCTGCGTGAGCTTCGTCCAAGAGAAGCGAAGGAAGCCCTTCGATCACGAAACGAGCGGCAAGATATAACTGGGAAGTAAGTACATAACTATTTCTCTACATTACGACTAGAGAAGCGCGGAACTTTTCCAATCGAGCGCTGCTCCTTCGCAACGATCCATCGGTACTTTCGAAGCGTTCTTATCTACGTGTAAGCTGAGCCTCGTAAAAGATTTCCACGTCAACGGATTAGTCGGATTACTATCTCAGAACCATTTCACCACGCTATGCAGACTGTACAGCCATGTTATATATTTTAGCTATCGCACAACTTTATTGAAAAATATTTTAGCGAGTTTCTTTGATGAAATTGAAATTTTTATTTTATATAATAATAAATTTTGTAATTTTATGAAATCAAAATGTTTCAAAAAATACTTCAAATATCCATTATAAAAATGGACACTGCAATATTAAAGTAAAGAAATAACTTTCTATTTGCAGACGTTCTCTTTGAAAAATGTATGATTGCAGACGCGTTGGGAATCTAGAAATGCGTTTAAACGAATTAAGTCGGAAGAAATGTACGCAACAGTGTTTATTTACGAGTGGCGGGGGAGTGAAGGATTAAATGTCGCAGTTTCCATTTTCATTTGCTAAAGATTCCGCACGCGTTCGTCTTTCCCTCTTTCGCCCACGCGCGCACCGTTAATTTCTTATCTCGCGCGTGTTGCCGGCGACTCCTTTATTTCGCCGGCGAGTATATCCACCCCCGTGGACGCGCGCTCCACAGGGGCAAACACCGCTGCCGGAGGGGGCTGTCCCACTCCCCGGTCCCGTCTCCCTCGCTCTCTTTCTCGACCCCTGCAATCCCTCGCGACCGACACGATCGATGGAGCGTCGCCCGCGGTGAGTAACCGGTCGACGCGACGTGACGCGACGCCGCGGACTCTACATACGTAGGCGTCGCATAGCGCGCGTCGACCGGAACGCAAAATGCCATGGATATAATGCCACGCGCACGGTTCGCTCCTATCTCATTTCGAGAAACGCGCAATACGATTTAGCTGCGTAATACGATTCAGAGTTAATATGATTAGATCTTTGAGCGCTGATAATACAAACAATTAAGGGAAGAGCGGCGATCCTTCGAATCTCAAATTTAGATAGTACGACGAAGAATCAAAATGAACGGAGGGGCTGTGCATTTTAATCATGCGATTATTTTCCCGAGAGTAAGAGTAGCTGGGCACTTCGTTACTCGCTCGTTCAACTTGCTTGTAGACGAATTGCGAGCGTAAACGCGAACGGCCAATTTTGCGAAATAAAGTTAAACGAGCAACGCGATGAGTTCAAGCTCAGCACGAAAATAATTAACCCTCAGGTACTATCGGATAAGTTAAACGCTGGTTCGTAATAGTTAGAGCTAAATATATTGCCCTAGGAGCATTCCTTGGATTAACTTCGCGCTGTATGCTCGCGCATTAGCGAACGAAAAAGTGAACAGATTAAAATAAAACTGAATAAAGCAGCAAAGATAACATAATTGCATTGATACCATCAGCACAACGTTCTGCTGAACGAAAAATATTCGTCAGTCAGGTTCGTGAAATGTACTATCATGTCGAAATGGAATATTAAATTTTATTTAAAGCCCTCTTCCTTTGTTGCATAAGTTTTAATTAATGTTCCCTTTGTTTCGTAAAATTGGCTCGGAAAAAAAAATATCTCTTGCCGTTCAAATAATTTTTCCTATAGTTTTATTTATATGAACCTTTTTCACTGAATCACTAACCGAATAAAAAATGAATAAAATATTTCAACATTTTCTGAAAAAAATTTCAAAAAAATTCTGCTAAGGCTTTACTTTTATGTAGTAAATCAGAGCACAATGATTAAAAACAAAGAAAAAAAATAATATTCGATAAGATGATAGAAATACTAAATGTTAAAAAAAATTTCCACATATTTCTACATATCTTTTTTATGTGTGCAGCATAAAGTCGTACAATATTGTACGTGAATAGCAATTACGCAGTCCATGTTGGACTGAATGTGACCTTTGCTAGATTTTAGATCGCCAAAGTGTGACTCAGAACTGTAAGCCGTCCTCACGACGCTGAATCACTTTGCGTCATTGGAGAACTACGTTTCTCCTGGCCACTAATACCTGTCGGCTAACTTTACAGGTGTACGCAAAATAGAAGTTATGACTTACCTGAAACCCACACGAACGTTGGGCAAAGTGAGTTATACGCTGTACCGTAAGTCGGAGTTACTTTGTAACGGCAAGTGTGAGTTCATGACACATCATTTCTCCCCTTAATTGCGCAGCAGAGTATTACGCGTCATTTTAATAATTTGCAATCCATTAACTTCTTATCGATTCTTGGAAATAATGCCTGAAAGTATCAAAAGAAATAATAAAACCTATCTTTTCGTCATTTATTTATTCAGATAGATCTCGTGATTAGAAATTAGAAACGACTAATTTATGGTTAATAATTTTTATTAAATATCTTGCAATTTCAGAATAGAAAATAAAAGTGTAAAACAACGAGATGTTCTAAATTTCATTCAATAAATCGTTTAACACATATTTACATCATACAGTTCTGAATTTATTTTAAATTATATATTTTAAAAATATCAATATTTTACTTATTCTAAATCAACATCTTACTTATAATAAAATTTAATTGTAAATTACGAATTATGAGAGAATTTCAGTAATAACGTATTGCAAATGAGTAGTAGAATTTTGTCAGAGAATATTTTGAATTACATTTTACACCGTATATAATTTTAAAATTATATATGTCGCCATTGAATTTAATTTAAATTAAAAAATAATTGCATTCTTTTATAGAGATTGATCTTTGTTCCCCATACGTACAACAAGATCCATCTGGCGATCAAGAGCTGAACGAAGAGCGTGTTCGGTGGATAACAATGTACTACACGGAAATGTGCTTTCATTGCTATCCAGCAAGTGCTGCAAACTCGCGGCGAGCTCTTCAGCTCGCTCTCCAGTTATGCCTCTTGCATTTTACGAAAAGGATTGGGATAGTCGCTCTCATGCTTCTCTCTGCTTATTATTATTCCGTACTGCTTTATCAGTAGGATACTCACAATCAGTATCATGACGCTATTTGTAGATGGATGTATCATTGAGAGATTATTTGTTGAATTATCAAATAAATTTCAGTAAAGCCTGAATAAGAACTGTAACACAATGCACAATTTGACTAATTTAGTTTTAATTTTCTTGGAATTAAAATATTTATAAATGCAAGCTTTGAAAGTTCTATTTAAATAAAAACAAGTTATCGCAATTAAATTCTCTAAAAATGTGAAATTATCGAAAGTAAATTCTTAAAATCAAAATTTTTAGAAAGATTTTAATTTTTATCTTCTCTCTAATTATACATTTTTAAAGCTGACGATTTTTTCAGAGCAAGTTTGAAAATGTTAATGTTACGATTTAAATTCATGACATCTGCATTTGTAGAATTGGAATTGTTTTAAGTTTTACATGCTTTTAATATTCTTCTAATATTTAATCGATTTTTAAAAAGGAATTTTTTAAATTTTATTTTGTATTAAATTAGTCAATAAATTGATTTAGCAACCATACTTAACAATAACAAGATTGTTTTTTTTTCTGAAATTGATACTAAATTCGCGGCGAAGGAATTTGCGGTATGCCCTAGAAATGGGCATCGGTATTTGAGCGATCGACTGAGGTGATAGCTCGCATCGCGATTTACTGTCATTCTTACAGAGAGAAGGAGAAAGGAGGAGACCGATCGGCGCACGGTTACACGTTATGTTGCCGCTAATTTGGATTTATGTTCGCGTTCGCAAGTCTCTCGGCGGTCGTCGACACCTCGCTCGCCGTTCGATTTTAGAGAGGCAAACAACTTTGGTTGCAGTCGGCGTGCGATATAAAGCAGCAGCAGAAATTAAATAACAAACGGTGTATTAATTCATCGAACTCTTTAGGAGTCGCGGCACATTTGCTAAATAATGTTTCTAAAAATGCGAGGTATCTCTGACACATTCATTTTATTTACTACAAAACATTTTCCGCTACGGCCGACGCGCCATTAAGATCTTAATCGCGGCGTGTTGTTCTGGATCACCTTAGATAATTAAATTTCACGGATCTACGTGCGCGCAGTCTGATTTGTTGCGCAGAAGTCTTGTCCCCCGCACTTTCGCGCTCCGCTCGCGGAGTCGTGTTCACCATATAGCGGCTGATTTATTCCCACAGCGCTCTCGATATATCGGAAATCTCCATGCATTAATTCCACCTGTACGAGCGAGCGTCCGCGCGCCGGCACCCGCTCTCGCGATCGACGCCTGATTTATTTCATCGGTACGAATTGACGTCGGCCTATTGACTATACGGCTACGAGGCCGTCATGATAGGCACGAACAAGCACACTCAAATACATTAAGCGCAAATCGGCCGGAGCGATATTGTAAGTGTCATTTTACGGAACAGGACTTATATCTTAGAAATTCATGTTGCTTTGATATTTTAATTCAACAAAAAATAATCATAAAAATGTTCAAGATTTTCATTTTGTACTTAAAATGATTATTGAGATCTGATAAATCGCGAATTTAATTGAGCACCGTCGCAAAAAAAAAACCAAAAATCTTAGAACAACTTGAACAGAGATTACTCGATTCTTTTTCTTTTCCAGCGTTGCTGAAGAGGTTGATGCACCCGAGCGTGCGATGCGCGTGAGAAACGCAGCGAGTGCACGCCGCGGACCGCCGTTACGATGATCGGGCGCAACTTTGTATGGAAATCCCGATGCGCGATAAACGCACGGCGGGCGGAAAGCGACGCGGCGAAAGGGAAGAGAAAAGGGGGAAAAGGCGGGGAAAATGCGATCCGAGCGGGTGGTGGTAGCGAAGCGCACCGGCCGAGAGGTCATCATTATCCACTATTATCCGCTCTCGGCCAACCACTGTAATCCGTATTTCATTTTCTGCTGGTTTTTTGTCGCCGGTCGAAGAGTAGTTACGGAGCCCCGAGATTACAGGCGCTGTGCGGCCCACTGTGAGGACCGATAGTTTCCGCGATGCAGTCGGAGAGCCGAGGTGCAACGCGTCTGGGCGGAGCGCATCCCCTTGCGAGTCCCGCCAGACTGCCCCCTTCGTCTGTAACCCCGTGCGCTACGATCGGGTCAAAAGGCTCGGAAGGGCGTACGCACTCTTCACTCTAACATAAAATTCAGTTTTTCAGTAAATAAGAACAGCTGGATTGCAATAAAGAAGAGGGAACCAGCTAGGATCTAAGGGCAGCGTTATAAAATGTTAACGTATTTATGATAATTACAAGAGATTCAAAAACACATATAAATGTTAGATATATTTCAACTTTTTGATCTCTTTGTCTAACGCTGAAAATAGGACGAAATCTATTATCTTAGGAATATTTTATAAAATTCTCTAATTGCGTCGAATAATCATATATCAAGTGGGAGAAAAAAGATGATCGATTCGGCTTACAAAATATTCGAACTTGAACGCGTCTGAATAAATAAAGGTTTGATAGAAAGAATTATGTTCGCAAGTCGGAACTTGTTTCTAAAATAATAAAAATCGCGACGGGTCTCAATATATCTCTGGATCGCGCGCGGAAACATACCCTGACCCCCGAAGTGCATCGGCAGGGCTCGACCCTTGCTGCGCCGCTTACCTTCAATGCCTTCGCCCATCGAGATCATCCTTCGCAGATCGATCTCCAAATCCGCGAGACAACGCGTGTCGCTCGTAATGAATCTCGGTTGTTGCATAATGAGAGCATAAATTACGCGTTCTCGTACAAGAGCTCTCCCTCTCTCTCTCTCTCTCTCTCTCCCTCTCTCCCCAATCTCTCTCTTTCTCTCTCTTCCTCCCCTCTTACCCTTTCCGATCCTTCGTCCCCTCTCCGATCCTCAACCATACCTCCCGCCTGCTATCGCCGCTCCGGGCAAGCGCAATAAATTCCGACGTATAGACAACGGGGACCCCGCGGGGCCCCCGCGTGTCGTCCGCGCGCGCTGGCGCTCGTTGTTCGTATATATTTACCTGGCAATTAGTTTTGCGGAGAATGTTGTTGTCCTTGGTCGTACAGACAGAGCGAGCGTGAACGCGCGCGCGTCCGCGCGCTCGTTTGCGGGGGTGTCCTCGCCGTCTGCGCACATCGCCGAGAACAACAGCCGGGAGAATCTTGAGGAGAATTTATTTACGCTTCACTTTTGACGACTGTCCCAAGCGTTAGCTATATTTACGTAAATCACACAAATTTATGACTACATTATTTTTATGGAATTATGTAGGTTTTTTTTTTATTATGAATTATATGTGCAGTTTTAAATCAAGTTGTTACATAACTTGATATTGTACTCTTTTTTTTTTAACAAGATATGTTAATTGTATGAAATTTTAATTAATTTATATTATACATCGACGCTTGTAGAAAAAGAGGTTTAACTGACAATTTCTGCTATTGTAAGTAAATTTGGGAGAATCTTACTTGCGGTTCCGTTTGATTTGCTTCTTACGAACAATGTAGACGCCTTTGTGATCGCACTCCGTTATATCGCGCATGTTGATAAGCAGCCACGTAACGGAGGAATCGTGATGTCAGTGTTAGTCGGCGATACTCGTGTCTAAACAAAATCCGCGCGCTCTTGAATAATGCCGTTTAGCGGATCGTGAAACAATGGGCGACCCGATAAAATTGCGAGGACTCATTTATCGCGCCTTAACGATACACGGTCCTCGGCGGCACCTTATGGTTGCACTTCGCTATGAAATCGCGGCTATCTCCTCTCTCGCCCTTTGCTCTCCTTCCTCCCCCCGCCCCCGCCGCGTGCTCGTTACTCTCCTTTAACACCGCGGTTGAACCGCGCGCTCTCCTCCGCCGAGTCGGCGATATTCGCCGCGATAGATCGAAACGGGCCCCGATTTCCCTCCCCCCCCCCCCCTCCCGCCTACCCTTCGCGCTGCTGGCTATTTTTATTTCGCCGCCGCCGCTCTCGGCGCGAGGTGTTGTTGCAACAAGGTGTTAGATTAATTGCGCGATTAAATCGTCGTAAATCTCGAAAAGGGACGCCCACTCGCCGAGCGCATAAGGGTGCACGGCCGAAGGGCGAGAGAGAAATAAAGAGAGAAGGAAGGGAAGGCCGCCTTCTCGTACTCCTCCTCGACGTTTCCAGGGCGATACGAATCTTTATGGCGGCGAGATTCTCGCCTCCTCTCTCGGCCGCGCGTTCCCTTCTTCTTCGCGCCGCCAGAGACGTCGATTCTGAAATCGGAATGCTCCGGCTGGATCGCCCTCTCCCCTCCCCCTGGAGGAAGACTCTCGCGTCGAGAGCAAATACTCCCCCGCCGTGGCTATCGGCGAGTAATCGATAAAGTTCGTATGCGCGAATTGCTCGCGGACGGAGTTTGCATAAAAAAAAAGAGTGTATGTACCAAAGATTAATATCTCAATTGGTTGCGAAAATACTCACCTGTCGGATTTTTCGCAACGCCAAGTGCATAAATCATTTCCTTAATCGATCCTGCGCAAAAATTTCGAAAGAGAGGCTACTTTTCTGTAAAAATAATTTAAGGTACATTTTAAACGGACAAAAAATACAAAAAAATATTCTTTGCAATATTTTCGCGAAAGAATTTTGTTTCGTTATGAAAATAATAAAGAGAATAATTACGTGAGGTATGATTGCGTGCGTGGAATTTAAAAACGATGAGTCACTTAATATCATCGACGACGATTAGAAATTCGACCAAAAGACTTTCACTTGGTCGCTTTCGCTTCTTCTGGTGAACTCTTAATATACTGAAATAAAATGCCTTTCGTTACTTTGGCGTTGGCGTAACGAAAGTTTCGGGTGACATATAGTGCAAACTCCGGGAGATCGTAAACGCAACACACGCTGTAAATAAATGACATACGTTTACGAAGTTTTTATTTATTTTTATTTTTCTTTGCTTCGTGTTAGTAACTCGCTCCGAATGTCGGTAGCAAGAAATGTCGACGTAAGAAAATATATATGTGTGTGTATATATATATATATATATTAATATTATTATTATTATTGCTCTGGTCGAGGCTTATCTCAGTCCACACGCAAAACGCGCGTTTCGATCGTCGATTCTATAATCGACGTTGATCTGCCTTCAAATTTCATAGCAGATTTTCGATAATATTTTTTGAGAATAGCCTTGACTATTATTATTATTATTATCATCTCGTGATGCGCCATACCCACCTTAATCTCATTAGAACAGTCGAAACATGAATACATAAATATATAATATGATATATGTATAACAATGTCTTGATAAGACCAGTTGTTAAGTAGGAAATCAACGCTTAGTCCTAATTAAATCTCTGTTCATATAAAACCAGCAACGTCTTAACTATATACGATTAAACAAATATATATATATATAAATATTCGCCAGTGGTGTTCGCAAATATGTACAATTCAATGCGCACACATCAATAATTATGTTCTGATTGCCAAAGATCACTGAGAAAGTGGAAGCACATGTTTCTCTTTCGTCATCGCTTTTTTTCTCACCGAGATAAATAAGTCGTACTGATTCTAAACAAACTCTAAACATCAATAATCGTAACGTCTATTGTACTCTTTGTAGACGTTTGATAATGGACGTATTTAGTGAGTAAAACAATTTTTTCGCGCAAATATCTACCAAGTTATTTAATTTTCTTGCGCGAAAAACTTGAGATTCTGTCAAAATAAATTCTTTTTGGAATTAATTCAAAAATGCATTTATTTTTAATTGCAATTTAACCCAAAAAATTAATTTTTCTTAATTTTTTATCACAAAAAAATTTAGTTTTCAATAACGAATACGTCTATTAACAAACTCTCTATATAGAGAAAATTCCTTCACAATGGACAGACTCCGTTTCCTCACAATTTAACCAAACCAAGAAATGTGTGTTCCTTTTTATACAATTCCCTAATCCTACAACTTCACCTTAACAATAATTAAATTAATAAATAATCGGTTAGAACAATAACTATGTGATTACGCGAATCGGATTTATTTGATATTGCTTGTGCCACTTCGTCCCTCAATTCCATTATTTCCCACTTCTCTACCTAACTGCGAAATTAACCGCACTCTTCGACTTTGTCCGTGTCAACGAACTGCACTCTTCCTTTCTGTCACTGCAATCAGCGGGAAGGAATTCCCCGCCGCCTTCGAGCTTTGCCTACACTTTATCGCGGAATTGAAGAACCAACTACCGTTAAACCTACAGAATGCGGTAAAGCCTGGCGCAAAACGAATTGCAGGTAACCCTCGATATGCAGACGTTTTTAGCGAGTCTAGAAGCCAACTGTAATGTTCCATCGAAAAGTATTTCCTTCCTATTGTATTGCATTTATGTATTTAGTTCTACGAAGTAATAAGAATTTGCGAACCTATTTTTCAAACCGTTAATAGATTTTCTGACAACTCGAAAAATCGAAATAACAAAAGCCTCTCGCTATAAGAAAATTAAATTTATAATATTTTTTTCCATTCAAATTTACACAAATTTAATGGTGCCTCGAGAGTTTCGAGGCCCCGCCTCGGTCTACTTCCAATTTGCGTTGCATGCCAAGCTGCATAAAAAATAATAATGCACATGTCGTAGAAACCCAACAGGCGTGGAAGCGCGCTTTACGATCTAATTACGCGAGCGATTCCATTTTCTCGACAAAACTAATTGACATTCGCTCGTTCACGCTGCGATGTTCTTTGGCATCGAGTTTCTGCGTTGTACAAATGACTTGAACTCTTCTGCAGCCCAATCAACGAAACTCATTTTGCTCACTTAGCAGGTCGAATAATGTAAGCAAATTTCGTAGTCTTTGCTAAGACTAAAATAATAAAGAACGACAGGAAATATTAATCAAACTACGTTCTTCTAAATATTGCAACTATCTGACGCTTTCAGCGTTGAATTTAAATTATTTTGAGAATGTATACGGACCTTGGTATAAAAATTTTGTTATAAAATTGTCGCGAGAAATTGAAAATTCAACAGACTATACATATACATCGCGAGAACGGTGAAAGGTCCGATCGTCGACTAATGTCACGTTATTATAGTCGGCTGAGAATGGTTCAAGTCCAATGGTAATGGGTGACCACGGACGTAATTGCATTGTTCATCAATTGCACTTTCGCACGAGCGAGAAACGACCGTGCAGTAATTCCCGACGTTAAACTCATGATCGAGACAAAGCGAACCGAGATGGAAGCGACATCGGTCACAGAATCGACGGAATATCACGCCAAAGAGCTTTCAGCGTTACACGGCAAGATTGCTCCGTACGTCAACCAAGATAGACTCAGTTATAAATAAATAAAACGAATATATATATAACGATTACATATATGTCGCAAATATCTATATATACAACCGATCGGTGAGCGAATGTGTGAACACGTTAGTGCAAATCTTATGGTTAGCCATATCGAAATTCGCGAAATTTCGAATTAATTATTTTATATGCGTTATCATAATATATCCGAAATCGCAATAACAGATTTACTAAAATATACGAAAACAAGCACTTGATTAAGTATGCAAAGTTAGCAGGTTCTTAAAAAAGAGCGACAGAAAATTATGCACGAACGATAGAAGTGAAGAGATGCGACGAGATTTCTATTAAGCCGATAGCGAGAAACTTGTTAGACAAGAATAATAATGTGCGATAAAAAAAAGATAGCGATGTATGAGAACCTCCTACAAACTACGAGCATGAAGGATCGACGCGATCGACGTCGTAATCGCGATCGCGCGAGCGCTACAGCGAAAAACGAAAGTATGAAGAATAAAAAAAAAGAATCTCTTCGAGTAACTTAAGGGCGGCTCACGTGAGCCCCGATACACTTACGCAGCTAAGTTGCCTTAAAACCTAAATCGTTCATGGAACATACAGCTTTTAATATATCATAGATATATGGGACCAAAATCACCAGCACCAGTCGCGCGCCTGTGACGCCTCGAGAGCGCGCCGCGACACGATCGCCAATAATTATATTCCCTCTTGAACGGAAAGTCCACGATCGATCACCACCTGAGCGTTTCTTGATCGATTCACGAGCGAGCGAAATTTCGCGCAATCGCCGGTGATCGCCGCGTGCCCGATCGAGACTCGTGGTTTCAGCGGTTCCAGCGTCCTTCATCGCGATGCCCACGGCACGTGTCTAAGGCACGCTCGACAAGTTAATAAACACCTTTCCGCGCGCCGCGTAAAAATGTTTCCACGACTTCGCGCGTTCGTGTCAAAGATTGTAAAGTCGCAAAAATGTAATTAACCACGTTACATCGCGATACGCTGTTGCGAGCAGTCAACGATTATCTCAGCGAAGATATTTTTATTTTACAAAAGGCGCGGCGAATTGACATTTCGATATTTTTTTTTCCTCTTTCACGGTTTCATTTATATTTTCATTAAATCGCGACGTGAGACGCCCGAAGGACGGCCGTTGTTGCGGCGTTGTTGTCTTTTTCCTCATGCAAAAGTGTTATAAAAAATAGATTCTCTCCGACTTCGTTTTCCTCCCCGTTCGTATCGTCGCTTCCGTCGTCGAGGAAAAGCGAGACAAGCATCAAGCAGCGAACAGTTCCGCGCGCTGAGGCACGCCCGTGCGACATATCGCGCGCGTATCCGACAGCTCGAGGATCCGACGACTGGTGCCGACAAGCGATCGTGAGAATAGAGGGGAAAGATTTATTTCTTCCCTTTTCTCTGGCGAATCTCCACTTGTTCGCGCCTTCACTTCGCGATGAGAGCTCGTCTCAGATAATTATTAAAAAAAAAAGAAAAAGAATTCGAAAATAGAAGAGACAAAGAGAGACAGAGAGAGAGAGAGAAAAAGAGAGAGAGAGAGAGAGAGAGAGAAAGAAGAAGAGAAAATAAACGCAAAAGCAAAAATGGTCGCCCAAAACGGGCGTACTAAATGGACCCGGCCGTAACTCGACGTTATCATCGCCAATAATATCGAGCACGGCGAATCGTTTACCTTACGATCTCCGTGAAGCTGGGCTCTTCCGGGAGATTTTCCTGAAGTCACTCGCTCTGGATCGCAGGCGCACGCGGACGCGCGCGCGAAGCAGGGAATAGGAGGATTAGTGGAGAGGAAGAGGAGGAAGAGGAGGAGGATTGGAAGTGCGGGGGGATGAGGCCGAAGGGCTCCTTACAGACAGTAAGGATGGCAGAACTGGTACACCAGTCTCTGGCTGCGCTCCGTCTTCTTCATGATGCCCTTCTTGTAGTACTGCCGGATGCTGCGGCTGAGCTTGTCGTAATTCATGGCGGGCCGATTCTTCCGCTTGCCCCAGAGCCGCGCCACGCGCACCGAATCTTCGATTTTGAAGACCCCCTTGCTGCGGTCCAGCCAGCGTATGCAGGAGCCGTGCACGCCCGGGCTCTGCAACAGCTCCTTCAGGAACTGCCAGAGATGGATGTGGCTGCCGCCGTTGCGCATCTTGCCGCCGCTGTTACCGCCGCCTTGAGCGGAAGCGCACTCCTCGTCCTCGTCTGCAAAAAAAAAGCCGAACAGACGCGATGCGGCGATTGAGAAGCAAAAAATGGCATACCGTAATTTTTTATTAATCTATATCTTATTTGTAGCGGTAAAAGCTGCGTTACGTTGCGTCGCGTTCGGTTCGCGTTCGGAAATATGTGGATTCGAGCAAAAAATAAGGCGCGGCTACTTTCTTCGCTAAATAAGCTGTTTGCCGCTTCAGCGCTCGACAAATAGTGGTCCGTCGTGTGATGTAAGAATCGAGAAACGTACCATCCGAGAAATCTATGGTGCAGGGTGACTCCTTGAGGCTGGCTGTCGCGTTTCCGACCGCCGGCGGGGTCACGGCACTGCTCGGCGACTGTACCACCCCCGCGGGGCTCCAGGAAGCGGCGAGCGTGTTCCGCGGTGACTCTTCGACGGCGGCCTTCCAAATCTCCAGCTGCGCATGTAGCATGCTCCCGCACTGCAAGCATAAACAGTGTCGTTCCGGCATTAGCCTGACCCTATGTTTCAACGCATCATGCGGCGAGTAATGTAATCGTCACATCAGTATGCCATTTGAATGGGTCAAGGCATTCGTACATTTTGTGCATACCATCCGAAGAACATTATCGAAGATCAAGACGATCGATTTCCTCCGAGCTCGCCGAGCTGACTAAAAACGAAAGGCGGGTGCGGGGAAGGATAAACGAGAGAAGAGGAAAGATAGAGAGAAAGAGAGAGGAGAAGCGAGGCGCGGAGCGTTAGAATTCCAACGAAAGAGTCGTTGTGCGCCGCGCGCGAGAGAAGAGAAAGCGGCTCCGTTGAGACGCAGCACGCGGCAGGCAAGACATTCGAGCGGTTGACCCACTTTTCGATCGTTTCTGCGAGCCAATGGCGCGCGCACCGCACCGGCAGGCACGGCGAAGCCGATCCTGCTGATCGCGCGAGATCGCAAACGAGCGTCGTGTATCGAGAGCGCGAGGAGCGGCGTGCATGCACGCATGTTTTCGATCCGCGACTCCTCTTCGCCGTCATCCTTGCCGCTCGTCCCGGCGAACGCGTATTAATTTAGAGATGAAGAGCTTTCATCTTCGTATTAGAAACGATATCATTTTTGATTAATGACTCGTACGCTCGCGATGCAGATGCAATTCGCAATGCAACGATTCGAGCGCAACAGAAATTTAGAGTAGAGAATTTAATCGTTGAAATTAGATCGTGTGATACTTATACGGCGCATTTCTTTCAATCTGCCAACTACGTAACTGTGGCATTCCGTGCGCTTTATCCAGCGGTGCAATTATACTCGGATACGACGTTCTGAGAAGCAAATTCTCGTATATCGATAATCGCCGCTATTAAAACGCGATGCCAAACCGCAAAGAATGCTGTAATTATTTCCTCGATGAACGAATACACCATGACTCGTTCGAGTTTTACACGTCAGCGTTAAGTATCACTCTAAATGCAACTTAATTTTCTGTTCTCGTATTTTTTTCCAAGATATTTTACTTTTCTCTTAATTATAAAAATTAAAATGATGCGTTGTATTATTATATTTACATTTGCAAACATTTAAAAAGTTAGGCGATTAAAAAATCATCCTGAAAAGAGCTTGAATTTGGGATTAAATACTAATTTTAAGTGCACTCGATTAAACTGCGCTTACTTAGTACAAATTTTAATTGGTAGATCGAGTGTTCGTAGTATGCATATTTATGAGGCGCCGTGAATGAATTTCCTCCGCGAATTTGACTGCGCGTCGCGTCAACGAAGTCCGAACTGCCGAAGGAAGGACTCGCGAGATCGGAGATAGAACGTGACCATAAGCCTGACCATGATTCCACGCTACATGTACTACCGCGGTACTTCACAGCGCAATTATCCAATTACTAGACGCAAAGCGGAATCCATTATGCATGACTACTTCCACGCTACTCGCTATACACAACTACTCTACTCACTATTAATTTCCGTTAGGCTTACGCCTGTAGTTTCGAATAATGAGATGCGCGTCGATTGACGAGGGACTTGAAGATTTACTTCTTTACGATTAGAGGACATAATAATCCGCAGTTTACCGCGACAATGATATTACATAGGCAGCGGACTTAGAGTTAAAAGTTTATAAACATAACAGAAATGATTTGCTTAATCGTTAAATGATCGAATGAGAATATATATTTTATTTTTCATCCCTCTTTATCGCATTGTTTGTACATCATTCTAAATGAAAATGTTGGTAGTATTAATAAAAAATACAGAAATTGCAAAAAAATTTAATTTTGAGAAAAAGTTAATTTATATTTCAACGCAATGTCAAGTTCACACTTTCTTAAGTTTACCTTAGCTTTGTCAAGTTTAGGGTTGACTACACAGTTGGCAAGTATAATCAACATTGGCGCAACCGGTTTTTAGCTCAATGCCGATAAATATAAAACTTGTTACTTAATAAGCGACAATGTAGCTACATGCGTAAGTATCGGAAAAGGCGAGAAGTCGCTGCGTTTTATTTTCTTAATGAGTTTTCTTCGAACAACAATATACTCGTAAAATAATTTTATAGACAAACTTTTATTCGCCAAGTAATCACATCATAATATCAATCGTTAATTAGTGATTTAAAATAATAAATGATTCAATTTTTGTGAGTTTTAATCGAGCCATTAAATTTGCAAATAAATTATATATTATTTGCAAAAATATGTAGCAAGTGTGATGGTGTATTTAAAATGAGTCAACTATACTTATATAACAAAAATGCTGTTTGTTATATTTTTTTACGTATTCAATAATTTATATCTTTCTATATTTGTCGTGAATATTAGATTACTAATGAGAAGAAAAATTCAGTTCAATTAAAATCCGTTAATAAAAAAAACGATTTTAGATAACCTTAAGGGTCTCCTATCTCTGAGGCCTATCGCTGACGCAAAAGCGCGGTTCTCTTGCGCCAAATGATTCTCGCGGGAATTCCAATCCCGTTACATGTCGAAATCTTTTACAGCATACCTTCCACCGTCACACATTTACTAGCCAGGTATGAATTGCGCGGAAAGAACGCAAACGCACATCGATTACCAGGAAATTCACTTTCACCGGACCTCGATGGCGAGCATTTCTCAAGTCCTCTGGTCTTGACCGTTTTGCTCCTTCGTCCGACAATCACGGACATACTTATTACGATTGTGAGTTGTTACAATAATAAAGAATGATGTTAAAAACTTTCTCATTGATTGCGTTCGACATTCCCGTTTGTCAAAATGGATATAAATTATTATAATTTCATTGAGACGGAATTTTCAAGAACGTTTATGGATTCTCTCGCTGATAAGCATCGATGCTTATTCAAGATTGACTAGTCATGAAATGCGTTTGCGATGGCAATTTGATTAATTATTTAATTAGAGAAAAATTGTGTAAGCTACATGTAATTGCACATAAATAGATACTATTAATAAAATATTTCAAAATGTTCGAAAAGTAAATTTACAGCGGACATATATTGAAATAATTTTAATAACGAAAATTAATAGATTTATCTTTTTGTTTTTCTGTAGCTTGTTATTTTTTAGAAATGTGATTATTCACGAGTTTTGCTATTTGAAATAGAATTCACGCACGAAATAGACATACGGCAGTTATGCCGCGATAAATATAAAATCTGTTGTAAATTTTCGCGACGACGGGAGATAAGTCTTGCGAAAAATGTATGATGATGTTGACAAGATAAGGAACGACATTTGTGCGAAATTGAATGCTATCTTGTTATCAATGACAAAATTTTGTCAAAGGTTTTGCATACTTAGAAACGAAATTTTATGCCAAATTCCTGAATGCAATTTTAAATAACATTTTTTTTACAGTCATTAAAACTTCGTGTATCAACGTTGAATAAAAGCATTTCGAAAAAACTGAACGAATGATTGATTCGTTGATAACATCAACAAAATCGATCATAAATACTGCATAACACTATATGTCAAATTTATTAATCGTAAAGCATATTATCCAGCAATAATACAAAGAAAAAATAATAAAATATGAGTACAAGAAACGAAAAGGGTATGTTAAATTTATATGATATGACGATTACTTTAGGATTCTATATTTTCTTGTGTTTCAATTCCAAAATAAAATGAATGAAGATATAATTGCGCTCACCTGAGGAGCTCTCTGGCAGAAATCTTCCTCCGTGAGGGAGGCCAGCGTCGCGCCATCCACGTTGAAGCTCTCCAGTGGTACCGAGGGCAATTGTAATTGCCGCCTAGCCCATTGTACCCAAGCTGCCACATCCGCCGCGCTCCAGCGTCTAGGCTCTGCAATTAAAAATGAGTAATCTAATTATTTCCCGATTGCCGTTTGAAAAATGCGACGCTACTCGACATCCGAGTGATTAAATTCGAAAAACCAATTGCGAACCATGATTTATTATTTGCATTCTAAAAGTGAAATGTTGAACGAAATAAATTAATTACGCGTTAAGAGGACAGACAGAAGCGTATTGAAAATAAATTCGTAAGACGCAATCGTGTCGATGACGTGGATCTTCGTCACGGCGCGCAGCGCCGTAATTTCGTAACTCCGCGTGAAAGCACACCGACACGACACTTCGTAACTTATTTCAAGCGTGACATCATGGTTCGGATTAATAGACGAACCAGTCGCGGCAGCGATACACTAGTACACTACAACAACGACGACGGCAACGACGACGACGACGACGACGACGAATGTGACGACGTCGAAACTACGCCTGCGGCAAGGTAACGAGAAGGTCTAACGGAGCGAGGTTAGCTGATGCTTAGTTGAGAAAATCGAGGTACGCGTCGGAATTTCTGACAGCTCGATCGTAACCATTCCATCCGTACATCATCGAGCGGCACAGAGTGAATTTCTACGGTATCGAATTAGAAAGAAAGAGTTTCGATAAAAATAACGAATTAAGAAGCGAAACGTTGAGATTAATGAAAATAGATGAATCGATGAATGGAATATTAAAAAAAGAAATAATAACTTGATTTTGTAATAATGGGAAATTGCGTTTGATAAACTTTTTCATGCATTATAGTATGATAATGAGCATTATAATCTATCGAGTAAAATGACATGATCTCAAGAATCATCAATATGTACATATGTATCTAATTCCTGATAAGAATAAATTCCTTAGTCGAGCTGCGACGCGATTGTAGTAAAAGGTCTGATGATAAAATCTTGAGAAACGCGGAAAGAAATCTTACTTAATAATTATTGTGAGATTGATAATAATAACTATTATCGCGTCATTACATCCAGTGTCGTGAATTATTATAGAACCGACGCGCAAGGTTGCGCATTCTAATAAAAAAGTATCAATAACCACGAAATTGTATATAATTTTATAATTCTATATGAAACATTTAGCTTTCATTATTTCATTATCCGTCAGTGAATTTTGATTTATAGTAGAAGAAAAATAACTTTTGATGTCTTGAATAATCGAATTCATATGAGCGTAAAGATGAAACAATTTCAGTGTATTTTTTTATCACTTATTTTTTTTAAACCATTTTTTATCTTTCAATGAAAATAGTCACGTCACGTGAAATAATTAAGTTACGTAGTTGCGCTATGCATTCGACATGTAGTGAGCAATAACAAAAGTGATTTCATAAAATTCCACTCGTTATCATTCGACTACAACGTTTTCAGTTCAATCTATCAGACTATTAGATCCCGACCGGCGGGCCAAAATCCTAATCAAACATTGGCGCTTTGATAAGAAAAGCCGACTCACCTGGATGAATACCGAGCGCCACGCAGGTGTTGTCGAAGTCCTTCTGCAGTTGCTGGATGGCCAGGCTGAGGACCGGCTCGAGTTGCTCGCGCGCGAGATCGCCCACGCACTCGCCGGCCTCCATGTCCTCGACGAAGCCGGTGCCGACGCCGCCGAGATCGACGGGTCTTAGGTTGTACTTCCTCTGGAAGCTGGTGTCTCGCAGCACTTCCCGCAACAGCTGGTGATCGCTCTTCTGGCCGTCCTTGAAGAGCTCCTCCTCCTTTTGCAGAGGATTCGCCAGCTCGTCCCGCGATCGTTCCGCCTTGAGCTGGCTCGTCTTGGGAATCTCCGTCAGATCCTTGCGCGGCGCGCCTTTGAAGAGGAGCTCGCGCAACGCTGAACCGCTCTCGAAGTCGCTCGAAGGGCTGGGCGACAACGAGGAGGAGGAGGACAAGGAGGACGGCGACGAACCGCTAGAAACGGATCGCGGTTCCTCCTTGAAGAGGATCTCCTTAAGCAACTGATGGCCCTGCACGCCGGTATCTTCTTTCTTAGGCAGGAAGTCCGCGTCGAGACTGTTGTAGATGTCCTCCTCGCTGCGGGGCGGGGTGCAAGGCACCGTGCAGTCAGTCGAGTCCTCGCGGTAGCCCAGACTCTCGGCTAAGAGCCTGTAATCAGACACGGAACGCGCGACCCGCTGCCGTTAGAAGATTGCAAAGTTGTCTTTCACTGATTATTTTATTTGAAACTAACAATTTTTCATCTCGGACGCGTCGTACGTAACAATTACTTATGCAGAATGATTAAGCAATCTTGAGTTTAATTGCAATGAGAAATTTTTCTCGCCAGGAAAGAATTGACTAGAAATTTCTTAAAGTGTTCATATCTCGAACGCACTTTGTATATTTGCATACTTGTGTACATTAAGTTCTTATGATAACAGTAAACTTGTGACATATAAAACAAATAAATGAGAGTCTCGAGTGTAAAGAGAATCTCTACCTGGATTCCTGAAGGATGGCCAGCAGATCGAGGCTCTTCTCCCTCTTGACCGGCTGCTTGGCCGATGGTTCCGGGCTGGTGGGGTAAAACTGGGCGCTCTGGGGACTCCTGGGCACATAGTAGGGGCTCGTCGGGTATCCCGGCGAGGAACCCTCGTGCGAGTAGTTAGGCGACAATGGCAGCTCGCCGTTGTTCTGATACGGCGGGCTCTGGTAAGTCGTGGGCGATCCCGGACGCGGCGAGCAGGCCTCCTGCTTGATCGGCGAGCTCTTCAGGCCGGCTTGGCCGCCGCCGGTCGGGCCATAATCGTCCGGCAGGAGGGACAGATCGAACTGAAAATTGCTGTAGTCGAACGACGGCGAGTAGCCGGCTGCAGTGGGCACCGTCTGCGGCATCTGTAAAGAATTCAAGATCGCAGATCGTACATCTCGTTCGATGCCGATTAGCTTGCAAAAAATGCGCACAGAAGAGAAAGCGGCGCCGCGCGCTCGCTCGCTGACGCCCGCCGTCTGACGTGCGGGACGCGAGCGGCGCGCGTTTCGCCCGTCGCGGCCAAGGCTAGATCGATCCGAGAGTACATCTCGGGCCTCGACTGTGAACGGCCGACGCTCGCAATTAGAGCGCGATTGTGGTTTCGTGGTAGTGGGCCGATGATTGCAGACGCATAATGGAGCAACCAAGGCTCGGCGATAACACCGTGCGCGCGCGCGCGCGCGAGAAAGAGACGCGGGAGAGAAAACGATAGAGATCTATGTTCTTTGAGATCTTGCTCAATTATGCTACGCTGTGTCGCAACTGGGACGCAGTGTAGTATAATTAAACATTATATTAATCATACGCATATCCTTGCCTTAAACTGCACGTGGGCCGATTATCTAGAAAGTCGGATTTGACGCGGAAGAATATAATGCCGCCGGATTTCAATACGTTTCAAATCTCTGAGCAAAGATAATTCCCACGGAATAGTGGAGCGGTAACGAAAAGAACGAGACGATAGCTATTCGCAGGCTGGATCGTAAAGTGAACGCAGGCGTTGTGTTATAAACGTATTGTACAATGAGCGATAAACCGGACTGCCTTTTGTAAGTTCGGACGAATACGCTGGGTTCTCCATATCGATTCGTTGCGAAAGCGAAAACCGCCGGCGATGCCGCGTCAGTATTCGCGGATGAAACACTTTCCCCCGTCGACCGGAGCCCCGGGTGGACCCGATCGCCCGTTTATCTTTCAGCGTGTTTATTGCCCGTCGTGCGTCTGACCCCGCGTCAGTTTGTTACGCTCCGCGAGTCGCTCACGGCGATCGCATCTCTCTGCAACTCGGGGCGTGCAACTATTCCGAAACTTGGCAGAACCGAACAGATTAACAAAAAACGATTATCTCAAAGTATTTAGAGAATCGTACTTATTACACTATGAAAAATGTAAAAGGAACACTTATGATAAATTCCACAAAAATTTAAGACAAAGAAACGAATACAGAAATTCTCGTGAAAAGAAGTTGTTGCAAAAGAATTGTATTGTATGCTAATGTTAGAGAGAGAGAGAAAATATCCAATGAATAACAAAAAATATAGCATAAGATTCTTTACTTTTAAAAGTATCCATAAAAATGAGCGTTCGTTAAAATATGCGCAAAAGGAAACAGATATTTTTCTTCAATTATTCGTGTGTGAAATGTAGATTTCTAAAAATAGCCGCGAGCGCGGATCAAGCGAATTTCGGGATCTCGGATCGTCGGCGTTGATCTCGCGCGGGTGCACGCGCAGCCAACGAAACGTCGTGAGAGATACGCGTCGAGGGACGGAACGCTCTCTCTCTCCTCCCGGCGGGCCCGGTGTGGTGCACCTTAAGGGCCCATTTATCTCTACGTGTGTTTATTGCCCGTCGTGTGTTTGACCTCGCATCAGTTTGTTACGCTTTGTAAGCCCATTACAGCGTTCCCAGTGCATCTTACCCTGCGCTCAGGCGGGGTCGCATCTGACATTTTGACGTAGTGCCCCGCAAAGGTCGACGCGAAATAAACGATTATGCTCCACAGACACACGTGAGCGCGCGAGCGCGGGTTCTCAGACAACGTAAAGACACAATACCTCTCCCACTTTGATTGTACGAACACGGGAACGTCGTACGTACCGCGTTTGCAGATACGGACACACATACGAGCGCGCGGGCACACGGATAGGCGAGCTCCGGAGAGATACGAGCGAGCACGGCACAAGAGCGCACTGCTTATTCTCTCTCGGGGCCCCGCGAAAGGTTCCAAGGAGAAAGAGAATGTTTATCTATATACTGATGGAATCTAAGAACGATGCGCCTCTCTCGCAGGGGAATCTTCCTGGATCTCCTTCGCGCGAAACCATGAGACGCCGCGACTCGCAGCCGTGAGGATATTCGCGTCTCGAGCGGATAGGCGCGAGTAGACGAAAAAAAGAATCGCTCGATTAACGGCATTCAAATTCACAGAACTCTTCTTCACGTGATAAACAAGCTTAACAAAGTTGAATTCTCGTTATTCAAATTATTCAGCGTTTACGAAATACATGCATAATTAATTGTTATCGAGGAGCCGAGGAATTTCGGAAATCTAATTAGTTTCCTGAGAGACACTTATGCGGCGAGCGTGCGAGAACGGTGCTCTCATGGAAAATCTTAATGGCTCTCCTTGGGTCTTGTTGCCTCCCTCTCGCAGCCTTTCGCAAAGACAAGCCATTGACGTCACGCGTTCAACTAATCGCTAGTGCAGCTGCATTCTCCCCTTCCGTGCGCAAAACACGGGATTCCACTGGAGTCACGGGCCGCGCACAGCCACGGGGCAGCCTCATAATTTTCGAAAGACCGTCGTTCTGTTTAAACACCGTAATTTATTCGCAAGTACACGGCGGCACTTGATACCCCACCGCCATACTTTCTCCGCATCTCAATCGCTCAGTAAATAATTGATCAAGAATGTCTGTTTCGTTCTTTTTACAACATATAAAAAATATCGATAAGTGAGTGATATGTTTATTGCAATCTAAATGCTCGAAAACAACGTCTCGCTCTTTAATTGAAAAGTAATCGTTTTTGAGATAAAAGAAGAAATATAATATAATCGCACAAATATTATCCTTCCCCTCTTACATTCCAAATTTCTTAATTTTTCCGTTGTTTGAAGAATGTAATATATAGTCACAATTCACTAAGATAGCAGGCTCGACGATTCTAAAAGCACTAATAGCGATTGTGATTGCAAAATCAATGCGAGAAGAACATGTCTCGCTAATCGAAGATCGATAAACAGAATAAATTATCGAGTCGTTGTGATGCAATGTTTCTCCATCGTTATTACCGCAAGAATATACAAGACAACACACGGTGCCGCGATGACAAGAGTTATCGTCGTCGAAACGCCTGCAATTGGCCGCGATAACGTCGAAGTTATCAGTCCGCGCGCGCGCGATTTCGTAACGATCGAGCTTTTCACGATCTTCTCGTCGGACTTCGAACGTTCACGGTGACATTTTAAGCGTGAAATCACGACCTTCGATAACATTGTGACCACGAAATGAGAGACGAGTCGTTCTCCATCGTTGGATTGCGATTTTCGTTCGCGCACAATAAAAATGTCGTCATGCGGCGTTCGCCGAGAGCTATCGGATTTGAATACGCATTCCGATGCGCTGAAGAACAAAAAAAAGATGAAAAATTTTCGAGACGATTGTAAAAACAGGAATCTCGAAGATACGATGTGTTGAAAAATGCGTTTACCGTCGCCCGCGCGTTCGTGAACACGCATTGTTCATATGAGCGCTCACACGCGTTACATTAAGCGTTCGGTGAAATCAGAACAGACGAGCATATGGGTGCGGTAGTGATTTTATATGGTTGGGTATGTAGCACCTGATACGCAACGAGTTTAATCACACTTTCGACCTCATTAGCCTAATGGATTTTAGTAAATGTCGATATTTCTTCTCGCACACAGCTTGGCGGATTTCGAACGTGAGGTTTAATTCAGATTTTAATTCAAATTTCTTGTAATTTTCAAAGTGGTAACTGAAAGCTATAGCGTGTATACGTCATTGTTATCCGAGGAATCTTTTAAGCAATCTGCAGGAAAGGAATGCGAGAGAGAATCAACAGAAATAATGACACGGTTCGCGATCTCGTTTCTAATTCTATTATGATGCGAGAGGTTTATAAAGAATTCTGACGTCACGTGTTTATCTTGGGTATAATTAGCGAATAAATCTATAATCTCAAACTACATCTAATTTTACAACCAGTCCGCTCACTAATTTAAATTGGTTTTATGTTCGTGTATTCACCTGTTAATTTAAATTTTCTGGCTATTTATCCGCTAATGAAGAAATATGAAAAGAAATATTCATTTTAATTGATACAACCGCGTCTTTGTTTTCGCCATATAAATTCCGTCCAACAATTAAAAGAGCCATTTCGCCGTGCCTGATATTCCTGCTAATTACCTCACCTGCGGCCGCTCCACTTGGTAATGTCGTTATTAATGTGCGACGTGGAGAGGCAAAGAAACGCGTTGGAACGTAACCTTCGGTGTGCAATTCCGAAATTTTTCCTCGTGCATTTTTCGGAAAGTAATTCACAACAAGGCCAGCCGCGCACGCTGAACACGATTTCTTATTGTACGTAGCATGTCCTGCGGAGCGAATGATAACTGCGATGTTTTCCTTACGCAAAAATCGTCGCAAAATTCACCGATGCAGTTGTTATTGAAATATAACGCGATAAAAATAAGACAATCTGTATGCGGATACGAGTTAGCTGCAGATCTTTATTCGCATCATCACTTCGTTTTACGAGTCTGAATATTCATGAGAAGAATTTCTTCCCGAATTACCATTATTGTGACAAGACGATGCGTGAAACGGCCAATCAACGACCGATATATTCTTCCACCTTGCACCACACATTTATTTCGCTCGGACATACGTGCAGCGTGCAATTAATCCCACTAACGCTAAATGCGGCAAACTGATGTCAGTCGCCTCAACCTGAACGCGAGAATTGCGGTTCGCGTGCGTCATACTGCTGAATTACTCTAGAAACCCCGTTTCCAGTTCGTCGCCCATTCAAAACTCATCTTGCTCCGGGACACGCTATATGCTTTTGGCCATTACAGCTAAATGTTTACATAAAGTATACAGAGACGCGGGCGTAAAGCCGCTTGTTTGATCCGCCAAAAAGTTTAATTAGTGTGAAGGAAGTAATTGAGAGAATTTCTCGAGCCAGTTAAAACTTACCGGTAAAAAAAATCTGTTTTTCGTTTGAGAATAAGTCTCTCGAAATAAATTAGCACAATTATTATCTGGAAATAATACTATAAAAAAATATTGCCGTATATAAGAATACTGGAAAGAAATAGCACAAGAGTAAATCACACTTAACATAAATACCTTTTTTTAAAAAATTCCCCGCTCTGTCAATTCGATCGACAGTTAGTTTATACCGATTACATAAGAACCATTACATTTACAATGGAAAGAAAAAAATACTAATAATATGATAAGCGTGACGTGTTTATCGCGTCGAATGAATTACAATGCGCGCGAGTAGATAAGAATTAGCCTCTCGCAAATTCCCCATTCCGCATTAATCGATTCCGCGACGTCTATATACTGTTTCGCAGCGCCTATCCCGTTTTTTGGCCGATATATTCCGCTTTTAGTGTATTAAAAGCGGCACACATGATATATTCATCATGCGTCTGCAAAGAAATCAGCCAGCGTACCGTCATTACGTTCGCGCAAGCATCAACTCTCACGAGGATTACTCACTTGTTCTACGAACGAAGATGCGGGAAGTATTTTTGCGGCTCATTATTCGCGGTGGATTTCTATGCATTATTAGTGCAATGGAGAGACATTACGCGCGCCGCGATACACTCGAGAATCGTATTTGCATATTTTTTTCTCCTTTCCGATTGCGGATTAGCCGTCGCTTGTGTACGTGTCGGCTTGTGACGTCATAAAGCGGCATTAAAATAGTATCGCAGCTTCTCGCGACGCGAGATAAACATTGTCAGTGAGTAGTAGGTTTTCCCACTTTAATTCTATATTTTTCACTCGCCTCGCACACATCATAATTACATCTTTTTACTTATTGTTAGACGTGTCTGATTAAATCGTCATTAACCGCATGAGCTAAAGCGTATAAGCTAAAGTGTTCAAGCAATTATTTTAGATTGCGCATAGATTTCGATTAATTTTTCACGCTTTCTATTGATCCCCGAATTGATTACTCCACTGGTCGTAAACTTTATAAATTTATTCCATCATTTTTGCAATATACTTGTAAAACTCGTATGCATTTTTCTTCGTTTCATTTGACATTGCCTGTCCACTGTATTTTTCTCTTCCGCTTATTTGCTCCTTCTTTTTGCTGAGTCAATCAGAATCAGATAATTCTCTTCGTTTCACGACAGCTGTCTCGCGAAAATCTCACGTGAATGTTACCTTAATTACGTCCACGTGCTTCAAGGCTATCGCGGAAATTTAATTCCGATAAAAAAAAAACCCCCGGTATTGGTATTACAAATTAAGTGTAATCTCGGCGCGAAGTATACTTCTCCGCGACGTGTGCGGTCGCGTGGTTATTCGCGCAATCAATTATCCCGCCGCGCGAGGAATGAATAAGTAAGAAAAATGATAGCAATCGTATGTTTAACTAACAGCCGATCGCAGTAATTCACAGACTACGACAAACGCTAGACGTCTGTCTTTACACGTGATGTGATTGAATTCTTTAGATTTTTATTCATCCATATTATTCATGGATACATCGATACGTGCTGTAAAATAATTTTATCGAAATAATCGAAATAAAATAATCGAAATTATAAAACATGCTCAATTCTAACATTTGTATTTTCCAAAAGGCATTTTTTCAGCCTTTCAAAATAAATCCAATATAATCTAAATCTGCAGGAAAAAAAGAAAAGAAACTATATTTAAAAATTCATGAATGCAAAGGAAATGTACATAATAATAACAGTAACGCATATACTGGTTCTAATTAATAGATCGCTCTTCAGCGGTAAAAGCGGAAGATCACTACGCAGCTGGTTGTCCACGTAACACTTTAGAACGGAAATTACGGCCGATCTGGCGCTTAACGATAATGCGCGTAACGTACGCGACGTGTAATCGGCGCCGTGCGGAAACGCCGAGTCACAACGACGGCGGCGAATGGACGACGCAGCGATGCGTGTTGTGCAATGTTGCAGACAACGTAGTGCAACCCCCGATGGCTGCTTTATCGCTACGCGGTAGGTAGGCGACGATATCACAGACACTAATGACTGAACGCGTCCCGTCGCTACATTCCTCTATTCTCGTGCCGCGCTTTCGCAAGGCGCTCCGTTAAATTCGCGCTTTATCTCGCTGTAATAGTTACGTTTTGTTCTCGTTGCGCGGAATACTTAGGTAGGTTCTACGGCGCTCTGTGGAGTCGCGTTACTACACCGAAGGAAAATGATCGTCACACCGGTTATCGAAAGGATTGAAACTTGATACTGCGCGTCTAAAGTTGCTTCTTTTACTTTGTAGAAGGATTCCTGATAGCGAAACTATTTATCGTAAATTTTTCTTGTCTTATAAATAAATCTGAAATTTTATAAAAATACTTTACAAGTCGATATTTGAATTGGATCTTATTTTCATTTTCATATTGGATTCTCCGCAATAACACTTTCGAGCAAAGATCTATGCGCGCGGAAGGGAAAAGACGAAAGATTGAGTAGGAAGATCGAGAATAGCTAGCGCGAGGCAAGATAAATAAATAGGCAGCCGCGATAGTGTAAATAGTAACATAATACTGCATAATGGGGGCACGGTAATGCCGTCGGTGCATCACCATGAAGAAGTTATGGCAGGTCGGCTTTTGTCCGGCGCGAGCGAGCTTTAAAGTAGCGTTATTAAGCGCCTTACACGTCTCGGACCTCCAGCAGAATCGTGTCCTAGAGCACTACTCCGCGTCCGTGGATAACCCCGCGGGAATCATAAATTCGTATCCAGACTCCGGAGTCCTGGTTACGAACACGTGGACGTAGCTTCGTCTGGGAAGACCGCAGATCACGTTTATCCCGCGAGATAAATCCGGAAATATCAGTAAGAACGCGATTCCTATGTTCAGTTTATTTCGCTATCTCTTATCTTTCTATTATTCGGTTCACGTTTGCTTAGTAGATTCTTAGTTGCACTTCCTACACTTTGTTTCTTTCCCCTTGTTGTTTCCAAATCTCAAATAGATATCTATTTGCTTAGAAATACACAAAGCCTTTTTAAAATGTTTTCACAAATCTAATAATACATCATTTTTATCTTTAGTTATTACTTTTTTTAAATTAAAATTATCTCAGTACCAATTTGAGCAATTAGAAAATCTAATCTAATAAATGGCAAACAGCAATTGAATGAATAAAAGCATGGAAAAAATCATGCATCTAATAAAACATCAAAGAAGCGACGTGACACAATGTGATAGTGTCACACGAGACTTATGTAACGATCGCACGTGATAATTTTATGGGAAATTCGCTCAAATATCTCTCCCTCGAGCGCCCGCACGCTCTCACGACCGCTAATCGACTCTCGTTAATAATTGCCTCATTATTGCGCATCGTTGCGCCGCCCGAAGCCGATATATATCGATGGTATACGCTATTAATAACACTTTACCGCCCACGCATCGCCCTTGCCACGGTTGTAATGTCTTGCGTACATGTGCGTTCGCTTCACGCGTACACTTTGTACGCATTACATTACAACAGGCGTTACAATTGCGAAAAAGCCGCGCCGTGTTTCATTTAGCGATTCGACACTGTAATCACGTTGGGAAACCGTTTCACGCTTTGAGAAATTTAATTAAAAAATTTGTTCTAAAAATCATTCTGAATTCATAAGCTTATAATAAATTCATTAAAATGATTTAAATATTTTTTCCTGTTGTAAAAGTTGCAACACGTAAAGAGAAAATTTATTTTAATTTTTACACTTAAAAGAATTATTTATTTTAATTTATACGTTACATTCAGAAAAAAAATATATTTAGAAAGATTTATCAGAGACGCAATTTAAAGTATTTCCATCGAATATAAAACTACTAACTAAAAATGCTCAGAGTAAAATTAAGCAAATTAGCATCGAAAGATAAATATTATGTAAAACAGATCTTTTTTTTTTCAAGGTTATTTTTTGTATTATTGTAAGTGAATATAATGTTATCGACATCTTTTTCAGATTTGATATTATATTTCCTGTTTAGCAGGATTAAGAAATTATTTAAGAGTAATTCAATGTTCAATGACATATCGATATTTCATTTCCGGGATTTACATTACGACAATTGATGTTTATTCGAAGTCTACAGTATCGGAAATTAAACTCGTCGAAATAAAAGGACCTTTCCAATTCCTGCTTTCAAAATCAGATAATTATGATGATTAATAAAAGTACAAACAATTGCGTATAACTCTTTTGTCGGTATGCATCGCAAGAATTTGACGAGGAATTACTATGATAATAAATACACGATTTCGACAGGCAACGCTTCCGTGTTCGAAGGGGTCCCTTGTCATTTATGACGTAGGACCTTGCGCTGTTTTTAGATTAGCTACGTGTCAAAAATAGACACTTCAGTTAGAATGGGATTCCATACAAATCGCTGTCCAAGTGCCGATCTTACAATTGATAACTAAAATCAGCATAATAAAGATTGGCAGCGTAAAATCATTGACAGTGAGTTATTTGTTCAACGCTGATAAAGAATTTAAAAAAATTCAACTTTGACAGAGAAATCTGTTTCGAAATTATAATCTTATCTTCTCTCTAAAAACGTAGAAAAAAAAAACATTTGATATTCCCAACATACAAATTTTTTATAATAATCTCATTTTTATTAAGTAACTATTAATAATTAGCTGATATAAATTTATCTTTTCAATAACAAAATTTAAATATAAATAATAAAAATAGCAAGAGCAAAATATCGCGACTGAAATAAATTAGAACATAAATTTAACTGCAAGCTAAGTTATTATTAGAAATTATGAATTCGTAACATTGACAACTACATTCAGGTATTTAAAATGACTTTCTTTTATTTTGTTGCGAAGTAAAAGGAAACCATTTGCAAAGCTGACAGTATGCAAATAAATATCAAACAAACGTATTGTTATTATAATAGATTCAGGCGCCCATCCCGTAATTTATTGTCGCAAAATCTATTCTAATCTCTTTTCGTGTGTCGTTCGAAATACCGAGTTATCTTCTAACAACGCTAATAAATTATTGGTCGAATTGTATCCTTGTGTGTGCGTGTGTTCCACATTCTACTTTTACCGGCGTCGAAGGGTCCGCCGTCGAGTAGTTATGCGACTTTTTGTCGTTGAGTTACATCGAATCGTGATCCTCCTTCCCTTCTCTCTTCGCCGCGCGCTTCGTTCGCTTACTGAGCTCGCAGGCGAGACAAGGACGGCGATAGGAAGTTGCCCGTCATGCAGGACCACGATTTGGAAAACCCGAAGTGACCGACCTTGAGGCTGCCAGCCCGTCCCGCCGGCACGGGAGAGGAACGACCACCTCTCCTCGACGTACGTTGTTGTTGTGTGCGTACGCGGCGAGTAAGGAATACTACTTGCATCTCACGAAAGGCAACGAAAAAAAGGATTAAAAAAAAGGACAGAGAGAGAAAAAGAGGAAGAGAATGGTGGAACAAGAGACGGTCACACCTCCAGTTGTAAGACGACTGTGAATAGCTCGATGAGTGAATATAACGCGCCGACAAGACGTATGAACAGAGAGTTAAAACAGAGAAAACAAGGCAATTAATTGTAAGAGACAATTAATCATAAGAATACATTATTAACCGTAAATACTGTGCACAAACGTGAGAGAATATGAGAATTAAATATTTTTATATAGTTCAAATAATTATAGTTTAATTAATAAAGTCAAAAATTGTTTAAACTATTTAAATTTTAAATATAAAATTAAAGTTTGCAATTAAATTAATTGATATCTGATCATTCATATAAATCACAAATTGAATAATGTAAATTTATTTTCATATCAATATTAATATTAATATTAATATTAACGCGATCGAGATGAATGAATACTCTTCCCGTTATTACAATCGGATGTTGTCTCGTAGTTACTATGGAAAAATGATAAGAAATGTAAGCGCAAGGCCGTTAGCGGAATTCCGCAATAAACTAGTTTTAATCGCTTAATACGCATTGATAATTTTTAGCATAAGCGTAATACGCGCGCGAGCAGCATTCCAGCCGCGTGTATTCGTCTGCACTCGCGGGTACACGACGCTGATCAAACCGTTATGACATAATTTATTCGTTAATAAGCGACGATCCGAAGCGAAGCGAGAACGAGAAGACCCCCGAGGGGGCGAATATCCGCGGTTGCACGAGGCAACGACGGTAATGACGATAATTACGGTAGCCTCTCTGGGTCTCCGCGCTTTATCGCGATGGATGCGAGGCGCAACGGTACATCAGTTGCGCGTTGCAGTCCGGAAATGTAGTCTGTCCTTTATCGATCGTATCGAACGCGCGACGTGACAATCGCGCGATAAATAATCGTTCATGTTATTCTCTCAACTTGATTATTATATTATATTTCAGGACTTTATATTAAACTGTATGCGTGGACAAATATTAATCTAAAATCTAACGATGAAGAGTAATGGAGATGAAAAATAGATCAAGAGAAAATAGTTTTCTCAAAATCGTGTTTCAAAAAATTGTTTAAAGTATATTATGTCTATCTTGCGTTATTTTTTTAGATATTTTAGTTTCTATCTTTAAAATTATATTATTTTTCAACTAATAGCTAGATGAATAAAAATCTTGAACAATAAATATTTAATACAAAAATTATTCTCAGAAATATTTTTTGAATAATTGCGCGCAAAAGAAATAATAAAATCAAAAACCAACAGATGGTTACACAATTTATTTTGTTCTCGTAAAAAGAAATTAGTTGGTTTTCCTATTTCAAGATACTTCAATTTCCAAGCTGTTTATGGGTATGTCTGTACCTGATCGTTGCTTTAAAAACAATTATGCCATTGTTATTAAGCAACAATCAGAATTAGGCACCCATTTAAAATAAGAAAATAAAAAATCAACTAGTTTTTTTTTACAAGATTAAAATAAATTTTGTAGCCATATGTTGGTTTTTGATTAAAATTATTTTTGCACGCAATTATTCAAAAAATATTTGTAAGAATAGTTTTATGTATAATTTATTATAATTGTTTTATAATTATTTTCAGACAACGACCAAAGATTTTAGCCAGATTTATTTTTTTTTTTTTTTTGTGAACACCTTGCGTTAATTGCATTACCAAATAATGCAAGGTAGTCTGCAAATCAACGCAAAATTAATTTATATTTTGAAAATACAAATAACAGAAAAATTTTATATGTTTCCAGAAAACTTAGAAAAATATTTTATTTTACCAATCTCGCAAGCGTTAAAATGAAATCACAAGTGGACTACAGTCAAAATAAATTGTTCGTGCTGGTTAAGACTATATTTTAAAATATTTGCAAACGTTTCGACTTGTAACATTTTCAGTGTAACAATAATATATTTAAAAGTTACAGTTGCAAGAAATTATTTTATTTTATATTATTGTTTAATTATACTATTATTTTACTTTATCTATAAAGATTTTGTACTAGAATAGTACTGGAATAGTAGAACTAGATATTAGAACTAGATAGTAATATTAGAATAATACAAAATCCTTATAGATAAAGATCTAAGAAAATTTTAAAATCCAGTTTTGATAAAAAAATTAATTTTCTTAGGCATTGGAGATGTTAAAAAAAAATGTTATCTTACTAAATGTAGTTTAGTTCGCATAAAATAACAGAAAAATATTTTGCATTTAAGAAACGAACAAATGCTTGTACTCACGATGGTCAAAATAAAAAGAACTTCTTTCCGAAAAGTTGCACATGGCGCAGATACACCTATTGAGTTTTATAAAGCCGCTCCGACAACATTCGCGGCATATCTTATGCGCACACTGACTTATGTTTAATTCAGCGGCACAGAACGTGGTTCGCATATGCGAAGGAACCAGCGAATGCGGTAAGATTGAACACAGATTAGTCAAGTCGAGAGAGCGAATCCGATGCAGTCCCCGAAAAAAATAAATAAAAAAGTAAAACATATAAGAAGTTAAAAATAAAGCGGCGATAATAATTTATACATGACATTTCTGAGAACTATAATCGCCGGTTGATTTAACAGTTGCTAAGTGAATTTTCCTTCTTCAAAATGCGTAACATGTAATAGCGCAATTTTACAAATAAAAAAAATTATAAGTGCCTCAATATTGAAATATCAATATCTTTTAAGTTATAAGCGATTAAATAAAAAACCGAAGTTTTGTTATTCAAATCTGAATTATAAATGACATCGTTTCTTCAAGTAACAAAAGACAAGAATGATGCAGAAGGAAAAAGACTGCGACGGAATAAGTGCACAAGCAAAAACGCATTGCCTCTTAGAAGACTGAAAAGTCTTTCGCGTAGGCGTTGCAGTTTTCTCGTCCGCTACCCACGTAATCGAGCCATTGTCATACTCTCGTTTGAAGTGAACAAAGCAGGATTATATCATGCACATGATATATCTATAATACGATAGCAATAAAGATATATGTTTTTTCAAGTTTATCTCTGTTGACGCGAAAGATTTCAAACTTAGATCTAAATGATACAAATCGCATTATGGAGAAATCCGGGATGTATTAAGCAATCAAAATGATTATAATTATGACAATTAGAGATAGAGAAATTAAATTAAATTAAATTTTCAAATAATTAAATTAAGCTTGTCTTCAATGAATTGAGACACATTTAATTTTCGCATTTAAAATCACGCTTTTCTTTCCATTTAGTTACAGGTCGAAACATTTGCAATTATTTTAAATATAGTCTTAATCAGCACGAACAACTTATTTTGTCTCTAAAGCTGTTTAGAGAAAAACATTATAGAAAAAAGCTCTGGTCTCTATATGGCTTAAAGGTCACCGCACAAGCTTCTCCGTAATGCGTTACGTTGCGTTAAGTATTGGAGCATATAAGATATTTTATAAAAGCATATAAGATATTTTATTAAAAAATAAAAGTTTTCTAGAGAATAATAAAATAATAAAATTGTGTGGAATGCCATAAGGGTTTCTATAAAATATATTTTGGATATTTTTTATACATTTTGAGAAGAAAATTTTTTAATAAAATATCTTAAATGCTTTTGTCATGCTTATACCTGCTTATACACGCTTACGTTACGATTTTCTCTGTGCGTTGAATAAAGTTTAAGATTACAACTCTAAGTTTACAGCCAGTACTTAAGAGAGGAACCCCCCAATCGACGGGATCCAAAAATCGAAATTCCAATTTTCGCATGAATCAACAGTTTAGCATTTCGAAAATATGTTCCCAAAACTTTAAGTCAAAATTCGAACATTAAATGGAGTTACAGCCCGTTAGAATGTAGCGCGTCACGCTGTGATAGGTATCTTTACTGAAAACTAAACACGCCTCTCTCAAAATTACTTTTTTCAAATTGGCGTGCAACATAACTCAAAAAATATTTAACCGACTCATTTCTACTGATGCACACATTTACATATATATTTTCTTCAGGTAATAAACCTTCAAAAATAATAAAATTGTTTAATTTAATTTGTTTAATTGTATAATAAAATGACGAAATTTTAATGAAAATTGATACCTTTTTTTCAAACTGCCACCATTTTGTCAATTTTGCACTTTTTCCTTTAAATCAAGGTTTATTACCTACGCAATTTCTTAAAAAAGAAAAATTTTCTTTGTTTTTTTACTTCAGATAAGTAGAACAGCCGCTATACCGCACGTCGCACAGCAACTTTTGAAACAGAGAACCTCACAATTGTTTAAATAATTTCTTCAATAAATTTTGGTTTTTGGCTAACAAATGGTTTTTTCTTTTGTACACACGGGGACAGGAATGCCTTATGTCTATGAAGTTAGCACCGCCATTTTAGAAAATTTAAAAAACAAAAATTGTGCTAGATTGTGCTAGGTTTGTGCTACGTTGTGCCGCAAACCGCACTTCAATATCTCCAAAAACTACTCGAAAATTCGAAAAAAACGATTTTAAGGCCCAGCACCGCCATTTTGTCAGAATGAAAAAATAATGGTTGTGCTAGGTTGTGCTAGGCTTGTGCTGGCTTGTGCCGCAAACCGTAGTCCGATATTGCAATTAGTTTATTAGCAAATCGCAATTAAAAAAAAAATCGTAGCACCGCCATTTTGAAAAACGAAAAAAACAACGGTTGTGCTACATTGTGCTAGGCTTGTGCTGGCTTGTGCCGCAAACCGTAGTCCGATATTGCAATTAGTTTATTAGTAAATCGCAATTAAAAAAAAAAAAAAAAAAAAAAACCGCTATTTTAAAAAACGAAAAAAACAACGGTTATGCTGAGTTGTGCTAGGCTAGCACAACAACTTTTCCTTATGACAAAATGGTCTAAATAGTTTTTTGCAGAATCGGTGGATAATTGTTTATACAGCCATTTTTGAAATTTATTATTTTGACAATTCCTATGCTTGTGCTGAGTTGTGCTAGGCTAGCACAACAACTTTTCCTCATGACAAAATGGTCTAAATAGTTTTTTGCAGAATTAGTGGATAATTGTTTATACAGCCATTTTTGAAATTTATTATTTTGACAATTCCTATGCTTGTGCTGAGTTGTGCTAGGCTAGCACAACAACTTTTCCTCATGACAAAATGGTCTAAATAGTTTTTTGCAGAATTACTGGATAATTGTTTATACAGCCATTTTTGAAATTTATTATTTTGACAATTCCAATGCTTGTGCTGAGTTGTGCTATGTTTGTGCCGGTTTGTGCCGTAAACGAAAATCGACTACAACTTATGGTTCTCTTTGAAAACGGAGAAAAATTTTGTTATGCACAAGCAAAGTGGGTCCAGTATGACTAAAAAACTGATTTTATCAATTATTCTCGTTGGGAAAAGTTGTTGTGCTAGCCTAGCACAACGCAGCACAAGCATTAAAATTATCAAAATAATAAATTTCAAAAATGGTTGTATAAACAATTATCCACCGATTCTGCAAAAAAACTATTCAGACCATTTTTTCATAAGGAAAAGTTGTTGTGCTAGCCTAGCACAACCTACCACAACCGTTGTTTTTTTTGTTTTTCAAAATGGCGGTGCTGAGCCTTAAAATTGTTTTTTTTTTTTTTCGAATTTTTGGGTTTTTTTTGGAGATATCGAAGTGCAGTTTGCGGCACAACGTAGCACAAACCTAGCACAATCTAGCACAACTTTTGTTTTTTATGTATTTTTAAAAATGGCGGTGCTGGCATTTTTTTCAAATGCAATTTTCTAATAAACTAATTGCGTTATCGGACTATGGTTTGCGGCACAAGCTAGCACAAGCCTAGCACAACCTAGCACAACCGTTGTTTTTTTCGTTTTTCAAAATGGCGGTGCTACGATTTTTTTTTCAATTGCGATTTGCTAATGAACTAATTGCAATATCGGACCACAGTTTGCGGCACAAGCCAGCACAACCCTAGCACAACCTAGCACAATCATTTTTTTTTCATTCTGACAAAATGGCGGTGCTGGGCCTTAAAATCGTTTTTTTCGAATTTTCGAGTAATTTTTGGAGATATCGAAGTGCGGTTTGCGGCACAACGTAGCACAAACCTAGCACAATCTAGTACAACTTTTGTCTTTTTAATTTTCAAAAATGGCGGTGCTAACTTCATAGACATGTTTATGGCCTATTTTAGAAAAACTTGTCCATAGTTCCTCGAAGATGCCGTTTATTATTGGGATTTATCACGGTAATAAAAAACTGTCTTCAGTTTACAACTACCTAGCACCGTTTATCAATGAATATAAACAGTTGCAAAATGAAGGAATAGTCATAGATGGAAAACGATACAATGTAACTTTACGATGTACAATTTGTGACAGTCCTGCACGGTCTTATGTTAAATGTACCAAACAGTTTAATGGATACTTCAGCTGCGACAAATGTACTGCAGAAGGCGACTTTCGAGATCGAATGGTTTTTCTTTCTGAATCAGCACCACTACAAACTGATGCTAATTTTAGAAGTAGAATGAACGAAGAACATCATATTGGAGTTTCACCGTTTGAATCTTTATCTATTGATATGGTAAAACAATTTCCACTTGACTCCCTGCACGTGGTATATTTGGGTGTAATGAAATCCCTCTTAATGAGTTGGTTAGATAATCGTCGACATCCAAGATTTAGTTCTGAGGCTGTACAAAAATTATCAGATTTAATTGTTATCATGGCGCAATGGGTGCCTAAGGAGTTTAACAGAAAACCTCGAGGTTTACAGAAACTATGTCGTTGGAAAGGTACTGAATTCCGTTTGTTTTTGTTGTATTTCGGACCGATTATTTTGCAACATTTTCTTCCTCAAAATTATTTAATTCATTTCAACACTCTAAATTGTGCCATGCGAATATTGTGCCACTCTCGAGATTGTTATGAAAACAACGCTTATGCTAAAGAACTGCTGATTTATTTCGTACAGCAATTTAAAACATTATATGGAGAACAGTACGTTACAAGTAATTTTCATTACCTTATTCATTTAAACGAAGATGTAAAGATGTATGGACCATTAGATTCATATAGTACTTTTGATTTTGAAAATCATATGCAAATTTTGAAGCGAATGATACGGAAACATGCAAATCCCTTACAACAAATTCATCGACGACTATTTGAAAAGCATCTCAATCAACATCTCCAGAACAAGAAGAATTTGAACATTTTGCAATACCCTCTACTCAAATATCCAGTTGTGTCACAACTTCCTTTGGGTTGTCACAGTGAACATCGAATTCTACAATTCCGCATGTTTCAATTATCGACTAAGAGGCCGGACAACTGTTGTTTCATGACTGATGAAACTATCGTGATTATCAAGCATATTGGATTAATAGAAAATATGATTGTAGTTCTTGGAAGACAATTTTTGAATAAATGCGACATTTCTAATTATCCGTGTCCTTCAAGTTACTTAAAGATATATAAAGTCGATAATCTGTTACCTTTACGATTGTGGCCCGCACAATGCATAAGCTGTAAAGGATTTGTAATAACACATGAAAATAATATCTATGCTATGCCTCTTTTGCAAGAATAATAAGAGGTGTTTTGGATATAAAATTTCCAGATGCAGTACTTTGTAATATTTTTTAACGACTTTTGTAATCTCGTACCAGCAAATTGGGTGAATTTAGAATCAAAGAAAGTTTTTTGGCCTCCAAAGCACGTAAAATTCAATAAACACAAAATGCATTTGCTACAGCCAAATGATGATTGGCCTACATACGAATATCATAAATGTTTAGGACCTTTCGGTGCGTTTTTCTTAATGTTACATATTTGTCAAGTATTACTTTACTATACAATTCAAATTAAAAGAATATATTTTTTAGAGTCTCTTGAAATAGCTAATCAAGTTGAAGAATACTCACTGAGAGAAATACTTTTGTAAGAATTACAAATTTTCATTTGTTGACTTATGATTTGTTCAGGATACGATAAATTCGCTACCATTACAAACAATGATCCGTTTTTTTGTCATTTTAACATATCACATATCGTCTGTGCAACAAATTTCATTTGCTCATCCCTCTTTGTTCTGATTACAAAATTGTTTGACATAGGTACTGACACAGTTAGTAAATTCAACAAATATGTCGATAATAGTTCTTATTGCTAATGCTTTTTGCACCACCAACAAATTAAAATATTCGAATTTGTTGCTGCAGCAAATGAAATGCGCGGACGAAAGTGCGCAGCGATAGCACATGTTTCGGCTTGTCGTAACGGCAAACTTCTAATGTGCGCTCGTTTTCCTTTCGTTTCCACAACTGTGATCAGTAAAATGAGTGGTGAAGAGAAACAAGCCGAACAAGATGCTGTTTCCGAGCGGCTGAGACGTTGGGGTTTGAATAATCAAGTTGTGCAAGCATTCAAAGGTAAGTCATAATGTTTTCATTTCATGTTATTAGTAACCTTACTTTTTCATTTCTTTGTCTCACTGTTTGTTGCATCATTCTCTAGTTGAATTCTGTACGATCCGAAGAATTACTTAATCCTATTTTCATGTTTTTGACACATAACCTATTTTACTTTAACAAAATAATTACCTCTATTATGATGTAAAAGATTTCACAAAATATGCTAGTCTATTATATTTTTTATTTTATTGATGTATGATGCATTTGTTTGTACACAGAAAAAAAATTAGTATCAAACTAAAATTTATATACTTCAATTAATGCGATCATCATCTCATATAGTATTTGATATTAATTATAATGTGATTATATATGAGAATAAGATTTTTAATCAATTATCTTAGTTAAACATTCACACACAAATCGAGTAATTATAAATATTGTTTAATACTTAATTGCATTATTTACATTAATCATTTATATTATAAAATTTTGAGTATTTAATTATAAATTTTTAGGCAATTATTTTAATTTTAATAAGAAAATTAATCGATTAAATTTCTTATTAAAATAATTGCCTAAAAAGCTATAATATAAATAATCATGATAAATGTAATCAATTAATGCAATTAAGTACATATATGTTTTATATAAGGTATTTAGTTATTTAGTACTGTTATTTAGTACGGTATTTAATTAATTGATTAAATTTTTAATGTTTAATTAAGATAATTAAAAATCTAAATCTTACATATGATCACGTTATGATAAATGCCCAACACTGGTTGAAACCAGTTTTTACATGAATGTAAAAACAATAATATATAATTTTCTTAGAAGAATTTGATCGATAATCTTAATTAAATGTCAACAATAATATAATTTTATTTTAATATTATAATATATAGTTTATCTCAAGAATATAATATTATTGTCTTAATTTTATTATAATAATTTTTTAGTTTGAACATATACTTCTAACATGTTTTTTCTTTTGAAGAAAATTATTCTTGAATAAATAATATATTTTTCATGGCAGAATTATATAATATTAAACAAACAGGTAATTTTTATTTATTTAATGCTATATAATCCCTTTTCAAGATTTATATGTTGAGAATAAAGATATTCAAAACAAGAAGTCTTTTTTTCTGTGTAGAAATAAAATAGTTAATATTAAATATGTCTTTTAGTTTGTGTGCCACATACATATTTTAAGAGAAGATTGCTCTGCTTATAGATCAAAAAATTACTCAGCAAGTATTTCCTTATATAGATCAAGATACAATACGTGAATTAATTCCACTGGCTGGGGAAAGGCTATTATTTAATATTAAATTTAAAGCTGAAATCCAAAACGTTCAGATCCAAAACGCTGAGATTTTACAAATTCATGATCCCATTGACATATTAAGAGATACTGAGGTAATAAAATAAAAAAATTATTATTAAATAAGTAAAAAAAATATGATAGTTAAGATATTTATTTTCTTTTTTTCTTTACTTTCACATTACAGGAGATCCAGCTTTCTGAACAGGTCATAATCAATACTGAGGTTGAAGTAAATGTACAAGAGGATCTTACAGAGGATCTTATTAATGAGGATCTTACAGAAGAGTTACAAACCAGAATTACAGCTGTTACTGGTAAAGGATCAATATTGTTTCACTATAACACTATTTTCTGTGCAGAGTTATATTATTTTTAGTTATGCCATTTTCTTTATAAATGCAGATGGTGCAGTAACATTGAATAATAATACACGCAATAATAGAAATAATATTGAACCTTCTTCAACTCAGCTAAAAGAGAGAGAGAGAAGATTTCAAACTCCTTATCAATCAAAAAATGACGTTGAAAATGAAGAAAACTCTGAATATGTGAGTTATAAAATCAATTCCTCTTATTGAAAAATATTATTAAAAAATATAAAAGTAAAAGTACTGAAGGCATTGACATCTTTTATGTAATTTTAAAATTTAAGATAATTTTAAATTTAAAAGTTAATTTTTTATTAGAAGTAAAATATAATTGCTACTTAATTTTGCAGGACTTGAGATCAATATTAAAAAGTAGTGATAAAGGACGAATTGTACTTCAGGCTTATGAAACAGAAAAAAAATTAAACAACAAATATCGAAATTATCTAGCTGAGGCTATTATTAATTCAGAACTGAAAAATGACCTGGACAAGCGGTAAGTTGTATAGTATTTAATTAATAAATATGCATGATAGTTGTATCATTACTTTAATTAAATGTGTCACTCAAGAAAATTACTACAAGAGGATTAAGTTGATTGCATTTTAAACTGTCTATTAGACTTTTAGATATTCTTCTTTGAAAATTTCTTGATAGATAGTGATATTATGTGCCAAACATATATATCATTAAGCTAGTACATATATGTATATATATCATTAGACTCCTACGGTCAAACTTTGTATTTTCTTGTTATTTATACATGCATCATGGAATATTAATTTTTTTTACTGTATGCTTTATTGGTTAGAAATTTTTGGTTCATGTTTTCTTTTAAAGAAATATCTGAATTTTTTTCTTAAATTATGGACTACATCATATGTTTTCTTATCTTTAACTTTATTTTTTCTTATTATTTTTTCTCAACCCCAAACCTTTTTATATCGTTCTTCTGCTTTTTATGAATTTTGTTTTAAAAAGTAATTAACACCTATACTTTATAATTATACTGAAATGCTTTTTATTGAATGCTCTATATTGCATAAACATTGCTTTCAGCTTGTCATGTGATCGGCTTGATATGATTTCACAAAAAATTTTACAGATTTTTCCTACTGAAACAAAGGTAATTTTATTTCTTATACAGTTATAAAAAACTTCTTTTTTAATTTAAGGATTTTTATTGAAATTCTGTTATGTAGCCTTTTAAATAGCTTTATATTGAATTGATATATATATATCTAGGCTTTATATTTACTTCTCTCTAGCTGTCTTTTTTTCTATAGGAAATATACATTGATATAGATCCTAGTAGTGGTATTTGCAACACTGGAAAGGGTAAACTATACAGTAAGTGGTATAATAAACGCCGGCAACTTATCCGTTTGAATTTGATTTCATCAGGAGGAAGAAAAGAGCATCGAAAGGGTAAAAAACGTGAAAGAGAAAATGATGGTTTGGTCTTATTTTGTTTTGTTTTTTTAGTGAATATATTTTTTATTTAAAACGGTCGAATAAAAAAAATCTATTTCTTTTTAGAAATTGATGAATCCATTGAGGTTCATGATGCTTTACTGTGGCTAAGGAACAGTTCTCAACCTTGGCCAAAAGTACTAGAATATTGGCAGCTGACTTCAAGTCAGCGGTGGATCGAATTAGTGAGAGGAAACCTATCTATAGGAGAATATATGGCCCAGTATCCAGCTCTGGATAACGAAAAAGGGTACACACTGGTAAGCAAACACAGCATCAGATTTATTAACATGTGTTAACATTCTGTTAACACTTTTAATATGCAAGTACCTAAGACATAAGTATAAAAGTAATAACAATTTTTGTTTTTCTGGAGATTTTGTTTCAATTCCAATACGAAATGAATTTAGGAATTTGGTATTAGATATTTGATATTAAAATCATTATTATCTTGATTATCATTATCTTTTTTGTAGATTTTTTCTATATTTACATTTTTTTGTGTAGCTTGAGCTTGATTTTGAGAGGAAATATACTGACAAATTTATGAAATTGTTTGTGAACTGGCGGAAACTATCAGATTTTTTATTTGGAAAAATATCTGCAAAATTAAAAGATTTTTGCAATGATGAAGTTTCTGATGGTAAAAAAATTGTCAGAAATTAGTTTAAAAAAAAATGTTCCTTTCGAGATTATTATAACTATTTACTTTTTTCAGATCTCAAGACACTTCAAGTGTTGAATAATCTTTCTTATTTGTTTGCTCCTATAAATGCAAGGAAACAAACTAAACAAATAAAAGAGTGGCGTTCATCTAAGGCTGAAGTGCAGGAAAGTTTTGTTCTTCATGTTAAAGTGAGTTCATATTTTTTGTGATCTTTTGCAGTTTTCAATTAATATCTAATAACATAATAAAAACCTCACAGCATGAAGCTGACCATTTTATAAAGTCTAAATTATATTTTATTTGCAGATAATTGGAGATTTGGAAGTACAACTTAGAGCTCGGGAGGCAAAACTGATTCAATACGGTTGTACATTTCAACCTTTGGTGGCAATTATTGGACCAGAACTAGCCTGTATTGAGCAGAGTTTCGTCGTTCTAGGAGTCAAAAAATATTATGAAGTGGACACTCCTTTGAAAGCGGTAGATATTTGTTTCAAAATTTTCCACGTTTCTACATATTCAGTATCCTCCTGAGTGCGCTCAATTATGGCAGTTCCTTCAGCGTGCTGCCTATGAGATGCCACGAAATCGTCAATACGACCCTCATTATAGTGGAGTCGAAGCTCTTTTGCGCAAATTTTCTCAATTTTCTAAAAATTAGTGTTGTCTTTCTAGATTAAGTTTTATAAAAACAAGTTTTGTATGTTCTTTTATGTGTATACGATTTGTGATTTATTTTTAGTTTATTTTTTTTAATTTAGCAAGTTTATTAATGTTAAAATTTATATGATTTATTTTTAGTGCATTTTTTTAGTTTAGTTAGTTTATTAATATTAAAGTAAAAATGCCTGTATGTAGCTTGTGTCACGTAAACCTCCTATCCATTCGAAGCTTGTTAATTCACCTTGAAATAAGACATTCCATAAATAATACATTCAAATGTGGAGAAAATCTTTGTTTTAGAACATTCAGTTTAAAAAATTCCTTTAAAAAAACATTTGCAGACAACTCACAAATTTTCAATGGAATGTGAAGTAAAAAAGAAAGAAACTATTGAGAATGATTTATATGTAGTAACAGTACATCAGAAATTAATTTTGACTTTACTGAGAATAATGAGCCAAATATTAATGACAATATTAATGACATAAAATGTGTTACTTCTAAAAAATTTTCATCATTGCTAAGACAGTCAGTTGATTTGTTTGTTGCAAAACTTTATAGTAATCCTCATTTTCCCAGAAATTTAATTCAAAAAGTAGTTGTCGATTCCAGTTTAATGGTTGGGAGCGAATACGTGACACTTTTAAGAGAAAAAGTTTTAAATGTTCTACAAACTGGTCAGTGCGCTCAAAATGAAGTTCTAGACATAGAGTTAATGTTTAAGATATTAGAAAACCCTTTCAAACATTTACAATCAGAATATCTTCGTTGCAAATATTTTTCAAATGCAGGTGATTATATAGTTCCAATTCCATATGAAATGGGTAAAATGTTTTGTGCAGAAAGATGTAATAATACTATGAAGGGAAAATATATTTCTGTATATGGTCAGTATATTCCATTAGATTCTATGCTACAAAAGTTTTTTGAATTGCCTGGTGCTTTAAAAGAAACTTTAAATTACATGGATTTCCTTGAAAAAGATAGTAAGGGTCTTCATAACTTTGTCCAGGGCTTCTTATGGGCAAAAAAAAAACAAAAATATAGTAAAGAGGATATTGTTTTTCCTTTGTTTGTATATTTCGATGATTTAGAGGTAAACAATCCTCTAGGAAGTCATTCAGGAAAACTTGGTGCTGTCTATGTGACAGTGCCATGTCTCCCTCCAGAATGTTGTTCCATTCTAAAAAATATTTTTTTAGTACTTTTATTTGAAAGTTGGACGAGACCATATTTTAAAAATAAGGCAACCTTTGCTCCTCTTGTAAATGTTTTAAAAAGACTCGAAAATTATGGTATTACTATTAAAAGTAGTGAAGGAGATAAGCATGTTTATTTTGTATTAGCACTTATCACTGGTGATAATTTAGGCTTAAATGGAGTTCTTGGAATGGTAGAGTCATTTTCTGCAAACTATTTTTGCAGAATTTGCAAAATGCATAAATCTGACACACAAGATGCGAATATAGGATGTGTAGAAGAATGTGCACTTTTGAGAGATCCTATTAGTTATAAAGAGGACTTAAAGTTAAACGACTATACACAAACAGGATTAAAAGAAGAATGTACGTTTCATGAAGTACCATCATATCATATGGTTGAAAATCTAAGTGTAGATGAGCTTCATGATCTAAGAGAAGGCCTTTGTAATATTGTTATGATCCATGTTATCACTAATCTTATAAATAGTAAATATTTTACTTTGGAAAATTTGAATAACAGGATGCTGATGTTTGATTATGGTCCAAAACATTCTATAAATAAACCTCCTTGTATAACAACTGATAATCTTTTTAAAAAACAAAAACTGAAAATGACTGGATCCGAAATTCTTTGCTTTGTCAGATTATTTGGAGTAATTGTGGGTGATCTTGTTAATGAAGAAAACCAGTTTTGGCAATTATATTTATTACTGCGTCAAATAATGGACATTGTATTGGCAAAGAGATTGTATAAAGGAGCCGCTTTTCAATTAAAAGCTCTCATAGAAGAGCATCATAGATTGTTTATCTCTTTAACTGGAAAATGTTTAACTCTTAAAATGCACATTTTTATACATTATCCTAGAGTTATTGCAGAAAGTGGCCCTATATCTCACTTGTCTACTATTCGAAAAGAAGCAAAGCATAGAGACCTGACTCAGTCTGCAAAATCTAACATGTCTCGCGTAAATATTGCACATTCTCTGGCTGTCAAACATCAATTAGGCATGTGCTATCGCTTTATTTCCAAAGAAGGCATAATTCCAGACACACAAATCGGTTCAGGCCAAATTCTTTTTTTGAATGAATTATTACCTTTCTTTGAAAACCTTTCAATTGATCTTAGAGGAACAGAATGTATGAGTTCAAATTGGGTGGAATATAAGGGAACTATTTATAAGAAAGGAATGGTTGTAGCGACAGGTGCTCATGATTTGTGCCCAAGTTTTGGAAAAATAAAACTAATTCTTCATCCTAGTTACGATGCTTGTCCTATTCTTGTTTGTAATGTCCTTAAGAATATTGGTTTATACGAACATGTTTTAGGATATGAAATAGAAGAGACTGATGATTGGTTATGTATAAAATTAAATGATTTACTTGATTATAAACCCCTTTATGCGCATACAATGGCTACCGGAAAAAAAATTGTTGTGCTTCATTATAGTATTTAGAATAGTTAAATATCCAATTAATAAATGTATGTATACATTATAATTATATGTATGTATGTATACATTATAATTATATCAACAATATATTATATAATTATATTATTATTATATGAGGTAATTATACAAAAATAAATTGTCTAAATAATTCAGTCATTGCTTTTTTTCTTCATTAAAAATTCTATAATATGAATATAAAACAGAACAGCGAAAGATTCTAGTAAATCAGCAGCTATTTGTGCAAATGTGAATTAAAGACAGCGATCACGCGTAACTTTTTCCCTAACGGAAAGGTGAAAAATGAAAAATTTTGCCATTGAAAATAATATGTAAAAAGTTACGCATGATCGCTGCCCTTAACTCACATTTGCACAAATAACTACTGATTTGTTAAAATCTTTCATAAAACTTTGACTAATGATTGGTAATCCTAGCAAATCAAACGTTTTGCCAACAAATAAAACAGCATAATGATTTCACATAATCACTCGTCATACAAATGATTTGCTGAAGAAACGAAAGACTGTTAGTTATATTTACGGTGGCAATTGCTACCACAGCAAATATAAAGTAACAAACCAAATTCGTCCCTCGTACTGCTATGTTTGTTGTCACAATAGTAACTAATCAAATTTGTTACAGGTACTTCTCTTTCGTTATTTTAACAAAAGTATTTCTCTCAGTGAGCTGCATTAACGCCTCTACAAATGAAGATACTGATGACATGTATACAAAAGCTCTTTTTGGAAATAATGCAGAAAAAAAACGAAAGAGGAAAAAGCCAAGATATCTTAGCGACACATCAGACGAAGATGAAGGTAATGTTGTGATATACACATTTCTAGTACAATTCTTTTAAAATGCAGAATACATATTTCACAAAATATTTTGTGTATATACATAGATATATATCTATATCTATCTATCTATATATATATTTTTATATTTATATTTATATATACACATACATACACATACAAGTGTATGTATGTATGTATATATAAATATAATGTAATAATGTATAACACAATTAAATTAATGAAAAAGCCAATAAAAAAACGATCACAGCAGAATTTTAGCGTTCAAATATTTTGTTGAAAATATTTCGTTTTTGTTTCAGTAATCAAAGATAACTCTGATACAGATAATTGTACTACATGCTCATTTATACTGCCGCCATCTCATTATCAGCAACAAAATTTGGATAAATCTATACCTCCGGTGAATGCAAATGCAACACATGTAGCCATACAAGAATCAATCGACATAATGGAAAATAACAATATGTTAGGTAATTATATGTGAAATACATTCTTAATGTTATATTATTGAATGGTATAATTGTGAATGAATAATACTATATAAATCAATATATGTTTACAATGTAAAAACCCAATAACAGAAGAATGTAACGAAATTAATGAAACAGAGAAAAAGTCCTCTTCCCGGAAATTGTTCTATTCTGATTCAACATGTGAACATGAACAAGAAAATACTGGAACAGCCACTATTATTACTTTGCAAAAACAAAGTAAATGTCGTATTTAATTTATATATGTATATATATTTTTTTATATATATTTTCTCTATGATAATATAGGCATATAGTTACATTATTTAATGTTTTTTCCAGTATCAACACATTCAGGGAAGAAAACATTTGTTGTAAAAGTCCATAACGTTGATAGGACAATAGACAATTTGCCTGGACCTTCAAAATGCTGCAGAACTGGAAATATGACTTGTAAGGCTTATAAAATTTTGATATACAAAAATTTATTAAGGCCTTTACTTGTTGCTGTTATAGCCTTTATCTTATTGTGACTAATCGGCTTCTTAAAATCATTTGTATATGAACCATTTAGCTTAGTTTGCAAAGCACGAAATGTCTAAGTGCGAGTTCTTTAAAAGTAAGATACTTTTGAAATTCATAAGTTTTCAAAACTGTATAGGAAATATAAAATTATAATCACAAACATTACACTACTTACAGTAGTACTTGTAGCACGATTAATTTTTAGAAAACTTCTCATATATTTCTAGAAATCAATAAATATTCCAAGGTTTCTTCCAAGGTTTCTTCTTGAGTTTTTGAATGAAATGCCATTTTATTAATTACTTTGAAAATTGATTTGAAGAATGATGCTATGTTATTTAAAGCGCTTCTTTAGTCTTTTCATATAATATTAAAACTTGTCCAAATTTAGAGAATAAGTTTATGATTAATATATAGGCAATTTTTTTTTTAATTTTTGTATAGTTTCTTTTAACTTCTTAAGGTTCAATTTCTTAAGAGTCGAATACTACTTGTAAAAGATTTTATTCTTTACGATAGAAATTACTTATAAGTATATTTTGAATCCTAGCAGGTATATTCATTACAACATTCGAAAGTAACTAATCAGTTTCGATTACTTTACAAGTACAATATATGAAACATTATTTCTTGTGAATATTACTCGAAAATGAAACTTGTTTATTGGATTTGACTTGGCTTTTTAAGTATATATTAAACTTGATCCCATCACTACTCCTGTGTTAACAATTGCATTGTTTTTGAAGTTGCAAATGCTGATTTGGAGATAAATTCAAATCCTGTTCCTGCGAGACATGCAAAAGATTACTTGGAAAAAGATGACCAAGTGCAAGAAAGCAATCATACACGTCGTACAAATGCAGATGTGGAAATAAATGTGATTTCTGCCAGAAATACGAAAAATCGTCCGGCAAATAATGATCAAGAACGCAATCATACACGTAAGTATTGTTTGTTACTTAATGGTATTAGACAAAGAAATAAAGAATAATAATAGTTTCAGAACCAATGACGGAAGAGCGGTTTCTAACATACTTTAAGTGCCTCAAGAATAAGTTGAACCATGTTATTAATTTGTTGCAAGATCGTGGCATTGAAGTAGAAAATAAAGGAGAAAATTTTTTACCAAACTTTCCTTTAAAAACTGTCCCAGATTTTGAACAATTTGAAATGAATCTTGTTGAGTCCTCCGAAATACAAAAACAATATGTAAGAAGATTATTTGTTATATTTTACAATAACAATATGCAAGTCATTATGATGTATTTATATATATTTTCATAGATTCGCGAGATAAAAATGATCGGAGGATCTGATCCAGGCAAATTTACTAGAGCCATATTCCTTTTTTTAATGTCAGATGAGCTGGCTGTGCAGTATTCCTGGTCTGGTCAGAAGAAAACTCTTCAATTAAAAAATACCCTAATTTCTCAACTCATTGTCGGTGAGTTAATAAGTATTTTATTTTTCAGTATTTATTTTGACCAGAGTAATCAAATCTCGATACTAAACTTTTTTTAAAAATATGTTATATTTACTTACAAAATTGTGTAAATATGTTTCAGAAACCGTTTCGAAAGTGAAAAATGCTTGTAGAAGCGACATAGAAACATTTATAAAGAAGTGGCTGCAGCACGCTAGCGATTGAATAAAAAATAGGAAATAAATTTCCATAATTTCATAAAGCATATGCTTGATCTGAGCCAGAAATAGAGTGACGACTTGTTGATCTTTTATTTTACTTTATTGGCAGAAAGTATACAAGGATAATTCAGATATTCATTAAAATTGCCATATATAAGCATGAATAGTTTCGTTAGATCGCGACTTTTTAAGAAACTTTCAATTTTCCTATGCACATCTTGACATACCGAAACCTGTTCTTCACTAAATACCATGTTGCGAGTACTTTTTCTTGATAGATGCATTACGAGGAATGACAAACAAGCCGGGGCCATCAAACTAGTTTAACAATGTTTAAAAATATTTTACTAATTAGATGTGTTTTATTACATTTTCTTACATTTTATTACATTTTCATCTGACAACGTACCTAAGTGCACCATAAGCATTTAGCGTACACCTTGCAGATCAGAAGGAAAACAAGGCGTCTGGCTCGTTGAAATTCTATTTCATCTATTAGCATATTTGATTTACTGATTTGACCCGACTATGCATTTCTTGCATAGTTTATCTTCTCTTTTGCAGCTAAAAAAAACAGATCGTTGACTCAGGATCGGGTCGAGTCAGCAAATCGAATATGCTATCTGATTATCATTTGCAAAATCTCCACGCATATGTCTAACGGCATATGTACGAGTGATTCAAGTAATAGTTTTCGCATTTCAAGTACCATATTATCTATATATTTTATAAAAACACATTAATAATAATAACAATAAAAAATCTTAAGATCTTAAGAATAATAACATAAATTTTACTATGTATGTATATACATACATAGTAAAATAATTAAAAATACATATCTACTTTAATTATTTAAAAATACATACCTACCTTAATTATTTTATGTATGTATATACATTTCATTTATATTAATAATTTTATTATTATGTATTTTTTTGAAATTAATAATAGCATATAAAAATATATATATATATATATATATATATATATATATATATATATATATATACTTATATAATAATATAAAAATATAATAATTAACTACTTCTTTATTATTCAATAAAATACTTTTTGTTATTTTTATCGCAAAATATATTTTAATTTATATTTTTTTCTGTGCATTTAAAGCATTCCAATCCTGATTTATCCCATATTCGGGTCCCAGAAAGTACGTAAAACAAATAATAATAGAGTTCTATCAAAGTTCTATTGGAGTACTATTTAAAAATTATTTTAAATTCATTGCGAATTCTTATGGACTCGAAAAGGATTCCTTTTCGAATCTGAAAAAGAACTCACAAATGGTGACATAAAAGTGAAGTCTTTTGGAATGCTGAAGAATACTTTTAGAACAGAAATGAGATGGAAAAAGAATTCATTTTGTAAATCGGGGACCAAAAAAGAATTCTTTTCGAATTTTCTGTGCTATCTAGGAAGCTATCTAGCCATTGTAGCAAAAAAATTATACATAAGTCAAAACAAAAAACCATTAATACACAATTTATTTGCTATTTTTTTGCTACTATTTATTTGCAAATTTAATTTTTTTGCTCCAACTATACTAAGAATGAAATGTGTCCCACAAGAACAAAATGCATTAAAGCAATTAGTTACTTGCATAATTGTTGCATCAAAATGTTTTCTGAATTATTTGCTCTCAAAATATCGAGATTTCGAATTTTTTGCTCGCGAAATCAGTTTGAACAATTGATATTTAAGTGCATCGCTTAAGAGTAAACTGCAAAAAAATCAAAGCCTAGATATTTTGAGAGTAAATAATTCAGAAAACATTTTGATGCAACAATTATGCAAGTAACTAATTGCTTTAATGCATTTTGTTCCTGTGGGACACATTTCATTCTTAGTATCTTCTTAAAAGTTAGAGCAAAAAAATTAAATTTGCAAATAAATAGTAGCAAAAAAATAGCAAATAAATTGTGTATTAATGATTTTTTGCTTTGACTTATGTATAATTTTTTTGCTACAATGGCTAGATAGCTTAATATTAAGCAATACAAGACAGCGTCGAGTTGTCATAAATCATAAAGGTTCTAGATGATTATGTCTATCTCATTTTTCGGTTCTAGTGAAACTAACTCGAACTTGAATTATCGTAAACACCCTGTGTCTCTTGGTGGAAAACTACCTATATATTTAGTTTCACACACACACTTTCAGTCAGTAATAAGATTGCCAAGAGAAAAATGACACGTTGTTTCGTAATTTTTATCGCAATTTTAAGGTTTTTATTTGACTCTTCCTAGTATGTATATCCTAGTATATCAGTTTCCAACTGGTGGTTGCGTGGATAAAAATCTTGTACAATAAATATTCTATGTAAAAAATTATTCCCACAAATATCTTTCAAATCGCGCGCAAAAAAATTATGAAACAAAAAACCAACAGATGGCTAAAGCATTGATATCTCTTTCTCGTAAGTAAACATGATCAAGAAACTACATAAATAGTGTACAGCGTAAAGGAACTGCTTAGACCAGCGCTCGGAATTAGTTGCACATTTCGGGCCGATTTCCGAGACGACGCCTCCTGTTCCCCCACTACCGCTCGGCCGCTGGCGGCCGAGCCGCCGATAGCTCTGGCGCAGGAGCGTTTTATATAAGAAATAGGCTGGGTTGTTGAGGCACCTCTCAGAAAATAGTAATATTTTCTTTGCTACATAAATAATGTTTATTTTCATTAATAATTAAATATATATATATATTATGTATTAATAAAAATAAACATTATTTATGTAGTGAAGAAAATGTTACGATTTCCCGAAAGATGCCTAAACAATCCAGCCTATTTCTAATATAAAACGCTCCTGAGCCAGAGCTATCGGCGGCTCGGCCGCCAGCGGCCGAGCGGTAGTGGGGGAGCAGGAGGCGTTGTCTCGGAAATCGGCCCGAAATGTGCAACTAATTCCGAGCGCTGGCTTAGACCAAAGATCGATACCAAAGATTCGTTAAGTCTTTAAATTTTAGGAGTACCTTCTATTGTATGACTCAAGTTTGACTCGTACAATGCAAGGTACACGCAAGTTAATGCAAAGTTAATATATATTTAGAATCCAGATAACTAAAACCCGCGGCACACGGTACTATTTTCTCTGCTGGATTGCTAACTAGATGTGCGTACTTGTTATCGTGTGGGCAGCAGTGCTGGCAGTACTACTGGCCATATTGTTGGCTTGGCTTCAGACGATGTGGGCTTCCGTACTGGCTAAGCAAACTGAAGTAAACATGAAGCAGGCCATTAATCTAACCTAACTAATGAGGTTGTGTCGTGATTGACTCTTGCAATGAGCCAGCACAGAACCACGCAAGAAAAACAGCACCTGTTCTATCATGAAAAGCTTCTCTGTTTGTATGTTTTTAGAGCCTTATTTCATGCTGTTTTGTATAAATCTCAATTACTTCGGTGACAACTGGAGATCCAGGTCCGAGTGGAAGTCATCAATTCGTGACTTCACATTTGTGACTTTACTTCCAAATATTTTTATTAATGACGAATTGAAACCACAATCTTTCTACTAAACAGATTTGTAACGTTAGCACTGAAGATGGCTGAATGATCAGCTAAAACGTTTGACATCGACGATGCCCTAACAATATTCGTTACTATGGATACTGATTCTTCTATCAAACATCGATAACAGATGTCTAATAGACATTTATGATAGATTTATATCGTCATTTATCATGGAAATAATATGGATTTCTAATAGAAACCTATCTAATATCCATCGTAGAGATAAATATAGTATGGAGTTATGGAGATTATATAGACGTCCATTAGATATTATGTTCTGTATGGGTTGTATATCTATATATTTTTCTTACATTACCTATATCCTCTCATCAGAATATTCCATGAAAATACGCAGAATATTCTTTGAAAATTCATTTAATATCCAGAGAATGTCCTTATAATATTTACGGAATATAATTAAACTATTATGTGAAGTGATTAGAATATTCATACAATATTTTATAGCATATTCGTAGGACGTTCACAGAACGTGACTTTTTGTCTACTTCTAATGTTCCACTGGAAGTTCACAGAAACACCAATCATAATGTAAGAATATTCTAGGAATATTCAAACATTCTCTAATATTATTCTATGAATGTTTATAGAACGTACTTGTGCTGTCTGGGTCGTATTACTTATTTAAACAGAAATTTAAGATTGTAATATACGTACCCTCTTCAAAAAAAAGACATCGGAAAACATAGAAAATTTTTCTAAGTTATCTGGATTTTCTAAATATATATTAACTTTGTATTAACTTGCGAGTGCCTTGTATAAAGGCACTCTTCAAAAATTAATTTTTCGTCTGTTTGCTTTAGTTTAAATCTTTGGCTTAAATCTTTGGTTTAAATCTTTGGCTTAAATCTTTGGTTTAAATCTGTCTTTAAACAAAGCCTTATAAACTGTTTCCAGACGATAAATCAGGTACAATGAACGAGGTTAGCGTTTTTTTTCGCGTCTTTATGTAGTTTCTTGATCATATTTACTTACGAGAAAGAGATATCAATGCTTTAGCCATCTGTTGGTTTTTTGTTTCATAATTTTTTTGCGCGCGATTTAAAAGATAATTGTAGGAATAATTTTTTACATTGAATATTTATTGTACAAGATTTTTATCCACGCAACTAGTTGGAAACTGATATACTAGGAAGAGTCAAATAAAAACCTTAAAATTGCGATAAAAATTACGAAACAACATGCTATTTTTCTCTTGGCAATCTTGTTACTGACTGAAAGTGTGTGTGTGAAACTAAATATATATATATAGTGAGTGTGTGTGTTCAGCTGATGAGTCGATGAATCGATCGATACCGATTGAAGGTGTTAGACCGCACAGTTGTTCCAAATCTGCCCTGACTACTGATGTTTACAAACAAACCTACATCATAGAGACGCGTCATCAAGAAAATATAAACAAATCTATTTTTTATTTAACATAAAAACAGCCTTTCTTCTGTCAAAAGCCGATCGATAATATATATCGATAATATATATCGAAGCTTTGTTTAGACCGGATCTACAATAGGTGTAGTAAGCTTTAGGCCGTAAGAAATTGTCCATTCACAAACGAATGTGTAAAGAATAATTGACTATGATTGGTCAATATCTTATGGCTTAAAGCTTACTACACCTATTGTAGATCCGGCCTTAAAGATGCCTTTTCACGCTGATGCTCGACGCTCAATTTCAGCGTTAGAATACATCACGTGACTAAAAATAACCAACCGTTGCAGTAGTTTTTGGTCGAATAATGTTTTCTAATGTTAAAATTGAGCGTTGAGCGTCAACGTGAAAAGACACCCTAACCCAGCGAGAAATGACTCTTCAAATGTCGATATCAATACGATGCAATATCGATGATTTTGTGTTGTTGTGTGTGTGTTGTCCTGTGAACAGTGTTGCCGTTTCTATTACAATTGTATTTTTTTATTACATTTTAACCTATTTTAGTACGTCATTACAGAACACCTTATATCTATTACATTTTCAAGAATTTGTTACAATTTGTTACATGTGTTTCACTTGGCAGTTAATATGAAACACTGATGGCTCCTGCATACAGGACGCAATAAGGGCGACACGGTAACCAATCAATTTTTCGCTCTTATGGAAAAATAAATTGATTGGCTATCGCGTCGTCTTTTGCAGTGCGGTAAGCGTTATTGTTCTATGTGCAAGAGCCATGATCTATGGTCTACCTTCTACAACATCTATGATAGTAAGTTATCACGGACTAAGGAATAGAGGGACCATTGAGTTCTATAACATACTGGAGCGAGTCTTCCTATCCCGAACAAAAAAAACTGCGTCCGCGATTTAGAAAAGGACACATATAGCAATGTGAGGATTTCTGTCTCTTTTTACGTTATGCTGAAAACATACGCTGGACAAGGAAGACTAGCCTCACGTAAATCTATTAGCGTTTTCGAGTAAACGGGGTTTGAACGACCCAAGATTGGTTAATGACGTCATTGCAACCTCTCCACCAATGAAAGACTTGCATTTATAGTAAAATAGTGATTGATCAACCCTAGATCGTTCAAACCCCGTTTATTCAAAAACGCTATATCTGTCTTTTTCGACCGATGGAGACACCCCCACTCCTGAAAGGCTCGCTCCAGTATGTTATAGAACTCAATGAGAGGGACCGAGTCTAAAGTCCTAGTTTAGGCGAGAGGGGATGGTAATTCAAGCGTGCGGGGGAGGCTGCTTTCCGCCATATTGATGTAGCGATTTTCAACAGAGATTCTGTGTCTGTGACATGGTTACACTCGTGTAGTGGTGTCACTAGACATAACGAGTGACAAGCGTAAAGAGGTTAGGCGGTTTTATTATTGTTGTACTATAAATTTTATAAAATACTTTAACTTTTATTACTCTGAGGCTCTGCATACAGTAGACAAAATATTAGAAATAGCAATAAACATTTAATATTAAAAAGAGAAATTATTTTACATCTAACAAGAGAATAAAATATATTAATTAGTTCTAATTCTTATTTCTTAATTCATGTACGCAAATAGTGAGTTCTATGTGTGGTGATTACTAAACGAATATGGCGGCCCCCCCCCCCCCCCCCCCCGCCGCAAACGTGCTCCCCCGGTACAGCTTGTGCTCCGTCCCTCTATTCCTTAGGGCGGTATTCATAGTCCGTTCTTATATTCAAGATCGTCTTAAGCACGAACTTATATTCGCTCTCTTCGTCAGACACAATCTATGTGTGACGAAGAGAGCGAATATAAGTCCGTGCTTAAGACAATCTTAAATATAAGAACGGACTATGAATACCGGCCTTAGTCCGTGTAAGTTATGAACATGAAGTGAAAAGTGAAAATAAATGTATGCTCAAAAACAGAAAAAAACCTTAATATATGAATTGTCAAGGCATAAACGAGAAACACTAAGATCTTTCTGCCCATATGCGATAATGGATAAGTAAGTAATTTTTTTAATATATTTATGTTTTATTCTTGTAAACATTTTTATTTTAATACTGTCCCATAAGCCAATTGCAGTTACACTTGGGTTTTATATATAGTTATATATATATATATATATATATATATATATATTATAATTTATATAATTTTTAATTTGAATTTTTATTTATTTAATTACAAAATAAAAATAAAATTGCTTATTTTAGGTTTGTTATAAAAAAGCATCAAGAACAATGACACAATTATACAATATAATAACATGGACAGTAGCAACACAATTATACAATATAATAACATGGACAGTAGCGAAAGTGAAAGTGATGTTGAGATGGTAGAAGAAAATATAACAAAACCAAAGAAAAAGAAATATACCCAAAAGTTTAAAATTGAATGGAAGCAGAAGTGGACTTGGCTTGAAAACATAAAAGGAAGTTCTTACTGCACTCTGTGCAATAAAACTTTAATGGGTGGAATAACACACTTAGAAAGACATGCACAAAGTAACATGCACAAAAAACAAGAAATATATCTATCTAAAGTATCAATGACAGATTTGAAAATATTATATTCGAGAAATACAACAGTACGAGTAGCTGAACTGAAACTATGTATGTTTCTTAGTGAGCATAATTTACCAGTTAGGATACTACAGCATTTGCCAAAGTTGATTCAAAGTGTTAGCCCTGACTCAAACATTGCTAAAGAAATTAAATGTAGCAGAACAAAGGGCACACATATTTTAAAAGAACATGTAGCACCTTGTAGCATGATGGAAATATGTAACATTTTAAAAACAACGAAGTTTTCACTAATAATTGATGAGACAACTGACATTTTTGTTATAAAAAGTTTAGCTATAGTTGTTCGATATTTTGATACGATAAAATTAATTATCAGGAATAGGTTTTTAACTTTATTGGAAGTGAAATCTTGCACAGCAGAAGATCTTTATAATTCCATAGCGTTTTTCCTTGAAACAAATGGAATACCTTTTAAAAATATGATTGGTAGGTATAAATAAGTATTTGTATGTGTGTGTATATGTGTTTTATTAAATAAATTTTATGTTATAGGATTTGCTGCAGACAATTGTGCTGTCATGATGGGCGATTCCAATGGAGTACAAGCCCGATTCAAAAAAAAATTCCTAATTTATTTGTATTAGGATGTGTCTGTCATTCTATGCACTTATGTTCATCAGCTGCCTGCCTAAAGTTACCATCAGCTATGGAAGATTTAGCAAGGGATATTTACAGCTATTTTAAAAATAGTTCAAAGCGTTTGAATGAATTTGTTGAACTTCAAACATTTTTACATTTAAAGCCACACAAAATTTTAAAAGTCAGCCAAACTAGATGGCTATCAATTGAAGCTGTTGTTAATCAGATTTTAGAACAATGGACTGCAATAGAATTATTTTTTACCCGTGCTCTTGAGGACAACTTACAATCAGCAAAGACAATTCTCAATGCTCTGAGAAATCCTATTTATAAAATTTATTATAGTTTTCTTTCCTTTATTTTAAAAATTATTAATAAAATTAATCTTTTATTTCAAAGTAGGAAACCTCTAATTACAATGTGTTTTCTTTATACCAATTGATTCGTCTCATTATTTTATGCATAAAAGTATTAAGGTAAGCTTCCGAAAAATTGAATGTTTTACAAGATATTTTGTATTTTATGTCAAAATACTGTAATTTACAAGCCTCATAACTCGAAAAGTACTTAATGAAAAATAACTTCATTATAGTGTTTTGAAAAGCTCTTGACACCAGCTATTAGATTTTGGAATCAAAAATAGGGGTTTCCATTTAAAAAAATAACTCTGACCTTCAAATAACCTTGAAAATTGACTTCAAGGTCGAATTCAAGGTCACCATCAGATAGATCCCTCGAAATCATGCAAATTTCGTCTGAGCCATTTTTTTGTACATCTCTACGTTTTAAAAGGGTGGGACGGATGGTCTGAAACACCCGGTATATGTGTTGATTTTACACAGAGTTTTTGGTTATCGAGGTGTGATTTTATTTCCTTGGTTGGCTAAAGTATATATGACAGAGCTCTATTCAATAAAAAAGATGGGTATGCGTAATTGTATGAATAACTATATCTATTTTTTTTTGCTTTTACATGGATGTTATATAGATAATCTTTATCTTTTATATAGAGAGGATAACACATATATTTCAACAATGTTGGTGAGAAAGAAGTGAAAGGCAGGCCACATATGTTTTATCAAGTTTTGATTGATCAACGAGATTGTCCTTTTATAGTAAGAAGCAAAAAATTATAATTTTTATCTTGCTTATTCATACATGATTCGAGACTTTAGTGGATGATTTGTCTAAAATAAATAAAATTAAATAGCTCAAAGTTTAATATTTCTGTTCTGAGTATCCTAGATTAGTTTCAACAATATTTATAATTCTCAGTCAATTTTATATTTAAAAAAATATAGCATAAGTCGCCTTCTGTAATTAACGCTATGGTTGATAACAAAATTATCCACATCACAATGTGGGCAGAGTATTAAGTGTAAGAAAATGTTGGCGCTGCTACAGTAAACTACATGTTAATTTCATTACTTTGAGGTGTAGCAGCGCCAAGTTTTTTTGCGTTTTTTAATACATATTTTGATTTTTTAAATATTTTTTTAATTTTTTTATAATATATATAGTATATATAGTATAGTATATGTAAAATATGATAAAATATAGTATATAATATAATTAATTATATATACGACAGCTTTATGTACAAGAGTTTTATAGAAGAGTTTCATAGAAATAGTGTACAAGTTTTTTCATAGTTCTTTAGTCCCACTTGGTGGTCCCATTTCCTGATATCATATTTTTTTGTAAGAAATATATAGGATAGCTTTTTTTGAAAATTTTAATATATACGACAGGTTTTTTTGAAAGGTTTAATATATACGACAATTTTTTTGAAAAGTAAAACAATACTGTTTTGTTTTAGTAAACCATACAACAAAAGCATTCTCCGTCGATACTACGATACGTAGCACAAAACATATGAGTGATGTGGGGGCGAACAAATCGCGAAAAGAGCCATGTCGATACTTGTTGCTGAAGACATAACATTGCCATGTTTACGGCGCGCATAGACATCCATAAAAATGCGCATCCAGAAAAATACGTCCCCATCGACTATACTCTACGAGATACTATATCGTAACTTGGCAGTATCGACGTCCGCAAAATCGACAAGCCTGCTCTGTCGCAAATACGATGTGATATATACACGAATGCGGCATTCTTTCGGGAAATTTGCGTCACCCTTATCGTTGAGATGTAAATGCGACTCGTGCAATTGTGATTCGCGAGCGATTCATCGAGCTTTATTTTGGTATAGAATTATTTTAAATTTATAAAAAAATATGATTTATATTTCTGTTTTTACTGTCATCCTTCTTTAATCAAAAATCGCGACACTAAAGCGTCATTCTGTTAATGAAGTTATCTATTACAGTCAATTTCTTCTAATTGAGTGTGCGTGAATTTCGTGACAGTGCGGGGGCGAATTCTTCGTCGGGCGAGTCGCGCAAAAGCGAGATTTCATGGCGAAAGGGCTCCAGAAGGCGTTCCAGGAACGTGCCTGGCCGGATGGCCATTCTCGCGGAGTAATACCGAACAGCTCTCTCTACACGACCGCGACGACGACGACGATTGTCCTCGCGGTATACACCGAGGCATTATAATGGATTCGAGCTAAGGGCACGTATTGAGATATCAGTACGCGGTCGTGTATCGGTAATGGCCTCCCGTTCTGAGAACCCGCCTCCGTGTATTCGCGCCAGATAGGATACGCGTGTTGTTGTCGTTTTCTCGCCGCGATTGCGCCATTTATGTTGCTGTCGATCAATGTTTTTTTGAAGTCCTCGGACATGTCCGAGAAAACAATGTAATAAAATATCGCAATTGGCGCTGATTGTTTTACATTCTTAAGATTTATACTAATTTTTCGCCAAAAGCGAGTTGTGAGAAGAAATTGCAAAAAGAAATTACATGAAACTTAAATTTCATGAAAATACTATAAATAAAAGTAAATAATAATTTTTCCTATGGTGAAATGAATAATTTATGAATTTTTAGTCACAACATTATTTTCTTGATGATTATTTGCACCTGTGGCTTTAACTTCACTAATTTTTACATAAACTTTCGATTATGAAGATACGTTCTCAGAGAAAATGGCATTTGCTCATTTTGCACACGGATTATGTAATCAGCAATTTAATTTTATACGAAACGTATAACTCGAAGCAATGAGACTGAATATGTTCCGTTATAGAAACCATTCGCTTTGAAACTGATGACTTTTTACAACTGTTTAAAGAAATAGTAGTCATTACCACAAACATAATATGGGAAATATAAAGGATTGGAATAGACATTTAACATCAATATTTAACATAAATGAATAATACAAATAGTTTTTCCATTCTATCTGTTCACTTCGGCATTTACGAACGATATGCTCCTGCTTTTGCTAATAATTGTGCGTGCGTATTATACTCTATAATAGCCGGTGTAATTTCCTTTCTTTCTACCAATACTCATTTAATGACCATTGTCATTTTTTAACAAAGACAGCGTCGCAAAAGTATTATCACTAAATGTTCCCTCGACTCTACTACTTTTACGTGAAACACTTCTTTCCGCTATGCGCACTCGACGTTTCCAAGTGAATGAGGCTCGTCAAAGTCAAACGGCCGCGTCGCGCAAGAGATACCGTTGCACGCGAATGCGCGCCGCGCTGGTTCACGCATAGCTTCGCACGACGAAGTTTCATTCTTCGACGTCGAGAAGTCTGGCGTGTATTGTGCCCTGCGCATTACGCGGGACAGTGCAAAGATTAGAAATCGTAATTTTCCTGACCGCCCTCATTACATGTCGTAAGCATTCGCACCATGCGAATTGATTTCCATCAAAAGAAAAAAGGAAAAGGACCGTGATTATCAGTGAACAACGCCACGTATTAGAATTGCAACCGCTGAGCTGTTGTAATCTCCTTCGAAACTCCACCGTAATTTTTACGCTCTATTCCTATCTAAATCCAGCGTCTCTAAGAGCTATATTACATGCTGTTATTTACAGCTGGTTATTTATAAACGGCGTTGCGGAAAAAGGATCGACGCCAGACTTTCATATACCGTGTTCTTTTCAATTAGCCGTCCGTCGTAACTGTCGATCGTACATGTTTGTTCCATTCCCACCGCAAATCGTAGGCCGTAAGTGTGTTCGCGTCGCCATGCAGCCGAGCGTACCTGAATTTTCTGATATCGACGTGTGTACGACGCTCATAAAGAGGCAGACTGGGGCGGTAAAGAGCAGCGAGGAGAAATGGAAAACGGTCACGAGTGTGTACGGCATTCGAGTATCGTAAATCACTATCGACCTATTCTATTCAAATGAAACTCGTGTTCTCCCTCTCGACGATGCCTCTCGCACTCTTGTTGCTTCTGCAAACTCCTGCCCGTATCTTAAGAGATCTTATTTTGCCTCGGAATCGCATCGTTAATGAGGCAATACCGAAAATTTATACTTCAAATATTCCGATCCAACTCGCGTAAGCATCGGTAAAAAATATATTCGCCTTTCCTGCCACAAATCACGACATGTTTTAAATCGGTTTTTTTCAATGTAGTACGCATCCTCTTATATAAAATAAAAAAATTAATTGCAAAAAAATGTCACCAGCGAATGTCGATCTGAGAATCAGAGCGTTATATATAGTGCTAAAGAGATTCCAATCCTTTTTCAAATAATCTCTTCGAAATGCCAATAAAATCGCAATAAATTTTACTGATTCCGAAGTATCGCGGACCATCAATCGCTCGCCGTATTCAGTCGTAAAACGTAAGAACCGGCGGCAGCAGACGAGAAAGAGAAAGAGAAGGAAGAGAGAGAAGGAAGCATCGAAAACTCGTTCATTAAACGCGCGTAGTGGCTGCTCCGTATGTAGGCAACTCGCGGACAGAAGAAGCAGAGAAGCGGCCTAACGGTAAAGTCACGTACCGAAGAAACTCGGTTGCCGCAGCGGTTGCCCACGTACGCCAGGATCACGTAGCCACACGCGTAAATACCATGGCGTACGCAGCATAACCGAGGCGAATTGGAAGAAAGCGCGATTACGCCTCTAAGCGCGATCGAGGATGGGGAGGGAGAGGGCCGCAAATTAAGACTCCAGCTGAGAAAATTTCTTTTTTACTGTATGCGACTAATTAAACGGGACCGGAAATTAAATGCGAATGAAACATCGGTAACGCTTGACATCCTTCATATTTATATAAAAGCAGTTTTCAATAAAATATTTAATTATATAATTATTAACATAAGTTAATTTCTCCGTAAAATATAATTTGTAAAATAATATATTTATTTTTGTAACACACAAATGTACCTATGTATTTGTGCTCATATTTATGAGAAATTATTAGCATCCCAAAATATGAACAGTTATGTTTTAATTAGTTGATATCAGTGAAAAATATAATTATACATGATTGTATTTTTATAAGTATAAGTGAAATAAAAGAAACATTAATATTTACGCGTGTTTCCATCTATCATAGCGCATTTGCACACAAGGGAACGAAAAAGAAATAAATTATCATAGAGGTACACGTGGCTTTCAGAGGAGCGTGCGTGTGTAGTGGAAGGCACACTTTTCCACGCGCAATAAAACAATAATGATAAAGACTGCACAGTGACGAAGTCGATAAAATGTCAAGTGTCTTTTTATATCAACGAAAAGTCAATACTAAGTATTATTAATTATCACTTTTATTTCTCCTATTAGAAACGGTACACGTCGCGAGAAGTGAACTCCTGCGTAATGTGCTTAGAATGTAGCAATCTAAAGACTTGAGACTTATTTTTGCTTTATGTATGACATTTGTAGTGGAATCATAAACGCAACAATGTTTAATCGGCAGAGAAGAAGATAAAGACATTAGAAGAATGACAAATTACAGGAAAATTGCGCGAACGTCGGTTTCCACGGTGCAAAATTTCATCGTACGAATGACAATAGAGAAGATAAATTTTCAACCGGTTTCTCCTATAACGCAACGCGCATAAGTTAGCTAACTGAATAAAATCAAACTGTATTTAAACCGTGTACTCCGAGTGATTATACAATCAGAGCACAAGCCATAGATGTTATTGTTCATTCACGCATTAAACAACCACACAATGTCTAGTCGATTCTTGCGATTCTCATTACACATTTAATATGCATATTTAATCAAACGCATAACAGATATAATAGCAGATCATGTTAATAGATCATAATAGCAGATGTATGACGGTGCGTACAACACCGACGACCACGGTAATTGGAGCGTACGCAGCGGTACACGCGCGCCATAACAGCCGCTTCTTCATTGTTTCTCCCCTTTAATCTAGCCAGCAGCATCACACGCGCGCGCGCGGTGTACTTTCGGTTCTTTCCTTCGTCCGGGTACGTATCTCTCTGCAACGGTCGTTGCGGCCGCGGAATCCGGTCGTTGTTCGGACTATCAAAACGCACCGTATTTATACTCTCTTATGACTTCCCGTACGCACACGGTTAATCCGCCTCATATATGGCCGGCATTTAACTACAAGCGCCGGTACCACGTGTCAGAGGTGCGCGCGAGAAGAACGTGCGGAGCTTTCAAATATGGATACACGCGTGTAATAATACGTATCTTTCGTTGACCGCGTCCTTGAACGTCCCGTTTATCGCGAGCTAATACGATGTGCGTAATTTATGAGATTGTAATTTATGCGCAGGAGTATCTTGATCTTCGTCCGCGAGTTTGCCTGATTTTTAAGAAACTTCATTGAAATCTTACTTAATGTGATCGGAAAGAGTTTTAGCATATTTAAATCCAAAGATAAATAAACAAGGTGATAGGGTTTTGAAAATATCTTGCCGTTCTGAGAGGAGGAATTAAAGCAAATTCTCGAGTGAATTTCTCTCTTTCTGAAAGACCACCGCAAACGTTCCATAGCAAACGTTGAAAGAAAGCATCTTGAAGGCGACTCGACAGACGGCGGCAAATGCTCCACTTGAGCGACAAGACAAAGGATATCGGAGCGTAATAGTTGTCGTAAATTTCGCGAGTTAAATCCGACGCAACACGCGCGCGAAGAATAGGAAGAGCGAATCTCAGCACCATTTTACGATCCGATGTAACGATCAAATTAATTAGCCGTAAATTCTAAGTAAATTTGTCGAGATTATTAGTGGATGACTGATTTCGAGAATGCAAATCGGGCGAGATTATAATGTTGCATGCAAAATGCGACACATTTCACTGATAATTACAGCGATCATTGTCGATTGATGCTATTCATGGGCACGTTAATCTAATGAATTCGCGGACACGCTTCGCATACGCTCCGCGCGCGATAACGCGTGAGAACTCGCACGTGGCATTTCCCAGAAACGCTTTCATTTTTTCTCTCCCCCCTTTTTTTTTTTTTTTTTTTTTATCGTAAAGTTGCACGAGTTCGCTTTCTCGATGGGAGCCGAGAGAAATATCGAAGGGGGCGATCGACCTTTGAAGGCGCCTTTCGAAAATCCAAGTGCTCGCGTCTCGCTTTGCCTCGCCGACGAGCTCCGACCTCGCTCGATTTACCTCATGCGCAACACAAGTAAACGCAGCCGGAGAAAGAACCATTGCGATTTGCGTCAGTAAACGGCCACCCACGTGCGCAGCGCCGCCGAACGCTGATTAATGTCCTCGATTTCGAGCCCCGGGATCGATCCTAGATCGTAGATCGCGGGCGCCGACACGCAACCCGACGTCGCTCTCGCGAGGGCCGGTCGTTCGACACGAGTGAGGATTGCGCAACTCGTATCTCGCTTGCGTTAGCGATACCGACGACCTTTCATGTCCCTTAAGTACGGGAGAGAACGGCCGCATAACTAAACTAGAATATACCGTGAACCCTACGACATGTTACGCAATCCGGAAACTTTTTTTTCGAAAGTTACGCATTGAAACGCGAAAACCGGACATTTTATCCCCGAGCGACGGATAATTGCTTTTCGCAAACAAGCTTACATCAGTAGATGATGTATATAATCTTTATTCTTCAGCTTTTGTCAAGAAGGGACTTGGTTACAATGTTTCTAATACACTCATTCATCCATACCTCTCTCTTTTACCTTACAAAACTATGCTATACTATTCTATACTATCCTCCAATATCTACAAGATATTACAACATATTACAATTCTTCTTCCTTTTAAATTCTTCATTCTTTACCTTTACCTTATTTACATTGCCTTACATTGCTTCTCTTTATTTTTCTAATTATTCTTTCTTCTTACTTACTACTTTCTTTCTAATTTCATATTTACATTCTTATATTTCATCAGTAGGTGATATTATTTCGTGATAATAATTGAATGTCTCTTCATGAATATGAAGTGCAAGAAACGGTATGTTACAAATGGTACATTGATATTTATAAAATCATTTTAAAAGGACAAATTTTAATCATTTTTAAACACAAAGATATAATTGAAGTCTACTAATTTACAGTGCTTTCATAAGAGCACATTATAAATCACCTGTGTAAATTATCGAAATTATTATAAAGTTCTTTTTTTCAATCACCTAACGATTAACTTGTATAAAAACTTCATGAATCATTATTAGTTTAATTAACTAACACTGTAAGTGCTAATGTGCTATTGGTCAATCTCTCCTACTTTACATACGCATATTTCTTTCCTCTGACTTTAGTACCTGTGAATCATTCGTAGATGCTGAAATGTATTTCTATAATGTGTTGCTTAACATTACGCAATGATCTGAATAGAAATCACAAATTTTCCAAAAATAAATTTTCAACAAACTTCACCGTAGTTTTTCGAATAATATGCAATTGCGAGTAACATTTGAATTTTTTAAACTCAATAATTCATCGAATAAATTTAATCATAAATAATGATTAAAGCTGGAAAAGATAAAGATTATAAATTTATAAACGGTTTGAACGATTTTTGTCGGAAATAATACAGGTTCTTTGATCTTTTGCTGAACCAAAGCCGCGCGAAAGAAGAGAAGAAGAGGAGGCTGAAAGGGCAGCAAGAGAGGGCAAAATGCGACGTCGCAGTTCCAAGAAAACTCAAGAAGGTCGCCGCGGTCCTCGAATCGATTTAATTCACCTCGTGAAAATGTTCTTCGCATTAACGATCGATACGCGTTCTACCTTTAACTCCCAAGCTATGTACAATAAATAGCGAACTTTTACCGTAATAAATACCAACGACCGTTATAACTCCATAGGAGAAAAAAAGTTGACGTCGAATGTTTTCTACGTACTTTATATACTATCGATAAGTCGAAGAACAGAGAGAAATATCTTGGCGAATGGCTCTACACGTGATATATTGTCTATAACTTTTCTCGCAACATACATAATATACGAGAGAGCCTTTATAGTGATAATAATAGTGATAGATATTTATCGAATTTTGCAATGCCCCAAGTTTCATCCTTTTCCGCGACTCTCAGCATTAAATGCTGCGCAAGTTCACCTCTTTGAAATCTGAACTCATCAAAATTCGGCGCAAATCTGATTTCAGGTAAAATTCAGATAAACTACTTTGAAGCGAATGATCGAAGATTACACCGATCGCGTTTTTTAAATTAGAGCAGATCTTCGCGAGGTGACATCCAGTCGTGAGTCTCACGACATCAGGAGAAGGAAAGAAAAAGAGAGACAGAGAGAAAGAGAGCAAAAAGGGGCGAGAGGCGCGCGGCGGGGAAGTCGAAACCGTAAAAGTCGCGCGATGGAAACGAGTCTGGATGCAATTACTACGAGGCTGGCTATCCTCGGACCAGGAACGAACGGCCAACCACGCCCTCGCTAATGCGAGCCCGCGCGAGACAGGATTTCGAATTGGCTCGGCAAGGACGCCTGCTATATACAATGGCTCCTGCGCGGCACAAAGACCGGCTACTGACATTTTTTAATTACACCCTGTTTACGCGCGGACTGAGAACACGGATCGACGCGGCGCGCCGCTATCGCCGACAATAAGTTTCGCACGATATGGGCACGTGCTTTTCCATATCGGCGACCGAAAATATTCACGATAACCTGGACAAAGACTGAGACGCAAGAGCGAGACGATCGAAAAAGCTTGTGCTCGTCTCTACAATAATAAAGCAAATAAAGTAGATTTATCGAAAATTCAAACTGGCATAAATTTGACAGGTTTAATTGATGACGCTATAAATACGGAAAAAAGGTATTTCGCCGACTGCATAAATGATTGAAACGATTTCTTCGAAAAAGCTTGAGAATCAAACGACAATACGTGAGAATAAACCAAAAAGACAAAAAGATACAAAAAAAGCAAAGTGTTGTGTAATCAACTATAGCTGATTAGGACCGCACCGCCGACATGCTGACCATGCTCATACATAATTAAAATCGCATATATAATATATTCGTTGTAAGAAATTTCTTCGTGAAAAAAACTTATTTTCTGCATTTCTCTGTTTCATAAATGTTAATGTCGTAATGATATATGACCATTATTTATTTCGGCAGATTAAATGGAAAACTCCATACGCAAATATCTTAATTATCTTTTGCAAGCGACGATAATAAACGAAAACGCAATCTATTTTCGGAAACCAAAGTCCATTCTTTTAACTGTTTTCGGCGAGAGCAATTATGCTGTTAAATACCATTTAATCGCATACTCGTATCAACTATCACTCTTGCACCATTTTTGTCGTGCATATCGCAAGAAGTAAACTCGAATACTTATACCTCTTTGTGTAAAAATTGTTTGCTTTATCTTCGCAAAAACTTTTTGCTCCATAACTAAATTATTTATTTCAAACTACATGAAATAAAAGCTCGATTATTCCAAGAGAATCATTGCTTATTAAATTAAAGAGTAATAATAGAATCTCAAAGAATAAGATTATCATTAATATAAAATAAATGTATCATGCAAATCGAATATTACAGCACTAAATTGATTATCTTCTAAATTTTATTTCTCATCTATATTTCTTGCGTCATATGGTTTTAATTTTAATATTATCCATGATTAAAAATAATAGCAACAATTGTGATTGATTTTAATTCTTCGTTATCAAAAAACATTTTTTGACGATATTGTTAATACTGATTATAATCAGCAGAAAAGATTTTTAAAAATTCCAAAGATACATTACTGAAAATTTAATACGTTATCTCTTACATAAATGTAAATTTATGCAAAAATAAGTTGTAATTGTGAAAAATGTAGAAAATATTAATTTCGTGCTTCTGCATGTAAAGATCGACAATTATTTCTACAATTTAATCCCAATTCAATTTCTGATTCATTTCAAGTAATCAGTTAAGTAAATTGGAGACGCGAGGAGAACGACTATATTTAGTAACCAATAATTTTTTAAAATAACAGAATAGTGCGATTCAATCGTACGAATAGCGCGGAGTCTTATCGAGGTGACGCGTTTTACGGAAGACGATAAAGCCTGCTCGGTAAAAGTTGCACCGCCAAGAAAACCGCGGACCGGCAGCGGATTTCGCTTCTGTTTTTACCGCGAAATTTTCCATCACGTACCAGCCGAGTGAATTTCTCGGTTCTCGTACCCAACTATCGACACTACCAGTTTTATAGTGGTGGTAGATTCGAAAGTTAGCCTTCCGTACGACCGGCTTGTATCTTTCTTCGGCAGGGCTGTAACTATTACGACGTATGCGATCGGAAAACGGACCACTCCACAATTCTTTCTTCGCTGACGTTTAATGTCTTTAACACTTATTTATGCTGAGGCACATATGTGGTCTTAACATTTGTCAGTTATTTATTGCGAGATCGGTTTGAAATATGAAAGATATATAAATGTAGCTAAATAAACTTACAATTGTGCAAAGTCACTAGAGTATTTTTATTTGCAAAAATTCTAAAATTCGCTCTTCAGATTTAAAATAAAGATAATATGTGTGGATTATTGTTTAATACGTTAAAGATTATGTGAAGAATATGACCCAATTATTCCTTCGCGAATATAATTTTAATGTTATAAATTTGCGTGAACAAAATGTGTTTCTGTCAAAGCAGAAAAGACCATGTAATATTCAAACAAATAAGCGACTAATTTAATAATTTTGTAGTTCTCATATTTGTCTGTAACATTGAAGCAAGCATAACTCTTATTATAATATATTTCATTACGTATTCTTTACAAAGCTATAATGCATTGACTTCGTGAAAAATTGACTGTTTGTAGAATAACCGTGTTGAAAACCAATCACTCGCAATATAAATCAAAGAAGAATTTTTAACGAAATACATTTAAATATTGCGTACGGTTTGATGCAATATACTTATTTCTAAGCACATCTTCAAAACGACATATGTGAAATAAATTGCAAGAAAAGGATTGAACATAAAATGCGTAAAATATGCAGAAAATGTAATAAATGGAATAAAAACTTACCGTTTCCACCATGTCGAATCCTCCTCCGTACACCATAACTCGGTTCCCTTTGCTTGCAACTCCACACTTTTGACAGCTGCCGTCCTCACGCACGAGAATCGATCTCTCAGCGCTCTCAATCGAGAGGAGAGATCGAATCTATATTATCTTCGCGTGATTGCCGATGACGACGACGACGACGGAAAATCCACCGGATCCTCCTCGTCCTCTTCAATGCGCTTTCGTCGATAGTTTTTATCCAGCTGCTCTATCACGATTGTCTCTCCGTCCTCGTCGCGTACGCGGCTGTATCTCTCGCGAAATCCCGCGGCTCTCCTCGCGGCTTCTCGCGGCCGTCGTGTGTCGCGTACAATCGACCGACTGACCGTCGGTAGAATGTGTGGCGGGAGTCGGTGGTCGCGTTCGAATCAAAGTAAATCCAACCGGAATCAACCGAGTATCGTCGAAAACATCCGAGTGTACGCGACCTACTAAGTTGCACATGCGCAATTACGAGCGCGCTAGCGATTCTTACCGGCAAAATAATAACGCGACGCGTCGCTTCGCCTTCGCACATTCGCAAATCTCCTCGGCACTGTAGACACGTGGTCGTTACTACGCGCTTAGCAACTTCCGCGCTCGCCACGCATATTCTTGCGATAGATTAGCATCGCAACGATACACACGACACTGAAATTTGCGAGAAAAATCACGTATCTTCTTCTTTACCGTCGTGTTACTTAATGATCGCGATATATTGAAAATGTCGGCATATTTATGAATTTTTATTAAGGATCTAGTTATGACACTGATGGAATTCTTCTGGCAGGCAGCTCGATCGAGCGATCGCGACGCGCATTTTGCCTTTCGCGACTGTTATATGCGACGCGGCAAGTCGGGATGAACCGAGCGACCTACTAAAGATTGGCGCGCACGCACGACGTCTTCTTTCTTTTTAACTTGATCTATCGACGATCGATTAATTTTGCAAGAAAACCAATCGAAAAGTTACGCATTTAGTTCTTTATTGATACAAGAAGTGACACGTAAAGTACAGCAGATAAAGAAAAAGTATATTGAAGATGCGCGCTGAATAGAAATTTTTCGATATTATTTTGCCAGCGTTATACTTGTGTTCGACACTTTTGCAAAATTTAATGTGTAATTTTCAATGTAATAATAATAATATATTCATACTTAAAAAATAGAAAAATTTCTATTGCGTATATTTTTTAATCACTGCGCTTGAATAACAATGATGAGAAAAAAAGTCAAAAAGTAGATAAACTTTTTTTACTTTTAAATTAATTGAAAATGTTCCTTTTTTACTCATCTTGATATAATGTAATATTTGCTGTAAAGTAAAATTATAACATGTTAATTATTTTCTAAATAAATATCACAATATTTCTTCATGATTCCAATTAATTCGGAAATATCAAATTGCTTGGTTTCAGAAGCTAATAAAATTGTACATATTTACAATTATTTTGCAACATGCAGTGATTGTATTTACATGTGCTGACAGTATTTGGTAATACGCAATTTAATACTGTGATGTAGATATTATGTAGTGGATGTGAGTGAAAAATAAAAATATATTAGAACACACGTGTTTATTTCGAAGATAAAACACAACGCGCTCATAAGTCAGAGGTTGAAATAAACGCTACGTGCGTCACGCACTCTTAACTGCATCCTGTCCATGCACACCAACGTAATTCTATTACTTTCGAACAATGTCCTCTGATAGGAGATCAGAATCTGCGCCATAACTCCGCGAAGGTATATAACTTAAGCCGCACAATGCTCCGGCATTTTTCTCGATAGAAGTTAGCGAAAACAAACGAAACGCAATGCGAAAATGATTTTTAAATGAGAAAAGAATGCATTCTCTTATTATACCGACATAATAGAAAAGTCAAAGCATATCTATTTGCCATGCGATAAGGCATCCTGCGAGCACGCGCGAGCGCACCAACCTTGATACGACAGTAAATAACTCGTATGTGCGTAACGCGCGCCCGAGAGCGCGCGCGCTCCTTGAAATCAGAGTCCCGACGCGGCGATTCGCACGAGAGCACGCAGGCATTCGCGTGGGCGATTAGATCCGCGACACGCTTTATCGCAGGGAGAAAAATCGGCACAATAGCCCTTTGTGTGTCTGTCCGCGGCGCGAGAGACGGTTCGGCGATGGTGTCGCGTCGCGATGTCAGCATGTTTTTGTCGTCGTCGTTGTCGTCGTCCTCGTCGTCGTCGTCGTCCTGGTTGTGAAACAAATTCCAGGACAATCGTTTTCCTGATCTACACAATGCGCCGCGAATTACGTAGCGCTTACCTTCGAAGAAATGATCTGCTTTCAAGCTTGCGCATGGACCTCATCGCATAAAATGCGCCGAGATACGCATCGATGATCGATTTACCGTGGTTAAATGCACCGTTAATGAAAATTATCACATAATCCGTACAACATTGGATATTATTGTATTACCGGGAAAACGTAGTCTGTGTTTCGTAACGCGTCTTCTTTTTCCTAAGAAAGATGACTTACTTGTGGCATCTCTACATATATCATATTTAACATAGTAAGCACTTAGTTATGTTTTCTTATCTCCTGCTTGCGTCATATTTATTAATATCAGCACAATTATGATTAATAAACGCCGCGTAAAATCAAAACAGCAAACATTATGTATGTATTATAAAATTTCTGTTAATCAAATCTTGAAATTTTCTAGAGATTATATTTCCGACAAGATAAACTATCGTAATAAATTACGTAACGTGCAGCTTGCTACTGAATTCTTATGTCGAATAAAATTTGTAAAAGAAAAATTTTATAATTTCGGAGAAATTCGTAACTCAATCCTCCTTCCAATGCTCCTTTTCTTATTCCTGTTACAGTCCGTAAGAATTGCGTCACGCATTTCTCAGAAATCCCCTTATGCAATCGATCGCAGTCGACTACGAGAGAGGACCAACGAAACCGTTTTCGCGCATGCATATCGTGATTCTGTTTCGCTCAGCGCAAACTTTACGAGAATCGCTTGAAATTAAAAGTGTAACATACGCTTCCATTCGCGCATATTCATATACGGAATATTTAAATTTTTTGTCTCAAGCGACTTGATTACGCGATTTATATTGACCGCAAACGCACAGGTGTTCGCTGTCGATCGGTTTTACGAGTCCAATAAACGTTTCACATAATCATGGTTAAACTGATCTTTCCTCAATTGCGAAAGTGCATGTCCGGTTAAGAATCTAAATCCATTCAGTAAAAATCAACACGCGCGTTTTAATTCACGGCAAATTTATTATGCAACGTTATCACTTTATGTTCGTTACTTTATCTGATAATAATAAATAATCAGTCCTTTTTCTCTTCGAGCATTTAAATCGTATATGTATCTTTTTTTCATACATACGCTTTTAATTTATTTCAAATTATTGTCCAAATAAAGATGTGTTTGCATGCAATTTATGTTATTTAGTATCGACAATTTTTTAAATGAACGTTGTGTAAACGCATTTTCACCATTCAAATGGTAAATGGTATCGAACACGTTTGCGTCCAGTACGAGCGCATTTGCGTCATCACTGTGACGGAACTCGATGGAGAAAGCGCATTCACCGAAAACAGTCTCGATGAGGTTTTGCGTATCTCCGACCATGGCAGAGACAGAAAGATCATGTGGGAAACATGAAGAGCGGTAGAAACAAAAATGCGAGGATCTCACTAGACATGACGTCCGTTGGACGATTCGACTGCGAGAGAAAAAGAGAGAAAATGTGAAGAAAAAAGGGAGCAGGATTTACGTCGGAAAAGAAAAAAAAACAAGACTGCGAAAGTGCAATGGCACTTACGTTCCTTTTACGCGATCCCGTGAGAGTCGGCTGTTGCACGTCAGTAATGATTTGCATTTCCGTTGAGGAATTCATTCTTCCAGAATTCATTCCCTTAAATACGACATCATTAGAATAATAATTATAATGTTTGACCACTTTTTTGAAGATAAATATTTTTAAAAACCTTTCTTTTGATTTAAATTTTCGAGGTATTAGAAAAATAATAATGAAAAAGAAAGATTCCGTAGCCAAATAATATTACATAATAATGCAACAGCGATATGCCGCTTTCATTGATATTATACTATAAAATTTAAAATTTTTAAAATTAATTGTCTGTAATTCAATATTCTATAGCTATGTTTTACAATTGTTTCAAAGTTTCAATGATGCGATATCTCCAAAAAATTCTTGTTATATCTTTTAAAATATATAATTTTATATTTTATACTTTTTGACGAAATTATTTTCCAGAGATTTTTGTTAGTTGTAGAGTATTTTCATTTTTTTCATTATTAATTTGAAACAATATAATTTCTACGTGAAGTTAACAGCCCGAAAATAAGTATATTACAGTGTAATAATATTCTGTCCCATGTACCCCAATTTATTAAGTTTATCTTGACAAGCTCATTTAATTTAGCGAGCTTTGTTATCAGCAAGTTAATTCCGCGACTTATGCAGGAGAAGAAAATAATAGAGCGTCGTTGTGCTATTACCGAGGAATTTTCGCGTGTTTCCGTCCGGTCGGCAGAAAATCATTATTTTATCGCCGATGAAGCATTATCTTCCGACAATCGGGATAATAATTGTCCACCGAGGCCGACTCGGTCCCGAGATATCCCATTGTTCGAAGGATCCCGGCCCAAGATACTAGATATTTTTCATCGGCTCGTATCTTCGCAACGTTCGCGTATTGCGACCACCCCGTGGTATCTCGCATGAGGTCTCTAGAGCGTACTTAGGCCTCGTGCACACTGAAAAACAGAATTTTACCTCCCGATCGATCGTGCCGAACGAAACTCCGTAACAAATATCATTGACTCCAAATTACTTTGTCAAAAGATATTAAACATTATACAAATTAGCTCTCGCGATTATTCAAAATTTTGCTAAAAAGATCTGAGAAATATTTATGAATTTCAGCGCAGCTTTATTATATTATTCGTCAATATGGATTGAGATTTTTTCGAAGAAACCTCGTACATTGTAACACGAAACCCTTCGTTCGACGCTCAAATTTCGGGCCTTGAAACCGCGCATTCAATATTAGCGGCTTCTGCCAACGAGCGGATACGTGGAGATGGTGCGAGCATGTCTGGCGGCAGAAACGACGTAATTACGATCGCAAAGCGATCGTGCCAGCCATTATCTATCGCACGGTGCATACGATGCAGTTCTCGCAAAGGTTACAACACGCCATCGCAGCTCGTATTGTAACCTTTGCGAGGCGTTCTGTCGCAATCCCTTACAATACGCGCGTTTACCGCCGCGATTCCGAACGCGAACGCGCCTAATGCTTTATCACACGAATTAATAGCGCATGGTGTTTTTTAATAATCCGCTTGATTTATGAAATGCACGCCGCGCACGGAATTATGATCATACCTGGTGTGCGGCGCTTGGCCATTTCTTTATTTTTCTCTCTCTTTTATTCGTACATGAGCCTTCATCGGCGCGAATAATAAAGTTCGCTTGTGCGAGAGGATTCGTTCGCGAGAGAAGTGAATTTCACGCCTATTCCCCGTCATGCCACTTTATCACTTGTGACGCTCTCTGAAAAAAAAACATCTAATTTCTGATTGCGAAAGCAAAGTCACATATAAAGTTTAAAAAGAAAAATGCTACCACAAGCGGAAAAACATTATTATTATTGTGTAGAGATTATCTAGTTATATGTCACTTAGATCATAAATACACAAGATTTCTCTACTAAGAAATTACTTCAAAGAATGAACGTTTTCCGTAACAGTCATTTATTTACATAAAGCCTCGAAGAAGAACATTTTAAGTCTCTTTTATTATCTATAGAGTCTATAATTTACTTTATAGATAATTTATAGATTTAATTTATAGATTCTATAATTAAAAGTTTCATAACATGTACGTGAGTAAATGAGATATTTACTTAACGAATACAGATGCAGATAAAAACATAGAAATGAGAAAAGCGAAAGAGTAAAAATATTCTGCGTACGCGATGGATCGTTGTGAGCCGATCTTAACGCGATCGGCGCTTATTGAGAAGCAGCCGTGATATAGGATAGAAGAAGAGCGAAGCCGCAATGCAGGGAGGGAAGAGAGGAGCGGGCGGGCGCCCACCTCTTCTTCAGGGTGCTCTTACCGTGCGTAAATATAGGGCATACCACGTAGCGAGTGCACCGCGGAGGGTGACCCCGATGACCCAAGTGGTACCCGAAGGCAGCCAGCCTCGATGAAGAGGACGAGCGCGCGAAGGGAGCGAGAAGGGGGCGAAGAGCGGGTGGACGCGAAGGAGGAACGAATCGTCGAGCCGGCCCAAATGGAGAAAAAAGACCAGTTCGCCAAAAAGGAGAAAAAGAAGCGGAGGAAAAGAAAGACAGCGAGAGAACAAGAAGAAAGAGGGAGAAAGAAAGAAAGAGGGGAGGTGGTACGCTAAAGAGACGTACGTTCCCACACGAACCCCCCAAGATGCGTCCTGCCATGGTCGGGCCTCTGGACCCCCGATGCCCAGAAGCTGATAAAAACAGCTACAAAACTGCCTACCGGTGTTTTCTGCCTTTTGCTTCTGCATTACTCCCTCGTACTGCCGTCTCTGTTCGACACCTTTTTCCGCGCGGTCCGCGCTCCCCTTCGCGCCTCTAATCTGGTCGACGATCGCAGATTGGATAAATTTGTAAAACGATCATTTAATAGTCACATTTATGAGATAATTCCGAATATAATTTCTCCAATAGTGAGAAATTTAAACCTGATATTAAAGTAAATTTCTCCCTAATCGATGTGGTTTCGCGTGATCGATATTTAATGCCGATATTCCTCTCCGCGGCTTTCTCTGAGAATTGATAACAACTTAATTCGCACCCGAGCAATCTCCGTAACTCCCCTTGACACAATAATTTTGATCTAATTGCTGCAGCAACAATGAGGCGATATTGTACGATATGTTTGCAATTTTGCGATGAAACATTTACAGTGTTCCCGCAACTTTTTTTGCGCTACATGGGGATATTGTCGGGATCGTGTGATTGCGACATAGATTTACCGTGGGAATCGCGGCGATGGAGCTTACAAGAGGCGCGCAATTCCACGGTGGATGCGATCGCCCGCGATGGCGTGAGTCACATGTGGCATGTTGCTACACTTTCTATGATTCAGTGTGGAAAGAGAGTCGAGAGTACGTGCGCCCGCGCGCGCACAAGCAAACCCAGATTGCAAAACTATCGTTCGATCAGTGGATTATTATTAGGAAGGTACATACGTATGTACAGTGTTTATACGCGCGCGAGAGCGAGCAATCAGCCTGGAAAGTGACGCGTGAAATTGCAACGACGATAAGTCCCGCGCGCCGCGAGATACCAACGCAACGGAAGTGACTAACGCAGTTTTTAACTCTCCACCGCGTCATACACCACTTATGACGCTAATTTCCCCTCTTTACAAGCAATCGATTTTTTTAAATCTTAGATCGATAATTACTTGGCATTTAATTTATATAATTATTTGTACAATTTCAATAATTAGTAAATCCAAAAATGACTATTGACGTGTGATTAAAATACTAGACATTTGTCATCACATCTGCAGCTTTGTCAATACTTAGTTTATCGATTAAATCAACGCGATTTATAATCTAATCGGCAGTGCAATCTTGCGACAGATTTCGTAAAGATCTGTCATACGAAAGATCATTGAAGTAGAAAATAGATCACTTCAATAGTTTACTTCAATTTTGCGAAAACATTAAGAAATTATTGATGCCTTAACATTTTAAGGAGAAATCGAACACAGTCTAATCATAGAAAATCTATTATAAAATACAAGTTTTTTAGATCGAGCAATCTTCCATGTACAATAAAATTATATATTACGTATTTGCAAAAAACTAGCATTTATTAAATATTAATTAAAAAGTATATACTCGACAAAACATATATCCGAGTTTAAAATAAATCAGTACAGTTTGTTTTTCTTATGTCAATCAAATGTAAAAAGAATGAATAATTATTATTATTATTGAGTATGAAATTGAAGTTCAACATGGAAAGTCTTCTGTTTTTAACTTTTCCACCTCGTCCCGTTTACTCGAGCGAGCCCTTCGCCATTATGTATTAACACAATCCTATATTATTAACTAACTACAATATGGTCGAGAAAGGATTGCTATTATGTCTTCTACATCGTTTTTTATTGTAATCTTTGCGAATATATTGTTATTGTTGTTAATTATTGTTACATTGAAGAAGGCTTGATGACAGGCCGAAACGTCTGTAAACACTTTTAAAGAATATATTATAACCTTCGCACGTAGACCTAGCATTTTGGCTCTTTATGCTTCTTATTGATTCTATTTGATTTAAAAATCACCAGAGCCTTATATTCTATTTAAAATAATTATTATACTATAATTTTGTTTCCAACGATTCTTACAGACTTACTTGTGCACAAAGTAGCCGTCTTGAAAATTTGTCCGGCGTTACATAATGCTATCGACAATTGTATTTACAGTTTCTCCTTTATATTAATGTATAAATTAATTACGCGCCTAAAAAAATATGAGATTGCCACTTGCATGATACGAGATACATCTTCGAAGAATATCAGCGACTCTCCCATTCAATACACTTGGAAAATCCCGGCGATCGTATCTGCTCTTTGTTTTTCCCTTTTCCGTACGATATCAAACTATTGCAAGACCATATGATGAATTAAACAGATAAATTAAGCATTGTAGTATAATTGAATTACAATTAACTTCTCAAGAAAATATTTTGGCCATAAAGCGCCAAACATATGTGCCGCATATAATAAACACATGTTTTACACATGTATATATTCTTCAACGAAATTAATTTTTAAATTGCAAATTAGTTTAGTTAATATTTTATTGTATTTAATATTGAATTCTTAATCTCGAAAAAAATATATTGAAATAAATTTATATTTAATTTTATATTCGAAATAAAAGCTTAATTAAATATTTAATACGAAAAGTTTTATGATTTTGCCTTTAACTCAACTTGCAAATTAATTCTACATTGTCTGGTGTTAATTTAGAATAATCTGCAAATATTTAGCAATTGGGAGATAATAATTACAACCATTACTAAAAAAAGCCATTAATTGTAATTATCCAGCGCGCGGGATTTGTTCGAGTACTCCTTCCTTTTCTTTAACTCGGTGAAAGCGCTGAATATACGCTCCAACCCCGTTAATTTATTTAAATTGCCGTGATCTCTCGCGTGTGTTTCCCAACGATTCGACTCGCCATTGTCAGCGAATCATCATTATTTATCGGCACGTAATTTCGTTTCATAGTCAAATTTTTCTGGCACTGACGTTGAAATTAATAAGAAGGAGACGTATTAAAATCGTACTCTTCGTTGCAATTAAAATTTTCATTTCATAAACGAATAAACTGATAGACACATATAAACGAATTCATATAAGATTATAACCAAAAAATTTAAAATTAATTAATAAAATAATGAAAGAGTTACAGCAAAACATCAAAACTGTAGGTAGCAATGAATGCATATTAATGCAACACATAATATATTGTTTGCCGTATCGGTAAAAGTATGTCTATTTTTATGCATTATGTTTTCATCATGATATATGATTTACACAGTATCTTTTGCAAGTCGAATTATCCAATTATCTGAAATTGAAACCATATTTCAAAGATAATAAAGTAAATTAATTTTAAATATTATCCATCCCTAATTATAAACCAAGTAAGAATAATGCCATAAAAAAGAATAAAATATATTGCCTTCGATAGCTATAAATAAATATACTTAAAGTTTATTTGAGGAATTAATTAAAAAATATAATTTTATAATATTTATTCTTTTTTCTACTTTCAATTATCACTCGCAAACTATTAAAACTTTTCGATTTTTACAATATTCCTGTTAAAAAAAAAACACGAACTTTAAACCCCTGTAACATTTTCTGCCGAGCAGAGCCTTGCATCAGTTTACTTGCAGCAGAAATGATAGGGAATTTGCAGCAGATTCTGTTCATAACGGTCGGTGCTGCCAGTCTGTCAGCAGTCTGCTATAAGATTCATGCATTTGAAGTGCATGAATCTGTTTGCAGATATTTGCTGCAGAAATCGAGCAGATTTGAGGAAGATTCTTTCCGTAACACGCAGTCTGTAAGCAGTCTGTCAGCAGTGTGTCGTAAGATTCTTTAAGCAGAAGTCTTGTACAGATCTTGCGCAGATCTTGCACAGATCTGCTCATCAGATTTTTGAAAGGCTCATGCAACAGAAGTTACGTGCAGATCCTGTGCAGATCTCGTGCAGAATCTGTTCCCCTAGCAGCGATCTGCTGCAAGATTGCTGCAAGATTCGCAGCAGATCATTGCAAGATTCTGTCAGCAGTCAACATACAATTCGCAACAGGTAAAATACGCAATATTCTTTCAGCAAAAGTCTTGTACAGATCCTGCGCAGATCTTGCACAGATCTGCTCAGCAGATTTTTAAAAGGCTCATGCAGCAAAAGTTACGTGCAGATCTTGTGCAGATCTCATGCAGAATCTGTTCCCCTAGCAGCGATCTGCTGCAAGACTGCTGCAAGATTTCCAGCAGATTCGAGCTGTCAAATACCGCGGTCCTTGCCGCGATACTTATATGCACGCTCACCTCAGCCAATAGGAGAGCTCGATTCGAGTGAAAATTTTCCCATCGTCCACTGCGCGCGACTTGTTCTTCGTGCTTCGTGCATGCTTCGCCTTATAGCGTTTTCGATTATACAGGATTTGAACGACCCAAGATTGGTTAATGACGTCATTGCAACCTCTCCACCAATGAAAGACTTGCATTTATAGTAAAATAGTGATTGATCAACCCTAGATCGTTCAAACCCCGTTTATTCGAAAACGCTATTAGTCGCCATCAGTGATGCAAGATCGAGCATCCTGCATCAAGCATCACATGAGGGGAAGAGCCCCCACCATGGCGGCACCACACAAGCAAGCATCGCTGACGTCACGCGTCCGTGTGCGCTCGCCGTTCCAATAGCGTATGAGTCGTACTCGGCGGAGTCGTTAGCGCCAAGCACCATCGCATCCGAAACACCACCACAAAGTAATGTGTCCTACCCTTCAAATATTGAACTGCTGCACAATTACAACTCGACACAGTACTCGAATCCAAAGCAACATTCGAACTCAATGCATTCACCGCAGTACACCAACATGAACACCGTTCCTACTCTATCCGGTTACGCACCGCCATTTCCATATCACCATCATGGAAGTCCGAATAATAATGGACAAATAGATGACTTTCTAAAGACAATGTTGGATGCAATCGAGAAGGTGGGCACTGCAGTATATGCAATCCGAGACAAAATTAATGAACGACTCGATGGATTCGAAAAACGTATATTTGAGAATGTCGATAAGTTACGGAAAGATCTACTGCAGTAAGTGTTTCTTTTTTGTTTCATATTCTTTGAATTTTTACATGACCTTCTTTCTAATTTTTCTATCAATTATTTCACAATTTTAACTAAAAATTACATAAACAATAATGTGTTTCGTTAGGCAAATGGTTGATCGTAATGCTCAACAGCCACATCAGTCCTATAAACCACCGAATGGGTTTCCTTTGCGAACGTTGGAGCAGCTGGATGCCTTCCTTCAAAATGCTGACCAAATACAAAACTTGGTAAACAGATTTTACTATACAATTAAAGTTGTGTTAAAAACATTTTGTCATTATAAAATAAAATAGTTAATGTTGTATTTTAGTGTTTGTCAATGTTTTATATAATAATATTAATACACTCATGGAAAAAAATAAGGATTACCTGTTTTTGTTTTTGTGAAAAAAGGCTACTTTTTCAAACGTCGTAACATTGGAATGGGAAGTCGTAGAAAGACGTATAAAAATTGACTTTAAAGCTTTAACTGTCTACTTTACACTGATTTGAACTGACAAGGTCTAAAACGATTAGCCTTAAAGTTATGTAACATTGAAATAAGTGGCGAAATCTGGAAGTTATTGTCTTGATGCTTTGCACGTGGACATTTTTTGTTTAAATGTTTAAAACAGGCAAAACAGAAAATTTAGTAAGCTTTGTAAAGCAGTGTAAAGTATACAGTTCAAGTTTAAAATTCCATTTTTATACGTCTTTCTACATCTTCCCATTCCAATGTTACGACGTCTGAAAAATAAGCCTTTTTTCACAAAAAAACAGGAGATTCTTATTTTTTTCATGAGTGTATAATTAATAAATGCACGAAAAAAAAACATCCATTACAATTGTAACATATTAATGGAAATATATGTTATGCAGAAATTGTATCTATCGTCCGTCGGCGGAGGAACTGTCAAGGAAACGCTGAACCAATTTCTAAAAGAAACCCTTCATGAGGAGTTGGTGACAAATTTTACGTGGGTTAGAGCTGAAGGAACTCGTTCTGTGTACAACTCTAAAATGGCAGAGATATATTTTGGTAATGTAGTATGTACTACTCTTTTTAAGTTACATATTGTATTCCCGTTGGCAAAATATGTACGAAAAATTATGATAAACTGTATTTGTATTCAAATTTTGTGAACCTTTATTAATAGAAAGTGTACATTATTTATAAATAGAACGGACTTTTATATATTCTCAATAACGATTTAAAAAGTTCATAATTACGTGTATGGGTGCATCGACACAATAACGTAGCGATCGTTGACCGCGTATATTTCCGAAACTAACCATACCACGAGGTTGTGTCTATTGACACTTTTCTTCAAGTACCTCCAAATTTTAACATATTTCAATTTTAGCGAATTTGACCAAAAGAACGTTTCCATAAGATTTGCGCGGGGTCTCTTTCTTTACTTTTTAATAATATTAAAAAAACCACTTTTATTTATCATTTGCAGATGGTCTAGTACTATGCAATAGGAGAGTAGGGAGTCGTGAATTCGCGCAGACAATGCAGGAGGTTTTGCGCATTGCTAAACAGCGAGGTCGAGACAAAAAACGACGGGAAAGGTTCCCACTGGGTCCAAGGCAGCAAATCGAACGTGAAATCGAACAGAGATATGGTAGAGGGCAACAAATTGTTTTCCAGAGAAAAAATGGAAGGGAGGATTCCAATGAAGAAAACAACAATTCAGATAGTAATTCGGAAAATTGAATCTTCTGTATTATCTTTTTGATTTTGTTTTATATTTCTTTTAGCCTTTCGATGGCCGTGCTTTAAGACTGCCTATAATTTACGTATTATATTAATATACTATATATTATAATTAATATAAAGGTGTTACTTTTGAATTTAAAGTCGTATTCAACTGTGATAAAAAGTTTTTTTTTTTATAGAAAATAGAAATGGAAAAGGTACATATGTCTCTCTTATTATTATTATATTATTTTTTAAGTCAAATCAGACCAAATAATCACAAATAAAACGTTTTGTTAATTAACAGTTTCTTATTAATGTCCCATTACTATAAAATTTGGATTTTCACATTTCTATAAACTGATAATTTCGGTTAAAATGGATCAGAAATGTTTAATTAATTAATATTTCTTATATACTTATATATATATATATATATATATATATATATATATAAAAGTATATAAAAAATATTAATTAATTAAACATTTCTGATCCATTTTAACCGAAATTATCCGGCAGCATACTGGCGAAAGGCTGCTGCAAGATTTGCAGCAGATACGTGCAAGTTTCTTGCAAGAATCTGCCTTCAGAATCTTATACCAGTCTGCTGAAAATCCGCTGCAAGTATCTTACGATAAAGTATAATTCTGGTGAAAGACTGCTGCAAGATTTGCGACAGATTCATGCAAGTTTCTTGCAAGAAGGTGCCTCCAGAATCTTGCACCAGTCTGCTGAAAATCTGCTGTAAGTATCTTACGATAAGGTATAATTCTGGCGAAAGACTGCTGCAAGATTTGCGGCAGATCCGTGCAAGTCTCTTGCAAGAATCTGTCTGCAGAATCTCCCGAAAGATCATGAGCAGAATGAGGAAACAGACCCTATCTGTCTGCTGGCAGAATCTGGCAAGAATCTGCTGCAAGATTTGCAATAGTCTTGCTGCAGATTGCTACTAAGGAATCAATCAAAATATCTAGCATTGAAATAAAAGACGATAAAACCCACACGGAACAAAAACCTCTAATGGATATCCACTAGATGTCCATCATGGAGATTCGAAACCTCTATTAGATGTCTATGTAATCTCCTATAGATGTCTACTAGACATCCACAGTTCCGCATTACATACCTCCATTCGACATCCATTAAATATATTTATAGATATCATATGGAGCAATCATAGATGTTCCATAGATATTTCATAGAGCTTTGATGGATTGTAGTTTCAATTCGTCATTAATAAAATTATTTGGAAGCAAAGTCACAAATATGATTGCGAGATAGTCTTGTTTATGTAGGTGTTAACAGAATGTCACGACTGTGAGACAGTCGAGAACATGCCTATACAGCACAAAATATCCTACATATCCTTAGGACATCTTGGGGAGATCTCGATATCCTCAGAACATCCTTGGGACACCGAAATATCTTCGATGTCCTGAGGATATTCTGAGGATGTTTTGTGCTGTATGGGTGGTGACATTCTGTTAACACCTACATAAACAAGACTATCTCGCAATCACATTTGTGACTTTACTTCCAAATAATTTTATTAATGACGAATTGATACTACAATCTATCAGCTCTATGAAATATTTATGGAACATCTATGATTGCTCCATATGATATCTATGAACATATTTAATGGATGTCGAATGGAGGTATGCAGTGATGCGATCTTTCCCACAGCGGTCCCGGCTCGGCTGTGCTCGGCTGCCTCACACAACCTTACAGAAGCGCTACGTCACGTATCCGTATGCACACAGATACGTGACGTAGCGCTTCTGTAAGGTTGTGTGAGGCAGCCGAGCACTGCCGAGCCGGGACCGCTGTGGGAAAGATCGCATCACTGGAGGTATGTAATGCGGAACTGTGGATGTCTAGTAGACATTTATAGGAGATTACATATGCTGCGTTCCGTAAAGCACATATGCACGCATGTATCTATAGTATACGTTATGTATACTATAGATACATGCACGCATATGCGCTTTATGGAACGCAGCCATAGACATCTAATAGAGATTTCGAATCTTCATGATAGACATCTAGTGGATATCCATTAGAGCTTTTTGTTCCGTGTGGGTACATCCTTGCTTTTTTTCGCAAAGCAGAAAATCTACTAACCCTTTCTTCACAATAAAAATAATGCATAAATGGGCCAATATTACGTCAATTACGATTAATCTCTGTCAGTTCGACAACCAAGATAAGGGTGGGGGATCATTTTCCACTGTTCGATCGCTTTGACGACTGCTTCGAGTACGTCATCGGGAATAATTAGCGTTACAGAATCAGACCAATGTTTTCGCAATAACGAAAGGCAAAAAGCAGTACAAGTAACAAAGAAGTTAGCTACTTTAGCTGGTTTCTCATTAAAACCAAATTAAGATCAACTTCATCGATTTTAAACTGAATAAGTAAAATTGTGCTTTTCGTCACGTTAATGCGCATTTAATTGCCGCACTATTTGTCGGTTTTCAATTATACCGGGTGTTTCAGACCACCCGTCCCACCCTTTTAAAACGTAGGGATGTGCTTGTACAAAAAAATGGCTCAGACAAAATTTGCATGATTTCGAGGGATCTATCTGATGGTGATTTTGACTTTGACCTCGCAGTTGATTTTCAAGATTATTTGAAAGTCAGAGTTATTTTTTTAAATGGAAACCCCTATTTTTTATTTCAAAATCTAATAGCTGGTGTCAAGAGCTTTTCAAAACACTATAATGAAGTTATTTTTCATTAAGTACTTTTCGAGTTATGAGGCTTGTAAATTACAGTATTTTGACATAAAATACAAAATATCTTGTAAAATATTCAATTTTTGGGAATCTTACCTTAATACTTTTATCCATAAAATAATGAGACGAATCAATTGGTATAAAGAAAACACATAGTTGCTTTCAAGAAAAAATATGTAGTTTGCAACTGCATACTTTTTCTTGAAAGCAACTATGTGTTTTCTTTATACCAATTGATTCGTCTCATTATTTTATGCATAAAAGTATTAAGGTAAGATTCCCAAAAATTGAATGTTTTACAAGATATTTTGTATTTTATGTCAAAATACTGTAATTTACAAGCCTCATAACTCAAAAAGTACTTAATGAAAAATAACTTCATTATAGTGTTTTGAAAAGCTCTTGACACCAGCTATTAGATTTTGGAATCAAAAATAGGAGTTTCTATTTAAAAAAATAACTATGACCTTCAAATGACCTTGAAAATCAACTGCGAGATCAAAGTCAAGGTCACCCTCAGTTGGCCCCCTTTTAATCGTACAACGTTTGTTAAGGTCATTTTTTTGTACAAGCACATCCCTACGTTTTAAAAGGGTGGGACGAGTGATCTGAAACACCCGGTATATGACGCTACCTATAATATTGTTGCACATATTTTCTTTAAATGTAATTTATCATCATAGCATAAACATATAAAATAACAGGTCTGTTCTTTTCAGCTGAACTGGCTGCACTAGTTCAGAATTTATCTTTTTTCCTTCACATTAAAAGGAGAACATATAGCCAATAAAATTGCTGCTTATCCATAAAAACTGCAAGTTGATTGGTTATACATTTCTTGGATCGAGATCTCGGACCGATTTCTAGCATCGTGAACATTGGTCTTAAAAGTCAGATATAGTTGAGCTAATCCATAAAGTAGGATAAGGAGAGCGAACTTCGTGCTCAGAGAGTAGCAAAAGTGGACCCGAATTTCGTCGTAAAAACAAATTCGGTATTTGGCCACTCGCGTCGCATGAAACGTTAATACTACCTTTTCCACGGTGTAAGAATATAAGGTGATTTCACGACCATTGTATTCTATCAAAAAATCTGTGATCAAGATGTCATAGTTAAGGCATGTCACACAAGGAGCTTGTTCGTTTTATAGCGTTTTCGATTATACAGGATTTGAACGACCCAGGGTTGGTTAATGACGTCATTGCAACCTCTCCACCAATGAAAGACTTGCATTTATAGTAAAATAGTGATTGATCAACCCTGGGTCGTTCAAATCCTGTATAATCGAAAACGCTATTAGCTACACTGGGGCTGCTCTGGATCTGCTCTACACAGGATAATACAGGACAGATAAATAGTTTATCCTGTATTATCTTGTTTAGAGCAGACCCAGAGCTGCCCCAGTGCAGCTAAAACGAACAAACCCAAGATGTCACGTTGGTGCAAAATCCCAAGTAAAAAAGAATAGAAGATGTGGATAGATGTGGATAGAAAAGGATAGATGATGAATCTCTAAAGCACATCTATATATAATTATAGTCCTAAATAATACAAATTTTTTAAAATAAAACTTTTAACATTGTGTATAAAAATATATATTGCTGACAAAATATTTTTTTATTTTTTTACAACAAATTATTCTTAGTTAAATTTGCAGAAAAAATAATTTATAATGTATTCCAGTCTTTATAGAAAATTAAGTTTTTTTAAGAAAATGAATATTTATAATTAAGGTCCGCAGGACAAAATTTTAATAAAATTTATATATATATATATATATATTTAAAGTCCCTCAACACGTAGCCACCTAGCGGTTCAATGTGGAACAATGACAGGAAAATCACAAAAATTTGTTGCCGTAAAATCACCTTATATTCTTACACCGTGGTACATACTCATATTTCAACACGCCTCCTTACATTTATATTAAGGTAATAGATGATGGGACGCCATCTATAGGATCTTAAACGAGGAAGAGCGTAGCGAGTATCCTGTCTTACAAAATATTCTGTTCTGTGTTCTTGTTAGAAGTTAAGAGAGAAAAGAGGTGTAGAAACATGTAAAGTTATCTTAACCCTCTATGGGCCGAATTTTTGTTTTAAATCCAAAAAAATAGTGGAACAAAAAATCAGCAATTATAAACCTATATATGCAAATGAGAACAAAAAATTTCGGTTCAAACAATTTTAAAGAATTAAGATTTTAACAACGTTAAAGAATTAAGATTTATGCGACATCTTACAACAAAAGGCATAATTATTTGGTAAAATATCAATAAATTGAAATGTGACCTGAAAGTTACACGGGCCCATAGAGGGTTAATATATATAAGAATAAATAAGAAGTTTGTGTGATACTAAATGGATCCCAACAATTAATCTTTAATTCAATTAATCTAAGGCTAAGACGTGCATTGCCTGCCAACGCTCTAAAATTCATAGACAATAAAAATCACCCAGACAAAATCCATATTCCAAGCAGACGTTTTGATCACATTTATACTGATCTGGTGAGACCACTTCGCTCAATTAATGGGTACAAGTATTGTTTAACCTTGATTGATCGTTTTTCCAGATGGCCGGAGGCAATTCCGCTCAAAGATATAGAAGCTGACACCATCGCTAATGCTCTGTATACCCACTGGATCGCGCGATTCGGAGCGCCCCGCTGCATCACCATAGACCAGGACAGCCAATTTGAAGCTCGCCTTTTCAACGCCCTAAAAAACATAATCGGCTGCAAGAGGGTCAGGACCACTGCGTACCACCCACAAGGAAACGGCATAGAGTGTTCTTACCGTACAATTAAAACAGCATTGATGTGCCATGAAGAGTCCAACTGGATCGACGCGTTGCCTGTCGTACTTTTAGGCATACGATCAGCGTATAAGGACGACATCAAGTGCACACCCGCGGAATTGGTATATGGTTCTACACTACGTATTCCGGGAGAGTTTTTCCAGGAAAAAGAATTGGACGAGGATCCCGAAGTTTTTGTAGAGAGATTTCGCGAGATTATGCGAAAACTTAGACCGACGCCTACCGCACACTACATCAAGGACACATCCTTCGTTTTCAAGGACCTGTACACCTGTACACATGTGTTTTTGCGCGATGACACGGTGAAGAAGCCTCTCAAGCAGCTATACTCCGGACCGTTCAAAATCCTAGAGAGAATCACTGACAGAGTTTTCAAGATTTGGTTAAACGCCGATAAGGAACTGGTTGTCAATACCGAGCGTTTAAAACCGGCATACCAACTTCAAGAGGATACCAACATGACAGCCCAAGCCAATTCGGATAATCAATTACTGCGTTCAGCAGAACAACTGCTGAATTGTCGTCTAGTCAACACTTAACGTTGATTTGTTGGTTCTAAAAGTAAGAGCCAATCATGTTCGATTGCTACCAAGCGATTTGTTCTGCTGAACGCGCCCAATGTCAACAAGTTCCATCTCAACTGCCGGAAACGCCGGAGGAACCGGAAGTCACGCCTGCAAATTTGTCAAACGGTAACATCACCGCACCTACAGCAACGCTGACTACGAAGCAGAGGTCAGTTGCTGGCAAAAAAGTGACAGTGAAGGTATCGCAGCCAACCTCGCCGGTGGTAGTGCAAAGCCAAAGAGTGCTAAAAACTTATAGCGGTCCTAAGACAAAACGTCTCCGATTTAAACTATAAACTATAAATTTAGAAACTTTAAATTTATTCTTCTACAGTATTCCTTATTTCTCCATTTCATTAATTGTTTTCTTTTCTTTTCCAGCATAATTATGCGTGTGTTCATATAAAGACGTTTTTTTTTAGCATTAAGCACGCGCACATATTAATTAAAAGTAAGAACGATAAACTTAGTTATGAAACTGTGATTTAAATGTAAGCTCTCGGGTAAAGTATCGTAGATAGTAATTACGTTACTCGAAGGGGGTATTGTGGCGCACTGTTAAGTGGCGACAATAAAATAGTCACTAGATCGAGCGGCGAAAAATGCCGCAACCAATCAGAGCGCTCGGCTCGTGAGGACGCGGAAGAAGAAAAAGGCGCGCAGTGTGCAAACAAACAGTCACTTGTTTTTCGTTGTGATTCACGTGAAGGACGCGTTTTCGTTTGAGTGAGAAATATATCTTTTTTCTATCCAGATCTTGCGTCGAGCGTTCGTTCTTTAGTCTCCGGACATCCTCCTGATCACAACAGTATAATTGGTGTAACATACCACCATATTACCTTAATATAAATGTAAGGAGGCGTGTTGAAATATGAGTATGTACCACGGTGTAAGAATATAAGGTGATTTCACGGCAACAACTTTTTGTGATTTTTCTGTCATTGTTCCACATTGAACCGCTAGGTGGCTACGTGTTGAGGGACTTTAAATATATATATATATATAAATTTTATTAAAATTTTGTCCTGCGGACCTTAATTATAAATATTCATTTTCTTAAAAAAACTTAATTTTCTATAAAGACTGGAATACATTATTAATTATTTTTTCTGCAAATTTAACTAAAAATAATTTGTTATAAAAAAATAAAAAAATATTTTGTCAGTAATATATATTTTTATACACAATGTTAAAAGTTTTATTTTAAAAAATTTGTATTATTTAAGACTATAATTATATATAGATGTGCTTTAGAGATTTATCATCTATCCTTTTCTATCCACATCTATCCATATCTTCTATTCTTTTTTACTTGGGATTTTGCACCAACGTGACATCTTGTGTGACATGCCTTAACTATGACATCTTGATCATAGGGCGATATTCATAGTCCGTTCTTATATTCAAAATCGTCTTAAGCACGGACTTATATTCGCTCTCTTCGTCACACATAGAGCTTGTTCGTTTTAGCTACACTGGGGCTGCTCTGGGTCTGCTCTACACAGGATAATACAGAACAGATAAATAGTTTGTCCTGTATTATCTTGTTTAGAGCAGACCCAGAGCTGCCCCAGTGCAGCTAAAACGAACAAGCCCATAGATTGTGTCTGACGAAGAGAGCAAATATAAGTTCGTGCTTAAGACAATCTTGAATATAAGAACGGACTATGAATACCGGCCATAGATTTTTTAATAGAATACAATGGCCGGTATTCATAGTCCGTTCTTATATTTAAGATTGTCTTAAGCACGGACTTATATTCGCTCTCTTCGTCACACATAGATTGTGTCTGACGAAGAGAGCGAATATAAGTTCGTGCTTAAGGCCGGTATTCATAGTCCGTTCTTATATTTAAGATTGTCTTAAGCACGGACTTATATTCGCTCTCTTCGTCACACATAGATTGTGTCTGACGAAGAGAGCGAATATAAGTTCGTGCTTAAGACGATCTTGAATATAAGAACGGACTATGAATACCGCCCTAAGACGATCTTGAATATAAGAACGGACTATGAATACCGCCCAATGGTCGTGAAATCACCTTGGGTGTTTACGATAATTCAAGTTCGAGTTAGTTTCACTAGGACCGACAATGAGATATACATAACCATCTAGAACCTTTATGATTCATGACAACTCAACGCTGTCTTGTATTGCTTGAGTTAAATTCATTGAATTTGTTGAGTTTAATAAATATAATTATATACATATATATATAATTATATCTATTAAAGAGGTATACCAACATACATACCAACATTATTTGTTTCTTTCATAGACTGATTTGCAATTAACCTTTTTTTATTACAATAAAATTTGCTCTATAAACTCAACAAATTCAATTAATTTAACTCAAGCAATACAAGACAGCGTTGAGTTGTCATAAATCATAAAGATTCTAGATGGTTATGTCTATCTCATTTTTCGGTCCTAGTGAAACTAACTCGAACTTGAATTATCGTAAACACCCCTTATATTCTTACACCGTGGTATGTACATTTATATTAAGGTAATAGATGATGGGACGCCATCTATAGGATCTTAAGCGAGGAAGAGCGTAGCGAGTATCCTATCTTACATAATATTCTGTTCTGTGTTTTTGTTAGAAGTTAAGGCCGGCGTCACATAGAACCCGTAATCCGTAATCCGCACCGAAAGTCCGCAAAAGTTACTAGGGATTGCGTCCGTAACGTTACGTGTGTTTTATCTCCTTGTGTCCCATGGAGCCGTAATTCCATGAAATTTCCGTAAAAGTTACTAAAAGTTACTAGTTATTACTAGTAATGCTTTTTTTAATTTTATTTATTTAACTAAATTTGACGATTTAATTAAAATTTTTGTTAAAATTATAATATATTCTGTAGTTTTCTTATGAATAAAATACAAATAAACAATTATAATTTGTTAAATAAAAAATAGTAATACCGTTACGTGTGTATTTACGGCTCCATGGGACACAAGGAGAAAAAACATACGTAACGTTACGGACGCAATCCCTAGTAACTTTTGCGGACTTCCGGTGCGGATTACGGATTACGGGTTCTATGTGACGCCAGCCTAAGAGAGAAAAGAGGTGTAAAAACATGTAAAGTTATCTTAATATATATATATAAGAATAAATAAGAAGTTTGTGTAATACTAAAAGGATCCCAACAATTAATCTTACAATATTGCTTAAGCATTTTAATTGCTGCTCATAATCTTGCCATTTCGTGATAAGACCCATGGGAATTGATTCATCCCAATCGATTTTTAGCAACCATAATTCCAGCATGATAAACTTTCCAACTACTATTACCGGGCCTAAAAATCCCAGGAGATCAAAGATGGATGCAATTCTCGCTAAAATGTTTCGTTTGGTTGGCTTTATTGATGATTGATGATTATTAGAATTTACAAAGTTGAAAGTATCTCGCTTACAATTCCAAAACACTCCTAAGGCGCGATTTTTATCACATTCATTTCCCGCATCAATTTCCTTGTCAATTGCAAGCGAGATACTTTCAACTTTGTAAATTCTAATAATTATCAATCATCAATAAAGCCAACCAAACGAAACATTTTAGCGAGAATTGCATCCATCTTTGGGCTTGTTCGTTTTAGCTGCACTGGGGCAGCTCTGGGTCTGCTCTAAACAAGATAATACAGGACAAACTATTTATCTGTCCTGTATTATCCTGTGTAGAGCAGAACCAGAGCAGCCCCAGTATAGCTAAAACGAACAAGCCCTTTGATCCCTTGGGATTTTTAGGCCCGGTAATAGTAGTTGGAAAGTTTATCATGCAGAAATTATGATTGCCAAAAATCGATTGAGATGAATCAATTCCCATGGATCTTATCACGAAATGGCAAGATTATGAGCAGCAATTAAAATGTTTAAGCAATATTGTAAGATTAATTGTTGGGATCCATTTAGTATCACACAAACTTCTTATTTATTCTTATATATATTAAGATAACTTTACATGTTTCTACACCTCTTTTCTCTCTTAACTTCTAACAAGAACACAGAACAGAATATTTTGTAAGACAGGATACTCGCTACGCTCTTCCTCGCTTAAGATTTTATAGATGGCGTCCCATCATCTATTACCTTAATATAAATGTAAGGAGACATGTTGAAATATGAGTATGTACCACGGTGTAAGAATATAAGGTGATTTCACGGCAACAAATTTTTGTGATTTTCCTGTCATTGTTCCACATTGAACCGCTAGGTGGCTACGTGTTGAGGGACTTTAAATATATATATATATATATATAAATTTTATTAAAATTTTATTGTTCTGCGGATCTTAATTATAAATATTTATTTTCTTAAAGAAACTTAATTTTCTATAAAGACTGGAATACATTATAAATTATTTTTTCTGCAAATTTAACTAAGAATAATTTGTTATAAAAAAATAAAAAAATATTTTGTCAGTAATATATATTTTTATACACAATGTTAAAAGTTTTATTTTAAAAAATTTGTATTATTTAGGACTATAATTATATATAGATGTGCTTTAGAGATTCATCATCTATCCTTTTCTATCCACATTTATCCATATCTTCTATTCTTTTTTACTTGGGATTTTGTACCAACGTGACATCTTGTGTGACATGCCTTAACTATGACATCTTGATCACAGATTTTTTAATAGAATACAATGGTCGTAAAATCACCTTATTTTCTTACACCGTGGTATGTACATTTATATTAAGGTAATAGATGATGGGACGCCATCTATAGGATCTTAAGCGAGGAAGAGCGTAGCGAGTATCCTATCTTACATAATATTCTGTTCTGTGTTTTTGTTAGAAGTTAAGGCCCTTACACAATGCCAGGCAACAGGCAATAGGAACAGGAAATAACGTAGAAGAGAAAGAGAGAAAAGCTATTTCTCTCTCTTTCTTTCCTACATTATTCCCTATTTCTATTGCCTGTTGCCTGGCATTGTGTAAGGGTCTTTAAGAGAGAAAAGAGGTGTAAAAACATGTAAAGTTATCTTAATATATATATAAGAATAAATAAGAAGTTTGTGTGATACTAAAAGGATCCCAACAATTAATCTTACAATATTGCTTAAGCATTTTAATTGCTGCTCATAATCTTGCCATTTCGTGATAAGACCCATGGGAATTGATTCATCCCAATCGATTTTTAGCAACCATAATTCCAGCATGATAAACTTTCCAACTACTATTACCGGGCCTAAAAATCCCAGGAGATCAAAGATGGATGCAATTCTCGCTAAAATGTTTCGTTTGGTTGGCTTTATTGATGATTGATGATTATTAGAATTTACAAAGTTGAAAGTATCTCGCTTACAATTCCAAAACACTCCTAAGGCGCGATTTTTATCACATTCATTTCCCGCATCAATTTCCTTGTCAATTGCAAGCGAGATACTTTCAACTTTGTAAATTCTAATAATTATCAATCATCAATAAAGCCAACCAAACGAAACATTTTAGCGAGAATTGCATCCATCTTTGGGCTTGTTCGTTTTAGCTGCACTGGGGCAGCTCTGGGTCTGCTCTAAACAAGATAATACAGGACAAACTATTTATCTGTCCTGTATTATCCTGTGTAGAGCAGAACCAGAGCAGCCCCAGTATAGCTAAAACGAACAAGCCCTTTGATCCCTTGGGATTTTTAGGCCCGGTAATAGTAGTTGGAAAGTTTATCATGCAGAAATTATGATTGCCAAAAATCGATTGAGATGAATCAATTCCCATGGATCTTATCACGAAATGGCAAGATTATGAGCAGCAATTAAAATGTTTAAGCAATATTGTAAGATTAATTGTTGGGATCCATTTAGTATCACACAAACTTCTTATTTATTCTTATATATATTAAGATAACTTTACATGTTTCTACACCTCTTTTCTCTCTTAACTTCTAACAAGAACACAGAACAGAATATTTTGTAAGACAGGATACTCGCTACGCTCTTTCTCGCTTAAGATCCTATAGATGGCGTCCCATTATCTATTACCTTAATATAAATGTAAGGAGGCATGTTGAAATATGAGTATGTACCACGGTGTAAGAATATAAGGTGATTTCACGGCAACAAATTTTTGTGATTTTCCTGTCATTGTTCCACATTGAACCGCTAGGTGGCTACGTGTTGAGGGACTTTAAATATATATATATATATATATAAATTTTATTAAAATTTTATTGTTCTGCGGATCTTCATTATAAATATTTATTTTCTTAAAGAAACTTAATTTTCTATAAAGACTGGAATACATTATAAATTATTTTTTCTGCAAATTTAACTAAGAATATTTTGTTATAAAAAAATAAAAAAATATTTTGTCAGTAATATATATTTTTATACACAATGTTAAAAGTTTTATTTTAAAAAATTTGTATTATTTAGGACTATAATTATATATAGATGTGCTTTAGAGATTCATCATCTATCCTTTTCTATCCACATCTATCCATATCTTCTATTCTTTTTTACTTGGGATTTTGCACCAACGTGACATCTTGTGTGACATGCCTTAACTATGACATCTTGATCACAGATTTTTTAATAGAATACAATGGTTGTGAAATCACCTTATATTCTTACACCGTGGTATGTACATTTATATTAAGGTAATAGATGATGGGACGCCATCTATAGGATCTTAAGCGAGGAAGAGCGTAGCGAGTATCCTATCTTACATAATATTCTGTTCTGTGTTTTTGTTAGAAGTTAAGAGAGAAAAGAGGTGTAAAAACATGTAAAATTATCTTAATATATATAAGAATAAATAAGAAGTTTGTGTGATACTAAAAGGATCCCAACAATTAACCTTACAATATTGCTTAAGCATTTTAATTGCTGCTCATAATCTTGCCATTTCGTGATAAGATCCATGGGAATTGATTCATCCCAATCGATGTTTAGCAACCATAATTCCAGCATGATAAACTTTCCAACTACTATTACCGGGCCTAAAAATCCCAGGGGATCAAAGATGGATGCAATTCTCGCTAAAATGTTTTGTTTGGTTGGCTTTATTGATGATTAATAATTATTAGAATTTACAAAGTTGAAAGTATCTCGCTTGCAATTCCAAAACACTCCTAAGGCTCGAGTTTTATTACATTCCCGCATCAATTTCCTTGTCAATTGCAAGACACTCGTCTTGCAGTAGAGAATTATTCGAGAACCACTTTCTCAATTTGAAGCCACCTTTTTGAAGTAGGGCCATTGTTTGCTCTTTGATATGTAAAGCCTCATTTAGAGTGGAAGCACCAGTAAGCATATCATCAACATAAAAATCTCTCAAAATGATTTTTGATCCTATTGGAAATAAAGTCGAACCCTCTTGTGCGAGTTCTTGTAAACAGCGTATAGCTAAGAATGATGCTGAAGCTGTGCCATATGTTATAGTGGCGAGTTCGAACGTTTTCAACTCATGCTGTGGAGTATCACGCCAAAAAATACGTTGAAGGCATCGCTGAGATGGATCAACAAGAACTTGTCTATACATCTTTACAATGTTGGCTGTCATTGCAAAGCAAAATGTACGAAAACGAGATAAGATTGAGAATAAATCCTGTTAGATGGTAGGACCAACAAGCAAAGCGTCATTTAATGACTTTCCCGACTTAGATTTGCACGAGGCGTCAAAGACAACACGCAGCTTGGTTGTAGTGCTTGTGTTGTTCAGAACTGCGTGATGAGGCAAATAATATTGAATATTGTTATCATGCTCTGCTGTTACTTCAATCGGATACATGTGATTAAGGTCCTGATATTCACGCATAAACCTACGATACTCCTCATAAATATCAGGTTGTTTCGATAATCGTCTTTCCAATGCGAAAAATCTACGTTCTGCAATTTCTCTGGATTCGTCTACTTGCGAGATTATCTCATTTCTGATGAGAAGTTTGACGATGAACCTATCCTCATCATTTCGCAGAGTACTTTCCTGAAAAAGTGTCTCACAAGCAAGCTCCTCAGGTGAAAAGACATTTGTGTTATGACGATAATTGTCTTCTGTTCAAAATTCCCGCTCGTAATGCGGATATAAGCCGCTCGCCCGAACGGCAGAGGGCGAGAGACTGGCGCCACAAAAAGGAAAAGGAGGCGCCCCCCGACAGAACTAGTAGTACGACGCACGTGCAACGAAAAAGTGGGCCCACGAGATTATATTTGAGATCTTTTATATCGAGACCGTACTGTGTCAAGGTGTGGCCCTTCAAAGGCCATTCGGGATCTTACGTCCCTTCACGCCTCAAGAGGCGGTCAGTGTATAGGTTTGGCCCTTCAAGGCCATTTGGGATCTTACGTCCTTTCACGTCTCAAGAGGCGGTTAGTGCACAATCTTTCTACACCGTATGGGTGTATGATTCTAGAGATTTGGTCAAGACTATTCGGGATCTTACGTCCCTTCACGCCTCAAGAGGCGGTTAGTGCACAATCTTATACACCGTATGGGTGTATTATTCCAAAGGTTTGGTCAAGGCCATTCGGGAATCACTTCCCTTCTTGCCTCACTAGGCGGTTAGTATACCCCTCTCGTTGTGCGCCACCTTGTCGTGGTGAGAGGGCTCACCGTGGGGATACCTGAAAAGGTGTTTCTGCGGTGCTAAGAGCGCACAGTTCCTTCTTAGGAGGGAACGGGGGTCCGGCTACCCCTCAAGGGACTTGTCCCGATTAGCCGGTAGGGGTTGGCGGCCCTGACTTCAATCGCCCGGGTGCCCGGACTCGATAGGTGTGTTTTTGGAAAACACACCCCCGGGATAGAGGAGCTTACCTCGATAAAAAAGCCGGGGCCTGACCAGCCTCGTTAGCACGCCGGTGCTCCAGCATAACGGTCGAGCCTCCATTGCACGAGGGGAGCGATAGCGTCACATACCGTAACCTCAGTTTGTGGGGTCGGGGGCCGGTGATAGTGTGGTGGCACTTTCACGGGCTGCGAGGGAGGAAAAACCTCTGTAAAAAGACCCGGGTAGACCGAGCTCGTAAGTCTGGGGTAGGCAGTCGGTCTAAGAGAGGAAAAACTCTGATATAAAATCCGGTGAAGGACACACTGTTAACAAATCAATTTTTCTTATATGGACATGGACAACGAAAAAGGACAAAGTGTACCGTCTCAGGGGATTCGGACCCCCAGGGACCGGCGTAGTGGGAGTCCTGTCCCGGCTCCCGCTGCATCGTCATCCAGCGTCGGGCTAACCACTAGGTGTTCACCGAGCCCAGTGGTGAACACTGTGATCGGTTCAGTTTATAGGCTGTACAGACATGCGGTTCGCGTGGTGGACAATTTCCCGGGCACGCAGCGGAACTTCGTGGCTGATCTGTGCAAGATTTTCTGTCTATTTGCAGACAGATTGAAGTGTGGCAAGGATCTATGTAGGTGTGAACCTGACAAGGCCGTGTCCATGTTGAAGACAATAGGTATGGATGGAGAGAGCACGCTCCAAACCACAAGGAGGGAGATGGCTGATACCATCATAAGGACATGGTCAATTTTTGAGGGCTAATTGGTGTATGGGAGTCCTAAAAATAATATAAAGGAAACTTACCTGCATGCGTGCGTTGTCCTGGCGGCGAGTGTAGACCTCCTCGGCTGGGACCTGAAACAGAAAGAAGAGGTTAGTAGGGCAATGGAATCCTTACGAGTGGAGGGTATATTGTACGAACACGGTCATCTAGTGCAGGACTCTCCGAGTAAGGCGGACCGCACCCCTCTTCGTCTGAGGGGTGGAATTGGTCCTCCTACTTTCAAGGAGGGGCAAAGGAAGAGCAAATTTCTGGACGAAGTTATGCATGGTAGTCCGGATTCTTCGGATTCGGATTCGGACTATGCACCCAGGGTTACGTCCCTTGAGAGATTGGCCCCTGGCACAATTATAGTGGAGAGGAGACCAGGTATGGAAGAGGAAAAGAAGAAAGAAGAGCTGAAGAAACCCCCCACTGAGGTGGTGGAGATGACCATCTCCTCTGATGAGGAGGGTGATGTCCCACCCCCTACTGCGGGGCCATCAGACTTGTTAATGGAGGAAAAGTCTGATTGTGGATCAGGAGAGGATTTCCCTCCTTCCAGGCCCTACTCGGGTCCTGAAGAGGAGGACGCATATCCTCAGAATCAGTGGCGCCTCCCTATGCTTCATAGAGCACAAGGAAGGCTCAAAAAGGATGGGACTAGTCCATTTAAGGCCCTGTCCACGTCCGGATCGGAAGGAGGAAAGGGGATCACTCGGAGGAAGAAGGGGAAGAATCTCCCTTTTAAGGAAGAGGATACGGAGATTGCGGGGACCTCCGCGTTGATGGTACGCTCACCGCCTCTTACTGGGGATCAGCGTGCTGCTGCTGAACATCGACTACATCAGATGGAGCGTGGGTCGGCGGGGGAAATTGTGCTCCACGCCGATAAGTGCCTGGATGAGATCGAGCATGCTAGATCGATCTCTTCAAATATGAAGGGATCCCTTAGCGGGAAGATCAAGGTGAATGTATACCTCCTTAGAGAGGTTCTGAGGACTCTGGCCACTAAGGCGGATAAAGTAGGAGACCCGGGATATTAGAAATCCCGGATCAATGTGGTGGAGAGAGATAACACGGCCTATAAGGCCCAGAACGAGAATCTCATAAGGAAACTGGCCAAGGCGGAGAATGTTATCCGTTTCTTGAAGGCAAATCCCTCCAACCCGGAGGGCCTATTGATTAGGGACCCAATGTCCTCCACTCTCGGAAGGGAACCGTTGGGGCGTTCGGACGTGGTAAGCGGCACTGTTGCCGCATCTATCAATCCGATCGACCCCAATATGGATACAGATCTGGAGTCAGACGTTCCGCGTTCGCGCTCGCGTTACATTCCAGAATCGGATAGAATGGGATTTTCTCTCGTCAGGAAGATCCAAAGGTCATTGACTTCGATGACCGAGGAGATGAAGAGGATTAAGGACCGCATGGATTCCCTGGAGCTGGGCGGACGAACCGTCCCTGCTCCGGTACAACCGGGTCCCAAAGAGAAGAAGAAGAAGAAGAAAGGGAAGATGGGGTCCGGTGCCGCACCCCCCCAGATGTCCCTCACACCCCGTGAGGTGGAGGTTATATCGGAGGGGAATTTACCGACAGGTGGGCCCGTACCTCCCATTCGGGAAACCCCCAGACGGAAACCATCTGGACCACCGTGGTGAAAGGAGGCAGAAGAAAGAAGGGAGGCATAGGGCCTCAGAGGCCTCCTATACCCCCCCCCCCCCTACCACTGCCAAGAGGGATGGGGAAGCGCGGTTGAAGCAGCCCTTAAAGGGCCGCCTTTCCCGTGCGGGGATTAAGAGGAAGCTACCGCGCTCCGCGGCTGTGGCGATTACAACCGACAGAAGCTATGCGGAAGTTATGAGGATGGCTAAGGAGAAAATAGACATCAAGAACCTGAATATCAAGTCCTTGAATATTACCGGTACCGGTTAGTATACAATCTTTCTACACCGTATGGGTGTATTATTCAAGGTATGACGAAACGTAATTATATTATGCTTTATATTATGATTATTTGTATTATTCTGTCAAAAAACAATTATTGTAACCTATTAAAGTTAGTTTGAGTTTATAATTTACAAGTTATATGATTAATTTTGCAATTAACTATAGTTTTCAGTTTTATTTTGGTTTCTGATTTCATGTTCATACTTAAATTATATTTAATACTGGATTTTAATTGCATACTATGATTTCACAATTCATACATCTTTAAAAATTTATAAAAGTTGTTAAAAGAATATAATATAGAAAGATTACATCAGATATTTTATTCATAAAGTCTTCACGATTTATGTCACAATGATAGTAACATGTATATTTATTATATATATTATGTGATTGTGCCTGTTTTATGTATAAATGCTTGATTTGATTATAATATCCTTTCACATGTAATATGCCATTTGCAATTTTATTTCTTTTTCTTGTATCGTTTATTAAATTTTCTAAATACAGATTTTTCATAGGAACTATTTCTCTTTATTCAAACGAAGACTATAAGTATACGGTATAACATACATAGAAATCAAACATCTTCTACTTGCCAAAATTTGGAGATGACCTTGTTAAGATCGTCGATTGTACTTACATGACAAAGAGCAGCCTTTCTTTTTCTCTGATTGAGAGGGTCAACGCACCACCTTCTTTTTTCCACTCCTCCGGCCTCGGTATATGCACTTTAAAGCGCCTATCAGAAGCCCGAATAATAGGTATTCTGTCCTGTCGCATCTCGAATATCGGATCCAACAGAACGTCTTCTGGCAGCCTCGTATGCTAGGCTCCCTTCTTCCATTTTAGTTCGCATCTCAGACGGTATGCCGCCATTGCTGAAGCAGCCACTACCACCTGGTGAAACAGCTCGATGCCGAACATTACGCCCATCGCCGCCACTGGTGTTGTAACCATAGCACCCAGGGCCCCTCTCAAAATCAGAGCCCTGACATGCTCCAGCGCAACTTTGGCTGTTTTCTTTTGCACCCTAGTCCACCATACTACGGCTGCGTATGTGAGTCTGGGGCGAAGTATGGCTATGTAGATCCAGTGTATCATACTCGGTTTCAAACCCCAAGTCTGACCAAAGGTCCTTCTGCACATCTAAAAATACTGGCACAAGCTTTTGCACCGGCTACGAAGGTGCTCCTCCCAAAACATTTTCCTATCCAGAATAACTCCCAGATATTTCACTGATTCAGTTGGAACTAACCTTATTCCTCCAAGAGTGGGTCCCACAATGGTGCCTACCTTGTATTTGCGAGTGAAGACAGTAAGACCAGTTTTCAGTGGATTCACCGTTAAACCCGTCCTCTGACACCACTCTTCTACGACTTCCAGTGCCCCCTGCATGAGCTCTAGAAACGTCTTTAGAAAGGGGACTCGCACAAGTATTGCCACGTCATCCGCGTAGACTTGTGCAATGAAGCCTCCATCGTCCAGTGCCTTTAATAATCCGTCTGCTACCAGGCACCAGAAAAGTGGGGAAAGTACTCCGCCCTGCGGGCAGTCTCTTCCTACCCACCCACAAACCTTTGCAGTTCCCAGCGAAGTCATCACACGCCTTCCTAGCATGCCCCGGATCCACTCGACGAACTTCATCGGGACACCTCTTCTGGTGGCTTCCTTACACACTACCTCGTGCGGTGTGTTGTTAAAAGCGCCCTCTATGTCCAAGAAAGCACCCACTGCGTAGCCCTTCCCTTCCAGCTGCTCCTCAATAAACGCTACCGTTTGATGTAGAGCAGTCTTGGTGGAATAGTCCGGACAATACGCGTGCTGATTTTTATGGAGAGGATACCTCCACAGAGTTGTCTCCCTCAGATACGCGTCCACCAGCTTCTCCAATGTCTTAAGGAGAAACGATGTTAGGCTAATTGGCCTGAAATCCTTTGCCTTGGTGTAGCTCGTTCTTCCCGCCTTTGGGATAAACACTACCCTGGCCAGTTTCCATGCGCTGGGTGTGTAGCCCATCGCGATACATGCTTTTAAGGTTCGAGTCAGTGGGCCCACGATCTGTTCCAGTCCCTCTTGTAGAAGAACCGGAAAGACGCCATCCGGTCCCGCTGACTTGTAGTGCTTAAAGGTGTTAATTGCCCATTTGACCTTCTCGGGTATGACAATCTTAACCACCATTCGCCAATCCGCTTGTCGGGCTCTTCTGAGTGAGCCCAGCTCCTTATATGCAAATAGCTCTCCCGGCTCCCTATGGAAACCCGGAAAGCTCACTTCCAGTAGATGCTCCAGACATCGCTCTTCAGTCACCACCGTCCCATCAGGGAGTGCGATGGCTTCCAGGGTTCCTAGCGAGGATCCTGCAGATTCTTGCCGTTTCGGGCATTCCCTCTACTTCCTCGCAAAATTTCCTCCAGCTTTCCAGTTTCGCCCTAACCACCGAGTCTCTATACTCCTTCTGTGCCCTCCTAGAGAGCTCCCAGTCGGGTTGGCGGCCTGTATTCCTAGCACTATTCCAGGCCCTGCGAGCCGCCACTCTGAGACCCTGCAGTCCAGGGGTCCACCAGAAAGTTCCTCTACTATTTGTAACCGCCCTTTCGGGGCAATTACTTTCGTAGCAGTTTACCAGAGACTTCTGCAAGTAGTCCACACAGGTCTCCAGTTTGTCTTCTGTCCCGTGCCTCTTAGGGAAGCCTCTGAGACTACTGGCCAGGTCTTCCCTATAAGAGTCCCACTTGGTTCTCCTCGGGTTCCTAAATTTGACCTCCTTCCCCCTAGCCTTAGCTATCCTGAAGGTAATCTGCCTGTGGTCTGAGAGCGAAGGCTTTGTCGAGACCCTCCACTCCACTACCTCCTGTATCAACTGCCTGGAACAGACAGTGATGTCGAGCACTTCTCTTCTCGTTATAGTGCAGAAGGTGGGCTTGTCTCCCGTGTTGAGAATCTCCAGATCCGTGGATGCTAGGAACTCCAACACTTTCCTTCCTCTTTCATTGGTGTCCAAGCTTCCCCACACAGTGTGATGCGCGTTAGCGTCACATCCCATGATCAGGGAAAGCCGCTTCTCCTGGCAGTATTCTGTCAGTTTTATCACCGGTGCAGGCGGCACCGCCTCCCCCTCGTCATGCGAGAAGTAGGCCGAGCAAACGACCATTTTCCTCCTGTCACCGGAGTCAGCAGTGAAATCCACTTCTACAGCCGCAACGTCTCTGGAACACAGGGGAGGTATTAGCTGGGCTTCCATACCCTTGACGGCCACGCAGGCCCTGGGCCGATCCACTGATGGGGCCCTAAATAGCCTACCGCAAGCCGCCAAGCCCCTGATGCAACCCTGGATTACCCAGAGTTCTTGCATCAGTGATATGCATGTTTGCTTCTCAGTTTGTTGCCTGGCCAAAACAGCCAAGGCCCCTTTGCTGTGATGCAGATTAATCTGGGTAAAAGCCACCCCTCTCGATCCCACCATATAACTACGAGACCGTTTTAGGGGACTCCTCCTTATCCCCCCTTACCCCCCCCCTTGGGCCCACTTACCCGAAAGGCAATCCTGTCGAGCCCAAAGAATGGTTTGAAGTTCAGTGTCCTCAAATTGAGGACACTAAACTCCGGGACACCAAGAACCAGGTTCCCACCTTCCTTGGTGGCCCCTACCCCCTCCGCGAACACTTTCCAGCTCCTGGTGACAAGACCTGGGTTCTGCTTCTCCAGCCGCTTCAAGACCGTGGCCGCGCCCTCGGGAGGTCCCGGGACCCAAACCACCGCCCTGTGCTGCCTTTGAAGCGCGTCCATGCCCATCACCTTGAGCTTGACGCCTTCCCACGGAATGATGCCGCCGATCCGCCCCACGAGCCAATCCAGCGACGCCTCGTCCGCGCATCTTACCACCGCCGCACCGCTCCTTAGAGAGGTGCTGTGGAATCTGGGCACCGGACCCTCTTGGATCCCGTCGATCTCTTTCGAGACCGCACCTTTCAACAGAGTCAACTGCTCTGCAGTGATCTCTGCCTCGGGGTAGCTCTCCGCCACAATCACTCTCGCCAGAGGGTCAGCAACGTCCGAATAGGCATGGTGCCCATCATGAGCCCTTCGCCACTTCAGCGGACGGCCGCCCGATGGAGGGGTTTCATTGGAGCCCTTCCGACGTTTACCATCGGTGTGCCCCTTCACCACCTCCGCCGGCGTACAAGAGGGAGCCACGGGAAGAGAGCGAGCCCCTTCCAGAGCCCCTGCTCTCATCCGCTTCGCCCTTCTTCTTTCGGCCCCGCACCGGTTTTTCTTAACTGGAGGTGAAGCCTCCTGCCGCGCAGCCGGGCCGGCTTCACTTCCGGAGCCCTTAAGAATCCCGTCCGTCACCACCGTCCCAGCTCCTTCTCTCGGAGACCCGTCACGCGAGCCCTCCCGATATCCCACTTTGTTTTCTAAGTTTAAATTAAGACAGTCCATAGTGGTCCCACGAGCAGCTAGGGAATTACACGGTCCGCCCACGCAGAGCCCCGCATGCGTGGGTAAGGCTGGATACTCTGGGGTTTCGCCCGGTTCCCCAGAGGCATCGTTCGCAACACTGCTCCCCCAGTGACATGCAGCCATCGCCACGATGGCTTACAACTTGGCTTGGGGAGCTGGTCCGCGGCAACGGTCTTTCCTTACCCTCCACAGGGTTTTACTTCCGTGAAGCCAGGTTATAACCGCCACTACCCAGCAGCACTGTCCCCTCAGAGAGCTCACACCTACTGGGCGTCCTCCTATCCGCCACCTTGGAGACGCGCCCGGTGGGTAGCTCAACCCCCGGGAGAAAACGTGTATACAGAAGTACCAAATACTCGAGAAAACATGGTGGAACGTATTAGCAGAGAGAAACCTGAGAGAGGCCACGCTGCCGTTTTCCGTACGACGCTTTCTCTAGGCCGTACGCTAGTGACGCACGTCCATAATTAAATCTGAGAGAACATTTGTAAAAAGAGAGATCAAGTAAAACTAAAGCACTAAAGATGTAGGTATTCTCATGTCTGCTCGCGTCTCCGCCATTTTTGTTCCATTCCTCCACTCCTTGCCCTCTCGCCTCTGTCGCTGAGCTGAGAAGTTTATGATGATTAGATTATGGCTTCTAAGCTGCTCGAACTCTGTGTTTACGTGTATTTTAATTATCCGACTGTGAACAAAAAAAAGATACAAAATGCCTTGCTGCGTTGCGATCAATTGTACCAATAAAACAGAAAAAGGCGCTCGATTATTGTTAATGTGATATAAAGTAATAAACTGAGCATGTCTAACTAGCTCTGGCTCTGTAGCTTGTTTGTAACGATTTATTTTGAATAATTCGAGCCGAAAAATTGTAATATCTTTATTTATTTGTTATTAATTCTTGTATTGTACACTGATGAAAGCCTAATGGCTGGCAGAAACGTTTGTTGTAAGCAAATTTAAAACGAATATATTATAACAATAATCAAGAATAAAAGGCGACAAGAGCCGTTGCAAGGTGTTCGTACATAAAATTCAAATTATATTATGAAAAATACAAATTACAATTACATTCAAACGTTTCTGCCTATGTTAGGCCTTCCTCAGTGACATTACAAAAAATACATAATAAATCAGTGTTTTGCTAGTCGAAACATTGCGAAAGTAAATAAATAAAAACCATAAAATACGCAGTGAGTTCTTTTTAATAATTAAAATCCAATGTATGAAGATAGTTTAAAAAAAAAAGACCAAAAATGTTAGTTTACACGGGCAATAATATTGTTACAGTTCCAAGTGTCTATCCTTCATACATTGGATTTTAATCATTAAGAAGAACTCACTGCATATCTTATGGTTTTTAAATCTTGATATCTTATGGTTTTCAAATTGCTTTTTTATTTATTTCTGTACGATTTTTTTTCGCCGAGTTATGAAGGTTTGAAGATGGCAACTTTTCGATGAGACTATGCACTGCCGAAATGGTGAAAAATCGACAATTCGGTGAATTATAATTATATTAATATTATATATATATAAAATTTTTTTAATATTTACTTTATAATTCACCGAATTGTCGATTTTTCACCATTTTGGCAGTGCATACCGAAATCATAGTCTCATCATCGAAAAGTTGCCATCTTCAAACCTTCATAACTCGGCGAAAAAAAATCGTACAGGAATAAAAAAAATCGCAATTTGAAGACAAAGTATGACGCTTTAAGATGCCGCAGACAGAATGTTAAAAATTTATTTGAGTCAGCCATAATAACGCTTTGAAAATGGCAAAAATCACTGTTTTTGTTAAAATCAATAATATTCGATAGGAGCGTAAAGAGCCAACAGCCGGATATTCGTGCGAAGATTATCGTATATTAGTTTATAACCATTAAACATTTACATTAAAAACAAACGTTTCAGCCTGTCATCAGGCCTTTATCAGTATTATTACAGAAACCAATAAACCGCAACGCATTAATTAAATACAAAATAAGAAGCAAATTAACATAATTAACCGAAGAGTAGTTCAACCACGTTAGAACTGTAATACAAAAAAAGAACCAAATGAGAATTCGTGTTACAAAATGAGCGCAAACCGAAGAAAAAAATAATTTTTACATACTTGTAGTAAAGCACTTGTAGAAAACTCATCCACCCAAGATGGTTTCAGAAACCTACTTCTTCAGGTAGACTATTAAATTTTCATTCCCACTATTCGATATCGCACAAAAAAGGGACTATTATAAGTTTAACCGATAGAATTTTTTTACTTTCCCATTCTGAATTTCACAACAAGAATTTTACAATGGCAATTAATATCCTACTAAATAACTGTTTTCCAATCAATTTTATTTTTTCGACTATACATAATAGGCTTAAGTTTTTAATCCATAAAAAATCAAGTGACATTAATTTAACTAGTAATTGTTTAAACAATAATTGTGACAATAATGACTTCAAGACTTTTTTTATTATTCCGTACATTCCATCGGTTTACAAAGACTTCAACTCCATAGCCAGAAGCTTCAACTTAAAATTATCGTATTCAATTCCTAACAACCTAACACAATTTATAAGGACGGGCAAAGACAAGTTGAATAAATTTTCTCATTGTCAGGTCATATACATGATTTCGTGTCGAGATTGTGAGAAAACTTACGTGGGACAGACAAAAAGACAACTTAATACCAGAATCAAAGAACACAAGAACGACATAAAAAAGAGCTGTTCCCCCTCTGTTATTTCTAAACATAAAATAGATTTTTCTCACGATTTTGACTGGGACAATGTGAAGATTTTGGACGGGGAACCTTCTTATGGAAAGAGAATGATATCCGAAATGGTGTTTATAAAAAGACAACGTGCAGGCTTAAACAATCAAAATGACACCGAACGGTTACCAGATTTTTATCTCCCCATTATTAATTTGTTTCCCCCTTTATAATTGTATTGTTTCCTTTTTATATATTAATTCCTTTCATCCCCTCCTAGGTAATAATACCTTCCCCTCCATACTCCTTATTCTTTCCGTCCCCCCCTCCCCCGCCGCCCTCTCACTATTCCTTCATCACTTGAATATTGTCGTTATTCCATTGCGTACATTAAGATTTTAACCATCATATAATATGGATCTAAGGTTTCTCTCCTACCTCGTTCCATCTTGGGTGGATGAGCTTTCTACAAGTGCTTTACTACAAGTATGTAAAAATTATTTTTTTCTTCGGTTTGCGCTCATTTTGTAACACGAATTCTCATTTGGTTTTTTTTTTTGTATTACAGTTCTAACGTGGTTGAACTACTCTTTGGTTAATTATGTTAATTTGCTTCTTGTTTTGTATTTAATTAATGCGTTGCGGTTTATTGGTTTCTGTAATAATACTGATGAAGGCTTGATGACAGGCTGAAACGTTTATTTTTAATGTTAATGTTTAATGGTTATAAACTAATATACGATAACCTTCGCACGAATATCCGGCTGTTGGCTGTTTACGCTCCTATCGAATATTATTGATTTTAACAATCATCAGAGCCTGATACATTTATAATTTTTTAAATATTATTAAAAATGTAAAATAGCTATGTTGACCCAGAGCCAGGTGTTAGATGCTCAAAAAAATAATAATTAACCAAATTATCAATTCATACGTTTTGGCACATTTATTTCGGCCATCTTCAGTGATAACATAATAGAAAGTAAACAATCGTTACAGAGGAAACATGAAAGAATAAAAACAAATATGCTCCGCAAGGCCAACGCATATCGGTTAAAGAATTTGAACGCTTATTTAATATAAAATAAAATAGTAATCAATTAATACTGCGACGCAAAGTCGTCGTATAACAATTGCAGGTTTCGCACATATTTATGTATGTCAACAGGTTTCAAAATTAAAAAAGGAAAAGAAATCTTACTTGAAATGTCCAGGTTATAAATAATAAAATGTTACAGTAAATGGATAGATTTTTGAAACCTATTTATCAACACATACACAGTGAAAGGGCTCCGGTGTTCGCTTTGTACTGTGATACTGTGAAAACTTGTGAAAACGTGTAAAGTGGTCTCGTAAATGGCTCCCAAGAAGGAGTTATTAATCGAAAAGCGATCTGCCATAGTCGCTTTGAGAAATGCAGGACATAGATTGCGTGAAATTGCTCGCCTGGAGAAGGTTTCTCTTGGTGGTGTGCAGTGTACCCTCAAGAGATTTGGGTGATGTATTGAAATTAATGAGCGGTAGTGTATATCTGAATTGACACATCAAAAAGTTTTTAATTCATCTGTAAGGATTTCAATTTTCTAATCGGACACCAGAACATTTTTTATCAGACATTCTGACAATTCGACTCTCTTATATTCAACTGTTTTTGTGCGTGGAGATTGACCGATCAGTTGTCTACTCTTTCATTGTTTGCAATTTGTAAAGTATAAAGAAAAAAGAAGAATGACTTTTGAGCGTTGCTGTGCATGTCGCATACTAGGACAGTCTGACTCATATATGTTCGAAGTTGGAGACACATTGTGTGGACAATTATCCGTTTACTGTAACATTTTATTATTTATAACCTGGACATTTCAAGTAAGATCTCTTTTCCTTTTTTAATTTTAAAACCTGTTGACATACATAAATATGTGCGAAACCTGCAATTGTTATACGACAACTTTGCGTCGCAGTATTAATTGATTACTATTTTATTTTATATTATAATAAGCGTTCAAATTCTTTAACCGATATGCGTTGGCCTTGCGGAGCATATTTGTTTTTATTCTTTCATGTTTCCTCTGTAACGATTGTTTACTTTCTATTATGTTATCACTGAAGATGGCCGAAATAAATGTGCCAAAACGTATGAATTGATAATTTGGTTAATTATTATTTTTTTGAGCATTTAACACCTGGCTCTGGGTCAACATAGCTATTTTACATTTTTAATAATATTTTATTATTAAGGCCAAGTTTGACATTTCTTTTATAATTGGTATAATTTTTAATTTACTGTTTTTGGTCTATATTACCCCATTTTTCTCAAAAACCTGACGTGATGGACATTTTTTACTGGCGGATTCGGATTCAGCGACCAAAATTACGTAGGAAATCACTATTCTGCTTTTTGTATCTGAATCTCGCAGGTCTGTGTTATCTAAGGGCTTGGTCGTTTTAGCTGCACTGGGGCAGCTCTGGGTCTGTTCTAAACAAGATAATACAGGACAAACTATTTATCTGTCCTGTATTATCCTGTGTAGAGCAGACCCAGAGCAGCCCCAGTGTAGCTAAAACGAACAAGCCCTAAGTAATTGTTAATCAAAGCTGAAATTATTACTGAAAATATCTATGCCGATCGCTGTTTAGGATATATATTTGATGATATGATGTATAGAAATAAAAATAAGATATAGGCTTAGTTTACACCGATTGTTTAGTACGCGTACCAAGTACTAAATCTGCTTCTTCGATAGGTATAAATTGTTTAGTGTAAAATCTACACCAATCAAAGAAGCAGATTTAATACTTGGTACGCGTACTAAACAATCGGTGTAAACTAAGCCATTGTACATTAGTAGTAACTAGTAACATTTCACAAAACCGACGTTTAATTACTTTAAACGGTCGAGATTGTTTATTATTCTTATAAATAAATTATTGTAATATATTCCGAATTAGTTATAAGAAGATTATTGTAATATGCTCCAAATTTAAAATTAGTGTAACTACTGAAGATGACCACAACCAAATGGTCGAAACGTTTAGATCCTTATAATTTGTTATAATTGACGAAAAAAACATTGATTGTTATAAGAAGTAAATAAACTAAGCACGTAAATACAGCTTGGGCTCTGTAGCTTGTCTTTATTAATTTATTTAAATAATTTGAGCCAAAATTCGTAATTTTTAAGTTATTTATTATTTTTGTTATTATTTTGTACGTGTTTTATCTCTTCATCAACTTTAATAAATAAACAAATATCTTATCAATTAGAATATTGTAGTTTGCTTCGCCAGTTAAAGTCTTGAAATTAAAGAAATTGCTATTAATGATAATGATAACCTCGAAAAAATAGCTACCTCGTGGTTGTTTCATGGATGTATGGAGTAGGATTAATAATGGAAGCTATGCTTGGTAGTGTAACGGACGAAATACAGGCAGAGACAGCGATATTTCCACCGAACTGCTGGCGTGTACATGTGCTGCGCGGAACACTTTGCGCAGCACATGTATGCGCTTCTCGCTTGTGTGGGGCTCGGAAACCGGGAGCTCAGTAGGAACACAGATGTCTATACCATTGAGTAAAAAGAAACAGGAGGGAGCGTTTGATCTTAAAAGTGCGGACGGAAGTGACTATATAAAGTGGTCGCTCAAGATGGCCGCTCAAGGGCGCCCATATTGAATGACTTGTTGGGTGTTTACGATAATTCGGGTGCGTTCGGGGAGCTCGCTATCGCACTATCAACGCTAACGCTACTAGCTCTGTTCACGAAGCCAAGATAGCGCTAGCGAATGCGAACTGCGTGAACAGCAATAGCGTAGCGTGGTAGCGTATGTTAAAACAGCTACAGTTGCTTAGCAATCGAAAAAAAATAAGTGTATAAAAATAAAATTTAAAATGATTACAATTTATAAAAATAAAAATCTCCAATAACAGATAAAGCCACATATATTCGTACCTTATCAGTTAGAATCTAACTGATAAAATTGATTTCTAAAACGCTTGCAATATATTATATTTTATATTTATATTTCAATTTTTAATCAATTATATGATGATAAATCTTTTAATCTAAATTACTTTTTAGAATGAAACAAAAATCTTCTTTATAAGAAAACTAAACTGAAAAATTAAAATTATTATAAAATAAAGTTTTTATAAATTTCACATAAAATTATTGCAGTTTTAATACTGTTGATTTTATATAATATGACACATAGAAGTATAAAAGATACATTGTTTTTATTTTTATGTTGCATATCAATACATTGAATATGAGAGTTAATTTGGCATTTCATATAAAACTGTAACTTTCAAGACAAGTCCTTTAGCAAATGTAATAATACATTAAACGCGCACATATTGAATAAAATATCATTTTACATTACACAAATCCTTTTCAAAATCCTAAAAAGAATCACATAATAGATGACATAATTACAACATATAATTATATTGAGAATGTAACAGTTTAATATCAATAGTATTTAACATCAAAAACTGACATATTCTAAATGTGGATTGATATTGTTTTATGAATTTTGAATTTTTCTTTGTAATTACTGTGAAATATAAGTCCTGTATATTAATTAATATACATACAAATTCAATACAATTCAATTAATATCGGTTTTATAAAAATTTAACACAAAATACATACATAATTTTTATTTACAAGTTTAAAGATTTCTGAAAATTAAAAACCATAAAAAAAAGTTGTCTTATATAACAATTAATCAATCCATAATTATTGTTGTAATCATCATGTGCACAGTAAATCACAAATTTCACCCACTGCTACATGAGATCATTTCTTTCCAGATTTCTTTATACCACCAGTAACTAATGGGCCTTTTTGACTGGCTTTCTTCGCTGCTTCTGCTAATGCTTTTTACTGTTCCTTCTGCTTTTGTTTAAATGCTACATCCTGATCATCTAAAACTTTCGATTCCTTCTTTGGTGCCTTCAAGGGCTTCTTTTTACCTCCATCCAGACCAGACATTCTAAAATACATAAAAATGGTCAGATATTACAAATAAATAATAATTGCTTAAGAAAGATACATATTTTTAACAATGAATATAACATATTAAATCAATATAACCTCTAACAAAACAGAAAATAATTAGATAAATTGCTTAACAAACAAACATAAAAATAAAATTTAAAATGATTATAATTCATATTGTAAAATTTCCTTACTTTCCTTGTTTTCAAACAATGGATCTTCTCTCATTTCCTCTTTCGTTTCTCTTTGAGATTGTTCCTGAGAAGGTAACATATATATATATATATCATCTACAAAAACAATACATATAATTAATTACCAAATTACCTTACAATGTCAAGAAGAAATTAAATTAATCACATACCAGAATCTGGTAACCAGATGCTTCCTCCAACGGAGTATCATATGATATTGTAGTCTGCATATGCTCAGTTTCTAAAAAATAATCATTTTTTTTTAATACAAAGAAAGACAGATATAGTTAGCACAGATTGTTTCATACATGCATCAAGCAATAGATATAAACTATATTATTACTATGAGTGACGATTGTTAAAACAATTCTTACCAGAACATGCACTGTTTTGACCAAAGCATGCACCTTGACGTGCAACATTCAATAATGTAGTCGCAAAATTCAAATCTGCATGTAAAATAATTAAAGCACATAAAAAACGTTCTTTTTATTCTGTAACTTATGACAATTTCGTTATTTTTCCTACTTATTGCATAGCTACTTTATGATATATTTTGTCTACATAAAAATATTTGTAATGTATGCATTAAAAGTTACAAAATAGATTCGCAGAAAATGACAAAGAAGATAAAGGATTAATATTTTAAAATTAAATTAACATTGTGATAAAAGCCAAAACCCCATATATTAAATTAATTACAACTATATAAAATTATATAAAAATATGTATACAATTATATAAAAAAAACTAAAAATAAGAATAATAATACTAAAACAAATAAGTAAAATCACAATCATCAAACAACCATAACCTAATAGTTACGTAGAAATACTTACCGGTTTCTGCTTTAAAAGCACTAGTCGGTGAAAGTCGTAACTTGAACTCTTTTTCAGTTTCAGCATCTTTTAGAGTTATTTCGATGGAATTATCCATTGTACATATGTAATAAATATTAATATATCGCTGCCGTTCAATAGATTTCAAATAATGGTTAGACAATTTTACACAATTTACAGCGTTCACGGAGCTCGTAAACGCTAACGCTACCAACACACTACCTCGGAAGGAATAGCGTTGATAGCGCGCAGTTATGACGTCACACACCACCATTGATGACGTCATGATAGCGTTTGCTAGCGCTACCATCTAGCTCCGCGAACAGTTCGTAGCGCTAAATAGCGCTAATAGCGTCTCCCCGAACGCACCCTTCAAGTTCGAGTTAGTTTCACTAGGACCGAAAAATGAGATAGACATAACCATCTAGAATCTTTATGATTTATGACAACTCGACGCTATCTTGTATTGCTTGAGTTAAATTAATTGAATTTGTTGAGTTTATAGAGCAAATTTTATTGTAATAAAAAAAATGTCAACTGCAAATCAGTCTATGAATAAAACAAATAATGTTGGTATGTATGTTGGTATACCTCTTTAATAGATATAATTATATATATATGTATATAATTATATTTATTAAACTCAACAAATTCAATGAATTTAACTCAAGCAATACAAGACAGCGTCGAGTTGTCATGAATCATAAAGGTTCTAGATTGTTATGTATATCTCATTGTCGGTCCTAGTGAAACTAACTCGAACTTGAATTATCGTAAACACCCCTAATGTTTAATTAGAAAATAATGTACAATTAAAAGAAAATAACTATAATATGCAACAATAATACCAAATTTTAATGGCGTTTTTCATTGAGATTGCACTCATGCAGTATTTCCATAAGAGCAATGTTAAAATCTAAAATCTAAATTTATATTAAATCCTTCGTCCTTACAAAAATTTATCCATGCATTTCTTTGATCCGGATTTTTCAGAAACCTGTTTGTGAGTGAAAATTATTTAGTAATTATTGTGAATCTACAATTTCACAATACTATACATATGATTATAATCTCCAAAATAAAAATCTCATTATTGTTGATAATACTAACCGATGAAACGTTATTCCATGATTTCGAGCTGCTGCTGTTATGCTACAAGCTCTACAGTATACTATTTTGATCGTTTATTTCCATACACTGTTGCATAAAAGACTATACACTGCATATTAATGCGTACGGCGTACGGTATGCCGCTTGCCGCTATGCTCGAGCATTCCCTCTCACTTTCAAAAAGTGGTCGCTCAAGATGGCTGTCATGACGTACATCCGTTCGCGGATTTGCCTAGTCCTGCTAGTATATGCTCTCTCCTGTATCTTTTTACTCAATGGTCTATACTAGTACTAGATCGCTAACTTCGTCAAAAGAGCTGAGGCCGGCAAGATTTCTGATTTCGGCCATGACACCCTACAACAAAATGGCGACAATGCGTGTGTAATGTGTATAGGCCCTCACACACAAAATGACATAACTGCATATGCATAGCATAAGACCGTCTCGACCAATGAACATCTAGCATAAAGGTGCCATATTGATTTACATAGCATGTTCATTGGTCGAGACGGTCTTATGCTATGCATATGCAGTTATGTCATTTTGTGTGTGAGGGCCTATACACATTATACACGCATTGTCGCCATTTTGTTGTAGAGTGTCATGGCCGAAACCAGAAATCCTGCCGGCCTCAGCTCTTTTGACGAAGTTAGCGATCTAGTACTAGTATAGACCATTGAGTAAAAAGATACAGGAGAGAGCATATACTAGCAGGACTAGGCAAATCCGCGGACGGATGTACGTCATGACAGCCATCTTGAGCGACCACTTTTTGAAAGTGAGAGGGAATGCTCGAGCATAGACTTATAGAATAGACTGGCCCCTACCGTAAGAGGTAAGCCGAGAGCACAAGCTTTTACATAAAGCATAACGCATAAGCATAAGGAAATTGATTGGTCTATATATAAGCATAAGCAAATGCATAAGGAAATGGACCAATCAATTTCCTTATGCTTATGCGTTATGCTTTATGCAAAAAGGCCGGAGCACAGACTTTTACATAAAGCATAACGCATAAGCATAAGGAAATTGATTGGTCTATATATAAGCATAAGCAAATGCATAAGGAAATGGACCAATCAATTTCCTTATGCTTATGCGTTATGCTTTATGCAAAAGTCTGTGCTCCGGCCAAAAGTCTGTGTTCCGGCCAGTAGCGTTGAAAGATCTAAAGGATAGAGAGATGATTCCGGGACTCTCTGTCCTTCTCTTTCGTCTCGTGGTGGGAACTGAAGGGATAAGATGGAAACGAAGCGAGCATGCGTATACGAGATGAGGAGAAAGCAACGTGACATCGCCAATTTTATTCGGTTACTTCGTATATGCTGCGTATACGATTAAATAATATGGTACGTTCCTGCTGCATTTGCCATAAGCTCTACGGAGCAGAAGGTGTTACTTTTCATAGGTAAATATTTAATGTATATTTTTTATAGGTTAGAAGAATGAATGCTCGAAAAATTGCACACACAAATTCATTTAGAAATATTATCACTTTTTATTAAGAAACATTATTACATTAATTTGATAAACGGTATCTATTTCTTGTTCTAGTATACCTACACGACAAGAGTTAAAATTAAAATGGATCGATGCTATTGGAAAAGAAGTTTCCAAATATGCTTGTGTGTGCAATCAACATTTTAATGATAATGATATCATGTTTACTGGTATAATAAATGGAAATATACGAAGACGCTTGCACTCTGAAGCTGTTCCTACTTTGCATCTAACGAATGAAAAGGAGATTGAATATGAGTGAGTTTTATTTTATTTCTGTTTTTTTTAATTCTAATTTTACACACGTGTATAAGGATCATTAAGAAAAAGTTGTTTCAGTAAAACAAACATAGATTTTGTGAAACAAGCCTGTGCAGATAAAAAGAATCAACATGAAAATCATATATATCCTAATCATACAAGTGAATTACAAGAAATTGAAAATATAGCTGAAAAATATTAAGAATAAAATTAAATGTGATATGTGTCGCCAAAGTTTAGAGAGTAAGGAAAATAATTCTTTATTATTAAAAATAAAAAATAGAGGAGGGTTATTACTTCCTAGTCCACAAGTTATTACAATTTGTAAAGTTGCTGAACGTGTACTTAGACAATATAAAGATCTATTTACAGTTAAAAACTTAATGACTAGTCTTATACATTGTGCAAAACAATTGTTACCTGATGATATTTTTAATCATTTAGATGATATCTCTCAAAACAATGTTATTAATAATCATAAATCTCAATTAATATATAATATTTTACACAAATATTTTCATATAAGATTATATCATGAAGGTAGGAGATTACAAAATTCTACGAAAAGAATAAGAATTTTGCATAATCGATTAGTTATATTTGCTAATCAATAATTTTATTTTATGAATGAATGCAGCTACTACAAAGAAATTTATTTATATTACACTATTTTAATTGATCATTAAATTTATTTTAATTTTTTATGTCTATGATATATATAATAATGTATTTTATTTTTAGTTTGGTTGTGTATGAGATCAAAATCTATTTTTTTTTTTATGCAAAATGTACAATTTAATTCATTATTTTACCAGTACGTAGAGTTTATATGTACCAAAGAGTTTAAATAGTATATTTAATAAAATATCTTAAAAAATATTAAAAATGCCTTTTCAGCTCAATCTATGAAATATCTTATTTATTAAACTTATTAATATATTAACCTATTTTAGAAATCAATGCTTTATGTTTTAAATAATCCATTAAATCTTCAAATTTTTTAATTTTTTTATTTCTACGTCTAATTATTCTTTCTTTCTCCTCATCTCGTATACGCATGCTCGCTTCGTTTCCATCTTATCCCTTCAGTTCCCACCACGAGACGAAAGAGAAGGACAGAGAGTCCCGGAATCATCTCTCTATCCTTTAGATCTTTCAACGCTACCTCTTACGGTAGGGGCTAGTCTATTCTATAAGTCTATGGGCCACTCGATTAGTTTTGGAAAAACATGGCGGCGGTATATGCATAGACGCATCTTGTGTTTACCATATTTATGGAATAAAACTTTCATTGACTACACCTTATTCGACTACAAATTGATAGTATTAATAAAAGCAGAGTGAAGCTTATAAAAGTAAGTACAATTATTTGGTATATGGCTTCTAAAATAAAATATCTAAGAATAATGATATTATAAAGAAGTAGGATTTGTCATAAAAATTGTAATTCTAACCTTACATTGTTTTTAATAGTTTTATTTACAATGAGTTTTATTTATAATAAGTTTTATTTAAATGAGTTTTATTTATTATTGTGATACAAACATTATTGTGATACTGAATATATAAGTAATAATAATATGTACTGTAATGATATGATTTTAAGTATTATTAGTTAATTTTTCTTTATTTTTCAATTAAAAATTTCTAGAAAAGAATAATATTAATTGTTATTAATTTTCTTGTTCTATTTCTTTTCAAATTATTATACTTTCTATAAGAATTCCTATTGGTTCCGCCATGTTTTTCCAAACTTTGTTTCGACCAATAAAAATAAACACAAGCGTGGCCAGACTCTATATATAGGGACTCTAGCCAGCACCAGGGCTCCGTGGTAGGGGAAGCATGCACACAAGCGAGAATCGCTTACGTCACACGTACGTGATTATTAGCGTTTTCGAGTAAACGGGGTTTGAACGACCTAAGATTGGTTAATGACGTCATTGCAACCTCTCCACCAATGAAAGACTTGCATTTATAGTAAAATAGTGATTGATCAACCCTAGATCGTTCAAACCCCGTTTATTCGAAAACGCTATATGACAATGGTATAAATTGAGAAACACTTAAATATTATAAATCGTAATTACAAGTTTATTTAATGCTATAATTACTACACACTTAGACCACCTATTGATTGAACAACACTTGTGTTTCCCGCTTCGGAAAATGTTCTTATAATACGACAATAAATTGCATATAGGTACGTAGGTCTCTAAACATTTCCTTTGTTGAAAGTAAAGAAATTGTATATGTACAGTCGAATCATAACTCATAACAGAACAATCTATTCTAAACTATCCCCTCAGTCTCCATTCTTATCCTAACAGCACACACACAAAACATTTCATCATATTTTAGTATAACATTTTCATTCTATGCATCCTCACATAATCACATGATGGCGTAGTCATACGATCATATTAGGTAAATATGAAATAGTGGAGAAAAGCATCGGAGGAAGGTTTATATAATATCAGCTGATTAAAAATAAGGGATAGTTAAGAATAGAGGGAGAATTAAGAATCGAATGATTCGATTGTAATATATGTACCGGATTATAAAAGTGGACCAAATAAAAAACTTTAATAATTATTTATTTTAAGATATTTTGACTTTACAGATCGATATAACACGAAATAAGTGATAAAATCAATTTAAAAAAATGTTTTACTTAACCCACTTTTGTAATCATCGGCACATATAGTATACAATATTTGCCATGAGTTAATGGATTGTTGTCGGACGATGTTCCATTTACTTCACTAAACCCATTTTTTTCGCTTCCACTTCATAGATTAGTAGCCTCCACATTTTAACTACAAACACTTCCGCTTCTTCGTCTAGTACCTGAAATACACAAGATACATATTAGAAAAAAAAAATTGTGTATAAAATTGTAATTGTGTGTAAAAGTGTAATCGTGTATAAAAAACGCAATAAAAACATTTTATGATATTCGAAAATTACCATCTGTACATCATCAAGTATGCCTTGAGGAGAACTGCCCGCCATTACTTTACTACAGATAAAATCCACTAAAGTAGGTTCGGGCTCGCCAATGTATTCAATAATCTTCTTATTGATCCAAGGTCTTATCCTCTTCTCCATTAGTGTCTAAACAAAGTAATAAAATACGTAAAAATAAAATATACTAGCAAAAACAAGTTTCACCAACAGATTAAATCAAGATGCTTAAAATGAAAAATAATGTTGATAAAATTGGGAATAATGGCTCCAAAATAAAAAGAAATCTAGAAATATGACTTACGTTATCAATGACTGCCCAATCAAGTTGATAACCAAATAATGCGTTTTTATCGGTAGGTATTTTGTCTATGAGAGATTTTATGTGCTTTCGTTTTTCTTCTTGGCTTTTTGTACTTTCCTCTTTTCCTGGCTTTGTGGCATCCTCAGTTTTCTTTTTCTTCTCGTCACCGTAATCTATAGAAATACACAGGCTACATGTATTCTAACTTCCCTCGTTGAAGTTAGTAAGAATGATAGAAACACTTACCTAAAGGTACAAGTTTACGTTTCTTCGCGTTATTGGCAGCATCGTCATCATCGTCGTTATTAAAAACATCTTTAACGTCAATGCGACCCTTCTTCCGCGTTTGATTCGCCTGCTGTGAATTTGCATTCGCAGTAGTGCTGGGACTGACTGGCGTTTTACTACCGACACCGTGATCGTTAGCACGGTTGCCTCCACTTCCCATAGCAAACGGAACAAAATTACCTATGGCACAAAAAAGAACATTGAACGAAAAAAATATTAGATCAAAATTATTTTGCATTACAATACGCATTTAAAAAAATATAAAATTATAACTTGAAGTTTAGGCTCGCAAATTTTAAATCGAAATTATAATATATATAATTCAAAATATATTCAACATTCACATAAACGACTGCGTCTAACTTTTCAGTCGTAAATTTCAATGAGGCAATCGTTGTATTTAGATGAAAACAGTATACTTACTGCCACTAGTCTTTTCTGGTTCACTGACAAGAGACATACGCGAATCTTCATCCAGTGACGGCGGAATGGATTGAGCAGGTGTCGCGGCCGATTGATGCGCAGGCGATGGCCGTGCATCTTTTAGGCTTTCTCGGTCCGCTTCTACGAGTCCTTCCTGATTCTCCTCGCCGTCGCGATGATGATTCTGGTGGTGTCTGTGATGCCGACGATGATGATGATGATGTCGCGGCGGCGTTCTCGATGGTACTTCTGGCTGGGAAGCGTCGTCGAATTGCACGCCGTCGTCGCTATCGCTCTCTATTGGCTCGGTTTCGATCGGTGGCATGACTTCCTTATCTTTCTTCGCCGCCTTTTCATCCTCTTCGTCGATTATAGTAATTACTGGTTTAGGCTTATATTGTTCCTCTCTTTCAGCTTTCAACTAACGAAAAAAGCAGAATATAGAATAAATAGTGAAGAAAAGGTGAGAAAAGATTCGTTTATTTTCTTATAATTCTAATTAGATAACTCAAATTTGATTTGTATCCCACAGTTTAAATAAATATAACATATAGAAAGCAGAATAAAATCGTTCTTAAAATAATGTAAAATAAATATTTTTTACATATTAGATTTACAAACTCAAAATCTTAATACATTTTTAATAAACAATAAAAATAGTTAAATAAAAATTAGTTATAATTGATCTAAGATTTTATTAATTATAAGTTTAGATATCATCATTTTATACTTAAGATATTAGAAACTTATAACTCACCCTTTCAAACTCTGCAGCTGGATCCGGATTAGAGGCGTCCGCGTACAACTTTTCACGTAGACGCTGGAGCTCCTGACGTTCCGCACAACGATCTCGCGAGTCCGCCTCAGCTTCCAACGCCCGTTCCTCGAGCCGTCGGGACAACTCCTTGCCCTTATAATACTTGGCGTCATCACGATCATCATCGTAATCTTCGAGGAACTCTTTGAGACGCTTTGCCTCCCTTTCCCTGGCCTCGCGTTTCGCGCGACGCTTCTCCGCTTCTTTCTCGTACTCCTTCTGTTTGCGTCGCTCGCGCGTTTCCCACGCCCTCAGACGTTCTTGGTACGCCGCTTCCTTTTCTCTAGCTCGCCTTTCGTTCTTCTTCCTTTCTTTCGCCTCTTCTTCTTCTTCTCTCTCGCGCATAATCTCCCTCTCGGTCTTCCTCACCTCTTCCCGTTCCCGTTCTCTCTCCCGTTCCCGATCTCTTTCCTTTTCCCTATCTCGCTCGCGTTCCCGCTCACGTTCCCTTTCGCGATCCCGGTCCCGCTCCCGCTCTCGTTCCCGCTCTCGATCTCTCTCGCGATCTCTGTCTCGATCTCGATCTCGTTCGCTCCTCAATCGATCTCTGTCACGTTCCTTAGATCTAGAAAGTTCAAGTTCATGAAACAAGTAGAAAAAACTTCTACTAGAATTTTAACAATAAAAAATATATCAGTAGAATCACAGGTAATAGCAAATTAGAGTATCACCTAGATCTAGACCGACGTTTGTCCCTCCTACTGCTGCTGGTACTATCATTATGACCTTTATGAGATGTAGGACTACCAGAATCTCCGTCCTGATCATCCTTGTTGGAGGCATCGTCGTCGCGCTTATCGCGCCGCTCCTTTTCCCGCTTCTCGCGTTCCTCTTTTTCGACAGCCTCCTTCTTTCGTTTCACCTGGGCCTTCTCCTCCTCCTGCTTCTATAAAACACAAGAACGCGGACGCAGGTGAGACGAGAGAGTTGAAACAAGCGGGTGGGTCTGTCGTAATGATGGAATCAAAGAAACTAGCAATCGTATTTTCTTTGGATGCAACAAAACAAAAAACGAGAAGAAACAAAAATAAATCATGTGAAATAAGAAACTTGTTAATGATCATTATAAAAATGCATTTATTCAACGAAGTGTTAAAAAAACTCAACTATAACAAATCGTAGAACTGTCAAGTTTCAACTGTCGAAAAAATTTCTCTGTTTAACTTAAAAACGTACCGGTTTTTCTCTATTATACAACAAAGAAAATGTACAGAAAGGCAAAAAAGAAATCGCACTAAACAGCGATATCGCGATTTGTGCATACAGAACGATTACTAGTTGTATAAGCCTTAATCAGTCTGACATAATAAATGTAGAGAGATGTTCATTTCAATATGGTATACTCACTCCACTGGAGTATGCTCGATCGGCGGCATCTTACGCGAAATCTCGTTTACATATCAATTACCTAAGTGCAGGTACAAATGTTTGGATACAGGCATAACAGTTATCTTAGACACTAGCTTATGTTAAAGTACCTTAACGCTAAACAGATGCATCGCAGAGGCCACCCAATGTACTTACAACATTGCAAATGTGCCTATAAAATCGATAGTGGCTAAATCTATGAATAAAATCTAAGAGCTTGAAAGGGGTTCTTTTTTTTATCTTTTGAGATTATTTAGACATTCTTGATTCAATATTCAATAATTATTAGAAAGTAGTATACCAATCAGATGCGCAGTCATCACGTAGGAGTAGGGTATCCCACCAAAACATCTTTTCACATTTGCCAAGTAACTGTCTCACACTGTCTGACAACATTTGTTTTCCTCTGGTAATGGTTACACGCGTTATGGCAGCCGATGCAGCAAACTGTTGAATATCAAATGCACAATAGCTTGCCCACCGTTATCGTCTCGTATGTTATTAACGCAACGTAGTTGCGTTAGAATAAATTAGTATGATTCATCCTTATTCGTTATACTAGTATTCAAAAAAATGGGTTACTGTTTGGAAAATCCATCCCGATGCTAAAAAGTATCATGCGATCGTTAGAAATGCAATCTGCCCGCAATATATTCTCAGATATGTTTTAAAACAAAACATTCTATGATGTGAAGTTAAAAATCAACTAGTAAACTACTAGAAACTCTATATATTTTACGCTATTAAGCAACATACATTTCCTTTTGGTTTAATAATCTTCCTGATATTACAGAAATGATATGCTTGCCATCACAATTGCAGAACTTAAGAAAATTGAAGTTCTTTCTATTTTCAATCTTTTATCGTTTTGACGATAATCCTATTATTTTACACGATTTTATCTTTTATCTATTATCAGCATCGTGGAACATAAGCTCTCTCGTCCATACGGTAACCCATGGTTTTAAGCTCTGACAAGGGTAGAATAACTCAGTGCATAAAAGTAGATGCACATTGTGGAGGAGAAAATAGACTGCTGAAATATGAAACGTGGTCAAAAAGGTATTTCTCAGATGGGCAGTTCACTAGCAAATAAAACTACAAGAACCGAATGCTTGTGTTGGCTCATGGTTGTGGAGTTTACTCACAGTGTTTAGTTGACTTGGTCAGTCAGTGTGGTGGTACCGGAGAATGGACGAGCGCGCACCTAGGTACTACATGTCTGATCGAGACGCTGACAGAAGCTGTTTACACAAAATAAAGACAACAACTGAACAGTCGCCATTGGTGATGGACAAAATCAGTTTCATTGTGTGTAGCGTACAGAGAAAGTCTCTCGACCCTATCAAAATAGTCTATCGAAAAGATGTACTGCTAAAAGTGTGTCAGCGCCAAAGTAGTATTTTGCTCAAAGTGAAAATATGTTCCGATATCCTAGATTGTGCGTGAAAGCAACCTGGACCAACCGCTACCTACATTTGATATGCGAATACTAGACTGCTAGGCATCAGCATGAGTATCAATGTAACGTTTGTCTAAATGGCAAAATGCGCTATTGCGCTCAAGGAATTTGTACTGATGATTAACTAGAAAGAAAATATTTAAAAATTTTTCTTAGACTTGAAGAGAGACGCGAGATGTTCAGAACAAGATTTGGATGGTCTTGACAGTCACTTTCTAAATATCGGACTGTATTTAAAAAATATATCAATAATTTTGACAATTCTGTAAAATAAAACTTGTAAAGAATTTTGTTCTTGTCCTCTTAATTCTTCAAGCTATCCAGATTTTATCCTGAACATATTTTTATCGTCTAAGAAAAATATTTAATCGTTTTATTTCTAGTGGTCCACTTTGCATAAACAATATCCATTACTGTTGCGAGATATCTTTGAATACAATTAACTTTGAACATACCAATAATGACAAATCATTTTGATTAGCTTAGACAATATATGAACAAGAAATGAATAAAACAGATACTCAAATCCACTTAGCTATGCGGAAAATTAACATTGCAATTACTGAAACACAAGATGCAGTTCTGCAACGAGAAAGAATTACTTTAAACCAAAACGTATCTTTAATATTAAACATTATTGCTAGCAGTTTAGCATAACATATACAAAGTAGATAAAGTCAGTTTGTTAACAAATGATTCGCGTAATCGTGTCTATCTATACACGTCAAAAGTAACAGCTGCAATGTAGCACAGATCTATGTTTGCGATGAATCAGTAAAACGGAATACCGATAGAAACAAACTGATCAGCTACATGTCGCCAGCTTGTCGCGAAGAGCTAAGAGAATCTCCTTCTTAACATATTGCGCATTTCTTTTTTTTTCTTTTTATTTTTTTCATGTTTGGTTGTTTGGATTATACTCTGACTTACCGAGGCTGCAGCCGCCTGCGAAATTACGAGGGATGTGCTGTGATTGACTCCCTTCAGAGCCAATGAGTGAGTGAAAGGGTGGTCCCCATACACAGCATTCCTAGGCGTGTGCGTTTGCTGTGTGCGACGCACGCTGCCTGTTATTATAATTATAGCAACGAGTCACGGCTCCAATTGTTCAGAGCTAACATAGCACACACGCACTTTACCACAAAATACTTAAAAGCTACGGCTTTCGAGATACTCATAATCCTCTCTCATATATCCAATACAATTTTTTTCTTTACAATTTAAGCGTACACAGAGAAAGAAAGAGTTTAATTACTAGTGTCTGCGATAGAATGTGCGTGCGATTGGACACTCCTGCGATTCTTTAATGTTAGATAAAAAGAGCTTGTCAGCTTGCAACTCTACATTTCTATACAAATTATTGAATTGCGTTACGCGTGAATTCGTGTCCGATCGCAACGTATGTACAAAGTAGATGCCAACAGCAATTCATCGATAAACATTAAAAGATGAGTTTTTTTTTCGTTTACAACACGAGCTCACAGATTTACATCGTTGTTATGCTGTTGTATACCTTTGATTTTATATAAATCGGCAAGACATAATGTAACAATGTTTTTACGTTATGCGAAAATTTTGCATGCGTAAAGTATGTCCGATCGGCGTCGTTAACGCATTCAAATATCACAAACTATGAATGAGCCGACAAATGCGTAAAAAAGAAGCGTCATGAATAACAAAGAAAATAACAGTGTTACAACATAGAATTAGCATTCTGAAAATAAAAGATGGAAAAGTATTTTGCAAATTTTTATATCCAGATGATAAAAAGAAAAGAGCAAATAAAATAAAAAAATGATACAAGTATTTTAAAAAAATACGGACACACATATTACAGCTAATGTATTAATAGCAAATTAAATTATTCTTTATCTGATTTTGCATCAAAATGCATTATCTCATCCTGCCGAATTTCTATTGCTTTATAATAATCAGAACTATAATAAAACTTTTAAGAAGATATGTTTAGAATGCTTCATAAGCCGAGTATTACACGTAAACAAACTCGTGACAAATATAAAAAAATTAGTTAAATATTTTTCAGTCTACTTCTCAAGAGAGATTAAAATTCCGTCTTTCATTGTGTTTACGCGACGAATTTTTTGATCATAAAAAGTAAAAGAAAAAAGACTTAAAGAAAAAAAAACAAGAGCTTTGGAACTATTCATAAATAATAATTACCTTCATGACTTCCCGGAATTTGCCAATTTCCCGAGTAATCAAATCTCGTTTACTCTCTTCTATCTCCGCGTCATCCAGGTTTAACGATTTCGTTACCATTTTTGTCTGATGTTCCTCTGTGATAAATCACAAAACAAAATAAATTAAAAAATGTATACTTTGTATAAGTAAAAGAGAGTCTCAGGCACAGTGTAAATAATTACCTGGAGCGACTTGCGCCATTTCTAAATCAGCAGTATGTTCAGCTATGATCTGATTGATTCGAGCGAGTGCGTCTGCATCGACCACTCTCATACCTTCGTCCATATAATCTTCACCCTCTTCGCCATCGGCTCCGTCATTGGGCGTCTCGTCTTGTAAAGGTGACTGACCACCCCTAAGTTTCTTTCTTCGCTCAGCTGCAAAGCAACACACGGTTTTATTAATCAATTCTCATCCCGACTTTTATCAGAACCAGAGATTTTGATCAAAATCTCACCTTTAAATTGGTCCAGGACTACTTTAGCTTTAGCATCCACTTTGACAACAAGCTTCTTCGTGCCTATCTCCATGTCGTGAAGCAATCGAACTGCTCTGAGACCCGCATCCGGGCCCGCAAATTCGCAAAAACCGAATCCTTGAACTCTTTTCCAAGAAAGAACGTGTCCACACGCGCCCAGGATGTGTCGTATCATCACATCTGGCGCTCTGTCCATTATGTTACCGATGAATACTGTGACAGGTGGGCCAGGTTCTCTCTCGCGTCTTCGATTATTATCGTGGCGATTCTGATTGCGCGAGTACCGCACGGCAGGTGCGGATGTCTGCATCGCAGATACGGGTGTTGGAATCATCTATGTTTTATAAATGGTAGGATTCTTAATTATGCACATGTCTACTCATGCACTTTGCTTTTCCTCTCCATCTCTAATAGCACGATTAAGTCAATCTTAGTTTAGCTATCTAAGCGTCGCTACGCACAGAAATATTGAGCTGCCATTCCACTCTGCATAACATGCATTTTAAATTAAAAAAAGTATAAATGTGTTAAACAGTCTTGTGTTCAAATCTATTTGAAAAACATTTCTTGCATATTTCAAACAAACTTATGATAAAATTCATGTTATTAATGTATTATATCACTCTATATCTATATGTATGTAATATATATGTGTGTATTGCGTGGTTTATATAACATGATATATATTAATCAATACTTTGATTATACATGAAATTATGCTTTATTTCATTTTAAAACTAATTTCTTAGCAATAGCAAGAGAAAGTTATTATACACAAAAACTGACTATTTATTTGGTGTATAAATGAAAAAAATGCATTGCATTTTACAAGTAATCTATTAAAACACGATTATCATGCTGATTACATATGGTAAGTTTACTTACATGAGCCATGGGCATTACTCCTCCTATAATTGGCGGTGGTGCACCAACCATGTATGGCATCGGAGGCATTCCCGGAATACCCATGGGTGGTTGACCAGGATAAGACATGGTTGTGACAAAGTGATACTATAATATTCTGTGTGACAAATACTCTGTAAAAATAGATCACATAAATGTTCATATGCTTGGTTGCATTACGTATGTGTTGCAACACAGCTTTGAAATGACAGGAAATTGCTCTTATTATTTAGCAATGCAAATTAATTTTCATTAAATTATCAAAACATATAAATATAAGAAATCTAACTTTTTAAGATAACACTTCAACACATATGTGATAAAACTACACTACAAAAAAAAATTGTTACACGATAATCATTTGAAACGATAATCACAGACGGTCAAATGTATTTTTTTGAACAATGTCAAACGTGCAGAGAGAAATATTATTTCACTTTGGACATACTGCAATTTATAAGATAATATAATTTCGGAGTAATTTTGCGGAGACAGAATATTAGAAAATTTTCCTTCACACTTATAGAAAATATGGGACAAAGATATAACATTGATTTGCAATAAGTATAAATATGAATAGCATACTTGATTCTTATCAAAATGCTTTTATATCACTTGACAGGATAATACACAAGCGACTACAAACTCACTGCAGATATTTTAAACGGGCGCAATCAATCGGCGCGGATAATAGGATACGAATGGCATATAGAGCGCGCGGTAATCTCTTACAAACACTTCTTTATAGCCTCTGCAGCGATTTACAGTGCAATATATACTCGCGATATCTCTGCGGCAGTTCCACGAGAACGAACAAACGTATACATATTTGCTCACAAAAGAAAATCAGTACAATCTTTATTATCGCCGCGTCCTGCGAAAGCGGCTACCGACACACTCGCAAACGCCCGACGAGGAGACGTCAATGCAAGCGGATTTCAACCACTAAACGGAGTACAAAGAGATCGTCAGAGTCATACTCACACAGTGGACTCGAATTACGAGTTATCGTGTTAGAGAACTACGCGTCATCTCGGATAAAATCGTCGGATTAAACTTAAATTCTCGCTTCAATTGCGAGAAACAACTCTGATTTTTTGCACACTAATACACACAATCGAGGTACATCATCACGATATAATATAATATAGTAACGCGACTCTACTGATTTTAATTAAAATACAGCGCACTCTTTGTAGAGACGTGATTGGTCGATTTCTCGTCGCATACTTCAGCTGCTAAGCAAGTTCATCGAAACAAGCCCTTAGCTTAACACACGGCCATGAAGCAAGATAACCAATCACCTTCAGTAAAATATCTAGTTACTTCCAGATAGACGGGAAATTGATTGGCTATCGCGCCCATTTTGACAGCATGACGACACATTCTGTTTGTAAAAGACGTTACAAAGACGGCTTCAGCTGATCGTTGCTCCGGTTCTCGTATATACAAATAGCAGTGTGATGCGATTCGTCAGATTTCGCTGTGAATATCGAGGCAGAACGTAAAGTTTGCGACGGTTGGTTGCGACTCGACGAGTGTCGGCCGCGGCGGACCGTTGCGGGCATCAACAGGCGCATTCGGACGCATTAACGTACGAATGTGCATCCGCTTGTACTGTTTGGTGCGCGGCGAGGAGGAGGACGACGGCATCGGCATCGGCGAGACGTCGTTCCGTGCTTCCATTAACATACGCAACACAGGCGTTCATCTCGCTGCGTGCGTTCCGCTCGTTACTTTATCTCGCTTTTGTGCCCTGCGGAATTTCTCATTCGTGCGCGTCTCAAAAAACGGAAGAAAAGCCGGCTAACTGTCGCACATGATACATTGAACTGTTCTCTGAACGGCAATATATACACACACGTGCACAACATATAAATATATATATATATACATGTATATATATCGGCCTTCCATCCGTGATCTTGTTGTAACTAACCTTTCAGAATGCGCCAGAAGTCTAGCGAAATTTAACAGACTGCGAATCTCGATTTCACCGCTGCGTTTTTCGCGAGTGCTCGCCCGCGCGTGAATATATAAGTTCCTCTTGTTAAATAAGAAACCGATTAAATCCTTAAAAATATACACGTGCGTCATGTAAGTATATTATTGTTATGTAGCATATTATATAGTAAAAAACGATCCTCCCGGTGTTGGTTGATGCTCTTCACAGCTGATATTGAAATTTATTTGTAACGTACTCTTTTGTACGATCTATTATCGGTATTGTGACATTATTTATTCAATTATTTCTACCTATTTTACATAATTGAAGGATTTAATTATTTTATAATAGGCTTTCGCTGTATGTATACTATGCACAAAGAATTTGCATTTAGGATTTGCATAAAATTTTCGCTAATGTACGTAAAAAAATTTTATTCTATTGTGTAAATCAACACAATTCGTAAAAATTATCGCAGATGAATTATGAAACTAATAAACCTTGTTAATAATTTATCGTTGATAAACAAACGTAGTTGGTTTTTTTATTAATTTATAATTACGAATTATATAAATATTTTAATTTATATGATGCAAAAAATACATTTTGCATTTTCAACATAAAATTACAATATAATATATTTTCCAAAATTTTCTACAAAAAAAAAATAAAGTAGCGTTTTACTTTATCATACAAATGCATACCTAATTTAAGTGCATCATTGTGAAAAGGATTAAATGGTGGATATCTGAGTTATGACAAAATAAATATTCCCTCTCTTTTTCTTTTTTGGTACTTCGTATTATATGTATTAATTGTAATTTAAAAATTATGATATATTTATCTAAATTATAATTTTATGTGTTTCAAAATTATGAAAAACATCTACTTATTCTTAATTATATATGCATATATTTAAAGATTTTTAATGTTATAAATATTTATTTACAACAGCTATAAAATTAATATGAATGTATGTTACATATATAATTTTAATAATGAGATATATTTAACACACACAGTTGACATATAAATAAAAATATTTAAAAAAATGTATGTGAGTGATACTTTTAAAGAAAACAATGACAATAAAATATAAAATTATTAATATGCTTAATGTGTTCTTGTTTGTTATTGGAATGTACAAAATTATGAAATTTTGTTATACATAATGTATTGGATAATATAACAGAATTATATATTGGAAGGGTTACCTGAGCTATGTTACAGAATTGTGTCTAAGATGTGTGCAACAGGAAACAATATTTATCCAACATTTGTAGAGGTTTATTCTTGTGTACTTCAAAGCCATCTACTTCAAATCTGGCACAAAAACATAGTAGATATAAACTGAGCATGATAGTGAGGGCCAAGGCATCTTTTGTCTCACACTATTGTACCCAACATAGAACAGTCATATCCTTTCCAGTATGTTCTAAGATCTGCAACTCATGTATCAAAACTTTTAGTTTTATTTTTAATGATACAATTTCCTTAGTGAAAACAAATTCTACATTTCAAATATTGGATATTCTCTATGTAAGATGTAACAAGTTGTATTATTTTGTAATCGATAAATGATATCAATATACATGTGATTGATTTAATAGCAGTAGAATGCCTCCAAGACGAGCAGAAGATGTGCCTGTGAAAAGGGCGGCAGCTGCTGGTTGTAAATTACCAATGCAACTACCAGCAGGAGAAATCTTGACCGATATTACACAAAACAAATGGAAACTGGGGAACACTATCGGATATGGTGGTTTCGGAGACATATACCTAGGTAAGCATTCAAATTTAAAACTTTGAATATTATATCCTATGTATAAAAGTTTTGATTATAAAATGGTTTTTTTCTTTTGCAGCTTCTAACGACATTACATCATCTGTGGGGCAAGACGCAAAGTACGTTGTAAAAATTGAACCTCACAATAATGGGCCATTATTTGTTGAAATGAATTTTTATATAAGAGCAGCGCGCAAACACATGAGTAAGTAATATGTATATCATGGGCTAATTTACACATTTATAATTTATCAATGTTTTATAAGAAAAAACTAAAAAAAAAAAAAATATATACAAAATGAATAAGTATCTTTGATATTCCATCATTCTTTACAGTTGAAAGTTGGTGTAAATCTCAGGGAAAGAGGAGAATCGGTGTTCCTACATATGAGGGATCTGGATCTCATATTTATGGGGGTCAACGATACAGGTTTCTAGTAATACCGCGATACGGAATAGACATTGGAAAATTATTTCTATCATATAGAAGGAAATTTCCAACAAAACTCGTTAATACTTTAGCTGTACAAATGGTAATTGTCGCGATGGAAATCGAATTTCTAATAAGATTTGCAATTGTATAAATATTTATTTTAATTTTTTTTTCAGTTGGACGCATTAGAGTATATTCACAGTAAGGGATACGCTCATGCAGATATTAAGGGACCAAATATCCTGTTGTCGTATGGGGACAACATATCCGAGGCATATTTGGTAGATTACGGATTGGCGTATCGTTTTCGCACAGGAACCGGTGGACATAAACCATTTGTACACGATGAAAGGAGAGCCCACGAGGGTACTTTGGAATTCACATCACGAGATGCTCATCATGGAAGTAAGATTATTCTCGATGATGTACTCACAACCGTTTGTATACATTGCAGCTATAAAGAATATGAGAATTTATGTAAAAAACTGACAGGGACAATTGAACTATTTTTAATTTTGATGAAAGTATTTCATTAAGTAAAAAAAATGCATGACTGCATTCAACAGACTGAACTTTTCTCTTATTCGCGACAAAACTATTATTTCTACATTTAATCAATTTTGCACTTTTATTAGATAAAATATGTAATAGTTTATTCAAATATACTTTTCAGCACATTCGAGGAGAGGAGATCTAGAAACTCTAGGATATAATATTATACAATGGTTATGCGGAAAGCTACCTTGGGAGAAAGACAGTGATGAAATAAGTTTAATTATGGACCCAGAAGAAGTTCATCAACAAAAAGAAACTCTTCTATCAGACTTGTCCTTATTTATGGATAAATGCTTCCCTCACAAGAAAAAACCACCAGGTTAGTAAAAATATAAAAAAATGTGATAAGTAAATAAAGTTCTAAAAGAGAGATTTTTGTATATATTGTATTGTACGTATTTTTTTTATTGTGTTATTAAAACAATTATAGAAATAATATCTTTTATAGCGGCTGTCATGAAATATATGGAATATGTTGCCGAGCTGGAATTTGAGACCAAGCCCAATTACTTTTACTTGCGGAATTTATTTTTACACCAAGACGGCAATATTCCTACATGTCTTTACAACATGAAAGAATCCAGCGAAAATCTTACAACCTCTATATTTTTCGAGCGTCCATATTTGAGAGAAAGAAAACCTTGCAGGCCTGTGAATGGCGAGGTAAAAATTATTTAATTTGAAAAATTTTCTAATTTTTAAACTTACATATATAATTTTACTATTATTGTGATATTATTTATTTTAGATACGAATAACACGTAATACACAACCCAAGCGTCCAGTTCAGAAAAAAGAATTCAGCTGGGAAGCAGTGTTAGCGTTGCACCCAGACAAACTTGCAAAAATCAGTACTCAACCGCTCTACGCCTCTACCCAGTCCACTCCTCTCACACCGCCTATCACACCCCCTTCGCCTTCGTCTCTTTCGCCCCGACGATCACCGTCTCTGCCAACATACGCAATGTTAGATGTACTTCGTAGAATGAAAGAAAGGCAGTCAAGCTCATTTAGGCATAAAGCAACACCAAAATCTTCAGAGTAAGTATCCAATTTTGGTTATTCAAGCATTCTATATCTATATATACGTCTTTTTAATTCATATTACTCATATATTATTAATACTTGATCAATTTTTATAATCAGTAACGAACTCAAACCAAAATGGATGACACCAGCGATGGAAGAAATCGCACGACTAAGAAAAAAGATTACCGAATCTGTTCCTATACTCAACTTGCAAAGTCCACGCGTAACGCGTTCACGTGTGGCGAAGTTAAAACGTAAGATTATATTTTACATAAAGATACAAGACGATTTATCACTATTGAACATATTTATGTACAATGAACTCTAATAGTATTATATTTAATTAATAATGTTGTCATTGATGAATATTTAATTTGATCGGCTTAAATGTATTATACTGACCTAATCAATCAATTTGACGTCGAAACGATCAAATAAATTTGCATGTGAAATCATTTCACACATAAATTAAAATAGAGATAAATGAACTATAATTTGGAAAATATTGATTGCAAGTCTTTCTTTTTCTTGATATTTTGTTAAAAAAAATATCTACAAATCTACTTAAAAAATATATTAATGGAAATTTATAGCGGTAATAATGAATCACTACCTAATCAATCGCTATCTAATCAATATCTAATTATATATTTTTTTCATGTATTAGGATTTGGAACTAATCAGCAACATAAACAGATAAAAGATGATTCGACTGACAGCAAGGTTACGCATAAAAGAAGGAAAGGCTCATCCTCCTAAACGTGTAGTAAGAGCTCGATTAGTATAATAATTGCAGACACCATGCCTTTAATGAAAATGATACCATCGGCATTCACTTCAATAGGTAAATATATAATTAAGTATTATTCGGACAAAATCTCATTTATGAACGATGTTGTGGAACATACATCGCGCCAATTTGTTTAAGACTGCTTTATTATTATGATTTGTTTTTTGATAACGTTATACGATACGCATAAGATTTTTAAATAGTTGTATAGCAAGCAAGATAGTGCTAATATTAGCGAATAATGCTGATGTCCTCCTGTAAAACTGCGGAGATTCAATAGAACTAATGATATTTATATAGGAACATTGATTGTGGATATAATAATATTGCAGAAGGATTCAATAATCATTGTATAATTCAAGATCACACTTACAAATATTACAATTTAGTTACTAGATTGAATTGATTAAATTTTTATATATACACATAAATTTATGATAATTTCAATCAGTTCAATCGTCTTTGAATATATATCTACAATCATGTCATCATTTAACATTTGTGCATATACATGCATTGATTTTGCCGGTTTCTTCAACACTACAGCAACATTTGCAAAAATTCCAGTCTATTGCGTATTGAGAAAGATAATACAGTATTCGATTAAAAATTGTTCTACTCGTAAACAGAAAATTACATAAAGTAACAAGGACACTTACACGATTATATATATATCACAAAATTTTGATTTAAAAATATGTGGTGCAATATAAAAATCGTAAAGAAATATCAAAAGAAAAGTAACATGGATCGTGATAACGTATATCATGCTTTTTTGCTTAAAATCTTGTTTTCCATGACGATTGTGTCTTTCCCTATCGAGCTGCTCAAGAATCATTGTAAAATATTAAGGAATTGTTCATATAGATGTCTGCGTTTAATGCGATTCATACGATAATTGAGCGGTGTGAGAGGAGATAGTGAAAATTTTTTCCGTGTTAGACACATACTTTCTTTTATTAAAATCAACTGTAAATACATTTTTTTCATTAGGATAATTTGTTCCGCTGATTTATATAATAACATGCGAAATTGTGTTTAACTTGTATAATAATGCGGTACTTGCTATGTGCATAAAAAAAGGCAGATGTAACCAGTGCCGGATTTGAGGGTGGGCGGGCAGGGCAACCGCCCAGGGGCCCCCACAAACTTGATTAAAAAGAAAATTTGATTAAAAAATCTATATATTTATATTTGATATATTTTTTGAAAATATACTTTGAATGCCAGAGTTTTGCAAATATTGTAGTTTGCATCATTAAATATATTTTAAATATTTGTTGCAATAATATTGAAATATGTTTTTCAACTTTTCTAAATTTATGAATTTTTAAATGAATTTTCAATGATTTTGATCTCTTACGAATTGAGGGCCCCCTCTGATTCAGCCACCCCGGGACCCCCACTTCTTTAAATCCGACTCTGGATGTAACATACATCTAATCTTCATCATGACACTTAAAATTTGTCTAATGTTCAAAGGAGGATTTCACATACAAAGAGACGTTATTACGTATATGATAAGATCGTGTTGTTTTATATGTTGTATGAGTGCAAGATTTGACAATTCGATGGCATAATACCGGAGCTTACTATAAAATATGAATTTACAACTTGGCATTCTGAAATATTTCTAAAGCTAGTAATAGAATTAAACTAGTAATTAAATAAAAAAAAATATTATTTTGTTTCGAAAACGTTTTATAACATATGCATAACTTTGTTCCCTTTTGATGATTATTTTCATATATCAAATAGAATTGTTTTGAATGAAATGATATGATATAATATGAGATGAGACGACATTAATAAATAGAATGATTTTTTTAAATATAATTTAAAAATATAAATTGGTAGTTTCGAGAATTTTGATCAAGTTGTACAATTCGCTTTGTATATTGGAAATACTAGATAATTTAATTGTTATTCTCACAATGTATTGTAAGCTTTTATTTCCGCTGGTTTTAAATAGAGAAATCTAACATCTGAGAGAGATATTGATTAATATTTAAGCAATGTTAGCACATTCGTGATTCGTGATTCAATTTATAGATTTATGTTAGAATTTTTTTACGATACATTTGTGATAACTTATTTGTATTATTCTAAGTTATATATGTACCTGTGCCACGAAAACATCTAACCATTACTGAATATCATTCATAATTACATCCTATTCCTTATTATTATACTTAAATATGGAAATAAAGTGTGCATTTGGAAACTTGCTTTCCGATGCGCCGAGAACTATCTATTCTATTCAATCCATTTAAAAGAATGACGATGAAGTTTATGCGGAAAGACTATCTATATTCTCCCGTAAATACATTGTACGGCCAAGCATATTGTTAATTAATTTATAAAAATTGTGACATTTTACACTGGCAATAAGATTGTACCATGGTAATAATTAAAAACACGGTGCAATAAGATCGCGTTCTTTAAAAAAAAAAAAAAGTGAGTTAAGATAATGTGAAACGATCATTATTGTACCGTAAAACACGATAATTTGAATTCAAACAGAGAAATGTAATTATGATCAACTTATAGATAATGGAAGGAAAAGTATATGTAATAAACTGTACTAGACTATACTCGCGTCGGCATTTCTTTATAGCGATCTTGTATATTTACCGTTTAGTACATTGTTTATGGCTATATTATGATGCGAAATATAAAGCAAGTATGTGCATCATCAAGCAGAATAATTTTTTCCTGCATATTACAAGCATTATACACACAATATGTAATTTTTCATATACTAATCATTTTATACAATTATGTTTGCAAAATATATGTTGCATCTAGACTATTAATCAAATACTAATAGTCATACTAATTAAATCAGAATAACGCAACGTCATTTCTTTTCATTACTTACTTTCACAAGAAGTCATACAAGATGTTATGAAGATAAGAAAACAAGTTAACGAATTAAATTTCTTTCAAGAAGTAGTGAAACATATTTTGCTTCTTAATGTTACAACATTTGAATGTAAATGCGAGCTTGAAAAATGTGTAATTGAACAAAAAGATGGCAAAGAAGTTTTAGCTTAAAATAATCCAAATGTGACAAATTAAGAGTGAAGAAAACAAGATCTATTAGGAACTATTCTTCATCTCAAAATGAACAATATTAAAAACTGATATCCAAAATTATGATCAATTTGTGTCTTTAATCCTTTCCGGAAAGCAAAATAATTTCACCCGCGCGTAGCTGATCAAGGAGCGATGAGTCTAATGTTCGGAGAGCATTCTTCATTCATTCTGCCGTCGGATGCAACGGCGAACGCCGGCTGTCTAATAATAGAACGGCGATTCCGTCGACGATCGTGCGTACGTAGCGGTCCCTAATATATACGCACATGTAGGTGCGTGTATGCCATGCTCTTCCAAAAAATAAACGCCATCGCGTGTGGGGGGATTCGAAAGAATGTGTAGCGACTTTCACGGTGCCGGTTGAGCAATATTCGGGAAAAAGAGATCTTTTACTTTGATGTTATGCTCATAAATATTCATCATGTAATGTATATCGTATCCATTTTCTCATCTCTATAATACATCTTCCGAAATGTGTTACTGTATTACAGCACTATCTCCAATAGTTCCAGGAAAAAGTCTGAATAGTCTAACGATGTATAAAAGGCAGCGAGCCTCGCTCAAGCTGTTTCCAAATTAATCCTAGTAAGCGTGAAACATGAATATTTTAAACACAGTGATGTTATTTCTACTCGCCTCTTTCCGCACCTACATAGGTCAAAACAAATCTGTTTTGATTTACGTGCTTTCTAGGAAAAGCTGTGAAATTCCGCGAAACGTTCGCTGGCCTGCGCGATCGTTCACCCTCGGCGAGTTTCGGCGCATCCCGTCACGCCGTACCGCACCGCGCGCCCCACCGTGTTCAGTTGCGTTTCGTATCTCGAGTGTGTTGTATGTGTTGGTGCATGCGGTGTTTCGGTCCGTCCATCGACTCGCGATCGCGCTTCACCCTCCACGGTGAGTTTCGGCGCGCCGTACCACAGCCGTGTTCAGCGGTGGTGTCAGTCGCGTTCTGTCCGGCGTACGCGCTCGTTTCCTCGCTTGTCGGTCTGCGATCGCTCACTCCGCGGCGGGACTTTCGGCGCCGAAAAACATGTCGATCGCGATCGTCGCACGTTCGTGGATCATGTATGATCACGCCGTTCAGCACGGTCCGGCGAAACGTCGTGCGATGTGACGCAGCGACGATCGCTGTGCGTTACGGAAAACGTAACGTTGACGTCGAGGATCGACGAGGGATTTTTCTCAACGAGGCACGCCATAGGAAGGGCGCACGTCGCAACTGCTGCAAACTTCACGATGAGCAGCGAGGTGGACGCGGAAGCTGTGAGCGCCAACGCCGTGGACTCCGACGGTTCGGTTAGCTGGGAGGATTTTTTCGGTGAGTGAAAATCGATTTTTTTTCTATGATCGAAGCGTGATCTCGGCTTACGAAGCGACGCCGCACACATGTCTCAATTGTGTGCCGCAAAAGATTCTGTATTCCGCGTTTTTCGACTCATGGCGCGACGCGTCGGATCGCCAAATAAAAGTGCGGGCGCGTTCTCGAAACGAACGACCCGAATTAATGTGCATCTGTGAAGCTCGTCACGCGCATTCATTGTGTCTAATGTGATCGTCTTTCTCTCGGCACATATAACCATTTGAGTGTCAAGAAACGCAATCGCGCGGAACACCCGCATTGCCCATGAACGTAAGAGTATCTTCTTAACTCTTACGCTCGTTATTTATCTCCTACACTTCACGCGAGTCAATACAGTTCCGTTTAGAAAATGAAAAAGGAGGAAAAATGATAGATGTAGAAAGTACATACATTCAAGGAGAGAAGGCAGATGATAAATGATTAAATATCGAATTGTACGAAGGCATTCTTCGAAACTACAGCAAGCATATTTTTTCATATTAATAGGGCAAAAGTTAGAACAATTATTAGAGAGGACTGAATATAGGTATGAGGGTGACTCCAATCGATCTTCGATAACATAATCGACGATTAATTCACGCGATAGAATTGCCAACCTAGAAAGTAAAAAAGTTTGTTAGTAAAATGAGAAGATGAAAGTTCCCTTGTTTTGTTTTTATAACCTAGAATTTAGAACAATTTAAAATTGCTGTTATAGTGACACAAATAATATCTCTTCTATTGCGTAGTATAAATATGATTATTTTTGTTGTTTGATCACATAAAGGCTAATCAGAAATCAATCAAAGTCAAATAAAATAAATATTCTACAAAACTAAAACGTTTATCTTACAAAACATGTAAGTTTTCTCAAAATTGTGTATAATACATTGCTGTACAAACGAAAGTTTAGCGAAATAATTTATAAATATTTGTTTCCTACTGAAATCGCATATTTCTTGCATGTATTCGGCGATCTGGTTTCGTATTGTTTTCACAATATTTCTTGTTTTTCCGAATCAAATATCATTGCAGAACGGAAGGTTACATACGAGAAGAGAGTGCTCGCTAGAGCGTAATACTTCCCTTCAATTAGAAAGTTCCGGCCGCGGAAAGTACACTATTTCATAATGATAAAAAGCATAATTGAGACGTTACGCGCACAGAACGAAGCTCCTATCGAGGAGCTAACTCGGGACCGTCGCCGCGATTAATCGTATGTAATAAATCGGCACGTAAAGCTCGGCGGAGTCGCACGCTCTCGTTACTCCGAGTTTCATTCATTTCAGGATATTTTATGACCTAAAAATATATAATTCATCAGATATTAAGAGAAATGAGTTCGAAATACGGCCGAATATAAAGATTAAGTACATCGTTTCATGCATGCTTAGGAATTTATAAGGTGTTTTAAAATTCGCGGATATCCTTTTAATGACCGATTCTTTAATTAATCTTTCCCCAGTAAAAATATCGAAGAAAAGATTATCATTTATTGCAGCTCTTCAATTTTAAACATCATATATCTTTTTAATTAATGTTGATGTTTAATTAAGCTTGAAACTGAAATGTTATTAATGTCCACTGGAAATTAACAAGAGAATATGGTGTTTATTAATTTCTCTGGTTTAGTTTGCGAAAAGAGCTTTTACACTGTATATCTCACAAAAAGAAATCGGAACTGCGAAAATTGTCGGACTCCTCATATTCCCTTCTTTTGTCTTTCCGGCTCATTTCGCTCGCGGGTCGCAACTCGAAGATCTCGCTCCGCACGGCGACCATTCGACCACTTCCAAGACAAGTGGCGGAGCTTAAGGATGCAATACCCGGCGTAGCGCAAAAAACCGCCGCTTTGCCGGATGCAGCATAGAGTGACGGCCGAACGCGCGTACGTTCCTCCTTTCTTCCGTGCGTGTGTGTGCGTGTCGCGCGCGTATTCCTTGCCCTTTTACGCCGCGGTCGCGTCGCGTCGCAACGAAAATTTGAGCGATCTCTCCCGTCCGGATCTTCATACACGCCGGTCCGAAGGTTGCTCAAGCCTTTCCGAAGTCGCCGTTGTGCTTCAGAAGGTACACATTAGAATATGTCGACTCGTACTTTCTAAACGCGGCTACGCGAGATTTAATATCCCGTGTTCCTCGAATTCGGGATGTCGAAACCACGAGCTCGGTAAAATCTCTGAAATCAATTTTCAGCGTTCGCACTTTCCGCAGCCGCGAGTCGCGGTGATCATTGACTTCCAACATCCAAATGTAAGAACTAGAATTTACCAAAATTGCAGAGTTTCCACACTTTGCCGATTTTATGTGTAACAATGTTGGACGCGAGTGAAAGCATAATGAGACGACTATACTCTGCGAAGTCGTTCGCATCGGCCGTGTATGCTTACGTTAGTATCTCCATAGTTCCGTGTGCAGGCTGAAACGATAAAAGGCCGCGGGCTTGATCGCGATGTGCGACGGCGAGCCTCGCCATCGGAGCGCGATGCGCGCATTTAAACGACGGCCTCGCCGCCGATCCTCGCGAGGGGCATTTCCGCGGTCACCGACGTTCGGAATAAACATCGGATTGTCTTGTGCAATCGAAAGGGGGAGAAGGGCATTCCGCGGCGCGCACGACATCTCGGTCACCGCGATACAGTCCTGGTAGCGTGGGCTTCGGCGAAGCGTGGGCGTGCACCATCGTGCTTCTTGCTCTCTACTCTGGGTTCTCTCGGCGTCGAGGAACGCCGAGGCTGCGATTCGAGAGCGCGCGAAGGGACACATAAATGTTAGAAATTTTTTTGGGCGCGAGAATAACAGTTGCTGAAACTTGCATGTCATTCTTTGGCAAATTTGCTTGCCTATTCAGTACTTATTATTATATTTTAATTATTTTATATTACAGTATTATTATATTTTAATCGACATCACTTTCGACTTATATATAAACCAATCCGTAACGATCGTCTACTAAACAAAAAGTATCCCGCTCTGAAGCTGTGACTTACATAAGAAACTCGTTAATTATTATTCTATTAAAACGAGTACATGTTTCGTTCGGGAAACTTTGATTTCCTCTAATAAATCTCTGTTGTAACAATATTGTTCATCAAATAACAGTTAAAATAAATTTAGTCAAACTTAATGAGCGCGAAAGTAATGATTATCAACACATTAACGTAATGTTCTTGTTTTGAAAATTGCAACAATATGTCATTTAGTGCAATTTAACGTTTCAACTCTTGTTATCACCTTTGATTTTGAAGTCAATTCGCGGATATCACCAGAACAAAATTCCACAGCAGACTATACAAATTTGCTGATGATGAAAGAAGACTCGACTACACGTGCGAAGCGTTCCTTATCCGGAAAACATATATATTATCTAATACCTGTGTCGCAACAATCTGTCTGGCAGCTAAAAATAAATTTAATAGCAGGAAATGCGACTTTGCACAAGAGACATCGCGCACGCCTTTGCATTCGCGGTTACAGAAAGTACATACGGTCGTCGTTAGGGTTAATAGAAAAGACCGCGTTGCGGCGGTGCAATTTGTACGCGAAGAAATATATACACGCGGATGGATATAATATGCCCACGCGTGGCTGCCGCGAGAGTCGCGCAAGACATGCGCTTCTTCGCGAGGCAGGTTCTTACGCATGCTGCACTGCGTAGCCTTGCGTACGCATAGATCGTATAAGCGTGTGCGGCCAGCTTAGATCTTCATCCGAGACGCCATTGAACTTGATTTCCCGCGGCCTCGCTTGCACGTGCAGAAATTTTAAAGGAGAACCGCATCGCCCGCGGCGGCACAGGTTCGCTCGCGAGAGACCGGAACGCACATCCGCGGAGAGACTTCTTGCCTCCTTCCATTTAATACTAAATTTAGCCAAATTAACTCTGCATGCATAATGCGGCGTTTGAATTACCCACGGCATACAAAAGGTGAACAATCGATTCTTATTTGTCACATCTGTATAATATCTTTTTAATTTCTGTTCGAAATGACTTTCGCATGGTGAAAGTATAACATAATGTAGGAAAAAGTGATTAATTTTGTTATCTTTTCGGAGAAATCCATCTAATCACTTACGTTAAAATGAGCTACTGTGCCGAGCCCATCTAATCTGATAAGGCCAGTTATTAGTTTAAAATATTTTACCTATTGATTCTAATTAAATCTTTTTTAGAAATTTCTACTTGACTATCTTCTAATGAGCACTTCGAAGGAAATGACAATTGGTGACAGTCGTTATGATAATATCTGCTGTTGTTTTCTTTTTTTCTGTCGCGATTTCTTTTTGACGATATGACACGGGTTGTTGGATAACGCGTATCTAAACAGAATCGTCGCACAGCTCCGTTGCGTCGTATTCCGACGTTTGTTGTTCACCATGTCGAGAGAAGAGGAAGTTTATGGGCTTTGTTCTTCTTCGCATGAACTCGTATCTCCGCGTTTTTGATTGCGCTCACGCCCACACGAAGCGATAGGATTTTCGCCGTACGAATTATCATAGCTCGTTGCATACTCCTACTTGATATCCAGAAAGTTAAAGCCCTTTTCTGCTTTAACGCGATTAATTATACAAGAGTCAATTATTATATTTTCTTTGGTTTAAAGAGGGATCATTAACGTCTATCTGTGACAAAAGTGAACTATCAAAATAAAAGAGACAAAAGAACCACAGGCGCTGAATCTAGATATTCCGAAACTTGTTTACAAAAATACGAACATATCTAACATATTAATTTTCCATATTTTTGTAAACAAGTTTCGGAATGTACAGATTCAGCACTGCGATTCCTTGTATCTTTTCATACTTATTTCGATTGTTTATTCAAACAATCATCAGAATCTCGGTGAATTTAAAAACTATAATCGCAAAAGCATTTAGAATTGCCTGCTTATATCAGAAAGGAAGTAAAGGAAGCTCCCTTTTTATTCCTTTGGAATAATATGCCGGACAACATTTTCTATATTTTTTCTGCCGTCGGTCCGATCGTGCGCGTCTCTCTCATTAGCGAAATCGCCGAGATCGCGGGATCGAGGAAGCGAGCGACCGGAGTCAGAACCGGCCACGACATCGGAGTGTGAACGAACCTTTATCTCGATTCGCCCGCGACGCTCCGCTACGTATAAGGGAATCGTAACGAGTAGCGCGGACATTAGGCATCTCCGGCGACTTTAACCCCCGTCGGCTGGCGCGAGGATCCGGTTTTATCGTAACCGTACCAGGGTATACACGCGAGTCCGATCGCGGACGACAAGAGAAGCGGCGCAGCGCGCGCGAGGACGATCCGCGTGTCGCCGGATCGCGCGCGCTGCGGTGGTCGCTTTTTTTTTTTTTTTTTTTTCGTCCTTATCCGGCGCACCGCGGCGATCCACAACGACTGAATCCGGAATCGCGCGGTCAGACACGAGACGGATAAATCGGCCGGCAGCTCGACCCTTGACCCACGACGTCCGTCCGCTGGGTAATCGCTCGTTCCTCTTCTATTCACGCGAGTCCTTATCTACTTCCGAGATAGCCGACTCTAATACGTTGACTGCCGCGTCGTATAGATTTTAACGTAAATGTCTCGTTAAGGACTACTAATGTATTTCTATGATTCGGGGAAATGATAAAATGCGTGATTTAAATGGATCTAAGTGCTTTTTTTAACGTTCCGAGTAAATGGGATGTGCGTAAGTGCGTTGCGAGATGTTGCAACGGGCCCCCGCGTTGAACGGTGTGTCGAAACACACTGACCGGAATAATTAGCTGAAGTTTACATATCGTTATGCTTGTATATTTTGACGAATGTCACGCGTAGCTTGCGAGGATTGCGAAAGTGCGAGGCGCAACACTTTAAACGCTGATAAAACGAGCGACGAAGGCGCGTCGAAGGCGTTCTGTGCACGTTCTAGAGATTGTTTTCCGTAAAAGTGTCTCGGAAATACATTTCCGAAACTTTGTGAAGCGCAAAAATTATTCAACAATGATTTGTTATACAGAAAGGAATGTCGACAATTTTGTCAATATAACTTATTGACTTTTGTTGCTATAATTATTATATTTAAAATTTTACAACGCGATTACAAGCGTCGCTTTCACCACCGCAATGTTAAATGTCAAAGCTCGGTAAAAGGGAATTAACATCGTGGAAAATAATTTGGTATTCTTGAGAAAATGCTGACCTCTTATTTCGAGACCAATCGATTCGACATTCGCGTGCAGTTCGAGAAAAACCTGCTAACGCGTGCGTGTCGCTAATGCACGGCGGAAGTGTGAACGCACTCATAAATCTCGTAGATTCTGTTACGCGAACGTGCTCTCGCGCGATCTGCTAATCGGCGCGAGCGATCTCCGATCTTGCGCACCGGCTTTCTCACAGATTTAACTGCATCAGTTAGCTCTGCTATTCTAGAGATTTTGATAACAACGCGGCATTCTTCGGAGTGTCTAAATCGAGAAGCTTGAAATTGAAATCTTTGACCGTAAAATTGCTTGACAAAGTAAGAAATTTTTAATTACAATGTAGAAAAGAAAAGAAATTTGCGAATATGTAGAGTGTAAAATACTTTTTTAAATGCAATTTTTCAGGCTTTTTATAACATGATACCGGTTTCTAGGATGACAGAGTGTAATTAATATCTCAGATGTATATCGCTCGCGTAAACGCCGCAAGATTTATGCTTACGAATTTGCGAACACTCAATTCAGCAGGGAAAAGCGATCGGATCGAACATTATGTGTAAGAGCGAGATAAACCGGAGAAGTAGAGCATCATGACATACGAGTGCACAATTACACGAGATGGTTTATTTAAAGTAGCCCGCGGCGCGGTTACCTGTCGGCAGTTACATTGAATTGCAAGAATCGCCAATGTGCGCTCTCCGCGCAGAGCGCACGGTATAATTGGCCTGTCGTCGAGCGTTTAACTGATTAATTTGATTGTTGTACGCATGCAAATTGTTTAACGAGCGATAGCGTCATGCGACGTGTCCCCGACTTATTGGAAAATATTGCAATCGTTTTAAGCACGTGAGAAATATTATAATGCACTTCGGAACAATAGCGCGGTTTGAATTTTTTCAAGGAGAGAGAGTGGTTTTCGGTATTTGTAAAGCGCATTAACGGGGTAAGAGATAGCCACGTGTGCGTGCAGGTAGAAATAAAGGTAGCGGAACGACCGTTTGGTAAAGTCGCACGTGTGCCGCCGAGATTATATTTCTGAGAAGGTGTCGCCTTGCACAAAGCCCCGTGCCAAAAGGCCACGACCAGACAGCCTGAAATCAATTTGCGGCTCGCAAAACACCGCCGCGCTATACCGTATCTCCATCTGAGCACGTTTCATACCGTTGGACATGCATGTGGCGCGAAATACTATGAATTGATTTAAATCTGAACTCTCCAAAATTCGAAATCTGAATTTTTTAGAATTAAATACGTAAAAAAAGAATAATAACAATGTTTTTCTCAATATATTTGATACTCTGGTATATCAACAGGTTCGACTTGGTGAGGTTGACACTTCATTTTTTAAAACCAAATTTTTTTATAAACAGTCCTACACGAAAGAAATCTTTGTATTTATTCATTTGAATCGATTAGAAATTATAAAACGATGCTTCGAGGATTTGTTCGAGCATCGAGCTGTTTGTTTTCTCGGTGAACTGATCGTAACAAAAGCGCGCAGTGGCAATGTGCAACGATTGGACAGTGGAGCACGAGAGTGACTCCTCGTGTTCGGAAGGTTGTCTGCCGACTAACGGTGAAAAGCATCTCGATGCGTTCTATCGAGTTTATACGAGATGCTGTAATGCGCGGGTCCGATCCTTTCCGTTCCGTTCCTTTCACGGTGCCATCGCGATGCAACGTGCTCCCGTGATCGGTTTTTCTCCGCGATGATCAGTAGGGAACGTGCGGATAAACGAGATCTTTGATGCGTCGAACTTGGGCACGCGTCTCTCCGTTTAATGTTGTCGATAAGCATGGAATTTTATCGTTGACAAAGTATGGATTCTCTCAGACCGGAGAACTTTGCCTTCTAGCGGTTGTTTCAAATAAATAGATGATTAATCATATTATTTTTTACATAATATTTTTGTTCTACTATTCTTTATTTTTTTAGATGTCTGAGATAATCGATAAAAATAATAAATATTTTGTCTGAAAATTATTCGGAAAATTCAAAGAGGAGTAAGAAATTTGAGAGACCTTTAATTATTTTATTATATTTACTTTTTCTAAGCTAAGTTACTTAAGAATTAATTGCTATTCTCTGTAATAAAATATGTGCATTTCGTCTGTTTTTCTTAACAGACTCCGACAGTTTTCCAATAAAAAAATAACTTTACTTATAAATATTAAAAAGGAATGGACTAGTTCTCTATCACATCTATCCGTGTCTAGTCTCGTTTTTCTTAAAGAGCTGTTTCTAAGTATACTCTATGGGGTGTTCCAAAAATTATTTTCTCTGAAAGACAGACACTAAAGTAATTAAAGACAAAAATGGCAAAAATTATTTAATGTAAAGAATGATACTTAAATATGGTTTTAATGCATAATATTAAATTGTTATTTTTTATCCTTACTTAAGCAGATTTTATTTGAACAGAATATTTAATTAGAATTGTTCAATGTCAAAAAGAAACAAATCGTAAAAAGCCATGGCTAATTATACCTTGAACAATCCGTGTACATGAAGGTTGTTTTTAATGACATATTTTGATGACAGCAACATTTTTTATCCCTCCTTTATTAGTCATAATAGCGTAGTTTTCTTCTCTTGGACCACCCTGTACAGGTATTTCTGGTCGAGTGAGACACGTGGGAGGCGAAATACGTCGCGTGTGCAGTGGCGTAACAGTAAACAAAGTCGAAAAGAAGGATATCTGACGTACGAACCTGTTCGGCCAACGCATTACCCAACAAATGCAACGCATATTACGCGTGTCAATTAATATCCGCTCGCTGTCCATATCGCGAAATTACCGTCAAACGAAAGTCTCGACGTCAAGACAGCGAGGTCGAGTCGAACAAAGCAAGACCTCGAGGCAATTTCACGAAACAGTACGAGTTGTCTGTTCCTTCAAGTCGGTCAATTTGACCGATAGAATGTTAAAATGAATAAAATGCAGAAATGTTTTAAGAAGAGCAAAATTTAATTTTAAAAAACTATGCGTTACATTAATGAAAATTTTCGCGAAAATTTTAATAAAGACGTAATATTATTGGAGTTAAATAAATTTTGAAAATTTTGGTGACGCCCATGCACGATCACAAAGAGTTACGAAAAGGAAAGAAAAAAGAGAGAGAGAGAGAGAGAGAAAAGCTTGTTGGAGAGGCCATGAGGCGCGCTCGTACGGTTACGCTCTTATTACGACGTCGCGCGACATCGTGGGTGTAATGACAGCGAGCAGGCTTGCCGACTCATGCACCAAAATAATCACCTTACATATCTCAGAAAACTGTCACCAGATATCAGCTAAGAACATAATAAAATATATCTGAAGTATTGTAAATCGCTGGACTCGCTCGGAAGACAATTATTTCCCATCAGGCCCGTTATTGCGAATTATGTTCGGCGATTTTAACGCGAATGCGACCATTGTCCCACTGTTTTACAGTCGTCTAAATTACGACTAATCGCGCAAATCTGACAGCGACGCCGACGCCGACACTCATCGCGTTGTCGTCGTGGACTCGTTCTAGACCGGTTCTGCTCCTCGCAGCCTCACTGCGCGGAAAAGTGCCGCCGTGAAATCCTCAACCGCATCGCGTGGCGCGGCACATCGCGAGATAAAATATCCTCCTAACGCGCGGAAACCGCATTAAGTATTTATTCGGGACACATCCTGAAACTTGAGCAAAAAAGAAAGTTGTCATCTATATTTTCTTAAAAAAATGTGATAAAGCAGAACAATTTTCCACTATTTCTAGGAGCCACTTCAAAAATTATATCACAATATTGTTATATTAATTACAGTTTTCCGAATTGTCGCCTTGAATTTGTTTATTTCGGTTTATCAATTATTAGATATTCAATTTTATTTTATTTTGCAACAAAAGTTACCAAAGTTATTACTTGAATTATCATGTCCAGAAATAATCCGCGTGCTTTAATAAAACGTTGCTGTAATTTATGTGTTTATCTCGATTTTTTATTTTATCGATTGCCGATCGGGATTCGATCAGTCTTCTGCTTCTTTCCTCCACTAATCGTTATTCCCTTTGATATCAGTTAGATATCAGTTATTGGTCGGCGCGAATTATAGTCATTGCTTGTCGCTGTGAAGGGAGTATGCAAATCAAGCTTCATTAATAAATCGCGATCATCAGATGGTTTCGGAGATATCGTGGGCGATATCTCGAGGTCTATCTCGATGCGATGTATTTCGCTCTTCCGCTATATAATATCGTATACAGACGCCCCTTTATTATTACGGACGCGCGAGTCCTTGTTCAATATTCATAGCGCGTCGCGCAAAAAGCGTCTTTGCCGATGATAGTCTTGTTACGCGTGTCATCATATATTACACGATTCTCAGTACCGCCGGGTTTAACCCTCGGCTATCTCAGGCTCTCGCATTTAGGTCGCTCGAGTTGCAAGCTTTAATGGACGAAGTGCAGTCAAAGCTTCATACGAAATTCAAAGTCTTTTGGGACAATAATGCGGTGTCAAATCAGTTTTCAAGTGTCCCAAATCATATTCACTTGCAGATTCGGTCATGATACCAAAAGAATTTGCATACCGTTCAAATGTTAAAATGTAAAGTATAAAAATCTCACAACATTTGAATGCTGTTTGAGATTCATACAATTAAAACGTTTAATTATTTTATATATTAATACGAATAATCGCTTGTCAAAGAATTAGCTCTTCAATTCTCTGCAATTAAGATTAGTCAATTAAATTAATTAAATTTATATTGTGCGCATCATTTTGCATATATGAATATTAATAAGAATATTTCGGAGTTCATTGATATTTTGACCGAAAGGTCGATCGATTCTTTTTGTTTTGACGATTGTAGCCATTGTGCGGGACAAAGATAACGCGAGCAACGTAAGACAGAATGGAATGTTCTTTGTGAAACGACTGCTTCACCGCCATAAACGTATGTCGATGTTGGATTAGCTAATGTCTCGCAGTCAGTCGGTGCAACGCGATCTATTGTCGGAGGATAAGAATCGATTATCTCGAGACGAGAGCGGTGAAGAAAAATAATGCGCATGAACGATCGTTTTGAGGAACAATGCACGAGACGGATTAGAAAAACACTATATATATATTTGATATTTATATTTATAATGTTTACACGTGTAATTTTAAATTGACAATTTTTATGTAATTATCAGTACTTTTTTCACTTTGTATCGTCTTGTTTTTTCTGTTTTCAATCAAGCGTTCGAAGAAATTGGTATGTATTGTATCGATATCTAATGTTTTTTTTTTTAATCTGACACTTCATGACAGTTATTTTCGAGATATCAATATAGTTAATCAGAAGACAAAATTGAAGGAGATGCAACACATGCCAATACATTTATCGATCGTTGTAAACGAACTCGCGCTATCGCAGTACATCCTTGCGAGATAAGATAATTGTACGTAGTATACGAGGTGTCAGGCGCAATAATATCAATGTCTCGCCATCGAATCTGATACTTCACGTTCGATTTATCCCGACGACTGATGATACGCGATAAATAGGCCATAAATAGGTTTATCTACTAGCGTTACAGAAAAAAAACATTATGCAGGGTAGTTTTGGTCGATCGAATAATCATTCGCGACATGCGTATCCATATTGTTTAATATCTACATTTTAATGCATGTTGGATACCTTCGAATATGAAAATAGAAAGCTATTAAATTTTATTCCTCCTATTAATATATTTTAGCACTGCAATTAAAAATCTATAACCAGATTAATATGAAAGAGAAAAAATATGTTCGGCTATCACAATCGCCTATCGGTTTGAAAATTCGAATTATTTTTACAATTATCGCAACGTGTAATAGTTTTGTTCGTATGATTAATTTATCCTTTAGGAGTTTTGCGTGATATGTTAGTATGTTTTTTTTTTAACAGCTGAGCGATTTCCACGCTGCCGTCTTTCGCGGGGTGTCGTGACGCGATTAATTGCAACCCGTCGAAAATTGCCAACGCTCGAACAGCTGCGTTGTTGATTCGTACGGTAAACTCGGTGTTCTAATTGCGACAATTAGCCGTCATTGTTTCTTAGGCACGTATGTATGTAAGACAAGGAGAATGTTCGATGTGCTCGACCTCATAAGCGTTATAGCGCCATGAAAAACTGGCCGTCACACCGTGTCTATCTTTCTATCTCACAGGAAATGCGCGTAAAATTAGAGGCACGTGCGTGAAAATCCGACCGTGAAAAACGGCTTTTCACCGGCGCGACAATAATATAAATTTACTTTTGAAACAAGATAACTACTCAATTAACAATCGATCATAAAGTCAGTAAAAAAGAATAATTGTTAATTTTATAATTAAGAAATATTACTGTCCAGTCCGTCAGCAATAAATTGAAACAAATTTATTATTATAATAAGATTATATATTTATTATTATTATAAAATGCTGCTTGTAAAAATTGCCTTGTTTTAAGTTTTAGATTTAAATTCACGTTGATTGGTTCTATAAAGAGAGCAAGAAGTTCCTAGCAGTATATGATTTCACGATTGAATTTGTTAAATTATACAAGATTATCGATACTTTCCGTCACTTTATCTCGTGAAAATTATACTTATAAATATGTGTGGCATAAAATTTATTTCGTAGTTAGATATATATATATAAATAGCTTTTTGATTCTATTTTATCTACTATAAAGATAGCAATAACGACGATTATATCTTCACGTTTGCAGAAAAATCATTTTATATCGAGGGCATTCTAAATTTATTATAAATTCGCGATAGTAAATGGAACATTTTCTTTTATCCGAGAAAGTAACCAAAAGGATAATCTTTTTGCTTCCGGCAAACCAGTTGCAACTGTATTTCGCTCGTGCGATAAAACCGAATGCGCGCGGTATTAAACTACCAACAGTTATCTATTTATAGCCGAGTCTTTCATCGCAGCTCTATATATCTAATTGCGCAAAAATCGCGCGAATGTTTGGCGGGCGATCGGCGCGGGTTCTCCGGGTGAGTCGATTCACGATTAATAAACGGTGAAAATATCGCAATAACGTTCCCGGCGCACGCGACCGTTTTCGTAATTAGAAAGCAGGCGTAATTTCGCGCGCGCGACTATCGCAACGCGGTAATTGTCCGCGTATATATTAGATTCCTAATTGGATTCGTCAATGTCGCGCAACAATTGAATTGCGCGATTTTCGCCCAACCTAGTTTTCGAGAAAACCGCGACCGTCGCCAATCGCGGTCGCCGTCTTTAATCTTGCTCGCGAGAGACGGCGGCGCGCGGCGATCTAATCGCACCGCTCGAGGGAACTTGTAAATTTATTGCGATAACGCCTGCATTGTCTACGTTAATTACATGCGCCACATAAATGCATTTAGTACTCACGGCCGCAAAAGCTGTACAAACAAAGCTAGGGATTGTGCGTCTGAAGCCGTCCAACTCGGTATATTGACTCGCCATCGTAGAAATCAAATAATGCGAGTTCTGCGTAGTAAAAAATCGCAGCTCCAATAATCGCTTTTAAATCAGAAATTATTTTTTGTCGGGCGTTGTGTGAAAAATTCCCTCTATTCTGCGGACAAATATATGCGCGACTTTTCCTCGGGTCCAGAGCTGACCCCGATCACGCACGACAGGTCGATCGCATCGCAGTGAAAACGCGCGCGCATCAATTCGCGGGAAAGAAGAAAAGAGTTCAGGAGGCACTAATTATTCACGCCGCGATTTCAGTGCGAGAAATCACTTTCATCGCTCTTTTTTTTTACACGGGGAAATATTACGGAGAGAGTACTAAAGAGGACGTGGACCTCGACGTAATGAGCCGATCGAATTACTCAGGAGCTGGAATTGCTTTAAGCTGATTTCCTCGGCGATCAGCTGGCTTTACGTTTCCCGTTGTACGCTTGTTCGTGTCGCGCCGATTCCGTTATATTAAATAAATTTTCAAAGTTAAAATTGAATCTGTCATTCGGCTTTTTGGCTTTGTATTATATCAAAAATAATCGAGGAAATATCGAGGAAATCACGGATAATGCAAGATTAAAGTTAAAATATGTTTATGGAGGAGAAAATATTTGATTATCAAATAAGCCGAAGAAAGCGATGGAGGATTTGATTTGACATAAAGATTTTTTATTGGAGTTTTATTGTATAATATAATATTAAGAGTTTTCTATATCCTTTATTCTCTTAAAGGAGTTTGATAACCGACAATTGATCTTCATTTTATCACATTTGTATGCATTACGTGAGGTCAGACGAAAAGAGGTGACCGGCTTTCAAATTTGTGGGTTAACGGGCGGGTTATCGTCGTACCTTTGAATCCTTTTTTGGAAACCAGGCGCACGTGCAATTCTACTGATTCGACTTATTTTTACGTATAAACTGGTATTACGTCCGAGCTAAATATTTCTCACGAGGAAGAAAGTAACGGCGTCATTCTCTTCTTGCTTTATCCCAAGCAAATTTATCAATGTTTTTTTTTTCAGTTTTTGTTCCTCAGAAAGGAACGATAGTGCTTCCAATCGGCGGACAAAAAAGCCAAACTGTAATTTCTCTACTTTTTGTTGTAAGATAAAGTGGATTCTATTTTTCCAGATAAAGTAGATTGAGGAGCAAATTAGTAAGTTTTGATTGATTTAAATATAGACGCTGAATAGAGTGATAAATATTGTATAAACGAATTATCTTTATACAAATGAGGGGAGGAGAGCAAAAAATTTGCAGGTGTCTGTAATTTCCAGATGTTCGTTGAATTTATAGCAAAATTGTAAACAAATGTTCCGATCGTAACTTCTATTTTCACTCTTGGTCTGTTTTTCTTCTTGGTCCAACCGAGTGATTTTTTTTTCAATTCTTAAATGAAACGTTTTCAAGCTTACTGCCTCGATATTTTCCCCGGTGATGTTTTTTTTCTTCGCCGATGCAACAACATCGGCGGCGATCCGGTCGGCCGATCCCATGCGGAGGCGCCATGCGTGCGCCGCTCCTTGGAGAAAAACGATCTGACGAGCAGACATCCGACACAAGCCGACTTTCTTTCTCTATCCCTCACCATTCCTCTCGACATGTAACTTGCATGCTCTTCCTCTTTCTGCGGTGTGAGGTATTCTTCGTATACTAATACACCCGATAGCAGGCGCGTAGTCACTTATACTCGCGATGGAATCTAAAAATTTTTAATTTTCTTCGTTTTAAAAAAACCTTAAAAAATAGCTTTCCAATGAAAATCTAATTAAAAATTCTTGTGCGTTTAATTAGTAACAATTTAGAAAGGAATTCGGACGCTGACTGTGTGCCACATTCTACTTGAATCTCCAATTATTAAGTTGAAGCAATGAGAGATTGACGATTTGACTTACCTAAAACATAAATCATCGTATTAATAAACGATGAAATCCATTTGATGTCGATGAAAATTCTAATCTTAAATATTTCCCAGGATATTTATTTGTTCATAAAACGAACTGTACAAATAGTGCTGAACGTAAAAAATTGATCGGTTTTGAAAGCAAGCCATTTCATATATCTGAAAAAAATATGCTGTTATTAATCATTATTTTTATATTGATTTTGTTATTAAAGAGAAGGGAACTCGTAAGAGAATAAAAGTTTCAGTATTCTAGCTATTCCGTTGACCGAGAGCCACGACGGCGACGAGGCGCGGCGCGGGAGAACGCGGATTGGCGCCATCTCCTACCGCACGCATTATTCCGCGTGCACTTTTCTTTCTTCGGATCGTCGACGTGTGTCGCGTTACGCAGTGAATTCCGTTTTCCGGAGGGGAGGAGTCCCTGTTTATCATCGAGATCTGATCAACGTGTTATTTCCTAACGTGCTCAATTTATATAATGCAGCACGCGTTCTGCATAATATCAAGTTATATAACGCCTTCTAAATTCACATATATTTGCATGAATTTCAAATAATGATAAACTCTCAATGCAAGATTAAGACATGTTTATTCAATATATTAGCTTCGTGACATTATGATTGATTTTATTTGATCGAAAGACTTTTATTGCTCGCCCAAAATAATATTTACGATGCTATTCGTTGGAATGTGGATAGCCAAATCTGTCTTACGATTCTATTTGCGTAAAGTAAAAAAAAAATGACGGGCACTCGAGTGCTAAAAAACTTACTGAATGAAACCTCACTCTATCGGGGTCCGGGCAGACCCCTCTTGATAGCACAAGGGTTAATTGACGATCAAATTGCGGCGAGGTCACGCTGCGTACAGCCGATGCACGGCGAGGATGGGCCCCGTTTCGGATCCACGATCAAGATTTATTTGCCGTATATTTTTAGCGCGCGACTCGAAGAGTGCTTTTCTCCTCGAGTGCTCCCGATACGCGAGTTCTAATGATAGGTTTATAATGTCCAAACCGTTCCCGCGAGCGAGTTTTTTTTTTTGTACGACTAGAAACGGAAACAGCATCGTTTAGAACAGGCGCGCGCGTTTCTATCGCGAGAAGTAGTTTATTCTCGATATATTCTCGGTGTCTACTCACTTAATCCAAAAGCTGGATAGGAAACATGATCTTCTCGCTCGTTAACCTTTTACAGGATCCACGGGAAGTCGACGATGCTTTCAAAGAGCCAATTAACGAAAGATTTGATCATTTGATAAATATAAGTCACGTGTTCTCTGTCAAAAAATGCAGCTGTTGTCTTCTTTATGTCTATTTTATGTGTTTCACGGTGATAAACTGTTACTCTTCAATTTATTCTCGAGGGTAAAATATTAGTATATTAAAGTTTTATAAAGAGTCTATAAACACATCTAGAGATGCGATTTCAGTGGTGTTAAATTTTGGTCTTTAGATCCTTGTTAAAGTGTTGAAAGATCTTATGGGGATGGAATGAAGGGTCTTTACACGTCGATGGCTGTCGCAGTATTTGTACAGCGGTTCAATAACCATGATGGGAATATTTGTGTGGCATAACTTCCCCGTTAGGTGTATACATATCTGTTTACGGAAACTTGATACCTTCTTCTCGTGCGTGAATCAAAGCATGATATCGTCGACCTTGGTATTCTCTTATCTTCTTACCAACGTCACTGCTCCTTAAGCAATGCTGTTCCCGACCTCCAATTTATCGCATTGCACTTGACTGTTTCTTTCTAGAAATAGAATCGCGTCACTCAGCAATATTAGATGACGAATATCAATAATAGAATAACGATAATAAAATTATACGATTGAAATTATTCCTGCATTCCTTCGCATTCCTGCAAATTTCTCGATCTACTTGTATTTTACAAACACTTTATTTAAAATTCATACATCTAAGCAAATTTTAATTAATCTTTTATTCTTAGTTTCTGAGAGATATCAATAGCATACAGCGTTATTAGATTTAAATAAAATTTTACTCCTTCAAACGCAGAGATATTTTTCAAAAATGTTCATCATCAATCAAAGAGATGAAACTTGGCTATCGCGATACTTATATGTCACGTGCGACCGGCCGAAAATCCGTGATCTTCTTTTTCCGTTGAATCGCGACAAGTTTCTGGAGTAGCCTGGTCATCAGCGTGTATCCAGGACACGCAATCCGGTCGGCATACCTGCCTGCAGGACGACAATTTCGTGCGTGCGTGCGTACGCGCACTTATGAAAGCTCCTATCCGGTCAGTTTCCGATCGGACGCCGATAATAACACGCGTATTCGCGCAATGCTGGCCGCGCGAACCGGATTTTACGCCCGCAATTACTTACGAACTCGGCTCCCAGGGCCTGATCTTAACTTTACTCGGGCTTGTATTAGCGGCGCCTCTATATATAGACTTTCTGCGAATGCGTCGTACGCACACTGCGCTCGCGAGCGAGCGAGCGAGCGAGAGCGATCGCTGCATCTCGAGAAAGTTTTCCGATGCGGGAAAGGATACCGCGGCGCGCGGTATCGTTTCGATGGAGAAACGATCTCGCCGGCCACGCCATAACTTCCTCGGAACGATATCATCGAATTATCTGGCATGCGTAGTCAATGGCCGTCCGGTGCGCTAATCCAATGTTTATCGAGTATACTTCTAGTGTATCTATCTGTTTAATATGTATCTGGGTTTGGTCGGGGGCTTTGATGATGATCGTGATTCATTGTCGATTAGCTGCGGGCAGTGGGTTAACAGAGCGGTTATCTCTGACGAGGAAGCTGAAACCGATTCGCAGAAATGCACTTTCATGATGTTAACAACCGGTGCGATTCTCGGCTGTGATTAATAATTATTTTATCTCTCCACGTGGTATGTGTGTGTGATGTTAGGCGCCTCATTAGCGCGTGAGCCGCATATGCGGGGTGTTCGAAAAACAATAAGGACGATCTTTACCCATATTTACTCATAATTTGATTCATACTTCAAGATTGATTGGTTCTTAATGAAAGGAATTGTCAAATATGAAAGTTTCTAAATCATAAACAGAACGGAAGTTTTTTCAATTAATTAAATCAAAAAGCATTAACAGATTTTTTATTCCAGTCTTGTTCTTGGTTGTCAAAATATTTAATATTATTTATTTGGCTCTAGTTGATTTTAGATTATTAGAACAAAAATATTTGTGTGTTAATAAGTACGATATTTTTGCCAAATTTTTTCGCGCGTATATTTTTTTTTTAATTTTTGTTTTTGATAAAAGATTAATACCGAAATTTCGGTGTTTCTTTTGAGCACCCCATATAGATGAGTACATGATGCAGAATGCCTCACGTGCCTTAAGTGGCGCCGCGCATTTTCATTCCGCACTGAGAAAGTTTCAGACATCGGGCATTCGTGGATCGTGAATACGAAAGCATAGTCCGATTCTTTGTTTGGTTCCGTCGCTCGGCTATTTTTTTTTCTTGCTTAGTCATTAAGAATAATAGAAGCATTACTCTGCAAATATAGAGCAAATTATTGCTTTTGCAAAAATTCTCGCATAATTGTTGCGAAAATGAGAAACGAGATGATAACTTGTAGTCCAATACGTAAGCCTTGAAAGTACATTCTCCGCGCTGCAAAATTAAATAAATCTCGCAAGAAAGTGTCGGAGAGACAAGCACGTGTCCTTCTGTGACGCAATTACGATGTTGCATTCCGCGAACGCGGATAAATCACAATAAAACCACAGTGGCGATTTCTTCATTTCTCGCGGCCGCGGCGTTACGTGTCGTTGGTTTAAATATAATTCCTTATCGGAGTCAGTGAAAGGTACAGAAGGTATCGAGCTAAGTGCTACATACTCGATGCGTCCGCTCGCATCGATCTGACGAGTTTAAGAATTTACGAGCATGGAAAATAAGAAAGCTCGATTTGAAGCGCGATGAGCTTGCTCGGCGAATAAACGAAATCATGTGCAAAGTTTATCATTTTTTAATCCGAGACAGAATTTATTATAAAATAATATATTCTGTGCAATATATAGAAAACATTTACGCGGGGTTAAAAATACATTTATAAAATTAAAATAAATTTGCATCCAAATTCAGCTTTAGGCGAGTCGAGTTTCATTCTGCAATTTCACGTGGCGAATTATCGTCACGCATAAAAGCCGTCCAATTTGAGGAGAATTTCTTCGAGTTGGACAACTTCTTCGATCGCGAGTACGTTGCATGGCAAACGAGAAGGCGCATTCTCTTACGACACCACGTGTCCTCGGCTGTATAAGAGCTCCGACATCAAATATTCGTAGCGCAAGCGGCGAGAAATTCGCGCGCTGCATACAGCTTCATCGGAAAATCCCATGTTTGTATGCACGCGATATATGCACACCGGCCGCCGCTAAATATACCAGTGCGTTTCTAACGTAATTAATGTCGCGTCGTGCTGAACAAATAAATAATCGCGCTGTTTACGAATTGTTGTGTCAATAAAGACTTCGGCTGCCAATTAGCGAATACCGTTTACGCGCTGGACATTTCTCGCCATCACGTATGTCGACTTGTAAGGATGTTTTATTTCGAGGATGTGAGATTTCTAAGATATTAATATTAAATGAAATACACACACGAAGTTGTGTAAAGAGAGTTAAAAACGCAAATTTATACATTTTTGTAGTAAAATTTTGAAAGTATTACGTTTCTTTTTATTAGAAAATCCAATAAAGTAACAGTTCTTTTTCTTTGTACTATATCGATCACATTCAACATAAAATATTTCAATATATGTTTTGTTAGAAACTAAAATTCCATTCTATATAATTATCGTCAATATGTATAAACGCGCTTATCCTAATTCCGATAAACAATTACTTATCACTAATGATGTTTCCGAGATTCTTCGCTGTTATCACACGAATAATGAGGCGATTACGATCTTTTCCATTATCCAATGAAAAATTTTCCTTTTAAAATACTTTTCGAGAGTGACGAACGGAGATATTAGCTTATCTATCATTCCACAGCCGAGTCCGCTACTTAACGCAAGTGCCTTCGTCATCGCAATAATCGTCCGACTAATCCGCGAACAAACGCTCTTACTCTTCCCGCATCCTGAGGATACCGTTAGGTCCCCGATGTTACTCGGAATTTGCGTTAGCGTGTTCATTTCGATATGGTATTTCGATGATTCATAATTCATGGTCGCACCTCCTCTCTTTTGCGGGCAGACGCAGGAGGGCTCAACGGGATTCCGGGCATCCGCCTAATGACTCGGCTCGTGTTATTCACTTCCCGAGCGGTTCGAATTCCTCTTTCCAGAGCAAGGAGAGCCTGAGAGTGCCTTTTATCGGCTCGTGACGCGCTGCTGCTGCAGCAGCAACGGCGGCGGCGGCGGCGGCGGCGGCGGCTAGAGTACTCGGGTGAGTCATTCTCAGTGACTGGCTCGTTGTAATTCATTGCGACGATTGAGCCCCCACCTCCCGTGAACACACTGTGCAGCGACGTTCACACCGATTGCAAAGCGAGTCATTGTATAAAATAGTCATTATATACAATGCTTTTCTTTTACTAGTCGATGGCCACTAAATTAGAACGCTAGTTAGAAAAAAAGTATCGAACACTTGTGACACTGTGCAGTGTTTCTTCAAGCGCCTGGGAATTTTCGGGCAAAAGGGACACAAAATCCACAGGATATTTAATTTTAAAATAAGAAGCGATGAGATTTAAGATTTGTAAAAATACGTCCGTGGGATTTGACGATATCTTTGATTGAACAACAAAAGAATTATAAAACAGAGAGTTCTAAAGCTGAGACTAAATCAATGCCAAAAGAAAAAAGAAAAGGAACTTATCACATTTCTGTCAATCGTCAAAGTGCGATGTGTGGTAGAAGGATTTAGAAGATTAAGAAGGACTAGAAAACTCATTTTAATCCTGACACTCTAGCATCAGACACGTGTCAATAGCCTGCGAGTTTTTACTTTTTATTTATTAGTGCAGGTGATTGATCGTGTAAAATGAATAATTTCCTTCGTAGCTAATTTACGCCACTCTATCTTTATTATGACAAGATCAAATCTGCGCATACCAACACCAGATTACGTTACATTTGAATATTGTGCACGCCGCGCAAGTTACCGCTAAAATTCGTCGTTACGATGCATAAGCGGCGGATTATTTCGCAGATTTCCTCGAGGATTATCAAAGAATCGATGTCCTGTCTGTCAATGCATTGGGCCGTGATATATCGATGTAACGTTTTAATACCCGAGCTATTAATCATGATCGACGTAACTGTATTGTAGACACATTACGCAATTATCGTCAACTTCAATCTCCATATCACGTAGAACTCTCTCAATACGCCTTTTCCGCTTACGCCTTGCACTCTATGCATTTAATCACAGTCGCTTAGAGATAACGAGATTCATACCGTACATCTGGTACAGCCGGCGGAGTTAATTCCAAACCGCAGAAATTTGTAGAAAAACCTTATTACATGATGCGATCAATAATTATGCAAAAACCATCTGTTCGCGATACTTGTTTGTAGAAAATAATTATTTAATAACTACGTGCTATGCAGTTATTACATATCTATATTTTATACCACATTTATAATCAATATCAGATCGTTGATTTCGTTCCTGCAGTTTGGGTGTCGGCAAACGGGTGTCGAAACGGCAAGAATTAAGTAACCGGCCCAGCAATTTGCATATTTCGTATACTTATTAAAGAATCTTTCAACGAAAGTGCTTTACCGATTTCCATGCTAATTCCATCGCGGTCATTCATTAACGATAATATCTGTCGCGTTTTATCGTCGAATTTCGCATTAGCAGCGCAATACCGCCACGCCTCTCTAATTTCCGGGCCGAACCGCTCGTAGATGCGTCAATGGTGTTGCGTTATACGACACGATTATTCCGTGGACGACAGATAGGAATGCACTCGATACGATATGCGGTTATCGCGACACTCTCGTCTCGTCTTCTTCTAGCCGGTGTGCACGCCGGCTTAACGACCGACAACTCACGGCATTTCGATCCGTTCATCTGAGCGGGGCGCACGCTCGCTCCATTCCTATCCTCTCGCTGCCAGTGTCTACCTGTTGCTCGCACGGCGAAGACTGCTTCAGTTCTGTCTATGCCGCGATGCGACATCGCGCATTCTTTTCGCGCGTCACGCAGTGAATTTTTATCATATATAGTTGAAAAGCTGCAAGACGATAAAGAGTGCAGTAACTATTGTTCGTCGTATCTCTTATCGCACATGTGTGACGTGCACGAGGGTGTTTCGAGTACCTTTGTCGCGCATCGCGGGTGATTCAGGTGCTTCTCGGTACGTGTCGATAGTGATTTTTGACGCATTAATAAGGCGTCGATGTTAATTTCGATACCGCTCGACGATGATTTAGATCTCGAGTGCTTTAATCGCCGTTTATCTGCTCGGCGATCGTTCATTAGCTTATCTTTCGGCAGATGCTTGTAAATTAGAAGGATGATTCAAATCCACTCGATGGTCTTCGTTCCGCGAAACGCGGAGACGACGTTCGCTTCGCAATTTTCATCATGTCACGCGCCAGTGACACTATAATTGTGCGACGGAACGGATTTTTCCGAATGAAGAGAGGGACTATATTTTGTGCAATCAGGTTTGAGCGCGTTACGCGGAATTAATTGGCGGAAGTTCACGTGGAAATAATCGGCGATCGTTCGTCGCGTGACCGCCGCCAGTGCGATTGGCACAGATAAAGGAAACGGATTATCCGTCGCGCGGCGCGCGTAACGTAGTGGGTGCTGGAGTTAATAAGACCTTCAACGACGCGATTTCCGAGGGTGAAAGTAAAGCACGTAAGTTATTGTCGCCCACACATGGACACTCAGTCGTCCGTGTGAAATAATAGGTGCTTTAAGTCCGAGGTTAGAAGACGCGCGCGCGTGCTCGATACTCGTGATTCCATAACCGGCAATTACCCGAACGGTCTTGAGGACAAATTCCGATTTCATAAAACTATCTTGGGTAACTGTTATCTAATCTCTGTTGAAATATTTTAGGGGAAACGCTTTCTCGATCTAATCTTTGAGATTTTTCGAAAGAATGTGCCTAGTGTATCAATTTTTTTACTTTGATATTTTACGAATTTATTATATAACTTGTCGTTCTCCTCGCATGATTTGATTTCAAAATAGGTTAGACAGCGTTTTCAAGCATACTTACTGTGTGAGAAAAGTTTGCTCAGGTGTCGAATAGGTATCTGAGCAATATGAAATATTTGGGATACCTTTCACCAGTTTTTACAACTACTTGACGCGGCACGTTCGCCAGAAATCACTTATCGGAGATTGCTTGGTGCACCTGAGAGAAGATCGCAGGTGACCGTGCAAACATTTGCTGACTCTGTATTTTTTAAAATTTTTTTAAGTCTATTAAGATTAAAAGCAATCTTACGCAATTTTTTATCTTTGCTACATTAACTTTAGCTGAAATTATTGCATTAAAATTGATGAAGAATATTGAATTTATCAATTAAAATAATTATTTTGATTCATAAATCTGTAAATTAAATTAAAGTTTAATATCAATTTAATGAATTAAAAGGATGGAGTTTTCTTATTTTTTTTTTCAAATTAGCGATATTAGAGATTCTATCAATGCTTTAAAGTTATTAAAATAAAATATACGATAAAAATATACTTCAGATAACCAATGAAGATGCTACAACATTTGTCATTGCACGAAGATTAAATGTAATCGAATTTTTCAATTGAGCGATTATTTCGGTATCTCTTAGAATCGATGTAACTGAACCTCTCGATTTAAAAATACGTGTAGCGTTCGCGTAAATCTTGATTTGTGCTATCTCAAATCAAATATTAGCAGGGCAGTGCTTGTTAGCTTTATCTCATTTGCTACACTTCATTATCTCATTGTACCACGGTGTTTCAAGATTTGTGCAATTGTCCAAGAATTGTTGCAATCTCGGAATGAAAGCGATAACAGTGAATATAGGGAATATTATTTTCTGAAACGAGAACACATTTTTCCAATCTCTTTATATCGAGATTCAAAAATATAAATTATACAGAGATACCGTATGAATGTATTCGATTCACTCTCCATTTTTACACATGATATCTTATCTTTTGGAGAAACATTTATTCTTATTGTCACTTCAGTATATTTCTTGGCATAAATAAGTTTATTTATTTATTCATTCAATTATCATGTATTTCGTATTTTTCGAAAAGAACTTGTATTCAATTTACTTTTTCGTGTAACGAATTGTACTATTGTTGGTCTTGAAAGATAAATCTGTGGGTTTAAGATGATATGTCACTTGTGCGTGACGTCTGCACGTTCACGGACGTTATTTTTGGCAACCCCGTCTCAGGTTTTACCTTTAGAATAATACATCCCTTTTCGCCGTAAGACGACCGGTGCGCCTCGGAATGCACATCTCGGAGTGCTGGCGCATTTCCGGGTGCACCTCTGGGAACAGATGAGAGCCACAAAAGGAGGCACTCTGGAATCTCGGGGTGCAACGGCACGGCGAGCACACGCGCGCGGTCCTTGCACTTGTCGCCGCGGCTACGTGATGCGCATAACGTTCTTTGCTCTTCCCCTTTTCTAGTTCGCGCGTGATTTTCCAGCAGAACCGCTGCAGAACGTGCACATTATCGCACGTGATCGGTTTCCGGAACGAGGGATCCGCTCGCTCCGGCGAGTTCGCGGCGGTGCACTTGTCTTCTTTCCCCCGCGTGCTTTCCCGAACTTTGGATATCAGCCAGTTAACGGTAGCGCTGTCTTTAGCCGCCGGCAACAGACACGCGGACAAACACGGAGATGTGTTTCTCAATCTTTCTTAACACGCGCGGAAACGGGGACGTTCGATAACGCCCGATAAATTTATCTTGTCACCGCTGAAATGTTGTGTCAGGTGTTATTTTTTATTAATCACACGTTTTTACGTCTCCCTTTTTATATCGAAATTTCTCACGAGACGTTTCGACGTAATTTTTAGATTTTTTGAAATTTAAAATGCGTCAATTTTTTTCGTCGCATTGATTCAATCGAATCTTCGCTTAGAAACAAAATTAGCATGGACAATAGTAATTAAATCTTCATTGACACAGCTAATATTCTTGGACAGGAAATCGTTGGAGTTAATTGACCGGAGACGTCGGTGCAATTGACCCTAATTCGTCGCGAAATATCATGTGCATCATACGCCGAGTAAAGAAATTATCGGCCGCGAGTCGCTCCCTCGCGAAGGAAGAAACTCTCCGCCGCCGTCTCTCATCCGCGATGCAGATTTATGCGGCGGGTTTGTTGCCGGCGTTCGCCGAACGCGAATGCAAGCTCATGTCCGCGCCTATGCAAGATCGTGATTCATAGAAACGTGTTGGCATGCAGGCAAGCCCGCGGCGCCAAAGGCACTTGAAAATTTTCTCAGTGACCGCTGCTTTTTATTATAGAACACCATTTCTTTGCCACCTCTTTAAGAGTCTCTCTCACGCGCTCTCTTCCTCTCTCCTCTGCTCGATGTTACATATATCACGCTATTACATTTATCTAAAGATAAACATTGTCAAAAGTGTCTATTCGAAGACTTCGAAAGACGAATACTATAAATAAAAAGAAGAAACTATGTGAATCAGGAGCTATTAATAACGATAGAACTTACTACTTTTTATTTTAAGTAAGTTTTGCTTTAATAGAATTTGAATCAACATACAAAAGCATTAAAAATAGAAAAGTTAGAGATGAACTGTGATAAAATTTTTCTTGAGCTAAAAACTGAATGCAAATGGAGCTACTATGTCCATCATCAAAGAGACGTCCTCTTCAATGAGTCTACATGTCAATGAACGCGATACACGCATAAAGGCATGTACGGCACATCGGGGCGTTGCGGAGTTCTGTCAATGAACGAATCGAGGTGCTTCCTCCCATTCCCTCCCTCCTTGCGATCGCTATTTTCGTAACCCTCGTGTGAGGTGGCCAGCCGCAAGATCAGTTTATGACGCCGAGATTGCCCATCCGATGGCTTTTCAATCAATTCAACCGCGATTAAGAATTCAAATAGCGTGCGTGTGATATCATCGATGAAAGCATTTACCCAACGATCATCCTCTTTTTACTAGCGCTCGAAAGCCGAATATCTTCACGTAAAACGCTCATTAAGTTTCTTGAACAAGTGCATATTAATTTCATATTCATATTAATTTTTTCATGTGAATGAGCAATATTTTTATTATTTATAAGAATATAATTATTTTACTTTTATTTTCTTTTCTAAAAGTTTTTTAACAGTTTAAATAAAATATTGGGTGAAAAAACAAAGAGTATTTATAATTAAACTATGTTTAAATTATGTTGAAGCTCCTACTTTTTCAAATTTTTTTTCATAAATATATTTAAATTCATTTTATTTTAATTTCGTGAAAATAATCATCTCCGGAGCGTTTTCTATTTTTGGCTGCGCTTTCCGGGAGATTTCGAACACGACTGCAATACATTTTAAGAGCGAAAGCTAAGGCGTGGAAATCTCGGAGTCGAAATCTAATAGACACAGTAACTCGAAGATCAAAGTGGTCCGGTCGTAAACCCTTAAATCGCTTCACGCCGGAAGGGCATAAATAAAATACTGTTATTTTCTCGCCGTGAAAAATTCGTCCCGCGTCGACGTATACTTGAGTGTGAAATGTATCGCGCGTGTGTTTATTGGCAGGCGGCCGGGGACTGAACAGTTACACTTTTATTTTCCAAACAATAACTATACACACGCGTGTTTCGTAAGACTCTCGGATTTCAGTGCTGTGTTTCCGCAATAAATATTCGTCTTTTCTTCCACAACAATTTAATTGTGGTTCCGCAATAAATTTGTCTTTTCTTCCACAACAATTTAATTAAACTGCATTTTTTTTAACATTGTTAACGTCGAACGATGTAAAATAAGGGTGAACAAATCTTCTCTAAAATTACCGAAGCACCGCGTAACCGAGTCTAGACGGGACGCGAAGTCGAATCGCGCGGATGAGAGTCCGCATCCTATTATTAGAGGAAGTTCCAGCCAAGTGCTCCTCGCGAAGGCGAGGAGATACGCGACGCGCGGTCGGGAGGATAATATTGCGACGGTAAATCCGATGAAGAGAGGTACGGCCGGAATTAAGGACGCTTAGAGATCGGGCCGAGTGTTGTGCACCGCCGGCGAGAACTTCTCCGCGGATGACCGCGGAGAAATCATCGACCGGCGCACCGCGGACACGCGAATACACCGGTCACGCGTTACTGGTACGGTGTTGATTTCTCGTCTGCCGCCGAGGAAATTCGAAACCATCGTTCGTTTCGCTCGTTTGTTTTGTGCACAATCGACGGCTTCTACGTACGTTAACGGGAGTCGCGAGCAGTCGCGAGAGAGAGAGAGAGAAAGAGAGAGGTGTAACCGCGTCACGGCGGTCGGTTCATGCAGTTCGTGTGTATACTTAGGCGTTTCATATTTATTTTTCATAATTCCATGCTGAATTTCTCTGCTAGACGTTTGCGATATGAAGAAAAAATATAGAGTAGATGTGTAATGGCAACGAAGGATCTCCCCTCTTACGGCCAATCTGGGTCTGGTGGGGGCGTGTTAATGAACGGGGCGGTAATTTACTGTGTATATGTGTGAGCGTAAGTGCATGTGTGTATGTATGATCGCAGTGTGTGTGAGCTCAGGTCCGTGGGTTTGCTAAACCTAAACGACTGTGCGATTCAGTCATCCCTGCGGATAAGAAAAAATATAGATAAGTAACTTGAACTACCGATCTCTAGTCCATCGTTCAATGTTCATCGGAGAGTTTGTCATCAAATTGAAGATAAAATTGGATCTGTGAAGTCGTGACATTCTATTAATATATTTTAAAAAAACAATTACAGTTCCAGTAGCACTTTTCATAGTTCTACAGTTCCTTACAAAAATATAAAAAAATTCCGTAATTTTTATACCAAAAAATCAAAAGTGAAAAAATGTGCTAACTTCGCGAATCTGCATTTTTTCATTTTACAGGAACTTTTTTTATATATAAATAAACTTAGACGAGTAAAATTGCTACTCGGATAAACTGAGTCTTTATAATGTTTCTGCGATAAACGGAATCTCGGAATTTGTAAAATATCTGTCATTAAAAAAAAGAAGCGTATAAGGAACACCCTGTATATATTAATATCGGCACGCGTGAAACTTCGTATGCGTGCATACCTGTGTAATTACATCGGGCTGTTCGTTTGTATGCGAGTAATCGGATCGGCGCAAGCCGCCCGCCAATCTTTTAGCGCCGATAAACGGGGAGCGAGTTAATTGGAGGCGATTACATTAACGATAAGAGCAGCCAACGGCAGCAGCAATGCCTCTTGCCTAGCTTATTAGCGATTTTTAGTAATTTATGAAATATCGCGGATAATGTCAATACGTGCACTCTACTGTCCGTGTAAATTTATTGATTGCATATAAACGGGAGTGAGTGGTTATTAATTTCTTGCTGTTTTATACCTAGTGTGTCTCTTAATGTTCAACAGCGCATTCTTCGATAAATTTGCAGCCGCTTGTTTTCTTCAAAAATTTTATACGGCTATAAATAATAATCGAAAGCGGAAAAGAAACAAATTGAATTTTTCAGATGCCGAGAAATAATATATATATATAAATTATTCTTTACTTAATTTTAAATGTATTTTATTTTGATGAAAGATTTGTATCTTTTATATTTAATATTAAGTACTTAAACGTTACAAAATGTGTCATTAAGTTCTCATCAAGAAAAGATCGATCATTTATATGTCATTAAAGAGTTGTTGAAAATTATTAAAGAATTGTTTAAAATGTAGATTGAAATACGGAAATGTATAAGATGCATAAACTCGTTTAAGGATGTTAATTATTATTTATGCGCTTAGTGATACATATCGAAGGACGCAGAATAATTTCTCCGATATGTCAATGGCGCAGAGTGAGAAAAATGGATTTCCATTACGTTGCTATGACAGTGCGCATATTCGCGATCATTTATTAATTACCGTCGCTTCGATGAATCAAGCCGAGTGCCAGGAAAGACGTAATTTCAAAGCGGTATTCTGAGAATCTCTAACACGCTCGGGAAACAATTATTCGAAAGGAAACGTTTTCGCGTGAAACGAAATCATTCTCCATCTCGCACAAATTGAAGGTTATCATTAATGTTAATAAGAACAAATTTCATCTGTGTTTCTCTCATTGGCGCATCCGATGTTCCACTTGCCAATTGTAATATTAATGATTCGCGACGAGTTTGTACGAACGGACATTAAAATAATTCGCACGACGAATTATTTAATGACGTTTGCAAACGCGTCGAGCATTCCGAGAAGTATTTGAAGATTTCATTAATATTGAAATAAGTTATCAAGAAACGTTGCTAAGCAATTACCGGTCTTTCCGGTAGTTATCACAGAAATTAATCTACACTGAAAGTTGAACCTAATTATCGCTCTCTTTAAGTCTTTCGTCGGCATTTAACACAGCGCTGATATCTCTTCATTATTATGTTTAAGTTGAAAAGTTGCAAATATTTTATTTATATTCCTAAATATATTTAATTTCATATATCTCGCTTCTCGAGAAAACAAATGAAATGATAAAATCACAAATTTGAATTTTCTGTGTACAGGCACAAGCACGGAGGACTTAGTGCCGCAGCTGCTGGGCATGTTCGACGAGCTGGCGCGCCGCGGCGGTGGCTACGACGGCGTTGAAGTCCTGCCGTCGTCCTGCGGCATACCCGCGGCTCTGCAGAAGCGTCTGAGCCTGATGCCGGCTGCCCATCGGGACTCCATATTCGGCCAGCTCTGCACGAACGGCGACCTAGCCAAGTCCACGCATCAGGACAATCTGAAGAACAAGCAGCAGGAAAGCGCCGAGTACGACGAGATCGCGGACACCACTGATAACAGCATGCTGGAGCAAACGGTTGTCTCGATGACGTCGCTGGAAGACGAGCGTAATCACGGCGAGACGACGGAGAAACCGATGTACGAGAGGCGGGAGACGAACGGCCTCACGCCGCTCAGGTACAATCAACGACGCAGGAACAACGGTAGACCGCTTTCCGGAAGCTCGATCGCATCCAGCACGTCGTCGAGTAGCGGCAGCAATCAGGGCAACACCGGCGCCGCGAATCCGTATCTCGCGTCCGTCGAGTCGCTGGCCGACACATGCGCGAGCTCGCAGGGTTCCGCGGACAGCGGCGTCGTGACCGTCTCCGAGGCCAGCTGTCGGATTCTGAATAATGACAACGGCCCGAGGAGGGACAGCGCGAAGGAGGATCCCGCGTGCCACAGGCCGCGCTATCCCGTCGAGAGGGTGCTTCTGGAGATCGTGGACACGGAGGCGATATACGTCGATCATCTGCGCCAGGTTATTCAGGGCTACCTCATATTCTGGAAGGACAATCCGCCGTCGTTCGCGCGTCAGCTGCATCTCGGTGATCTGTTCAGCAATATCGAGGACATCTTCGAGTTTAATAGGGAATTTCTGCGGGAGATCGAGAAGTGCGGGCTGGATCCGGTTTGCGTGGCGAACACGTTCATCAAGCATAATTCGGGATTCAAAGTGTACACCGAGTACTGCACCAATTATCCGAGAACGGTTTCGGTGCTGACCGACTTGATGGGCCGGGAGGAGACCGCGTCCGCCTTTCGCGAACGGCAAACGGCACTGGGACACGCATTGCCGCTCGGATCGTTCCTTCTCAAGCCGGTCCAGAGGATTCTCAAATATCACCTGCTCCTGGAAAATCTGTCGAAGGAGTACGGCGCCGATTGCGACTCGAGGGAGAACGAGACTGAGGGCAGAAGCGCCATCGAGGCCGCCCTTACCGCGATGACTGGAATAGCGAAGCACATTAACGCCATGAAGAGGCGGCACGAGCACGCCGTGCGCGTCCAGGAAATTCAGTCGCTTCTGTATGGTTGGCTGGGGCCAGACCTAACTACAAGTGGCGAATTGGTCGCGGAGGGTCGGTTCAGGATGCAGGGAGCTAAGGGTCCGAGGCACGCCTTCCTCTTCGATCGAATGCTTCTTCTGACGAAGAAGAAGGAAGATGGTCTTCTCGTTTACAAGGCTCATATTATGGTACGTTTCTGTGATTTCTCATTTCTTTTATTTATACTGCTTTTGCCTTTTTTATGAAAAAAAGTCAAAAAGGATTTTTTCTTAAATATTTCTTTTTTATTTTCCTTCGTATATTCAACATATTGTTGCGCGCAGATTTTATTTATTTCACTATTGTATTAAACATAATTTTCTAGACACTTTTTACATCAATTATTGAAAAAGTAAATGCAACTATGAGAGATAAAATAGTTTTCTTTTCGTGCTTTCAGTGTTCAAATTTAATGCTGATTGAAAGTATCCCGGGCGAGCCATATAACTTTCATGTAATACCTTTCGACAATCCTCGGTTGCAGTACACATTACAAGTAAGAATCATTATTTTATTAATCAAAATTTTTAATATTCTTACATAGACGACCATGTTTTTAATTAACAATTACATTTTAGGCGCGCAATTTACAACAAAAGAGAGAATGGACTTTACAAATAAAGAGAGTAATATTAGATAATTATAATGCGGTTATTCCCTCGCACGCGGTACAATTAGTGTTACAATTAGGTCAAACGCAACAAGAAGGTACGTACAGACGGGATTTGAAACACTTATTTTTAATCATTACGCAAATTGACACAAAAATTTTAAACAGACGACGCGTTGGCGGATAAAGGAACGATGAAGAAGCATTTCGCTCCTCCGGAATATTTGGAGAAACGTAAACAAGAGAGGGAAAGACGTAGATCTGAAACTGGTCTCAGGCAAAGGTTCAAGAGGGGTGTCAGAAAATCTGACGCTACGATAGAGGTGAGGTTTAGTGAAACACACGTAATTTCTTTCTCTTGCTAAGACTAAATTTTATGAATTTTTTTCTTATATGTCTGCAGAGTTCACCTGCGTCGTCACGTAAAACCGATAACGAAGACGCTGCTCTTAATGACTCCAGGGAGCAACCTCTTAACAGGTCTTCGGATGTACGCACTTCGAAAGTCAAAGTAAGTTCATGATTTCGACATTATGTGTAGATATAATTATAAAACGTATATCTCTAAAATTATTCTTGTTCTTTATCAATTGATTTTCTGAATTATTTTAGCCACTTATTATATTTTTACCTTGTTTATCGATGATCTTTTTTAATGTAAGCTGCAACATAAATGAATCCAATCATATTGCATTTATTTAAAATTATGTGATACATTTTGTGGAAATTGTTTATATATTATCATAAAAATGATTACTATCGCGATCTCTATTGAGATACTTTGACGAATACAATAATCCGACATGAAAAACAGCGAAATCTACAATTCCAACAAATCTGTTCGAATCTATTAAGGATCGCTTTACCGGCTGGAGACGAAAATCAGAACCAGGTTTCCAGTCGTACGTGTGCCTTAATCAGTCCGACGAAGAGCAGAAAGAGGAGACCACCGGCGATGCTCAATCTACAACAACCAGGAACGAAGAAGTGCCGGAGATTCGTATCGAGGAAGACAATCAGACGACAACGTTGAACTCTTCGCCACCGGCCGAAGCCAAAGACAATAATAACGAACAGCATGCTACCTCGACACAAACGGTCGAGGAGATTGTTGGCCACATTCTCATGCAGAACCGAGAGTTCCAGAGGCTGCTGGAGAAACAGCGAACCAACAGCATCATCAATGTGCGACAGCAGCGCTTCAATAAGCGCATCTCGGCGGACACGTCAGACGAGAGTGATACGGAGAACGCTAATTATATCACCAATTCGACAAATCACAGTAATAATAACAATAAATTGGGACGCGCTCGGGCGATGCATCGGGAGCAGCGTCTAGTCAGGACGAACAACGCGTGGAACTCGCTGTCCTCGGCACCAGCGCGGGACAGCCAGCAGCCGCTGCAGCTCTTCTACGACAATCTGAAGACCACCCAGAAATCAGCGGAGACAACGACCGCGCGGAACGGCAAGGCGAATCATATTCACGAGAAACGGGCGCTCTTCGAGTCGTTCAAACGGCAAAGCATCGTCACCGAGAGCAAGGTGATCAAAACAGCACTGCGTATCCGCGAGAACTCGTCGTCGACGAGCAACGAAGAGACCACGCAACCATCCCAGTCGACGTGCGAGTCGAATCATCGAGTGGAGCGAAAGGAGATCAATTCCACGACGACAGACCGAATAGAAACGGACGAATCGGAACGACGCGACGACGAGAGGAGCGATGCAAACGACGTGACGAACGTCGAATCCAAGGGTTTCGGTAACTACGACAATCTGCAGCACGTCTGGGATGGTCTGCAAACGACGAAGGACGGCAACGACAGTCCGACTCAACCTGCCGTCTGGCTTACTAAATTGTGCGAAGGTCTGCCGACGTCGCCGCCGAAGTGCGGCTCGCTGCCGCGCAGCTTCCAGATAAGTCCAAACTCGCAGCCGACGAGCGTGACGAAGTCGCGATTTCTGCAGCGTGATGGTAAACCGATGAGCGAGCGGCCGTTCACGATCGCGTCTGACAAGCCAGCGGAGATCAATCTGGAGGACATGGAGAGGTACGCGTCGACGTGCCAGCCGGAAGGTAGGATCGCCAAGTTTCCCATGCCGGCTACATCGACGAGCTCCAGCTCGTCCACCTTCTTCTGCTCGCTGGAGGACACACGAATCACCGACGATGCGTACTCCGACATGCGTATGTCCACCAGCCACAGCGCGAACATTCATCCGGATCACAAGATCTATCGGACGAACGGTAGCGCCATCTTCCGCAACGTCTTCTCCAAGGCGGGCAGCCGTCTACAGGGTCGTCTGAGGAACACCATGAGCACGGAAACGCTAGAGTGCAACGACGAGCTCGAACGGACACGCTACTTCCGCTCGATGAGCGCCGGAAGTAAGGGCCTGAAGAAGCGGACCAAGCAAGCGAAGCAGCAGGCGAGGGAACCGTCCTCCGATGTGGAGGAGCTGGTAGGCTGCGCGAGCACCGGAATCGCCGATCAACGAGTTCCTCAACTTTACTACAAGCAAGGTAGTTCCAGCCTGGGCGCCAGAATCGCGCAGTCGGACTATGCCGATCCAACGATTCTCTTCGCCGAGAGCAAACGTATGCAGGCTTCCACCGGCGACGTCAATCAGATAAAAAAAACCGAGGAAGCGGAGGATAGGAATTGCGAGGAGGACGAGGAGACGAGCAGCGGCAAGGACGTGGAACGTCGCGAAAGCGAGACGGACAGCTTCTACGAGAGGAGCTTCGAGACCATCGAGAATTACGTGGACGCCGATGTGGATGAGGCGTTCCGGGACAGTGCAATATTTAGCGATGTCGATGACGTGTTCGTGACGCGACAGCCGACGACAACGACGACGACGACGACGACAACGGCGTCGGTAAAGACGTCGGCGGCGAAAATGAAAATTGCGCCGCCTGTGCCCGCTAAGAAGAAGCAAGAATCGTCCTTGGTGTCTTCGGTGAGGTGCAAGCCGAGCATCGCGCAGAAACCGAATTTCTTGAAGATAAAATCGGTGTTGGCGAAGGGGCACACCGTCGGTGATTCGGAGACTAAAATCACCGCGAGGTTGTCGGTGAACATGGCTCAACAATTGCAGAATGACTCACCGAGTATCGAGACGGACAGAGATGTCTCCGCGGGACAGAGCCAAGCAGGCTGGGTGCGGAAGATAGTGGGCCAGCTGCAGAGTCACGTCGAGACGTGATCGTAAACGCATCGAGGAGTTACGTATCGAAAGCCAATAGAAATTTCGAGTCATAGGCCGTGTGGGTCTTGTGGATAAAAGTGAAGCAAATGCTCTTAGAAGCAGGCGACCGCAGCATTTGTCTCAATTGTAAAATAAAAATTTTTTATTCACTGATTTTATACGAAAATAATGAAGCTCGTTAAATTTGGAGCATCATCTGGGTTTCAAGATACTGATTAGAAAAATAATTTTACTCGTATTTTATAAAAATTAAAAATTAATAATTTGATAAAAAATATTTATGCATACAATAAAAAAATGTTATTTTACATTTTGACTAAAATAAATTGTAAAAAGGTGAGTGTCTAAACAAAATTTCTCTAATATTTTTAATTCGATATTTCTCATCATTTTTATCGATAGATGAAAGTAAAAGCGTTTGCTTCGCTTTTTTCATATAACTTATTGTTAGAAATTGGAGAACAAACTGGAGTTCTATTTTGAAGTTTTTCACATGTGCCTGGAATAGCGTTAACGTGATACCATTATACTATAACGAATCCATATCTCATTTAATGTTAACGTGTAAGTAATGATAAAAGAGTCGCGCTCGTGTTGTACTTCATAAGAACTTAAAAAATTATGCTATGTTCTCAATTAATATTTACTTATAGACTGTTGATGTGTATATTAAGTATTGTTTGATATTACTTATGTTATATAGAATATATAAGAAACAGTTTTTAATTAAACAAAGCATTTATGAAACCATTTCATATTGTGTTTCATTGAACAGATCATAAACTATTATAAGGTACAAAATTTCTAAATATTTATTTGATTCAGATTTTATTCTTATTTTTCTAATTTTGCTTTATTTCCAGATAACTGCACCTTTTTAATTGAAATTGATATGAGAAAATAATTCATACATTTGTCACTACTGTGTATTAACGTTTCATAAAACCTTCGACAATTTTGTATCCTCCATTTCTCAACTAGGACTGGCAGCAACAAGATACAACAACTTTTGGATAAGTACAAACTATTATATAATAAGAATAGCTGCGTTCAAAAAATTTTTGAATACAATTTTCCTCGCGCATTTTGCATTGAACGTGAATGATAGAAATAACTGCGAACGCCACATATCTTCAACTATATTTTTCCTCAGATAAATTTTATTACGAGAAGGTCTATTTACAGAAGTTTGGCTAGTCGTTCTTATAGATACAGGTAAATCAAACGTGTTTATAATCATAAATTATTTTCACAATACTGTATTTATATAAAAATGACTAAAACAAAGGCTCGGCGAACGTAAAAGTAACATATATCATACGTTATACACATTATATACAACTTTCGTAATTACACAGACTTAGTGTCACTAGTACAGTTTCAATTGATATTCATAAGAAAATCCTCTATTCTTCTCCCGCCGTGCTACGCAGCTCTCGACTATAAAGAATAAATTAATGTCCACTTCTCTTTCGCGAGTCTTTCACATATCTATAGATACACTTATAGATACCAAGAATCATCTTTTTTCAAACTTTTGCTATCTGTACTTCGGCAAATTTGTTTCACCCTGGGGAAAAAGCGCTACGCAGTATTTTAAATAAATATATTATGACGGTTAAATGTAACAGAGTAACATCTAATGAGAATTTTATACAGTAGAAGCTCCTTATTCCCTAAAATCTCTGTACGACGTAACACGTTATATCTCTCTTTCGCTCTCTCGCTCCCCCTGAAATTCCCGTTGTAAGAATAATTTTATTCCTCCATCGTTATCTATCTGTCGCTACGGCTTTGGTTAATGGTTATTGATATATCGGCAATTCGTATTTCCAACACCACCATGGCTAATTAACAAAATTATTGGAATCCGTCCTATTAGATTAATTGAATATCTCTTCAAATTTACAATATGTTAAGGAATTTTATTAAATATATTTATTTATGTTTATGTATATATATGTTGTATGTATATATATATATATATATATTTCTCTTTTTATCCATCTTATGTAATTTACGAATTTGCCTCTCAAAATATTTTTTTATATCTCTGCTGTCACACTCGAAACGTAACGCACATGTGTTTTTAATCACCATCTTGATCGAGAATAATGCCGTAGATGCATGTGCTTAGTCTTCTTCTATCCCTTGAATTATTGGATTAAGTGGTTTTCTTTCAACCAATGTGTCTTCTGGAAATACCAGAAATATAATACATTTGTATTTTGATAAACTCAAACCCTTGTATAAAACATATCTCGGCTCTTTAAAAAATTCTTTTTCAATCATTTTTTGATATAATTTAATTATAACGTGATAATCGTAAAATATAGAATTACTTAAGAATCTTAGCGCATAATAAAATTTTGGAAAAATATACTGGAACCCTGAAAACCTTATTCAATGAATATTCATAAGTTTAATCTGTCCAATGTTACGTTCGTAAATTTCATTTGTGTTTATTGACTAAAAAAAACCGATATATCGGTGTGTAATGCCTCTAAAGAGTGCTTAATTCATTAAATCTGATTAGTTGAATTTAATCTAAATAAATCCGAGGGACGGTTGAAGGCTAAGGAATAAATAGCTATTACTGTTTCACTACACGTTCGCTGTATCGATTTTGAACTTTCAAATGTGCAAGAATTGGGAATTTGGAACTTAAGCATCCGTATGTAGAGGCAAACCATCAATATATGGTCGATGTGTACAGGTACATGTTATCGCTGTATTTAATTGTCCTAGCACTTATGCGTGTACATGTCTGCACAAAAGGATTCTTCGAAGACTGCTAGTATGGGTGTACGATACTTTGCATATATAGGACGCACGTTTTTACTCTACGTAGTGGATTATCAATCACGTACAATCGTGCGTCGCGCTACTTTTAGACTTGAAGAAATATTTCCGATATAGAAAAATGAGTTGTTTCGAAGATAAAAGACAATTTAGACATAGACAACACACATAATTTTCAACTAGCCATATGTCACATTTTTATTAATTATATGGACGCGCGCAGCCACGCGTACTTGGCCCCAGCTAGAGACTTTAACTTCAATATACATAAAACGTTAAAGAAATTGCCGTAGTCCGTCTTAAATATTCCTTTAAAAATAAATTTTATGTCACGTAGAGCAAAATTTCGAGAATTTTTGAAATATGTTTTATTTTCTGAATGTTCAAACTGAATTTTTTTATTGGGCGAAAAAGAATATTTATTCAAACCGATTAGAATTCAAGGAATACTGAAAGTGCAAACTATTCGTGTTTATCAATTGCGTAGAATTACTGAGGCAATCATTGATGTGTCTTACACCCATACTTCTAACTGTGCTACTTTTTTTTTTGGTGAAAATTATAGAATAAAGTTCCATCTTTGAAATGGTCGGGAGCAGAACATGGATATGTGAAATCTACACAAAATGTGTCTACGTGTCTCTCTAGTCGTCTTAATACTTGGTCTGTGTCTCAGGATTAAAACTTTCTAATTACTGTCTTTTTTTCTTACTTCACACTTTTCGCTAATTTATCTGTCTTCTAGATTCAAAAATTTAATATATACCTTTATGCTGATGTATCTATTCCTTTTTCGCGATTTGTGTACGACGCTCCGAATAAAATTATTGTCCTTACAATAATAGAAAAATTCACATCAGGTAACACTGCAGTTACTATTTACCGTTATTATTAAAATATCTTGCAAATATGTGTGTCTTTTTCGTAAAGAAGCAAAATTCTTGTGTTTTTTCGGAAACAAAATAATTCTATCCATCCGTTTGACATTCCTAAGTTTTCTAACAGCATTTAAATAGCCCTTAGATCCAATTTCTCAGCTAGATTACATTTGCTTCTCGCGTGAAATAAGGATAATTTTCGTCTTTTTCCTTTAATATATATCACAATCTTTTAGATAAATAGAGAACGTCGCAAAAATGTATATCGGGGATCACTTATCGCGAAGAGAAGATCCATGCAATAATTTGTTCGAAGTACTCTCAATATTGACGAAGCGAACTGCTGGATAAATAAACGTGTCATTACGATCGATATTGCTAAATTACTGCGCTTGGAAATTCTAGTATTGCGAACATTTAACACGTCTAGTGTACGGTATGCTACTCGTATAAGTATGTAAGGGGGAAGACATTGCACGCGTTCTACTTATCTCAGTTTCAAAACGATGCCGTGCCGACACACACAAGTAATATCATAATATATGCGAATATCGTTTAATTAGCATAGAATTTAATTAAACGATCGACTTGGTGTTTGATTGGAGTAACAGTTACAGTTACGAATTACAATTACATTACCGTCTGCATTATTTATTTAATCGGTCGAGAAATAAATTGCCAATTAAGCAATTAATCGTCAATTTCTTTGTGCAGATTCAAAAGTGCAATGTGCAAATTTAAAATTTCGAACTGAGAATCTGACAGAAATGTCAAACGACATCATAGCGCTATTCATACTTATGACACTGTTTTGAAATTATGCGCAGCAAATCAGCGGAAACAGTGAACGATATTCATGCACAATTTTGCTACTATATTAAATTATTTTTCTCGATAAGTATAATACTTTCTTCAGTAATCTATTCCCTATGTACAGAGCAAAAGTCCATATAAAATATTAAAATAGTTCAACGCTCCGCAGATAATCGCAAGTTTCACTCTGACGATTCTTTACAGTTGAATTTGCGTCTCGCCTCGGTAAAAGATGGAAATTAAAGACTTTGGTTCGCACAATCTCAATACGACAGGCGGAAAAGTGCCAGATACTGTATATTTTTACAAGTGCCTCACGCGAATATCAGCCGAATGGCAGCATAAATCACGTGTCTCTCTTGCGTATCTTACACACACAACCAATTTCTAAGAACTTCCTGTCTTCCTCTTACGCTACGATCGCAGTAACGAATCGACTCTAATGCATTAATAGGCGTGCACGATGAAGTAACAGGCATCAATTTTGACGAAACGCATGCTCGCGCGATTAAATATCTTACGAACTAATCACGAGAATCGTGCCGCGATATCATTAGCTTAAATTAGGATATAGTCAGATAAATGATTGACTTTGCGTATGATTAAAACTTCCAAGCATCAATTCTGCAAGGAAGTGCAAATGGAACACGATGGTATTACAATAAACGTGAAAAAGTAGTGTCTTTTAATTCAGTCAATGATAATTAATTGTGCGATTAGTGAATAATTAATATGATGACAAAAGGGAATGTTTTTTGAGATATTATCAATCTACATACAATCATCGACTTATCGAATCGATCAGACTTTAGCAATATTCGAAAATTTTCTTAAGTTTTGCAACGCGTAAACATAAAACAACATATCTTTTTTCGCACTTAAATCCTACGTAGTCCAGCACTCTTCCTCCTCGGGATATAGTATCAAGAAAAATCTATTGTAAACGAGAAAATGCATTTCTCCCAGTCTTGAAGCCGATCACATGAAAGTCATTCCGCTCGTCGCTTTACAGATATTAGATAATATCCTCGTCACCAATGAAAAAAATGTTGAATATAAAAAAGAAGCAGCTAACGAATATGCGCATATGTTCGCGATGCTCTGATGCGAGTTACGTGCGAATGATTTATAAAGAAAGGTACTCAAACGATAGAAATTACGATTCGGGCCTTTTGATGCCAAGTCACAACGCTACATCGCCATTTCTTTAAGCGTCCTTTTTCATATATCACAACAACACCTCATCAGAGCAGCAAAACTCGATAAAAAAAAAAAAAAGCGTCGTGTTAAAGGTTGCTTCTTAAAATGAAATGAATTGACTACGAGCGAGCTGATTATAAATTAACATTACGTACAAATCGAGGATAATGTAAGTTTGCGATTACGGACTCTTCTATCGTATTACAGTCGCATTAACATCGCGCGCGAAGCAGAACGATGCTAAACGTACAACGCACAAACGAACAGCTCGAGATGAATACACGCGAGCGTCATCGATAACATTGTCGTCGCGCAATCTACCGTATTTCATATGTACAAAATTAGAGACACTGAACGCAATGTCTTAATAAAGATAAGACTCTTCCCAAGTGATCCCATGCCCAACGAAATGAAGCTCGAATGGTACAATTTTGATACATACGTTCTCGACGATGACATCGGAATTTTGTACTGTGCACTATGTGTGCACGATATTACACGATTCATCGTACAATTCCTACGGAAAGTCCATTTCTATATGGAATTTTTCGAAAATGTATCTTTAAGGGATGCTATACATCGATTAGCTACTTTCCTCCTACATCGTTGTCGTTTTCTCTACAATCTATCGTCTTTGAAAGAAAATATATACGACATCTACCGAATCAAATTTAAGTGACAGACACAATCTCGTGTTTTATATATTTATACATTTTTATATTGATTTAAATTTGCGAAGAAAATTATATCGGAAAAGCGAAGAAACTGCAAAGAGTAACAAGAGTTTTTACAAGAAAAAATCCCCTTCAAACTTGTAAAATTAATTATTGAAATTTGATTCAGTAGAAGTGGAACAGCCCGTACACTGAATTGTAATCTCGATTGACGTCACACAGATTTTCCGAAAATTTCCAATTTTATACAACGAAGACATATTTATTCCATTAAAACATACTCGTCTATTTTATCCAGACTCAACGCTTTAACCTTCGAAAACTGCACGATTTTACGTGTAAGAATATAAATATCGTTTCATCTAGTAATTCTGTACTCATTAAGAATATAAATACGTGAACTTTTATTCTATTAAACGCTATTGCGATTAATCGGTTTTCGAAGGCTAAAAACTATCGAATGCAGTGTAATATTCTAGAAAGAAAGGATAAAATAGGAAACTGTATGCTTTATATTATTGCGAGAGCTTTGCTGCTTTCGCGTATTTAAGCAGACGTAATGCAACAATACTCTTGCTTTAAGATCGCGTGCTAGCTAATTTAGCTATATATGTATTATAATATCAGAGAATATTATCGTTAAAAAGAATTAAAATCTCAGAAATAAATTATTTCACTTTTATTTGGCCTGTGTTATTTCGATAAGATATAACAAATGAATTTGGGAAAAATTATCATTGTTATTATCTGCTGTAACGCAATAATTACATAATTTACAGGAACGTAAATTATACATAAATAGCTAAATCAACTGGCAAATCACTTTTAATCGACATTTCATTTGTTATTAGCTTCATTTAATCAGGCATAAGGTAAATTCCATGTACATATTCCTTCTTAAGTTTGTCCTCCTGTTAAATTCAATATTCCGCTTCCCATAATAGTTTTACTCGTGTCTATTGAGAGAATTGTCTAGCTCGAAGACCTCTCTCATTAAAAAAAGGTTATCGCGAGTAACTACCAGTCTATGTAATATCGACTATGCGAAGAGAACAGCGGCGGCTATCGCAGCGTTTCAAGTGCACACCGGTGCACCGATGACCGGCCGCAGTCGGATAATTGATTGTAAAGTATTTACCTCTGCATATTTTAATTTCTTACCGCTCTCGTAGTCGTTTCACGTTACATGAAGTTCAATCACAAACATCGTGTGAGACGATAACGCAGCGTGTGGTCGTGTTAGCTACTTAGAATCAACGCTTAATAACTGGCCTCATGTCCAGCGAGAATATACAAGTCCGCTCCTTCCGATTCAGTTAGCGTGCCACTGTGCACCAGGTGACTCTCCAACATCACAACCCTGTTGTGCAACGATTTATCTTATTTTCTTTTTCTATATGTCTTGAGAAATTTAGTAACATATCAATTTTTTTTTTATATTACATTAAACTGCGAATTCTATTACAGTAGCAATCAAAGCGAGATAAAAGAGTATCGAATCTCATGCATAATTATTTTAAATTATTCTTGAAAATTTCTATTAGATTCGTATCTTTTCAAAAGCTCTTTGTATTAATTTATTGTAAGATACATACTTATCTGAGCCAAGTAGCCTATAAGTCCTACTCGGATCGCTAATTTCTTGCGTGACTTCGCCATTTTTGAAACTTCTACCTTGCATACCATGCTTGTGGAACGCCAATACGCTATCTTGTAGACAAACTGAAAATGAACGACACGATATTTTATTCATGAACACTCCAATATAAATTACAAATAAATAAGGAATCTCATGCTTACTGATAGATTCAATTTGAAAATTAAACTGCAGCTCTGACAACTGTTTCTTGCTAACACGGGGTTTTCCCTGTAAGGTCACCATCTTCATCACATCTGCGAATGCAAACATAAAATTTATAACGCGCCATCTATGCGATAAGATACTTCCGATGTCTATTAGCAACACTTACTATCGTAGCAAACGAGTATCGCATCTTTCTCGAATTGCGTAACATTAATAACGTTCAAATTTTCTCTTCTTGGTATCACAGTCGCTAAAATAGAAGTTTATAAACGAAATTATACAAATATGATTATTTTTTAAAGATGGAAAAGTTACAGAAAATCTTTTATGATAATACCTGAGCCATCCATATCTTCTAATTCGTCGCTATGGAACCAACTCGCTCCCGAATTCATATTAATTAAGTCCAACTTGAGTTTGTTCTGCTGATATGGCTGTTTAACTGACACGCACACCATCGGGTACTCCATCTCAGGCGTGATAATCATTTTAAAGACGTTTAGAGGCGACGGCAGAACGCAGTCAAAGTGTTTCAGAAGCATAAATTTATTCAACGGGTCGTACCACTGCATTAAGAATATACCCGCCGGCATCGCGCCGCACAAGTACTTGTATCTAAATCAGAAAAAATGCGTTTGTTAAATCTTATTCAATCGACGGATTTGAAAACACGATAAATTATCGAATATTAGATCCTTTCGAACAAGGAATCATCTTAGTTTCTTCACGTTCTTATTTTTTCGACAAGTATTTTGTAAAAGAATAATATTTTCCTCTGCTCACCCATTATACGAGTTTCTGCCAACGCAACACTTAGTACATCCCTTCGTATCCGGCACTTTAGTAGTGAGGGCAAACTTCCTAGGGACTAATCTCTCTGGTATTTTGTTCATGTGCAACGAAAACCTATGGGTCTGTTTACTTAGCATCGCTAACAAGTCGTGCCTATACAACTGAGGCGTTTTCCCTGTAATACAGATCACTCATAGCACTGAGAAGGCGCAAATTGATGGATTGTACGATACGAATGATACAATTCAGATCTGCCTACCAGAAAGGGACATGAGAACATCCTTGATGACGTACATCCAAATAGTACGTCTCGGATATAACTGATCTATCGCAGTTTCGTGGAGCTCGTTCAAGTTCAAATTATAGATCCCTTCCTCCGCTGCAATCAGCAGATGCTGATCCCTCGTATCCGGATGAATCCAGCTTGCGGTGCAGTGTATTCTCAGTGGACAGCCGTTGAATACCTATTCGGGAAAGAAAAGGAAACGAGATTTTAACAAGCTGTCGAAAAACAATGTGACAAAAAATACTTTCACGTGGCGCAATAGTTTTTAGAATAATAAATCATGTAACAAACAATGCAAGATGCAATATATCAAAAATAATTTACAATATATAAATTCTTTGCGAGAAAGTCGAGTAAATCCTTTGAATGTTTGTAAACTGACTTTTGAGAAACACGCTCCCATATGCACTTTTGGCGTGGGAGGCAGCCCATTGCTTATAGGTCTTGGTGGCGTGTGTCTTTTCCGATCCCTTCTCCTCGGAGGCACAGGCGGTGTGTCTGACAATAAGTCAGGACTCATACTTTCCCTATCTCGATCGGCTGATATCTCATTGTCACCTGAAACAAATCGAGCGATATTAATATAATTAAAGACAGCATAAATGATATTTCGACGTTAATGCTTTCGATTAAATATTTCTTAATAATAAAAAAAGACACAACTTAGACATACAGCTCGTGAAACACGAGTAATATTGTCGTGTGAATGTCAAGTGCTGAACCCACGATGATTTGCTCTTACCGTTTGACTGTGCGGACTCGTCCCTAGGGCCGCTATCCGATAATGATCGTTGGCGTTGCCCATTGACAGCAGTTAAGGCCTGAGAACTGTTGACGAGACCGTACAATTCGTCCACAGAGCTGTGACGTCTGGGACTTGCTTGGGACCCTGTGCATAAATCTATTTTTCATTCGCGTACATATAATAAATTTAAAAGACAACAGATTATGCACAGATGACGAAATTTTTCCATTAATTTGCAATATCATTTACATACCAGGCACATTGTAATACGGACAATGGACTTCGCAGTCGTTCGACGATTCCCCAAGTGGAAGAGTAGCTCTAAAAAAAGAAACCATTCAAACAACTATTAGTGTACAATCGTTTTGCTTTCAAATGTACTAGATTTTGAAGGAAGAAACATAAATATTGTGTTAATAAAGAACAGATAATTAAATGTTAAAAATGTTATTAATGATTCACACATCGTAAGTTATAAAATGTATGCTCAGAGCGTGTATTATTTTTAGAAATAACAGCTTTCAGATTGAATTTGAATGTGAAAATTCGGAGAAAATGTGATGCAAAAACGAGTTAGAGCTGTAAAGCTGCATATTTCTAGTGAATTTTAGTACTGTAATATCACAAGACGATCACGTTATCAATGTGTTAACAAAATCGTTCGTACAGGTGAGGTGTTATTTTGGTGTTATGTAATACACAATGAATGTGAAGTCTAACATGTATTGCTAGTTATTGAAATATTCCCCGTGTAATAAAATCTTTCCTCTTTTCCTGTCGATGCCTGCATCACTTAAGTTAAGTTTAAGGAACGTTTAAATAATAACCGAGATAAATATTAATAAAGTAATGATTACAATGCGATGTGATCTACATATGTGTGGGCTTAACGTTTTCGTCGATTAACAAAACAATAATAAAATAAACGGTACCTCTTCATGTTAATGTATCAACTGAAAATTATGTCGTCCGAAAGCAAAAGTGTTTATTGTAATTTATTATCTACTTACTGCAGGGAATATAGCTGGTCGCAATGCCCACCGACCATCGACATTGCATTCCCCCTGCACACATGAAACTGTGATCATATACTATAAAATTGCGGACACTTTGTCCAGTGCTGCTTGATATATTATGATACACTTTGGAATTTTAGAAACTTATGTACTTAGTAATGTCGTAATAAACTGCAAAAACATAAGATAATTAAAAAGCAACTAATACCGTTTCTGCTTTTCAAAAATCTTGAAAATTATTGATTGAATCTTCCACCAAAGTATCTAAAGTCTTAATATTTTACCCACAACATATTATAATATTCACAAGAAATGCAAGACAAGTCCGCAATCAGTTTAAATTCCATTTTGATTTTCAGCACGATAAATAGTTATATCAGCAACTTGAAAGAATATTGAGAATCGAACGAGACAATCTCTCTCCTATACATATCAAGATAGCATAGTAATAGAAAATTTAATTATAAACTATGGTAACAATAAATATCCCCCACCGGTACATTTCATATATTTTAGAAGTAGTTTTTAGTGTGTTAGAATGTTGAAAAAACTAACATGCAACAGATAACATTGAACACACGTAACGAGAGGAAAGCACACTTGAAAACTCTATATCTATCTAAATTTGTGTGCGTGATATCAATGTTTCTCTGTAACTCATACTGTGAACGTGATGAAATTCGAGACAATCGACTGTGCTTTCTTATTATTATATAATTTAAGTCATTCCATTTAGTTTTGTTAAACGTATGATATGCATTTTTTTAGATGTTTCTCTTTTATAATTATTTTTTTTAACGCATTTGGGTAATTTTTTCAAAATTACGCAGTTCCCTGGTCACTTAACGGGATAATTTTGGAAGAATTTGGAAATTATATAAACAATAAATAAATATAATCTCAAAATGGCAATTAAAATAGAAACAAAAAAAGAAGGATAATTCAAATTATATTAATTTTTGCGAAAAATGAAAAAAAATATTGAAAAAATATAAGCGGTAAAATGAAGTGGCAAACTAATCATTCGAATAATGCAATTTACAAGAATTATGCATAGCGTTAGGAAACATAAGTGCGAGGTGCAAGGTGCAAGGGAAAAGGGTTACCTGCCAATACCTTAGCAACAACTCCTCATCAATGTACTGCAATAGACTCCTGTTGGGAGAAATTATTAGAATTACAAACTGATCAGAAAAATTAAAAATATACAAGGGATAAATAATGGGAGTGGATAGAACCGAACTTAGGGCATAGAGCAGGCGTGCTACAGGATTAAGGATTAATAGTGACAGGGTATAAACATTTTACGGCCGAATGTACTACGTTGTTAAAATATAGATAAAAAAAAAAGTGGGTAATCTCAATTTCCAACGAACGACATATTTCAAAGTAGTCTCATTGGAAATGTTCTCTAAATACTTAAAGAGTGCGTTGTGAATTACGAATGCGTAGAATAAATTGTTTTTCCGTCCCATTTTACCTTACGATAGAGCGAAAATAATTCTATAGGCAACTGATGTTGATATATGTATAACAAAACGTATCTCGAAATGATTGTACTTACTTTAATCAAATACACAACCTTTCATCAATCAAATATCAGCACCCTTTGGCAATTTTACTATTAATCATGCAATATCATACAAGCAGTCACACCTATCGCCTAACATGCAAATGTATTGTGATTTTTGCATATGTACAATGTTAAATCTGTGCCAGTGAGAAATGTCTATTTAATGAGAATAATCGTTCCTATTTTTGTGTTATATAGAAAAATTGTATACATTTAGTTAAAAATATTATTAATTTTAGCTAAATAATTCTAATATTTAATCTATATGCCACCTTGTGAAAAGATTTTAATGCAGTTTAGTTTATACTTTTATGTTATATTGCAGAGTTACTTGGGTTGCGACAAACCGATCAAAACTTTCCAAAAAAATTCGATCAAATTAAGAATGTAAGTAGTGTAATTTGTTTTGGCATGAAAAATTTTCGTTATATTAGAGACAAAAAGAAATTTTCACTCCAGACAAATTGGGAAATATTAATATTACCTTAAAGTCATATGAAATATCTCTGTGCCAGTTTTGCTATGACGTTTCGATATTTTACTTGTCTTAACGTTCGCGCCAAGTGTACTAATACAAAAATAAATATATTTTCTATGGAAATAATTTGTGGAATTTGTGGGAAGATTTGAAGAAACTAATAATTACGCAATAAAAATTGAGGGGAACGAAAATCGCGAGGAATCTCTGTGACATCTTTACTCAAAAATTCTATCTTACTAATCGTTTTTATAATCGTCTATTTCACTTTTTAAGAGATTTCTGTACTTATCAAAGCTACAAAATATGATGTGTTGCTGTTTCAGATGAAGAGTAATAAACATATGTATTTTTTTACTCGTTTGAAACTAGTATGACATGACGTGTGACATGATGCAAAGCATAAGCACACATGCCATATGCAATGTGTTTATTAGTTATTACCAGAGAATGTAATGTTCGTGATTTTCTTGTAATACAGCTAGACTGCATTGCTGTCTTGTTTGATGATTGCATTTAGTTCATAACTTGCTGTATTTTTTTAATTAATATATACATATCGTGTGAGTGTATGTGAGCGTGTGAAAGTAAAACAAAGTATATACATATATTGTGAAATAAAAATAGACCCATGTATCATAATGTAGAACTTTGTGAAATATTAAAGATTTTTGAGATGCTATCTTAAATATTTATGACATATATTTGTCATGGACGAGGATATTTTGAACAAAACAGCAACTACCATATTAGTGAAAAAAAAAATAAGAGTAAAGCTTCAACTTTTCGACGTTTTATGAGAATGTGTGCGATAAGAATTGACAGAACAAAGTAATAAACAACTTACTTTTCTTGGACGTCTTCAAACGCAGAACCAATCCCACAATCTGGATGCACGTCACAATTATGTACAGACTATAAAAAAAAACAACACAAATCAGTTACAATTTCATTCCTATACATCGCATTTTTATTGATACCATAATCATTACGATACTGAAAAAAAATACTAATTGTGCCATTATGATTCTTTTTTCATTAATATTTAGTTTAATATACGTTACGAACCAATTTTACGAAACATAAGCAGTATGATCATACCTTAACGTTATTCATAATGTCCATGATGTCCCATGCAGGATTAGCGTCCACAGATGGTGACATAGGATCTCTATGTAATGTATCTCCGTCGAGATTAATTTGATCTGCAGGCAGATTACAATCCAAATTATATTAAAGCACAAGATGCATCATTCTCTATTGCTGTTTTTAATCATTAATATTTACCATCACTATCTAGTTGTGATATAGGACTTTTCGGCCTAGGCCTCGCGGTGTGACGCGACGCTATTCTTTGTGGAACATTCGGCACTGCCCCGTCCTCGTCGGCTTCTAAATCGGCAAACATATGGCTAGGATTTGACACTTTCTGCAATAACTCTAATGCCAGTCTCTTATTCATTTCCCCCTGGAAAAACGCATGCTGCAATTCGAAATAAAATATAGATTAGTGTCAAAATAGTTCGATTTTGCAAAGATGATCTTTCCTTTCACGAATTACATCTACGAATAATAAAATAAAAATAACCTGAAGCAACTTTTCCGCTGTCGGCCTCTTTTTGGGATTTTTCGTAAGCGCGACTTTGACGAAATTGTGAAACGTTGGACTCCATTTGTCACGATCCTTCAAAGTCGGTGGCTTGAAGCCTGATTTGGACATGAGAAACAGGACGCGCATCGGATGCAGATCAAACATCGGCGGCTGCAACTCCGCCAATTCTATCGCGGTTATTCCGCACGCCCAAATATCACATAATTGATTGTAACCGCCTTTCCTTTCCACAGCTGCTACCTGTACATGTAAAAATCTTATCCGTTAGTCCTCAATGTAGCTGTGAAATGAGCCATTACATATTATTATGAAATCTAAAAGTACCTCAGGAGCCATCCAGTAAGGTGTACCGATAAAACTCTTTCTCTTGTTAATCGTTGCGGTGATTTGCGCCGACACGCCAAAATCTGCCAATTTTACATCACCCGCTTCTGTCAATAATATATTGGCACCCTTAATATCACGATGCATCTTGCCCATACTATGTAAGTAAGCTAAACCTGTGAGGGTCTCTCGACACATATATGCTATTTGTATTTCTGATAATGGTCCAGTTACTGCAAATATAACAATGTAATTATTAAAATGCTTTAATCAAAGAACAATTTATGAGTATTATAAATATCAACTTATAAAATGTTATAAATTTGCATTCTTTCCTTTTTAACATGCTTTAAATGTTTTAAATGTTGCATAATGTAGTTATGTTTTAAAAATAACTATTCTTATCATGGAAGACATATTATTTCTTTTAGCATTATGTAATAACGTACTGTGATATATATCCTGTAATGATCCACCTCCGCAGTACTCCATGCATATCCATAATTTGTCTCTCCTCAAATAACTACCGTAATACGCGATAATATTCGGATGCCTACAATCCTTCATCATTAGAATCTCTTGTTGAATGATTGCAAAGTCATCACCTAAAAAACAAACAGTGTTAATTATTCTGCTTCATAAATGTACAGCAAAATTTGTAATGCAGCTCAATGTCTTCATTTTGCAAGACCAAGCATACACAAACAAATAACATCTAAACACCTTACAAAGAAAAGTATCTTTATAGTTATATCTTTATAGCCTTGTTTATTCCGACATCACGCCTTACATGAAAAGTCACAATGATATTCCAAAATAAAATAAGGACGTTTCATATAAAGGAAAAAATTGACAAATAATTGAATGGAGAAGTTAATCATAATGATTGTGCAATTACAAACATTCTATGGGTTTTACACTTACCTGGTTCTAATTTGATAACCTTAATTGCCGCCAGATCATTCATGGAGAGCCGTTTAGCCTGCAAAGAGGAAACCTAGTCATTGATGTTTCACCGTCATTGCAGGAGCGCATCAAGTGGCGAGGATACAAACCTTATAGACGTCGCCGTAGGTCCCGCTGCCTATTCTCTGAATGAGCTCGTACTCGTCCTGAGGATTCCTACGACTTATGTCACTGGACAGCGCGTTTGCATTTACCGAGGCCATCGCGGGCGGCAAAGAGCAGAGCGGAAAGACAGAAAGAAAGAGAAAGGAACGGTACACTTGATTCTACGTGCTGAGATGTGCTCTCAGCCGCCGCGGATTGATACGCGTGTACGTGCAACAACGTCCGAACAGCGTAGCGGGAACATTTAGCCCGAGATGTCACACCAGCCGTCGAGACGTCGCCATTGTCCACAACAGCTGGACCGCTCTGGCGATTCAGTGACGCCAGATTTGAGACGCAAGCAGCAAGCAATATGAGGGAGGGAATACTGCACACATGCGCAAGCCACTGTACATGTGAACTCCGCGCTTCGGCTAGCTTCGGACTAGAAAAGAGCAGACATACTATTTCTGTCTCCTTTTTTAACAGCCAGAAACGCTCCAAGCTAAACCGGCAGATTTTATGAAATGTTAACAGGAGCACATGATGATGTAGGAGCTCACTCACCAGTCGGTACACTTATCATCATGTAGTCGTTATGTTGTCTTAGCTAACCAATAGATGACACTGCTCCGAGAGAGCTCCTATATTATCATGTGCGTGCTGTATGGCAGCGCCATAGCCATGTAATTATATATTCCTGAATAAAAAAAAAAATATATATTATCATGTGCTCCTGTTAACATTTCATAAAATCCAAGCTAAAATGGCATTTCTGGCTGTTTTATATTATGTGTTTCTGTTAACGATTACTCAAAATCCCAGCTAAAATGAAGTGTTTCTGGCCGTTGCAACAGGTAATCAGAATTTTTCTACATGCTTATTTTCGCTTCTGGGCTACTTTTGACAGTGTTAGGGTGCTCGTAAAATATACTTAAAAATACGTAAAATAATACTTAAATAATTAAAACGTTTTTTTTTTAATTTTTGGAAAGTTTTGTGTTACAAAGTTCAAAATGCCAATCGTTAAAGCGGATCCGTTGCTGTCATTACTTATGACCTCAACATCACAAATGTCTAATGTATAAAGTTACAGTTAGAGCTCAATGAATTGCACCAATTTGCAGCGCGAAGGCTCGGAATATGCATTGCATTTAGATATTCATGAATCATAGTAGTTGACTGAAAATCCTTAAATATAATTTTATTGTTAAAGTTATTTATTTTCAATGTTTAAAATAGTCTAAAATTATTTACACGATTTGTTTAAAGTGTCCAGTAGATTAAAACTTAAAAAAAATCAACCGAAAGTAAATTGTTAAATCAATTTGAAGAAACAGTTTCGAGTGAACGATTACGGTTTTTTTATATTTCTGAAAGATGATATATTTTCAGGAACTTGAAAATATTTCTGCGGCTGATATCGTGAGAGCGTGGCAAAATCAATAAAGGAATGAGACAGATCCCTGGCACAATCTTATGGCACTGACTTATCTCCAAGATGTTTTTAAGAGAGAGAGAATCAAAGGTATGTACATACTTTTAATTGATATAAATTCGAGATAAAAGACATTCTTCGCACATGTATCTCTTATTCTTTGTTCTTTATTTCTCTAATCTCTCGTTTAATCTCATTGTTATATTAAAACTATCTTTCCAATCAATAATTCTTTGAAAAAATAATTAGAATAGAATTCACTTAATAATCTGCTCATAATCGGACACTGAGCAAAGTGCAAAATGTAGAAAATATACGACGATCTTCATCATAAACATCATTTTATTTTGCCTATGTACAGAAACGAAATTCCCTTATCGCACTTAGATAATGATTTAATGATAGTATTTATATAATCGTGTTGAACTTATGTACATTTTCACGCGCGGCATTTGTACCCTGACTGAAAATGATACGAGGAGGAATCGTAGAGCCGCGCCGAGGAGACGCCCATGCCCCGAACGCGAATTATAAAATAAAAAGGAAAGTCTCTTACTTACTCTCGCAAAAGTTACAAAAGAGCTCGCGGTAGGTAGGTAGGTAGGTAGGTAAATATTGTAAATGTAAGAACACATGGTACTTTCGTCGAACATGAGGGATCGAGTTTAAGGATCGTCCCTTGCGCTCTACTCTTCAGCTTCGGTGCCAAATCAAAAATTCTATAAACAAGTATGCTTCTTCGTCGTCCAACGCAAATTTTATTTCAAACCTTGAATCACATTGAGGCTGAATTGCATCGACAATCCGAGCTAACTGATCCTTATATCTAGAATAGCGTCTTTCAAACAATATTTTATAAAGGAATCACATTTTGCAAAAATTAAATTTAAAATTAAATAAAATTTTGGTTCAAAAATTAAATTTTTCAGGAATCTATATTCTTTAGTTACTTAATATTTGTATAAATTTGCTTTTACCATTTTACAATGTTCTATTGTTAAAAAAAAAGAAAAAAAAATAGAAAAACACTGTTCTAGATTAAACTCGTCTATATATTATGATGGGTTTGATCAATTCCAAGTCTAAATTTAGTTATAACTTGGGGAAATATTTTAGGAATGCTTAGAAATTTCGGACATTTACCATCAACTGCAGTGACAGTAATTCTTCATTTAACAATATATAACATCGCTCTCAATATGATTAAACCCATCACAATATAGCCAAGAAAAGATAATTTTACGAAAATTAGCACAACATTGATGCAAACAAAATTTTGGAAATATCTATTTTGAAATTTTATTCTAATATGTTGCAATAACGAAAATCTTCATTGAAAGTAACTGAAAAATAATTCATAGTTTTATGTTTATCGGAGAGTTTTACTCTGAACTGGCTTTATAGAAAGAAAAATCCTCAAAATCGTAGGACGTGCAGCTTATACGTGTCAAACTGATTACAAATAATTGTCGATCGTTCACTCTTCGTTCGTTTTTTGAAATCGAATCAGTTTTACCTAGTGAGCCGCAAGCGATGACTTTACAGGTCTAAATCAGAAGAGGGTAATTCTTGTCTACGATTCACTAGTGAGTCCACCTGAAAACATTGCCTTTGATGAACACATTTTATTTATTCATGGATGCTCGTCGTTTGAGTAATCCAGAAGCGTATTCTTTTATTGTTCTTAAGTTAGAAATTTATTGATCAACGGTATTTGTGTTTTCTCTAATAAAGGTAATTGTATAGGCCACATGTCCAAGCAGTCTTGAACTTTCTAGGCAATGTTTTTAGGTCAGAGAACGAAGTTTTATCGCGTACGAACGAGAAATATCCCTTCTTCGATGCTCGTCTAGTAGATTTGATTGACTTCGTGATATAGTGACGCAGGTAAATGGGTGCGCAGGAACAGTAAATCGGATTTTCGATTAGAAACTTCTTTTCGCTTAATTCGTTCGACTTACTTTAATAGTTCGCCAGTAACCGATCGCTCTGGCGGTGAACTTTGACATTTTCTTTTTTTGACTGCGAGTTTTTAACTTGAATCCGACTCACTTTTTTATAATCCCATTTGTTTATATCGCTTTATACTATATGCTATACTAGACAAAAGCTCACTGGGGGTCCTATTCGAAATTTACATTATATTCCAGTCCCTCGCTCGAATATACATAGCTGTTTTACTCATATGTACACATACATGGATCAACCAGTATAGCGTTAAAAACCATCTCGTGTAGATGCGCAACGCGAGAAATATCGAGAAAGTCGAGGATGTCGGATGTGCCTAGCGCACAAATACAAACATCGAGTTCGTTTAACGGCAATAATTAATGTACATGGACTTCAGAGACAGATGACCGCAAGTAACCGCTCGCTTATGAAACAAATGTATGTTTCGTATCACATATGTCGCTTAGAACCTTTAAGATTCTATCACAAAGGATTCGCACGCGCGAGTGCGAATATACTTGTAAGCAACAAGGCTAACGATTCTTTTTCATTTTTGGACCGGTAATGGCAATATTTATCCTCGAATCTAGGATTCTTTTAGCCGATAAGAGACGTTTTGTAATCACTTGCGTCACGTTGCCTCCGAAATTGTCAGCGGAGAATGACCAAAATCGAGACGCCACTTTACAGAGGGTCCCCTTCGATTACTTTCGCCGCTCAGTGCTTCGATCGCGAGTTGTCTCAAGACTAGAGTGAGCTTATTCTTGGACGAGGGAAAATCTCGTTCAAGCTTTCAGCTTCCGTTCGATTCTAAATTATAGCGCCGAACGAGAGAAATGTAATCCAGGGATTGTATTTAGGATAGACTTTGGTTACTCTCCCTCACGTCAAACTTCCATCGAGAACGATTACTCTCATCCGATGTTAGTACGCTCTCTCTCTCTCTTCGGAAACTTATTCTAGGCCGTCCTTTGGCCGGCGACAAGGGGAGGAGGATCCAGCATTCTTAGCTGCGTACGGCCGCGCATCTCTCCGCAAGGATCGAGTCCGATTTCTCGATCCAAATCGGAGAGCGCGCGACTCGCACGGATCTTGGGTGAAGCGTGTGATTCAGCTGCCATTAACACATTGACTGCCAAAGATATATATATATATATATATATATATATATATATATATATATATATATATATATATATTCCACAATTTAGAAACTTTTTTAATCATAAATTTTTTCTTAAATATTATCTCTCTCTCTTATTGATAATTTTACTCAATCTTTTGCACGTTTGTATCTTTCTTTTCTTTCGAATGTGATATATCAAACAGAACGCCGCGCTACTTTTCCGAACTTATCGCTATTCCCTGACGAAGCTAATGTGTGTTAAAAACCGTATCGCCCCCCCCCTCCCCCCACCCCCCCTCACCATCTTTTGATTGCGCTAACTCACGCCTCACGATGCAAGTACTCGATCCGGCTGTCGACGCGGGAGAAACACCAGAATGCGAGAGTGATGCCGTCGCGCGCGGAATAATGATTCTTCCCCCGAAAGAGAGTCAGTCTTGAGGATTAGTAGGTAGCTCTGGTACGAGTTGGTCCTGGCACGAGGATCTGCTGCCGGACGTGGGCGCGCACAGCCGCAGCGGCTTCGAGAGCCACGGGTGCAGCGGCACGTCCTCGGCGTACGGCCGCTCGGACGGCTCCTTTCGCAGCAGCGAGCGGATCAGGCACTTAGCGCGCGGACTCAGACCCTCCGGCACGGCGAACTGGCCGCGCGAGATCTTGGCGAAGAGGGACGCGTGCTCGGCGTCGTTGAACGGATAACGACCGACCAGCATCGTGTAGAGTAGCACGCCCAGCGACCAGATGTCCGCCGCCTTGCCGGAATAGGCGCGTCCGGAGCGCAGCACTTCCGGCGCGACGTAAGCCGGGCAGCCGCGCCGATCGGTCAGCTTGTCATTATCGTTCTCCACGATCACCGCGTCCTCCAGGCTCTCCAGACGAAGCCGCGTTCTGAAAAAAAAAAAAAAAACAGAAGAAATTAGAACAGAAAAATTGGCGAATTTGCAATAATTTCTCAAGATTTGCAACACTTTTAAGATGAACAAGTCGTATATTTTTTTTCTAATTTATTTTAATTTATTCAACTCTTAAGATACAAAGAAATCGTTTAAGAAATTATTCGACAGCTCGTGTAACGAATGGCTTGTTACCGAAAAGATTCGGACTCGAGTTCAAAAGCTACAAATTAAGGTATTCAACCTTGTTCGAAATTTACGATCCTTTTTTTTCATCGCTATCGTGCGAAATTTGTTGCGCGTGTCCCAAGCACACGTTGCGCCAAAGCCCTGTATTTATTAGCGACTGGCTATGATCTCGCTGCGGGTTTGCGAGGTGAAGCCGAAGATCGTGCAACCTTTTACGCGCGCGCCCGAAGGCGAGGTATTTCAATTTAGCAAGAGGACACCGCGATTGAGCCATCGCCATTGCCGTTCTTAGCCGTCATCGTTGTCGGTAGCGCGAGATAAGGATGCAGCGAAGGGGATAAGAAAGAGAGAGAAAAGAGTGCCACTGGCCGGTCGCGACTCAGCTGCGTTGATCAACCTGCAACGCGGAAGTCGCGCGTGTACGTAATATTCTTGGCTCTTGGGTAACTTTTCAGCTCTCCTACGAAGTGAGCTCTCGTAGTCCCGCCAATGATACTCGGTCGAGACACACAGTGGAGTAACTCGCTCGAGAAAGTCCTACGCATTTTAAATACGCCTCCGTGCATCCCTAATACATAATTTACAGCAAACATATGACAGATACTTTAGCATTATCTGTAAAATATATATTTTAGAGAAGATGTAGTATCTTATTTATTATAAAAGTTGTACTTTGGGATAAGAATAAGTATAAATAAAAAGTGGAGAAAGTAAATTCTATTCATATCACGTTTGAATTATATATATTTGTCAAAAAATTGTTCTCTTATAAATTATATCCATCAAAAAATTTGATATCTTCTACTAGAAAATTTTGTGCAAACATCAATTCGCTTTAAAGTGTAACGAATGAGTGAGAGATATCTCGTCAAAATATCTATTTTTATAAAATTCCTATCGTGTTGTCATCAAATTTAAAAAGAATTATTTTCAGTATGGCATGTATCAATGCTACATTTCGCAGAAACAATCTTTCAATAATTTGCAGTTAAGGCTCTTCATCAATGTACGTTTGAGGACAGCCGAATCATCGAGTACCACGGAGGCGCGTCTCCGGTGAACACCACGTCACGCGAGAGAGTTGTTACACGATCTTGACAATCTGAAGGAGCGAACGCGTGTCAATGGCCTCTCTGAGCAAATGAATCGAACGAACGCTATGGCACGCTAGACCGTTCATGACGAACGGAGACGGCGAGAGAGAGGCCGCAGCTTTCTTCGCAAACTTTCACCCGTTCGCCGGCCACGACACGATATCGCTCCGGGTTCAAGAACCCCCAGGCGGATTCTAGACGTGATTTCCCGGACAACCCGTGAGATCTGTGAACGTCGCGGGACGCTCGAAACGCTCCTTCGAACGATACGTCTCAGACCGTTCGCACGGACTCTCCTGATGACTGATTTTCTTCTTTTTCAATTGATATTTCAAATTGAAGTTTGTAAGAACTCGGAAAAGAGCGCATGAGTCACTAATATAAACTACAGAAGTCATTAATCATAGTCAGTCAGCTACATTAATGTGTGCAACCGTAAATTGCTTCCAATAACAAGGTGGACTTAAAGATCATTTCATCTTCAGTCTGCAATTACATTGATCTTCGTATTAGACGAGGAAAATCCGGTATTAAATGCAAATCCACGCAAATGCTTAAAAGATCATTAATTCATTCATGAAACAGAAAAAAGAATAGGAATTGCTTTTTATACATAAATAAGCGCCGTTTTTCATGTTTACTTTAGAGCGCAATAATTTTGTATAATTCACGTCGTGAAATCAATTATACGAATTCAATTATTGAAATCAATTATAAATTTAGGACGTCATTCGATTCTGCTCGAATCAACATTAGTATTTCAGTGCTTCCTAAACATTTAAATAGTTCCGGATCTGGGCAAAAGTATGCGAAGTCGGATCTCAGGCGTCCCGGATTTCAAGAATAGAGAGTTCCTTTTGCACACGCGTGCGAAGGATCGAAGGAGGCCGATTTACATGCGAGGATCATTAACCTTGCGAATGACGATGCCTCCGATTGAATTCGGCACCGAACCGGACCAGCGGTTCATGCCGTTGCGAAACGGATGCGTGGCGGAGAGAAATCCGGTCACGAGACCGAATTATGCTTTTCACCGAGAGCGCAAGCTGACGCTACGCCCGACAACGAAACACGTTTCCAGACGCATTCGGAAATTATCATAAAATCGAACTCCACGCCACGAACATCCGGAAAGAGGCGATCCTTGCTTCAAAAAGCGATTTCTATTCTCTTCTGCATCTCTTTTGCGAGTCGACAACTGCTTCCTCCAAGTATTCGCGTGGGTTTGCATTTGCATTCGCATTCACGCGACTCTTTAGTTCCGGATTTTCAACACCAAGATCAATTTGATCGCTTTAATCCGCCCATTATTAAACCAATAGAGAAAAGATAAACTAGCGCGAAAAAGATTCGCAACGTGATGAAACTCGCGCGTGTTTAAAACTTGACAGAAAAACGATGTGCGAGAGAAATTCTCTTTCAAAGTAAAAGAATTCAAAAAATCTTCCGAGAAAATTTGATAGAAATATATATGATATTACTTATTTGTGTTATGATAAACTAATCGAAGATTTCCACTTCTTATTCGACCAAATTTTCCGTCGAGCGTCGAAATTTCGCCATATCGACGTATCGTGCAACCGCATGCGTTACAGTAATCGGGGCTTGTGTCCTAAGCGCGCCTCGGGGAAGGCGAAAGACAGCGAGAAAGGGAGGAAAAGAATACCACGCGCCGCCGTTTCTTGGACGCCGGCCGCGCCGGTGGAGCGAACGAACACACAACCACGCGTTTCCTAATTATACCGACGTTTCAAAACCACGCCGCAGCAGCCGATGAACCAATATGCTTTTCTGCGGCTTGCAACATTCCCCGGACTCTCCTTATTCTACGTGCGCGAGAGCAGCAGCTCGCCGAGCGGCAGGAATGCGATTGGCCAACATACGGACCGACATACGAGTCGATCTCCCGATCGCCGGCGCACGACACACAACACGCCCGTTTGCTTGGCTTGGCTCGGCTTGGTTGCTGCTTACGTGCCTGTTGCACGTTGCTGCAGCGACACTGTGGGTGCGTCGCATGTCGTATCACGAATAATCACGCCGAGATAACGCCTCGCGCAAACACACCCTGAATCACGACTCAAGGCAGCCCGATGAAGTCCAAACGGGGTATAATAAGCGAAATGACTAAGCGATTGTAACTCGTAAGGATTTATAATTGTTTGCTCATTATTGCTTAAATGACTCCGATACGTCTGCTTGAGATAAGAGAAATTTAACTTCGGACAAATTTCAATTTTAATCCGCAGGTGAAATTTCTTTGTCGTTAATTTTTGTTCTCCGTCAAAGAAAATGGAAACGAGAAAATGTGACGCATCTGTCTGTTCTAATAATTATAAAAAATAGTAGATTTTGTATTAAGAATATTCAATAATTAATATTTATACTCTTCTCTATTCAGGATTTAAAATATGCTTTCATTTGAAATAAATTTTCAGCATCTAGTGCGTTAGATGAACCTAATCGCATTTTGATGCGATCTGTGATATCTGTGTGTGTGTTAATGAAACACGCTCTTGCTCTTTGAGACGAGAACACGAAGCCACGGATCCGTGATCAATTGGTTAATATTCATTATCATATTTGCCCATATTTCTTTCCAGCGCGAAGCAAAGAGAGGTCACTCGTACGAGAAAAACGCACCCACAATCGACTTCCCCTTCACTCGGAAAAGCGAACGCGAACCCTGCGCTATCGATACCTTTGCTTCGATCCGGATGTATCATTTATGAACTTTTAATCAATTCTCGGGAAACACACAATTTCGGTTGCTTTTTTCTTCAAATATAATATCCGCAAAAATAATATATATCGTATCATATTGTCAAATGGTACAAAAACGGAAAGAGGTATAACACAAAATTCGATACAGAATAACTAAAAAGCATATTCTTTTTTTTTTTTTTCATTTTCGAACGGAAATTCAATGCCGATAATTTCCGGAGGATTCTGTTTGATTTTGGGTCAGAGAAAAATATTTGATCAAAATCGTCTGCATTTTACTTTACAGCGTTAGAAAGGAAAAACTGTCTCTCAACGGCTTGATTAGGAAGAAGGGCTTAAATACGCGATTGTACGATTTCTTACCTCGCTTCATCGGCGAAGACGAACTTGCGGAGCTTAAGATCCCTCAACACGACACCGTACTCGTGACAAGTCGCCACGGCCCTAGCCGCCTGCCGGAAGAGTCGCCTCGCCTCAGGCTCGCGTAGTCTCCTGCGCGCTCTTACGTAGGCGTGCAGGTCGCCGTGGTGACCCTCCAAGAGAAGATAGCGCCGGCCTCCAGGTGCCTCCACCACGCCGGCCACGCCGCTCGCCGCGCCGGTGCCCTCGAGACGAAGGTGGGCCTGCAGCAACGCCTCGCAACCTTTGTCGCCCACGGTCAACGCCTGCAATCCGGAAATGCGACAGAGTTACGATAAAAGCGATGCAAGTCATCGACTGAACGCGAACAGGAAGTAAGTTTCTGAAAATATCACCGGGCCGTTTCTAATTTGTGACTTTGCGCATCCGAACATACTGTAATTACGTCTCCGACAAATCTAATTTTCTGCCAGATAAATCTAATTCGGTAAATCGTATTTTGCAGTAACGAGCGACGGAAGTTTCTTTCTTTCTGACAAATGTTCCGGACGGAAATTCAATACCGATCATTTCCGGCGGATTTCGCTTGATATCGAGTCGGATTGAAATAAATAAGCTCCAATTGTGCCAACCGGATATCCTTAAGAAGAATATTAATTTAACGATCACTAATATCACTAAGGTATGCAATTATAAATTCTTTACCTCGTCATATGGCGTCGAATCAGGGTCGATGTTAGAGGTTGATGAAATTACATCCACGTCAATTTTTCTAATTATTTTAATTAATTATATCAGATTTGTGTGCTTCGCGAGTATCGAATTAATTTAATGTGAGGATTACACATGTTGCACACAAGTTAAACAAGCCCGGGGATAAAAGTTCTTACGAAAGCTATATACAGATAACGAAATTGTCGATTACTTTTGAAACTCTGCTCGTCCAGCTGTTCATCTCTCGTGTCGAAACCTGACACCGTTTCGACATTCGAGTCCCATTAGTTTAATAAGAGCACAGTGCGTTCTTTACGAAATTGGCCATCGATTGCAGCTTTTGTAATGCTCTCAATTCAGAAAACAAGCCGAAAATCGTTCGTATTTTTCGATAAAATTAATGATAGGCAAGAACATGCTCGACGAAAAATTAGACAAACATAACAGGTGTTGGCTAAATGTCTAGCAAAATTTGCCAAACGTAATATAATTAGAATAGAAACATGTACAAAAATAACTCACTAATTAATCTTTATTATGTTTTAAAAGAAAACATCATCAAACTGAATTCGTCAAATCAAATGACGTCAACATATAAAAGCATTATTCATAAACTGCCCTGCTCTTGAATTCCTTTACCAACCGAAAGGTCGATGGTATTAGTCAAGAACAGTTGCTCGCGATCTCTCCATTGCCCGAAATAACTATGACCCTCATCCTGTTTCTTTTTCTAACGAAATCACGAACTCTTGCGGTTTGCAACGCGGACACACTTGCGAAAGCGCGCGTCACGCGCGCGTGTAATCGTCAATTAAATTAAATGGCCGTAGCTTTAGAAGCGATTATGAATAACGGACAGTGTGTGGCGATATGCGACGACGGATATGCTAGGTGAGAGGTGAGGCGGGGCGGGCGCGAGGTGACACAGCCTTGTATTTGTTCGCAGCGCGGATGATGTAAGCGGCTCATTGTATAACGCGCGGCGATTGTAAAATGTTAATGGAAACGCGGCAGGGGAGTCTCCGCGCGGACTGTTGTAAAGTTGGTCGTTTATCAGTTCTCCCCCCTCCCCCCTTTCCCCGCCCGGTTGATTTTTATCTACGCCTTGCGGAATAAAGCGTAGCGGCGAAAATTCCGCCGACCGTTCGATTGCGGAAATTCAAATTCCGAAATTCATGATGCAACGCGGCATAAATAAACATAAATGCGTCCGAAGCAGGAAACATGTGTGCACGTGTGCGAGTGTATTTACATATGGTTTCACACATTGCCACACCATGACAAAGTCCGCCGTTATCAGTGGGGAATGTCGAAATCCGGATTTAAGATGGACATTTTATTTACAGAGGCAGACACGACGCTCTTTGATAAGAGCTGCTGAACAACGGTTATCGGTGCTATTTTAATTATATGTGCGAAGATAGGAAAAAAACTGCTCGACTTATTTGGCGCGTTGAATCATCTCTCGCCGCCGATATCCCGAAAACACTCGAAGCTTTGAAACGCGGGGTCGTCTTTATTCAACAAGCATCCGGGAACGGAAATCACTTTTTCCTTTTAATTAAAGAGAGAGAGAGAGAGAGAGAGAGAGGTCGCCCGGGTCAGGATTAATTGAATCATACTCGAGGAAGTCGTAAAACGTTCAGACAAATGCACTCTCGGTTACGTCGTCGTGTCGATCTCGCAACGAGTTTCACGGTGGTGGCTTCGATCGACCCGAACATTAGCGGACCGTTACGTCCGTATGCTCCATTATATAATGCCACAGTAGTTGGATGGAAACTCGGCAGCTGCAGTGCAACGCTGCGGATGCATCCACGTGCGATGACGCGCCATCGCCGATATATGCCACGCATTATAAGACAAATAGCTAATTCGTATTGTTGTCACGAATATTGCGAAGTCCTGATCATTTATCGGATTATTTATCAATCTGAATAACTTTCTTACATAACGCTTGATGCGCATCCCGTCAACATAATATGCCATTAAATTTCCCAATTTTATTGAAGATAACATTTGAGGCGATCCGCGATAAGTACAATAAAAAGTTCTCCGTCAATTATCGACGCAATAACGAATCGCGAATTCAACGCGCCAATGTCCGGATACGGCAAGTTATCAGCTAACTGTTGCCCCTCGTTGCAATCTGCGACATATATAAAAAGTATCCGCGACGGCCACTCGCTTGCCCGTCGTCGTGCAACATTATGAAACTGACGAATTATAAAGGGACCTTCGGCACTGACCTTGGCGACGAGCTGTTGACCGCTGTGCACGTCGACGCACCGATAAAGAGCGCTACCCTCGGCCGGACCAAGAAGCAAAAATCGATCCCCGAGGATGGTCGGTCCCCCGTGAAGGTCGGTGGGCACCGATTCGCAGGTCGGGAAGACACAGCTCGGCGGCACCACCGCGCTGCTCTCGTCGCCGGCCGGCTGCTGCGGCTGCGGCTGCTGCCGCGGCGACAGCTGCTGATGAACGGCGTCCTGACTGCCGGCGTTCGGACCGACCAGAAACTTGCCATTGTTGTTGCGGGCCGGTACTTGCAGGTGCAGTGGATGCTGCCTGGCCACTCTCATATTGCGCCCCGTTTTTACACACACACGCGCGCGCGCGCGATCGGACACGCGCACACCTGGCTTATAATTATTATCACTCGCGCACCAAGTCGTTACCCTCGACGTACCGTCCTGGCTCGCCACGTCTCGCGCGATCACGGATTTGCAGCAGCAAGATGCGCTTGAACACACTTCGCGCGTCACTTGGACTTAGCACTGGCCATCACGGATCGAGTGCATCGACATTTTTTTTTGTTCCGTTTTCTATATACAAAGTTGCGAGACGGTGTTTCACCGACGGATCTTCTAACCTCTAACGAGTTAACTATTAGAAATATCACTTGTGCTTTTTGGGGGCCCGCGCAGCGTCGTTGCGCCGGGTCCTTGGACGGAGAGAGATCTTCGTGGATAATCAGTCGGTCGCTCTCGAGAGCTGATCCTGTAACACAAAAGGATCGGATATTATCTCGGGAGTCGCAGATAACACTTTGTGGCATTTCGCAAATACAATGCACAGAGCTACGTGAGTTTGCGGAAAATTCAATTCACATTCAAAACCCGCAAAATTATTAATCAAACTGTTGTTTTGCACATTCGTGTTTAATCGCAGATCTAAATACGGCGTCATCGGATTATGCGAAATTTTTAAGCGCATACTTTCACGTCCTCTCGCATGCCGCCATATCTTTCGATATAAAAAGAGAAAGAATATCTTATTGCCTCTTGGTAATCTGCACGAGTGGCCCTGGCCAAAATAGCAGGAGAGGCATGGCGCACCTATACACAATTACGCCTACGTGTGTTACGCACACACGCCCGCGCGCGCGATCCGGCGACGACAATAGTTCCGTTCGCAAAGTCCATAATATGATTCACGGACAATTTCAAAAGACAACATTTCGACATTCCTGCCTCGTGCGCAACTTCCATGGTTATAAGCAAGAAGGGGAACTTTGTAAGGTCAGGGATATCGCCGGACAGGGACGACGATGAACCTTCTTGCTGCCCCGAGCCAACTTCCGGCCGCGTAACTATAAATATTAATCGATCGTTCACAACTTTATCGTATCGTATGAACGCAAGGGACATTTTTTTACAACATGAAGATGATGGTGCATCGGTGTCGTCGAAAATGTCGTTTTTATGACGCGTTCATCTCTCGTAAATTCACAGGAGACTGATGCAAACTTTTGCGGAAGTTGCAAAAGAAAGTTGATGGACATAATGTCGCTATGCAAACATTCTACTCACGTACACACATGTCAACTACGTCGCGTTTAAGCATCCGGAAAGTGAAACCGAGCATTATTCGCAATATTCGCGTAATAAAAATCTTATAGTTTTCACGCTGTGAAACGACATTGAGTGCTCCTGTTCCAAGGTACGGAGTTGGCACTGGCTGGAAGGAGGTAATCGCCGCTGAAGGAAATTACGTGACGGTTTTATGAATGATCGAATGCAAAGCGTAGGCACACGTGACCGGCGCCGATAATCGCATAGACGCGAAAGGGCGCTTTTACTCGCGAAAGACAAACAGTCGAAGCGCCATCACGCCTCTCTTTTCGAAAAAAACGGATATCCAGCGAAGAAATAAGAAGGAAGGAAAATATTTCCGCGGCGGGATGCGGCCGTATTTATTCGAGACCGCCTGAAATAGTGACGACCGCGATGATGCACTCGCGCGCTATGATTCACGCGCGTAATTTTATCGTAAATGCTTTCTCCTCGCCCGCCACCCCCCCGATAAATGTCGATGACACGTCGTCGATCCACGATGTTTACAAAATAATGCACTCGCTCGCCGAAATTCATGCGCTGCGCGCACGTGTGAGTGCGCTAATCGAAGAAAAAATGTAAATTGATTCGCGTCGAAAACAACAATTGTCTATTCAACTTAATGCCAATCAAATGTCCGAGTTCGTATTCCGATATGGGGATAGTGTTGTCTTGCAGTAAATTGATCGGTTTTATATTTAACGTTTGCGCGGATAAGATATTCTTTCTTTGTTCCAAACATCTATCGCATTACTCGTTCATTTTTTTTCTTTTTTTTTTTTACTTAAAAACGATTGAAAACAAAATCAAATGAAACGTTTGTTCGACTCGCTGTAAAAAAAAATTTTGCTCGGAGCGATAAAGCTACAAGTCTCGCAGACTACAAGCTCTTCGGAAATCACGAAGTCGTGAAAAGATTTGTTTAACCGCGATTGCGGGCAAGGCAAACGAACAAAGGGTGGACTGTACATCTTTCACGCCGAAATCTACTTCTCGCCGCCATTCTTCGATTAGTGCCCTCGCGCTATACATTCTCATTCGCATAATCGTTCATTACCGATTCGAGATATGCAAATATCGCGCAGTCGTCCTTGAGGAAGCTCCTCGAAGCGTACAACCGGCGCGCCGTCGTATGCTCATTTTCATGCGACTCGCAGCAGCGTCATTTTTCTTTAAATTCAACAAAAGAAATCGAATTCGATCTGATGTCAAAGCAAAAACAAGAGAAATACTATCTTATAATATGATACAATGATATTTTCTTCACGTGCCACATAATTCATTTTTGATAGATTCTCTGTTCGACTGAAGTCGAAATTAATAACTGCAGACCTTTATTAATGAAATTCACATTCTAAAGAAACGGGAGGGCACACATTATCTTGAATTATATTTTAGTTTTAATCTAAATTATATTAATTAAAAGAATGAAAGGCTCAGTAGCCGGTCATTGTTCCCGTTCACAACTGGAGAACAAGAATTATAACGAGTTAGAGGCGGCAATTAACGTCTTGACGATAATGAGCGACGAGGTCGAATTCGAAGACAGACATTTTATCGAGTAAATTGCCGGTAAACGTGACGAAATACGTGCCTTGAGTGTGCGAAACGAAAGAATCAATCGATAGCTCGATAGAATGTGAAGAGACAGGAAGCGGAGTAGACAAGGCACAAATTATGCGAATTCTCTATACATACTAGACGATTTAAAATGTAGTCGATGCTAAAATCCAGAGAAAAATCGTAGCTTTTCTAACTCGAGCAATTAACTTTACATTATTATAATCTCTAAAATTCACGTGTTCTCATTAGTGGCTTACATCATTACTCCTCACTCTTGCAACGAATTAGCTTTGATAATTGGAAACAGCTATCTCAGACAATTTTGATTGAGATATTGCCCAATCCTGCTTGTTTACGAGCTACGTTTGTATCGTAGCGTTTGAAAATCATATATCATTCGCGCGGCAGATGCTGACTGGCGATACTCGCGGTCTCCTCTATTACGATATCTACGCACTTGCGCAAAAGTCAGCAACACCAACGCAACAACGAGCTTCGAGCGGCTCGCTCCAAAGATCAGGGCTGTGCAACACGATCTCTGCCCAATCTCTCCGCTTCCCCGGCGACCCGTCGCGCAATACAAACGAAATAACGAATAATCGCGACACGTTTTTATCATATTGCGAAGGACTCTTCAAGACGGAAAGTACGGCTTTATCACCGATCACGTGGATGCCGCGATGCTCGCGAGGTCAGCGCTGTATCGACAGGTGAATAGGCCCAGACTCGAGCCGATTACAGCTGCTCCTTTGAGATACGATTCCACGATGACCTAACGTTAAGCAGTAACGTCCCACAATTTTGACCTAGCGGTTCTTTTCGGTTCAACTATCGCGGGGTATCGCGAAAAAAAGCTAGATTGATAATCTTACATCATGCTCCTCGGTCGAAACGATAAGGGCTTTCGATAAAGACTTCCAACGATACATATTTATATTCATTGTCGGTTTGGAATATTTCAGATAAGGAAGTGACTTTAAATTCGGAATGCTAAAGGTTAAGCATTTAGCAATTCTAATGACTTTACGTTGGCAATTTTAATGCTCGCAAAAACTGATTGAAGATATTCGTAAAATATCGATATTCCAAAAGGAGTGATGCAATGCTCATATTTATTAAACTATATGAAGCTTGAATTGATTATGCATTGGTAAAGACAACAGCACTCACGTAGTTTTCACGTTTTTTTTTTTCATAATAAATTCTTTTTTGTTGAATAGCTTGACGTACGTATTTCTAAAAATAAAATTAATATTGTGTAATATTTTTCTTTTATTGTCTAGCAGTTTTTTTAAAGAAAAAAAGGAGCAAGTGTGCAGTATTACGACAGAGTTAAAGAAAATTCAGAGGCTTCGCAATGTAAAATATAAATTATTATAATGCATAATATTATTTTGAGAGATTTTTTTTAATAAAGGGTTGGATTCTGAATTGTCTTATCTGAAACCTTTATGAGAATATTTGAGCGCGACGTTGACGTGGCGTGTAGTATGAATCCAGCTTTAAACCGTTGCGAGAATCAGCAGCGGCGGACTCGAGGCGATGCCTATTTCGTAGCCGGCGATGCAGCCGGCAGGTGCGCGTACCCAGAGCACTGTCGAGGTCTTCCCCACCCTTCCTCGCGTTCCCTCAATGAAACGCGCGTATCTGACGAAATCGCGAGCTCGGAATTAGTAAAGTGTTGCGTTCGCTGTCGTCGGCGTCGCCGCCGCCGTCGCCGCCGCCGCCGCCGCCGCGTGTGTCGAAACGACACGCGCGATATATCGCCGACGCACACACGCGCGAGCGCGCGAGGCCCGGCGGCCTGTGCACACGTATACGTTTACAGAGAGATACCAGATATCCTTCGGTAAGGTCAAAATGGCGGTGAGTTCCACGATTGTCGCGCAACGATATTGCGGGCACCGGTTTGCATTAATAGCGCAATCGAACGTGAGGCAAGCCCGCGAAATAAATTGCCTAATGCCGCGCGCTCCGCCGCCGATTGTATCGCAAAAATAGTCCGCGCCGATCAAAAGCCGGCCGATTCCGAAAGCGAGTCCTAGTCCTTATCGCAGCATCCTCTCTTCGCTCCGTTTCGCAATGCTCGAACCGAAATCGGTATAATCTTCTCGAGAGCTCGATTTCCGGTATGAATAATTTATGACCTTACATCGGTTGACGTATTCCCTTTTATCAGGAACAAAGAAAAATTGTTTTCCTCGACTCGGTGGCGCGAATGTAAACTCGCTGAAGTCATACTAGTCTTAAATGCCTACGTCAAATCACCCATTCAACGTAAATACGCTCATTCCGTACAAAAATGGTATGCGATGACTCACAGTGAGGATAAACAGCGAGAAAAGGGCTTTCTCCTGATTTCGGGACATTCTCAATTGGAAACACAAAGCTATTATTCTGAAATACCTTTAAGTAATTTACAAATCAATTCCACTTGAGTGTAACTTAAGTGGATTCAAGTTGTTGCAAGTACCTCCTGAGAGCTTGGAAAGTGCAATACATTCGATAAAAAAGTTGTTTATCGTAAGACGGAAATGATTTCAAGCAAACAGCGCTTATGCTAAGCATATATTGAAAGAGTGCAAAGTCAACCGTAACTTCCCTGATATAAATCTCATGAATGTTTCTTGGATGACATTGCTACCTCCGGTCGGCTTTATCAAGAAAGGATTACGATCCAGATCCGTGGAATTATTGCGAAACGCAAACAGGCTACGATATTGCGCGCGAGAGACAGCGTCAACCGGCTTTTGTACTTGACACACGCGACCATTAACGATCGACATCCCGGTGCAAAAAGTGGTCCAAAGCGCGGCGTTGCGTAAAAAAAAAAAAAAAACTCGCCGCTTAATACCGAAAATTAATGACGCTAACCGACATAATTAATCAAATTTGATCAACGGTCCTTCATTATTTTTGTAATTTTAGCTAACAATGCAAAATCGTTAGTGACTCGCATAGCATTAACCTCATATTTTTTTAAATAATACCCGCAATTTTAACAGCTGACATTTCGACAGACACGAAAAAAAAAAATGTTGCAATAGAAATTCATTTGCGGCATCGAAAGTTCAAGTTTTAACCGCCGTCTCGAACGGCGCGAATTTAACGAAGCAAGTAAAGTTAAATCGGTTGTCGCAACCAGCAGATACGCCGACGGCGACATCGCGATAATGCCGTCGATGCAATAAGCACTGCACTTTGCACTGGAGTCGCGCGACATATTACAACGAGAACGTACACACAAGCACTCGGAGGCGGTGGCGAGATCGGAGTGTCGCGCTACCGTCGTTTCCACCCCGAAACGAGTAACCCCGCAGTGTTCCACGGTCGATAGCGTGTTTCCTGCGGATTCGGGGAAGATGCACACGCGCTCGACGACGACGAGGCTCCCATCGTCGGACGCGTTCCACAATAGCGAGGAGCGGGCTGATCTTACCGCCGAGCGACAAGAAATTTACCTTTGTGTTTTCCTTGTCGTCGTTGTCGCCGTGCGTTCCTGAATCGGTGGGTAGGTGGTTAAGACGATTGGACGTCCGCGGGCGGCACCGCAAGCGAGGTACAATCGAGCACGATTGCTGCGATCGGCCTCGTCCGGAGTCTTCTTCTTCTTCTTCTTCTTCTTCTTCTTAGCTCGCTTGTTCTCGTCGGCTCTGCTGGCGTCACGTCGACGGACGCGGTGCGCGTTCGTTGTCGTCGTTTCGCTTCTGAAGACACGGCCGAGAGAGAACGTGTCTCCGCGATTAATACTCGAGACGAGAGAATGAGAGAGAGAGAGAGAGCGCGCGCGCGTACACAGGAGAGGAGAGACTCGTGGTATCCGCGCAACGGACGGTCCAACGTTTTGGGCCGGCCCACCGCTCAGAAACGACGGCGGCAGCAGGACGAGCGAGCACTAACCGATGATGCCATTGTGCAGCTGACAACTGCGTGCTGGTAGAGGAGCGTACGCGAACGTAACCGCCGTGGTGCACAGCACTCGGCAATCTTCGGCAATGATCGTGAATAGCGGGGGAACGCAAACGCGCGTGTTCGGCTAACCCCGGCAGTTCCGGCGAGGCCACTTGGAGAGTTCGCTTTTTCGCGTTGGTGCGATTTAACCTTATCCGTTATTGCTATAATATATGAAATATTTCGGTTTTTTTTTCTTAATTCGGCTGATTATAGAAATGATGTTGAAGTCTGACCTGCAGGCTGATATACGAATACAGAGAGCACGGTATATATAGAACGCTCTTCAATGCGCTGCATTATTTCAGAAGATATATGTAACGGTTTATGTTATTTTGCAAATTGATAATTTTACTTAATAAAAAATTTGATTACGTTCGGACAATCAAAGCGCTAATAATAATATTTGTAACAGAATGCTTTTTTAATGGATTGCACTTGATTTTCTAGCGATGAACATTAAAATATTTTCCAAGTATTAAAAGATACATTTACTAGAAATATTTTGCATAACAAAGAAAATTCATCTCTCTAAATGTGCAATATTCTCTAACGTTTCGATCGTTACCTTTCGACAGGTCAATGATATCATAACAAGATGGAAAAGCACGGAATCCTGAATCACCGGATATACGAACGATATTACATCATACACTGTTGCTATCGTAACACGTGCTATGATTGTGCACGCGGATAATCGTCACGAATCTGGAGAGTGGACCGTTAAATTTATTACGAGGAAGTCGTATCTGCGGAAGCAACAGATAGGTGCCTAATTATACAACATCGAGGTAAGAGATTTGATGTGTATCTATTCGGAAAGTAATATAACGGTCTACGTGAACGATCGACTGAATGAGTAACGTCTAGACGCAAGATCCGCTACTGGCCGCCTCGATAAGTATACGTGGACTCTTGAAGTCGCGACACGCGGTCGTACGAAGCTCAATACACAGTGTGTCTCAACGTATCAATTGTACGTTTATTCTTTGAAGTTTTATATTCTCTCAGCTGTCAATAGATTCTCAGAAATACTCGAGTTATATATATATATTTGTCTCTCCTTTAGATAAATGAGATAATCTCTATAACATAATTTATTATATATATATCATACTCTATATATTATTTATTCATTATCAGTGACACAATAAATTCGATAAGATTCATGTTTACAGTATACAAAAATACATTATCTTTTTTATCTTCTATTAAATTAAACACAATTTAAATGTAAATAAATAATTTCCTCGTTTATAGATATTCTCACTAATTTATTTCAAAAAATTTACTATTTTTTTTTTAGTTATTTTAATTATATATTTATTAATCGCAGGTTATATAAAAACTGGCGAGTTAGAATAAATTCATAAAATATGCTTTATTGTATATTAAATATCTTCTAATTTTCTAAATTATCTAAGGGACTCTTTTTCCCGGAAAAAAATCGATGCTTTCTAAAAGTTAACTGAAATTAATGTCCTTAAAAATTCACACGTGTGTCGTCTGCGAGAAGCGAGATCTTTGGAGAGACACGTCAGTGCAGCACGCCCTTGACCTACCTTAGCATTTCTCGTCGCGCGCGGGAGGCACACTTTAAACAATTGCACACATAAGGGCATGTAACTTCACCCACGGATGGCCATGACGAATCTACCTTCGATTATCTAGTTTTTCCTAACGCGATGACGTTAAATTTCCTACGGATTCTTGGCGAGTAGCGTGTCGGCGAGTAGCGTAAAAAAAACCCATCAGATATGTTTGTTCGTTGCGTCATGCTTTCAAATTCCGGGTAAAACAATGCTCCAAAAAAAAAAAAAAAGTAAAATAAAATACAACAGTGCCAAATAACAAAATAAATCCGAAGAAAGTATAAAGTTTCATATAAAAAATTTGATGCAAATTTACGCAACAGCTTAAATCCGATTCTGGACCATTTGAGTCCAATTCCAGAAGCGCCTAAATTAGCGCTAACATATGTGTGCGTGTGCTGGCTAAACTATCGACATATGTGTCTTCGCCGACATAGCGTACTCACGCACGCAACGGCCGAGACTTCGTGCATTGCGAACATGTGTACGGCCACGTATGTATCTCTCGCTCTCTTTCTCTCTCTCCCGAGAAAAAGAGATAGGGATAAGGTCACGATTGCGTGGCACTTGGATCATGCTCGAGTCAGGCCAGGCCTTCGACGGCGTTTCCAAACGCACCCGGCGCGCGTTCCGGCCACCGGATATTGGTCAACCCGGTCGTTTATTATTTTTTTCCTTTTAATCTCGCGCCATTCCGCTTACGTGGGTGCTGCCCGCGATGATTAACCGGGGCGAGATCAGAGAGCGCGGAGCAGGCGCGACACGTGGCACGAAGAAGGTGGATTGCAGCGAGATCGATACGAACAAGCACACCCGCGTGACTTGTTGCAACGCGGTGGCCGTCTTATGCGAGGGAGATCCAGAAAGTCCGCGTGATCCGCGCCGTTATCGTCGCCGTCGTTTCGACAGCGACGGACACCATCGCCGCCTTATCGCGAGCTGTTTGCAAACCTAGTGCGATTAACAGAAAAATGCACAAATAGTTTAAGATATGACGTTTAAAATGTACAGCGCGTTTATTCGAGATATTTCCGCTCTTATCCAGATTTGTGCTTGAGAAATTCATTGCAATACACATTTTTGCGCTCATTCTTTTAATTATGCGAATAATCAGACGGCGAATGAAGTCTCCGGCGTTTATCTCCGCCAATTTGACTTCGCCAATTTGTTGAGAGAAGAAGGAAATTTAATTTGCTGAAAAAGATATTTTATGTGCAATCACAAAGTTATTCATTCAAGACTCTTAGTATTTGCGATAATATTTCGATGCAAAAGAGAATCGTACGCGATATTATTTCACCGAGTATACATATGTGTATATAATATGTACAATATACATATATATATAATTGCAACAACTATTGATTATGTCGTTCAATATATTCATTGAACAAAACAAAAGATAAATGGATCAATGACAGTTGATAAGACGTGATATTGCTTAATTCGTTAAATCGAGAATCGATACTGACCTACGATAATAAAAACACAAGGAATTAAAGAAATCGAAACTGCATTGTTTTCTGACGAGCGAGCGAGAATCACATGTGTAAATAACATGTGAATAATACGTGTAAATAACAATGATCCACGCTTCGGACGTGACTCACGTCCGAACAGCACGGCCGAAATTGTCACCAAACGACAATCTGCGAAACTGGTTTCGTTTTTTTTTTTTCCTCAAACAGAATGACGACATTGCAGTGTCTTTTTTTTATCGTCCGGTGAAAAAATTTTTAAATATACCGCGATCTTTCGACACTTGGCGTCATCCGTGCCGATATTTCGTCATGCGACACGCGATTGACTCTGGGTGCGCCGGTTGACGGTTCATTGATTAGCTACTTGTATATCATTGAACGAAACTTATTCGGAAGCGAAGTCCGTACTTGGTAAACAGCCGCCCAATTAACGCACTTTTTTTTTCTTTTTGCGATTGAACGTCTATCTTTGAATTTATTCTTCGCGATTACGTGTGTATCGCGATTGGTTACGCAGCGCGGTTCCAAAAGTCTTGTAAATTCATGATATTTTTTCTTCAGCCAGAATTTAATGCGTCGCTTTGTTAACGTATTAGTCGACTAATAATGCTTTCAAAACAAGTTTCGTAAATATTGATTTTAGAATCTTTTAAGAGAAAAAACCTGAAGGATTACTGACTAATAAATATTCTATCGCAAGAAAATCGGATTATTAATTACGTCTCCGTGTGATCAGACGACTTCCGGCGTGTCACAGGTTTTGAACACGTTTCTAAAATAGATCCTCGATCGTCGATCGATAAAATGGGCGCACAGATATGTACAAACCGAAATGATTCATTTCTTTGTTAAATTTCTTTTTTTATCAAATTTCTTATAATAAACTATATATTATAACAAAAAATAATAGATATAATATATAAGAAATGGATATAACAAATATAATCTGAACAAATAAATAGTATTGTATAATCTGATTTCTTTTGCGATAATATAAAATTTAATTTTCTGAGCAAGTTGTTTGATTTAGTTATTATCAAAGAATCTCTTTGAGCTTAATTTATTTGAAAGTACTTAAAGCAACGCACACATGTTTTGAAACTTGTAATACGATACTGAAGCGGTGGTCAAGCTATAGTATGCTTCGATACGCTGCTTATCAAGCCATTAAAAATTTTCGGCGCAATCAACGAGCGAGCAGGTATTATCATCACGATATCGCGCAATAGCACTATATAACTCTCCGATTCAGTCAGTGGTTATTTATGCGTCATGATTACGGATAAATTAGTCATTCAGAAATATGCGGAATCCTGTTCGGTGATTGGAAAACAATGGAAGAGACTGGCGAAGGTGCCTCGCAGATCCTTTCGCCTTATCTCGCACATATCGTTTATATCGTTGTCATGCACTTAACATTCTTGATTTCATACAATTCTCTCTCTCTCTCTCTCTCTCTCTCTCTCTCTCTCTCTCTCTCTCTCTCTTTCTAGGAGATAATGATTCATCAAGATACAAATTTCATAATTTTTTGAAAAGTAGAGAAAGCAATGCTAACAAGGAAGCGTTAAAAAAATGTAAACCCACTTATCTTATGCGATATATATTTTTGCTGAGGAAAGATTAACTTTAAATGAACTAGAGAAATCTAAAAGATGATTAAAAGATCATTAACTTTCAAAGAAAATTTGACAAAGACTTTTGAATAAAATTATTCTTCTAATATTTTAATGACGGGCTTAAAGTTGAGTTGTATATATATAATATATAAAGCCCTGATTCCGTCTTATTATACGTGATAAAAATTTAAAAAACACGAGAGATTGAATAAAAAGGCAGATATAAATAAAACGAGAAATTCGCTAGAATACCGTGAAATATTTCATATTTCAAGGGCGAGAACTATTTTTGATGAAGCTTCTGGACAAGCGAAACGAAAGAAGAAACGCGTCATCGCTTTTAACAGCGTTTGCCTCAATGTCTATTCTATCGTATAAATCTATTCTATCGTATAAATGATTATCCATACATAACGATATTTTATATTGACGTTTTGTCATTTTAAGATTTAATCTCAAGAAATTCCTCTTTTGTTGAGAAAGATTGACTTCTTGATTATTTTACGACAGAATTATCTGCCAGAAAAGGAACTAACAAATGTCACTCTTGCTAAATTACACCATTTTGTACAAATAAGACGTAAACAAGTAATGAAACAGTGTCGATGATGTAAATGTCACATCATTAATGTAAATTAGAGTTTAGGCCATTGATTCAAGATCGCACGATGTTCTGCGGTTCGAACGGCCAAACGTCCATTGAGAGTTTATCCATCAATGTAATTACATCAATGAAAAATCATTTTCTTTTACTTCAAAAACGAAAAAGATTTATACACGCAATAGCTCACTTCAATGTAATATGTAATTGCATGTGTCACGATGACAGTGATCATTTTTTCCGACTGGCATTTTCGAACTATACACATTTCTACATACAAATGTAATCTGACGCAATCTTGCTACTTAATATTTTTTAATAAATAAAACAGTTTTACTATACGTTTATAAACATAATGCAATCTGGCGTACTTTTGCTTTGACATTTTCAATCTTTTTCCAAGATAACAATGTTAATGGATTTCTTAAAAATTTTTTAATAACTTATTTTGCTCTGAATTTCTCCAAAAAAAATTATTTTCAGTCGATAGTTTAGTTCACAGAAAATCATTGCATTGATCCACTTACTTGACGGTAAATCATTTTACTCCGCATAGTATTCGCACGTTGCTTCAATGCACTTACGCGGCATGGATCTTTTGTAACCTGGCCAGTCGGAGAACGCGGATGGCAATCTAAGCTTTTCTGTGCAAGCACTACCTTTTGTGTATCGCGCATGCACCGTCACGCTGTCTTCATAATATGTTGCACGATTTAATGTAACTTTCCATTATGGCATAGTCCAGTGACTCCGCGATGTGCAATAAACAGACGGGGGAATGCAATCGCGCAAAATTGTCCCATTTCACGTTGCCGTTCGTGAAACTATCGTTTCGCCAAGAAACCGGATGCCGATAATCATAGACGATTGCAATTCATCGCTTTTTGTGTACGACTTAACTGACTGACGATTAATTTAACCATTTCGTCGAAACCATATAATTATTACCGACGATATAGACAATATTTCCTGTTTGTGGAAGCGTTAATATTAAGTGTGGTGTAAAAAAATGTATAATTATAATTTCTTTTATGTGTTTAATAATTTACTACATTTTTTGTGTACAGTTAAACGCAAACAAAAATTTTTCAATTAGTTAACAGTACATATATTATTTTTTAACATATTGTTTAAACGTATTGGCGATGGCGAAAGACTGAAGTATATTCTATTATTGTAATATTGCACAGTCTTTTATATTTACGTCTATTTTCTTTTTACGCCACATAATGTCATGGAGCTCGCCTTATGTAAACTTCCGGTTTGTCTTCCGGTAGTTATTTAGACTGTGAGAACTCATGGATATGATAGAAGGCTAATTTGTTAAACATTGCGCTCTCAGTCAATTCATCCCAATTTAATAATAGCTAAAAGTCTTAGCGAAAACATGATATATAATCTCTAATTATATGAATTTATATTCAACTAATATGTTTAACATCATTGTTGAAAAATATAAAAATTGTGTATTTTATTTTTCTACAATATATTTTATCTACTAAAATATTTTTTTATACTCTTAAAAATTTGCGACTTGTTTTTCTCTTCGGAATTTTTTATTAAAATAAATTCATAAACTGGACGTGGCATTTAATCAATTTCTGCGGTTTTTATCTTTGCGTGATTTAAGAATTTCACATGAATATGCACTGGCAAAAGAATAATCAGACAATAACAATTTCTTGAGGTTTTTTGGTCACGCGATTGCGTAAGGAGTACCATATTGAGAATTAAGTCGTGAAGCAGACGCTAGCACGTAGCTATTACCAGCGACTGTTATCTGCCCTCGATTTAAGATTCCTTGTGCCGCCGCAAACAGGAACCGTAATGCGGAAGTCGCAACCCACCGACACAAAATTACGCGCTACTTCCTCCGATAGAGAAGCCTTCTATCCTCGCTGGCGGGAGGACGCGACTTCAATCTTCGCTCATTATTCAGGCTGCCGGAAACCAAGTATAGTTTTGAATCTAACGTCGAAGATTCATTAATTTATATTTCGGAAGTCTTAAAATAAACTAGGAAATTTGAGTTCTCGATGAATTCTAACTGATATCTATATCTTGACATCAATTTAATTTAAAGCTTAGTTTTGTTAAAAAAAAAAAAAAAAAAAACTTGCGAAAAGTCGATTTCTGTGTACGTACTTCGTGTAAAATAATCAAGACACGCTCGTGAATTTCAGAATCAGAATCTCAGGATTTCGGGAGATACGACCTCGACCGAAGTGCGGTCGTGTGAAGATTGCGAAATTTGACAATGAAGCTGCTAAACGGCAACGTTCATTCACCGTTCATGTGATATTCTTGAGCTTCGGGTACGAAGGACACGTCGATACGGGAACCTTCGCGAGGACCCTGTCCTCGATAGAATACATTGATTTTGTCTAATACACTCGCTTTCAGTTAGCCTTGCAAAGTTTCAAAACCAACTGAAATATTCTGCTTGACTGTACAGCAAAAATTATTTGATAAAGAAACATTGCACAACTAAGAAAATAGTTCTTAAGTATAGATAGATATAAAGTATGGAAATCGCTTTTTAAATAACTTTTTTAATCCCATGGAATATTACTGCGCTTATGTATATAAAAATTCTTGAAATAGTCTTGTTTTATCTATCGATGATATATAGAAAGCACTCAAGATTTTTCTCTCGATGAACATTCGTGTTTGAAAAGAGTAAACAGTTTTATCCAAGTCAGCATGTATTCGTATATCGGCGATACTTCCTTTTCAATAAAATTCCGTTTATGAATATAATTCACACTGATACGTCAAAAGTGAGCATGCGTTGCCGCGAACTATCTGTGGCATGCGAAACAGAATCTAGCGGGTGCAAATTCAGGCTCGATACCGATCTCCCAGATTTTATGATACACCTTGTACGATTAGACTGGACAAACAACGAGTCAGCCTTGCGTGGAACGCAATTTGCGAAACGCGCGCGCAGGATTGTCTGCCTACGCGCTGCGCTTTGCAGAGATACCGGTCTAATGTCCGGGACCGACGAAAAATTCTTCGAACCGGTTCGCCCGCTGTTTCGCTTTGCGCCTCGGATGCCTCGGAAAGGAGAAGGTGGGAAGAAAAAAAATCAACTTGGAGACGGATGAGTCCTGCGAATCGAGACGATCAAGAGGAAGACGCGGGAGAGGATGTTATGGATCTTCCTACGCTATGAACTCACGGAAACGACATAATGGAAGGAAGTGCTGTAGAAGGAAGATAAACGAGCCATAGAGGAGAGCACACTTGTCTCGTTTTGTCGAGCACGTTCTCGAAACTGAAAACAACGTCATATTCACGGAACGTGTGTGAAATAACAAAATAACTAACAAGGAAAAAACATGACAAACATGACGATATTGACAATAAAATCTCACAGAATATAATCATTAAATTTAACAGCTCGGACATCAGAAAAAAACTTGATAAATTTATAAAAAATCTTTTTCAACAAAAGTATAAAATTAATAAAAATAAATTAGAGATTAAATTCTTTTGATTGAAAATTTTAAGGATCGTTTCAAGCGTATTGCGTATTTTTTGAATTGTTACAATTTTAGCACGCTATTTCAAAAAGTTGAGTGTAACTTGAAGACCGGATGTAAATTTAACGTGTGAGATCTTTTTTAAACAATACGTCAATGAAATAGCACGTCTGTTATTTAGATTACTGATTAATATCACTTACGATACCTGTTCAAGTTTCCGTCACGCAATTTATGTATTTTTACTCTCGTTATCTTAATTATATTTCATTATCGTTTATTGACACTCCGCGTATTAAACGCGCCGCTTAATACATTTTCACGCGATTGCGGTGAGATTAAATCGGGATAACAGAATCAGATTTGTGTTGTCCGCTTCTCTTTTCAAGAGCATTCTTTCGCGTCCGGCTCGGCAGCTGCCGAACAAAAATACACGGAGGAACGCGAGCATTGCAATGCCACAGGATGCATATATCCTTTTTCAGAGTTTTGGTCGCTAAGAAAGTATGTACCTACCTGACCGTGCTTGCCGATCCGACCTGCTGCGACCCGCACAGTCGACAACCTATTATTGCTTCGACACACAAATACATGACCAACTAATTCGGAGCAGGACACACAAAGCGTGCAAATGGTAGACTTTAAATGTAGACACAGGATGCGGCTAATAAAGCGGAATATGCGCTTGGAAAGGCAGAGTTTATTTTTGTCAGGATTCTAATATCGGATCTTTGATCTTTGAGAAAACACATTTGTGGCTGATTTTTTAAAATCGAAATTCTTGAAATCGAATTGAAAAACACTACAGATGTAAAATGCGGGCAATTAGAGTGCATGCGGGTGATTGCAGAAAAACTTGAGCCTATCCTACTTCCGGTCGACACTCGACTTTTTACAATCGTGAAAGTGCATGACTGCAGCAAATTTTTTCCAATTTATTTGACAAATAGTTTTGCAATAATTTGTATGGAAAATGCTCGGAGTGATTAATTATACGGGTGCAAGCATTTGACGGATTTAAAATCCACGTTCTCACCATTTAAATCGAGACGGTGAAAGGCGAGAATGTATCGAATATGCACACGCGAATTCATTTTCTTTCAACGATTGAGTTCTAAGCGTGATCGGTCAATAGTAAGATATTCGTTAAAGCTAATTAATGCAAATTACGTCAAGCGATACGAGATTCCGTCAGCGCATGACATGTAAATAATGTGTGTATGTTGACAACGTTGGCATTCATAGAAATAAGTTATGTATGATTTTGTAACAATTTTATGTTAAAGGTCTCGTTTTCCTCCGCCGTTGCATCAAATCATATAACTTTTTTTTTCAAAATATGTATTTATATTTATGATAACATTCAGAGTCATGCGTCTGTCGGTTCTTTTTTCAGTATCGATTCGAGATAAAATTATATTTCCTGCATTCGAGATATCCAAAACGGCTCCATATGAATAAAAGCATTTTTTTTTTTTTTAGAAAAGATTCCGTAATGTTGCAGTTTTATTTTCCGATTTGTGAAAAAATCTGGAAAATTCGATGACTGCGATATTTCGCGGAATGATGTGATATTTCGTGATGCAACAGCGCACGATGACCTCGGTGACGTCTCGATCACGCTGTCGTGATTTCTAATTCGAAAAATTGCATGACGTATCGAAATGAGCATGACGTATCCCTTTGTGTCATCGGATGCACCTATGTGTGTATTTATATCGCGCGATAAGATCCGCGCGGAAGTGTAGATGCATTCGATCGAGGCGTCGTATGTCGCGATAAATATTAGCGTTTACGTGAACAGGCGCACGTAGTATCGGTATTCATACACCAGCAGCACGATTGCGTCAGCACGTAGCCGCCGAAAAATTACGTACAATCTATGCGATCACGAAAGACATTTCTGAATGCTAATCAGTGACGCTGGTGTATCGATCACACGGCGTGGAGAAATACCGGCTGATAAGGCGCGAACATTTGTGAAAAATGTAGACCTCTCCTTTCTCGTTTATCGCAACGAGCGATGAGTAAAAGTGAATTAAAATAAAAGACCAATTAGGTAGAACAAGTGTGAGATAAAAAATATTAAGCGTCGTACGCATTTTTAAAAATTGATCGTACATTTTTCATAATTGCGCAATTTTTTTTAAAAAGAATATGTATTTTCGCTTGAATAATCTTTCTCTCCTTGCGATCCAGATTTCCACCTTGAAATATAAACGCACATTTTTTTTTTTTTTTTTTTTTTTTTTACGTACTTACTGCGTAGAACATTTGCATAAAGAAATACTTCGCAGCTTCTCTCATCTGCGTCTCGGCTTGCATCATTTTCTACACACGTGTCCACACGGGGAAACAACGGGAGTCGCTAATATAACGCAAGCGTAGGCAAGCACGCAGTATCACGCGCGTAGTGTTACAGTGACGGAAATACAGCGTGAGTTTTGTAATGTTAATCATCTCTCAAGAAAGACAGCGACATTGCCTCGTATATTCTCACATTCTCACCGCCGTGAATTTACGTAACTCGCAAATTGAAATAATCAATGAGATGCAATCGCAATTTTAGGAAATAATAAATAAAATGCAATCGCAATTTTAGCAAAGAGAGAACGGTCTTCGACCTCCATGATTAAATTATGCTGGGCGATAAATAATTCTATTACAAAAGCAGATGAGCGCACACCGAGCCTTTCTATTTGCGTGCGAATCGAGAATATACTTCATATTTCTTTAAGTTGATTGATTTACACAAGCAAGCTGGTCGACTGCTAATAATTTACAATACCTTCGTAAGGATCAATCACCAGCTGACGGAGAGTAAGAGTCCTGCTTGCGGCAAGATTTGTTTTCACCTAATTGGTAATTAGTCTTGCGCAAACGTCACAAATTAGGGCTAATTAAGCTTCAAGAATATTAATAACCGACGCGAGCGAGCTCAGTTAATTTTAAACGGTGTTTTTCCTCGAGTGACGTCGCTCTACTATTGACAGATATTTCATTTGAGGCTTATCTGTCAAGACGTTTAATAGCAGAAATGAAAAAGTTGTGATAAATGGTAGATTTCCAGTTCAATTTCCGTTTCGTTTCGCTATGTACATTGCGACGTCAAGAATGAGGACATTTCTCCGGTGAATTATATTCTTACAAAAGTACATAATCAACAGAAATTCAGGTTAAGGCCTCAAAGACATTTCTTTGCTTTCGATACCACAATTAAATTGCCTACACAAATTTTAATGAAAAATTAAACGTAAAAAACTAGATTTTCGAAGATATGTATGCATAACTTTCCTTCAAATTTTTCCTTTTATTTTTACCGAAAAATCCAAAGAAACTTTTTAATCGATTCAATAAGCTTTTTCTTCGACTCTTTATTACAAAATAATCGTAAAATTAAAAAGTAAGATTTATAGATTTGCCATGATTGCTTGTGCAATCTTTTTATTCGTACTTTAAAATATTTTAACGAATATTTCGCTATGTGATAAATAAAATTTTTTTTTAATACGGTAGGCAAATATGGAGTCGAACTTGACATCGTTCGAGGTTTTCCTCGACTGTAATGCATAATCATAAATCTCAGTCACGACGCGTATCCTTGATTGGATGACCTAGTTATACGTATAAATCCCTTCAAGTCGAATGTACGAGAATTTATTGAGAACAATCGAAGGCCGATGAGTGAATCCCCGTCATACGATTTATCGCAATCGACACCGTTAGCGCGATTATTTGAAAAATTAACCGGTTTCTGAAAAAAAAAACTTATTTCAAAGAATATTTCTCCGCTTATCCCTTTGTTTATCACCAGCGAGAAGCAATTATTAAAAAAATATGCAAGAAATTGTTTTGCTTTTGCAATTTATCTCTAAAACCTTCGGCGTTTACAAATACTTTTATCTCAGTAATACGTACTTGAGCACTCAAACGTAAAACAAACGTACGATTTTGCGCAAATAACTTTTTTTATACCACATTATTTTATCAGGTATCTTTTAATTTCGTTTCTCTTTAACATTTCTGGCTCAACGATATTAAGCAGAATGTTCGATAAAATATTCTAGGTCGAACAATATTCAGCAGAATATTTATTGAAATATTTCTCTAATAATTCTATGTATCGGAATTTACAAATATAATATTTGCCTGTGCTATATCCATTTTTTATCTTTGAGAAAAACAAGATGTGCATCAATTTAACATATATATATACTGCAGCATCATAATTATACTCAAGGCATCTAATCGCATGACTTTTCAAAAAACATCATAAATAGACATAATCGAGAATAAATTATATCTCATAAGTCGCGAATCAAGTGCAAAAGTGTCAGCTAAAGTGACATCGTTTCTACGACGCCTTTTATCGCGATGATGAAAAATTGCGTCGAATTACGGAGAGGCAGATAAGCAGCAAGAATATTCCTGATAAAAGCGCGAGAATGGTAAACGACTTGCACGAAGGACGGCGACACGGGTCTAAACCGGATTGGTGACTGACAATGAGTAACGAAAATAGTGGAAGCGGCTGAGCAAACGGATTTCGACGATACCGCGATGAATTGGAATTCTTAATGCCCCGGAAGTCGCGTCATCCGCTATACGATCCGCTTCCGGTAGCAGACGGTGCTGCGTTCGCATAAACGAATTCCACGGAGATGTGTAAACGTTTCTAGAGAATCACGAGCGTCAGCTCGCGAAAGTTGTTTGTTTATGATAACATTTTACAATTGAGCTATATTGGATTATTTCAATTTTGCGCCTCTACATAGTGCGTTTTACTGCTCAATTCGCTGATTTTTTTTCTAAATCTTAAAATACGTCCCGAAGATACGACTGTCAAAATAAAAATATCAATTTTTGTTGCAAATTAAACAGATATGCTGAAAATTACTGATATAATGCCGTAATGAAGAATTATTTCGGCAGAAATGCAAGAGTCATCTTAAAGAAATATTTAACGTTACATTAAAAAGATAATTAAGAAGATTAATCGGCGTTGCGACATTTTATTATTATGTTACGTAAGGCGATAAATGCTACCCTCCGTGTTTTCGGCGAAATGTAAACAGGAAGGCAGATAACGCGTGTGTCTCTGCGGAGCGCAGAGTGAGATAAGTAGCTTTAAACAGATGCAGCGTATCTGTAATTCGATGCGCTGATGTAATTCGATCAGTTCAATTAAGGACGATAATTACGCGAGGGAGTAAAAAGATATACTTACGTCTACAAGTTGCACTTGAGACTTTGTTTCTAGATCGCTCGTGTACTCGCCCGACGACGGCGAACGATCGTACTTTCGAGAGAACGCCTTGACGCGAATCGAAGAAAGGCAAAGCCCTTATTCGGCATTGAAGGATTAAGTCATTGGCGCGGTAAACATCACGGTCGGATCCGTGCCGTATAAAGAATCGTGAGATACACGCACGTGACGATAATCGAGCCCCGCTCTCGAGATAATACCGATGTTTATCAAGGTAACGACCGTATCCACCCCGATACGCCCCGTTCGGCTTACCCGTACACGATGTCCGCCTTTGTCGAGCGCTCCGGAGGCGAGAGATCTCTCAGCGTCGATTTGTTTGTCATTGCCGGCGTGGAACACGAAAATCCGGAAAAAGCGGATTTGCCGTGAATGGGGCGCGGAAAAAGCGGCTCAATGCGCCGGATGCGCACGGTAATGGATCGCTTTACAGCCGACTTCCGGGACCGTATTTTGCTTACCTGCTTACCGAGGGAACTTCTCAGCTAGCTGCCACTATGATTTCCACCGCGGATGCGAAGGGGCAAAAAGGTCCATGCAGCTGGTTTCCCCTTCGCGCTATTGACCGGTTCTCGTCCGGCCAAATAGCATAAGAACGTTTACCCCTTCGCTTCTTTCGTACGACGGAAGCACATCACGTATTTTCGAGCCAGCTTTGTCGGGAAAATATATCAAGCCGTAATCGTGGAACGTCCAAGTTTGGAGACCTGAAAAGTTTAAGATAATTAATAGTGTCTTCTGTCACACTTATCGGATTATTATCGTAATTCTTTTAAATCCGAATCTTTGCTTATTAAGAGAAAGAGATTTGAATAGATTCTATTCATAGTAAGTCGACGGGTAATTTACAAATTTTTAGTAGGAAAGTCTTGGAAACTAATGGCAGGAAGAAGGTTACGAAAACCACGTGCGTTACGACGAAACCAATTTACACTTTAGTGAGACAAACCGCCTCGGGATTTTTACGCGCATTGCCCAAGATGACAGCTTATTGCGACACAGAGTGCCCCTAAGGTGTTTCCTTTCGAGATCGAAGACCATGTTAATTTTAGATGACTAATCGCGATCGTCATTTATGTAGCACGTGTGTGACGACACATGTGAGTTCGTTGTCCTGTAAGCGTGAGTCTCTTACCGAAATGTCTATGTTTCGAAAGAACCTACATAACACTCAACGCGTTTATTTGTACAGTATATCGCGATATAAATATCTTTATATTTTTATCATAGCACCTTTTTTTATTATTATTATTCGAAATAATGCAATATATTTTTTATATATGTGTATAAATTTTAATCAATGTCAATTTTATTATAAAATATCAATAATCTATAGCGAAGAAAAATACTTAACATTCTTCTTTTATTAATAATTGAATTAAATTCATAATTATAAATTATACGATTATTGATAGCTAAAATAATTCATATTTTAATGCACAAGAGCCGAGACGTTAGAATTTCTCTAAGGTAGTTTTTTTCCAAGCAGCGTGTACGCGTGTGACACTTGGTGACGCAAATGAGGCCATATTAGCGCCAATGTCACTGATGCAATCCACAGATGCATACAGACAGGTCATAATATTCGTCGCAATCGACGATAGAGAATCATTATCATCTCGCGCAAGAAATACTGCGGTTAATCGCGCCGTACATGTTCGGAATTATTCGTCTAATTACCTCGAACCGGAATCGGGGCGAGGTAATTAGACAAAGCGTTAGATCGCTTTTTCCCCTCCCTCGCGCGAACTGCGACGATTACGAACGCTGACAAGACGATTACGCAAGAGCGTGCAATTCCTTCGCGACTCGAAACGCAACGCGCGGACTCGCCTACGAGTTCCCACGGTGTTGAAGGTGTGCGGAGGTTTGAAAATCCAATCCTTAATTCGATAAATTTTGCTAGCGCCGCGCGAGGCAATGAGGTAACGTCGGCACACAATTATGAGCGTGTAAACACGCGCCGGTGCCGTGCCCTCACGCTCCCGGGTCGGATTTGGCAATCCGCGTACCCTCAGAATACACACCTCGGAAAGATTTGGCAACGAAAACACAACGAGAAATCGAAGGACCGCCCGCCGTGCCACGCCGGATTCAATATTTACCGAACCTGCGGCGTAAAGCCGTTGTGTTCTTATTGTTTGCTACGTGACTTCGTGAAAACATCTTTCTAAATAAAATAACGATTATCCACCGGATGGACTCGTCTCTCAGATCAATCTGATTGTGAATATCGTTGACAAACAGAATAACATAGCTAGAAAATAAATGAAGATAATAAAAGTAAATCCCAGATAATAAAAGTAAAGTTGTGATAACTAAAATCCTCAACATACACACAATGTACATTTGACTAGATTATTCATCCCGTTTATCCATTCTAAAGAAGAATAAAATGTTTCCTGCGATTTAAATTCATATATTATAAGTAATTTTGTGAATGACACACATCGCTTTTTAGAATGTCATTACAGATTCTTTTACAGATGTTTTGACACATGAAATTTCTTTCTCGACATAAAAAGATAGTTTTAATATTATTGCGATGCTCGTTGAAAATGTTTTAAAACTATCGAATGTCTGCAAAAATATTTGACCTTCTCTTCAACTTCAATATCTCTTTCAATATCTCGCTTATCCAGAAGTCTCTTCAATATTTTTCTAACTGCGTGGCAATGACAGCTTTCTTTTTTTAATTTTTTTATTTCCACAGTTATCAGCTGCAGATTATTCTCAGCTAACAATAAAACAATCCACCGATGGTTTTCCATGCTTCGTCGATCGAAGGCTGCGGCTATTTAGGTCGCGGACACCAGCGAATTAACCGCTTGATCCTTCCGCTCTTGGATAGGTCCCCCTGACCTTCTCTCGCAACCTCTCTTTTCTCCTCAGCCTAACGCTTTTTGTCTCTTTATCACTTGTCGGCATCGCCATTGGTTGTCGTCACCGCTGTCGTATACATATACTATTGCGATGTTGTATGCAACACTGCATTACTGTTTAATTAATTGTATTAAATTATATTAATATTTATATATCAATATGAATTATACCAATATTATGTACATTAAATTACACTACTAATTAAATGAATAGAAATTCATTCCTCTCGAATTAAATATATAATATAATTCTAAAATCAAATATATTAATTAATATATAATATAATTCTAAAATCAAGAATTTATTTAAAATCTTTCTCATTCTGTATATATATGTCCAGAAATATAAAATTACGTTCACAATTAATTCCTCCATGAGAAAATTTTAATGGTCCCGCTTTCTTTAATATTTCAATTTTAACATTTTAATCGAACTATATTAAGTTACCGTTCGGAATTGCCGAAGGCGCTCATTCATCTCCAAATCAATATACCCACATGTAACAACGTCCTCATTCATTGCGTGTTGCAGATTTTTCTGTAAATACGAAATGACCGACGAAGCCGGCGGCGGGAGGAACGGCGTGAAAACGGATCCGGGCGCTATCAGACACGGGAACTTCATAAATTATTACCAATTCCATCCTGCGGAAGAGCGCGTGCGGCAACTTCCGCGTGGCGTGTGGCAGCGGCGGCGGGTCGCTCATCCGGCCCGGAAATACGCGGGTCTAGACGTCGGCTGTAACGCCGGGGTAAGAGCGGTAGCGCAGCTGTCGGTGGTCTGGGCCAGCCGAAACGGGATGGTCTTCGTGATCCGAAACTACAAACGGCGCGTCTAATTCTGAAGTTATCCTTTTTCAGGTCGCTCGCACAGCAGGCATCCGCTTCCGGGATCCTTTGTCCCCGTTAGAAGTTCATCGCGCACACTCGCTTTCTCCTTTTCTATTAAAGCTGACGCGTTTTCCTAATTATACGAAATGCCTCACAACTGTCGCGTTTCCTTTTAACTGCAGATCATTCGAATAATTCGAGGCGGAATTCCGCCTATTAAGAAAGCATGACGTTAACTAATTCACTTAACTACTAATTTGAATTTAAAAATTATTGTAGATGTATTGTCTAATCAAGTCTCAAGCGCGACAAATCTTTATTTTTCAATTAATTTTAACTTGAGCAAAATTCAGTTCAAAATTGTTTTACGATATTCCAATTTGTTTAATACTGATAATGGAGAAGTATTGCGAAAAATTGCGATTGCTGATCGAACTTACTCGATTGATAACTAAATTTAATTTGCAATCTGTGACTAAAAAGAAACGCACACCAGACTTTATATATTTATATTTAATTTTATGCACGATTGTTTGACGCACACGTTTTCCAGGACCTCACGTACACTCTACACGACTTCCTCGAAGAGGCCTTGCTCCAAGATCAGCCTGAGATCTCCTTAATCGGCGTGGATCTGGACCCAACCCTGATCGAGAGAGCGCGCGAGCGTAATCCGCGCCCGGATCGCGTGACCTTCGAGTGTCTGAATTTTTTGTCCGAAGACTGCGACGAGACGCTGAGGGGGTATCTAGCGCAGGTTCACAAGACACGATTCGACGTGGTGTTTTGTTTCTCTATCACTATGTGGATCCATCTGAATCACGGCGATGACGGTCTGGAGCAATTTTTGCAAAAGGCATGCGATCTAGCGGAAATGATCGTCATTGAACCGCAGCCTTGGAAATGTTACAGAAACGCGTCGAGAAGACTGCGACGAGCGAAATCAGAGGACTTTCCACTATTAAAGGAATTGAAATATACCGGTGATCCGATGAAGCATATAGAGGACATTTTGACGAAGCGGTGCGATTTTCAAAAAGTCACAATCACCGAGGGCAACGATTGGGGACGCATGCTTTTGATTTATGAACGGAAACAGCAATCTTAGAACATTAATAAATTAATGAATATGCATTTTCTGCACAAAAGCCGATTTCCCTCGTTGTTTAAAATGTATAACGCTGTAGCAGACAATTTGCTCACTAAGAGAAAAAAAGAAATCGGTATATTATTATCATAATGAAAATATGATAATGTATTTGAAAAAGTAAGCATGTATCCATCATATAATTTTCTAATTTATTTTCTATTCTATATTGTATTAAAAATTATAATAGAACGTAATTTATATTTATGTAATTCATATTTTATATTTATATTTATAAGCTGTATAAGTAAAATAAATTTTGCAAATAAATGTAAAAAGAATGAAATCTTCAAAAAATATACTAAATATTTTTAATTTATAACATCAAGCAGTGTAATATTATAAACAATTATTCTCTCAAGAAACAAATTTCAAACAATGATAAAACATTCAATGATGATAAAATAGAATAACCGGCTGAGTTATTGTTGCAACTGGTAAATCAAGGATCGTGTAAGCAATGCGTGAGATGGCAGCAATAGCGTACTAGCAGCGCTAGTTTGTTCGCTCATGTCATAACGATCGAAACTCAACAACAATAACAGTACGATATTAACATGAATTCTGCAAGTAAGGTATGTATATAAAAATTCTTACCAATGATTCTTGACATTTTTCCGCCTCATTATACTCATATTTCGTGCTTCAATTTTTTCGCTATTCATATGCAAGTAATATTAATGTGAAATTATATTGAAAAGTTTTCAAATTTATTTTGCATCTGTACATTATAAAATAATTCAGTTAATATGTTGAATACATGCTATATAATTTTATCAAGTATGCTACATAAATATGCCACACTTAAAGCATTATAGTTCATACAAGTAAAGAAAGAAGAAAACATAATGTATCTTTAGGTTAAGTCAGTTACATCAATAATGTTGGGAAATCGTTAAAATTTTCTTATATTTGTATTATATCTACAAAACTAGTGCTGTAAAAAGAAGAAGTCTCAGAGATTAATATTCTTGATGTTATTTATAATATAAATAAAAGATATTTTACTTAGCATGATAATTTATATAATTTTTAGAAAGAAAAAAAAACCATTTATTTTAGGTAGGTGAGATCTTCACTGCTGCTGGTGTAGCCTTTAATAAGTTGGGTGAACTTACGATGCAATTGCATCCAACATCAGATTCAGTAGCAGGGTAAGTTAACATAAAATAATATTATTGTGATCTATAAGTAGTAATCTATGTAATAGTATTTGCATGATAAAAATATGAATTCTAGGCTTGGTACCAATAAAAATATTATGTAAGGTGATTGTTTGTTAGTGTATACCAAGGTGTTTTTTGATAGTGTATAATATTATTCAGGAATGGCAAAAAATACAGAGTAGAAGTGCAGTATCAAATTATTCGAGACAAAAATAAAATGTGATAATCAATTTTCTGCGTAATAAAAACTTCTAGAAAATATGTGGAAATTTTTGTATCAATTATTGTACCACATGTATTAGTCAGTCTTATAATTGCTGAATATTGTTTCCAAATGTTCAAAATTTGACTTAAAAAATCAATTAAAATGTTTATAAGAATAAGTATGGAAAGATATATTTAAAAAAAGTCTATATTAGTTGTGAGAAGTGACCACACTATCAGATTATAACTTTGTACAATTACTGTAGATCCGTTCTTTTCATAATTTCCTATTCTCCTGGGTGTATAGTAAATGGACTGAAGAGGACATTGAGATGCTTCGTCACTCAGTGAGAGCCTTCAGTGAAGAATTGAACAGAATAAGCGAGCACATCAAGAGTCGGACGGTGTAAGTTTTCAAAGGCTGCCTTTCAGAGGCAGTCTGTCCGAATCTTACAGCAATTGTACTGCTTTCAGATCACAGATTCGAACTACACTGAAAAAAAAGACGTTTGAGGAAGCCGGAATGTCTGTTAGACAACAGCAGATTCTTCCCCAGCAAACTCAACAGCAGACACTAGTTCAACAGCAACAAGTTGCAAAACAACAATCGACATCGGGAAATCAAAGCCTAATGGGAAAGTCGGCGGAAGTTACACTGAATATGCTGAACGCACCTGAGTCAGAGGTGGATGTCGAAGGACTTCATGAAGATTGCCAAGTAAAACTGGAATTTGAAGAAGGCGCTACTGAAGAAGTCACTAGTTAAGTTTAATTAACTTATCAGTTAAAATGAATTAAATAACTAAAAGTACCACATCCATTTTCTATCATCTGACTGTTCATCAATCGTTCGAATTTTAACTAGTTTTAAGAATCAATCACATTAGCTAATAAGTCACCTTTTTACAATAAATGTATGAAAATCCAATTTGATGTCACAATTTCACGTATGATACATTGAAATTAAGTTATATCCTTAAACTCCAATTTATAGATTTCAATCTGAAACATATTTTGTTAAACATTAAAAAAAATTTATTTTAACAAATTTTTAGAATAAAATCTTGAGAAAGTAAATAATTTATAAACAAGATTCAATTTTAATTTTAAGAAAGAAAAGTTACCTGACAATGAAATAATGATTCTTACGCATTAAGCTAATATTTTACAAAACTTACAGATTCAAATAATGATTTAATTTTATAAAAGAAAATGCTTAGCATAGAATTTTTATAAAACTAAATAAAACTGCTTAAAAAACTTGTATAATCATGAATTATTCTTTTTTAGCGCCTAAAAACGGTCCTGATAGAAAAATATTTGAGAATCCAGTGATTTTGTCTCGTCTTATTGGTATCGCATTTTTTTCTCGACCACATCCTTTCTAGTAACTTCGTTGCGTATGCGCAATCAATCCACATCGCGTTGCGTTGTATATGTCCACAGTGAATGACACATACGCGTCTGCTAACAAATTATCAACAATGACGGTCTTTGGCTGCTCAATAAGGCAGTTGAAGTAGTCGATTGGAGTTCGTTCATCGACTGTGGTCGTTGCTGATCCTGTTGTACAATCGTGCAATGTGAAAGTAAAAGTACGACTACGTCATATCGCGTCGTCGACAATTTTACTCTCTGAATTCGATATTTAGTGGTTGTGTCTTAACATTCCACGAACAACAAAGCAGCAGACCACAACAACAGATATGGAAGGAGACACAGCAGAGAATTCTGGCAGCACCTTAGATAGATCCGAGGACGAAATAGCTTTGCAAGGATGCTGCAGCCCCAAGAAAGCACCTTACCGATTTTTAGGCTTGGCGCTCATGTGTCTGCTTGGATTTGGTACGAATTGACGTAACTTCGTAGATGCGTGGTTTACACGATAGCGCGTCACTCCTTATCTGTCGCTATCGGAACAGTGTCACTGTTAAAAGAATGAGTTGCTATCGCAACGATGCAACAAACCAGATGCAAGATCTTATCTTATTGGTTCTTGCGAGATCCATTGTTGCATTTCTGAAATTCATAATTTATTCAAATATGCATTTCACTCTAAATAAACCGTCCAATTTTTTAATTTTATCATATTATTTCATTTATGTCATATTTTTTAAATATTTTTTTATATAAACATTTTTTTCTCTAGTGTTTAATGTACAAAAATTAAATAGCCACATTTATCTATATTTATAAAATATCATAGTAGCGATATTTAGTTTTTGCCTATTTTTTGTGCATTAATCAAAATATTATTCTGTAATTCAATAATTAAAATTTGATATGGAGAAAAATAAACAAGTAAAAAAGGACGACTTGGCAAGTTGAGATAGTCAAATCACATTCTGTGTATGTTTACTGGCTATATAGAAAAAAAATTGGCATTGCTTAGATAAGGTATATCATGAATGTTCTCTTTGTGAGTTTATCATTCTATTTTTCTCACCATTTGCTATGTCTTGTGTAAGAGACATTAGAACTTGACACATAATGAAATTATACATGCATAATCAGCATTCGTGCTGAATTATGAACATTATTTCTTTTAGCATTTCTAATTTAATTGATTGGAAAGATATACTGTTCTTTATGCGACATATTTCTTCTTTAAAAATATGCTTTTAAATTTTAATATAAATTTCTTTTGTTAATATAATAGTAATAACTTAAACCTATATATTTTTTATTTTAGGGTCATACTTTTGTTTTGACAATCCCGGAGCATTACAAGACAATTTCAAAGATGATTTAGGAATGTCCACTAGCAAATTTGTATTACTCTACTCTATATATTCTTGGCCGAATGTTATACTTTGCTTCATCGGTGGATTCTTATTAGACAGCGTCTTTGGAATTCGATTGGGTACTGTGATATATATGACGCTTACTTTGATTGGCCAGATTATTTTTGCAAGTGGTGCCATGATTGATGCATTTTGGCTGATGATGCTAGGTCGATTTGTTTTTGGGTATGTTCTTATCATATTATACAGAATGTTTTAGCACTGTTGTATGCTTTTTATATAAAATCACAAAATAAAGGACTATTTCTTTTCCATAGAATCGGTGCGGAATCGTTGGCAGTTGCCCAGAACAGTTATGCAGTTCTTTGGTTCAAGGGCAAAGAATTAAATATGGTGTTTGGACTGCAGTTGAGCTTTGCGCGAGTAGGCTCTACTGTGAACTTTTTGGTAATGGAACCGGTATACAAGTACGTATCTCAGTACTACAAAGGTCCACAATGCATCGGCATAGTTCTGTTTCTTGCTGCCGGCACTTGCGTAATGTCGATGATATGTGCTTGTGTATTGGGTCTTATGGACAAACGTGCCGAAAGATTATTACGACGTGGAGAGGGCCAGGAACCACAAGCCGTCAGTTTGAAAGACGTCAAGGATTTTAAACCGATCTTTTGGTTGATCGCACTCATTTGCATCGCTTATTACGTCGCAATATTCCCTTTTATCGCTTTAGGAAAGTGAGTATAGCGATAGCGTAATAGCTCAGTACATTTCCAAGCTTTAGCTATATAAAATAATTTACTTTATCTTAAAATTAAAAATTAATTCTTATTCAATTTTATACTTATAACTTTACGTATTCGAAAAAAAAACTCAATTTTATTTTTCAGAGTTTTTTTCGAGAGGAAGTACGATTACGAGCCGTCCACCGCAAATACAGTGAATTCTCTTGTTTATTCGATATCCGCAGTAGCATCGCCTCTCTTGGGATATTTAGTGGACCGAATCGGCAAAAATGTATCATGGGTGTTTATAAGTATTTGCGCGACGATTCTCGCGCACGGATTGCTCGCATTCTCTTACTTGAGCCCCTACGCATGCATGGCATTGATGGGATTGGCATATTCCATGCTGGCCAGCAGTTTATGGCCTTTGATCGCTCTCGTCACGCCGGAGCATCAACTCGGTACCGCTTATGGCATGTAAGCATTTCTTCATCGGTCATTACCTGCAAAATACAATACTCAATTAGTAATAATCCACAACATCGATGTACAATTTGTTTTTGCAGAGCGCAATCTGTACAAAACTTGGGCCTTGCTGTGGTCTCGATTTTAGCTGGCATAATTGTCGACAAAGGAGGATATCTAATGCTGGAGATGTTTTTCCTCGGTTGGCTCTGGGGTAAATATTTTCATGAGTAAGCAATCAATGCGTTTAACACGGCGAAAATTTTTACGAATAATATATTGCTGTAACAGTTTCTCTGATAACCGCCGGTGCAATCTGGGTTTCGGACATTGCAACAAGCGGTGGTTATCTCAACATGACGCCCGGACAAAGAGAACGATATGAGTCACTTCGATGCACGCCTGAAAGTTTGGAACGAGAAAAGTTATTGTCGTCGGAATGCACGTCGGATTTTGTGCCCGATAATTTGATGCAACCGCAATCCGATATTAGTATACGAAATCGTTATTTGTCTCGTATTGGTGCAATGGTAAGTTTGCTTGATCAATTCAATTTATTAAATAAAAATTACATTAGAAATGTTAAAAAATATAATATATGATAAGATAAATTATATATATAGAACTCTTTACACATTTAAAACAATTTTATTTTTATTTTATCACTTAACGTTGCTTGAAACAATTTCTATTTCAACGATATCTTGCGACTGAAAAGAAATAAATAATATTAATAGCACTTTTAATAAATCTTGAAATATTTCAGGTACCTCCACATGCAGTGACGCCTATTCATCGACCATTACGATAATGGGTTTGATTTAGCTACAAATTTATGATACAAATAGATGTGTAAAAGTGCTTTTATTCTTCGTCGAAGTTTCTGCTCACTGTGTCTTCCTGTTACACACAGCTTAATCTGTGATAATTTCTTAAAGCAGTCAACTTCGAAATTTCTTTTTCACAATTGAGAAATAGCATTTTATTTATGAGTCTCGATTCGTACAATTCTTATAATTCATACAATTATGTATTTTACATGAAAAAAACTTTTCGTAACTCTTATGACTAGCATTATAGCATAGTTATTCTTTCTGAATACTAGCGAATTACCTTTACCTCTAATTTAGAGAACAAATGTTGTGGGATTACTTTTTAATTAATAAAATGTGTGACATGTACTATATCTTGATGTAATGTTGAATAAATGAATGTTCGATGCGATTGTCGTCTCGTTTTTATCATTTTAATAAAATAATAATCCACATTCCTTATTTTTTACTTTACTAGACACACCAGCATGCGCTGCGTGCACCATTTCTTTCAGTTACAAAGAAATATATAACTATACTTTTAATAAAAATAATATTATAATATCACTATTACTTATATATTATTATATTATTATTATATATTATATTTTTATTCATTTTTAAAGCAGATACTTAATAAAACAATTATATAATTGAGACACTCAGTTCTAAAGTGCAATATTTATATATTATCGAGATAAATTTGATTTAAAATTAACTTGTTCCGATTAGTTCTCTGATTGGGCTATCAAAGGATTTCTCATTCAGCACTGTTACAAAAAATTGAACTTAAATTAAGGTTACGACCTCAGAACTTCAGCTGTATTAATTAAGGCAAGAATCGAATTAGAACTTAAAATTTAAGACTTGATTCACTTTGAAACAGAACGTCTCAACTATCAGTAAAAAATTTTTAATTTTTAAAGATATTTGCAATAATGATAAAAATTAAACTACATTGGGAGTAATTAATAATTCTAAATAATAATTATTGTAATTATTTTCTTAAATATGCTAAGCATCTCGAATTTTATAAGTATTGAATTACACAATGATGCAAAATATTACGTGATTTGCGCTGTAACAAACAATATTCTATCTTCAAATAAGAAAATAACACACTCTCTTGTGATTTATTTATTTGTATTATGATGAATGTATTATGTATCGCATGGACGTTTCTCAAACCAGTACAATTTTAAAATTTCAATTCATATATTTCACTGACAATTAATGTATTACATTTCAGAGACTTTTACAGAAGTTATAGTAATACATATATAAACACAAAAAATACCAAATATACATAAAAATATTAATATTGTATATAATATTTATATTTGTATATAATATTTAAATTAAATATATATATGATAAATAATACATATTACATATATATAATATTTAAATTAAATATATAAAAAATTAAATATTTGAAATTAAATTCTCGTCGGTATTTTTACAAAAGTCCTTACAGAGACAAAAGTTTTTACAGAGATTATAGTTTTTACGATAATTATTTTATTAAATCATTTCAATTTATAAATTTATGAACATAATTTATCAATTTAAAACATAATATATAATAATATTTATAATTATAGTTTATACATTTATATATTTTTAAAAAATTTAATATATTTAAAAAATGTAACTTATTGTTCTACGAAACATAGATTTAAATATATAATCATATTAATAACTATATAAACATAAAACAAATAATTATACGTCAGATTAAATCATCAAAATTAAGACTACCATTATTGCTGGTTATGATGCTGAGTTGAAGGCTGTTTCTATCATTAGCATTGTTAATTTCTGGATAAATCTATATAAACATTTATAACATTCATATGAAAAATAAATTGTTTGATATTTGCTGTGATTATTATATTGTATATATTTAATAAATTAAACGCGATTTGAAAAAAGTGAAAATTTTATTATACATAACAATATTAACGATATTATCAATAAAACTTACTGTCATTTCTTATTCGGTTTAGCTGGCTTGTCCAATGATGTTCTTTAATAGGATTATTTGAATGAGTTCTAATAGGAACAGATATGTTCCTGTAACAATTATTACACTCTATTTCAGAATCATCTCTTTTGGTACAATATCTCCTCCATAGCCAACTATAAAATGTATATTTTTTTAATTGTTTCTTAGAATTTCTTACGAATCAACTGTGTCGTATATTTCTTGTGTATTTTTCCATTTATTCAAATCTGTCATTTTTACGTGAACGTTGACGATCCAGATGAGTTTGAGAAAGAGATAAATTGTTCTGACAAATATTACACTCCATCACAAAATTATCTCTTTTTGTACAATATTTCCATAGCCAACTATGGAATGTATGTTTTTTTAATCGTTCTTTAGAGTGCGAGCGTAAGTAATCTTCTAAGTTTTCAGATAAAAATAAAAGTTTTCGACCCAAATAATGCATTTCAAAGTCTTTCAGTTTAAATATTTAAAATATGTTCTTGATACCGTGTAAACTTCCATATATTTCTTCGAGATTAAAAATCTTTCTATGTATTCTTTTTATATGTAATGTCCAAAGATAGATATTTCGATAACAATACATAACGATCTTCTGGTGACATAGGGCGGTATTCATAGTCCGTTCTTATATTCAAGATCGTCTTAAGCACGAACTTATATTCGCTCTCTTTGTCAGACACAATCTATGTGTGACGAAGAGAGCGAATATAAGTCCGTGCTTAAGACAATCTTAAATATAAGAACGGACTATGAATACCGACCATAGACATTGTATCCGTTGATGAAACGCGTTCTGACGAACCATCTGTGTCGTGTGCTTTTTGTGTATTTTTCCATTTATTCAAATTTGTCATTTTTATGTGATGATCCAGATGAGTTTGAGAAAGAGCTAAATTGTTGTGACAAATATTACACTCCACCACAAAATTATCTCTTTTTGTACAATATTTCCATAGCCAACTGTGGAATGTATGTGTTTTTAATTGTTCTTTAGAGTGCGAGCGTAAGTGATCTTCTAAGCATTCAGATAAAAATAAAATGTTCTCGTCACAAATAATACATTTCAAAGCCAATGAGTTGAAATATTTAAAATATTTTCTTGACCATCCGTGTAAGCTTCGGAATTTTTCTTCTAAATTAAAAATTTTTTTATGCATTTCTTTGATATGTATCCAAAAGTTGAACGTATCGATATAACAATCTTTTGGTGATAGCGTGTTTGTTTCAAGTGATAGAACGTGTTCTGACGAGCCAGCTGTGTCGTGTGTTTCTTGCGCATTTTGCAATTTGTCCGGATGTTTCATTTTTATATGATAATTCACACTAGCTGAAATAGAAAGAACTACATTGTTGTAACAAATATTGCACTCCACCACAAAATCATGTTTTTCTGTGCAATATTTCGATGGCCATCTGCTAAGTGTATGATTCTTCCGTTGTTTTTTGGAATGCGAATTTAGGTGACTTTTTAGAGATTCAGATGTAGACAGAACATTTGTATCACAGATTATACATTGTAAATATAATTTGTCTAGATACTTGAAATACATCCGTTCGTTGGAGTTTTTTTTTTTTTTTTTTTATCTCCAAATTTTTTTGTGATGTCTTGATATATGTAATCCCAAATTTGAAAGGGCTAAATAGCTATTTTTCTTTCCACAAAACCTACATTGCACTTTAAAATCCGGTAGTTTCGTATAATCCTGTTTTATATAAAATTTCCACATATGCTTTTTAATTATAGCACTTTCTGTTTGAGACATTGTGTCCGCCTAAAGTAACTGAACGAATATAACTAAATTCGATATGAGAAGCTTTCTATACTTTTCGAAAAGTATAAAAGAGGGTAAAAGGCACAGATATTTATCCATTTGAATGTAAATATTGATACGTCGGCTAAACCTAGCTAACAATTCTCAAACACGACATTTCATGCTGAGTGTATGTAATAATAACATTTCAACGAAAAAGACGTTACAGCATATCCTTCACAAATATACTGTTTTGTAAGAAATAACACAAATAATATATTATCTACATGTATGAAATAAACCTATTCTCAAGTTATGATTATATTAGAGATACACATATTTTTTCGAAATTATATACATTCCGCTAAATGAAATCCATATACTGCAGAAATAAATACATTGCAGTATATTGCAGAAATAAATAGATATGATTGATTGATTGCATAAAAAAATTATTATGTGTATGCATTCATCTACCTGATTTATTTTCAGATATGGCATCATCAACGTCGACTTCTTTTTTGCAAGATGTTCAGAATTATTGATTTGAATTTCGAATTACATCTCTATTTTTATTTGCTCATCAACAACAATTTTTAATGCTTTAGATTTAATCTTGAATATTCATATTAAAATGGAGAATGTTTTAATATTTTTTACGTTTGAATATCTTTATCAAAACGCACTTTGACAGTTATTCGTTTGCGTACAAAAATAATTTCTTAATAATATAGGATATATTGAGTGAATGTGCAAGAGTTTAGATGAATTTCGTGATATATAAATGGATTAAGTTAAAAAAAATAACAATATATAATTAATATAAATTTTCAAATACAATTAATTATAGATTTCTACATTAGCAATTTTTTATAAGCAATAAATCTGCATTTTTAGGGCTCTTAAGCTAATATTTCTGATGTCTTTGCTAAAATAAAATTTTTCTTATAAATATATAACGAATTATTTGTTTACTATCAACAAAATTAATAATTTATTAACAAAATTTCGCTTATTTAGCAGTTGCATAAGCGTTGTTTTCCAATTGCTGATTAAACGTAGTCGCTGCGTAAAAACAAGTTTACTCGAGTTTATAACCAAAGTGACTGTTTGAAAAACGTGCGTGTAACGAAGACGTCGCTGATGCAGCGAGCCGTGGAGAGTGAAAAATGGCCGCAAACGTGAGAACAGGTGAGTGATAATGTAAAGAATTGTTAGTGCTGTCGCAATCGCATTCTCGTTTACGATTCCGTCCGAGATATTTCCGCTTCGGAAAGCCGAAGTGACGGTACGTTCTGTCGTGTACATTTTTTCATCTATCCAGTTTCCACGATAGTGCTCGCTGCCCAGCTCGTCGCAGCACTCTCACTTCTCTCGGAAGATTCCTCGAAATTCTCTATAATTATCAGCGACCGAGATAAGGCGTGCCACGGCACGACGTCTCTGTTATCGTCGCGTTATGCTCCGATAAGTGGGCGTATACGCGCAGCGACACCGGCTGTGCGTCAACGAATCGTATCGACGACGCATATCCGTTCTGCATCTGTCATACAACGTGCACTTTGTTTTGAGGGAGTTTTTCGCCGTTGACTGAGATCGCGCGCGCACGCTTGTTGTGTGAGTGCACGTGAACGCGGGCGTACCAGCGTGTGCGAGGAACGGATCGCGCATTAGACATCAGCTGCGTTCTCTGATCTTGTTTTGTGTCGTTATACTTGCAGACATGCGGATACCGACGCGTGCGGCGCCTCGTCCACCAGGCCAAAGTGCGACGCAGAGAGACCTAATTTGGAACAGCAGGTAGGTTATCTTTTTATCTCCTTATCTGTGTAATCTTGATTCCCCGGAGAACGTTTCTGGGAAGTTCTATCAAAAATTTTCACTTTCTGCAGCTTGGCTGTGTCCTTCTCTGTGATAATACCATGTCCTTGTGTGCTTTCAGCAATGACATATTCGGAAGCACTCTGATGGCGCAACCTGTACAGAAGAAAAAGCCACCTCCCCGACCACCACCTCCTAAATTTAATCAGAATCATATCACTCAATATCAAAAGGATCAGAAACCGAGGAAACCAGTAAGAATTTATACAATTTGTCCATAGTTTTTAATGCAGTGCAGCCTCTAAGAATCTTTTTTAAGAAACTGCTTGTTTATATCAGTGAAACATGCATTGCATTAAAGATACTAAAAGATTGTATCTGATATTTGTGTGAAAATGAAGTAAATCATGATTTGAAATGTGTTATTCGTTCAATTCATGGCAGTTCCAAGCGATTCCAAGCAGTTGAAATTATTTTTCAATTGCAGTTTTGAATTGACTTTCTTTCTTTCATTATTATTTTCAGCAGATTATAAATATATTTCACTCTGTGTGCTAGGCTAGGCCGACAGAGCTGCTGACTAATTTCTTCGGTCGGAAGAAGCAAGAGAATCCTTTCCCACCACGCCCCAACAGTCAGTTACACAATCCACTGTCTACAAACTCGATCGCAGCCGTGTCCTTGATAGATCTCAGTCCGCCTGGATCGCCGACGTTCACGACTCGTTCCAGCAGTGATGGAGTTAGCGTCGACAGTTTTGGTAGCGACGGAAACTCCAATCCCTCTGTATTCACAAGCAGCGGCAACACATCGCAAACGGAAAGTGCCTTTGAAGATGACTTTGACTTTTTTGGTCTGTCTGCCAAAAAGATAGCACAAAACGATCCATGGCAAACTAAGACAAGAGTGCAGGATCCGTTCGGACCACTGGAGGATGCGTGCTCGAATGTGTCTCAAAGTGCTGGTGGCACAAATCTCTTTTCTCTTAGCTCCAACAATCGTGTGACGAATCAAGTGCCTTCCAATCTGATCACTTCTAAACCTCTCGTCACGTCGATGCCCACGATAATCCGAGCGAGACCACCCAAACCGCCAGCGCCGAAGTTACCAGCGAAGAAGCTCGAACCGATAGCCGCGGCAGCGTGTGCCGACTTCAAAGCTTTAAGCAGCAACGTAGCAGCGAAGAAACAATTGACCTTGGATTTCTCTAACGCATGGTCCAACGATTTCGAGGGAAGTGACAGTCCGTCGCCGCCTATGCCGACGATTCCACCACCAGCACCGCCTCCAAATTATTTGGCAGAGTTAAACAACGATCTTGAGGTGAGTATTGGAAATCGTGAAATCTGTAAAAACATATTTCTTAACGATAAATGTAATTTGCAGGACAAACCTTATGGCGTCGCGCTGTTCGACTTCCCGGCGACGCATTCAGATGATTTACCGTTGAAGGAAGGCGACGTTGTGCAACTGGTGAAAAAAGTTAACGATGACTGGCTGGAGGGAAGAATAGGAATTCGTCAAGGAATCTTTCCGCTTAGTTTTATTGATATTAAAGTACCTCTGCCAGGCTTACCGGATAATGTAGTTACGGCGCTTTATGGATTTCCAGGAGAGAGCAGTGATGACTTGTTATTTGAGGTACGAAGATTTCCAGCGAAATCCAATTAGACGAAAGAATCTATTGTTATGTATAATATTTCTGATATTACAGGAGGGTGCGAAAATCACAGTCATATCGAGGATATCAGAAGATTGGTTGTACGGCGAATGCAACGGTAGAAAAGGACAATTCCCAGTAAATTACGTAAATAGACTTCCGCATAATATTTAAATGTCCTCTCGATGAATATTTTCTATGAAATTAACAATTAATATCAATAATTAATATTAATATTAACAATTAATATTAATGATAATTATTATATATTAATATTAATAGTTAATTAATTTTTGAATAAATAATATCAACAATTCATTATTCCGAGAGCCTCCATATTGCAAACATTATTTAGGATTATTTGTCATATTTCTACAAATCAATATTAAGATTAGTGATAAAAAGAAAGTGTAAATGTAAATCGTTTGTAGTTGAATTTTTATCACGTACAAATCGCTGAAAAAAATGCAAATTTTAGAAAATTTTACTAACAAAAAGACTGAATTAATAATATACGATTTTTTATCGTCGTGTTCCAGTAGAAATAAACTGCGGAAAAGTAATTGTGGTATTACCTTTAGGAATTAGAAGATAACTTTCTGCGATATGTCGGTGATACGTCTACAACATATTAAACATACTTTTTCTAAAAATTTCGCACCTTGTACTGTTTGCAATATTCTGTAAAAGATGCTGCTACTATCATGTTTCTTTCTTCTTTCGAAATTTTACATTCAATTGAGAGATTAGGTATGATTAAATCTTGTACATTTTTCATTTTTATTTTCCATTCTACATACTTTGCGTAATTAAGATTTCACTTGAAAATTTACTTAATCTTTCAACACTTCAAAATCTACTTTGAAAATTTTATTTACAAGGACATCTCTCGTGAAGATATATCTGAAATTTTATTGTCTAATTGTAAAATATATATACAACAAATTATTTAAAGGCAAAGATTGTTGATTTACACATTATTAATGTTGGTTAATGAATAAATAATTTTGGTAGCTTTTAAAATAAAACGCTTTGCTTTCTGTGTTATTTGAAGAGTTATCTGATTCTTGATAGTCAAATTTAATTTAGAAATTTTTAGCCTAATAGTGCAAAGTTATATGCTGTAACTTTTTGTTGTATATATTCAAATCTAACTTAATGCACCTAAAATTAAGAATTTATTTGATACATCTTCCCTATTTATGCACTATATGTATAGATCGATTTTCTTTTAACAATAAATTATGAATTAACAATAGTTATCTCTGCATATATAAATAAATATGTTGTATGTTTATATTGTACCATATACACGTGTATTTCGTTTAATTTAGAATTTATTTCTATAAAAGTTACCAATATAATAATGGTACAGCTGTAAATGCGTGTTGCGTAAGTGTGTAATGGGGGGTAATGATATAGTTTAAGCACTTATTCATTTAGTCTACGTTTAAGATAAGTAAATATACTTGCGCTTATGCGAGTTATGTAATTATGCTTGTTAAAACTTCAATTTGGTATATGTGTGCATTGAAATATATTAAAATATTTCATTGTGCACAAATTTGTCGAGTCAGTTTGTCAATAATTAAATCTTAATTTAACAAAAAAATCTTACTGTATTAACGAAAAAAAATCAATGATTAGCTTTGCATCACCTTAAGTTATTTTATATAGATATTAAGAGTTGCATAATCTTTCATTGTATATCTTAATTTACTAGAAATTCTCATTAGCACAGTATTATCATGATATCCCAGTTACATCGAAGGTCTGTTTTGGGACCAGGAACCTAGTTTGTAAGACGAGATTAAGAAAGGCGAGTGATAATAGCAAAGTTGCAAATTATTAAACCAAAATGTAATAACAAATCCTCTAAGTGTAATTAAATTGCTATTTAATTCTTAACGACTATGCTATTATGCAAAATAACGCCTAATATACAATGTGATATTTTGCAATGTTTATTGTGTAAACATTTCTTGTGTATACAAAATAAACTAAAAAAGAAATAAATAAGTTTCTCCCGTACCTAAAAATTACTTCCAAAATTAATTAAAAAATGTAACATGCGTGTAAAGAAATCGTTCTTATGCAATAAAACGTAAATATCAGTAAAGTATGCAGTATTCCTACCGGAAAGAGCTTCTTTTCTAATGCACTGTGCTGTTGCAATTAGGTGATATTGCTATTTCCTTCGTTACCGTTACTTCTCGCAACACTGTCGTCGATAAATTGTTTTCTTCGCATAATACTTCTTATCAGAAATGTAGTAGAAGACCGTTTCGTCGTCAAATATTTATGACAGTTATTGCATTTCAAAATATTTTTGTCGCAGAATAAATACGAGCTCGTATACTTTTTCAATGTTTGCGTTACGACACTTCTGAACTTCTTTCCTGTAAGGTAGTATAAAAAAAAGTTTATTGCAAAATTCCAGTGGTATATGTGAAAGAACAAGCCACGGCACCATTTGAGCAACATCTTCTCTTGCAACCTGAAAACAATGCGGTCAATATTATTATCGGCGTAATAATATTATTCACTCAAATATTTCAAAATACACTTTATAAATTTATGTTCGATTGAGTAACTGTGCAGTTATTTTACCAGTGCACGTATTGTTTGTTCTCCTCTGCATCTTTCGCGGGGTACTTAATGAAAACGTCCCAGTAGAGTCCCAATGTTTCGACAATTCCGAGCGGCAGCAATAAAATTAAATGCACTATCGATACCGCGAGTAACGTCCTACTGGAGTTGTGCGTTCTATTGCTCTTGTATCTGAAATTATCTGAAGGAAATGTCGCTCTTGAATCTCTCGTAGCTACCACATTGCGTAAGTAGTAATCGTAATCGACTTACGAGTCAATTCGTTGTGAATTTTGTAAGATTTTCTCATACGAATAATCAATAGCAAATTGCCGATGGATATAAAGAGCAACGGTAACCACGTGGACAAGGCGATGTAAAAGTACATGGCACCGCCCCACGGCTTTATCTTTTCCTGGCACGGCACAAATTCAAAGACGCTGTCCGTTTCGTATCCTATAATTAGCATAATTCGTAAAATTCGTTATCGGGGAGAATAATAATATGTAGCGCATGATGATAACGTAATTGAATTGCAAATCGCGGGAGGGAAGAGAAAAAAAGCGATTTAAATATATGGGATACACTTTACCGCCAGAGTACAACTTCGTTAAAGATATTATAAAGCTTATGCATATTAAAGTGGTGATAGTTATAACTGCGGAGCAATTTTGGTAACCACGAGCGCCGAATGGAAACATAACAGCGATGACACGTGTCCACGTCAAGGCAACGACCAACCAAGTCGACGTAAATTGAAAAAGCTCCATGCTCACGGAATTCGTGCCGCATAAGAACCTGCTGTTCTGAAGGAATATTATCCTTAATATCACATAATTATTTAAAATCCCACCCCCCCTCCTTCCTGCTATCAAGGACAATTTTTTCTAATAGTTTGAAATGTATCTTAAATTATTTTTTTAAAGCGTTTTACAATATTATAAATATGCAAACAGAATTAATAAAATAAATAAAGTAATAAAAACTTAATAGGGCTATTATATGTAATCTGAGTGATGTAATAAAAAAAAGAAATGTGTCGCAGCAGGAGGTTTGGTGATGCAAAACTGTTATATACCCTCGATATTTACCATGAAAAGATCATTAACGAATGTGGAGTGTGATTTTGCCACGCTGACGGCGTAATTGAAAATTAATGCACCATTGTCCGATATAGCGAGCGCGCTTAGATAAAGTGACAAATTGGAGTCACATAGCACGGGTGTGCTCAACATACTAAAAGATACAGTATTTAGCAATACACCTATACGAAGCGGAGTATTATAACTTTGTATGAGAACAGTCAAAAATTCTATACTGCGCAATGACATTTCTTACCGAGTATTATAATAAACGGCGTCACGTAGCGGAGCAAGAAACGTACGAATTTGACAAACGGCTGCAACGACAGCCAGTAAGAGCGCACTTCGCACGGCCATTTGATTTCTAAACCCGGTTGAGATGAATTATGAATGAAATCCAAAACTGTTATGGGGGGACATTTTGAAACAATGTGCGTTCTGAAATGTAAAAGACATGCACAAAAAATCCATAAAATACGTATTATATAATTCTTCATTCTTTATACTGATTTTCATAGGGCCATAATTTAGATGATAAAAAATCATGATATTCTTTTCCTTACCTAGAAATGTATGTTGAGGGAAGCTGCTTAGAATCCACTGATTGCAGTATATTCACGATAAGTATCAACACTCGAATGTCTCTATTACGCAGCAAAATCATTTTGCACTAATAATAAAGAACTTAAATTCGTGACCAGTCTGCTACTACGTCTAAAGAAGAGTTATCTGGCCCGTGTAGCACAGATAGCACTAACAATGGGGCTCCTTTAATTAGAAGCTGCGGAGCATCTGTTGTCGATTATCATAACGTGACGTAGAATTCTAATTAACATTTTGTTTGTATTACTTATACGTTGCAACATTGCAGAGTACATTAACACCAATTGAAATGAGGATATTTATTCGATTAAAATGTACCTCGTGTTTTTAATCCGGTTAGCAGGAAAAGTCTGCGTTACTTCGAATTACATTGCGAATAAATAGGTCTTCATCTCCATTCGATTAATTACCAACTGTTTCGAAAATCTTCTGATGGGATTAGCAAGCTTAGAATTCGACGATTATATAATTGTAAAACTTTATTTTCAAACTGAAAAACAGTTAACACAATTACACAAATTTACATGACTAACGAAAGATATGCGAAAAGGATAATCAGCGGAAAATTAGTCGTCATATAAGAAATTGCATTATATCAATCGTTAATCAAAAGCTTGAAACTTATATACGTATACATTTGTCATATTTCACACCATCGCATCAAACGTTGTAATACTCTAACTTCTATCTGTCGCGAATTGATATGCTATTTCGATTCACCGTGTTATCTTGTGCAACGATCTCGCAAATTCGCAAATATTATTTTTATTTATGCGTCATATATATATATATATATATATATATATATATATATATATATGTATATGTATATGTATGTATAGGAACCACTCTCATTCTATACAAATATATTTCTTAACATATATTATTAACATATAATATTTACATTTATGATTCACACACAAGTTCACGAGTGAAAGGCACATGTTGAAACCATAATAGCTTGACAATAATTTCACTATTTAGCCGCTCCTGCGTCAAGAATGCGTTGCAACTACAATTCTTCTATCGGCTTGAAAGTGTTATGTAAATAAATGCTTTGGCAAGTTACACATCTAATATAATGTAATTAATGTACAGTTTAATGTAATGTAACATGATATGCGATGCTTTGTGATTCATTCGTACTGATTAATTTGTTGTTAATATCTTATCATGATACGTTGCACAAAAAATATTCAACCTGAAATCATGACGAATCAAAATTCAAGATCTTCAACACCAAATCGAAAATTTAAATTTCCCAATAATTATTATTCATAACATTTCTCTTTTATCTATCAAAAATATATTCCTTTTCTCTCTGATGGTTTGCCATTTTATCATCATTATTGTATATTCGCTCACTATACATTCCATGAATTATTAGTTCATTTATATTATTTTTACATTGGTATAACTTGGCATAATGTCGGTTTATATAAACCCGTCCTACTGAAAAAATACTTCCACTCCTTCAAGTGTGATATATTCGATCTCTTAAGTAATAATAAATGAAACAGATCTAAAATATAAACCAATTTTTCGGATAATTGGTCTTCATGCGATATACATCTGTTTTCATAATGCCGTACAAGTGTACATCAATGGACACTCATGAAAATGTGCGATGCACTGAATGATATGAGCAAAGAATCTTTATCGAGTAGTGTGATGCTATGATATTTCTTTTCGTTCGTACATCCAACATGTATATAATACTAGCTGAGCTTCTCTATATAAAACACAACGCGAGTTGAAAAATAGTTTCAGACTGCAGACGTGTGTACTTGCTTAAAATGCACGATTTCTTTGTGTGAATTGTTTTGTTAACAAACTAACTGCTCGATAAATTACGCGTAAACATCGATAATCTATATCTACATGTAAACCATGTAAACTATGTATTGCGTGTAATCTAGACAGACGTTTTGTGAGCAGATAACTTGTTACTTTCCTCTTTGTTTTCAAAATAAGATCTTCCGTCTTGGAAAACTACATTTAACTTTATACTTATTTGTTTTACATTGCAATGAACGACATGCAATTAATTTGATAAAAGTATGTTCGTTAATTAATGCCAATTATTTCTTGCTCCGATAACATAATACTACATTAATCTATATAAAAAATATTTACAAAAAAGAATGTTTTTTTACAGAGTTTACATAGTTTGCGGTCTATGCGAGGAAAAGATCGTGTAAATTTTCATGTAAACATGTATGTAAAGCTATATAGACTTAATTAATTTTTTAGCATACCTAATATACTAACAGTATTCTAAAAAATTAATAAGTTAATAAACTAAGTGTAATTACATTATTTGCAAACTATATATATAATAGTTATATTACTTGCATTTTTTTCTGATACTTGGTGTACGTATTTCAAGAAAGAGATAATTAGACCGTGTTGATTTAGAAACGCGAGCAAAACCGAATAAAATACGCTTCTACTCGTCGGCGAGTTAAACAATCTTCGTAGAAATATGTGAGAATCGTTTTTTAATCATAGTTTAGAACCATACTGTCTCTCACTTTGCCGGATTTGACACAGCCTTATTTTTAGTATTTATATGCTATCAAGAGAGATCGCGATAGCCAGTTTAAAAAGCACGAATGCATGGTTCCATTACACAGTACATCTCGGTTTCTATATGTAAGTTTGTTCAATGGATCAAACACGTTTAAACGGACATATAGAAATATTGATACTTTACTCGCTTATCGGGAAAAAGTAGTTACGGGCTAAGTAGCTCGTTCGTACACCTGTTCGAATACAGTAATGTAATTTTTTCACGATCGCGCTTACAACACTCTTAATATATTCGACACATCGTTAACTATTCAACAGATCATCGAGAGTATAATCGTTTCACGATATTTCCATTGAGTGAAATGAGAATCTGTATATAAGTAGTTCTATTAGCTTCATATTTTTTTTTCAAGACACTAATGATAAATCATTTTTCGCCTACGAGTCCGCAACTGAAATCAAGTATGGTAATTATGTTCTCATTAATCTACAAATCGACACAGACGCCTCTAATGCAATATTTCCTTTTGCTTTGACAACTTAGTTAAATCTATAGAATAAGTACAAATGTTTAGAGAAACAGAGTAAATCTGGTATTCTATAAAAGGCTTTAATGTAGAACCTCATGAGATAAAGCACGGAGCGTTTATGTGTAGTTGTTTGCGATACACATTCGAATTCAAAGCTAGTCTTTTGTTCTCGATCACAGCCACTGAACAGCAACAGAAACGTTTGTAGTACTTTCACATGCTTTTGCATGCTTTCCTACAATCTTTTTATTTCTTGGGGGCGCCTGATAACGAGTAAATTTGCACAATCTAGTTAATGTGAAAACAATGTAGAGCCGATAATAGCTGCATTATCACGCGTTAGACAGGTTGTTGGTGGAGAAATATCTGTGCGAAATCATATTAAACTGCAATATAAAATAGTGCCTACACAACCAAGTTTCTTGATGTTTTACATGGGAGACGTCATCCTGATATTTCGGTATCCTAATCCCGTCTTAAGAAAACTGTATCAATAACAAAAAATAGGGTAAACAGTACCACAATGTGTCGTAATAAATTGACTGAAATATATTGTTATTCGCAAAATATAAAAATTTATTGACAAATTTCCCCTCATTTGTAAGACATTTTTTAAATTTAAATTTAACAATTTAAAAAGAAAATAAATGTTGAAATATCCGTATAAATTTTTCTGAAGCTACAAGGACACGAAATTATTATAGTGTACGTAAAAAATCATAAATGTTTGGCCTTCGTGAAGCAAGAGCCAATATGGTAATCATTCAAGGTAGTCTTCTACGATACTTCCTATGTCCTTCTGTGCCCATAAACTGCGCCAGTGCTATTCTGTAGCTGTACTGTTTGCCCTATTATCGTTGCGTTTCGCAACTAAAATTTTCCATCGTCGTCGATATATTTCATATTGATCAGCGATTGCTATCTACGTGTCCTAAAATCTACATTGATACTTTGATCGCACGTAATGGCTCTTATGTGCTTCTTAAACTTCGGATGATTCGTTTCATGTTAAAATATCGTGTCAAATCTATATCAGAAAGTAAAGCTGCGCTTTACATATCATACTTTCTAATATCACCGTGGTAAGAAATTAACCTATAGTTAAAATAAGTTTCTATATATGTACACGTATGTATGTACAACACGGGCGCGTACGTATGTTGCATCACGCATGATTAGACAGATTTGTTAGCGAGACCTATTCATTTTTACGTTAATATCTGTACTTTAATACATTCGTTGTACTGAATCAGATTAATTTCTTACCTGAACGCGCTTAAACTCTAGCTGACGAGTACAGATTATCAAATTGTACAGATTACCAAATATACAAGGAACTCAGTAAAAATGATTTGAGATTATTACACTTCCACGACAACTAACAAAACTGACAAACAAGCTGTGAAGCGGTGTCTTCAGCGCTCAAGATTCTCAGTGAAAATAAGGAAAATGATGAAAAACTCTAGGATTCGCATTTATACCGCAATGCTTCAAACGAATATAAAGAATATATATGAGAAAATGATTACCTGGCTTTGTATTTATAATATTCCTCGCGCTTTTACGAACAACTCGCAATTCTCTTTCTCGCTTTCTCTTTCTGTTTCTCTATGATTAAAACGCCATCAAATCATTATTAATGTCGAATTATTGTACTGTGCATTCCTACCCATGGTATTTACAAAAATATGCGTTGCATAAGTACTACAAAGTACCTATATCATCGTAGCGGCACTTTAATCTTCTCTGCATGCCAGTTGCAGTTGCACTTGACTATTTGCACAAAATTTTATAATTTGTTAATTGCACATCTTGGATATATTACCACTGCTTATTAGTCGGGCTTATAGATTGGAATCTTTGGAATAAATTCAATTAAAAGAACCTGCAAAACACAAGACAAAGAAAAACAGTCAATATCATGGAAATTGTGCGGAAGCTTATTTTATCTCATAATTTCTTACATATTCCATCATGGACGAGCTATCGCATCTTTGTTTCGCCAATCTCCAATGTAACCCCAGTTTATGATAGAGCCTACTGTTCTCCCATTCTAATAATTTGTTTAACGAGTGTTGAGTCTGCAGAAAAAGTAGTGCACATGTTAGCGCTTTGTATATAAATTTTAATGCTCAGTTGTAATTAGAAACATTGTAGAACTCAATTAAACTTTCTTTCGATCAACAATTATATCATACCCTCTTGCTCAAACAAATGACAGGCCACAGAGAACATCCTAGGGTACAGCAGCAGCACACACAACCGCAGAATAACCACTTAACATTAACGGGTAAAGTCTTTTTCAACACACTATTTATTCTCATAACGGTTGCTTTAAACTCTTCTGGAGCCACACGGGACATGAGGCCGTTGGGAAATTCCGATTCGAAGCGATTACTGAGACCAAATCTAAAATGAAAATTTAAATATGTTAATAATATCCTTTTGATGTCGTCGATTTATAATTAAAATTACGTTTGACGTTTGATAGTAAGATTTGGTGTCAAAATTTTTTCAAACAAAGCCATCTGCGATGTATGCTTCTTTTATATTAACATATGAAAAGAGGCATAGATTCATTCAATCTTGAAGAATAAAAATTTGACTTGGAAGTAAATTTAATTAAACAAAAATAAATATATAATTTCCATTATGTGTACGTTAATATGAAAGAATAATTAATGTTATTCCAAATAAAAAATCCTTCAAAGTCAAAGAAGATATTAAAAGCACAACACTGCTTTGAATAAATCATGTGCATAAACAACTTTTTGCCAGATGTAAGTGCAATTTATGATAAACATCTTCTGCATCTCTATAGTGTACGATTAAAGATGCATGTAAACATTATATATGCGACACACAGTCTTTACCAGGCATGTGTACACGTCTGATGCTTGTTTTATTTTTTTATTCGGATAAAAATACTCCTCCAGCTGCGAGGTAGGTGGATATAATGATATACAATTCCATTATACGGAACGGGTGCGCGATTGCTGAATATTCATTTGTCTTTACGGAAAACTTGTGCCGCGTGCGTTTCAAGTGTATCAACAACATGCATCACGCACAGCGCAAAACGTCAAAAGTAATGAAATCAGCAGAAGTGGCTTTGTTTGTCCCCCTTTGTGTGAGCGCGCGAGACCGTCCCCCAACAACAAAGAGCTCTCGGTCTCTCTCTCTTTCTCTCCTTCTTTCGCGCGCGTATCGCCGTGTGTATCACGCTTGTTGGTACTTACACCGTCATATTGCCAGCCCCGCGAATCACAATTGGGTCCGGTACCATCGCGACGTAGTGCTCTTCCAAATTCTGCTCATTTTCCTCCTCCTCCTCGTAGATCGCGTCGAAATCCGCCATCGCGCGTTGCGGATCCACCGCGCTTCGCCGCGAACGTGGTGCGTTGGTGGTATCAGCGTAGCGACGACGTACTACGACGACGTGCTGCGTGCACGCCTCCTTCTCTCGCACTGGGGCCAGGACAGGACAACGACGCGCGTTCGCGGACGCGACGCTCTCGCGAGCGGCGCTCCTCGCTCACATCCCCGCCGCGATGGGCTTCCGGCGCGTCGTCACGCACGTCCCGTCGCGATCACCGCGTGCCATGACCATCACCGCGGTCACCGAGACCTGGCCAGATCAGCTGCCGCTAAGCTCCTACCTGACAACAATGACAACGCGACGGCGACGAGATACTGTCGCGATACTGTCCTCGCACGCTTCACAACGCTGCACGACCGCACCATGCACGACGCGCACTGCGGATGCGATTGGTTGCGATGTGTGTACCGCTTACAGCTCATCAATTTTTTTTCCTTATTGCGATTTCAGGCCTGCCAACAGTATAGCACCACAATTCACAACCACGTGTGTGCGCGTTGTGTGTCAGCATTGCTCCGATTTAAATAGTTCGAGCGGTGAGATTTAAATGGCATTGAAGGAAAGACATCGACGATATTCTTTTTTTTTCCTTTTTTCTTTCTTTATAGAATATCTTCGTATTGCTTGAAAAAGATGCAGAGATATTCTATATTTTTCAACTTTTTTCTTCACTAAAATCTGACTGCGATTATGGAAAATAATATAGCAATTTAGCTGTGAAATTTTTCCTTTGTCCTCTGAAAAAAATTAGTATTAGAAAAAAATTCTTTTATTTCATAAATATATATATATATATCAGCGACACAACTTCTTTCGAGTCAGCTGTTTTTTTTATCAAACTCCAATTTTTTGAAGTTCTTTTCCTTCTATAAAAAAAAATAATTTGTCCGCTTTTGAGAACACGCGCTCTCTTGAATAGATATGAAAGCACTTCTCCTTATCTCCTTTTTAATATAGTATATTTCAGTTTTTAATTTTTTTTAAAGTTATCGTAACAAATGATATTCCATATCGTCAAATTATTGTCCATGAGATAAAGGCTGGCATTCTTAGCTAAACTTCGTAAGAGCCAAGAATAACAAGAAAACGTAAATGAGTGACGATAACTAACTGTAAAACTCCAGTATATACAACAAATTATTTCGCGGTGACACAGCGAGACAAGCGAGAAAGTTGAAAGATTCCAAATCAATTCAGCTGCTACGGGAATTGAAATAATTATCTTCTTTTTAATTACAATATCGATTACAATAAAAAAGCAATAATAGATGGATTTTATGTGGGAAATAACACTTGTAAATTAATTCTAAAGTAATTTATAATTATTATTGATTAACTATTAGTTATTCTGTTATTAATTAATTCTTAACTACTGATTGTTGCGTTCAACTTCTTTAAAGACTCCGAGAAAGTTAAACTAATATAAATGAATTAATCTAAATAACAAATAATTAATTTGAATAAAAATTTATATAAAAATTGAATTCAATTAAGTTTCTTCACAAATGTAAGATTTATTTCTGCTACTTTAAAAAAAAGATTAGATCACTTACTTTTTAGTTTCACTGTTGCAATAATAATGGAAATTAGTGCGTGAAAGTAGATGTGAAGTCAATTGAACTGAACAATAAAACAATAAATATTTTGGATATAACTCTAAAGAATTGTTTCGAAAAAAATACTACATAACATCATCAATTGTTTTTATATAATTTTTAAAATTCTGCTTTTGATATTGTTCCATAACATTACATTACATAAGTTTCGAAACTACTGGCGTAAATTACTTCCTGCTTGTTACAAATGTTATGGAATCTTTATATCAATAGAGATCAATAGAGATTTAAATTATAAAATAACATGCAGAAAAATTCATTTAGTTTTAATGTGGTTTAATTTACCAGGCTATTTGCACTTTCCAAAGCAGAACCTAATGACATTGCGCAACATCAGAGAAAGGAGGATTGGATTAATCCGATCGGATCAGTTATGAAATTTATACGCGCACAAATAGAACAGAAATTCGTTCAATCTGAATGCGACATGAGGATCTCTTGTTAAAATATCAAACGATCAATCATACCGCTCGCATGCGTTACGTCTCGCAAATCGTCCATGCAAAAATGCTCTCAAGCTATTACGCGACTTCAAGCGCATTTCAATCAGAGTGCAACGACCACTCGACTGGAAACTGCGGAACTGTCAGGAGCGCAATAGAATGATTGCTAATCAATTCGACGCAATGATTGGGATTAAGAAAAACGGCGACGCGTTCTCTCCGGGCGATGCACTAATTCGCCTCGAATTTCGTAAAGCCAAGATACTATAATTATTATGCAATAAAATATAATATATTTTTAGTAAAAATACAGCAAAAAAAACAAGAAATGTATTTAAGGAATTGTACTCTATTCAATTCGTTATTTATATTCGAATTTGCGCAATAGTAGTAACAATAATCGATTATTTTTATGACTTGACGGAAAGGTAAAGCCAGCGTTAGGACCAACTCTTGTTTCTTCCACAAGTGGTTTCGCGCAAATGATTTCTTCGCACTGAATTATATCTGACTGACTAAATTATAAATAGCAGTGAAATGCGGAGATTTTCGTTAGTTCGCTATGGATTCTTCGAGTGCAAGGACTTTCATGTTTTTCCTGATTACTTTGACGTTGTGCGAAAATGTTCGTCCTCAGTCACAGCCGCAAAATTTTAAAAAGATTACTATTGATGTTAATAATGGTATCATTACCATCAATGACCAGTTCGTCGTGTCGAATAGTAAGTGTAAGCAAAACTCATAATTAACCGATAATTAACAAATTCGTAAGTGACAATTTTTATTATCTCGTTAATATTTGATTATTTCAAATTCTATTAAAATCATAAAATTCTATATTATCATGAAATATTGTTAAAAAATTTGTTAATAAATCTGAAAAAAAATAAATTTTAGTAATCTGAAAATGAAAATAAATCATATATAATATTATCATCATTGAAATATTGCTATAAAATTTGTCATAAATTTAAAATAATTTTTAGTAAGCCTGAAAATCAAAATAAATTGTATATAATGCTTTCATCTGAAATATACACATTAGAAAGCTTTTTAATAAATCTAAAATTAATCTTATTATTAGTAAATTCAAAATCATATATAATGCTATCATCTGAAATTATTAAAAAATTTGTTAATGAACCTAAAAAAAAATTTTTTAGTAAACCTGAAAATTAAAATAAATCATATATAGATTTTTGTGTGCTAATTTTTCGCGGGATGTTTAGCTCGGCTCAGTTACTGCTATCGATATCCCGAATCAATACGGTCTACAATGTGTTAACTTTTATGCGCTAAATCTTATATCATAGATCCATTATCTTAATAATAAAGATAAATTGAACTTACTCACCGATCGATGCGTAGCAGCGGAGTTGTATTGATCTGCATAGTTGATCTGTAAAATATAAAAGTAAATCAGATTAGAATTGTATTCAAAATAATTAATATTTTTAAAATATTTGTAAAATTACAACTGCGTACAAACTTTTGATTCATTTAACTAAGCAAATACTAATTTTAAAAATTTGATAATTTGAAAAAATAATAAACATGTAAAAAATGTCTAATAATGATGAATATTAACTAATGTAAATAGTTTACCGAATATTTTAAGTCTTTTAAATACTTTAATGTGCAACATTTTCAAACAACAAATAATAAATAAATTATAACTCACCGTAAAGTTGCTCCGCCGGCGCCTAATGCTCCTCCTGAGCCTCCTCCTCCTCTCAGTCCTTGCAGTTTTTCAAGGCACTCACGGCACTCACACGGCATTGAACGCGTTCGCGATCATGCTCGCATTGCTCGCAAGCACTCGAATACGAAAATCGCACGACACTTTAAACGGCACTCCCGACGTCGCAGGCGAATCGATCCAAATTGTCCAAGATGCGACGTTACGCGCGATTCCCGTCCGCGTTTCAGATGACCGCATTTACCAACTGGGGCGCGATTATCTCAAAGCAGAGGATATAAGCTCGTGGAAGGCAAGGTGCGATTAGTCACGAGGTCAACCGGATACCGGGTATCTCAGCAGCATTTCGATGCCAATATCGACGGACTCAAGTCAACATGCTGACTTCTACACCGTGATTCATATGATTTTTAAAGTTTTTTAAAGTTACTATCATGCATATCATGCAGTCACGCTTTTTTGAGCATGCAAAAGGCAACATAAATCATGCATCATGCATCATATGTTGGTACGTCTGAAAGGCTTCAGTCGGGACTCATAATAAAAATCGATCCTTTCCTTCTTTGAGCCGAATCCAAAGTCGAGAAGAAAGAATCCCTCGAAGAGGAATTAAATCGTGTCCCAATATTTATCATTCGCAAAAATACGTTCATCCATACGATTCGCTAAAATACGGCGTTTCGTATTCGCGCGAAACTATCACGGCACTCCCGGCATAACGGCACTCCCGACGCGTGTTTTATTATATTACGAAATTACGGCGGAACGAATCGAGGCGCGAAGAGTTCGAGTACGTTAGCTTCCCCTTCAGGATAAACCATCCGGGTACTGAGCCCTCCCACCACGACAAGGTGTACCCATGGGAGGGGTAATTAGAATGTTAATATTAACATTAGAGATACAATATTAACAATATTTGTTTTGTTGTTAAAAAGCCAAACAAATGGAGAGGATAGCCGGTGGGAGTTACGCGAATGAAGGTCAATTTCCGTTTATGGCTGTCGTGCATCGATTGATTGACGGTAGAAGGGTCTCTCAATGCGGCGGTACCATCATATCGAAGAGATGGGTGCTGACTGCGGCACACTGTATCGCAAAGTACCCGCAAAGATTCTTCGTCATATTCGGCATCGTTGACAAGACGGGGATCGGTTATGATGTCAACAGAGGATCCGGAGTGTCGATGATGACCTCACAGGCTTATGTGCACCCTAATTATTTTGTCAGCAAGAACGACATTGGATTGTTACGTATGCCGCGAGATATTCCTTTTTCAGGCAAGAAAAATCAAGAGTCTATTAACAATATCTACATGATTTTTTACCAAAGTGTAAAAAATAAAATTTCTCTCGACAACGTTTTATTTTAGAAAATATTCGACCGATACATTTAGCCGGTCGGAAGAAAAGCAGAGTTTTGGCCGACACAATGGCTTGTGTGGTTGGATGGGGCCGCGATGGATTCGGTCCTAAAGGTACCATGAGGTTGAAGTACACTATAATGCCGTTGATTTCGAAACACGAGTGCCTTGCGTATTGGAGAGTGGATTATAGAAATATATGCACGGAACCGGGTCTTGGGAAAAATGCCTGTCAGGTAATGTCCGGAGTTAAAGTTTTGAGATAAAAAAAATCCAATTTTCTTCGGAAAAATATATGAAAGTTTTTTATTATCTTTAGGGTGACAGTGGAGGTCCTCTTTTTATAATGCGAAACAATCGGGCGCTGCAGATCGGTATCGTAAGCTACGGAGACGCGAATTGTCCAAGCGGCAGACCCGGCGTGTATACTAGAGTAGCGGCGTTCGCAGGGTGGATTCGATATGTCACTGGAATAAAGTTTTAGAAGAATTTATCAATAAACTAAACCATGAAAATGTTGCGCTTTCCCTTAATTTTTAATTCTAGAATTTTTATGATCACCAGCACGTGTATTATTTTATTTATTTATTTTTTTTAATTATAGTTGATCTTCTCTTACATTTTTTTTCTTTTCTCTATTATTCATATATTGTTAGCTAGAGAGTTTAATTTTCGAATCGCTTTTATTTGTATTGTGTCGTTATCTGTTGAGCAGCTTGCTTGTAAGATAGTTTTCTTACCAAAACATGATAAGATAGATTTCAGATATTTATAATAATAATATAAGAAAAATATTAAAATGCTGCAAATAATTATTAAAGATTCTATAAAAAGATATTTTATTTAAAAAAATGTAATTAAATTTTTATCAACTGTTAAATCACTCTTAGTTCTTGGATTAAACGTACGATGGCGATATTGCATCAATACTTTATTTGCATACTGTGTAAATTTTATGCTATATTATTATTATTATTATTCTATAAAAATATGCAGTAACATTATCTATATCGTTGTTTCGTGAATATTATGATTATTTATTAGTACAATATTATAAATATGAGAGTATTTGTAAGCAACTTGCTCTTTCAAATACATAAAAGCAACTTACAGATTAGAATTGCTTTTTTTCTTTTATTTTATTTTACTAGAAAACATTGATTAAAATTTGCACATGAGCTTGAACATGATAGAGCAATATATAAAATATAGAAATATATCACGAGTAACGATACGATATTACGCAAAATCACGTCGCCTTTTTGCGAAACGCGGATCATCGTGTCGCATTATTCGGCAGCGTGTAACGTATGCAGCGGAATGCATATCATATTTCCGAGCGTAACTGTGCTCCTCGGACGTGTACATAGTAATCACGGACGTACGGTACAGTTAAAATGTGATTAAAGCGGTTACGGATGAGAGTTGGCGCGATTGCGACGCCGATAAAAATCGCGGCGAAACAGAGGCGAGGAAAGGTGATGAGATACGATTTATAATTGTCCGGCGTAAATGCAGAACGGAGTTGCTTGCCCGGACAGCTATTACCGCAAAGCCGTAGCGGGCACGCCGGAGGTTTCTTCTTAGGGTTTTAACCGACCGCCTCGGTGACGATCCGACGAGATTGCAGCTTTCCGAATGCACCGGTGCAACGCGCGGAAACGCGGAGGAAGCTTTTCATTTCGTGCCGAGAAAAAAAACCGTGTGAATAATAAAATTTGGAAATTTCTTTTTTCCGATTCTTCGCGAACCGGAATTCTGTAATTTAAGAAATGCAACTGAGTAAACAAAACACAAACGAGAAACACGAAACGCATATATAAAGATAACTTTGCAAAAAATTAAAATAATTTCTTACTAATATTTACTTTTAAATATTGAAGAAAAGAGATAAGAGATAAAATACGATATCAATGTAAAAAATATAGAAATATAAGTTATTAATTAAAAAACTTTGCATTTCTTCTATCTATCACTGAATGAATTTATTAGAATGATATTACGTATCGCATAGTTGCATATTTTTAAATGTTATATTTTGTGTTACCATTTATTAGCAATTTGCAGAAATTATAATTAGAATATTACATCGCGTTCGTCATGTTGTCCTATATTCTCTAAAATAACTTATAATTTACGATAATATTGGCCTAGTGTAATTTAGCGCAGAGGGTGGATCTTCTTTCTTGGCACACAAAAGGTTCTGTTGCTTTGTACTTATAAAGAATTGTTCCAGCCGAACACTGGGTTAATTCTGTTGATAATAAGCACGCTTTTATGTACCGGCAGACATAGCATTTTTATACATTTTTACACGCCAATTTTACGGTCTGCTGAAGCGGCTGTATGATGCAGCCATGGCAATCCGACCATTCTTCAGCTCGTCTTTCACGAATTCGTACAAAAATTGCGTCGTGAGAGATTTCGTAAAATTCGTTTGTATTTCATTGCTCGAATTGTATTAAAAAAAACTTATTAGCGTTTTTATTAATTGTTGTGGTTAATAAAAGTTTTGAATCGTGTCGCTGTATTATAAATCAGATAAGAATGCAGATAGGATCAATTTGTGTACAAAATATGCATGAAACGTTACAAAATATAATGGCATCAATTATAATATAATATCTGTATCTAAATGTCTGTTATATACATAAACACGTTCTCGCAGCGAAAGCAGCCGGTCACGATTTAACATCGCTCATTAACCCTGCTAATAGCCTACATCATCAGGAAATCGATTTCATCTTAATCTTAACACCGTCTCTTCCGCGATACATTATTATATCCTAAAAACAAATTATGAGAAATAATTAAACTTAATTCTGTGACTGAAAAAACATTATTATTCGCATTATGCATTCGTATATTGAACGTAGAATCTCGAATTATCTAATTTTTCTTGGTTTTAATAGATGTGAAATCAAAATTGGCACAAAAATTACAAGCATAAGATTTTATTTGACAGATATGCAAAATCTCGAAACAAAATCGCAAAATTTGGAAAATATGTAGAATAATATTTCGAAAAAAACAATCCCAAAATTTAAAAGGCAAAATCAAATATTTTTCCGAAATATTCAAAAGTAGACAAAATCCTGAAAAAATCAAATTTTTTCAGATAAATGAGTGAATTCTCAACAATCTGAAATGGAATAACATTTCATTCGTAGCAGCCGTTTTTGCGCTAAATCTTCAAACATTAACACTATTGTCGTATTCCATAAGCCTGTCGTAGATAAACACGGGTACGCGGGCGCGTCTTCCTTTTCTTTCACGTTATAGAGGGGGTTAAAAAGACGGCGATTAGTCAAGCGAAATCGTCCATCGCGTCTGAACATACGAGGAACACATGCGACTTGAGTTACGCGGCACCTCTCGAAATAGAGTGAGAGAGAAAGAGAGAACGAGAGAAGGAGAGGCAGGGGAAGTCGACGAGACCGAAAGTACCGACTCGACATTCTTTTCGGCTAACCGCCTACTTAATTAAAACAACATTAAGCCGGCCGGCTTGCGCCGAGAACGACGCTGTCCATGGACCGTGCAACAGACAGACGAAACGAGAAAGAGTTGCGGCGAAACGCGAATGGGTGGGAGGGAGGGCAGTCGCAAGGCGGCTTTTAAATCTCGACTGCAACTGCTGCTGCTGCTGCTGCTGCCGCCGTTGCTCGCTCTGTATCGACTCGCAAGGCCCGCGCCGCTTATTAAATTAACTATGTCCAATCGATTCGTAGATTTTGTAGAATCACAAATTCAGGGATTCGGGAAAGGCGGGACGCGGTCGTCCAAAGGACTCCTCGGCGCGTTTTCTTTTAATGAGGACGTTATGGAACGCGAAGCTCTTTCTTCTTTCCTTTTTCATTTCGTTATTGTGATATCGAAATTTATACGCGGCGTGTCGTAAGTTAGGCGGCTTATTAATTTACGCGCACCTGTCCACGCACTGGGCAAGCATGTCACATTTGTTATTAGAATTTGGCAACGTTTTGCCATGTGTCATGAAGCTTCTACACTTCGGTTAGTTGTCGGACCGTTAACTATCGCTGGTTACTTAACGCGGAACATTGTCGTACGCGCGAAATGCCAGGAAGCCGTGGTAAAAACGACGGGAAAACAAGTTTGTTAAATCGCGTATCAACATCACGAGAGCCACAAGAATTATGCTGCAATTTATTTATCATTTGGCATTCACTCAAGGGATTACTGCCAGAAGCGTTGTGTTAAATCATGTAATTATTAGAGATAGGTTTGAGTAATGCAGTTTCATTAGCAACGCGGATGTTTTCGTGACGGGGGCATAATTAATTAAATTTTTCAAAATGCAACTAATTTCCGAAAATATATGACCGCGCATCCACATTTTATATTTATGATTAAACGCAGCCGTCCGATCGTAAATTTTGTGTTTCGTGAGAAAAAAGCGCATAAACGATGTTAGCTCGGACCGAGGATCAAACGGCCGCATTTAGCATTAAGAGCGAAAAAAGATGCGCGGACTACAACGTGCGCATTAAATGCGCGTGTACCTTTTGCAACGTATTTGCGAGAGCGGCCTTCACGGATTTCTTTGTCCGCTCACACCCCGAGCGGCGAAACTCGCGTCTAATTTACGCGCGGCGCGGCGCTCACAGCCTTTCGGTAGCGCTCGATTTCCCCGTTCAGGTGTCGCACACGTGGATGCATTTCCGCGAAAATCGAGCCGCCGGTCGCGTACCGTTTACCGCCGTGCGTATCGCGAGCGGTAATGGGCTAACAACACGGCTCTCGCTCTCGAAATAGCGAGCACATGAGGCTAGCCAATTAAATGCAATGGCAAGGGGCTCTCTTCACGGCCGTGACACTTAGCGGCCTTAAGTAGCGAGATTTAGAGGCGGCAGGTGCTCTCTCTGATACCAGGATAGAAAGAGAGAAAGAGAAAGGCCACCCTTCGTCCACCTCCACCCCACGCCCCCCCCCCCCCCCTCGGTTTGCAGTTTCATCCTGTTTCCCTGCCGGGCGCCCCGAGGAAAAACACGTGAATGCCTGCCGCCGCCACCGCCGCCGCCGCCGCCGCCGCCGCCGCCGCTTTGGCAAGCACCGCCTCGCGTATTAATAATGAGCGCTTGACGCCGCGCCAAAGCCGAGCGAGCGCACAGCGCTTTCACGTCTCTCCGGAGAGCCGGAGAGCTGACGGCCGAACCGGATGAGGAATCTCGTCGGCGGTGTGCTCGCAGCCACGCGATGCGATGCGATGGGAAGCACGCGCGCGCGCGCGCGCGCGAACGGATCCCCGCCGTTCCTTCCTGATCATTTTATTCCGTGGGAATCGCGTTCTCGTAATTGAAGGGACAAGTGGACGAAGGCGCCTGTCTACCCGCGCGTCGCCGCATTCTTACGAAAATTGACTTGTCTCTGAAAGCGAATTATTATTTTCCATTTCGTCGGGCATTTAATGGAATGGTGGATCCTGGAGAAATTGACGGAGTCAGATTCCACTATTGTGATCACTGGACTTTATCAACTATAGCTGATAATCTCGCAATGCCATAAATATCATTAGCGCTTTCGTTTACTTGTGATTGATTGATCATTCATATATCAATATAAGAATTTTTTATATGATTGATATAGAAAAACGTAAAGCTTTCCACTTATAATTTTATGTAACAAAATCTAAAAAGCATCCAAAGTTTAATAAAATATTTGTGTAAGCAACGTCAATTAAGATAAAGACTTGGAAAATGTTTCCTTTCCTTTTTGTCAAAAACTTTGGACTTACAATGTTTCTTACACTGAGAAAAAAAAGTGTTGAATCAAAAAAATATTTTCTGATCTAACTATATGCGGCGGTCACGAGCTGTGAATATTTGTTAATCCAGCAAAATATTGTTTTGATAAATGCAATACTTAATTTGTATGAGAAGAAATATTTAGTTAGCCTAACAGAATTGTATTATGTTCAAATAATGTTGAATCAATACAACTTATCAACTGTAGCATTTATTTATCTCAGCAGCATCTTTATTCAGATCAACTGTAAATTGTTTAGAACTATAAAATATATTATTCACTGAATTAAATGTCAACAAACGCATATTGTTGTTTCAAATTATTAACGTTATGTTTACTTAAAGAGATAAATATTTGAACTAAAGAAGTGAAGCCAATGAAATGTATTTAGTAATTTCAACAACTTTTTTTTCTCGATGCATGAATGTGAAGAATATAGCCTGGAATAAAGTACAATTTCTATTATTGTACCTCTTTTTTATTTCTCGTCGTCGGTGATTAAAACGTGGCAATTTAAGCGGATCAATTCCGCTGGGAGAAAAGGATAAGGACACGGCGCGGAGGGAGCGAGAGGTCATAATTGCGTGTCAGCTCGCGGAGAGCCGCGTATGTATACGCGAAAGAGAGCACCCCCTCGTATATACGTTCGTATCAAAGATGGCGAAAAAGTATGAGGCGGTCTCTCTCCTGATATCAGGGGAAAAATAACCGCCTACAAGTACGTACTTAGCGAGTCATTACGTCGCGCAGCGGAGCGTAGCTCCTTCGGGAACTCGCTACGTTCATTCGCCACAGTCGTTGTGCTTCGTGTACATTCGTATCCAATCGTTTCGTCCAACGTGCCCGACGTTCGCGTACATACGTGTCCCTTTATTGCTCGGAAGAAAAAAAAAAAAGAAAAAGGAAGACACAAAAAGAGACGATTGTGCCTTCACCGATCGATTCGTCCACCGCCGTCAGAGCTTAACTGTGCGAGCGCACTCGGCTAGAGGCGCAGAAAGAAATAAAAGAATGTGTAATTTTTATAATAAAAGTTGAGAAAATTCATTTTTAATCTGTCATATATTAAAATATAAACAGATCGAATATTTATGTCAAGAACTTAATTTTTTATCATATTTTAAAAGACTTTTTATCTGTACAAGTAATAAAGTTGTTTGCATTTGTGAAATTATGTGTTTTACCAGAGTTTTATCTTCAGATTTGATTATGAGAATATTTAATAAACAAAAATTTGAAAGGTGACAGGAAAGCATTACTGTTGAATTCTCAATGAGTAAGAATTTACTCAACATTGATCAAAGGAAGAATCTGCAGCGTATCTTGAACCGTTTCGTTAGATCATTAGAGCACTGTACATATAGACAAATACATATACACAAAGAACTATCAGAAATGATCCTTGCAGATTTACTCTTAATACCAATCGTGATGAAAGCATTATCTTCCCGGCATAAGAGAAATCGCATCGCGCTTAATGGGGCTCGCAATATTCTGTATCTTTTAGCAAAAATATTTCAATTCCATTCCGTTCTCTATTTTCTATCTGCGGTTCGACTTTCGCACAATATCCGATCCATTTTTCGAGCAACGTACGATCGATCGGGCAGGCGGTATTTTCATAGCGGGTTTCGCCACGCCATTGGCCGACGAGGGAGCATCCAATGCTCTTGCGGTCGTATTCTCGTTTCCCTTTCAAGGTTTTCATTGGACAATGATCAGCTGCGTCTGTCAGGTGTCTCAATAAAGGCGCGGATATAGATTCTTCCCCCTTATTTTCGGCGGATGGATCACCATTCGAATACCCCGAGATCTTTCGTTTCAGCCTACGCTGCTAACATAATTCGAAATGAGAGGCAGAAAAGGAGTAAACAGGTGGCTGGCACAGTTGTAACATATAATAATAGCATAACTCTCTTGAAAAGATCGCCATCGATATTTCAACGCTTCAGAAGTCATTTGCTACAAAGAAAGAAATCGTAAAACTCTCCCCCTTTTTTTTATACTAATTAGTTTTATGCTTAAAAAGCATGTTGTCTCGATATATAAATTTATTTACTTGTCGATCGCATATGTGCAAAATTATTATCCTAAAAAAATACTCTCATCACTAAAAATGTGTCTCTGAGAAAATACCTGTTCGCCATCGATCTGGCAGTTGTCGCGAATTTCAGCGCTTCTGCAATATTTATGCAAATTCGGCGAAAACTTCTTCACTGTTTCTAATGAGTTCCCGAGAGAGAGAAAGAGAACAAACGCACAGAATGGGCAATTAAACTCCGTTGCTAACAACTCGCAACTCGAGTCTCGTTACCCAACGAAGGCTCGGACGCGATGTCTGGGGTAGATAAACGAACGTATGCACGCCACAAATTAAATGTTTGGCATAAACCAACGAGGGGTTGATACTTGCAATTAGTACATACTCGCAGAAATTTCTTTTTAATTTCCGTTCATTACGCGTGCAACGAAAATTCTTTGTTTCATCCTCACTCCTTGCAGCCCGCTTTTAACATCATTTGTTCGCAAATTTGCATTCAGATTATATTACTTCAAAATCTCGGATTCCTTAGAGCAATTGTGATCTTTAAATACTGACACATAGTTCGCGTATGTTAAATTTATGTCATCACGTTTATCTCGCACTTTAGCAAATTCTTTTAGAATTCTAGTGTCTAAGATAATTAACATTTAATATAAAATAAGGATATCAACCGACTACTACGGTAATTTATTTTTTTCAAAATAGAACAATTTTTATAAAGTACAATACAGTCTTTGATTATGTCAACAGAACATTTTGGGGAGCAGCGAGACTTGATTTATTATTATTGCGACAGCCAAAGTACCGTTGAATCATAGCGACATCCTGCATGCGTCGCAAAAAAATATCGTTTCTTAGCCGTATCTCGTCCGCAACAGAAGCGCGAAGAAGACGGGGAAAGAGAGGGGGCTATAAGCGTTAAAATTGCAAAATTGCGCTGCCATTGTGCGGTGATCGCGCGGTCTGAACTGTCTCGAAGGTTTTTGACATTTATGGCGACGCGTGATTTACGATTTATTTATGCCGCGGACTCCTCTTTGTAATAATAATACCAGGGCTCGGGAGAAGGAAAGAGTGAGAGAGAGAGAGAGAGAGTCCCGGCGCAGAAGAGGAAGCTGCTCCTTTTACGAATAAACAACAGCCATTTTAAGACCCTTAACTCTCTTTAGTGCTCCTGGGAACAACTGCAATCTCCATATAAAATTCGATTCTCGGCGTTGAGTGCCCGTAGACAGATGATGACTTGTCTCGAACTGAACGCGCGGGCGTGTCTCCCTTCACGGATGCATAAAAGTTGCATTAAGTAACGCCGTAACAATGTGTTTAGAGCTGTAACTGCTTTATCTGCGAACCCTAAAACCTGCTCTTTCCATATGAACTCGCTACATTTTTCAAGGAGCGACATTAATCATTATTAACGTAACAAAAATCTAAATAATTTTAAATCGCTTCTATTTTTAATTAATTAATTAAACTTTCATAATGTATGACGCTAATTATAAAGTAAGAGATCGTCGTTTTTTTTTTTTTTTTTTTCTTTCACAATGTATATACAATCGTGGAGGCAATCTCAAAATTCGATTTTATTTCTCATCAAGTCGTGATATCTTAATACTTTAATGAAACCGTAATTTTCTTGCGCGATTTAAATCCTCATTTAGCTGACGAATTATACTTGCTTATTTTTATGAGATCCAGGTGAGGTTTATAAATCAATATTGCGCAGTTGATAAATGATTCGCCGTTTGCTCAAGGAAGGGAAAGTGGCCGAGTGTCGAGATACGCAAGAAGACTGTTGTCCGTGTCTCAAAATAAGAACAGACCGGCTCGAGGGCACAATTAATCACGCCGAAAAGAGCACGGCCTTCCGGGGTTTTATTAACCAATTACGCGGGATGTAGTGTATTCGATGCTTCGAATAAATAGCCGGCAAACAGCGTCCGGAATTCATTAGCGGATCGTTCGGCCACCAACACAAACTTCATTATTCATACTTCGTATTTACGCATCTATTAATTAGGGCGCCCAATTTGGTGCCACGCGAAACAGAATCGTTTCATTGCGCAATGTCGATATTTCCGCAAGCTTTTCTATGCGTACATTTCGGCAAAAATATGAGTGCCGCTAATTGAGTGCTGCAGATCAATGAGAGATATTGTAATTATATCTTTATAAAAATTATATTATTATATTTTTTGTTAATTTTGTATAACTATGAGAAATGATATTACAAAGCTAAGTAAAATTTTTTTTTCTAAAAATAAAATATGTTACACTTATATGTATTGCATGAAACCATCAAGTTATATCAAATGTCATCACAAGAAAAAATTTGCATAACTGTCTTAAAATTTATGTAAAATACCGTACCATATGTTTGATTTATATTTATTGGATTATTCGAAAATCTTGAGAGTACTAATGAAGACGCATATGTGCGCTTCTTTTCGTTCCCTTTGTTAACATCTTTCCGTCCGAACCGCGCATACGGCGCTTTTGTGAAGTTATTGCCGTTCTGCCAAACCTAAATTTTACCAAACCACGATGGCCAGCCTCAAGAGCCTTCGACGTGTTCTTGCGTGTAAAAGCCACCATTATTATTAACTTCTGAATGGTGTCTCGTGATACAAGGCTCAGCCAGGTTCGGTTTTCGAACTGATTGCAGCTTTTCTTTCGCGTGTCTGTTAGTGCGCAAGACGAAGCATACGAGATTCACATTGTCCGCGTTGATTACTGCATTGGGCGCAATTCAATGGTTGTGTCTTATTTATATTTAGGCATTGTCGCAGAGGATATTATTGATTTCCTTATTTCATCCAAGCCTCGTCTATCGTGAGATTGCAAAAATCCACCTTTGTAATTTGTAAGTCGAATTTTATTTACGGCGCACGAAGGGACTTAAAAACGGAAGGAAGAAACGGGCCCGAGGTAAGGGCGAAAAGACCGATAATGAAGGATACTTACTAACGTTACAGTAGCGGCAAATATTATTATGATCATTATGGAGGCAGCGCGCAGCATCGAATATGTTATTCGAGAAACCTTTCAGATAAACGAGGCACTTCCTTTCTCACCGTTCTCACTTATCTTCGTTAAGCGTGTCAGCTTGACAGGCTAGTATCGAACGTAGCAAACCCGTGCCGCAGGTACATAAATGAGAGTACACATATGGAAGCACGCGAGTATCGATGCGCAAGTTACTGTGCAGCGCAAATAAAATCTTTAAACAGAAATTCCTCCTTAAATATACGTAAGACGTCTATTATAAGGTTCGTGATATGTCAACAGAGCTATCAAATCATCTTCGGATTCCTTTTAATGAGTCATACAGCTTATCGCAAAGCAAGAGTTTTCACATTTTATGAAAGAAGTCAGAGTTACAATTTAAAGCTATCTGAAAATCATATCATATTTCAAAAGTGTACGTAAAAATTAAACCATCCGCAGACAGAAAATATTTCACGCGCATTTCGATGACACGTCTTTTATAATTGTTGATTTTATCGCGCGCATCGCAGCGTCTGCACCTCAAGTCTCCGGCTTATCTCGTATTCCGATTTTTCGCCACCTTCATTCGCGAAGCAATTCTTCGTTCGATACGTGGGGAGATGTCAGAGGCAACGAAACAGGGCGAGTGAATATTACGTATGGTAGCCGGCGTATCCACGGTCGGGCTGTATCGTAAAGCGTTAGCGTGGTTAGCGCGCGGGCCTTGGCAACTCGCGCCGCGAGCGGCGAGCTTAGCGTGTGGCATGCATACCATCGCGCGCGCGATACGGCGCGATGTGGTGTGGTGTGTTGTGTGTCTCGTCCCTGATCCTCTTTCTCTCTCACTCACTCTTATCCGCTCCCTTCGCGCCCGTCTCGCTCGCGCTCGTTGGCGCTGGGTGGTGGAGGCACCGGCGGCGGCACCCTTTGATCTCCCTGGCCACGCCCCCTTTTTTCATTTTTTCACTCCTTAAAAGGCAGATGGACAAAGTGTATTGTAAAGTGGGCAGCGCGCTCGGAAAGACAGTATGAGATGAAAAGAGAGAGGAGGCGCAGGTGAGAGCGAGAGGACGCGCGGGGGAAACGCGGATGAAGCGAGGAATGGGAGAGCGAGCGAGAGGAGACGAGCTCTACGCTGTAGGTGAAGCTGCTGGCTCCGTGTCCAGTTACAATTATTAAGGACTCTCCTCGCCGGCGCAGGAAGGAAAAGGACGGGACGACGGAGAAGGAGGTAAGAATCGGGCGAATGCTTCGCTAATTATCCGATCCCCGCGTCTCGAGGCTAATGGGCCGGGAGGTGGAGAGGGTGAGGGAAAGTGCGAGAGAAAGAGGGACGGAGGGAGAGAAAGGTAGAGAAGGAAAGGGTAAGAACGGGAGAGCGAGTGGCCAGCAATATCCAATTGATCATCCGACAAACCTTCCTGATGAACGAGGAACTTCCTATCCCACCATCGTCGCTCGTCCCGGCATAAACGCGCTACTCGCCGATAGAAGATACTTCTTCAGGCGCAGCTGATTCCCGTAATTTCGATTTCTCCCGGTATCTCTAAGGATCTTTCCTAGACCAGTTGTCGACTCGTCGACACGAACGACGTCGATAAACTACGCCACGATTAGCAATTTCCGATTGGAACGCGCGACTTCGAAGCCCATTAAATTTCCATATTCAAGCGATTAATTTCAATTTATCGAGATTGAGAAATAAAAATCATCGCGATGTGAAAAGTTGGAGTAAAAGCGACGTAGGAGAGATTATGCGATATTCAACGAAAGTGTATTTCGCAGTTTACTCGGCAGAACGAACGAATGGCAATCGGCAATGCATGGACAATGTGTTCGCCGCATCGATTGAATCGCGTACGAATTATTGATGGCCGAGAGCGCGCAGACATGGCAATTTCATCGGGAGTACCGGCCAATGGCGGGTGGTTCCCGTCTCTGTGCACCATAATTAGTTTTCAACTACGAAGCTAACGATGAACGCGACGTAACTCGGTGGAAGACGCGCGATTAAAGGTCGACGGAGGAAAGTTCGAAACTACTCGATCGAGGGAGAACGAATGCGAAGAGAAACGGAGGGGGCGAGGAGAAGCACGCGTAGAAGCCGCCTTCGTAATAACATGAAATTTCCATGAGGATGTTAAAAAAAGTTAGGCGCAGGAAACACACAAAGCAGTTTTTCCCCGCGCACGGCCATTACACACTCTGTTATTCAACGATTACGTACGTAATAAGACGAGAGACATCAGCAATAAGCTAAGTATGCGATTCCAGATGCTTACGCAGTCGCCGGCCGCTTCCGCATCCTCTCGATTACGTTCTGATTCGAGGTGCGTTTGCGTTTTAGCGCGCAAAAAATGTGATCGGCGAAGTTAAACATCGCGGAATCAGCGAGCGCTGCATGGCGCGCATTCATATTGACAGTAAACGTTTGAGATTCTAAATCTTGTTTGCTTAATATAAAGATAGTGTTTGTAGTGTCAACACGAGATGAGGATCAAACAGGCATGCAGATAAAGGATGGCGTATATCGAGAATTGTATATAGCGTCGGCTTTATCGCGAAACTATATCGGACTTACTGTGTTGTCTAACAAATTGATTGCTATGGCAGACATCGATTTGATATTGTCTGTATAAAACGACTCGACACAACAAGTGAGATAATAAGAAACTAAAGGAAAATAATCTTACATGTTATCATACTAATGTGAGTGATTAATCACTTTAGATAATCAGAATCCTGATACATATTTTGTCGCGTTCGTAAACAAAAATATTATAGTTTTTAAAAATTTAAATGATTTGAATTATAATGGTATTGATATTCCTTGTCTTATTAAGAATTTTCCTGCATATTATTGTCAGCGTTCAATTATTATTAATTTCTCGTAATATTATTTTACAAACGACAAGAACCAGCGTCTATTTTTAAAACTTTCTATCGTGATTTTCAAGTATTTTTATAATTTAAGTGGTATTATTATTACTGATAGTATTTAAAATAGTACTATATGGATATAGTTTGTTAACTTAGACCATAGTTGAGAGATCATTACTCATTGTCAGTAATTTTCAATTGCTATTTTCTGCACTATATCGAGCTGAGCTTCATGTTATAATTAGCGAGTTTCACGAAGTTGAATGGTTTGCGCCACGTAATCTATTCTACCATGTGGTTTCGTATGTAATTCTGTACTGTCTTGTCGATTGCATTAATATGCAATTAAAGTAATAGCATCAGCGTACATAAGCTCAATAACTCTTATAACATAAAATTCTAAGTTCTAATATGTCGCCAAAATATTTTATTATTGTAATTTTTGAAGTATCTCTTTCTCTTATTTGCTCTTTATAATAATTTTAATTTATTTATAAACTGAGATTCTTAAACACGACGACAAATTTGCCAAAGATTCTGCTAATTAATTCTTAAAATAAAGAAAATATTCACAAGTGCGATAATGATCATAATTATTAATTATAATATCTGATAAATGTCAATTAATTGCTCTGTGGAATTTAGATTAATTTATATGCTAATTCTTCGATTACAGATAAAAGCTAGTGGCACATTTCAATTGACGTTCAAATATCTATTTGCATCTTTCTGATATTTTACTCTTGATAATAAAATGCACCGCAACAATCAGCAATTTCCGCGCTGCCGTCGAAGCAATCTTTCCAATACAGAAGTACGCCATCCGTTTCAGCCGCAGCGTAATTACATCACTGGATAGGTATTACGTAGTAGACAGGAAAATTCAATCACGTTATCGACATCGACGTGTAACAGCTGCGCGCAAACCGCCGATTCATTCCGCAATTTCTGTCATGTAAGTGGGTTCGAAACAAGACGGCAATTAGGTATCAAAGAGACACATTGATTCGGGAAAATCTAAGGCCTTCTACTACGTGCGCACCAGTATTTAAGTGACACGCTATCATGAGATACGCGACACAAACGTGAGCGTAAATCTAGATTTACACACGACACGAATTGAATGAGTCGGATTTTCTCAGAGCAATGTAAGTCCAAGAATTAAAAACATTTAAATAGGATTTCTACAATGTAACTGGTAACTTGTGCATAAAAGTATCACGAAATTTCAAGTCAACGAAAAAGACTCGGCTAGAATACATTAAAATCATTTTGTACAATTTGATTATTGAGTTATGAAAATTGCAATTGTTATTTAATTATAAAAATAACGAGAACAAACGATCCGAATCAAATGATGAATTGTACTTAAATTTTTATATACTAAACGTATGTTTTTATGCCAATTTGTGCATGACAGTTTAATGTGCACCAGTGTGCGCTAGCTAATGCAACCGAACTCGCTATGAAATTCTCGGAATCTCGAGATAACTATGATTAATTAGTTTTTCGTGATTAGTATCGTTTTAGTTATCGATTTATCTTTCACTTATTTACCTAGTATAAAAAACGGTATACGATCTAACAAATTATTCCGAGCCATTGTGCAGTTAGCAGCCGATAATTGTTACCCCGCAATCAGCATCTAAGTACCGAGCAACGTGATATTATCGATTATTATATAGCATCGTCTAAGTGCGCATTATTTCATATCAACGAATCTCTTGAATAAACTGCTTGCTTTGTTTTGCAACTGCTTAATTGAGCGGGAAATACATCGCGGCTTAACACGAGCGCAAATCCACGCTTCTCCGACCGCGTAAATATAATTTGCATCGATCATTCCAGTCCTTGAAGCGTACGAAGTACACGCTGGTATTTCATTTCGTGCATCTTAAATATGATAAAACAAATATGAGATGACAGCGAACAAACCGATCGCTCGTATTCATCAAATCTCGACGTTTCAAGCGTCGACGAAACGTAATTCGCGTCGCGAAATCCAAATGATACAACATAGGGGGGAAAAATGTGCATTTCACAGGCGAATCACCTTTGGGAGAGAGGCCAGAAGAAGAAACGAGGAGGGCCGCGCCTTCGATCTTGACCCGCCATCTTATCCAATGGCTGAAGGATGTGGTTATTAAAATTGCAGAGGAGGAACGAACCGACCGGACTTCCTCGAGGTAACGAGTGTGTGCGAGCTCGACCGGGACGACGATGATGACGACGACGACAACGACGGCCTCCTCTTCTTCTTCTTCTTCTTCTTCTTCTTCTCCCTCGTCGTCGTTCGTGAGACGAGGAGTGTCTCTCGGCTTGTTGACACAGAAAAATTTGCATGCGCTCGGCGATGCGCGCACGCATGGCATCGCGTACACGACGACCGTCGTCGCGCACCGCAAACCGTCGGTCGTCGTCGTTGTCGCTCGTCGCGTATCATCGTTACACACGCACGCAGCCTCTTTCCATGTTGCACCGTGTCATTAGCCCGGACGCAAAATGGAGCGCAAAAGTGTACAAAAGTCGTGAGAGATGCGCCGCTCCGGGGCGCGCGGTCGTTTCCCCCTCGCCTCCTTCTTTTTCTGCAAGCCACCGTGCACGAAACCGTCTCTCTTCTCTCGTCGGCCGTTTACGCATTTATACAAACTAAGAACGAGCGCAAATTACTCGCAGCGCGCATACATACACGTCGCACCTCTGGCGACAAATAAAAATTACCGCGCGTGTACGGACTTTCAAGCGTATTAACTGCTATCTTTGAAACGAGGCGAGTATCCGCGGGAACAAGAAAGATAATCACAATGGAAGAAGAATCCCTTTTTTTAATTGATTATGCGATCGCTATTTTCTTGTTCACGTGCGTGTACGAAGAAAAAGATATTTCGTATACAAACTTTAGCGTAAAATGCCGGAAATATATATTTTGGAAAGGTACGTTTTCTCTTTTTTTTTTTCTTTTTGAGAAACTATGTTGAATCGTTAGATATGAATCGTTATAGTGAACCGAAATAAATTCGATAATTATAGCACACATGTGCGAGTGAGACTCGAATTTAATTGGGACGCAAAAAGTAGGAAATAATGGATAATACGAGGAGGAAAAGAAACGGATGCATTTAACCGTAGGAAATGTTATTAGCGTGGCACAAAGTGATGTGCGTATTGCCGTAGAAGTCATGAGAAATCTCATGCACCGTGCACTCGCTCATTTTTCAATGCAAACACACGAATTACGAACGAAGAAATTGCCTGTGCGCGAGTTCTGCCTGCTGTAACGATTTAAGCGGAACAAAGACAATTTTGAGGTTATGATCTAATTATAAGTATAGTTACTTATAGCATTCGTATTAAAACTACAACTTCTGGATTAATGTGTAATACGAAAAATATCAAAGAAAAAATATTGACGGGCCTGTTAGAAAACTATAATATTAATTGGCCAATTTCGAATTGGCGAATAAATTCAGCCACAAGCTTCATATTGTTATCATATTACAGATTCTATAGCTTTGTCGCGGAGGCGCAATAACTTTATATTTGTGAATATTTATGCCGCGTTTATGTCGTATTTACGCTATAATTGCGCGAGATATCATTCTGCAAGACAGTCTCCGCACAAATGTCACGCACGCAGTAATTTCCGGTACAAAGACTATATGCATGCATTGTGTCCGTCCATGAATAAGTCCGCCGGCCCATAGATCTATAATAGTAGAAATATCGCCGTACTTTATAGTTACTTGTTATACACGGGTTATTAACCTTGCGTCTTTGTGCGTGATGTATCTCGAATTTGCAGAAAGTCAGTAGGCTATGTACGCGGACATTCTATAGAAAGAATTTTACGTTGCTCTGTCATTTATCAATGCCCTCGCGATTATTAATACCGAAAGAAATTAATTTTTTATACGTTGTCAGTGCATAGCATTGTGTGAAAAAAGTGCCTCATCAATCAGTAACACATTAATATGCGAATACAAGAATAGACTTTTTCATTCGCTTACTTACAGCTGCAAATTATTTGGATAAAATTAAAATTGTTCTTTTTTCTTTCACGAAAATTTGGAAAAACATCGTCTATGGTGACTCATAAACTCATCATTAAACATGAGTTCAAAGTATATTAATTTAGAAATTAAAACTATCTCGATATGTTGACTTTCGAACTGTTGTATTTTAACTTTGGCGGTGTCTGCGATTCTAATGTATTTTGCATACACGGGCATATTTTGCTTCAAAAAATGATGCCACTGGACTCAGAGCGGGGGGAATTAAAAAGTCGTCTTTGCTTATTGCATGATGCACTCGTCCTAGTCCCGAGATTGCGGATCTCGAGATTGATCCGCGACCGTGACGGCTACTAGAACGCAACTCCGCCTGATTGACGGAGTGCACAAAGATACGTGACTTATACGCTGCTGTTAATGATACTATAACGATTACCGGTACACACGCGAAATCCTCGTAAACTCGTAAACGCCATACGTGCCGCGTCCCGCGACAGCGGTGATAAGACTCGAACAATTCGTACGCTTCTGAAAATTATACTTTAACGAGAGAGTCATTGCGCGCGATTACATGTGTACAAGCAAATCGATTTTTATGCGAATTAACCGCGAGTTTAGAGATCTTTCAAAGAAACGCCGTTTCAGTTTACTTCGCGCAAAGGTTCCGATCGATGCAAAGTACTTCCACAGAAATTTAATTTCAGAGAATACATAACAGGAGAATTTATCCGAGGAGAAAAAGTTCCCCCTCAGACTTCAGATCTGAGGAGGGTAAAGCCACAAAGAGCAACAGCAATTCAATTCTCGTCACTTTACATTGTAAAAGCATGAAAACTCTCTGAATCTATCTTTTAATCATTGCTGAGAAAAACGCAAGTAAATGTCGATAAAAATGAAGGTATCTGCGAAGGTATCACGAGTAATCTATGAATTTATGAAGATAGATATAAACTTTTCTAATCATAAGATCAACGTTTACAGGCTTATTGGCATCAAAACGCCTCTTCTGCAAAAATGGACCCGGGATGATTTTTGATTATTAAGGAAAGGGGTTTCTTGATGAAAAAGCAGAAGAGCCTGATGGCGCGACGTCGAGGTGTAATTTGTTACGAAACCGGAAATTAAATAGCGTCGAAAATAATAACACCGCGAGGCAGCCGGATAAAACCCAACGGGGGTTGGGATGCGGCGGCGGGGGTGCAACGTGTCCGCCACGTTGCGCCGCGCAGCGCGATGCGGACTGCTAATATAGTCTATCATTTCCCGTAATTCGTTTCCGGCTACCCGCGCGCCTCGCTTGGACGTCGTAGGTATACTTCGCTCGATACTTTGTAGCAGCGTTGGCGTTAACGGTTTTCGCTTCTCGCGCGAACAACAAAAGGCCGACGTGTTTCCTGGATGTCGCGTGATGAACAATTTTGCCGAGGGGCATAATTTATCAACTAACATAGTGCGCCTCGATGATCGCACTTTTTTAACAACTCGGAAGGATATCCGCCTGGATGTGGCGCGAACTTTTTCAGGCGTGAAGTTACATAATCGAGCGATTACATTTTTACTAGAACATAGTCTACGTTGTCGCATAAAGTTCGAAGGTACTCGGTTGTAAGAAAGGCCGTAAAAAAGGCCTTGCACAACGTACGGATGCTCCATATGGTTTTCTTTTGAAAGTTCTTCATCGCGTAACCATGTGAAGATATATAGATCAATTTTCATACACAATAAAGTACCAACAATGCGGTATAAATTATTAACAAATTCTTACATCTATATATGTTTTACGCTGCGAATCGAATTTTTCACAAAAAGTACAACAAATTGCATAAATTGGTTAATCTTGAAATAACTCTTTTACAGTCTAGTCTTTATACCATTGTCCACCTCACACCATTACCGGTATTGCTATTGCCAGGGGGTAAAAAAAAAAAAGAAGCTACGGAAAACATTATAAAGATGTAACAGCGAGTGCATGAGACGCGGCGCGAAAAGGGGACGCGAGGCGACGAAGAAAATGGCAAAGAAGTGGCGCTGGTCACTTTTTTATTAAAATCGTGGGAAGAGTAGCTGGAAACTGACAGCTTAGCCACATCAACGCTCGTCACGAGATTGCATAATGGGCTTCGATTTTTTGAATAATTGATACATTTATGGCGACGGCCATCTTGTCCGCCGTGCCGTGGAGCGTTAAACAACAAGAATTGTTAGCCTTCTTATTCTATAGCCTCGACCAGTAGTCCTTTGTCCGAGGGTGTTCTTCTAAGAACGACAAGGTGCGTTATTTGAACTTTATGTACGATGCAATATTGTTGCTAAAGTACGGTAACTTAAGTGTATTTATAGAATAGGTGTCTTATAAGGTCTATTCGAACTTTTTAATGCATATCGAGAGTCATTCTTTCCAATCATATCATTTCAGAACAAAACTTCGATAAGAAACTTTATACAAATAATGACGGAGAGATTTAAAACTTCAAAAAGTAATTTTATTTTATTTTTTTTCAAAACGTTTGATGTTGTGTATTTATCTCGGATTGCTATTCATTTCAAGAATATTTTATATTCGGCCTGAAAGAACTGATAATACTGAAAACTCTTATAATTATATCCTTTACAGTCTACGTTTGGTAATACAAGGGAAAACGAGAAGTTGCCTCGTTGAAACTAAACTTCGCCATTTGCTTTCAAAAGCTCGGCGATGTATGACGGCAAAAAATTCGCTTGCCGAATAAAAGATGCATACATTGTAAGGACAGAATCAATATGCTGTTCACGCTACCACGGCGTAAACATGTGATGAACAATAACATCTGATAACTAAACGATAATATTATGCATCAGCAATAAGTTAAATTCCAGCTATATGTATGCTGATTCTTCGATAAAATTGATGTATTATTTTAATGCAACATCACGTATGAAAATAAATCAGTTAATAAAGCTTTTAATAAAAAGTTTAACTCGCTGTAAATTCGATGCAGTAAAATCCAAGCGCCGCATTGCGATGTGTCGTGATTAGGTTTACAATTCGGATTTCGCGCACGTATCGGTAATATATGCGCGTCCTCAGTGCGTTATTGCTATATTATTTCTGCACCGCGGCAGCTTTCTCTTTCGATATTTCGATTTCAATGCGACGTAATTGCACGTGTCGTTATCGTCGTGTATTAGAATTTGTATTTATGGGCGCTCAAAGCCGCTCTGTCGAGCGGCCTCTCATAAGATTAAGATTGCCGCCAATGCGGCCTTTCGCGAAATGCACCGTTTCGCATAAATCATCGGGAGCTTTCTTTCACCGAAACGTGCAACCACCAGAGCGCGATCGCGATCGTTGAGATTTATGCCTGCGCTTCATTTTTTTCTTCTAATAAATAATCGGAAACTTCGTTCCGACAGCGCGTTATAATTTATCCTGACTTGTGGGTATCCGCTCGACACGTTCGTTCAATGATGGAACGTATTTTTCAACTAAGTTAATGCAAGTCACTTTATTCATTTTTTATATATTTAAGTGATTCAATAATTTTCCTCGACATACCGCTATGTGATTTTAACTCTTTAGAATTGCTATTTACATTCTTTATATTATGACGTTGTCCAGACAAGGATATAATTTTCCGATATCTCGATAGTTCTTGATATATTTCGATATCATGTATGTTTTTGGAAAATGTTTGATAAAAATATATATTCTATCCGTGAAAATCGTGCACATTATTAAATTCTATTCAATCTAGACCTTCTCGGTATCTCAATGAGTAAGTGCTTCGACGAAAGGTATACGTGATCAAAGCGAGTTTGTCATAACGGCGGGATTCTCGTAAAATTGGACGGTTAGACACGATTGACCTGTTCTCGTGACGTTACCCAGTAAAATTTAAAGTGCAAATAGAAGCGCCGCATGGTCGGAGGCGCTCGCGGGAAAATTACAGCTCTCAAGCTCTCTAAATCGAAAGAGTCGGGGCGTTGATGATCACTATTAGGACTCATCTGCATGTTGGAATTCGTTTCTAACATGAACAAGAGGAGTTATATCTGAATATCATTTCCCCTTCTACCTTTGTTGTTTCAGAAACAGGAGCTGTTCGATGAAATAATACAGAATTAAGAGATAAGAACGTGTTATATCCAACTGAAATATGTATGAGATTTTTTGCCCATAATTTGAATTTTTATAAGACTTCTGAAATATCGCGCTCTCATGTACACTTATAAAAATATAAATCTATTAAATATAATATTTCTTCATAACATTACATATATCTATAATTATTTCAAACGGCATTTAGTGATAAATTCTTCAAGGCGTGATACGTCATAAAATGTCCGCCGAAAAGAAGAGGAAGAAGAAGCAAAAAAAGACAATGACGACATAGAGGAAGGTGAGGAAGGCGGAAGGAGAAGAGGAACGTCATAATTGACGGGGCATCACGTGAGCGCTATGGGCTCCCCGATTTTTTCGCCGGATTAATTGCCGTCGACGCGGCTTTTTCGTCATTAAAATGATATTATACCTGCTCCTGGAAACGCGGCGAACAATTTACATGCGGGGTAAGCGGACGGCGTAATGAAGAGGGCGGAAGGGAGAGCTAGTGTACGGGACATTACGGTATTTCGTTGATTGCCTCGAATCGCCCGCGCGTCGTGTCTCATCCGCGCGCAATTGCCGCGCTGCCGTCGACGGTAACGTTTACGTATAATCCCCGCCGAGATCGAGACTGTTTGATCGTTTTAATTACACCCGCCGCTCCGGCATGAGGAAGCCGCGCGCAAATTAGGTATTCTATATACCGTCTTTTCACAGATTTTTCCGGGATCGAGGATTCCGCACATCTAGCTGTGCCGCTGGCTTAATTGATTTACCGATTTCTCAATTTGGCTACTTGATTAATCGAAAATTTGCAAAATTTCTTTCCGACTGCAAAATAATTAACTTCATATTTCTATCATCCACGTTATTAAACGCTGACGATGCCAATGAAATAGTTTAGTGGAATATACGCACGGAAAACAGCACAAACCGTAGGGAGCAATTTAACATAGCCTTGCGTGCGAACAAATAAATGTGGCAGTACGCTCGTCGTTGCAATGTTGTAATTAATTGGGAATAAGTAGGAGTAAAAGCGCTGAGAAAAACGCAGCTGTTACGCAGCTGTTTCGTTTCATCTGCGATTTCGCTCGGTGGCCCGCGATGACAGAAATTTGCACCATCGCTGCAAAATCTAATATTCACACACACTCTCTCGTTCGGAAATATCACCGCGATTTATAAGCCCCGCCGCATCGGTTGCGAACTTTCTTTGTTAGCTTATCGTATCACTCGTAGTTCATTCTTTCAAGTGATACGCGGTCTATAATGTGGTGACGACATTTACGCGAAAAGAAGATCGATCGCCGATAAACTAAAAATATGGAAATAGCATACAACGCTTCGCTCAACGCCATATGTCACGGCGCGACTGCACACAAATGATTTTATAATTTATTTAAACGTGCCGACGATAAAATGTCCGATCAGTTGCTCTGGCGTTTTACGATTGAAATAGACACAAAACCCGACGTTGATTGTGTGTATAAATCGCATTCGTGACTTGACACACAAAAGTTTTTAATAATTTACGACAATAAATTTTCACCGAAACTATCTTTGCATTGAATAGATAAAATCATCCTGTCGCTTTGTAATTATCGCACTTTAAATTACTCATCTTCACACATGCTGATTTTTTAGCTCGTACATTAAAACAAAGAAACGCATACGGAGTTTATCTATCTTGTTACCCTGATTCACGAGCTCTCGGAATCGTACTCTCTTTTCCATGTAATTCAAGATAGCGACGAGCGACAAACTATTTCCCAGGATCGCGATGGATATCGTGCGAGCAATAATTGGAAGATGATACACCGCCGCCGTGAGCGAGCAGGGTAATTGCTTGTGTAATTCTTAATTTCACGTTACGCTGGAATTCCGATTGTAACGTCCCTTTTACCTACGGTATCTCGCATCTCGTGTTAAGCCGTGTGACGACGCACATGCGCTCTCGCGAGCGCTCTGCCGCTCGGCGGTGCACGATAGACAAACGCTGACACGCTTCGTTAACATACGCGCGAGCGCGCTAATTAATTCGTAGATAACTTTTGATTTCACGTCGCGCCGGGTGTAATACGGACGGAACGGGTGATTTATGACGACGCGCTCGCCTCGATCGTTAATCGAATTTCCAGGTGTGTGCATTGATTGGAGAAAAATAATTGCCGCGCGAGATCGCCGACGCGATCGGAATACGACGATAACTCGATTGAATAACACCCCGCGAATAAATAATTGGCAATCGATTTTTACAACAATAGGACGGAGTTCACAGGTGAAATCGCCGGCAGCGTTTGATATATCGCGTGACAATTGTCTTTGTAATTGATATCGTTCGACAGATGACAAGCATAATCATTTTTCTGAAGAATATATTTTCTTAAGCATGATTTTATCGACGTCGATTAATTAAAATAATCGAGTACACTATGATTAAAGTTAACTAACATCAATAAGATTTCTATTTCTATTAATGTTTAATACTTTTATATCGATAGAAAGTTCCTGTCATGCGTGATTTTAATCGGAATGGCTTTGGAACAAAATTTAAGTGCAAAATATTAATTAAAAATTTAAATGATTATGAAACAGATTATTAGATATTCAATAAGAGAACCGCGCTCTATGTGGCAAGACTTTAGCAATTTGAAACAGCTCCGCAATTTCTCAAAAGCTATTAAAACTTCACTGTAGTAATATTAACACATTTGCAGCTGATAGTTGCGCGTATACTTTCTAATGGGAGTTATTAACTCGTTACGCTAACCGCGCGAACTATTTAACGCGATGTTAGCGGCGATAACACGCCGCTATTGGTGAAGCGTCTCTTTTCACGATTCGCTATCGTCGCCATTTCTCGCGTCCGCGAACTATAGCTGTCACGATATTATCTCTCCGATTAATTACTTCTCTCTTTCTCTCTCGCATCACCGGGGTTATTATTAGCACAATTATTATTATCATAATTAGCGGCGATCGCGCGTCGATAGTCGATTCAATTTGCAAGTATAATTCGCAGGGTGGATGGTGACTTTTCGGAGCCTGAAGATAATAGTTCTCCCCCAGCGAGAGGGTGTTAAAAGACCGTATCCTTTTCTAATCTGCATAATATATGAAAAAAAGAATGAACATATTTCTAAATCGCAATTATAGCGTGGCTTTTTTCAAAGCCTTATCTTTGTTTCGGGTAAATTACGACTAGAATGAGTGTTGAGTCTTCGTATAGATCTGTCGATGGCAATCGGTAAAATGATCGTTAGAAAAAAATGTAACGCAAAGAATGAAGGAAAAGGGCCCGATCTCGCAGCATAGAGGAGAGGGCAAGACGGCGAAGCTTGCGCGCAGGACGAAGGAGATCGCTCGGTGAAGGGAGACGGGTGAAGACGGTAGAGAAGTGACTCCCACCAGGCGCGGGCAGGCGCAACATCAAAGGGAACCGACTTCTCGTTCGCGAGGTGAAGAACCGGCCATCTCCGGGCCACACACGAATTGCTTTTATATACTTACTTTACGTTCTGTACCACTAAAGTGTAATACCTTTTCGGCGCGCCACGCGGCGTAGAAACGCACGCGGGATTACGTAAATTTCATCCACGAGCAGTAAAACCGGATACGTGACTTGCGCTTTTTAAATTTTTCATCTCTCACTGTTGCTCTTCATTCTCCGCCCATCTTTCTATGCTTTTGATAACTTTATAAGATAGAATTCTTAATTTCATACCACTTACTTGGTGAATATTCGTCGTGTGGAACCACATCTTTGGTCTCCAAAGTTGCATCCCTGAAAAAAATTAATGAATTAGAAAAATTGATAAAAATTAATTATAAAAACAATGAATTTCTAAGCTCCTAAGAGTAAAAAATTTTTACTTGTTGTTTCTATGACCATTTTTTCTATTTCTTTTAATACTGTCTTAATTTTCAATTATTATTAAAATTAAAGAATCTTATTTTCCAAAAAAGATGTATCGTTATTGTGTTTGTGCAATTTTTTTTGTACAGAATGCATCTATCTTGAGAATTTATCGCGTCTTTTAAATCTCGCACTGTACAGAAACTCCTAGAAATCTATATGTTCTAAAAATTTGTAGTTACACTACTTTATTGCTATGTTGACTTTGAGAGCAAACTTCGGTGCCATGATTTACGACGCAGCATCGTACAATCGGTTATAGCCACGCTTTGAAGATGCATTTTCCAGGAGCAACAATGCATCGTCCGGGAGCAGCAACGCATCGCAGTTTATTCATGTATAAGCTAGATTATTTTGGACTTCACACAGTTATTTCAATTAATAATACATAGTCGCGAATTTTTCAGTTTTAATCAAACTAAAATAATTGAGGTAATGAATAAATTCTTATCGCAGTACTACAAGTTACCTTTTTACAATTAAAAAAGCTAACGTTATACATTAATTGTGCTGAGCTAAATATAACGATGTCTAGATTCTAACTTGAGCGCTTTTATAAAAAGCTACGTACAAAGCAGCGCGATACGGCGCCACAGCTTGTTGTTCCGGCTACCATCGTTCGCACGCGGAGTATCAAGTCATCAACGACTATTCAGGCACGTTCAACGACGAATCGCGTTCTACGGGCGTGACGAATCCGCGCGGGGTTCTTCTCATCCCCGATTGAGCTTTGAGAGGTCACACGACGCGCGGGCATACATACACACGCAGCCCGAGTACGGTCCCGAATGTCATTACGATCGACGGGCAGCCGAGGCCCCGAGGTGTGTCAAATCACACGAAACGGGGCGAGGTAGGCGCGAGCGGGGACGGAAAATTGATGGAACCGAGGCCCATGATGTTGCTCTTCAAAGAGATCACTTTTACCCGCGGGCGCGCGCGCGCACCAGCCGAGCGCTTCACGAAAATCCACAACGTCGCCCGGTTCCTCAATGGCCGCGGCGAACCCTCCGGCTTTTCCCCCTCCGAACTGAGATTGGGGGGAAGATGGTTAGTGAAACTGATTCGAGTTAAATGGAGCCTAAATGGTACTCAAATTGACTGCTAGAGCCGTGCCGCGCTTTTGTATGGAACGACATCGGCGGTATTTTGTAACCACCGTGAAGTCTCGATCAATCATTGGCTCTCGACCACTCGAATGCGATGGTTTCCGTTCAACTTCAGAGAATTGGAGACCGGGAAAATTTATCACTGAGAGAAATCATCCAATTTAATATTCGCTTTGCTGAAATTAGACATTATTTCGAAGTCATTACGACGGGACTTTAAATAAAAATTAGTTTTCATGGTCAATTGATTTCTTAAGTCCGCAATAGTTATAATATTTAAAAGTAAAGAAAATATCTGTGTGTAATAAATATTCTTGGTGTGAGAAGCCAAATTGCGTTGGAATCTTCAGAATTCATTAAGATTTCCACACGTCCGCAATTTTAGATTTATCAGATGTCAATGCATTTTTATCGCGTAGTCAGCAGAGAGCAAGGTGCAGTGCAATTAAATTCAAGTTCGAAGGTCGAGGACCGTCCTGAGCGTGCGTGCGAGACGCTATTGAGGTTAGTGTTTTCAACATGCATGGCAGTGACAATAGACGATTCGAATACACTGTAATAAACTCTCCTTCATATAGTCAGGTATTATGCTGAGCAAAAATAGACGCACACGAAGTAGCTCTAAAAGTTTCTTATCGGCCGGTCTGGCAAAGCGTATGCATAAAGGCAGTCATTTGATTTCAACCATGACACCATAGCTATGATTTTACATAACAAATACGATCGGTGTGTAAAAAAAGTATTCTTGTTGCAAGACGATAAACGTTTAACGATGTATAATCACTGCGGCCGTCGACAACACTGTTTTAACGCTTGAAAGCGAAGCTTTGATTTAACGAGTGACTTTTGAACAAATATTTCTTTTTCGAAGTTAATGGAAAAAAATTAAAAAATATCCTATTCTTTAGCTTTTAATAATAATTACCTTCGCAATAATTGCGACAAAATAATATTTGCCTACATTTACTAGTAGAAAAACAAGATCTTTATTCTAACGCGATTATAATTGAAAAAGTACTCGTGTGCTAATGGTATCATCATCAAAAAGAAATCGATTATTAAAAAATTGATATATTAATAAAATGACAATAGTCTTTTCTCTAAACAATACTCTATACATCGAGTCGCAGACTGACATAGCGTTCTATTCTTAAAGGGATTTGCAGTCGACAATATTTTTACATACATCACGGAAAATATGTCGACTCGAAATAACATTGCCTGAGGCTTCATATGCTATTGCGAAGTGCTTTTCGATACTAACCGCGGTTCACCGCGCGTTCGATGCACGGTTGCCGTACGACGTCATAAATTCCTTATGTATTTCCTGTCGCGGTTACCGGCGTATTTTCAGACAAGGCAGTTGCAACCGAGCCAACATGGTGATCTCGCTAATCGATCCGAGGATGCACAGAATATGCGATATTATCCTTTCAACGAAGGATGCTCGTAAAAACAGGTGATAAATATCAGGTAACCAACAAAGTTCGCGTGGTTTTGCTAATAATAGACTTCGCGAGAAACCATACGAATTTTTAACTTACTTAATATTATTTTAGAAATTAGTTATTTATAAGAAAATCCCTTTTATATAAAAAATTTATGTCGTAGCGATTTTCTATTGCATTATTCAATTAATTTCATCGCGAATTGATTCGCGATACGAAATACATTTCCAAGTAATATTTTAAGAAAATTGCGTGAATACTACACTTTTGTTGGAAAATTTAAAAATTGTGCTAGATACAGATCTAAAAACAAATTTTGTTGGACATTCAAAATTTATCAATAGAGCACTCGAGCTTGATTGATGGATCGTCAAAACTTTTTGCTGCGATGTGAAAAAGTGCTTTATTGATAAATTTTAATTCAGTCGCATAAAAATTGTTCAGTTTCGTAGACATAAATTCAACATGAACAAGAAAGCTGTCTGAAAGAAGTTTTCTTGTAAGTTTTTCAATTCGCGAGATTCGCAATGATTTGCAATCCGCAGAAAGAAAATAAATCGTAATATGAATTAAGACAGTTTAGAGACTGCTCTTATTGCGCGCGTATCGAATACATTTCCGGTCAGATATAAATTCGCGAGAGATTGACTTAATTGAGTTCAAGTACCATGCCGTAAGTAACCGCTCCCAGCGGATCGAGACAGTTCGATCGTCGGGCGAGAGAACGAATTACACCCCGCGCCATCCACCGCACACCGAATCCCCTGAAACGACTTACCGGCCGGATCTGTCGTGCGGTCATATAGATGTGATAAATAAATTATTGCCTGTGGTCTGCTCCGAGCTCTTCCTCCCGAACGGAGTCCGCTCGTTCTCTCTCGCTCTCGCCACGAGCGGAATAAGATATTCCATCACGGTGAGTTACATAAATCTCCTCATTGAATGGGCCTAATTATTGCCGGAGGGTCGTCGGGCCGAGGGGGGGAGGTAGCGAACGCTCGCTCTTCCGGGGACTTATTGTCAGCCTAGTTTAGGGCAGGTCCGCTCTAAAGGGCGTGTATGCCCTTAAGGCTATCATTCTCCCCCTCATGTGTCCCCCGTCTTTCGATCGAGATATTCATAACGATGCGCGTTCCCCGGCAATGACCGCCCAGAAGAACCAAGTAGCTCTCGCGCACGCCCCTAATCGAGAACATTATCATGCTAATACGTCGCTGCGAGCGCTCTTGCGTAACGCGTAATGGTTTTTCGCGGTTTTTTTTTGGTACCACGAGCGTGAAGTTTAATGTTTGGTTTTGCGACCGATGCGTAAACAACTTTTGCTGCAATTGTTTCACTGGAAGAAGTTACTTAAGGATCGCCACGTGTAGTATGTTTACGGTAAAAAAATGTCGTTAATGATAAATTGCAATAAGTTGGATAATACGTTTTTATAGCGGAAAATAAAGATCTAAGACTATTGTCGTCGATTGTGTAATCAAGCATAATTTAGATAGGTGTGACGTGTGCGTATTTGTCAACATCAAATAAATAAAGAAGCTATGCGCGTTTAATATGATTTACGACGAAATAATCGTGAGAATAGTGAAAGTTCGCTCGTGTCTCAATAAAGGCCGAATATAACGTGCCTATCGCGATCGCGACAAGATGGCAACGCCGGCTGCAAAACCGCCAGCGTCGCGGCGAGATTCGTGGAAGGCAGAATGGAGAAACTCCTCGTCGGTCGGGGTATCACGAATCGATCGGACTCAGAGTTACGCTCGCAAATAAACGCCTCCGGAGGGCCGAAGGAAGCGTCGTCGTTGCCGGTGCGCCACGATGGAGCCGCGAAGGTGGCTTTGCGAGGCATCGAGCGCTCGCACGTCCGCTCGATGGGTCGCCGAGCCCACCCATAGATATTGCCCGAAGTAGGCAAGCGTGTCTAACGTTCATCGAGTCCATAGACGAGGCGAGCCGCGCGAACGGGAAGAAAAAGAGGTGCATTAGAATACTTGGGGGAACTTTACCGGCGCTCGTCGATTCGAGATTTACATGTCACGAGTTCGAGCGATTTGTCGCGCACAGGTCGGCCCTGCGAATACACAAAAACCAGAGAAAATCGCGCAGAAAAGCTCTTCGAGCACCGATAGACTTGTCGAACGTGAAAGAGCATTGATTGCCGCGTGAATGGTCAGATTGATGGCTGTGCATTCGTGTTTGTCTGTAATATGCGCCTGTTCGAATTATTAATGCATGAAAGCGATTTTCTAGTTATTGTATATGTTAACATTCAATATATAAAATTGCTGTACAACAGTTCCTGCTAAATATGAATTATTTATATCTAATCGCTGTAAACAGAAAATAATATTATATCAGAGCAGAGCGCGACTATTCACGGCTTAACATATTCTCGAACGCTGAAATTTATATCGTATTTTAAGATTAAACTCGTAAGCGGGAAAAATTGGTGTTATCGATCCTGTGTTACTAGCGGATAGAAATTTGCAGTATCTCTGATGCAGGCCGACATTCAATTTGTCACCTCCCTAGCTGTTCTTCCATCAGACGTTCTTACGCTATATCGAATCACTTCCGGACGATGAAGCACGACCCTTTCACCCTCCCTCGCTCTTCTAGCGGCAAAAAATCCGGACTAGGATTTGCCTTCGGGTAACCAACGTTACTATCTATTATTCAGCATTAGTCGCAACATTGACGCAAAAGACGACGAAAAAGAAATAAACGGGGAATAAAAAGTGAATCAATTAAGCAAAATATTCTAAATATAGAAATTATTTTGTTAAAACTTTACAAAAAATTTGCAAATAAATTTCTATTAAATAGTGATAGTGCGATAGCTAAAATTTATATTTCAATACTTCAAAAATAAATTATATAAGCAGAGAATAATTCTGCATATCTATTCAATATTACTCTTCGTAAAAGGAGATTATTATCTCACAATAGTGAAAGTTTCAAGTTGTAAAGGTTATTGTTACGGCGTTTTAACATCTATTAGCCAAAATTTAAAAGTATTGCCTTCTACAGTAGTTTAAAAGGAACTGCCAAATAGCAGGCTACCCGCACCGCTCTATAATTCATGCTAATTGTTATTTCATCGAGTTTGTAGTTCTGTATAAATCTTTTGAGCGCCGATAGGCGATCACGACGCATTGTTTCCCAATTCGATTCACAGTCGTGCCACAGCCATCTTCGTTCTATGAGGGTCGCGTGCCTAAGTGATGCTTTGGAGCTCCGTCACCTTTGCGAAGGTTAACAAAGCCAAGTCGTTTGTTCGATTAGTCGCGGCCACTCAGCCGTATTGTTCGGTCGCTCAAAGACCGACTGGTCATCTGTAGGTATTTACCACGACGACTAGAAAACCCATGATCGTTTGCCAGTGCGTCTTCGACTCACAATCAATTTCTAATAATTTCGAGATCCTCGTTAAATGCGGTCTTCGGCCAGTAAGAAATTTAAGCCGTATTCAACGTGTACAGTACAATATACTTGAAGCTTGCAAAGCTACACAAGTTCACCTTTTAGAATTTGAAATAACTCATCACATTTCTAAGAATTCTTTTTGGAAACAAAAATTAGCAAAATATAAATAATAAAATTAAAGAAGATGAAAAACCTTCATTCTAATTTTCATCCCAATATAAATATTTGCAAAATATTTAATTCAAGAAATAAACGCGACAATCGACTGGAAAATCGTATAACATTTTTCTTAAACAATCAAATACAAAACAATTTCATTAAAATAAACCATCGACAAAGTCTGTTAAAGTGATGTTTCCCTTTGCTCATTGCTCTTCGCACAAGAGGGGTGTTGAAAAACTCAAGCAAGGGGCGCGTTTTCGCGAGAGCGTGAAAATTTCGGTGCTTTATCGTATCGCCGGCTCGTCCGCTCGCTCACGAGCGGCGGCGCGAGGAGAGAGGGAGCAAAAATCCCTCGCGATATAAATCGATTCGCGAGGCGAGCGTCAAAGGACCGCTCGACCAATCAGCTGGCGGACGAGGCGGTGCTCGAGCAGAACGAGCCGCGCCGACAAAGAGCACCTCGCCGAGAGTACGACAGGGAGGACGAAAGCCGTGGGTACGCAGAGTAGGGTGAGCGCAGCGGGTATGGGCGAACGATGGGCCGTGCTCGTAGGGTCGGTGGGGATGCGACGGGGATTACAAACACGCACGACGCACGTTGCATCGAGCGCGGAGAGTAGGAAGACCGCCCATGCGTCGTGTTGCGCCTTCCGCGCCTTCGCGTCCCCTCTCGTAATCTCGTCAATTACGACTAAATACACGTATCGCGACTAATATGGAGGACAATGTAGCGACGGAAAACTGGGCGTCTGTACGAGCAATCGAATACGTTCGCTTAACGCACTTAAACTAGGGTACATCACGCCCATTTCATTGGATTAGCATTTGATTAAGTTTCTTTTCTCAGCGAATTATGAATCGGGAAAAGAAAAATTAAGCAAGGATTAGTTAACTTGGATCGTATCAATGCAATTCGATATTGTGATTGATTACCATGACTAAATAATTGCCATGATAAACTTTACATTAGAAAAACGGAGGAATCATTTTTAATGTTTTTTTTTTTAATTTCTAATAATAGACATTTCTGTGAGCACATGGATTCTATTTTTATGATAAACACAATTACTTTGATTGTATTATCAAAATAAAAAGATGAAATAGTTTGAAGATTAATTCTGACCTTTGAATCTTTTAATTCTCGATTGAGAAAAAATGTATACGAGAACTATCAGTCGGATCCATTGAACTCATATGAGAAAAAAATTCTAACGCAAAAAAATATTCTAAGAAAAACCTTATTTTTTTGGAAAAGTCCAGAAGTCACATAAATAATTTTATTCACAAATAGGTAAAAAATAATGACAATAAAAATATAATTAAGTCCATTAGACCCATCTGTGGACGGAGAGTTAAGAAAACTAAGAAAGCTTTTAGTATTAAGCGACTAAAAATTATAACATGTCATAAATACCTAAACAAACTGAAGATTTCAGGTAGCTTTAAGACGAATTAGTGCCGTATTTAGAAAGGATCCATGTCCTGTTTGGCGACGCATTTGTTAAATATCTTGTTTGGACGTTTCTCATCTCGGAGTTTGTACAAGTACATTAGACTTTAACATAGATATTTTATATAATTAGATAGGTATTTAAAATTTTTTGTGATTGATCTAACTTTTATTAAACGGATACTGCGCAGTCAAAGCGCAATCAAATGATGCAGTATTTACGCAAGCGAGTCTGACAGAATTAATCCGAAAAGCGGATAGACTTGCGTCTTGATTTCAATAACACGTGACCTCTTGACATTCTAACAAATGTCACGAATTCTTATGAGAGAAAGTCGATTTACAATATACTCGCGATAGTGATGATATCGCATGTGATTGACATAATATAATATATTACTCTGATATTTTGAAATTATTTCATACACAACTTTACGAGCGACAACGACAGTTTTGTATGCATATATACATATAATGTCATAAATAAAAGATAATAATATTAAATATAATATTAAAGATAATTTATAAAATTATCTACACGTTCAAAAGAAGAGAAGAAGATACACCCGTTATTTGCAACTTTGTAAATTAATTTCCGGGATCAAAAATAAATGATAAGAAAAATTTTAAACGATTATCTCGTTACCATATAAAAGGCAGTCTATTTTTTACTGTTCTGAGCGCGTATTCCAATGGAACGCGGCGCGCGTGAGAAAAAAGAATTATCAATCAAAGGCCGGTCTTTCGTACTTCGTAAAAAATGTCTTAATGTAATCCGCGTTCGCGTGTGGCCCGATGACGACAAAACTAGTGGCTGCTGGAAGCAATCAACCGAGACGAAGAAAAGAAGCGAAGGAGAGCGGAGGCAGAAGGGGAGGAGACAGGCGTAAATTTTTCGGGAAAAAATCCTCATTGATGGATAGTTTATCGCATATCCCTGTTCCACCAACGATTCCTTCCCCAAATCCTTCCATTCGTCCCTCTCATCCGCGCTCACACACGCATGCATACACACACCGCCTCTCCTCTTCTACCGCACGAGGGGTGCCCCCTCCAAGCCCTCCTGGACAACAGAGCCTACCTAAATATCGGGGGATCATGCTAAACGGCGGCAGATCAAAGGGACCGACAGAATCCGGTGGCGAGCTATCATAATAATTAGGCTCGCTCGCGCCTCTTTGTATCGGGATAGAAAAGCCGACATGGAAGGCCGGGGAAGAAGAAGCGAGGACGCAGAAGAAGAGGAAGAAAAAGGGCCGCGGACGGACGGACAGACAGTCCGGTTGGTCGAACTCGTCGGGTAGAAGAGAGCGGTCGGCACGCCGCTCCTGCCCGCTAAATTGAACCTAAGGGGACTCTAAAAAGATTTTACTGATTTCGGTGAATGAGAGGCGAGCCGCGCGCTCCTCGCAATCGGCGGGATTCCGCCGCCGAAGTGCGTTTCACACCGCTGATTGATTCAATAAATGTTTCCCTACGATTCTTTAATTGCTTGCGTGCCATCGCGTGACGCCGAGTATTAGACATTAAATACAGGGTGTCCGCGAAGCAAATGAGCGGATTTGGATGTGCGTGTGTTCTTCGATTCATTCGGAGTCTAGCCTTCGCGATTGTCAAGGTGTCGGTTGTTTTTATGCTAAGAATGATTGACAACCAATACTTTTTTCTTAATGATAAGTGAAGTCTTATTCTTCACATCTCAGGGTGGACTTGACTTGAAAAAACTTTGAACCTCACAAGCTAGTCATCAGAGGTATCTAATGTTAAAAATTAAGTTGTGAAAGAAATCCAATCAAGGATGGGAAAAAATAGACCCCAAATTAATGAGAGAACATTTTATCTCGAGTCATCCATTTATTTCAAAGACATCTTATAGATGTCTTTGATGGCGGAATTTGTTCACACCGACAAACTTCAATTTAACGAACAATGCTTAATGAAATCTAAAAAAATATACTGAAGTGAGATAATAAAAATAAAAATTCTTCTTTAATTCGCTTTTCACTTCAATATATCACGTAGAAAGCTACTTGTTTTGCAGATAAAATTTACTTGTCAAGTTTCCTGCTTGTATTAATTCATCAATTTCAAGAACACTGTTACGAGAGTCACAGCAATCCTGCGCGACGTGATTGCGTCTATACTGAGACAATTGCTCCTTATACACCGTGTATGATACACGTCGCGTTTACGCAGCATGTATTTTTCAGCTATGCTACTTACGCGAAATAACGACTATTAATCCGCGGCAATCTAGATAGGCAGGATGTCGGTAGGATTAGATTACACGTTGCATGCAATTGCGCACAATTTAGCATCGTCGTGTACGCTAAGCGCGGTAAATTGGTTAGCGCGATTTATTACAATTATCGGTGCTCATATTACAGGCTCGCGAAATCCGCTTCTGTGAAATTTCGAAGGCACGAAAGCGACTCGTCGCACGGTGAAAGCAAATTGTTTCTTGCTGTTATATAAATTCACATTTGCATCACAAATCGGTGGGTTATATCGATTTATGATCTATAGAAATCATTCACGTGTACCGTACGCATATGCGACATATATAACACGTGATATGAATTTTTACGCAACTTTTGCTATGTTTCTTTTATGTAACGACAGATAATTTTTATCCTCAACTAATAAATAAAATTTTACTTAACGTTACTTTACTAATAGTATTGCTAACGATTAAAAAATACTTCATCAATTATTCGATATGTATTGAATATCTACTGATTCAAGAAACGTGTCCAATAATGCTCTCAAATAATGTATCCTATTGTTGACATATATCTATCTCCATTAAAAAATTAAAATAAATTAGAAAAAAATAACAAACTTTGTATGTTTGCAGCCATTATTGTTAACTGAAAAACTTGGAAGTATATTTGAAAGAGAGTGCCAAAGTAGACGCACAACGGTCCGTCGGATACGTCCGGCGATTCCATTCGGCTAAAAGCCACGTGAAAAGAATAAGAATGGCATACGCCGCAGAATTCAATGGTCTTTGATTCTGGTTTTTTTAAATTGGGTTTGTTCAATAGAAACATACATGTTCGTTTTTTTCTCCATTCATCAATTCGTTCATTCATCAATACAAAAGATTATCGTGACAATGAGTAACAGTTTCATTTGATGGGAACAGTTTTTTCTATTTTTGCTCTTCAATTTCCATAAATTATAAAAAAATTTTTGAAACTTATCGTTACTCAATAATAAATTAATTAAAATTGTTCCCAATTTCTAAAACATTTCAGCTTAAAAAATTTTGTAGAATAATCACGCTCTAGATTACACCAAGACTACAATGACAATAATTACTTTAATATGCAAGATAATTGAAATCTTCTTCTACAATATAGATACCCTGATTTCGAAATAAAATCAATAAAACAGATAATTAAAATAATTAAGAAGGAATAGCGTAGAGAATTTATTTGACTTTCGCGTGTGAAAGTCGTTAACTTGTGCAATTTAATATTTCTATGATAGAAGAGTAATATTGAGCGATGCTAAGACATTGTAGACTACTGTCGACGAGATTGCCGCCATTAGATAGCTATATCGATTCTCAAATCGGACTGTAGATAATGATTCGTATAGTCGCGATACTCTTTTAATGTTACGGGCCAGCAATCTTCGGCGACATTATCGACGCTGGCCATCATTATCTTCCGTGTCTTTTGACAATTCGAATTACGTTCGATCAGCTATCTATGATTTACTGAGAATATTTCCGCTTGTTAAAGATTAACTTAATAGTAATAATGGTGCAATCTTTGAGAATCGATCTGTCATGATTATAAGCGAAAGATTCTCTCTGTGAAATATCTTTTCTTTTAAAATTTCATCGATAGAATACACTTTTTATGCAACTTATCGGGTTTAACGTTAATGAGTTTTCATGCGCGAGTTGATAATTTTATTATGTTGCAAGTGTAATTTACACGTCGACGTTACAGAGTCCACTCTGCAAGTGCTGCGTCAAATAAAAAAATTGAAACTATTTTTACCGCGTTATTTATATTATAATATATTTCGCACTCAAGAAACTGCGATAACATATAAAACAGAACGACGTGGATAATCATAGAGGAAGTAACTGACAAACGTAAATTATAGAGATGTTATGCATAATGCATAATGCATAATACTACGGAAGACAAAGTCCGCGGTTCCTCCTGCTGAATACAGCGCACTATCAAGACGTATTCGCCTCCCCAAAGTCGTCCATTCCGGTATCGAGAGATACGGGCTGTTAACTTTCCGCCCGATAATCCGTTCTCAAGCCCGCTCGCGGCGGCCGAAATCCACGCTCTCCGGGTGGGACGAAATCACGGTGGGCCCTCGTTAGTCGCCCTCCGCGTCGTGGAGGGTCAGTCCCACGTCATCCGAGAGCGAGAGGAGCGCGATACGTGACGGAGGAAGAGGGATCGAGAGACGAGTGCGAGACTAGGTGCTCCTTCGAAAGGGGGAGGGGATAGAGAGGAGAGACCAGGACGAAAGGAAGGAAGGACGGTCGCGCCCGTCGCGGCGCTGCGGGACGTTAAGTACGTCTCGTAAAAATTCCATCCCGTGTCGGCGACGGCGGCGGCGTCATTTTACCGTGCTGGCTACACGTTATACTGTGGGCGGGTACCGAGCCAAGTCCGGCCCACGGGTTCATCAAAGGGGCACGTTTCTACGTTGGAGGAGGCGCTTGGTGCCGTGGTAGCGACCCAGCGGCATCCAAGCTTACGGCTGGGTTCGAACAACTCCGCTCGTCCTCGTACGCGTGCGCCGAGCCGGCTGCGAGGAGAACGCCTGCCCAACGCGGACGCCGGGGAAGCCCCGTACCATTTCGCGTCACCGGCTTCGACTGGCCTGAGAGGAGGCACCCGGCTGGCCTCCTCTGCTCTGAAACTCATTAAACGCCGACGTATTGACGTTTCGCGCGCGTATCTCCGCTCGCAGCGGGTAATCTCCGCAACGCTCGACATCCGGACGCGTCGCTCTGTGTGCTGGTGTTCATTCACAGTGAGAATAGCCGAAAGTTATCGGGCAGAGAACTGACATCCGCTCGAATTTCCACTCGCGCGAAACAGGTTGTCGCGGACATTTAAACGTGGAATTGCAGATCGAAACTCATAGGCTATGAAGTTTCATATTCGGTGGTGGTAGAACGAACAAACGGTGACAGTGCGTTGAAGTGAAGAAGAATGCAAATCGATATTTCTCAGAATAATATCTGACGTCCTTCTGAGCTGACTGTTTCGACGGAAGCCGCAGAGTTCGAGGAAAATGTTTTGGCGGAAAATGAGAGACTGATTTGGCAGCTAATGATGTTACTCGTATGTCGATTTAAGCGCGATGACGGAGGATCCGAGCGCATTGATAGGCCTTCGATAGCAACAGTGTGATAGTTTTACGATCGTGCTCGCGACAGAAGACTCGGACATGTTAGGCCGATGAATGAGACTCGACACGATAGTGCGACAATCCTGCGTGAACAGTTTCCGAAGACAGAAGTGCGTGAGCGCGTCGAAAGGATGCGCGGTATTTGAATAAATTCGTCGCGGCCTCGACTGGCTGTTAAAAGCCAGCATCGGGCATCGAGTGTCTCGAGCAATTTCGCTTTTTTTTCTAATTTAGCCCTTTTCTTCGCCCGCGGTATGTGTACCACGGAGATGACGGAAACGTACACGATGTCGCCGTCGACAACGGTATCTTCCAGCGCGGCGACGCCCGGCTGCGTGAGCGGCTCACCGGCGCACCGACGGACGTCGTGCAGAGGCTCGCCGAGTCGAGGAGACGTCCAGGACGACGAGGACGTGATCTCCGTGGGCTGTCCGAGCCCGCTGCCGTTAGTGCTAGTGACGCCTAACACGGAGGACGAATCCAGGGAGGACTACGTTGAACGTCTGAGTCCTAGGAGAACGTATCCGCGCGATTCGATAGCGGAGGATGAAGAGAGAGATTACTCCCGCAACGGCGAGTACAGGATGTCGAACGGCAGGAGCAGCAGAACACGCGAGAGCGGCGATTCGGTTACGACGCTCAGGGATGATGAGGAGGAGGACGAAGAGGAGGAGGAAGTGGACAGCAGGACCGGCAGCAACGGCGCGACAGCCGCCGGTACCACGGACGATTATTTCAAGCCGCTGAAGCGGCTCAAGATGGTGCAGATGCAGCATTCGGACGAGGAGGATGAAAGGGAGCGAGAGTCCAACGACCGCGGCGTTAAGTCTTTTAGCATCCTGGATATCCTATCGCACCGGCCGAAGGCGAAGATCGTCCGTCCGTGGGACACGGTGGACTCCAACCTCGGCAGTCAGCACCGTCATCACTTGCAGCAGCAGCAGCAGCATCATCATCTGCACCACCATCATCACCACAGTAGTCATCCGGGTCACGCGACCGGCCCCCGGGATCTTTCGTTGATGGGTATGTCACTCGCGTCCATGTCGAGCTCCATCAGCGAACCGCCCCTGAGCAGTTCGTCGTCGTCCGGAAGAAGCTCCGTGTCGGATTCCGGTAGCCCGGACCCGCTCGCCCATCATCACCATCATCACGCCGCGCTCCATCACGCGGGCATTCATCCCGGTCTGCATCATCCGGCGCTGCAACAGCCGCAGCAGCAGCAGCAGCAGTTCAAAAGGAAAGCGCCGCAACAGCACGGCTCGCACGCCGGTCAAAACGGCAAGAGAACCACCGGGCAGGGCAGTCCCTTGGACGCTCTTTTCCAAATGACCAGTAAAACCTTCGATGCGGGCGAGCATAGTCAGGGTAAGCGCACGACAATTTCTCACTTTCTCCTACGTGCCTTTTCCGCACTTGTTTGCGATTAAATTCTGGAAATATCCGCCTAATAAATTTTCCCAAGTTTTCGAGAGAAAGTTATGTCAGTTGGTAGAGTAAACGTGCAAATATTTGTACGTCAATAGTTGTCAAGAAATAAGCGTTTCAATAATATTTCGTTAGAACGGATCTTATTTATGTTTCATCTGCAAAAAGCTAGTATTTTCTATTGTGCGATTTAATCGTCAATTATTGAGAAATACTTCTGTGAAATCATCTTTAATATTTGATAGCAATAATTTAATAACTTAATACTTGAATCGAAATAATTTATCCTGTTTTGCATACCTTGCATAATTCTATTAGAGATCTTCTATCAGAGAGTAGAGTCTAAAGACGTTAACATACTCTCATTGTGTTCAAATCTCAATTTCATGTATTTTTAATAAAAATAATCGGTCAATAATTTATAATAATAATGCTAATAATGAATAGAAAATTGAAACTCAATTCTCGTGCCACGTGTTTTCGCAGTAAAAGATAGAAATCAATTCAATAACAATACTTTTTTATCACAATTATTAATCTCGCACTAAATAAAAATTTTTGCACATTAAAGTATTATTTCTAAAATATTACCTATAAATATAAGATATATATTTGTAGCATTTTTATGCGGTACAAATATTTTGCTTTGCGTGATACGAGGCACTCGAGCCGAGCGACGGCAACATTACTTAGCCAGCGCGGCAAAAACAGTGTTAAGAAATACGAATGATCTTATATCTCACTTTCCTATTTTCGCTCGGCCTTTTATTGCAACGCGCAATTTAAATGTTTATAGCAATTCCTAAAACTCCAATCTCTCATATAAGAAAATTAATACTAGCTACGATATAATCGTAGTAGGACATAAAAAAAAATGCAAATCGTACGTTATAATGAGCCCCGAATATTCGGCTATGCAATTCCGAGATTGCTTAAAATTCCGCGGCTACATCGTGTTTATATCCCGACAAACGGGATAGCGAGATGCGCGAAGACGCATGCTGCTGATCGCTCGCAGAACCTATCGCTTGTAATTGGTGAGCTTAAATATCGGCGATGAATACGGGCTTTAATTTTGATTGATGTTCCTCGCGAGAGTCAGGAAGCCGCGCACTGCCCGCGCTCAATCCTTTCAAAAGCGCGGCGCTTTATTTTACTCTTTTGCAGTCCTATGGCCCGACGTATGGAACGTTTCAAATTTCGTGGCGCGTTAAGTGTGGCAGGTGCTAAAAATACGAGTCAGCAGACACTAATTCTAGTTCACTCGAATCGTTTGATTCTGCAATCTTTTTAGGTCTGTATGCAGTGTCACAAAGTGACAGACTAATCGCGAGTAATATTCGAAATAATCTTTTAGCGTTCATTTCAACTGGTAATGAATATTATTGCGCATGTAAAGAAGCAATAAACATAATTTTCGACGTTAAATACAATTTAACATAATTAGATGCTAATTATAGATATTTGTAATTTTGTATAAATATATTATGTATTATAATACAATACGTACGTTACATTTGATTGCGGTGAAAGTTATTCAATTCTATATTTAGCAGAACATTTGATGTTATTTTTGCGACTGATAATTCGTGATTAATTGGTCAATTGTGTAAAGGCGGAATACTGAATAAATAATTAATAATAATAACAATTATCAAGATAATATATATGTATAAAAAAAGGCAAACGAGTGCAACGATATTCATCGACCGATCGGTAGCTCGACTCTGAAAAAACGTCTGTTCCGATAACCTCGAATGTTAAAGGCTCCGATCCGTCGTAGCCGGTCCTTATATTATTTTTTCGTTCAACCGAAGCCGATTGATAATGTCCGAACAATTATATTGTTTGTATCATGTAAACAGATCATAGTCAGTTCATATCTCGTTATAATATTCCTACAATTCTAACTGTGCAATATTTAAAGAATTTTAAATCATTTTTAATTACTGATAGTAACTTAAGCCCTTGATTTTTAACAAATTTGAAACATGACATCTTCTAAATTGCAGTTACTCGAACTTAATTACAGTTAAATATAAATTACGCCTGCTTATCTAACAATAAAGCGCGTGTATGTAATTAATTATCGTTAATGCATAATGCATGTTGATTTAACGTGCTGATTATAATATTACTCGGCTCAACAGGCGTATAATTTGTTAACCCCTAATTGATAAATTTCTCAAATGTCCGCGTAATGCTCCAATAACAAAAAAAAAAGAGTGACAGGCATACAGATATAATATAGGGATATTTTTCGCCCGCTGTCTCCTTTGAGTTTTCGTATGACGGAAATGTCGGGCAATAAGTGTCAGTCGAGATCACGGCTAAAGACCCGAACCTACGTGTTACAATGATCTTTAACTTTCTATTGATTCCTCACTCGTGGATCACGCATCTGCGATGTCCCGAAGTGACATGTGAGAGATTGCTACGGTGAGCAGCCGTTTCTTCCGTTCTGCTCGAAAATTTTCTGACACGCCTCTTGGTAACGTCAATAATAATAATAATGTTTCGCGAATGACGACCGGAAATATTATGTAATTACTCACGACACTTTTTGCAGTTCTTACCGGACAGAAAACGTTCACCAAATACTTTGTTAAGTTATATATTCAACAATCCCAAATTAACCAAATTGCATAGCAATAACTTAGTATCAATATTTTAATAAGAAATAGAATTTTTATTAATGATAGAAGAGTGGCAAATATTAAATTATGCTTGAAATAATATTTGGCTATTAAAAATAAAATTTAAAAAATTATTTAGAATTGATTACTATTAGAATAAAAAAACATTATATTTACTTATTTATTTTGAAAGAAATTTTTACTGGAAGCAAATATAACTCTTGTTGTAAAATTAAGAATAACATCATCTAATCAAACTTCCCGCGTAAAGTCAGACTCAACTAGCAATGAATGTTAAAATTAACTTAAAGATTAAAATCAAGTGCTTTTATGTGAGCGAAGAAATTCGTGTACGATCTAGGGCGACGCGAAATCGCTTTGCGCCTAACACGAGCGCTATGCATTGTGTTAATTGCTTTTCAGAAGCACGTTTCTACGAAAGGTACTAATAGTAGCGGCGGCCGTTACGAGCTGCGCGCTCTAGATGTTCCCTAATTAAATGACGAGACTTTTTCTCACCTTAGCGCGCGACGATCATCGCCGCCGCGGCATACTAACACATCACAAACTTCAAAACGCGTTTACTTTTCTCGGATGATATTATTATTAGGCGTTCTCTCCCGGCATGTCGATGTCTCGAAGAAGGTGCTATAAGGTTGCGGCGACGATTGATGACGTACTAGGGACAAGTGCGCGATTACGCGGCCAGCTTAATGGATAAGTACATTGGCCAGTCGTGTGTCAGGCCTAATATGCATTTATCATTGCGCAGATATCGATCGGCATCCTTTCGATTTTGTGAAACAATTTATCGAGATATATCATCGTGCGCGATATTATGTGAAAAATTTACAATATTTTCAATGGGATAAAGCGATACCACTTAATTTGATGTCTGGATAGCGTGTGGTTTATTCAATTCAGTGGCACCTTCAATTTGCGTAAAACTGAAAAATTGCCCCTTATCGTTCTACTTTCAAACAATTTGCTATTTAATATACGGAAAGAAAGAAATATGCACGATACATCACATCATAACAGCAAGTTGAATGACGAGAAATGTAATATAATAATTTTTATTACTTCAGCTGAGAAATGTAATATATTAATTTATAAATGTCCTATTTATATTTGTTAATATGTTTATAACTAATATTGTATTGTCAAATTTCTACGTAATTATTATGGATTGACCATGGTCACACACACACACACACACACACACACACACACACACAAATTCCTTTCCGTTCACTAAATTGTCACTCAAAATTCTTTCAACATATTTCCTTTGGTACAAGCGTTGACTTGTGTCTACTTTTGTCGACAGGTCAAATTTTGTGAAACGGAAATAGAAGAATTTATCTAATGGCAAGCAATCGCGGAAACGATCCCTTAAAATATTGCTCACCGCTTTGATCCTTCTGTCGAAACCTCTTTCTCTGTGCACAAGAATATGCTTTTGTCCTTGCTGCTATCATTCCGGGGTTTTAATTATGATGAATTGCAATTTTCCTTTCTGAAAGTTTCTATGTGAAAAACATCATAATATGACAATTGTGGCAATTTCAAATTTGCGGCAAAGCAATCCTAAACGAAATGGTTTTACAAGCCTTTCCGAAAACAAGCCGAAAGAAACCCAACAATGGGATGAGTAACATCTTTTTGTTAGACCGATATGCGTCTAGACTTTTGTCCAGATTTTCTCTTTTAGTGTTTGTGTACTTGAATTGAGGAAACTACAAAATCTACCGACAACCGAGAAAGATCGATCGATGTTTGTACACGTGTGCGTGAAGACATTCTTCTAATTATCACCAGAAAATCTAATCTCTCTCTTCTTCTCTGTCAAAATGTTATTTATTTTAACTATAAACTTCGGCAAACAGAAACGTCCGACGACCAAATTCGACCGTTGAAAACGAACGGAAAGATTTTATTGTCATCTTATATATTTTTTATGTCCTGCGGAAAAAGCATGTTAAAATTATTTGAAAATACATCAGAGTGCATATTTTCTTTTTAGAAATGATTTTTTGCTTGAAAAATATCTATTATTATTTCTAACAAAATGATTAGATACGCTGCAAATATGATAAAAGAGAACTACGATTGTCCGCGTTATCGCGTGCGCCCGCGGGTTTTTCTTCCTCTCACACTGGCGTACCGCAATTCCGAGAGAACGAAGACGCGCGCACAACGATCGGTGGTGAGTTACCTGTTTAAAACGCTCTGCGACGAAAGGACAGTTTGCTATCGCGCGCGCGCGCTCAGGCCACCCGGGTAAAAAGCACGTATTAATCCCGTAAGACGCGCAGACACGGATCGTCGTGCACACACATACGCGTACGCGTGTACGGTGCCTCAGTGTGCGAGGCGAGGCGGTGTGTGCATGCGTGGCAAGGGCCTGGGGTACGTAATTTTAGGCCTACCTATACACGAGTAATTTATTACGTGGCGCGGCGAGAGCATATGTCTCATTTGCATATAGCGTGATACAGAAAACGCGGTCCGCGACTTCGACGCGCAATATGCGAAAAATTTCAACAAAAGGGGGTCTCTGCTCAACCTTTCTCGTCGGGGCCCCTCCGCTTCACCTTCTTTCGCATTTTCTCTTTCCTTCGCCTTCGTCTACTCCGAGAAGTGGCGGCTGTTCCGAGCGTCGAGACGCGCCCGACAGTTGCGCAATTTACGAAAGTGCCCCAGTGCCCCGTCTCGATGCATGGCCTGTGCTAAAAGCCCTTAAGGACTTAAGGAAGAACTTTTTACCGGAGACAGCTTTATGTGATCTTAAACGGAGAGGTCAGAGCTTATCCTTAAACAATCCCCTTTCTAATGTAATATTAGTATAACTCAGTTTATAATTATTGTGTCTCAGATAAAAATAAAATGCAGTAATGTTAAGAGAAATGTGTCTGAATTTATTGAGAAACAAAATAAGAAATTATTCCCTCGTTTTGTAATTCTTTGATAGATTCGATACAGCTAAAATATTTTTCAAAACATTATTGCAACGTCATTTTAGATGTTCGATAATAAAATAGGACTGACGAATGAATGCAAGAAACTGCAATACCTAATGCTTTTGTTCATTCAATTTATGTTACCCTTAAATTGCTATCTAACAAGATGTATTTATAAATAATCGTGAAATGGCAGTGAGAATATAATTTGTCTCATTTTCTAATAACAAATTAATAAAAACACTGTAGACTGGGGGTATCATGTCCTAATTAAGTTTTTTATAGAACGTCTAGTCTTGAAAGCGTTACGAGTGGCAACTGACCGTTAGCATACAAAAACAAGAAAACTGTGCAACATTATCGAGGTTCTTAGAAATTAACTCGTGACGCTGATTGCTAGATTTCGATGTAACTGATTGGTTACCTCACTATCGGCGACTGCGAAAGCTACACGCAAATGAGTATGACACAAAAAGCATAATGCTCTGTTTATTTCAGAAACACGTATTGTTTTTCCATGTAATCACTTGGAATCACAAGATATCGAGAAACAACTAAGAATTTTTTTTATTTTATCGAGAAATAAGTCAATAAAAAGCGCGTAATTAAATATCTTCATTTGCCTAATTTAAAAAAAAAAAAAAAAAAATATATATATATATATATACTCTATTTTAGAATGCTATCACTTATTTTCTCCAAATATAAATATACAAATACTACTCAATATTTTATTCTTTATGTTTAATTTAAATAGAAAAACTTATATATTCTGGAATAATAAGTTTTCTCTAAATTATTATCGCAGCACAAAAATATTTTTTCTTAATTTGCTTTTATGAAATAACAACTGTACCGAGATCTATGCCAGAAGCATTTGTTTTGACATCACGCCGTTTACTTTTAATCTTTCCATTTTTAACGCGCACGCACCTCTGGAATTTCCACCAGGAGCGCGTTTGGCCGCAGGATCTCATCTCCGTACTTCGATCACGCTCCAACGAGAGTCCCAAAGTCTCGCCCGGCGTATCCTCTCACCTTCGTGCGCGCCCCGCGTTCCACTCGCCGCTGTTCCGGGCTACGCGATAAAATGAGTTGTTCACACGACGCGTCAGGTCTCGGGTCGGACGACTGGCCCCCGTGGACCCGCGGCGCGCTGCGGTCTTCCGACTCCGGAATTACAAATGATATCGAATCGAATCGCTCGTAATATTATTCGATACGTGTTCCATTATCCGACCGACCAGGCCTCGAGATTCAAATTAGATTACCGGTGAGGTTAGGCGCTCGCGTTCGTGTATCTCTCACACACGGACGCACGCGCGAGGGGGAAGGCTTTGCGGAAGGGACCCTGCGGAGGGAACGACGAACGTTGCTGAGGCCCTAGAAGAGGGGCGGCGGGAACGACGGAGGCCCCGCAGCCGCGGATACCTCAGGGTCCCTGCAATACGGTAGCCTCACGTATTCGCAATTTACTTCTGATTATTATGCTCTCTATACTTACGCGGCATTCTTATTTCGTCCTCCTCCCCCTCGCCCCCCCCCCCTTCCTCGACTCCATAACTCGCTTCGATGATGCTCCGAACGGGAACCGCGGCATCGATTTACGCGGGCTTCGATCGTTACGATCTCGGCGCTCGGCGGCCCGCCGGTGGGCCCGGCGGCTCGCTTTTTGAGCGATTTTTTGATAGCGGCGCGGATGGTCGCTACTTTGCGCGATTTTCACGCTGCGAGAATTAAGGACGAAGTTGGTTCTAGAAATAGGCGACCATTTGCCAGCTGTGATCGTCAATCTTGAAGCCGTGATCCCCGGTGGGCTCTGCGATTCGCTTTCCGAACGATTTTGTTTTCATAGCAGCGCGGATAATTGCCACTGCGATTTTCACACCATGCGAATTGAAGATAAAATCGATTTTGATAATATGCAATAATATATATAATTTGATCTTTACAATCCTGGTACTGTGCTCTCCGGTAGGCTTTGCCGCTCGTTTTCCGAATGATTTTCGGTAGCAACGTGAATAGATAATATTTTGTGTAATTTTTACACCGTGAAGACAAGTCTTAATGAAAAATTATTTTTATTTCTATCGCAACAACTAAACAAGTGTTTTTAAATATTTTACATGCCTTTTATATCGTTGTTGCAATGTCAGTAGCGCAAATTATGAAAAAAATATAAATTGTTGCTGCATGGAAAACATTTTTTATTTTCTTTCACATTTGGAATGGATAATTCTTATTTAAATAACTGTTGTTTTGGCATTAATTTCCTCGAAAATATGAGATTTTATTTTTGTACTTGTAAGATCAATAAAAATACTAGGTGTGTCTATAAGTAGATACCACGGATGTAGATAACTAAACATAGCAACAAAAAAAATGTGCCGTAATGTAGAATAGATTGCAGTTCTATAGATTTTTTTATCAATCGATAATACCGTAATTTTAGCAACATGACGGAAATACTTACTTAACAACTTTCAAATTCTCGTTTAAAGTTCTTTGTAACTTTAACGCATTTTAGTGCAAAAGTAAAAACATCAAATTTTTAAAAATAATTTGATGCTAAAAAGATATAATAAATTTAGATTGTCTCATAAAGCATAAAAATACAGAGAACATTTGAACATGTATTCACATATCTTTTTTTTAAATGCAAAAAGCACAGTAGTATTTGTTTCTTTTCTTATACGACTATTACAAGGACGCACATAAAGCATAAGACAACGACAATGCTTTTCATGCGATTTGTTCTTTTAAGTCTCGTCAAAGTAGGTTTTTATCTACCTGTCCGGCTTTACGGCACATCTTAGGCAGGTGCTTATTGCGAGTAATATCTGCGTCGTAAAACAACACATACTCGATTGCGTACCAACTACTGTGCGGGTCATAAACAACTCGCCGGGTCTACTTTATTAGTATGTGTCCCGAGAACGAAATCATGAGAAAAATGAAACGGAAGTTCATTTAAAACGAAGGAAGCCACCGCTGGTCGAACCTACTCGAAGGCTGGCTGAGTTTGTGCGCGGGTGGCAGAATCTCGGAATTCCCTCCTGATTTATTTCCTACTGTGAGATATTTTCTTAACCTCTCGACCTTTCTTTGTACAAAACTTTAAGTTTAACCTTTCTTGAAATTGGAATTTAAACTCGTGACTTTAAATCGTCATAATTACATGCGGAGTGATACTTTCAAAATAACTCAAGGAATTTTAGTACAAAAGTTCGATGCTATAAATGCAGCGGGGTGTTTTAGATTTCTTTTCTAGTTCTGTACATTATTTTGGATATCTAATTTCTTAAATATGAAATCTATTATCTTAACAAATAAAATTCGTGGAACAAAACAGTTCATTTAAATAGTTAAATACCATTTTGAGAAAAATCGATGCTTGCGCCTAATATTGATTGCTTCCGGCCGCTGTGTTCTCGCTTTTCTTCTGACAAAACACGTACATTAATCACATTCGAGTAGGGCGACACGAGTCGTCGCACTGGCACTCCAGTTTCCAGCTCTTGAGAAAACGAGACGACGATGGCCAGAGGGGTGGATCCGTCGGCTCGAGTTGTTGTGACAGTTTGCCGAACAAACAAAACACCAGCCCTCCACCCACTGGTTTTCTCGACTCCGGATGCCGCCAGAACTTTTTTTCACTGATTACGAGGCGAGCATCCCGCTGCGCTAAGTGACCATTCGGTCACTCTCGGTCACATCAGTTTTCAAACAAGTACGCAGACCTTAGCCGAGACGAAAGAGCGCAGCTTTTTTTTACAACTTCGTTTCCTTTGCTTTCAAACCGAACGAGAGTCCAATTACATCGCACTCGTTTTCCCGAAGCTGCGATTGTATCGTTCCAAGGTTGCACTCATAAAACGTATTGTCCTTCAATGTAATAACTACATACATAGCGTTCACATGCATTCATTCTTGCGCCAATTTTGTAACAAACAAACGAAGCAATAATGATTTCATGGCAAAAAAATTTTGAATCTTATTCTATTTTTGTTATTTTTTTCTTTATTTATTTGATTTGACAGTTTTATATTTAATGGTGAAGATATTGAGAAATCACGAAAAATCTCGTAAAAAAAGTCGATTCCAATGATTAACGAATCTGTGAAAAATTTGTAAAAATTATATTCCTGTGTAGCATATAAAAATACTACAGAAACGTACGCAAGAATGGATTTAAACGGGAGAAGCATCGACTGACTGCCTTTAAGTCACTTTCCATTCAATATAAATTACCGTTTCATTCCAATCCGTGCGCAATATCTCGTGAATTCAATCGAAGCGTCCGTTTCAATTGGGTTTTCCCCACCCTCGCGTAACTCGCGGGAAAATTAGCCAGGGAGTTGTGAACGTACGGGCGGGGAACTCTCGCGCAGTTACTATCGCGGGGAAATAATTCTCAATTAGCCGCTGGAGATCGCGGCCTGCTAAGTCGTATTTATGTCCGCCGGTGGCGTCGACGTGCTGCCTTCGGATTTATATTGGACCGAGTCCGGAGATTTATGCGACCGATCCGTCTCAGTTTGTCTGTGCCCCTTCCCCGTCCTTGGGCATCATCCTTGGCAACCCTCCTCCCCAACTTTCCACCCTTCCACCACTATAGACGTCGTGTCTCTCTTGCGCACCTCGCTTCTATATTTACGTTATGCGAAGCGAGAATGCTTTTTCATAGTTTTTTAATTTTTATATTTTCGTTGTTAATCTATTGAGATTGAATTCTGCAGCGTTCCTAAAATTACAGTTGATTTATTAACCCGGTGAGCCGCGCCGTTCTCGCAAGACGATGAAACACGAGCGAGATCACTCCCTTGTGGGACGTTCGAATTTCTCACTACCGGGGGCAAATCATCGTCGACCCTCGAAACCAAATAGAAATAAATTCGAGGCAGATTACACGCTCGAGGAATGGTGCGCGTCAGGGGAGGAGGACAAGCACGTGTGCCTACGCGTAAATCTCCGTGGTCTTTATTGACACATCCGTGTCAGTTTGTATTTTCTTTTCGAGACTTTGGATTTACCCAATGCGTTACGCAATGTGATAATAATGTCTTGATTAAATTCGAAATGGCTAAGTATCTCTAATCCATTTTTAAATTTGTATCTCTCTCCGAAAGGATTTTTGCGCGATGAAATAAAAAGCAGGATTCTTAAGCGATATTCTTCGCAATATTTTATGCATGAAATCTATGTTACGTAAATATCATAAAATTAAAATTTTATTTCATTATTCAATTATCAAAAATTTGTCAGGAACAAATTTAGCTCTGATAAATCCATTAAACGCGGTTCTAAATAAAAACAAATCAAATATCTTACTTTATAATCAAGAAGAATTTGCACATTGGATTTTTAAGAATAAATCTCAGTTTTATCTTCCGCCGAATAAATGCACGTCATCGTTCATTTAGGAGTCGATGAGTGCGTTCATCGGCGGGCAATAATTCTGTTCGCGTCGCGCCGGTCGCATTGCCGAAAAGCCGCAAATCGCCGCATAAAACATCGTTTAACACCCAATCCGCAGCCACAGGAAATTCGCACGCTCGACAGAATTGCATATATAGCGCGAAGCCCTGCTAAAGTCCTCCTCTTGCGCGGCATAGAAGAAAGGACGTCCGTCTCTCTTTCTCTCTCTCTCTCGCCGGGGCACCGATACAATGGCTTTTACGGCTAACCCTGTCGGAGCCAACCGCCGTTGAAATTGATTTTCGCGTGTCACGTATTTTTCGGCAGCCCCGTCTGATTGTGAGAGATGCCCGCGGGAGCGGCATCCTTTTTGCCGGATCTCGTCGACTGGACACACCGACGCACCGACACAATCGACCGGGCATTCGACACGAAGATGCAGCGGGTGAGAAAAAGGATGAGGATGGAGTGGGATAAAGAGGGGGTTATGCAAAAAAGCCCGAGCGGAAAGAGAAAGAAAGACGGAGAAAGAGACATCTGTTATTATGTTTCATATTTGATCTCGGCTGATCATCGGTTTTGGTGCGGCAATATTTCTAATTATCATTATTTTCATAATTTTCACTATTATTTCTTATCTGAACACTACCTTCAGTGCTATTTTGCTATCAACTATAGCTTATTCGCAAAGTCTTATTGAAATTCAAGTAAATCGTAACCGGGATAAGTAGATATGATTGTCATACTTATTCAAGTTATCAACGTTCTATAAATCATAACTGGAGTGGTTCTATAAATTATAATTGAAGTTGTGGAACAAAACTATGTTGACTCAGTAAAGATTATTTCAGAGAATAAATAACGGACGCTAGAGAATCATTACGATCCAATAAAAAAAGGTCAAAGCTTTATTAGAATCCCCTTGAGAAAAAAGTACAAACGTAGTACGTACGATCATAGTTTGAGCGAATGTGATATTTCTGAAATAAAATATTCACGTTTCACGGAAATAAGATGCTTGAATATTCTCACATGTAAAAAATATTTAAGTCAAATAATGCCAAAAAGTCAAATAAATAATAAAAACTTTTATTATTTATTTATTTTTATTTGTGCACACGTTATCGAGTGTGAACGGAGCTACATCAGGTGCGAAATTCATTCCTAATTCTTAGCCTAGCGGAAAGTTAGGACAGGAAGTCGTCGCAGATGACGACGGGCGATACGAAGCGAACGGAAAGAAAAATCGGCCGTTTCTTCTCGATCCTAAGTGACCTTTGCAATTCAACTCGGCCTTTTGTTTCACTTAGCACCTTCCGTCCGCGCCCCAACTAATTAGCAGCGTAATAAAGCTTCGCGCTGAGTCCCGATGCTATCAAGCGAAAAGATGGCTACACCACCGAATTGATTAGCATATGAAAACGAACGAATCGCAAGATCAATCTTTTTACGCTCCGCATAAAGTTTTCGAAACGATGACAAATTAATTTTAACTTTCCAAAATTCCATTCTCATCCGTTTATTATTGTTAACAAGATTCTTAATCAAGATTTATTTCCGATAGTAACAATTAATTATCTTCCGGAGTCATTATTTTCATATAAAAATTTTTGAAAGAGATTTATCTTTCTAAAAAAAAATAAAATATAAATGTATCAATTATTTGGTTTTAAATAACTGCAAATTTGATTGAAAGATCGTATTATATCAAATATATGTGTGTATCTCGTTATGCAAATTTGATTAAATCGTATTCTAATTCAATTTTATTTTCCACATTCCGCTCTGATAAACAGGAAATCCACGTACGACGTTATTATTTTATCACGTCGATGCATGCGACGCGTCGAGGAAGCGCAGGGGGGCTTCGACTTGAACGAACTAATTTACCAGCGGTATCTTGTCCGCAAATTATCTTATAACAGAGATAAAAATTTCTTTTCAAATAGCCCACAAATTTCCCCGAAGTCTCGCCATTCAGCGCTTGTTTATGAATGCGCGGCAAGTATCCTGCGTGCATCCATCGCAGCACTCGCGTGTATCTTCTCAGTTAATAGGTGGGATCTGGTCGGGGCTGCTCCGACCGAACGGAAGTCTCGAATTCGAAACAATGAACCTCGCGAGCCGCGCGGTCTGACGCGAGCAGTAAAGCTTTTATGGCTCTATTCCGCGGCACCACTCCTCTTTTCATTCGTATTGGCAATCTTCTTCCCCTTTTTTCCCAAGTCTCTCATTCTCCTCATCGCCTGCTCCGGTCTGTCTACATCCCTCTTTCTCTCCTTCGCGTCCGTATTTCTTTCTCCATATCGCGATACATACATCATTCTACGCGCTGTCGCGATAGCGTTAATTCCGAGAATCGCAGTAACAACTCGTTCGCATTTCGTTAAAATTAACGTGTGCATGATGTCTTGATAACAATGGCGAAACTCACGAACCAACGTTATGAATCTTTGTGTATGCAATAATTGTGTCTTGAATTATTAAAATAAAATATTTAAAATTTATAAAAATATTATTAAATTACTAATAGATAATTTATGTATCTAAAGAAATAAAATATATATTTATATAACAAAATATATATTTATATAACAAAACTTCGTGGATAAATAATTGTGTTACTGTTCAATTATTAATGTGATAATAGTCAAATTCGCTCAGATATAATGTTCCTTTGTAAATTTTATAATTTTTCTATGGCGCGGCTAATAAATTGCCTTGGACGGCGCAAGTATACGCGGTAGCCTTTAAAGACCGGCTATAAACGAAGCATTAGTACCGGAAAGGGCTGTCGACGACGTAGCACAACCGTGCAATCTGGCAATTCGTAATTGATAGACATTAATTACGCTTACGCATCGCCTGTGATACTGAAAAAAAACAAGAGTCACTTAACGTCACTCGGCCTGTGCGTCGACTCGACAGCAGATGTTCGTTTGAAAATCATCTCGTTTGATATTATTCGCAAGCGCATTTTATAATGACTAATATTACGAGCGACCTTAAGTCTCGGTAATCGCGCAACATGTGTTGTTAACATTATTAGTTGTATATAGCTCCATGCGAGTTATGCATGCCATCGCGCGAAAGTGCCTTACGAGCGCTAAGAAATTATTTTGTACTCTCTCGCGTGCGGATTTGCAATCACATTTCGAATTCAACTAATAACTCTCGGCAGTAATCAGTTCAATTTTAAGGCAATTTTAAGGCAATATGTCTGCATAGTTTGTAATATTTTCCAATATTCGGATCTAATTAAATAATTTTCGATATTCAACATAAAATGATAATAAATACCGCTCTTAAATCTATTTTTGCTTTAATAGAAATGAGCATTGAAAATTAATATCTTTGTAGTGCTAGTTTCTTTTCCAAATGCAACAAGCTGATTATTAATTTTTAATTTGATGCACTGATTCGTGCATTAATTAAAATTAATGCGAATTGAAGGAGTGAATCGCGCTAACTTAATTTATTTATCGCTCTCGCTTGTTTAATTCATTGTAAAAACCAACGGGAGATTCCGAGATTAACGCACCCGGTCCGTCGCACTGTGACTTGCGGCGAACTTCCTGGCCTGTCTAATTAAAGAATGTGAAACGTGCGCGGTTCATGTCCGCGAGACATTAATCTAGCGCAAACATGGCCGTGTATTCTGGCCGACCGCGTATCGAGCAAGCCTATCATGCCTAATGTGCTAATGACTCGTAGGATCGATTTATCCTTACGCTCTCTGCTGTCTGCTGTTTGTATTATATCCGTAAAATTGTGACGCACAAAAGTGCTATAGTTTGAGTATGATGGCGTGCCGTTAAATAATATAAATGAAGGTGAGTATAGAGATTTACAATTATATGGCAAAGTAGAGCTCGTACGTATGTGAATACATAGTGACAAGGAGCAGGTAATACCTACTATACGTCAGTTCAAACTGTGTTAGAAGCACTGTATTATTGACATAAGGCCAAAGACTGCAGTTAATGTTCGTAGTTTAATGCATTAAGGAGTCATAGCCGAAGTTTGAAGATAAGATGTTTCGAAGAAGAAAAGTGGGTAAAGTTTTAACTTTATGTAAAATTTTATAAGTAGTCTCGCAGAATAATTCCAGACCAGAATATAGGTTTTTCTTTGATGACTGTTTTAATAGAAAAAAATATCAGTTTTCAGAAATCTTTTTACCACTTTAGAAATTTGTAGACAGCTCTTTTAATAAAATCTTTTCTTAATTCTAAAATTTCATTGTTAATGTACAGAAATTTTATATCTGAATAAAAATGTTATTTGTCATACTGTTTATCTAATCTCACGATATAAAATGTACGCGATATTTTTCTTTAGAATCGTAATGTGCAATAAATTATATAAGTGAGTATGCCACGTATTGGCATCGGGAAAAATTCACACTTTCTTACGATTGCAATACTGCCTTTACAGTTTATAAAGCTTTATATCGCGCTCATGTTAACTAGTCCACTTACTGCTATATGTTTAATTCAATCGAACGACCTAACTCGGAGCGACATAGGTGAAATAAATAAGACACGGTCCACAAGCCACTCGTATTACGCAACTATACTGCAACGCATGTATTAGTTATATCATAATTACAATAAAATGAAGAAGTACAGAACAGTACAGACGCGAAGAACTTTCTCGCACCTTCAAACTTCGCAGAAAATTGAAATTTTCTCGGAAACTTATTTTTATCACATCGATTTTTTTAACGCGTTTTGAATGAAAGAAGTTAATCTTCGCTTTTTTATTATATGTCGACCGCGTAATGATGTTATTGTGTGTTGTCCGCTTATTATTGCTCGAGAGACAACGCGGTGCTAAAATAAATAACGCATAATTCGAGAGACGTACACGTCTTATGCAACCGCGGAGTTATATATGTACCTTCGCTTACTCTAGCTCTGGTAGCTTCATCATCGCGCGGCTGACGATACAGCCGGCAAAAGAAACGATTTATGATGTTGCAGTTTAGTGTGACGCGTCTTAAGAAGCGACGTCGTACAAAATTCAATTCATAATTTGACATGATTTATGAGTTATATTTATGACGCTGAGGAAGAGCGTCAAGTCTGTGCAATTAAAATGGCTTACATTTGAATATCTATTAAGCTAATATTCATGTAATATGAAATTGCAACTGGCAGTTTATTTCGCGATGTACGTATTTAACGTTATTTTTTTCTCATATCCACTCGTCTTCTTCAATTCTGGCAGTTTTACTGCTAAGAAAAATTATAATAATATTAATATGAAATAAAATATTATTTAAATACGTAAAAAGAACCTATATTAGGTACTCTGCAATTATTGATTGCGTGCAGACGTTTGACGCTGTGCAAAAATTTGACACGATTAGACGTTAAATGTATGCTAAAGAAGCCTATACAGACAGTAAAGTATGCTAAAACGACTATATTAAAGAAGACGGTGGATACACACGAGCTTCGTATAATACGATTCGTATGAACTGTGCAAATACTTACGAACAGTGGCGAAAACGTCGGTTAACTCGGAGTTGGATACTGTTACTAGCGCGAACTGGAGTTCCCCTGTAAAGGTTAACGAGTGTTAGCCACATTATAATAACGAGGTATCGAACGAGCGGCAGGATATCGCGTTTCACCCTTAAAGAGCGGATGTTTCAAGATATTACCGGAGAGCACGGTGAGGAAGGGGGTGTGCTACGCAAGGAAAACATTCTGCCGATATTCGAGTATCTAACCTCGACAAAGGGCACACGCGATCCTCATTACGCGAATAGCGCGTCATGATCGTTATCAGAGCCTCTTCCGGAATATTATATTATCATACGAGATAATAGTTGCGTCATTATACGTTTCGTTCAGTAAAATTGGGTAATGCGAACAATTTTTGCACGTACAAGCTTTACTAAACATTGTCGCACACAATTATCCAGGAATGTTTTTCACATGAAATTGTACGAATTTTTTATAAATTTGCGTATATCTTGAATCCTACTAAGTATTTATCTAAAATTCGTACAATTTCATGTGAAAGAGCATTTCGATATCCAACAAGTTTAATAAAATTTTGCGATTTTTATGTATATGTTTATCATTATTGTGATTTTTATTATCGGAATTAATCAATATGTCCTGTTCTGAATGTATCAGATATCAGTATTTCATGCTATTTATCATGGATATTTATTACAGATATCGGTAAATAAATTCATAAAAGCTAGTTTAATATATAAAAAAAAAATAAATGTCGACAATCTAATAAATCCACTAATACCAGATACTTGCTCGCGGAAATTCCGGTTTGGATTTTTTACTTTCCACTTCATCGCATTGACGAAAAGCCCTCCATGTTCTATATACCCTCTTTACTCGTCGATAGACGAAAGGCGTTTAAAGGCCCGGTATCGATTTCCCGCCCGGTGACGATGACAATGGCGTTGGTGCGGAAAACAAACGAGCGTCCAGGCGCGCCGGTGCTAACAGCGAAAATGAGCTTTTCCCCAATAGCGTCGCCCGTGAACATCGACAACGGTCCCCACCACACGAAACATCGTCGATGTGGGTATCGTCGAACGGTGGTTGTGCACTACCATACTGATAATCGTTGGAGACCGCACAGGGCTGTCCTTGGATAAGGTGTACTGGCAGATGGCTATCGTTTTAACGCCAAGGTACTAATGTTACCGGAAAATCCGAAATTAAAAATTGGAGAACTTTAATTCAATAGTGACAGAGCACAATAATATCAAGGTGAAAATTTTAACGCACTTGAATTAAATCTATATATATATATAATTTGAATTCGATTAAATTAAACTACAATGTCGAGAAATTTTAATACAGTGATCATATGTGCTTTGGAAAATACTCAATATGTTAATATCAAAGATTAAAAATCTACTATAATTTAATTAAAAAATAATTTTACTAATTGTATTTAAATCATCATATCAACGTACAATTTTTCACATTTCTTATTGAGCAATTGATGTATTCTATGCTTCTCGATAATAATAGAGATTCTGTATCCCGTGCAAGCACAGCCCTGCTCTCCTCGCACCAACACGAGTACTTTGATGCGTCGCGACGCGTAGCACCACCTTCTCATTCTTCCGCCTCTCACCGACGCGGAAGGTCGAGGGTGGAAGCGGACGATGTGGCGGAGGAGAGACGGGGGTGGAAGAGGATCGCGTTTAGAGGGGGATATCACTGTCGTAGCCGGGAAATCGGGCGGAAAATGGGAAATCCAGCGGCCTGGTGACAAATGGTTGATCACCACGGCAGAGAGCTGCTCTCGCTCCGCCCGCCGGCATTACGAGGGTGACGACGAGGGATGGGGCGAGTACACCCGCGGTCATTGGGCAGGAACGCGAGACTATATGGATGCGAAACTTGGGACGGTGATGTACGTGGCTGCAGGGCCGCGGTGTAACTTCGCGCCGCGCGCGACGATGCCGTGTCTCTTCCGCAAGAGGATCATACGAGCGCGCCGATTCTGGGTGTCCTACATGATTTCCTCATTTATCATCGTGAATCGCAATGTGCAAGTGAATCGATTATTTTGAGAATAATATAAATCAGAAATGTAAAATTGTTCGAATAATAGCGAAATATTCATTTCGTTCTTTAGTAGATGATAATTATGGACGTGGAAAGAGGTGCGTTGTATACGGTCAAGAAACTGCGAATGACAACATCTCTCTCGCAGTTGTCTGAGCGGTCGCGTCATCGACGACGTAATGCTGCAATGGAAGAGGAGCATGATGCTGCATTAACCGTTATATACGCAAAGTTATAAACCGCTAGAACGACTCTCTAAACAGGTTCCGAGAATTAATACGAATACTTGATTAGCATTCGTTAATTTTGTTGCAAATAAAATACAGTGCTGCACGAAAATATGTCAAGACTTCAGAAGTCTTGAAATCTCATTATTTTAACGTTTTACTGGATAAAATTACATACTTGAAAAAAAAAAAAAACCGCTCCTGAAAGGAACGATTCTATACGTTGTCTCCACCGTGCCAATATCACGGCGAAGTCTATCGAAACTGAAACTTGATTAACCGAGACTTCAGCGGTGACTCATAAATCGGTCCATTTATTTTACGCGGCCAGGCGGCCTTCTTTTGTCACCTTCGATAGGAAAGCGTTTTTCTTTACGGCGAACGGCGCTGTCGATGCTACTACGAGCGAAGAAATAGGCACTTGTAAGTTACGACGAGAGCGATGCGGATCAGCCTTCGAGCTATGGCCGCCATAGGACACGAGAGTCGAGGGTGAGGAGCCCTCTTCCGCTAGGGGTTGTGAAAAGTGTTAGAGCGATAAAACGGAAAATTGCCGGATTCCCGGGGAATAATTAAACGACGTACACGCATTTTGGCGTGTAAACACGTCGACGCACGTTCGCCTAATCGTGTTTTTTTTCGTCGCCTCGAGAATTTCCATTTATATCGCGAAGAAAAAAAAAATAAAAGCATGGACAATTTCTTTGCTGTAAAAATTGGAATATATTTATGAAATCAATTAGCATACTGCTGTGTCTACAATAAGACTTAAATGTTCAAGTTGCAGAATGCAATGTTTTCTAGAGAAAGATGAGAAAGTTTCCCGACGTAACGCGGTCTAGCAATCCGCAGACTAACGGATTCGTATGCGACAAAACGGAAAATTGCTGAATTCTCGGAAGATAATTAAATGTCACCCTCTCACGAAGCAAGCGCGCTCACTTTTCTCTCTCTCTCTCTTTCTCTCTCCTTCACATCGGACTCTCCGGTCTTCCCCAAACTCATGTCGTGAATCCCGCGAGCATTACGAATCGGTTACATTCTCTGTACTAATATCTCGTCCCTCGTCGAAGGACCTCGCATTTCCCGCCGATGGCAAGAAGGATGGGGGCCGGAACGAGCCAGAGGAAAGGAGACAATGCGCCCAGATAATCGCGCGAAACGATTTGCTCTTTTCACGGCCGATTAAGTCCGCAATCTGTTGACGAAGCGAGAGAGAGAGAGCGGGCTGGGGTTGGTAGACACTGAAATAACAGGCGGCGGCTTTCGGGCTGTCGCGACTCGAACACGTATTCACGTTGCGCTTTTAACTGTTAATCTGCGAAATTTCGCGTGGCAACGATTTACATTACCTTAATTCTAGAATACAAATTTCTTTCGTAATATGCGATTGTTAATTTTTTTTTGTAAATCGTAATAAAAAATAATTTACAAAATTGTAGATATTAATTTTAATGTAATGCGATATTTGCTTTAAATGAATTGGCGGTACTATTTTTTTCTCTTAGTTTCTTTTTATTTAGGTAAAGAAACTAGCGAAATGGAAATGTTTTTATTGAGAGCCTTACGTTTCCGTTTAAGCTAGATACCTATTTATCGTTGTTTCATAAAGATGCAATACATCGAACGATACGCATCAAAGATTCAAACGTTATTGACCGGTTCTTTACATACAATATATATATATATATATGAATGAAGGCAAAGACGGTGCTCGGAGACGGAAATTCCTGATGGAAAATCTCTGCGGCCATTTTTGTCGTAGCGGCGAGCAGAGCAGATAAGCAGAAGCGTCTCCTGTGGCGAACCGAGGCTTCTGCTTCGAATCACGGACAGATACTCGCATGGGCGGCACGTTTGAGGGCTTATCTCGAGTTCTGGTCTCGTGTTGCTTCTCTTATAGGCCCGCCGATGCCGTTAGCCCGCTCGCCGCGGGCGACCTCCATTCACGCGTCCAATTTAGACGTCAATGATGCAAATAAAGCACCGCGAGTCGCTCGATCGAACGATCTAGCCGACGTGGTGCTGCGTGCGCGATCATTAACGATCTATCATAGGCATCTCGATTTTTCGGCGTTAACGAGATTCAGCGAAATGCACATATTCAACGCGATCACGAACTTTCAAAAGCGCGAATTTATGTACCTTAGATGTAAAATTCTGAAATGTTAATTAATTCCGAAATTGATGAAAAAATATAAGAAATAAAGAATATTTTTAGAGTTATAAAATTATAAGATTATAATTATTATTTTAAACACCGTTCAGAAATTATTTTGCATTTTTTTATGCTATCAAGTAATATATGTTATCAAAATTGTTAATTACTCTTTTGTGCATCTAGATTTCTCAAATGCAATTCAAGCTTCATTTGAAAACATCCAATTAGCGTTTGTCCCTCACATTGTGAATTACTCCCTTATAGCCTGCCAACTTATTCGCGTAAACAACTATGCCAATCTAATGATTTCGCGATATCTTAACATTTCAGAAGTGCAGATGGGCGGCATATTAATAGTAAACTCGTCATGTGCCGTGATCGCAATCTGTTGGATTGAAAACCAAAATCTTCGGTCATACTGCAAATCGTATACGCCGGGTTTGCAATGCCAAGCGCTGGATGTATTCCAACGTTAAATGTGTCATCTCCTCGTTACTCGACAACGAAGTCGCAAGTGCGCCGGTTATTTACTTAATATCGTCGCGCGTGACGCGCGTCGCTTCGTGACAAATCTAATTAGACGCGAGAGAACGACGACGCTCCGCGCGTTAAACGTAATTCCGTCAAAACGCGTTAAACGCCAACGAACATCGGTGGAGTAAAAAAAAAAAAAAACACCCGCCCCGCGGCAGTTTGTAATCTTTTTTACGTCGCTCATTGCGGTGGACATCGCGCGCGTAGATAACGGGTTTAAAAAACTGCGACCCAAATGACGCGAATCACGCACGTTGACGACCGGCTGATTGCCGGGGATGGGTTTCAGTAATGAGAATTCGCGCGAGAGATCGCAACCCGCGGCCAAAGGAACAAGGAAATCTTTTATCGGCGTGTCGTTAGTGTCGTCGGCATCTCATGCCGGGTGTTGGCGGTCTTCCAGTGCTAAAGGAGTCATTACCTAATCACCCGTACCGTTTTATGCATACTTACACGTCGGATTCTGTCATCTGCTTCTTCGTGGCTAACGCGGGAGGAGAAATAGAGAAAGATAAATGCGCTACGCGAAATAGAACGACGGCAGCGTAGAAATAGATGAGCAAAGAGAATCTGACTGTCGTCGTGTCTTGCTTCATAATGAATTCGTGTCCGAACAGATACTTCATCCGCGTTGAAAATATTACTCTCCGAGGGAATAAGCCGCGTGATAGCGTCATTCCTCTCCCGACGTTTAATTAAATCAATCTTGGCAAAAGCAGACCACAATCATTTCTTTTATAAACAGACGATATTATTTATGCTAAGAATAATATTATTGTACGCAATTCCATCGCGTGTTTATCATCAAGAAATAATTATACAATCTGGGAAATTTTAAAGAAAATTACAAACTCTACGTAATAATTTCACCTGCAGTAATGTACGTGAAAAATATGTCCCGCACAAATTTTAAGAATTAATAGAGAAGCAAGCGAGAATTTCGCGTTTACTCGTTGCAACGTATAAGAATGCAACAGATTCCGTCCTCGCGTTTAACACACATATGCGAGTGCATAACTACGCGGACGCTATTAACCCGTGGGTTTAAATTAAAATCCCTGAAAGCAAACGAAAATTATAAAGGGGCGACTCGCGCCGCGGCACGGTCCACAAATTGGAGCTTTACGAGCAAAAGAGACAGTGCGCGACTTCCTGCCCGCGTGTGCCGGCAAAAAGGGACAGCGCCATGCGTATCTACAAGAGTCGCGTTTTACGGTTTTCCGCACTCGTGTATTTCACACGGCCGCGTTTCAACTAACATTCCACGCAAGCTCGGAGGAATGAAGTCGTTCGCACCCTTCTGGCTATTCCGCCATCACGACGAGAGATTTGTAGAGCCGACGCGGAAAATATTCTCGTCTTACCGTCGCGCGCGAGCGATGAAAAATATAGAACGTCATCTCGGGATGCTGCCGCGTCTCGGAAAGATAACTTTTCCAATGGTAAATTTTTCTTTCGCAGTATTTACATTCTTTCCGAGCGCAATGTAAGAGACAGTCGTTTAATACTCGTACAGGAAGTACATATTTTTGTTGACAGAATTTTATTTTTAAGACGTTTAATATCGAAACGTGAGAACTTGATTAAAAATAATCAACCGAAAAGCTATTCCCCAACGAGTGTCCTGCATATTTAAGTCAGCAGTGTACTATTAAAAAAAAAAGACATTTGTTTTCTCGAAACGAATTTGACATCGATGACTTCGAGAACATTCAAATTGGACACACGTGCCTGAGGCGTGACAAGTCGCAATACGGTCATTCTGGCGGAAACAAACACCTGCTAATGTCGATTAGTAAATTTTCTCCGGTGCATTTTTGAAGGCGTGAATGGAGTTCAATCGGGCGGAAGGGCCGCGGGGGCACGATCGACGTTACTTTGACGCACTTTCGCTCGGTTAGACTCGTTTCTCGTAGTCGCTCGTAATGAGATTAAGTTTTGCACGCTTTCTGTAATTCCGTAGCTCCGGCAAATTGCGAGAGGAATTGATTCTTTCGGTCGCGAGAACATTTCCCAAAGATTATTCGAAGTCGAAAGATTTTAATTAGATTCGACAGGTGCATTTAAATTGTGACAACTTTTCTACCGGTTGGCAACTCTTTTCGCCACTCTTGCATGCAAATTTTTGCATTTACAATTTGTTTTTAGAGTTTTAATTTTAGAGATAACAATTCTTTGAATCGTTAAATATCTTTCTAGTTGCGTCTAAATTTTATTATAGATTCAGTGTCTGCAATAATTTCTCAAACAACAGCAGTTTATTTATCACGTCAAAATTTAAAAAAACTATTCGGCATTCAGAAGAGATATACTCTAATTGTTGAAAAAAAAACAAAGGGTGCTAATACAAACGCTTTCCTGTGTCGCGATTAAGCGCGGATGATTTTTATAAGTGTAACGTATTGTCAGCCGAGCCTTTTCGCGGCGGACATCTGCTTCCTCGTCGTCGAACATCCAATTACAGGATCGGGATTTAATCTACTGGAAAGCTTGGGAAGCTAAGGCGAAAGCAAAATCGGTTTAGCCACGGTATGCACAGGTGGTGATGTTCGACGCGGTTATACCCGTACGAGTCTTCACGCGGCGCGTGCGATTATCCTCTTTATAATCGGCGGAATTGATTGATCGGAGGATTCCACATATCACAATAGACGGTGACTCAGGCGGTGTGTAAAAATGATCCCATGAGCTTTCCAGCCGCCGTCAGCCCTTTGACTAGCGTAAAAATGCCTTCTGAGTATACCGTTTAGTAAACCCGTTTAGAACACCAATTACGGCATTTTGTATTATGTTAGCGAGATTTAATAAAAAGCTTGAAACAATGCTGAATACAATTAATAATAATTATTCTTTTATTAAAATCGCGTTTACATCTAGAGAATTTCTCGTTAGCAAAATTCTTTCTTCAAATAATTACGCGACTCGTAATTTGTATCAATCAAAGTCGCGTGTTTTTATTCATATCAGCCTCCAACGATTTCTTTGAAGTCTGCACTTTTGCCAGCTCGTTGGAGTTAATTTGAGCGGAATAATGAAACAATGCGTTAGTAATAAGGATGAAGGTGATGCCGACGATGGCTCCAATTTAACGCCACGTTGGCGCGTAGATGCGTGCTTGCATCTCGCGTGCATCTCGCGGAATCGATCGACTAGATGATCTTTCTAACTGCAGCGTGCTGCGATATCATGTCGGCCTATTGTGCGGCGAATGCACCGTTAATGCATGCTCGCGCGGGAGCGCCTGATCTCCATGCAGGAGAGACGCGTCGAAGATTCTTGCAAAATTGCAGACTCGCGTGCGAGATTGTTCGCGATCCCCGATCAAAATGTTAAAAATAAACTGAGTTGTAGAAATGTGTAATTTTATTGAGTTTCTACTCTGTTATATAATTTTCGCGATTATATTAATACGATAATACGTAGTTGTAGTCGTGTATCAAACGCACATGTTCCGCAAATGCAACATATACGGCACGCAAATGCAACGTAGGACTTATTGGATGTAACTGAAACGTTTTGTCGCATTCCAGAAATGGAACATAAGACAGCTGTTCTCTTCTACGCTATTTGATCGCCGCTGTTAAGCGCGCTCGTGAAAATTTATCTTGCCGCGTGAGCTTTATCGAGCGCTTAATTTATATTCGTGTAAAATAGCGCGTAAAAAAATGTTGACATTCCTGACTCTTTGCGCGTCGAAATAAATTCCTTTAATACATTGCTTCTTTTTATCAAAACATTATTTCAACTTTATATTAAAAAAAATCTATTTGCATGCAAATTAAATGTCTTGCTTGAAGAGACAATAAATTAAAAAATTGTCCTCTATTTAATTATTTTCATTTAGAATTTGCGAAAGTATTTTGACAGCTTTGAACTTTAAATAAACTAGTTCTCTATAAAATCGTACACATAGTTGCAGTGCTACACGACAGATGCTTCTCTGCTCTAGTCGCTTATGATTATACAAAAACTGTTTACTGTGTCGCCGATTAGACTCGCTGCAAATTTACACGGCTATGAGAGGAATTAGATGGCTGCTAATTAGACTGCACTGTTTGTCACGCATCGTCGAGTGCGCTTCCATGCGCCGACGAAGCTAAATAGAAGATTGGTTCAAGTAAAAGCAGCAAAAGGATTTCAAAGGAAGGGGAATCACTTGGAGCGACGCAATGTCGCGGTTCTTCTCTCGGAATGAGAAAATGTTTCTAATTCTGTATTCCGCAAAAATTCTGCAATTACGCAAAATATTAGTTCGTAAAAATGCAAAAGCATATACGTCGTTTCTGAATTATATCATTTTATTAAAATTCTTTCTTAATGGCTTTCGCAAATAATTTTTAAGTTCTTGACAGAACTGTTTAAATATAATCTGTGCTCGAGAACACGAAATAAACGAAATTTCACGGGTTTTGCCCGAAAATTCTGCCGCGCCGATTTGCCGTTGTGCGCTTTTTTGAAAGCTAGGTGTGAACGGGCACACGCTTTTTACTTGGTCTAACCTAATTAATTCGAGGTGGTCCGACCGGGAAGAGAGGTTCGGCATCGCACAAAGAGGCACAGGCGGCCGATTGGCAACAATCGGACAGGAAATTAAGAACACGATCAAGAAACGCCCCTTCATTGTTTCTTTTTCTTTTCCCTCGACGAAGCGCGACGAGCGTCGGATGAAGTCTCACGAAGCTTGTCTAGCCATTAACTTCTTCTTTCCGTGTTACCGCCCTTTTCCCATCATTTTCCTCGCTTTGATGATTTTCAAAGAAGCGAGATGAAGCAAAACAGGTACTAGGAAAATGCTCGCTTTTATCACGCGCTATGAAAAACTTCAACAATGCGTAAGAATTTTTGTATATTCTACTAATAAAAAAAAAGAGGATATCGCTTTAGGAAAGGCTAACGTCTTTCTCTACGCCTCTCTCGCTTCGCGTGTTACATATATGGGTAATCACGATGCCCTCAATGCATGATAAAATTGATATTGACGGGACGGTGTTATTTAGAGAGAATGTCATCGTGCTAGTGCCATTAATTTCCCTATATTTAACCGTCTTCCGTGAATTAATCTCGAGTCTCTATCACCGGGTGACGTTAACGATGAATATCTGGTACGGGCAACAGCATCCGGGAGTGGCAGTGAAAGGAAATCGATATGTCCCGCATCGATGTCGCTCATATTACTCATCTACCGCACACGTAGCTAAACGCGGACAGTTAATATGATAACACCGTTTCATTAAATAACGTCCAAGCAGCGACAAGCCTGCGCCGCCGCGCGAGAGCGGCCTAACGGGACGAGTCTTTGCAAGATTAACGACAACAATGAACTCTTTCATGCTTTTACAAGATTAATTTACGAATTCTTCTTTTTTTTTTTTTTAGATCTCCGAGACTCTGAATCGTTCGGTTTAAAAATCACACTAATGAACGAATTTCTTTTATGAAAGCTTCGTGAAACGTTTCCAAATCGATTAGAGCCGAAAGATTAATAGCATTTAATGATGGTTCTTGAATTTGTTTGCGCGCACGTACCAGCGATTCGTAGAAAATGCTCCGAGGGCACCTTATATGTCATATAATGCATATGTTCCGCCTACGTCTCGTTTTAAGTTTAAGCGCTAATCATCTTGTTGGGCAGGTTTCGAGTTTCTCCTCTCTCCTCGCTTATCTATCAGGTTCTTCTCTTTTTTTTTCATAGTAGAAAGTGATTCCCTCGCGCACACTGTTAGTCGTTAAAAACTTTGTTATCTTTCTTAGCTGATCTAATAACAAAAAATATCAAAGATACCAATAAACATACGCGGCGCATTTCATACTTCCGCTCTCGAAGGAAAACATCAAATTAGAGTAGAATTAATAATTTTTCTTTAAGTATTTTTTTTCTGTCGTTATTACATCATATTTTTCTATGTATAATATTTGTATTTATTTGTCGATTAAGACGTCTGTAAAATGCATTTCGTATTTATTTGTATTGATTTGTGTTTTATAGAAAATTTTGATAGTGGAAGAGTTAAGAATGGCTTTCAGGTGGTTTCACGAGGCAGAGGAGCGAATACGAAATGTCACATTTGATATATCATACCTATACGCCTCTCGCTTTCGAATTGGCCGATGAAATGGCTGTCGTCGATATTAACGGCACGTAACAGTGAAATCGATAGAGCTCTTTTTCCGCGCTGCCCGCCTTAATGCGGCTCCGACTTGTCCGTACCTGCTTATCGCCGATACGACTAGGAAGGCCGCGCGCGCGCGCGCGCGCTACCGTGCATTATGCTCTACGCACACCGATTCCGGTCGAAGTCGGTTATTTCACGGTGATCGGACACAGAATTCAGGCCTGCACACGGTTCCGGCAGCTTCTTGCAGAGCCATTAAAGCGGAGAGCGCCGCAACGCGGTGCACTGCAACTGTTCTACCATTAACCCTTATTATTTTACAAGTAAATGAGAGGCGTTGTCGAGAATTTTTGCGCCATTCTATGAGGATTTTGCGGTGATCGATTAGAACGTGCTCGGACGAGAGTGGGATAAGCTCGACGAAGAAATATTTCATCGAAAAGCCAATTGCTAACAGGTTGATTGTTAGCGGCGTGACATTTAAGGAAGATGAGATTTTGATTGGCGTAAGATGGTATTTTTGTTCGTTTTAAAACTGATTTCGCATAAATGTGTGCATTTTAGTAATTAATAGCCTCATAAAAAACATAGAAATAAAAGGAGATAAAATTCTAGAAGCACCATTATTGGAATCTTCCTCTCTCATTTCTATCTTATTCATTCGGTCATTTCGTAATAACTTCATCGTTAAATAAGATTTAGTCGGCTTCCCGCCGACAGTATAGCGTTTAATAGCACTTCTTCTTATTCTTTTTAGCAATGACGGAGAATTCAACAATGTTGCAGAACCGCGAATTCCATTCCGTCGGATTTACAGTTAACGACACGTTAACAAGGACGGTGTGCAAATTAAAGAACGAGAAACTTGGGCTCATTAACTGTAATATCCCTGCGAAGTCTAATTGGTCGAGTTCGATCGAAACTTTTAATTTCTGTTTCCCAATCGCGTGGAAAGCTCGAACCTTTTGTTATAATTAGAATCTTCACAAAGTAAACTCTGCTTGTAAAACCAAGCAAAACTGAGAGTCGAAGAAATTCTTTTTTAAATCTGATATACTTCTAATTTTCTATCTAATAGCTATACTAACATTGTATTACGACTTCAAATACTAATAACGCACTGTAATCGTTTGCAGGATAAAGCAATATTAATGGCATTCACAGCCGATGACTTCTCGTAATTCGGACTTATCCGCATTCGTATATCGTATGTATTACGCCGACGTGAAATCGCAGGGAAATCCAGCGTCCAGCATGGCAGCCGACCTGTCAAGCGTCCGCGTCGCAAAAAGTTATTGTAAAAAGTGCATGATTATTCAGCATCATCAGTTTCATCGCGTCGGCCGACTCCGGCCCGAGCACGAGCGCGTCGTAACAATAACTTCGCGTTACACCATTATCACGTTATAAATGCTAATTGTGAGCTTACGCGCGACTCGTCTTTTTCATCGTGCCACGACGTTTTTCATCCGCGCGGCTGAGCGACATTTACACGTGCCGCAAGCGAGAAAGAGAGACAGAAAGAGAGGGAAAAAAGAGAGGAATAATACTCGATCGGTTTTACGACCAATGTGGCGTATTAATGTCTCGTAAAACGAACACTTTGTATTAAGGAGCCAATGTAATCGTCATCGCTGCCGCAAAGCGACCTTGAACCCTGAACTTAGGGTCGTGCGATTGTCCCGCGATAATCTGACGTCGTTAAGGCGCTTTTTTCAACTTATCGCGAGATGTTACGCGCGACTATTTATGAGTTTATTAATATTATGCCGGAGTTAATGACCCCTGCGGCTGATGATTGCGATCAACGCGCGTCGCGTAGACGACAAAATCGTGCGGCTTTCGGTCTCCTTACATTTTGACTTACTGCGTGTAGTAAATCTCACGTTTTTCAGATCATCGCTAGATTTAGGCTATAACTGGCTCGGGCGTTTATGAATGTCTCGGGAGAAAAAAGAAGCACGTCATGTAAAAGCAGCGCAGGCGGTTTAAAAATAGAATTAATCAAAATATCAATTTTTAACGATTATTTTCGCAATTCAATGCGTAACAGTTGTGAAACATTTTTATTATATATACGACCATTAACTCTCAAAGATCTGCTGCATCATTTGTCCAATCATAGCGACTGCCTTAATGCGATGCTACCCTTTTCGCCATTCGAGCTCCTTTCACATTGTTGGTGGTCCAGTTCTACCTGCTGACCTTTCGATCAGGCAAAGTATTGTGAGCTAATCGAATTGGGAAAATAGCTTTGTCTGCCGGCGTTTAAATTTCTATGCTTTAGAGTTATTTGTATCATAATGCTTTTAAAAAATTGTCGATGCATTTTATTTGAAAAATATTTTTAAACATTTTATATTAAAAAATACAAGAAGCATATTTTATAAAGTATTTATTCAAGCTTCTTTTTACCTAATCATTCATTTACCATTGATACCCGTATAATTTGAGAAGTGAAAAAGAACGCGTCGTAAAAATGTCTATAATTAGTTTCACGGCTAAACTATTAAAACATCCTGACATATTATGGTGTTGTTCGAAAAAAGACACCTTGAAGGAAATTATTTTCCAAGAAATATTATCCCGCTGGCACGTTATTTGATGCTCGCAGTCCTACAAATTTGGCTGGAATATTACACCCAAGGGAATCGCAACTATTTCCGGGAAGACACGTGTGGTCTCCATAAGGACTAGATTCGGTCCGCAAGGACTAAAAGTATATTGATGTTTTTTCATTCTTAAAATTCACATTTTATTAGTGAATTAAGCGCGTTTGAAGCATGTTATCTAATAAATTGTATCGTCTAAAAAAATTAATAAAAAATATATGGAAAAATCCATGAAATATTAACATCAACATTGTGAAGTATTGTTTCGCGCGTTGACCATATCATGTCATAAGGCGACGTGTCTTTAAATGCAAATACGTGACGCAAACTGTGATATATCCAGCCGGTGATTCGCGATAGTTCATTCGGATCGAAAGCACCTATGATTTTTCACCTGAGTCGTTTATTTCTGTACTGCCTATAACGCGAATGGATGTGCGATCGATAACCAGAGGAGTTTTACAGTGTCGATCCAGCAGCCTATCGCCTCCGAAGCATATACGCGCGTATATTCTCACATATGCAAATGCGCTTGGCGGTGTAATTACGAAAAAGTTTCTTGTCGTATCTTCCTAGGGACATCGATTAAATGATAGATTGCAGATTAAAATTGAAATGTATTCTTTGTGTTCTTTTTGAAGTAAAAGTCAGCTATTATAATTTCGAATTCACTTTGTTCCGAATCTACCCTGAAAATGATCACGAATTCTTTTTGGGGGTTTTACTCACTTTTAACATACGTTGAAATTAGCTTTCTGCGTCGCGAAAGGCATGAACAATATTTTTAATAATAGATTATTTTTTTACGTGTGTCTAAAATATTTACAAATGTTTGAATATAAAATATCCAAAGCGAAATGGCACACGTTGAAAAATTAAAAATTTTTTTCACGAAATACATATTTATTTATTATTAAAATTATTCTCTGTATATACTGCTTGCATAAATTAACAAACATGTATAAATAAAATAATTGAGTAAAACAATCTTCAAGAAAAGATATATTTAGAAACACTGAAAGATCGAGATAAAATGTATTGACTCCACTCGTGACGTTTGCGGAAGCGTCGCATTCACGGCTCACGAGCACGATTAAGATTCTTCGATTAAATTCGTCATTTCAATTCGCGCAGCTCTCGCTTATCTTCATCGCGCGGAGGAAAATGTAAAAATGCCGCTGCCAAATTGATTCGTAAGGGAGAAAGGGAACCTTGCGACGGCAAGGGAGCAAGACGAACTGCGTGGGATAGATGGAGAGAGAAAGAGGCGGAGCAGGAAATAAGTTCGGCCGCCATTTTGGGTGAGATTTGTCTTCATTAGGACTTCCTGCGGCGCCACTAACGTCCCACCTGGCGTTATAAGGTGTTGAACCACTCGAAGCGGTGATATTAGCGGCTGATGAAACGATATTGCTCCTGATGGGTGGTCCCCCACCTCAGTGTCGTTGATGAAGACGCGAACAGTTGGCTCTCCTTCGTCTTCCTCGCTCGGACTTACGAGCTGAGCTGACTTATTCACCCCTCATGTGGATTTACCAAGGCGACCCTTTGCCGCACACGTATCGGGTGAACATAAAATACGGTGCGTGGCACATCAGGAGCATTTTAGTTAATTCACGTTCCTTAGGCCATACTCATCTTACGCACAATCACGGAGAGTAATAGAATACGTAATAGTTTACGTGTTAAGCAGCGCATGGTGCTGCTGTTGCATATAACGTTTTTGCTTGGAAGAAGAGTGCTTCAGTGAGTGTTTTAACATGTTTTCATGTTATATTCATTTATGCCAGCAGCTACTTTCATCAATTCCGAAATTACTCTATGCGTTTTTTTATAATTATTATTTTTTATCTTAATTTGCAACAGCTTCCTCTGAATTATTTCTAGACACACCCTATATCTCCCAGCGCGTGCCTAGCCGCCTGATCAAAGCAGAGCTTATCGCTTATTGCGAAAGTACCGGACGTGTCGCTACCTCTACCTGACTCACTTGAACATAACTCTGCTTGTACTTCGTCGCGACGTTTTCTAACCGAATTCTAGCTCGCCCAAAAGAACGCGTCCGAAACACGCGATCTAATTTCGGTACTTGTTTGAAATTTTCGGATATATTGATACCGTACTTTTATCGCGAGTTTAACCTATCCAAAAAATGAGAATTTTATTATAAAAAGAACGCTCGTAAATTCTTATTTTTTAATTATATTTATACACGGAAAGAACACTCGAGTGTTCGAGAACGCCAGAAAGAGATCGAGTGCTCTATTGATAAATTTTAATTGTCTAAGAAAAATTATTTTCAGAACTGTATCTGGCATAATTTTTAAATATTTCAACAAGTGTTCTTTCCGTGTAGTTGAATTGTATTTAATATATAAAAATTGAAGGTGTAAAATATTTCCAAGTTTTATTTTATTCCGAAGTGTGAAAACAAATGTTCCTTAAAATAAAAATTTATGAGTCATTATTTCTAATGAGATTTATGCTAGATATGCGTGCCTAATCTTCACATGTTTACATTAACACGATCTTCGAATGAGATAAAATTCAAGGAAACCGTATTCAGTGTTAAATGTGCGATGAGAATATGGATTGTAGTGCCAGTAATGAGGCTAATAGCGAAGGACTTCGAGGAAAAAAAGGGGTAGCGCAACAATCCGGTCGGGCCGAAGAATTTCTCTCGTAATTACGCTAATCAGCGGCACGTGAATCGACCGTCTGTTTTTCAACGATTTCAAAGCCGCTAAAAGTGAGTAAAGGACTACAGGCGCCGGAAATAGACGCGGGAGACGCTAAAGGGGTTATGCGTAGGGACGTGTGCGCGAGGAAGTAGAGAGATACATAGCGAGAAAGATGAAAATCTGAGAAAGAAGTCTGAGCTAATAGGATCAGAGAGCCGCGGTCAAACGATCCTTGAAGCCGCTGTTATTTCAAGAGAGGCAAAAGAGACATCTCAGTGCGACGTTACGTGGTGTGTTACGTCGTTCATGAAATTCGAGGAATTTTATTCTTGCAAACGCTGCTTTGCACAAATTGCATTAAACTTTGCCGCCTGCTGGTATTTTCAATTTAAACTGATCTTAAGCGACCTCGCATAAACAATTATAGCTTGTACGTGAGTTATCTAAAGTACTGAAGTATCTAAATCACTGCAATCCAAGCAGACAGACAAATCAATGATTCTATTGTTCATTTAGATAACGCATAAAATAAAAATTTAGATATATTTGTGCGCACGATGTGTGCGAAAAAGTGGATTAGTTATTTAAAAGCACAAACTACACTTTAGATTTTTTCACCCACGTGAAATGCCACTAGAAATTAAAAGTCAAGAAAGTTTTGACCATTAAACATGACTTTATCTTCTTTGTAACCAATAAGTTAAAAAGAAATAAAAAATCAAGACAAATGCTTCATATGCGCGTGCGATTTGCGACATTAAAATTTTTTACATTACACATCCTACTAAAAAGATTCCCCGCATAATAATATAAAATTTGCAACGCATTCTTCGTACCGAAATAAAGCCAACCATGTTTGTGGGGCGAGTTGAGTTCTGGAAATTGCGACGAGCGAGAGAAAAATTTGTCCCCGACCCGAGGAAGTGACTTTCCTTCCAAGTATTTAAACGGCCCGCGTCCGCACCTCGTGGAAGGACGAGCGCGTCTCGTCGCGACTACTGACAAAAGACATCGTCTCCCGGTCATTAGTCACGGCGTCGTCACTTCTGCAATTAGAAGCCACTAAGCATTTTTTTCGCTCCACGCCCTACGTCCCCTCATCTGCCGTACGTGTCTTTACGAGCCTAGCCGTGGCGTGAGTCGACACGCCGTATTCCCAAGGGGATCCTTATGCAGCTAGTCGAGTTACCGTATTTTACGCTCCGCGCTGAAACCGGCCTCACGCAGTTCATTCCTTCGTTAAACGACGATTCGAGCAGCATCCGTTATACTCCGATAACTCGACCGAGGCGGTTTTGAATTGCTCCGGAAGCGATTAACTCAGGAATGGATGCGGTTTTATCCGCGCGGAGAGAGGAGCGAACATACTGCGTGCCCGATTTTAACATCTTGTTTGGAAAAGCAATTTTCTTTAATATTTCAATTATATCAGGGACTGTTTTATGTCCAAGCAAAAATTCAAGAAAGTCTGTAAAAGAATTTTAAAAATTAGAACGCGCATTGAGCGTTCTGTAATTACATAAAAATATTATTTAATTTTTTATATTCCGATATATATCTTGATATTCTTGAATTCATAGCCATATTTGTAGTCTGAGTTTACGGACGTGAGCTTATGAAAATTGGATTCAGAACCGCTTTGATCGGACGCATCATTATGCTCTTACAAACGACGGCTCGTCGATCTCGGATTAACGGTCCGTTGCGCCTCTCGAAAAGCGCAATAAGAATACGAAAGATGTACGACGTCGTAACTTTGTCGCTCGCAGAGACACAACTTGGGTAGGAAAGAGCAGGAAAGCGAGAGTGGCAGGTCGCGCTTACAAACCGGCGAAAAATCAAACGATAAATCTCGAACGCGGGACTGCGGTTATGCCCTTGGGTCTAAACGACTAAATAAGTGTTCCAATTTCAAAATTACCCGCTAAACGATTTGTGGGCCGGCAGAAAATATATCGTTGACATGTGGGCAAAGCCCCTCGGGGTTAAGAGCCGGGGTGTAGTAAGCCGAGGCGGGAGCGAAAGAGAACGGAGAGAGAAAGAGATGAAATGGGGAGAGAAACAGAGCCGGAGAGGGGCGGCGGCAGGGAGAAGAGAGACTCCCGGAGATGTCGGGAGACAAATGACCGCCGACCGACGGAAGACACTTCCAAATTGCTCCACGGTGTCGCAGTCCCGCCTCTTTTTGCGTGTCTCTTCGTATATTCTTCGAATGCTCGCTTGTAGCGGGCGGACGACTTATTAGCGAAATACCGCGGGACGTGTGGCACGAGCGACAGTTTGTTTTGTCAGTTATATATCCGCGATCCGATGTAGACACCGCTGTATTCTCCGATTTACATACCAACACATGATCCGTTTTCTATCGTGTGTTTTAAGATAGTGTAATTTGAAGTGATACAACTTTAAACATCTCGGGCTTAATTATATATTGGATTAATGCCTGAACAATGTAACGGGAACGAGTCTCTTTATCTACTCTTTGCAAAAATACTTATTTGCGATGTAAAATTTATATATATTTATATAATTGCGGTAACCGCCTGTGCGTATCTAACAGTTGTTATACACTAGTTTTCTTCGATTGCAATGTTTATCTAATTGGTTGATTGACGTTTCTGTTGCGTTCCGAAAACCAGGTCAATGACAGAGTTTAATGGTATCTACTTTAATATTTTATATATGACAATCATAGTCGATTACAAGTCTGCTAAGAGCTCTTACATTTTTATATCGATTTGCACAAGAAACAAACTTTTAAATAAGTTTTCTACTAATGAAAATTTAATATAGATATGTAAACCTACGGTAAATAATGAGAAAAAAGTATTTTAATTAATATTTTTATGAAAAATATGTAATTAATTTGTGAATGTTTCTCTAAAATTAGCGACACAAGCGCGAAGTATTAAAGACATTGCAGAAGCATTAACAAAATAAAAGTGTCGAGTAATGAAATTTATATCTCATCTTTCAATAGAAGGCACAAAAGACTGCCGCCGATGTATATTGTCGCTTATAAAAACGCACAATGTAGGAGTACCGTTAAAAGCGCGTCGAGACAGTGTAACGACTTGATTTTTTTTTACTGCGTTCCTGCGCAAGTCGATAAAGACGTCAAATATCTCGAGAGACTGGTTATCCATAATGGCAAGAAGCGCGATGGGAACCAGTTACGCCACTAATATACTTATGGAGAATTCGAATGATGCATCGCCCCATGCACGCGGTTGTTAACCCATTTCGATCTTTCCTTACGCGATAGCGGCATTGCCGCGGAGATACGTCGCCGACAAGCCGAAACGAGCACGTCGCTTGCAGCTATTGAACGATTTATGTACGCGCTAGGTCGTCCGATCAACTTCTTGCCTAGTAAGCACTGCTGCAATTTGCAATTAACCCCTTAAGCACCGCTCGTGGATATTTGCCAATCTTGTATCGATCTTGCGTGGGAAAAAACTCGACATACAGTCTCTACCAGCTTACAGAATTATCTCTTCAGGAATTTTTTCTACTGCCAGCAGGACGCAGTCTTGGCAGCAGAATAATTAATATCATTCAATAACTTAGATTAATGTACTACTATAATGAATAACATTTCTTTCTTTACTCTCGAGTCATGACACTGATTGCTCTAATTGTAATATATTGCTTTCAAATTAATCGTTAAAAGAAGATTATTTCGGTAAATTATAAAAAAAATTTCTAATATTAAAATATCTCAACAATTTTTAAGACCAAAGTATAAGATCTTCAATTGCCAACTGACTTAAGCGTTGCGGATGGCAATAAAATATTACAAATATTGTCCGTACGAAGTGTACCGGAAGTTGTTAACGGCGCAACGATTTTCCTCGCCAAGCGTTGCATCATAGGCCGTTTGCAATTTGACCGTAAAATTCAGATAACAAGAAACTGTTGTCGAATAATCTACTCGACGAGATGCCAGTTAGGTTGTTTCAAGATCGTCGCGCTTCTTAACTCCGTCACTATATTCTACTCGAGTGAATCCTGCTCGAGCGTAACCAAGATGGCTGCGTAGCGGTTTTGTTAGTCCTCGTGAAAGATATCATGTCGCTTTGCGTCGTGTCCATGTCCTACGGTCGTGTCGTTTGCTTCCGACGCAATTTTCTTTCTGTCATTTGCTGTCGTTGTATTACAATAAATCAAATTTCGAAAATGTCATCTGCAATCCTTATTTATACTCGTTATTTAGTTGACTCTTTTATTTTTATTTCGATTGCAAATCGGCAGTAAAAATATATTTAAACATTCTCTCGATTTTCAGTCATTTATGTATATAATTTAGGTTTTATTAGCGAAAATTTTACCGAAAGATGCACATTATGCGAAATACATTTTTATAATTGAATTTTCCAACGCATTACTTCGAGAAATTATTGTAATTTCTATAGTTGTACTTCCTGTCGTTAGTCCGAATAAGTGATATAGTTTACGACCGTGTAACCCACTTTCGAAACACGTACAATCTTCAATGATGAAAGGGTTAATCTCTCTTTTATTAATTATTGCGATACATTATAAGAGCAGTTTGTTAAATTAAGTTCGGGAGAAGATAAAGCACAGATACGAAAGTATACTGGCTCGCGTAATTAAACCAAATTTTCGGCCAAGTCAGCACATTAATTAAGCGAATTTCGCTACCATCTGTGACCCTAGTAGATGTCATACACGGATATGGTTTACGCACGGCAGGTGGTCGCGTCGGCTGCCTTTTAACAGGAGTTTATTTCTGATACTATTTTCTATTTCTGTACTTTTCTGTACAACTTCTCTGTGCAACTCTCATATATCACATGCACTACTTTAAAGTTTGCAATTCTCGAATCGCGCATAATTCGAAAAAAAATTTTAATTAACTTTAATGAAAATTAAAAAAAAATATATATATATATATATTTATTGATATTTTTTTATATGCGAAATGTCTCAACTTAAATAAAGAGCTGCATAATATCGGATCTTTAAACAACAAAGTTTTGTGTCTGCTAAAATTCTGAATGTTCGCCGGTAAATGGGGTGAGAAAATCTCGGGAAAGAAAGTATCAACGATGCGGCTATTAAGTCTGTTCGAAAGTTGCAGCGAAAGAGAGGAGGAGACTGCGGAGACGCGAGTTGCGAAAAGGCAGCCGAAGCGGCGAATTCGTGAACATCAAACGAATTAAATCTCTGCGGAGAGCCGACCGCAGAAACTAATATCTCGACGCACACCGCTTCTTCCGTCCGTCCGTCCGTCCGTCCGTCCGTTCGTTTACCGTTTCATCGTCGTGTCTCCACGTCCTTGTGCAAAAGTCGTTCGCTTCATCTTCGATTTTATTCATCAACATATTTGTAGATCCTAGCCTTATTTGAGAAGATTAAAATAATTGCCGCCAAGAGAATAATCATTGTGAAAGAGAGAGGCTCGATGAATCAAATAAAGAAAATACGATTTTACTGTTTAAATTAATTCGCCATGAATAATTTAAGATTACAATTAATATACAAATTGATATCAAATTGATAGGTTAATGCAACATTACAATTTAAATAATTATACGAAAATATGCATCCTCTCTACATGATATTAAAACTTCGGATCTTTTAAGTTTTTTTTTTCTTTCCTCCATTTCTTTCGTCTTTGCTTTGGATTGACATTTGTGAACATACATGTTGCAGTTACTTTGATTGCAGTGCAATCGACGTGTGTGTAATCGATTCAATATGTCTCTCGTGAAGGCCTCTCGCCTTCGTTAAAGCGCTTGACGGACTTCAACTCTGTAATTATTTTCCCGAAGTCCATAAATCGGAAATTAATGTTCTCTGGTATACTGGTTATTAATATTTCTATGTGATGTCGACTTCACATAAACATAGCTAAATTAATCGGTCCGCAAATAGACCTATTCGTTAGACAGGCGATTACGTTCCGCGTACGTCCAATCCACTTATCACTCACGTATAGAAGTGATTGTATTTTATTCTTTTGAACTACGTACTTTTCATCCGTCGTTGATTCTACCGGATGTTTTGAAAGCAAAATAGTTTGAGAATGGAAATTATTAAAACTAATATAGAATGCATTTACGACTAACATTAACATTTTTTTGTCTCGATTTTAATATGTTTGAAATTTTAACATTATTTGACATCCAACGTTAAACACAAATGTCAGGTTATCACAAGAAAATATCACGGATCGAATAAAATACATTTCCAGCACACATTTGACGTTAAATATCATAATGATCATATAAATTTCACTTTAATTGGTGTTGTAAAGTAATTAAAAACAGTAATAGTAAAATTACGAAAGCATTCTTCTAGATAAGACAAATTGTCTCGTCAAAAACGAGACGACCACCTTACATGACATCGTTTGCGTCGGTTGGTGAGAATTTTTTAAGTGGACTGTACGGTCGGGTTGCGCAGGTGTGACCGATGGCGGCGGCCTTTGATCCTGGAGCGACTCTCCTCGGCTACTTTGTCCGCGACTCATCGCGCCCGCCTCTCTTTTTCGTCATTCAGTTCGATTATTTCCTAATGGCTAACGCCATTGCGAAAACGGCCGTCGCGTTATATTCTCCGGTAAACATTATGCAAGGCAAAAAATGCATAGGGGCGCCCCGGTTGTCCGCTAACGACGTTAATTGACAATATTTTCCTCATCCAAGGGTCAACGCGAGGCATAACTAAAATTGTGAAACGGGAACCGGTATTACGCGGCGTCATCCACTAATAAGATACGACGGCGGGCAGTGATTATTTTAGACTTCGCGAGGAGGCGATTATATATACGGCACTAGCCGATCGAATCGATACGGTAATTTTCTTGTCAGGCTTTACTAATTATCTTAAGATTTAAAAATCCCTCAATTCAATGATCCCCTAAGATACAACATTAAATCCATCATTACTGATATTACTTATATTTTTAGTTTAAATTACTTTATTACAGTTATTAATTTTTTTGTGTACTGTGTGGAACTTATTATCGAAATTGAGAACGGAAATTAATTGAACTTTATCGTTTGTCAACTTTTATAATAAAGTTTCTTATAATAAAGTGACGTTTAGTGAAATTTTAATGATATCGGATTGATGAAATGTTTAAAAACTAATGTGAAAACGAAACATTATATAATACATTATTCTATAGAGAGGCATATGTTATAAGGATCGATATATGAATAACCTTTTTCACCTTTTGTTGTAAATTATTCAACCTCTCATATCGTTAGCCTTGGTAAATAATGCTGCAGCACGTGTTCGAAAAACTGGACTGCAATGTCTACCTTCATCGAACAGTGTTCGATAATATGCGACGACGTAGATGATTGCTTTAACTGACTGCCTCTTAACCGGCAATTAATTTATAATAAGAGACCGATTTAAGAAACTTGCTGCGATAATAAACTCGCGACGAACTCGCGATAAGATACGATGGAAGTCAGAACTTTTTAAAATGGCAATTTATTCTCACGGAACATATTTAGGTACAAAAAAATTAGTAATAACCTGCTCAGGTACTTGATTTCTGATATATACGATTTAAACCTCAATTGTTTAATTAAAAAACTATTGATTTTTTTAGGTAATCTAGGTATGTTAGCTGGAGAATACATATGCCTAATTAATATAATGCATTGTAAAATAGAATTATTTTCATAAAATATTCATAAATAGTTAAAGATCGTTTTTAAACCCGATACTAAAGGTGAACGTTTGGTGAGAACACTTTGAACTACAGCTTTAGTTGGATCATTGGGAGCTACGATAGTTATGGCCTCGGAATTCCGTGATCTGAGCACCGTAACGAATGCGTAATACTTTTATGGGGAGAACCCTTCCGCGTCTCGAAAATAAATTTAATTTGTAGCCTTTACTGGACGATTCTCTAGCTATAATTTCAATAGTTGCTTGAAAAAGAACTTTGTTTGCATCTCCCGCTCGATCGCCACGAAGTTATGAAATTTTGATATTATAGATAAAATATATATTTCAGAAATTAAACACATGCATATATACGCATATTATACAAAGAAAAATCTTACAAATTGTTTGCATCAATTTTTCGAATTAATGAGAATTGGGAATGCAAGAAGAATAAACCACGTACACTTTGGAAAGACTTATGCTAACTATGTTGCAGCCTTGATTGGTGCAAATGAATTACGATTGCTAATTTAATGCAACAGTGTAATGTCTACCATAAACTCTGTTTCATAGAAACAACTGTTCGCCAAAATGCCGTTATTTGCCGCGCAGCTGCATGTTCCTCAATCTCTGACCGGCATATGTTGCCGTTTATTGGCAATCTCGTGGAATTAATTAATAATCGTCTTGTCCCGATTACTAGCGTACACGTATATCCCTTAGTTACTAATGATTTTGCAAATCTACATAGCGAAAGCCAACATATGCCAGATCAAATCTGTAATAACATATATCTATTGATAATATCCTTCTTATCGTATCTATCTTATTTTATTCCCGCGTAGTAACGCGCATTAAATAGCGAAAACGATAAAGCACGCAGCGCGAACTAAACGTCCGTTTAATTTTCTAATACTCCTTTTCCGTGCAACTATCGCATTTTACACTTAGCGCACTTTTGCCGAGTATTTTTTTCCGCTGCATAAGTTCACGAGCAATTACTCAGACGACGTGGACGATAAAATCTTAATACACCTATTCGTATCGGTAGCTAATTATCGCATTGCGTTTCTGAGAGACACGCTTGGTTGAGACGGACGGTCTTGTTATCGGCAGGATTTAATTGCTGCTGAATCGACGATTCGTTTGCGGTCTTGCGCAATACTCGCGCCTTCGCTCATTCATTATCCGCGCGCGTAATAAGCGGTGATGCGGTGTAGCGCTACCCACGAAAGCCGAATCACTCTCGGATCTTTCGCGAAAGATTGCATGGATCACTGATAAAATTATACTCCGCGATAAAACGCTCTTTTAATTATTTTTATCGCTCCAAGTCGTTTCCCTCTTGTTTCTTATCGCTGCAGCGTTGCTTCTTGCCAGTCTTTTTGCAGATTGAAATTTTGATTACACATAGGTATGATAATTTGCACGAAATAAGATGAATCCTTTCGCACATATTTGAGTAACACGACTCTTGCATCAGAATCCAAATTTTTACATACAAAAATGCATAAAAAAATTAAATAGTGTGTGCGTTATCGCACAATGTGTTAAGGAAATACGAGAATACGACTAATTGTGCCTAATTTTCTATGTTACAGAGCAAGCCAACCACTTGAACCTATTCAATAACCGTCAGCAGCCGAAGAAAAAGCGCAAGAGTCGAACCGCCTTCACGAATCAACAGATTTTCGAGCTGGAGAAGAGATTTTTGTATCAAAAGTACTTGAGCCCAGCCGACAGGGACGAGATCGCCGCTCAGCTCGGTCTCAGCAATGCCCAAGTGATCACGTGGTTCCAAAATAGGAGGGCGAAGCTCAAGAGGGACATGGAGGAGCTTAAGAAGGATGTGCAGACTGTGAATCCACTTCTGGTCGCACAACATCACAAGACTTTCCTGGAGAACGTGCAAGACTTGGGAATCTTGAAAAAACGACCATTGCCAAACTCTATGGACGAGAAATCGTAGAACGCTCGAAATCGCCTCTTCGACTATTCGTGTGCAATCAAAATTCCACGAAAGACAACAACTGATAGTTATTCGTACGACGATACCAAGTATCTTCGACCGAGTAATGATTGAATCGTGACACACGATGTCGTGTTATGGCGCATTATTCGGCGTAGTTTCTTTTTTATGTGCGACTCAAATTTCTGGTGCATTCTAAGTCCTTCCTAAGAAAAATTCTACAATAATGGACATCTCGGATCTAACACTACTACAATATTCAACACTATCTATCTAATAGTCTACTACGATTCAATCTTGAAGCTCATTTTCTGAAATTCTGTAAAGTTAATTGTTGTTGCATCCGCGGTAAGAAAAGTATCCTGTATTACGGTACAAAAAGCAGTAACGATTCCATAAACTGGAAAACGATCCAATAAAAACGAAAGAAAGCTGTCATTCAAAAGTGTCAAGGGAGATGTTGTTTTTGTCGGAAGTAAAAGTGGCGATTTTACGTCGTAACTTACGGCTTTAAATGGAAAGCGTATGATAGTCTGCTGCGAGTTTACGCGCGGAGCGCGGGATGTATTATAATGTATTTATTATGAAATTGAGAGAAAATGTGAGAGAGAATGAATCGCGCGCGAGGAAACCAGGATCGTCGATAATAAATTATTAAGTGAATATTATTCCGTAAATTATAAATAATCACGCGCCATCGTGTACATATAATTGTATATACGTAGATATACATCGTTCCCTTGATAATATTACGTATAGACATACTCTTTAGAGTCGTTATATATGATTAGAATAAAAACGATCGTAAACATAGATGGGACACTGCAATATACCTGATTATAAATTTAATTAGTGAATTTTAGGGGCGAGTAAGATGTATATCTGCATATGGCGATTCGTAAAGTGATAGTGAGGTGCGTGAGAGTAAACTAGGAGCGCGTGTGTAAACCGACTTAGTACAGTGTATAGTGAAGCTAAATAAATGGAAACATCATTCAAACTGTTTGCGTATCAACTTTGATCCTATAATCCTTCCTTTCACTTCTGTTACGTCAAGTGACATTTGTCTCAAACTTGAGACAGACAACGTAGAATAAAATTATTAATACATTTCGAAGTAAGAAATTCGCAAATTAATTAATCATTAAAAAGTATTCTGTTTTCACGCATCATCTAAAAATAAAGAAATTGTATAAATATTTATCTTCAGATTGCTTTAACGTAGCACGATTTGCATTTTATTGTACTTTGCGTAATACTATGGGCGGTAAATGAAACGCAACATGCGTCGGCGTGTACTGGTAAAGAGCTACAAACGCGCGGTGCATAAAGATGAAAAGGAATTATTCTCCAAAAATAGCATGCACCGCATTGCGGCCCTTCTGAGAATCTTTTTGAAGCCATTCGCGAGGTTTACCCAAAGACGTAATTTATTAAGATGAAGTCATTTCGCCTTTTCCACGTTGTATCCGTTCGTGCGGAGTCTGGTACTCATCATAACCAGAACGCTTTTGCGACCGATAGATTAGAGCTCGGGTCTGCGAACTAAGAAATACCGAAATGCTGTGAAATGACCACATCCGAAATGTGCTCCTATTTTCTCGCGCAAATTTAAAATTATAAAAATCCAAAATTAAAAATTATTTGCACTAAATTCATCTAAAGTTAAGTTTTTCTGAGCGATAATTTAACGAGCATTCATTATTAACACTCGGAATTAACAGTTGAAGTTTAGTTAGAATTGTCTAAAATAAAAGATTTTATTATTTTTAATGACGTTTCTAAAGCGTTCTCTAAAATTTCCTTCGATTATAGAGCGATGCAGTTGAAAAACAGGGAAAAATTTATAGTTCAAAGGTGGAATACACATAAATTTTGGTATTAAAGAAAGAGTTTCAATAATGCAGAGACCTAAGTGACACAAGATATCCATGCACTTGCAAAAGCCGCCGGGAACTTATTAGAAATGTTGAAAGAGCGCGAGGTACACTCAAGACAAGACATATAATAAGCATATACTTAACGCGCGTAATACACGTAATCAGATCCGTTATAAACATCCTAGATTCGACCCGATTAATCTATTGCGCTGCCAGCAACACGCGTTTTATATCGCTGATAATGACGACAGGTTAATGATAGTCTCATTAACGAGACCTCATATCAAATGGTTCCGTTTAGCATCAGATATTCAAGTAACAGGAAGCAGGTTGGTAATGTCGAGCTATCTGCTCGTATATCAAGCATTGCGAGACTCGTCGCTGATATGCGATTATCCGCTCGATATATATTTATGAAGTTTACGTAGACTAATACATCTGCTTTACAAAATACTTTCGAGTTCCCGTGCATTTATATTCGCGTATCTTCGCAGATCCAGATCTGCGGAGATATGCGAAAATTCTTAAACATCCGGTGCTTTAAGAAATCGACTGTTTATTGCGCTCGTTATGATCAACCTGATCGATACATGCCATCATCGGAAAGCGAAGGCTTTGATGATCCGTAGATTCGCGGAACTTAAAAATTGAAGATTCGATAAATAAAAAAATTGGAATTGAAGTCATCGATTGTCACAAAAAATTTCTAGATTTATGCAACGGGCGCGAAAGTGTTTGGTACATGTCGGCGGTGCGAGTCGAAACAGAAACAGTGCGATTGTTGTACAAATTCAAACGAAATGCGAGGCAGTTCGTATCCATCGCTGCTATCGATGGACCCATATATGAAGCAGTAAGCAAGGTAGCTCGCACCGCCCTGTAATTCAGACGCCGCAACATCCAAATAAAGAATTCATAATGGCGATGATGACCACCGCCAATTTTCTCCGATATATCCGATACACCAATAATTCAGGTGATCCCGGGCTATAATGAGCGTGCAATATCGTTCATTGTCCTTCAATGCTCCCCGAAGCGCGTTATTCGCGGCTCCATGAGATCGCGCGCGACATTAACGAATTATCGTTTAATCGCGACAATCCAACTGAATCGTACGTTCGTATCTTTACCGCACAAGTTTTATTATTGCGATCGATACGGACGCGGAATCGTGCGTGGCTCTGTCGACTATACGGATTTTGCAATTAATTTGCGGTTTACTTAATGTCGCGAGACCGTATTTTAATTATTTTCGATATATCGCCGGTGATTAAATGGCATTGCGAAACGACGCTCGCTAATACGAGTCGCGGGAATCAAGTTTATTTAATGTATTAACAGATTGCACGCGAAATGAATGTTATTATATCAGATTATCGAAATATTAATTTCGTGGCAATTATCGGTTGGCGCGACGGCGGCGGCAAGCTGAACCGCCCTCGTTTACACGCCGGACTCGAATGAAAGTTTTAAATGATTCGATTAAAAACTTGTCTCTTCATTTCGTTTAATTGAATCTCACGAGTTTTCATCTGAGCAATCTTGCTCGTAATAATATCGAAGAACGAGAAGCACGACCGTTCGAAAACAACAATTTATAACAGATTTCAGTTAAGGAGTTTCTGCCTGCGGATATCTCGGCAATGCTGTTCTATACATCATTATAATTAATGTGACAAAAATATGAGGAAGAGTCCAAGACCGCATTATTCTGATCATCAAAATTCTAAAGACGTCTAAACACTAGATATTATTTTAAGAAGAATGATCGGCTGGTTATTTAATGTCAACGATTTGTCCAAGTATTTAAGATGACAAGAATGAGAATAATAAATGAGATTGTGAAAGTATAGAATTTTTGTACGCCGGCATTTGCATTCCACATATACAAAGTTTATTATTCGCGCGAAATGATCAATAGATCAAGACGCACTTCATGAGTTTTATATTATGCTAATTCGTCTCTCCATGAAAACATGCGAGAGTATCGCCGCACGTGTCATCGACCGCGGCTACCGAACGCCAGGAAAGCCGGTAAAGGCAGCGCGTGCGAGCGCATTATCCCGGTGTTGTTTTGCATAACCTCGCCAGAAGATACCTGCACAACGGCTCGCAGGGCTCATTTTCCCGGCATTGACACGCCCACGTAATTCGGACTCATTTACTCGTTGACTCGCTTAACCCGCAGCCAGTCATGCGTCAGTCAAGCCGGCGCGCGGAGTGCCGCAGATCCATAATTTCGATTCGAACCGTTTCAGCACGCGAGAAACGAGTTTTCCCCGCTCTGCGCGCGATGTAATTAGACGTGGATCTAGGCCCCGGCCCATCAGCGGGGTCTCGTTAATGCGATATCTCGACCCCGCACCCCGCGTAATCTCTCCCATCGGTCGATTCTAGCGCGCCGAAACCTCTCTCGCCCGCCCGCGCTTCCACATTTCGCTCGTTGTCCTTTTTTCGATTCCTCATAGACCGACTTCTTTCACGCGGCTGATTTCTACCTGCGCGGTCTTTCATCTCGTCTTCGCCAACGAGGTCCATTTACACGGCGGGAGGACTTCTTTTGGGTGGACTAGCCACGCTGCGGCTCTAGCTAACGAGAGCTCGTAGCCTCGACGATGGAAGATTAATATGTGGGAGTGTTTAGGCAGGAGTGGGTGGGGGATCGAGACGATATATTATTCGCGCGGTTGGAATCTCGCAAAACGGTACCTTAATTAGATAACAGGCGGTGGCTGAGTAACGATTTTTTTGCGGCTTATGATTTTAACAGTAATAAATGGACTAAACTAATAATTAATTTTTAGAAACGTAATTTTTTAGAAGCGCAAAATGACGTATAAGACGCAAAAAAATCATTTTTGCGTTTATATAACAAATTTAATTTACGTTTCTCAATTATTGAATACCGTTTTATCCAATTTCATTCACTTCTCCACGTCCAAGTTTGTTATGCTCTTTGAATAAAAGAAATCGTGACGTAATACTAATTACAGTGCTATTAATAATCATGCTAATCGCTGGGTTAAACAGATGGAGTCTGACTGAAACTCTAAAGTGATTAATCCTTTCACACGCGTTATCGGATAAAACGGGTCTGGAAAACGCCGGGTCGCGAGAGCCGCGCGTTTCACTTGTGAGATAGAAGTGATGGAAAGCGTATAGGCGTGCGAGAGCCCCGTTCGTCGTCGGCATCGTTGGCGCGAATGGGACAGCTGATGGGCCGGTGTCCCCGAAGGCGATCGGCCGAGACCAATCAGCGTTCGTTCGTCCGTCCGCACTCTAATGACACCTGCAGGCTAAAAAGCCATGATATTCAACAGCCGGACGCTAACGAACTCTGCCGCGTACCGCATGAATTGGAAACGCAAAAACGGGAATGCAATTGCAATACTTTATACACTAAGCGATTCATCACTTGAAAATTTGTTACATCTGCCAAATAAAAGTTCCTTAAATTCCTTCAAATTTCGACATGTCACATGTTTATCTTTTGAACTTGGTCACGTTATGCATTTATCAAAATACATGAGCTCGAAATAAAAATGATTTAAGAAAATGTGTGAAAAATTCGGAGCAAAAGAACTGATAAGACGTAATAAATAAATAGGTATTTTAAGGATTCTTCCCGCAGAAAATTCTGCCAGTGCGGAATGTCGTGGCGCGAACAGTGCGATGGCGATCAATTCGTTAACAAGAAGATGGTGCAGTTTTCAGAGCAGTAATCTAATAAGAGCCGATTCCGCGCAAAAAAGCTCCCTGTACGCGTTAATTCCACCTTGTTTCGCGGATCACTCGCAGTCGACGGTGGTGTTCGCGAGGCGCTATGCGTGCGTATAGAATGATCACGAATTACGATGACGTCAGGTTGACGGAACGGAACGGGTACTGGATAGGTTAATGGTAAGGAGGTACCGGGACCGAGGCAGAGGGTCTGCCAGCGGCTCGGCTCCTGATTACAGACCACCGGATACTCTACACTCTCGCTCTCACTTCGGTTATTGTACCGAGCGGTGCCGGGACACCACTATAGATCACGGGCCGTCCGGCAGTTTGTCCGATCGGCGCGGCACAAGCGCGGCGGCGGCGGCCGTGAGAGGAGGTGTTGTAACTCGTAAGCGTGGAGGTGGTCCCCGGCATTCCAGTTTCACGAGAAATTTATCGGTGGCGTTCTCCGCACCTCCTTCTTCCCCTCCAGCTAATGCGACGCCGCGCTCGAGGAAGCTCCACTGCGTTTCCCGCAGGTTCTGTACATCATCGGATCTTTCGAGCCGGGGCATCTGTGAGTCGGTAAGCCTATCGGGGAATTCTACGATTCTCAGAATGCATCGCGTACTTGGATTCTGAAATAGATGGATTTGATTGTTTTCTCAAATTTTGCGATCTTGCATCTCTTTGCATTCTGAATCCTTGAGTTTATTCGATTGAGTCTTCAAAATCTTCAAATTCCAAAATTTTATATATAATTAAATTTCTAGATGAGAGAATTTTGATGTTTTAAAGCTCTTGAATTTTGAAATTTGAGGAGATAGAAATTTGCATTTGCGTGAAGTTAAATCACCGTGTAATTTACAATTCTTCAACAATGATGCCTTATTCAAATAATTTTGTATGAGCTCCTTCGGGCGACTGTCGATACAGACTCACGTCAGAATGCGTAATATTTTGAATACGATCGTTATGCAGCCTGCCCTCCAGTTAAGGGAGATTTAGATTTAGGCATAAGCCGGAGCCGAGGTAACGTCCACTAGATACGCTGCGTGGCGTGTGTATGTCGGCTCAGGCAGATTAGAGGCTGCGAGATAATTAAGTAGCGCCTTCGAATAACGCCCAGCTACACAACACGCCGATGCCGTCGATATTCGTGTCTCGGATTTCCCTTCGAGAAATTTTGCTCTTCTTCTGCAATTCCATTCCAGAAGGTGTGACATCTTCTTCGTTGACGGAGATGTAAAAGAGCGAGAGTGGGATTGGTTTCGTAAAACGTTATTCGTCCTGTGTCCAATTTTTGGCGATTATGTATATAATTAATTAACGTCTTCTTAAAAAAGTACTATCATATAAATTTCTTCATTTTCAACTCGGCTGTAGTAAAATATTAAATGTTTTAAACGTAAAGCGCGTGTTTCAATCTTACAAGATTTTTTATGAGTATTTCTTAAGATTCAAAATTCGACAACAATAATTTTGTTGCAATTTCCTAAACTTTTTACATTATATGTTTCGATAATAAAACTTTATATTGCAATTCTTATAAACATAACAGAAAATAATATTCACTTCAACTTCAACAAAAAATTATTTAATATTTATTTATAAATTTGGTTTTCCAAGAATCTTTCTATTACATGTTAAGCATTTTCTTTATCGAGCCCTCCAAATTATTAAAGAATCAATGAACGATAAATAACCTGTTAAATAAGAAATATCTAATATAATGCCTCTTATATAATTTCCCTAATAATTATTTTCTTGTAACAATATTTCTAATTTTTCCTATTATAATTTCTTTATAGCTTTTTCGTCTTGTATAACAAAAAAAAAAATGAAAAATAAGTTAAATAAATCGTTCGACAAATTAGCAACGCGCGCTTAGTCAGTTTTATTACACTGCCGATACCCAGAAGATGCATCCGTGCGAATCCATGTGCAGCGGCAGAGACAAAAGGCGTCCATCGCCTCTCGAAAGATTCCACGGATCCCGAGAAAAGGACCACAGCACGGAGCTTCGGATTATTAGTGAGCGGGTAGTCGTAGAAGGTGTGATTCTGACGTGTCGGACGCCTCTTCTCCGCAGGTGAGAGATCACGAGACGAGAGAAAGAAGAGGGGTAGGGTGATCCACGAGGAAGCGAGAGGGCAGACAGAGCGAGAGGGCGATAGCGCCGGCGAATGTGCGCGAACAAGACGACGCGATGCCCGCTCGGAGAGGAGCGGAGGGGCGGTAAAGGACCGTCGTGGGGTGGGAGAAGATCAAACGAGCCGACGAGCCACGGGGTGGTCCCTACCCGCGCTCCTTCGTGTTTCTTCCTTCTCCTCCGTCGCTGCCTACCGAGAGTCCTCGCTCTCTTGGCTCTTCTCTCTTTCTTCCTTCACGGCGTCGTCATTCTTCTCTCTCTCTCTCTCTCTCTCTCTCTCTCTCTCTCTCTCTCTCTCTCTCTCTCTCTCTCTCTCTCTCTCTCTCTCTCTCTCTCTCTCTCTCTCTCTCTCTCTCTCTCTCTCTCTCTCTCTCTCTCTCTCTCTCTCTCTCTCTCTCTCTCTCTCTCTCTCTCTCTCTCTCTCTCTCTCTCGCTTTCTTCACAAGCCTCTCCGTCTCTCTCTCTCTCTTTCACTCTCTCGCCCGCCGTCTTTCTCGCGCTTATATTATTCATATTTCCACGCTCATGTTCTTCGACTATGTGGTTCGACGATCTACGTTCTCTCCGATCTTCCTGCGCCTGTTACCATACAGCCGGGCCCGCAACAGGCCACAATACCTCGCGAAATTGTTCGACGGAAAGTTACATCGCCGACCGGCCGACTTGTTGTTCCGGAATAAACTGCGGAGATTCCATGAGAGAATTTTTCCCGTTTAGCTCTCGTAGCTCTTCAACTGGCAGATTACGCGAGTCTTCAATTTTGCATCCTCTTCAGATTCGTAAAATTCTTTGACATTTTAAATTATCGCAACGTCTCGAGCATTTTCCATAACAATTTCTAAAGTTTCAAAAAACTTAATTCTTTCCGTCTCGGAATCTAGAGAAATCGTAGAAATGTTAATGACAAATGTGTGCGATTATTTCTATCTTCAAGTTATCATATTTAGAAATTCCCGAAGAATTATAACGTAGTTCCGTCGATATAAAAAGATGCATTTAAGTATGAAAATTCAGAAGCTCGATTGAATACGCACGTGTGCCGAATATTCCGTGCAGCCCAAATGGCTCGAAACGACGCGCGTTCGATCGTCGCGCGCGCGAGCGTCGCATTAATAAATTCGCAGCAAATCACTCGACGAGGAGAGAGCGGCCGGCGCAGGCAGGGAGGGCGACGATTTTAGTTGCAAATCGCAAAGCGCCGCGAGACCCGACAAAGGCCCCATCAAAAGGACCGCTTTCCTCCCCCTCCGTGCACCTCGTTCCACGTCCTTTTTCCACCTTCTGCCCGAGCGCTTCTCGTGCGCTTCTCTTTCTCTTCGTGCGCCCACTCTCTTCGTTTCCTTCTCCGCTTCGCGTTCCTCTTCTCCTTCCCGGTTTACCACCACGTTCTGGTACTCGCTCGCTCTCTCTCTCTCTCGCTCTCTCTCTCTCTCTCTCTCTCTCTCTCTCTCTCTCTCTCTCTTTCTCCTTCTTTCTCTCCCGATTGCCCCGAGTATCTCTCATTTCTCCACACCTTCGCCATTATCATACAAACATTAATGACGAGCCGGAAAAGTACTGCGGTCAGGAGACCGCAACATTATCCTCACTAATCGTACGCCGACTCTGCTTCTTTGGTTCTACGCGATAAAAGATAGAGGAGATGTTCATTGTGCACGCCGAGACAAGTTGTCTAGCGTTAAATAGAGAAGGAAGCAGTAAGGAAGACGTTTTATTTACATTATGTAAACGTAATTCATATTTTTTTAAGAGACAATTTGTGTTATTTTTGATACCCGAGCACTCGACAGAATAAAATGCAGAAGAGACAAGATTTGATATACATATATACATAGTACAACATGTAACGCGACGAAAAAAAATCACGGTAAAAGGGGCATTACGAGAAAACGAAAGGATTAAAAAAATCGTGCTTTAGGTGTTGTATAAATTATTCATATTGCCACCACAAAAGAAATCCGGACGCGATTTTAAAAGGTGATGCCGGTAAGATGACAAAGGGATGATTACGTCTTTTAACAGCGGTTAACGCGCCGGACGTGTCTCATGCAAATGAGAACGTCAATTAAACGTGCCGGTTGCCGTCTTAATACAATCGCATCTCTCGCACGACGATTTCTCCATTCGGAAGCATTTTGTGGAGAGGTGTGCCCGTCCGCGTGAAAAGGCGTTGTTGTCTGGCGCGAATATTGACCACTTTACGAAATATTTTCAGACAATACCATCCGCCATCTGGACAGCCATTACGGACGATCATGCGTCAATCCGGCGGATGATGGTGGCGAAAGTATGAGGACTTTGAAATCGATGCATCGCGGCACGTATAGCGTGAATAGAACGCGTCAGTTACGTGTGCGTAAAAAGTCAGCAGTCTTACAAAATATTTTTAACCCTACAATTTGCGTAAATGATATCATTTAATTGAAAAAAAAAATGCTTTAAATATTTGCTAAATGTAATAACAAAATTATCACTCTCGATACAATCTCATCGCATATTTCGCAGTAGCAGTTTTTTCCTCTCGCAATTTGACTCAAGATAACGCATACAGGTGATTCTTCTTTTAGTCGGTCATCGTCAGCCGACCGGCTGTTCAGCGCGCGGTGCGCGTAGGCGGTTTCCGGGCGTGCAAAACGAAGAAATGAATTCGGCACATCCGATGCGTAAATACGCTCGCGCGAGTCGAAGTCGGTGGGTGGGACGGGCGGCGTTTCCTGTGCCGATCCTTCACGGGCGATCCGCGAGGATGCCGGGCACCGATCGAAGGGCCCCCCATTGTCTCATGGCCCGATAGATATATGAGGCGCGATCCTCTCTTACCCTCCCCGTTCCGCGCCGCGATCTCTCGCCCTCTCGCGCGCGCTCTGTCTCTCACCTATCGTCCCGGGTCAGATCCACTCCTCCGCTCGTGGGTCCCGTGGATCCCGAGGAAGGACCACCCACCCAACCTATACTTAGCGAGGTGTCGGCAAATTGAGCTATAGATGCCGAGGGTAATGCAACGAGGCGGGAGCGGAGGGGGAAAACTGCAGGGGTGGCGGACCGGCATCGTCAATACCATCCGGGGCTATTAGGGACCTCGAGGGCGAGAAACGCCCGTGCTTGCTCGGCCACCACTAATTTTTTACGCCACCTGGTCCATTCTTCTACCGCAAATCCCGCTCTTTCTCGCCCCTTCCGATGGCTCTACCTACGGGAATGGGAAAAGGGAGGATTCGAGGTGCGTACTTACAGTACGTTGCCAGACGGAAAACGAAACTCTCGCCGTTTGGGTGGTCTCGCGCCGTACGAGATAAGAAGAGCAATCAAGTTCGTGCCGTTATGGCCGCTGACATCTTTCTGTCAATAAACGAATTTTTATGGATTGTTATTAAGATACGAAAGCGAAAATATTTAATGCAACGGATGCACGCCCGAAATAATTAATTCACAGCATAATAAACTACAATAGAGAATAAATCTCCGAATAAAGAGTTGAACGAAATATCTAGTTTCTGCTTAGAAACATTAATAATAATCTTACGATAATTAAAATTACAGTTAATGTTTGTGAAAAGTTCGCCAATGGCCGGTCAATTATGTATAAACGCAGGGATCTACTAACAGGATCTAGAGTTTTTAAATTAAGAATTACCGGGATTTTTCCACGTAGATGCACTTCTCATTAAGCATGCCGCGTGCACGCTACTCGGTGCAAAGCAGGTTACCACAGCGCGGAGGGTCAAATAGCCGCGAACTTCGTCACGAGAGAAGATCGTTCGTGACAGCTCAGCTCGGGTATTTGAAACGACGATGAAACCCGGGCTTTGCCACTCTCGTTGGTCTGCGCGTTGGCCGAGGTTGCGTTTTAACACGCGAGCTTTTGCAACTTTACGACCGACACTATGCACACCCTACCTCTTTCTCGCAACTCCCCCACCCTACAGCCGTCTCTCCCGCGTTCCCGCGTGGATACGAAAACATGTGGGTGTTTGTAGGCATCAGGCTATGGTGCGCCGTACCAAGCACCGTGTCGTGGATAAGCACGATGCATGGTTGGAGCCACTATAAACGCAACGTTCCGTGATTCATTTCCGAAATTGATTTTTGATCCTTTTTTCTCGGCGAAATATATCCGAGAACGTCGGATTGTGATCCTCAATCGGCTTGAGGATTGATCTCAACGAATTAACCGTGCAATTGCCAGTGATTTTTCCGCTTTCTTCTATTTGTTGATTGGGAATATAAATTTCGTTTAATTCATAATTTTGTTTTGAAAAATTGAGCTGTTTATCTAGATAAAAATTATGTTATTCGCAATTTTAACTCGTGTTATTTTAAAATCTTACGTTAAAATCTATAGTGGGTACTGTTGGATTGCGAGAGAGAAATACATGTTACGTTGTCTTCATACATTGTTGCAATAGGGATTTGTAATACGCGTTGCAATTTGCCAGAGATGAAATAAGTCAAGCGAATTATTATGCATTACGTTGATGGTATATATGATTTCTGAACGACGGATATTTTATCGGTGCGTGTGATCGATTCTCAGCATAAAAACATGGACAAGATAATTAGTCGTTTAGTCACGATTAACGATTCGTATCAAAACGTGTATGATGCCGGCCTTCGATCCTTTCGATGCCTTCGCATTACCATCGCATTAATAAGCATTTATATGTCTAATAAGCGTTAACAAGTTACTCAGATCATGGACGATAAGTTAGGTTCATTGCGCAAGTAGCAATGTTCTTTACTGCTATTATAATTTTCATACTTAACACAATCCGCACTAGTTATTATACTGTATAAGTCAACACTTAGACACAGCTGGGAAGTTTCGTGCAAAAACAGAATTATTTCCGCAAGGTTTAAACGAGAAAGAAAAAATTCACACACGAAATTATATTTTATACACAAGATTATGCATCATTCAGACTTTCGGATCAAATAATTTCTTAACGCCTTTATGAATATCGAATAATCAATTAAAAATTTTTATTTCTCAACATAGTTAAAAATTGTAAAAATTGTTCTCATCAAAAGATAAGAGTTTACTTTTATAACGTATAAAAGTTTCCTTTGCATCAAACTTTTTACTTATTCTTAAGCCTTATCAGAATCTCACGTCGGGAAAACTCGCCGTTAATCAACGAATTAATGTCACGTATCGCGCGAGTCCCATTCGCTTCCGTGCACGTCGGTGTCGGTCCGATCGTTAATTAATTTAAGCGCTTAATCCCCCGCTCGCAAACCCCGCGCCTTTTCCACGGCGCGTTCCGCGCGTCTGCGACCATAATTCTCGATTTTAATCGATCTCCGAGCGCGCGAGGGCGCAATAATATTTTCGGTGCCGCGGCCGTGCCGCGCGGTGCGTGCGGCCCTGTGTGACTCGTGTAATTGGCTCCCAACTGGACTTCAAAGGGTGCCGCTCTCCTTCATCCGCGCCGCCACGGGCGCGAGAGAGCCGGCGGCTCGCTCGCTCGCCGGCCGACGGCTGCGAGCGAGAAGGAACTATATGAAAATTATACGCGCCATGCGCGTCGCTGAAGTGCGAGTGAGAGAGTGAACCGAGGGAGGGTGAGATCCCGAACAGCGCGAGGAAAGAGGACGGGGCGAGCCCTGCATGAGTCCGCGGGGGAGAGAGAAAGGTGTATCGGGGGAATTCAAGAACGAGAGAGAGGAAAGAAGAGTGAGTGATAGAAGGTGTGGCAAGGTAGGGAGGGGAAGTGTGCGACAAGGACGACCGGTGGGCAATGCGTTGAGGAGTGCGAGCAGGACGAGGTTAGAACGTGTCACGGGGGCGCGACGAGGACGGAGCGAGCGAGGGAACGAACAAGACGGACGAAATCGCTCACTGGTGTTTCGACATGGGCCAGATAATGTTCGATACGGGGAGACCCCTGTCTCGTTTGGTTAATCGCTCGATATATGTGTGTATATGCGTTTTTTCACCGCTTCGACACCCATCGCTGCGGGACGTCCACGGGATGACGTTCGCGCCACGGAGGAGATAAATTCGGTTCGCTTCAATTTCGTCAATTCGAGAAAGTCGCGAAGCCTACCAGGAAACGTGACAGTGGAAATTATCTCTCTGTTACTATCCGTCGTGCATTCGCAAAAATAATCGGAATTCCATAGATAGCCGACGCGCCAACGCCGATTCCTCCCGGGGCCGACGTCTCAAGTCCGGAGTGCCTAGAATATTTATAGTAGCCCGGCGAAAACCGCGAGTGATTTATCGTCGAACGAAAAATACGCGGGACGAAGAATTATCGGTCGTCGGTTATTGGAAATTTCAGGTGTGAAACAATTATCAAGAATGCATGCCACAAATTCTCGAATAAAGTATCTTGGAGAACTAAACGACATCTAAAAGATAATATCAGACTTCGTAAAATTTAGACCGCCGTTTAAACGGTTTTTAAACGGTTCTTAAAATCTTCGCTAGCGTCCTTTGCGATCTCTTACGTGACGCATCGCATCGCATCGCATTTCGCGTACTTCCATCTTCGCGGGCGCAAAAATTGACGCGGCGAGTCCTACGGCCGTCTTCGGCAGCGGTAACGAGGGAGCCTCTTAGATTCTACGGCGAATCGGGGCCCGATCCAAGGAGAGCCTAACACCCGAGGACACGGGTCGTTTAGGCGGCTTCTTTCTTCGATCATTAGTCCGGGCCGCGGTCGACCGAGGATCGTAAGTCCGCGAGGGGCCTCCTCCTCTTCCACATTAACTCCGCTCGCCCCCGCGCGCGCGCGGCTCCGTCGTCGTCCGTTTTTTGTCTCCTTTTCGCGTCTATCTTATACCCCGGTCTCGTTTCTCGCTTCCTCCCGACCGCTTCACGGTATCCGATATGTATTTTGACAGGAGCGTGTCTGGTCCGGTCCGATGGACCGTTTCCGTTTTCATGGAAAGAGAATCGATAAGGGGCTGCGGTTTCATTGTCGCCATCAATAAATTGCCGGACGCATTCAATTCTCGGAATTCTCATTAAAGCAAATTTTTGTTTCCGAATTTTAAGATGCTCCGCCTTTATTGCAACCTTTATATATTCCAGTTTGGTATGCAGATGCGTCAGCTGCATTTGATTTGTCCGATACGCGAATCATGTATGGATATTACGTGAGGATTCGACGATTATATTTTGCCCACTAAATGCGCGCGACGAGCTCTCGGAATTCTATATTCATAGAGACGTTCCGAAACCACAATGACTATTTTGTACCACATTTCAAAAGAACCATTATTTTCCTTCGACACGTAAACTGGAATTGTTCGCAGTTGGCGACCGTCACCCTTTCCGTTCCGCGGAAACAGTCGCGACGCCAAGTACCGGACGCGCGGCGCTCCGTAAGTACGTTTCCGTGAAACGCTGCATTTAGGCACCGCGAGAACGTAGCGTAAGTACGCGTGTAGAAGCGGTAATCCGCCGGCAAGTACACTTTAACGGCAACTTCTTGCAAAATCTGACAAGCATTTTATTGCATTTCTTCCATTCGCTCGTGCCGCGCGCGTGTTTAATCCGCTAGAAAATATTTTAGCATTGAGCTACTTCATGCTTGCATAAATTTGCATAATATCGCTAACTAAACATGTTCGCGGATTTTTTTCCGATCTGCTTATCGATCGATACTCGGCGTCGTTTTCTCTATCATCTATTTAGAACCTCGCACCTCTTCGCCTTCTCTCTTACGCTTCAGCGTCACCGCGCTTTCTCTCCTTCCTTTCTCCTTGCCTTCGTCTCTTTCTCTTCTTCGCGCGATGTATAAGGCAGCGGCAGTACACACAGAAAATCTCAATCATCTCCGGCCGGTTTCTTTTGTACTTGGCGCTCTAAAGGCGACCGTTGATTGGTCGAGGGGCGTTCAAAGAGCACCGCCATGACTCGCAAAGCGGCCGGCTTTTGTTTGTGAAACAATGGTGCTCGGTGCTCGCCTCACTTAGCGTGCCAGCCAAATGACAACCTCTTCCGATACTTAATCTATTAGGGAAATTAGCGGGTCACGCGAGTCCCGAACGCGCGAGAAGATCGAGCGATCCTGGAGATCGAGGAACCCTCCCTCCCTCCCTCCCGGCCGTTCCCGATCGGCTTAGATCCCGCGTAGATACACGGAGACCCTAATTAAACAATTAGTCGAGGAGTCTTGCCGGCAATTTTCTCGCTACCCTCGATGACAGGATCGATCGTTTCGCCGCGATTGAACTTGGAAAATCGCTTATCCGCGTCAACGATCTTTTCTATTGCCCGATCGTATCTTCCCGAATACAGCCTTAAGAGATACATTCCTTTACGATATCCTAGATCTTTGCTGACTCACAATATTTTGTCAGGTACAATTTGACTAACTTTTTTGGAATACGTGATAGAACGCGTTGAAACATAATGCAGCAAGCGACATAAACTTTATGAGCAAAAAACAGAAGAATGGATGAAATCATTGAATAAAATTTAAAGCAAATTCCGAACGCGTTATTCATGTATTTCACGTGCATTCCTTGATTACATCTCTTGAACTCAGATTTTCCGCTGTATTGATAGTCTAGAAATAAGAGTAGGTATGACTAATGTTGCAATCAGATCTATAAATAAATATAGAACAAAGAATCACACAGTACTTTCCCTCGCATGATTCAACACGTTGAAATGTGAAACAAAATTGTAATCTATTGACCGATTGATCTATTGACAAATTATATCACAAAAGAATAAATCAAAGTTTTACTCGATGTTAAAAGTTTTAGTTATTAATTCATCCATCCGTTCATCTCAGTAAAGCCAGCGGCACACGGTTTTTGCTTACTGGATTGATTGCGAGCTAGTAAATTACTAAAAATACTGTATGCTGTACGGTGCACTTCTAGTATTTTACTAGTTCGCAATCAATCCAGTAAGCAAAAAATCGTGTGCCGCTGGCTTAAGCTAACAGTAAGACATTTATGACCGGAAATACAATACTTTCTATATCTACAAAATACAACTCTTTCTATATTGTATTCAAAAAATTTCTATTTCTCTTTAGAAATGATTTAATGCGCTTAATGCGTTTTTGAAAAGAGTGTCGTAAAATTATAAAAAAAAATACAGCCATGGAAAATACAACCGTTACTGTAAAGAAAAGATCCTATCCTCCGTGCATGAAAGTTTATCACCAACTCGTGCAATTAATAATCATTTAATTAATCGCTCGTCTCCATTAATTCATCAAGCGATTTTTCCTCTTGCGACATAAAGCTGTAAGTGCCTAACTAAGTAATAACTAAGTCAAGTATCCGACTAATAACTCACGGCAATGCAGACTCGCGAATGCGGTACCTGTAGCGAGAGCAGGAAAGTTATCTTCGATAATATAAGATCTTTAGGTACTTCATATACTTTCTGGACGGCGAAGCGTGCGTCGAATATTAAATAAAATAATAGAAGCGATAGCTTTTTCATGTACATAGTGCCTACTTCGTTAATAAATTTCGAAACTGTCAAAAAGTCACTGTCACTCATAAATTATTCTACTACTTCATCATTTTTTCATAAAATTATTATTATAATAAATATATATTTATTATCAATTTTATGTCTGTGCAAACACAAGAATTGATAGAAGCACCGACAGCATACACTTGGCGGCAGCAGAAAATCAAAGAGTAAACGAAGATGAAACTATGTTTATCATAGTTATTTACACTGTTGTTACCTGTAGAAAATCCAAGTGTTGTTTTGCCATATAGAATCGGTTTAGAGTGGTGTTCTCTTGATATTTCTATCCCCTTGCCGCACGTTTGGGAAAACGTGTCAGTAACGGACAAGGTAACAGAACTTTAAGAGTTAATCAAATCAAAGACTGCCGACGCACAGCCGCGTAATAAAAGTACGAACACGTCCTGAGGTAAGCATTATAAAAGGATGCAGCAATAAAATAAAAAGCTTTCAGAAGAGAAAAGATAACCGCCTTGAAACAGCCTGTACGGTTTGTGCGGCCCTTTTGAATCTGGACAATAAAAAGTGTGCTCCTTATGACAATAAATTTTGGGCTTCCTATGATCGAGCGCATATGCGCGTTGAAAACACGTGGATGCCATACGCAACTTAAAAACTGCAGCTTCAAGTATCTTATGCAATATATGCGTACGAGAATGTTATTCGGACAAAGTTGAATTTTGAAGTGACAGAACAGGATGAATTAATGTCAAACTTACAAAAATTAGACAATTTTTTAAACACAATAAATATTTTAACAAAGTGCAATATTAAAAATTAAATGTTTTTAGCGATAATATTTAATTATGTTTTAACATTCTAAAAATATCTTACTTTTTAAAATATTTTACATCTGCAATATGCGTAATGTAAAGTTATACACGGTCGAAATTATTTTCTGAAAGTTCGCCTAAGCCTCTTTTATTGTGCGTAAAATAAATCCGCTTACAACTTAATTACACAAACTCAATAGGCCGAAACAGGTTGCTAGAGAGGAAAGACGAAGGGGAAGCCTTTCTTTTAGTCGGCATAATAGAATTTGTCGGTTGAAGAACTCTGTTACGAGAGGCAGCAGAAGACAAAGTGGGATTCAAGTTTAGTACGATCGGCAGGGCAAACAATCGACGTGATCGAATTTTTTCGAAAATCGGTTGACAGTCTGGTCGTACAGCGGATTCAGCCGCGTCATCGGCGGCTCCTTTGGGCAGCTATCCTTTTTTTGCCCCGGACCTGCCCCCTCCTCAACGGCGTCGATTTTTAAAGGGGATCCCAAGATCGCTAATTGATTAATCATGACCCCCGAGAGTTACCAGCGTCCCGCCACGCTCCGCGCGCGTCCGCCATGCTCTTTATTTCTTCCTCGCCCGCTTCCTTTCGCGGATCGCTCATTCCGACCGACCAATCTCGTCTTTTTCTCGTCCGTAGTCCTTGAAGTGAGGTGAAAGGATTATCCGCGAAAAGATGTTGACGATGACGATGTTTCAACAAATCTCCCCGAGCTTGTTAATGTAATTTTCGTGTACATGCAATCTTGCTCAAAATAGCTTCATAATGAGCGTTTTTAAATGCCAAAACTAATATATGCATCAAATGAAACATGTCTTTAAAAGAATTTAACATAAATTTCTTTTTATTGATCATTTCAATCTAATGCACGATTTTTGACTGCTTACTTTTGTCATAAAATAATTGTTATTCTCGAGAAAATTGTAAAATAAATTATTGTTAATTTAAGGGAAAAAAATTATTTTAATTGTAATATAAATATATGAAATCAATTATTCATTTAAAGTGTAGGCAAATGTAAGCAATAATTAAGATTTTTTTTAGTTTTGCACAGAACAGAGTGGAGTTTTGTGCAAGCCACTCACGCAGGCCAAGAAGATAGCATGTACATTTCACACGACAATTTACCTCGAAGGTGCAAGGCAATTAGCAAAGTAAAATACATGTGTTATTATGCGAAACGTCATTTTGTCCGAAGTTTTTAATTCTGGAACGATGGCTTTAAGAAAAAAGGTCTTCCGTGGTGGCCTAATTACGACTTGGAAAGATAATTATTCGATTATTCACACTCGCTTGGTCGAAAATAATAAAAAGAGCTGGTGCGTAGGGGGAAAAAACGGGGATTTATGGGCTATTACGATTCGTTCTACTGGTAGAGTTGGATGCGTACACGAGACCGGGGAGAAATAAAACCTTCTCCAGCCATCTGTGTTGAGTCACCCCAAAGTGACCACGTTGATAACTTCCCGAGAATTCTACTTTAGCATCAGCTGATGCCGTACGTATATCAGTGTAGAACACTTCGTCAATATATAACTTCCGATGATAAAATAATTATCTCCAGTATTTCAATTATCAAAAACGGTATCTTTACTATTCGATGTAAATAAGTATCGAAATAAGATATCAGATGTGTATCTTATATATCAAAATATCTTTGAAGTATCTTTCGATGATAAAATATATATTGTTAATTTTGAAATTGATAAAACGAAAAAGAGAAAGAAATTTTAACAAAAAAATTATATTTGACATAATTAATTAATAAATATTTCCAAAAATAGATGACAAAAATATTAGAGGGCAGTTATTGCCTACAAAAAGATGGAACGAAACCACAGCATGTGAAAAAATATATTGAAGGAGTCAAAATAAATAAAGACATCTCCGAAGCATAAGTTCGATCCTTAACAAGATGATTTGTTATTCTTGGAAACAAATTATGTAAACTACAGATAATATTACTCTTTTCTTCATTTTTCTCAAAATTCAATCGTATAATTAAATCCAAATATTAAATTATTTATTATTCATTTCTTAAGTTTATACGAATAATCAAGTGAGACAACAGTGAACTAACAAAGATCATCGCGTACAATTTTACGCAAGTGTCAATTTATGCGTGACGATTTTAAATTTACACTACGCAGTACCATGTTGCGACAGAATCAATGTTCTGCGAACGATACGTAAAAACGGAGCATTTTTGCGGCGACAGAAATTGCTCTCACTTTGACGAGGACTCGACTTCCCCGCGCGTCTTCTCCCGTCAACAGGAAATCTCGTCCCTGCCTTCGGCGAAGACGAGCAGGAAATTTCGATCGCTGTTTGACGACGCGAAAGTAACCGACATGCAAGACACGGGGAGCGGAGGACTACTCGTGCGAGCACTGGCGCACGATATGGGCGGCCGCGTGCGTATGTACGCACGCATAAGAATATAAAAACAAGAAGACCGGATGACTGGTAACTGTTTGTTAGTCTTGGGTTTTAAAGTCCGCGCGTCTGTCAGTCCAGAGACGTAATATTAGTGCTTAGTGTACGCTGCCGCCGCCACTCCCGCTCATTCACTCTTTCTCTCTCCTTTCTTCCTCTTTTCCTCCCCCCGTCCCTGCTACGCCGTCGTGCATATCGCACAATTTTGCTCCCTCTTGTCAAGTTTTTTATGTTTCTTCCCGACTTCTTGAAGTTTTCGGGTCATCGTTACCATCGCAATTAAGCTATCATTTACTAATTGATATTTCTAATTTTTGAAGATGTGCAAATTATTTCTAATATATTCCTCGATTTATAAAAATTTCTCTATCAAAATAAAAGTTCTTTATATATCATTTTTGAGTCTGTGTAAAACGCAAAATTTAACGAGATTAATGTGTAACAATATATTCGTATCACATATGTGATAAATTAATAAATCGGATAAAAATGATCGTCTGTTATGAAAGAAATTATATATTACACAACTTTTAAAATAACGTTACATTTTTCTCTAACTATGAACAAAATTAATTGCAAAACATATTATTCTTCAGCCATTTACCATCATCATTCAATGTGAAAATGTGAGAAGTTGACATCTTTCGCATTCGCGCGAAAAATTAAAATTAACACGTAATAAGCTCTATTTATCGTCTCGTGTTAGCACCTCCTCCGTAAAAAAACACCTCGATAAGTCATCTAGGTAGACCGTTATAAATAGTCAAAATTACTCGGAGGACCCGAGCAGAACGACGGTGTTTTAGCGGCCATTCTGGAAAAATAAACGACCGTGGCCGCGTAGGGAGCAGATGACTCGCCACGCGGATGCCAACTACTCGTTGGAGTGACAGCCGCCGTGGCCGACGATTGTTTTTCAGTTTACGTTAACGTTTCGCTTTCGTTCCGATACGGTCGTTGAACGAGCTGCGCGGTCACCGTTGGCTCACGGTCTTTATTGACTGCCGTCTAAATCCGGCTCGAAAGGAGCCTCGTATGGAACTATTTGATTTTATGGGACATCTCCAATCGCTCTCTTCACGCGACAGCCGACGACGAGCTTGTTAAAAGGGTAACCACGAGGCTCCATGCGAGAAGAACGTCGAGACTGATTTTTTGCGCGACGAGACTGACATGTCGCGAGGATGACGTGACTGCCGGAGTCGAAAAACGGATGCTGCCGAAATGTTTGCTGACAGAGATTTCATCTCGCAAATGACTGACACTTTGGTGCCTAATTAGTCCACGTATCTCGCGATATGTCCGTCGATAAAAATTCCACCCGCTTTAAAACGCACGTCATCCCGTGATCTCGATATTTCGAGCGATTGCTCACGGCAGAAAAAGAAATATCCGAGTGGCAGAAATCGAGCGAAGGAGGAAAAGACGAGAGGCAACAAAGTATACGCGAGGTTGGGTAAAGGACGACGCGGAGGGCGGACGCTGGTCTTGTTCGGGGGTAACTGGAATAAGGTATAATTTTCCGCGCCAATTAAGGTCTTTAAGAATTGCGACCAATTGAGCGGGAGGGTCAGAGCCTTAGCTTTAGGGGAGAGATGTACCACCATTCCCCTATAATTTATTATTGATTAGATCGGATCGAGAAAAAGAGGTCTCTGTACGTAGACTTAAGATTGGCTTGAAATCGTCTGTGTATAGCGGGAGTGTAACGAGGAAATGGCCGACATCGTTTTTCCAATTTCCGATCTGGATATAATGGTAGTACTTGATAGTACACGATCTTTTCTCTAGAAAAGAATTCTTTTTCTCTTAAAAAGAATTGTTTACTAATTGTTGGCAATGCTTAATAAAATCCAAAATCGCGAACATTATCTACAATTTAATGATTTATTATTTATCGCAGCGACACATTTCTTTTATTTTCTACGTAACATTATGTATTTTTGGCAAAGAGCTATTTGTTTTTCAATTTGTGTAATTGAAATAAAAATTCGTCTGTAAAAAATAACTCAGTTTCCGTAAAAACATGCTGTGCATCAATTAAAGTTTTCAATTATTTTGGTGGTTATATAATTCACATCCGACATGCATCTTTTTAACGAGAACACGAAACGAGGGTACCTCGCAACGATTTGGGGGGGGGTGAAAGTATTTTCTCATCGATATCTCGAGCGTGCGAGGTCATCATCGGACCAAGTCAGGCGTAGTCCACGTTCCTGTGGTTCACACTTAATTAAACCGCCATAGGAACTCGGATGCCAGCACGTGGCGGACAATACCGTGAGTCTTTAGCGGCGATTGTTATGTAAAATACACCCTACATATGCACCGCGCAGTTTCTCTCGTATCGTATCGAGACCAGAAGTAGGTACCTACTATCCCGCTTATACCTATGTACAGAGAGAACGGAATAACTTTTTGACACAGCATTAGCTGCGATTCAGCCGGTACAACTTCAATCGTTTTTCATCGAATAGCGAAAGACGTGGCTTCTTTCGTAATTCTTAACATACTTTGCGAGCACTTGGATATCGTGCCAAAATGTCACATTTATTGAGAACATTTTTTTTCTGGTAAAAAATAGATTAATTTATCAAAATATTATTTTTGACAAATGCTAAAGTATCTTAATTTATATCTATTGTAATTTATTTTACAGATATTACATTTCTTGAAATATATATTTGCAAAAGAATTTTTATGAAATAATACATATATCTAAAAATAATAAAAATGTGAAATAAAAATATCTATCGTATTTGCATAGATCAAAGTATCTATTGTCCAAATAAAAATTAAATATATATATATATATATATATATATATATATATATATAATATATATAGTGTTTATATAGTGTATGATTAATATTTCAATATCCATCCTTTTGAAAACGAATAATATGAAAGATAAGAGAGAGAGAGAGAAGAGAATAGGCAAAGAATGTAACAATATTGATCGAGAAACCACAGACCTATAACACAACTTTGTTGTATTTTACTGCAGAGAAAAAATGTTCAAGTTCAATAAATTAATCTGATTATCAATTTGTTGAGCTTGATAACTTTGTTGAGTTACTAAAAGTGTATACTTTAAATAAATACTTGAATAAGTAATCACGACAGACATGTCAATAATGAGACTATTGTCATATGTGACAACCGTGAGTGATTGCTTCGTCGCAAGAACTTAAGCGGCCTTTTATCATCTCTTCGCTGACACGGATGACAAAACGAGAAAATCTCTAAAGTGCCCGTGCGTTTCCGGCGGGGTCGCGACGACTACGATGATCTAATAAAAATCCCCCGTGATCCCACTCCGTCGCGAAATCTTTCTCGACTCGCGCCTACGTCTGGATTGGTCATTGCGGAAAAGCGGCGTCGCGGCGAAAGCCGCGGATTGGCCGTAGGGCGAGGCTTGCGTCGTGACGGAAGCGTCGCGTCCGGTTGCACGTAGGATATCTAAAGCTCCACCTACCTCAGAACGTGTGATATTCGCGCGTGCAAGCTCGATCGGAGAGCCGGGACCGAGAAAGTGGGCGCCTATATTCACGACGAAAAGCGTCACCGAGCTCGTTAAAAAGAAGATAAAAATTATTTCTATGATGTGTAAGAAAATTATTAAGAGCTACTAACATAATTTTATCTTGCGAGAAGTAAGAACTAAATTTAAGTGAATTATCTATGTAAAAAGAGAAATTGTTTACGAGAGAGAAAACACATACACAGAGAGAAAGAGAGAGAGACTCAGAGAAAGAGAGAGAGAAAGAGTGAGACAAAAGAGGAAAAGCGGAGGGTGAAGAAGAGCAAATGTCACTTAGGTGGGGGCTAGTCGAGCAAAAGAGGGAGGCTCTTTTCGAAGGAGGAAGGGAGAGCCGCAGGGTTTGAGTGCGGTAATTCAAAAAATAAGTCTCCGCGGGCGACAAGCACACTTGACCGAAGCACACTCGAATCGGAAGGGTCGAGCACTCGGGAATAACAATTAATAACGTCAGTCGACCTACCAGCGATCCTCTGGCTACTCGAGAGCCTCCAGGGATTATGTGAATGCGGAGGGCGTCTAGCATTCGTCGACCGATCTTCCGCTCCGACGTGTCGGCGACGCTGGTAACGAGTGAAGGGAGTGAGTGATCGCGAGAATTCATCTTATCTTTTGACTTCAAAAAGAAATTAAAAAAAAAAAGTCGAAATTGTGCGAAAAAAGACAAGATAGTGAATTTACACGGTGACAATTTGTAACATGTGACGCGCGATGAGCTTTCTCGTGTGTGAAAATCAATGATTATGAGGAAGAAAATTGGAAAAATTTGAAGAAGAAACATTGCGTATCTAGAAAGAACAGTTTCGAGGCAGTTTTCGTTGTGACAATTGCGAGGTTCTCTACGAGAAAGGATAATATTGAAACGCGGAGTAATGGAGGAGGATAAGCGCAGCGAAGCGTCGCCAAAACCTTCTCAACCGACTCCCTTCAGTATCGCCGACATTCTAAGTCGGAGGACTTCTTGCGCGGATTCGAGGAGATGCGATTTCGAGAAAATTCAGGCCGCCGTTTCCACGCCGATGAAGAGACAGAATCGCGAGTACGAGCGCGTGGAACACGAGCAGCCTGACGGAAGCTACGATCACGATCAGATAATTCATTATCCGCGATTACCCACCCCAGAATTGAACATGGCGCACGAGCTTGATATTCTGAGGAGAAACCTGGCGCAAGCTAACCTGTCAAATTTCAGCGGCATCCCGCACTTGACCCAGGGCACTTTCAAACATCACCTCGAGACGCTGGGAAATCTAACAACGTATCAGCCTGTCAAGGAACCGATGGAAACTTCTCACAGGCAGCAGGACGAAGCGTTGGACATGAGCAAAAATAAGTATTTAGGTACGCGATAACTATTCGCACGAACTAAATTTCGTTGTATGATTTTGAAACATAAAGCGCATCTCTTTTTTGTCTGATATAAGAAAATAATCTATTTAATCTTATTTAAATCTTCTTTCATTAATTTTTTAGTATTGAATTAAATCTAATCTGAATAAATAAAAATTTCATAGACAATTCTGTTTTTTCAAAATTATTAAAAATATTAATATAAAGGTATTGGAAAATCATGGAACACGATAATCTTATTAATAAAAAAAAAAGAGTTAAAAAATAAGATTAATTCTTTTGAAAGAGAAAAGGGTTAATGCACTTGATGTACTCCGAGCGAAAACATCTTCGAAATCCTAGAAAACGGTGACCCGCCGGAGGATCTTGTATCGGGCACGAGGATCCGGGCTTAAGAGGTCATTTAAGCAGATATCCGCGTAACAGGCGTGCTCTTTTCGAGGGTTTTTAAAGTTAACCCGAGCGTAGATAACGTAATTGAATGTAATTTTAGTAGCATAAGTGGCACTCGACTCGGCAGACGTCACGAGTACCGGCTACTTCTTGCACTTGTCCGATCTCTGGCCGTACTCTGTTCCGCTGTCTCGAGCACGCAAGGATCCATGGATTACCTCAAAAACCGTTTTAGATCAAGGTTACAATCACTAACGATTTCCGAGTAAACATTCGCGATTGATTTATTCATGACGGATGTAGCGCTAGGTGTTATAGGATAGCAATAATTCTTAGTTAATCATTCGCTCCTGTGTGTACTACTATATCTGCATTATGCTACGTTTTGCACACAAAATAGCAACATTTTTATTCAATCAATTGCACTATTTCGTATCGTATTCGCATTTACGCTATGTATTACATGTAAGAGAATAATGCATCTTTTGATTAATCCATGACTCCTTGGGCCTCCTTGAGCCTTGGGATTCCATGGTACATGTTTCGTAATATCCGTCATCATTGCGATATCAAAAGATATAGAATTATATTATCAATCAACTTGTACTTCAATAGAATTTCATCATTATTGATAGTGTCTACAACTCTATAGATAACTCTAACTGTTTTGAACTAGTATATTTATTCACTAGCGTAAAATGTTATAATTTATTTAAACAGTCTGTGTCCGATTAGATATAAAATTCCAGATTTTAATTCATAACCATCAATTTCTTTATTTTGAACTTATTTATACAAGGTGTACTCAGATGTCAAAGTTATATTATTATAGATATGATAGCATATCAGTAGATGTAAAAGTCATATTATTGTAGATAAGATAGCACACTTCTTCAAAATAATTTAGATCTGTACGAGAGATATAATTCTATAACAACTTTGTTACCAAAATTCATAATAAATTCAATATATTAATTCTAGATAATTTTAAAAGGACCTATTCAAGGCACTCAGAAAATTACTAGTTCACTTTCGAGGGGACATTTAATATGATCGGTAAAATATGATTCAGTAATATTGTCTCAAAGAAGATTGTAAACAGGAAATATACGACTATGTGCGCATAAAATTTCATAGATATTCTAAATATTTCAAATAAAGGATAATTAAAATTACGAGGATACAATATAATGCCTCTTAAAAAGATCGTCACCTGAAACCGCACGACAGCATATTGTTTGCAGCGGCTCGAGGGTGAAGAGGTAGGCACGAGCTGGCACCGATTCAAGGTGCACTCAGAAAATTACGAGTCCACTTTCGAGGGGAAATCTCTCCAGTCATTTAATATGATAATAGACAGCCAAAAGAATCGACGTTGGCACAACAGATTGTTTTTAACACCTCTTATTACGATAATAATTGAGATAACCCTTCCCGACCTTCGTGTGCAAAGACGGACAGAGGAACCGAAAAGCGTTTTAATGGTCTCGAAGGATCATCGATGTAATCAGAGTCGGATCGAAGCCACTTGCTCGCCGGGAACCGAACTCTCGATATAGACGCGGTGTAGGATGTTTGACGAGCGGCGAAGGATGAACGCATTAGCCGGACGAGATGGCATCTAGTTGACGTCGAAAGTGATCAAATATAGATCTCTCTAAATGCCCCGCGTCCCCTACTAACCACCGACGATAAACATTGACGTAGGATGAACGTTTTGAGCGTGAAATAATTATGACATCGCCCAGGAGTTTTACGATTAATTCGCGAATGTTGAGTTAGAAAAATTAACTTCTTTCTCTAAAGTAAGAATTTTTCCCTGCATTTGAAAACAGAGCAATAAATAATCATATCTATAGTTTAATGATAGATTACTTTAATTCCAGAAGATTATTTTCCGCATCAAAAAGGCAACATTTTATTAGATATTATTTTTTTATTAACCATGCGCGGAATTTTATCTCGATAATCGAAATGTTTTCAAAGATCAGAAATTTTCAGAGGCCAAAATGATGATTTTATATCCAATCAAAATTTGTTAAAAAGAATATATGTTTCAATTAATACGTATAAATTTTTATAATACAGTATACGATAATATAGAAAGAAATCTGCTAGAAATATAATTACTTTTGCTCGACTTTGTCTTTCTTTTATTACAATTGAAAAATTGTAGATTATTTTTTATTCATAGTAAAGGAATATATGCATTGCAAAGTAGCGGATCAAGCGCGTTGCCAAGTAGAAGCAGTCTGATCTGCAATATGATTGTACTCTAGTGGCACTGGTTAAACTTAGAGGAGAATTACCGCGGAACAGGAGCGTAAACATGTCGGAGTAGCGAGTACATGTGTTAATGTTTGTACGAGACATCAAAAGCAACGAAGCTCTCTTTCTCTTTTCCCCTCTCCGATTATTCGCCGTCTCTATGGCCGCTCGCTGATGGTTACTCCGGCTTTTCGGGCTAAACGATTGCTTTACGGTATAGTTGCAGATTCTCGCGTGAATCTAAATATTTATCCGCAAACGAATTTGAACGGAATGCTCATGTTATTCGGAAAATGAAACTTTATGATCAATGCTAAAACTTCGAAAATTGTCCCATTAAATGTCATAATTTATACTATACATTAAAATATTTCAAATCAGAATACCTACTAATTATAAACATTGTTTATACACTAAAATGTCTCAAAGCAGAATACTAATTGTAAAAATTAATAAACTTTAGTTTTTAAGCTTACTGGTTTCGATTTATCCATAAAGCATGTGCAAAAGGTTGTAATTTCATTTATAAAATAGAAATCTATTCCCCTATCTTACAGACGAGACAGAGGATGACGCATATGAATCGCAGAATTCAGGGCAAAGTTTGCAGAGCAGGAAAAAGCGCAGTAGAGCGGCATTCTCGCATGCACAGGTTTACGAACTAGAAAGAAGGTTTGCCGCTCAGAAATACCTGTCAGGACCGGAAAGGGCAGATTTGGCACGTGGCTTGAAATTGACAGAGACGCAAGTCAAGATCTGGTTTCAGAATCGACGGTGCAATCTTTTATCTATGCTTACATATAATCAATTTCAGATTTAATATAATAATTTCGCAAAAAGTTTGCAATTTTGGAAACGTAAATTCGATTTAATCAAGTATATAAGTATCTTTTTCTCATGCGTAGGGGATTTCACGAAGTGATTTTATAAATTGATTTTAGGTACAAAACCAAGCGGCGCCAACAGCAGGAATTAGGCGCCCTCGTAAATTCTGGGAGCGCCAGGCGCGTGGCTGTACGCGTCCTCGTACATCAGGACGAACATTTGAGGGGATTGCCTCTTCGCGGTTCCGGGCAACTTCCCGGACAAATGTCGGGTCCGCAAATGCATCCCGCGAACAAAGCGCTCGGCGGTTTCCCGTATTATTGTCTGCCGTATCACCCGCTGCTCTGCCCGCCCTTACATACCGCTCATATTCAGGTACAAAGCCCGATCACGCCCGATTTTGATCCGAACCAAATTTCGAAAATCAAAGACGAGAAATAAACGATAGACTGCTCCCGGAAGTGCCGATTATCGCGTGCCATATCGAAACGAGTGCTTCAGGGATTAATGCGAAATATCATCATTTAGGACGATGACATTTTAAATCAGTCGTGAAGTGTTGAAGAGATCTTTTTTCCAAAAATTTCAATTTATCTGAGAAATGAGTTGAAAGACTTAAAGTAAGAGCATGCTCAACCATGTCAAAATAAAATTATGACACTCTAGTCTTATACTTATTTAGATTATAATTAAAAAATGTTTTACATTATTTTTAAAATTTGTTCAGACGAAATTCAATATCACGTTATCGCAAAGTCTTTCAACTGCATTTATGAGCATTTTATCAAGGGAAAAATACTTTTTTAGTATCATAATAACATGCATGATAACTGGATTCACGAATCATCTTATCGAGCTATCTGAAATCATCGTATTTATTGTAATTCAATAACAGTATAGCAAGAATCATGTAAATTAGCCTGTAAATAAGTGTATAAAAATGCAAAAATATTGGGTCTTCTCTATTTTTTTCTGTTATCTGAGATATTAAGCTTTAAATTTAAGAAATAGAGAAAATTCAGAAAAAATTTTCAAAGTGTGCTAGTTTACTGCTTTTGTTAATCGTTTGATGTTTTTAACTTTCGTTTTAAACTTTCGTTTTTAACTGATCGTTTTTAACTTTAAAGTTGCATATCTCGAAAAAAAAGAAGGGATGACGTTACTTAATTATTGCACTGTCCCCAATTTCCGTGCTTTTTACGGTAATTACAAGAATAATTTTTTATGTAGAAATTGCAGAGCATGATTTTTAAATGAAAAAATGGTAAAAATAAAAGAATATGTTCTACGAATTGTCAACGGAATGTGTGCAATTATTAGCGGAATGTGTGCAATGTAAAAAGTATGAATTAATTCTTTAATGCTAATAAAATTTGTTCAACGTACGTCATGAGTGTACCATGTTCAAACACAATTTATCGTTTAAGTACACCCAGATGATGGCGTAAATGTCTTTAAATATATGTGTATCACCCGAATTGTCGTATTCTTTTCTCAATTTCCCCTTTTCCCCGGAATTCTTTCAATTTCGAAAGAAAATACGTCATCGCAGGTGGAGAATGGATTTTCTTGGCGGTATTGTAACTTTCTCATAAGGGTTTTAACGGTTGCGTCTGGGTGGGCCCAGCAGACATCAGATATGTTTATTCAGACGCGGAGACGAGCAGGCTTAACCGACGGACGAGAAAAAACCTAGATCTGACACTCATCTGTTGTAAACAAAAGTGTTACATTGCCCTCGCCGAAACGCTTTTCACATTCCGCCGTGTAAATCCTTACGAGGCGGTCCTCGAGTGTCAAGGAATTAGTAGTTTTTACTTTATTTGTTTAGATTTCCTAAGAGTTTTAATTGCATGCGCCAGCAGCAATTATCGGAGTTATTGTAGAATAATTAATAAGCTATTTTAGCCTCAAATATATAACTTTTTTGCAAGAATATTAATTATATATATGAAGAAAAAGATGTATTTAAATCTATCACATTTAGATATCTTTATCTAACTAAATATTTTATAAAAAATAAAAATTGATTATATTAAGAAAGTAGTAAATTTTATGCATATTTATTATAAAATAATTATTTCAATAAAATATATTTTTTAGCATGTATCTGTCATATAAAGACGTAGAAAAAAAACTCACATAAAAAATCATCTATCCGTTTCTTTTATAATTCATATTTTTGGTATCCTGAGTATCAACAAACTGTAGTGGCCAGCACAATTTTGCGTGACGCAAGCCACAAATTATTACGACGAGTTCCGACACTAACAGCTACTGTACATCGACACAAGGCCTCGTTTAACGCAAGAGCATTATGGCTTTACAATGTTTAGAACTGTTCTAAACGAAGCAATAATGGACTGCAGAAGCGACTATAAAGTCTGTAAACATCACCGATTTTCCATTACGTACATTGAAACACGAATACGTACGGATAGAAGACTTTACGTTAGTTTGCTTGAATCAATATATTCAGAGAGAGAGAGAGAGAGAGAGAGAGAGATTTACAATCAATTTTCAAAATAAGAAGAAGTCATTCCAATAGCAATACAAGTTTATTTATGTCGCGATATTGACATAAAAATTATAAAAATAAAACAAATTAAGCGCAAAGCTCGCCTCATTAGTTGAGACTCGCACATTGAAAAAGATATTTAGTTTTTTTATTTAGTTTTATTTCGAAATATTTATATTTTTATTCAAGAAACTGAAACTGTACCGCTATGAAAATGACAGTATTATTGTTTGCACGGCTTTATCAATTTTTATAAAAAGATCTTCAAAGTCTAAGTAGAGAATATATAAACGTAACACAAATTGCTTTCAACCCTTGACTCAGGAATTTGCTATCGACGTAACTGTAACAAGCTCGCAATTTGAAATAGAAGTACGTTGGTTCGAGTGCACCACTGACGGACTTGTCTCGTAAAACGAAAGGAACGATTTAACGCTCAATCAACCGACGAAAGCTAATTTTCATTAGCTGTTAATAGCGCAAGACCACCCTCTCCCTTGATCACCCTCTATGGCTCTACGCCTTAACCCCTCGCTATACTATCCTCCGAACGTACATCTTCCGTTTGTTACTTGAAAGCTTCGTGTGTTAAATGAATAGCATAGAAACCAGTATAGAAAGTTAACATCTACTTTGTGTGTGTCGTCCGTCAGACAATTTAGTAATATGACAATGATGTCAATTATATGACATACATACATAAAATAGATAGATAAGATTCTTTTTTATGAATTCTTCTCTCTAATTTATTCCATATTTTTAAACACACGAATTTTTCTAAATTTTAACTTTTTACGTCTTGAAAATTTATACTAAAAATAAAATAATTTTTAATATTTTCAAGTAAATATTCTCTGCGCAAGTAAGTGTGCTAAAAATTAGAATTGCAGCAAAAAGATTACTGGAGCAGGATCGATGTGAATTTTATTAAAAAAGAAGGAGAATCCCGTAGAGATCAATTCCGCCGCTGGAAACCGTACAGTAGTAGCGGAAACCGTGGCGGGATTGGCGTGGAGAGATGAAAATCTTTTTCCATCTGCACTCAAAAAAATGATCTTGCAATAATAGCTAAAATTTTCTAGGTGTATAAAATTAACTAAAACAGATAAATGATTAGCAACTGTTGTGATATTGCATATGTAATTACTTAATCAGTTTAGATAACAGAAACAGAATATATATCTGTATTGTTTGTGAACTTTAAAAAGAAAGTTTCTCTAAAACGCCTATCTATATAAGATCAATCACGTGTTAGATCATGCAATGAATAACATTTAGCAATGGTACCTAAATTTTTCAGAAGCTATTGCTAAAACATTACTGCTATAAATTCTATATGTGACAAACAATGTTTTCACAGATACGAAAAATAGCGATACATTCTTGTTGCGATATCTTGAAATCTAAGTTTATCAGCGAAATATTTTTTTGAATGTGGTAGTGGTGTCTCTTACAATAGATGTAAAACGGGGTTAGAATGGATTTAAAAATATAATCCAGATGCTTTCGTACGTAAAGCATATTTACGATATTTTATGGATAAAGATACGGAGATAAGAATTTTTCTAAGAAAGAAATCATTTAAAAAATATTAAGGATGTAGAATCAACAATTGCAAGTGCAAGTGCAATTCTTAAAACAAAAAAAGGACAAAAATAGAAAAGAATGCGACAGGTTCTCTATTTTCATGATTAAAACAAGCGCGCACCGCGAATCTGATTTCGCCATCCCCTCGAAGTAATATAAACGGAATTGCCGGTTCCAAGTTTGAGATTTCAGTCGTTACTTTCGTCTCTGTCGTCACTTTTTCCTACCTCTCTTATATACCATTCTTCCGACTTCTGACACGCGTTTCAATTGGGATGGTTGCCAAGGAAACCTAGGAGCCGGAGTGTCACATGGACTATTGAAGACGTTAAAGGGGACACCTCTCCTTCTCGCCGAAAACATTCGGAACGCAACGTCAGAAACGGATAAGATTTATGAGTTTAACGAGAACTATCAAATATTTAGATTTCACATGTCACATACCCAGATAAATTAATACCGTTCCTGATTCTAAATGCTTTAATTAAAACCGTCAAATAAATAAAATAATGTAATAATCTTCTACTAATAAAAACTGGATTTGTTAGAATATTATTTATAAATAATAAACATTTATTTTATAGTTATAAAACAGATTCAAAGCTTATAAACTTTGGATTAATCTTTTTCTAAAATATTTTTTAAAATGTGCTTGATTAAAATGTAAATGATTCGAATATTTTCTTATTAATTCAAAACCAAAAAAAAAAGATAGAGCTGCTGCAATCTTTCAATTTATAAGTACTACGAATTCTTACTCATCCTCGCATGTGCAAAAATTCTTTCTTTTCTTGAAAGTGATATTTATTTTGCTTTAAATTCATAGAGTGAAAGAAAATTGGCTTGAGTATATTTCGCGATTCATCAAACGGGATAAAACTACAGTAATTCTTTAATATACAAATACTACACATTCGTATCTATTTTCATACGTGCAAAAATTTTTCCTATCTTCGAAATTGATGCTTCCTCTGTATTTTGAATTTGCAAAGATGGGAGAAAATCAGCCCGAGTACATCGCGGATCATCAAACGGGTAACGACGCTTGAAGTCTACCGAGAAGAACTTGTCGAGCGAACTACGGAGGGAACCGTTTCCTCCGCTTTTCCGGCATTTCAAAGAAGCAATTTAGCCATTTTTCGTGGCGAAGCGCCGTCGAGGAAAATTGGCGTACGAGCAGCCAATCAGCGGTGTTTCATGCAGCCGCCGCGACTCAAAGAAATTCTTTCGAATATTTCGTAGACTTTTCGTACTTATGAATTACGATAAACCTCGCCAACTCTATCAGCGTCTGTTCGATAATAGTTCGATTTTCTTTGTACTCTAAAATAAAAAATATTATTTATGTTATATTTTTTATTATTTATTTTTCATTTAGTAAAACATTTGATAAATTATTTATTATTTAGCAAAACATTAAACGTATAATTTAATTGCATAAACATAAATAATAGAGTTATTAATAAGTTTTATAGATAAAATCTATAGACTGTCCTTTTAAATGGAAATAAATTTCTTTAAAAAAATATTTATCTGTATACGTACAAATAAAAAATATAGAAATCAATATTTTAAAAATATTTTCTGCAAAAAAATATAAAGGACGCATTAATTGAAAAAAGCATTAATTGAAAGCGACTGTTTCATGCGCTGATAAATCAGGCATTTGAGTTGATGTTCCTTAGAGAAACATATCCTTGACTCTCAGCGTAAGCTTGCGCGATAGCTTACGACGGTAGCTTGACGCAAGTTGGTAAAGAAGAATTTCCCAAGTACATATTTTGACAACTCAACTTTTTTTAACAAATAGCCTACATCTATGTAAGTTTCAGAGAAGATTCATATCTTTATCTTTAGATAATTTATTTAAAAATTCTTCTACATGTATATGTAAATTATTATTAGAAATTGTATTATTAAAATATGCGTACTAAAAAAATTAATATTTTATTGAATTTTAATAAAATTTAATCATTAGTAGCAACAAAGCTTTCTACTGTGATTTATATGCATTATAAAAAAAAATCTGAAGAGTGACTAATGAGATTTTCATGCAAAAACATCTTCATCTATAACTAAAATCGTTTGATTTGTAAACATTGCCTCTTTTATGCATATGCTCGTCTATTTGCACAACGTCGCGTGCTTTCTGTTTCGGGATACGCGCAAACGTTCGACCCCCTTGTCTTACAAGTAAATATAGGATCAAATTTCTATGTTGAGTGTTTCATGATTGATTATCTGAATACATGATATCGTAATGGAACTGTAATGATTAGAGGACATAGATATATATGCGATGCATATGTGGAGTGATGCATCGGTGCGCGTTTCAAATGTGAAAAATGCGAAAAACGCATTCAATGAAAAGATTAATTTATTTACTCTCCGGAAACTAATAACATTCTAATGCTATATACATGGCGTAAGAGTTATCCAACTAAACTTGCTTATTCTCGCTTTCGCATTTTTTTAAATTTAAAATTTATTGAAATTTTTATTTCTTTTACAGACCGGAAATTTCTTATTTACTTCAAATATATTATAATGAATTATAATTCCAATCAATATCGATCAAATCACCTTACTAAAAGCTATCGCAGGTGCAGTCAGGTGCACGTCTGAAGACCGCAGTGCAAGTTGCTGTTGCTTCAAGAAAGGATACGATACGACCGCGATATGAGTCTTATAAAATTAACAGTGACATTTTTATCAGCTTGTTCCCATGGCCCTTTATGGCACCAGTAGCACCATGAACACGATTACACTGATGTAAATCGTCTATGTAGGCAGCACTTGACTGCCAGATGACCCGTCGTGTTCGCGCGATAATCTAAAAGGCGCCTATGGCTTCGCTCAAGCTGTCAGAACTCACCTATTTATAAATGCCATTTCGCCATATTTCGGTATCGGACCGCGAACTTTCAAGAGGCATCTGGCTTGAATTTAATTCCTTAGAAATCGATATTGATCGGAAATACATTAAACATTTACGAGAATGCATTTTACTAATAGAAAATGTGTAATACGAATAACATGTACCTGATTTCTTGCAATAATATTTGATCATTCAAGACCGTAACTTTCTCGTATACTTATGCATATCGTATTTCTCATAATTTTACCCTTATTATAAAACATTTTTTGCTTAACATAATTCGATGCCATTTCTTTGAGAGAACGAATATTTGCACTTATCTTAAAATAGAATAAAAATTTTACTTAAACGTGCCTCCTCCTAAAATAAATTTTTAAAAATAACAATTATAAATTATAAAAGGATTAAATTGCTTATTCCATCCCTCAATATATAAGAAAAGTACAACACTTAAATTTATACGCATTATACGTTTAATAGAAAAACTGAACATTTTTCGCAATTGCTGACAATATACACATTCTTGTAAGAACAAGAATAAGAATAAGAATTCAGAAAGGTACTACCTGAACAAAATTAATTTATTGCACAACTAACGTCTGCACTCGAAAGTCAGAAAAAAACTTCCCGAAGCACATCCGCGGAAAAGTGTTCGATGTTTCCGCAAAGACCACTTGAAGCAATTTCCGCCCTCTTGTGCGGCGCGTTACTATTTCGAAGGAAAATCTAGCCAACTAAAAAACAGCTGCCAATATCATAAGCCTATCTACTAGATAGTATAACTCTAACCTTACATTAATCGTATCCATTACAATGAAAGAATATACAGAATATATATTTGGTTAATTACTTTGGTATAGTTTCTCCATCGATATTCTTCGATAATCGAGATTCAGCAATTTGATTTAATGTCAAACGATTAATACGTTAACGTTTTTAACGTTATAAGTGGACATGGAATATGATTAATAAATATGTCTTATTTTTATATAATGTATGTAAGATAAATGTTTAAACAAAAAGCAGTAAAATGTAGTTATTATTTTTTTGTCAGTCATAGCAATTAATTAATTTATAATATTTGATTAATAAAACCTAATTGATCATCAGAAAATATGAAATGTTATCCAGCACACAGTTCAGTATTATTTGAAAGAAATTGAGTGATAATTAAATTAATTGCTAAATCTAAGTTATTCTTATCAACTAAACCATCCTAAATTCAAAAGTAATAATTGTACAGCAATAAATCATAATTCTCGCGTCAAATAATTTTTTCTCGTAAAGACGCTTGTCTACCACAATCGCTGCAGACTTTGATCCATAGGTACTTGCTCCATATAATTCACGTACTGCATTTGGTAATTAGGTGCAGTGAGATAATTCGTAAAACCATACTCGCTGTTAGAGACGTCCATATGTCTGTCAGTCATAAGCTGTTTACTGTCGGATTGAACGTTTTTCAGATCTGGATACGACGCGGTTTCATTGCCGCTCGCGCATGTTTTAAATTCCGTCTTAATTATTCGATTGCAATCGAGCACACTTGGTGGAATTTCCGTCGCAAAGTTACTCCTGTATTCCTGTACTCCTGGATTCAGCACGTGCTGCCTGTCAGCCATATCGTTCAGGCTCGATCTTCCAGGTATTTCCTCCGGTTTGTAATCCGGGCTTATATTGGAATCGATTCTCATCTCGTTCGAATTGGACCTGAAATCAGGACTGAGACGAATCTCGTTGGTCCTGAAATCCGTTTGCATCCCACCGTTGAGATCCGATCGGACGTTAGGCCAGTAAGAGCCGTTGTAAGATTGCTGTACATTAGGTTTGCCATCCTTGATGAGAATCGGCACGGCGATCTTCTTCAGAGATTGATTCTTCATGTTTTGCGCCTGCAGTTTTTCAGCGTCTTCAATCCGGGCGCGTTTGTTCTTATATCTTCGATTTTGGAACCAGATTTTTACTTGAGTGCTAGTTAATTTCAGGCTTTGAGCCAACATCTCTCGCTCAGGTGCGCTGAGGTACCTCTGTTGTTTGAATCGCTGCTCCAGTTCGTAAACTTGTGTCTACGAAACGGATGGTCGTTAAAATATAAATAACGCTTCGTGCTATTTAATATTTATTTCATGCGAAATGTCTATGCAAGAACTTTTACGGAAATAATTTAAAATGTACAAAGTTAATTCTATAAACAAAACTATTTTTATAAAATAACTCAAAAAATCTATCAAATAATTTTGCAATTTAGATTACAGTTATGCCTCGCTTTCCAAATAAAATAATTTATTCATTGATTATAATAAATGCAAAACATTAAACATACTTGCGAAAATAACACTCTTGGCTTCCGTTTCGTTCTTTTACCAGATTGGTTTTTGCGCAATTCCGTTTTGCTTGATGTAACAATGTTGCCTAAAAATTTACAAAATAATATGATTCCGATCCTATCAATTATAATAATATTGCTTATTTAATTTGTTTCGAAAAAATAATCTCTCTTCTTATGATCTTTGATTTTGATTTTCTTCATATTTCTTTTGTAAATTAAATAAGTGAAAAAAATATGTATTGTAATAATTTATGAGATAACAGCAATGTATTATCTTCTTCGCGACAATTATTTTAATGAGAAATACGAGATTCTATGTTTCATTCAGCGTCAAGACTATTGAAAAATTATATTGCAATGATAAAAATGATTCAATTTTAAGTTATTTTCGTAAAGAGAGAATTACCGTCTTCTGTGATAGAAGTCTCCTGGTACGGCGGTACCACCTGACTCAACTGGTGAACGTGATTGAGATCCGAATAATGTTGATAACTAGACATCGGTTGCTCTTTGAATTTATCCATTTCCCAGTTGTTCTCTGGCATGACGTTATATGAATAATAATCTTGATGTGCATGTTGTTGAGATGCTTGATTCTGATGATGTCCATAACAATCCATGACTCCGAGCTGTTGATCCTCACTGAGAATATCACGAACGCTGAATGCTGAACGCTGAGTCGATACCGAAGAGGATAACATTCTAAAGCATTCTTCAATCGAATAATTTTGTTGAATGTCTTGACGATCAACACAATTTCTTTTGTGTTTTTTTCTTAAGCTGATCTCATCTTTGTAATTTTTAAGAAATCTTGATAATCGAAGCGTTGTTTCTTCTTCGTCAACTTGAAAACTTGTTATGCCATCGTAATATTCTTGATTAATTAATTAAATTCCAACTGTTAATTTGCAAAATAATGTGTAATTTTTCTCTCCGTAGAAATCTTGATAGCTTCTTCAAGTATCAAACTTGATTACAAGTCCATATGTTTATCAAAATTAAATTCACGCACAAAAATCTTGACAGCTCGACATTCTTGCGAGCTGTAAAATTTAATTATATGGCCGTAAATAGGCCGTTTAAAATTAGCACGTGGTAGTCTTGACACTTCGCTTATGATGTCAATCGTCAAAATTCGGTAGCAACACACGATGAGAAAAACAGATCACTATGGCAAGTTCAATAATATATGGTAAATATTTTGAAATCCACAAAATCCGCGAGATTATGGCAAACAGGCGTTAATCGATGCACCAACTGTCTCTGTTTCGGGGGATGGTTACGGTTGAGTGGTCGGGTCGGAGGGCAGACGTATAATGTGACTTGGCTTGCAAGGGAGTCAAGTGTTGGTCCCGTCGTACAGGAACGTCACGACGATACGCGGATGCGAGTGTGAGAGTGCGTTTGTGTACGACTGGAGATTTTTACTACTATAGTTGCGCACGCTTTTAAACGATGCATCGAGATTTTCACAAAGTGATTAATTAAGAAAATATATTTCTTTTGAATATAATTAGTATGTATGTATATGAAGCAATAATATTATTAAGATAATTTCTGAAGTGTTTTTCAAATGCATAAAATCTTGTGCAATTTGAATATGTCAATAAATAATAAGCATAAAAATCTCTTATTATTAATTTAACTTTGAATATATTAAAATATTTAATGTAATAATAAGAAAAAATAATATAGTGCTATTTACTAACGCAGACGCATATCTATATGTGTAATAATAGTCTCAAATTTTATTTTATAATAATTCTGAGTATTTTCGTAAAATATCTATTTATTTTCTGCGTTATATAAATATCTATTTTGTCTAAAAAAGTTAGAGTACCACAATGGAAAATCTGCTTTGAGTGTCAAAGATTTAGTGGTTTAAAATTTGGCGGAAAATCAATATGTATTAATATAAACCTTTTACATTCTTTTTAAAATTTCATAATGCAGAATATACAGAGATTAAAATTTTATAGAGATTTTCATTTCATAGAAAATTTAAAAATATTTCACTCTGAGAATCTTTTGAGAGATCCAAGTAATAGAATCAAGCTTAGCTGGCCAATAAAAGTTTTCCTATAGTTTTTGCTTATAGAAATCGCATAAAAGAGTACAATCAAAACGAGAATAACGACTATCACGAATAATATTAATAATGGATATAGAAAGTATCCGAGTAATCGAGGAGATGGCAAAATATCTTTTTGCGTCGCGACAGCCATAGCCGTCAGCAACGTAAGGCGGAGGAGAATACGAAAGACCCGCCTATACCAGAAGAGTCTGACCAATCGAAACGTGCTGCGAGTTATGTTTCTAAAAGCAACGATTAAACGATCATTTGCGTAATACGTTCTCCCACGTTCTCCTTCGCTTAATCATCGCCGTTCTTCCAACGAAACAACGCAAGAAGTAATTAATTTGCATTTTTTTCGACTATTTTGCACATGCTTTTCAATTTACTATATAAATCGTTTCAAATTATTAAATACAAATATAATATATTATACGATATAAAGCGCCTTGCACAGATAAGCAACTAAAAGAATTATAAGTTGTCGAATTTTTAATCCTTCTTATAGTTTCTAAACGTGTTGTTTATTATAAAAATTTGTAGAGAAAATATATATAAATTGCGAATTTAAAATAATAACCCATCGTTCTCAGATTTCCATATTATTATTGTCTCCTTTGATTCAAGTAAATTAAACCAAGAGACTATTGAATAATCAGATAATAAATATTTATTGAATAGCCTATACAGCATAAATAAAAAAGGAGAAAAATGAATAAAATACTAAATATTGAAGAAGAATATAGAAAAAAGAATGTTTCATAAAAGATATCCAGAATTTTAGAATTTTATATTATTTTTTAAAATTTCTTTTCTGTACTATCTTGCAATCTTTTTATCTAAATGTCGGCTTGTAGCAATATCAATATTTTTGGAACATCTCACAATCATTCCGTGTCCATGAAATTTGTCCTGTATGAATGCCCGCCGTCGGCAATCATCACACGTCGGCAAGTAACGGAAGAGACTTAAATTAATGCGATTTCTGCTCGAACAGAAAACGTGAAACAGTCCGCCGTCTAGACATCCAGATACACGCAATTGTCTGGGCCACTCGTGAGAAGCGACAAAAGTCTCATTCGATGCGCTCGAGCGCAGAAACGCACAGTCGAGCTGACCTCTTCAAGCATAATAGAGAGCATCCTCTACATTTCCGCAAGTCTGCAAGTTTTGTCAAGCCGGCAGCAAGCAGCATGCTTTCCAATTTATCACTGTTTATAATGTCTCTATCGTCAACACATCCTCTGTTACACATGGCACGCCACAAAAAATACTAATTAAATTTCAAATATTTAAATAACAAAATGATAAATATTAAAATATTATACTGAATATAAATTAAATCTTGTACTTATTTATATTTTAATGCTTAGCAAAAGAACTGATTATTTTTATCCATCCATTTATTATCTTTAGTCGGAATCTAAGAAATTAATCTAATCAATCAATTTCATTAAATAATAATTACAACTATATTATTATTCACACTATTTTTATTCAAAAAGAAAAACTTTATATTTTGAAAATTATGTTGTCAACACCACATAGCCTATTTTTTTCATGTAATAGATCGAAATTTATATTATCTTTTTTCAACTGCCACCTGTAAGACTTTCTTCTGATCTATTCCAGTTCCTGATATTGTTAAGTAATGCCGGTTCAATAAATACAAGAAAAAAAAAACAGATTCCGAATAAGTAGAGTCGCCATGGGCGGCATACGACCCCCCACGAGCATAGCGGAATACACGCCACCGTGCAAGATTTTTCTATAAACTGTATACGGATAGGGCATCTGAGGCCGCATACGGCTATTTAGACGCGAGGAGATAGCACAAAGGGCCCATTTATGCGGCAACACGAACGGGTCCGTCTTGCAACTGGACACCACATTATGCGGAGATCTTTTTTCACGGCCCTGGCTTAGTGTGCGTAATTAAAAGTGCATTGATTCTGCACATCTTAGATGTCTGATTATACTCGATTTAGATATCAATTCTGGACTTTACTGTCAAAGTTCATGTATAAATACTCATAAATTTTGCATGTCTAATTGTCGAATGCAATAGAATTCACACGTCCTAATTATAATTTAAAAAACAAGAGTAAAATAATTTCTATGAAAATACATGCCGTGAGAAATATGAATAAAAAAATTATTAATTACAATGGGATTATTAGCTACAATTATAACAATACGAATACATATGTGAACGCTTTAAATTCCCGAAAACATTCGCCGCTCATCTTACCAGGAAACGGCGTTATCTGTATACGGACTAAAAACAAGTGAAAGTTAGTTAAAAAATTTGTGAGGACGCTCACACGGTGCCAGGACTCTCCAGACGCCGGCGCTTCTTTCCCACAGTTAAGAAGGCGCCTGCCTCGCTATCTTTTGGCGCCTACCACGCATGAAGCCCAGCGTGTGTCCACGCACGCGCCGCTCTTGTGCGTGTATATAATTACACACATGACTGACAGGGCGCATTAATAAAATCGCGCCAGTTAACAAGAAGGCTTTATGGGAATTTAATAATTTACGATATTTTCCGTCGTCTTTGCGTACACTTATTTTTTTTACCAAACTACTTTTAATTTGTAATGTACAATTTTTAACATCGAATTGACACCGAATTATTTATAAAAGAATCTGTGAAATGTCCCAAACATATTGATATTGCTACAAGCCAATATTTAGATAAAAATTTTGTAAGAAAATCCATAATAAAATTAAAAAATAATATAGTAAAATTCTAAAATTGTAATATGTTCTTAGAATATCGTGAAACGGTCACACTTAAACTCAATTTAATTCTATATTGCATATTCTATTCTATTTAATCACAAGTATAGAAATATAATAATTACATAATATAATTCAAAGTATGAGAAAAACAAAATTTCAGGTACATCGTAATTTATATTCTATAATTGAGAATGAAAAATGCTATAACAATATATAATTAAACGTCAATTTTTGCCTAACTACGTTTTGCGTATTAATATAATTTCAACATTTTTTATCATATGTGATGTGAAATCAGTTTTTTAAGTGTAACAAAATATTCTTTGTTTGTTTCTAAAATAATTGTTTCCATAATTGCCTTTGTAATTGTTTCCAACTGTAGAAATAATTACATTTAAGATACTGACAAATTGTGAATTATAAGAATTATAAAAATTATAGCAAAACAAGACGCGGAAGATAGATACGCTGTACCGAGTTCGAGTTTCGTGGGGGCGATTTTTCGAATTCCAGCCACGGGCGTCAAGGGTTCCGGGCGCCTCTAGAAGCGCGTCTGGATTATGTTAGTTTCGACTCGCCAGTCGAAAAGAGCCGTGAGGATCTTCTCCTCCCGTTGCTTGGGGAAAAATGCATTGTTTTGTTTGCGCTTAAACTCCGTTACCCGAGAGCCCCGATACTGACAGCAAAACCACCCTGTCCAAATTATGACACGCTCCTCCTCTGTTCCGTGTCAGATGTCACGGTAACAATTAGCTTTTAATTCTTAGCAACCAAAAGGCGACATTTTTCAGAGAAATAAATTATAGGAATTACAAAGATTATGGCAGTAAAAGATGCGGGAGATAAACGCGCTGTACCGAGTTCGAGTTTCGAGCCAGCGATTTTTCAAATTTCTTTATAATATTCCCCTCCCGAAATCATATTTTAATATGAAAATTAAATTAATGCAAAATAAATTTTCGATGGTTAGAAATACGGTCTTGAGAAAATGGTATTTCTAAAATATCAATCTAATAATTTAATAATTTTAGATTAAAATACCGGTATCGTGAGATTTGTTGTGTTTGTTCCTCTATACTCATATAAGTATGTTTACTTTTTCAGATTTATATAAGAGCATGTAATTCAGCAATTGTTATCGAATTTCAAAACGCTTTAAAATTAAAAACGAACACGGGAAGATGACGAACGTGGGAAGATGACGACTCTTATAAAGATAAACTAATCCTTCTCTTTTAGATCAACAATTTTAACTGCTTGCAATATGTTTTTTTCTTATTAAATTTACAATAGTTTCTCTAACAGTTTTTTATTGCACTTTCGTCCAATATCTATTTAACGTTCTATCTAAACGCAAAAAATGTAGTATGTAAAATGACTTTTAATGTCATTGGTGATATCAGAGATAAATCTAAAGATGGCTATCTCAATGTTTTTCGCAAAACATTTATTGGTTCCTATCCAGTACCTTCAGCATTGTAGAGTTGGAATTATGCGCTATATTCATTTTTCAATACTACTGATAAATGACATTATCGTTAAACATGTTCGTGCTGTATTCATAAATCATGAATCAAGAATACGAATTTAATTATATAATACAATATAATTCCAACTTTAAAGTACAGATATTTTATAATAAATAAACAAATACGACACATAGATTGACTAGAAAAAATTAGCATAAAATTGGCACATTGCAAGAAGAAATGCAATTAATCAACAACAAACTATTACTATTGCATAAATTAAAATATGCTCTATAAAATATTTGCTATAATTTTTAATTTTGTGCTTGTTACATTTTAAAAAATTCCTTGTATATATATATATATATATATATATATATATATATATACATTGCTCTTCGTGCCAGATTATAATAATATTTAACTCTAGGAAAATATAAAGATCAAGTACTCACAGTAAATTATTTGAATATTTTAGAAAGAAATATTTTAAAAAGAAGGCAAAAAAAAAAAAATAGCAAACATAAAAATTTGAAAATATTTTCTTGCGACGAATAATCATGTTCAGAGTTAAATATTTTAGTACTAATCTTTCCAATCTTTTATTTTAAAACACTAAACTCATTTGTGAAGAAAATGCTGTATCTTTATAATATTATATACTATCAATTTAAATTTACAAATCTTTTTAATTCAAGAATATATATCTAACATTGTGAGATTTATTGTTTTAAAATTCAAATAATAATAATTTGATTTTGACTCACCGTTTGATGCGCAGCAGCGGAGGTAGATAGCACGTCGTTAATCTGAAAAATACAAATATACATCCAAATTATAATTTTACATTATACATTTTATATTATACAATGGTGCAAAATACTAACAAAAAATAAAATTAATACACTAAGATATAATTCACTAAGATATTTAAGTTCAACATCTGTAAAGACATCTGGTCTTAACTTTTCCACCTCGTTCCTTCTATTTGGGCGAGCGCTTCTCCATCATGCAATTTATACAATCTTATCTAATTTATTAGCGTACAATATGGTCGAAAAAGGATTGCAATACGTCTTCCACATCTCTTAATTATTTAACCATTGCGAGCGAATTTTATATTTTATTGTTTCTTATATTGTACATTGAAGAAGGCCTGATGGCAGGCTGAAACGTTTGTAAACATTTTTAAATGTTCGTGAACCTAGCATATCATTTTCCAGCAGATCAAAAATAAAAGAGAGTTCTTGTCGCATGCAGTCGAGTTCTATAGTTCCTTATAGTTTTTAGTAATAGTTCTGGTGATTTTATCCAAAAAAACACCAATCGAAAAAATGATCTGCTAACTTCCCGTAGCAGATCATTTTCTAGCAGATCAAAAATAAAAGAGAGTTCTTGTCGCATGCAGTCGAGTTCTATAGTTCCTGATAGTTTTTAATGATAGTTCTGGTGATTTTATAAAAAAAAAACACCGATCGAAAAAAATGATCTGCTACGGAAAGTTAGCAGATAAAAAATAGAGGACACTGAACATATATGTGATATGCTGGCCGTATATTGATAGTTCTGTTGATAATTAAAGAGTTTTCGTGTAGTTCTGAGCCAGTACATTGCTTTTCCAAAGAGTTCTGACGACTAAAATAATTAGAAAATTTTTTAACAATTATTTTACCCGAAAAACACGCATTTTTGTACATATATGTGATATGCTGGCCGCATATTGATAGTTCTGCTAAAAATTAGACAGTTCTCTTCTAGTTCTGGGCGAGTACATTGCTTTTCCAAAAAGTTCTGACGACTAAAATAATTAGAAAATTTTTTAAACAATTATTTTACCCGAAAAACACGCATTTTTTAATATATGTGTGATATGCTGGCCGTATATTGATAGTTCTGTTAATAATTAAAGAGTTTTCGTGTAGTTCTGGGCAAGTACATTGCTTTTCCAAAAAGTTCTGACGACTAAAATAATTAGAAAATTTTTTAAACAATTATTTTACCCGAAAAACACGCATTTTTGAGTATATGTGTGATATGCTGGCCGTATATTGATAGTTCTGTTAATAATTAAAGAGTTTTCGTGTAGTTCTGGGCAAGTACATTGCTTTTCCAAAAAGTTCTGACGACTAAAATAATTAGAAAATTTTTTAAACAATTATTTTACCCGAAAAACACGCATTTTTGAGTATATGTGTGATATGCTGGCCGTATATTGATAGTTCTGTTAATAATTAAAGAGTTTTCGTGTAGTTCTGGGCAAATACATTGCTTTTCCAAAGAGTTCTGACGACTAAAATAATTAGAAAATTTTTTAAACAATTAATTTACCCGAAAAACGCGCATTTTTGAGCATATGTGTGATATGCTGGCCGCATATTGATAGTTCTGCTAAAAATTAGACAGTTCTCTTCTAGTTCTGGGCGAGTACATTGCTTTTCCAAAGAGTTCTGACGACTAAAATAATTAGAAAATTTTTTAAACAATTATTTTACCCGAAAAACACGCATTTTTGAGTATATGTGTGATATGCTGGCCGTATATTAATAGTTCTGTTAATAATTAAAGAGTTTTCGTGTAGTTCTGGGCAAGTACATTGCTTTTCCAAAGAGTTCTGACGACTAAAATAATTAGAAAATTTTTTAAACAATTAATTTACCCGAAAAACGCGCATTTTTGAGCATATGTGTGATATGCTGGCCGCATATTGATAGTTCTGCTAAAAATTAGACAGTTCTCTTCTAGTTCTGGGCAAGTACATTGCTTTTCCAAAGAGTTCTGACGACTAAAATAATTAGAAAATTTTTTAAACAATTAATTTACCCGAAAAACGCGCATTTTTGAGCATATGTGTGATATGCTGGCCGCATATTGATAGTTCTGCTAAAAATTAGACAGTTCTCTTCTAGTTCTTAGAACTACACGAAAACTCTTTAATTATTAACAGAACTATCAATATACGGCCAGCATATCACACATATGCTCAAAAATGCGTGTTTTTCGGGTAAAATAATTGTTTAAAAAATTTTCTAATTATTTTAGTCGTCAGAACTCTTTGGAAAAGCAATGTACTTGCCCAGAACTGCACGAAAACTCTTTAATTATTAACAGAACTATCAATATACGGCCAGCATATCACACATATACTCAAAAATGCGTGTTTTTCGGGTAAAATAATTGTTTAAAAAATTTTCTAATTATTTTAGTCGTCAGAACTCTTTGGAAAAGCAATGTACTCGCCCAGAACTAGAAGAGAACTGTCTAATTTTTAGCAGAACTATCAATATGCGGCCAGCATATCACACATATGCTCAAAAATGCGCGTTTTTCGGGTAAATTAATTGTTTAAAAAATTTTCTAATTATTTTAGTCGTCAGAACTCTTTGGAAAAGCAATGTACTTGCCCAGAACTACACGAAAACTCTTTAATTATTAACAGAACTATCAATATACGGCCAGCATATCACACATATACTCAAAAATGCGTGTTTTTCGGGTAAAATAATTGTTTAAAAAATTTTCTAATTATTTTAGTCGTCAGAACTTTTTGGAAAAGCAATGTACTTGCCCAGAACTACACGAAAACTCTTTAATTATTAACAGAACTATCAATATACGGCCAGCATATCACACATATACTAAAAAATGCGTGTTTTTCGGGTAAAATAATTGTTTAAAAAATTTTCTAATTATTTTAGTCGTCAGAACTTTTTGGAAAAGCAATATACTCGCCCAGAACTAGAAGAGAACTGTCTAATTTTTAGCAGAACTATCAATATGCGGTCAGCATATCACATATATGTACAAAAATGCGTGTTTTTCGGGTAAAATAATTGTTAAAAAATTTTCTAATTATTTTAGTCGTCAGAACTCTTTGGAAAAGCAATGTACTGGCTCAGAACTACACGAAAACTCTTTAATTATCAACAGAACTATCAATATACGGCCAGCATATCACATATATGTTCAGTGTCCTCTATTTTTTATCTGCTAACTTTCCGTAGCAGATCATTTTTTTCGATCGGTGTTTTTTTTTATAAAATCACCAGAACTATCATTAAAAATTATCAGGAACTATAGAACTCGACTGCATGCGACAAGAACTCTCTTTTATTTTTGATCTGCTAGAAAATGATCTGCTACGGGAAGTTAGCAGATCATTTTTTCGATTGGTGTTTTTTTTTATAAAATCACCAGAACTATTACTAAAAACTATAAGGAACTATAGAACTCGACTGCATGCGACAAGAACTCTCTTTTATTTTTGATCTGCTGGAAAATGATATGCTAGGTTCACGAACATCATTTTTAACGAATATATCATAACCTTCGCACGAAGATCTAGCATCTTCGTACGAAGATCTATCTTTGACTCTTTACGCTCCTTATTGATTTTATTTGATTTATCAATCACCAGAGTCTTATATTCTAACTAATTTTAAAATTAATACATTTTGTAGATAATAGATGATAAAATAATAACTTTAAAGTTGCTCCGCCGATGCCTGATGCCCCCCGGGCCTCCTCCTCGTCCTCTCAGTAGTCCATCGACGGCTGCTCCTTCACAAGACAATACCTCCGAAATATACGATAATTACGATCGCGCGTTTTTTTTCAATACGACACTCCCGATGTTTCGACACGCATTTTGTCAATCATGACAAAAAAATACTTAAAAAACACGATTGCACGAATCCCGATTCGTTCGACACTTCCATCGTCCAGAACAGGCAACAATGGCAAAAAAGAATAAAAAAATTGTTCTGATTTCCAGTCGCGGTTATGCTGCATCTAAACTACTTTTGCAAGTTTTGCGCAGTTGTTGCGTATCAATATTATATGTATAGATGTGTGTTTTAAAACGTTTAAGATGTTTTGTTATTCCGTATTTTAATATGAACGAATAAAAGATGTTAAAAGAATAAAATATTCCGTATTTTAACATGAACGAATAAAAGAGACGTTAAAATAGAAAATTTTGTATAAAAATTACTATGCACGGCAGTAGCCACGAACCATGAAGGAATTATAAAGTTTTTACTGTGTTTTTCATATGTGAAATATAGTAAAAATTTTCGGTCCGTGGTTACTGCCGTACATAGTAATTTTTTATATAAAATTCTCCGCGTATATAATACGGCGTAAAATAGCTGAGTCTTTAATCGCGGTTGCTGATTATCTAATCTTACGAGCTGTTAATTGACAAATTATCGACGAATAATCTTCCAATATTTGTTGCGATCGCCATATAACGCGAGAAATAATTCAATAATGCGGAGCGTTTTTAAATGCCGTCTGCTCCTTCCGAGTGTCGACGTGCGAATAATATCAAGGTAATAACACGCAGAGACAACAGAGAGAGTGAAAGTACTACGCAAGATCAAAACAAGCTGTGACGTCACACGGGCAAAATTTCAATGTTTACTCGCAAGCTTAAATTCCTTACGTGTGACGTCACAGTTTGTTCTGATCATGCGTGGTACTTCCGCTATCGTCCCTGCGCGTTATTACCTGGATTCCAGGGACGCAGGGACGCAGGAACGATAGCAGAAGTACCACGCATGATCAGAACAAACTGTGACGTCACACGTAAGGAATTTAAGCTTGCGAGTAAACATTGAAATTTTTCCCGTGTGACGTCACAGCTTGTTGGCGCGTTATTACCTGGATTCTACCTCCGCTGCTGCGCATCAAACGGTGAGTCAAAATCAAATTAGTATTATTTGAATTTTAAAGCAATAAATCTCACAATGTTAGATGTATATTCTTGAATTAAAAAGATGTGTAAATTTAAATTGATAGTATATAAAATATTATAAAGATACAGCATTTTCTTCACACATGAGTTTAGTGTTTTAAAATGAAAGATTGGAAAGATTAGTACTAAAATATTTAACTCTGAACATGATTATTCGTCGCAAGAAAATATTTTCAAATTTTTATGTTTGCTATTTTATTTTTTTATTCTGCCATCTTTCTAAAATATTTGTTCCTAAAATATTCAAATAATTTACTGTGAGTACTTGATCTTTATATTTTTCCAGAGTTAAATATTATTATAAACTCGCATAAAAAGCACTATATATATATATATATATACAAAAACTTTTCAAAATGTATATACCAACAAAATACAAAATAAAAAATTACCAGGAAATATTTTATACAGCATATTTTAATTTATATAATAGAAAAGTTTATTGTTAATAATTAATTGTATTATAATATACCATTTTTTATGCTAATTTTTCCTAATCTCTATCTATTTTTATTTATTTATACTGAAATATCTGTATTGATTTTAGAGTTGAAATTATATTGTATTGTAACATATAAGTATATTTCTGAATGAGATATTAACTTTACAAGAACATACATCAAATAAATATTATTTACCGTCAGTGACGAAAAATGAATGTGACTACATAGTTGCAACTCTAAAATGACTGTAGATAACAGTTCTGAAGGTACTGAGTAGAGAACGGTAAGCGTCTCACGAAAAACTGCTGGGATAACTGATCTCAGCTTTTCTCTGATGATATAATAAAAAGCATATTTGAACTATCGGTAAAATATAAATCATAAAAATATTGATGATAAATAATAATTTGTCACTAATCTAAAAAAGATTTTTCTAAAAAATAAAATAAAAATATCTTATCATTAGCAGTATTTGTATAGTATAAAATGTTAAAAATGAAATCAGTATTAGTAAATTTTTTAAAATAAGAATTATACACAAAGATTTTTTGTATATTATACCTAATATAAATAAATGTTTTAATAATAGACTTAGAAATTATCAAAAATTTTTTGATCAAATATTTTTTTATCAAGTTGTATAATTTTTCTATGATTTTGCTATATTATATGGTAAATTTTTTGTTGTTTATACGTCTCCATTATTTTTATTATTTGGTATATTATACATTATTTGAACTTTAAACGTGTTACTCGCTGTAGTGAATAAACACTTTAAGTACGTATCTCTGTAGACAGATGGCATATACTGCCATCTTTCACTATATAAGGCATTGTGTGATTCAATCTTATAAATTATAATAGATATCTTTTTTATACCAATTAATTAAGAAATTAATTTAATTTAAAAATTTGAAGTAAGCAACTAGATATTAAATAAAAAATTAATTATTAATTTAACAAAGCAAAGTGAGTTGAATTTGATTGAATCTTAATTCATATATAAATTTAACTCATCTTAGTTTGTTAAAATAATAATTAGATTAGATAATAATTAGATTTTTATTTAATGTATAGCTTCAAATTTTTAAATTAGATTAATTAACTAATGTATTGAGAGATATAAAAATTCCTATATTTTTGATATTTTCTATTCAATAAATCTATCTAGACCAACATTTAGTGGCCTTTTATAAGACAATTCTATAATTAAAAGCGATAGGTTTCTTTATAATATTAAGTATCAGTGTTCAATAGAGCTAGTTGAAACTGAGCTTGGACAGGGGCACATAATTAGAAGTCATACGATTAAATCCAACCTAAAGTCAAACGAAGAACAAACCAAATTACACACCGCAAACTTTAATTAAGATTTCCGAGTTCCGTTTACGTGCGTAATGGCGAGCTCTCGGCGCCGCAAATTTCTCAGCCGGGACTTTAATTATTCTTTAGAACCACATTCATCTGCCAGCGTGCAGAGGGTGAGAAAAGGGAGAGAATATGAGAAAGAGCGAGGAGAATTTTAATCTGATATCCACCTTTCCTGTTTCTGTCGCGTCGTTCAATTTTTTTTTACCGGCGATCTTTCCTGTGCCTATTTTTCGTGATTTATGATCCTCGGAAATACGGTTCCGAGTTCTTCTTGCTACGTCAGGGCCAAATGGACGAAACAAGCGCCGAGCTAATTTCGTAATATTAGAGGACCGCTGGTTGGAAATTCATTAACTTCCGATAGTGCGGTCAATTGAGATATCGACTTTTCTGATGGAGGCCGCTTTCTGTCAGTCGGAGCATAGGTCGGCCGTTTCTCTTTTCGATAATGTCCGCTTATTGAATTTCTCGAAATCTGAGTTCCTTATTTATGGGACGTACCCTTCCGACGGGATTCGATTTTGTGCCCATATCGTGCGCTCGTTGTTTTAGATTAGCTACAGGCGGGAACACATATTTCTTCCGTCTGGCACTTTGCTGATTAGTGATGCAGTCAGTTTCCGTTAGCTTTGTATTAAAAATAAGCAACAAAGAGGAAATTACGTAATTAATTAATTATTGTATACTAAGATAACTACGTGTATATATTTATCTATATTATATTTTTCTATTTAGAACGCTACGCGTATATTGAGTGAGACAAAATTTTCTTTTAATTTATTATGATCTATATTAAAATTTATGAAGACGAATATCTTATTTCGCAAAGTTTTCAAAAACGTTTACTAATTTTCTTCGGTATTTCGCATATCTTACAATCTTGTCTCGCTATTCATCACTTTACAGCACATATTACTCAGCAAATATTCTGATGTAGTCAAAAATTACATCTCAAGACAATGTTGACACGTTGCTCGTGCGGTACGACTCGTAACATTGATTGAGAGACAGAGCTTGATGAAATCATAAAAATATTCCTTCCTCAGCAAGAAGATAGATCATCGAACATATCTTGTAGCCAAATTCCTGATGAGAAAGACAAGCGCCCCTCATCGTTATTATCTCGATATCTCAGCTGGTAGCATCCGTAGGCTTTTTTTGCTTTGAGCAGCGTGTGCAGAGTGCACCAGGGGGTATTGCCCAGGGTGGTCCAATTTGTCTGCCGGTTCGATATTGTTATGAGCTCATCTTTAATAATATAGCCTCGAGCGCTATCGTCGTTTAAGCTTTCAGAGCGAGCGGCCGGTCCCGATCAGTCACTTCACGCGTACTCGACAAGCGTTTTCCAGATTTTCAATATTTTACACTCGTTCAAATACGTGGCAGAGAAACTCGATTTTGTTATGTAACTGTGGAAATTAATTTAACACACATAAATCATAAAAAAAAAACGATTCTATTATATTTATTTCTTTCAATTTTGTGTACATTTTAATTTTAATATAGCAATTTAATAATGAATGTAATGTTTAACTGTACATCGTTGCTTTGCTGTTCATTTGAATGATGATGAGTTGCAGTTTGTATTTTTCTAATATCATTCAGTGCCCGCACAAAAGGAGCACTGTCTGAGGAAAAGCAGTGAAGGCTAATCGCAGCATCGCAACGCGCGATTCTCCGAAGGCGAAATGTGTAATTAACATTCGTTGAGGCGTAAGATTTGACTCTTTCGTCAGTCAATCGCAACGATTTACAGCGTTCGGCGGAAGAGTCTCAGTGCAGAAAGTTCGAATAGATCAAAAAACGTGAAAACGCGGTTACGCAAATACGGCTATCGACTGGGAAAAAGAAACCAGAAAGGGGGCAAGGGGGTCCTCGCGTTTGTCTCGCTTATAAGCGCGATAATGACTTATCTAAATAGCTTAGACATCAATTACAGAAGCGGGAATAACATTTATGTTTCATCATGAGTCAGATCCGACGAGACCGTATCTGTTTAGCCGGCTCTCCGCTAACCGTGTCTCATTTTTTTTTCTCGCCTTCATCCCTGATCCTCTCCCTCCTTTCTCTTCGCCCGTTCTATCCCGCTTGTCGCTACATTTTCTTCTATTTTTTCTACCAGTTGAATGTTACAAATTGCTTATCGTCTTGAAACTGGCAGTTTGTTGGGCCGCGTTATCGTATCGTTGATTCCGTACGAGAATAGTTTTCGAATTGTTGATTTACTCGTTAATGGAGAGTTCAGAGTTCTCTGAGAACTCTTGGAAAGAGCTATATATATTTTATTGCCCCGTAAAAGCCCGAATAATAGTTGAAAATTCTTTAAATAATTATGTCTTGAAAAGACGACGCAAATAAATATCTTATTAATTAAATGTACATTGCACTACTTGTAATTATTTTTTCGAATAAAAATTATAAGTTAACCGTAAATTAGTTATTTAAATAGATATACGTGTTATTATTAAATTTTTTTTCAAGCTTGAAATGTTTTCGCGATCTCTTCCCTAAAAATTTCCTTCGCTCCTGCTGGATGCAGGATTAAAAACGCGAATTAAATTAAAATGTTGCTATCACCGTGACGGAGAGAGAACGAGCGTCGTAAAATAAAGGAACGATTCGCGGATAAAAGACGCGAAGAAAGCAGAAAAGAATGAGATGAACGGAGAATCTTACTTCTGAGGCTCGGACTACAAGTAGTGGGACGTGAAAACATCTCCATTCCGTGGGTCACATGAGGACCGCGGTAGAATTCATAAGAGAGTAATGTTCGCTGCTCGAAAATTAATTTAATTTGTACGGAAAGAGACGGGAAGAGAGGGCGGAGAGAAGGAAAGACGAGAGAATGCCGACGGAGATGGCGGTGAGAGACGGAGACGAGAAGGACAAAGGGGAAACGTAGGATGGTCTGGCACAAGGCGCAGGTTAGAATACTCTTTAGCTGCGCGGGGGAGGAGGGGGAGGACGGTCCCCCGCTGGGTAAAATATAGCGGGCCAGTTCCTTCGAAAGGCGCTGGTCTGTCTCCACCGTAGACTCCTTAGCGGGGCACTGAAACTTTACCTCACATAATTGATACGAATGTCTTTTCGGCCCGTGCTCGAACATCGCACGGCTATTTAGTCGCCGAGGAGGAGATCTTTGGGGCCCCCGAGACCCCGCCGGCCGATCTGCTGCGTCAATTATCAACGCGTACCTTCCTCACGGCGTGCCGCGAAACGGTGTGACGCGCGTCGCAGCATCGATAACTCGATTCTAAACTTTGCTTATCGTCTATTTACTGCCAGAACAGTCGAAAGATTCGTGTTTATTTCGAAAAATTTAACTCATTTTTATTTACATTGTGTAAACATTTTTATCGCTGCGAATACTTTGTTAAATTTTTACGATCGAGTAAAGATAAAATACACAGAGAATATACTTTATAGCCGAGATTCACGGCTTTTCTCCTTTCTCTCTCTCTCTCTCTTTCTCTCTCTCTTTCTCTTTCCGAGACTCATTAAGCATGGTAATGCTCGTTCACCTTGCAGATGCTGATCGGTAGGTACTTACTAATTACCCACGGCTCGTTCTACCACTGTTGTTAATCGGAAACCACGGGAGCGGCGATTTCGGTCCCGCTACTGTGTGCGATCGTCTAATTAATTCTTCTCAGAATGCGCGAATCCTATAAATTTGCAAGTTACCCGTATATGCGCGTAAAAATCGGAGCAAGGTACATTAAGATATTCGCGAGAAAGTTTCCGAAATTTTATGAAATAGCGATATAAAATATTTAATAGATATCAATTTTCGAAATTAATTAGAATGAAACAGATTTTTATATAACAATAAATCCCAAGATATTAAAAAAAGTTACAATTTAGCCCTGTATATTCAAATTTGATCTTACATTTTTCTTACTCGATTATTATCTTAGAATCCTCGCGAAACATGACAGCTATTATTTATCTTATCAAATATTCTGATTAATTTAATTGTGATTAATCACGTTGCTAATAAGCGCCTGAGTAGCGGCTCGTCGCCTTCGCGAAATCTTCGTTTCTCAGAAACAGCGAAAGAACAACAACGGGTACGAGGGGATCGGGGGGGGGGGGGGAAGGGACACGTTGAATTTAAAAGATCGACGGAGGGGTGGCAAAAGCGGCGTACATAACTACCACCGAAGTCGGAGCGCATCGGAGAGATTACGATCTAAGTATCCCAAGAAACAAATGCCGAATGCAACTCGCCCATTGCCGGGGTCTTTGTCGGCTCTTCGAGCAGTGCCCTGTTGCCGGTACCAACACCTGCACGATCTTACGCGTCGCCTGTCATAGAGACCGCAGTTATTGATTGCTTACCGCGAGAAAGCGACGCAAAACCTCGGCCTACTCCTCCGCAACTTGGAACCGATTCTTTCGCGCAACGACCGTCTTCTTCCTTTTCTCTACTATTATATTTTATTTCACGAGCTTCTTTTTAGAAAGTTGAAATCTCTCAATATTATACATTATATGCAAATAAGAATATTCGACTTTTCTTATAAAACTTAAAAAAACAGAAATTAATTTTTTTATATTTTAATGTATATAAATGAATTCTTTGCGTGACCGGTTGACCTACTCTCAAAGTTGCTACTTTAACCAGAAAACATTGAAATCAGACGTCATGGTGGTGCGAACGCAAACGTCTTTTGTGGTATTTAAGTGACTCTTCTTTGAGCGCCTCGAGTAGCTTTTTGACGGTCGATTAAGAGGTTGCCGTGTCGATGAATGCAAGATGCAGGTGAGTCCCTCGGGACTCGCCGCTACGATGATATAACTTTTGCTCTGTTCCCTCGAGATCGCTTTGTATCGCACTAAAATGACCGAAACGGTGTAGTAAAACGGGGTCCTGGGAAATCTTAGATTGGGAGGTACGTCGACGAGAGGTTAATAAAATCATATAAAGGACATTTCTCCACGTGAGAGTCGGCCGAAAAATTTTCCAGATGACCGCTCGCGATGGATCAGTTCGCTCTTACGCGGCATCATCGAACAGGTAGATGAAAAAAAGCTCCAACTAGCTCACAATAGATCACCCGTTTGAAAGAGAAATCGTTTTTTAACTCGACCCTGACCTCTACCCTCCACTCTCGAAGAAGCGACTATGTGTATTTCGAACCGGTGTAATTTGTGTTTTCTAGCTCGCACTGGGAGGGCGTGGCGGAAAAATTAAATTTTTCAGATTTCAGCGGATATGTGACCGGCGCGCAGTCGTTTGTCATCGTTAAAATAATTCTCTTTGTTTGGAATCTATGCCGCGGCGGGAGGAGATACAGGTATGATTCGTGAGAGAATCTTGAGCGTACGAGCATTCTGGTTTATAGCATCTTCCAGATATATATCTCTCCAGAATTCACTCCTTTAGGAAGAATTCACGTTGGAATCTTCTCTGGAAAGAGCGTCAACGATTTAATGGGCCTCGATGACGCTGGGGTTGTTACGGTCGACAATTTCACGGGAGCAATTCGTTCCACATAGTTAACGTTATTATATTTGGCCCGACTAATCGTAACAGTTATAAAAAAAGGGATTCGACTGTAAAATTAACTTTGCGTTTTAAAGTAACATTTAATATAATTTTGAATTCCGTATACGACCATTTTTTATTTTTAATATATTTTATGTCTAAAGTACTGCAAAAATATAGAATTTTGTTGCAAATTATTATTTCCCATTGAAATTCTAAATGAGCGTACGAAACACAGTCCGTGCCGACAACAAGGTCCTCGGATTAATGCCAATTAGTACAATGCCTTACTCATTAATTCCCAATATCGCTGCATGCACCTGCCGAATTTTATACGTCGCGACCCGCGATATATCGACGATATGAGCGAAACAGACGAACTTTATTGCCTCTCTCATCCTTCCAGGCTCTCCCCTCGTCTCAATCTCTCTCGACAGCTAGATAACCGATCTCCATTGTCATTTGTTTGTCTAACTTAGCGGATTAGAGCCAGTCATCTGCGTCAAAGGCAGCCGCCCGGCCGATCCGGTCGAGATATCGAAGATGAGAGCGCGATTTGTTCGTGCACCGTTGTTCGCGCGCGCGCACGCCTGGGCCACCCTTGAGCCGATCATCCGCGATGGCACGGACGCGAACAGAGATCTATGTAGGAGGAGTAATTAATCCCTCGGAACCGACAGATTAGACGAGTTCACGATGCCAGTTTATAGGCGCTCATGATAAAAGGCCTTTTCAACACTCCCGATGCCCTCGCGAAGAAAACTGATGCCTAATTATTGCTGAGATAATCGATTCAATTAGCGATTGAACGAGGAAGTAGCAAGAAAGATAAAAAACTTTGCATAAAGAGATATAAATTCCAGTTTTGTTAATCTCAAATTTGCATTCTAACTTTTAATATATTATAAAATCACAATTTGAATTAAAATAAAGAAATTATTCTACATTGATGTAGATTGAATGAGAATTAGCTATAATGATCGTATTAATATACGCAAAATCATTATTAAATATAATAGACAATAAAATTTCATATTGATATTCTAGGATCAAATTAGATTTTCGTGACAATTTCATAGGGTTTTAGATAGACGTATGATAGCGTTTGCTAGAAATATACATGGTCTGATTTAAATATTATTGAGCAACGTAAGTGCCGCGAGAGAGAGAAGTCAGAAATCATATAACGAATCTGGAATACGACAGCCAAACGTGAGGCGTGGCCCGCTTCTAATCATAGAATCCCGCGAACGTGCGTTAATCCGCAAGAATACTAAATCGTCTTTATGCGCACCCTCGAGGTGCAGTCGACAGCAATGACAACATCACGGTGGCTACGGTTTCTCGCTATTCGTTGACGTATGACAATTGAGAGTTATCCTTGTTCAAATTCTATTAATCCTTACAGTCTTAGATTTTTTATTGAAATACTGATATCTCAAATCAAGTTCTCCAGAAATAAAACAGATAAATTGAAAACTAAAATGCACATAAGATGTCACAAAATAGCAGATTATCCAATAATTTGTATCTGAAAATTCTTCAAAGAATATATGGTCAAATTAATTTGTTTGAACAAAAAATAAATAGAAGTTTATCGTGTTGTTGAGAATATTCTATTGTCTTCTAAATTCCTTTTAGTATAAAAATGTAGATGTTGCAACAAATAAGAAATATTTTTCATACATACGATGATTTCTGTTTTGGGATATTTATGTCTCTATTTCTTCGCTGCGATAGAACAAGCCACAAGCTTTCTCGTTACCGATCGTACTTTTTCTTCGAATTTAAATGCGGCATAACCGGGACCGAGTCGAGGCTCGTATTGGAAAGAGGGAAGGGAAGGTTCGTGAGCGTACGTAGAGCTGATCGTAAATACGATGCTCCGAGAGCATCATGGCCGTTACAACCGACCACGATGTCTCAATCCGAGTTCTCCTTCTCGGAAACATCTGAGAAGTCTGCATGGAGATTCTTACTCTGGCGCGCGGTGCTCGCGAAAGTAAATGTTTTTATCAATTCTTCTATTTAAATTTGTAATGCCTACTTAGATAGAGCGGACTTGCAACTGTGCAATATATGTTTTTGTAAAACTGACACTAGAATTTTTATATAATTGATAGAAAATGTGACAGTTTTTCCTTAAAAAGTTTTAGAGTTTTAAAAGGTATGAAATATAATATTAATATAGAATAATACATGTATATGCGTTATTTTCAAATGCATATTCGTCTTTAATGATGATTATTTCTCATTTTTGGACATTCTGGTAAACAGAAAAATTGAGAGAACATTAGCTTATTGTTATACGCGGAAGCCTCCTTTCCACATGCGCGGCGCGTCTATAGCGTTTATCGACTACCTCCGATATATTCTTTTCGCAGAAAATCAATCTCCCGATTTCCTCTCCAGAATAAACTAAGGCGCTGCCGATCGTCGTGCCGACCGTACCTTTTCTTCGAATTCAAATGCGCTCCGGGCGTGCAGGGGCGAGGCCTGAGCTCTCTCCGCGCGCGGTACTGAGATCGACGAAGAGAGTTATCACGTTGTGGAAACGAGAGGCGCGGAGGGAGAGAGAGAAGGGAGAAAAGGAAAATACGCTCGCAGGCGCACGGTTACACGGCGTTACTCGTAAATACGATGCACCGAAAGCATCACGGCGCGGTACAAAGAGGCCACGACGTCTCAATCCTGAGTTCTCCTCGAGAGGCCTCCTTGGAGGGTCCACGAGGAACACGCTGCTCTCTTTCGTCTCTCTCTCTCTCTCTCTCTCTCTCTCTCTCTCTCTCTCTCTCTCTCCCTCAGTCTTCTTGTTTCTTCCCCACCGCCCTTTCTCTTCGATTCCCCCCTTCGCCCGATCGCGCAGCCCTCTTCGTAAAAGCGTGCAGGACGTTCGCGAAAGGGGTACCACACACCGGGCCTCACAGATCACCCCGCTATCTAAGTCGCCAGATCTCCTGGCTTCGGTATACACCGTGCAACGCAGCCATCCCGCCGCTCCGCGCGCTGCAAGAGAGACTCCCTTTCCTTCTGCGTCCTTTATTCTTATATTCCGTTGTCTCGGTCTCATCGAGTCTTCCGCTCGTTCGACTCGGCAGCCACCGAGTTCTTTCGGCTTCGCCTGGCTTCTGTGTTCTCCTCTCGTTCGTTCTTTCGTCCCCTTCATAGCCTTTCCCTGGACGCGGATTCTTTTATGTCTCTTTCTTTCATCGGCACAACGCGCGCGCTCCTTGCTTTTTCTTCCTGTTCTCTTCAGCCTCTGTCCTATCCGCGACTTTCTTCAAACGACGATTCGCTCTCATTTTCATCTATTTCTTTTATTGATATTTGTTCGAGCTTTCTTGTCACACTCACTTAATTATTCATTAATATCTTTATTCTTCTTTTTTATTTTTTCTTCATTAACGTTCGTGAAAAATCGCTATATTACATTTATCGAAATCTATGAAAGTTTATTTTACTTTATAAAATATATAATTTTTTAATTTTTAATCTATAAACGATAATTTAGATCGCGGTTATGCTTTAAATTAAATAATATCGAGGCTGTAATGGAATATAAAAGTTATTATCGATTCTATTTCGATGATACATGAATCGGTGAAGCGTTAGATGCCTTTGTTCGTCGACAACGGCCGGAGAATTCGAGATCGCTACTATACTAAACTCGCGGACAGACTATGGTAATGCAGAATGTCATTTGTTAATTTAAATATCACGATAATTCACTCGGCCTCTCAGACTCACAATCCCTTCCCCTTTCCTTTGCCCCCTGCCTTGTTGTGCACCACGAGACCTGCACTTATTCCGTTCTTCCTCTCTCGCTCCCTCCGTCTCCTCTGCCTTTCTTTCTCGAATCCCTGATGCTCATTTTGCCTCTCGTTTCCTCCGCACTACTTGCGGTGTATCCTTCCTGTTTTGTTTTCAGCGGCCCGGCCAGGATGCCCCGAACGGCTTTAAAATTTCAAATTAGCTTCAATCGGATTGGCTCGAGCGTGCCAGGCGTATCGCTCGCGAGTTCGACGATGCAATTGAGCTCCTGTTAAAGTTCGTGTAGCTCCGGGAAGTCATTGGCGTAGTCATCGAAGCTCCGGTTGGTTCTTCGCGTAAGACGATAACTTGACGTGAATTCTCCCCTGAGCGTAATTATGTGAACGCGGGGGTTAAGTATCTTTCCCGTGAGAACCCGGATCAGGAATACTATGCGCGACGAATGGAACAAGACGGAAAAAGATGACGAGGAGCGCGCGGGCGACCTCGCTGTTGAACCTGGCGACTGCTGGCATAATGACCGAACCGTCCCGTCCCCCCCCTTTTTCCTAACGCGCGCGGAGTATACGCGTACGCTTAAAAAGTCTTAAACACGAGAGCAAACACAATTAGAGGTAGGGCCCGGAAGGGCTTTCCCCACCCGCTTTCTATCCCGCTAAACCGAGCGTAGTGCAGCGCGCCGCGGAGTCAGGCGCCGCAGAAGGAAGAGACAAAAGAAGAAGAAGGAGAAGGCGAAGAAGACTCAATCCCGCGTGGCGAGCCGCGGCGCGGTATATAGCCGAGGAGGAAGAGACGGTAATAGCCAATCACGCGGCAGACGCAAAAACCACAACGAGAAGCGTCGTAAAGCGCGCCGATAGTCTCCCTCTCGGTCGCTCCCACGTGATCTCTCACCCTCTTCGTAAGTCCACACGAAACGAGACCTGGGATGAACCGACCGGCTCCGGAAAGAAAGAGAGAGAGAGTGAGAAAGCCCCGGGAGTGACCGCGGGATAGGGTGGAGACCCTCTTCTCTTCGCCCACCAATGGGGGAGATATTAATTAGAATAATTGCTGCTAACAGGCTCGTTAGCGTTGAACTGAGATAGCAAACGAGACGCGAAAATAAAATGAAGGGGGTCTCGTCCCTGGGCAAAACCCGAGCTGCCGCATGCAACGGAGATTCGTGACTGAAGAGAGGAAGAGAGAGAGAGAGAGAGAAAATGAAAGACACGTGAGGGGGAGAAGCAGAGACGAGCTAGAGAACGTCTTGGATTTCCTCTCGCTGCAGAACTGCCTCGATCTGACTCGAGCGGTATCATTTGCATATTTCTTCGGTTTGAAACATCCGTTTCTCCTTGTACGAGGCTTTTACTGAATCGAGCGGAATCCGAAGATTCACTAACATCAAATGACCGTGCATATATCGAAACTTGTATGTTCGAGAATATAGCAAATTATATTACACCGATAAAATAAGCGAAATATAAAAAAATATTAGGAAAATATATTGCTCAAATGTCTTCATGTTCTCGCTTTACGCTTTTATATTAGCAGATGTATCACAATTATGAATTACACGACAGCGGTGTCTAGTATTAAGTTATTTCTCACATTTTTTGATAAAGATCTTTATCATTTTTCTCCTATATAATATACGATTGCCCAAATATATCTTGATAATAAACTTGAAAGTTCTGTCAGCGTATCCCGCGGAGAGCCCATCATCAAGCAATCTCTTTGGCGACCAGCGTGGGCCGCGTAGGAAGTGAACGCGCGTCCCCTCCACTCTCCCCCCTCTCTTTCTCCCGTGACAAGAATATAGTATAACCACCTTCAATCGTAATACTCAACTATCCCGATTCTTTCGCGATGCGGAAAGAAAAGCGAAGAACGAAAGCGAGCGAGCGCGATCGCGCGGTAGAAAGAGATCGCGCGAAAGAGTCGACGGTTGGCCGGCCAGCAATTCCGTCTTTATTCCGCGGAGCGACGCGCCGAGGCCCTCCTAATCAATTCCAATTAGAGAGCGGAATATTTGCGAGGTAGGCACACACGGAGGGACTATTAGCAGTCTCTCTTACTACTGAGAGAAGTCCGCTGACTCGTCGATCGTAAATCAAGCACCGGCCCGTACACAGAGTCCACCGTGTAGCCACGAGGAGCCTCTAAAACGATGTACGTGCGCGTTCACGCGACCCTCATACATACACGCACGGCCGTGTACATGCATGCGTACGCCGAAGGAAGTTAGTGGAGGACGATGAACGAGGAGGCGGCGGGAGGGCCCCACGGTGGCCGGAGAGGATCGCTAACGAAGCGAACATAACTTGGCCGATACAACTCAATACGCGATCCGCGGTGACAGTTGGTAAAACAGAGTATTTCTAATTGGCTGGACGGGCCGCATGCTGATTAGGCTTTTCTTTTACCCGGCTTGTAAAGGATCGCTCACGGACCGCGCTTGCCTTCGACGAAGAAACACGTTGATTGGACGCGTGGGCTGCGCCGTCGTTGTACGCACTAACCGCTCGGTTGACTCGTTTAATGCTCGGATCGCCCCGATGATGGATCGCCGTTAATATCGTAATCGTGCGGGAAAACAATTGCAATTGTATCTCGAGCACTGTGTGACAGGTACGCCTTGATTTGCTACGTTAAAATTTTGTTTCGAAAGTTTATAGTACAATCCGTCATCATCAAAATTAAGCTTCATGAAGCTATTAATTTCCAACATTTTTTCTAGGCTCCAATTTTTGTCAACTTTTATACGTATGTTATGTTTTACAACACAATGCGCGATCGAAATGGAGAACAGCTTGATTCAATAACAAGATTGTCCTTATTTTACGCACGCTCACGATGCCTTCAATACGACGCCTGCTGAGTTAAAAATGCACGTTTTATAAAATCTAAAAGTGTTCGCATAGCGCCGGCGAGTTACGTCGCGGTCCGTACAATGGTAGTTATTCAAATTCCGGCCACCCCCGTCCCATTTTATTCGGCGGGCCCTTGCATTGCCATGTGAGAGAAGTCGCGAAGGTAGATCGTGGATCGAGATTTCGAGGGAATTCGACGTCGGATCCAACCACGTGGCGGAGCGTATAGCCTAAGGTCGGCGACGAATTTAAAATTCTAATCTTATGATTTGTGGCGGTCGCTCGATACTGCTGATGGCGACTACGCCGGGAACGACTCTATTAGCCGGACTTTGCTCGAAGCCGCCCCCAGAGGCATTGACGCGTTGCCAGTCACCCCTTATTTGTTTCTCTTGTTAATGATATAGGGGGGTGATTACACCACTCGAGGAATAAAGCTTACTTTCGTTACGCAGCTGTATGGATTTCAATGGGAATCACTATTATTCATCGATAAAATCGCTAGCTTAAATATCCATTTCTGCGGATTTATGAATTCCAAGCCTTTTATCTGATACATAAAAATGAAATAGAAAATATGATTTATCGTTATAAACTACGAATATATTTTTTTGAATTATTTGCTGCAAAGATTTGTTACACGCGTGGGATTGGATATAATTATCGCGGTATTTATATGTAATTTATTATTTGCATTAATAACAATTTGAATAAAAATTATAATAGTAAACTCACAGATATTAGTTACAGCATGATTTGATAGAAATCTGAATATTTAACGAACGCGTCACAAGATAAAGCTTGAACTCGGCAGCCAACGCAAGCTGGAAGTTGCCGGTTTCGTGCGATTTAATCGGCCTATTATCTTGATGATTAGAAAATCTAATGTGCTCAATTAAGATCTCGCGTCGATCAATTAAGACCTTATGTCGATCGATTTATACCGGATGTGCAATAATTAAAAAGTCATAAAAGCTCTAGATTTCTGTGGCGCCACATGTCTGCGGTAAAACGCTCATTAAAACAGCGAAATGATAGAGCTGCGAGGAGTAAATTGGCCAACGCGCGATCGTGCCTGTCTGCTCAGTGTATTAATAAAAACTCAACTACATCATATACATGTAATATCCGACGTGCGGATTAAGATATGTTAGAGCGGGCAATTAGAGGTTTAAAATAATGCGGTAGAAGCGAAACAATTATTAAAGAATTATAAGCCGGTACGATTTAAAAACACATGTAATTTTTCTCCTCGTCTTTCTTGAAATTGAAAGATACACGTATCTATAGCACCATGTTCACGTGATATAAAGGTTAATTAAAGAGATATTAAAAATCAATATTAAACGAAAAAGATGTAACGCGATGCAACGCAATAATGCCTCGAAATTTTTCTTACGTTCTTATTTAGTAAATTTTATTCTCCAAGATGCTAAGGTAATATATGTGTATTCAGAATTGATTCCCCGAGTAATATCTGTTCGGAGATAACTACTTTTAAGATAACTTTATTTTTTCAATAATAAAACCCAATGTCATATTGCATATAATCACATAAAACGGAACATGATATACTTAAGTAACATAATTTTAATAAAATGTGTTTTGTTTGGTGAAAAGCTTTTAGCAAGGAAGATTACAACTCTTTCGATACGAATTCTAAAATATGCAATCTGCGAGCCTGAATATATCGAAACTGTATTATGCTCATTTTATGATTCCGGCATTAATAGAGATTACTTCTTCAAGTGTGTCGTAATAGCTTCAACGAAAAAGATATTTGGAATATATTCTTATCTTGAATCTTTCAATTCTGAAATAAAGTTGTTCGGATTTTGACGACAGGTCAAATCACTGATTCGGATGGAAACGGGAAGTAATGAGAGGACCACTTAGCGCGATGCAACGCGATTACACATCACGCTTGTTAAGGTAACGCGAGGTTAAGGGAGGAGATATTGAAGACGTTCTGGCCAATTTAAATATATATTGTTGGCCCCGGTTTAATTAAGCCTACTTAATTTTCTCGGAGGGTCCGCGCCAATGCTCCTCGTAATTAGTACGGGCGCGCATGCCGGCTCCACCGTCTCGTCTCGGCTCGTTCTTTTGTTTTCTCTCTTATTCCTCCGCATTAGCCTCACCTGTATCTTCGACTCCCCCCCAACATTGCCCTCCTCTCGCCGCGACGGACTGAGCAGCCCCGTTCCGTCGCCCGACGAAGAGAGCGCATCAACGCGAGTCACTCTTACTTTGCACTTTCCGACAGGCTTTGTGCGCTGTGCGAGCCTTCTTACATTATTAACTCTTTACCATGCGATTCTTTTTTGCGGGTAAATTATTATGTTTGCCAAGAGGAAGAAGAGTACGTACCGCGTAAAAAATATTTTAATACGTTTCACAGAATATTGATAATGAAGGAAGAGCCGTTGCGCCAATCTCGTTCGTAGCATGACACAGTGCATTGCACCGTGATAATTAAAGACGCGTTAAGTGGTTATCGGGAGTTCGTACACGTGACATTTCGATTGACTTCGCCCGGTAAGCGGAAACGGAAAATAAATAGCCAATTTGAGCGGAAAAAAAATCAATGAAACATTGCTTATTTCCTTTCTCTTTCTCTCTTTCTTATAGAAGATTCGTTAAACGAAAGCATTTTCTCTTGAATTTTTTGATTATTGCATTTGAGAAATAAAAATCTTGAAAAAAACATGAAAATGATCATAATGCGAGAAGATAAAATAATATTTAATTTTGATAATAATAATTATTTACACAATAAAATATTTTTATTCATATTCTAGTTTAAAATAAAAACTCGATATTCATTTTTATAAATAAATGAATTTTTTATCGACAAAAAGCTTATTAAGATAAAAGTGTGTAAGCATATAACATAGCAGTATTATTGTGTTCACTTTACGTTTCATCGTTTTCATTTATTTTTCGCTTTGCCAAGGTTTATCAACGTCGAGTTTTTGTAACTGAGTTTTGTAACTTGTTGATACATATATTACGCGGATAATTAAAAACGGATATAAGTATCCAGTATTAAATTTAATACTCTTGTGCTTGCATAACTAAAATCAATCAGCAGCATTTGAGGAACCAAAATTGACGTACACTTTTAGCGAGCGGGGGCGTTGCAATATATAGTACGCAAACACCCGCGATTACAATATGATATAACTGAATTATTCATTTAATTGTTATTTGTAAAACATATGATTATAATTCCATTGTTACTGTTAAAGATAAACGACTTTTCATAAGTTAAATTGCTGAATGCGAAGTTATAAAATCCGAGATACTTTTTCATGAATCTTTCTTCATCTGATTACTCGAGTGACAGTACACGTGGCATCTATCACTCGCAGCTCGCGTCAAAAATACCGCAGACAGTATGCATGTAACAATAGCAGTCAATTGGAGGCCCGTAGAGGGCGATTGTCCCCCAACACATCATTGCGACGCGCGCTATTTTTCTATGGCTCGTCGTTATTCTCCTGGCATATGCTTGCGCATTCCCCCTCGTGCAGGGGATCACCAGTTACATTCCCACCCGAGGATTTAAAGTGGCCCCGGAAGATAATCCGGCTAGTTAAACCTCTGGTAAACATAATCAAAACATCGGATCGCACGAGTCGACGTCGCTGTTTTTCCATAAAAATAAGCTCTTCACTTATCGTGTTTACCTTTCGCACAGTAAAAATAATTAATGACCACGAGGAAATCGGCCAACAAAAAATTATACATAATATTCGTGAATAGAAGAGGGGTTGATTATTTCGCGCGTGGGAAATTACATAAAGCGAAGCATTGCAGAGCCTGCTAAATGCAAATTGGAGCTATATCTATTTATCTTGTTTGGTTTGAAAAATGATACCGCAAATACGCAAACTGCGAATAATCTATCATAATTGTCAGAAAAATTGTGAAAAAAATAATCACAAGTTATAGAGAATTAAAAAAGATTGATAATATTTGAGTCACGATTCATATAAGAAAAGTCGCGGATTTTACAGCATATACCAGGATGATAAAACCAGTATCAATTTAGATTTAAATTAAATTTTTAGCAATAATACTACGCAAGATTCTTGAGACTGTTGCTACTTGTTTGACTACTAGAGCTGTTCTTCAGATGAATTTTCTATTTTTATCAATTAAGTGCGTCTCGTTATCGTATCCTCGTCTCATTATCATATCATATTCTCTGCTTTTACGTCTCTTAGTATACGTAGATTAATAATAATCGGACTGTCTGGTACGAGTCATCGTGTAGATGTAACCGACAACACGCGTATTACGCCCATATCCCTCGTACGCACTATAACGCATCGGGTGGCAATAAATTCATGATCTGCACCCACCATATGTAAATCAAGTAATATCATTATGGCCAGATTACACGCGGTGATCTCTATCAACTATGTGCATTTCCCACCGTAGCAGCCCCTCGGTAGGGCGCTTTTTTCGGCGGGGGTGAGAGACTTATTAAAAAGCGGGGTGTCGGTCGCCCCACGGATCCTCGTGGGTCTCGATGAGCCAACGTTTTATTAGTTTATTTATCGTGTATTGCGATGCGCTGCATTCTCGGTCGAGAAGATTACGCGGATTTTGATTGGCTTCGGGCTAAAGCTCGTAAATCCTACGCGCGCCTCATAAAGATTAATATATCGCAAACGGCAAGCGATTGACTTTCATAGTGACGAAGACGTATGATTAGAAGATTGCTAGCTTCTCGATTTGTTGGAGATGAATTATGGCCAAAAGAAAAAGCATAGTTGAAAAACAAACTTATTCTAAATCAAGTCACAGTTTATGAATTAGTTGACACGGGTTGGATAATGTTTAGAATTTTCATAGAATGATTTATAAAAATCACGCAATTTTCTTAAAAAGAAAATTAGAATGTATGTTAAAAAACATAATAAATATGTCGAATATTTCTTTTCTTCATAAAAATAATAAATATTTTATGTATAAATTAAAATATACTCATATGATATATAAAAATGCATTAATGTAAGTAAAAAAAGAATATCTGTCAATGAATGTTGGATTGACACTGCCTCATTGCTCTCGTTTTTTTCAATCTTGCAATGCTCAAATTCAATTTTTCGCATTAAAATTCCTGAGACTGAAGAAAGCGGAGCGAAGGTGGAAGATAAGGCTCAGGCCCTTATACAGGGAGGCCTAACAAGGTCCAATACTTTTTCCGTCTCGCAACCAGTGGCAATATATTAAAGTCTAAAGCGCGGGGGGCCTGCGCATTGTTGCCGCCTGTCTCTCCATGTACCTGGCAAACTTTTGTCTCGATCTTCGATATATACGGAAGACCTTGCGGCATATCGACTCTCCACTCTTCGATCGATGCTAAAGATCGCGAGTATAGGATCTCTCCGAGAATGTTCTCTCTTTTACAAGATCGAATGCAGATAAAATGCATGAAATAGATACACAAAAAATAAAAACAATTAATCTACCTGCATTTTCTCGTTCGAGAATCTATGAATAACAGAGATGCTTTGTGCAGTAATGACGGATGTGATTGTAAATCAAAGTAATGATAAAAATTTTTTACATTATAGATTCTCAACCAATTCACGAAACTGATTACAAAGCCATTCTGAATTTTTGTATAAATATATTTTTTAAGGCAATAATATTCACAATCAGTTACTTTATTTTACGCAAGAACAACGGCGTTGAAGTATCACGATTAAAACGCGGTATGACGGTCGATTACTTGAACGGCCGCTTAATGAAGCGATGACCGAGACGTGCAATCAGCCGCGGCTCTCTCGGCATCGAGGATCAAACGCGTGTATTTCGAACACCATACCAGGTAGATCTCGTATCTCGTCCCGATGCAAATTCGGTGGATTCTACAGATACCTCGCATACTAAAGATCACAAATTCAGTGCGGGCCAATGAAACAGTCGGAGTGGTTAATTGCGCAAAAGGTCCAAAAGAGAGGCTACATCCGATGCTACCTGGAAGAGGAGGGTGGAGGTGGGGAGGAATGATAGGGCGAGGAAAGAAGACACGACCGAAAACAAAAGGAAGAGATTGTACAGTAGCGATGGGAATAAGACCACTCAAAACGGCTCAAAATATATGACATTAACGGTCAGAATAAGAAATTTATTACTATATTTGCAAGCTTAATATTAGATTAATAAGTTTCGAAAGTTAAATGCAAATATGAATAAAAGTCAATGAAAAATCGGGAAGTTTTAATGTATGCTCAATCTCTAACACATTTTCTAAAAATTTGTATTTGTAAGTAAAATAATCCAATAAAAAAATTAACACAAAACTGATAATAATACACGTCAAATAATTATGATTAATAAATTACCGAGTTAAAAGTTTTTTTTTGTCACAACTCTGAAGTGCTTAAAACATCAACGAGCAGAATGAAGCCGGTAAGAAGAAGCGTCGAAGGACTGACGCTTAACCAGCGCGTTACTCATACCAATACCGACGCGCTGCGCCCATAAAATTTGTTTGCATTCTCCTGAAAAAAGAAGCTACCGTGCGGAGAGCATCGAAGGTATCACGTCGACGAGGGAGGGAGTCGGAAGATGTAAGAGCAGGGAGCGAGGAGACAAACGGCGAAAAACAAAGATGGGACCGAAAATGCGCGTCAGGCCGCGGCGGGAGAAGAGCAAAGGGTGGAGAGACGTAGAAAAAAAGGAGAGAGAAAGAGAAAAAGAAGAGGAGAAAGGTAGGAGGAGATGGAGAACGGTTTCACGAAGAGTCGGGTTGGCTAACGGATGATTTAATTAAGAGAGGCACAAATTACAGGCCCGCTGGATGCTAATGCCCATCCACGCTCGGCTCGGTAGAAGCTCCTTAATTAGACGCTTCTGATTCATTGAGAAATTAAGCTCTGACGGATGATGGCGCGGCTACCAGGCATCCCCTCATAGCTTTTTCAGCTTCCACCTCGCGAGTGTACTTTATTACTCGATTTTTCTCGTTTTATTAGCCTTTCCATATGTATATGTCAAAAGTGATACAATTTTAATCGTATTACTTTATAAGAAAAAGTTTAGAGAGTATCGGCGCGTAGAACAAAAGTATGTTTACAAAGTTTATATATACGATAAATAAAACAACTTTTATTCCTTCTATTTTTCTAAACAAAATAAAACAAGCGCTGCAAAAGATTAATCTCATCCTGATCGTCAATAAACGGCGAAAGTTCTTGCAAACAGATTCCACGAATTCTATGGCAGATGACTTGTTTACGGAATTGATCATGCGACTCGGAACGAGATACTCGATACCGTGTGTTGATTTCAGATCAATCATGATGAAATCGGAGAAGCGATAGATTTACTCTCGTCTGTGATATTCAATAAAGTCGTCTTTCATATATCTATCGAATACGGAAAAATATGTTTTCTCCGCGGAATATGTCTGGACCTGAAGCAATTTTATTACGTAAATAGATTAGAAATGTTAGCAATGTAGTTTGAAAGAAATGTTTACGAATCTTTTGAATTAACAATTTTAAAACGACGGATATTAATAAATATACTGATAAAATTGATTTTTATTTAGAGATGCCGATTCATTATTTTAATATCAAGCTTGCAAATATAATAACAAATATAAATTAGAAAACATGCAATCAGATAAAAATTATTCAAGAGTACAAATTACCTAGCCATAAAACTCATAAAAAACCCATCTGTCAAAGATGTTTAACGCTAACGATATTTATTCTTCCTGGCTTCTTATGCGAACAATTCTGGGAGAGTACGAAATTAAAGTTTGCATGTTAATTAAGCATCGCAAGAGTAATATGCGCTTTTTACGCGCACTCTCCTTATCCATATATATCAAGCTCGTAAGATCGCGCTACAAACTTTATTGCGCGTTTCCTAAAAGCGTGCATCCATTAACTCCGGTATATTTTATCATCGCCTAAGATCAGCGTGTATGGCGATCGTCACTCCGTACGTTTATGCGGCTCGTGTATTAATTACAATTAAAACTTAAAGATTTATGCTAGTCGCGCAACGCTCCCGGTTCATTTAAAGGGAAATATAAATGCACGAATGCAATTCCATTTGCGTTACGGTGCTCCTGTGCTAACGAAAGAGCCATGTACTTAATAAACCGAAGATATTATGCAGTGCGATTACCGGTTAAAACGCTACCGTGCAATCAGTGTAATATTTTTAAATGAATCAGCTGTTTCAAATATATTTTTTTCAATTGCAACGAATTGCGGAAAATAAAACGCATGAGAAAAAATTATGCAATTTTTTGTTATCTTATCTTTTTTTCTACAAAATTAGTAAAATAATTATTAAAATAGCTAAATGTTTTAATATTGTATATTTACGCTTTCATAAATCAAAATTAGTTTGAAGATAAAAATAGAAACAAATGATAAAAATGGCTTCTAGTAAAAATTTTATCATAAAAAGATCGAGTTTATATTTTTCAAAAAAGAATATAATTAAAAAGCAGCATGACTTAGAAAATTGACGGATTTATAACAAGTACATAGCATGCAATCGGGTTAAATATATTCCCTAAAAGCTAATCACAAGCGTGTGAAATCGTTTCACATTAGATAGTGCGATGAATGTTCCGAGAAAAGAAAGTCGTGACAAACTGAGCGTAGCGATGCGGTGGCAAGTGCGTTAATTAGTGGGATGCTCACGCGAGCGGGCAATTAAAATAACATCTTCATTATTAGGTGTATATACCGAACTCGATGGTCCGGCTCTCTTACAACGAGGAACGGTTAAGGCAAGAGCCGGTAGTCCATAAACGGAATAACTCGGTAAGCCGTGCCACCGCCTCGTTACCGTCGCGTTATCGCGATCACTGACCAGGCCGGGATTACTTAACGCCGTTTTCATCTTGCCAAAAGAACAAATACGTTTTCATAATTGGACGAACCGGCTGTGTCGCGTTAAAAAAGAAAAGGTTACCATTTCTGAGAAGGAACACGCCACGACGCTAATTCTTTCGTTAAATGTTCGCCGGAATTCTCGCGTTTTATTTATTTATTGAAGCGTGGTGAATAATTGAAGAGACGTGAATGAACAAAGAACAGATACGAACATGTATTTGCTATAGAAGGCGGATAGTGCAATACGACGCGGAAAATAATGATAAATTTTATAACATTCTGTGTCGAGACATTAAAATAAGCGCCATCCTTCTTAATCTGTCCTCGCGCATTTGTGTACGAGTGCTTTAAGAAAGAAGAAAAACAAAGAGAAAAAGAAGAGAGAGAAAACGTTCTGGTAGAATAAAAAATAATTTATCTTCGGATTTAAGTTTGCTAAGAGACTGCGATATACATATATCTCCCTTTCACTCTATTCATTTATTCTAATTGCAATATCACTTTCAAATTCGATTCTTTTATAATTTGACATATTTCTTTCTCAGGTAAAATATTTTTTTAAGCCTCGACGAGGAACTTTTTTCATACGTTTATTTAATATTTTTTTTCGAAAGAAAATTCTGAAAGCTTTATACCATGTATTTCCTATAATGACTGTATCATCTAACAATCTCGGAATCGTAATGAAAACTGCGAGACAACCAACCAGTTAGACAGCCAGTCCCAAAAGAGACGTAGAAAGAAACGGATATGCCGAATGCGCGAAAAAGGGACGTAGAAGTTAACGACGTTAGCGGCGGCGGCGCTGCGACGCGTATATTTTATTATTTAATTTCAGCCAGCAAGGCGTTATGAGACATGAAAAAAGTCTTGGGTGATATTGTAGGTGGATTTCCAGGCGAGAACACGCCCCTGATGCCCCGCGTCCTACCGCGCCGGTGAACCCGCCGTCTCCACTCCACTACGGCCCCTCGCGCTGGCGGGCGACCGCCGCGCGCGGTGACATTATTATTCGTTATGAACGGGTTTACGAGGCCGCAAATCATAGCCATGTTCATATTTCGAACGGCCGCTCTCCTCGTTATTCAGTTTAATAGCGGTGGTATTTGAATTCCCGATCCCGCCGCCGCCCCCGTGTCCTCCACCCCCACGACGTCTTTTGCCACCCGCCGCCGTTCCGCGTCACGCAGCGACATTACAATGTTAACTTTATACCGCGACTGGCATGGATCCTAAACATTCTCATCTTCCTTCAATCATCTCGCTCGATAGGAAAAACAATACATAATTAATGGCAAATGTGGCCGGCAGTTCTTTTCCACTTTTTCATAAATAACAGTAAGATTATAGAAGTGCAAACTTTTGAACTCATTGTATTGAAAAGCAATTTTTAAAAATCATGATTTATATTATTCAAATAAGATAGATTTGTTAGATATAAAAAAATACCTAGAGTTATTTTTTATCTTTAAGAACAGCTGCTTTGAATTTTATAAATAGCTAAAGCATATTTGTATACTGTAAATTGATAAAGGAGCTTTACATCACATTTGTGTTTCACGTCTGTAGGAATCAAATTACACGTTTAAAAGAGAACGTGTGGCTTCTTTGGAAAAACAGCAAGCGCAAAGGTGCCGACAACGACCGCTAAGTAGTTTTTCTTTCCGGTAGACCTTCTCGAGACGTTTACGTCATGTCGAGGATTTCAAGAAAGGATTGAGATAACACAGTGTTTACTATTGTTGCGCGGTTCGTCGCGTTTATCGAAAACAACCCGGGTTTAACTGTGTCATGAGTTAAACTGCACACAGCGATGTGAAGCTCTACAGATCTGTGGATTCAATTGTCTACGAAACTACAGTTTAGATTTTTGTAGCTCAAGAAAGTTTTGTCGCGGCAAAAATTCAAGTTGTTTCGAGCAACTTACGTTGTCAATTGAGAAAGACTTGAGAAATGGATTTCGCTCAATATTGAAAAATAGTTTAAAGCATAATGGGTAGACAATTTTTCTAAATAAAATTAGTTGATGAAACTCTTTCACATAATTGAAAGTATGCTGAGGTTTAAATTTCATTAATTTTCATACAGATTTATGCCTACGTATAATTTAGTATTTAAAAAAAATGATAATTATATTTAAATATGTTCGCAATAATTCATGCATATGAATATATGTATAATGAAATAATCATTGAAAATATTTGATAATAATAGTGACCATGTTTCATGATATCCTAAACTTCTTTCGTGTGTTTGCGCGATCATTAAGGAACCCTAAAGACTCCAACGACAACAACCGATGGGCAATGTTCCGCAGTAAATTCGGAACGTGCGCGTGTCGCCTTGCGAAAATTAAAGACCATAAATCATGCATGCGTTTCGCATCGGCGACCCATGAATATTAATGAAAATCATTGCGTCGTTTACAGGCCTATTAATCCGGGGGTTAAAATATTCCGTCTTCGGTGGTGTTTTATCGGTCGCTGCTCCACGCGGCAGCTTCGTTCTCGGCCGGCACGACGACGAAACGGTCGAGGGGAACGTCGTTATTAGTCCTATCGATCATTCGACGCGAGGACCGACACCCTTTTTGGATCCCTTTACGTGCCGCGCGTAGCTTACCCGGTCGCGTTTAACACTGCGCTTTCTTACTTGCTTTCGTGATTCATTGCCAATCATTCATCGATCGAAAGATTGATGCTTATAATACGCGTCTAACATAATGCTAATTGACACGGAATAGATGTCAATCCCGTTGTTTCTCTATAAATACTAACAAATTACAATTGTAAAGAAAATGAATAATTATTATGATTTCTATAAAATTCGTGTAATTGCCATAAATTTAAACTTTTAATTTTTATTTAACAAAATTTGTCCAATAGTGAAAATAAAATATAAAACTCTCCATGAAATATCGAAAAATATGAACTTACAAACAATATTCTATTCGTGTTAATATAGTATAAAAATTGACTGCTTAATTCTTTTATTCCTGCAATAATAAACGGAAGTGTTCCGACCGCGACGAGAGACTGCAGAGATTTACGGTCGTCGATCATCGGGAATCACCAATATTTTGGCAACGCGAACCCGAGGGAAGCTAAGACCGCCCGCAAGAGACCCCTCGATTTCGAGATCGATCGATCTTTCCTGCTTGAAATACGCGGAACGCCTGACAAGGTTGGACGGCCGTAAACCGAGCGGCGTGATACTTTAATGGCCTGCGGGAAAATCTATCGAGAGCGCGATACAGGACGAATTTCGATGTACTACGCTGCATTTTAGCGTAATTCGCCGATTCCTGTGCAAACGCATATTTCGATATTCCGATCGGCCGACGGCTGACGCAAACCAGAATCGGACTATGGTCATCACGCGGCATACGCGCCGGTCTCAGGACTTATCCCTGGAACACCTCGGATTTCCTTGCGACTGAGCGCTTTATCCCCGAAGCTCGCGTGTGTCGGGAGAGGCAAGCGGTACCATGTAAATCCGTGAATACGTAGACGGGCGCACTTGCGTTAAACAATGGCTTTTGTTTCGCGAGAATTGCTGCGGGAAAAAGGCTGCAGCCGATACATTGAAAACCTTAGATTTTCCATGCAAGCTTATGGACCAGTTTTTATTTTCGAATTGGTGTATTTTTTTTTTTAAATTGTCGCCGATAAAATTTATATTAATTTCTAGAGATGGATATTATATTTATAGATCATATAAATATAGAATAACATTCTTGTTATATTTTGCCCTATATTAAAATATATGTACTGTACTGCAATATGTACTGATTTATATGTCATAGCATAATGTTTAACAAAGAAATAACAAGTCAGTATTTAATAAGGAGTTTGTGAAATGAGACTCACCACCAGATGTAGAAGTGTATGAAGCTATTCCAGTGTAGTATTCCATATATGTATATTGTAGTATTCCATGTATTGTAATATTTCAATATATTCCAGAAGAAGTTGATAAAAAACCTGAAAAAATACAAAAATATATCAAAATATTCTTGTGTAATAAGTCAATAATCAACTTTACTATTTCCTAAATAGATACAAAAATTTATTAATAATTTATTATTGCTTTTCTGTTTTATTTACTATAAAAAAGAATTGCAAATTACAAATTTTTATAATAAAATAGGAAAATAATGAATAATAATCGAAAATAGAATAATATAGCAGAATACAAAAATGAATTTACTCACCAATGCATGTATCGCACCTGCCATTCTGTTTGTTATATATCCACTTTGATCACACTTTGTTTCACTTATTTACACACTAACTCGGTATTCGTTATTCGGACTAACTTACAGATTAACTTGGTATTTAACTCGGTGATTATAATGATCACCCGTTACTTTATACTTATTCGACACACCCGACACACCCGACACTCCCGACATTCGCGACACTTTCGGCACACTTGATACTCCCGATACGTTACAAACTTTCAATTAACGAGATTCAAAAAACAATGTTAATATCGCGAATCATCTGACAGTCTTATTATTGATCGAGAATAAATTGCTAATTACTGTGTTCTGATAGACACCAACTCGATGCGGTACCACAATCATCGGCTGCATATATCGAAGGTATAGGGTTAAACTAGGTTATTTACGAATAGACGCGACGAGATGATTGAAGATAATTGTCAAAATAGACGCAGAATGATACGCGCCTATCTGCTACGCTGCCAGTTTCTTTCTAACTATCCATAAACACGCACGCGAGATTTACTTTTAACAAAGAAAACACGTGAAAAATATAGAGCAATCTCAATCAACAAGCAACAATAGACGCGACGAGAAATAATTGAAGATGGCCGTTAAAAATGCACGCTCAAATGATCGTGATTTTCGTCCAGCGTCTAGGGAAATAATTATATACTTGGCGCCATCTGACAACTCGGCAAACGTTACTAAGTGCGACATTACGGATAACGGTTGCATATATTGAAAGATGAAATTAGAGATAGAGAAAGAGGAACAGAAAGAGAAAGAGAGAGAGAGAGAGAGAGAGAGAGAGAGAAAGAAAGGAGAGAAAAAAAAGAATTAGATTATTCACGACTAGATGTACCATAACGTGATGCTTGATAATTGAAGATTATCACCAAACTAACGCGCGCTCGCTTAATGTTTATGCCGCAGTTTTCTTTTATGCATTAGATATACATATTTAGCATCGCGAATTCAACAAGTGCTAATTCAACACCACACTACAGATATAGGTTGCATATACCGAACATACATACATACGGACGATCGTACCTGACTGATTTTGATATTCTTGAAACTTGATCGTACTCTCGACAATCAAAACATACGAAAAGCACGGTGATACTTCGATCAACAATGAACAACCGACGCGACGAGATTTTATCAAAGATGGCTGCGAAATCTGGAGTAACGAAGCGTGGGTCATGTGATCTTTTCGCGCTCTTTTTATCCCGCGCATTTAGGGAAATAATTACATACTTGGCGCCATCTAACAATTCGACAAACGTTATTAAGCATGACATTGCAGATATTGGTTGCATATATTGAAAGATGAGATTAGAGATAGAAATAGAAATAGAAATAGAGAAAAAGAAAGAGAGAGAGAGAGAGAGAGAGAGAGAAAGGGAGAGAGAAAAGAAAGAAAGAGAAAGAAAAAATTAAATCATTCACGACCGGACATATCGTAACGTGATGCTTAATAATTGAAGATTGTCGTCAAATAAACGCGCGCTCGCTTGAGTTTACGCTACCATTCTTTTTCGCGCATCAAGATATACATATTTATGAATTTGATATGTACTAATTCAACGCAACGCTACAGACACCGACTGCATATATCGAAAGCAGAAGTTACTCATATCTAGATGCAGTTATAATACATTCAGACGATCGTACCTGATTAGCTTCGACGATCTTGATGCTTGGTTGTACACCAGGTCACACAAATGCCTTGACATATGAAGTTGCACGGGTGTCAAGGCATATCGAGTCGGCGTGTTTCGACTCTACATATTTTTACATCATGACTATGGTTATAAACACAACGGCAAAGCTGTTTTGACTGTTTCAAAGCAACTGGAACAATTGACAAATAAAGGTTAATATTTATAATATCAATCAATTGCTCCAGTTGTTTTGAAATAGCCAAAACAGCATTGCCGTTATGTTCATAACCAGTCATGATGTAAAAATATGTAGAGTCGGAACACACCGACTCGATATGCCTTGACACCCGTGCAACTTCATATGTTAAGGCATTTGTGTGACCTGGTGTACATTTGACGAACAAAACATGCGAAAAGCACAGGAATATCTCGATCAGTAATGAACGACCAACGCGACGAGAATTTATTAAAGATGGTTGCAAAATTCAGAGTGTACCGAAGCGTGGGTCACGTGATCTTTTCGCGCTCTTTTTATCCCGCGCATCTAGGGAAATAATTACATACTTGGCGCCATCTAACAATTCGACTAACGTTACTAAGCATGACATTGCAGATATCGGTTGCATATATTAAAAGATGAGATTAGAGATAGAAATAGAAATAGAAGTAGAGAAAGAGGAAGAGAGAGAGAGAGAGAGAGAGAAGAGAAAGAAAGAGAAAGAAAAAGAAAGAAAGAATTAAATTATTCACGACCGGACATATCGTAACGTGATGCTTAATAATTGAAGATCATCGTCAAATAAACGCGCGCTCGCTTGAATTTACGCTACCATTCTTTTTTGCGCATCAAGATATACATATTTATGAATTTAATATGTGCTAATTCAACGCAACGCTACAGACGCCGACTGCATATATCGAAAGCAGAAGTTACTCATATCTAGATGCAGTTATAATACATTCAGACGATCGTACCTGATTAGCTTCGACGATCTTGATGTTTGGTCGTACATTTGACGAACAAAACATGCGAAAAGCACAGGAATATCTCGATCAGTAATGAACGACCGACGCGACGAGAATTTATTAAAGATGGTTGCAAAATTCAGAGTGTACCGAAGCGTGGGTCACGTGATCTTTTCGCGCTCTTTTTATCCCGCGCATCTAGGAAAATAATTAAACACTTGGCGCCATCTGACAATTGGACAAACGTTATTAAGCGCGACATCGCAGACACCACTTGCATATATCGAAAAATGAGAATAGGGTTAGAGTACTCACGACTAGACGTTGTGCACCGTTATGTGACGCGGAATGATGTAAAAGAATCATAAAACTGAGTGCACAATGAGGCGTGTTCGCTTGATATTTACACAGCCGCTTCCTTTCGCGATATGTATACATTTAGTGGTACGAATTCGACAAATGCTAATTCAACGCGACACTACAAACACTAGTTGCATATATCGAAAGCAGGAGTCATACTCACGACTAGATACAAGTATAATATATTCATTTGACTGACTTCGACGTTGATATGTGATCGCTTGTGAAATTGATGAAAGATCTGACGAAAGACACAAAGCAGGTATAATCAGTGCTGAATAATCGATGCAATAAGTACTAATTGAAGACAATCGCAAAATTGAACGCGTAGCAATGCTTGTTTTCATGATTATTTTCGGTATGTTATTTTTTACGCAACTAGATATATGTAGTTCGGTAATTACCAATTTCAATGTTACCTGCACTGGTTGTATAGCGATATATCGAAAAACGAAACGACTTAAAATTAAATTTTTAATATGTTAGGACGATTGCATATCACTTACTTTGAATTTTCAATATTTATTTGCAGGCGAGATTGAATTTTTGATGAGCAAAGATGCGAGAGATAGAGAGCAATCTCTGTAAGTATCAAATAATCGATACAGTACGAGATGATTAAAGAAAATCACAAAATTAGGAGCGCAGGGATGCATACTTGCACAATAATCAGGATTATATTTTTTTCACGTAAGTAGGTTATGTATGTATTGTACTTAGTGCCGCAAATTCGGCAAATACTAATTCAATGTGATATTATATAGGTACTGGTCGTATATATCAAGAATAAGACTTACGTTTTATAATACGCTTCAACAAATGCTCATTACGAGCTTCGACATTTGATACTTATTCGCATGCGATATTCATTTTCGATTTGCAAAACAGAAATGAGGTACAGAGTGATGTTACATCAAATAATCGAAATAATCGCAGATAATATATGATAGTCACGAAATTAGACGCATAGTGACGAATTGACTTCGAAACATCGTTATTCTTATATTATCATATTATTGTTGAGTTGCGATCGAATATTGGGAGTGTCGAAAATAACAACGTGCTGTATAATTACGAGTTGTTACGCGGTTTTCATGTCGTCAGAATTTTGCAAAACGTTTCTCCAATGGATTCGTATTCATCTTTAGCATTACATTCTGCACGATACATGGTAAATAGATTTATTCGTTACCTTATTTATTTCATATAATTATTATGTTGTGATCGCTATTTGACAGATATGTTGTCGTATTATTTTATCAATTAAAAATTAAAAATTACTTTATTAATGAAGTTAGTCAATTTTTGGTTATGTTTATAAAAATGCATAATCGATATTTGTTTAGTAATATGATTTACTGCATTTGATAAATTAATTAAAAATTAAAGAATTTAACAAATACAATGAATAAAGTTCAAAGATATTTAATTTTTTCTTTTTCGATTTTGTAGAAAATAAAACAGATTGTTTCTTATTTCTATTTTCCGAAATCAGCTCTGTCAAACTAAATTCATTATGTAAAATTTTTCAGATTTTTTACAAATATGGACAATCAGGTTTTTCTTCGCGTTCCGTCAAATAGTGATGATGAGTCTTGTATTGCTTTCTTTGCGTTCCATCAAGCAGCAATGGTGAGTCTTGTATTATTTTTTTATTACATTTATATATTATTTATGAAACTTAATCCGAAAAAAATATTTAGCACGATTCCTAAAAATATTCTCTTTAACCAATCTTAGATTCATCAAAGAATCTAATAAATTAGGCAAATAAAATATAATAGCTTTGATTGAATCTGATATCGGAAATATTCTCCGCGTATCCGCACACAAGATATATGTCTATATACACAGATAGTATAGATGTAAATATAAGAACTTATAACAAAAAGTAAAGAAAATGGTAAAGGAAGATTGGGAACAACATTTTGCAGACGTTTCTTCTCGACAATACACCTTTGCTTCCGTCAAGACTCGACGAATGCGCGAATATATTTCGGAGTAGTTCCTGCGGGAATATCTCGCACCGTCTCTACGCCGGTTTCGAGCGCGTCGTGAAAGGCGGAAAGCGATCGAGCGCGCACGAGAGCGTTTAAGAAGGAAGAAAAATCGTTTTATAAATTCCATTCGCTTCCCTTTGCATTTCCCTTCTGTCCTATGGCACCCGCCGTCTCCGTTCGTACCCCGAAATGGCCCTCCTTTCGACGAGCGCGAGTGCTCGCGCCAATCCAGCCTATTCGCCCGATCCGGTGCCATTTCGCTTTTCGTTATCGCGTCCAATTCCAGCGAAAGATATCCGGCGACCGATAAGGACGCGGAATTTAAATAAAACGAATCAATATTCAAATCCACCGCTCTCGCTAGCTGGTACCCTAAGCGTTCCCCTATTTTTTCTTTATTTATTTCGTTCATCTCTATTTCCCGCCGCATCTCCGGCTAGGAGCACCTCCACTTTCTCGGTCTTTTTTTCTCGTTTGCTCCGGTTCTTCATTCATTGATACAATATCGAAGCGTCTCATTTATTTGCATCTCTTTGTTGAATCGGGCAATCTTCTTTCCAGACCTTTTCAACCTCTGTACTGATTGGGTTCCAACAGCCCGAATGATTGGTTTTATACTCGGCGGACTGTCTTTATTCCATTTGTTAGAGAGCAGGAAAAAATATCTTTATCGAGTTCTATTCCTCTTACTCAAATGACGAGATGAGATAACAATTCTTAAACCAGATGATAAATCTCTTAAAATAAAGAGAAATTGCATATTTAATGATTTAATACAATTATTGAAACTTTAAATGAATTTCTTTGGTGTATTGTAAAAATAAATTTTTGTTCAACCGTGTACAATAATTTTGAATAATTATAATTAAACTAATTTATATTAAGAAAAATAATAGTGATTTCAAAGTTGAGATGCTAGTTAATTATTTTGCTTTTTAATTAAATACAAGTAAAGCTTTGTTGAGCAAACATTTAATTTGGGATTTTATTACTGATATATTTAGTATTCAGCTTATAAAACAGTTGCCAAATGCATGTAATTTCTAGAAATAAGTTATATTTATTACAAAATTAATATAGAAATCTTGGCACATTTGTTTTATGTTGAATTTCAATATAAAGAGATTGAATGAATGCGTTGGCAAAGCCAAAGAAACTAAAGTTGTTGCCAGGAGAGATTCTTAATAAGAATTACGTGGTCAATAAATTTAATGTCAGATGTATATATAAATCATAAGCGCCGCTCTATATCACACTCATCTACAAGTAGATACTTAAAATTTAACAATCATCATCTCAGCCTTTATAAAGCAGGGAAGAAAATATTTGAGCAAGGGACAGGACTCGACGAAGATATTAATTCTCACTAGGATTTTGGATGAGGCATGCACCTTGAGGATTTAGCATTCGCCATTCAACTTCCTACATTCCTCCGCTATTAAATTCTCGGCGATGCCTAAGTGTATATATATTCGCGCTTATACAGGGTTCTTTTAGTTACAGAGTCATCAAATTTTAGGACAAAATTTTGTTAATTTTGTTATCTGAATTAATATTGAATTTTTATTTTTTTGAGCAGACTGTTTTAATAGAGTATAATTATTAATTAAAATAGATTTGTTTTTATGTTTTCAAATAGAATATAAGATTTTTATTGGATTTGACGCATACCACTTTTTACATACTTTATACATCAGTAAACGCGACGAAATTAAATGATGGAAAATACGACTTAATTTTAAATACACCTATACTTTCAACACGATATTTTAGTTACACCCTATATATTTGCAAGCATTGCATAAGGCGATCTTGGCAGAAGCCGAGCTTTTTTAAGACGCGTAATTTCTTGGTCGCTTCTCCGGCAATTAAGAGTTTTCACGATGGTTTTCATAAAGCCGCATTAAATCCTGAAGGCGTCTAGTGCGTTACACGAGGGCAGGGGTAGTGAGGGGGAGTGAGGGAGAGGTAGAGACACCATTCCTCCCTGCGGGAGAAAATATTATTTCTTATTCCAGCGAGCCGCGCCGAGGAACTTCACGAGGCGACATTAGGCGAGCGAAATAATTCTAAAGAAATTTCATAACTGTCGCGGCGACGGACCGCGTCGCTATAAGAGATCCTCCAGGTAATAACCAAAGCGAGAAAGGCTCTCCGTGCCCTTGGAATGAATGAAGGTTCGAATAAGACGGCACGGGGATGTAGGCGTGATTTGTGGCGAAACAGATTACGCGTCTCATTCGAATAGCTGTATTTCTTTCGGCTTTCGGCGTGGCTGGTTGAATACTGTACGATTGTTTATTCATTCCTCTATTCGCGAGAAAAAGTTTAGTTGAAAATTTTTAAGTGTTTATTACACTTTTATGAGATGGCGGAAAATTTGATTGAATGCGAATGATAAATTATACGTAAGAAATAATATAAATTAATAATGGCTCAATAATGTAAATTAATGAATGGATAATAGTCAGAAATGAGCTGTATAGAAATCTGAATAAAATCGAGGTCGTTTAGATAAACCGAGAGAAATTTGATAGTAAGGATAGCTTGCGAGCGATGCCAAATTTGGTCGACGGAGCGTAGAGGGGTGAAAGAGAAATTCTTTTCGAAATTTCCTCTTCGACCGCGTAAGCACCTCTGTCGCGCGATCTGTCAAGCCCAGCTTTCCGTTTGCCCTCCCTCCGTACTTCTCTGTCACCCTCTCTCTCTTTCTCTCTTTCTCTTTCTTCCCCTCCTCTGCTCTCCGCCCTCTTTTTCTACGTTGCTCTCGGCTCTCGGGGGCGTTTTATTCGCATTCAAATGGCAGCACTTTAATTTGCATGCTAAGAGTGCTCGCCGTCCTCCCGGTCGCCACCCCCTGCCACTCTCCCGGCCGGATTTCCATTTAAACTCACAAAATGGCGCTGACTCTGCGGGGCTACAAAATTTTTTATTGAAAGATTCGATGCGGATAACGCGAATGCTCGGGATAAAAAAAACGAGCGAGAGAAGTGAAGGGGGCCAAAAGAGAGAGAGGATGAGAGGCTGCCGAGAGGGTGGCAAAGGAGGATAGGGAGGAACGAACTCACGCTCTACAGGGCGTTATTCTCCGAGATAAAATGTCCTTTATCTGTTCTATGCCTTTGCGTCACCTGCTGCCCCTAGGATAACTGCCTTTATTTCGTTCTCGAATCATCTTTTCCGAGCAAGGCGCGTTTCGAGTGCCGGTATTACATCGCGAATCGTCAGCTAATTCGCTCGTTTTATCTTCAGCGTATAAAGTTTTGCAATAGAACTTTGTCGAAAGTTCACTTCTTTTATTTTAGTGTTTTTTTATCATCTTCATAAATAAAAAATTTTTCATTTCCTATTTATTAAAATCAAGTTTGTAAAATGTACAAAAGTCGTAAAAAGTTATAAAGTCGTGAAAAAAAATAACTTTCTCTTTATCTGTAAGGTATTATATGTAAAAAATGTTTTAACTTTGTCAGATTTTGCCATTAATGGAAGCAGAGTTGACGGTAGGGTAGCTACAAATCGCACACAGAAAGAAGGACAATAGCAAATTCAAGAAAACCAAATCCGCGTCTCGAAATCGAGCGAAATGTCTTCCGAATCTCGTTTGGCATCCATTGCGAGCGATTCTTTCTTTTCTCTTCACATTCTTTTTCTGGTGAATGTATAGCGACATTGAGTCTAATTTTTTATCACTACAAGAACTTTATTCTTTTGCACACTTTTTACTTACATAATATATCGTAATTAGGATTTATTTTTTTAATTAATGCTGACTTTTCTATTGTTGAATGTTTGTTAATAATTAATTCAGCATTAACTCGATGTAATTTGAAAATGTTTTCGTCACGATGCTCTGCAGCGGAAATCCCGAAAGCGGAGCTGCGCTTTCGGTGTCGGGAAGGAAGGTCGTTTATTGGTCCAACTGGGCAAACACAATCCCATCGATAACCCTCGAACTGTTCCGATCCACGACCCCTCCGAAACAATAAGCCATTGACTCAACGTTATCCGCTTACAAGTCAAACGCGGCTCGGCGTTTCCGCCTGGATCTTTTCGAAAATTCGAAATCGCGTCGACTTCAAAGCGCGCGGTCGGTTCCGCTGTTTACGGAGCTATTAGGGTGTTTAGGCATTAGGGAGCGGAGTGGATCATCCCTCGTTGCTCCGCTTCGGCCGCTACGTTTACACTTTCTGACATCCAGTGATTCCCGCGGCTATATTAGCCGCTATATTTGGCACTTCTGTTTGTCAAATCTTTCGATTTTTAGCAATAATTTTTTTATTCAAGCATTGTTCAATTAAAAATACATATATATAGTATAATTGTACTAGACATAAAGAACTTTTTTTAAATTTTCGCAATTACAATTTTCTATTGTGCTGCGGTGCATTGTGAGATACAAATTCATAAATAAATTACATTTTTCTTCTTCTTACTTTTCCACATCGAATCCTCAAGTTGCGATAAACTCTCGATTAATGTTCCGCTCGAACGAGCTACTTGCATTTCTCTCAACCCTCCGTCGACACCCTCAATTATGCACTCGGTGCGCTCCGTTCAATTACTCCACTACGCGCGGCCTCAATTAATAGAACCGCTCCTTCGATAGCTTCACATGCACGTTTACTAGCCACTTTTCTCGCCATCGCACTACCATCCTGTCTCATTGTCGCTCACCCTCGCCGCCCTTCCACCGCCCGCCAGCAGCGAAATAAATGCAAGTGTCGATACAGCGGCGATCGTGTGCTGGGTTTTCGATTCGAGGGTGAACGAGTTCAATCCCGGAACGATCGCGCCGTTATCGTAGTATCCGTGAGAACCTCGATAGTTGCCGCGGTGAGTGAGAGGGGGAGGTGGGGGGGGGTGTATCGGTAGGTAGGCGCGGTGCGGAGGGGCTCGGCCCGGGGGTTGGTCTCACCCCAAACGATGGATCGCCAAAAGAAGATGTATGAAATTCCGGCGCCTCCTAGTCGGTTTTCTCCGCCGTTGGAGTAGAATATATTGGATTCTGGTAGTCAATAGAGACTGTTAGGGGTGGCAACACGCAGCCAGAAGCCGGCGGCGTTTTATCACGGGGCCTTGATATACTGGGCGGCCGCTGTTAGAGGGGTTAATCTCTCACGCTCGGTTAGCTCCTATTTCTAACCTCGCCCTTTCCCTGCTTTTCGATCCCTCGCCAACCCCTGTGTGCCTCTCCGGACGTTCGCGTTCCCGTTTGCTCTTCCCTCCTCGGCCATTGGTTAACAGTGACGTTTTCCGATACTTAGACGGGAAATGTTTGGTGGTAGAGGCCAATTTGGAATAGGCAAACTGGGAGGGAAAAGGATGAAAGGCAGTCGTTGTAAATATTGGAAAATAACGTGCGTGACATTAGGATTATAAAAATTACACATGATTAAACACATACATAATTGACAAAGAAATTATAACATAATTGATAGAGCACATATAAATAATTGATAGAGAAGTCATTTTTAATTTTGACATTTGAAAAGCTACTTGTATATTATGTTAATCTTTTTTAACAATTTTGCCTGAAATTTGTGTGGAATGAATAGCAAATAAATGAGCTGCATCGTAATTTCCTCCGGTAATTAAAGTAGCGAGAGATAATCGAGTAAAGCACTGAATACGTAATTGCCGGTATTGAGTAGAATGCTATGAGATCGATGACGCGAAATATTAATCGAATATTTATCGTGGTTTGTGATTTACTATAAGAAAGAGGAAGAGAAAGAAAATCAAATTTATTTATACTGTTACATGCAAATGAAAAATTCAATTGGAGTAGAGTTTCATTGTCTTTAAAAATTTAGATTCAAACATTTAACATTTTCACGGTCAAGGCTTTAACGAACGTAGAGAAACTGAAACAGAAAGGAAGATGTAACCTTAATTTTATTTACATAAGTAGATTTAACATAAGTAGATTTATAGGTTACAATAACCAATAACCATCGACGCAGTCTTCCTTGTGAGCGAAACTTCGCTCAGCTCGCTTCTCAAGAATCCGACAAATGTTTTGTTCGTTCTCACAAGACTCTCAGCGGTCGATGAATCGCGCTTGCTGTTCCTCCGCAGCGAGGCACGACGGAAACGGTATCGCCTTTAGCGGTCGTCGTTAATTCTCACCTTCCGTCGGCCGGAGTCAGCAACGGCCATCAAAGGCGGCCCGGCGTCGAGCTTTTCAAAAGACGAAACTCGAGAACCGACGTAATTGCTGCGCTGCGACTACGTTACGTCGTCAAGAGATTCATCGCGGAGGTGTTAAATGTGCGGGTGCCATTTAGTGAGATGGCAAAAACGCGATGCATAAAGCACAAGTAGAATGCGAGAAAGTGTCCCACGCGTTAAAAGCGTCATTATCGGACCTTTTTGCATAATTAAAATCGTCATTAATATATTAAAATTACTAAATCAACGTAAATTAATATGATAATTAAATGCCATAAGGATTAAGCACGTTACGACACGACCGAGTTCGCAATCATTCTCGGATCGTGAAAGTTAAAGCAACAGTAACGCGCAAATGCGGTACCTCTGTATGTGTAGACGCATATCCTATTGCATGTAAATTGGCATCGTGTTAGCGTTTAATCGAGCGAATTAATCACGCTGGAATTATTCTCGTATAACCGTGCGAGCGTACACGCAAGTCGAAAGGACGTCGCTCGACGATGCGAGGTGTTAAATGCGCGATTCGAAGATACCAGCGGCGGAAAGAGAAAGAGACTGGTGAACGCGGTAGTGAGAGGAAAGAGAGAAGGAGAGAGAGAGAGAGAGAGAGAGCTCGTTAGAATTTTTCCACGAACGCTAACCACTCCGGTGAGTGGAGAGCAACGGACAATGCTGTCCTCTGTGCTCCTCGGAGGCACAGCGCTAACGAGACGACCGAACACCGGCTGGTACTCGTCAATTGTTTCAGCAAACAACGAAACAATGGACAGTGGCCAAGCGATACTAATGGTCGGTTTATACGCTCCTTAACTTGACGTCTCCCACCGGCCTTATGGTCCAACGGGACGGTGGAACCATATTGGGCCACCTTGAAACTACGTTTTACTACTCCGACTAGTCGTCGTATTTGGAAGCTTGTATTTTATTTATATTTTATTGTACAGTCTCTCCTATTGCAAAATAAAATATCAGTTATGATATTGTTTCACAATGCTACTTTCTACAATTTGTGGCAATTTATTAACTTCTTTTTAGACGATTCTCGAAAAACTACAAGAATACTTAGAACATCGCGTTTATAATGATTATCCGCAACGGTAATGAGCGCGTGATTGCTCGCGTCATTATGTATACAGAATCTTCGTACTAAAGAAATCGGGCCGTCTAGCCGTATCGCTCGTTGAAATCTCGACGGTCGTTTACGGGGGGGATGAAAGCGGTCGTTCCCCAGCCGAAATCAGCGTCTCACCTACGCCGGGCCGACGCTCCGCTCCGTCGGGCGATTTTCTCGATACCCCAAATTGTTAATAACACTTCACCCTCGTCGCGCGAGATATCGCGCCTGGGTCTCGCATTACCATGTGAATATAGTCGTATAGCTTGAGGGGTAAGCGAGCCCGTTTACGAGGGTACGGCTCCCTGGATATATTATTCTATGGGCGCTAATGTAATATGACGAAGGTCGGGGAGGGTTCTCTCGCGCGGCGCTTATCGCGCGTGCAGATAAGGAGAGCCCCGCTAGTTATCCAGTTAGCTCGTTATTGTCCAATGATTTTAGATCGCCCACCGATACATCGTTTTAACGCCGTCGGAGCACGTGCCATATCCCCGCGCCCGCGGTTCCCTCCCGCCGGTCGAGGTTGCGACGGGATACGATGACAAATGACGCGAGGGACGATCGATCTCTTCCAGCCTAACAGATTCGATTCCACGACGGGAAATGTCATTGATCCAGAAGAAGTTGATATGAGATTATGTTTGCGGGGGGCAAAATCTTTTGCCTCGAAACTTTTGTTCGAAACTTAGATAAAGATTATAAAATGTTGATGTGCTTGATGTGGAAATGATAAACTCGAAAACCGAAGCAAATTTTTTTTTTAAAATTGCAAAGTTTTTTTGCAAAGTGAAATTTATTTCTTGATTTTCTATAAAGCGATATGTATCTCCGTTCGGTCCTGCGCCTCTTTGCCGTCATCGACTATGCTTTATGTATGCTCTCGTGCACGGCACTACCTAACATATGAGAAGCAGTGAAATATTTATGCGTTGCATTGTCTCTTGCCGATAAATGCGCTGCAAGAAAACGATCACGACTAAGACAACTTCATTCGTGCTTATGTATCGAGTTATGAAACTGCACGTGCTGAACGGAGTCGTATGCAAGATATGTATATCTTATCGTAAACTTTACGATTTAAATCAATATTTAATACTAAATTTGAGATATAATGCAATTAATTATGTGTTTTAAAATTTGTTATTTAGATTATCTTTAATATAAACGATTCAAGTCCAAGTTTTGTTCGCGAAAAATTGTTTTAATAGCAGTGAAAGTATCGCATAGAGAAAAGAATTAATTCATCTACAATAAATCTTGCTAGAACAGTAATTGAATGATAAAATATAAAAATGTTTCTAGAATCACGGATGTTATCTTTACTGCACCATTATGGTCTGCCTCCGAGATTTGCTTATTTCGCGTTATCTGTTTGAATTATAGCTTCTACAATCTATCTAATTATAATAGGGAAGTTGTTTTTGAAACTTGAAGTAGATGTTTCGTAAAGAATAAAAAAATGTTTGACAATTAAGACATTTATAAATTGCGGTTTATCTAAAATTAGTAAGAAAGAAAATATAAGAGTTTCAATTTCTCTCATTTAACACAGCAATGTTGCATAAAATAATTAATCAAAAAAGTGACAAGTTTTCACGAGCACACATTTAAAAATCGTAATTAGCATTTTGTGTATATGAAGCACTTTAGAAACACTTTTGTCTTTACCCAACAAACCGACGGGGTAGATCGAGTTTGCCGGGACTTAGATAGAATCGGAATTTAAGCGCACGCCCGACGGGATTAACCACCATTTTGCGCTTGCAACGTCGAGCCGCGTGGGATGCGAAACAGGGGTGGAAAAGCAGGGAGAACGAAAAACAAGATGGCGGTAGGAACGAAGGGTGGTCTTGGCACTCGCGGCAATTAAATGCTATAATGGCGTTAATTATTGTAGAACGACGGTGCGCGGAAATAGTTTTGTCCGCGTTTGCCCTACGATGGCCATGCTGGATTCACCCCTGCGCTACCCTCGGGTTTTCCTCTTTATAACTTTCCGCGCATCGTGGTCGCAGGAACAAAAGGCAGTTAAATAGGAGGAATAAACGCGAGAAGTTTTGATGAGTTTTTCTTAAGGGTTAGCACGCTGTGCTTGTAATCGCGCGCACCTTACTCTGATTTCTTTACTTTCGACTACTTGTATATCAACACAAGTACTTTTTTCTTGATAAATAATACTGAGAAAATTTGTATTCCACATTTTCAATCTAATATTAGGATTTTTTTTGCTTAGTTAAATTTCTTAACGAGTTAAAAATCAATTTTAACATTTTAGACTAAAATATTTTGACAAGGAAATTATAGTTAATTTTAAGTCTTTTACTCGACAAAAGTACAATTAGATAAATTGCTTAAACTACTCTAAATAATAAGATTAATTTGTGTTCAATCTATTAATTGCAATGTATTAACTGCAATTGGATTTCTCAGTTGAATGCAATTGCAAAGAACGAAGAACTTATAAAACAAAATGTTATATTGTTATAATACAATAGTTAAGACAAATTTTCTTTTGATATAATTTGAAAGTAATTTAAGAATAAAAGGGTTAACACAAAAAAAGACGGAGTTTTGTCGCGTTGCGCGAAAAAGTACATATAACCGTTACATGTAGTCATTAGAAGCGGCTGCGCGTCTGAGGAAAGTCGGCGGACAGAACTTTTGCTGGGCTAGTCCGGCAATTTTGGTTTGAGTTTAATTACAGCAGCCCCGGGGGACAATCAGATATAAGCATCCTGCACGAGCGACCGCCTTTAACCACCTCCGGTAAGGGCTGGCAAAGCGCACGGGCAAAATGGCTCGGCGATGGCCGGGCAGACGTTATCGACGAAAAACGAGGAAAAACGAGCGAACGCACCGAGGCCAGCGGCCTGGGTAATTACAAATTTTTCTTGAAAAAAACTTTTAATTTCATCGTTCTTTTGTTTGGCGGTGCGTGCGCCCCGCGAAATCACAAATCGGACCGTCGCTCCGGTATTTTCCCCTTTACGTAATTACCAGCAGACTTGTGACAATAGTCGTTCATTTTTATTGTAGGTGTTTTTTTATATAGTACTTTATTAAAAGCACAATGGAAATTTTCTTGTCGTTCTAAAATAGGTTTTAAGGATTATTAATACATAATTCTCTCTCTCTCTCTTTCTTTCTCTCTCTCTCTCTCTCTCTCTCTCTCTCTCTCTCTCTCTCTCTCTCTCTCTCTCTCTCTCTCTCTGTTAAAGTTTGATAAAAATTAGTATGCCCGTTTTCGTGTTATGCGGTATAATTAGATGCGGTGTAATTAGATGCGGATTTATTATTTTATATAAATGAAAAGTGCAATACAGTTTGACGGAACAATTTTTAATTGCAGAATAAAATAGAAAAATTGTACACTCAAATACCGATCTATATTCTGGAAGGAATACGCAGTCGACTTATGCTCCCTCGAGATTAACTTGGAGATATGTCATAGATATAAAGTCATTTCGGTCGACTGCTCTACTATAGCAGATTTTTTCCCGCGCATCTCTTTCTTCCTCTCTAACAATATCGCCAAGAAATGCGGTGTTAATGTCTTCATACCGTACGATCGTTCTATTTTCGGTGTACGAGAAATCGCCGTCAAGTGTAGGATGTGCTACGAAAGAAGCTCCGACCTTACAATGCTGGATAAAGTCGCGACCTTTTCAAGCGGAGACGTTTTATTACTGTCGGCCATTCAATCCCGATGAAGTGACTCCCCGTTTTCTGCCTTTTCGAAAAATCACAAAGTGGCTCCGCGGCGATGTGGAGCGCGTAGGTGAAACGCAGTGACGCAGAAACGCGTGAAAGACATGTTTCTCACTGCACACAAACGCCGCTGTCGCATGTGACTATCATATTTGTTACTCATTAATTATTCGCAATCACATATTTAGTGTTAAACGGTGCGATAAATAGCGATGTGTAAAAACCATTAATCTATGTTTTGCTTAGATATAAGCCGCGTTCTTATAACAATTAAAAATAATTTTGACGTTTGATTGACGTTTTAACCGCTTTTTAACGTATAGAGTCACACCAGTAGAACGATATGAATTAAGTTAGTCAATAGAAACGAAAGTGTGGCGTCACTTTATCAAAGCAATATAACGTCCAATATAATCCGATAACGCCGCGCTAACGAGCAAGTATGATTATCTAAATGAGGGCAGGAGGAGGGGGTTTTAACGTACGAAAAATTCGATACAGCAATCAAGGAGAGCATTTTGCAGAAACGATAAGGGAACTTTGTGGGAAACAATAATAATAGAAAGTTTACGACACAGTCGTGTTTTCGTATTATGTTACGGACCACCTACGGTCAGCTACACGGGCTACCACTTTGCGCTCACTTAAGTGGCGACGAACGACAATTTAGCAAATGTCCTCACCGTCAAATAAATTACGTGAAATTACGGTGTGACATTATGTCATATAAATGGCGCGATAGAGCGAGACTCGCGAGCGTCGCGCGGTGGGCGCAACGGCTTCCCGGAGTGCCTCATTTTCGGGTTAATGACAAGCTGGATAATCGAAGCGCGTAAAAGTTCACGATAATAGTGCCTCGCCCCGAGATTGTACCTCGAGATGTTCGGGCAGTTATACGACGTAAAGTGTGCACTTGCCATTCAATGATCTTCTCTCTGTCATCGCTCATGTTACATAAATATATTTTTAAAGTTTATTTGGTGATAAAGTTATCAAATATAATTCAGATCCTATTATAAGGTGATAAAACTGATTTATAGTAGCTATAAGTTTGATACTTTATAAAAAAAGGTAATTTTATGTAGCAAGTGGCGTAAGCAATTTTTTGACTGCATTGCTTTTGAGGAACACAAGCTAAAGTCTAAATAATTTTCATATTCTCTCGCTCGTCGTGAATTATTCCACACGGACGCCCACCGTCTGCTCTCCACGAGATATATTTGTCTCTTATCCATCCAATTAGTAAGTCAAAGATACCGCGATGACCAACGCATTTGTAACCGGTTTAGGATTAACTAACACCGGCACGCCGTCGCCAGGTTTCACCAACTCAGCTCCGATGCCTCTCTCCATTTCTTTCTCTTACTGTCATGGAGATATTAATTAACGTTAAGATCGATTCGATAGCATGTTGAAGTTAACGTTAATTCAGCACCGGCGATTAAACTGTCGGCGGCTGATAAATGAGTCTACCATTATCCGCAACGTTTAATGTTGACGTTAGGTGAACTTAGCATTATGATTTCGCTGCTTACTCTCGCTTCTCTCGCTGCGATTTTTCGACCGGCGTACGAGCACGTGCGTATATATATCCCACATAATGTCACTGCGTGATTCATTACATTCGCAATATTCTATTAGGCTTAATTGCGCGGGTATTAACTCTACATCTTTTATTGCGGGCATATAAATGCCTGTAAACGCAAAATTATTTGCATTATTTATAAGAGGAAAACATATTTTATTTGCGGTTTTAAGAATGGAGAAAGTAAAGTTCGAGACATAAAATTAAGGTAATTAAAATGATTCGTGTTTCTCTCTTCTAGCGTGGTGTCGATTTTAAAATGGTGGCGAAAGTTTCTAAACGGAGACCGGTTGTTTGCATTATTTCGTAATTAAATTCAATGATTCGAGGTGACATTAATGTATGCCTGTTTCGTTAGAATCACTTTCTCTAGGAAAACACATGGAACGTGATATTATATTTCTTTCCTGATTACATGAAATTTATTAATTACAAAATTTAATTTTAAATTAAATATTTTTAACAAGCAAAGAGAATATTTGAGTAAATATCTATTAATTTCTATAGACATAATATTTTCAATTAGCGTATTATTGTACTGTACTGTACTAGATAAAAGAAAAGTCAAATAACGTTAATACTTTGTAAACAATGACCTGATTATTTGCATTGTACAACACTTGCATAATTAAGTATGCGTTTTTATTGTATTCATTCAATAAAACCAGGTCAGCGTTACATTAGTTCAAGTTCACAATATTTAACTTGCTGATTGACGCAATCGCGATTTATAAGAGAATAATAATTAAAAATAACGAATAATTTAAAATTAATAAAAGAGTGAATTTATAATTGTTAGCAAATTGAGTGCTTCGAAAAAAATAATGCAGAGAAATATTTAGCTGATTGTAATAATTATTTCGAGTAAAAGAGCGGTAATTAGTTTACTATAGAAAGCCAGGTACTCTCATATATTCGTTCGTTTTATATAAACGGACGAAATGCTGTGAATGAAATGTTGAAACTCAATAACCATGAACTGGCGGCACTGATAACGCAGCTGGCAAACAAGATTTTTTACGCGTTAATCTTGAATGAGAAGTAATTAAAATTAAGAAGATTAACGAGCGCTATCATCAACAAATTTGCTTTTAATATTAATGCCTGTGATCGATTTTGTGTATTCTCCTAACACGAAAATTATCACCAGAACGAATCGTTGATGCCTCAGCTTTCTTATTTAAAGTGAGATTACGTTTATTCTCGCGTTTATTGTGCTACATGATTTGTTCCGCGTCTGAGAAGTTAATTAGCGATTTGGCGTTTCCACAATTATGAACGCGTTTGTATAATTAACACGTGCTGTTTTCTGTGGCGTCGAATTATATCGCGTTTCGTAACGAAGTCGACAGCATTGTTGTATTTACACAGAACTTTTAATTTTGTTTGGAGAGAGATTCTACATCGCTAATCTATATTAATAGAGGCCTAATTATATATACGTCTGTACACATGTTTTTCCAGAAAATGTTTTCAAAACTTCTTTACAAGAGAGTGATTATTTAAAGTGACTTTAGAGGAAAGGCATTCATGCATAAATTAAAACTTGGTAACATCTATTATAAAATATAAAAAGACGTTATTTGTAGGCGAGTGCAAACTGAATAAATAATATCAAGATATCCAATTCATTTACCGATTATAATATGTCTCGCTTATCTACTTCCGCATTTTGAGCCCAATGGGCATCGCGAAGCGACGGCCTAATATTCGGCGGGCCCGTTTGTTTAGCGGCCCGAAATAATCTGCAATCTGTACCATCGCGTGTTTTCTGCCACGCGGCTTTATCGCGATCATTAATACACCCTCCGTGGAAGGCATTTATCGGCAGATAATTAATTTCGTTGCGTAACGCCGGGTTAATCGCTCATTAAAGCTCACTCCGCCTCTCCGCCGCCTCCTTCGAAAAGCGGGACGCGCGCATTAATTCAACAACAGATAATTTCAATCGCGCCGTAATGTCGATAATTGGATCGAAAAACACGATCCGGCTCGCGGCCGGTAGGCGCGATCGGACCGCGGCGGCGAAACGCCGCTTTCTACGGAAAAGGTACGCTAATTAAATCATTACAGTTAACGGTCGGCAACAGCGGCGACGACGACGACGACGACGACGACGATTCACTCGGTGTTATGTAGGCAGGCTCGGCATTTAAATGAGCGTTTAATGCGATAAAAACACAGTGTCGCAGTGCGGGAATATTGATGGCTTGCAATCGCATATTTCTGGTGACTATCGTTTGTTATTTAATAAAATTAGAATATGTTAGTAGGAAGCCCTTTTTTATGCAAAGCGATATGTCGGTACAGATAACGTCTTGAAACAGCTGCATTTTCTTGCAGCCATTGATTCTCCGCACTTTAATTTGTTATGCAATCGTTTTCTTTTCTTATGTCGGCTTAGACTTTATCGGAAAGTTACGATTACATCCAATAGACATTGAAAATTGAAAGTTTAATTAATAGAATTATGAGAGCTTGCAAACAAGATTTTACTATTTTTCATTAATTTTAAACATATTTATCTCCGTAAAAATAAATTTTATTTTTATCGTCAAAACATTTAAATCGTTATTTTTCTTATAATTTTATTTCTTGGCGATAAATTAATAGATTTTTAATCAGTATTATAATTTTAGGGTTATCACAGATGATAATTTTTTTTATTGAAATCTAAAGAAATTAACTTAAAATTTGTCAGCAAGTCTGTGGTTAAATAGAGATACGCGATAATTTTATGTATTTATAAGCTACGATTACACACGAAGTGGAGAACTGAAATAAACATATGGATTAAATGTACAAAATTCATGTACAAAATAGGGTTTAGATTCTTTAGTTCTTGAATTCCTTGGGTCGTTAGGTCCCCGTATCGCACTGATATGTATATCAGTGTTTTACACACGCGATGCATATTTACGTATCGCCGGGTCAGAACGTGTTAAAGCGGTAGATGATATTTTAAATATAATTAACTGTTGTGTCGCTCAATATCAATATCGATATATATACTGACATATCGCTCATGCTTTACATTGACTCAATTAAACAGTTTACTTATGATGTTACAATCACTCTACTTTGTATTTAGCAATTATCGATTATTAATTATTGATTATTAATTATTGATTATTAATTATTGACAATTTGTGCCACATCAACACTTCTTTGTTACAAAATATTACACACATGACGCAATTTCTATGGAGAATTACTTGTACGAATCTTCTCTGAAATTGAAGTTTTGACCACAACAAACATTATTAATCACATTTTGGAAGTTTTAAGATAAATATAAAAAGATGATAACTTGCCTTAATTAATATATTTATCGTAAATATGGCATATCTCTTTTTAGAGAATATAAATAATTGTTAATACGAGAACTCTAATTAATATAAAATACTTGGTAAAATTCCATCATACTATTAAAGTATTTGTTAAACGTATTCAGCATGGATGAGAAATGCTAATAGAAATGAACGAGTTCAATTTAAATCGAAATTATGGTGAAGCATTCGACATAATTCTTTATTTCAAAGTCAATCACACAAAGATCTTGACCCGACATTCGAACTTGGGATGGGCTCTTTCGAAATCGTAAATAGGCACCGTAGACATGCGCATAAAAAATGTAAGATCGTTGCTATTTGCAAAACATTCGATATGTTAATCGATATCGATAGGAAAAAAACAACGTATTCTGACGCAAAGAGTTTAAATTATAAATCCAATGAAACTGCATTTTTATGTAAGAATTTATGAGCATTTATGTCTGGTGCGCTACGTCTTAAGCTTTGTTTCTATTATTACAACTGAAATTTAATATAGAGTTTAATTATTGAGATATCAGATGTGAAACAAAATCTACCAGGCTACACGGTAGCTCGTGTGATACGATCTGACATTATCTGACTTTCCTGAAGCAATGGTCGAAGCGAGGAAGCGGGCAATAATCACTGGCGACTAATTGTGCGATTAAAATTCAGGCATGTACCATTCACTTCTGGAAAATATTCCAGCGTGGGATTCTTTACGACGAGCTCGTTAGATATTTTAATTCAAAAACCTGTTAAAGATATCATAGTTTTACGAGGAATCCTCTAACAAGCAGTTCTACCAGTGAAGTTTATTTGCGCTGACTTCTGGAAAGATTTTACTATCGTATCGTTTGTTAATTTTAAACAACTCATAAAAATTACTTCGCAAAGAGCAGTCTAATCGCACGCTATAAATGGCACATGATATATTCCTATAAGGATGTTTAACTTCAATTGCATCATGAGAAAGATAAGATAAAATTGATTATAAATTTGAGACTATATATGCATATTTGCACATAATTATAACCTTCGTGCAGATAAAGCGGAGCTGTTGATAATCGCAATACAGTTTCAAAAGTGTAAATTTTTGCAAATAATATGCCAGCTATCGTAAATACGATTCGTGCAAGCGTAATGATGTGCATATTTGATATTCTAGTTTATTCACGCTCGCTAAAAGTTTCCATAGCGATTTACTGTCTCTAAATGTGTCACTTAATTATATCTTTATGTTATCGTAATTTGACGTTTTATCTCTTCTATGTTTATGCGTGATTTTTCTTTTATGACTCACAATAATTACGACACCGTGACTTCTAGATCCATAAATTTGCTTCCTAGAATTTCCATTAGATCATATAGATGACCGATCTCGCGAAGTCTTTCGGTCCGCGAATATTCGAACAGCCGAGGAACAAAGATGCAATTAACTAATGCAAAAATGATATATCGCGGGCGACTGCTCGCGAATGAAAAGGCGTAGACGGCCAGCAGACGAAAAAATTCGGAATATTTATGCTCGGTATTATTAGCGTACGTCGGCGATATCTCGGTGGGCATCGCTAATTAGGCCGCGCGAACGGCGCGGGCCTTTCGGCAAACAGTACTGGCTACTGTCTTTAAAGGTTCTGCCCCGGGCGCAATCAAGATGGTGGCGCCAACCACCCGGCGAAGTTGATTCCGAAACTAATTGCCACGGCTAATTTATCCTAACGACATATACGCACAGAGACACCATTCTCGGATACCGCGTAATCGCGTTCGCGTAATCGCCGTCGTACGTCGAGGGAGATCCATGCAGGCAGCCTCATATAGGTGCTCAAACATAGACGAGGACACGGACTCGGCTGGTTTCAGCATTGTAGCATGGTAAATTATTATCTGCAGCTGAACGAGACGATAGATGGTTTCCGTCACACAATTATACGGACGATGTTTCGCTGCCTGCTTTTTTGTTGATGATTTCTTGATAAAAATTTGATGAAAGGGGAAGATCTAGGTACAAAATTATTTTCAAAACTACTAATAGAATTATTTAATATCGGAGGTAATTAAACTTTGGTTGAAATTCGTGAAATTTGTTTAGAAATTATATTCAAAAACTATGAAATGACGACATTAGTTTATTTAGCCAAATTTATTTAGTGGATGCTATTTTTGGACGCTATTAAAATTGAATTTTTAAAAAGTTGATAAAATAATTGATATAAAACGTGAATAAGATTAAAGAATTGTCTTTGGAAAAAAATTGATCTCAAAGTTGTCAAAGTTAATAAATTGGTTTTTAGATAGTTTAATATTTCATGCAAATTATATTACAGAATTCTAATTCGATTCTAACAAGGTAGAAGCATATTTCCTTAATTTTAATATTTTTAATTCAATTTGACTTTTTGGATTGAGAAGAAAGGAAGGAACATTATAGGCTCGAAGGAGAAATAAATTATGTGCTGATTACGATAATACAATTTATTAAATAAACTCTTCTAATCATCGTACATTCGTCGTACATCATTAGCTTTACATTTATACAAAATTGGAAAAAGAATCTTCTCTAAAATACCTGATTTATTTGTTTCATTACTTGCACTTAACGATGCAAATGCAACCCCATTTCTCAAATAGCTCATTAGGTGTATATATACAAAGCGTTTAACGCGTTATATAATATTTACAATCTATTTACAGCTTCCAACATTCTCAAAATAGTTGTCATCGATATTAGTATAAAACTTGAGCGCAAGTTTTTTTTATGGACTCGCGAGCCTTCGCTTCTTTCTCTAAACTAATACTGGAAAACGTGAAGTCGGTGACGAGATTTCTCTTTTCAAGATTTTTTTCAAGCCAATTTCATTAGCAATCAATACAAAATTTTTTTCCCCGCGTTGCGGCAATTTTTCCGCGTAGTTTTGAAATTTGTAATTATTTCTCAAGAGATATGACTTCGATGACAGATTCTTCCAGCTGTTTCCAACCGGCACCGATTGAATCGCGCTATTCTCATTCCCTCGCGCGATGCTGGGTGATCGCGTGATGAGATGTCAAACCGGGATGAGACAGCATTCCTACGGGATAAAGACCCGCGGGTGTTAAGATTCCCGGATGCGAGCCGTAGAGCGCCGTATGATGCTGCCTCACGGCTGACATTCTCAGCTTCTCGATTTCCGCTTCTTGCAGACGCTTCGCCTTGGCGCGTCGATTCTGAAACCAGATCTTCACCTGCAACAATAAATCAGTACGAATTTAGCGGCGTATTTAGAATGATGAGTCTTGACGCGATGACTGATGTGCGATATGGTTACTCGTATTCGCGAGTGCTCCTGGCATGATTTAATAATCGTTTAAAGTATAATGACGTAATTGCAACTTTCAAGTTTAAATTTATACGCAAGCAAGTAACATTATAGAGATAGAAGAAATATAAATATATAAATAGAATAGAAAGAATATAAATTAATTAAATAACAGGAAAAATAATTTTAAACAAGTTTCTGTGCAAAACAGCCGAAGCATTTAGTTTCAAAATCAGAATTAATTTGGATCTGAAAAATATACCACAGAGATATTATTATTTATCAATAATAATGTCTCCACTGATCTTGCTGTTAGTATCAATTAAATATATTAGCACAGGATATCGCGGACATTAATTTAAAACGCGGGAATAAATTATGTCAATTTTATAGTACCATATAATTTTAAGTTGTTTACTCCTTAAAATTCGTAGATCGAGCATCTAACATCGGAATTTTTAGAATAAATTCTGAACAGAAATATATTAAATTTCATTTAAACGTTATTTTCGAAATCGCATCTCGATGATGTCAAAGAAAGGAAGTGATAATTCGCTATACCGTGACGGCTCGTCCACGCGTATAAACAAACCATTACCTCTCGTAACAATTTTATCGACGTTTATCTTCATCGAGTAAGCGATTGCCGTCGTAGCAAAAGTTTGCGCTTGCCGTTAGCTCGCGAGCGCGAAAGCGGGCGAAAATGCACTTCGGAAATCGCTGCCAGAGAATCGGGATCTCAGCCGGAGATAATTGGTCGGTCATCTCGTGCTATCGCGGAACGCGTTTCAGGCAATTTGTAGTCTATTAATAAAATTATCCGTCCTCTCTTTGCCATGTATTGCCGGGTAGCGCGTATTTACGCGCGTTAATTACCGCACATCTGGCAGCGGCCGCCGGAGCTATAACTAAGCCCGGAGAGACACGCACGGACTGTTTTGACTCTCGTGAATGGCAGCCGGCCCTGAAGAAATAAAAGTGGCGAAAGACGCGAAGAGCGTACTGCCGATTTGCCAGTTTGGGATTCGGTTGCCGTGCCGCCTGGAGGAAGTAACGATCCCCGCGGCGAATTGGATTCTAATGTGTTAATTTGATTGCATAACGAGCGAGGAATTTACGGTCCTCGATAATAAAATATTTCCGACACCGGTTTGATAAAGTATTTTTAGATCGAAGGCGCTTATAGAATAAAGAAGCTAAATGGATTTTATATGTAGTTTAGTCTCGCTAATTAGCTGAGAAACATCTGTGCTAATTATGTCGTAAAAAAAAATTCAAGACTTATCTTTAACAATGATGAATAAGTCATCTTTATTGTCCATATTTTATTAAGAAATGCAGACTTAAAAATTGTGCTACGCATCACGATAAACTGCAGTCTGTCGAAAACAATTGGATATCAAGTTTAATACTTGATCGATTTTATATCTTTCTCGAGCAATAATACTTTTTATACGGAATCGATTTTTACCTGTGTCTCCGTGAGGTGTAACGACGACGAGAACTCGGCTCTCTCGGCGACACTCAAGTACTGTCTCTCTCTGAACTTCTTCTCGAGAGCCAACAACTGCTGGGTCGTGAAGGGCGTTCTGGGCTTTCGGTTAGGCTTGTGCTTCCTCAGGTTGCACTTAATCTTGGCCGGCTCGCCGTTCTCTGGAAAAGAAAAAAAGAACACGTTCTCAGTCGAAGCGCATGTCGTGCACGGGAACAGCGACGAACATTATGCTCGTATGAACAAACTGACGGACAGATATAGTCCTCCCGCGAAGGTGCTTCCGCGGGATCGGTAGGCCAACGCGGGAGAGGACCGAGACCGCAATGTCGCGTTTTTGCCGGCCTCGAACGGACGGAACAGCCCGGCGAGGGCAAACGCGTCTTTTTAGGGTGCAATTCATAATTTTTCCGTCGGAACGGCGCCGCAAACTGGCCTCATTACTTTTTTGCCGGTCGACCGCAAAATTCCGGCCGCGAATTGTTTCTACACGGCCGTACCGCGGCTACCGCGCTCGCATAAGAGCGCCGATCGTAACGCCTGCTCGCGCGAGGCGAGGCGTCGTTGGTGAGCTTGGCATTCTTTGCTCGCAGTTTGGAACAAGACGCGCCGCGATGTCGGTTAATTGCATATTAGAGAATACATTTTGTCGATGATTGGGGCATTATTTTGTTAGTTGTGGTTATTGCGGGATCTCATATGTTCAATCAAGATATATTATTTTTTGCATAAATCTAGACTTTTATTAATATCAATTTTATTACGTTTTGGAAAAACGTTCACATATTTGATCAAATTATAAACACTTAAAGATACAATTAAAAGATTAATAACTGGTGACTTTTTTAATTACTTTGTAATAAAATACGAAATAATTGTTTTGTTATTCAAATTAAATCTGATAAAGAAGAAGAGATTTTCCGGTTACACTCTGTATATGCTTTGTGTATCTAGAATTGCAGTGGAGAATATTGCCTCCGCATCGCGCTCAGATAATCAGAGGAACGCGTTGAGCCACCGCAAGGCAGGAAGGAGCCCGGTATCGGAATATATCGGTTATATTCCTCGAGATTTGTCCCGAGACAATTGACAGATTTGTAGAGCGAAGGTGAACAGCTTCTGTACCAAACAGCGAGCCGAGATCACGACGAGACAAAAGGCCACGTCGTCGTCTCGTCTTGCCGTTTCTGAATTTCAAATTCGTCGGAAACCGCCCTTCGCTCACCTCCCCTCGCCCTGTTCTCCCCGTTCCGCCAGGATTCTTTACGCATCAACCCGGACTTACAACACGGTAGTATGCGCCATGCTCGATTCTACTTCGGAATTGTCCTTTGTATACGTTCCTCACCGCTCGCTAAGGGTTCCAATTAGTCTCGGCATCCCGTGATCTCTCCTCGTCACGGGGCCACCAAAAACGCGAAGGCCAATTTCAATCCGAGACTATCGATCGGGAATGTGAATTCGAAATAATTAGCTGATTTCGCCGAGATAGCGTGTTCCATGAATGCAACGATCATCGAGCGGAGTGTAAACTGGAAAGGACCGATCGAACAGTCGAGTGCCTTTGTTGCGTTGCATAACGATCGAAAAGACTAACTCTCGATACAATCGTGCCTGATTTCTCGACGCGCTTAATCATTAGAATAAATCTTTTCTTCAAAGAAGTTTTTTTAGGTTCGGATATTTATGAATAGAGTGAATATCAAATAAGAATTATTAATTTGATATCATGTTTTATGATATCAGAAATTGTATTAATATTATGCTGAAATTCTTTATAATTTATATAAAGCTAGCGATGTTAATTTTTAATATAACTTGTGAAAAGATAAGAATGTTGATTTTAGGAAGACAAAGAAAGTATATTTCAATAATTTGAAAAATGTAAAGCTTAAGTGTTTCTTGCATCAATTTGAACAAACCGCAACCGCATTTTCGTGTGTTCGAACGATATTCAAATTAAATTAAAAAAGTTCCCGAGAAACTTATGTACTGTTTATAATCTCGTGTAAAATTTAAAGATAGAATTACCCGTATTTTATGAGACTTGTATCTCCAGTAAATTCTTTTATGGTTTGAAATCACTTATTTAAGATAATCACGGCAAAAGAACGGTGGCGTAAAACTTTGAAGGGGTGCGCCGATCTGTGAAAGTACTCTTTACGAGAGTTCATATTTCAGAATTATGGTATTTCGCCCGTATGGCGCGTATATTCCACACGAGATCTTGTCTTGAGAATTTTTCATGTCTGCAATAGAGCACAAGTGAACATCCTCTATTTCTGGGTTAAATTTTGTCACTCATATATTTATCATCAGTACGTGTACAAATATTAATTTAATTAAATATCTACAAGGAATATTTTTAATTGTACATTTTATCTCTTTTAATTTTTAGATGCTTTTAAATGCATAATTGCTGTCGTCATTACACGAATTAATCTGTTCGAATCAAATCAATTATAAAGAATCGACAAAATTTGCACAGTTGATATTGCATGAAAAGTAGAGATTGCTAGTTGAAAATTCCGATATTAAAAAAAGTCTGAAAAGACTTGACAAAGTATTTATACATATAAACACAAAACAGCTAATCAAGTTTGACAGTAAAAATGAATAAATATTTGAAGAACGTCAAGCGGGTTTTGTTACGTAACGATATTAGGTAAATATTTTATCTGGGAATTACAATCTCTTTCGTGACAGCCATTGATCAAGCGAGAATAGAGGAGAATTGTTTGGTTCGGTCAAGCGACGGTAGGCTATCGTTTAGCAGCGACCGAAGAGGCCATTAGAGAATCAATTTTCGCCCGTCGATTGCTCGATTTGTCTCGAGACATCTTCCTGCGATAATCACCTATTGTTTCGTTAGAGAATCCGCGAGCGAAATGTAGTTAAATTTATTCTTGCGCCCTCTTTGACGAGGCGAAATGACGACGCACATGTACTGCTTCTTCGACGATCGTCTTTTGTAATGCGTGAATCGTTTAGCCAATTAACACCGGAGGTGCTATATAATATAATTTATTTGCAGTCGTAGTTAAAGGATACACTGTGTCTGTTAGTGCTAATTACGTTAAATTTAACATAATTACACGTTAAAATGAAACGTTGAAATTAGATTTCTGGCTCTGAAGCTTGTGGAGAATTATTCAATTGTATGAAACAGTGAAACTATTGAGTCGTACAACTGTAAACAGACGATACGCTTGTCCGACTATTACCGTGAGATATCCGTTTGCTAAACTTATGTTTTCAGAATATCATCACGTACGATATTACGTATCGATAAGGAGTAAAGTTGTTCGGATTCTATATAGCCGCGAGAAATCACCATCCGTAAACCGCGTCTGTAACCGCGTAATCGCTTTAGCCGCAATGAACCATGAAAAGAATCCGCCGAGAAACACAGGGGCGATTGGCACTGCGCCAAAGTTCAAAGACTATTCCAAACACAGTCGCACCGCCAAATAGCTCGAAATGAAATTAACACTAGAATGATCTAGAATTAACAGATCTATTTAGAAGACGCATTGTCCCGAAATCTCATCTCATCGTGTCATCGAATTAAGACACCAAAGTAAATAATCGACGTTTAAAACAGAGAGATTTCTAAAAAATAAAAATGAAAAAAAGATTGATATATTGTTGAGAAAAAAGATTGACACTTACCATTCAGAGGGGCGTGATGAGGGAAGTGAGAAGGGAAAAATGTAGCGGTGGCCGCGGCGGCTGCAGCGGCCGCGGCAGCTGCGGCCGCGTTCTGATGCCCGCCGCCCCAGACTGCGGGGTGAAGGCTAGGCGGTATCCCAGGGATGCCTCCAAGGGTAGAGAAACCGCCGAGGTAAGCCGGGGTCGGCCTGACCGGCGTCGGACTGGACGCGTGATGCTGAAGATCCTCGACGTCCACCAGTCTGCTCTCGTCGTCTTCCTCGACGTCGTCCGTTTCCGAACATCGCGAGCGCGTCTCGTGCGAGCTACTTCTAGGCGATTGCGAACCGGCGTCCTGATGGCCACCGATGATCTTCGGCGACGTGGAGCAGCCTACCGCCGGTTCCGGTGTGATTCTACTGTCGGCGGACGAATGCACGCGATAGTCCACGCTTCCGCAGCTCGATCGTCTGCCCGGCGACTCGATGCTGCAAGCGAAATCGATCGCTTCCGGATACCTCGGTGGCGTTCTGGAGTCCGAAGCGTTGTGAGGAGAGACGCAATGTAGCAGTCGGATTTCCTGATGCAGGTTCGGCGACGACGAAAGATATCTCGTTGTTTTCAAGTCGCAGGGATACTTCTGTAACGACGAACTCACGGTGATACGCGCTTCCTGCGAGTACGAGACAACCGGCGACGATCTGGCCGATGTTAGCAGCGCGTCCTGCCTCGGCGAGGACTCCGACGTCTTCCTGGTGTCCGCGAGCAGAGCCGCGACGGAGAAGCTTAATCGATGAGCCTGTTTGGAGGTTGCCTGCAGCGCCTGTGCTTCGTCTGGCGAGTCCGGGCTGGTCGATGCTGGCGTCACCGGCGAGGTCATCCTTATCACTGTCATTCTCGGATTGTCGATCGGACACGGTCCGTGTCGACTGTCACTGCTCTTGTATCCGCAACAACAATGTTCCAATGTTCCAATGTATCTCGACTCGAAACAAGAGCTTGCTTCGCAACAGATCGAAAGCACCGACGTAATTCACTGCTTCACCAATGACTCGCGCATGATCCTCCGCGAACGGGACTCCGGAATTCGCTCGAATCCAGCAGGTAGTTTCGAAAGATGACGCGCGCGAGGCACATCGACGACGTCACGCCAAGGACGTAGTCCGACGTTTGACAGCTCTCGTGGATCAATGATCGCTGACCAGCAACTCTGCCAAGCCTCCAGCCAAGCCGAGCTCTCCGTGTGGACTGAGTTTGATCGTTCGGTCAGCACCGCCCTGATTTTTCCTTTTACCCTCGGCTGCATGTTGGTGGTGGGGCCGCACGCCTCGTCGGTGGAAGCGAGATCTCCCGTGGAAGTGGGGAATCCGGACGACAGAGCGAGAAGGAGAGGATCAGAACGGGGCGAGGCTGGCAATTGCCAACGGAGGCATTCCTCGCGACGCTCCGCCCCCGTCGACTGAGACCCGGGGAGCAGGCGGAATTATCTATATAGCGATTTTTGCATCGAGGGATAAGTTTCTCTCGTGCAAATGCGACGCGCCGTCACGGAGCGGGAGCGTCGGAAAAGAGGGAGGCGACGAGGAAGGAGAGATTTAATCGCCACTCGCTTTACTACGTCGGAGACGGTAATGAGCGCAATTGAGCAATTAGGCGGGGTGATTAAGATTGAAAAAAAATTAAGAGTGCGGATGAGATAGTTTTCAATTGTCGCTGCGTATTAAATGACGCTGATAAAAGAGAGAGGGAGATAATATTTGAAGTAGTCGGAGATATATCGCTGGAAGCATTTAAATATATTTCTACATGTTATACTGTTTTAGTGACAGATATAAAATTAATTTTCTCTTCACTGAAATTCACGAGAGTTTTGGTTGTGAAAATAAAATTGAAATTTGCCGAATTTACAAATTACAAAAGAAGAGACAATTTGGTTTAAATCAATAGATTTTATTTAAACAAAAATTTAATTCTTAATTTTTAATTTGACACATTTAAATTTATATGAAATTTAATTCATGAATCTAAATTTGCCGAAGAAGTTGTGAAACATTTATGTGGTATTATACACAGTGTTTTATTGCTTATAATATATTATTATATGCGTGATTTCATATATATTATCTCGAATAATATTGATAGGACAATTTTAGCAAGTAATTGAGAGATGACAATAAGTACAAATTATGAGTGAAAGCATTACAAATCGCAATCACAATGAACATATGACGAGCGAAAATTTAAGAGTTCTGAAATTTTGGCCACATTTCTTCCCGGTTGTGTCCGGAGATAGATACGGCTTGTTCGCGCACGCAGGTAGGTAGGTATATCGATTCGGCGTCGAACGTCAACCCCTCTCAGTCTCGAGACTTCCCTCTCGACGTTCAGCCCCTAAATCGAGCCGTCGCGGCGTGTCGGGAGATTTTCGGGGTTCGTCCGTGGGGCTCGTTTGTTCTGACGGCGCGCGGAGATTCCATCGTCGCGCACCCGTCCGTCATATTTACGGTGACTCCGTCATGTAACTTTGCGATAAGCAAAAACAAATGAGTCCCGATAGGGGGTGCCGATAAAGCATTGCACCGCCGAATAAAACCTCGCGGACGTTCTTCCATTTTCACGGAATTGGCTGGAGCCGTAAATTTCATCGCGCGGAAATCCGCGCGGCGTCTATTTTCGCCGCTTTATCAGAATCGATGTCGAACCCCCCAAAAACGTATCGCGCACCAGCGCGCAAGCGAGTTTATATCGCACATATTACATTACACGTATCGCAATCTTTGTTAGACAAGAATATCGAGACGATCAACAATGCGCGTCTATTTTTGCGCTTTACGAGATCTCCGAATAGATTAAGATTCATTAATGGCTAATAAAAATTTATGGTAGACACATTTGCTACACGAAACAAATGCACGACTGTTTTTCGGAGATCAATTAGCGCTGAGAATGTTTCACGATGTCCAATAAGCCTCTTCATATTCAGAGCTGAAATAGATATACATTGTTAAGTTGGCCTTTCCACGCCAACTGCTTTTCTGAGAAATTGCGCTTCGACGATCCATATCATCTCGGACTCGTGTCGTATATAACGGAGCGAAGACGTTTCGACTGTCGGTTAACTTCTCCCGCAGCTAAATCAGTCGACTAGCAACAGTGCGATATTACGTTTAGCTGCAATCGAGAAGAAATCGCGATGGCAATAAAGAGGCTCATAAACCCCCGTAACAAAGCACTTTGCTATCTTTCGTTACTCAAAGCATTAATGTTTACAGGCCATTGACTTTTAAATTCGCTTCCGTGAGCATATCTATCCCGCTTTCCTTCCAAGATAAATTCACGTGTCCGATTGGCGGAGTCGTAACTCCTTCTTTTTGCTGACTGACTTCTTGAAAATTAATCTCCGCCGGAATATATATTTCTAAGATATCGGAATTTTCAAATGCATATTTGTCTGAAACAATTTTCGATGGTAAAATAAAATTGAACTTGTCGAAATTTAATTTTGTTGGAAAATAATTTGCGCGAGAAGCACCGTTAATAAACGCGACTTCCTGTTAACATTTTCCCAAATAAATCAACTTCCGTTTCGTTTGGCATTCCGTAAGATACGACGTAACCTTCCGCAGGAAACGAGTGTTTTCGATTAGGGCACACCGTGACGGCATGCGCCCGATCGTCATTATTAAACATCGTCCTCCCAATAATTAAGGAGGACACAAGTGAGATCGGGTGATGCCGGTGCCGCGGGATAGAGAAGGATGAGCTAATTTGGATGGTTACCAAGGCAAACGATACGTTAAATAGATAGGACGGGTAAGCAGTGGGGAACCCGACATAATGAGGACCACCCGCTAGCACCGTAAGACCTACTCCGTACACGTACTCGGTGTATCGCAGAGTTTCGCTTGGACATTCGCTATTTTCTGCAACTAACTTTTATGTATACGGCACTGATACGATTATTGAAGTTGGCAAGTTTTTTTTAGAGATGATAATCTCCGTAGCAATTTGTAGAATTTATTTAGCGTAATACACTGAACCAACTTTTTTATACATTAATGCGAATTGTTAGCCAAGTGTGTTACTTTTAAAGCAGTATAATTTACAGAAAAAGCAAACTCCTCTTACAATTAGAGGAACGAAGAATCTATTTATATACCAATTTGCTACACAGTACATTTTATTAAGATATTCAATTAATGCAACTTTCGGTGTAAAATTGATCACTTTTTATTCGTTAGTGTAATTATTTTTAGAATAGATTAACATAAGGGTAAATTTAGTTTAAGGATAACGTAAATATAATATATGCAAATGCATATTTTGATTTTATGCTAATTAGTAACGTTCAAAAATACGAATAGATGAGAAATTGGACAATTTTCAACTGCCACAGTGACATCGAGACACCCTGTACGTGTCTCTGTAAGGTGCCACGAGCTGGCCGTTAATTATTAGCGAGCCGCTATATTGAGCATGAAAACAGTATTTCTTTCGGGCGGAGAAGATTCAAGTCAAATTGGCGTTAAAATTGCAATCACGGTGGTCCGTCTTCCTCGCTTTGCCCCGCTCCATCAACTCGGTTCCTCGCTTCCTCTCGTCCACGGAATTAGATCGTCTATTCTCAGAGAGAACGCGCACGCTTGCCGCTCGGCTCTAATAGCCGTTTAGAGGGTTAATTTCTTTTCGGGAAAAAAAGGAATCTGGTCATGGGAGCGTGCTCTTGCGCTTTTTGCCGTTGATGCGCCACTTATAACACGATGATGTATACCGAGCGAGCCGCAAAAAATCTGTAGTCATGAGATGTGTGTGGATTTAAGAAAATTGGTGAAGTCTGGCGGATATGTCCTTACGTTCCCTGGCGCTTAGGGAACGTAACATTTGAGACTATCACGATGAAATATTCGACAAATTTATATATGAAACTTTTTTGCCAAGTCTGAACCGCGGAAGAATCAAGTAACACAAATATTTTGTATGAAAAACTATTGGAAATATTCTTCTACATATTCTGCAATGTTTTATTAATCCATGTTATTCATTTTTATGAAAAACGTTACGTGCGGTTATTGGAGCGGAAAAAGCTCGTTTTTGATGAATGCATCGCAAGCCATTCTCATTTAACGATCGTTCCTCGTAGATTTCAGTATCGAGTGGAAAGATTGCATCTCGTAATCCCGCGAGTTCGTTGCTCGCGGGCGTGCACTCCGCGCTTGTCGCGTTTCAATTTAAGTACCTCCGACTCGATTGGGCTCTTTGAAGCATTGCGTGTCACAGCGAGTACCGTGCCCATTCCGCGAACCCGCTGTACGATCGCATTTGCACGGAAAGCCACGACGGACGGAACGCTGCTCGTTTGTTTCAGATTTCTGCCAGGAAGCGCGCCGTCTCACCCTCCCGCCCCGCCCGACTCACCCTCTCTTTTTCTCTCTCTCTCTCTCTCTCTCCGTCTCTCCTCTCGGTCGCGCAGTCAGACGGCGGTCGCAGGAGGGCAGTGAAACACGCGCCCGTTTGTGTGCACGCAGAAACCGTAAGCGACTTCGTTTCCCGCTTTTTGCGAGCGGTCCGCGAGCGCTCGCGTACTCAATAATTGAATATTGGAGCCGGAATGGCGTAGGTGGAGACAGACAGGGAAGGAGAAAGGGAAGAAGAGAGAAAGACGGAAAGAGGCGAGAAAGCCAGGGGCCGAGAGAGAGAGAAAGAGAGAAAGAAACGGCGAGGGAGAGACAGAACGGCGAGCGATGGAGAGGAAGGATGTATAACAGGCCGGGCGGGGGGAGATGAGAGAGGGAAGAATCACGGGGTTGGGCACGGTCGATGCTACCGTATGGAGGGTGGCGTGGGTGGAAAGGGGGAGAGAGAGGGGGGGAGGTTGCGAGCGAGCGACACTGCAAAAGGCGAGCCCGCGAGAGTCGCGGCGATGGGGGAGAAAATCGATATTTTAATTGGACAAAATAATTGGAACGAGCGAACGAATGGAAGATCGTAATCTCCGGGCTCCCCTTTGTATATTGGCGAACCTGCACGTCCCATCCAATCCTCCCTCCGATCTCTCTCCTCCTCTCTGAGCCTCCACCTCTCGCACCTACCCTCCCTCCGTCTCTTTCTCTCGCTCTTTCCATCCGCGATGCATCTCTCGTCCGCCGACCGAACTCCCTCTCCCGCTGGCGCACTCCGCCCTACCACCCCCGCTATCAATGCCGGGTAGATGTACGTTACGTGACATTAATGGTCGCGCGAAAAGAATATCAGGAATTCAAGACTCGCGATTGATCGTTAACTGAAATTACTGCGATCTGCGACGAAGGATTGCGAGAGAGAGAGAGAGAGAGAGAGAGTGAAATCATTTTATTAATCGAACTCTACTCGTCCAGCTAATCTCTTAGAAAAATTTGTGCAAATAGTAATAACAATTGCCTTGCAGAGATAGTATTCAAAAAGATTATATTCAAATTATCTAGCATTTTAGGTTTTAATCAACCACGAGTTGATCTTCAGTTTTTCGCGAAGGTTGAGTTCTGTGAATTACCGTCTTAGATATCAATTAGCTTTATCCGCTTTTTTTTTATCGTGATGCGAAGATACCTCGGCAGGTCTATAATCGCATTCGACGCTACATAAAAATAATTGTTGACGCACTTACACCGACGTACACCGATTTACCACGTGCAAGCGTGAGTGGCGGTAAACGAAGCGCGTCGAGCGGATAGCGCATAATGTCCGATAATTTCGCGTTGTTTCAGTTAATTAAATTTCATTTTATCCTCCCTCCCCTCTAAGCGGTTTATGCGCGGCGGCTCATCCCCCACCGGTTTGACAGTTGACCACCGGCGCGATAGCGAGCGCGCCGTCGAGCCGGCCAATTTCATCGCCGCCGGCACGTAAAATTAGAATACCCGCCCGAGGAAAACCGCTACCAGCCGCACCGAAACTTCAAAGACACTCGCGAAATCCTCGAGTAACTGCCTTAAGACGCTGCGACTTTCAAAGTGGGATCCGTCCGCGGCAGCCTGTGCTTTTGTTCACGAGTTATCAAAGGCTAATACATCCGAAAATATCAAATTATTATATTCGCAGAATAAACTCGTATATATTGGCCGTAAAGTTACAAAGCAATTTGTATCGAAATTAGCATTAAATTAGGACAAATATTTTTGTTTTCCGAGTTTCTTTTCTCCGAGCAAACTTTTTTTTTTATTTTTGAAAGATACATCAATTAAAAAGTAATTCTTGAGTGATTTTTTTCTTCTAGTTTTACATAAATTATGCTTACACGTATAATATAGACAGATAAGAAAAATTTACTTAGTGATTAAATTTAGCGTTGAATCGCTCAATTTCCCAAAAGTATTTTTATTTTATTAATCAGAACAAAAATGAGAGTGGCGATATAGCGCGCGTGGTACCAAGTCACCCGTTGTCGTGGCCAATTACGTAGGGCCCAAATATTTTCGCTCCGATTTCGTCCGGCGTGAAATGGAGCATCGCGAAGGGGGTGGGGAAGTTGGAGGACGGGAAGGGTCACGGTCGAGGATAAGGGTCTTTGCGCCTCTGGCGCAGTCGACACCTCCACACGTGCTCACCATGCGTGGCTAGTTAGAGAGTTACGAGAGGCGCCGTATATCGGTGGTTATATACTTGTTAGCCCTTAACTGGTCTCCTCCCCGCCTCTTCCTACCCGCCTTTCGGGTTTTGCGGTGCCCCGATAGTTCATTTGTTTCGTCCGCGAGCTTCCGGTCTTAAAAACGCCGACGATAACTTCCCCTCTTCGGTTTGTCAAACGAAACGATCTTATTAAAGATCGTCAATTCCGTTGAGAAAAACATGGAAAAATGGAACGACATAAATAAAAAACAATATTATTTATTAAAAACCTAAAGAATTAATAGCGATTAATTTATCGTTTTATTTATAACTTAAACAAAATTCTCAAAATTAATAATAAAAATAGAAAGCAGTTGATAGCGGCACGTGTTCGGTTACATACGCGGCGCTTCACAAGGCGCACCGAAGAGAAGTTCTCTTGCTCGTCAAGGACAAGTAGCCGGTCTTCATAAGTAGCCATTCGCACTTGTCGATAATAGCCCTTAAGGAGTGCCTCTCGAACATCACGCCTGCCAGGTTGCTCCTCGGGCCACATATAACAAGGGATTACGGATCACGTTTGGCTCATCGGAGTTTTCACACGAGTCGAGAGCTTTGGGAAATCATTAATATCTCTTGTAGCGAGTGCGCGCCGCGTGCATCTGCTTTAATGGAATAGCGCGAGAGCACGTTTTCGCCTCACTGTGCTACCACTTAGCGGTCGCTTCCGCCCGACGTAAAAAGATTTTGTTACTTTTCGGCGTTTTTTTACGTTGGTGCGTCGAAGATTTATCGTGTTTAAATCAAGTCGCGCCTCTCTCGCTGAATTAACACATTAAATATAACCGTAGCGGTAAAGTGTCGAGAAAATTACTCTGCAGTTGGACCGCTTTGATGTTTGGAAAGATCACCGATACTTATATTTCTTATTCTTAAACTAATGATTTTAGGAGAAAACCTGCACTGCTGATTATTCAAAACACATATAAATGTGTTCTTTATTAATCTATTCAAATAAATTGATAGAGAATTGAAACTCTCTTTTCTGAAGCATTATCGGTAAAAAAATAAATATTTAAATATATTAATAGAAAACTTTTCCAATAAAAGAAATAGCAATGATACTTGTGACAAAAATAAACGACATAAAATACGAATATAAAAATTTTGGCAGGAGAAAGCGTTGAAATGCAGCCGAAGGAGTCGAAGGCAAGTGAGATACGATGAGAGGTTCGATCCACGATACATATTAATCGTCCATCGAGCAATTACCCGGCACTAACGACCGACCCGATGGACGTGTTTGCGCAAACGCGTACATAAATCAAGCATAACCAGCACAGTCGCAACAAGCTGTCGCTGTTGTTTCTCGAATTTCATGGCCCGTCTCGGCGGCCATTTCGCAAATTGCGGCGAGATGTCGCAATTAGCGCGTAAGAGGACTTAATGCGTTCGAAGAGACTTGACGAACGGCACTTTCCTGATTTCGCGCGCAGCGAACTGCATTCGGGATCTCGCGGCCGTCCGTGCGCTCGCGCGTCTCGAGACAGCATCCGCCATCCCTTTCCGGGACTTCAAAGAATGCCTCTTGTTCTCTTATCGGTACACGATATTCTCGTGTACGCGGCTCGTAAAACGCATCCCCCCCGGTTCGCCCCGTCGACTATGTTTAGCCTGAAACGTTTTCGAGATGAATGTTCGCTGCGTGTCTTCGTGGCCTCGTTCGTATTCTTCCTTTTTTTTCGCGTCACCAGCACTCGTGAGCTATTCTTCGTCGAAGTTTTTCTCTCTCTCTTTCTACCACCATACTCTCGCGATGCGATAAACAAAATTCCATTAATTGACAGTAACGTGGAATGTTGAATACGGAATATGTCTAGTAGCAACATGATTCATAATTGTGAAGCGAGGTGAAAATAGATATTGCACCCATGTGACTAATAAATTCCGACAATTGTAATAGCAGAGGCAGGGATCACAGAGTTGTTGAAAATTTGCGCGAGTTCGATGATCGAAGCAGGAAATGATTTTTTCAAGTTTCAAACGTCAAAAACGTAATGAGTAATTACTGCCTCTCGACATTTCTCACGATAATGCCAAAAGCAACGGGTCTCAATTAAGCTAAATGTTAATTTAAAATCGTTACGCCTTCTGCTAATTCCGCCTCGTCGTCAGACAGAAACGGGAAGGTAGAGAAAGGGCCGGCAAAAGGATCCGCATAAACGCGAGTAGTTACGCCGTCGTTTAACGACGGGAAGTGTTGCTCGAGAGAAACATGTGTTTCGGCGTTTCGCGTGCATTCATAATGATTACACTGGCGTTCGACAAGTCCCTCGTTATTTCCTTTTTAATTATAGACCAGCCGTGCTCGAACATGCCCGGGCGATGCTATTTTCCCTTGTCCCTTCGTCCCGCTTTCTTTCCTTAACTCTACATCTCGCAACGATTTGCCGATCTTTATTTGCGTTCGCGGTAATTAAGCGGCATCGTTTTGTAAGCTTCGCAAATGACGAAATTTATTAACAAAATTTATTAACAATTTTAATTTTTTTCCTATTCAAAGAATAATGGAAAAATCTCTTTTTACAATTGCCTTGAGAATTTTTATTTATTTTGTATAAAATAATATTATTATGGTGTAATGTCATAAGTAAAAGTAAATGATTAAGGCCTCAGGTTAAGTAAGAGCTTGCATAAACAAAAAATAAATATGACATAAACACGTTTTGAATCTGGCAATCTTGCGAAATGCTAAATAGCTGGCCGCGAACGACACGAATCGATTATACACATATAAATTGAAACACACCAACAGTCAGTGCGAATCGTTATTTTATCAGCTGCTTATCTCGTCCCACGGCAATAAGTTTCGATATCTTATATTTCGTCAGGCCGCGCGACAGAGAAAATTAGCTCCGATAACGGCGATATAAATATATGGTTAACCAATGCACGGACAAGAATCGAGGCAATAGCATCATAATCGCCGATATCTTAATGATCGCGCGATGACAAAAAATTATGCGGTCGGAGACGAACGCGCGAGGCGAAGGTGATGCGAGCGAGAAGTTGCTGTGAAGAACAAAAAAAAAGAGGGAAACGGGAGAGAAAGAGACGGCGCGCAGCTCTCGGGAGGAGGCTTCTGGTTTTCTCGCGGGCCGACCGACGCTCGTTTCGCAATTTAAATTCTGCCAGACACCCTTAACCGTGGACCGGGCACGAAATAAAAAGAAAGCGGAGCACGGGGAACGAACGAGGAGAGCAGCGAATGGCGAAAAGAGAGCAATCGCGCGCGCGGCAGCGCAGCCAGCAGCGGCGCTGCGACAGGAGCGTTTGTTTTTTGAAGTCTGTATTGCTTACAAATGTCCCGTTGTAAAAAGCGAACAGCACGGTCCTAATGAGTCTGGTTGTTAAAAGACCTCTCCCCCTTTTTTTACGCCTCGTGCGCTTCTTCCTTCCCTCGCCCCCTCGTCACCCGCGAAGGATCCATTAAAGTGGCGGACATTGTAGATCGCGATCTTACTCGCGTTCGTACGACTTTAAACGACTTCTAGTAATATGTAATAATAACACAAAAATTACTTACGTGCGTTATCTCATACGATGACACGGGCGCCAATTGAGCAAAAGTATCACGCATACTATATTAAGTTTTGATACTTAAGATGAATTATTATTAATTATTAGAATAGATTCGAATGCTATTGTTAAAAATATATCTGTATTGATTAGCTAATTAATAAGAATGCGGTTCGATGGAATTTCTTAACGCAAGGTTACGAAAATGAGCGATTTAAAGCGGAATTTACGTGAGACTGGCGGCGAGATTTGGTGCATCGGATTTCAGCTGATCTCGGACATCTCGAGTCACATATTCGATAGCGTTGGCGCTTGTAAATGATCCTAGGGTACACTTAAACGCCCATTTCCTCAGAAATCCGCCCAAATCGCTTAGGCGCAGCAAAGCGTTCCAATTAAGAGGTATGCGTCTCGCTTCTGGCATCTCAGCAACGAGAGGATATATTTTTTCCACCGACCCTTCCCTCACCTCCCCCCGGCATCCTCCCGCACTGCTCGCATCAGTCTCGCGCGTAGTAGCCAGGAGCAGTTAACTGATGAGAATCTTTTGGTCTATTAGCGGCATTGCCACCGACGTGGCGCGCAAGCGGAATTGATATCTCGTTGCGCTGCATTGCATTCTTCCGATTTCGCTTCTTCTTATTTTTGTAGATGTTATCATCTCGGTTAGAGTTGTTAGTCGAACTGAAATCATCCGACGAATTCTCATATCGAATATTGCGTGTAGAAGCTCAACGTTTAGAATATTCATTAATATAATCTGAATATATTCTCGTAAAATTAAAATTGAGTAATATTTTTTTTCTAATTATTCCAATCCTTGAGAAAGACGGAAAAAAAAGTTTTTAAATATTTGTGGTTCTATTCTTTTCAATGTTACATTAATTTATAATTTACAAACTCATAAAATTGAATCTTGTGATGTAAAGTAAAATTGCTGCAGTAAATTCAAACGTGTTATTGTTTGAGGTTTTCTTTTTTCGTTTTTTTTACGCAAATTTTTATTTGTGGCTAAAATTATGGAACTCCAGCCCTACAACAATTCGAAAGAATCGTAAACTAAGGATATAAACGCGCCGCGAAACACTTCCAGGAATCATTGTGCGAAACATGTGTTTAAGATTAGAACGTTCACGACATACTTCTCCACCGAATTCATTTTACGAAATGAAGTTCTACTACAAAAGACTTAGCGAAAGCTACGACGTTCGCATAATTAATGTTTTCGCAGTGCGTCAAGAATGTTGCGCGAGCATTATTCAAATTTTCAAACGGATCTATTTAATAATGAGCCCGAAAGAATTTAAAAATCCGTAATTACCGCTTTGACGTCGAAGCAAATCATCATTTCTCTTCCTCGAACCTGCGTCTTTAACTGAAAGGGCGAGTCCGAGATGCCCTGGATATTAATGAAGATAAAGACGACCTCGTCGTATGCGCTGACCCCAGAAAAAGCGCTAAGGAGACGGAACAGACAGGGCGCGAGACAGCGCGCGGGAAGAAAGAAAAGAAGAAGATGAGCATGCGAGGGCGCGCAGCCAGTAACTCGCATTCCGCGGGCGCGTGCCGCGGTGTCAGTTCGGAGAGCGAATGATACGTAATTTATAACGGCACGGGACTAAATACTCTGCGCCCGAGGGAAGCGGCTCGCGCGCGTACGAGCGAGCGAGATCGTCGTCGAGAGTCGCGCCGCAAGGATTCCGTATGGATGCGCGGTTGTGGTCGCGCGAGGAGACGAAGTGTCTAAATATCGAGCACATGTCGAGAGAGCCGTCGGCTTTCTAAACACCACCGAAAATAGAAGCCTCCGTGGTCCGCCATACGTCATCTCACTGGATACCGCAGCGAGCGGCGGAGATCCGCGCTAGTCCGTTGACATTCGGTATCATGTTTGGTGTTAGGTGGTGTTCCTAAGCGTTCTACTTCATCTTCCTCGTCTCGTCTCTTTCGTGTTTTCCCGCGCGAACCAATTCGTTCCCGCGTCGCGGGACGAAGAAGCGAGAAAAAAAGCAGCACCGCTGTGTCGCCTTAATTGACTAGGTGGCTTTTGAGAGAGAGCGTGTGATGACTCGAACGAGGCTCGAGTCGTTCGTAGGAACGGGCCGCGTGTGGAACACGTGATAATAAATGTGGCGCTTGTGCCTCGCGATGTTTGGTCTTGATTCGGATTCTTGTAGCACGCGATTGTCTACGGATGGGAAAAATTCATCATCTGCCTGATGATATTTAAACATGGCGAATCTTTAGATGGAATTGTACAAATCAAATACTAAATGGTGAATGATATTCTTAGAGCTCTATTTACGAGTTATAGCTAACATTAATCAAAAATTAAAAGTTTCTCGTTTAAAGAATTCTTTTAGTTTGACAAAAATATGTTGAGATGCGTAGTAAAGTAATAAATTAGATTTTTTTTTTCAATTTCTTAAGCTTATTACATATTGCATATATCATAAAAAATTTCAATTATTTTTTTTTGTTATTATGTTATTATTTATAATGTTACATATACAAATACTTTTTTTTATAAGAAACGTGCTACGTTTGTACGAGAAAGGGTGGCAGACTGTAAGCGAAGAGAGGGAAAGCAGGGAGCAAAAATAAGAGACAGACGCAAAAGTTAGGTATCTCTTAATAGACCGGCTGTCTTCTTAATTGACTAGGTGGCTCGTAAGTGCGTGATGAGTCGCGCCCTCCGGCTCGGTGAAATAATACGGTCGGATTGAACAGAACGAATGTTGAAACACCGGTGTCTCGTTCGACCTTTTTCTTTTTTCTTCTGACAGTCGGATGTTGAAGATTAATCACGAAGTAAGAAAAAGTAGTTTCCCTCCAAATTATAAATTTTTTACATTGATTTACTTGAACGATATTCCGGAATAAATTATCAGTAATTTTATGGATTTTGTACACGGATTTCGGAATACATATATTTTGCTCTAAAAAATTCGGAAGATTAAAAATGCCGTTAGCATTAATTTCTTTTTAGAATAAATAATATTTATAATTACTTTTAAGTGAGGATTGCAATTTTAAACCGCTTTAATTTAACATAAGATTGCAAGTAATTTATTTTTTGAATTTGAATCTTAAACCCGTGAAATTGATTAACTATTCAGCCAAAATTCATGTTTGTGAAAGCTGGAGAAGTCATGTTTGTTACTGCCTCGTAAGCCTCTTGACTTCAGGGCGGTCCGTGTCGTTTTGCTGGAAAATCTTTCGCGCGACTTTTACTGCCGCACAACAGTAGAGGCCAAATTGTTCGATTGTCCGTTTCGAGTGGCTGCGCCATTGTCGGGCGGTCGCAGCTGTCCCGTGCCTCTTAAATCGCAATTATGCGAATGCCTAGCGAAAAGGGAGCCACTTTTCTGGCGTTTCGCTCAAAAACTGATTCTTCAAGCGATCCACAATGGACGCGAAACGAATCGCTTAGGTTACTTTTATTCGCCTTTCTCTCTCTCTCTTACTTCTTCCCTGCGTCATCTCGTCTCTCCTCTCCTCGAGATTGCCGTATTGTTGAGGGGCGTGAGGCCCTTCGGAAGACGATTTTCCTCCGTAAAGCCATTCAGATGCCGAAGAATGCCGAGAAATACGCGCCTGGCTTGTATACCCACGCGCGCGTGGGAGATATGTGCGTAGAGACCGAAGTAAAAGGTCGCTTACACGTTTTAATATTCATACTGATTCAGTAGCACCGAGATTTTGGAAGTAAACACTCTTGCAGCTATGAGAGATAAGTTTTAACTCTTTTTTATTTATCTATACATAAACTATAAGATTATTGTACTTTAATATCCGAATATATTCAGAATAGTTTTTTTTTAATGTTGACACTTTTTAGTAAATCAATTAGAATTTATTGTACATTTTACTTTAGGCATAGCGCACAATTTTCAAATATTTGCATTTATAAAAAGAAAGACATGAATAATTTATTTTTAAATAATCTGAGGTCATTTTGGTTACATTTTTGTCGAATGTTACGTAATTTTTAACTCGCACAATTCTTGACTCATTAAAATCTGCGGTTTCATAAGTACGGATGTCTTTGTGCACGAGCAAATCGAGAGAATAGATCCATGGCTGCACCATCGCTGAGAAATCGCATTGCCTGGAGACCCATTTATAAAAGATCTGACGTGTCATTGTGCTCTATATACAACCGTGGAGCATTCGAAGTTGTTTAAATCGTTGTAAGGCACCCGAGGACGCGACCGAGGTGTCGCTTTTCGCTCTCGAGTGGATTCGATTGTCGACTCCCTTGAAAGGAATGAAATTGAGTCCGACAACCCAAACCCACAGCCCGGGCAGGTGTCGATGCTCTTCCACTTTTCTGAGAAGGTATCATAAAATCATGAAGACTGAAATGGATCTCTCCGGGGCGACGTTAAACGACGCTTCCCGTGTCGCTCGCGCTGTCCGGCGAAAAATCATATCGCGCATCATCAAATTGATAAGAACGACTAACTATGACTAACGACGTTCGTAATAAATCTCGCTTCATGCTACACTTTTTATGATCGCAAGATAGATCGCGAGGTGTGGGTATCGAGATCTTGAAAAGCCGCCGTCTATGCTCGGCCGATCACGGAGCCGCTCACGTTCCCCGCGCCGGCCAGGGATCAGATTTCGATCATGTATAAACTAATTTATCCCCATAAAAGTGGCCTTAATGAGTCAAATTAAGCCGACGTAAAATATATGTGGATGCTTACGCGAGCGAGCCGATACTCTCAGACCGGTATCGCGCACACTGAGGAGTGATATACAGTTCGGTAATGGTGCGGGGAGGACCCGACACCTGGTCCCGTGTGGCCCCTTTGTCAGTGGGTCTCAAAGACCGTGCCCCGCGCTACGAGAAGGCCACATAAACTCCCGGGGCATTCAGTTAAATGGTTCTAAAGTGCTTTCAAAATACGACGCTGCGCCGAAAACGCTCGGCGGAACGGAGCGGGACACGAAACTCGGAGGGGGATACGATATGGGTGGTTTCGGGAATAAAAATGCAGATTAGGATTAATACGCCGCACCGGCGATTCCGTGCTTCCGTTGATTTAATGCCGTATATCTTAGCCTTTTATTGCCGGTGGCCCGCGTCGATATCTATCGCCGACACTAATTTCATGATTTAACGTGACAAAACCTATATACATATATGCTTGTATTTTAACTGTTTTATTGAGTTGATACGAAATCCAGTTATTATTGTACAATTTTAAATCAGATTCTAATTTATGCGCTACTTTCTCAAAAGAACATATAGAGTTAAAACGTTCAAAACTTATCTACTTATAAAAAATAGAAAATACCAATTTTTATGCTAATAATACAGTTTTTGATGAATATAAATTTGTGAGAAACAACTCGATTTCACAATCAAGCTATTTTTAAATAGAAAATTTCGAGAAAGCAAATATTTATCGCAACATTTTTTCAATTTTCAATCTTTAGATATCTCAATGTCGAATGAAATTTTTGTCGTGAAGTACATATTGCAGTGAAATCCGACAATCTCCAATTTATATCAGTAAACTGAAATAATTAATTTTATTACTGATTGTTATTCGATATTATTATCTTTAGTTATTAGTTGAAAGAAGATTTATATTTGCAAATGAGATAGAGAGACAGATTCTTCGCGAGAAATATTTTCGATCGCCGCGGCAACGACGACAGTCCGAACGACGCGTGCGTGGGTAGAAATATGTGTATCGCATTCACGGCGGTCCATTGATCTCCGGGACCAAAAACGCGTCAGGTACAGCTGCTTTGAAAAGTGTACGTCACCGATGATCGATACGTTCGAAGCATTTAATGCGTGTGATCTTCATGAATTACTCGACCGTGAATATCCATACACCGCGCGCTCTCTCACCCTTATGTCCTACATTATCGAAAAATATGATATTTCAATCGCGCGTATTATATTCTGACAATATAATTCTGGCAATCGGACAGCTTACGTAGAAATATCCGAGCGAGAAATGACTTGCGATATGTTTGTAGCAAATTTTTTCACTAGTTACACTTCTCGCACTCAATACTACACTTCTCGCGCATATTTCTTCGCGCTTTAGAGACGAGGTGTCGAGCGAGCGATAGTTTTCATCGTGGCTGTACCGTTTCTTTGCACGAAGGTGCGACTATGTCTGAATACACTGTTGATTGGGCCATAAATGTGTCTGTTGGGGTACAAACATTTTTTTCCTCTCATTTCGCTTTATCATATTCCTCTTCGGAGAGCCACGAGCCATGCGGCACGCAGACTTCGCCGACGACTTTCTGAGCCGTTCGATCGATCGTGCCTCTCGCAGACTAACTCGCCATAACTCGATTGAATTCCACTTTGAAACGATTGACGCAAAGAGAGACTTAATTTTGAACAGCTTCGACGCTTCGCCTAATTCAACAGGTCGAGAGAGGCAGAAAAGTATTTTACTGCGGATTGAGAAAACATAATAGTTTACATATTTAGGAGGGCTAGAAAATTACTTGTGAGTAATTGAAATATAATACGAGTTCTAAAATATCAAAGTCATGTTTTTTGGTCATTGCACCTTCTTGCAAAAAACGATATATCACTCGCTTGATATCGCATCTCTGAATAAGTTTTGAAAAACATCAAAATGTAAATTTATTAATTTTATATAAAGATTATACACAGCAAACAATATTTCAAAACAGACATTTCTTTTTAATATTACTTAGAAGTATATTGATCAGTGATTATAATTTATTTGCATTTAATTCTATGAAATTAAATTTACATTAAAAATTTTATTTAAATTTATGTAAATATAATTCCGCTGCGTTGTAATAACATGCGATTGGTAGAATGAATCGTTCTCGTTTAAAAGACGCGGGATAAAGGCTAGGAGGCGGGTAGGTAGTGAAAGAGAATGCGGAATCCAGCTGAATAATTGCATCTGGATGCGGTTTGACGTGCCGGCGCAGGCGAGAGTCATCCCGCTCGTGCTCGACGTCGGTCATCGAGAGTCTTGCAGCACCGCGTGAATGCTCATCGAATTCTCGGAACCACCGACAATTCATGGCCGATGGGTGGTCTTCGCAATACGTGAGGTCCAGTGTGTACTATTTTCGCGCATTGCGCTTCGATATCCGCCGCAATATTTCTACTAAAAAATTAGCGTAGAAAATGGCGACGCGTTGATTCACGTGCTAGATATTTATGCGACAGACATAGTCATATCAACTGTTTCATTTTCGTTACGAATAAATAGAGAGATTAGTTTACGTGTTTCGTAGCATTGAAATTTAAACCCACCGCGAGTGCTGCATCGATTTCAGTTTCAATCTCTGGGAATTTATGTCACGGATTTTATTGTACCGTCGTATACGATCGCTGTACAGTGCGCTTGAAACGTTACAATTGTGATGATTGCCCGCAAGTGCTCGTCGTGAAATACGTCAGACATCTCTACCCCGAAGAGCGATCCCACCCGGCGATCGAAGACAGTCGGTGCATTATTTATTTTCCGTACGCGAAGGCGCGTCGTCGATTCGACGGGCCCAATTAAGCGATATATCCGCGAGCCAAGGTCATTAGCTCATTAGCCATTGATAGGTACATTCGGTGCCCAATCAAAGGGCATTCTTCGGCCCGCGCGTATTCGTGCTGATGTCATCCGACTCGTGGAAAATCGACGTCCACCGGACGGACGTCCAGCGTGAATCGCGTGGAAGGAAGACAAACGCGCGGCCGAGGCGGTCAACGAGGAGCAGGAGGAATGAAAGAGGAGAGGAGGCGAGAGTGCGAGAGGGACGGCGGGAGAGAGAAAGACCAAAAAAAAAAAGAAAAGAAGACGAGAAAGACGGGAGGGAGTGGAGAACGCGAGAGGAGAGGCTCGTCTCGTCCTCCGCGAGAGACTAGTTAGCACCTTCTCTTAGGCTCGCGAGCTCTCGAATCAAGGCGCGCATTCTGCCTGAGCCGGGCCCGGTCTGCCCGGTCACAATGCGGCATTGTACTTAAATCAGATTCAATTTGGGCCCCATTGAAAATTACGCTTAATAAATTATTTGGGCAATTCATAAATCCGCTTGGCGCGCGGGCCTCTCTCGCGCTGCCTCCGCTCCGGCGAGAGAAGTCTCGCTCGTTCAGTTTCGAAAGGGCGCAGTTGCACCTCAACGGAAGACCGTCTGCTAATGGATCCGCTGGAGATGCCAGCGTCTAAGACGATCCAGGGAGGTACAACTAGTTGTCTAAGATGTTAAAGAATTTGTACCGAAGAATCTCTGAGTGTGGAAAATCGAAATAAGAAAAATAACTAGCGCAGAAATCTCTATTGAATGTTGATAAATTTTTTTTTATAATTTATATAAGGATGTTTCGGAGATGATATCTCTTGAATTCCAGAATTGCGATGGAGAAATTTAACGAAAACAGAAATTTAGTAACGTTTGTTCCGATAAAAATCAGAACGGAGAAATCTTGTATCTTTACTGTCGTGTTTTTCACGACATGAATCTCAGAAGTCGAGCGATGCCGATATTTTAGGCGTTCGGATCCGACCCTGATGACGACTATGATTGGCTACGAGGATCAGGTAAATATGCACGCACCTACACGTCCGTGTAGGCTCATCCTCTACCTGCGCGTATACGGCGTTTATGGTACAAATTAGTAGGCAGTTATAAATGACACAGTATCCTTATTATCGTCTTGGCCTTATTTCATCACCAAATATAAGCTACGTTTGACTGATTAAAATACAAAGAAGAACGTAAAAAACTTTGTTATAATATCCAATTATGAATATTATCTATATGTTAGACGATTCGTACTCATAAAAAGAAAATAATTAAAGTTGTCATTTATGATTTTGTTTTATTAAAAATTAGCATTCATTACATATTTAGAACTTCTATTGCAAGTTATTTTAGAATTACTTGATCTTGTATTAATAATTGAATAGCTTATAGCCTAAATATACGATATTTGCGAAAAAACAAAGCATGGGAGGCGCGAGAAAATGTGAAAAAGGAAAGGTGGCATATTTAGAAAGCCGCAAAACAAGGGGCTGACACGTTCAAACAATCGTGAACTAACCGGCGAACCTATAATTAGTGTAGGATATTTTTGAGAATCCCTTTCACCATTCGTTTTCTGGAGCGGCACCGAACAGGACATGCCGAGCCTGTTCCCTTTCGGCAGATCGTCATCTCCAAATGTTAGACACGCTGTGTAAAGGACTCCGACCGCCTCAGAAGTTACCGCGCAAAATTGATCTGAACCTGAGAAGGGATCTTTTCATATCTTTGTCTTTAACTCCAAACCTCGAAAACTCAAATAGTCGACCGCATCTAATAAATTTTACTAGATCGTCTGATACCAATTACAAGATTTATTCTGTATATTAAAAATTATTTTTACGAAGTTATATCAAATTCTGTCATTCTTGATTTATCAATTATATTATATTTATTTTAGAATAATTATTTGAAACATAATCAATTGAGTATCTATATAATAGGATTGCCAATTTAGATTAATCGTTAATCTCTTCATAAGTAAAATAAGAAAATAGGTATGATGTAATAAAAATGAAATAAAATCGCATTCGGAGAAACTCTATATTCTCTAAAGCCTGGAAGTGCAATAAAAATTCTGAGGTCTGCAGGTCGAAATACGCGAGTTGTCGGCCTTAATCGAATAGCATTAAGGATGGGCGTGTTTACGAGCAGTTATATCCCCAATTGAAACACAAACGCCTGGGCTAATTTTCTAAATCACGCGATCGTAAATTAATGAAAGTCTACGCGGAACTCTTGGATGAAGTCATCTCTTCTCAGCGCGTGATTTTCTAACCAGTCTCTGATTAAATAATATACCTCTCAATATTCTTGAGTGCTTCCGATCTATTTCAAAGTTTATTGACTCGCCGAATGTGAGAATCGTGCACGGTAAAACCGCATTAATCGTAAATACGACTAACAGAATTCTAGATCAAACTTTATCTAATCAATAAGAATGAATTATTAAGATAAATACTTGTACGATATATAAATTAATTATTAAACCGTAAGTTTGTTAATAAAAATAAATTTTTATATTTTATAACATATTTGCACATATATTCGGCATCTTTACGTTTAAGAATAGCCAATCGTGGGCAGGACCAAAATTATAGTACTATACAAGGGTGTCCCTCCAATCTAATTAACGACGGTTATCGAGGATGTATAGGGGATGCTCCGGTAATTTCTAAGCGTTACACTTTTAATCAGCGCTTCACGCAAGATTGACCAAGCGTGGCACCTCGTACAATGGACGACGGGCCAAGCGCGCCGTCGAGAAGGGTACAGAAGTATTGTGCCTTGATTTAAGGTCGCAACGCTGTTCACACAGGCTGCCGTCTGCGATTCAGATAAAAGCGACGTCGATTTAGGCCCCGCTGATGGCGGGTCGCTCATCAAATATTGCCCTGACGCACTGTCAATGATATTAATCTGCAAACTGACAGGCGAGTAAGTGTTCTTTCGCAGTTGAAGTCGCTTTTGGTACCTCTAACTGTTGGGGGATAAAATAACGGTGAATAGTAGCACATTAGTTACCATAAAGCATTATTTGATGGTTTCATTTTTTTTTTATCTCCCTTTATCTTTAGTCTATAAAATCCTTCACAAAATAAATAAACCCAATTTTTCATAGAGAAAACAAATAAATTTTCGATTTTATGAGCTATAAATAATATTATTAATATTATTAATATTATTTCTAGCCCATAAAATAAATAACAAAAAATCAAAATGTGTAAAACAAATTAAAAATATGCTGAGATGAAATATATTTTCAAGAAGTATTATTTAATAATTTCAGAACGTAAGAGCGCGCTATAAATAATTCGGTCAACACACAGCTAGCTTTGCGAACGCACGACAGATAGATATTCAACAAAGGCTCGAGAAAGTAGCATAATTTTAGAAGCGTAAATGCAATAAATCTGTGCGTTATCAAGGCGCTGTAATTAAGAAAGAATCTCGAACTTTGACCGAGCACACATCTCAGCGTTACGCATAAGCGAACGAGATACAGCCGTAATCGCGACGATTTACCAACACTTCAGATTCGATACAATGAACGCATTCAAAGATAGCTCTTATCGAGCCGGCGACTATACAGGCACGCCTTAAAGACTATATACAAATTTATTATGTTAGAGAGCAGAGAGATGTAATTGGGCAATCTTGTGCGTAAATACCAACGAGCAAATTAATTAATCACAATGATATTTACAAGTTTATCATCGAGCGAACGAGATCGACTTATTTGTTCCACCGCTAAAATCATTTTTAAATAAACTTTTGGAAATTTTATTAGCGGTTTAAAAACATATGTGAATATATTTTATAACCCAATAATGTGTGTAACTTGAAAAACATATCCTTGAAACAGACCGCCGATGCTAAAGCGCTAAAGTAGTAATATGTTTTAGCGGCAGAAAGCGCAAGGCATCTACCCTCATTAGTTCTTGACAAGAAATCACCTTTTTCTCGGTTGCACCACCAATTACTGGGCTCCCACTACAGCCGAGATGAAACGAGATGCGTTTCGTCTAACGAAACTCGGACTCCAGCAAGCCCTCGTCGCCAGGGCGTGGCGCCGAAACGACCTGATGAGGATGGTCGGCGCAAATTTCTTTTTTGTTTTCTGATTCTCCGCCGCGTCTCTTTTTCCTTCCGCCGAATTTTCGGACCGACACACCCTTCTTTCTGGAGCGGCTCGATTTCTCGCCGTTTTCCGCCTTAGCGCCCTGCCCTCTGTTGCGCCGGTCAGCTAATTTGCGTCGGGCCTCGAGCGACTTTACTCTTGTGAGGGCAGCTTCTAATTAGTCATCGCGTGTCGTTGCGGCAGATCAGTCGCAATTAATCATCAACAGGGCCTCTAGTTTTCTAATTAAAAAAAAACAGAACTTTGTTGTTCGGCTAACGGAGATAAATTGCATCGATTCGCGAAAACACCCATGCGAGGCACCGAAGAGATTAAACAACAAATAACGCATTGTCTTCTCGCGTAATTGTTCGATACAGATAAATAATATTTTCGTTTCCATTGAATAACTACGGCACGAGCAGCCATTTATGCACACATATCAATAAAATAATTTATTAATTAATTAAAAATTGAATATCTTACAGCCGTTGTTTGGCAAAAATAATTAATATCGTTAATTCACATATCGCAGTGATGTGTGCTAACGCTGATGTTTTCGTCGCGATGAACATGCAAATTCTCGGCGGAAGATTGAGAGGCGTCTGTCGAACGGATATATCTGTGTATATTACGTATCATAAACGTAACCGTTCTTAACTACAGCGCAGAGAGCGAGGCATAACGCTTGGCAAAAGCGACCGAGCGATAACTCGCAGATAACACGTCGTAATTAGTCACTGCCAATTAACAGCTGCTTAAACGGAAAACAACTTGCTACATTAATGATGCTCGACCCGTAACTGCGCCGGAAACGAGTGTTTACATCACCTTTACGCAGCTTGCTCGATTCGATTCTTCTAATCTCTCTAAGGATATTAATCGTGCGAAAAGAATTATTCTCCACTGCATTCGCGAAAATATGCTATTATCGGAATTCTGTTATACGATTTATTGGGACAATTACAATTGGGGCATTTTCCAATAAATGTAGGTCTGCTGTACGTTGAAAATAATAGTGTACGTTCGAACGGATAATAAAAACTGGCCGGTATCGGCTGAGTATGAGTAAATTTAATTATTGAATATCGATAACTTGTTGCAAAATAATATCGCGGAAAATAAGTCTTCTTGAAATATCACTGAATTTAATGAAAAAAAGTCAGAACTTTACGTAGTTCTTATCGTCTCTTCGGAATCGCGAATTATTTTGAAAAATGATAAAATAAACTGCTATCCAATTCCGTTGACCTCTTTTCATCTCTTTTTTTTAGATTTAATAAAAAAAACATGCAACTTGTTTCCAAGAAAGATAACATCTTTGGCGAAAAGATAATGCGACAAGTAAATAAGAGCTCGAGTTCCAAGTTGTAGCACAGACAGAAAACCGGTACATCGGCGGACGTTTTTTCTCATTTCCTTCATTTACTTCGCGGCTTGAGTCGAGGTCGCCATAATTACCAGATAATGCCCGTGCCACCGCAACAAAATAAGTTTTTGCAAATCATTAATGTATAATTTTAATTGAGAGCATCGACGAGGCTTGGAATTAATTATCCTGATTGTGAGTGAGAAAGAGGGAGGGAGGTGGGGGTGTGCTGTCATTCTCATTGCGCGTACACACTTTATTCGCACATAAGTAGGCCTCGCTTTCCCGCCGATGTTTCTTACTGTCGCTTATCTTGTTGCCAATTAATTGCCTGCGGCATAGTTTAGATGGAGATAACTAGAACCATTTCTTCCCCTCCAACAGTATTCCGATGTATGTTTGCTCCGCTGCATTGAAATGCAACCATAATTTGTGAGCGTCTTGTTCCTCGGAGCAGGTGGCGGAACTAATTCTTCTCTTTATAGCCAAGCATCGTTTCAACAACATTGTATTCATATATAGTGCTAATTAACAGACTTGACATATCATATCTTTTGTTTTTATGTTATATATTCTGTTATTTTTAATATTAATACCTATAATTTTATAAATTAATATCAAAATACATTATGCATAGATGCTAAAAAAAAAATGAATTTCAAAATAATATTGTCTATGTCAAAAATCAATTTGGCAAACGTTTGTCATATTGTTACATCTATGATTATTTCTTTCTCGCCGCGATTCTAGGTCAGCATTATTGATTCTAATATGTGCACTGTCTCGAAACAATTTCCAGCACATGCCTGAACATTGCATGAATAAATCGACTCTTATGAAAATATGCTGATCTTTATTATTCATGGAAATTATTGATCAATGTTACAACTTTAAATTAAAATATTTATGCAAATATTCAAGAATGAAGTTTAAAGTCTGCAAGTATCTGCACATAATAATATAAATTACGATTCCAACAATCGCAATATGCATAACGTGCAAAAACATTGCTTATTATAGACGCCGCTCCAGTTACACTCACCACTGATTATCAGTCAGCGTTTTATTGCACGCTTTCACGCGAGTTATTGTGGTGCCGAGCAATTACGTTTCTACTGCTTCCTTTCATCACATTTGATAAGAAGTAATCGCAGTTTCGATCAATAGTCTGCGCGAGTCACATTATTCGAACATAACTCATCGCGCTGGAATTTTTCCTACCATTTCTTTCTTAAGTAGAATAAAATTGTTCCGTGAAACTGTTCTGATTAGATCATTGAGTCTATGTTAATGCCATTATTGTAAGAGTTTTAATATTATTTAATTAATATCATTAACAAATAACAGCACTTTTTTGTAAATAAACATAAAATCGTGTTCGCAAAAGCAACATAGCATTGTCCGAATTCAGCCAGTTATATGTATTCTTTTCTAAAGAATATGGACCACACAGGATAGAATGTAGAGACAGTGATTCACTTCTCATGGTATTTCTCGTTTTGTGACAAGTTTTGACAGTACAGGTTTGCTTATCCGATTACAAGATTAAGGTAGACTAGATTAACAAAAAGATTTAACCCGTCTGTTCACGTCCGTTGTCAATCGATCTTTCGTTCAGACGTTTTTCTTTCACCTTATTCGTTTCATATTTTTTCTTTATTTCTCAAGGTGCAGGTACGGGAAGTATTGGATTAGGTTGAGTTTACATCGTCTTAAATCGAATTTGAACATGTTGTCTTACATGCATCGTTTCACTCATACTCTAATCTAATTTGCGAAATCCTTCGTAAAATAAATAATTCTGAGAATCTAAAGAATATGGAGGAAATCGTGGATCTGGAGTTGTAAGGAAAACCTGGGAGATAACTACGAATTCCTAAAGTATAATAAACTATCCAGAAATCGAAAAGAACTGAAAATATTGGAAAATTTGCATATCTTCAAGATCTCTTCTTTGGATATGCAAATAGGAAAACAATTATAAAATATGAGATTTGTTAATAATTTTTAAATATTTATTAAAACTCAACGAGAATTGGATCAAGTTTTTATTTGACATAAATTTTTAATTCTTACGTATTTTAATTATTAATATTAATATTAAAATACTATGCACACATACATTTTGTGGCCTGTTTTGATCTTTTATCTTGAAAATCAACATAATGTTACAAAACATCAAATTAAATAAAATCAATTTACGGTAACTCAAATCTTTTAACAATTTAAATTTGAATTGTATTAAATTCTATATAAATCTAACCTAATTAATTGCTTAGTCTAATTAATACAAGGTCTAATCTAGAAGCCTAATCCTTCCAAAGTTTGCCGGTAAATACACAGTTGCGGGCAATCCTTACTCCTTCCAGGCGTTTTGCTAGCAGCACGACAAGACGATAGCTCCGCGAGCGAACGGCACGTAAACCCGCAGAGGCCATTGCATCCTTATTATATCAGGCACTTATCCAGTGCGGCATTCACGTCATGCCTGCGTGTGCGCGCGCGTTTATACGTGAAGGCAGTCAAGATGGGGTTGCGGGACGGAGGTGAGGGATGGTTACCACGATACGCCATACAGTGGCGCGAGAGGGGGGGGAGGCCCGTCGTACCACCCTCATATCTCTCACGCTTCGCGGGTATTTCTATGGGAGGGAGACGCCCGTCTAATTTCCTGTCCTGAATTTCGAACGAGCGAGAATTTGCACCCTTGAGTTCACATCAACGCGGTGGCAGGAGGGGCGGCCGAGGGGGGGCCTTTTGAGAGGTGGATAGACCGGCGAGGGGAGGTTTGAAGGAAGGGGTGGGAGGGCATCGGTCGGGAGAGCGACGGCCATAGGTGGAGGGAAAACGCGCAAAATCGCCAGCCACCCTTCTATCACCGCGCTACCACCCCGCGCGCCCGTAGTTGCGCCATTTTTCGATACCTCTCTCTCCCATTTTCGCACTGCGAATGAGCGTTTTTTACGTTTCCCTCTTCCGATTCTTTTTTTTTCTCTCTCTCTCTCCCTCTCCCTCTCTCTTTCTCTCTTTCTGTTCGTAAGCGTCAAGCGTGTTTCCGTTCGCGCGGACGCGAATGCACGCCGGCGCCGGCGCGACGAAGAACCAAAAGTGGTTCCGATTCAAAAGTGCACGGGACTTCTGGGAGCATTTTCCGATACTAGATAATTCGACGTCCCCGTTTTGCTTGGGTCGGAATATCTCGTATATACATCTTCGTTGACGGTATTTGGAAAATGAATAAGATCAGATCCAGATACGTAGAAGTTCTCCAATAAATATATAATAAATATCAAGAGAGACTTACTTGATAAGTTAAAAAATCACATTGTTTACGACTATAATTATTGGGCTGTAATGACAAAATAGAATTAATTTAGGATTATTTTTTTATTGTTTACATTATGATAGTCCTTTTAAATAATATTGGTAAAATTCTGATGGCTCATATGTGAGCCTTTTAATAAAAATTTATTATATAAAAAAATTAAATCCATATAAACTCAAACGGAAGCTTAATATGGAAGATAAATATCACTAACTAAGTGACATAAATCCATCTAGTTTATTCGTTGCGACGACAGATAAAACCTTCGGGCATTCATACGTTCTTGACGAACCTCGGAGAAATTATCCCGGAAAAAACGTTTACTATATGAGAAACGCGCTAAGCGTGACTATATGCTCGCCACGGAACGGGGACCCTCTTATACGTAGCGTTCTATTATATGATTGTTATGAATTTCCTATTAATAATAAATAAACAAATATAATGGGAGGCCGTCGCGGTGCGTTAGCCACGACGACGCATCTGGTTCCTTCCTTCGGTCACAGGGGCAATTCAATGCGAATACTCCGTGTATCCAATGAATAACTATCGAGAGTCCCATTCTCTCTCCTTTTTTCGCGCTTTCTCTTTCTCTTTCTCTCTCTCTCTCTCTCTCTCTCTCTCTCTCTCTCTCTCTCTCTCTCAACTGCATCATCATTGGCGCACTTTTAGGACGATGAAGCGCACTATTGGATGCTCCGGGAACAATGACCGGTAACAAATCATCCCCTTATGGTCGGTGCCTAAGTCTGCGTGACGATCTTTTTTCCTGTGCCATCCCGGGTCTATGAAGGGTAAATTTGATACATCAAATGCTTTAAGTACGCGGTCTTGTCAAGCGCTTTACGATGCCGTGTTTAGATATATGCTGGCGTGAATGGAAATTCAGCACGAGGCAAATTGAAATTTATTAGCGACTATTCCGACTCGTTCTTAAAACTGTACGTGATGTCGTGAATTTTTACGTTTCTCATGCGTTTCATTCAAAGATGAGAAACTGTTGAACAATATTATTTGTAGAGATAAATTTAATACTGTCGTCAATAGATGTCGTGCAAAGGATTGCTCTTTTTTCTTTTTCTTCCTTATATATAAAAAAAAATTCTCTTTTGAATAATTGATATAATCTTGACAGCTTTTTAAGAAATAAAATAAATAAAACGGACAAATATTTTGTCAAAATTTGTCACCGTTGACAGTTGCGTAGTTTATGTGAGTGTGATTATCCTCCGGTTAGAAACGATTTGTAAGAGCACCGATTATTGTGAAGAAAAACAGTCTTTTGAAATATCTGGGATCAGGTGAGGACAGAATTTGTGGGTGGCTATTATATTTACGGAATGTTGATCCTATTGCAAAACGACCTGCAGGTGTCTGAAACCGAAGATTTCCCTGTGGGCACAAATCGAAGATTTAAAATTTGCTACAATTGAAGAAAATAATATTGCCTATTCAAACAACACAATGGAATTATAATGGATTGTTATTTTGTCGACAAATAATTCAATTTCTTGTCTCAATAATTTTTTCCTTTTATTTTAATTATAGTTATTTGTAATTTACGCGTGTATAGAACAGTCACAATAAATTACAATTAATATAATCAAATGATATTTCCACTAATATTAAAAAAATATTAAAAAAAACGTCTTACTTAAAAGAATTTTTAGGAACCTATCCTTTTAAAAGATATTGATCTAAAAGATGTTCTGAAAGATATTTATCTGAAAAAAGTAATTTTTTTATATTTATTTTGCCCATTATAAATGTTTGAAATTATTTTATAAGGACATGTGAGAAGAAAATAAAAATCTATCAAACCTAAGAAAACTTAGGAACCCGAAGAATAACAAAGCTCATCTTGAGCAGATGGAAAGATAGAGTTCTCGCTTAATGCTTCACGGACCAAGGAAAAACTTTAAATAATCAAACACGTCAACTACGCTTCATCTTGCAAACAGGATTAGGGCGAGATTGACCACACACAACTTGTGTCGGCGCTTTACCTGAGATCACGAGTTTGACTTTCCGAATACCTAGTTTAAAGTAGATCACATTTGTTTCTCAAGCGTCTATTTGTACAGTTTGTACATTTATCTCCGGTCTTTCTTATCTGCTTTATCTGTCTTCAAAAATATTGTAAGCACTATAAAAAATATATTTTGGATGGCTCTTGTATCAATAGAAAGTACATCAAGGTATATATTTATAAAATGTCGATAGTATATTGACATACCGAATAAAAATCAAACATCAAAATAAAATATAATAAATAAAGAAATGGGGAAAGAATCGTGCAATGTTGTTGCACTTGAAGTCAATTTATTTTATTCAATTATCATAGTATGAACGTTTCAATTTGGTAAAATTATCACGAAAAATTTTCTGATGAGACATTCTAAAGATAAAATATTATGTTTAAATATTGTAAGCGATTAAGATAAGCTTTCTAAAACTACGCTCTCGTTTCTCGCCACGGTATTTTTTTGTGAGTTTATGAATATCTAAATACCGTAATGTGCTTTTCTCCCAAAAGATACCAATTTGACAAGATGTAAGTATGTATTTCATAGTACAGTTTTATGCTCAAATCAAGTTCTCTGACGACGCTCAGCTCTTGCGTTTTATAAATTTGTTTCCGCGTCGATTCGTAGATTCGCTTCCACGTCGCGGAGCAAATATTTTCTTTTCAGGACGATTCGGCATTAATGCGAGTATTAAAGGCCGCGAGCAAGAAAGCGACGAGAGAGCATTAGTGCCGCCTTATTAGGCCCGCGAAAAATAGCCGAACGTCTTTCCCTCGGCAGGTGATGGCATAATACGGTCGCGGCATCGCCACTTCCCCGTGGCAGCTAATTCCACATTAACTGCACTCTCTAAATCTCTGTCAACGCCGTCTCTGGAGCGGCCTCGACAAAAGCCGAGATTCGATTCCCGGTGATACACACACGCACCCTCGCTCACACATCCGTCCGCGCGCGCGCGCACACACACGCATCGCCGGGGTCCCGGAGTCGATTTCAAAACGACTACTTACGGCTCTCTCAGGAGCACCGAAACGACATGGACCGCGGCGTCGGTAGACGGCGAGGGGAGTCATCCGACCATGAAACGCCAAACTAAACGGCGCTTTGGGCGCCCAAATACAAGGCTGGAGAAGTGCTATGTGCGTAGAGTTTCGCACAAACGCACGCGCATACACGAAACGCGGTCGTGCCGCCCCTCGGAAGCTGAGTAAATTCAGACGAGATTACGGAAAGTGTACTGAGTCTGATGAAAAGGGTCCTGGGGCACTTAGAAAGCAAAAGGCAATCTACACAATGTAATAATTAACTCTTAATAGAGTCTATCTTTGCTATAATAATATTAAATATTTGTGATCTAGAACAAATGTTGGCAGAAAATCACGAAAGAATAAAATCATCCCAAGGGAAGGAAATGATTTGCATGATATTCGTAAAGAAATTGCCGAGGAAGCTAATTATATAAGTTACATGATATACATATTCATGCATTCATGATATGTAATTTATTTATATATGAACTGAAACCATCCGCGTCTTAATTTTTAGTTTTGTTTCAAGAAATACAAGAAGCGGCATAATTTCCTGCTACTCGTGCAACGCCGCGGGCTGTAATTTCGCGATGCCGGTGTACGTAGGTGCGCAGATATCGCGTATTTATACCGGCGTACGTGGAGCATCACAAAAAGGGCATAATGGAGCCTGTAGTCAGATAGGTGTACATAACGAGGCCACAGGAGGGGTGGGGTAAGGCACGAGGAGGCAGGGTGGCGCGCGGAGGTTGTCGAGATATAAATGGCGGGGAGGAGAGATCAGAGAGGGTTGTTCCCCCTCATCCAGAACGCATCTGCCCCATTATGCTGCCCCGGGGCACTCCCGAGACCATTAATCCTCGCTAAACGACAGCCATTTTGTACCTAAACTGGATTGCCGACTCACTAACTGGTTTTGAGGACGCTTAATAGACTACTCGGTGCTCCTATTATGGCGATCGCGCGTCCGTGCTGTATTTCGGTGTCGTTTATTCCCCGTTAATGTGCAAATCGCGGGGAACGCTCGGGACATCCCCTCCTCCGAGGTGCGCGCGCTCGTGCAAACGTCGTTCGTACATTTTGCTCGTCACGGTGCTGGCGATTTACAAAAGACAGAAAGAAATAGTTCAACAACGACAAAAACGTTTATTGTAGCATAGTATCTCATTAGCTCTTTTTAGATCCGTCAATCCACATTTATCGCGTAATTCCAGATTTCTCGTTCAGTACTTAATTGCAAACTTTTTAAAAAATATTACAAATCCGCAAAATAAGATTCTAATTATTTTATATAATAACAATCTTGGTGCTATCGATTCAATTTTAAAGTTTCGTAATTCTTACTAATAATATTAATAAACTTTATAATTTTTAATCTAGGTATTGAATTTAGAAAAGTGTGAGCAAAGAAGTGAAATTATGATATTTTTCTATGTATACGCATGTGTTAGCGTATATTAAATATAGTCTCAGTAGCGGTTTATCAAATTAAATCACTCGCCGGTTAAACAATCTCGACCGCTGTGTCGCCTAATTAACGTCGAGTTGGGCACAGCGAGCAGCGGCGCGTCTTAATTGACTCCGCGATTCTATTTCACATCGCGTTTAAACACACACTCGCGTGTAACGCGCGTAATAAAGTCCGCCTGGAGCGAGAAGAATCGCCGGGAATTACGAAAGCATCAGCGCGGCAATCCCGCTGGCAAAAACCACCTTGACGAGGCGGCCAGTTGTAACGAGATTTTCGTTAATCGGCTTGACTGCCAAGACCGTGGCGAAATGATTCCTCCTCCGGTCGGTTTACCCTGCGAGACGCGCCGGGACTACACGAAAGGTTGTCACTTGCCATTATCGTCGTGATGCCGATCGGATTAGTGTAGCCCTAAAGTATCGTTAATCCACCGACGACATTGTCGCGATTGTGCGGACCAAATGTACCAGCTAAGAGTTCGAACACATAAGGCATGATTAATTCCGAACCATCTCGAAATAATCTTACAGACTTTTTTTATGCCATATTTGTGAAAACAGCGATTTAATTGATGAGGAGTGAAAGTTACAAATTTGCTTGATTTTTTTATGAATAATTAAACTAATTAAGGTATCATCCTTTTCACTATTGAATAGATTACAATTTTTTTCTTCGTTATAAAATATTTTTCGTACGTTATGTACTGATAAAATATCAGATCTGATCGAACAACAAAATTGACGGAAGAAAGATTGACTTCATATAAAAATAATAATTGATTATATAATTTTTAATCTACGGTATCTGAATTACTTAATTGTATTTATTTTTAAAAAACTTTTGGCTACAAGAAGCTCTCGCTACTTTAATGCCTCGTTATCTTGGCTTTTAATAAAATGTTTATTTCTTTGTACTATAGCGACACAAATAAGAGCATCATAAAAAGCAAGAGACAACGAGATGACGCGTGCACGTTGTCCAAGATCTTCTCAACTCTCTTCGCCACTGGCGAACGGTAAAAACCCTATGCTTGACAGCTCAATTCTCTCTTTCTGCTTTCTCCCGCCTTCTGGTGCATCTCTTTCCTTACCAGAAGTGCGCGCGTGTGTTGCTGGCTTACTGCAAGCGCTTCCCCACCCTCACTGCATCGATATGCTTCCCTTCTTTTTGGATTGAAGATTCAATATTCCGGCTTTACCGACGCTTCAATTTCTACTTCCCAAACTTTCAAGTATTCCTCGAAATATTGTTACTTGTGCAATTATCCATTCCATAATTTTATAACACACTGACTAGAAAAAAAGTGCTAATTTTTGAAGCTACTAAAACTATTTTTTAGAAACAATTACATACAAGACAACATGCTTTATCCGCTGACAATTATAGTAGACCAAGTGGTCAGCTGAAAATTAACCTGTCGCAAGATTGCAGTCACGTGTCTGAGCACGCACGCTAATCCCGATAATTAAATATGACCGGTGTCGAGGTCGCGCGCATCACGGGCACCGTGGTAAATCCTAGATCGACCAGCAGCGCCCGCTCTCTCGTGAGAGGAGCGGAACGAGAAACCACGACGCCGTCCATCGGGCGAACGCGAGAGGGACGCTGGTGCGCCCAGCGTGCGCCCGTGCAACACAGCCACGTGCACCCGTATTGCCAATCAATTCGCGCATTGCGCGCCCGGGAATTAGACAATTAGGAGTCGTCACGTTCCGCCCGGTCCCGCCGCGTTCCACCGCCACGCCGCGTCTCATCGACCATCCTCGGTCCCCACCACCTGGCCGCTCTCGGACACGGGTGATGCATCCAACTCCATCTGGCGAGCCCGACGACCCAGAAGAAGGGGCACCTCTTCAGTATTCAATCCACCTCGGTGCCCGCTATTGGTCCCCGTCCGACCACGAAGAACGCCCACATGCGAAACGCCCGAGATGCGCGCCGACTCGCGCGTATTGGTCGAGCCGAAGCCTCGGTACCGGTTCTGCGAGCGTTGCGGGGGCGGCGCGCACCCGGCAGCGACATTCGAGAGCGAGAAAAGAGAGAGAGAGCGAGGGAGAGAGAAAGAGAATGGACCTCGGCAGGGCTCTCCGCCGCGAGTGCAGCCGAGCTGGTAATCAGTGCCGTTTCCGCGGCAGTGGCGGCCACCACGCGGCAGATTACACAGATTACACCGATTACATTTGTAGCCGACCGCTGACGGTCGTTTCTTTTCGGGCAGACCGCCGCGCGCTACCATCTTATCCCCTCCGTCGCGTGACCCGCGCTGGAGTGCGTGCTTGACCATCCTCTCGGTGAACCGTCGCCGGGCCGTGTCATCGGGGTGCACGAAGAGTCCGAGGATTCTGGCAGAAACCCAGGAATGTTGAAGGGCACCGCGTATCGAACGACGTCGGCGTTCAATACCCTCGTACACGCGGAGGAACGCGTTGACGGCAGCGACGGCCGTCGCATGACGGACTTTACCTACTGACAGTGGAAATCAGCCGAGCTGTCATCCGAAAATCTGTCGGCGCGGAAATATTGACACTTGTAATCCGATGGTGAAACAGAAACGGAAAGAAGTGCACTGTATATACGTATACTATATGTACTACGTGGGAGATTTCGAAAGCACAACGCTGTGGATCTTTTAGAATATATTGGGAAGATATGCACAACAGATTAGAATAATCGTCGACTTATGGAACATTTATTCAATTGAGTTATAATATATTACGACAGCAGGCGAGCTGTCAACGTGAAACTCACTCGCGCAACGTGATTTTTAATTAAGATACAGTGCAATTTTTCTCCCGCACACCTTTGTTTAAAGCACAGTTTAAATGTTTTTGTACGAACTCGTTAAATGTTATCTGAGAAAAGAGCGTAAAATATCGTGAAAAAAAGTTGCCGTGTAAGAGCATCGAAACACTGAAGATCGCCGGAGATGCGAAAGGTATAAAAGTTAAGAGATAAGAAGAGTTGTGTCATCATGTTGATATCCTAAAAACACTCCTCTGACTTTAATGGGGGAATCCGCTCGTGTCGGCTGGGTCATTCCGCGGCGATGCGGCGGATTCCGAGAATAACGGAGAGCACGGGACTTGCAGAGGTGACAGGTTGTGCCTACGTCGCTTTGACGTCACCGGGATTCGTCTAGGAATCACGATGTGACTGATCGTCACCTGAAAGTACCGTGTAGTTCCATCGCGTCAGTATATCACATCGATCGTCCTTTGACAGGCATTTGACAGAAGAGAAACTGATGCAGCAATTATCAGCTGACATTTTAACGCTATTTATTCGGAGTTTCAGAGATGGAAATCGCAGTTTAATGGATACAGCGAGCAATTCAACATGGAATTAAGGCAAATAAACGGCTGATTCTTGAATTAATCCGAAACGTTGGAAAAATAACATTTGGAGACTTGTGAGACGTGAGGATCTAAGCGACCGACACGTGAGAATCACGGCATGAGCAACGGCGAAGGCGTAGTGACAGGCCCGGGTTCCGGCAGCGATCGTCTGTGCGAGGACGTCGACATGGCCACCCCGACGTCAGCGTCGTCGAATCTGAAGCCGCGAAGCGGTAAAATCAGCTTCAGCGTCGACTCCCTGCTGAGCGGCACGAAGAAGAGTGCCATCAGCGGCGGCACTTTCGCGGCGAGGCGAGACAACGACGATCGGCTGGACGCCGAGAAAAATCTCGAGATGGAGACCAGGTATCGAGAGCTGCTGATAGAGCAGCAGAGGCTGCAGAGCAGAGAGTTACTCGCCAGGCTGAGCCCGCACGGGCTCGCCGGCTTCGGCAATCATCACCATCATCACCATTCGAGCAGACTCGAGCAGGATCATCCGCCGGCGCGGCAGGAAATAATCACGGTGAAGGACTTCTCTAGAACGAGCCACGACAAGTCTTCCTCGCCCATTAGAATAGACCAGGAGATCCCGCGGGATCGCGACGATCATCGACTGACGACCAGTTCGCCGAGCGGAATCGGCGAGACGATGCTGCAACGGGAGCAAGAGCGCATTCAGGAGGAGGACGAGAGGATCGACAGGATCACTAATCCGAGATCCGTGTCGCCCGCGAGCAGACGCGAGATCCTCGACGATCGCAGCGACTCCGAGGCGAATCGCTCGCTGGAAGGCGACCGGACGACGGATCATCTGGATCTCGAGGACCACGAGATCAGAAGCGTCGGCCAGTCCGAGGATCTGAATGTAATGGACTCGGACTGCGAGCTGGAGAGGGACCTGGAGGCCGGCCAGGAGAAGGAGGAGAAGTCTAGCCCGGTAGTGCCTCAACCGATTCATCCCGGAGTGCAGAGGCCGTCGCAGGGGCCGCCGTATCTCGCCGGAGCACCCGGCGCTCCCGGCTGGAACCCCGCAGGATTTCCGCATTCTCTGGCGGGGTTCGCGTGGCTGCCCCCACCTCCGCATCCGCACAATCCTCATGGACATCTTTACACGCCGCACGGCGGACCGACCAGTCCGAACGGTAAGGCTAAACACGATCAAAGCGTCTCTCAAAATAGAAAGACTCGGCTACTTATCATGTGGTTTAAAACGTTTCGCATTACATTAAAACACTAAATTTATGATATTTTTTCAACACATGCTCGTAATATATAACTTATACCACTCAATCTGCTTTAAATAATGCAAATAAATGTCTCGCGCAAGATGTGAATGCTATAAATCGAATTTCGAATTGGATCGAATCGAAATAAGTGAATCAAATCGATAATATGAGTCGAATCGAATTTATGGTTACTTTTATTACTTTATTTTAATCTCGTTTTAATGTTTTAATTACGTACGAAGAAATATCTGCCTAAATCTTTCAAAAAAAAAAACGAAGAATATTAGGCGTAGACAGAAGTAGTTTTGCTTTTTTGCATTCGTTTTTTTTTTTTTTTTTTTTTGTTCGAAACCATATGAGTGACAATGTCGGTGATTAGATAGAAAACGCAAACTTCTAATGCAACTCGCATGACATTTACGGCACGCAGACTCATAACGTTCTGCATTAGTGCCGCAGATCACGCGAATAGGCGGATATTATCGGCCTTACGTGCCAAAGAATTCGCTTATATTCCAGTTTACCTTCATCACGATTAAGCCTTAAAACTGAGACTTGAAAACTGCCGTCACGTATGATCGACGAGATACCTTCGTTTTAACCGATGACTTCTTTCCGAGCGGAAAGATTTAATAGGCAGATTTAATATAGGCGGAAGACTAACGATAGAATATAATTCTGCACAATGTGGCGCAAATTAGCAGATAAATATTTAATACGACGGACGTATATCATGCTTGAATTTATTATTGCCATTAAATTATTGTCATGGACATTCGTGACAATATTAATGTAGTCTAGTTTGATCACTGATTAAAAACTGCATTCCTCGGCATCTAATTTGATATCCTACGATATTTGTGTGACCTTCATAGTCATGTAAATTCTGTTTTAGAATTTTTATGTAGATTCCACGGTATTAATTTCGATGAATATTTCATTATAGCTTAAGTCTCGATGCTATCACGTTTTCTTTCACAAATTAATAAATTTGGAATAAATTTTTTAACGTTGAATACAAATTTGTTATGCGCGTTATAACGTTCTTATAACTATTGATCAATTATTCGATGAATCGATTCGTTAAGTAATTATCCGATTTTTCGCCAACTAAAATTACTTCACTTTATCTCATATTCTTGATTCGCCGTGCTATTTTTATCGCGTAGCAATAGTGTCAAATACTTTTTAGTACCACTATCTGTGCACATAAAATTACCATAGACATAACATCGGCTGTTAGTTCCAAGGACTACGAGAGTTAACATCGTTCACTTCGATCGAGTGCACTTTACTTACGTGCGCTACCGAAGTCGCGATTTTCACTTCCACACTCACCGACGTCGACTTCCCGGCGGGGTTGCAACTCGGCTAGTTAAGGTTTCGCTAACTTTCCTGATTCCGTTCCACAAACGTCACGCGGAACTCGAGCACCCCGTACTGCGGTCTGCGACCGGCTCCTTGAACCGCACGCGCGATCGGCGCGCAAGGTTCGATCGGGCTCGATCGCCATATATCTAGGCAATTGGGACGCACGGTCGGCGCTTACAAAGCGACGATAGGTGTTTTCCATCGCCTTTGGTGTGATGCAGGAGTGACCGTAGGTGACGCGAACGAAAAATCGGCCGCGCGGATAAAACTCGACGTAATTGCCTAATGAGGAAGGAGAAACCGTGAAAGCAACCGCCGCGCAATTTCTTGGGACAGGTACAAAAGTGATCAACCGCACAGATACAGATCTTGTTTCGTGACCGGTGGCGGATATATGGATTGTAATTGGCTAATAAATCGAGAAAGAAAGCCGCAGAGGTTTGAAGTCGCGATAATTAGACGTCGCTCCCGCCTGGGAGCACTTCGCTGATAAATAATTTACGATGACTTAAATAAGGAAATTAGCTGCGATTTATTAATTGCGAACGTCTGTTTCTCTCGAATCTTTCGCGATTAGTATTTGTTCACAGGAGTTTCGATCGTTGCGAATCCATTCTTAAAAAAGTAAAATATAAATCAAGAGAATATATATACAGTATAAAATATAACGGAATGCAAATCATTTATCTAGATCTTTGCGATCAAAATGCGATGTTAATTAACGATGGTGATGTTTGAATCACGTTGGTCTTCGCATTATTAATTCTCCTGCAGTCGCAGTCGTTATTATTTGTCTAAGCGAGTGGAAGATTCCTTAAATGGAGAAGGACGTCGAAGTGCAAAGACTCCTGTCGTCGTGCGAGTGGAGAACTCGTGAACACCGCTGCATCAAAATCCGTCTCTAATGGACAATTAAAGTAATACCTCATTAAGGTGTAACCGACACCTTCTCCGCGCGATGGGCTAGTCGTACATCGTAGTACTCTTCAGGCTACTCCGCGTCGAGTACTCGAGTACTTGCGAGACTGAAAAAGGACGAGAGTGCTCCTCGTACCTAGCTTCGTTACTCGCGTGTCAACTTTTATGCTCGCCGAGAGCCTCGTAATGGTTTTAAAGATTTCTTTCTCGGAAACAGCGCGAGCCCCTCATTATGCGCGGATATAATTTCACTCGCAGGAACTTCGAGATTTGCAACATTATTTTATACTGTGATATTGAACAAACGAAGAATAAATTGTCGCTGGATATTTTTGAAAATTGCCTTTGAAAAATTATCTATCACAATATTCGAAGAACTTTTTCATTGTTGCAAAATAGCAAAATCAATCTTACGATAAATAAAAAAATTATTAAAAAAGTGTAATAAAATTAATGCAAACAATGTAATTCCACTTATTTGCCACATTGATATAACACTTGACTGTATATCGACGGAAAAATCGAAAGAGAGAAAATATTAGGAAGGCACGCAAGCATGAAACTGATATGAACATATAAGAGCGGTAACTCGCTACGCGCACTTCCTTATCTTTTAAAGTGGCATAATTGAAAGTAACATTTACAACACTCAATATGAAGCGGCACGGAATGGTAATTGGAGGAAGGGAAAATATTGGGAAGACACGCAATCCCGCAACTAATGGGAATACATCTAAGCGACTGTCATTACATGAATCCCCCTATCTTTTAAAGTAACGTAATTGAATATAACGAATTGCATCATTTACGTCAACCGTAACAAAATCCGGATCTCGAGTGTAACATCGAAGAAAATATTTGAAAGATCGCGAGAATTAATGAAAACACATAACACGGATACACGTTGCTCGCGCGCAATCTTATTTTTCAGACAGAATGCGAAAACTCTCGACGAGGGTGAAGCGATCGATTCAGCCCGCCGATCAGAATCGCCAACAGTTCGACATGATAGAGTCATACATAACTCACGACATCCATAATACAGTCAAGAGGGACCGAGAAAAAACTGCTCTTGTTAAGGTGGCCCGTTAGGTTTGGTGTAGCGAGCTCAGCTTTCCGTGCGATGTCGCTTAACTTTTTTTTGCGAACGATAACGACAAACTGTTCCTGTTGGCCTATTTTCCCTTACTCTTTACATTCTTCTTATGGGTATTTTTTTTTTTTTCATTTTCTTTTCGTTGATGCGCGACACTAATTACTAGCATTTGAAGCAGAAACCGGAGCAGATTAGCATTTATATTGCACTTGAATGTTTGCAACAAAATGTTGGTTTTGCTTTGAGATGATTACTTGCTTGCTGAAAACATTGTTAATTATAGTGCCTTTTGTTAGAATTAAATTAACTGCAGCAAAAAAATTATAATTTACTAAAATCCGTTGTAAATTTAATAAAAATTAACTTAACAATAATTCAAGTTGACAGAATTTATCTTCATAGTAAACAGACACATTGTCTTTCGTATTTTGCATATTTGTAACTTTATCTCTCCGGTCTGAAAAATTAGACAGTGAAAAGCTTATTAACCCGTTTCCACGAGCCTTCTACCGCTGACAGTTATATCGTGGGGTGCGATACGAGGTTCGCATAGCCGATAATCTCAGGGCCCGTCGCTGGGCGGCGGCTTTCGAAAATTATGAATACGGACGTCATTTATAACGCTCGAACGCCGCGCACGCTGCCCGCACGCATTTATCTGGATTGCGCGCGCAGGAATGAATTAACGACGACCGCCCCGCGTCCAATGATGTTCTACAAAATATTTCGGACGATTCATCATTCCATGGACGTAATTACCCGCCTCGCTCGTTTCAGCGGCCCGGCGCGACGCCCGCTGCTGCCGTCTGGAAGCTAGCATGTCTTTTTTTCAGCATATCCGAAATCCAGCATCCGTTGATGAAAACAGCACGGCTCATTACGATGCAACTGTCTTCTAATTTTGTACTCATTTTGTACAGATATTTGCATGAACTACGTGCTCAAATAATAACGCATCGAATATGAAAATATTATGTGATGAGCTACATGTTTTATTAATATACAAGAACCATTTAATAGCATTTAATTAGCATTGACAATCGTAATTCAATCATGTTTAAAAGTGAATAATTTATTTTTATAAAAGAAGTTATTTGAAAACACAATTTTACGTTACAATTTAATTCAGTATTTGATTAAAGCTAATAATTGCAAAATTTATAATTTTAGGATATGAGTGTAGCAATTTGCATTAGGTTTAGCATTAAGAATGTTGCTAATTAGGTCGATTCAGCTTGACTTAAATTTATTCAACGTCTGAACCAATCTTTATTATCGTATTTGGCAACGCGAAAATTTTTAGAACGCCGAGTAAAAAGAGAAACGGGACGAATATCAGCGGCAGCGCGCGGTCATTACGGCGATGTAGTCATTCGCGTGCGTGTTTCAGCGATCAGGTAATTAACAGAAATTAATTAGCAGTCAAGAAGAACATATTGATCGGTTACGTGCGCGGCATGGCTAACTTTGGCGTGCGACATGAAATCGCTATGTTACCGCGTGAATGGATGCGACATCGACGTAACGACAGATTGTGTCTGGCTGCGCGCGGATTTGCGTTATCTTCTTATGTGCCTCTTCCTGCAAACTTAAACATACATTGGGGATACTTGGCACAAATGTATGTCAAGAAATACAGGCTATCATGTTTGTGAATTTTTTAGTATCTCCGCGAATGTCTCATAAATTTAGAACGACCGCGCTAGAGATATCAAAGTGTTGCAAAAAAATGTTATTTGGTCGTAAAAAATTATATAAAGTTATTCGTTATAAGCAATTACTTTTTATTGCCTCATTATGTGTACGTGATATTTATCATTTTATATAATACGTGTGATCATTAGCTACAACTTTTAGTGTTGAATCGTATGGAGAAAGAATTTTAAGGCAAGTAAATAATGTCATAATTTATCACAATTCCAGTGTTAATTAACAATTCATGAGCATAACAGTAGCAGTAGCAATTTCTCCAGTATCGTTACATTAATTTGAAAATAAAACGTCGTCGAGAAGCAAGGAAACGTAATTAGCAAAATATTTATTACAAGATTACGCGTCACACGATCCACATGCGATGCCCTTAAACGCGAAAGAAAGCGATGTGGGTAGACCCGACGTCTTGGATCCGCCTGAATAACTATTTAATTAGCAGAAATTAATTAGCCTCCGAGGAGGACATATTGATCGGTTATGTGCGTGAACCCGCCAGTTTCCCCAGGCGACACACGGAGTCGGGGAACGCGGCGCAACGGGAATGGAAGACGTAATACCGGTGTCCCGACCGATCCGGTCGACAATGTCGGCGGCCCGTGCCTTTTTTGTACTCGGCCGATCGTTAATTAGCGCTCGGAATCCACGCGTGCCCTCCTCGCCGTCGCGAAATCGTCATCGTTTCGTCGAGCGGGATGTCGAAAACACTTTTTCACGGTGCCGTACAAAATCGAGCGATGTAACTTCGCATCTGGCCGACGTAGGGCCGCTGCTACGAGATATCAATTACTCTTACTCACATGCGAGCAGTCGCTTATTTCGAACGTATCGCGCGATAGTTATAGGAAAATAATATATCTAATTAGGGAATACGCGCGCGCGGTAAAAGGTGGCTATTGGCGAGCCCACTGCAATTTTTAATTGATGTCAATACTTCATTTGGCCTATTGTGCGCCAGCTTTTAAAATATACATTTCATGTTGGATATTAATCATTGTATTTATATAGAAAAATGTTCTTGGCGCACAACAATGTCGTAAGACCGTATTTTTTACTCTTTTAAAAATATATATATTTTTACATCATATTTTTAAATGAACTTTAATAAAGCAGACAACTTAAATACATTTATTAAAAAAAAAAAAAAAAAAAAAAAACAAAGAAATGCGACTTACCGTCGACGTAATCGCATTACAGAGAAAAGGTGGCGGATCTTTACGCAATAGCAACTAATTGCATATGAACCGATCGTAAACAACGGCCGATGATAATCATGCCCGCCGGATGCATGAAACTGAGATGATGCCTTGATAATTAGGCGCCGCTCGCTGAGCATTCAAGCGCGATTTATTTTTATGATTTAATTTGCACTCTCGTCATTTACCGTGGGACCGTAACCGCTTTATCACGCGAAACGTACGAAATGACGTTTTACCGAGCTATCATTGCGCCCGTAAATTGACGACTAACATCGCATATTCAACGTTAATTATCACTCGATGAGTGCACGAAGTTGGTGGATCGGCGTTTTTAATAGTATAAATGCTATAAATATTCGCGGATGTTATTATTACCTTTCTTTCTCTAATGCTAACGATGCGGATAGCAAAGTAATGCTGCAGGATAATGTTATTTTCATCCTCTCTACGCAAACAGGAATACCGGCTCAAAATCATTCAAAATGACAGTAGGCGAAGATGAGTTTATAAATGATTCGCTAATAAAAACTTTACATCTCCGTGTATCGGGAAGATTGGTTATACGTTCCAACTATATAAATAGGCTTCTTATAACGTTCACTTTTAGCTTGCGTTTTTATAAAATAAATCGAAGTTTACAGTTCCGGTTCGATCCATTAAGAAACCTTTTATATTACATCATTGAATATATAAAAATGGCATATTTTTGCAAATTAAAAACTTGCCGTACGAAATAAACTCTTATGAGCGTTTTATGTTCAAATGTGAAATCTTTTCCAAACATTTGCGTTTGATGATAATTTACACGAAGATGGAACATCTATTTGAACACATGTCTTTTCTTTTTGTTTCAGGGGACTTAAGACTGCCGGGACCCGGGCCAGGCCCGGTCAGATGCACCCTCAGAAAGCACAAGCCAAACCGAAAACCGAGAACGCCGTTCACGACGCAGCAGCTGTTATCGCTCGAGAAAAAGTTTCGCGAGAAACAGTACCTGACGATAGCCGAAAGAGCAGAGTTCTCGTCGTCCCTTCATCTTACGGAAACGCAGGTGAGACGCTCAATTGATATGCGAGCTATTAACTCTTTCAGAATTGAAAGAAATCTCATTGATATTTCAAAGGAACATGTGCGCTAAGAAAGAAGTTAATTAATCATGACTTTTACCCGCATGTTTAAGACTATAAATAGTTAACGCGCTTAGAATAGATCAGTCATGTTGAATCTTAAAAACATGGGAAAAATACGTGTGCTTACGTTATCTGATAAATAAGATATCTGACAAAAAAGAATACATCTCTCTTACATGATATTAAATGAAGCATGAGTCTTATTTAAAGAGTATAATTATGCGATAAGAATTATTATAATTTATTAGCTATATTTATCTTAACATTGATTAAATGGGCGTTTCAGCGAAATTAATTTGTTTTTCAAGCAAACAGTTTTTGCCGTTCACAATTAATATTCTTATGTCTGCATACTCGAGGAAATTTAATTGCAAATTATTTTTATTCTTTTTCATACTTTTGATTTTGTACTACCAGAATTTTTTTTTTATAATAAAATGGGCCATTATCGCGCGGTTAGCGTGTTCAGATACACTTTGCGCATTCGTTACAATGCATCAGTCAAAATGAAACACCACGTCGCATTCATTTGCTTAGATAAGCTACGATTACCCTGCCATCTCCTCGTGTCGCTTAAACCGCCAAACCGTTCCTTCGACCCTGCTCTCTCCTCTCATTATTCACCTCGGACAAAGAGGCATGTCCACAATTCAAATCGTGATACTCGCGGCGACATTCATCTGTATAGTCTTATAGAATAATTTATCACTTCGTGCAAGAAGGTGTGTAATTTTTTTATGAATAGTGCAAGAAACAAGTCCAAATGATTGATATAGTTTAAAATCAGCATTCAATTCTTATCGCTCGAACTAAATTTGATATTTATGCATTATAAATGACAATACAATAATAATTTGTGTATACTCTTACTCTCTCAAGTTTAATTTGACTTAAATCTTTAATTTTCCATGAATTGTATCTGTACGAAAGCTTGAATATACAAAAAATTAATTTAGTCGAATTGATGTCACGAATTAATCAAAGGCGAATTAATCAAAAGGGAAACATTTTCTAGACAGCTATGGCAATATTTTTCAATATCTTCTGCAAACAGCGCACGATCATTATCGCATATTGAAGTATTCAAACATATTATCGAAAATGAGCGCTCGTTAAAAGCATCATCGATGTGGAATGATTTCGGAATTCTAATACCCGACAATCGTCTCTATACCCACGTCTTCGTGCCAAAGTACCGCAAATTAGCTGTCGATTCAAAGTGACAGCTGCGTAAACGACGGAATTCGCATACGACTGCGCAAATAACAATTAAACGCGATTTAACGTTAACTCGACTCGTTTGTGCGTAAACTCGACCGTTATGCGTGTCACTATTTGTGACGTCGAGAATTTCTCGATACATTGATAATTTCTTATTAGCTCTGACGCTTTGTTGACCGTTTTGACTAATAGTGCGCTAAAAGTTTGCACACGTTTGTATAAAAACTTTTATTTGCCAATTATATCGTTCTGGTATTCAGCGACATGTTAATCATTAGATTATTGTGCAATTTTATTAATCGTACTCACAGACGTACGCGATAACGTGCTGTTTGCTGAAATTTCCTAGCCATTCGTGTTCAATGCGACGTCGGCTAATAACTGCGTAACACTTGCGCAATGTTTGCTAAACGAATCTGTCACATGCCACAATGTAACACAATGTAGAATTTATGAATTCTCACACAATTCGATGTTTTTTCAGACAATATTCTCGAGTAACGTAAAAAAAATTTGTTCAGAAATTGCTAATTAATTTTCACAACTGTATATATACGCAATTAAATGTAGAAAAATATTCCACACAGGAAAATTTACTACACATGTTACAAAAATAGTCACGTTATTTGCGTCAAATGCATCCGTTATCATCTCTAAACATGAACGCCGTAATGTTCCAGGTGAAGATCTGGTTTCAAAATCGAAGAGCCAAGGCGAAACGGCTTCAGGAGGCAGAAATAGAGAAGCTAAGACTATCCGCGAGGCCTCTCTTGCACCCCAGTTTCGGCTCGGGGCTGATGTTCTCCGGGGTGGGCCCACCTGGTACCCCAGGAGTGCCTCCCTTCATTGCGGCTGCCATGGCTAGGCATACTCATGCCGCAGCGGCGGCAGCTATGTTCATGGGACCGCCTGGGCACCGCCCTTAATAACGATACTTCAGCGATACGTGTGCGATTTAAAATCATTCTTGATATCTAAAAATTTGACAAATCTATTCTTAGAAAAAGATCCGATGATGTAGGATCTGTGAATTTAGTGATGCAAGAAGATAAGAAAATCCAAAGACTAAGGATTCATGGAAACAAAAAATCTATACGCTTAATTATTCGAGACATAGAAACTTGAAAATTTTTAATATCACAAGTCCGAGAATTAAGAAATGAAGAAAGAACATGTGAAACTAGTGATCGCGAAGAACCTAAGAAGCAAGAATCGAAAAGCTAAAGAAGACGAAAATTGGAGAATTGAAGACTCAAGAAAGCAGAAGTTGAGTACATATTAAATCGAATCTCCGCGAGTGATTTTTCTTTCAAAAAAATTGTCTAAGATTTCTCGACTGCTCTTGTTTATTAGCCCTTTATCTGGATTAATCACTCAATCTTCTACCAAGAATATTAGGATCCATCACTTAGCGTTGGAAACCGGATTAGCTAGAAGCGATGCAACGATACTCGCGCGTTAACCCCGGGCGCCTTATCTCCAGAGACATATGGATAATCTGACATTCAATTGAACGAAGCCTGAAGCTATCGTTCGGGAAGTCTAACTGAAAAAACATCGTCGTAATATTCCCTGAACGAGTATACGTGTATTAGCGCCGTGAAAGGCGCTCGAAAACTTTGATCTCAAGAGAAAGCATAAGTGTACATAGTGTAAATAGATACGCGTTCGTACGGTAACTATGAGTGTACGTATGTATATACACACGTGTACAGGACGCTTCGATTACCCTCACAGAGGTGAAATCACGAGGAGCGAGCGTTTGTGAGAGTTAGTTTTAACGATTTGGACTGCGCTGGATCTAGCAAACATTCGTTCCCGAGTTTGTTTTAAATGCGGACCGCTCAAAGTGCAGCGACGAATGAATATGTGAGGTACGTTTAAACAATTCCGAGTCTGAGAGCAGTAAAGAAAGAGCCAACGTTAATGCCAAATGTAATAATTATCTCCCTGAAAGTAATAGCGCTCATATTAAAGAAAACAAATCTAATCAAGTTCATCAGAAGTATTTATTTTTTAAGTATCAGATTGCACAGTTTTAGTCGTATTCTCAAAAATTATATTAGTCGCATCATGTGATGTTTCTGACGGTAAATAAAAGACGAACCATTGATCTTTCATCGGCAAGCACGTCATTTAGCTCTGACATCTTTCAAACTTGTTGAATTTTTTCTACGCGAGCAAACGAAGTAAGTGCATGCAAATTGTGTATCTCAGTCTGTATCGATCGTGAATCGAGGGAGATGGAATCGTTCATAGGCAGTAAAAACTAACGTTACGAATGTGGCAAGGTTCTAGACGTACCTATGCGCCTTGTATAAATGTAAGATGATAATTTATCCATGGAAGTATATTATAGCAAAATAAAAATGATTTCAATATTTACGTTTCGCCGATTTTTCAATCCTTGACGCAAGATGTACGAACCAACACTTCTATTACACAGATATCCACAGATACAAACCGTAAGACAAAAGTGTATTTTATTTTCAAAATTACTAACATTAATATTTTATTTTTTAGGTTACATTTTATCCGATTAAAGAAAGAATGCACGAAAAATAGTTTGCCTAATAACTCCGAAAGAATTACTAATAAGCGTCTGAACCACTTTTTGACGCTGTGATTAATAAATTTATAAATACAATGATGCAATCAATCGGGCGCCACTTCTTCCTGAATGAGGCGTCGTATTTAAGCTGGACAAAGAGGAAAAAAATGGCTCGTGGGGTTCGCCCCGACGCGATCGAATGTATTGCACAGTCATCGACAAGTCGGCTTCATATATGGCAAGTAGTCAATCCGGTGGTATAAGGCGACCGAAAGTGTCCGCCAGATAATTAGAAATATGTTAATCCACCTTGGCTGCTAATTGGTTTTTGACTAAATTTTTAATTAAGTCTTAAGCCTGGGCGGCACGCTGATTTATCGAAGGGAAGGTTCGCGGCTAATTATAAAATATATATAGAGGACGCACCAACACATGTCCACGCCGGTCGCTCGTTATCATATTTATGCACACTTCGCTGTGTGCATCTGTCTCGTTTTACACTGAGTGGCCATAGGCGCCTGCAGCTCGTTTTTTGGCAACGTACAATTTTCCGAGACGAAAAGAGAAGCTGTACCATCCCGATAATTGTCTTGTCATCTGAGCATTTTGTGCAAGCGCGCAAAGTTCGAAGGCGTCAACAATTCGCGACGGAATTTGCCATTATTTTGTGATAAATAATTTAATTTTCTTTTACACAAATTTAATTTGAGAATTTACCGGCCGGTGTTATTTAATATTGAAAATGAAGAAGTTTATGAGAGGAATTCAATTATTTAAAATTCTTATTGCTGCACACGATCGTTTTTTGTGATAATAATAGCAACATTTTTAATATTACTTAATATTATTTAATAGTGTTTAGATGATTAAGAGTAAAAAACAAATTTTAATAATATCGATTAGATAAAGAAAGAGTGAACGTTTAGATGTGTGAAACATCTTCGAATCTTTAAATTGTCGGATCTTAAATAATCAATTAATCGAGACTGATGAAATCCTGCTATCTAAATGTCAACAAATCGCTGCCTAGATGAATAAAATTAAGAAGCGAGTTTTAATAGTATTGATTAGATATAAAGGAAAGAATGTTTAGATGTATGGATCTTACAACAACTTCCAATCTTTAAATCTTCGGGTCATTAAATAAGCAATTACTCGAGAATGATGAAATCCTGCTATCTCAATGTCAACAAATCGGAGATTGAATATGTATCAAGCAGTTCAGAAACCGATCGTCCCGAGGTGAGTGGCAAAGCGCAAAGAGATCCTTTAAGAGCGACGATTCACCGTTAAAGGCTTTACAAACAGGCGCCAGATATTCACTACCCGTGTAGATCGGAAGCTGTTCGGGAGATGCCTTGTTCTCTCCTCCTTCCTGCTGTATTCTCCAAAGCCTGTCAACCGCCTGCGTCCGTTTCTCGGCGCGACCTCAGTCGGCGCTCCCATATAGATGAAATTTATGTACCGAGCCGGCCGATCCTACGCATACGGCCACATTGAGCGCTGACAATTAATTAAAGAATAATTTCTTGTCTTCGCGATACGCGGAGGAGCATCGCCAGTTGGCGTCCAATTATGCCCTCGGACCGTAACGGAATACCAAGTAGGTCCGTCGACGACACCGAACACCACGCACTTCTTCGTGGCTGTTCTCTTGTAACCCTCCTCGTCCGAGTAGCTAACTCCGTTAACAGTGTGATTTATAAAACGCAAATCGCGCAACAGTGTTTGCGTCTTAATTATAAGGGACAGCGGACTTCAATTTCTTTTGTTCTCTTTAGCTTTGAAGCACAGATTTCAAATCATTTTCTAAAAAGTCTTTAGCATGAAAATAAACTGTGACTTTCGTAATATTCGATTTTGAATTTTTTCAAGCAAAGAAAGTGAATTATAACATTGGTTTTATCAAATTTTATTTTACTTTTTGCTATATAAAAATCGGTAGTATTATATGCCGAAAAGACTTTCTGCCGGCACTTACTTCTTAATTATATCGCCATTCGATTTGATGTCGGTGTATTTTTTGTTCAATAATTGACCGGTACTACAAAACTGGTCGCAATCATTGAAAAAATTCGGAAAAAAAGCAGGAACATACGTGGTAAGCGAGATGGGCCGGAAGGGACCAGAGAGGGAGGGGAGAAATATTCACGGTTAACGCGTGCATCGAAAGCAGGGCTCTGCTCATTCAGTTTATCCAAATTAATTGGTCGTAAATTAAGCAGTCCGGTCTGACGAGCGGTCACGATGAAGAAAGCGGGATGGTGCCGACTGAAGAGCCGAGAGACACGGCTGAATGCGCATCTAGTGGAAAAGGCACGAGCGAGTGAGAAAGAAATTTGGACAAGAAGGGAGGCAAATAGGTGAGGAACGAGAGAGAAGAAGATGCTCACGGATGAAAGAAAAGGCAAATTAGAAAAAAAACCAAAGGGGTAAACTTTGGGAGGGGAAACCGGCCGGGGGACAGTAGCGCATCGACACGCTATTATGTAGCGGCTGGGACTAATTTATACAAGAGAAAGACAGAGAGACTTTACGAAAAGTCAATCGCGCGGCCGAGAAAGAGAGAGAGGAAGGCCTCGGTGGCATTATTTAAGACAAGGGGCCTTATCCTAATTGGAAGCCTGCCACTGTTTCAACGGGTGTACCGGCGCTTGGATTCGTGTCTTCCGCCGGGGATTACGGAGAATCAGAAGCGGCAACCATACCGAGAAAGGCAAATTATCCTCATCGTGGTTTTGATCATAAATTTGGAAGTAGTATATGGAAAGTGTCGGAAGTTTACAGATGCGCGATAATGCGTAATTATCCAAATCTTATCTCGCAATTAATTTTCTCGTTTATCGTTTTCTTGATGTCTACTTTTTTATTATTTTCTCTTTTCAATATTGTAACATTATAATATTACAATTAAATTACAAATATATAATATTGTAATATTGCAGTATTGCAAGGAATTTTGCTTTTATACAATATCAAGTTTCTCTATCAATTTTACAAATTAGTTCGATTGATATCGTATTGAAGAAAATAACGCGTGCAAAAATACGCGCACCTCATATACTTTTAAGGGTTACTTCAAAGATGCGCTTCGATAAAATTGTAGGGAAGTAAAATAATCGCGTTGTCGCTCGAAATACCATAAATCGAACGCACCGAAGAGCGGCGATCATGTGCCGTTGCCGGTAATTGCCGGCGAGATGAATCGAGACGAAATCCCGTTTCCGACTTCGTAGAAAATTTACGGAGCCGATCGAGGCGGCATCGAAGCGTTTACGGCGAGAAAGTTATTCGCTACGGCTGCAAGAAAGTCGCGGCCGATGCAAACGCGTCTCTTCAAAAGTACCGAGGAACCGAGTTCCTAATTAGGAGCAAGGAGCTTGATGGTCGTTCTTACACGTATTAACGATAGAACGAACATGGAAGCGGCGAGACGGGATCGTAAGTAAAATTCATAAGTAATTTTGTTTATAACGTCACATCTAAACCTCCGCTTTATCTTAAAAAAAAAAAAAAAAAAAATGTTTCGAAATAAGAATACTTTTTTCATAAAATTACTTGTTCTAATATCCATCTACAAAATTCAGCGTAACTTTAAGAACGTCATATTTTAGTTTTAAAAAATTGAGAAAAAGGAAGTGAATCATAGATAAAAAAAAAAAAAAGATAATGTGAAGTATTCGGCAATAATTTTAATAATTTATAGATTCGCGAGTTTTTATAGCCGTCATTACTTGAAGATCCTATCATCAAGATCGAGTCCGGTCGTCAGCTCGCATCGCAATAAAGAGATAATAACTGTATTATTTAATCACCGGCACTTTTCTGAGCGCGAAAGCGTAAGGCGTTTTACACGCGAGGCGATTGTCGTGCGGAATGCTAGTTTAAGTAGGTGTTCCACCGGCTCCCGGTATTCCAGGAGCAATTAGCGCGGCGACGAGACGCGAGGCGGCGGCGAGGCGCGGACGCGGGAGGAAAACGAGTGGACGGAAATCACTTTAATATCTTTCTGCCTCGACAGTCGGCGGCGCGACCGGTTTGTAAATAGGATGAAATGACACCGCATTATGAATTGTCGGCGTAAACGCTCGTTTTTTCTCCCGATTTCGCCGTAGCGACGACGGTAGCAACGCCGATTATCCCGGCGCAGACGCGGGCGCGATGAAAAACGAAAAGATCGTAATTATTTCCAGAGACTCGTCTCTACCGCAACGTGGAGAATGTTGCTACTATTAATTGCTGAACGGAACTCGTCCCCTATGAATATAGATGAAAGCGAGAGAGAGAGAACCTCTTTTTTTATTTCTCGCCGATCAGTCGAAGAAATCGAGTTACACCGATCGACGTCGTCCCCGATCTTTGAATTTATATCAGTAAGTCTAATTTATTATAATACATTGATTTTAAATTAATAGTGTTAATTTATTAATAGTGTTACATTACAAATTAATTATTTGTAAAGAATATTCAAGAGGTAGTTTTGAAGTCTTTAAAAAGTAAATGAGAAAATTATGTAGTCGAATTATAGTCTTGAATTAAAAATTTTAATTCACGTTTGTTTTAACTAAGCTTTATATTCATCTTCAAGGTATTTAGTGTTTTTATATTTGTTACAATATAAAATTTCTGTTCTGCTACATCTAAAGTTTATATTCTCATTTGTTCATTTTTATTCTTTATTTATTGATTATTGTTTCGAAAAAACAACGGGACAAAATTTCGATTTCGGAAACGTTCGAGTGGCAGATCACGTTCGCGGTTGAGCCGACAAAAACAATGGCAGAATCCTGGTGCAATTAGTCGATATTTTAATGCGCAAAAAATCAATCCCTCGTTAGATACTCTCGCAGCGAAGGACCGAACGCCCGCCACTTCCCAAAGGACCATTGAGAAAAACAGATTCGGACGTTGGACCGATGCGGCACCTTGTTAGCGCAAGGATTCTCGGGTTGACAGCTTCGAGCAAAAATAATGCGGACGTTAACCCGTTTCCACGACTACGAGGTATCGCGCAGTTGGACCAGTCGTTTCGATTCTCACCGGAACAAACCACGAATTTGTCAGTGAAGCGAGTTCTCACAAGCCTTTTTAATTTATACTTTTGACGAGTCTGATTTACATTTCTGATGTGTTTCAAGATAAATCGGAATTAGTCGAATAACGAAATATAACCAACTACTAAATACAATATTATAATTTGCATCACAACGGTATCTTTTTGATCAATTTTAAATATTTTTAATTAAAAGATTAAAATAATAATAATAAAATATAAATTAAAAAATTAGTGTATACTAATTTACGCTAATTGTAAACAAATATCGTGCTTTCTTTGCTTAATTACTTCGCTGAGTACATTTAAGTTGCTTATGAAAAGTCAGCATTAAAGATATCTCGTGGGTGCGTTGATTCTTTGCCTGAGTTTGTTCTTACTTTCGGAATGATTTGCATTTAAGCGCTTAAATACATCAATGGGGAAACGTTGGGTGTGCACGTAGATGGGAAACGTGTGCGCTTATCGGATTCCAATTAAGTATGCGATCCTCCCGGCACAGCGGCAGTTACGCCTATAGTTCTACCAACCTACCTACTTGGGCGCGCGGAAGTGATCGCGGAGAGCAAGAAATAATTAGAGCTTTCGAGCGAGAGCAAAGGGGAAGTACGAGTCCCAGCGGGGACTTCCTTAATTGACCTCTGTTTACATGTACACCCGTGCCCGTTTACACACGTCGCCGTCGTTTATCCGATTAAGCGCGACTCGCGAAATGGGAGTGTGAAATTCGCGTCACGCCGTACACGTCCGACGCTCGTGTTTCCGAAACGATAAAAGCGCCATCATAAAATTTGATTACAAGTTGATGAATAAAAAACGGTGGTACTTTTTACAGTTGCGCCAAATTATAAAAGAAATCAACCGTCTTCATTTTGAGGATTATTACTATCGATTTATTCCATCATTTAAAAATAAAATAATTATGTTTCTCAAATTTTTTGCTTTTTTTCGGTTTATCAATATTTGTTTTTATACTGTGGGAGATGCTACACTATTTTCTAATATTTATTATCCGGCTATGGAGGAATATAGAACCGGCCGGATGCGCGAGGGCTAGGAATCCAGATTTGTACTATACAATCGCCTCTCTGGCCGGCATTATCCGGCTCGGTCCTCCGGACGCGACCGCCCTTCGTTCCCAATTCCGATCCAATTTGATGCACGGTAGCTTCGAGATACCACATAAGGGGCTGCGGGAGTAAATGGTAAATAACTGAGCCGTCCCTACACGGGCCCGGCCACGGGCGGAGAGAGAGCCTAATTAAACGATGTACAATTTATAACACCAGCCAGAAGGTCTAATGGCTCACGTTCCTGGAAACCCGTTGATTCCGCCGTAGGACCACACCTAGTCGGTCCTGTAGAGAGATTGTCATCGGCTTTAAGGAATGACGACGCCGCCGCCTCGTTCACGATTTCGTGTATAGCGCGCCGTGTTAGCTTCTGATGTAGCGTGGAAGCCTCAGCGCGACGATCGCACGCATCGTCAGAATTAATCATTCGCTTTAATTGTTATTGGGCTCTTTCCAAATTTCTCGCCTGTAACACGCTGAATAGTTAATCGGCCGCGAAGACCGATGATTTTAAATATATTTTGATCATGGACGAAAAATATTTGTGAGATTAGAATAACAAAAATACACAGCCAGCCGATCTCCTTCGGAATATAATTTTACGATGCTATAAAACATTTTTATAACTTATTTTTTTTACTTCTGTATACAGATACCTCTTTCTAGAATCAAACGGAGAAATCGTCAAATTAAATTAGGCTACTGAAAAACAGAAATGACGCTAATTGACATCATGAACGAAGGATATGCGATAATATATCGATTTATCCTTAATCGAAAACAATCTGTATAAAATTTTCCGACGAAGAAACCGATCTTTCTCTTGTATCGAGACGTGCTGTGATTTTATTATTATTACATGACGAAATGTGACTGGCGAGATATTCTCTAATTTTCGTATTATAAACGAACATGTCGATTGAACGGGACCGCTTATTGGTCATTCGTAAGCACATCGAGCGAGCCGCGTCGGAATGCCAGCGCCGGGCAAGTCTTAAGGACGAAAATTAAGAACTCGGCGATGCAAGGCGGCTTACGCTGATAAAAACACCGGTCTTATCTCGATCGGTGAAACCGAAATTAGTAGCTGGCGAGCGCCTGCACTCCATGAAGACGCTGGTAAACTAAATAAAACGCGAAACTTATACCCACAATTAGGAAGATATTTCTCCTTCCTTCCCTCGTCGACGCGGTCCTTCTAAATGGCACGCATATCCATGTGGCGAGCAGTAAAATAATCAGATTTAATACGCGCAATTATTTTTGTTACGCGAATGCGTAAATTAGTTCACGCCAGTTTTGTAATGTCTTTCTGTACAGGTTGTTAAAATAGAGCTCGAGATAATCACGCTCGTAATTCGCGCGAGACTGAAGAAGAGAGCGTTTTCTCATTGAATTCTACATGATTATTATGGCAAAGATAGTTTTTATAAAAACTACTTTTTATTTCCATCTGTGATTTTTACATATAATAATTGTTTTAAAACCTCTCAAGTTAGTATTTTAATTTTATATTTGTTGTAAAATTACGAATTCGAAAAGCTTTTATTGATTAATTAATAAGTGTATTTATAAATAATCTTGCATTTCAATACTCAAAATCTGGAAAATCTTTCTGAATATTGCTATCAATTTACGTTAATAATGTTTTTGACTCGCTGTATTAAATCATTGCGGCAATGCCATTACAACTGTTGCAGGAAAAAAAGTGCCTCGTTCTTGACGAATTATTTCGTGTAATTTATCGCAATCGCGCGACAGCCAGCGTTCGGAATTATCGCGTCGCGCTCTAAGATAAATTGAGAACTCCGTGGACCGTGGGTTTAGCGCCGGCTTTCTCGAGTCCTCGTCGGCAAAAATTCCAGTCTTATCTCCGCTGATGAAGTCGAAATTAGTAGCCGGCTACCGTACAAGTCTCGCGCGGGATTGGTGGTGGTGATGGCGGAAACGAAGACGGCATTCACCGATCTGGTGACGATGGCAAATATCTCGATTATCTCTGTCGTTAATCGCGAAGACATATATGCCGTCAAGACTGCGTAACGAAAAAGGAATTCTATAAATATATATATATATATTATTGGAAATTATCTGATTTTTTTAGATGTATTAAAATGTTTTAAAAAAAACTGTCTTCAAAATGATTGGCACATAATTAACATGTTCAATTGAATTTAATATAAGTATGTTATGAAACAGCATAACGATAAGTAGATTTTATCAAGCAATTAAGATTGAATGTCAAAGTATATTGAATTTCTTGTCGTCAATACTAAATAATTAAATTTCTGCTGCCCATCTCGCAAGCCGTCGTAATCTCTTAATCAACGTAACTCTGCGCGCGATTATCCTAATTAGCGGGCGATTTGCTTGATTTTCGAGCAGCGCCGGTGAAAGGTAGCGCGCACTGACGGTGTTAATACCGTGATAGCAATAATAACAGCGACGATGGTATTGGTCGCGATTGGCGACAGCGATTGACCGTGGTAGCGATCGTAATGGCGGTGGCAGTGTCTCGTGAATGCACGTATATGTACACACACACACACATATACACGCATGCCTAACGAGGTAACACAGGCCGCCTTGCGAGCTTCAGCGCGAGCTCGGTTGGACATCCGTAAGTGTTGGATTCTCGGCCGTTGTTAAGTAAATTGGGTTCCAACCGGTTTCTTATTTCGTGGCCACTGTCTTACTCTCCGCGGTCGTACTCGGAGCACTCACGGAGCAAGAACCGCTCTCCGCGGTGTCTTCGGCCGATCGGTTCCCTTCTTCGGGCTCGTCGCTTAAAAGTCCCAGGGCCGTACACGATCGCGAGTCGCGGAATTCGCTGCTCTTTAATCGCGCAGAATGAAGAGGAATGACCGTTTAACTCCGCAATTGATTTATGTCCGATCGGTGATAAGCGTGAGTCGCAAAAACATGAGCGTTTTGTCGCTTACGTCTACGACTTCATTCACAAGAGCCTGAATTCCGAAAAAGGCGGATGATTTGGGTCTTTAAAAAATTAGCCAAGTCGTGGGAATGCAGCAAATGCTAATTTAAGCAATTCAATTTTGTGTTAATTACTACTATTCGAAGAACTCGTTTACAAACCGATTCCAGTCGGTCGTAGCATCGAAACTTGTTAATTACATTTAAAACTCGTTTTACCTAGACGAAAATATGCAAATATGAACAAGATATTAGACCAAGAAGCAGATTACGGTGATAAGGACAGATACGCAGTTGGATATTTTGTGTTCGCGCTTGCGTGCATTCTCACACACACGCGTCTCTCATCCAGAAGTGTGCGCCGCGAAAAGAATTTCTTTTGTTTTAGCCCGAGCAGCGGAGGAGGTTTCCGCAGAGTGGGTTACCAGGAGATCCCGGCAGCCGATATAGCCGCTTTTTGTCAATTTATAAGGATTTATACTAGCGGCACGCAGATACGCTTGTCCTTCCCTGCACCCTCCGCTCGCCACCGCGAGACTTTCACGAAGGGGGTGGTCCTCGCGACCAGACTCGGCCGAGGGTAACGAGCCTTCCTCGAAATACGATCGCTAGATCAAATCTTGATAAATAAAGGCTAACTTTGTTAACGAAACAGTGTCGCGTCTAACCGACCGTAATTATAAATAAACATTTCATAGTCAAATTTTCGCTCAACCAAGCGCAAAATAAAAATCCCACTGTGAAATTTTTATTTATAACTGTGTTGATTAAGCATGACATTCATTTGCATGTAAATGTTTATAATTAACACCTGTATTTTTCATTAAAAACGTCGATTATTTTAATTATATTGCACTTATCGTAAAATTCGATTAAATCGGTAAATGACAATTAAACAATTAAACTGTTGACATCATTCATTCTTCGCTATGCGCTAAACTCTAGCCGTGACCGCCCTCTTTCGCTCCCCTTTCCGCCCCTTGCCGCCGGTGGTGATTAACGCTATAAAATGGGCGAGGAGGATGAGCCGTGAGCGAAAGTGAGAGGAGCCAAAAAGAAGCGACCGAAGCTCAACCGGCAAGGTGAGGGGGGGGCAAGTCCTATCTTAATGATATTGTAGCCGGTGTGCACGCGCGCAGGCTTGCTCTAATTGCACCACTGGGGCGGCCATGTTACCCGTGCTCGCGAGTGGGACGAGGAAGGCAGACTCTTCCACCTCGGCGATTTCGGACGTGTGTCCGTGAACACGTGAACGCGCAAGTCTCTCTCTTTCTCTCTCCCTTTCTCTCACCCCGTCTACGTCCGGGAAGGGAAGACAAAGAGGAAGCACGTCGGTGAGACGACCGTTGTGTCTGGAAGAGAGCCGCGCAGGACGAAGAGATCCTCCTCGACTGGAGGAGGATCGCGATAAAGGTGGCGAGGGGAGCATTCACGGTGTACTCGTAAATACGCGTCTACGAGAGAGTCTGCGTGCCCGTCGACGAGGACGGGCGATCGTGAGCGAAGCGTTGTCGCATCTGAAAAAGGGCAGAGAAAGATAGAGGGTGGGCGAGAGGGTAGGGTGAGACAGAAGCGGGAAAGAGAGAGTGAACGCGGGGAAAGAGAGAGAGAGAGAGAGAGCAGGGTGCGCAGGGGGGAGGGAGAGAGACGGCTGTGGGAAGGAGGAGTGAGAAGGGCATGGAGAATGGAAGGGTCGGAAAGCGGGGGACGAACGGCGGATGGAAGAGAGGGGGGACTCGCCGAGGTAAAAACCTGGAAATGCAGCATGGCGGTCGGGAATCGGTAGCAATTATTACGAAAGGACGACAGTTGAATGCGAATACTGCCGACCGGGGAGGAGGACGACTCGCGGATCTCGTGCCACCTCGTAGACCACGGGTGGCGAATCGATGCGACGATTAAGGGGAAATTTCGGCGAGGATTCGTCAACTTTTTGTCGACGACATTTTCTAGCTTAGCCATAGCTGCCTCGCTCTTCGTCCTCGAACGATGCGGACGGCGACCAAGTCCACGTTATTGCGTGAGAAAAAAAGGTATACTCGATATCGCGCTGTTTTCTCATTAGACGAATCCAAATATTCACACTTAGCGTCAAATGCGACGCTAAACGAAGGTGAGAATATGGGCCCCGCCGATAACCTTCGGCAAACCGAGCCAGCTGAGTTTAATTAACACTTGTCCATCCCTTTTTCAACCGTGAGTATAACTAATACATAGAAAGCGAGTTAAGTTACGCTAAACGATTAACGTTAAACAAGTGTTTGGCTCTCTTGGTAATTGTTAATAGAACCGAACATGCCACTTCGGCGATGCACATCTCCGTTTGCAGAACAGTTATCAACGTTAATGCTGAATGTCGGAACTTTCTCGAGATCCGGTACGACTTGGTCGAGCTTGCAGCTCGCCGAGATAACCGAATTGTTTAGGCGTAATACCCCACATCGACATACTGGCACATTGTCGGATAATTGCGACGTCGAAGACATTATCATTCATGGCTCACTGAAATCGACAAATATCGCGGTTCAATTAGCCGAAAATTTACGTGTGCCATTTTAATTGGATCTTACACGCGCGCTCGAATTTTCCTTGCAAACGAAAATATCCCGTGTAATAAATCAAACGAAGTAAAAGTTTCCAAGTACGAAAATATTTTTTACAATTTAAAGAAAGATACAATGAAAGGAAGAACAAATGGCTGTGCGCGACATTTATAGCTAATAAATCAATTTCCTCGCGACTCCGATAAGAATAATAAATAACAAGTCAGGTGAAAAAAAAGTTCGAAAAATATAAAAATATGAGTTGAATGAAATTTAATTTGGCGGAAGCGTAGAAGTAGAGCGTAATGTGCGATATTCTTGTTTGCGGTGATCCGGACGCGTTCTTGTCCGTGTCTGAAGCCGTTGCAATATCTTTTCCTTTTTTTTCATTAAATGCGATACGTGCCGCACAATTATTACATTAGCTGCTCATAAAGTCGGAGCCGTGGGCTTAGCAACGACTACAACATTGGCGCGCAGAGGTTGCGGCGGGTGTGAGTTAAAATGGGAGGGTTGTTCAGGGCAAACAGCCACTTTGGCGCAGGCGTAACCGCTGCCAGTCAATATTAACCAACGAGTCGGATTCGAGACACCGATGTCACCGGCGTGCAAAGAGCCGCATGGCGAGCAAAAGCTCCTTGGTGCGAAACAGAAGTTGATTCGATCGTCTCGAACGCACACATACACACACATTCAAGCATTAAAATTATTTAAATACAAGTTACACTGTTTTTGACGTTTATAAATATCTACACTTTCCAACGATATAAATTATATTAAACTTTAAATTATGTTTAACGTTTATGTAATTCTCGTGTCATTTTAATGTCACTAAATAAGAATAACACGATTTTATTTATTCTTTTATATTGTTCATAATTTGCTGTCAACTATAGAAATGCACTAAAGCAGTGATTTTGTAAATTAAGAATTTCTGAAGAATATTAATAGACGACAATATTTTTCTAATATCTCACATTCATAATATTTTATAATTTAGATTTTCATTGTATATTATATATTCAACTTTTTACATTATTTTATAGCTCTTCTATTTAGTTGAAAATTTGCAAACTTTAACTATTCGTTCGGTATTCAGTCTTTAGCTGAGAAAAATAACGAGAAAGCACTCTTTCCGCAAATTAAAAGAGGTGATAACAATATAGACATTTAACTGAATGTATTTCTCAATCAAACTGGGGCTGACTAATAATTATCAAATCCCTCTTCCACAATAGTTTTCGGAGTGGATAATCCGCATTGTAGTATCGCTTCCCTGAGATCGATTTCTTCCCATTGCTATTACTGGCGTGTCGCCGTAAATATCGCGCGGACCTGCTTTCTAATTTCCGAAAACCGGCAGGCTGGATGCACAAAACATTTCCCGACCATTATCGGCGGCATGTAACAGCGTTCAACGACTACACCGCCATTCCCCTCCCCCCAACCCACGCATTAGCCTCGCGCCGCTGACAACTTCTCATTGTCCGCGATTCAGCCTGACGTCGCGGCGACGTGCTCATTGTTAATTAAACTACGCGTCGCCGCGCCATTGCCGCATTCACAGAAGTCCGCCGCTTTCGCCGATAAGTGGCGGTGTTGGTGGTGGTGCCTTAGACGACGCGGCCGCCACACGTACCTCCGCGTTTTCCGCAACACGGTCTTTTCCGACGCGACCAACATGCGCGCGAGCGCCGAAGCCAGCCGGCGCCAATACGCGGGAAAATCCGCGGATTGTGTTGCAGTCCGAGCACGTTTCATCGAGCTGCCGGCAATAACGCGGCAGTTTAATTACCACGGCGAATTAATGCGGCGGCAGTCGGTAGAACGGGAGAGCCGACGTTTGCGCGCTTTAACCGAGAACATGAGACGTGATGAGAGAGAAAAAAATGTCTGCGCTCCGCTCGATGTATTTTTTTTTTTTTTTATCTTCAATTCTCTATCGATCACATTTATATATAAAAAAATACATTTGAAAAGAAATTATAAAAACGCAATCTCGAAACTTTTAATTAAACGTCCTAAGTATCAATTGCGCGAAGCATTCTATGCATCGTTTCAATGTAAATGGATGCTGCGATAGATCGGATGGACCGTTGTTGGCCAGTGTTTTGTATATTGGTGCGAAAGGTTAAACACGCGATCGATACTCGTGTCGTTCCTTTGCGTATTATTACGCCGAGAGAGAAAGAGAGATCGCAGTTGCCGCCCTAATTCTCACAAATTCGATATAGCGCGGCGGGTTGCGCGAATGCTCCTTAAGCAGCCCATAAAACGCAGGAAATTACCGAGTAGGAGCGTCACGACGCTCCCTCTCGATAACGGCCTTATCGTATATAGGCGCTACCGCCAAGAAGTCGTCAGATTCCGCCCTAGCTGCCATAGAAACGGCAAAGCACGAGATACACTATCGCGCGGTTTCGCCGTCTCGTGAATACTTTTTGCATTTTCATATCTAGCATATTCCAACTCCAGAACATGCATTTACTATCACTTTTTATTTACTTTTTATTGCATCATTTATATCGCACTGCATATAGCGCAATATTGTTATGAAAAGTAGCTGAATGTCCACAAACGAGATTGCGCGAGATAGTTCGGGAGAAAGATTTCCAAAATGTACGTTTTTTTAATAACAATTCGTGCAAGATTTTATCTCAAAAATAAAAATTAGGAAGATACGCATAGAAATTAATTAGCGCGATGCGAAGTAATTATTCACTCATAAAAATTAATCGTTACGGTATTTTATGATTCTACAAGAATTTAACTTCATCATTGAGTGACATTAATATTCTCTAATTGTAAGTTACGCAAAACAGCTTGAGCGAAGACCCGTCGGTCTTAGCGTTAGACGCGAGCATAAAATATCGTTATCTCCGAAGTCCACCCCGGTACATCCCCGAGAAACGATGACCCACGATTCGGGGCCGAAGAATTCTGGTAGAAAGAGAGTAACACGCACGGCGAAGAGTACGTGCCGCAGCACGCTGCGTAATAGCAGAGATGTTCTCCCCCATCCTCCCCCCGCGTCTCTCGTATCCGCGTTCGCGGACGATAGGAGTGGTAGGTAGGTAGGTAGTAGCAGCTCTCGGGAGCCCCCAACAATACCCAGGAAATTACATAACTGTTGGAAATATCAACCAATACCAGTGCTCTGGCACTCGCGAGCCGGCGGCGGCGGCGGCGGCTGTGCCAACCCCTCCGTGCCATTATTATAACTGGGTAGGTGGCGTATTATACGCGGCCGTCGGGGGAACTCAGGCGGGCGAACGAGATAGGACCGTGCCTGGAGAATGAAACGAGAAATTGAGTTGTGCTGAAACGGGGTAAGGGGGTGTCGAGCCACCGCGCATTGGCGGCGCGATGGCTGCGAACGAGCCTGCGGTATGAATCAGGGTTTCAGTCGCGAAAACATTTATACTGCTTTTGTCACAGTTGCTACTGCATCCCCTTATAATTTACAAAGCTATTAAGTAATTTGCATTTGTGAAATAATAGTGATAATAATGCTGGATATGTGAAACATTCGTGTAAATCGGTAACAATGAAAAATCGACAGACGGATGACAGTTTTACAATTATTTTGGATGGCGAAAGAGACGAAATTGTAAATTTATATTGTACAGAATAACAAAAATATAAAAATAATGAAATTAGATGCGTTTGTGTCAATTGTGTGAAGTTGTTCGTGTCAGCAATTGTTTTAGAGTGCCGCGATTGTAACGATTAGTGCAATAATTCAATCATCCAGATCGATTATCTCGTTGCAGATAAATCAATTAATTTTTTAGATTGCTTTGAAATAGGGAATGATTAATTACCAATGATATCCATTCTGTTATCCGCCGTCGATTGTCTCCCTCCGTCCGATTAACATTATAATCATTAATAATCGAAAGTATCATAACGCCTGATATTATAATTTAAGTGCGATTACTTTATCGCACTTCATTACGAGTTATTAATATTCGCTACTCTTGTCTGCAATTAAATTGTTTTTACGATCGTTATTCAGAGTTGATTATTTTCGATATATATTAAATTTTATTATTAGCTTTCAAAGAAGCCAACTGATTCGCGCAATTCTTTCTAATTACTCGAGCAACGTAAATTAATCTTAAAGCCATCACTCGTTGCGAGACACGAGGAAAGATACTGCTCCAGTTGCACGTATACCGGTGGCAGCACGTCGACTGCCGAGTAATTCGCAAAAATTAATTACTAACTTGTTCTACGGTGAGAAAGGATCTTTCATACCGACGACGGAGCAGAGACAAAGGAAAAAGGATCTGTTTCAGAAATCGTCGCACAATAGAACGAGAACGCGAGACTTCTCTGAGAAAACAATTGCTGCGGCTACGTCACGTCGGTGTCGTCGCGATCGGTAGTGGCTTTCCGATATGCTCCTCCTACGTATGTACCTCGAGCAAATAAACGAAAATCGTACTTGTAATAAACTTGACATATCTGTGATATAAGAATCGCTTCCTGCAGTTATTTCGTGATTAACAAAATATCTCTTAAAGTTATTAAAAATTCCAACATCAGAATTAAAAACATAATCCAGAACATATCTAAATTGTCTATAATTGTGCCGAAACAATTAAGAAAGATGTTTTAAGAATTATAAAATTTTTTCGAAGCTTTTACCAAGATTCAAACATTTCTTTGGATAAAAATTTAAAAGAGTTGATTTATTTTTCCAATGTAATCTATCGTTTCACTTATTTAACACTCACATCCATTACAGGATGACCAATTACGATCATTTCCAAGTATCGGTATTCCAGCTCGTGATATTCCGCTCGCGCCCATCATGAAGAACGCGAACACTATCCGGTGATATAAATAAGCGTTTAGTGTCGCGCGCTCCTAAATTGAATCTCACCCAACCGAAGATCCGCGGGACGAGATCTTCAAGGGGATGCAGTCCCGGGCGAAAATACTGTCCGATCTCGGGCGTTTCTTTCGCGATGCCGCTCGGGCTACCTTCAGACGAATCTTTCCCAACGATTTATGCACCCTTCTAACGGCGCGGCCTGCATTACGCACCAAAAGTCAAGCGCGACGACGATGGATCCCATACGCTCTCTGTTTGTCTATTATGTATGGTTTACCGTGGTTTACCAGGGGAAATCTGGTAGCGCGAGAGAGGGCGAGGAGCGTCTGTCTCCCCCCCGGGGACTTATGACCAGTGATTAAGTATGACGTATCGGTGGAAGGATCCGCAGCGAGAAGGAGGGTGGCACACGCGGACTCCGTCCGCGCTGCAGATATCGCGCTTTTCGTGGAAAAATCACGGCGCTCTATTGTGCCCATTCTCGCGGCGAGATGAATTGCCACCGAGTCGGCGATATTTCTCGCAACCACCCGAGACGATACTGTCGTTTACTCAGGCGATCGATCGGTAGTGCCTGTGGGGCGAATTAAGATACGTTCGGTCGTAAAGTAAAAATTTCTAACTAGCGTTCGACGCGCATTTATAAATAATATTTTTTTTTTCAATCGGTATTCAAGCCATCTGTAATATATTCTGCATTAAAATGCGAACCGATAAGATAATATTATAAATTCCACTCGTAAGAGAACAGTATTCATATCGGATTCTCTGTCGAGAGGTATAAAATGACAGAATAATAAAATTCATAAACTTCACGGAAACATCAGCCAGACGCGTCGTCGTTACCAACGTCGAGAAAAGCACTGAAATCGATTGTGAGGTGCTAGTCGCGACGGGCACGTTTCGCTTACGAGGCTTTTGAAAATGAGAATCGATTTCACGGTAAAGCGGAACAAAGTGATATCGTTTATTGGACAAAGAGACCCGACTACACGTGGCCGATCATACGCACGAGCGACTTGCCGCGCGTATTTTTACAACGACGCTGCGCGAAAAAAAAAATAAATAAAAGAGTAAAAAAAAAAGATACACGCATACGCCGTGGAAATGCGACATGATCGCGAGCTAATGAGAAAAATTCGCGACGACTGGCGGAAATGAGGCGCACACTCAGATCGCATTTTTCGATCGGTCTTATTCAGCCGGGAACAATCGCACGCCCGGTAAAGCTCGACGTCGCTTTCGCCATAAAAATGCGACGCGCGAGGGAAAGAGAAAACAAATAGTGATTGAAAAAAAATTCATTCGCAGACGAGAAAAAGTCTGCCGGCTTTTCCGGAAATCGGACGGCTAACTTCGTCGACGGTTTTATTGGCGACGGCGCGACCACCATAAAGAGCGACAGTCTGGGCTTGAGAGAGCGAAAGAGAGAAGGAAAAAGGTAACGTCGGTCGGTGATAAAGTGACCGAATGGAAAAGACGGCGCATAATACGCCATAGAAAGCCGAATATTGTGTCGCGCTGGCAAAGGGGGTAATTCCGCAGTAGGAAGTCTTATTGGAAAAGGGTAGATAAGGGCGCGCGGCGTTGCGACGCGCGCTACATAGGGTGACGCGTAGCTGTGAATCGGTATTCGCCGTTCGCGTTGTACCGTCGCGCGCGGGCGCGAGAGCGTGTGTCGCCGTTGCTGTGAGAGCGGAAATTAAATATGCCTGACTCGATAAGTCAGAGCACCGCGACTGTGCTCCGTATCAACGGGCGGGAGATGAGCTATTGTGCTATTTTCGTGCGGGATCTGTGCGCGAGGCCATCCCCCCGCCGTGTTCTACGTTTCTCCTCCGCAAAACGCGTTTCGTTTATTCCCTCGCTCGCTCGCGGACGCGGATATCGCCGTGACGCGTCCGGCGAACGCTCCTGCGAACGTGTCCTGCCTACCCTTCGGTCTCGGGCGTTTCATTCTTTTTTTTTTGCACGTTGTAACGGAGATTACATCGGGATTGCGTTTTTTCGTTCAATGCTAATAGATTTTTTCGCTCGCTGGGATTAGTAAACGCGCGCGAAATATAGCGAGATTGATCTAAGAAGAATAATGTCTAGAGAAATTTCTTTTGGAAGGAAATCGTGAAGGTGATATTTATCATGGTATAGAAAAAACATTAGTCTAACTGTAATTAAAAAATAGAATTCTCTCTCGAAAACAGTTTCTTCCACTTATTTTACTTCAAGGAAATAATTTTTATCGCTTCTCGCGTGTTAATTTCGTACATATCTTTATCTACAATAAAATATTTCAATATCAGTAAAAAGATTTATTTTGATAATAATTTCACACATAGGAAGTTCTCTAGATAATAAACTTGTCTCTATGAATCAATTAATTATATCAGATCGATGTTGAAATTGACATCAATGGTGTTGTTCGATTTCCCTTTTACCTTGCCTGAGGTAAGAGAGAAAAATTCCAGAGCGACGTGATAGCGTGTAGTAGCAGGCGAAGAATTATCCTAATCAGATAATAAAGCAAGCGCGAAGGCGAACAAAATAATTATATTGGATTTATCGAGCCGAGCTCCTTAGATAATAGGCTTTTTACGACTCTGCTGCACGAACCACGCCGCTTGAAAGTTACGATCCTGTAAAGCCCTCTTTACGAGACCATTACCAGAGCTGTTACTCATATTTTTGCCCCAAACGATTCGAGAGACACTTCGACAATAGCGCAATAGATGAGCGAGCGAGATAACTTCGTTAAACTATTCTTGCATTTTCTGTAAATCAACACGATTATTCATCATTCGGTGCGACACGTGGATCGAAATCGATGATTGTAAATATTCTACAGTTGTCAGTTTAATATAAGTGATTTAATATAGCATATGCATAAAAATAACTCTGTTTGTGTGGCAATAGGCAACGATTTCCAACTGGCACTCCGTAATTTATAAAATTAATGAGTATTTGACTATGCTAATGATATTTATACGCATTCAGTGCGTCAGTATGCAAATAAAATTGTTGCCTCATGCATTACGGAGTGCTGTTGTTTACAAAAAAGCAGACTGAAAACATTATAATATAAAAAATGCGATGACATCGATAGAACAATAATGTATTTTAATATAATATGAAGAAAATGATGGATCAAAAATTAACATATCAGAAATTATAACAGAGATTTAAAAAATAGAAAAGTATGTAAATATGATTAACAGAACTGATGAATAAAATTAATCAAAATGAAAATTAATTGAGACATTGTGATACCGATATAACTTATTAAAATATATTAAGAATAGTTTCGAGAGACATCCAAAAGAAATTAAATGAATTATTGTCCCATCTATTCCGTGCCTTCCTGTTATTCGAACAAATCACATTTCCGTAGCAGGGAAATCGATTCCAAATTCGCCATAGAATTGGTAACTGGAGGATAATTCGATAAATCTGGAGCAACCTCTATAAATCCTCTACTTTTTATAGTCGCGGTCGGACGTTATGATAGCGATCGCAAGTTCGGTCCAGCGAGCAACGGCATAGCCGTGAGGCGGCAGGGTTGAGGGAGACGGAGGCGGGGAACGAGGGGTTGCTCACGCAGACTTTTCTACCGGGTGAAACACCTGAGGTGGTGGATCCGTGGTATCGCCGAAGCGTCGACAAAGAAACCGCCGTAAGTCATAGGCGCAGACGGCTGCCGCTTCATTTGTCATCGAGCCTGGGGTACAATTGTTCGCCGGCACCGGCCGCCATCTTGCTAGCCACCCCCGCCGATACCTAATAGACCACCCCACGCATTCAGCGACCTCGGTGATAAATTGCAAAATAATCTCGTTCGGTGCGCATTATGTCGGAGGTTTATAGACGGCCAAGCGCGCGCGCGGTCACCGCGACCTGCTCGCCCGTCCGTAACTTATTCGAGTTTTGTCGAGATCCCGAAATCCTACACCCACACTCCATCAAATTGACGAACGTATTTCAACCCCTCATTACCTAATATCCCCAAAGGACCAGTCAAAGGAAAAAAAAAAATTAATTTTACATTTATGGTAATATGTCATTTTTCCAACCGTTAAATAATTTTCACGTATACATATTCACATTAGAATTATACAATTACATTATATTTAATCTCTTCAATTCAATTACTAATATTTGAAATTAAAAGTTGGCGTTACACCCAAATTTTCGCGAAAAAATTATGTAAAATCTGTACTTTACCTTATTTAGAGTGTCTTAGCGCAGAGAATTATTAAAGAACAGTTTTGTGAGAATGCGTTTTAACGCAGAAAATCACTGAAAAGCCGGTTTATGAGAATGCAAAAGAAGTTTCTCATGCATTCAAAATTTTTTCATAACTTAATTCCAAGTTTCATACACCTGACGATCCTTTTCTAATTCTCAGAAAATTTTGACAAATTACCATGGATCTACAAATATGATCATTGTCAAGTGTTATTTCTTAAGAAACCATCGATGCAAAAATTTCTTTTATTGTCCACTAATTCGATTTGGCAGTTTCCAAAAATCGTATCGGTCTCAATTTTCGAGTCGTGAAATACCTTTCCATAAAAAAAAATCCGCATTGTCATAATGGAAAATTTGCTGCGTCACGCGAAAATACGCACTACCGATTTCAAGGGTTGAATTGGATTTTGTTGGAGTCTTTTAAAGTAAAGAGTTCATTAATGTAAGCCGCGACAATGAGCAGCTCGAGGACCGTCATTGTGAGTGGGAAAATCGAGTGCAAAGCGCGCGTGTGAAAGATTCTGGAAAATCATTCCGGGATGAAGATGTCGGTATCGCTTTGTCCAGGATTTCATGGGACGCGGGATAGTTGCATTCAATATTTCGTTGTGAACGCCGTCGCTTTGCCCTCGATTTCAAGAGGATCGATTCTGCTTTTCGTATGGAGGATGCTGCGCAGAAAATTTATGTCGAGTCTTTCACGTGAGAGACCCCGTCACCAATAGCCAGATTTTATGGATTTTCTCCAAAGAACTCGGAGAAAGGTAAATAAAAATTTACTTGTTATAAGTACATTATTGCAGAGTCTCGTATCATTAATTTCTAATATAATCAATGATTGCTAATTTTTTTTAAATTACGAACTTCTTGCTAAATATGTTATGTAAAAATATATTTGTTTAACACCAATAACTAAATTAGATATAATTAAATATCAAAATTTTTATTGAAATTTACAAGAAGCTTTTACTTTAACAATTGCGTGATTTCAAGCTTAATTATCAAAATGTTTAATTACTAATGATGCAATTTATATATATTTTGTTCTGTATAACTTTGGCGTAACAAACAAAAGTCACAACGCGAGTTATATCCTTCACATCCTGTCGAGTTCAAGCACGTGGAATTAATGACGACCCCAAGAGATCAGCGAGAGATTTTAACCCCAGATTAATCGAATGTTTGCCGATTCCAATCACACGTAACGGAATGGCCTCTTTACACCGAACGTGATGGCCGCGCGACGCAAATGATCGGACCGCTCGAGCGAACGTATTTCCGGCGATTGTCGTGTGATTACTGAATCAATTAGAATCGAGGCATAATGAAAATAATTGGAATACAATCACTTAACCGCAGGGCGAAGGCCAATACCTTGGCTCGTTCGTTGCAGGCATTGACACTAATCGTGGGAAGAACGCGTCGTATTATGCTTGAAATATATTCGCTGACGTCGGAAGTACTGTAACGATTTACTTGTAATCGCGGAATCAGGAGCGAGTTTCATTATCTACTATTTATTTATTTGAATTCGGCGGTCACACTAATGAAAAAAACAAATCACGTTGCTTTTCGATTATTGATGACTAAAAATTCCCTATTCTTATGTTGATACGGCAAACGCGCACAAATTTGTGCAGAATGAATTGTGTTATTATGTGCATTGTAATTATTGAATCTATTAGATTTTTATAAAATAAGAAAGTGTTTTAATTAATTAATTTATTATAAACATTTATAAAAAAATTAATTTAGCAACGCAAAATTCTAAAAATTATTGAAAACTATAGCGCTTTGGTAAATAATCATATTCTATTTTTGGTTTTAAAATATTATTTTAAAAATTCTGTTTATCATAAGACATCGCTTAATTTTAGTGTTCGACTTGACATCCAAATATTGCAAAGATTCAAAGAGAAAACCAGAAATAACATGAGAATCTTCGTGTAAATGCCAATTTTTCCACTCGCAAATCCATCTAGATGGACGATCGATTTGCGACGTTTCGACCATCCTTTTTCTCTCTTGAAGAAGTATCGAACGAATAAAAAGAGGGAGGTCTGGACAAGATACATAGAACCGAAGAAAGGCAGAGAAAGGGAGAGAGACGGTATCGCCTTCGAGTTCGCTCGAAGCGCCGCGAGTAGCTGCCAACGACTCAAGAAACAGGAGCCAGGTGCAAAGTGACTCTGGTAGAGTTCCTTGAAGAGGAAGAGGGAAGACGCACAACCGGAGACGTGACGGCGTAAGAAAGATGGCAAGAACGGGGAAGGAGGACAAACAGAGTTCTCGCTCTCGTATGTCGGACAGAAGTTTCTTGGAACACAATCGCATATAATACATATGCAGCAGCCCCGGTGGAGTCCGGTGCCAGGTTTAGTCCTGGCGAATGAGTGTCCTCGGCCGAGACAGACACCGAAGGTGGACGTCGAATTGTGCAACATGGCCGATACCAACGAGGCACATTCGACATTCGGTGTCTCTCTTCGCGGAAACTTTCGTGAATAATTCGTAAGTTGACGATGTAGTCAACGAATGGTTTATCGATACTTGGTATTGTTAGAATACATCTACCTATTGAAATGTAATTATAATTTTGTGACGATCACAATGAAAGAAGCATAGATATATTATTTTTTATTTTAAATTTTAAATTTAACTTGGTTTAAATTTACATATATTTTTTATATATTTTATAAATCAACAGCAAACAAGAGTCAACTTTCCCCGCTGCAACTGATTCATTCAACGTAAACGGTAAGTACAAGAATAACGCCCACGCGCAGAATAATGCCAAAAGCGAGGGGACATTTTAACAAACACCCCTCGCTCATCGATCAAATCGCGATAATAATCCCGATCTTGTCGCGCACGCGGCCGGAGAAGAATCGAACGTCGAGCTCGCGTCGAGGGACATCACGACGCTCAGCCTGCACGATTATCTCCCGACTTATCGGATACAATAATGGTACGGGAAAATGTCCCCGGCGCACGATCATGGCCTGTTAAAGGAGCTTTCTACACCCGCACCCTCGGTATGGGACCCTATCTACGTTTTGTAAGATAACACCAAATTAAATTAAACGATGCAACGTACCGAAGCGCAAGCGCTACTCACTCGTCAAATTCCTGCTGTGAACTTAACATTATTCTATAAAATACCTATGCAAATTTATCACGATGCTCTCTCGTTTTAATATGTTTATTTTACCACTTAATTATGAAGTTAACGAAACAAAACTTAAAAATATGTCTACAGTTCTCAATCACAGAGTCAAAGAGCGAACGAAATATTGGAATAAATTTTATCGATCACTGAAATAATGTTTGGAAATTTTTGCAGTATAATTCAAGTGTTTTGTATGAAATTTTTGGACGATTAGAAACACAGTGTGAGCATCAACGGAAAGATAAACGGGTGCGGAAGGCCGCAGACGCAAACGGTTACAAAGAGGAGCTAGTCCGCTCTAGAAATACGGATTTAACTGCCGGTGGCGTTTTATGACCAAGACATAGTATACCGGTCGCACATCTGCGGCGTTTAAGTTCTCATCGTCGGCGTATCCTGTGCGGTACCACCGGCACGGTATGTACGTATTTACGGCGTGCAAATTATAGTTCAGTCAAGAGAGACGGCCGCGAGCGCGTCGCACGTGCAAAACCGCTCCAAAATACCCGAACTCCGTGACGGAGTCTTTTCTTCGAGTACCTATCTAGTGAGGAAAGCTGCACACTTAAGCACGAGAACACGCTGCAGCTTTACTGCAGCAGACAAAAGCCTGCAAGCTGCATGCGGCAAAATTAGACGTGAGTATACTTATTACAAAATTTAACGTTACATATACATTAACATATCAACAAGTACAAACAAATTTATATAAAAATTAAAAAAACAAAGTATTTTTTGTAGCAAATTTTTAGACGACCATTGAATTCTAAATCAGAGAATGTTCTAAACTCTTCACTTTGTCTGAACGCGAGTAAATTCAGGCGAATTTGCAACACCATCGCGTTATCTTAGTTAACCAGTCACAGTGTTAATCGGCATTAATGTAACCATCCCCAAAATTTGTGGCGGCAAGAAGATCCCGGGATTCGCGGACCCAAGGGTCCAATTAGCCCAGGCCCGGCTTTCGGCGCGTTCACATCGACATCTAATTACCGGTGGGACATTGTGCGCGGGTGGCGCGTTAATCAACGTTTTCGGAGGGGGAGGAAAAAGCGTGAGTGACGTAACGGCGAGCTAATAACGTAAATACGGGCCGGATATATCCGCGAAAGGTAAAGTAAACCCACCACCGGGCGCGCACCGGCGCGGCGCCGTGGCGCGGTTAATAGGACCACCCGTAGTCCGCTACTCTAATACCGGTACGATTAAATGCAGACAGGATATTAAACCGCGCTCCATACAGGCGCGGCCGTAATACATTTTGACAATGCATCACCGAGGCAATAAAGTAAAATCGTAAACCTCTTGCAGCGCTTATCCGCGCTCGCGCTTGCTTACGCGCGTAAGCGAGCTCCGCGAGACGCCGGGCACGCGCACGCAAGACGGCGAAAAAACAATTTAGAAAACACTCGGCTTGATCGTCACGACGTGGCCGTGACCTGCGATACTTCGTCGCTTATTACTATGCACTGACGCACAATGGTGAATGCGAAATTAGTTGTTTAATAACGGGTAAATGGTATCGTCTGGCGTGACTCTTTATTTTAAAAGGAGTGCAATCAATGTGTACTGCTCCCATTTATCAGTCCTACTTTAATGATGCTGATTAATAATTCAAGCACCTAAATACATATGTATATTTCGTATTTAAAATTAGGCGAAGACAGAAAGATTTCAATTTTTCAAATGCGAGGAGCAATATATATCTCATAAATTTTTATATAATAATAGAAATGATTTGTCGTGTTGTTAGAATATTGACTTCGCAATTTTAAATACTCAAATAATTGATTCATATATCAATTAAATTTTTAACGATTTAATATTCCAACCGGTCTCTTATAAATTTTCTTTGCCATAGAGATATATGTATATTGATTCATAATTGTTTTAATTTTACTCTAAATTCAAAAGATTAAATATAATTTCTACAATTCGTATGTCACGTTAATTATGTTTAATTTGTCGCTTCGTCCGCGTACTTTTCGATAATGGCCGTGAAGTTTGGGACCTTTCACGAGCAGAACACAGTGGACCCGCTGCCGCTATATCGTTCGGTTCGCAGCGGCATAACTGAAATTCGAGTCGGCAGATCTAATGGTGCCAAAGGCAAGTCATCACGTACGGGCCCTTTTTCGGGGCCGTTGCGAAAAATAGAATCGAAGTCGCTAGGACGCGAAAACCGTCGTGTCGTGTTTCGAGCATTAGCTAACGCGCGTATCATCGCAATGCCAACACGAGAATTCGCGGTCGGCCGTCTCTCAGCTCGCGTGGCGTTTCGTCGGTTTATAATGTTAATTCTTTGCGGTTGAATATTTCATTAACCTTTCGAAAGTATTAAAAAATACACGAGTGTTTTCAGACAGTATTACGCTTAAATGAAAAATTTGCAAGTCATCAATGTTAACTTACTTTGAATGTTCAAATTATTGATTTCTTTGAGCAATCTTTATCTATTTCTGATTTCAACTTGTTCTGCTTTATATAAATACACGCAATTAAGGATTTTATATTTTTAATCAATATTTAAAGTAATTTTTATTAAATAAAATTGAAAAACATTAATATGTGGAATAAATAACTGTTGTAAGCTAAGTTGGAAAAAATAAAATATATAATATTTTAATATATAATATATAATATATAATATATAATTTAATATATAATATTTTAATATTCACGGTAATATGTTTCAACTTGATGTTAGCAATTTAATCAGATTTGAGTAGTAAGCATTTTGTTCATGAGCATATTAAAAAATAAGTTTTCCCGAAAAGACACTTATAATATTGTGCTCGATGGCTTTATAAACTTCCTACAAATTGTTTGACAGGATTACAATCCGAGAAAACTCCCAGAGGAGAAACTCAAAAAATTATCGTTTCTTTCTCATCCGAGCAATTTTCGCACCAAAGGCGGAACGTATCGGAACCACTTCCAGTTGACACTGCGAATGCCTTTTAATCTTGTTTCCTCGAGTGACGAGCATTTTTCTGAGAACGCTTAAGCAGAGAGCCACCGTCTATTTTAGCCCGGGTAAAACGTTGAAGCGCTAAACGGTACGCGCTGACGAACGCCATGTAGAGATACCTTAAGATACGAGAGACAGCCCGACGCGGATGCTCGTGCACCATTAACCGCGAACCGCAAATCGAAGCGGATCCGGCCTAATGAAGCCGTCGTAGCAAGATTGCGAAAAAGAAAACGACACGTCGTCGCGTGTGTCAAATAAACACCGCCGTTCCCACATTTGTAACCATTACAACGGCAAATCCGGCTTCTCCTATTTCAACTCTATACATATTAATATCTCGAAATTCTCGAAAAAGTATTATATCAAATTATTTATCCATGTATCAGCCAATTATAATAATAATTAGCTTCTAGCTAGAAAATATTTAATGCCTAGAAAATATCTGTAACTTTCGAAAAGACAAATAACTAATATCTGATTTTGAAAAATTAATGAATATTTAAAGCCGTTCCGTTCAACATAAAATTAATAAAATTATAAAAATCTAAATTTTGTTATTTGTATGAATAATGGACATACATGAATCTAATTTTTTTATAGCGGCATTGTCGGTTTTTTCTTTCATCTTTTTCGCACGGTCGACTTTTATACAATCGCGTCGTTTCATATCAGCATATTATATATTACGTATTTTCAGCTATGGAGGCGTAGTTACGCCACTGTTGCTCTCCCGGCGTTTTAACCCGTGCGCCGGTTTCGTCGGGATATCGTCTGTAAGATGAGACGCACCGGAGAAGCGCACCCGATACGGTGGACTAATTGGCCGATAAATCAACCGCCGGCTTACCTTCTCTCCACCGCGGCTCTACGCTCCTGACCTTCTAGACTCATAGGTAGACTATACGGTACACGCACGTTATGGGCATAATCCCGAATGCGAATTCGCCAAAAGAACTGTATCGACACATCGGCCGATACCGGATCTCGATTAAATCGTCTGAGTAAATTTTATTAGGCGCAGTATGCAACGCTTCGATGCTTTTATCGTTTCGGAAATGTTCACTCTTTTAGTAATCATGCGAATTATTTTTTATACGTGTAATATATTTGTATGCAGTAGTTAAAATAGACATTAAAATATTTTATAGCTTTACTTAATTTTTATGGCCTGAATGGGACAGATTAAAATGATTCACGACGAAATTATTATTAATATAAAAATATAGATCAATAAATATTTAGCTCCGTTATCAGATTTATCTATAGATATGTTATACTCTCAAGTAAATAAAAAAAAATAATCATATTTAATAAAATTTGCGTCTCAAGATCAACATTCTATGTTAACAGTAATGGTTTCATATTAATCAAAATAGTGCACAAATAATTATGTGAATAAATTAAAAGCAAAGTAATCGTAACAGTTTAAGATAAATTTATTGCACACACACACACATCTACAATCACAGCGGCATTTAACAAATCGCGTGTCGCATTGCTCAGAATCTTACTCGAGTATTCTCGCTTGGGAAAGAGCAAGCTCGCTGTGAGCACGTAGCTCCGGTAGCTCCGGTAGCTCCGGTAATTTGTGTCCGCAACCGGCGCGGCGCGCGTCCTCGCTCGCCGGTGAGGAGCACGTCGCGGCGATGGGATATCTTTCGTGCGAAAGCAGCGAGAATGTGAGAAAGCAGTGTCGCGCGACGGAACAGGTTTCTCGGTTTCCGGGGGCAGATCGGCGACGGCGACGCCGGGTGCAAGGGAGCGCAGCACGGTGCATACAGCCGCAATCGAGCTACTTAAACCGCGCGCATCACCACCACCATCATCAGCACCACCACCACGTACGTGCTAATCGCATCGAACGAACTTGTCGGAATTAATTGGTCCCACCAATTAACGCGCGCGCTCTCGGCCTGCTACGGCTGCTGCTGAAGGGCGCCGGACGGGAGAGCAACGGGAAAGCACAGTCGAGAAAACAATGCTTCTACTGCCATCTCCAATCTGCCCTCCAATTTCGTCTTGTTTGTACCAACGCGAACGGTAAAAGAAATGATTCTGTTTTCTGTTTTATCAATTTATCTTGTAGAGGAACTGAATTATCGATACAAGTAAAAGCAGTTTCAAGTGCATATCGTAGGATGATAAGTGCATTGTAAAATTGATTTGGAGACGCAACGCGAGATGGACACACTATACACGTAAAGCGCATATGCAACTGTGATTGTGTATATGTGTGTAATTACAATCATGTATTTTTGCGTAATTACGCAAATAAAATCAATGATTTACTTACCGGTCATTGTATCCTAACTGGAAACGCCGCCAATTGTATCTGAGAAAAGGAATGAATATTTAATAAGCACAAATTGTAATGCACATGAATCTGCATGTATGTGTGTGTTCAGTGTCAAAATTACATGTACATATTTAAACAAATAATTGTATTCACCAACTAAAATATTGTAATTTGCTGCATTCGCTGTAGATTCCGCCTCAGATTGCTTCACATCAGGTCCATCAAAGACTCCATAAATACTGGAAACTTGCATTTATTGTCAGCTACACTACACACACACATACACACATTACCGAGTAAAAATCAACTTGCACGCTTCACTTTTCTCTTTCACTTATCACGGATTCGAATTTGGCAAATGGCACGATTTACGTCGCGAATTTGTTACAATTTATATCAAACGCGAGACGAAACACTTAAAGAAAATGAATCGAACACTTTGAAGAGGATAAATAACGCGGGAAAGACTTCGGAAAAATGACAAAGCACTTCTGCCACAACGCGCTACGTAATAATTGTAGCCAACATTATATATAACATATAAAATTGCATCAATTTGGAATTAAACAGTTTGCCAGCTTGCTTTTCCCGCTATTTATACACGAACGAGCGAGACGAACGATACGCATGCAGCATGATTGTGTTTTATCCGGTTTAATTGCGACAAGTACAATTTTCAAGGTGCTAAATGAAAGATACATCGCGCGCTCATAGAGCGTCTATAACACACCGGACGCTATACTCACTGAGGTTACTCACAGGTTTGTATTTGCGATGTAGATCAATGAAATGCCTTTAGGCGCGAACAACTGTGATAAATTACATGCCCCGTCGGGGCATTTCGGCACTCGCTCAGTCACTTTAATCATTCCCAATAAAAATTCGTATTCTTTGTACACTTTTAATGAGTATAATGCATAAATAATTACGAAAAGTACTTTTTACATTTACTCTGTACAGCGAAGGGGGTGAATAATAATTATCATGACGATCACAGATGGCGACACTCGTAGCGTTAATATCGATAAATTCAAAATTATGCACATCACTTTTTAACGGTCGCCATTAAAATCTATTGTTCTATGCAGTTCGGAATGTGAAGCGCAAACAATCCGCGAGCAATCCGCATATTTTACTCGTTAAAATTGCATAATTAGTACGACTTTATGCCGAGAGTGTCGACTAGAGTAACGGGCGATTGTCGGGATGTACGATTTGCCGTAAATGCTGCGATTGAGAACAATTACTGTGATCGAGTATGTGTGCAGGTTACAGTTATGGCGGGAATCGCGATACAAAATGTATTTTATCTCACATTTGTGTTTTGTGTGCCTAGGTCTGGCCAATTTTCGACGTGAATACATAAAAGTAAAAGTGGAAGTGAAAAGTGAAGTTTGATTTTCGTTCGATAGTGCACATAACCAAGATGCGGATTTCCGGATCTTCGATGGAGCTTTGGCGAAGCAAACAAAGGCGAAATCTACATTGGGGAAGCACACTGCAATATCCTAGCTAGTTAGTACAATTATTTATTCATTATTGACTTCTGTATGTCATAAAATGGAAATAATTAAATATTAAGAATCAACATACATAAAATATATTATAATTCATAATTAACACATGTATTAATTTTTTCAGGTGCAGCTGAGAGCGTACTTAGCTAGGGTACAACACCGGTGAGTTAATTTACACAAAATATTCATATTATCCACTGTACTTCATTTATTGTACAATTGAGATCAAGAATCACGCTCTAACAAACTCACTTTTCTTGCAACACAAGGCGTGAAATGATTATCGCTCATGCCCTATCTACACCGAAGGATGATCCTGCTTGTGGCTCATCCGATCACTTTCGTCTTCAGTATGATTTTCAATGTATTTCAATGCGTCTACATTACTCGCTCGGGTGAGCCACAAGCAGGATTATCCTTCGGTGTAGATAGGGCATCAAAGTATCTAGAAAAAAATTTAATGCGGAATAAATTAGTAAATTTATTAACAAATCTCGAATTCAAATCTCGCGCCACTGATGATACATCAGTTCTCCGAGCGCGTCGCTCGTAGACGCAACCTGCGCGCCACACTCAGCCGCGCTCTGCTCGGCACCGCAATGTCGGCCGTCGTGTGTACCGTGATAGGAACGTTGCTCGCGTTTTCCGCGATTTTCTAAGTGAAACGCGCAACGCGCGCGCCCACATCGCCGTCCAGTGCCGTGCTATGACCGTGTGATCCGTTACACGACGAGGATCCACAGCTGATTCGCCGCAGCTCCTGCTATTCCCGAAGATGGGTGAGTAGAACATTCGGAGAGCGATGAACGAACGCCGGTTCTCCCATCCTGTCTCTCTCTCTCTCTCTCTCTCTCACCCCGTCCTCCTCTTCGTCTATCCCTTGTCTCGTGTCGACGGACTTCGCGACTTACGACCAGTTGAACGCGCCATAGGCGAGGAAGAGAACAAAAGAGATGGGAGGAATGCGGCATTCGTCCGTCCGTCCGTTCGCGAGCGCACATAGTTAAGAAGGGGTACGCCCCTAATGCAGTTTCCGTCCGATTTCCACGCTCGCGCTCGTCTCTCTTGATACTCGAGAGAGCGGCTAATGTTTTCCGAAAGGCTCATACTGCGAACTCACTCGGTGGTCTATAAATAGGCGAATCCGTCGGTTTGACGTTTTCTAGGGCGAGCCCCTGTGCCCCCGCGCGTATACGCGCTATGCGTGGTGCGAGAATCATCCCCCCTCGCTCCCTTCTCTCTTTCTCTCTCTCTTTCCCTCCTGGCTCTTCTTATACGTGCATGCCCTCTTCTGTCTCCATCCTCCATTTCTTGTTTTGCATATCGCATTTTATGCAACGCGCTTGTCCGAAGATTTTTGCATCGCCCGATCCTGGTCGCTTTTCTTCTTTTCTTTCCATTTAAGTGCGTGTTACCATCCCCTGTTTCTTCCTTTCAGTCTTACGCGCAAGAACGATTCTTTTCTTCTTCCTCTTTCCATGTTTTATGTCACGTTGCATTCTGGATAGTCAGGTTCTCCTGGAGAATCTGCTATCACTCTACTATAAACTGTCTTCTTGTTCTGTCCTTTTCCATTATCTTGATTATTGTATTTTCATTTCTGTATTACTGAAATCATATATCTATTGAATTCAAAAAGAATAGAATCAGAAATATAATCCAGATCTTTTTTAACAAAGGTTTTGAAAGAGATAGATAAAAGCCAGACTCTGCAGTTACAAGAACACGAAGCAATTCTGAATATCTAATAATGAAATAACGTTATACATTTACTTTCGTGTTATTATCATTATTAAATAAGTAGCGATATTACTACTACATGGCATAATATTTACACAAGCCGTTTACACGGAAATATTTAAGAGAGTAGCCGTTTATTAATCAGTTAATTAAAACTTCATTGCAATAAGAAAGTAGAAATTGAATAACTAACTCAGCTTTCGTTATATTCGGCTCAAGCTTCGGAGCTTTATTGTTTAAATCTAATCGTCTTGCTTTGTGCTGCACAGAACACATATGACACGTATTGTGCAAGTTGCATGGAGGTGCAACTAATCGCAACGCGCGGCCGCGCTTTTGATTTTCATCGTGAATGCCGGCACGAGCGAGTACTTGTGAATAGAGATATTAATGGTGTTACATTGATGCTTTTGCTTGGGAACTGCAACAATTACTATCACTTAATATGTAAAAAAAATCGGTTATTTCTTACCGATATCAGAATATAAATATTATCAAGATACAGAAATAACACTCTTTTTCTTAGAATAAAATATTAATTATAAATGCAGAGAGTTAGAAAAAATACATCATGTTTTATTTTATCTTCTTATTGCACTTTTGGATAGTTTTTCTATTTTTAACGTTGACTTAATACCGATGTACTTGGCTTTGTGGTCGAACAAGTCACGTATCCGCCCTTGCTTGCTCGATCATGTGAATTATTTGCGATCGCAATTACGACGAGACTGGTTATCTACGTGCGGAGGAGCCGGCGACTCCGACGACGCCAGTGTGCTCGTAATTCGCTCGTTGCAATTGCATCTCCCACCCATTCACGCGACCGATGGCATCGCGCGTGGCAGTGCCGCATGCAGGTCGGAGCAGTCTGTATTTGCGGCATGACGTTCCGCATACAACGGCGGTCACACTATTGTCTCCTATTTTACACGACGCATTATTGTCGTTTAAAACAATTGCATGGCTTCTGCAACAAATCAGATAATTGTTTCTTTTTTAACTTCTATTGAAAGTTTTCGATGATTTTAGCATTGATGAAATATTGAAGCAAATCGAACTTCTAGTCTTATATTTTTAAAAAACTCGGGAAAATATCGGGAAATGTCATTAAAATATAAAATAGTATTCTTCTTAATTTTAAATTAACACTTTCTCCCTCTCTGATATTTAAAATTAAACGAAATTGTTTTTGTGCCATTGCATTGGTAACATTATTGATTAGCTTGCGTATATTCAACGTTAGAACAGCACATGGAAATCCTAAAGCACTGAATAAATTATAAATTAATTAGCGTCAATTACTAGAAAGTTTATCTTGAGCAATTAATTGCATGACGCGTGGATCTAATCATTTGCTCGCGTCTTCGTCGCTCATTCGCCAATCGTGTTATGACACTATCGTAACCTCGATCTGCAGTATTACGTGGCCGTCGATCTTACAATGTATACCATAGACTTTACACGTGAGACAGCACAGCGCGCGGCCATTTCACGCACGAGGAGGCGTTTACATAATAGATCAGTTTACGACAGAGCAGCGCGTAAACCCGGAGAGCCGTAATTGACGTGCGGTATTGATCCTTTTCTCGGTTTCCTTTGTACATTGACACATTTACGGAGGCAGAGTCTGCACCCTTGGAAATACCATTAATGCGTCGCCGGACGCGATTCGCCGAAACTGCAAACGCTGCTAATCGATACCTATCCCTCGTGCACGATAAACGCTGCATTTCTTGAAAGGGGGATTCCACGAGCTTCCGTGGAGACCCCTAATTAGTGTTAACAGAGGGCTGAGCACGGAAACGTTTGGTTTCGAAAGTGGCACGAGATCCACGTAATTCTTTTATCCAATTTCTCATGAATTGTAATTATATTTTTAAAGAGTCACAATCGAAATCTTTCTATAAAAGCTGTAATTATCTTATGAATTTTTATGAAAGTAATTTTCTCTTAAAAATGCGAAATCTTTAAGGTGACGTGAAGTAATATTGTTGCAAAAATTTCTTTGCTCCCCAACAGATTTTTTTGTAGTAAATATTCTCATTAATGATATAAAAAAGTTGTTTTATTATATATTTTCAAAGAAAGGTTAGATTATCTAGTTAAAAGGGCATTTATATCCTGGATCAATATTCCAGGCGCTTATTAGTGCATACGATGCACATCGTGCGTTGACTGCACGCGAGGGTCCTTTGACTTGATCTGGGGAGACGTAATGTAACTCCAAAGTTGCACAATGCAATAATGCATGACTAGTGAGATAAAGTTACTTACAAATAGCAGCTTTCCCATTCTTTCATGGAGCGTAAGAATTTAATGAGAGACAGAGAGAGATAACACCAATTTCAAAAATTTTGATATTTTTTAAAGATAAATAAAAGATTGAATTGTTAAAATATTTATTATAATAACTTTTAATACAGGCAATTTTTTATCAATTAAAATAATTCTAAAATAATATTATTTCATTTTGACTTAAAGATTTCACAGTTAATAGTACATTTATTATTCTGATGTTAAAAAATCATGTAATCCTGTTATGCGCGAGACTAGTTTAAGCTGACAGAATTAGGATACTGCAAACGTGATGATAAAATTATGACAGACGCTGGACATCTTCAAAGATAAATGGATTAAAATCTTATGTGCAACGGTTCTATTTATAAGTTGTCCTGAAATAGTCTCCAGCTCCGCGATTGCAAAATCTACCGAGTCTGATTAATGTTTTATACTTTTTGTTTTCTTTTCTAAAAATAATATTTTAAAAATATAGTTTATATCTCCGTGAGAAAAATTTTTTTTTTTTAATTCTTTAGCTATATATATTTATCTTTAATACAAAATTAATCTTTAATTCAAAATTCTGTTTTCTGTATTTGATTCTATAAAGATATAACTTTATCAGTTTGCAAAAATCTTTAGTTTACCTTAGTTTTTTCTTTCAATTTCAAATATCTCTTGCAAATATATGCTTTGAGCACTTAACGAACAGAGTGTCGAAGACAAAGAAATGGGAAAAAAAATATGCGGCAAAGTACAAAGCGCAAAGTGAAGAAGTGTTAAGTTGTCTCTGTAGAATTCGATGTCTGTCCAGGGTGGAGTCGACCGTGAAAAGTGAACATTATTATCTGCGTCGACTGTACCGGTTGACAATTGGGACTCGACGCGCGGATCTCTTCCACTAGCAGCGGTTGCTTGGCAGTCGACGATCGGCAGTCGTGGCGATCGTGTTGAACGTGGTGTCGGAAATATTCAGTGTCCATTTTTTATAACCGGAATAACAGCTTCGAAATTCAGGTCAGCTCATCGGTGAATGGTTGTTTAATCGAATGAAAATTCATATATCGCATATAATTTGTACATATATTAAATTTAAACTAAATCTAGATTTTATTTATATTAAATCTAGTCGAGGCTTTTGCACCTAACAAAAATTAGACGCGGTTTTATCTCGTTCTTTGCAAACAACATAATCGCTTTCGACGAAATAGATATCGGTAATCTACCTGAACCGTGTTATTACTTAACACTGTTCTTGGCGTAACGATACGTATAGAATACGCGAATAAAATACCTTCAGTCAAAAACGCGATACAATCCCAATTAATTCATAGTGATTAAAGTAATTCTGTTTCTTGTAATTTTTTAAACAAAATCTTTGGAATTGATGTCGAAATCAAACGGATATCAAGACGCGTTAGTTGATAATTTATTCGCTGATAGACTTTATTCAAATATCGTACGGTTTCACGACAGATCGAGCCGAGTCAGAGAAGCCGGCTCGCGCTACTCCTACCTCCGAGTGAGTTTGAATCGAATTTTAATCGACGCGACTCGCTGCAACTAATTGTCATCGCGGCCCGACACTATCTTATCGCTGCCTCGACATCGCGCGGGGGAAATAAAAAGGAAGGAGCGGTGTGTATGCCGGCGACTTGTGGCCCTGACGTTACGCAACGCAGCCGACAGATACAATGAAGTCGAAAACGAGTGAGAGTTTTATAGCGAGTGAAAGCAAGACGGGGGTCAGGAAAGACGGTGCCGACGAGCACAAACAAAAACAGTTGAAAAAAGGTAAGGATATAATAGAAAGCCATGTTCTAAAGACCAATAAATCCTTTTTCGCGAAGCCGCTTTTAATCTGCGTTCTCCGTAATGAACGATTGCTCTGCATTTGTTGGTAACTTTAATTAATAACGTGAGAGGATGTGATTGAAGTTTAATGCAATAGATCTCTAGCAATGAACTTGTATTATGAATTTTATGACATTCGAATGAATCAGCATTTTTGATCAGCTTTTCAGATTATCTTTTCTTGCAGTATCGTTATCTTTTAATTCGGTGATCGTTCTCTATGACATTTATATCTCATTGCGCTTGTTTGCATAATAGCGATAGATATTCTAGATAAGAAGAATTTAGAAGTACAATTCATACAGCGATTATGTCAAATTTAGCGAATGTATCAAGATATCAACATATCAATATTCATCAGTCTTGAGACTCTCGATATGAACATGTTAATTTTTAACAAACTATGATATTTGCTGTTAATTATACGAAATAACGATAGTTCCGTGTTCTGATTTTTCGATTTAGAGAACTGCAACATTATGCTTTGTGCTGAAATAAAATTCGCCTCGATAAAGAAAGACACGATGCGATTAAAACTTACACGATTATGCTAAATCGGTTTCTTCAACTGCCGTGGTATTTTACAACACGCCGATCATCCGCGCTTATCAACTTCACAACTGGTTTAACGTCGCGACGGTGTATCGTGCAACGCCATGTGGGTCGCGGTATGCAGAAAAAACGGAATATTTGCATATTGCGATGCTATGCCTCTCAGCTATGAATATCTTCGTCACGATTTTCGTTGTTCGTGACGAGGCACATTTAAGGAATGTGACCTGACGCGCCGGCTGAAAGCATTTTTAACTTTCCCGATGCTCCGTTAAAGAAAAATTCCGCTAACACGTTTAGATATCGATAGGAATTCTATCCGTGTCTCACTCGTGCAAAGTTGACCCGTGCAAAGCTGTTAACGCCATCTTTTTCAATTATACATTTGTTCCTTTTTAAAAAATTAATATATCAAGTATAATTGAATTCAATTTTTAGTTAATTTAGATGATTTATATTAAATCTACAATGATATAGAAAGTCTCATTTAATGATTATTATTTATTAATGTACAGTGCGAGATATTTTTAACAGTGCAAAACGATTTTTTTCCATTTGAAAGAACGCTGGACGATTGAGTTAGCATGCAAATGACAATGCGTTGGTTTGCAAAGAATTTCGTTTACATCACAGAATATAATTATTGCGATTTCTCGTGGCGCTATCCGCTATAATGAAAGTTGTACGAATATTGCGAATGAAGTATGTGAGCATTTTGTAATTCAATTGCTCCCCATCATCGTGGGATACTCATTATGGGCCTCGTTACATTGTTGCATTATTAAACAGTTGCCATGCAATTGTCATACAATGAGCACGCGACAAAATATAATTTCTTGTTGTATTATGTACAAATCAGTCTCTGTAACATATTGCATAATACTTGCACGTCATAACTTTGACAGCCTTGAACTTTAATGACAGTAAAAAACGAGGAGACATTTGCAATGAAAATTACTTTTTTGTACCCAGATATTTTAGATGATACGTACTTTAAATTATCATATGCACATTCTCTACTTTGCAATTATTTTTTTTGTAAGGTGTTATTAAATTCGGTCACATTTTACAGAAACGAAAATAATTCTAATATACTGTTACCATGCACAGTGATAAGAACTAACCGCAGAAACCACAGTTATCGTAATTACTGTTCGTGTGTTTAATAATCTCTTTCGATAATATATATTTTATTTTTTGTTCTAAGAAAACGATGTGCATATTAAAAAAAAATTTAGAGTGCTAAATATGATAGAATATTTATATATAAGAATGATTGCAATTTTCGAGTTATCAATTCGATCGCGATTTTTTTATGAGTGACATCAGTTTGTTATCGCAGAACAGTCAAGTGCATCAATTTATCTTCTTTTCATTAATTAGAGCAAATTTTAGCATGAATGATAATCAAATTTAATGTTTCACTCTCTGATCACAACATCGATATTCAAACAACAATGCTCTTTTTCTTGCAAAAACATTTTTTTGCTAAAATGAAGTAATTACATTAATTGAAAATTATATTACATTATTTAAATTACATTTATATTTTTTAGTAGTGCCAAAAAATTGAGACAAAACGCAAATGTAGATTAAAATCTAGTGAAATGATCTGAGTAGGAGCGTTTAGAAATTTTTCTGCTTTGAACAGCAAAAACATAGTTCTACAGATGTTCTTTTTATACATCTAGCTCATGCGAGTTTGGTGAAATCTGAGGAGACACACGTGTTTCTCCGTTATATCATGCTATCCGTTGTATCATGCTATCTTCGAATTATATAATGCAACATAAAGTTACATATATACCTATTATAAACGCGGATTAAGCAAAATTCAATTGTACTTTCGAGTTATCGCAGATAATGTTTGCTTTGTTGAGATAACAAACCGCTTTGTACACATCATAACAGCAACGATGTCTACGAATTCGCAATGAAATAGAACACGTGTACATATATATAGAGTATTTCAGACGATTCGGCGTAACGGCAGTTCAAACTACGAAAATATATTTTCTGGAAAATCCACGAGGCCCAAATATTTCCCGCGTGATTCATTACTAGCTTCTCTTCGTGCTGCCAAATTTTCTTCTTCGAACGGAATGACTCGACCTAATAAACAAGTCTTACAAACTCGAAACATGACGAAAACGGTGCATTGTACAATTATCACTAGAGATTCAAGAATATAAATACATTATACAGTTTGCAGAAAGACGCAAAGCAAGTAACAACAGTTTTAACTTCAAATTTTTTCTATTAAAAAAATGTTCTCGAGTTTACATCTTACATTTTAATAAACAAATATTGCGAAAATAATAAGGAGAACTGAGAAAGCTATCGTTGTTAAAAATAGAAGAGTGAAAGTTATCTCGGACAGAAAAGTGCAACGCGATCAGCCGTGATGGGCAGACAATCATGTACGGTCAATTACTATTCGATTTTGTGATCCGGAGAGTGCAACCGAGAGAGATCAGGGCAGCCCAGGGTCGCTGCGTTTGACCCCACTTTGCCACATCCTATTTAGACCACTTATGAATCATATTAACATACCACGTTGCCGCAGTGACAGTACGTATGTAGAGCAGTCGCACCAAGGGACTTTATTCTTCAATTAATTCGGTTTCTGCTTCACGTTAAAACAGAAACATTCACACAGCTGCGTGCAGTCGCGACTTTCCGATTGTTTCATGCAAATCTGATTAACTTTTTGCTTCGATTGTTATTGATTCTTTGAAGCACTTGGAACTTTGATCAAACAGAATGGTGACAGGAATTTTTATTAACTCCTCTCAATTGATGCAATAATTCTGTATACTCTGCTATGAGATTCTTTCGCCGAAGAACATATTTCGAACAATATTTCGTCATTTTTTTTTTTTTTAGTATTGTGTTGTACGTGACATCGATACGTTGTTATCTCGGGCAATGACGACCATTGACATCTCGCGCGCGAATCGCGAGAACGATAAATTCCGATATCGTCCGGTCGCGCCTGCTGGCGGATCTATCGGCCAACATTTTTTTTCTGCCAACGTATTTTTCGCTCCGGTTGAAGCGTGCCGTAAATTAAACGAGATGTGACGCGCAGACGAGGGTGTGTCACTTCATGGACGAGTGCCCCCGTTCGATTAAGCGCGCGTTCGCATCGTAACGATGTTCGGTCGTGAGCCTCGATTTTATTCTCTTCCTGTCAGCAAGGTAGAGAAAGCAGCGTCAACATTGTTCTAAGCCGGAAGTATTAAATATGCATCTAAACGCATACAGTGTACATAATTCTTATGAAATTATTTGAATGCTCTGTTTGTTATATCGCTAATTTATTTATAGATAATTACAGAGACTCTAAGGACTCTTTTTCATTTTTAGAATTTATTTTAAAGGGAAGCTTGATAATTTAACTTCTCATTTCGTTCTATTTTTTTATATTGCTACAGTTTGTTAAAATGTCATTCCTAAAGTAAATTTTCAGCAGCATTTAAACGTGCTGCAGTTATTGTTAAGAAACGGACGCGTTTAACTGCATCTACCCGTGCTCGTCGACTTTAAACTCATGTGACGACCCGATGACGTCAAATATATGAGGAGAGCTATGATGTCACCGCGTATTTTTAAAGACGCGGGATTCGACCTTTACCTCCCGCTTTGAAATTTTATGCATGTTTCTCTTTTTCTTTCTACCGCGGTCGCTTTTTAGTATCAGCGGCACCAACATTTGCTTTTATTTCATTCAATTCGCCCGGAATTCTTAACAGTGCTTATTTCTCTTCGAATAAAAAAGAATGTGAAAGAACATTTCAAGTATGATTTATGTAGGATATATAGTTCTACGAATTTACTAAATCAAATGTAGCAAAAACATTTCTGCCTTTTATGGCAAAAATGTTAAAAGTTTTAAAGCTTGAGAAAAATGTATTATTTATTCTATTTTTTAAGCCGTCAGCTTCTTAATTACTTTGCAAATTAAATTCTCATGTAGATTTTTCTTGAAGCATTTACTTGATATTAATTTAAAAATAATATTTTCCGCTCGAAGTTTAATTTTCTCGTTGAATTTTTTAAAAATCTTTTGCATTAATTATTTACGGAAATAGCTGTCCATAAAATTTGCAAACAAAAGTTAATTTTATTAAAATTCGCCGAGGAATTCGCGACTGACAGGTTAATTCGTTACGTGGAATATTCTACATGTAATAAAAAGATCCATCAACGGGATCGAATCAACTCGAATCGAATCGAAACGCTATTTTCCGCTTCTCCCTTTTTTTCTATACACACATGATGTGCATAGAATTACCACGGCCTTTAGGCGGAACAGCGGCACTCGGCGCAATGAGCGCAAAGCGGAGGAAGATTATTAGTTCTGCTGCTAAATATTGACTACTGCATGGAAACACCCCCCTGGCATTTCACGCAATCTGGTCGCGCGTAACGGTGCTACAGATATGCTATAATTTATCGCGGACTGCGCTCAAAACAACTGATAACTTAATGAAGGCGCCACATTCATCGCATTTTCTTCTCGTGAGAGACACGGTTGAGTCATCGATCTGAATGACTGAGCAGGATAAGCACTTGCTTTAGACTAACCTCTACCGTTTCCTACAAATTATCTGCTCATCACGTGTTTCTATTTAATTATTCTCACGACAGTACAAACTTTGTCGACATGGTTGTGAGATGACAGCAGTGGAAACATATTCGATTTGACACACAATTCATGCAATAAAGATGGCACGTAACAACTTACGCCGTGATGAAATAAGTTACGCTTTGTATATCGAGATATTTTATTCATAATGCAGAAGATTGAGTCGTGTAATGATAACATAATGAAGAAGACGTGCTAAATCTAGATGTCATAAAGCCGATTAAATCTTATTCGAAATTAAACAACCGATGAATAATGTATCTACGTTGCTTGTAATATACATGTATACTTGTATCTCGAAACACATTGTGCTTTCGACGTTTTAATCAATGATACGGTGATTTTAATTCGCGACACGTACAGATCGAATACGATGTGTTACAAACGTAATCCGGGCGTAGCGACAAACGAATGCATACATTAAAGTTGCTTTAGTTGATTGTTATGACAAAAAAAAAGACGATGAATTGTTCGCAATATCTAACGCAAAAAAGTATATGATAAAAATATCTCTCTTTACATGTAAAATTATTTGATTTTTCTATAAATTTGATTTAATGAAGTATTTTAAAATCGCTATTTAAAATAGACTTTGTGTTTAATAGCTATATAAAAAGCAAGAAAGAACTATTTTTAATCCGTTATTTGATTTTTACACATTAATTCTCAAATTGAAACTGTCTCGTCTTTGCATACCAATTTACGAAAATTGATTGCTTTGGAACTAATCCAGAATCGGTCCGGTGGAGAAGAGGCGATTAAACTCGCCGCAGTCTCGTCTTCTTCCTGAAGGCGAGCATTGTGGTGCGCCCTTTTAACTAACGACAGGTGCGTTATGTAATTACTGAGTTACGCGAACGGCGATGACCACGCGAGTGCAGTGAGCAAATGGAAGATGCGAGTCGCCATTGTTACATAAACACACTCGAAGAAATCTCGTATGATCAGTACGCTCGAGCGAATAGGTGCATGACTCATCCGATGTCTTTTCCCTGTTATTTTTAGTTCTCTGTACACTTGCAGGAAAAACTTGATGCTGTTTCTTTATTCTATGAATTTTACTATTATGTATTCCTGTTTGCAGTTAATTTCTCATTTTCCTGATAAAGTTAAAATTAGGTTAACAATGTTGAATACATAAAATCGGCGAGAGATTAAATATTATTTGCTCATTTCTTGTTCTCTGGAAGAATTTGTTCTCATTTACAGATAATAGAAACTCGGTGAAAGCAAATTACGATTGTGTTAATTAAAGTCTATAAATTTTTAAATGGCTGTCTGAACGTATAAATGTCTGTAATCTTATTCTAGCCTTTAATGCACGGATTTGTTATGCGCGAGTGCTGTCAGGAATTAATTACGACATTCTTTAATCGATTTACTGTTAGATATTAGCTATGAAATTGGAAAACCAATGAATCGCGAAGGAGGAACTTGCGGATGGTGAACGTTCTCTTATTCCAGGTAAAACGTTTTGCCAGTCCTGTAAGAAGAAGTGCAGCGGAGAGGTGCTGCGCGTGCAGGACAAATACTTTCACATAGGATGCTTTAAATGCGCCCAGTGCAATACCAGTTTAGCACAGGGCGGATTCTTTGTACGCGATAATGCCTATTACTGCACCAAGGTGAGTTGCATTCCACTCGATGTATTTTAATTTCATCTAAATTTAATTATTTTTTTCATTGCAAAGAGACGAGCTTGGAAAATTCAACAACATTGATGATTTCTAACATCCATTTCTTTGTCTTCAGGATTATCGGGAACGGTGGGGCACGCGATGTGCCGGTTGCGGGGAATACGTGGAAGGTGATGTGGTGACAGCCGGCGAGAAGCATGCATTTCATCCGAATTGTTTCCATTGCCAAAGATGTCGGCAACCGTTGCTGGGGCAGGGAACGAAAGTGTCTCTTGTTCAAGGTACTCAAACGATTAGCTTATTTACATAGAAATTAGCATCCGGTCTGCACATCGGTAGTTTTTATCGCTTTTATGTCATTTTTTTATTATAATACGGTCATTTCACGTAGAAATCTAGGACAGCATGCGAAAAACTCGGCAGTTTTTACAATTGTAGATAACGATGCGTGCCTATTGCGTCTCATAACTATCGCATTGGTGCAGCTTTCACAATTAACGTGGCGGTCAATCTGTTAGAGCAGATTGCCACTTAGGCGTATCGTTACTCCACCGTTACAAGGCCGTTTCTACGTACTACGTACGTCCTTGTAACGATTAATGATGCGGTCAAAAGTAAAAATCCGGTGTGACGTACACCGTTTTATTATACACAACGACACAGATGACACATCTTCTAGAAAATAAGCATTAAAAATAAACTGTGCTGAAATTTACATTTAAAATCATGTCAACAAAACTTGAAATATCTTCTAGCTTTGATCGTATAATTCGGAGAATATTAACTTAAGGTAAAAACAAGAAAAGTTACATCTTTTTGTCAATTGATGCGAATATATTTAATATGATAGTGTTATTTTGAAGCGTTATAATTGCAAAAATGCTTAATTATTGCTATTAATTAAATATAATTGATCCAATGTCTCGTAATGCCATCAAAGTAATAAATCTAAGCTTCGCGATCTCAGACTAGTTTCTTCCAAGTGAAAGGGTTACAGGGATAAATGAGATTAGATGATATATATCGCTTTAGAGAAGACAATTGGCACGCAACGCAAAGGTTAATGATGACGCCTCGAGATCCGCCGGCCGGATCTCATTCATCTCCGCTAACTGTGCATTGTTCACAGGTCAAGCGCTGTGTCATCGATGCGTTGGTATCCCAGTTCGCGAGGCCGCGACGCCGGTCAGTAATAGCACTGGTACCAAAAGCGGCGGGCACACCGACCCTGGTGCTTGCGCCGGTTGCGGAAACCAATTGAGGGAAGGTCAGGCGCTGGTCGCGCTCGATCGCCAATGGCACGTCTGGTGCTTCAAGTGTCACAGCTGCGACACTGTGCTCCATGGAGAATACATGGGAAAGTGAGTCTCACTTGATTCTTTTAAACATTCATAGATGTTAATTGCGTTATATTAAAAAGATGATCAGTTTTTATGAAGTCGTAAAATTGTCATAAAATTGTCATAAAATTGGAAAAGTCTGAAAACGAAGGAAACAATTATGTCTCTAAAATAGACGGTGAACAAATGTGTTTTTAGAATTGCTTCACTCGTTTTAACTTTAAAATCGTGCCGGAATGAGTAAAGATGCATTGAAACGACCCGTCAGCTGCAACCGTTAAATTCTTTCCCCGACAGAGACGGCGTGCCTTACTGCGAGAAGGATTACCAGAAGCAATTCGGGGTGAAGTGCGCCTATTGCAATCGTTACATCAGCGGCAAGGTCTTACAGGCCGGCGACAACCATCATTTCCACCCGACCTGCGCACGCTGCACGAAATGCGGCGATCCGTTCGGTGACGGGGAGGAGATGTATCTGCAGGGCGCTGCTATATGGCATCCTCGCTGCGGTCCAGGACCCACCGGGCCGAATGGCATCGTGAACGGACACGGAGACGCTCACACCCCGCAACATCGGGAATCGGAGCGGATTTCCAGCAGCGCTTCGGAGATGCAGGTAAGTCCGGTTGCGTAGCGCAATCGGTGTTTCGCTGTCTAAGGCTTTTATTTTGTACATTCGTGTATTATAATTGATTTAGATTACAAGAGCTTGTTTATTTTTCTTAATTATACAAGAACTGACAAAGCAATTGTCGCATATATTTAATTGTTTGGATATTGTATATGATTGTTGATTGTCGAATTAACATGTGTAAAAAGATTGGTTTATTTTATATTACACTCACGTTACGCCTTTCAGCTTGTTGTGAAATATGCTGTACACAGCATTTGTATTTTGTGTAATATCTTTTTGACAATTATTATGCATTACATGAAATATTAATCGTGTCACAAAAAGGGGAAGCTTTCGATTTTGTGGACTAATGCATAGCACAATTTATATTAACGCAGTTATTTGCATATTTATTAAAAACAATTATTATTAAATATCAACGGATTTTAATGCGTATATACAGGCAGTTTGTAACTATACTTTTTTTTTATCGATAGATGCTACATGAATAGTAATATTAAGCATTCGTGATATGCTTTTTAATATATTCTGTGACTTGCGTTATATATCGTCGAAGCAACAGCCGTTTATTTCGGTGAATGAAAATAGCGTCGCGTTCCTGAGTGTCCTAAAATAATACATGAATGAATGTCTACTGAATTCCTTTCTGTCTGATTTAAGTAAACGAACCAATGAACGAAACCAATGTTTTTAAACGTAACTGCTTTTAATTATTTGTTTGAAATTTATCGTTAAAAAAGTGTGCTTTTTATCGAGGTTTTGTTGTATATTAAAAATTTATTAAATTATTCTTAAAATCGAAAGTTTAACATCGTATGATTCAATAGTTAATATCATTTATATTGCTATTATTATTAAATTCCATATTTATTATTATTATGTGTATTAGAAAGTAAAGAAATGCATGTTGCTATTTGCACTCGCATTATTAGTTGCATTTGTATATTAATAATTGTATTCGTCTGCATAAATTAAATTTATCAATTATGATTATAAAGCAGACGAAGTGTTTCGCATTTATCAATTTTCATACTATTTGACTTTATAGAAATCCTATTAAAAAAAAATTAAAAATGTAATATTTTTACATCTCCCTCGAAATTGTTATATTTCGAAACTCTTTCCAAGTTCTCTTATGAAACACTTTGTCATTTGACATGTATTTGTGTATGTATGTAACTATTTAGTGTGTAGTATTCTCTAGTAATTATATATAAAACAAGATATCTTGTAGAGGTATTCAGCTTTGTATATAGCTTGATTTTCGGAAATCCGACGGCTTATCGTTTTATCGTTCACGCACGCCTCGTCATAGGAAACAAGCGAAACGTCAGAGATTATATTATCGTATTTGATTTTTATTAAGTTTTTATTATCGCTTTTCTTAATTGTTGTTTACTTTTTCCGCACGGTCATTGTGTATAGTTTTCATTGCGGTCACGCACGCCAAGCCTGAACGGATCGCTGTGCAGCCCTTACAGCAGCCTCAGTCGCAAGGTATGCCATGTGTCACTTAGCACAGCACTCTCTCGACAAGTATTTCTGGTATCACTTCTCGCGTTACCTCTCCTGAGCATCGCGTGCTTTCGCTCTGTCAGACGCTCGGGATCCGATTTCAACTTCATCGATCCGTCGAACAGAAGAGAGCCTTGCAAATAAAATTATCGCGACATTATTTAAGATTCACTTATTAATTAATATAAAATATAAAGTTTTAATAGCAAAACAATGGTTAGATAAAATCAAGTTGCGTCGATGATTTTTATTTAATTTTAATTTGCTATTATCCATTATTTCCTAAATCGCAAATATAATCGTAATATAAACGAGGAAAACATTTTGAAGATTTTAATATAAAGTCACTTAATGCAATGTTCGTTGCGTATTTTGACAGAGCGTTGCACGATCTCTTTCTGCTGTACAAAATGCGTTGAAAATCTAAATATATTTGAAACAATATTGACTATTTTAAAAAAGAACGAGTTGGGAATAAAAAGTAAAGTTATTTTAAGCGAGACTGTTTTTTTTTTAGATTTCCAATTTTTTGCGCACTTTGTATAGCTGACATTGATACCCAGATATGTAAAAAAAAAGCTAATATCACATGCTTGATAAGATACATTGATTGCCTCAGTATTATCCCGCGCGAACTGGAAGTCCTGGCCTGATCTTGAGAGAATATGGACGACCAGCAGAAGATGTGTCTAGGATTTATACTTACTCGTATTTGACTGAAACGCCCAGTCAAGGATATTTGAGACGTCCGATACAGCCCTACGATAAACCCCCAACTAGTCCGCATTTTCATAGACCTAGTTGTAAGTTTTCTCTATATTTCTCACTCCATTAAAATTCCAAAGTTGTGCGTCACTTTTAACATTTTGAAAATCAGAAATTGTATATTAAATTAAAAATTTTTTTTTAAATTATAACTGAAGTACTGAAATATAATTCAATTTTAGTAAAATTTTTAAAAGAATTTTTTTTTTATTTTTTAAAAATTTGTTTTAATTTTTTATTTAGAAGTTTACTGCTTCAATTATCGATTCAATTCAATTTATCTATGTTTTGTAGGATTAGATCGTTTACAATCATGTGAAAATGCGTTTAATTATTTGCATAGCATCTCGTTCGATAAGAAGCAGCGGTGGACGCAGCAGCAGGTCGGGAATGCGAGCTCTGGTCGATGCTCTGAGCGATACCAGACCGAAATCGCCGGCAAGTCAGGTAGATAACGATGAACCCATAGAATTGGCGCATTATCCAGACGCTATGAAGCCGCCGCCGGGGGCTCAACCGCCAATCGAGAGAGATGATTTTCCTGCTCCGCCGTATCCTTACACTGATCCCGAGAGACGTAGACGATGGTCTGACACTTACAAGGTATTACTTTATCACTTAGTCTGTACAGAAGGATACGACATGTCATTTTGTTCGTTGAAAGAATCATATGTGTGATTTATGAATGCTTTAATGCTTACTTCTAATCTAGGGAGTACCTGCATCTGATGACGAGGATGAAGTGGACAACAAAACATATATTAAAGAGGCGGAGCAGAAGTTGAAAAAAGAACGGGATGAATTGAGCAAGATCGACACGGGAATAGCTAAAGTATTCCTGCAAGATCGCGAGAAGGATCGGGAGAATTTGCGACACAGGGCTGCGAATGTTGATCCTAGAAACGCCTCGAGGACACCGTCCGCCGCCAGGGAACCTTCATACCGATTGCGTTACGAGAGTCCTGTTGGCGCATGTAAGTGTCATAAAGATCTTTATAAATAATCCAGCTTGTCTATTATATTTAGTGTTTTGAGAATATATTGTTTCTTGTGAAAAATTTGTAGAGATTAATATCAATGTTGCACAAGTATTTCGGTAGAAAAAATAATTCGAAGAACATTTTTGCGCAGCGCCTTCGCGAAATATCGATCATGCACGCCCTTGGGAGGACGACGATGGTTTCAGCTACAGATCTAGCGGGCCTAGCTACAACGGTGAGTTTCCGTTCGTCATATAAACGCCGCTCGTAATTGTCTCATTAACATAAGTAACGATCATCTCATACATGTCCACACGTTCGCACATGACACTAACATACCACTCTACCGTTTGAAGTAACATCGATTAGAAAACATTGCAAATCTCGATAGAGTGGGGTTTCCCAGGGCGGGGAAGTCGTAAATGGTCCCATTTTATCGCTAAGAAATGTTCGGGGCACGACGGGTCGGCGAATCGCGACGCGGGAGGGGTTCACGCTAATTAACTAACGATGATAAACAGTACGTAACTGTCGAGAGCGAGACTTTGTTTTAAGTAGCGTGTAGCATCAAATACCACGTACTGGACGCCCAATTAATATAACAGGTGATGTATTCTATGCCTATGCATGTTGTCGTCCCTTACCTCGATGTGCTTGCCTTTTTATCTTTTCTGTTCGACGAGCTGCGGACAGCGCGATACCTCAAAATAACGGACAGTTAAAACTGCCATTACAATCTTTAGTTCTGGAAATTTGTCTTTTCTGAGGTAATTGATCTTGTTCTATATTTTTGCATGGCACTTGGGACCACGAAATTCATTATACACGGATACACATTGCCTCAAATGCACATCACTTTCATTTCCGTGGCACAATCGTAGATAAAACTCGAACTGGATTTTTAAACTGATTGAAAAATTGGTTTATTATCCTTTTTTCTTTTTTTTTTTAACACCTTATAATAAGACTCGAACCGCCACCAACATTTTGTCTGAGTTAACCGAAACTAACATTCAGTGGAAGTTAATATAAGATAAACATGAATATTCATCACAAATTGAAATATTTTATTTCTTATTTTATTTATTTTCGCAATATTTCTTTTCGATATTATACAAAAGAATTAAATCTTATTGGTTCTTCTTTCTCTCTTTCTTTCCTTTGCTATTTATTTCAAAATAAAATAGCTCATGATCCGTTGCTTAATCAGCTTTACTCGGTTTTAAAAAAATTGGCAATCAAAATGCTAATAAAAAATTTTAGTACCGGTATCGGTTAAAGATGCTTAATTCTGAAATATTTTCTAGTTACAAGTCTTATCTACAATGTTGGAAGATAATTCAGCACCACGTTTTGTTTCACCGCCACCAGCGCATGATGATTACTTTTTACTGCATCGCACATTTTTGCTTTTTGAAATTTTGCTTCACGGTATCTTCCAATGTTGAATCACCAGTTATTCTGGAACGCTAATTAAAATTAAACTAATTAAAAATGCTCGGCAATTATTTTAATTTTGTGCAAGAAAGAAAGTAGTAACACAATTAAGATTGCTGTTGTAGCATTTATTGCTGCATATATTAAGTTCCAATCGTATCTCCGTTACAATAGTTATCTAAAATAAAATTTGATCTAATAAGATCGCGTAAAGTTAGCGTTTTAGATTTAACATATGGCAATTTATGTTAATCACGACGCTACTACTTGTCGTCTACTATCATCGTGTCTCTATTTGTGTTTTTGTGTTTGTGTTGTGTTTGCGTGGGCGGCAGTTGGGAGGTCATCGGCGCGCTCCCCGGCTCCCAGAAACTATCCACCCCTTGGTACTCAGCGCGCCTTCACTCTTCCAAACGCGACTAGGCACTATCACTCGGTGAGTCCGAAAACTTTCCAATTCGCCCGCCGCTGGTCCCAAGTCAAATCGAGTCCGTTTTTAAGTTATTCGGTAGGTTTCCTGATTTATCAGTTTGATTTTCCTTCGTTTTTAAGTCACATCGGACGATCTCAATGTTATTATTAACATTATCTTATTTTATGCAATTAACGATTGCAAATTGTGCACGTGTAAAGTAGGCATGTAAAGTATATTTGGTGATGGAAGAATAGATTCATAATTGTTGTTTCGACATTAAGACAAATTTAAGTTGATTTTCAGTGAATAAAATCCAAAAAGTAAATTTTAGATGCACCCCATTAAAATTGAAAAGACCACGAACTGTACATATATAAATTACACTTTTGTTTGTAAAAAGTCATGTTTAGATTTGTTTCTGTATTTTCAGTAAAGAAGGAAAGTTTTTGACTTGTTATCACGGCGGGCGCGCTTACAAGAAAAATCTATTGTACTTACACAGGTGCTGGCTTTCTACGTATCTTTTTTGTCTTAATCGCGGATTGCCTTGCACATTTATTTTACGAGAGTCATCGCTTTATGCACTTGAAATTGTCGGATAAATGCCGTTTGCCGACGGGGGTGCGATAACGTATTATATTCAATGTTCTTTGTTTTGCACGCGGTAAAATAAAAAACAATTACATCCTAAGGATGTACTCAGCAATACGAAATGTGCGCATATTTTAGATGTTTGCTCCAACATTTGTCAAAAACTTATGTTTTATTCTATTAATTGCATGAGAAATAATTATTAAAAAGATACAAGAACACGAAAATTTAATCAAAATTATACCGCATGTATATCCATGAATATATCTTTTTTTTTTTTTTTTTTACTTGATTCGGCGTTGTAGAGAAATATTGTAAAATAGTATCGAATACATTATCATTGGGGCGTAAAGATGGGGGGAGGGGGGAGGAATCCCTTGACAGTGATTTGGCGACACGAGGGAGCGACATGGCTCCGGATAGAGTTAACGATACGACAAATCTGGCAAGCGAACGTTGGGCATTCGTATGGGATTGAGCGAATTGAGAAGTTACCGCTGAGACTAATCAGTAATACCTGTCGATTGACTGATTTGCAAACCAGTTGTGAGCTCCCTTCGGCACATCCCGAAGCCGGGGTACGGTCTGGCACCGCGAAGTCACACCTTCTCCTCGACCGGCGGTTCCGTGTCTGCTCTCCCTGTAAGTCTCGCACCGCAAGTCACAGTCGACGAAGCGACAGTGCACACCGCGCTGATATAGTGCAAAATAATATACGTATATAAAAGAGAGTACATAGAGCCGATCTGCGACGGCCGAGCGCATCACGCCTTTCTAAGATAACGCTTTTCTGTCGTCTAGGGCGACTATTCATTCAGCGGGATGGGCGACAAGACGCACAGCACTGATTTCTCATCCGGCAAATCGGACAGTGAGTAAAACGAGAGGGACTGGCCGACGGCGGGCGGTCTCTTCGCTGCACGACGCGGGCCCTCTCGCTTGTTCAATGTTTACAACACGCTTCTCAAGCTTGACGCGCTCGCGAATCTGACGCGCGTTAGACAGATGCAATGCCTACAGTGCTATCGTGAATTGAGCGGAAGCTTCTTCTTTTTTACGCAAGCTGAGATTTTATTAATAGAACTAATCTGAAATATTCGGGGCCGCAAACAAGACTTTGAATCAAATTTTGTTAACAAATATTTTATTTTTAATATTAAATATCTTTTTTAATTGGAAACTAATATTCTAATCAAATAAAGTTGATTTAAAATAGCTACAATCTGATATTTGCCAAGAGCCTACATTTATCAATCGCTTATATCTCAAAAATTACTGCTTTGATAGTCATTTAAAGCTTTACAAGTGATTTTATCATTATTATTTGGCAAAATCTAACATATTTATTTTTACAAAATTCATTGTTTGCGAATCATTTAACACGCATATTTTTTCATCACGCATAACTCATGATAGAACTATTGGCGATTTTTGCGAGCGCGTCGTTATGATTTTCTTTACATACCACTTCGTTTTGCCTTCCTGCATGCTTTACTAATATCCCTGCTGATATCAGAGCCATCGCACTGTCACTGTGTTGTACAAGACATCATACATTGGCTTGTTATCGTTACCATACTATTAGTGAAAATGATATTTGTTTGATTAATATAAGTACTATTATTCTCAATTATTTATTACGTGCAAACAAGTAAAATTTTTATTTTTTACAGCAAATAATTATATGAAAATTATTTAAAAAAAGATAAGTTATCGTTTCAGAAAATGCTAAATGCGATTTTTACTGAAATGTGAATATTTATTATGTTTTGCATTTTTTAGTATATTTTATATTCTTTAATCTAAAGCGGAAAAAATTATGAAACATGGTCATTAGCATCGAAATTATTAGCTGATACATTCTTCTTTGATAGAATTTCCATAACTTATTTATAGTTACGAAAATTTTATAATAATCTTATCATTGAATTATTATGAAGCAATTATGTTCCCACGTTGCCTTATCTACTTTTAATTGAGTAGTTAATTACATTGCTATATGCATTTCTCATGCATAAATCATAAAATATGTAGATAGGTGATAGAAGGGGAACATTATTGAAAGATAAATTGTAGTTAACATAGGAAATGGTTTGTGCAACATGGTTTGATATGGTTTTCTTTCACATTTTCCCCAATTTTAGTATCAACAGGCAGCATCACGGATGTGGATCGACGGGCATTGGTATGTACCACAGCCCCATACTACTCCCGGCGAATTAGCATGGTTTGTAGCTTGTTTTTGCTTCTGTATGACAATAGAACTCCATTTATCGGAACAATTGGATTAATAAAAGACATTCTTTCTGGAAATGTAAATTTCGAAACTTTGTTAATTTTTTATTATCAATCGAATTTCGATCAGCAAAGCTAAGTACTTTTGTCTGGAGAACAAATAATTTTTTTCTCGAACAAAATTTTCTTTTTAAAAGCGAAAAAAATTGATATTTATTGGTACCTGATTTGATTATTTCAAATAAATGGAGTTTATGCAAATGTAATTTTATTTAACATTTTAAGCACGGCTCTATAATTATAGATGTGTTGCATATTAAGTGCACACATTCGTCTAAAGAAACAAGACAATACAGTTGTGTATGTTTCACATTTACGATATGAATAATGTGCACATTATTTATACATATATGTACGACTATCTATGATTTGCTATTTGTTTATATATTGCAATGTAATATATTGTACATATGATGCTGTACAATGAGTATGCATGCATGCTGTATATTGTGCTATGATCTTAAGTTTTGCATTTTTGATAATTTGTACGTATTTTCAATATTTTGCTCAATATTGCGTATTAAATTATAAAAATCTGCCTTTTTTAATTTATGCTATTTTTGGCCTTATTGGTCAAAGTGTATTTTTTCTCTTTTTATATTTTAATATGTCATATACATGTAATTTTGTATTTTGCATTCGAAAAAATTTAATTTTGAAAAACAGTGATATTTAAAATTATTTACATAACTTTGGATAATCCATTCACTAATTTCAGAGATAATTAAAAAAAATGAATAAACTGACATTATCATGTCAGAGATTTGATTACGTCATTTTTTTATAAAAATGGATTATCCAATACACGTTATTGTTAATAATATCCATTTAATACTTAAATTATTTATTTGAAATGTATTCGTTACATACAGAAATTTTTTTTAACACAAGAAACCACTTTTTAACCGCAAGAAATGCATGTATAATATACATATATACATAATTTGCATTTAAAAATGATAATATTAATAAGCCTTTTACAACGTTATCTGTAAAAGTGTCATAAAACTGTATAAATTATTGGGTAAAATAATGTTAAAACGTTCGCACGTAGAATGATTGCTTCAATTTATCTCAAGTTAATCTGTAAAAAATTAATTAATCAATATCAATAAAGTCACTATTGTTCATTGAGACTATTGAGTCATACGAATCCAATCATTCGTTCGTGCATAAAGAAATATCAGTTCATTAATCATACTAGTTTATACAGCAGGAATACGAACATTTTTGTAATGTGTAAAGAATGTGTTACTCTTCGTAAACGCCGACAAGAATATTTTGAAGGGATGCGTGATAATAGAAATTTTTTTACTTTGTAAAATCGGATTCGGCAAAATAAATCTTTATTTTATTCGAATTTGTGTCGCATGCAATCCTTCACAATTTTCTCGCGTCGTTAATTTTATTGTCTTACTATTTCTTCGCCGTTTACTTTTGCCAGTGTGATTCATAATTTTTATGTGATCGTGGTTTAGAATGATGGTGGAATCCTTCCATCATCTACCACGTATACAGGTGGCCTAGGTTCGGTTGTTGGGGGCCACGGAGGTCATCACGTCAGAAGATCACTGCCGGACATGGGTGCTGCACCAACCGAACCACCCAAACTGTATCCCTATCACCTACTTGTTATCACCAACTACAGGCTGCCAGCTGACGTGGATCGTTGCAATCTCGAGGTACATAGACAATAACTGTAACTGCAAAGCGTTGCTTAGTCGTTCAATTATAAATAATTATTATATTATCAACAATATTATTTTTTATTGTGCACAACAAAAATGACTGATATAATAATTAGCATAATTGTAAGAAATACCGAATTAATTCGAACGCTTTTCTTCTTTAGCGACATCTCTCCGATGCGGAATTCGAAGCTGTCCTCCAGTGCTCCCGCGCGGAATTCTACAGATTGCCACAGTGGCGTCGTAACGAAATCAAAAGACGTGCCCGGCTATTTTAATTCTTGCTATATATTTTACTTATTATATCCGCATTGTGTCATGATTGTGTTACTGTGGTACAGACTGTACATTCCTACTGCGTGGGTAGATGCATAGCGGAGAAAAAAATGTGTTCGGCAACCATTGCGAGCATCTGCCAGCTTGCATATGCTTTCAAAATGGAAGTCCTCTAAAACGGGAGCACATACAGATACAGATATAGTATATACACACATACACAGAGAGATAAACACATGTAATGACAGGGAAGCACTGCCAATTGTCGTCAATTTTTTTCTCGCAGCAACGAATCCACAGGCAGCTTCATTTTACAACCTAATCTGTTTATCTATATAATTATTCTTTTTCTAGCCTTACCGTAATTTGGTTTTATTCACACATATAAAGTACGCAATGACGGCTGACGTTAACGTATAGAGGAGAAAATAATCAAATAGGAAAAAGTTGCAAATAAAACTCTTAATACAATTCGCTATTGTAAATAAGAAGTTTGTCAAGAGGTCAAAAAGCGGCGCGAGGAAACAGCTAGGAAGTTTCAAACTACATAACTGCGTATTCGCTAAATCGCATACATACATATACATATATTAACCTTGCGCAAGATTATGGTGCAAGGAACGCTACTATGTAGAATCTATTATCATTATTAATTTTTAACTATTATTATTATATTATTATTATATTTTACTATGTGAAAGATGAAGGATAAGTAGGTGAGCCCAGCTTGCTGAATGGTGCGAGTACGCTGATTAATTGGATGACTTTTTTTGTGTGATTTACCACGTTTTAATTTACTTTGTGGCAAGAATTATTTTATGAAATAGCTTACGCGCAGTATTCCTGTGTGACAGCATTTATTCTATCCTTTTCATTATTCTTGATGTATTAACTAAAGAAACGCTCTGCAGTGCGGATTGCGATAGACTCCTACGATTACTCGATCACTCTACATTAGAGTACATATAAATAAAGAAATCAGGACCAAATTTATAGGCGTGGTGGATCCAGCAATCAAACCATCGAGGGCTTCATCGTTAACACGAAAAATATGTTTTATTATATTTTAACAATATACAATTTTATTGCAATTTGCATCTGAATTGAATTTTTATTATTGCATTTTGAATTTATTATATTTCGAAGGTTGTTTTGTATTATTTTTAAAAGAAACAAATTGACAATTTTATCAATAATCACATTTTAATTTTTATAGGCGCCACAATGATCATCATTCACCTTTAAATTAGGTCCTGCGCAGAATTAAAAAAGTTTCGAAGTAATATATCAAGCAGCAAGTTGATACCGGATTAATACGCGCGTTTCACCGAATAGAGCTGGTTTATTCTAAGCGAATAAAGCTGAATTTTCATATAGTTGAGAAGTTCCGACTGTTACGCTGACCGTGTACGATTATTAGACCTAGGATGCGTTTATTACATATTCAGATATCGCGTGCGCGCGATAAGGTTGACGGTACGTTTCGTTTAAACGTCACCGAACTATATTGTACTATCGTCGACGCGGCGTGCGTTGTTTTATGGAATCAACTGCGTTTTATTATACACACTTCGCCTTTTTACCCTAAGTCATGTGCCTACAAACGAACGTCGTAGGATGTTTCACGCGAGAGAGAGGAATCGTTAGTCTTACAGGCGTCCTACACTCGCTGTACATTTGTGTAACACTCACAATTCCTACCGAGGCGACACACACGTCCGAAAGACGTCCCGATCTTTCAGAGGCCCTTTACGACGATCTTTTAGATGTCTTTTGAACCCTTGTGTTGCTTGGATAACAGCTTCGTCACAAAGAAAGTCTGACGTGCTCCATGATCGCTGTCGCGCAAATTCATTATCTCGCTGTTAAGATCGATATCGTTGTAATATCTTCCTTTCCTTTGTCCTTCTGAGTACATTTTACTCGCGTTTTGCGTATATTCTTTGGTTTTAACTTCATTGCAATCTAAATGATCCTCGAATTTTGCCGATTTTATATGTGTCTTGTATTCTTTGATCATGGTGCAACGTTATTATTCCCACTGTGCAATGCGAACCAATGTATGTTTCTGTTGTATAAAGCACGTTGCTTCCGCTAGTCCCTAAAGTTAAATAAACGCAAACATACGAAAAAAACTAACTGAAATCTTTTCATTACAGCTGTTACTTCGAAAATGTGCTAATGTGCGAAAACGAAGCCGATGCGCGCGATATTTTCTTTCCCTAACTTGTCTCGCATAGATTTGTCAGGAGAAGATATTTTTAACAAGTTTGCTAAGACTGTTTGTTATTTTTATAGAAGAGATAATCCGGTCAAGTCAAGAGGAGGAAACTCACCGTGGAATATTCAAAAATCTCTTAAAACTCTTCAATTCACTACAGCCTGCTGTAAAAAATTCACAACGTTAAAAATTGCGCACAGATAGAAACGCGGCGCGCGAGATTATGGGATTACTTTCTCACGAAGGATCACAAAACCTTCCAGCACGCTGAAAAGCGATTCGTATTGATCTGAAACTAATTCCGCTTTTTCGCCCGCACACAGCAACACCGGCGTAGTCTGTACGTGACCACCAACAATAGATTTCGGATTACCGGCTTTCCCCACAACGTCCACGCCCTGACCGATTCTCACGGATACCGGTAAACTCTGCGAAATACCGATAAAATGCTCATTTTAAACCTTTGTATATTAATTGATCGGTTAATTTGCATACCTTAAGATTTTCATCCACAGTAATTAGCCACCTCGGTTCCATCGCAACCGCCAAGCAGTACATTAAATAATGAGATTGCGATAATATAAGATTTCTGCAATCCAAGCAGGCGACTAAGACGACCATCAGACCAGCCAAGGCGGTATAGTCTAAAACTCTTGAACCGTAACGCAGAGGCGACAAGGATAAAGTACCCTGAAAGGAGAATAAAATTGCATCCTTGAATTTTCCCAACTTTATCCTGCATTCTTTTTCATGATAATGTAGGTAATTTTTTTAATATTATGCAAAATCTTGTTTTTTAATATTTTTATTATCAGAAATTCTTATTATTTAATAATTATAAGTCCACAATTATTTTTATCGAGATTCACCTTGCCCAAGTGCACCAAGCCTTGAGAGATGCGCACGAGGAACAGATGAAATGGATTTTTTGCATGATAAGCCGCCAGCTGTCTCAACATCGTCGCCAACCGTGCATTGTTGGTGCCCGCGCCGACAAGTCCGAGAGCGAAGATTGCATTGAGAGCAACGTCGGCGTCGTGGTCGTGGCTGTATTTATTCAACACGTCCAAGACCGCCGGGTCGGCGTTCGATAGGGATGACAGAGCCATCGCGAGAGGCATAGCGCGTCGCGCTGGCGTTGGACCATACCTTCCGACCTATATTCGGCCACAATCACAGTGAAGATCTATGACCGCGAGAACGTTTCCCGCAATAAATATTAATTAAAGTCTACCGCACTTCAACTGATTCTCTGTCTCGTCGTGAGTTTAGTGCTCGTAGAACGACAGAGAAGCCATTTGACGACAGTTATGAGCGAACTATAGGATCCATAAACATTAATTAATTGTATGAATTGCTGTTTAACTATTTTTTTGTCTTTTTTTTCAATTGTAGAAGCGTTCCTGTGAATATTTATTAAAGCTCATCGAGGACTTACGGAGGTTTATCTTCTTACCTGCCCGAAGATCCTTGAATTTTCTTTTCCTTCGCCTAATCCGACCACTCCCACTCCGAGAGATGCTATAGCCTGCGATGCTCCAGCGTCCCTGGTATTAATTATTAAATTATTAATTATGCCTTTGAAGAGGAATTGTTATAAAGTATGTATATTCCTTTTACATTTTTTTCCTTCAATTTCTGTATGGTGATTTTGTATAACATGCGTTTTATTATGTTTAACAGCTATGAATAACGCTAGAAATATTTGTTAGATATACATTTAATCTCTTTTACACTTGACAATAATATAATTAATATTTTTCATTTTTTTATGTTTTAATGACAGTTTTGCAAAATACCTACTTAGTAGATTCCTCGGCCTGAGTACCGTTCTTCTTATCGTTTTCCAACATAAAAGAGCTGTTTTGCGATTTTCTTTGATCGCAGCAACTCGATGTCGGGGTACTGTCGGGTGTGGCTTTCGCACTAGTCACTCCCTCGATCACTTCCGAACAGATTCGCAGTAATTCTTGCACTATCAACACGTCGCCGGTGCCTGCGTACGCGCAAATCTAATTCAGGACTTTTATTAGATTGCGGAATAATAAAATATTTTACTTGTAGCATAGTTTGCGAAGCGAAGTTGTAGGGTTCCGGTAGAGCTTCAAGTGCCGCGGATGGTGCTTCTATAGCATCTCGGGTTCCCATATAAACCATTCCCAGAGCTAACGGCAAGAATCTGAAAAAAGTTATTTTGTCTTTAATATAAAAATTATTTTTTTATATTTGTTTATGATGGAACATTATTATATGATACCTGGAATGCGTAACAATCAGTTCCTTCATAGACAGTCCTAATAATCTCAACAAAATAATCGAAGCTACATCGGAGTCTCCCGAGCCTACATTCACAAGTCCCAAAGAGATAGCAGCGAGCGACAAGATTTGCATATTATCTGAAAATATTTATAATGGCAATTATTTTCTTTTCGACTTAAAAATTTTAATCCAAATTACACACAATATATTTGACGCAAAATATTGTACAATCTAAAAGCAGTTAAAACATTATTTTTTTTAGTTTGTAATTATTAAAAAAACAAATCAAATTTTCTTGCTTAGAAAACAGAACAAATTGGAGTCAAAAATGAAAGTCGTTCATCTTACTTTTCTCATCGGTCAAAGTCCCAGAAAGAAGTTCGGTAACGTCCTTTCTTCTGGAACCAGCATAAGCCAAACCTAATCCCAAGACGGCTCCGATGCGAAGAGTTTGGCTGCTCGAACTCACGTACTCGCTGAGAAGCGCCAAAGCCGGATCGCATTCGTTACGAATTCCGCAATTCACCAGTCCGATGGCTAGCAAAGCGCCGGATTTTACGTAGTCTTCGCTCGTATAGAGATATCTACGTGGATATCGGGAAACGAATCATCAATAACCAATGAGCAAGGATTAAGGACACGGATAAGGACAGGTAAGTTTGTAGAGAACAAAAAACAAACAGAAATATACGAAACTTTGATTTTTAAAAGCGTATACTTATTTTTAACACAGTTGTTATTATAATTGAAAATTAGAATTAAAATTTGTTGCAGCGACTGCCGATGATTCTATAATGATTCTATGAACATTATTTTAAGATAAATGTTTTTCAGTCTATTAATAATTACTTTCTCCTCTTAAAGCAACCGTTCGCAAAAAGTAGGATTTCTAAATATTTTATTTCCTGCTACTTCAAATTTAAATACTAACTTGTCGATGGGAACCAAACCGCCGTCGACGTCCCACATGTGTATTAAACCGAGAGAAGCAGTAGCCGATAACATTCCATGGTCCTAAAAAAAAGAACGGCTTTTCAAATATTTAAATAATTTTTTATTTATATTGATTTTTAAGCAACTATTAACTGATAAATGATTTTCAATTTTCGATTATATGTGAATTACATGTCTGTCGAATATCGAATATTTTATCACATATTTCACTTTTTTCGATTTTATAAAGTTAATTCAGAAATGTGAAAATACGAAAAATAATCATTTATTTAATCTCTTATCACAAACAATGTAAAAAATGTTAAATTAGTAATTACTCATTTAACTTGTAATTTTCAAAATTTTATTACAGCGCTGAATAAGATTTGTTATTGGCTATTAAAAAAAATTGAACCTTGTTTTTATACACCCAACAGTCGGACGTGTCTGCCATTAATTTATCTTGACCAAAACCGGCATGTACGAAACCGGAAACAAAGCTCGCAGCCAAATTTGCCCTCGCAGAATCGTGCTCCATTTGTCTAGGTGCGTTCATCAACCAACTTTTATAAATATCCTCCGGAAGCTTCGGCTCGAGTATGTCAAGTTCTCTGGCAAGGATTTGAAAATGCGTATTTATGTGGCCGTTGCTGAGGATCGTCTCGATATCCTTGGCATCGTTCCCGTGATAATCCATCCTCAAAGGTTGATCCTATATTTAAAGCGTTGATTATTAAATATTCTATTTTCACAGCGTCGACAGAATAATAATTTATCGTTGGTTTATTTTGTAAAATTGCGAATCTTGAAAATCAGAAAGCTCTTTGATATTGTAAATTTATTAAATACAGATGTTATGCAATGAATTACTTGCAACCGAGCGAGGATAAAGGCTAATTGACTTCTCATCAACGAGTCAGAACAAGCAGTGAAGCACTTGAAAACAAGTTCCGAATTTGCAAGCTGCAGTGCCACCAAAATTGCCCTCGTGTACTCGTTAAACTTCAGATATTGCTCCGTGGCAAATTCTAATATTTGTTTTCTCTCCGTGTCCTCGCTGAAGAATATGTAAAATAGGTATATTCATGTTATAGAAAATTGCAAATTACGCTATTAAATCTTATTTACAGACTTTTTGTGCTCGACATATTACAGCCTAATTTATATTTAAAAAATTAATTTATTTAATGAGTAAAACAGATATATGCATTTAATTACAATAACGTTGTATACTAGTATTTGTTACAGTTGCGTCACCTGTAAGCCGCACAGCTAATTAGATAATGGCACACCCGTGTAAAGTTTGTGGAATCCAAATGTTCCGCGAGAAAATTTAGCTCGTCGATCTCCAAGCACAGATCACACGCTTGTATCTCCGCGTTGTGTTTCATGTCGAATGAGATGATGCTTTTAATCAACGGGATAAGCCGCTTTCTATTACGAAAATAACTATTATTATATTCTCGTTATCTCTTATTTTCAATAGAAGCAAAGAGATGCTGTAAAAGCGGTTATCTCGATGTATTTCGTGAGATGCTTATCGAGTCTTGATCAGCACTACTACATCCATATTTTAAAGTTGGAATATCCAATTTTCAATATTACCATTTAATGCACGTGCTACATTTACAAATTGCGAATCAGGAATACGCCATGTATACGGCTTTAATTATATAATAGTCATTACTGCAATACAGTTCTAACTCTGAAATGAATGCAAATGCTTTGTTATCGATAAATATCAATAGGTAGATTAAAAAGATTCGAATAAAACTAACGCAATATAATACAATTAATAATAAGAATAGAAATAAATACAATTAATTATTATAAGTAATAATAAAACATTTTTTTAAACAAATAGATTATCTTACGCTCGTTTGCGGATTTGCGCATATCACTTTTCACGTAAAATGCACAGTATATAATAAGCTCATCGATTGTTTGTATATTAATTCCACATCAATCAAATAGTGGCATATTTCTCAAATTGAAATTTAGATAATAATTTCTATTGGATTCAAATCCGCTTTCAATCGAACAGAATTAATCACTGTCCTAGATGACAAATCGGTATAACGATAAATAAACAGAACATGGCTATCTATTGAAACAGGCGCTTCACGAGACTTTTCACTTGAATAAAAAAATCGAGGTGACATGGAAACATCCTAAAATGTAAATATACTATTTTCATGGAACGAAAATACGGAAAACGTGCAAAAGTAGTTCAGCCGTAGCATAGCTGCGGCGGATGACAAAATTGGTACGCAATTTCCCATTTCTCTCCGCCGTCGCCCGCAATAACAATTTCTGGAAATAAATATTTCGTGATTTATTCATTTGCAGTAAGAATTGTGTTGCAATAAAAAATTGAAATGATATTCTCTATTGTATTATTACATTTTTCACAACAGAGGAATAAATCGACTAGCGCGAGACGTGTTTTTGTTTTTTGCTACGTATAACATGTTATTAACTGTATATTAACCCATTTTATTAACATTCGTCTATTATTTCTTCTTTGCAATATAGCAAAACGAATTAATTCCCTCCCATGGGTACACCTTGTCGTGGTGGGAGGGCTCAGTACCCGGATGGTTTATCCTGAAGGGGAAGCTAACGTACCCGAACTTTTGTACCGTGAATCATCATATTCGTTTCGTTATATTTTCGTAATATAATACAACGCGCGGGAGTGCGGGAGTGTCGTTCAAAGTACCGTGCGATATTCGTATTATTAATACGCACGCGAACGTAATTAATATGCAGTTGTATTTTTATGAGCGAGTGTCGTGAGTGAATGAATCGCGTATTTTCGCGAGTGAGTGAGTGAGTGAGTGCCATGAAGGAGCGACCGCTGATGGATTACTGAGAGGAGGAGGAGGCCTAGGAGGCGTCAGGCGACGGCGGGGCAACCATGAGGTGAGCAAAATTTATTATATATTTATTTATTACTTATTATTTAGTTTATTTATTAAAGTTACGTAATTCTATAAATTCTTAAATGTCTGTTCGAAAAACAAGTAAAGAGTTTTATTAATTAATAAAATAATTTAATTATTTAGTATTTTTTAAATAATAATTATTTTGAGCGCCGTTGTAATGTGGTATTTTTGTGTTTTACAGGTCAACATGAGAACTACAACTCCGCTGCTGCGCATCGTACATCGGTGAGTCCCAAATTATTTTTATTTTTATTTTATTAAGGCAGTGAATCTGCGGAAATATATCTGTATCAAATATATATCCGAAAAAAAAACTATAAATCCACTGTAAGTCCATTTGTGGATGTAACATGGACATACAACAAATAGCAATATCGAAAAACGGATGTGGCTAAATTTAAACTCAAAAATCGAGATAGATAGCAATATTGATTGTTGAGCGAAAAATACCGCAATGTCTCATCGTCTGAGACTTTTCTTTACTGAATCATACGACTGCGTACAAAAAATACGTAAATTGAAAAGTTATCTAAATTCTTAAATGATTAACTCATTATGAAATTTTTACTTCTTTTTCTAAATAACATATTGTATTTTACCTGATCTCTTGTTCCTCTTTTATTGGTACATTTGTCCATTCGTCGACGATCTCTGCTTCTAGTTGTCTCACGTATTCATGCCCCCATTCTCCGGGATTATCGACAGCTCCTTTAATACAGAAATCCAGGCATTCCCTGGATCCTGCAGTGGCTCCGGCTAGAGAGAGCACACTCAGAATTTCTGCAAAACGAGTCTTTACCTCCTTTTGCTTGAGTTTTCTGTATGCATTCTTCAAACTCGGATAAAAATTTTTCAAGTATTTGAGAGGTTTCGGAACAGAAGTCATTGAAGTTGTAGATGTGCGTATCAGCATCCTTAAGTGGTTCAAAGACAGCATCATGGCTGTCTCATCTTTATCCTGATAGGAAAACTTTTTTATGGCGGCGTGCAAATTTAATTTTAAAAAAGTGGTTTTTTTAATTATCGAAAATTAAAATTAATAAATTTTAGAATTATCTATTTATCAATATTTAATGTATAAAATAATTAATATTTATCAATTATCAATATTAATCAATATTAATCGATAAAATTATTAATATTTAATTACTTTTAATATATCAACTGCTTGTAGCAACTCTTCTTCCAATCTCTTGTCTTCTTCATTCTGTATAAAGAATATAAAATGTCAATAACATTAGTATTCAATTCAGTTTTAATTAGATAAATATTTACATTAATTGTATGTAATATCTTTTTTATTAGCCTTATCTCTTGATAAATTTTTTGGTTAGTATTATATGCTCACCATATTTTCTTTATCGTACTCGCGTTTATTCATTATTTTTAAGTGTCTCCTTACCGTATTTATTAAACGTTTTACCGCGTTTCAATAATACTGAATTGGACGATTTTACCGACTCGAAAAGCTTTAATTAATACGCTGTCAAATAAATTTTCTTACCCGTCATATGCAGCGCGCGGCTTTTGTTTTGTTATTTCACAGAAACTCTTGTGTGTGGCGACGATTATTTATTAAAATATCAATCAAATCGAAATTTCAGTAATGTCGGGAAATAAGAAATTTATGTCGCCAATTTGAACGGGACTTGTATGTCATTTTCAAAAAAATAATTATTAGCGAAATTGACAGTTTAGGAAAGCGGGAGAGGGAAGTCTTTTCAATACGTGTAATTGTCACAAAATTTCAACATGAATATACACATTATTGAAATTATTTATAATTTCTTTATAATCGTAATAATTATATACAAAAGTATGTCTGCAGCAAATATTTGTGTATTAAAATATAATATATACAACAGTCAATTTGTAGTAAAGCAACGTTGTCGATTAAAGTCTATCATTTTCGAAATTGATTTGCCTTTCGCATAAAATTCGAGTATTTTCATGTGAAAAGCAAAAGGAACCTTACAGACATTGTCATTTATTATTCGTTGATAGTTTGAACAAAGCTCATACGTACTTCATAAAAGATTATTTTAACATTTCCCGTAGAAATTGAATATTTTCGCATATACTGTAAAATGTTTATAAAACACTTATTCGTTAATCAATATGTGCGACCAGCGCTTGTTTATCGAGTAGATTATTTCTATTAATTTTTAGAATTATAATTTTTATCGAAATTCAAGTGTACCAAATTTTATTTTAGAGGCAATTCTAAATAGGAAGAGAAGAAGTTTCTTAAAATAGCATATACTTATGTTAGAATGTTTTGATATCAGAAAGAGAAATGCATTGTGCATTTAAAAGTAGTATTAAAATACTACTTATAAATAGGATAATATTAAAGATGATATGAAAATACTACTTATATATAGCTTACAACTAACGTGAGTCAATTTGTAATACGATACTTAAATATTATCTGTTTTTTTTTTTATAATTATATAATAGTTTGTATGTAATATATGAAAGAGTTACGTCTCATTGCAATCAATTAAGTATGTCAATGATGACTTTGTCGTTATTAATATTCATTAACAATGACAAAGTTGCCTCATATATTTTTATGTTACGTAAATTTATCAATTTATTGACAATTCTAACAATTTTCTTTTAATTTTTAATTTTAATGATAGTCGAAGCAAGATTTTTTTTAAATAACTCATAAAATTCTCTGAATATAGAAATGATACAAAATGACTAGTCTCTCACCCGTGAACCAGAAATGTCGCAAAATTTTTTATTTTTTTTATTTTTTGCTACGTCAAAATGTAATACTATAAAAATCTTGATAAAATAATAATAGTAGGATAGTTAATATTATTATTAACGACTATATACTCCATCACGACATCTCCTCTAATCACGAGTCAGACAGGAACTTGTTTGAAAACACTTGAAGCAGCGTTTACTGGCACACCACAAATTCCTTTGTGCTCGGAAAACGAAATTTATGGACAATGAATTATTAATACGAGCGCGTTTATAAATATATTATGGAATGATTCCTCCTATTATATACAATTGACATTGTGTTGCGTAACGCGTTCGGAAGACGCTGATGAGTTCTTGGTCCCGTTTGGAAAACAACAAAATCGTTCCCGTATATGAGCAATGTATAAGCTTAAAAATATTCTCTTTTCATCTAAATCTTCGTAAATTTGGCAGTAAAAAATGATAGGCACGTAACGTTACTCAGGCCTGTTAGCACATTTCTGCGCTGTCAATTTTTTTCCATTTCAAGAAATATCTCTGTTAGACATGTCTTTCTAGACGCGTCCTAAGGATTAAAAATGTTACAATGTTACGATGTTAAGAAATATTAACTCTTTTTAAGATATCAATTTATCAGGTGTTTTGCATACACCATTCGTCAATGGGATCGATCGCGAATGCTCTATTTTTACTTCTTCGTTCCGTTCTCGATATCTGAAGTGTGAAAAGGCTTTCCGTTGAGCTCAGCTTGTATTTGCTGAAGGCTCTTGCCTTTCGTTTCCGGCAGTATAAGTACCGTGAAGATGATGCTAAGTACACAGAATCCTGCAAACATCCAGAATGTCGCGTATTGACCGATCGCTTCATCCATATTACTGGAGAACTTGGTGATAAGGAAGGCCAGAAACCAACAGATTGAAACTGTTATACCGGAAGCCTTAGCCTTGACATTCGAGGAGAACATTTCGCCCATGACGGCCCACGGGAGCGGGCCCCAGCCCACGCTGTAAGTAGCGATAAAGATGACGAGCGCGACTACCGGTAGCCAGGATATCTGCGCCACTACGTCGTCTGCGTGCTGCACATCCTTCAGATAGAAATACAAGCCTAGGGCACACTGTAACACAAACATACAATTATAAAAATCCGAAAATTATGAAATTTTTGGTGACAAACGTGTTGGAAGCTCAGAAGATTGCATAATGCTCGATATAAAAATTTTAATCTGAGATGATTTTATATGATCATAAAAATTTCGAATTACAAAAAGTTTCAAAGGGCCAAAATTGTCTTTTAAAGAGACTCATTTTAGGGGAACAGCATTGTCCGAAATTGGTTTTGAATTATCAGTTACGTTTATCGCGAACACGTGTGCTCTCTGCCGCAAATTCGCGTCGATTTATGTAATCGTGTACGTCGCGATCGCGTGGAAGTTCCCGCATTGTGTTCACTAAATTGCATCCGATGCAATAACAATCGCCGCATTCCACCGGCATGTACCGGTATGTACATCGGCAATGTAGAATGGTGTTCGACCTTCCTTGTCTGGAGAGCATTTGTGAATCCCGCAATGCACTTGTTGCATTTCCTGTACCGGACATTTCCGAGAACTCGAGACTCGCGTTTATCTTTGGTCAATTCGCAGAAGATGCAAGCAATTTAGAGCTGCGACTCGATTCTCGAATAATTAAATCATTGTCTTGTCCTCGACAGATGTGTGATAAAAGTAAGAGTTATTAAATTGCTTACTTGTATAACAGTAGGCGCAATTATGCACCTCGATCGTGAACACACAACTTCGGAATGCGTTTAATGATCGGATGCGTGCGATATAAGATTGAAGCATAAAAATAAATTGCTATGCAATAATTTCCGGTAATTGTCTTCGAAATTCCGTTAGCAATCTTAAAAGATATTTATGAAACGTAACTTTGAACAACCGGAAATATGAAATCGCGTAAATTTTTTTCTTTTTATTTATTTTAAATTATTTTACTTCAAAATTACAAAAATAAATAAGTCGCATCATGAAATAACAACGATTTCATGCTGGAATATTAGATCTGTATGCAATATTTAAATGCGTTTTGCAGTCGTTGATTAAACGCATTCTGAAAAAATAATCACACGTCTTGAAAAAAAGCTAAAGTTTTGCGCTTTTATGATTTTAATTTAAATTCTTCTGGGAGCTTTTAATTTTAACGAAGAGCAATGCGTGTCCACTCTAACGAATTGCTCAAGTCTGTCGCAAAGCGGTAAAATTACAAGTCGTTCCATAAAACAACAAGCAAACTTTGCAAACGTGAAACTGCATTGCGTCTATTCTCTCATGAATACGCTAATCTTGAACACACTTTTCATGTAAATTTCTGAACCGATCCATTGTTTATCAAGCGAGACAAGAGAGAGTAGCACAAGAAACTTCATGAAAGTTTTACGTACTAGTATTAAATACTAGTTTGATACATTTCCGCGTTAAAGTCCTATATAACTATTATGTATTAAACGCAGTAAATTATATTTACTGATTCAATAATAACTTTACGGTTTATAATTTTATGGATCATTGCAACTCGTTTTTAGAAACATAAAGATAAGACAAGAATATATTCGTTTTTCTTACTGTTTCTTTAAAATGATATCATTGAGCTCGTTTCTAAAACGACAGTCTGAACTTTAATGTTGTTACAATTGATTTCCACTACGAATTATTTCTATCAATGAAACAATATTTTTAAACACAGCTGTGAGAGAAAAAACTTTATGAATTAGTCAATCATTGAAGGTAAAGAGAGACTTGGAATTTTTATATCTTCCAAATTACATTGTGATTTTGTGACACGGCTCGAAAATACATCTCAGGATTTGTGAAGAGAGAAAAATGATATTTTAAGATTGAATCTGAAAACAGGGGAAACTGCTTACCAAACTGAGTGTTGTTCCAATGCCGGAAAAGACGAGAAGCACTCTCCTGCCTAACCAATCGACGACAATAGGCGTAGCACCCGACGCTAGCATTTGCACAGCACCGATAATAATAGGCGCTTGTTCTGTTGGAACAGAACTTTCGGCAGCAATGAAGATATTTTGCATATAGAATAGCACAACATTGATACCAGTGAACTGTTGGAAGGAAGCCAAAGCACAAGTGAAGAGTAAAGCCTTGAAGTTGGCCTTCACCGTAAACAAGTCCGAGAACTTAACTTCTTCTTTGAAAAGTTCATCGATTTGTTCCTGAAAGCAAAATCACAAATAAATGATTGAATAACGGACATAAAAGTTAGACTTTAATCATTTACGCAAAATATTTGAAAGCAACGAGATATTTAGAAGATTAAAAAACGTCGTCAAGAGAAAATTGAAATCTAATTAATAACATAAAAACAAAAACAAAGTTCTATTATTCATTTTACGCTTATTCATTTTACGAGTTTTAATTACGCGGAATTCTCAAGTCGTTAAAGTTAAATAACTTTGCAATATCAAATGCTTCGACATTGAAAGAACAGCTGTTTTTCTTTGTTCCGCGTGCGACTGAAAAAATACTCGGTCAGTTCCGCGAGAGACTTCGCATTGCAGGAAGAGGAATATCGTTTGCATGTCGGTCATAACTGTCCTTTGCTACTGTGCGATACTATCGTTTAGGATCAAAGAACGGCCTTAATCGCGACCTCGTTCGCCTAACGTGACCTGACGGTACAATGTACTCGGACATGCGTTCAACAACGATCGAGCACGTGCTCGTAACATTTAGCGATTACCTTGTCACTCGAGTGTTGCGACGAGAAATCTACTTGACGAAGCCGTAGAATAACTTTCGTGAATCGAATGAATAACTTTTGTTAGAATAATTTATATTAAAAATTTATGGTAAAATCGCATCCTTTATAAATTTTTGAATAATATATGTTCAGTTTAATTTGTTGTAAGTTCTTAATTAATAGGAGATCAACTTACTGAAACTGATTTTTCAAGATCTCAAAAATCTTCAAAAAAATTGTTATCAACTAATTACTCACCTGTATTTCGTCGGCTTCTTTCTGCACAGCCAGTTCCGATTTGCTTCGCAGCTTCGCGAGAGACGTGATCGCTTCGTTTTTGCGTCCCTTGATAAGGAGGAAATACGGAGACTCCGGCATCATAATGAAGCAAGCGAAAAAGATTATCGGCAGAATAGCACAAACGATCCAAAAGACAGTATAGGTGACGAAGGGTCCGATAGCATAAGCATACAGCAAGCCAATCGTGATAAAAAGTTGGAGGAAGGATCCCAGTGCTCCTCTGATAGAAGTCTAAAAAAATAAAAAATATCTTTTTACTGAATAACGAACAGCAGAAGAACGTAGAATACTAATTTTATTCTGAAGTAAAATCCAGGTTTTGATAACAAGAATAAAAATTTTCGACAATCCAGCTAAAGAAGCATTGCGAGCGAGATAATTTGACAGCGAAAATTTATAAAGATTGTTTTAGATCTCGATTAAACGCCAATTATGCTCTTTTTTTTAAATAAGGAAATAGAAGAGAATGCGACAATTCAGTGAAAATCCTATATGAAAATAAAGGATAATCCTATAGAAAACAAAAGAAAAAGAATTAATTTACCTCAGCAATTTCACCGCAATACATTGGTACGATCGTGAATGCAAAGCCCAGAGCGACTCCAAGTATTAATCGAGCAACGTAAAGCTGAGCAACATGACCGGCAGTACCGATCAATATCCATCCAATTAAATACGGCAGCAGACAAGACAGCAATGTCGGTTTACGGCCCCACCTGCAAACACGTGAATGATAAATATTTGTATTCTCGTTAAATATTTGATTAATACGCACGCATCTCTCTTTACAACGAATTATTCTTTTCTTAGTTAAAAGTAGAGTTAAAAATTATAAATAATTCGGAAATTATTGCGATTGAATAATTCATCTGTAAAGTTCATACCGTTCTCCGAGAAATCCCCCTATAAAACTGCCCCCGATCGTACCGAGAGGCACCAGAGATCCTATCCAGGAACTCTGTTCGGAACTGATCGGTGATTCCAAGGGTCCACCGGTCGATTCTAAGAGAGGGAGCATTGGACTTGTCCATCCTAACATGGCACCAGTCGCGAGGATAGATAAATTAGCTGCAATCATATAAAATTTTACGATAAATTTTCTATGTCTAAACAAAAATATCGTTACAATCACCGTAATATTCAAATACTTCTTGCACTATTATCAACCCCTGACATTTAACAATTTATTACGTTGGTTGAAAGCTTTTGATCCACAGCTTTTGTATCTAAAGCCTATATCTACTGGCACTCATTATTTTATCACTGATAGGATTTGATAAAAGATCCATTAATTCATCCTTAAGTGCGAACTTATGTTAAGCCGTTGGTAAACAAGCCAAGATAAGCTAGGATTATAGATACTTGCTCGTACGTATGCTATCGTGTATATCAGTGATTCTAACACTCGTTGCTTAGTTGAGATATTTATATTTATAACTTTGTGGAAAGTAATCCTTTGTTTTCTTTTTATTTATAAAACTTACGAATGAGAGAGAATAAAATAGGTAGGTTTAGACTACAAAATATTTATACTTTTTATTATAATTATGTAAAAAACTAGAGAGAGAGAAAGTTTTAACGTGGGAAGCTTTGTTATATAAACACATTATTTTTATTGCTAACAACAAATTAACTTTCACAACATGTTTTTTATCGTGTTCTTTACTTTTTTACTTTTAGAGGAACTTAAATGACAGGTCGTTTAAATATTCAATTATCGAGACTTGGGATTTTATTTTGTTAACAAAGAAATGCTTTTACTTTAGGGGAGAGTTTATTTTGGAAGAATCTCATTGAATTACATTTTTTGTCGCCCTCGAGAAATTGACTTTTCGAAAGTGTTTTCATCTCGAGATTAGCAATTCAATTATGTTAGTGGCCGGGATAATCTGTCGGCAATGCTTCGCTGACGAAATGCGAGTCAAAGTGTGCTTTGAAGGCTTTTCCGGCGATAAAACGATTTTACATAATTGCGTGTTGCAGGCAATATACACAGTGAAATTCAAGGCTCGCGGCGCTTCCGGTTTCACAGAGCAACGATCAGTGCATATTTAAAGCTTTCAAAATAGGGATTTAAATCGCGACAGTAACAATATCCAACAGCAAGCTTTTATAAATGAATTAAACGTAAGTCAATAAACGTTTAGTCTTTTAACATTTTCGTAAATTAATCTCTTTCATGTTCGCAAATTTCAGCACTAAATTCTAAATTATAATGAAATAAAAAATATTTAAATAATTTATATTTTACAAAAACTTTTAATTTAATACATTGTTATCTGACAATGTTATACTTTTATTAAATGGCATTTAACTTTATATTGTATACTACAAATAAAAAAAAAATGCGTTGTGCCTCGAAGCGCCCATACGTGTAAATATCGAATGAAATATCTCTGTTTATTTGTCAGCCTGCTACAAATAACACGTGCAGAATACACTGTGAAAAAAAAAAAAAACGGTGCAAGACGGTTATTATACGCGATAATTTACATCTCGGAATTGTCACGTTTACATAATCTCCGATGCATCGTGCGGTCGCGCCGCTGATTGCGCGTTATATTATTTAACAGACGATAACTTATCACAGAAAAGGCATCCACATGTGACATTGTAAAGATGCAATCTTGCTAATACTATCATAATCTTGAAATTATCATTAATCACGTGGACAGAATTCTACTTGCATGTTTCTCTGAAATAAAAAACAACGTGCAACCGTTCGGCGACAATCGAACTGATCGCGCAGAAAGTAGCTCGGTTTGAATTGCATTGATGTTACTTTCATTATTGGAAACTGTTTGAGATTTCCATGTTATTTCCATAAATATGCGCGTATGTAATGAATACCCTATTATTTAAACGAAAAATTTTTGAGACTAGCTATAGCGAATTTAATCAATCAATAACAATGCGCTAAATTGCAAGAAAAATTGCAGAAAAAGACGTCATGGAGATATCGTGTTGTGCAAGCGAAATTTGTGTCGATAACAATTTGCTTAATGTCAAGCAATAGTCGTATCAATATTAAAATATTCCGAGAAATAAAATTATCTGGAATCAGCATTAAGTTCGCGACTTTTCTCAAATGGTCTAGCATGAAATCGCGCAATTCTAATTTAAAACGAATGCACAATTAATTATTTATGTATGGATAGGTCAACCCTGATACGCGAAACAAAAATACAAGATAAATAAAACTTTTATTCGTGAACTCTAATCATTATCATCGCGTGGGACTATCACCTCTACGTTTCCTTTTGACCTCTTTTCGTCCGATCTGTCGTGTCTCTGTCGCGTTAGTAAATCCACTGCGTTCAACAAAACTCCTCTTTTTGATTGACCGCGAGTGGCCTGATGCGACAGCGATTATCAATCGCGACGCAATAAATCCATGCCAAGGATTATCGCGGATATAGATATACGCTGAGGTGATGTATGAAAAAGAAAGAAAGTCATTTGACACGAAGGGTCATTAGTGGCATCTCATTTTCGACCTCAAGAAATTTCTGCACTAATCAACATTTTTTTGTGAATCTTATATCATTTCATCTATCACACCATTTGACAAACGATGACTCGACATTTTTTTTTATCACTTAATTATAATAAAATTTGTGTTAAAATTTTAGATTAAATGGATTAATTTAATTTAATAAATAATTGTGTTCTCCAAATTTGCAGCGCAGATATTGACGATAATATGTGACAACGCGATAAAATTTTTAATAAATAATGAGAAATTCGACATATCTATTTGTTGTTTGCATAATAAATATAATTTTATCGCACGTCACAGAATTGTTATAATTATTACATTATAAATATCAATAAATATACATTTTATTGATATATTTTTGAGTTAAAGACATTAAGCAAGCCCATTAAGCAATCATTTTTGCGACAGGTTTTTTTCTCTATGGATTAAAAACTATATTTAAAATGAACCGACGCATCTCACAATATTTCCAAAATAAAAATGTCGATAACGTAGAAGGCGTGTCACTCAGATTGCTATGAGCGATGCTGTTTTGCCCCTAGGCGAGATAGCATAATTGATGATGCTGCATCAAAGTCAGATGACGACGATGACACATTGATAGAATAATTCGTCTTAATATTAGTTTTTATTTATCGGTTTATTTAAGTTGTAATTATATTTGTATTCTTTCATCACGAATTATACGTGATAATATGTTTCTTTGTTACGCCGCGTTCACACGCACAATGCAACACGCGCCGAATTATCGCGGGACAGTAACTACAGGATGGACGACGAAGTGATTCGTGTGAGAGAATGATAAAGACGATAAGAAATAAAGCGCAATTAACTTTGCTTGCAAAATACTACACCTTGCGTTACAAATTAGAAAATAATAGTCAAATGCTGGCATTCGAAATTAAAAATAATTTCAAAATTTATTTGCAAAGATAATTTTTCTGCTGTCCTAAACGATTTAATGCATTTAATTTGCTGCCCAAATTTTATTTAGCAATTTTTTTTTTCAAGTTTTATTTATAACTTTTAGATTATTGATAATTTTTAGTTTCTTTCTGATGATAAATTATATTCTGTTTTAAATATATGCTATCTCGCTTAGCTATTGCATCCGATTTACGGATGCAATAGCTAAGCTCTTATGTGCACGATGTACATATACATGCATATATGTAACACGTGAACGTTACGAGGATATTACTATCTTGGCCGCGGTGAAATAATATCGCAGGGGGATCATCAATCACGCCAACAATCGAGAAAAGTGCAGTTATAAAAACTGCTTTTATCATCGTGATAGAGCAATGTAGATTATGGTCAACAGAATATATAGCTATTTCCCGATACGAGAAGTGCAAACTTTCATTCTCCGACACTGAATGCCACAACAGACGACAACGCGAATCGCTTGACAAATAATATTAATAATGTGCATGACGTCAAACGATTACGCGAATCTCTAGCCAATTTACGCACGAAAAGAGGCTCGCCATTATCGCGCATATTTAAATGCATATTTATAAATATTTTTGACGTCATTTATTTTGCAAAATCATTCGCATTGACGCTGCGCCACAATATAGTTGACAAACATTAACGACTGTGCAACGAAACATTGAACTGCATTTGACAAGCAGCGACACGTGCGTAAAATTGTAATCGATTAAAAATGAGGACAACGTGATAGGATAACGTGATCGATAGTTAACGATAAATGCGCGAGAGGCGTAACTGCAGATAACGCGATATTCGAGAAAAAATCCCGATTGTGCAATTAATGAAAAGAGTTATGTCAAGAGAACAATATTATTTTTTATACAATATAATTGTCGTTAAACAGTAGAAGATTATTTTTATATATGAAATCTTGCCATCGAAGACTGATAAAAATATCAGATAAATATTTTACTCTGAAAAGTTAGGAACAATTTAAACCAAAAGATATAATTTAAAGTATATGGAAAAATAAGCAAACATTAAATTTTCTTGTTTATAAATACAAAAATCTTTTGATAAATATCGAATACGGTATTTTATAATTCATATTTATATGAAAGTTTCCTCGTGACAAAAGACTTTCCTTGAATGTGTTTAACGATGTAGATTAAGAGATTTTAATCTGATATATCCACTAATTAGATTGATAATAAAATTTGATAATAATTAATTGATAATAAAATTATGTTTTCTTAAATTAATTCCAGTTAATTCCAGTTAATTTCGAGGCTATATTTTATCAACAAAATGTCTCAGGTTTACAGCTTAATAAACAAGATTGCAATATTTGAGTTTTTAAAATGACCACACGTAATACTGATAATGAGTCTCACATCATGACGTGTTTTATATTTCTTTAAGACTTCAAAATCAAAGTACACTAATTAAAATTCTTTCTTACAATCTTACAATCAGTTACCTTGAATTCGAGAGTAGAGATTAACGAATTTCTAAATTATGAAGTCATCAATGCAGAAAATTCTAATAATGGAAAATCTCGTACGTAATAAATGCATTACGTTGCGCATGATCAGGTGCTCATTCGCTATGTTGACAGATTGTAATACAATATCGTGACGCCCAACATATATATATTCTAGAATATAACACGGCCATGAAGTACTTGGTCTTTTGTCACGGAAACTTTGTCGTCACGAGGACAAATCGACGTTAGGAATATTGATAGTCTTCCTCATATTAATAATAAATAGAGAAACAATTCGTTAGTTTCTCTATAAATAAATAATTAGAGCATCCGTTTTTCATTCCTGTTCTCGCTACACTACACTCGTATATCTTGATCTTTCGCAAAGCGCAGAATTATCTAATCTGAACTAATCTGAATTCTTAATTACGAGCGTGCTGCCATCGCGTGCAAGAATTTCAATAATTCCGCGTGATTTCTCGAAAGCAATTTAATTGCACGGGGAAAAAATCTGAATGTGACTTAATGATATCACGAGGAATTATACTGATTTCACTTGTTTCTACAATCTCCGGTTTTAGCAAGAATCACATTGTTAAGGAATGGAATGCCGATTTCCATGGGAAATCAAGTTTCTTTCAAACCGATCGACGATCATTATCGCACAATCGAACGACTCGCAAGTCTCATTATGAATTGAACTGATTTATTCCCAGTGAGGGAAGCGTTCGTCCGATTTGGATTCTCACTTTGGGGTCTCGTTCGTTCGGCTGCAGGCCGTACCGGTAATGAGGAAGTAGTTTAAGCCGATTGCGATCTTTGTCGGTTAAGATTGAATTCGGTCGAGCACCGGATGCAAATCGTTTAATATTCCCGTCATCCGAGTACACGAAGGACTCCCCGATGGACATGAATCATAGCATGCAACCCGTAGTCATCGTCCTCCGTTTATCTCTCAATGCGATGCTTCTGCATATTCTCGATGCTAATACCTTAAAGTTCCTGTTAATCTTGTCTCGATCGACCGGGAATTACCGAACCGAGTAATTTGAATAATGTTTTCATCGCGTGACCTTTTTGCAAATTGAATAGAATATTTTTTCTTTCGCTAACCTGAATCTCTTTGTGATTCTTCTTGTTTAAGCATAAAAAATTATTTCCGTAAATTGTCAAAGATATTGCAATAAAAAATTTATAATATTTTTATTTATCTTTCTCAGATTAAATCTTAAATAATAATAAATAGCGAAAATAAATTATTTTGCTCAATTTGTTTCTGTTTAATAAAACGTTACATTTAATGAAAAATTTGTGATTATTATGTCTCATTTGTTGAATATGAATATTCTACATCAGTGAGAATTGTACAATTAGCAATGAAATATATATGTGATAAATGTGCCAGAGGCTTTGGTGTTACGATAATATTTGCATTCGAATGCAATTCGAATTACTGCACGTATTCATCTGGCTTAATATTTTCATTGTCATCGTCAACACAATATTATTCATTGAAGTTTCATAAAGACCATTACGCTTTATTATACAGCACATTTAATGTAAATACAATTAATGTTAAATTTGTTTAATACGATAATGCTATATTATCGAATGTTTTGTTATTATTTATGCTATTAAATTAATCGCTAGAGCGAACAGCGTAGTCAGAAAAAAATTTTTTTTAAATTCGAAATATGTTTTATGCGGCATTTATATGTATACAAGCTAGAATAGTTTAGATTTTGGCGAATATCGACGATCGCGATGCACACATGTGCAAAATACAGTTGCAGCGTGCTGTACACGTGGTGTGATAGCCGGTGATAAACGGATATTGTGCCTCTTCATTTTCGTCAATTAATGTCATTCGTATCAAAAGAGTAAGTGATCTATTGTCCCATTATCCAATCTGTTCGTTAAACCGTGCACTATGTCACACCAAAGGATGCATAATCTAATTCTCGAAAGGATTTAAAATAAGCTTGTGTTAAAAAGTTGAATTTAATACTACATGATACTCTACAAATATATGATACTTTGACGGTTTTCAACAATTTTATATTTCTCGGTATTTATTTTGTTTGAAATACAGAAAATGTACAAAATGAATGAAATGCCACAGGCGAAAAGCCTGCATGAAAAACACTCTCACAACTGTCCGGTCGATCGATCGGATTGCGTATAACTCGAAAACGATTATTCGTCCTACCACGACTACGAATCATCTATAAAAATCATGATAAATAGAAATTGTTGTATATATTTAATTTAGAAAATATTACGATTAATTAATTACCATAATTGAATAAACAGAGGAAGAAAGTTCACTTGCGATATAGTTTTACAAAATTTTGCAAACGGTCCATTTCTATCGATGAAAATAGCGTAGTGTTGTTTTAAAAAATCAATCGCAGATACCAGTCCCGTACGTAAAATAATTTTTAAAAATTCTTTTCAATCGCAGCATTTTTTTGCTTTAAAAAAATATATAAAAAAACTCAAGATCGTCCAAAAAAATAGTGCTTTGGTACTTGATAAGTTAATCCGCACTTATTCTCAGGAATTTAGTTATTTATTATATATAATATGAAGGATAGACTTACCCGCCGCAGCGGCTAGAAACTGGACGAGCTTGGAACCTTTTTCCGTCATGTCTGCGGGGTAGTGATTGATAACGACGCGTTGTACGTTGGTCTCCACAGATTCTTTAGCAGGGGTGGTAGTATCAAACACCGCCGAAGAGGAACTCACTGGTACAGGGCTGTAAGCATAGTCTTTATACGAGCGCCCCTCTATGTCCTCGTTCTCGCGAGTGGGGGTCATTTTCTCGATCTCGCCTTCTCTGTCTCTCGTCCAGCTCTCTCGAATCGTTTTCCTCGTTTTGCTCCCACTCACTTCTTTTGTCGCTCTTTGCCGCTATCTCGATCGCGGGTCAACTGCAGCGGCGGTGTCGGATGCAACGGCCAACGTTTCGAGTCCTAGACCTAGACTCTGAAACGAAGCGAAGTCAAGGTCGCGTGACGTCGCTGCAGACGATTGCAAAATGACACCCCTACCGAGAAGAATGTTCTTTACTAGAGAAAAGCATCGAATTATAAGAGAGCAAGAGAAGAGAAGGGAGTTTGAATTTCTTTTTATTTGAGATCGCGTTAACTTGAAATTGAACCCAACTCATAATTTTGATAGCCAAAATGTTTGTGAGGAAAGCAGAGATTTTTAGACTTTATCTTGGAAATATATTATAATAGAATTATATTAGAAAGTACTTAGTATTAGAAAGTAGTTAGTAAACTTGAATCTTTCTTTAATAGCGCATTTACATTGATTTCTATTTTTTATCAAGAAATAATTGAGTGGCGAAAAAATGATAAAATTAAATTCAGAATTGAGTTTACATATTTTTCCAAAAAAAGCGGCACAGTTTCGCTATCAAAACAAATTAAACACAAATTATATATATAATTTGTGTTTAATTTAAAATTCCCGGAGAATTGTTTTAAAAAAAGCTATATCAAGAGACACGGTAGTGTCTCGCGCCAAGTTCACGCGTAGCGCAAGACCGACCGTGTATCTTTACGCGAGCCCGAAAGTTGAGACGAGCCGAGATTATCGGATCTCAATAACGGCTGGGCCGATTGAGTTGGTATTATAATATAGTAGCAGTCAATGAAATGTAATCAGCAGGATTCTTTGAAATGACCTGTGTTTGATAAGTACTGTAAGAGTGGGAAGAATTAAATTGGGTTTATTTGAGTATATATAGATAATTAACACGAGTTAGTTCAAGTTTACACTTATTTTCAAAAAGTATCGTGCAGTATTTATAAAAATGGTAAATGGTTAATATAAATTTTACGATTTTGTACAGTACTTTGCTGCAGACTTTAAAGAAAACAATAATTTCGGTGAGTACATTTCATTGACCGCTACTGTATATAGAAATTACAGTGCATATGCATCTATTTACATTTTCCAGTTTTCATGAATTTTTGACAAATGTACATAGAAAGATTTTAATTGAAAAAGTTAATACGTTTTTATGTATTTTAAAAATATTCAATTTTTTCAAATGCAATTGCAAAAAATATCCGAAAAAATGTATGTCCTCTTCAGCGTGATTGAATGGAGCCGACAAAATCTACTCTCTGTTCTGCTCTGCGTAGAATATCAAGCCAATCGGAGATGATTCCTCTATCGTCAGTTCTCTCCCTAATATAAGCCGAAGGAAAATCGATAACGTGCTGTACCAAATACCGCCGTAATAAGGCTAATGCAAGTGAGGGAGCGATCGATCAAACCACGATGCGAAAATCATTCGCGGTGATACTACCGCGCGGAATACATACATTTCATTTCGCGCTATTTCACTGCTTTCGCTAAAATAAATGTTAATTTCGCGATATAAGCGTGTGATGGGGACTGATACGTATATTTTGTCGAGAGTGCCATAATGAGCGCAATGAAATGCTAGGGCCGAAATGTTGTAACATTTTCACTCATTGAATTACGCGGGACAAAGTAATTCGAAGAGGTAATTCTTCGATTAACTCCGCCCACTTACGTCCAAAGAAAAATCAATAAAATCCAGGATTTACTCGCGCGATGTCGACTCACAACCGATACTGCATTACGCACATGCGTGCCGCCGACGCGTCCCGATTTCGCGAACCGACGGCAGCGTCGAGAGATACAAATTCCGCAATTCTTAAACGAGGAGATACGTAAATAATAATAAAAATCCAATTTTACGATGAAATGTTTTAGTGAATAATGCATGACAAAAAATGTTTTAATTGAGAGAGATGTAATTAGGTCACACATTTTTTTTATATAAAACCATGAAGATAGAAAGCAACAGATGTTTCGTTTAAAATTCTCTATGCAAAAATAACTCGCAAAATAAATAATCCGCGAGATAGGTATTATCTTTTCGTCAAGCCAGAATAAAATAAAAACATCTCTTATTGCAATACTCGGTGAAATATCTATAACGATTCAAGATTAATTAAAGAGAAAATATTTAGATATATCACACGTACAAAGTCACACGTACAAAGTTTATTGCTACGACACAAACCTAATTTTTTATTAGAATTTTCTGTTAACTTTATGAATCACTAGACGTCACTTCAACTTTATTTCAAAAAAATGACTTTATTAAAAGATTACTTAATTATTAACTCTCCACGTCTTCATTTATTTATAATTCAATAAAGAATTTTGGATTTTGTTGAAACAAGTGTATGCATGCACTTGTAACAAAATTATTATGTTTGGAATGAAGCTCAGTCTAGTGCTTCACAAAGTTAATTATGCTCAAACAAAAATATATTAAACAATAAAATATTAACACACTTATTCCAATGAAAGATTTTTCACAAGAAAAACGCACAAAAGAACTCAAATTATCGGAAAATTCTCAGAGCGATCGAACGAATTGTTTCACGCGAATTGAATCATTATTATCGCGTCGGCGTAAAATTCCGTTTGTAGAACCCTCAAGGGATAGATAATCGCTCCCTGCGTCACACTTTTCCCCGTACGAGAGAAAAAAAACTTCGCGTATCATTCGTCGCATATCGATGATTTAATTGAAACGTTTATCAATAATGATAGCCGTGATTATTTCGTCAAGTTTAGAAGATAGCGGATTCTTCGCGATGTTGGACAATGCGAAGAAAAAAAAAAGTAGCGCACTTACCGCCGTCGCGCACGCACTTGGTTAAAATGAACTTTTCCGCAAGTAGCAGCTGTATTATAAGTCTTCGATTATTTTCTTACGTAACAAACAAGGTGCGATAGATTATCAGAATATCATCACGTCGGTCGCTTTTATCATATCACTCTCGCCTCCGGTAGCCCTTGATAACGATAAATAGGATTAATGTGTATAGTGCCACGCTCCAAAGCGATTAAACGTGAATTAGTCAGAAAATATTGACGATTGCGGATTCTGCAGAATAACAAACATTGCAAATCACAAACACGGGCATTATTCAGTGTTTACTGAATTCTTAGATAATATGACATGATTTTCTATAATCTTGATTGTGATTAACTTCTTATCTGTATGATTAACTACTTTACCAAGTAATTAATTTACGTCCGGCCGAAATTTTTCTCTATCTTTTTGCTTTTTTATATATTTGTAAATATATGCTGCTGGAGATCTTTAATTAAATTTAATGTTTCAATTTATCGCACTTTCCAATTCAATATACTTTTAAAAATAATTTCTCACAAGGAAAACATTTTTCATGCGTTACTCAATTAATAAAATTATAACTAGACATTAAAAATTGTAAAACAGATATACTTTTTTTATAAATTTCAGTCTTGCTAAGATAAAATAAAAAAAAAAGAGTTTGGATTTGTCCAGATCAATATTAAAAAATACAGAAAGTGGATGCGAGTTATCACGTGTACAAGAAATGGGTCTTTTATCAGTTTTATCGCTGGACGACACTCATTCGTGTACAATTGTGTGACGGTTAAAATGTGATTAGACAGTAATTATTGTACCAGAAGCGTAATTGTCAAGCAAAACAAGGAAACAATTTATTCGTTACGCTCGCGACAAAATTATTCTCAATATGTATTTTAACGAGCGCGCGCAGTTAATCACTCCGAGCCAAACGTGATTTGTAATTACACCCTGCAGCAACTTTTATACGATCCGATTCTTAATTAATCGTCGAATTATATATGAGCGAGAAAGAAACCGAATTATCGGAATAAGTGAATTCACGCGACAAGATATCGATTACACACGTTTTTAGCAAAAACTACGAGCTGTATAAATGTGAATTAATGCTGACATGATTAATGACATTCTTATTTCTCATTTATCTAATGTAAGCAGAACTATGATCCTTCTCTGGAAAAAAAAACAAAAAATTGTTAGGCGAGATTAAGTATTGCCGAGTTAATTCTAAAAGCGTATTGCATCAATATCGATAAATTAACCGTGATAAATTTTAATTTTCTCGCTTTTTTTTATCTATACGTTACAGTAAAAACTATAATCTAAGAAAGTGTGATTGCAATTACTGACACAAGTTTGTTAATCCCGAAATGATGGACACAATTGCTTCCAAAAAGTAAAACAATAAATAATTTATATTTTTATTAATTATACATTCGATAATTGCTAGCGTTATATCCATAAGTACGACGCAAATTAATGAAGTTCGCGAGATGTGCGCGATGACGATTCGCAAATAAATTAAGAGATCTCCCGAACAATTCGCCACGATTGGAAACGCCGAGTTTCTGTTGACACTACTGGCAACTGGGCAAACATAATCACGAGGAAATCACCGACGTATGAGACGACATTATAGAGATTATAATTAAGACTGTGATGAGACATACGTCAGTAATTTTCACGTGATTGTGTTTGCTCATATGTCAGCAGTATCAACTGAAATTGCTTCCAATTGTCTGTAATAGCGAATTGTGTAAATGAGGTTTTAAATATGTAGCTTTGTTTTACTAATTGTCTCATATAAATTACGTCTCGTTATCTTTTAATCTACGACACACAAGTTTGTGTTTATTATTATCTCTATAAATATTACAAGACTCTTGTTTTATTTTAAAACGTTTAAAAAATTTGCTACGAAAGAATTAATTCTGATTAATTTAAAATGAAAAAATCGTGACTCCGTCCTAACAGTATTTATTTTGCATTTATCGAACCATTCTACAAATCTTAATAAAGGACAATAAAAGGACAATATAAACATTGGTAACAATTACACAGCATTAATTACGGAAGAGTACCGTACGTGCTGAAGATGGACACGTGTAAACCTTCAGTTGCATCAATCATGCGAATCACACGTTTCCCCATCGACGGACGTTTCAGCGTCTTCAGCGCCGAGTCAATATATCGATCGGAAAACACTGGCTCGCCAATCAAGAACGTCCTTCTGCTGTACTTACCTAATTAGCCGGATTATCCTTGAACCCCATGGGGGATCCACGTGGACTCGCCCAAAAAAATCGCCTCTCAAGGATTCGATTACGAAGGTGTACTCACGACGAATAAAAAGGCCGACGTGACGCAGACCTGACGATTAAAGCTGCCATCTCCTGGTTTTGCGAATAATGCACAATCCAGCTATCCAATTACCACCGCGAAGAATAGTCGTTACCCTTACCAAGCCAGCTGCGCCTGTTTTTGCTCTGCTACGAACGCAGAGGTTCTCTACACTACGGCGGTTTCCGACGCAAGCTGACGCTGGTTCTTCACTGTATTATCAATCTGGAATATGTAAAAGATCAATGATTTTTTTCTGACGTTCGAAAAAACGTCGAAGAGCTCTTTTTATAAAATTTATTTTGAGCACGCTGTGATAACGAGAATCCGGAGTGATAACTTCCCTTCGAACGGGATGCAGCTTCTCGCATGTATCTACACGGAACGGCATTGGATGATATGATACGTGAAAAAATGTGTGATATTTGTAAAAAAAATAAAAGCACTAGGACGAAAATGGATACAGCGTAGATAGTGTCACGCATGAAACGTAATGAAGTGCATTCATTTTATAGTACACTTACGTCCAACCATTTACAAGATACGCAAAGACGCATACGTCATTAAGACATTCCATTAAAATTTGTAAGCGATAGATCACATAGCTGACTTATCATCAGTTCAACACCGCTCTTATGTTGTTTATAGATTAGATTAATATTTTTCTTTTTTTACGTGGAGATTAACTGAACATAACGTGCCTCGTGGCAATTTTTTTCAAAGAAAAATTACATTGTCTGGATTAGAAAGCTTTTGAAAAATTACCTAATTATTTTAACATATTTAATGTTGAAGACGAACTTTATATGCTCCTAACTTGACACATAATATAGTCCCATCTCAATCATAATAGCACAATTTTTGCTTTGCTTTAAAGTTTCTTTATCGCTCAATTTTTATCTAAGATTTTATAATGCTTATAATTGGTAATTGCTTTAAAATTTTAGCAATATTCCATAATTTTTTCAACAGACAACTACGTGACGCACGTGATATGTTTTCTAATTAATAACGAAAAATACCTACAAAAACAACATTCCATAATTATGAATAATAACTACTGTTGATTCTTGAGTCGGTGAACGTGTTTATAAACTTAAAATATTTTAGAAAAAACAATGAACTAACAACAATATTTATCTAGTTAGGAATGTAATCCGCGTTATTTTCCGTGGAAAAGTTTTAAGCGTGAAATATCTTTCCGCGTAATTCTTACGAAACTTTGAGTTTCGCGGCATCAATTAATGCTTAATATCTTTATTAATTATACAGCGACAAATTATACTTGCCGGATGCGCGCAAAGGCTCGGAACAAGCGTGACAAGTTACTGTTCGCATTACAATAAATACAAAAGTGTCATTCCGCATAAGTTGCAAGGAAATTTAAAATTTTTCGTCTTGCGAGCTTGTTTCCATTGGAAAGTTTTGTTTGATTTTCCTGTGGAAGGATAAATATTACGTCAACACAATTCCATTGATTACTCTCGTGACCGATATCTTTATTGTTGTAAAAGGAAAACGATTTTACTTTATAACTTTCTCGAGTACCGCTGATAGTTTTTCAGACTTGGGAAAAAACCACGATATTATGTCATTCTATTGAGAAATCAACTTATCACAGTAGCACAGGCTCTCTCCGTTCTTTTTATAAATTAAAAGAATTAATTTATTTTCTAATTATTTTCTGTTTCAAATTAATTAAATCGCGTTGAGTTAAGAATTTTGAATAAAATATACATTTATTTCCGATATATTTAAATTTAATAGTTTTTTCAGTCGTAATAAAAACGATTAAATTTTGAATGCAAATAGTCGATGTTTATGTTTCAAATTGCATTTTATATTTTCTAACATTAAATATTTCAATATAATCTTCTTTATTATTAAATTTATGAAGTTTAAAAACAAAGTTTTATTTTAATCATTTCTGTGTGTGTTAACATTAATTTTATATTTATATTTATATTTATATTATATTTATATTTATATTTTATATTTTACATTTATGTTTACTCTTACACGATTAAAGATTAAAAATATGGCTGTATGTGGAACTAAACTTTTCAATATAAAATATTTTATTATTTATTCGATAGCAGAAATGTTTTTGCCATGTGCAATATACATAAGAATTCCCAGAATGTTTCGTAACTCCCCTCTTTTCTATTATTTTTTGACGAAGTAGAGTTTTTTGATATAAATTTTGTGAAATTTTTTGGCACCATTATATTTCAATATAAAATATTTTAAGAATTAAATCTGTCATTTATCTGCCATTTATCAAATCTATGTTAAAATGAAGTTTATTTCAAAATAATTGGAAAGCATGAGAGAGAGAGAGAAAGAGATAGAGAAAATTCGTCGCTCAAATATATTATGGAAAATTTTATTATATATTTATCTATACATTTTTTATATTCATTTTTCATCACGCTATTTCTTATCAAATATCTCTTAAGTAAGATATCTTTTGATTTTTAAAGTTATATTGCAATACGTCTTACACGTACAAATTGCTTCTTAGCGTCTCATTTATGTAATATTTAATTCGATAAAAAACTTATTTGCAATTATATAATTATTCAAAAATTTAGAACTTCTCTTGCAAAAGATTTATGATAGTCACATTTCCTTCTAATCTCGCTGATTAATTTCCGGAAAAATGGCGATAACTTGGTACTTTTTATGATAACTTTGAAGCAATAAAAAAGTTAAATCAATATGCCGATTCAACAATCGTTATTTTATCAGTATGTCTTATTACGAGGAGAAATTCCAGACTTTATAAGTGTGCGTATTATCGTAAGTAAGTTAACGTAAAGTCACGATGACAATTGAATACTGCACAAATTTTATATATGCGCATGAAAATGCGCAGTAATAACTTTTCATTTAAATCACAGACAATTAGCGACAACATGCTTGTCTATTTTAAACTGCAATATAAACACAAACACTTCTGATTATATATTTCGTAAGATTGACAAGCACAAAACTAAAAAATAAAACTAATGATATGCGCAATATACAGAAACATTCGAAGCCTCTTCTTTAATTATAAGTTTTATTCGAATATCTGTCGCGATAAGAATTATAAAAGTATAACAAAAATCTTAATATATAAAGAAAATTATAAATCTCTTTAGAAATAACGCCTATGACCTTTTTATAGTATTTGTGCATAATTTTTTTAGCGACGATTTAATCTTGAGACTACGTCACATGTTGCCGTTTTGCGTCAATTCTCCTACCCCGTTGTTCTAGAATTTAAATGTTAAATGTTACGAGCGAGAGAAATAAGAATTATGACAATAAATCTAAATTAAATCTAAATAAGTCGTAATCTACGTCATATTATTTGCGTCGATACTTTAATCTGTGACCGTTAAATAACTCATCGATAGCCTCAATCATAATCTGTGTTATCGTCGCGAGATACTACTGCGAAAGAAAAATAATACGTAAGACACACCTAAGTAGCACCTGACATTTTCGAGTACAGGTAGCGTTTGCCACTTTAGAACAATGAAATAATGACTCAGTTAATGAAAGTTGCGTTACATTAATTGCATTAGGAAATGTTAAACTTTGCTACAGAAAACTATACAATTTTTATAAATAAGGGAGAGCAATTGTATAAATTTTAGGCAGTGGGAAAAAATGGAAAAGCAAAAATTAATATTACAAAATTTATTAATTTTTCTAATAACATTTTATAATATACATGTAAAATGTTATTTACATCTCTATCAATAATTTTCAAAATTTAATAATAAATTATATCAATACATTATTATGTTTAGTGTGTGATTAATATATTATTATATTGTTTTAATTTAATAATATATTATTATGAATTAGTAAATGGCTATTAAGCTATTAAGCTAAATGGCTATTTTTTATTTTATGTAAGCTCTATACGTAGAATAATCTTTATATAAATAGAAAAGATTACATGTCTTATTGAAAAACTGTTTATTAATTATTTATTTTTGTGATATTAATTTTATTTATAGCTACAGTATAAAAAATTGTTAAAACAAATTCACATATTTCTCTGACAACACTTTAATGTGATAAAAATGTTAATCATGCTCGCATATTTGCGATGCTAAAATAGAATATTTATGCCGTAATCTAAAAAAGATCGTTAGAGAAAAATTTTGTCACGATAATCAATGAATTATTTAATATGAACAAAGGATGGTTCCATGAAGTATTTTTTCTCATTTATGACAGTACACATGCTTAAATAATAATTAACGAAAGAAAAATGTACGGTAATCGAAAATTCGCGTGTTAGGCGAACGTTAATGAGATTGCACGAACAGGAATTATCAAGAACTATCAAGAACATAGAGCAACAATGTGTTGAAGCATGTAGGTTATGGATGAACTACTAAAAAAGAAGATAAGTTATTTATGAGATTTAGCGTTCTTCTCGGCAAAACTTGGATACTTATTCGATGATACGCTACTACTAAGGAAAATAGAAAAGTTTTTCATTGCTCGTTCGCATGTTGCCGCGCACTTCTCTACATCAAGATCTATTTGCAGCTCAGCTGCAGAACAAGAAGCAACGTCTTGAATTATCTACAACCCGATCAATGTTGTTATTATTAAAACAGTAGTTGTAGCAGACGTCAGTGCGAAAATGTTCGCGTTCGTCGCAATGCGCTTCATATATTCGCGGGTTTTGTTCGAGAGCCACCCTGCAGTTCCTCGAGAATTTCCTGGGAGGATTTTCCCTTGGTTTCCGGTATGAAGAAGTACGTGAACGCAGTGGCGGCTACCATTATCGCGGCGAAAATCCAGAACGTCACGTCGGGCCCTAATCCTTCCTTCATCGCCGGGAAGGTTTTCGTTACCAAAAACACCAGCAACCAATTCAGCATCACGGCGAGACCGGAAGCGATCGCTTTGGTTTCCGTAGGAAACAATTCGCCCATCAACATCCACGGTATGGGACCCATTCTGCGCGCAAATATAAAATTATAATAGTTTTTTTTATAGGTTTTAAGCATTGTTGCTATGATTTTTATAATTTTAAAAATATCCACGATTTATATAACGATATTGCAAAACTTACCCAACGGAGAAGGAAATTATAAACAACGTTAGAGATGTGAGCGGCAGCCAACCAAGATTGCTGACGTCACTTTCGTTTGCTTTAAGATTGAAGTAATAACCAAGAGCCACGAGACTGATCGCCATAACACTTGAAGAAAACATTAGCAGCGGCTTTCTGCCGGCACGATCCACGATCAGAGCTGCTACTCCTGACATTACTGTCTGTCAGAAATAATATTTCATATCAGTATTATCATCCACGAAGATTAATAAAATACGAGAAATTATATGCATAATTCACACAAAGTTAGGAACAAATTAAAATTAATTCAAGGAGTTTTTTTTTTAATTCTGACAGTTTCGTCTCAGTAAAATGCTTCTCAATACGTAAAAAGTATAAACATACCTGAACGAGTGCCACGACTATCGAGGCGACTTCCGCAGGCATTGCGCTTCCGGATGCCTTGAAAATGGGGGTCGTATAAAAGATCACCGCATTTATGCCAGACATTTGCTGGAAGAACATGCCGCCGAACGAAGCGAGCAGAGCCATTCTGGACGCTCGGGTGCGTACAAGATCGAATATGCTCGACTTCCTCGCTGCTGCCTGCTCGGTTTCTCGCTGCATCTGCGCGAGTTCCTCGGATGGATCGTAAGACTCTCCTCGGAAAACCGTCAGCGCCGACGTGGCCTCCGGTTTCCGTCTCTCGTTCTAAAAGGATCCAAGATACGTGTAAATTATATTTGACAATATACGAGAGTGCACAATTATAACAACGGAGCATTAATTAGAGGAGCATTAATTAGAGGAGCATTAATTAGAGAAATATCTGACGTACAATTAGCCAAACGGGAGACTCCGGCATCCAAATAAAGGCAGCCAAGAAGCCGACTTCAACGAGGGCGCATATTATAGCGAACACCGTGTAGCTCAGCACAGCTCCGAACACAAAGGCCAATAAGATTCCGACCGTGAGGAATAGCTGGAACATAGCACCGAGAGTGCCTCGAGACGAGATCTCCGCAATTTCGGAGATGTAAGTCGGTACGATGACGCAGGCCGCGCCGACGCCGCTGCCAACTATAAATCGGGCGACGTAGATCAGCCACAGCTTCGAGGAAAATATAATGATCACCCAGGACAAAAGGAACGGCACCGCCAGTGAAAGGAGCGATTTCTTCCGGCCGAGTTTGTCGGCCATCGGTCCGGAAACCAAAGCGCCCAGCATCGCGCCCAAAGCCAACAGCGAGCCTACCCAGGATCCTTCCTCTTCGGTAATATACAACCAGGAATCCACCTCGTACAGCTGAGGCAGCACCGGAGACGTCCAGGCCAAAGCGGTGCCGACGCCGACGGCCATTAAGCAGGCTAAAAGGATTCGAACATAAAACTAATTAGAGAGAAAGCTCCAGAAGCTTTATTAAAAAGGTTATTTGAAACCAAATTTGACTGGGTTTGAAATGGCGAATAGATAACACGAACAATTACTTCTGGATGGAATTTAATCTTAGAATCATGCAAATTACGAAACGGAAAATTATTTCTTTGACAAAGAAACTTAATATATTTGCTTTAATATCGGAGAGTCGGAAATTTAGAAACTTAATATTACATTTATTTCTTGGACATTTTATTTCTTGGAAAACATATATTTGTCTCTCGTGTTTCTTGACGCTTAGACATCTAGGTCAATTTCTGATATGATAAAACACGTATTATCGACTCGCTATTCCACGATAAAAGATACATGGAAAAAATTTCGTAAGCCCCCGGCTATTTTTCGTCGTTTTTTATTTCATTGGAAATTCCCTCCTTAAAACAACTTACGGCGCTATATTTCTTTCATAGAATAAAGCAAACATCCACGTGTGGACGTTATCGTACAATGCAATAATTGTGAAATAAGTGTCTCTCATATTTTGAACACCATGATTCACCATATGCGGTATCTTTAGGAACGATTATTCGCGATAAGAACAGCGGTCGAATTATTATATCGAAATTGTGTCTTAATGATAAAAGCCGCCGTCGCGAATAGACAGTGAAACACTATGACGCGTCGGGGATGAATTAGGTCGATTCGCGGAAAGCAGTCGCACGGCACAGCAAATCCACTGTTCTTTCAAAATCCCGGACTTGTCTCTTGTCGTGTGTCGAAAGTACACCCGTATAAATTACACCGTTGTATTTCGCAAAGCGACAGACGTCTCCATTTCCCCGTCTGAGTGCAAAGTGCGGCACTTGTTTCAATAAAATATTACGATCGTCGCCGAGTTCCAACTCGTAAGAGCGAGATACGAGCTTATTCGGTGAGATTTTGTAATAATGGAAAGCCTGAGACTACGAAGATAGAACCAGAGCTACATATAATTCTGCCAGAAAGTTAAGAAACTTGGAAGACAGTCTGCCAGTGTAATATTGCCTTTTATGATTATACTTGTGCAGACTTTAATTAATATAACAAGCAGACACACGCGTGCGCGCACACATCTAAGATGTGAGTGCATAACGAAGTCAGTGTGTAAATCCACTTTGCTACATTCTAAAACTGAAACTAAAACTACTCTAAAGTTAAGTAGCCGAATTAAAATCTCTTTGTATGTGTAAAATTATAATACAAACTAATTATAAAATTATGCAAACTAATTAGTCATTATACCGTATTAACATTTTAATTAATTAGAATTATATTAATAAAACTCTTTGCGATAAATTATCAAAAATGATACGTAACATAATCGTTTAGTAACGTTGGAACAAGCTTTTTCACGTGATTTTCAAATGCGAATTTAATTTCCTGTTTTATTACATAAATTACGTAGATAAATTAGCTATAAATGAAAACCAAGTGCCAATTTTGTGATAATACACATTCGTTCACTATATATCATTATTTATTTAATTGATTTATTAGAGAGATAATTTTCAATAATTAAAATAATTATTTATTAATAAGCACATCTGTTAATAAAATTTTCTGTCTGCCAAAAGGAATAAATAAGGCTTAACCATATTATCGTTTTTTTTTTGTTTTTTGTTAAGGAGTCCGAGCTTTTGATAGATAAGAGAACGAAATTTTTTAAGTAGATTCTGCGGATAACGTAATATTTTTTTGCAGACTGTATCAAGATATATTCTGTTTTTCGCATTTGCGGTTTGATGGTCTTTTTATCTTTGCTTTTAATCTAATTATTTCACAAATAACAGAGAAATAATACAACAATTTTATTTCACAGTAATGCAATTTCTAGAATATTACATAAAATTAATTAAAAATGGCATATTAATCAATTATAGTTAGACAATAAATTTATTCGCATTTATGAAACTTAAAATTTGTTTCTTTCAATCAGATTAACTAATTATGAAATTGATAGCGCATGATAATGATAGCATAATGATTATCTCATCAGTTCGACGCGTATAATGTACATGTAATAATTTGATATTTGAACAAACGATTATTTTGTGACGAAAATAGCTAGCTGACTTTTAAAAACAAATGTTTGAAATAAAGAAATCTACTAATCTTGTAACTAAAAGATAAAGTTAACAATTTATGAAATTTTATAACTTTCTATTATTTTTGCAATTAAAAATTTCTCTTTTATTAAACTCTAATTGTGCTATTTTGCTAACATAATTATTTTTTCTGCTATCTTTAATTAATAATTAAACTGATATTACTCGTTTATTACCGACCTTTAAACTTTTGCATTCAATAAATAGAGATACATATTTTTGCGAAAATATATAAAAATGATACATATTTTTTTATTAATTAATTAAATTTCTACTTGTTATCGTTTAAAAAAAAGTATTTTTTTGAATGAAAAATGTGGATAAAAATATAAAATGCAATATATAATGCAATAATAATGCCAAATATTTTAATATTGGATATCTTCTATATTAGAAACATTCGAATTAAAAACTAAATTGCACAAATGCAGAAACCATATTAAACATTATTAATGATTTATATAATTTGATTCATTTGCTTTATTTGCTACATTTGCTACATGCAACTGGATATGGGTAATGTGTCACACGCTCTTCGAATAATATGTCAATTCGTAAAGGTAAATTCAATTCGTTCAACGTAAACAATGAAAATGGAATCTAAATATGATCATTGCGTTTGATACGGACTGTTTATTAAAGAGCTGATGCGCGTAACCAATTTAAATGTACATGCATCGCATTTCAAATACGAGTAAAGTACCATTAAATGATGTATTAATCGTAATGTTTAAACAAATAATCAGGAGAATACGATATAAATTTATCATAATTTCCACCCCGTGATAAATTCCACGCTTCCTCCGACCAACCATACACCTAATTCATAAAATATCACGAAGAAAGTACAACGACGAACACTAATGTACAGCGCGTAGTTGTATTGAAATACCGGAAATAGATGCGAGGTACTGCCACAGCTTCCTGCCTTCCTGGCGCGTGGAAACGCCACTAATCATCCCGGTGCCCTCCATTTTCTCTGACGATTAGATTACTCTTTCCAGAATATTAATGCGAAGATTGACACTCAGCGACGGTATCGTCGTCCCGCAATCACCCTTAACACGTCTTTTTCTGCTCGATTTTTCGCCGCAAATGACGTCGCAGTTCACTAACGATGAGGAAGAGATGCTAGGTACATTTCGAACAACGCGAAACACTCGTACGAAAGCGAATGGACGGTCCGTTATCAAAGGTGTCGTATATTACCGACCGTCATTATCTAGTCACCATTATCACTAATCTACCGCTTATCTTGCACGGGAGATTGAAATAAAAAAAAATGTCGAAATCATGATAGATAGAGATCGACAGAGCGCCATGCGACGTCGAAAATCGGAGAAAACGCGCGACATCGACACGCGGAATATTGCCGCGGAAATCTCCGACGTGAAATCGCTTTGATATCTCGCCTCCGGCACATTTCCCTATTTTATATAGAATAGAGAAGAATTAGAAATTCTTTAGATCGCTCGATCTCCGTTTTTTCCATAATATCCTGATAAGTCAGAGTAGGACTGAATGTGAGAATTAAATTCCAGTATATAAAGAAAGTTTTCTCGTGGAATGTTTAATACTTTAACAAGAAAAGTACACAATAATCACTCATAATTAATTTTTATTTACAAAAACTAAGAAAATAGAGAGAGAGAGAGATCTCTCGAGAGAGAGAGAGAGAGAGAGAGAGAGAATGTACATACGATAACAAAAAAAATATTTATCTATCAAATATTGGTTGATCCTATATTGATAAAACTATTTTTGACGTTGATATAACAGAGTTTATCACATAATCTAGTATTTTTTTTAGGAATCAAGATTTCTCTCACGCATTCTTTGCGACAAAATCCTCATTAATCTGCAGAGCTGATAAAAATTGTATTAGGAATAGCAGTCTTGTCAAGAGATTTACAGTTTGTTACTTTCGCAATAGTTTATTTTGCTTGTGCAAAGACGTGCTTTGAAATGAAATAACTTTCGATTCCAATTTCACGTTCGTTTTGATCTTGTTTCAAACAACAAAATTTTTTCAAACCATTCTTTGTCGACTTTATTGATTTTCATTAATCTGTAAAATACTAAAATACAACTGAAAATCATGCCAGAGATGATTTTTTGCTAAGAAATTTACAATTCGTTACTTTTGTAATAGTTTCTTTTACTGTGACATACGCACAGTACAAAAATATTATTTATTATTAAAATTTGCACGTGCTCTACGTAAAATATTACTCGTTAAAATGGCTTTTACGAATAACAAGCTAACAAATTTATATAGGGCAAATCAAAATATTATGCGAGATGATGTATATGTTTGATCTTCTCATTAAAAACAGAAAATGTGCAAGCGGCAAATAATAATTATTTTATTCGACAACGAGTAAAATTTACAACATAAATATATGCGCATTTGGTTTTATGAGCTATTTAATAAACAAATGCATGTAACAAAATCGGAAATTGTCAAGCCACATGTATAACGAAAGCGTTCAATTTTCACAAAATGAAAAACATTCAACACGAAAAATATTCGACGGATTTGCAAAGAGGGAGAAAGAGAGAGAGAAAGAGAAAGAAATAAAAACTCCGCTCCAAATGTGGTCGCTTACTTTTAGCGGAGCGCTTTGCCTCCAGTCGTGTGACAGACACTTCAATCCGATTTCAATCGCTGGCAGTGCGCAGTTCTCGATTTTCCCCGCCGTCGCGTCGGATTTCACGTTCAACACACGTTCTCCACCTTTTCCATCCTTCGCATGCTCCCCTTCGCATATCCGGACAGAAACAGGTCATCGACGTAAATTATTGCATTCCCCTGGCGAGAAACGCAGCTGGATGTACCTGAAAAGCGCCAAGTCGCGAACTCGCTGAACTTTATTATGCCATCCCGCGCATTTCATTTTCTAGACCATTATTAAGATTTTTCTCTCCGCTCTCTTTTTTCCCTTAGCTGTCATTTTTCTATTTCAATCTAAAAAATGTTGACGCGTCGTGTTCGCGCTGCAAAAATTACTTTTGCATCGAAAATTGCTTCCTTCTTACGTAATGATTATACGAAACGCGTCTTATCTCGGAAAAATAGACGAGTTGAAAAGACTAGCAATGCAGATAGTGACATTATCTAAAACCAATTACAAGTTGCCGTGGAGGCATGCAAGACACAAAGAGATTGTAATACAGAAAAAATATAAGCAAAAAATATTGTAAAATTCGTGGAAATCGCTGATATAACGTTACAAGAACATTCAGGAACAATCATTATTCATTGTACATTAAATCGCTCGTAATACCTATAAAATGCTTTTTAATATATAAATCAAGATACACTAATCTCATTAACTGTTTTATCGGAACTTTTAAGCTGGGTTGAGTGAAAATGTAATATTGCAGTTTTATAATTTAAAAACGTGCTTAAAATTATTGCAATCTAAGCCCCCATATCTGAAGTCCCTCTATCTTCACAAAATTTCCGACTGATATAATTTAACACGATAAAAATTTCATTGCAATACATAATTGTAAACACAGAGAACGTATTATCCAATTATCATTAAGGTTATCATTATCAGTTACTCATTCTCCAATGCAGAATTTTAAGAAATCTCGAGCGACGTTTGAGGAAATTTTCTTATCAAATTAATTTATTATTAACGCTCGATTATGTTCGACGCAGTTGGCGAAATCTTCGAATCTTACAATACATTTAACAATCAGGTCAATCTATCGTAGAATATATTATTATAGTACGTAACAAAATTATTCGTGCCAGAAACTTTTGTCGCGCAACTTGTCACTTAATGAACATAAATTAAATCGTTCACACACAGAGCAGAACAGTAACCGCGCTGTCAGTCACTGCAACGTGGATTAACGTGGCATCATATTGTCGAGGGTAAATTTTCAGTGACACGCATTTCTCTGATAAATCACACACTGTATCGAAAATCCCGGAAATACTTAATGAAGAACAATTTATTATCCTTACATTTCCCACAAATGTGACAATGTTTCTAAATCCAAATAATACCGCGTCACTTTACTGTAATTTTACGGTACATTAAAATATGGTTATTTAATAAAGGTTTAAAAGGAAAAGGATTGATAGATTGTAAATTAAAAAAAAATTTTTTTACATAAAATTATAATAAATATCATTTTATATGTTATAATAATCATTAAAGATTTGCTATCATAAAGTTTTCTATCTAATTTGAAGTGAGTATTAAATTCTCCAGCGCTCAATAAGAATTGCAGTAAAATCACGCCGACATATCAGTTCTATTTGATCGATATCGAAGCGCGATTGTATTTTATCTGCTCGCGGTGAAAACGGCAGATATCTACGTATATGACGTTGCATCTAAGAAGCTGTATACCTTATCGCGATTTTCTAAGCAAAGAGTATACTTCGAGATTTGTTTAGTGATTAAATCTTTTTTTTTTCAATGCTACCTAATCACGCTACGAGAGCAAATAGATCACTTTACTGCAATTATCAAAATAAAAATGCATTTGCGGCAACAAGAGCTTTTCCAGAAAAAAGCCGTGATTTCGATACCTTTTAACTAACTTTGCTTTAATAATATTATGTAACTGTAAAGTTGAAACATAATTAACTATTTAAACGTGACTTTATCTTTGTAAAATGTAATTTGAAAAAATCGATAAATTATGGCTCCAAGATATCGCAAATGTGCAAGAAAAAAATAACATAAATAATAATAAATAATAGACATATATCTTAAGAATTATTTACAGGATTGAAAGGTGAAGGCAAATGAATAAATTCTGATCTCAAAATATAATATCCAAATTTATTGCTCTGGAAAGAAATGATCTGCTCTTCGCACGACAGAAACGCGAGCAGTCTTATTTTCGACGTGTCAAAACTACGAGTTACAATATACGCTATAAAAAAAAAATTAAACAAAAATGGAAAATCTCTCGAAAAAACGCATAGACACTACAATGAAGTCGAAATTGCGCATAGGCACTGGCGAGAGAAAGAGAAAAATATGCGAGTTAATAGTCATGGAATGGTTTTCGATAAGCGGCAAGGAAAGCGGATTATCCTTACAAATAGAGGATTTACAATAAAATCGCGCCGTCGTGTGGTTGAACTCGTGTAAGTGCATATTCGCGGGTGCGTAATAATTGAATAATCACATAACCCAAAATTTATCTAATAAATGTGCCATCATGAAAATGAGATTATATTTATTTAGATTGTAGCTCCAACTAAAAACTCGTATTTTTTTTCGACGCAATAAAGTTCTCGCTTTAAACTCATATTGTACTTGAATTGAATTTTTATTGATTCATAATTTTAGGTAGAACTTTTATTATTTTAATATTTTATTATATTAACCTAATTAATCATTATTAATATTAAAACTAGCTTAATATAATATGATCGATGGAATCATTTTTAAATAATAAAGTTCCACCTATACATAATACAAAGAGAAATAATGAGAGATTCTACATTCAAAGTCTTAATCCTAAATGTAAGAACTTCCACTGTTATTTTTTAAAAAATTTACGAGTTTTTAATTAAAATCTTGGATTCTTGAATTTGTGAATTCACCTGTAAATTTAAAGATACGGATCCTTCAACGGATCTTTCAAATCATAAATTGCTGAAATCAAGTTTCTTAAAGATTAGAAAAAATATCCGCATCACGAATATTGCACTTAGCAAAAATTCAATGTCCTCGCGAGTGTACTTTATGCAATTAATTGTAAAAATAACACGATGATCATTGCAACGAAATAATGATCGATGCAAAGAACATCGGATTATTATTAAGTATCTGTCGTACTGAACACTGCTTCTAATAACTCATAATAATGCGTCAGTAGAATCTCAAGTCAGAGAAACCCGCTTTCGCAGCGTACATTTAACGCCAAGGCACTTGATTCTCATTCTTAATCATTCAAAGTGCAACTCAAATTCAGAGAGGACAAATGAGAGACTATACCGATTATCACGTTTAGCGTTAAACATGCGTTACGAATGTAAGTAGTTCTTGCTTTGTCTAGAATTGTAACGTGACACTGAAATTCGAAAACGCAAAAACAATACATCCATTTATACGCGTAATACGTATTTTTCGCGTGCCTGCGCTGAATGTGATGATTTCGAATTTGCACTAAACAAAAATCCGTAGATTACGGATAAATAAATAATAACTTTTCGCGAAACGAAGCCAGAAGAATTTTAGGGGCTACGAGATAATAACACTCATTAAGCAAAATTATTTTTTCCTGAAAAATATTTATTTACTTATAAGTGACAAATTTATAATAAGGATAATGCAATAACCTCCTTACCCCTAAAACTTGGAAAACATATTGCAAAAAATTCATAATTTATATTCAACATAAAAAAAATGTATTAGAGATCTAATCGATGCATAGATCTCCACCGCGGAGATATAATTTAATAAACGCGAGAACCACTTGAACGGGTTAATATTACTTATCAACGCATACTCATGTGTAGAACACTTTAAGAAAATACATATATCACCTTACGCACTAATAAGGCCTGTGCTTTAGGTATTTACGTCCCGATTCATCATCGCACGTGTAGCATGAATAATGCGGATGTTCAGCTTCGAATTCTAATAACGAATGGTCACAAATTATTATTACACTATTAATAATTGATCTATCGTCAATACGAATGACTTGAAAAATGTAGTATTAACATAAGATGAGATTCGGACGATTGCGTTTAGCTCTAAATGCGCGGCGCGAATGCGGGAGCTTAGGAAATACCTTACAATTAGATTAACTCACTTGCTTATCACCGTGATAACACATTGACGCGCGTGCAGCGGATGAGCGCGCGCGCGTGCAATGTCACTTAAAAAATAAAAAAATCAACGCGTCCTTCGTAAAACGCTCGATCGCTGTTTTTTATTAACTTACCTTCTGGATTAAAAACGTGCTACCGTAAAATCGTACGAAAAATGAGTGTTTCTTTTCGGTGCGCGTTCCGGAGAAGAATCGGACACTTGAACTAACCCTTTAACTCTTCCGCGACTTTATCGGGATTGGATTTTCCAGTGGATCTTCTCGGACCATTAAAGCGAAAGGTCCCGTGAATCCCCGCGAGTTATCGGTTTCTCGTGTCTCCGACAACTTCAATCTCGGGACCGTGTAACGAAGCCCCGGAGACTCCTCAATTCTAATCAGATCCACGAAACTTTGGAACTCTCCGATGTAAGTGTCCAAAATTCTTGCACCGCGCGCGCACGTAAGAATTGCATTCACGCAAATACCATACATATTCTCGCGGAAAAAGCCATTACGGAGAGGCAGGATTAAGCAGAGCGCTATTTAGCTCAGCCACGCGGAAAAATTAATTTCTCGCCTTCCACTGCGGTTGAACTATTTTTTCCCCCCCCCCTACGTAAAACTAATTTCACGTTACATTCCACTCGAACAAACTACTCGCAGTGGGGAATAAAGTAAAGTTTTGGACACTCGTTACGCAAAAATGTCGCGAATTTCGCAATTTGCTGTTATTTGTCTTGGAGTCAAATCAATCCCGCGTTATTTTCCATTAGAATGAAAATGGGGAAACGAATGAATGCGTAGAGAATGACGATTAGGCAGTCTGTACACACACACACAAACGAAGGAAAATTATTGTACGTACATATATCTCTTCAATCTTCTGAAATCATCGTTTAATCTATATATCTTTTTTATCGTGTAAATACTTAAATAGCTATTACGAATTAATTATTGATGAATCACCGGTTAATCACTCGCGTGTACAATACTTAATGAAATGAACAGAACATTACGTGATGATTTTGAAGTTATTATTGCGAAATCAGTAATGGCGAAGCAATCGGAACACCGCAGGAGAGCCGGAAAGCGGTCCTGCGTCTACGCGGAACCTCAGTCTTTATCATACGCGTCGTTTGTATGAATAGAAAAATTAAAAGTACTCTCTCTCTCTCACTGGCTCGTCGATACGCGTAAACTACAATTGAGAAAGAAAACGAGAAAAGTCGTAGCACGTCTCACGATAAGACATACGCAGAAAGTCATATCTGAAGCAAGATTTAAGGACTCGCACGCTTGGGGTCACACGTTTCCGCCATACGGCTGAAAAATATGCGCGCGCGCATAGAATACGATATCATCTACATTTAATTCGCGTCGATGAAAGAAATCGTTACACCCCATATTCACTGTTCGCATTCGACACGCGGATATCAAGGATGTCGGAAAGTAATCCAAATCCCTAATTTTTCTCAAGTTCGCGAAATTTATTCTTACATGGGAGATCATAAATCATTCCTTGAGTGGCAGCAGCTCTAAGGAAAACTCAAGGGATTTTACGTAATTTGGAATTGCGGGATATTAAAGCCAAAAGATCTCTGAAACTTAAGCCACTATTTGAAATCGCGAGATTTGGAAATCATGAGCTCCGCAAAAATTTTATTCTTGCGTTATCGACTTCAATCCGGAATTCTGAATCTTTCGAAAAATTAAAATCACGAATCTTCGACTATAATTTTGACCCTCAGCTCAGTAAACGGTTGAGACGTTCAAAATATAGATCAAATTTTAAATTTGACAAAAAATCTTGAATTCGCAATTCTACCGGGATTCAATCGATTGTTATTAGCGAACTTGTACTAAATTATTGCGGGCAAACATTGTTCTACAATTCGCGGGAAAGACAGACTTACCTTTGAAGTGTCCCACAGCGAAGTGCGAGGCTAATAACAAATTTGGGAGTTCAGCGGGGTGCTAATTCCCGATTATTTCCAGCGTCCTTAATATCGCTGCGAATTAATTCGCCCTTGTGTGTGAGATCGAACGGAAAAAATCGCGCTTTTGATCGAAAGAAATATTTCCACGGACTGCGAGTAAAATATTAAGAACGGATCAAAAGCGCGATGAGAAGAAGGGTTAATGGTGCTTCGAGTCGCTTAAATTATATGTTTTATCCTGCGACACGGGCGCAGACCAGTCTATCGCATTAACCTGAGTCAAAGATCAAATCTTAAGCAGAGTATTGTACAGGAAAATCCACTTTCCGGTGTCGGTCGTGTGCACGAGCTTGTATCTCCGGCTGGCCATTTTGTCAATGAAGTTCTTCGTTTCCGCCTCGCTGTGATGGGGACTCCAGCGTATCGACAGTATCGATATTCTTATGATGTCCCAAGGAATAGTGTCGAGCACCTGCGATAATTTTCGCTTTTATGATGTGCTCTGCATGCGATTTTCATCGTTGATTGCTTTTTTTTTTATATAACTTTTTGATAGAATCACATTTTAAGATATGTTTTTCCGATAAAATTTTCATTTCACAATTGACATATGCGGTAAATATTTCACGCATATATAACGTATTTAAATCTCGAAATGGTTGTCGTAAAATTGTTTCCGCTCTTTTTCAATAAAACTGGAAAACGCGATAAAATCATGCGTAATGAAGCAAATTTTTAGTTAAAAGAGGGAATTGCAAAATTATTCGATTATTTCGAGAGAAACGGTAAATTTTAATCAAGGTACTGAATTCATATCATTTACCTGGCCATCAGGAGCGTCGGGGCTGTCCAGATTCAGGTAATCCAAAGTAGTGGCGTTGTACGCTAACAGCACGCTGTAGAGAGGAAAACATTTGAGTCTGGTGGTGGGAAAGCCATCGTCCGATGATACGAGGCTATTAGGGCCGTCGCCCAGTTTGGTGACCTGAACCTCCGACTCCTGGTGATATTTTATCTACAACATCACATCGCGCATGTGAGTGAGCGATTCACGCTTGTTTCGTCATATCGACGAATATGCGACTCTCACCTCTTTGGTATCCGTATCCGTGCTCAGACAGGCGTGAAGAACCCGCGATCTCGGATTTCTGGTGCTCCTCTGCGCCTCGAAGAAGCTCCTAGGCTCAGTGAGTATCAGGACACCTCGCCAACTCAGGTTGGACTCGAGCCAAGCGGTGCTAGAAATCGCACCTATCTGAAAGACCGGTATGACGCTTAATTAAGTAACGAATTCGCGATAGGAATCGGGAGATAAGTCGAGTTTAGCGCCGGTCTGATTCTCGCCCTTTGCGCCGAAAAAAGAGAAGATAGATCAGAAAGCGGAGAGATACGAAGTTCAACTATCTTGTTCGCCTACTTTTAACCGGTTGCGTGTCGGCGGTAATTTCCTAGTTTTGCGTGCTGCGCTAATATTACGGCGTACTATCACGAGTGATAAAGAATTGTTAGTGCAAACCGACGATATCTAATGCAGGCTTTTAAGACTATTAATATATTTATAGTTCGCTCTGATTTTAAGTGGAAAAATTGCAAAAAAAAAGAGCGCGCAAGAAATATTTTTAATGAGAGAAGTTCAACTCTAAATTCTTCTGAAAGTACGTTTATAAATTTTCAAGCATATCGTATAAAATACTTCGCAAATGCTCTGAAAGGCCTAATATAAATTTCGTATAAATTCGGACAAAAGTATCTCGAAAATTTTAATATTTCCAGTCTCCACAGTAGTTTCGGAGAACAGTTTAAAACCGCTGATTTTAACTCCGATTTTAATTTTACTTGTTTCTAGGAAAAAATTCCGAGGCGGACCATTATTCATTATAACTTTTTCATATCCGGCAATAAGTATCTTGACGATATTAAATGTGAAAATCTAAAAGAATAAAGTACACTCGAATCGAAGCGAACTGTAAAGTTCGGATATTTAATTACATCCCAGAAACTTGGTTCGTCAGAAGCTATTCATCTTCAGCCACTTATAATGCGAAAATTACTGATACCGCGGCGATTTAATTAATGAAAAATCCCCCTCCAGACCGACCGAAGATTCTACCGCGGTAGTTAAGGATTTATAAGAACACTCTGTGTGATACAAACCATTCTTCAATGTCTGTAAACCGCAAGTTTCCTCAAACAAGGAGAAATTATACCGTCATATCGAAAGGATGGGGCGTCCGATACGCGCAGCGGTGGACACACGGGACATTAATCATGCACGGGATTAAAACGGTAAATTTCTCACCCTGCTGATGTACTCCGCGTAGATACCTTCGCGCTTGCCCTGCGACAAACTGGCCACGTACTTTTCCTCCGACGTCTGATTGGCGTTCAATGGATCCTGATGAGTCGTCGGTTTCAGATGCACCTGCCGTATGTACGCGACCAATTGCGGATTATCCATCGAGACGCTGTCGAGCACGTAGTCCCTGGTCATGTTCGCGTCGAACGCCTGTCTCCTGTAACGGAACGTCCGCTTTAAGTTGCACCAGTGGCGCTCAATCTTGTCTAATTCGAGACGCGATCACGCGATCCTCCCATAGTGAGGTAATAGAAACGCAAAGCGATAAATTTCCACGTGCCGAAAACCGCGATTACTTTTGCGGAAAATTGCGAACCGCGCAGCTTTTTTGCAGACGATAATAATGAGATTTTATGGTACGTGAGATTGGAAATTATTGCAGAAGTTGAATGGAATAGTAAAAACTGAGCGGGCTTCTGGTACCGTTTCATAAAACTTTGAAATTACTTCCACATTTTTGTATATCTCTCGCTTTTTAATCGTGCATAATCACACAAGGCATCATTCTTTTTCTAACACTATAAAGAGCAAATCCTATTGCAAACTAAAAAGATTTTTCATAATATTAAAATAAGTGAAAGAATTAATGTTATTCCCATGCCTAATTTAATGCAACTCTGAGTAAGTGATTAAAGAAAATATTAGCTCACCTCAAGGCCGCGGCTTCGCTCCAAACGAGAAGCAGAGCCATGGCGGTGGAAAAAGCGGCGAGGAAGGCCAGGCAGGGGGCCACTCTTCTCCACCAGGTCCTTTTATAACTTGCAAACGGCGTGGTAGTAGGTCCTATAGACGGTGGCAGAATTCCGTTTGACGAAGGTACCCCTGCGGGAGCCATTCTGTGAGAATAGAGCGAACGTGTGAACACATGTTGCACGCAAATTATGCAAATGGGACAACCCAAGGAGTTGTAGTCTTAACAATTTCACAGTCTTTTGTCGCGATATTCTATTCCACTTTCGAAGGTCGAATCCCTTGCAAAGAGACAAATAGAAATCTTCCAGAATTTTTCAACGATTTAAACGGTTTCAACCGAACTTGAATACCCGCGAAATCGCTTTTTCAGCTACTTCAAGGTAATTAAAGTAACTGAACCGATAAGGCATTAATCGAATTATCAGCAGGTATCAGTGGATATTACTAGAATAGAATATTATTCAATCAGCAACTTAATTAATAATAAGTAAAATCTTGCTTCGCAAATTAGCTTGCATCGGTGAGTTCTTGAAGAAAAAAATTTAATTAAAGCTGGCGAAAAACAATTTAATTAGAAGTTTAATTAAATTTATTAAAATTTCAAAAATTATGGAAGATAATAGCTTTCCATTGTATTCCCGCTGAAAGGATTTTCGACTCAAAAGAAGCTATAATAAAAAATATACACAGATTGTCCGGGACACCCTATATACATAAACGCGAAGGTATACACGCATGAGTCACCCTGCACTTTCTAACGAGCATTTTTTCAGTCACGTTCAAGTGAATGCACATCTAAGGATTCAGACAAAGGAAGACCCTCACAGATCGGTTCATCACTCGTTTGTTATCTGTCACGAATCATCCGTGCGGCCACTCCGCCGAATAAATATTCAGTTTCGATTGCAGTTTCGTTTTTTCCTTACAGATAAAATTTTTTATATTTTTATTTAGCTTAATAGATTTATCAAAATTTAATAAAAACAAGTATAGCAATTATTTTCACCATTTGTCTCTCAAAATTATTATTCAATTTATTATTATTTATTTAAAACAATACATTCGGCTTTAATAAAATAAATATATTGAGCAGCCACAAAATAAACAAGCACTTGAGCAATAAACGATGCGGTCCAAAACAGTTGATTTTAACAGAATTTATAAAAATAGTTTTCCATCGTATGCCAGGCAAGTTTGCGTGCGTTATACAGCACGGAATAATGTTTGCTCCGTTATTTGTCTCACACTGTTAGGCGAGGTTTGCTATGTTGCCGGCACAAACTTTGCGTCACTTCGCGAGGTTCGCCACTAATTTACTGCAAACTTTTAGCGAAGGCAAAGCATAGCAGATGTTCGCCGTCAAATTCGCTTATCCAAATTAAGACAAACGTTGCTTCTCTCTGTTGCGCGATATATTTCACACGAACAATTTCGTAAGTAAAATAAATCTTTATAAAAATCTCAAAATATCAAGATTTTTTAAGCTTTTGGCAATAAACAAACTTTTCGGGATTTAAGTTTCGGAATTTAAATCACAAATAAAGAATTAAAACTTTCTTTCCGCATATAATTTTAAGTAAATCTCGTTTTAATGGTATTTAAAAAATAATATTTGAGATTTTTTAAGATTTAGATAAAAATTATGCAAAAAATTGCATTCGATCGAATCACCGCTACGATGAAATCCGCTCAGAATCCATGAAGGAAGTCTATATTAATCGCATACCGCGAAGCACTGTATAACGTGATTCTGACACGTTCAGCCATTCGCGGATACATCTGTCCGCAGCATCTACTCACTTCGCTATCACCGGCTCCATGGTGACTCGTGTTCTTCCTTACACGCGAGATCGAAGCTTCGACGACAACCATTTATATCTCCCGTCAACACACACCGCGACGTTTCGCTCACGTGCGAGCGCTCTACATCCCTAGCGCGTGAGTCCGGTTGGTTGAAACTGCACTTTCCCGCACCGATATATGTATATATCGTCGTATTCCTCGATACGCCGATGTGCCGATAAATTTCACGTCAAAATCGCGAGCCCGTCGCGAGCGTCACGCGCCCCGCAATATTTGCCAGCACCGGTTAATGCTACGTCACGTGGCTCGACCTTCCCGCCTGTTGTGTTTGTGTTGTGTTATGTGTTGTCAGATCGTTTCCCCCCTCTGCTCGTTCCGCTTTCCCCGACGCTGCAACGTGAAATCTCTCTCGACGAGCGTCAGTAGGAGAGAGAGTGATTATCAATCGAAGCTGAAGCGCGCTTCCTCGTTGTTCTTTTGTTTCTATTGAAAAAATCCGTTTGTTGAGGCAGTGTGTAACAAATTGAATATTCGATACAGTTTCCGATCAAGCGACTTCAAAATGTGTTTTTCGATGAGCAGTTGGATTGCATAAAATCTTTAAAAGAGGTATTATACATACGCATAATTTCTTTCTTTCTCAGATCTTCCAATAAATTGAATGTCAAATAGATTGAATCTTCAAAATGTAACTCATTTTGCATTGATTGAAATCTTCAGATTTTTCAATGTGGCTTGAGTTTCAATAATTTTTCAGTCCAATTAAACAGTTATTGAATGCTTCAGATATAGCGAAATATCTTCTTACGCTCCACTTGTGTTTCTTGACAGAAATTAAAGTCTCGAGAATCGCGAAAATAAATTAGCCTAATTGGTTCTCGAGTCTTCTTGAATGACTGCAAAACTAAAACGTTTTTCAAAGAATAGTCGCTGCGATCTTTTCCTCGTTTCGCTCTTCTTTTCCGTGTGTATTTTTTTTTATCGTACAACTGTAGCGGAGGATTCTTCTCGTGCCTATCTCTCGATCCACCTGGATTTTTATAGAACCGACCTCTCGAAACAGCACTCACTGCGATCCCTTCTGGATCTCCCTCATGTATTTATTACGATAGATCCCTGGAAGATCTTCCACGTGTTTCTCGTCGCGATTAGGATTCTCCGCGGGATCGACATTCCTCAGAGTTTTCCACAAATTTTCTTTCTCACTCCTACAGCAGGAATCGATGTACTCATCGTTCTCACCGAGATCGATTCACTCGGAGTCTCGCGTTGCTCTCCCGAGGGTTCTCCGATCCATCCTAAGCACAAACGTTCCTTTCGCTTTCGTGAATCTTCTCCCTTCCCCCGGAATGCAGTCGGAACTCCTTCTCCCGCGGGGATTCCCCGGCGGATTCCCGGCGAATGAAAGAGACCGACAAAGACGATGACGTGTCGCGCGTTTACTGAACGCGGCGTGATTCGCTTCGCGTCTTTATCGCCCGGTCGCCGACTTCCTCGGCGACGACTGCCATCGAATTTATACATATATCGATTCGAGCGAGACGACAACGACCGTGCGCGAACAAAGACAGGCCGGAGTCGTCGGGGCCGCGGCGCGACGCGACGCGACGGACGAGCACTCCGGAACGCTTGTGTGGCGGCCGTCGTGCCGAGAAAGCGTGTATCGTGTATTATGGTCGAATGTCGCATTGCAGCGGCGGCGACGTCGGCGGTGGCAACGGCATACACGATGATGCCTGGCCGCCGCCGCCGTCGCATCTGTCGCCGTCCGTCCTCGTCGCACGCTCGCGCCCGACCGGCCGGTCTCCGTCCCTTGCATTTCCTTGACGGGACTTCTGTTTTGTCAGTGCCGATGGGGCCCGCGAGGGCCTTCTGCGCGACAGCCGGCGAGCGACGAATACGAATACGCGAGGTGTGCGTTGAAAGAGCGCTGCATAGCGTGTAGAATGTGCGATATAAAATAAAGATTCTCATTGTGTCTGCTTTTCCTGTAAAAAAGGTTGGACAACTTTTGTGTTGCAAATTTGGGTCAATTGCCTGAACTTTTTTTTACTTCAAAATTGCAAATTTGCAAATTATAACTGTCGACTCTCTCATATGCGTTTCGCACCGCCAATTTAGAATCGCAAATTTCGGCAATTATGAAGTTTCTTCATACGGTTATATCCGCTCGTACGCATGAATTGACGTAACAATGTATGCGTAACACGTAAGAGGTACGATATAATTGTCACCATAAATTATCATTGTTTGACAGAATTTCTACCGGGCGCCTCGCTGGCTGGGACACTTGGAAGCTATGTTTATCCAAGTACTTGAAGTAAATTTGTTTACAATGGCTTTTAGAGTGCACTAATGCGCATATAAATACATTCAACTGAATTCGTCGACAGACACAGCCGAGAGATTTATAGTAGATAAAGTATCATACAAAGTTAGCAAACTCTCCGAGATAGTAATATGTTTACCCAACTTCTACAGACACACTAACTTCTAACACCTTCACTTGTTTAACGGATCATTCGTAACTGTATATATTCGAAATGTCAAAGTAATTTCGCAAAGTTTCTTGAAGATAAGCGAACGCAGACAAAAAAAAACGAAGAAGAAAAATAGCGTTTAACTTCAATATGATCATTAATTCACAGAAAATTTTATGAAAACAATTTATAACAGAGCAGTGTACATTTTAATGTGAAAAACTATTTAATAGTTAAAAAAATCGAGATTTTAATTTACTCTTTCACGATTATTCATCTGTTTGAGCGAAAGCTGTTAAAGATTTTTTGTCGAAACGATTTAATTTCCAATCGCTTGTTACTCAAAGGTAATAATACTTTAAAATAATCGTTATTTTTGATCCGTACTCTACTTGTGAGTTAAGAGAAAGTGAGATATGGTCGCGGAATGTTCTATATATAGCATGGAATTGCTAATAATCCTGAAGCGATACGATATTTATAGTAGACTTTGATGAAATGTATCATAATTCGCGTCAAAATTGTCCACAAAATTCTAATTAGGGGACAACTTGTTTTTTGTGACTCGTTATTAGTTGACATAACTATTTACTTCTTTTATCTTTATTGCGATATTGTTAAAGAACAATGTTTTCCGAACAACCAGAAACTCAAATTGATCGCTTTTTAGCTAATCAAAATTCTATTCATATTGAAATCGAACCACCCCAGTAGGCAGTGTTGGAAATGAGATTTCTGAACCAGAGGCACTGCAAATCACGCCTTACCAACTCTCGCGCAGAGACTTGCGTAACGCACACTGCACGCACACAAGATAAATCCGTTTTGCTCGCCTTAGTACATGAGATATCCATCAGCTTAGGGAAAAATATTACACGAAGAAATTCTCTGAAATCTTCGAAAATTGAAAGACCACGTCTCGGTGCCTCCCTCGTTCCATTTCCATCACTGCCAGGATAGTCGAGCTTCTCTTGTTTCCATTATTGTACGAGTTTACGACCGCGCTTTTATTTCACATTTCTAACTGTAACCGCACATTTTTTATATCGCGTTCGGATGTAGACGGTTTTACTCTTCTTTCGCGTACCTGAACCCGCGGCGACCTATCCTCTCACGTCAGAATTAGAGCATCGTTCCACAAAACAGGTTTCCCTCTTGCTCCTGCTCGCGGGATCCGCCGAGACGAAGCGAGCGGATCCACGATGACTCGACCCACTGACGACGCGCCGCGGCTGCACAATGTTTATGACACTGCCGCGGATGATGACACGCGAGAGTACCCACCGGGAGGAAGTTGCCTTTCTCTCTCTCTCTCTCTCTCTCTCTTTCTGCCTCCCTTTGTCCGTTCACCGCTCCCTTCCTCCTCCTCGCCTCCTCCCACGCCAGTCCGCGGAGAACCTTCAAACCAGTTCACAGAGAACTCGAGCAAAAGACAGAACCGTCGCGATTCACTCGCGCGAGCAGCCGCCGCGACGCGTTACACCGTCGGGACGCGCTGCACCTGAATGGTGAACTGCAGAAGAAGAAGAAGCACAGGCAACGTACTACCGTCGTGCCCTGGCTTGTCGCGAGTGGTCTGCCTCTCGGCTGCCCTCCAACACCTGGAACCAGCGCCCGACGCTGGTTCGTTCGCTGAGTACAATGCCTCCTATATCGGGTGTCCTTCTTTAAAACGCCGCCTACCTCCATCCTCAACTATCCCCTTCAAGCCGACGAGGCCGCCTCTCCTTCTCTCGCTCGCTCTTTTTCGCTTTTACGAGGACACTCTCCGCTCTCCTAGCCAGGTAGTAACCAGTGACTCTCATTCCGGTCAGGTGAATGGCATCGGACGGTCTCAGGACTGAGCGTGTTTGTAGTTTGCGGAGAACTTAACAGGCCGCTAAATTGCCTGAGATTGCTAAAACGTTTTCCTACCTATGTTTCCAATTAGTGAATTTTTCATCGATGATACAAAGAGAAAAAAGAGATGTTTGAGAACGTGTTCACATTTATTAGTTTATTTATTCTTAGTTTTCTCGGGCAATCCTTTTTCGTGTTTTTCATTACCAATATTATGTATGTGAAACAAGAATTTAATTCATATATTTCTACTAACAGCGTTTTTAATATTGTTCCATTAAAATAGGATTATATAAATGTTGAAATAAACTAGATTATGATATACGATTTTTTTCAGAAGATTATATGAGAGTAAATCGACTTTACCGTAAAATATAATTGTAACAAATACGTGTCCGTATTTGTTGCTTTTTATGAGATTTAAAGTGAAAAGGATGCGTGATTAAAAATTGCATTACACAGAAACGTAAAACCAAGATATGTAGAATAAAATATAGAATAATTTTTTCTCTTTCTCCCCCCCCCCCTCTCTCTCTCTCTCTCTCACATATTTTTCTTCTAATTCACTCTGATGCATATGCAAACCCACATTCTCTATCATCTCAAAGTTTAAAATATACAGCCCTCTGAAAGCAGACAGTGCTCTCTGTTTATACATAATTTTATGTTATGATTTAATTTCTAACTTGCCGCCGTATTATCAACGTCCACGCTTCTTGAAATTGTATCTCGAAACAAGTATAACATTACAGGGATCTTTTAGAAAATAAACTTTGAACGCGAGGCAACTTGTGCGAAAATATACAAAAGACGTACATTTCACGTTCGATAAAATATTCAATCGGGAAGTTCTTGAATTATTGATGGCGCCGAGAAATGTATCGCAAATTTATAGGGAAAAAAAATAGAACACGTAAAAGAATTTGTCGCTAAAGAGAAGAATGATGATGCGATATATTGTGAACGTGATCGAAATGAATGAAATAAACTCGAAAAACTCGGACATTGCGGCTCAGTCGGTCGGCTGCATGTTATTGATCCCGCAAGTTGCGGCCCTTTGCATCGCGAAATATCGCTGCTGAAGTGGACAAAGGCGGTTGCGGTGTGCACGGTTCCTTGATCGATGCGGAATGCATTAATTTTAGACTCAAAGGAGTTTGAAGTTCAGCCGCGTATGTACATACACACGTCGCGTCTGTATGTGTCAAGGATTGGAAACCGATGCAACTTCAATAGTATCAGCTCCGGCTTTGCTTTACACACACGTAACGGATCTACTGAATATTATGTTCGCACAATGTAATTATCAGGCGTGTTATATTTGCGGCTTAATATTGCGTTCAGTCGTAACAATAGAAACGTATTTTGCAGCATAGAAAATTCATCCGACCAAAATTGTATCGATAAATCCGAAGCTTCTTCGTATCCCATTTTCAGGAAGTTTTCCCTATTATGATGATATATTTTTTATACAATGGCCTTGGCGGTTGTAGTGGGCGTATTGAATTTTTATGTGGGGATTGGTGGAACAAGGTGGATACTCTTATGGATCACTCTCATAATTCATGAGGTCAGCGATGACAAAGGATACCGGTAGCGAAGAAAAAGGACATTTTTTTATTTAAGAGCTCAGTGCGAAATAACGAGATCGTCTTTCCGCGAAAGGTGGAAAGAAAAGCCGGACGAACGACAGCGACAAGGGGCAAAACGAATGAACGCGGTAACGAGTAACAGAAGAAAAGGATGGAACAACGCCAGCGACATATGGAGCCACTTTTCTTCGACGAGGGCGACGTGCGTACAGCTGCGGTTTTGACGTAATAATCCGAGAAAATCCGCGCGCGGAGAAAGAACACTCGAAATAGCCGTGTAGATGCGCCTTTTTTTTAGTCCGAATTATATTTTATCATAAAAAACAAAGCTCGAGCTAAATGCCGAGTCTAAAGAAAAAATTGCTTAGAAGTAAATTTTCATCCACTGGATTAGCACAATGCTTTTTAAAATTTTTATTAATAGTCCTCAAAATTATATGTACGTACTTCTTTATACTTTTGTCTGACATTTTACAATGGAATTTTTTTGCTAAATTTTGCAAACGAGTTTAAAGAACTTACATTTCTTTTTTTCAAAGTATTAATCTCGAGCATAAAAATGAAATTTTATCAAACTTAATCTGTTTTCGGTAAAAATGGAAGTAACTGCAAACCATCTGGAAAATCGTAAGATTATTCCGGTTCTGAAATGACAGATGCAACGCTCAAACGACATTTTTCTTCCCTTCGCTGACTCGCTGACAGACTTTATAGCCGGTAAAACCTCTCGATCTGCGGAACCGTATAGATAGAACGTGAGACGTAAATACGGCGTATAAAATTTAATGCAAGAGACGGATTTATAAAGATTAGCATTTTATTACTATTGATGGTCGTATTAATCTTAATTAGGCAATGACAATATTCGCGATTGCAAAACCAAGTCGCGATTCGATAATGACGCTTTATCGAAACGACTAACGTTTACTTACCACTTCTATCAGACGCGACGCTCGCAGGAAAGTAAATAAAATTATTAAAATTAGTAGAAAAGTTTTGATAAAAGAGTACGAGTCAAAAGTGTTACGGCTTCGTGTCTGACATTACCTCATATTATGATACACACTCTTTAGAGGCAGATGGCACGAATTCACTGCGACACGGAAAATAGTCCGACCGTCCACCAGATTACCCTTCGCAATGACCGAGTACAGCTGCATCTCGAGTCGGATATTGTAGCGCATATTGTGCGTGCAGATAGAATTTAGGTAGTAAGATATCTACTAGCTGTAGGGTCGCTGATGGAAATCATTTAGATATGTCAGGCAAAAGGGTCTGAGTGTTTATCTTATATCTCTTATCCCTCGCGCGTCACTCTTATTATATAATCTTATATCTCGCTCTGTCTCGGAGTCCTCGTATAGAACAAAGGAAATAAATTACAAAAAATGTCATTTGCTCTGAATCTTTATACTCAGTTCTTCATTTCTCTTATATCAGATTTCCATATATCATCCCTTGACGTATGTAATCCGTATGTATTATCGACTTCAAACACAGATTATGTATACAACGTACCCGCGCATGTATGTATTGAATATTCATTTAGTTCTTCTCTCTCTCTCTCTTTCTTTCTTTTTCTTATTTTATATTCTCATAATTTATCCCTCGTAAGTATTGCAGGAATTATGCAAAAGGTCGGTTATCTTGAATATTTATTTCTCATATTTTACTCATTTCTCTCTCATATTCTATTTGTTATTCCTCTTATATCGCATTTTCGCATACCGGCGGTCCTCAAGAGCTACTCGGATTATACAAAGTGCACGCATCTTATTTCTCATTCCTCTCGCATCGTATTTTTATCTATTTCATCTATGCTTCCGGTTTTCAAGTATTGTACGAAGCACCGGCGGCTCCTTCATCAGCCTTACGTATCGTACCCTCTGCATCGCGTAATCTCTCCGTCTGTTCGGGAACCGTGCCGATTATACAAAGTGCCGGCTACTCCATATATTTACCTTTCGTCTTACTTCCCGTTCCCCTCGCGACGCCCTCGCATCCTCCGGCCCTCGTGCACATGGCACGCGCTCCGCGTACCCGTTCGGGCGCAGACGCGCCGACACGCGCGGCCACGGGGTGGCCGTTGCGCGATCATCAGCAGCACACGGCTGCGACGCGACACTGTTGAAAACCGGCGGCTGGAGAACACTCGTGCGCGGACCGCGACCGCGGCAGCTCCGACCTCTTTACTCCGGGACGCTCGACAGCGTGCGACTCCCGCGTGCAATTTCCGCGCGATCGGGCGAGAAGTTTCCCCTTTAGTGCTGCAGGTGTATTGGTATGTCAAGAAAGTTTCGACGAGGTTTGTCTCGGGGTTGAAACACTCGGCGGGACTCGAGCTGCTCGATATTGGCAGACGATGTTTCGATATATTTAGTGTTGTAATCGCCGACACACACGGCCGAAGCTGAAAGTCGCTCGATGCTGGAGGAGACGTTAGTATTGATGAAGATTGATATTTGCGCAACTTTTAGGTGGATGAGAGAGTTCTCGATGGAATGTTCGCTACACATGTTAGATGCTGTAGCAAATATATTCTATTGAGAACATTGATTATCATTTTTATTACGATGTTTCATATTTATTTCTTTTATTCTTACAATTATATTTTATTTATCAGTATTTTTAAAATAGCAACAGTAGCCTTTTGGGGTTGCTTTGGAATACTTTGTGAATATTTTTGGGAAAATGCGATATTAGTTCTATATTGCTCTTTGCAAATAATTGAAAAGAAAAGAAATCTGTATAGTTTCAAATTATATATAGAATTTATTTGTGCAAGTTGCATGGCTGTTGCATCAAACAATACGTTAGGAAAACCAAGATTTCGCTGCACGTGTTAAGTTAGTGGATGATCAGTTCGATTATTATTTTATTTAAAAATATCGATGTTGTAATTATGTGTTATATAGGAAAATTATTAACAATGTAACTACAATATTTTTAATAATATTCTGCAAGCACTGACTTTTTAAATAAATTAAAAGCTAGTTTTCAGACGTGAAAAATGTTGAGAGAATCTGTCACTCCTTTTTAATTTTCAACAGCTCATATTTTGCTATTTAAATTTCTAATTCTAAAAATTCTGCTACAATAAAATCTAAAACGCAGAAGCAATATTTATCGACTATTTGTGACTTTGGAGTTTAACTTCCGGAAGTTTCATGTTTTCATATAACTTTTGATATCGTCCTAATTAAAGCTGTAGTTGCTGAGATAAAGTTAATTCCAAACTTGTCCAAAAGATATCGTTATCATTATGTTTGCACAAAAGTCGTAAGTATAATTATATAGAAGAATATAATATACTTGCAAATATATATTTACTTTGCATATTTATTTTGCACAACGCTGTGCTTCACATCAAACTGCAAATAAACTACTTTCAAAGAATAAAATCGCTATTACACGATATTACAGTCGAAAGATATGAAACGCAAGTTCGTACCGTTAAGATTTATTGCAATTCAACTGCGAAAGATTAAATTGCACAGAATGAATATTTAATCGCGCAATATGTCAAATTTCTCAAGCAATTGTCTTGTAATTAATGATGCAAATTTCGAAGGCAATTATACATAGTGTGGAATTTCGCGAAATTAATTTTGAAATGCATATTTTATGGTCCAAATTGTTTTCCGATTTAATTATTTGATGCTTATTAGCATTCCTGATAATAAATTTATAATAAGCTCTGCATTCTCAATTCTGTACGTTTGCAATTATCAGCGCTGCGATATACTCTTTTGTTAAAGAAAGATTAGCTTCAAAATAATTAAAATAATTTGCGGCAGTGGAAGAAACGCGATACAGCGGGCGTAATGGGATACTTTATATAACAGTTCTGATGTATTTTGTTCGCTAGTACTGACAAACGACGGTACTGACGAACGACGGTACTGACGAGAGAGCGGTTCTTTAATAAAGCGCCGGACTCATTTGCGCTGCAAAAACGCGATTCGATTCTGCCTCGGTGCGACGCAATATAATTGAGGGTGGCTACTTGAATGTAAGAGGGAGTAACGCGTTTGCAAGTTGCATTTCTTCTCCACCTTCGGTCTCGCAGATTTCATCTGCGTGGAAGTCGCATAAAAGGCGAAAGAACGCGTTCGCCCGGTTCTGCATCAGCAATCTCTCAACTGTGACATTTGCAAAATATCAGTACGGAGAACTACAAACAACACAAAGCTTCAAAAGATCTCTAGAAGTGTGCAAAGGACGTCTACAGATTGAAATATCTTTCAAATCTTTTCCACGCTCGCAATGATTATAGATCAATATCGAGATTTTTTTTCGAAAGATTGTCCGCAAAAAAGCGATGCGACATATGCGGGATATTAATCCTACTTGCGTAATGTTTCGCAATTTATCTATTTTATCGGTGTCATTGAAGAGGGTGTCCGAAGCGGAGCGGAACATCTGTCGCATTTTTCAATGTTGATGTAATTATTATACTGTAAATATTTACTACTGCGCTCAAACTCTAAGCGACTCCGCTTTTTCCACCATGATTGCATATCAAAGCGCCTTTTCTTCCTTCATTCCCGACATTAGCAGTGTTCTTAAATTTCGACGAGCATTTTTTTATATAAATATTGCAAATACTGTACTACCTGAAATTTCGCAAATATATATCGCGAACTTTCTACATATTTAAAATTCATGAGCGTGCTGCATAGCGCTCAAGGTACATAGTCGATCGAAACACGTAGAGTATAAAATAAAGATCTTTGAAGGTATTACACGGGTATCATGACAATCTACTACGCAGGGAAATTCCTCTCTTGAGAAAATAGCGCATTCATCTTGCCGCTCGTGCTTGTCGCGAGCTTGTTTTCGTTCATTGAAATGCAGCGATTCAGTACACCGTATAATCGAATTTGGCAACAGCTACACTTTGTTCGCGCTGCCAAGGCAAGTTTGTCAAATCCACGTGAACGTGTAAATAGGATCCGGTCGGTAACGGCGAAACTTTATTAAGGCGTCCACATTCGATCTGGCGGCAACGAATAAGTAAATTTTCCGCTCTGCGAATTTTTCTTCGCCGTCCGTCCATAGTTACGCGGCAGTAATAGCGCGCGCTTTTATACCGGTGCTTTTTTCACAAAGCACAACTCGCCCTTTGAGCATTTCTCTCCGCAGGTAAATAGGCCGGAAGTCATTCATACAGAGATCAAAGGCCATGCGGTTTTTTTAACGGATTTTGTTCCATTTTTAATGCGGTTAAAATCCACTGCGTGCCACTTCAAAATTATTCATTAAATTGACCATTTTCATAAAAAATTTAAAAAATAAAAATTTTTGACACGTAGACAAAAAAATTGTTGTAAATTTTTATTACACTTGGCAAATCTGCACTACTGTTATTGAAATAACAATTGCAAGAATACCGAGACGTACACTTGAAAATTGAGGTTTAAATTAAATAAACCGGGCATTGCTGGTAAAGACTCTTAATATTTTAAAAGTTATTCGATTATTAATAATTCTACGATAACGAAAAATTTCAAATATAATAACAAGTAATATTTTTGTAAAAAATCACATAACATATTCTACTGCCATTTTTTAATATTCCATGAAGAAATATTAATTATTTTTTTAATAATGCTCGTTTTTACTCATGTCATGTTATTGTCTTTATAATGAATATTTAAAAAAATGTATTTTTATATATTTTACATTAAATATTGACGTTTTGTCGGGGCAGTTATGTTTCTTCTATTGATAAAACGCGATGGCAAAGCAAACATGATGGATGAATAGGTGATATATGTCTCGACAAATGTGTATTCCGTACTAACATCGCGAGCGTCGAGATCGAACGAAAATGTCGAGATACGTGTACAGAGGAAGATTCATTCGCTCTACATTTATTCGACAACCCCGATGTTACGCTTGATAAGAAAACTCCGTCACGAACGGGGGTTTGCCTATCTGTAATGTAAAATTTTCCTCGCCTTTTCATTCAGAGGCGGTGAGGAAACTTTACAAGCTTTCATGGGCGTTTTAAATATTAATGTAGGTATATTTCCAAAATAAGAAACTTTTTTCAACGTGAATCTTTTTTCGATATCCATCAAATATTCATTTTGCTGCACTTTTCCACTTTTCTAGATTGTTTTTCGCGATTATTAAATTATAGTCCAATAGTAGATTACGGATGCAAATAATAACATAAATGGAAGGATCGATAAATAATATTTTATCGCTTATGTCTTAAAGTCGGAAAAATCAAGAAGTAATTTCACATTTTTACCATTATACCGCATATTTATATTGACGGTATGAAGATTAAATTTACTTTTCTGATAATTTATCTGACAGCCATCGACAAATAGGTAAAAAATAAATACGATAACGCTATGAAACGCTATTAAAAAGATATTACATTTCCATCACGGCTCATTTATCCGATGATGTATTGTGGTAAGGAGGTCACTTCGCAAGACATAGCATACATAAGTGGCTCTGCATGCGCCAAGTAATGTGAAACGCGTTGACACCTACGTACACGTGACACCTCGAAAAGCGACATGTGTGTAATGACGTAAGAGACGCAGCACGTTTCTCACATCCGATGTCTCTCTGATTAATGCTGCCATGTGCCCGTCATTAAATTTTCGAAAATCTTGAACGTAAATACACGTATCTTGTAGGCGAGCTTTGATTCACGCGTCACAAGAATATTTTATTACTTTCTTTTTATAACATACCTGTGACATTTTTAATAACTTTCTTACAGCAGAATCATCCAACATTCGTAGAATTAAATGAGCAAAAGATCAAAGCAAATTATAATCATGTAATTATTATAATTTTGCATAGAATTATAATTATTTAAAAATAATTGCACACGTCGCTACTGGCTCGATAGATGTAAAAATTTTATTGAAAATCAATACAATAATTCAATCGATGCAACTGATTCCAGCAGCTGCATTGAAGATGGAGCGTACATTTGCGGTGGACCGCTTTGTTAATTGTCGATCAATATTGTCAGTGAGAATAATCGTTCACTCGATCGAATCCGAGGGCAATGAAGCGCGTTTCGACAACCGCGGACATAATCGAATTAAAGGCGAAGATCCATAATCCATTATGTATCTGTACGAGGTCTCATACGGCTGTATGCATCCGTCGCGTCTGACGCAGGGGGTCTCCCCATTCGATCTGCAATTCGAGTGGCGGCTATGCATCAGCCGTCGTGTTTGCTGCGTCCGCACTAACTAATCAACGCCGTTAATTGGTGCTGATGCAGCGTGCGTTCCGTCCGCTCTGTGGACGGCGACGTCGATCGCGCATAGAAATCCGCCGATTAATACACTGTCACAAGGGAAGGTTCGTTGTCATGTCGATGGGGAGAAACGAACGATTGTTCGTGCTCGATCGAGGCTACTGCGAGAATTCATTCACGCGAAAGAGCTCACTGTTGTCACGCGACGGGATTGGTTTCAGCAGTTTGAAAAACCAGGCCACAATGTTGTTACGTTTATCTTCTTTTAACAATATGTTTCAATATCTCACATTTTTTGTACGTGTATAAATGTTTTTTTTTTTTTTTTTTTTTTTTTTATTAAACTTAGTGAGTTTTAGATAAGAAAATTCCGATATTCAAATGTTATTATTCGTAGTTATTTCTAGCTTTTATATTGAAAATTATACGAAAATGAATGATTATTAATATTGTTAACCTTACAAAGGAGTGGAGAAATAATTGATCTATCACTTTATCTCAAGTACTTTTCATTGTGATGGACTTTTGTGATAGATTCAAGGCTCGCTGCTTTTAAGATATTTAATTTTGAAAATTGAGAGATGACGCGGCATTGTGCAAGCTGGCGTTCAGTCAAGTTCTATTCAGCAAAGCTCGTCTTTCATTCTATTCACTGTAAGCCCGCGAGTTTCGATCCGCTAATTTGGCAAGACGATCTTGTATCATTTATCGCGCATGACGAAATTAACATTGTGCACTGTTGCCTCCCCGCGAAATCAATTAACGCTCAACGAAGGATGCAATCCGTTACAGAGCCCGACCGTCGCAAGCAAGACTCGGCCACGGCGAAAGCGCCGCGAGCAGGCAGATCCATCGCATTGTCGACCGGAGGATCATCAGCGACGTCCGCAATTATTCCGCGCGTTAGCGCGATCCCCTAATTAAGCCGGCGCGAGTCAGCAGCAACGGGCCACTGCTAATTAATGCCAGCGCTGTCACCGCCCCCGGGGGACATTGCCAGCTCGATCAGCGTCATCAACCAGCGGATTTAACGAGAAGCCATTTGGCGTCGTGCAACCACCGTCTCTCTCTCTCTCTCTCTCTTTCTCTCTTTCTCCCTTTCTCTCTCTCTCTCTCTCTCTCTTTCTTTTCCTTTTTCCTCTCTCAAGAAAGATGGTGCGCGCTGTCTGATAAAAAGGGTTGTGCGACGAGGCGTCGCGGCGCTGTGACAATGCGGAAATATGAGACTTCCTACGTCAACCAGATCCTACCGTCGTTTTTGTTGTGGTTGTCGGCGCTGCAGCACTCGCACCGATGCAACTTACACCGGTCACCGACGCACACGTCCAACGTCCATTGAGGAAAAATGGGTGCCAATCAATCGACCCGAAGTGCGCCCACCCCCGGAGAAGAAGGTAAAACCCCTCGGTCTTTACGAGAAAGAGAGCGCGCTTCAATTTTTTATGTGCTTTCGACGCGATAATTGGAAATATTGAGTAATGGAAATATTGACTTAGAAATGTTGACTACAGTCGAATAATGGGACGGAATCTGATATTTTACGAAGTATCGATAACTTGATTTCAAGCTCGATTGATAAGGAAATGATCTACTTACTATTTGTTTCTTTTTCAATATGTCTTAGCAATATCACAAATGGTTATTTTTTCTCTTCTTTCATTATGACAGCAAGTAATGCAAAATGGAGTTAACATCGCTTCCAAACTGTCGATACAAAGTATGAAGCAACTTTTTATACAGACCTAATTGAACTCATCGCGGCGGCCACCTCATTTAAATTTAATTAGCGATAGATTCATTTTCAACGTTAAAGACAACAGTCAGTTAATCGCAGTAATGATTGACTAGAAATTGGATTTTATAATAATTACACAATGCATAAATGCGTGAAAAATAGTACGGTGCGTGCTCAATTATTGCTCTGCTAAATTATCTTTCACCGCGCGAGGATCGACACGCTTATTTTATATTAATATTACTCTGTTAAAGTTATGAAATGCGGATTTTAATAGAGATTCCGTCGGTGTTATATCGCTCCACCTAGTATTGTGTAATTCGCATAACTTGAATTCTCGCCCGACTGGAATGATGGATATGCATCGACAACTTGCGTCGTTTCACGGAAGATCACCTTATTCTATCACATTCATACCTCGCTGCAGCCGCAGCTTCCGCGATATCTCGTCGTACACGTGACGTCGCGTAGAAATTTTAGTCCTTGATTCGATTACGGAGTATCAGGCTGTGTTGTGGAGCTATTAATAAATCGTTTCTATCAGTTGTATCGACAATTCCACGGACATTTAATTTCATCCGGAAAAATCCAATTCTATTTCATTATAATTAAATTCTTGGAAGATAACTTCTTCCACGATTCTTTCTCTGCAAACTCTTTTTCCACTGTTTGCGACATATTAGAAACACAGATTACATCGTTTTTGAAATTTTTACAAGTCAATGAAAATCTCGATTGATTAAAACTTCAATATATTGTAATTATTTCTAAGTTTTAATAAAAGAAATACATAAGAGATGTTATCCGTTTGAAAAATAATTGTTTTCTGTCGCTGCATTCAAAAAGAAAAAATATTTACAATAATTTGAATCACGATTAACTTTTATTTCGCGGAAATAAGCTTTTATTTCGCAGAAATCACGTCTAACAATGCGATTTTCGCGCAAGTTTAAATTAGAGATCTAGCGCAAAATCCTTGCGCTACTAATGCGCCTCTCCGGTTATGTGGTTTGGTTATTTCGGGGAGACCGGAACTGCGTATTTGTGCAATATAAACTATACGCCTATGTATCTTCCGTAAACGGTCCTGCCATGATCTGCAGTTTATATCGATTCTGTAATCCCCCGAATGTGTGGAGTTTCACAGACATCAAAATTGTCAAAATTGAAATTTCCGCACTCGATGCTTGTAAAAGAAACGGCTCCATTTTTCATATTTATAAATCATCGTTTAATAAGGCAATTATCACGCGAAAGAAGTGAATATATTTGAAATATACCTTATTGACACTTGATCGATACTGGAGAGTTAACGTTATCTTAACGTCAAACTTGACATACGCAATAGCGAACATCAAAGAGCACGCAACGTCCCGTCATTCGTATGTCAATGTATTTTTGGTCGTGCTTTATCATCGGAAAATTAATCCATTACTCCATCTATCATTAAATATTCTCGCACTGCTTCAATTGAATCGCATTTCTGTTGCAGTAAATTTCGATCATTTTCAAATTCTACGCGCCATCGGGAAAGGCAGCTTCGGCAAGGTATGTCGTAAATTATTTCGCAGTCGAATTGCGACGAAACGGTAGGTATTGTTACTAGTCGAGTCGGGCGTTCTGACAGCTTTTGTTCGCAAACTCGACGAGCGCGTAATAGCCGTGCGCGGATTTCAGTTTTCCGTGCGGTTTTCGAGCAGTTTATCACGACGATATTCGAGTCAGTTTATCCGATGTTGCTCCTGTGTTTACATACCGGCATCGTGCCAGTTTCCGGCACGGATGCAAATTCCGCGATCACGCTAACACGTCGAACCGCGTCGTAATTTATGGCTGTGTGCTTCTCGCCGAACGAAATTAAATTGTGAAAATAAATTATAGTACTTCTGTTTTCTTATTATTAATAATAGCGCTCTTGAGCCGCGACCACTGCACAGTCCATTAATCTTAACGTATGTACGATACTGAGCGCAAAAATATATTACTTGAAGAATGATTAATAGCATAACGACAAACGCGCGTTTGCTTGGTCCACAACGTAAAGTGCAACGCGAATTGCATTTATGCTCCTATAAAATTGTTACGCTGTTGGCCGTAAAAAAAGTGCGTTTCTCGGCGCTTTTATATTTATTGCTGCGAAAATTCCCAAACTCGTTATCTCGCTTTTATGAGTGTAGCAAATACGCGACATATCTCCCTTCTTAGATAAATCAAAAGAGAAATCCAATTATAACAGCTTGTTTATAGCTCAAAAGTGTGTTAGTTTTGAAATGTTATAAAAAAACTGTAAAATATAATTTCTTTTGCTCAAGTGACAATTAAGACAATACAAATATTTAGATAAAATATCGATATTGCAGTTTGTCGTTTGCAAGCAAACGTTTCACGCTTTTATCTTTTACTGTAAAAAAATTAAACATTTTGTGTAGTGATAAAAAAAAAACTTTTAGACAGTCAAACAGTTTTAACGCGGAGAACACGATTTTGCGCGTGGAATTCAATTTCGATGTATGAAACGCAATTTCTACTATCAGGTCTGTATCGTGCAAAAACGTGACAGTACTGGGAATATGTACGCTATGAAGTACGTACATAAAAACGAATGCGCGGAAAGGGGTGCCCTAAAGAACGTGGCGAGGGAAGTAGAGATCCTGTCGAAGCTGGAACATCCTTGCCTGGTGAATTTATGGTTCAGCTTTCAAGGTAATCGTTTTCCAAGACATTAATCACACTTAAATAAACACATGAAATATACGTACACAAGAAACAGAAAAAGTTTCGAAAAAGTCACAAAACAGTTTTTTTATTATTATTTCTTCTGTATTCTGTATTCTGTATTCTGACGTTTCATCTTTCTATTTCTTGTAACTCGGAAACTCCTGATATTTTTACTGAAAAAAAATCAAGTTGAAACGATTTGTTGGTAAAATTAAGATTAAAATATTTTGTAAAACATCTTACAATATACGTATCTACAAGATTTAAGTAAGAGCTGAAATTATTTATTTACTAATAATATTCGGTTCGGAATTAAACGTACAATTACCGCGTTGTAATTAATAGCGTTAGCCACGGTAATCAACATAACGGATAATTATTCTGTATACTCAAACTTGCGAGCAAAATAATCGCAAAAGTTAACGAAACATTAACACGATACTAATTTAGGCATTTGTACAAAAAAGCACAACAGCTGTTTGATTTTAAATAGATTTTTATTTGATTTCTCTCGCTAATTTCTTTTACTGTCGCGCAAAATTTTCATTATTTAATATTTCTCTAATTAAATTACCAATCAAATTTTCATTCAAAATCTACTTAAACTTTTGTTATCCAGCCGCATCATTGAAAGGTTTCATTTTGCAATTATTTTATCAATATAATATGATAATATTCATTATTATTTTTCTCTTTTTTGTTAACAAGCATGAATATAATTTCTATATTTCAATATTTGTATATATTTTAATTTTTACCGTCAATGGTTTTTCACTTTTTATATTAAAAAGGCGACATGTAGATATCACAACGCGAACATCCTACATGTTATCACGAAAAACAATGAACGCGATGTCTCTTTCGGATTTTACTAACAAATGCGCATTAACCGATTACGCTTATCTCGCGAAAACACACGGGGCTTTATTGAAAGAAGTTGAATTTTCTCGATGTCGGAAATACGAATGGTGCAAATATTTATGCAAAAGCGAGCAATGCAGAACTTGCAGTTGCCACAAAAACTTTAATGAGAACGTCTGCCAAGTAGATAGGTCAAATATTAAATATTCTGAACGAAACTGCGACTCGTAAAAATACAGTAATTCTTACTTTCAACGTTGAACATTTTGCTAATTAAGCCACGGAGTAATTTTATTTAGCAGAATAACAATTGAAAAGAATTATTGGATTTCTTCACAAATATTGTGATTGTGTTAATTGAGAAAACAGAAATTTAATTTCGGACGTTATCTCGCAATATTGAGAGAAAAGTTTGTTTGAAATTTAACATCCTTGAAGCTTGCAACATATTGATTATTTTGATATATTCGAGGAATAACTATTAATTCTGTTTCAATAATGTTTTGCTCAGAGAAACTGCACGATTTTCGGAATATTCTATTATTCATAGCTATAAATGTCTAAAAATAAATACAGACATATACACAATTATCGGATAACAATCTCCTTATTCAAATAATTTTTATAAAATAGTTAAATTAAAATTTGCATTATTTAGCTCTCTAATTTTTATCTGTTTTATCTGTTTTTATCTGTTTTTCGAAAAGTACCGTACTGTACCATTTCTAACAATGAAATAAGCCGAGCATGTGGATAGAAATTAATGTTTAATTTTTCAATAGCTTTGTATTTTATTTTTTTAATTATTTTAAAAGTATTTTTTCAGCAAAAACTAGAAAAATATTGGCACTTTTTAAGTGGCGTTACTAACAACATTGTTGAAACAATTACTGCAAGCTTGGAGGCTAAAAAGATTGTAAAGTATGTGCAACAACAACAAAGTAAATAATATAATTACAGTTTCGCGCAAAATAATATAAATTATTCAATGGAGAACTTGTTAGAGAATTTGTGGGATCAATTAACAATATTATACGCGTCAATAAGATCGCTTAATCCGTCTTTACGTCTACAATTATTCACTTAAATATTTCTGACAAACGCGCGTTGACAATTGGCGCGTGCAAATTTACAGCATGTTTATTTGCGAGACAGTTCATATTGCGCTGTTCGAACCTGGTTTTATCGTCTGTGCGCGAAATATCGGTACTCAATATTTGATCGTACTGAGCCAATATTGATCGGTTGCACGTCCGATAACGCGTGCGACGTCACTTTCATTTCGCGAGACATCGACGGAGTGGACGCGACACGCGCAAAACGCTCATCGATGCCACGTGTGTGTCACGCGCGAGAGAGAGAGAAAGAAAGAGGATCCACGCGCCTGTTACACGTCGCGTTGTGTTACAGACGAGGAGGATCTCTTCATGGTGTCGGATTTACTTTTGGGCGGCGACCTGAGATACCATATCCAGCAAGAGATTGTGTTCAGCGAGGAGAGCATCGTGCTATTCGTGGCTGAGATCGCGCTGGCGCTTGATTATCTGCAGAGTCACAGGATCATTCATCGGGACATCAAACCAGACAATATATTGCTGGACGAGGAGGGTGAGTGGCTTCGTTTGCGGATGAGATCATGTCCCGCGGATCCCCTTAACCCTTTACCCTTTTGCGCACCGGCAGCAATCGCCCACGCACACGTCGCGGATAAAGATAATTAATCTCGTGAAGAAAAAACTTTAATTCCAAGTGGGATTTCTGAAAGCTTCTTTTCTCGCTACGCGCCTCGTAAACTACGTGACGGAAATCCACTCGTGGCATATAATCATTATGCATAAGTAATAAATGTTAATTTAGTATAATTAATACCTTCGATGTTGTAATTTAAGTAAATTTGATTTACAAATCTAATTTACAAGATGATTAATTATATTGCTTCTATTTTATTAATACAGCTGTGAAATATTTTTGCACAAGCTGAAAATTAATTGCGCTTACTTTCGCATTTTAAAAGCAATGTATGAATTTATTCGATTAAACTGTTCGGTTCTTGTTGAAAATTTTCGCAGTGAGAAAGATCATAGTGCGAAAAAGTTAAGAGAGGACGGAGAGAGTACAATAGTTTTTCTAACAAACAGTACAGTTTGATATCCTTGCTTCTATTTCGAGTAACAGCTTTAACCAAGGTTACATGATCCCGAGTTTCATTTAACACAATGCGAAACTCATATTCAGTGTAAACACGAGATGAGAATCGAGTAACCACATTTAGCGGTAAACGTGAGTTTACAAAGCTTTGAATCTGATCATGTTGGCTCTCATACACGTGTTTGCAAACCGGATGTAAGAATGAGAAGACCATCGACATACAGTGTCGAGGATTAATGAAGAAAGCATTCTTGCGAATGGAAAATGTATTGAGATTAAAAACGCGGTTTTTACAAATTTATTTTGCAAGTTTATAAAATATTATGCTTTTATTATTACACAAAATGACGTTACAAAAGCGTCAAAATCAGAAACTTATTTCTCTTTTTTAATTATTCCTTCATTATCTTTCTTTCTTAATTATTATATTATTATTTATAATATTCATGCATTTTTATACAAAGCTTCAAATAATAATTATTTTGGTAAAAGACAGTTTTTTTTATCACGAAAGCATTACTGATGCTCATCGAGCGTGTTGATTTGCACCGCAAATCTCAAAATATTTAGCATTAAACCGCACCGGAGCTCTCTCGCCGTTCCGATATACCCTCGTTTACATATCATTTGCGTCAAGCGTCGATTCTAGCGTTTGGTTTCAATATCGCCGCGAACAAACGGACTTGATCACGTACGATTCAATTATTCGCATAATGCGAACAAGATGAAATACCGAAATTATTATTAGGTAAGTAATTTTCGCATAACGGCCGGAATCACTCCGTCAGGGCTGCTGCCAGAAGCCATCGGCGGGGTTTTAAGCGGGAATTAATTCTCAACACTGCCTTTCACCCCTACTGCTTCAAATCCCATAAAATTAGTACATCCTACTGAATATGGATTTAGCAAATTGTCGAGATTTCAGAGCGTATGCGGTGCGGAAATTATCTGCAAGCAATATCGCGGTATCACAGTGCATACTAATTATAAATCCTTCAAAAGCAAGATTAATGCATCGCCGACAAGAATCTTCCATTATCAAATTTGGATAGTTGCAATCTTAATATATATTGCAATATTTCAATAACTAGAGGCTAATATCTCGCAAAACCAGAGATAATCAATAATTAATAGCGTATAGAATTACAATTTCGATAGAAATTCTATTCTCAAGGATGCGAAGAGATTTTTCCACGCGGTCTTTATTAACGGAGTGTCGCTTTACGGAATTATTTAGCGAAAAAGCGGGCAGGAAAAGATCTTATTGTGTGTTCTTTATCGGACAACCGATGCTGCCGTACATCTTTCGACATTTCTCCGAAATCCGCGAGGCAACATAGCTTCGCCTTTTTCAGTTATCAGCTTGGCGAACGTTGCGTCCCATTCTCTCCAGAAATTATCGATAGCATTTCTTCCGCTTTGCTTCCTCGGCGATATCGATTTATCGTCGAAATATTAAAGGCTACGCGAGACTGTCGAAGGAAAAGCCGAGCAAATCTCGAATACGACGCTAAATAATGCAGAGACGTCTCAAGCTTGCGAGATCCTTCGCTCCTTGGGATTTACATAAGATATATCTGGATTTGTTAGTTCACGGGAGCGGCAAAACAGACTTTGCAACCCAACAAACGGGGAAACGCTAACGATAAGACGAATTAGAATCGCCGTGATGAACGGTTTTCCCATTTTCACGCGCGCGAAATATTTATTAGCATAAATATTGCGAAATACGAAAACGCATTCAATTGCGTTCACGCGATATCGGTTTATTGATTTTCCGCTCGAACGAAAATTTCGCCCGAGGCGAACAATAATGGCGAACAATGCGCGGGTACAATACAACTTTGACGTCGGCGAAATTACGAGAGCGAGACGAGGATAAAGATAAAGAACCGCGGGGATGACAAGACGAAAGGGTATAGTGCGTGCTCGCGTCGGAGGCCGCGCTCTCTCACCCCGCTCGAAGCGCCGGATCCGCTTTAATAGCGAAGGATATAGCGGACGGGAGCAGCGAGGGTGTTTCGTAGGAAGTGCCTCGGGGACGCGAGAAGCAGGTACGTGCATTTACGATCTTGAAGAGCGACGGCGACGGTGGGAAATGGGACGGGAGGGGTTATCCTAATTTCCTCCTGCACCTGGCCGACGGCTGTTTGAATCCTGAGATTGCCTCTGCATCATTTAAAATTACGCACCGGTGTCTCGCTCTTATCGTTTTGCTTTCGCGCCCTCATCTAGCTCAGCGTAGAACCCATTCTCCGTGACGGGGAAAATATCACCTTGGGGGAGTCGGCGGCGCAAAACCAGTTCTATTTTAAGCTGGATATTGTACCATTGTCAAGCGTGTGTGTTAACACACACCGAAATAGGTCGCGATAATGCGACTTGCCTTCGCGTGGACGGAAGCCGAAGAAGTCCAACTTCGATCAAAAACATGTTTTTAGAGAAAATATGTTTCCGTAAAGGGATGAAATTGCGGGGCGATTTTAAAATAAAGTCTCTCGCGGAGATCGTCGACGGAACGGTTCGCGTGCGGGAGAAATGTTTTTTTTAAGGAATCCTCAAATAACACTAAAGTAATACGCTTGAATTACGCTTCAATTTATAAAATTGAAATCACTCGTGCAAGCTCATTATAATTACATTATCATAACATCGTTGCCATTGTAATTTTAGATGATTGTAAGGTGGGAAAGGTTAACGGGGTGAAAGTAATTTACCGTAATGTAGCAAAATGAAGCAGTTAAGAATTTCAAAGGGACGGCTAGTCTCGATCTATAGTCTGACAACTTGCGAGGAGCCTGAAACTTCGGCGCACTTCCGCGGAAACCGCTTAGAACTACTTTCATTAAAATCCAAGCGTGACTACAATGGAGAACGGCGCAAAATTGCGGGGATGTAATACTACCCCACTTCCATCCGGTAATATTGCAGTCTAGATCCGCATTGTGACTGTTGCAATTTATTCCGTTAATTTTACGCAGACGCGGTTTCATACTTATCAGATTGCGAGGTATTCACAGAGGCAAGAAATTCAGCAAATATTTTGTAAGTAAAATGAAAAATTAGGGACCTCTGAAAAGAGTTTCTCATCTACAAATTCTGCAATATATAAGGAACAATATTTTCGGATTATTCATAAACGAATCGTCTAAATACTGCAAGAGTTAACAACATTTCAATCGTCGATCCGTTGCTGTTGCAATTTTTCGTCGCGACGGCGCTTCGAAAATTCGGCGCGCGCGTATCGTTTATAAGTAAAGTCGTGCACAGATAGCACGAGTACGTTCCATTATGTAATTATGTAATTACAATTAGTTGATTAACTAATCAACAACAAAAGGTTCATCACGACTGCTTTGTGTCCGCTTTTCGGGATCGCGTGGAATTAATCCTCACGGATGGATCGATATACTCGTTACAATTTTCGCGCAAAAAAATCGTAGCGAATTAAAACAAATTTATTGAAAAGTTGAAATAAGCTCGGAATCGTATATCGTATATCATGGACAATTAATTTATGATCGATTAATTACGAAGATAAAGTTAACCCTTTCGATAGCAGCGTAAGAATGCAAAACTGCTGACGTGCCGCAAATAGAACGATACATAAACAACCCTTTGAAAAGTTCATCTAAATGGTAATTTCTGCTTTTATTAAGTTTTAAACCAAATTAATGTTATTTCTTAAAAAGCTTTTCATTCTCTTTGATTAAGAATATTTATAAACCTGATTGAGTGCAGAAATTAGAATAAAATTCTTATTCTTGCATCTTATTCTTGCATCGATCGGCAGCAATAACGTGATAAAAGTTCCTTTCGATAAAACTCGAGTGTCTGGTTTGCACAATCGTCAATTTTTATTTACTTCTGCGTGCAGAGGGTGGAAGACTATTCTTGATATGCGCGAACCACCTCACGTGCCTGGCACTAAAGCACAAAACCTGACTACAATAGCAGGATTGTGTGATATTGCGTCGATGTGTGATGTATAGCGGTGTTGGAGTTCATTCTCTTTAGTTTACAACACAGCTCGATCCACATTGCGGCTGCTACGATGTTTAGAAAATGGCAGTGGATAAATATTGCGGGAGTAACGGGGCGCACGCGAGAGCCCCGACCATGCCGCGTTGGAAAACCAATATCGCGTTCCTCTCCGTGTGTTTGTATCGTCTACGTATGCACGTGTTTACGTGTTGTGTACGTATCCAGCCCTTAATAGCCTTCTGATGACCCATAGGTACAGCTGTGTAATGTAGTTAGGGTTCGTTAGGCGTTTATCCCGCAAGAGACGTCTAAAGATCGCGAACGCACGTGTACTATTCACACGTGTTAGTTTCCATTATTATCCCGCCGTCTATTTTATAATTATCTCGGCGAGAGAGAACTAGAGACTTTACAAGCCTGCTTTTATAATTCAAAACAAAAATGTATACAAAATACAAGAATTTTTTAGAAACACTCGCAGATATTGTAGTGGTTTCACATTTTGTGTCTGCGATTTGCTTCTTTCACATATCGTTAGCATAACTTTTATTCTTACAATCTTTTTTTATATATTTTTTATTTTTATCTTCATAGACTTGATATAAACGCATTCTATAACTTTTCAACTCATGATTGTAATTAATTGTTTTCTGTAAAACTAATTTCTTATTGATTTCAGATTTCAATAAAAAAATTCTATTCGGCGAATTAAAAAACAAACACAACACGCTTTGTGTATTTGAATTTATTGTTTATTTGCGTCTCTTGCGTTACAGTTGCCATTCATACTATACTGCATATGATATTTGAAATTTATAGTATGAGCGCGATTACGATATTTGTTGCGCTCTAATATTAATTAGCATAGTTATCATGTATAATTGCTGCGCGTGCACGAGAGATATTCCAGACCATGTAATAAATAACTAACTTGTTTAGTGATGAACTTAAGGATTACTTGGAAAATGGATTATAAAAGATTGTTTGCTTTCCAGGCCACGTCCATGTGACTGACTTCAACATCGCGACTGTACTTGAAGAAGGACAGTTGGCGACTTCGATGTCCGGAACGAAACCCTACATAGGTATGTGTGAATTAATAGTTTCGTATCTATGATTTTTTTTCTACACAACTAGTTAGTCTAAGTTTTATTTTCACTTGATATAAACACATTCCAATTTTTTAATTCATAATTGCGACTGGTTCTATTACTGTCATTAATATTGTTTCCGTAAAATTAATTTCTTATTCATCTAAGACTTTAATAAAAAAATTCTATTTGACGAATTGAAAAAAAAGAGTACAATGTCATGTGCACTTAAATTTGCGACTTTTGAATGCAACATGAAATATGCATCTCCATCTCGATGAAATGTCGAGCGACGCAGTCGAAAGATTCGTGACCGGAAAAGATATCTTAAGAAACGGTAGCTATAGGTCATCGGTGCATTACTCGAAATCCGTCTTTTATGTTCGCGTTACATCGAGACTATCCTGACGAATAACGCGACCAGCACACTTTTCTTTCCTGCGTTTCTTCTTTTTAACGCGGATTTGCGTCAGCCCCGGAGATTTACATGTGCTCATGCGAGGAATACGGCGTCCTCGGCTACGGATTCGCCGTGGATTGGTGGAGTCTGGGAATCCTCGCTTGGGAGACCCTAGCCATGGAGAGGCCGTATCCACTTCACTCGACAACGTCCAACAGGGAAGCTTTGAGAATTTTGCAGGTGAGTGCTGTAAACTTGCAGCGATGAAAAATCATCGAAGACACAATATGCAAGTATAATAAATAAATGTAATAAAAATGCAATAACGCGTAGGACGCATGAAAAATACATTCCGACACTTCCGATTCTATATCTGAAATTACACAGAATATCCCGACTCTACCAAATCACTCTTGAGTAATAATGCGCACATTATTCTGTTAATTAAAGACACGTCATGTCCCAGCTGTCCGTTAATTGAGGACTTGTCATGAACGTGCTATTGGTGCGACACGTGCTGCGACATACTATAGCGCTTGTTAGTTCCATCGATATCAAGCTCGCTCGCTTGCGTAACGTGAACATTTTAACTGTATTTATGATATATTTTCAGATTGAAATCGTTGAAGAATGAACGTACGAATGTGTGACATAAAATAATTTTTTAGAATTATTCGTAATTATTAAAATAAACCAAATTTCTTTTATTTTCAGATTAGAAATTCTAATCTTGAGAAACTTTTCTTCAACAATTGAATTGAATGTATTTAACCTTTCTGTTTTTAGTTTTTCTCAAAAATCGATAAATGCCCGATTGTTTATTTTATTTATATGCGCGCAACAGGCTACGCAACAAACTCGATGAATATCGCGCATTTTTAGGAGGAAAGACCGACACCATCGCACTGGAGCCCGTCAGTACGCGACCTCCTGGACCGTTTGTTAACTCTGGCGCCTAACGCCCGAGTGTCGCGTTTAAAAGAGCTGAAACAGGCAAGCGCAATGAGAGAGCTGGATTTCGACAAAGTGCTGAACAAGCAGATAAAGCCGCGCTTCACCCCGCCAAAGGATCACTTGAACTGCGATCCCACCTTTGAGCTCGAGGAAATGATCATCGAGACGAAGCCCCTGCACAAAAAGAAGAAACGCCTGGCAAAACAGAGGTCGGTTGTCCTCGCGAGACCATTTCCTCACTCACCTTTTCCACATCCCTTTCTTCCCACGCAGAATCGCACGCGGGAGAAATGATCCTTACGTCGTTGATTAATACATTGCGATTCAAATTGCCGGCCTTACGAACATCTTGATGCAAGAACCGTGTATTTCTCTCGCGATTCTGCATATTCCCGAGATAATCAGTATGCTAATCGCCGAAGCAATACCTCGACATCCCGTTGCAGGTCGTTGAGGGTCGAGCTCTCGGCGGAGGATGCCGGTGGGTTCGCCGAGGGCGCTGGATCGAGCGTAGACACGCGGAGATTAGCTTATATCCCGGAGTACCGGGTGTACAATCGCGAGCGCGAGATCGAGCGACAGGAGAGGGAGAAGAAGGAGAAACAATGGGAGGAGGAACTGAACACTGCCATGAAGGGTGCCGAGGAAAGACTCAAGTATATATTTGAATTACATTCTCCCAAAACTCGACAATTCTGTTCGTCAATATATCGCTATCCTCCGCTTGCAATCATTGTGATATTCGCGATTGTCTCAAAATAGCTGAGACTTCAATGACATTAACCGTAATCAACCGTCGTAATTTCCACAGCTTTGTGACGAGCCCCGAGAGTCTCTCGTTAAGATTCTGAACATCGCTGTGTACATTAATCTCCCCGAGCTACATCGCCTAACGCTCGAACGATACCCGTGTCGATCCCTCTTGATTACAGAACAAAGCAGCAACATCTGCCGGCCCAGCGAACCGGAAACCGACTGAGCGTCTCGACGACGAACGTCAAAGCGCGCATAAGCGCGTCGCCGAGGCAAGGTCGCCGAGCGAGCGCTGCGACGTCCTCGGACATCGACTTCATCGACGCGAGTCCGGAGCCTAGTACGTCTTAGATAACATCTGAATTAACACGAAGTAGCCTATCTACGATCAGTAGACTCACTCGATCCTACCGGCGCGCACTGAATTCCAACAGAGAGCCCGACATTTTAATAATTCACTCTGTAAAAAGTCTTTCTAATATTCGATTATTTCCTATTTCAAGATACATCTCAAACTCGAAAATGAAAAGTATTCGTCGAGAAAAATATCGAAGATATTTGTAAATGCAAATGTTAAGGCCTCCACATTTTTTCCGATACTGTGCTACAATTCTGCCTATCCGTAATGGACTTGAAAAGTTCATTTAATTTAAATGGATAGGATTCTACAGGCAGATTAATAGTGCGCTGGCTGCTAATATTAATTGTTAATGTCGATTTTATTTTTGAAAGTTCTCTCGAAATGCCAATAATGACTGCACATCGCGTAAGCTTTCTCAGATTTCAGTTGAGCTCTGTACCAGGAAATGTGCATTTATAAGATGTTATCAGTCGAATTGTTCGACGAATTCAGATCAATAGCAGCACAGACTTTTTAAAGCAACGAACGATCGGTATATCAACTTTGTTGAAGCAGTAGTTTAAATTTTTACGACGCTCTGCTTTCAGGAACTGGTTGCAAACCCACCATTAAAATTAGATCTCTTCAAAAAGTAACATAAATTAATCCTTTCAGTACAAATCTGATGTATATCGCTCCTGGAGCTTTTTGAAGTAAAAAATATATATATTTTCACCTCTTTACCTTTCTCTAAAAACCAAAGCACAATATTAGAGAATGCGCGCTATTATCTCAAAGTAATATATAAAGCTCTACAGTGTTAAATAGAACTACAACGATAAATATTTAAAATAACAATAAAGAGTGAAGATTATCTATAAATAATATTTAAAAAAAATATTTCAAGAATTGTAATAGTTCGATAGAGAGAGCGAGAGAGTGTATATGTGCGCGTGTGCGTATGTGTTATATAAGCGAGTTAAAATAAATGAGAAATAAATTTTAACACTTCTATATCTAATACTAAAAGGGTTAAGGCGCACACTATATATAATAATATAATTTCTTTGTTGATGGGATTGGGAACAATGACTTACATGATATATATGTTTTATTTAATCAAAGTATATGTTGTTTAGATGTGAGCTATGTATACGCGAATTGAAAATAAAAAATATCTTTGACATGTTAACGCTTTTAGGATATAATTCCTTTAAATCTTTAGCGCATGCAATATAAAAATTGTATGAGTAAAATACATTTTATGAATAAAGTTGCATGGCAGCGTTAAATTGCAATAAAGCGTACATTTTCAAATAAGTTATAAATATTAGAAACATAAATTTTTATTTAACTCCATCTTTCTGTTGTCATTTAATCGCTATAATAAATTTTATAAAAAATATTTTCAGAATCGCGTCGCTCAAAAGAATTTCGATATCGAAATTCATTGATCCCTCAAACGAAAGGGATTATCATTAGCATATCGTAAGAATCGCAAATGTGATTTTCGCATTAGCCAAGCGTAGCCGTTGAAGGCGCGCCGGATAATCGATAGCACCGGCGCCGTTTCGCGAGGGTGAAAAGAGGATGAAGAGGGTCATCACACCATTCCACCCTGTTCCGCGCAATGTAGGTCCCGGTCAGACAATGTAAGATATTGCCGGTGACACGAGTATAATAGTACAGTATAACAACATTATCTCCAAAGTCTTCGAAACGTCAGCTTTAAATTGATGAAGTATTCCGTACATAAAAGAGGAGATGCGATAAAACGCCTTCTGCATTATATTTCCCCCACGGGGAAATATGTAATTCAGGCAAATTAACGATTCTTCTCAATGCGAATAACGGATGCAATTTATATAATAATTGCATAAACGAGATTGTTGCGAATCACAATCTAAAAAGGGATGAATACTTTGAGCTAATTGTAAAAGGGTCTAGAATAATGGGCCAATTACGGCGCGGCAATTATTGCACACCACTCATATCGGTGTTGCAAATAGCGAGTAATGTGATGATTAAACTATTGACTCGGTATATTTTTAATGCCCTTGTGCGATAATCGATGGCGAGCAGCATAATAGGCGGCTGTAATGAATGAAAATTATTTAACATTTTTCTTGCCGCGTTCACATTTTTATTTCGAATAAAAAAAATGCCATAAATTTCGGAGCACATTGCCTTCTCGTAATAAGTAAATAATTCTTTTGTGATTCTATATTAAATGTAAACATTTTTTTTTAACAATTCAAATATTTTACAGAAAAAAGTTATTAGTCTCCAATTTTTAATTCGAAAAACAGGAGCATTAATTGACTCGTATTAAAGGCTAATAGCTTTGAAAAACTGTTCCTCCTTTAGAATATATCTTTCTGTTATTAGTCGCGCGGAAGGGTTAATAGCTTTCCGCTGAATAACGCTGACGAAGTGTCTATACGAATAGGCGTGGTTCTTGACGGAGAAGAGTAACGAAGTGGTAGAGAACGGCAATCGCCCGGCTTCGTCGTCTTCGATGGGAAAATCCAATAGGAGATAATGCAGTTTAGTTTATAGAGGCCGATGAAAGCCGTGAGCCCTCTTTGCGCGATAAAAGTGCCGTTAAATAAGAAAATTCAACCTAATGGAATGCCCAACGCTTTTAATTGCCTTTACGCGCGCTTCGCAAATTAATTCCCCCTCGCAAGTGGGGATTCTCTCCTCCCGAGAACTATGAAAATTGTAATTACGAGCTCCTTTGATGCCATTACAAAAAAAAAAAAAAGAAAAAAGAAAATTTGTCCGTACTTTTATGAGAACGTATATCGCGACTGCCGCGTCTTCGCGCGCGCGCGACGGATAAATAAATTCTACTTCATCGGCTTGAGTGAGAAAATCTGTCGACTGTGATGGCAAACTCCCGCGAGAGATGCTTATCAGGAAATTCAATCGACACTAATGCAATTTCAACCACGAGTCCGACGGAAAACGAGCGGCGTTTTCGCGACGACCGCCTTAATTCCCTCATTTCCCGCCTCTTCCACAAAAGGAAAAAGAAAACGGGTCGCGCACGCTTCCACGAGGAAAGCAATTATCGCCGCTCGTTAATCACATCTTCGCACCAACGAAGACAATCGCAAACAGAAGATTACGATCTCGATGGGAAAAGTAACTACGCGCGCTCGGGCCGCTCTAGCCTACTTTCGCCGACGGGATGGCACTGTTGCGCCCCAATCCGCGGAAGTGCCATTTATATTCACGAAGGGAACAAGCAGATGGACATACTTATTCCTGCAGGATTATAGCGGGTTGGCGTTATGGATGCGAATAATGGGAGGACCGCGGTGGAGTACACGAATGCACAATCGCAAGTTTAATAAAAAGAAAGTTTTCCTTTATATATGCAAGATTCGCATACATTAAAAGTAATCACCATAATTCTACATGATCATCACTATCGTGTCTAGAAACAAGAAATCATATTTGTTAATATCACAAAGTATTGCCGTTTTTCCGCTTGCCGGGCCGACACGGTTAGTACGGCTATTGCGCTCTCCTGCACATTCGAATGAAGACGCATGGAAGACCGCAACACGCCTTTAAAGCGGCTATAGCATAAAAATATATTATTCGTATCTATATCTTCTTTCACGAGAATATATATGTATTCAGAAAAATAGAGTATTCTTCCTCATTGTTCACACGAAGAAGACACGTTGACACAACTCATCTCTCACTTATTTCTCGGATGCCCTTTGTAAATGACACTTAAACTATTGTCAGTCTATAATGTTAGATAATTGTTACCGAATTGTTATCGCAGATATGCACTCTACTCACATCGATTACATATATCTCAATTCACATTTTTTTTTTGGCAGAAAATGGAAAAAATCATCAAGAACGATTAATTTCTGCTGCTCCGTGAAGAAATACAACAGCAATCAATATTTGTAGCGTGTTACTTTGTACTAATCTTGAATTACATATCTTAATTCGCGTCGAAAATTAATCAAGAAATATTTTATCGAGAGATTAAAAAAGATTAATTAAAAAAATATTTTTACATAAAACAAATGTACTGTATTCGCCAATGTTTTGAAAGAATCTCAACAGTTATTTTTTTTTTATTATTTTAATTTATCGAGCAATCTTGGGTCTGCTATGTTGTACCTGTTCACGGAACAGCTATTTTACTCTTAAATATTTTTTGATCACAGATTATTTATGCGCGTTTTGCGACAAATTTTTTGGAAAATTGTTCGATATTTTCTCGTAACGGCTTATAAATACGAAAGTAGTATAAATAAAATTATTAGCCAAAAATAGGTGGTATACCTGTGTTAATTGTAACAACTATTAATATTAATATTCGTACTGCACCATATATCACATCTCGGTTTGAAGCAAACTCAGATCATCGTTATTGACACGTTATTTCGGGCTAATTTGCAAGTACAACTCCAATATATAGATCTAAGCGAAGTAACAGTAACATGTAAAATAACTATCAAAAAGAAAATGTATGGTTATCGTACATCATGCGTATGATTAAAGCATTTAAACTAGCATCTGTAAAAAAAATTGCAATATATTCCAGAGATTGCGCAATTTCTTTCAGCTTTTTGATCAATCTTTTGAGCAAAAATTTAAATTTGCATCCAATATTATTTAATCCATTTAATTTGGTACAATCAAAATTGACTTTTCTTTGTAGTCAAATATGTAAAGATATAAAAATTAAAAAATGATCATAATTTCTAATTCAATATTTGTCAAAAAATCTCGAAATTTATTAAAGAATTCATAGTAGACGGAAAGTGCGCATTGTCTGAAACATCTATACATACATATATATACATATATACATATACATATATATATGTATGACAAACTCTTATAAAAGAATTAGCTTTAGGAGGTATACATCCATATATTTAACGGCAAAGGGATGCAACCATCTAAGAAACGTAATTACGAGTCCGATATAGTTTGCAATAATTGTTTATACGGTCGTCACATCGGTTACCTCGATTCTGGAAATCGGTTTTCGGAAATCGGGCTCTACAACTATGAAATTCTCCTCATCATTTGCGGACTCACCGATTCGGAGCTGCTGCAAATTCGCCACTATCGAATCTACTTGAGACTGATCTAGCAGCGCAGTCTCACTCCTGAGTTTGCTGAAGTGAAGGTAACAGATACCTCGACCCCGCCAGCTTATCTCGCTCGGCTTAACGCCACGCTCCAAGAGAGCGTTCTTTAAATCACGAACTCTTACACCGGATGAGATGTTCGAGAGTTTTAAGGAAAAGTCGATATGCGTTTTACGAAAATTTTTACGTCGTCGAGGTGCGCTTTTCGAGTTATTTTCCACTTTTGTCTGTAATGTAAGATGCATTTATAAAGAAAAGAATATGAGATACTATATATTGTAAATGTACATATTTTTTTAACTGATGTCAAATCGACTTTATTTCAATAAAGATTTAATTTCTTCAAAGAATCCATCATTGATAGGAAAAGGACAACAGTTTTGTGAAATATATACACAAGTACTTACTATTTGTATTTCAGCATTAGGATTATTTTCTTCCTCAGCTTCCACCTTCTTATATATTCGTTTTCGTGAGAAACGTGGTTTATCAATTTTGTCCTTGCCATTCTCCGCAGTGGAGTTTTCTACATCTTTCTTTGTGTTAAAACGCTTCTTGCTTCTCGGATATTTAATACGATTTTTAACGTAATGACGTGTGTCCACGTCAGAATCAACTTCTTTCAAGACCACGATCTTGCCATCTCTGCAGAAAAACAATTATTGTATTTACACGAAATAACCTATCTAATGTAATTCAAGCAATTTAATGCATACTTCTCATCCATCTCTTTGAGCTGCTGTAATACCTGCATGGTTTTGACCCTTCTTTCACTAAGCATGTGCCACAGAATTCCAGACGGTTTCTTCAGTCTGGGCTCCACAAATATAGTTTGCGTTGGCGTAACAATTATATCCACTGGTACATCATAATCTTTGAACAATTGTGGCGGTAAATAATCTACAATTTGGCAATCATGCACAGTCGTGATGACAATTGTGTTTTTTGTTATTGTACCCATTCTCATCATCATTGCAAACTCAAGATCTGCAAAACCTTCTCCTTTGCCAAGCCTGTATCCATCTCGGCTGACACATACAGATCCCAGCACAACGAGATCTACCTAAATAAACAACAAAAATATTTAAATTTAAGAAAAAATAATTTAGCATTCTATTTTTAACAATTTTCATTACTTCTTTAGTATTATAAGTTATTGCTGCTTTCGTAATATACTTACTTTAATATGAGAATCGAGTCCAAGTGGTTTACCGGTTTGTTCTAGGCCACGAACAAACGTCAATCTAGGCATGGAAGCTAGTATCTTAAGTTGCTCCTTTGTTGCTCCAGCAACCGGTGTAACATGCAGAAACAGGCCAGATCTCAATCTAGGAATAGGTACGATGATTTCCTTGTTAGCTTCTAGAGCTAAAAGACGTACTGGCTCTTGTGGCTTGTCTGGATTTATCTTTATGATTTTGGCCTTCTTAAATTCATCTAATTCTGCCAATCGCTGTGCTGCTTCCGCAGCACCTTTGAAGTTTGGGATACGTTTGTATATGTTAACAGGAAAGTTTACTAATTCGTTCTTTGTCATATAGTCCCATATTTTTTGTCGAAAACTCGACTTGGTCAATTCCTCAGCTGCAAGAAATTGTTAACATGAAGATACAATGATAGAACTACATTAATTTTTAGGTACAAATTCATATATCAATGCTAATTGTAAGCTAATATGTAATCATTCAACAACGTGTGAAATAATTTCATGTACATTTATGACTCAAATACAACAATACTCATATTTTTCTTTTGACGTCTAGATACGATTTAGAAACATTAGGATTAAAGAAACGCCTGTTGCGTCTATGACGCATGAAAAACTACTCACGTAATATCTCCGTCATTTTGATCGATCCAGCAATGCAGTCTAACAGGATCGCGATGATAGCCGTCAGATTCCAGGAAGAATAGTTAATTTGTAAACCTATATCTCACTCTTGCTTGGAGCAAGATATCTTTCAGGAGCTTTTCGTGTCGTCACACTATGTAGTTTCCCATCCAATTTCATGAATGTAGCTAGCGCTGCTAAATCAATACATTTCGAAAGAGTCACTAGATCATCGGTTAATTTTTTTCCGATAATTATTATACAACAATGAATATAATAATTAAAAATGTGTGTGCATGGAATTTTCTTTTTTGTAAAAAAAAAAGATTTTCTTTTACTTATCATATAGAAATTTATTAATATTATTGTTAAAATAAATGAAAGAAATTAATGCTTTTTCTTCTGTGATAAAATATAAAAATGTTTCTGAGTCAATGTTTAGGAAGTTAAAGAATTCACTTATTAAGTTTTACAAATTAATTTGATTAAATTAATACGACAGCTTTGCGCATGATTACGCACCTGCATGCACGAGTGCGAGCAAGATAGGCAGTCGGTACTCGGCTCTGTCGTCGAAAATGGCTTTACTAACGAGAAACATCTACAAAACGCTCTCCCAGGTAATATGTCCTTTTTTTCTATTTCGTGATTCCGTTGTGTGTGCCTGTAAGTGGAAAGAATACGTAGCATGGATTAAAGGAGCAATAATTATCACACGTAAAAATAAAGCAACAATCTTTGGCGTAGAAGACAATCACAAGGGCATTACACATTCGAGTATTTTTATCCGAAATATACGTATTTCTAACCGTTCCTGAAACCGTTAGAAACGCGCTCATTTCGATTCACTGCGAATACATTCTGTGATTATCTGATGTGTGAATTAATATAGATCGATTAGAGCACACGATCCGAACTCACTTATTATGTTACTCAATCAAGACATTTTTTATCTATCGAAAAAGCGGAAAGTTTGAATGTAGTTATGCAAGAAGGATTAATCTCAACACTGAGAAACATGGCTAATGGAACTCATAGGCATATAATCATATTTGAGCCAAACAATAAAGTAGAATTAAAAGTAGTGCTTAATTAATAGCAATCATCATTAATTAAGAAGATCAGATGTAGAGATCTTAAAGTTGAAACAATCTGGAAGGCAAGATAGTAAAGATACAATTGTAATTTGTATACTTTGTGTTCACAGGCTGCTCAGAAGAGCACAGTTAGAGCCCTGCATGTAGGCTCAATACTGCAACAAGAACCAGTACGTATTATTTATTATATTATTTTTTAATTAACAGTTGGACATATGTGACAATCATTCTTTTTTCAGACAGTCGAACAAGAAGGAAAACTGAAATGTACCTTGATACCAGGAGATGGTGTTGGACCAGAACTTGTGGTCGCGGTTCAGAGTGTGTTCAAAGCTGCAGATGTCCCGGTTGAGTTTGAACCTTATTTTCTGTCTGAAGTAAATCCAACTCTAAGCGCTCCTCTGGATCAAGTCTCCAACAGTATTGCTAGGAATCGAGTCTGTTTAAAGGTTTGATTGCATATCAAATGATTAGATATGTAATCTAGATTAGATTTGCAATCTACATTTCAAAGATAATAAATACTGCACAATATTAATAATTAAAGTATATAAATGTTTTAGTTTATATATTTAGTTAGAGAAGACATATACAATTGCATGTTAAAGAATATGTATTTATATTCTTTAACAAGGTCTCAAAGAATAATCTTCTAACAATTATGTATATTTTTTACAGGGTATCCTAGCAACTCCAGATCACTCCATGACTGGAGAGTTGCAGACTCTGAACATGAAATTACGTAAGAGCTTGGATTTATATTCAAACGTTGTACACGTAAAATCTCTGCCGGGCATTAAATCACGGCATCAGAATGTAGACTGTGTTATTATCAGAGAACAAACAGAAGGAGAATATTCTGCATTAGAGCACGAATCTGTCAAAGGAGTGGTTGAGTGCCTGAAAATTGTAACTGCTACTAAGAGCCAAAGAATCGCAAAGTTTGCGTTTGATTATGCTGTAAAAAATAATCGCAAGAAAGTTACATGTGTTCATAAAGCTAACATAATGAAGCTCGGTGACGGGCTCTTCCTCAGATCGTGCCAAGAAATTGCCAAATTGTACCCCAGGTGCTTTAATAATGTTTTTCCTATATATATTAACTGCTTTTTAAATTATTGCAAAATATTTTATACTTCTATTTTCTAATAACATAGGATTACATTCGAGACGATGATTGTCGACAACTGCACCATGCAAATGGTTTCCAATCCGCACCAATTCGACGTCATGGTAATGCCGAACTTGTATGGAAATATTGTGGACAATCTCGCGTCCGGTTTGGTCGGTGGTGCAGGAGTCGTCGCTGGTGCTAGTTACAGCGCCGAATGTGTCGTTTTTGAACCGGTAACACACAAACGTTTGGCTTTATATTTGCATAACGTAAAAACTACAATCACATAATGCAATTAGATTCATATGGAAAGAGAAATTTTTGTATTCTCGAATTTGACGCTTCTTTACGCTAATTTCTAAAAAATAAAACCTTACATATTAAGATTTACATTTTCCAACAGGGTGCAAGGCACACATATTCCGAAGCGGTCGGCAAAAATGTCGCAAATCCAACGGCATTGTTTTTGTGTGCGGTAAAGCTGCTAAATCACGTGAATCTTAAACGTTACGGTGAGCAGATTCGAGAGGCTTTGAATCGCGTGTTGAATGATGGAAAGGTGCTTACAAAAGATCTCGGTGGGCAAAGCTCAACGACGGATTTCACCGCCGCTGTAATAAACAGCCTACGTTAACGAGAAAGCTCGACATAGAAGGACGTAGAAGATTCTGGGTCGTAAATTTATTATATCGAAATTACCTGGAAAATCTGAAATAATCATATGAATTGTAGTGCCACACCCGTTATAGGGTATATCTAATTTACATATGTTATGAAATTTGTAAAATTATATAATTCTAGAAGTCTATAATGTAAATTCTAGAAGTCTATAATGTAAATTCCTATTTGTAAACAGTAATATGCAAACAAAAAGAAATTTCTCTGCACGTTGTGTGATCGTGGAAATCCGGTTGCATAATTAGTTCTTTAATAGCATGACATGTACAACTTGTATAATATCTATATATAATAAATTGCGTTAACGCGTAGAGATTATATTTATATTATTATTAATTGTTATTCTAGTAAAAAAAATAAATATATAGATAAATTATATATTATGATTCTCATTAAAACTGTTATCTAAAGAAAATTAAAATTATTAATTATAAAATAAATTTAGAAAACCAAGTTGTGTCAAAGAAATAGACACACAGTTATTAGAAATATATATTTTAATAAGCATTTTATTTTCATAGATTAAGTATCTTGAATGAACACATGGTCTTCAATTTGAATATAGATTCTGAATTTTTTTTATACTTGGGTTTCTCTTCTATTATTTATCTTCTACTTGTTTTATCACTTTGATCTCGTTTATTTTGATTTTTTTTAGAGGTTATGTTTGAAGTGTAGCAGTGACAAGTCTACATCTGGCTGGATCAGCTGATTGAAATTTGGTGCTTACGTATCACATATACAGAGAAGTAACGTAAGATAAATAATTTACGTAGTCAATGGATCCTAAGACTCATGCAGAATATATTCGACAAATAATAGTCAAGGACCTTCTCGAAATCAACGCTATAATTCAAGTAAATATATTAAAGCGGTGTAAAAAAATAATCTAACCTTAGCGTTACATTCATCACAAGATTGTTAAATATATTAACAATATGTACGAAATTAACAGTTATATTTTAATAAATTATTAATTATCTTATTAATATCAATAACGAATTAATATAATAATGTATTTTTTATCAAGGATATACAACAATGCAACGGACCACTGGAGATGCTAGATCTGCTGAATGCAAAGGGTAGACTCAGAATAGCATCGTTAAAAGAAGCTATAGACAACTTAGAACTTCAAGCTGTGAAAAATGTAACAAATAAGGAAGAAAAAAGTAAGCTTCTGTCCGATGTGAGCAGTTATAAAGAACAATTAAACACTACTTTAGCAGCTTTTCGCAAGGCCAATGTTGTCAGTGCCTGCGTTATTGATAAATTGGCGAGGGAAAATCTCTTTTCGATGCCGGAGGAGCAACAAAATGCTCTTCGTAGACGGCATGACAAACAGGGTTTGGCGAACTCATCTGGCCAGATAACAGACAAACTGTTAAGCATTTCGAGGCATTTGGCTGAAACAACTCAAAGAAGTGCTGACACTTTGGACACCCTACGTATGTATCGCATTATATTATTTGATGTAATTTATTACAAGTATCACAATTCTATGGATTTATTGCAGTAACATCTTCGGACAAAGTTGGCGACACTAAGGATGAGTTGGAGCATCAACAACAGGTCATATTACAATCTGGAAAACTGTTAGGAAAATACGGCAGACGCGAGGTCACCGATAAAGCATTGCTCATATTAGCCTTCGCCTTTTTCCTAGCTTGCGTATTTTATGTTCTACAAAAAAGGTTATTCTGAGTGGATAATTATGGGACTAAGGTATTTCGGGATATTCTAATGTGAGCACAGGAATTCTTATTTATACGAAATAATGTGATATGTACTGGTAACGAGTGAGAGGGAAACAAAGGTGGGTTTTTGTAAATATTTTAATAACTTTACACATGGATAAGTCACTCGTTAATATTTTAAAATCGTTTTCATTCCGTCACCAAATCTTATCAAATAAAAATAACTGGTTGTATATAATAGTGTCCTGTAAAAAATAGAATTTATGAAGTTTTCCAATATATACATACGCTTCTACGTTCGTGTTATCGAAATAGATTTTATTGCATTATACTGAGTTTTAACACTAAAAAGACTGATTGCAATGCATCTATAAATCGTAAATCATATATAAATTTTGAATGGATATTGATGTCGATATTAATAAACATTGAATCTAGCAAATGATATGAATGTAAAATATGATAGATTGTTTGATAGAAGGCAACTTTTAAGCTTTTATTCTTCTCCTAAACACAGTCCTTCTAGTGTCAAATCCAAATTCATTATCCTCATAACGTAATAGAATATTCTTAGCCCATACATTTTTACATCCGCTCATGAACTCCTCCCTGGTGACCACGCCGTCTCTATTCGTATCCATTTTCTCAAAGAACTTGTCTACCTGGCTTTTAACCGCGGGCTGGATACTTTGCACGTCCTGCACCATCTCGTAAATCGCGGATATTATGGCCAGCATTTCCCGTCTCGTGATGCAACCGTCCCTATTCAGATCGTAGAACCTGATAGACAGTACATCCAGTGAGTATTTCACTTCTTGATTCGAGATCGTCAATTTAGTTGAAGAAAAATCGTCTTTAGACAGATCAAAGAATCTAATCAATTTTTTAAAATAAAATATCCTTTCTGATTCCCACAGTTGAAGATCAAATAACTCCACAATTAAATCTGTCGAAAAATTCTGTGCGAGAGAAAATTGTTCCCTGAATTTATCGGAGAACTCAATAAGAAACAATGGAAAGAAATGGATGAGCTCTTACCTAAATATCCAAGAAAGCTTCTCGTCCACGTTGCCGTGGATGATCGTCGCCATGGCTCCGAGGAGATCGCTGAAGCTGACGATACCGTCGCCGTCCTTGTCGAAGCTGTTGAACACCACTTGTGCGTACCTGGCTGGATCGCCTAACGGGAACAGCTTGGCATACGCGGGCCTGAAATCGCCAGTCGTCGCGCATCCCCTCGGGCACAGCTGCTTGAAGGCGCGGTACAGCCTGCGTATCTCGTCCTTGGAGAAGCCAGTGCGCCAGGTCAGGGTGGAAAGTTGCTCGGGAAACATGTACGGTGAATGCTTGTCCTCCTGGATGCTCTCTGTAAAAATGTAATCAAACAATTCTGTGATGTATATGCGTAGGATCTAAAATTGAGGCTCGATACGATGACTCTTCGCTGGAAATAATCTGATTTACATAAGAATTATTAATATTAGAACAACCGTGTTTTTTTTTTAAATTGTAACTTCAATGAACTCTCTTTCATTAAATCTTTCGCATCGACATTTCGAATGATGTGGACTTGAAAGTTATAATTAAATTAGAACTGGAGTTACGCGTAGTTCTAGCAAAGTGCTGCTTAGTTACTTTTGTTTATCAATGCCACGCTTTAAGTGCGCAATTATTATAAAAAGAAGATGAATCGTACCAGTGATTTTTTGGATGCTCTTTCTCATTTTCCTTAGACTATGTTGCATCTTTACCGAGAGGCTGGATGGGTGGACAGACTCGCAGCTACCTTTACTGTCGACGTAACTATCGGAATTCGACATTCGGACTCGGTGATAAACGAAAAACGTGTTCCCGACGACAACAAGGACAGTCTTGATGAAACGCTTGTCAGCGAGCGTCGAGCGGAGCGGAACTGACGCACGTGGTGCAGCCGGCTGTTTTGCACGAAATAGTTTTGATGAAGCCTGCAGTAGCCAAAATATTTAGACGATTTACCAGACGCGGCATGTCTGCAAATCCACAACGAGAAGCGACACACGAGCGCGTATTTGCGGCGTGTCCGGACAATTTTAAACGCATCGGACATCGTCCATCGACTCGTTTCCAACGGTATGGTTGGATTGCAACTACCGGATGCGGATTAATTAATTTCATCAAGATGTAATTTATGTCACCTTGCTGATTAAGGTCGTAATTATTGGCTGGCATATGAGTTTTGACGAGAAATAATTTTTATATTTATTTGATATATGAATTCTTAAAACTTTGTTTCCGCCCGTTTGTTGTTTCCGTCAACAACAGTCTCAATAAATCGACTTATAACTATAATTGACACGCATGAAACTACCTTGACCCGGCCCAAATTCCAAAATGTCAGACCTGGCCTGAATCAAGATTAATTCTCGGAGAGAAGTTGTAAATATTTCTCGGAGAATGTGCTTCTGGAACTTCTCGCCAACAATTCGCACGAGTAAGCCGGGAAAAACTTCCTCAAATCGCTTATATATTTATTGTCTGCGACGTTGAACTTATAAAATTATTTTTATTCATAGATCTATCTATATTTATAACTGTGGATTGCGACTGAATTTCGACTAAGCATGAAAAATCGCTCGTTTACATGCTACGCTATTACGAGCTTGTATAAAACTGCTAAATGGCTTTTCTCTAGCCAAAAAACTATTAATAGTCAGCTGCTGACTGATGATTACGTTAATAGGAAATTGTGGAGTAAATCTAGTTAGTGTTCAACAGCCTATAATCCTAGCTTACCCTTAAACGGAAAGGATCGAGTACGAGGGGTGGCTCGTGAATATGAAATTGCGTGAAATGATCGACCTCGTCTGCAATTTATGAGTCATCGATAAACGGGCTTATTAACTCTCGAGATCCTTCGAGGCCACTTGAGTTTTTATTTGATTATGTGTGACCTAGTTTCTCACGAGTGATATATAACTCACAATCAGTGTTATGTGTATTAAACATTGATTACTGGTATATTGTCGTCAGTTTCCTGCGAGATTGCGTGCGAGGTAAATAAGGTCGGGAATTATAAGATGACGAACTCCAGAAGCCCGATAATTGTATATTAGGATCTACGTTAAAGCTTTAAGGCTGATTGCATCGACATGAATTAATGTTAATTGAGTGAGTAAATTCACTTTCCTTCTAAATAGAATTATAATTTCCAAAAAAGTATTATTGCAAGCAATTGTAAATTTTACTTATTGTTTTTTTCAGATTCTAATTCAAATCTTCTACGTCGCCGCTTAGTTCAGATAACATTAACAAAAATAATACCGAAATCATAAGCTTGAAAGAAAGAACGGATTAAAGGGCGGCTTGTGCTCCATTAATCAACGCAATCATTTCGCGACTCGGCGCGAAAAGTGTGTCAAGTTTGCGGGTAAGATAACCCGCTGCTGTCTTCGGTATCAGCGTAAGCAGCGTCCTTGACACGATATTCGGATGTAGAGCAACTTCCAATCAAGTTCGTCGCCAGCGCGGAAGAAATAGGAAGAAGCGAGGATGAAAACTGCACATATCGTGGATCAATTTGCCTCGCGGACTATACATATATATATATATCTGTGTGTGTATGTGTATATATATATATATAATATATATATATATATATATAATCTGTATATATTATAATGTGAGTCACGCGATCTTTTTTCGCAATCTCGAGGAAATGCATGCCGCACCCGGCGATGCACTTCATGATCGAATACACGCACGATATGCAACGACGTGCCTGGCAGCGTTTGCGAAATTATTATTTTATGCAGAACACCGGATTCGCGGATATGTACATAAACGCAGCCGAAAGCTGCGATTTATGAATTAAACATCGAATGCTAATCGAGGAACCGAACGCGATCCGATCTAATCGCGTGCATCGATGCAGTTAGCTGTGTTTGCTTTCGAATAATCGTTATTAGCGTACATAATTTTCATTTTTCTTTCCTTTTCCTTTTGCGTCGCATAGAATCACGTGAAAATGTCATTATCATAAGATACGGCCACGTGCCAGAGAAATGAGTAATTATAATGGAGAATCAGCGTTTTATGCGTCTTCTGCGTTCTACGCGAACGATATTCTCTGCGTGCGCGGAATACATGAATGAAAGAACGAATAAGCGCTACGCATATCGCATGTGAATCGGTATGGACAATGGAATAGGATTCCCCAAGTTCAAAAACGCTCAAACACGTGCGTCATTTCGTCAGCACGTGTAGAATCTCAAATCGAGGAAATAATCGTGAAGAAACGGAATTATCTGGATATAGAATCTGTCTATCTGCTTGATCTCTTCGTAGAAGAATAAATCTAGATCTTTAGAACTTCGTGAAACTGAAATTTATGGATCATAAATTCAAAATTCCAAGATCTGTAATGCAAAATTACAAGACAGATCGTATACTTGAATTCTAAATGTTTAGAAAATTCCGAAAGAACAAAAACAACAGATTCAAATGATATAAAAATGTGGAAAAAAAAACTAAGAGTGCATTAAACATAGATTAATCATAAATTCGGAAGTCTGTTATAAAAATCGAAGTTTGAATCGCTAAGATAAAGTTTAACGCGTTGAGCATGTTAATACTCTTAGATTGTTATTCCAATTCAAGTATTCATATGACGTATTGTGAATAATCACGATAGAGTATTACATATTCTTCTTATTAAAAACAATCGTTGTGCAACCAAGTGCGGGGAGATTCATCATCAAAAAGCACCGCGGATTCATCACTATGTATTTTTCTGAGCGGTAGGGCGATAGGTTGGCGGTATATAAAACAGCAGTAAGCACCCAGCATCTCACCACTGCGGTAGTGTTCACTTGTCACAGCGATTACAATTAGGTAAAAACAGATTATCACATCCTTGCTCTTCCACAGTCATCTTACAGCAAAATTATATGTGATTTTAATTTTAATATGTTAATTTCTATATGGAAATTTAAGAATGTAAATTGTGAATTATTAATGAGACGACATAGTGTTCAGAAAGAGTGTCTCTCAGAACTCAGAAAGTGTGAAATTTGAAAGTCACCAAGAAAAAGAGCCCGTGACGCAACGACGTTTTCATCATATATCTTTTAGTGCGTGAACGTGTTTCCGTTTCGTCTACTTTTGTGCATTGCTACTTGTGATATTTTGTGGAAGCACTCGTACACTAAAATCAACTGCAATTTTAACAAAACTTTCATTCTCTATTTACAAAATATTCACTTGATCGTAGATAATTATAAGAAAATAATAGTTTCAGTTATTTATCAGTGAAAAATAGATACCTTAAACAAGATCTCAAAAAACCCTAAATGAATAAGATTAAATTTCAATCAGAAAGATTTCATTTAAGGAATTTAAACACTCACGAATCTTCATGAAAAATCAAAATACAGAAATAATCTTCCTTTTTTTCAGATCATCTCAGTTTAAAAAAACATCCAGAGTTCGCAGATGTGAAAATGAAGCTAATCTTCCTGCTGCTGCTGTTGGTTAGTTCCGCTATTTGCGCACCCTGGCTCGACCTATGGTTTCCTTCATACGATAGTCGAAACAACGGATACAATGCAAACGGACCAAACCAGCAATACCGTCAAAACAGAGGCGGTAAGGAGCGCTGGAAGCAGATCTGCAGGACGATTAATCCTGATCCTTACGCGTTCGCAGGACGCGCGCCTTATCCCGCCGCGCCCGTCTGTCCCTGGTAAAGAAAGCTCCCCGGTTTGTCGTGCCAAATGTAAAGATATCATGCGTTAAAAATATGAATTTATTGTAACAACGTAGCTGTCGACGATATACGTTCACTGATTATGAGTATTTCAGTCAGTGTTTGATGTATGATCATATGTGTTCTTTCATGTACATGTGTGTATCAGTGTGTATGTGTGAGAATATTTTATAGCAACTAATATACATAAATACTCGCGATTACACTGCAGCTACTACTGTACGCCATATAAAGTACAAAGCGAGGAAATAATTGTCTATGTGTCACATCGCTCGTACACGAATCTTGCATGCCTCATTTCTCAGTCCATACTCGCACCCATGTTAAATTTAAAAAAAAAAAAAAAAGAAAAAGAAAAACCTATAAAACTTAGCTGAGAGCAACTTGGCATCAGAGTAAAGGAAAATTGTTCGAGGTACAGTTAGTCCGTGAAAATGAAGTTTATGAATCATTTTCTTGAACACTTTATGATTGCAAAAACGTTCTACTGTGCTGCAAAGTTACTTCGTGGTTTGCGTAACTTCTCTTTTTAGATTTACGGTGCGCTTATGAACCCGCTAAGCATCCGCGGATACTCAGATATCTCGAAGGCCTGTCTATCGATTTGCGTATTAGACAGATGTCTATTTTACAGAATCAACAATTCCAAAACTATTACATTTGTCTAATACATCGGTAATACTCTGAAGCTCTCTCTTCTTTTACGTACAAAAATAAACTATATACACTATTACACGATAATGTGAATTTGGATTTTCTTAAGAAAAATGCACGCCTCCATGACGCAACCATCGGTAATCGTTAAATATCGCGTATATTACATGCTCTATGTACAGTCCGGGATCACAGAATTAGTACAGCACGGCGTCGTGCGTACGTCGATGTTTGTGGTTCAAGAAAAAAGCGAGAGCTCCTAACGTTATTCAAGAAAACTGAACAACATAAATATAACTTGAATTGAAATAATAATTATTAATTGAAACAATCGATTTATATTTCTTGTACCTATAAAAAATTGTATTTTGGAATTTAATTCCTATTAAATTATATAAGTCAAAATAAATAGATTTGACTTGTATAGTTCATTTGAACAGTGTGCGATGTGAATGCGCTATTCTCAGGACTTTTAATATATGAAATCATGAAGTTGTTAAAAAAAATGATTAGTAATCTTGCGAAAATGAAATATCGCGGTATCGCATTCACATCGCTGTAACAATTCCTCCGCCTGTCCCCTGAATAAATTAGATATTGAGATAGACTATAAATTCTGCCCGGCGCTATCGAGTTTGCGCCTGGACCATTTCAAAATAACTTATTTCTTACTTGGATCACAACGGTTTTCGTTATTACAGAAAAGAAATTCCGCATTGCAGAGTGATAAAACCTCGTCGCTCGAGTGAGGAGAACAATCATTTCCAGACTTGTATCAGGCCATCCGTGCTGCCGGTGAGGACGCACATGTTCGACATAGCAACAGCGGAGATCGTGTCGTGCTGGCCGGAGGGGGGAGTCTCGGGGCCGCTCTCCTCCAAGTTTCTTCCTCTCATGTCACTTCCGGACGACGGGTTAGAATCCTCGTCCACCAACACCTCCTGCACGACGTTCGTTCCGTCGATCAATCGTAAACTGTAAGTAGGAAAGGCGACATCTTGTATTAACGCGCAATCACACGACATTACGTATCGGACAAAGATGAATGAATTTCATGACTGACTCGTATGCCAATGAATTCGGCGTGAGAACGTCGTTGGCGGCAGGCAGGGCGATGTAAGACGCGGTGGGCCTGCTGAAATCCCAGAAGCGCAATCGCATATCGGTACCGCCGGCCAGAAGGAAACCCGAGCAATCGATGCACCCGGCGTACATAGCCCATACGCTGTCGCCGACCTGCGCGCGACTCAACGGCGGCGCGCTCGACGCCCACAGAACCATTTGTCGATGATTCGTCTCCAGATTCCACATGGAAATCTCGTTGTTGCCTTGCACCGCCGAGATGATCCATGAATGCTCCGTCGGATGCGTGATCACCTTTCGCACTCTGGCGCCTTAAAAAAAAACCAGTAAACAGCGGTTTAAGCTACATCACTTTTACGAAGATATTTATTGACTTTGCAAATAAACGATACAAGAGTATCAGTGGAATTAAATCAGCGATCATTCACCTGTCGGATGCTTGATGGCCGTTATCGGTAGCTGAAATCTCAAGTCCCAACAGATGTGCATGCCCGAACTTGTGCCAAGAGTCAACCACTGCTGATGACTGTTTACGCAGAACGACGTGATGACTCCGTGCTTCAAGTCGTTCTCCAGACGCCACGTTGTGCCGGGACACCGCAAGTCCCAGCCTACCAGCGATCCGTACAACGAGGCGTACACGAGAACAGATTGCGAGCCGGAGTCCAAATATTGAATGTCGACAGCGCATCCTTCTTCCTGTCGAATCAGTCCCGACATATTTTTTAAATAAAAGTTCAGTGCATTAAATATTTATATTGTTACAGAAATTTCTCCGTTACCTGGAGATCCAACTGACGAGTGCCAATCAGACTCATTTTACTAGAGTTCGGCTCGATCCGAAGTACGAATACCGTTCCGGATGTACTCGCGGAACTCGCTAAAGACTGCCCTTGGTCGCACGCGGTCAAACCAATCAGCGGACCTCCTCTATGCATGTATGTCTGTCTGTTTAGAACACAATATTAAAAAATGAATATTATGATATTGCAATCTGAAAGATGATAAAAGTCAAGTTTTTAATTTCTAGTAATTGGATTCAGAAATGTTCTGCGTATGATTTGAATTTTAAATTAATTTTATAATCATTTTGGAGTGAAGAAGAGCGCAAGCATTTGTTATACGTAATTGTCTTGGAAGAAAAGAAAAATGTACCTAGAACGATTAGCAATATTTCGTCCCTCCATCTTGCTGGCGTCCCAGATTTTGATGCATCCGTCCGAGGAACTGCTCGCAAATAAGCTGGTATCCGGTATCGAAACCAATCTATTCACTGCAGCTCTGTGCTCGTGAAGATGCGCGACCGGAACTCCACGGGGCCTCCAGTCCTTCGGCAGTGATGTGGAGCCTTTTAAGCAACATCAATAATGAATAAGCAAGCACATCGTGATAATCCTAAAATATAATGTAATGTAATCCCGGCTGAGATTTGATATTTATTTACCAGCTTCACAGGCGACGTTGTTGGCCCAACGCTTCGCTCTCAATACCGCTGCGTGCTGCTCCTGCTTCCGGCACGTCAGCTGCCGCACCTCCAATCGACAGGGCGCGCACCTATCTGCAAAAGCAATCATTTAAATCAATTATTAATTTAATTATCTTCTACAAAAATTTCACAGAAACAAATCTTCAAGTTAAAACTGTTTTTTTTTTTATATTTGCATTAATCTCGCTTACATTGTATGTAAGATCGTTCGTGGAGCGAATGATCGTTCATGAGGGAATTTATGCTGGCCATATCCGACAGACAATGATGTGGTGATAAATGTATGTCCCCGCTGTGTATGCTTTGACTAGGACTGCCGCTGCTTCCAGTCATGTCCGACATTTTGACGATAGCATGCTGTCGCAGTAGTGAAATAAGTGTAGAATTAGCGCACAGAACAATATAAAAAGCAATGTATCATCGATATAATACCTGGGCGCTGTCTTGAGCTGCAAACATCGTGCGCCATTCTTGATTCATCGTTGCGTACGTGCCAACAGTCTCCGACGTTCTTCGGTCTAACCTCTTGAAAGGTGGCAGAGCTAAGTCTCCTTTGGTGTCGGGATACAACATGACGACGTGATGTCTTATTCGATCCTTTATCGGACTTAACTCCAGCTTACCGTCCGCGGGCTTGACGGCGTTCTGCTTCGTGTCCGCGGAATTACGGTACTTATTGATCTTCATCAAGTGCGGCTTCATGATCAGCAACTGATTCTCAACCGCTTCCGTCATCGACTCCGAGCTCAATCGCCTGAAAAGCTAAAAAAGATTGCTTCTTTTTGTATCTCTTTGTACACTAATAATATCATGTGAGGCGTTTTATTCGCTAGTGTGTGACACAAATTTCTGTCACAAGATAAATATGTATTTTAATATTTAATTTTATTATTATTGTAGAGTAGAATTTGTCTTTTCTTTAAATATTATTTTGAAGACCGCTAATAATTAACATTACTTACATTTCGTAAAGAAGTACTCATATCGTTGTATTGTGGCGATACCACGCCCGTTCTGGCTTTCGCTCTAGCTGCCTGCCTCTGTTCGAGCACTTGGAACAACTCTTCGACATCGTTATATTTCACCACGGAGTCGTACACTATTCTGGATATGGGAGGAACGAGAGCCTCTAGTAATAAAATCTCCTTTTCTATCTGAATTAACGAGTGCTTCAAGTACGGTTGAAGCATCGTCTGAACTTTACACTGAACATCCACCACATTTAGAGTTCTCGCTGCTGCAGATATAAAGCCAACGGTTGCATGCCGTATCCATAGATTTGGATGAACCTACAAAGAAAAATGTCTTAAAACTGTCAAATTAATTTTTAATTTCACATTCTTTAATAAGTTTAATTTTTCTTCAGCGAGAAAATTTGAGAGCCTACTGCTTTTGTCAAAATTTTTAATACTTTACAATCTTTTGATAATTTTATTATAAATTTATCAATGAAAAAATATTGGTTCTAAATTTCTAAAAAGGATTTTTTATAAGAAAAAGCAATCTGAATTGCATATTAAATGCCCGTGTATTAAATATTTATCAAATCATCTCTGCCATCATGATGATAACGTACCAGGAAGACCATAGTTTCTGATAACAGCTGATAGAGAGCAGATTTGTGCAGCAAGCCTAACTCCGTAAGCGTTGCCATAGCATTTATGGCTTTCGTAGTCACGAATTCTTCAGGATCGGACAGACCCTGCTGTAGGAGCGGCATTAGTATGGGGCTGCTATGCCAACCGACATACGCGGCCACACCGACGATACATTCAAAGAAGGAACCTCTCAATTCTTTGTCCTCCTTGTCGTTCAAAAAGGTAATAACGTGACTGAGCAAAATATCGTTAGCTTTCTGCTTGCCGAAGAACACGCATAATTTATTTATTCCATTTTCCATCAAAGTCTGTTTCACTAAATTGTGAGGGTCCGTCAACAACATAGACACCGATTGTTGAACCTAGACAGAAAAGATATTTAAAAAAAAAAACCATTATCAAAATGAGATAATTTAAGTGTTTCAACTAATTTCAAATGATTAAAATTACAGCAAATTACGTTACTTTCTTCTATTCATGAGTTACGAATGTTATAGATATTGTGTCAATGAAAATATTTATTTGTGTGTACCATTTCGTGCAATGTTTGCAGCTCGCTATCATAACTCGGCTTTGGTCCCTCTTTGTTGCCCAAGTTGGACAGATGTGCGTTCTCTAGATAACGCAGAGCGATATGCGCCAAATGTGCGATATTCTCCGCGTAAGCTGCCCTGACGATAACTGCGTCGTCTTGAGTTATATGTGCTAAACCTGGCAGAATGTATTCGGGAAATATGTTCACGTCCGAAGATGGTATCGATTTCACAAGATGTAAACACTTTGTCAGAGTGTGTATCGCCGATACTCTCACTCGCGGTGCCGGATCGTGAACCAAATGGAACTGTGCGTAAAAGATTGTAAAAAATATATATATTAATTAACACAATATGCAGCGTACAATAATTAATTCATATAATATCGGGAAAATCCTGAAATCTTTTCAGCTCAAGAAATTCGTAAAAAATAATTTTGATATCTTATTTTTAAAAAAACCAACAATTGTAAATATAATACTTACGATGTAAGGTAATATCCTATCGAGAATCGTCTCGTCAGAAACATTCTCAGCTAGCTCTAGCAATATTTCTAAGCTGTGCAATTTGGATTGCGAATGGTGCAGACCTCTTATGCAAGATGTGACAAGTTGAGTAATAATAACGAGACCTTCTAAAATTTCAATCGAAGCGGAAACTGGTTTTCTGGATTCTGCGTCACACGTTTGATCCTCGGACGATTTCACCTCCGGCTCCACTTCCACTTGCATGTCACTGCCAACATCTTGCACCGTGCTCTTCATGTCAATTTGATTCAAATCGGTCTTGTCGGAGCTCTGATCGCTGTCTACTTCGACCATCGTATTTTCCTCGCTGTGGCCGGAATCGTCCTTAATCGACTCCACGTTACTCTCACATTGGCTAGATTTCGCGTTTTCTACAGGTTTCGTTCCGCTTATTTTCATTCCTTCGTTTTCTTCCGTCTTTAATATATTTATAATGTTTCCAATGTCCTTCTTTAATCTAGTTATTTTCTCGTCCGGAGATAAAATCGGAGCGGCGGAAAAGATGAGCATATACGACTGCAGGAAGGAATAAAAATATTCCGGAAAAATTGTGCCGCGAGCTTGAGCCAGATAAATCTCCGCGCTATTTCTGTTCGCTGGATTTCTCTCCAACATTGACCCAAGCAATTCTCGTATTCCCGTGTCATCTATACTATCCAAATGTTTGCTCACAGAATATTCGTTGTTCCTGTATGCTAAATATTTAAATATGCAAATGATTAATAAATTAGATTTGAGCTTAAAAAATTAGATTTTTGTATAAAGCAATCAAATTAAATATTATACTTACCCAAAAGTTGTGAAAAATCGAATGGTGGATGACCTTCATTGTACAATTCCGTTAAAGCACAGCCTGCAGAAAAGATATCCATCATAGGATGCAAATCGCCAGTTTTTACCTCCTGTTCCGGTAACAACAATGTGTTACTCAATTCCGAAGACAATGTTTTTACAAATCGTTCGGGTGCTATGTAACATGTTCTAAAAATATGAATAGAAAAATATAGATTATTTTGTAATTTCATTAACGTAAAAAAAAAGGAAAAAATATATAACTGATAAAAATTTCACCTTCTTCTAGAGGTATCAAAGAAATATGAGAAATCAGCAGGATTATCTTCTGGTAAATAAGTTGGTTTAAAGCTAGCAAAATCTGTAAGTAATACCCAGTTCCAGCTGGTTATCATAATATTTTCCAGTTTTATGTCACCGTGACAAACCCCAAACTGTAAAAGAAAAAAAAAAAGACACTTTTATTATGTTTAATTTTCTGCTAAATTGTATATTACTTTTTATAGATGTTTCAGTAGCTTTATTTTTAAATAGCTCATACATGTTAGTATACCTTATGAGCTTGATGAAGAGCATATAATACTTGGAAAGTGATCCATTTTTTTTCAATGCTCGTTAAGAATGGCCTAGTGCTGATCCTGTCATAAAGAGAATATTTGACATATTCCCGCATTATTGAGCCTGCTTTTTCTGTGAGCTAATTCAAGCATATGATTAATTCTAACAGTGTCTAAATAAGCCATATAACATATGTTTACTGTTATAGTGCTTACAATCATTCGCTGAAATGGTAGGCAGTTGACAGCTGATGCTAGTTTTGATCTAATCTCCTCCAACTTGTCCTTATAGGCGGATAATGGCAATGTTGGATCATGAATCGCAAACACTTTTACAACTATCAGGCCTTCCTGGCTACGAGCTCGAGCCACTTTGAAAAATCTAGTACTTCCTAAGCTGTGGATAACAAAGAATTTTGTAAATTATTTAGTCTTATATCACTGTGTAAACATTCTTTTATAATCAATTTTATCATAAATATTTATGCACAATATTTTCAGACAAATTTTTCAATGTGTATATTGCAAGTGTACATTAAAGCTTTATTATTAAAAATATTACTGTGTAATATAAAGTGTGCAGTCATTTAAAATACAATGGAAAATTGTGTCTCAGTAAATAAAGAAGTATTACATGTGTCTCATGATATTACTTATAATATTATTAATAACATCATGAATTATTTGTAATAAGCTGTTTCTATTATCAAACACCTGCAGCATTTTAACATGCGGCTTGACAGCACTTGACTAGCAGAACGCACATATGAAGTGAAATGAATTGATCGAGCACTTACTTTACATCGAACAATAAATCGCTGTGATCCGTCAGATAGTGTTCTACTGGAAATATTTGGCTGGGCGCGATGCCCACTAACTGATTACCCATTTTGCTGCAGAGATGAAGGCTTAGATAAAAGCAATGTATTCACCCTCGGCCTCCATTTTTCGTGATTTTTGCATCTTATACAGTGCAGCCACAACGAGAATGTAGCAGACATGATTTTAGTACTTTATAATTCTTGCATTGGCACAAGATATATTCTATGCATTAGGAATTTTCGTCAAAATAGAATGGCAATGGAAAGAAACTAAACTGATGCCGGTGACGCCAGATTTGAAACGCAAGTCCTAAAAATGTCCTAATAAGACATCTTTAGAACGTCTTAAAAATGTTCTAAAAAATTTTACAACAAAAATCCTTCCAAAAATTAAAAAAAAAGACGTTTTAATTATTTTAATATTTTACGAGCATCCTAACACTGTCAAAAGTAGCTCAGAAACATGTAGAAAAATTAAGATTACCCACTGGATTACCGACTAGAAATTCTCCATTTTAGCCTGGATTTTATGAGATGTTAACAGGAGCACATGATGCTGTAAGAGGTTACTCGGAGTAGCGCCATCTTTTGATCAGCTAAAACAACAATATAACAACTGTACAGGATGGTAAGTGTACTGATCTAGTCAAGAGCAAGCTCCTATATCATCATGTGCTCCTGTTAACATTTCATAAAATCCAAGCTAAAATGGAGCGTTTCTGACTGTTAAGAAAGGAGACAGAAATAGTATGGCTGCTCTTTTCTAGTGTCCGAAGCTAACCGAAACGTGGAGTTCACATGTATGTACGTGGCTTGCGCATAATGCGATATTTCCTCCTTCATATTGCTCACTGCTTGCGTCTCAAATCTGGCGTCACTGGGAATAACCAGAAGTGACAAGATGGCACGTCAGCAGCAAGATGTCGACGAGCTTTTCGACGTGAGAAATCATTTTTACATCGGCAATTATCAGCAATGTATCAACGAAGCGCAAAAAATCAAGGTAAAATTATCATTAATTATAGTTTTTGGAGGCACAATGCCACACCCTACTTCCTTTAGATTCTTGACATATGTAACCATCATTTCTGTTTCTCTCACCAGATACTCGTGCAATATTTCTTACGTTTTCATTTTTAAAATTAATCATGTAATTACAACATTTACTTTGTCGTTCTTAGCACAAAAGTAGTAATTGGACAATTTAGTACAGTATTCACTTTCAAAATGATGCATGTATATATATATGTATCACTACTCTTTAAGATTAAAAAAAATTGTTCTGCATAATACTTTAATAATTTTTGTAGAAATTTGTATAATTATGAAAGTAGTAATGTTAAAATTTTAAAGATTGAAACAAATTAACAAATAAAAGATACATAATTATCTTTTTGGTTTTTGCCTTTTAAAACTGATTTTAAATGTAAATACACATATAAAGAAAAGCACAATGATTCTGGGATGTAATATAATGTTTTGACAGTTATTTTATTTTATTTGTTTCTTTTTTTGCAGCCATCCTCTCCAGAAGTGGCAATGGAGCGGGATGTGCTTCTTTATCGCGCATATATAGCGCAGAGGAAATTCCGTATAGTGTTAGATGAGATTAACAACTCATCTCCACTGGAGTTGCAACCACTAAAGACGTTAGCAGACTATTTCGCCAATCCGCATCGCCGGGAGGCCATAGTGACTGAGCTTGATAAGGAAGCTAGTCATCCAAATCTCTATAATCATAATTTCCTGATTGTCGCCGCAACTATTTACTATCATGAAAAAAATCTGGAAGCTGCTCTCCGAATATTACATGATGTGGACCATCTGGAATGCATGGCACTAACGTTACAAATATATCTCAAGATGGATCGTTTGGATCTGGCTCGTAAGGAATTGAAGGCGATGCAGGAGAAGGACGACGATGCTACCTTGACTCAACTCGCTCAAGCATGGGTGAACATTACCAGTGGTGGCGAGAAACTGCAAGATGCTTACTACATTTTTCAGGTAAGAAAAATTTAACTTATTAAAAATCAACTCGAAGCTGTATAACTGCCTACTTTATGTTCTTATTTTATTTGCCTATTTCTCTCTCACTAACCAAATTATAAATTATTTCAGGAAATGATTGATAAACACTCTAGCACATGTATGCTATTGAATGGCCAAGCTACTTGCTTTATTGGACAAGCAAAATATGAGGAGGCGGAAACAGCCTTGCAAGAAGCTCTCGATAAAGACAGTAATAATCCAGATACATTGATTAATATGGTCGTTCTCTCGCAGCATATGGGCAAACCGCCGGAAGTGGCTAACCGTTACCTAAGCCAGTTGAAGGATTCTCACTTAGAACATCCTTTCGTCAAGGAATACTTGCAAAAGGAGATTGAATTCCGTAGGCTTAAAGAGCAATATATATCTTCCGCCTGAGTATCACTCAGCAGATTGTGGCATTCCGTGGGATAGGATCGATCGAGCATTGATTACGAATGGATCTAAGCATGGACTTAAGCGGGCTTGACTCCAACGAAGATTTCCAAAGAGTAAAATTTGTCCTGTTTAGTTGGGAAACTTTTCTTCTACAACTGAAATAGATCCCAAGTAGATCCGATATAACTATGCAGTGCATTTCAGACTTAGCGCAAATCGATTATTGAAAATAAAATTTTTATTACGCTGTCTCGTTTTTGTGCGAGATGCGAGGCGTATACGATACCTATGCGATATTAATTCGTATAAACACTCAAGAGTTCACGATACAGTTTTCATGATAATGTTACCTATATATTGAAATTCCAAATATTCTAGCAATTTTTAGCAGAGTAGAAAACAGTGCGAGAAAGAATCTTCTGAATAAAGACATCTTTCATAGATGCATACGTTGCTCTCCAATCAAAATGTTCCGTTTTTATATTGAAATAGGTATGTTGACAGAAAACAAGTAGAGGTATAGGAAAAGTGTATGGACAATAGAAATGTTCGGAATTGTGCAAGAGCGAAATTGTACTAATTATGACTGAAAAAAAAATACGACCTTTTATCTCGATACTTTCATCACATAATCACAAAAATATGGCTGCCATTTTATAAAATTATAAATTATTATGAAAATAATAGATCATGTTTCGCATACAAACATCTCTTCATGTAATATTCGTATTACTGATTTAGATGTATAAGCGAAAAGTATTAAAATAAAATATTTCATACATTATATGAATACATATAGACACCGAAAAATGTATTCTTTATTTTACATATCCCTTAATAGATATTTATAGATTATATCCTAATTAATTATAAATAGTTCCATTGTTATATTTGATGTCTATTAAAAGTTTATAATAATAAATCTTTAAGTATGTTTCATATATACACAATTTAATTTTTTGGAAACTTGATTTAACATACTATAATATACCTTAATGCAAACCATTTAATTGATATAATTTCCTTAATTAATGGTACGAATAAAAATGCACTTTGCATATATGTAAAACAATTTATTTATTTTTTTTAATTGATGGCGGTGGGTTTCACAAAACCGTACAATATGCAACAGAGTACGCTGATTTCATAACAGAATAAATGTTAAAAACTGTACATAAAACAGAACTCTGTATCAAGTCCTATGTATATTCGGCAGAGTTTATATGTACGAAATTATATTATTTCTGCAGGTTTTCCTTATGAAATATATATACGATGTCGATATATGCAAAATTATACGATTATAATAGAGTGAGACCAAAAGTTAATATCGTTAAATTAACATTAATCGAAGGCTGGATATATTATCAAGTCCATATGTGATATGACGCTCTTATTTAAGTCATTAAAAAAATATCTATTATAATTCTAATTATTGGTAATTTATACATTATAATATATATTTAATGTTTCTTAAACTAATATCACATTGGCTCGAGACAGTTGAGAGAGACTTATGATGTTCGTGCATACATTTGTGCTCGCACCATACTGTCTTCTGATGATCATTTACACAGCTACGTAACGCGTAATCGGTTCAATTTCGCGTTATATAAACGTGAAAAACGTCTATCTGCCTTCGTGAAAAACTTTAAAATTGCATGACCATAGTTCCCTTATATTCGTAACAAATATACAAACTCTATGTAAAAAAATCGTTATTCCGCGCGCGCACGAGGGATCATATACACAAGTTATTCATTATAGATATTTTTATAGACTCAAAACTTACTCTTTTTCATAATGTGATGTGTCGTAAGCTTAAGTAAAGTTGTGAGAAGCGAAAACAGTGCTCGCGATAGACAGCTGAAAGAGCAAAGAAGGAAGAAAAGAAAAAAAAAAAGAGAATAATAAAGACAATAAAGATGTTTTGTTCCTGATTTTTTGTTATTCAATGGAATAATATGGATTCTTTGCATACTAATTACAAATTATTGTCACTGTTGTGCAAATGTCAAATTATTTAATATAAATTAAAAAAAAAAAATTAAAAAAAAAAACATAATTAGTCCGCTGTTTAAGGAGGTAATCGGTGTATATTTTACAATAATCATTTACACAGAATTATATAAATCCTATCCGGACAATGCGCAGAAACTGAAAATCAACACCTCATTACTAATACACATATAGCTCACATCTTCTTGGAGAATTTTTCGTCGATAAAATAAACATTGATGTTCGCGACACAAAATCTTTAAAAAAGTAATAAAGCTTTTTACAATTATTAGATATTAATCTCAACAACTGTTACAATGATAATGCGAAGAGAAGACCTGTTAAAATAATAACTGGATAATAAATTTTACAAGTGATGCAACACTCTGCATCACATGCATTGTTTAACTTGGTTCTATTTCTTTCACAAGAGTAAAAATATTTTAATAACATGATTTTATAACGATTCTTTTCTATGGAACGTAGCATGAAAATATTTCATTTGTCAACTGAACTGTTGAAATCAATGGAAGCAACTGCACAACTAAGTGCCGAACTTGTATACTTTCGTGAACATCTCACTCGTGCTTTCATACTTTCAAAATGGATAACAAGATAATTATTATTCCTGCATAACAATACGATTATATAGAATTTTTTTCATATAACTTTCTTTAGAGTGAGTGAAACTTTATATGAATCTGTCTATTATTACGAATTTAATTGAGTGTGCAAAATAAAATCGTTGAAATACTGAAAGTATTGTGTTCCATTTCCGCTTGTACTACACTGTTTCCGCTTGAATTATTATTCTAATGTATCATTTGACAGACAAATATAATAAAAAAAGAAAAGGACATTCGCTTCAAACAAGAGAGTGTCCTATTCTTTTTCTACAAAAAAATTAGTAGGATTCTGAAAGCTGTATCACACCATTTATTTTAAAATGAATAGGAAATTAAAGGGAAGAAATGCAATAAAATGGATATTTCCCAAATTGTTTATCTTCTCCTTCTTGATTTATCATTTTTCAATGTGTAATTGAAGATACACAATCGATATTTTAAACGATAGAAAATTGAAGATCTCACGTAAAACTTAACGTTTCTTTTAATTTTTCAAAAAAAAAAAAAAAAAAATAATAATAATAAAAGGACACTCGTTTTTGATAAATCATAAATGATAAAAAGATTATTCACTGTTCAAAATTTACTTTTCTGCAATGTAGAACTTCCATATTTATTTAGCTGAATTCAATTTCCAAAACGCGTGATATCACTTTCAGAATCTCTACGATCTTTTTTAATGTACACGTGGCATTTACTAGCATAAGAGATACCGTTAAGGTGATTCTAGAAGATAGGCGCGGGCGCGCGGCGTCATTTTACGTATGCGACCCCTGCTACTTATACTAATGCCGGGTTCCGGTTCCGGCTCCGGCATGCTCTCGTCGCTCTCCTCGGCGTACGAACGACGCTTGATCTTACGCCGATTTCTCTGCGGCATCGTGGTACTATCGTCACTCTCCTCGTTGTAGCAGGGACGCTTCTTACCTACAAACCGCCTGCTGCTGCTGTATTGCCTCGTGTTCTCCGAGTCCACGGAAGCGCGCTGGTTCCGTCGTCTCGGGCGCGACTTGCACCCTTTGTACGAATAGTCACTGTCCTCCGAGTCCTGATTGTTAGCTTTATGCCGCGATTGCTCCTGTTCCACCTTCTCCTCCTCCTCGTCGTCCTCCTCCTGCTCCTCGTCCTGCTCCTCGTCCTGCTCCTCATCCTGCTCCTCGCCCTGCTCCTCGTCCTCCTTTTCCTCTTCGCTCTCGCTGTTATCGTTCTTTCCATTCTTAACTGTGTACTTTTGGTTTTCCTCACTCTCGGTCACTAGCTTTCGCGATCTAGTATCCCTCTTTATAAACATTTCGACTTCACTTTCCTCCTCCGTGGACTCCGGCGCGACAAACTGCTCCTCCTCGTCTTCCTCGTTCGCTTTGTCCTCCGTAACATACTCATCGTCGTCATCGTCGTCGTCCTCCTCGATGACATTCGGTTTCACTTTGGGTTTGGACTGTTTCTTATGATTTGCACCGTTCTTAATATTCTTTCCGCGATTCTTGCGAACCTGCTTGCTGCGACCGCCGGGTGTGTAATCGTCCCCGGAATCGGTATCGGCACTAACATTGGACGCCACTGTGCGCGCTCTAGTTCTTCGGACAGGAGCACTGTCACTACTCTCGACGTCCGATATTGAATCAGACTCACTGTCTTCACTATCACTATCCTTCATCTTCATCTTCTTCGACACGGTCGTCCGGCAGATCCGTAGCTTCAACGGGCTCCGAGTCGAGCCCAAGCTAGACCGTTTCGTGTGACCGTTTGTTAATCCAGACGGGCCTACAAAGTGATCGCATGAAATCAATATTAATAATTTAATTATAACTTGAAAGATTTAACTGATTAGCAGAAATCAACTTTAATCTAATTGCTGTCAACTTCGAAAAATTTGTATCGTTAAACGCGATATTTCACAAGGAATGTGCCAAATTTTGATTCGTGTACACTGATGTAAAAACATATGCATTGAAATTGAGCGACTCGATTGAGAAAAATATTCAACACTTCATTTAACTCCTCGTCTTATTATAATCGCAATGCTGAATCTGATTATATTCAAGTATTCTTCTATTCGTAACACTCGAACACATTTTCAAAGCCTGGCAAATTCCTTGCGTGATAGAAGTGTACAAAGTGACAATTTGGAAAGGTACCAGGTGCATCTATGTCAGAATTGTTCTGTTTGTATTTTTTACCAGACTCTTCGTCGTCGTCGTCTTCGCTATTCATGTCATCATCGTCGCTAGGGACTGATTTCGACTTGGAAGGTCCTGCGCATAAAACAACTCGTATTTTATCCATTGTTCACTCGAACAATAGCTGATTTACTTACCTGTACCGTTGCTTAACTTGTGTTTCCTCTTTTGCTTCCCTTTTCCTTTCCCTTTCGCTTTCGCTTTCGGATTCGCTTTAGTACTTTTACGTCTGCGAGCCGAATTAAAATTTGACAGTATCCTACGTATATGCTCCTCGAACAAGGCCGACAGTCTTATTGTCATCGAATATATCTAAATATAAATAGAATATTTTTTTTCAAGAAAATGTTGCTCGAGGAAAAAATTATAAACGAAGCAGAACATTGCATCAATTTACCTTTGAACGCTTGTTCGTATTAAAATTCCTACTATTCGAAAATATCAATCTCATGTCTTTGGCGAATTCCGTTGGCGTCTCATAATTGCCACCTAACAAATCTTCCTTGACAGTGCGCAAATCCATCGGTGTGTCGATTATCTGATAATATTCCGGGTGCTCCAATCTGTCGACCGGCTCTCTGCAAAATCGATATCTTTAGCGGCTACATTCCGTAAGATAAAAACATTCAAGTTTTCGTCATATCGCTCACCGGAAAGGAATCGAATCTTCGCACTGCCACAGGGTCTCCAGTAATTGACGACTCGCTAGCTTCCAGTCTTGCGAGACTTCTTGGGAACGTAAATTTCTACTCGACGTGGATTTCTGTTTACTCGTCGACGGCCTATCCTCTATGTCTATTTCCGACTCGGAGGAGTGATACGTATCGTTCAGTTGATGGTATATCGCCGGAACATCCACGTCGGTGGTTTCTCTAGTGTAAGAAAGACTAGCGTAGTGATGTAAGAAACAATGTTCACTAGCAGAGAAAATCTGACGAATTGTAGTAGCAAACAATATATTCTTCACAATATGTAAGACTTACTTAATTATACGCAAGCACAAGTCAGTGACTATTCGCGCCTTTTTCACAATATGACTGTGCGGCTCGTTGAATTGCTCGGCGTTCGTCGCCAAATACCTCACGTCGAATTGCGCCGACGTGATTCTTCTGTAGAAATGATTATCAAAGCGAGCTTTTATGGTCGACAAGTCGATTGGATACTCCACAATGTAAGCGTAAGAGGGATAAAGACTGAGATCCACCGGCGCCACGAACGGTTCAGCGATCGCGAGGCTCATCACCTGATCCAGGCCTCGTATGATTCGGCGACAAGTCGCTTCTCTGTCGCCCATGGGCCACTCTTCCGCATGAGGCTGATACAGTATCGCTTGTCTCTCCTCCGGCAGCACAGGAACGGCGCCGCCGATTTCTACGGGATGTCCTAAACAAGTGATTAGCGCGTGTAATATAATCGGAATTTAGAGCGAGTCATTTAGAAACATCGGATGAAATATCTCCACGGCTTTCTCATTCGATTTAGCTCAAAGTTTATCTCAACACTCACTCTCTTCGTCAACGGGCTCAAGATCCCAAGGACTCATCTTCTCGTATTCTCCATTGTCCCATCGAACGCGAAAGCACATGAACAGTGAATCTGAAAATTCCTCGTCCAGCGGTTCCATTCCGACAATTTGCCCCATCCACCAACCGTCGTCGATCATGCAACGAAATTTGTCGCCCTCGGACCAACTTCGCGCCAACGCTGAATCGAAGGTCTGACGTAGGACCAGGAAATCCAACACATCGGCCATATCATGATACTTGATAGTGAAATTCTGCCCGCTCAGCCGACCGTTCTCGTCCATCAGTGCTAATTTCAAGCAGCACAAACGAGGCGGTCGTATTTCGTATTTAATACCCACTACTTTTACAAACTCTTGTGCCTAGAACAAACGTGTTTTCATCAGTACATCTATATCTATGCTCTTCAAGATTTTAATGTGAAATATTTCTCGTCCTCTAATTGAAATCTTTTTTTCATTTATTTCAGATAAAATAAACATACTCTAAGATTTATCTTGGTCCATGGCTCACACCGCAGATTAAGTTCGTAAATCTTTTTATTCCTGATTGCATCTAAATAGAATTTATGACCTTGTCTAAAATACACAATTTCATCGCCCATCTGCGGATAATAAGGAGCTTTTCTCGGTATTACTTCCGTAAGCCATTCCAGGGGCCGATAAAGCTCGGGAACATCACGGATTCCATTAAGTATTTGTATTTCCTGTCGAACAAAGCGACAGAAGGGTTTAGATAAAACATCGGATTACGGATGAAAATAATTCGAGTCGTGTTTCGATTTACATTTACTTTTTTCTTAGGACGCCTACTAGGACGTCTTCTGTCTGAATCACTGGGCGGTGTAATCGATCGCTTTTTCACGGGTTTACGTTTGCTACGCTTGGGCGGTTCTAAATTCAATCCGTGATCCGCGATCCAATCTGAATACTCGGTGCTCGAGTCTGTAGTACTGCTGTCAGAACACATATCTTCCTCGTGAGCAGTGGAATCGTTGCTGTTGCTGCTGGCTGAACTCGCTGACGTGGCGTGCTCATTCTATAAAAACGCAAAGCATAAAACGACGCTTGATCAACTGTAGATCTTTACAAATAATACCTATCAATCTTACGTATTATTTCTATAAAATACCTCAAATTCTTCGTTCTCTTGTTCCTCGTCGCGCGCTGCTCTTGTTCTGTAGTTGTGTCTAATAGTTCGGTTGCGTCTGCGATTTACGAGTTTACTCTTCGTATTGCCTTGATCGGCAGTGCTCGTAGGCTGTGGTCGCCGTCGCATTTCTCGTCGCCAGCATTCCAACTCCATGTCGGCCATCGCGTAGCTTTATGATTAAGAAAATTAATTTGATAATCGATATATCTTTTTTGAACGTCGATGTTAGCGCTGATAAATTTATTTCAGACTCTCTACAATAGTTTTTACTGCGTGTAATACTTACACCGCTCTACATTGGGTCTCTCTGATGGCTTCATTCATGGGGCGCGCGAGAATAGGTTTGTTCCACGGCGTGTTGCTATCCCTTTGCCAATTGCCGCTACTTTGTCGCACGCCCTCGACGTTACCTTCTCTTCTCAAGCCAGCTCTGCTGCCACGAGGACTCGCCAATTGTCGGATCGGTTGCTCGGCAATACTATTCTCCCCCCTCTCTTCGCCAACAACTTCACCTTCCGCATTGATGTTTTGTCTCTGAGCAAGAGCTTCGATCAGTTGATCGATGTTCGATCTTGGCGCTTCTTGCTCTGGAAGACCTTCTATAACTTCTTGCATTCCTGTTTGATCAAAATTTTTATATATTATTTTGTTGCTTTAATGAAAAATGAAAAAAATCCTTGGTATACATTAGAAATTAAAAGAAAGAATAATGTTAGAGAAATACAGAGTATTCAAAAATCATTCATGTAATATTATTCTTCATTGATTGGAATTTTTGCGTACGAGTATTAAATACATAAATCATTATCTTACCACCAGCACCAACTGCAATATTCGGCACCAATTGCTCCCCCCTGCAATTTTCTCTTCCCGGCACTAATCTTTGCAGCAGCGGTGGATACGGATTTCCGTCCACGTCAACCAAAAATGGCGGTGGCATCAAATGCGGTGCTATTTGCGTTTGCTCGTCGAGAACGCAATTATTTAAGTCTCTCAATAAAGGTCGGTAATCCGTATGAAAGAATAACTCTTTCGGTATCTGAGAATAATTTCGGAAATTAAATAACGCGAAACAAGACGAAATGTGTGAATGAGATTACAAGCAGAAGAAAACATACAATTTTTAATTTCTCAACGCCAGATCCAAATCCGTAGATCAAAAGATGTCCGTTGGAATCTGTCGCGACAAGCATAGTACCATCCGGCGACCATTTCGCGTCGAAGACAGCACAATTACCCTGGCCTTCAACGAAATTTTGGAAACACGCTATCGGTTCCGTATTCAGCACATCCCAGATAATAAGCTGTCCGTCGTGACCAGCGCTGAGTATCACTCGAGGATCAATCGGGTGCGACTCCATCACAAACACCTCATCTTTGTGTCCACGCAAAACTCTTATCAGTGCGCCCGATTTTGCAATCCACACTTTCAGCGAATAATCGTTCACGGCTGTTATAACGAATTCGTCACTCACGTCCCAACAAACCATGGTCACCTTCGCTTTCTTGTTCGTGTCGTCATCCGCTTCCGGTTCTCTGTAAGAGCGAAAAGAAAGTGTTTTAAAATAGACAATTTAAAATGGGAAAAATTCCTTTACAGAATTTAAGAATCGAAAACACACCCAAGGAGCTTTGTTGTCATAAGCAGCTGTTTGTGCATCCATTGCTGTCGCTCGAAATGCCACACGTTCGCGGTACCGTCTTTAGAACCAGAAATGAATTTTAAACCGTAGTGCGCCCACTGAATACTATCCACAGTATCGGTGTGAGACTCGACTTCGAGGACTCTGCGCGGCCCTTCGTCCCCTAACATCGCATAAACTCTCACATGATGATCCGCAGATCCAGCTGCTATAAAGGCACCTCCAGGACTGAAAGAGGCACAAATCATTTGTGCTTGACCAGGTCTCATTCTCTCGAGGAACTGAATAGGTTTTGCTCTGCAATACACATCGCAATTAGTTTAATATAAAAATATTATTCATAGAATGTTGAAGATAATATTATTGCACGCAGCCAATCAATTAAACTTACTGAAACACAGCTCTCTCGTTGTGTTTCTTTGTGTGAGACCAAAAGGCTACAGATCCATCAGTACTAGTAGAGACCAAATAGTAAATATCATTACACGCTATTGGACAAAAATTGACGGATGTGATCATGCCTGAATGTCCAGTCAAAACTGCCACCTTGAATAAGATTTAAGTTAGAAAAAGAAATATAATTATTGCACACCTAGAAATAATTATTTTTATCATCTTTTTAATGCACTCACAGGCGACATCGTCTGGAAACACCAGACTCGTAATACTCGATCTATGCTTCCAGCTGCTAGCAAAGAATTATCGAAGTTCACAGCGATGTCCATAATTTCTGAGGACGCGCCTCGAAAAGTGGCGAGTAAACGTCCATCGATGGCACTCCACACTTTGACGAGCAAGTCATCCGCTCCGGTTATAATATACTTGCCAGTGCGATCAAATAGCACGCAGTATACCGCAGATAAATGACCCAACGTGTGTCGGTACTGTTGCATCTTGCTATAAAACTTTGTTGGTACTGCCTCTCTTCGACTTAAAGGGCCAGAGTTCTCACGTCCCTGAAGTACACGTACTATTGGGCAAAAATATATGCACGACAAAATTATATATCGACGCTTACATAGAAAATAATAATGTTAGAACAATGCTGTTGAAATGCACGCAAAAGATACAAGTAGCACACAATTGTCGCTCTTCTCACCTATATTATGCACAGTGTAGTTGGAAGGTACTCCCAGGAAGGATTTTCCACCGAACCTTCCGGAATAATCGAAGATGCTGCGTTTTTGGCGCGTAAGATCTGCAAAAGTGGAATGTTAAGATGTATTATGTATTTCATTAAAAAATGAAGATGTTTAAGAATGTAATTAAGCAGGTACCTTTATTATATTTTCATACCTTCGCAAGTACGCAGCAACGACTGCCTGCCTGCTCCCAAGAGCGATATTGCTCCAGGAATACATGGTGCCACTTCTTTCTCTAACACTGGTCCAATCCTCGCACATATTTGCAGCAAATGATTTGGCGCAATGTGAGGATATTTTCTCTCCTAAAAAAATTGTTGCAATAAGTTGTCATTCTTAAGCAAAATTTATTATCGAAATAAATTGTAAGCATTTAAAAAATATATTATATTAAAAAGTTTTAAGATTACTGAACATCCAATCAGGAACCAATTAAATATTGGAGAAAATAAACTCACTACCTACTCTCTCCCATACAATCTTCTTTCATACGCTTCCACATTCTCTGTAGTAAATATAAAATTTAAAAAAACAAATATTTTACATGTTATGCAAAAAGAAAGTTGTACTGAAAAGAAATCAAAATGAAAGTTTTTGTTTCAGACCTTAATTACCAAGAAAAATCGAAATTGTAATAATTTGCGTGTCAAATAACTAAAAATGTATTCGCGCGAGAAATTCGAACAGTAAAGTAGTTCCCGCAGTTAGCCAATCAGCGTAGTCTAGCCATCACGCACGAGACCAGTTTCTATAAATAAGGCGCGGGCATCTATATTCATTGATCAGCTTGCGCGAAATGGCCGGAAGTGCGCGGCGATTGGTCGATGGACAACGGTGGTGGGGGAGCACAACGTACGGTTTTCACTCCGTCACGCGAGACGGAGAGACGCGAGAGGAATCATGGCGGAGGAGAAGGGCGGAATACGATGGGATTAAAAGGGGTAGAGCACCCCCCGCGAATCGACGGGGGCACCCGATTATTTCATCGAACCACCTTGCGATGCGGAGCGACGCAACGCTCGGACGGCCGCGTCTCAGCAGGACGCGCGCATTCGAGTCACGAGGCGAGTCGAGCAAACGCTCGCCTTGTGCCGATCGCCATGTCGCCATGCAACCATACTTACCAATTCTTCGAACGGCTGGCTAAACTCCCTTCCCTTCCAGTCGAGTCGCGGCGGCAATACCTGTGAACAAAAGATGCGATCTAAAATCTATAGAGATAACTAGCGGGAGGGGGATGCGGGAAGAAAGATCGATCCGATCGATCGGTGACGATCGGCATGAACCGATCGCGTATCAGAGGCAGGCGCGATACTACGCGGCCACCAAGGTCAGCGACCTTGAGATTCTGATGTTTTGACAAGTAGAAACCACGTGCGAACCATGTGGACCAGCCACACGCTTTGTGTACAGTGTATAGACGGTCGACGAAGCTTACCTTAGCAGTCTGCAATTCTTCTTTCAGCACCTGAAACAAAACGACGTTGAGGTTTGCGCTAGCGTACGGCTAAGCGCATCGGCTGTGCTTCGATCTTTCTACTTACCCTCGCGGCTTCGTGGCAGGGCCCCGACGCCAGAAACTTCGCGATCAGAAAGTACAACTCTGTGAAGGGAGAATGCACGGGGCTTTAGTGCACAGAACGCACGGTACAACGGCACACAAGCTCGCGTTCCGATACGCATTACGGTGTTCTACGTTACCTGGTGCGATCACAGATTCGTTCCTGGACGCGCTGGCCTCCATCCCGGCCGATCTAATCGATTCCTATTCACTCACGAGCGACGACAAGTCATCGGATTTACGGTTCATAGCGCCGCGATAACCACCGCGGTGTTCATTTCTCTCGCTGGAGCTGGTCGCAATACGCACTGCACTCGCCTACTCAGCACAAAGTAGTCCCCCAATAGTGGCTCGCCGCGCCGTCCTGCGGACAGGCGTGTAAGAAGAGCTATGTGGGCCTTTCCGGTTTCGTCACCTCGAATTTTCGACATTCCTTCCTCGCAATCCTTAGTTTTTTCCGTCAAACGAGCCGATTGACTGCCATAACTTTATTGAGTTGCGAGGCTGCGCAAATAATATTACACATAGCGCTGTGGAAACATGACCATCGATTAGATTACATCATCCGGAACCTATCGGAAAACTGATGAATCCACCATTGAACGCGGCATGCTTGAAAACGTCTCGCGCGAGCAATGTCCAATTTAAAGATTTTATCAAGACAATTACGTTTTCGTGGCCAATTTTTTAGACAGAAAATGATAAAAATACGATACGCATGAGTAAGTATATGAATATTGTACAATTTATCGCGATAAGCTTCTAACACTCCTTTTGTAGGAGCAGATTTAAGCAATTTGCAAAAAATATTCGATAACAATTGTTCGCGATGATCAATGAAGACTTCTGCAAGAATAATCGAAGAATTATGTATTAAACTTATACGTAACAGAATACTATTATCATTTATATTGCTCAAACTGCTGTACATTTTTAATAAATACAGTTATACGACACGAATAATTGATATTTGCGATGAAAATAAAAAGAATACGTTCAGCTGCATATAACTGAAAAATATATTCTTCAAAATAAAAATTTTTTCTGTCCATTAGAAACAATTATACTTGTTCTCAAACGGTCGAAAGAAAAGTTCATGCACATATTTGTAATATTTAAAAATAACTGCTTCATTTATTGCAATTACTAACTAAAAAATTTTTTTAAATGAAAAAATGTAGACTATATATACTTATATATATATATAGATATAAAATATATCGCTCTGTGCGTATGACGCAATCGCAAGAAGCGATGAAAATATAGCATGCAGTAACACACAGCACAATATATATATATATATATATATACACACACACTCATATACACGTAGTAAATTCGCCTCATTTTGCCAAGTTGTATTATAAATATACGCTATTTATGATACCATTGCAGGACGAGTTTCTATTTGTATAACGTTCACTTTGCATAAATTAGTGAAGGGGAAGCGATATAGCAAGATGGCAGTCGCGGATGCATCGGCTGATGCCGGATAAGATCGCGTGCATCACATGTTCTTTGCATACGTCACGTCGGACCCATTAAAACACATGACGCTTCATTTAGTTCCGCTCGATTTTCGTCGAGCATGACACCGGGCATCCCTAATATTTGGTTAGTTTCGGCGACCGGCGATAAGGGAAATGTCCGTCGAGAGTCGCCGTGATAGTTGATCCGGCTCATGCAATAGTACGATAAGAGAGATAACCTTGCATGCACGCGAGTGTCGGAAATGCATTTTCGTTAAGAAGTACCTGACGATTGCGAAAAAATTGCGGAAAAAAGACGCATCGTTGGACAACGATAAGAATATCGGACGCAATTAACGTGCATAGATAAAGCCGATAATTAAAATGTTCGCGAAAACAAAGTGTAAAGTCACAAATAAGTTTTCAGTCCTCGTACAAAGGTTAGACGATGACTAACAACCAATTACTGTGCTCACCGTTGGTTAGAAAACTAACGTACTTCTATAAATGTACATCAGTAAAAATTAACTGTTATTTGCCCTACAGCAAGTTTGGCAGTCAGTTGTGAGCAAACTGTTTATTTTTGTACAATCGTCTATGTAAGATTGTTGAAACTACAATGTCATGGATAAGAGAGCGCACGTTAAACTGGTTTCAATCCTTAATCTTAAAGATTGTCAAGACCGGTCAAGTGCCGAGACACGTAGCATTTATAATGGACGGTAATAGACGTTATGCGAATAAGCAGAAAGTGGCGAAAGTAGAGGGGCACACAAGAGGGTACGTATTTTTAAAGACAGTTCGTATCGATACCACAGTCCATTATATTCTTATGTTCTATTTACAGATTTAATAAACTAGCAGAAACTTTAAGTTGGTGCATGGACCTTGGTATTACAGAAGTCACAGTTTATGCTTTCAGTATAGAGAACTTTAAACGTTCTAAAGAGGAAGTTGATGGACTTATGGAACTAGCCAAGCAAAAATTTAAAAGGCTTTTAGAAGAAAAGTATGTATGAGATTTTAAGGATATTCAATTATGCCTCACAATCATGGAACAGAATAATTGTATACTTACAAATGTAATGTTTCCAGAGACAAACTGATGGAACATGGTGTATGTATTCGTGTGATTGGTAATTTATCTTTACTTCCAGAAGATATGTGTAAATTAATCGCTGAAGCCATGATCATGACTCAGGACAATAATAAAGCATTTTTGAATGTTGCTTTTGCTTATACATGTAAGCATGAACATTGTAAGATGTTTCTTTAAATTTTACTTAAAAAAAATTTTTAACATCATTTTAATATGACCACAGCAAAGGATGAAATTACTCATGCAATTAAAGATATAACAAAAGGTGTGAAGTACAATGAAATTTTACCGGAAGATGTGAATGAAGATTTGATTTCTAATTGCTTGTATACTTACAAATCTCCAAATCCAGATTTGTTAATTCGTACTTCAGGCGAACTTCGAATCAGTGACTTCCTGATGTGGCAAGTGAGAAGACATATTTTATTCTATATTCGTTTGTATCTAAAATATTATCTGCATCTAAAATAACTTTATTTGAATCACTTTTTAGATCTCTGATGCTTGTGTCTATTTTACCAATGTATTATGGCCTGAATTCAGTCTTTGGGATTTTCTTAGTGCAATTTTTTATTATCAGAAATGTTATCCTGATTTACAAAGAATTGCAAAAATGCAAAATTCAAAACCAATCACGCACAATAATCGAGTATCTATGTATATTAATAAATTGCATCATGAACGTCAAGTTATGATTGAAAACATGCAACTCTCAGCAGTTCAATCATGAAAACTAAATATTTATCCAGTAAGTACTTATATTCCAATTTCAAAAGTTTGGTTTCATCGTTAATGAAATGTGCTGAAGATTTATTTACATTTTACTTTAGATCGATTTTTTTCAAATTTATTATTTCTATCAAAATTTGATTTATTTTCCAAATTCATGTTTAAAATTTGTGTTATGTTTTATGAATAATAGCAAGATTAGTCAATGTTGTACATGTTTAAGTTTACAATTATGTAGGAACTAGTTAAGCTATTAGACGAAAGCAAAACACACACTTGCGAGAGCATCACGATATATACATATATATTGAAATTTATAGAAATATTCGTTCTATTTTGATATGTTTTATAGCGTTACAAACTCAGGGAAATAATTATAAATAATACTTCCAATTATATAAGGTGTTTTGGAAAACAAGTACATGAGATGCAAAAATAAATAAATCCTTAAAATATAGAAACTAAACGAGATCTGAAACTGAAATGTTTGAATTGGAACAAATATTATTTCCGAAGCATTTTTTTTGTTTTGTATTTCCGTCATACAGACATGACATGTAAAACAGATGTATTCATATAATGAGCAAACTAGATAATAGCAGGAAGTTAAGATACATATAAATTAAGTGATTGTCGAACAATCTTGCCGTTAAAAAAGAATCATGAATTATGACAGCGAGTCGGAGTTTTAACAAGTATTATGAATATTCTATTATAATAGGATATTTGTTTTCTGATACATAATTATATGTAGGTATTGATAAAATTTGCTTCCATAATGTGTCATATATTATAGTGTATTTATATATTTATTCATCTCTCTGTATGTACATTCCATGCATCGGTTTTCCAACTGTTTTCTTCACTGCAGCATGCATTTGGAGGATTGTAAAATAGAATTGTAAAATGGATATATAATAGGAGTAACATAAAATGTATCAAATAAATTATGTTAGTCGTAACATTAACGTGCCGACTACAAAGATATAAATATATGAATAAGTTCTATGCATTTGTGTAATATGTATATTATTTTTCTAAACCCAGAGATATGTTGTATATATAGCATGTACATTATATTTACAACGGTTAATTTCATTATGTACTATTGCACAAGGCAAATAACAATAAACGTATAGTCTCAATCATCCTATCGATGTAAGCGTCAACATTATAAAAGTATACAATATATTCGAATCTACAATGGTTCATTGCGAGTATGGATTAAAAACCTCACTAGATGGAATAACATCTATTCATATTACAGAATATTCAACGTTTTGTGCAATATCTAGCGTATTGCGAAGCAAAACTGTATTGTGTCAATTTGTGTCTTATAATCATTTATTCCATAATTGATTCCATATATATATTCTTTCATTTGAGCTCAATCTAAGTAAAATAAATAAGGTAAATATTTACGATATAGACGCAAAATGTGAAAGTATGTAAAAATTTGTATTTGCTTTTCCAGCCATTGGAGATGTTCGAGCAAAATTATTTTTTTTATATATTCATTAAAGATACAGGAACATTTATGTTAGCACATCTCTAATAGCCAGAAAATTGTAACGCTACTTGGACGAGGATCGGATTTGTAGAGAATCAAATATCAGAATTAGATATCTCTGTTTGATAATTTTACAGGAAGACAGAATGGCTGAATATACATCTAAAAGTTTACAGCTAATGGAGGGCTTTCGTTCGTTTACAATTTGTAATGTTTTTATATTGTCGAGACGAGAGAAAGACTATAAAAAACTACAATTTTATTAAAAAGTAGAGATATCTAATTTTTGCTTCGAATTGTATCTATATCGGGAAAGATAGAATCAGTTGAGGCAACAGAGAGATTAATGTAATATCTAAATGTTGAGTCACAGATATCAATGAATGATGTTCAATCTGAAGTGATTGATAAAAGTTCACGATTATTAAGTTCGCAAATAAAAATATAAGAGAATCGTACTTATTGCACTGTGACAAACTATCTCAAATGACTATATATTTACCACTTTACTCCGTAATACTTAAGCCTGACGTCGACTCGCTTTTTCGCGCCCTCATTTCGAGTTATAAGGTGGATGTCGTCTCGTCGAGGGTTGTCTTTGCCTGGCCAGGAAGGACTGGCCCTGTCCCGAGCTGAGCGCCGCGAGACGCTGATCTATCACCTCCCTGTGACAATTCAAGCCCAGTCTGTGAAAGGCGGTCACCATCAGCTTCTCCTCCATTTCTCGCAAAAATCTGGTCTCCTTCATGGAACGCTCCATGTCCTCGATCATTTTGCGCTGCTCCAATAGCTGATTGCGCAACACGACGACCTCGCTCGGCGTAGAATTGCTCTGCTTCGGGTCCAAACTCTTTATGACGCTCTTGGCCTTCTCGATGTACTTCTTGTAGCGTTCTTCGAGCGCGGCGTTCTCGAATTCCTTCCGAGTTAATTTCTCTTGAACAGCAAAGACCTTCTGCTTTTGAGTCTGCAGAGCGCCTTCGCGTTCTTCCAGCTGCAAGGCCAGTCGCTCCTTTTCAGTTTGCGTTTTTCGCAGTTCGTCCTGCAGCTGAGACACCTTCTGATTCAGGCCCACGTTGTCGGTCTTGTTGTCACCAGTCACTTGATTACCCATGGCTTCTTCTAGTTTGGTCTCCAACTCCATTATCCTTTGATTCGCTTTACGGTTTTGTCCTCGCAGCGTGTTCAGACGCTCCTCGGAGTCCTCGAGTAACGCCTGCACGCTCGGCAGCTTGTCCTCGTTGCCCGTTAACTTCATCTTCAGCATCTTGTTCTCCAGCTGCAGTGAGAGAATCTTTTCCTTGACTTCGAGCGGAATCATCTCGGTGCCGGCGACGCCGGTGCTGTCGGCGCTGGATTTCGCTACGTTCTCGGCGGCTTGTAGCTGTGTGCACTTCAACTCATCGTTTGTCTCCTTCAGGGCATCTCTCTCAATGATCAGCCGGTCTCTCTCTCTTTGCACAGCACCCAGTTTCGCCTCCATCTTCTTTCCTTCGAACTCCAATCGATCATATTTATTGCTTTGCTCGTCCAGTCTGTGATGGACTTCCGTGAGCTGCTGCTTGCACGCCTCCAGATGACTGCGCAACATTGTCGTGCGTTTTACCTCCTCTTCGTAATCGAGTTTAACTTGCAAATACTCGACATTCATGTCCTCCAGTATTTTCACTTGCCTCTTCAAGTCACTTAGATCCTCCATTTTCTTCTTATATGACTCGATCGTAATTTCGTACTTGGCTACTTTATCCGCTGTTTCTCTCAAGGCGTCCACTTCGTCCTTCAGGTGATTTGCTTCGTCAGCCGCCTTCTGCAGATCCTCCTGTCTCGACTGTAGCTCCAACACCTCCTTCTCCAACAGCTCCACTTTTAATCTGTAATCGTCCCTCGATGTTTCCATCTTGAAGAGCTCATCCTTCAGAGCTTCCACTTGCTTCCGCAATCCAGAATACTTTAGGATAGAACCAGAGTCCTCCGGATTCTCAAATTCGTCCAGTCGTTCCTGGAGCTTCTTATTTTCCGCAATCAAGGCGGTTTTCTCCTCCTGCAACAAAGACAGCTGCTGATCGAGCTCGTGACATCTCTGCGCCAGCTGATCCTTTATATCCACTGTAGCCTGAAGCTCTGCGTAGAGTCTCTGCTGGGCTCCATCGGCCACGTCCAGCTCCATAGGCTCAATGTTGAAAGCAATGGAATCACTGGAAATACTGGTGCCTGGGCTCAGCGCTCTCTCCAACTGTTGTATACTCTGCATTATCGCTCGCTGCACGGTCTCATCCATGCTCTTCATTCTGGTGATATACTGCTGCTTTTGGTCGCAGTTGACAGCGCAGCCGAGAATCAGCTGTAGCAGACGGCGCAGCTCGTCACTGTCGCAGTGCTCGCCGATCTTAATTGCGTCTGGCTTGACGTAGCCGGACAGCTGCTGGTTCAGGCACTCCATGTAATACTCCATCACGGCCTCCACGATCTTCTTCATGTTACTCACTCTGAGACGCCAATTTGCACCCACGTCAGTCTTAATCTTTGCTTTCCAGACCGCTGAGAACCATTCTGGCGCAATTTGCGTTAAAACCTCCGCCAGGGCAACCCCATCGCTTATGTCATCCGCGGAACTGTGTGGCGCCTGGAGGTCGAAAGTGCTCAACCATTTGATTAAATTACTCAACTGCTGCTGATGATCGCCCATCTTTTTTTGTTTTTCAATATAGAGTTTTCAAGGAAAGCTCCAAGGACACTCGCGCTAGTTTCTAGCTCTCGTCAAACTCTGCAAAACACGTTGTTCTCGTAACCGCGATTCGTAGTTGGGTTCATAATTCTAGTCACTCGTCAAATCAACATGCGATATTGTAAGTTAAATACAATTACCATGGACCATCTGCTCGAATTAACCAAAAAGCAGCCATCGTCATCGCGCGTTGATACGGTCTGATAACGCTTTATCGAGGCGGAAGTTATGAAATTCGAATACCACCTCAGACAACAGCTCGCACACCTTGTGATACGCGATAATCGTATCGTGCATTGCGTGCATCAGCCGACAAAAAAATCAGTCGGGCCGATTGCTAACAAAATGCATCGCACTTGTCACGGATCACGTCGCATTCTGCATGCATTTAAAAACGAAGTTGGATCATATGTTGCGTTACGTGTGCTGCACACACTTTCTTTGAGCTGCTCCGAACTTTTGCTCTTTCCTTTTCGCTAAAGGCTTTCAACAGCGCCTGTCTCGTTTCAAGTGCAGCATAGAACAGGTACGAAGACGTCGAGTAGAACTGTCAAACTAGATGAGATTCGTTTGCTTTACGAAGAGTCATCGCACACAAATCGTTGAAATAATTAGGAATCCAGTTAGCATGTTAGTACAGCTGATTTAATAACTAGTTCATATACGTAACAATAATGATTAAAATAATTTCGAGTAATCGAAATTGATCGAGATACTCCACGTTGGCGCGTACTTGCAAAAGAAATAATCCGTTCGATTAATTCTATTCTTTTTTATTTGAGATAATAGTCCGTCTTTTTGCATGATACTATAAAAATATTATATTTTTATCAATGTCTTTCTACGCAAGCGTTGCAGGAACTTTCACTGAACTTATGAATTATCCTCCTTGCAGGTTATGATGAGATTGCATTAAAAAAATGTTTGTCGCGAGAATCATCGAAAGGTCCATTAGGACGTTAAGCCCGGTCAAGCAGCAGCGTAAGCTGTATTCGTATCATGCATCATCGAAAAGTACAGTTCAACCTACGATCTCCTTGGGAGCTTTGCGATTCTGCAGTGACAGCCCACCAAAATGCTGGAATTGCGACTACATGTTCAAGTCAGACCTATTCTGTTCGAAGTGCAAAGTGTTGCAGGAACTGCCGCAGAACTTGAATTATTTTGACATCATCGGCGTCAAGAAGAATTACAATGTGGTAAATGAGGAGATTCACAGAAAGTACAAGGAATTACAGAAAATGCTGCATCCTGACAAATTTGGTAACAAATCTGAGGCAAGTTTGTGTTGTTAAAGAGAATTTTATTACATAATTTTTTGTTAAAAACTTTTTAATTTATGCTTACTGAAATTCTCTATTCTCACCTGTAAGTAAAGTTTGTAATAAATAAAGTTTATTTGTTTTAACTGTCAATAGAAAGAAAGACAAATCTCAGAGAATTTGTCCTCTCTAATAAATAAGGCTTATAGCACATTGGCAAATCCATTAAAAAGAGGATTATATATGTTGCAATTAAAAGGTATATCAATACCAGAAGGAACTACCAACTTGAATCCAAAATTTCTCATGGAGATTATGGAGCGAAATGAAGAGATAGATAATGCAGTGGATGACAGAGATAAAATCTTGAAATTGGCCAAAGAATCTAAAGAACTGCTTAATACACTGACAATGTAATGCTCATTTTTAGTAGCTTTAAATATACTACTAAATATTTCTTTCAATAACACATTTAAAATTTTTTTAGGCAAGTAGCAGATGCATTTAACAAGGAAGATATTGAAACAGCAACAAAAATCTTAATAAAAATGAAATATTACAATACTATAGACAATAGATTGAAGAAACTAAAGCATGATTTAGGTATAATAGAATAAATATATTGCAGCTTTTGCAAATAACAAATATTTGTTTCTGTATAAAATAATGTATAATGTACAGATTTTAAGCAATAAATTTTGTAAATTATATCTACTTATACAATTGCATCTTATCAATCAACCTTTTTGCTTTTAATGAATATGTAGCTTACACAATATCTAATCTAATTAAAATAGTAAATATATAAAACGAGAGTAAGTCAGATTGACAGCCGCTACACATCTTTTCAGTTCTGCTGATTATCTATTTTCCATTGCTCCACCCACTGGCATATTACAAGTACATTATCTGCCAACTGTTCTAAAGAATTACTCATTAGTTCATGTACTATCTCCTCCCTGTAAGATTCTTTTGCTTCCTCAAGAATAGTTTGGAAAATTTCGCAATCTATGTTGTCCTCCAGTTTCTTTCCACAATAGCCCCTTTCCTTGAGTCGATCATATAGGATAGTATTATCTGTCCTGAGTACAAATACAATGTCAAACCATCTTTCAGGGAATAATTCAGCACTGTGATAATCCACAATTTTCCCTCCTTCGTTCATAAGATTCTCCATTCCATTTAGTAACTAGAAAAAGACATTATGCAAAGATTTATGCATTTAGCATATAATGTTAAAGAAATACGTTTAAGTTGTATGTTTTATAAGAAATATTAGTAAGTAATATCTTATAGATTCTATCTCGGCTAAAATTGATATGATAAGATCATATTATTACCTTCTCTTCATCTAACACTCTGCATTGATACTCTTCGTCAAACTCATCCAGACACGCGTTCTCTGTAGCCAGTTTGCTGACATCGACCCATTTTAAATCGGTTTTCTCCGACAGCATACGTGACATGAGACTTTTGCCCACGCCAGGTGTGCCTAAAAAACATTGATTATTTTGAACAAATATTCATAGTTTATATTAAATAATTCTGCGTCAAAATTATAAATATTATTGCATACCTGTTATTAGAATGTTAGGCGCGTTTCTTTGACTGTTTAACATTTTCCGCAGACGCAAATACACAAGCACAAATCGAATTAAAATTCAATTCCAACCACGTGTGCTTAGTTTTGTCAGCTGAGTTAATACTGTAAAGTTCCAAACAAAACAGTAAGATACGTTCTTGCAGTATTGGCAAGTTCGTAAATTTTTAAAGCGTCACTATCGTATGTGCGCTGATTGGCTAATAAAATTGATCTGGGTTTACCTTGTCCCTTTTTAATGAGAGAGAACGAAGTGCATTGCCTTATTCTCTTTCTCTCTTACTCTACAGTAACTTTCAAGCCTCATAACTCGAAAAGTTCTTAATGAAAAATAACTTTATAGCGTTCTAAAAAGCTCCCGAAGTCAGCTATAAGAATATGTAACAAAAAATGGAGATTTCCATTTAAAAATTTTAGTGATTTTTAGGTGACCTTAAGGGAATCCTGGAGTCGTTTGTTTTACCGATTTCTTTTAATTTGCTCATTTTTGTAATTTTCACTACATTGCATGATACACAATCGACCCCCTGATCATCGATCATGTAAAAAATGAAAACTTTTATGTGAATTAGACAATTCTATTTGTGAAATTTTCACGTTTCCGCTCCTAGGGAAAAATTACATGATCGATGCCCAGGTCTCAATCTGACGTCACTTATGGAGAATTTACACTGCGTCCGATATCCAATAATAGAGCTTGTTTTCTAGAAATTCTAGTTAGAGATATTTCATCCTCTAGAAAACAAGCTCTATTATTGGATATCGGACGCAGTGTGTGAATCCTCCATTATTGGACAAGCGGATTTGTCCAGTTGTGAGAAGGCAATTGCCAAGGTACGCACTTCTATACGAAAGCTATGCTCCTTGGTCATTGGTGCAACGTAACACGTGTTGGGTCGGGTACGTTTATTTAAAGAGAAAGAAGACGTAGTAGTTTCATAGCAGTACACGAAATTTTCATCACCGAACGTAAGATCGATTTAATGTGGCTATAGTAGCGTGATAAGGAATTTGCGCAGCGTCGGACTCACATCGGTCACATGCACGGCCGCTCGATTAAACGCGTTTCGCGCGATTCAGGGAAAATTGTTCGTGAACCGCGACCTGGTATGCAGCAACAGCAATGAGCTGGCATAAATTGTACGCATCACGTCGACGGAGCTCGCGGGCGCGCTGGAACGCGCGATATAGAGAACCAAAGTCGTTTTCGCTCAGCAGCGGTGCATTTCGCGCGAATGATGCGAGCTGCCATCCTCGTAACTTAATACGCGATTCTTCCTAACCTACTCGCCTGTGCCATTACGCTGCATAACCTGATCCGCGCGCATGCATAACATATTGTGGTCTGATTCGTCGCGCTAGTGCGATCGTTCGCGTCGCGCGTGCCGATAACACGACATTACCTCGACCGTGCGGCATCGATCGCGTTGATTCCGTCCGGCGAAACACGTGCTCTCGCCTAAGTACCGAGAAAAAACAAACAAACGGTGCGCCTCGCAGCACAGTGTTTCTAAGCGGTTCGGTCAGTTCGCTGGAAAGTGGAACGCACCTCGTGTTCCAGTTTTTTTTTTCGAGTGTGCTGGCGTAGCGCTGCCATGTGGACGGAATTTTCGAGGGTGAATCAGAGTTTTTATCAAGATCTCATTGACTCATGCGCTTATATTTACTGTCGCGAGTGTGCTGATTAGCAAATCTACTCATGTGCTAGATTACACTTTTTCGAATGCTATTTTTCTATTTTTAAAATCTGATTTCACTCTTCGACCTTATTTATCGAATTATAAAACGCTCAAAATCTCGAGACATAATATCAAAATGTAATATGTACGATAATCATACTTTTTTTTCTATTTGTGCATAGATTTTAGCAGCATTAGCGGAATACAAGGATTACATAGTTGCGACAAATTTCGAGGATACCAAGGTTGTGCAATCAAGACGCCGACAATACGCGCCGAAAACATAGATTCTGAAGAATTTGAACGCTGCAACGGTGCAGAAGGGCTCTATGTGCTCCACTGTGGCTTGGGCGAATGGTACTTTAGTTTCCGAGAGCTTGCTATTGTGGTATCAGGAGAGGTGCACCCAGACGATCTGTAATTCGGACATACGACAGCGGCAACATGCTCAACGAGATCAAGGCGGCGGTACTGTTCATAGTACAGCTGATCGAAAAAAGCGAAAAATTTAGTCCCGATCAACTGGACTGCTTTAAACGGCACCTGGTCGAGGTGTTGGCGGAACGCTTCAAGAACCACTGGTTTCCGGACAAGCCGTTCAAAGGCCAGGGCTACCGCTGTATTCGCGTCAATGGTCACAATCGCCGGGACGCGACTCTGGAGAGTGCTGCGAATGCCGCTGGAGTGAAATACGAAGACTTGGACCTGCCTGTGGAACTGACGCTGTGGGTGGATCCTAACGAGGTCTGCTGTCGATTCGGTGAGAGCAAGGGATCCTACTGCACACTGGCATCGTTCGAAGACAAAGAGAACACCGTACCCATCTTCCAAAACGACCGTCACGAGAATGCAGAGAAAGAGAACAAGCAAGCCCATATGGGGTCTACCAAGATACAGGTGAGTGCTTCCAACGTGATTATTTTTTTAAATAGACGTTTTTCTCAGAATAAATTGAAGCGAATTAAATTCCTTAATGTATGTAAAACGTATGTAAATATAAACTATAGATAATGGTTCCTTAATAAAAACGGATGGAAAAAAAGATTTAACAAGTACACGCTGAAGAATCCACAGTAATCCTGTTCAGAGTTTATTTACATTCTTTTTTTGTATCTCGTATCGTGTCGACTGTGTAGTAAAATAAACTCGGTGTGTTTCATGTTTCAGAAATCCCCTCTAACCGCTAGCACAGAGCAACAACAGTCAAAATCAAAACCGCTAAGCACCGCTAATCAAAATCAACAGCATAGCAATAACGGTACAGGTAGGAAGCGTAATTTGAATAGTCCTAGACTACACGTGAACAGAAATCGTTCGTGGTTCGGTCACTCCTTCAACATGGGTTACGGTCCTCATCCGATCAGCCAGCCGTGGTACAATATAATGCCTCCGCATTTCCTCGGTGGCCCTTCACCGCCGCCCTTTATGGGCCACCGGGGGAACAAGTGGGTACATCCGCCTTCTTATCCCGCAGGACCCGCACGTTTTCACCACTGGTCTCCCAAAGCTGCTCTTAAAGTATAAAAAACTCGCTTTAAGGAAATCAGTTAAGAAACCTGTTTCTTCTTTAAAAAAATGTTTATAGGAGAAAGTGTGATCGCACTTGTAATATGTTTGCTTTGCAAAAAAATATTGTTTTTCTCAGCTTGATGAATCATACTATGTTTACATTGAAGCTCAAGAGCGTTTTAATTAAAATTGTATTTGCGATAAAGATATGCATAGATCAAATATGTTGAGATTTCTATTCTGGAACAGGTTTGTTAACGCGTTTCGGTGACGATAATTATCCATCCTGTAATTACAAATGACCTTGTTCGAAGTACGACTAAGGCTTACGATTTTTTATGACAAAAGGTACTGCATTATTACATATTACGTATGTGTAATGATAAATTGGAGTAATAGATGTTTAACTCCGGATGCAAGGTTGCTTGTAAACGTGGTAAACTAGTGACAATTCAAAGTAGCATAGTTAAACGACGCATTAGTGTGCGCAAAATGAAAATGGGCGTCATATCATGATGCTTGTTTCTTCAAGTGAACTTAAACGGACATTTATTGGAAAAATACACGTTGTATCGTGGAGTTGAGAGATTGTTTATCTTCTCTACTTGCAAATCCAAATTGTGCAATTGTACATTTTTTTTGTTACATTATTAGAGTACTCGAAATTGCGTAATTTAAATCGGCGTGATGCCATTCTTTCGGATATTTCTTCGGATGCATTTCATCGGATATTTAGTAGTTCAATAAGAAAAAAATTGAGGGAATAATTTGGAAAATTTGGAAAATTTGGAAAATTTGGAATTCAATTCTTAATAAATTCTATGGACATTGTTTTCGATGTAAAACGAAGTACGCTTTATCGCGTTATATTTTATTCATTACTTTATCGAGTCATATATGATAAGGGCTCATGTCTGACGACAACAATCAGAACCATTGTTGAACATTTAACATAGTTCCTCGAGTTTGCCATTGATGTTTTCAACCCGTTGGTTTACTCGTATCTCCCGTTTAATATCCTTGGAATACAGCAGATAGACTTCAGTGCTTTATTTTATACCGAAAAGAATGTTCGGATTTCAAAATTCTCGAAGTTAATCCAATTATAATTATATAGTCTAATTTGAACTGGACTATAAACAGTTGTTTTTTTTCAATACGATTAATAATTGTCGTAAAGAAAATAGGTTTTATTTGCACATTAGCTCTATATAATAGCGAAGAATGAGAAGTGTAAAGTTACCTTCTTCTGTTTCATGTATGTACAATATTTTACAAATGATTGTGATTGGTGATAAGCGTGATTTCAATAGAATCCTGTTTTGGTTGGCAAATTTTTGATATATTATTAAATATTATTATTATTATTAGATCGTCTAACAAAGTGTGAGAACAAATTCGTTCTGCTCTTCTGCGAAAGGAGGGCAGAGTGACGCGAATGCATTCTGTTAATTTTTGTGCTTGGAGGGGAAAAAATTCACAACACTTGTTATTTAAAGATACTGCCGTCATTGAGATTTTATCAATGATCAATGCTGCTGTTTAGATTAACGAGCCGGCGCCGACGTTAAGATTAATTGCGCTGCCACGTGCAGTTAGACAAGCTGTTATTTTCGTTCGACGCGAAGACGAGCCGAATTTATTCTTACAAATTACACGCTATTTTTAACTTTATTCACGTTGCTCGCGTATCAGCTTCTTACGGACTTAGAGCGTTTAAACAAAGCGTTAACGTAATACCAATGTCATGTCAGTGTACATTCGGCCTTATATATGTATATTAGAGAGATTTTATGAGATATCAATAATATATAATTATTTATATGTATATATATATATTTTTGCTTCATCGATAATACGCGTTTCTTGTTTGTGGTATTATCTTTATATACATACATACATATATATATACATACATACAATCTACGGAAATATGTGAATTATCATCATTCATTGTTATTACTCTGTAAAATGAGTTGTTTCTTCGAGATATTTTTATTTCATTATAAGTTACATGTGTTCTTTTTAATTTTGCGTATATTTTCTCGGACAAATTTTTAGTGAATACTTCTCAAATATGACAATTTTCAAATTGCGTTTCTTTAAATAGTAAGAAAAGAAATTAGCCTAGTCAGTAGTATAATTTTGCAGTTTATTATGTTTCGTTTAACTTTATAAGTTCTTATTTCGTCGTTTTATTTTCGTTGTCACACATTTAGAAGAGTTAATTTCATCAGAGAGAACTTTTACAATAATTTACATATCTTTTTAATTTATTCTTATTCTCGTAAAGTGATAAGTTGCTGTCAAAAACCTATTATTTTTCAACTTCAGTATTCAATACGAAATGCCAAAATTCTTTGCAGACTCAGTCCGAGATGTCGATATTCGACATTGTGCAATAAAATGTAAATCTTCTCGAAGGAACAATTTTTGTTACGTGAAGAACACAGCATTGCGTACACATTATCCTATTATTGTTATGTCAAAAAAATCTCTAAAACGCACGAGAGATGCATTTTTTTTATTTGACGCTAATCGATATAGCAGAGATAACACATTTTTCAAACTAATGTTTTTTTGTAATAAGGTAGAATTATTGGGATCGGAGAGTATGTTACACATATTTAATATCGCATGGTAGATTTATTATAGCTCTCGCTACGCAGACTGGTATATTGCCGTTGCTAGATACACAATAGTCTTTATATATAAATGGTGAGGATCAATTTAGATGTGCATCGTAAAGAAACCGTCAGTACGTAGACTGCACTAGATGACATTTTAATCAAAGGTATAGGATGACTCATGCGGCCTTCTTTTCGCATAACGGAGATATGCGAAACATAAATGTCGCAATTTCGTTTCGACATAAGTATTCGACGTTCACAATTTTAATTTTATTACTCATTTCAGGCAAAATTAATTAATTTTTTGAAAGAAATAAGTTATAACACGGTTGCTTTCATTTTCCAACTGATTGCTAGAAGTAGAATTTAATTAAAAAACAACAGATTCAAATAACAAATTTAACTCAAACAATATATTTACTTGATATTGAGGAAATTTTTTATTTGTAATTAACAAATGTTATAACAATGATAAAATTAAAATGATTTGCAGCGAGATCAGACTGTTGCGTCTCCGTTATGATGAAAGTCGGCGTGAAATGGGTCGCTTCATATATAAGCGTAATACCGTACTTTCACGTTTTACCGTTAACATCGTTCACTAAATGCATGTAATTTGCCCTAAGAAAGTTTTGTGTTCAATTTGTTAAAACTTATTCAGAAGAGAGTTATGTTATTGTTATATAGGAATATATGGAAAGTCTATAAATATTATATATATATACATAAATATATTACAACGTATGTAGAATATAAGCAATATTGCATTCGGACATATTCTTTTAATAATATTCTTACATATACAGTAATATAATGACGTATATATATGTATATATACATATATAAATATACATACATATACACATAGTTAATATATATATATATACATTGTGTATATATAGACATATATATATATGCACGATATATATGTACACACATATATATGATTTACCACACATATATATATATTATGCATATATATATGTGTATATAATATGTATGTATAAAACGTATATGTATACATATAATATATATATAAAAGAAATGCTCAACATTTGAAATGTTCCAAACTTTGTAACTGTGTTCAAATGTAGAAAAAATTGCGAAACCGAATGCGACGACAACGTACCTTTTCTTAATGATAAGTAGATAGTCAATTACTTTATACAAAAGCCATAAGCGACGATGAGTGTACGTCTTGCGTACACAACAGCGTAAAATGCAGCGAACAAGCATTTTCAACGAGGAGAACGAAGAAATATCTTTTATATCGAAAATTTGGAATGCGATGCGCGAGGCGATCAGAACGAACATTAATACGATAAGCGAATTAATGCTTGTGGTGAGAACATTTTGTACTTATTCCACTTTCATGAAAATAACATTCTAGCACTTTGAATTCGATTGTGAACAGTTCTGTCATTTACATTTTACTCTTGAGAAAATTATTTGAGAAATATATAATGCATAGTATCGAAGAGAAGATCGATGCAACGAATGAATATGAAAAAGTCTTAATTGTAAAACGCAAATTTCTAAATTTAGAGTGCTGCATAACGCATAAACTTTTGAATTCAAAGTGTTAAATCGCGCTGTGAAGGTATGAATATCGGTGCCTTTTCTTCGCCCGACTGACATACGTGACTCGTTGATTTGAATCACAATATCATCAAACGTTCTCTCACGGAAGCGAAATCGTATTTCATATTTTCACACCGAATTCTCCTGTAACGAAACATAACAAAGTGATCGATGATTTGCTGAATTGTCGTGTAACGTTTGAAGAACGTATTAATGTTTGGATCATTTCGATTGTAGGGTAAAGCACTATATAAACGTACATATATCCTACCACTGCTGTGTCATATGTTGTAAGGATATTTCTTCTTGCATAACTGTGCAATTATACTGTAAACCTGGGCGAATGTTAAGAGAAACGGTTCGATTTCCTTCTGCTTTATGAACTTTGTGATAAAGTGCTAACAAGCGAACTAATTGGATTTTTCTACGACATGTAAGACGAATCCCGGCGAAACTTGATGAACGATGTGATCAATTATTTTTATTCGAATAGCGTGTGCAATTATTTTCATTCGGTAAGAGATTTTATTGATTTATAAAAATTGTATTAAGACACGAAACAAAAAGTTTAAGTAAATTTGTACATAGTATAAATTGAAAGAAACATCTTATTTACTAAATTTGAGCACATGAAAGCTATATGTATTTATTTTTAAGATTGCGAGATTATATTAAAAAAAAAGATTTTATTAATTTGATTGTATTATATATATGAATAATTAAAAGAATTATATATTATATATTGTTGATAGAATTGCTAATGAAAAGAAGGAAGATATCTGTTACTTTTTACGTTTCGCTTCTTCTGTTATATGACTACGCCAATTTTCGCATTTTTTCAATAAGTTCAAATATATAATATAGCTCTATTCAATATTTTTTGTTTCGTGTAATAAATATATATCATCGGAGCAACATGCTTTCGGATCAACGATAATAATATACCTTTGTACACACTGTGCATGGTGCAATTGAGACTAAACGAGAATGTACGATTTCGACGTGCTTATCAATCAAATCTTCTCTTGAAGCACGTTCGTTCACGTATCCAGGTAAACGTAGCGCTTTGGAATTTTTCGATTAGGATATGTCGACGCTTTAATTCGTTGTAATACGAGGTGGCGATTATTGACGGAGTCGTGTAGGACTTCGGCTGCACTCGACACCATTTGCACAGCAAATTAGATAAGGGTTTTTTCTGTCGTGTGTAGTTCTACGATTCTATGGTGTAATTTTGCAAATGCGGTCTGCGAAATTGAAGGCGTTACAAATCTCGCTCAAATCTCGTCGCGAGAAAGGAATGATTTTTAAATAGAATTTTTTTCTAAGGCTAATAATACGTGAATGTAATACGACGATATTTTCAAGGATAAGAGTTTAATAAGCATTTCATAAAAAAATTATAAAAAGAAATCAATGATTGACAGTTATCATAAAAAAAATATTAAAATAACGCAATCAAGAGTTAATGATTATTTTTAAGCGCTATTTTATTTAATTTTATCATAACTCATTGATCTTATCATTAGAAAATATCGTAGTACAAGCTATTAATAGCACTGTTACAATCTAGCGATCATTGACTATTTACTATTTTTTACTTTAAGATCTCATGAATATGTAAATATATATATATATATATGTTTATATATATATTTACATATATATATATATATAAATACATATATATACACTTGCTTACATATACATTCAAATTCATATTATACAAAAATTTTCTATGACGCGAAAAAGAAATAATCTAATTTGTATACAAAGAAAAAGATATATTGTTTTAAATAAGGCAAGTGTTTGTGGTGCCTTTGTTTTTGCAGCCTGCACCAGAGTTTTAACATTGTTGTCGGTAGTGATTATTATCTGATCAGCGCTCGACCATTGTCGCATCCTGTACATATACATAAATGCTGTACAAATACTACACGTGCGTACACAGGATTGTTTGAGAAAAATATTTGCGAGTAATTATTCACTAAAATTAACAGCAAACATTCAATGTTTCATTGGTGAGAATTCAATATTTATTTTTTTTATTTGCGGTTATTTGTATTAGAAACATTCACTCGTATTCTTTTCTTGTTGGAGATGTAATCTATATTTTAATTATTTGACATTTGACATTTGACGAGCTAAAAGATTTTAAGATATGACTTGTTATAACACTTAGGATACTTATTATGACAATTATTATGACACGTTGAATTATGACATTTACTATGATGTTTAAATTCACAGTTAACTTTATTAAAATAAATTACTTATGAATGTTTTAAATAAAACTATAAAAGTTTGAAATTATATTGATTAATGTTTGTAAAGACAAATGTGCTACACTTGAATGTATAATATTTTTTCTTTCTATTGTTCTATTTAAAAAAAAATTATTAATTGTTCCATTTTGAAGATACTGATATTCATTTAAAGAGAAAAAAGAAATTTATTTGAAAATCAAGTGATGCATTTTACAACCTGTGTATTCTCGATAAGTATTTTTCGAATAGGAAGAAAGCAACATTGGTCAACGTTGATGATCAGTAAAACAGTAAAGTTAGCTTTTACTCGAATATCCTGTACATTTAGACAAAATTAACTTTAATATATAAATTATATTACAAATTACGATCGACGACATTTGCAAATCCAATTTCAAAATGTGACGATTTTTTCTATAAAATTACAGCACACAGACACACTTTGATTCGACAATTTTTCAAGTATTGTATTCGACGCAATATCGTGAACATTTAATGTTATTATGATTGTATTAACGCCATTAACGACTTATAATTACATTAAAATCATGTATGGGGATGTAATACACATTTAATAAATACTTTTGCAAATCAATCTGCATTTCTATCTGTATCATCCCTATTTTTCATTCACGTAAATAAAAAAAATATTTATCTGCAAAATTTATATAAACTAATATAACTAAATATTTATATGTTTACATAACAGCGTTTATATAACAGTAATATCAAATGGTGCAAATATGCTCTCATATTCATAGTAATATTAACATTAAATCAATATGTTAGCAATAAAAATAATCATAATAGTAGTAATGATATTAATATTAATGAATAATTGATAAAATAACAAGTGTTGGCATACACTTAACATGTTTTAAGTACATTTTGATTTATATTATTATTCTGTATATTAATTTATATCATTCTGCCCAATTTTATTATTGTTACAAATTATTTAAAATATTCTTACGATTTTCACTAAAAAATTGTTTACCGTTGCTTGTCATCGTTACACTCCTGAGTTTCTTCAAGGGTGCTCAAGATTCATGGCACGGTATTGTTTGGAGACGCTCGTGCTGGCCTGCTGGCCGTGCGGCAGACGACAGGGGTTTGGACGGGAAGAGTGGCGACGACGGGACGTGGGACATTCTCGCGAGTTGTCAGTCTTCGCATTAAAAATGCTCGGCCGTGCCGCGAATCCCGTCAGTGCGCGCGATTAAGCGTCATCGCAACGAGCGCAACGACGCGGCTACGTACTCAGCACTTCGCTCATAATCGCGGACACCGTGGAAGGAAAGCAGGGTTATGAGGCACCAACAGCACCGTGGTAGTCGCGCCGTCGGACGATATTTTTGCATTATTCCCGAGATTATTTCCAGCGGAGCGATCCACCATGGCGGAGAAGTGCAAGGTATGTGGCCGAGGATGATCTGCACCGATTACAGCCTGCCGCGGAATATTTGTCAACGTGGCGATAGACAGCTGATACGATAGTTCGAAGATTGAAATCTTGTGTCTTAGCAGCAGGAATGGCTTTCCATTGTCTTCATTAGCCTTTTAATCGCCTGGTTTGATTCACGTTGATTCTTCGTTGCAGTGTATTTTTTTCGAACGATTTATTGACGCGAGACCTATATTGACACGAATGTCACGCGTGATGATTTGAGAAATGTCACAACTTGCATTGGAATGCATTTAAGTTTTTGTGAAGTCTGCTATTTTTGATTATTCATTTCTTTGTGCGCCAATAAAATGGTTTATAATAATTTGTAATAATTACATTGATTTGTATTTAAATATAATTTTAATTTTTTAAATAAATATATTTCTTCAAATAATGCTTGCATCAGAATCTATTTACCATTTATATATACATTGTGTTTTTAAATATTGTCACTATTGTATCTGTTTGTACTATTGTATCTGTTTGTGCGATATTATGTCTAATGTAAATATTAATTCTTCTATCAGTTGTGCTATAAAATGTCGTTTACCTGCTATATTCTTATCGTAAACTCATCAAATAATGTCAATACAGGAATGTGGCTGTAAATGCGGCACCTGTAGCCAAGATAGTCAGCAGCATTGTGACATGCATCTGCATGCGGAGATAGAGAACTTGCGCCAGCGTCTACTCGAGAGGGACAACCATATTGTGACGATGGAGACACAGTTTTTGAACGAGGCTGATAAGTTTCCAAATGGAGAATTGGCTTCCATGAAGGAGGAACTGTTAATATGGCAGGAGAAGTATTCACGTCTACATGAAGCGCACAAGAGAGTTCAGAAGGTCAATCAAAGTCTCGAGGACAAGCTGCTGCGAATCGTGGACAAATGTGAGACTGAGAAGGGTGCCTTCACAAAGGACATAGCAACTCTGTCTCACAGATTAGCGGACGCAAATTACACAATTCATCGATTAACTCAAGATAACGTAAGCATTCCACTTTTATACAGCGTGTAAAGTTAAGTGTTTCTCTGATTTTTACTTTAGAAGATATATACTTCTTTTAGGAAAAATATAGAAACGATGTTAGCTTGGCTATCCAGTTGCTGCAGTGCAAACCTTCCAACTTTGTAGGCCAGAAATACGACTCGGTAAGATGTCACACCAAATAAATTCAACGACCTCGCTTAAAAATTGGGTTAAGATAACAGATGTTTTCCACTTCATTTAACATATAAATTTTATACTTTTTATTGAGGCATACTGGAATGTTGCAATGACATTTTTCACATGTTTATGTCACGGTAATATCTCACTTTTATTTTACGCCTCAACAGTGTTACATAAGCGTAGATAAACTTTAATATACACTTTCATACATATTTATGTGTGTATATTTTCCATGTTTACTGTATTTTACAAGTATGATGAAACGAACGTGAACTTTTGCGCTTTAAAAACTGGATATTTCCTTAATAAAACCAATATTTACTAATATTTCTCTGGTCCTTTAAAATAGAATAACAAAAAAATATTAACATGCACGGAATATAATTTAATGTGTGACACTTTAAAGACATTTTTTTAGTTGACATAGAAAGATATTAAAAAAAAGTATTTTAATTAATATTTAAAAATCTAATTGCAACTAAAAGGAATAGAAAATTTTAACGTTCTCTCTTGAATTATTGCAGCTGCCTTCCGAAGTTCAAGCCAAAGTACGGACATACGTCGCGCAGAAGCGATGTTCCACGCAAGACGTGACGCAGCCGGACGTGAAGAGCATTACCGTGCCGATATCCACATTTCCACCGACGGCGATGGTGTACAATATCACGAAGCCGACAGTGGAGAAGCACAGCGACGACGACAGCGATGACAGCAAGCCGCCGATGGATATCGTGTCGGCGGCTATCATGGCGAAGGTACTTGAGGACCGCGAGAAGGAGAGAATCTTCGCCAAGCACTGCGAGACGTGTACATGTCACAGAAGCATTCTCATGGTGGACGCGGAAACACAGACCTATATGCCCGACGTGCTCTTCTCCGACGAGCACACACGCAGTGTCGAGAAGCAAGTGTCGGATAGTGTGCTGAATGGCGAGAAGCATCAGGGCAAGGAAAAACTGAATCAATCAAATCTCGCGACGCACACGGTCTTCTACGAGATCAACGAGAACGGCGATAAGATTCATCATCACGTGAACGGCGATTGCGCCAAGTATGCGTCCTCGGCGCCGTGTATCAAAGACAAGTTCATCGGCAGATGCAACAGAAATGAGCAGGACTGTACGACGGAAGAGAACTGCGCCACTACGAAGATCTGCTCGAATAAGAACTTGGCGCAGAATCACGAGAGCAAGTACTCGCCGTCGTTTCCGAAATTGAATAATCTAAACAGAATAAATTTCGATAGGACGTTCAAGCTCAGGAACAACAGCAACAAGAAGTGCGATTGCTTGGTCGACGGCAAATCCGCCGCGAGGCATTCGAACAAGAGCGAGAGGAATCTCGCTCCAACGCCGAAACTCGTCGATCACGAGCCGACGCGCGTCGACAAGGAACAGACGCACATCGACATCATCAACGACAGGCTGTGGAAGAACGAGTGGACAAAGACGAGATCTGAGGTGAGCGAGATTTCGCGCGAAAATAAGTGCACGGCGAACCGCGGCACCGAGCTCGACATCATCAATGACCGCGATTGGAAGAACGGTAGGCGCGAACGGTCGGCAGAACGGCAGGAAACACGAAGCACCGCGCAGTTCACCCTGATCGAGGTCAAGAGCCCGGACAACAGCGCGGTGAATCACAATGACGGCAGCCAGACGGAAGTGGCGACCAGTCCAAGCTTCAGCAGCGACAGCATGGTCATCTCCAGCTCCGATCCATCCAGCAGCTGCAGCGACGTCACGCAATCGCTGACCGGCGGCGCCTTCAACTTGAACGCCAAGTCCAACTCGAGCCAGGGCCGCGTAAGCGGACCGCGAAATTGCCTGGTGCGCGTCACACCCGGTTCCAAGAACATTCTCCTGGACAACGCCGGCCACTACAAGACTATGCTGTACAGCAGCAACGGCGGCGGCAAGACCAACACCGCCCTGGTGCACGCGAAGAAGGCGTCTCGAGCTGATTCCGAGCGCTCGACGTCGACCAGCAGCGAGGACAATTCGCCGCCGGTGCTTTTGCAGGACAATCAGCTGCAGCGAGTGGCCGAATGGGTGCAGTCGTCCGTGGAAATGTGTGCGGAGGACGATTCCGTGTCGCACGATAGCAATAAGACCAAATGCACGCAGAACGTCGCGAGCCACGGTCTGTCTTCCGCGTATCCGAACGATTCTCTGACGAAAGTCTGCAACTCCTCGGAGCAGGACGGAGGTCCGGCTCATGATGTGCCGAAGAGTATCGAGGATTTCAGCGAGATTATGAAAAACGACGTGCCCAGCAATATTAACACCTTATCGAAATGTATGGAACAGGACGAGAGCGAAAATCTCATAACGTTCGACGTGTTGGACGAGGTGTTGCCGAAGGACTCTCGCAAGAAGGATGTAGATTACGAGGTGAAAATCACGAAGGAGATGGAGGAGACGTATTTAAAGCTGGCAGCGAGCTTGGATCCGGTGACATTGAGCCTGTCGAGCGCCAGCGACGCCGAATTGACGATCGAGAAGTACCGGAAGGATCACAAGCGGCTCCACGTGCAGAGAGTTCAAGACAAGGAGGGATCAAAAGCTTAATCTGTATCTCAGCGAAATCTTCGGAGACAATTGACTATATCAAGCAGGGAGTTCCTTTAAAGATATAACAGAGCGTTATTTTTTGTAACTATATTAAAGTAAGGCTGTACCAAGACGAGAATAGCTTAGGGAAAGGGAGAGTCCTATACGCTGCTGCAGATAAAATCGATTTCGTCTACGTCCGTGAGCGAGATTCGTATATATAGATTGACTTCGACTGCGAAGTGCGATGAACTCATTTCGAATGAAATTCCGACAATGCAACACGGCAGTCTGTAATGTCAATTACGTAATTGATAATCGAAGGCTTCTGAGGGCAACGACATACTGTGTCACACACATAAATCGTCGTTATTTTCAGATACGATTTGCGGTTTTTATCGGTAATGCTCTTTTTTTTTGCAGCTGCGATGGCAGATGAGTCTAAAAAAAGATTCGGAAAACAGAACTATTGAATTTCAATATTTTTCGACTCTCTCTGCATTTATTCGCCTGTGAAATTTTGTCTACATATTTTTAGCATGTTTACTGACAATTAATCACTCATAATGTACAAAATGTAATTTTGTTGGGTAGTTATATATATAGCTTCGCAGAAACATACATATGTCGGACTTGAAAAATGCTAAAAGAATTACACTTATATTATGAGTGATTTATTATCAGCAAATATTAATATATATATATTAATATATATATATATTAATATTAATAGATATTAGTTAACTCATTTTATTTTAAATAAAAAATAAAAATGTTTAATTTATTACTATTAACTTATGATATTTGAAGCGTGCCGTGTTGCAGTAAAACTCGCGATTAAATAAAATTAAACCGGATGTTAAATTACACGAATTTTACTGCGATTGAATTATGTATGAATTCTTTGTGATTGAATTGTGCGATTATCGGACACAATGTGTGTTTAACTATATTTAATTTGATAATTCCGACGTAAATATGAATAGATAGTACTTTTTTTCTCAGTTCAGCAATATGAACGTTCGCCATTAAGTATAGGAACGACAATATTATAGAGAGACAAAGAGTTAACTTATGAAATACCCAGAAAACACATTGTTCCAGCAGATATTATTTTACAAAGCTCTTCAGTGCTCACATTTAATTTCTCCTCAATGATATTAAGTATCCGCGTTTACAATACCAAAGTTAGATTACTTGTGATAAGAATAGAGTTTAATTCTTTGCACTTGGAAGTGCAAAGTGCATGCACGAGTAAAAATAATTTGGTAAATTATCGCGGCATTACCGGTGTCTGTAATTTCGTAAATCTGGCGATGACATGCGCTGTTATCTGCAATGTAGGCATTACATCGTTTATATAAAAGATCATTACACGAAGAATAAATCCACACAATTTATTTCTGCGAAACAACATTCTAGGCTTAAAAGATTAAAGAGATTTGCCACTTTACGTGAATTTATTCAAAGTGTTTTGTGTAATATATAGCGAAAGGTCGCTTCAGCAATCCTAGCTTAATTATCGATGAAAAGTAAGAACGTTTTGTGATAGTCCAATGCAAACAATTGACTGGTTAAATTTATTGATCTAAATTTGTTTGCACATTGTTTACAAATACGTAATCGAATACGCGTTTGATGCGACAGTGACACAATCAACAACTTGATTTATATCGCACTGGCAATTCAAGTGAACTAATTCTGATTAACGTCTTGTTTATTTTTTATCTTTATAATCTCATTTATGATACATTTATGAAACATAAATAAAAGAATTCAAATTTTAAATTAATTTAGTTAAAAAAATTAAGAATCTTCTTTTCTTAAGATAAATTTATCAATTTTTATTCATTTTTCTTGATTAAAAAAAAAATGATATATGGTAAAAATATATATACGGTGCTATTGGATTGCTTGTAAAAAATCTAAGAGTTTTCTAATTTCGAAGAAATTAAGAATTCAATTCAGAATTGATGTCTGGCAACTTGCTCGACTTGACCACCTGCGCTGCTGGCTAATCGTAAGCTGGCTTAGCGCATTGGTGCAAAAATCTGTTGTCTAATGAAGGCGATTAACGTCGCGATTCTTTCAGCAGTATTAGTTGTACGCACCGACGACGCCGAGTAACGTCGTTCGGATACGCGGATACAAAGTATGTGACAATATATACCTCATGGCTTCGCAAGTATCGCGCGACACTAACTAAACGCGTAACGAATCTTTTATAAATGTAAATTAATGATCGTGTGTATGAGTCATTATTGCGCAAAAGTCTGAGATACGAATGCGGTAGTTCATTGCCGGATAGCGAAACAGTCAATAGTGCGTCACGCAATGCACATAATTCTTCCACTTGGTACGACTCCCCGTACTTGCTTTATCGGTCGTTCATTATTTGCGATTAATTAAAAGAATATGTAAATAGCGATTAATCAAATTAATGGAATATGCCATTTACCTCCAGCCTTCACTTTCATGTTCCTCTTGATTTTGTTTCTCCAAATCTACTTTTAATTCAGTGTATTGTTTTCCACATTGTTAATCCGTTAAATGTTTCTTCGAATTCTATAAATATTTTTTTCTCTCTGTAAAGAGAAAAGAGATATTTCATTATTCTGTTTTATAAATGTTGTGATTTGATGATTTATAACATTGTGGAAATAATTTAAATGCTGTTTTTCATAACATGACAGTTTTCTGATTCACGATACCGTGTATTTATATATTCTGATTTATTTTGTTTGTCAGATTTGTTTGAAATTTCTGGAGCAACACGCATTAATCGTATTAAATTAATTGGATTGGATTTTACCGATCACAGTTTTGCTAATACCACATATCCGAACTGTGTAAGAAAAACTGATTAGCGCGCTAATTACTTTGCGCGTCCCGATTACAATCCTAAACATAGGATGGATCAGTCGCATCCGCGAGATCGCTCGCGCAATCAATTCGCATGTGAACAATTTCTGTAGTAGCGGCAAAAAGATCAATTTTAACTGAAATCTAATCGCGCGATCTGGCCGATAAATGCGAGTAAGCCCTTGCAATAAAATAATTCGTGTATGACAGCCGTACCATTTACTCACAGTCAAATGTATCATACTCAACGTGGTAATGATTATCACATATAAAAAAGCTGTACATATATATATAAATAAATAAATAAAATATATTTAAAACGATGTCATTTGTTATGAATTGCATGCAACAAATTGTTTTCTGCGTTCATTATTTTAAATTCGAAGCCTTACATTTCAAAAAAATTTATTTCATTATAAAAAAATTTTATTCTAGAAGACTTGCCTTTTTGAGGAGACCAGAACGTTTTCTATTAGGATAAATATTTAGGATAAATGATTCTGGAATGGATTTTTGATCCTTAAATATTCGATTTCGCTGTCATTTGTACGTGGCGCAGCTCCATGTTCGCGCGTTGATGATGACATAGACAAGGCGATGCGGATTCCGTGTGTTATAAGGGCCGTGCCCAGTTTCGTTCAATCAAGTTAATGTTCCAATAATTCGGAGCCAGTCGCTTAATGAATGAATGAACAGCCTCGCCTGAGTGGTTCGATTATAGATGCGGCGGTTTACGTACTACGCTGCGTATTCCGGCGCTACCTGGTCGCGCTCTTGGCAAGGTCTGCGCAGCTCCGGAGACCGAAAGGTGGAGAACACGTGGATGGATGTAGGTGTTGCATGCAAAACTCGCAGACTCCCTTTCTTTTTTTGGAGAATCTTCATGAGATTGGTACTCCATTTTCAAAATTTCGTTAGAGCGCTTTTCCCCTGAAAAGTTTCAGAATCTTTGACACGCAAGAGTCTTGACGATATATATAAAAAGTAGATGAAGACTGAAATGGAAGCAATAGTGGCAATAAAATATTTTCTTTCGAAAAAAATTATTATTTGCAATATTTGTAATAATATAATATTATTATTATATATTTAGTATTTTCTGCTTACAGAAACAGAAGCTTAAGCTTTATAAAAACTGGTAAATTCTGGATTTGTAATTTTGATTGTAAAGTAATCACAAATTACAATCTAAAATTTACTTCAATAGAAGATCGTGAAAAGTTATTTTATATTTTTGACTACAAATAGAATGTTACAGAAGTACTTAAAAAAGATAGCATTAGTTTTTGTGAAAAATCTGGAATTTGTTTCTGTAAGTGGATACGTCGAGACATCGCAAATCAATTTGCGAGATATAAATCATTAGAAATAAAGAACTTCTTGATAAACTAAGTGTTGTAGATTTAAAAAAAATGAAATAATAGATTCATAGAATGTTAATTTAAGGCTTATTGTCAATTATGAAGATGTAATAAGCGTTGTCATTTTGACACTTATGGAAAAAAATGATTTTCGCGACAACATTTTCTCTGGTGAACTGATTTTCTCCTTCAAATTCTCAATTTTCGCAAGGGAAATAAAATCGCATACTCACTTTCTGCTCGTTCCGGGACTCCCTGCGGAGCGGCCGAGATGAGTCGGCGGACGTGAACTTTCCATGCTTGCGGTGGAGAGAACGCGTGTTGGTCAACGCGCCCGCGCCTCCCGCGAGTGACCACCTTCGGCGCGTATCCCGCGGCCGGCAGGCGCTATAAGTCGCGTCGGGCGACCTCGCGTCAGTGAGGACGCGTTCGTGTTCGCGCGAGGACGCGCGGTGCCGAGATCGAGGAGGAGGCCGAGGACGGGAGCAAGAGAGAGAGAGAGAGAGAGAGAGAGAGAAAGAGAGAGAGAGAGAAAGAAAGAGGAAGGACGCGATCTCTGCACGCGCGCGCTTCCCTCGGGCTCCATCAACCCTCGTGCGTGCAACACGCTCGGGGTGATCGACGTAAATGGTGCCGAGAGCCGCTCCGCGACACCACGTTTCCGTCCACCTGCGAGACAGGTAAGACGACAATGCGACGGCCGCCGTGAAGCCCGTAAGGCAGGTCGGGTGGCAAACTTCCTTCGTCATCCTTCGCCGAGTAAAAATTGTCACCCGACTTGTTCTCCTGCTTTTTGTTGAGAGAAAACCTGGTGTAGACACTCCGCCTGAAATGATTTCGGGTTGGTGAGTGCTCTTGTTTGATATTTGTGATCGAGAAATATATAATGCTTTAGAATAACTTTGAGGAAACACGACGTTCATATTGGAGTCACTCGTGAATCAAGTGTTAAAGGTTTCTCGTAGGTCACTTCAAGGTGCAAGGTGCACTTAACTGTTGCGTTAGATCTGTAGAAGGATCTTGCCGATCGATCGCCGGCGATGCGTGGCTTCGGGGCATCGAGGAGGAATGATTTTTCACGAGTTTCGAGAGTTCCGACTGTTCGAATATGAGCGGAACGAATTGCAAATCGCGCTGAAATGAAAAGAGTTTATGCGATTCACGAATGATGCATATCGTCTGATAGTGGCGAATGTTAATTAATAACGATTGTTACACGGAAACGTTCGCGTGCAAACTGATGAAAAAAAGCAGGGAGAATGTATTTCCCTTTTAATTACGCCGACATAACGTGAAGCTTAGAAATCTGTTTTTCTAATGACGTAATGTTTTCTTTTGCGTCTGCTTTGTATGTGGAATTATTAAGAAAGCATTATCTCCTCGCAAGGAAAAATAATTTTGTAACCTTGCTCTAAATTGTAGAAGCAATTTTTGCTTCTCAACGTTGTGTTTTAATTTTCACCAGATTGCTTATTTAATTATAAGCCAAGTATCAAGCACAAGATTAAACAAAATAAAAACTGATGGTACTTTTTCAGTGTTTTATAGTGTGGAGCGAGCAGATTTTATTATTTAAATGATTTATTAATTTAAAAATTATAAAAGCACTGATCATTAAATAATTTAAATTTTAAATAAAAGAACCATTTATTGATTTAATCGCTCTGTGATCTATTTATTAATCTTTTATGAATGCGTGAATAATATTGTTTTATTTTTGAACGATGTGTATACGATTATTGATATTTGGCACATCCTAATTACCGGAGAATTAATTAACCTTGGATGATTGAGATCGGCACAGTTTTTCCTGAGACGCGAAAGTTATATCGTCAAGAATTCATTGAATCAGATTAAAAAAATCGCGTGAATAGCTTCGTTCATTCAGCCGAGGAAAGTTTTACACGTCCGACCCGCTCGCGGTCTACGTACTTGAATTCGAATCAGATCGATATAAGAGGCGGCGCCTCGTGCGAAAAATCTTCTTAGGAAAAGTATCGATCCTCAAGATACCAACTTGCTTTACACGTTAACGAGGACGATTAACTCTGTGCTCTCGTTTGCGTTGTCAATCAAACTCTCGATACAGTCGTACATTTACTTGTTGTCACAATTCTCGCCATAAGAATTGAATAGACAAAAATTGATCACAAAAGTATATCTTTAAGTTTATGTGGAACTTTTTCAATAATATTTACGTATAATAAAAAATGATAAATCTAATTAATGATCATGAGCGACAAATGAGAACAGTATGCAATGATAGAAACAAGCTCTATCTTCGAAAAAGCTCTATCACGAAGATTCATACTCCGAGAAATCAAAATAAATTGCTGTCGAGGCTACAGGGCATATTTTAAAATTGCACTGTAAGCCTGCGTTTATCGATGACCATGCGGCCTTGAATATTCTCCAACAATCATCTTTGCAAGCACAATCGTGATAGTGACTTGCACGCGAGAGGTTCGATGCGCCTGTCTATGAAGGCGCGAGAATTTATATTTTATGATCTTCTGATCGGCAAAGAACGCGCATCGTTTTGACACAGCGGGATGAAGATGTGTTTTGTCTTACGCATCGCGTGATGCATTCAAATTCGCGTCGGTTTCGCCACTACAATTTCTTTCGTTGCAGTGAAATTGAAGTTAAATAAAATTCTTTACATCTTCTATTAATTAACAAAAAATAGAATTAATACACACAGTTAGAATTTCAATACTTAAAGAAAAAAGTATTTTAGATATCTTAGAGAGTGTTTAAAGTTTTATTAAAGTGTATTTTTATATTCGCATGCAAGAAGTTCAATCGCACGCTTGTCTATGCGCGAGAGTTTATATTTTATGATCTTTTAATTAGCGAAAAATATATCGTTTAAACGAATTTCTTTTGTCACAGTGTTACAAATATATTTAAATATATATACGGTTTTATATTATTTTATGCTATCTAAATTTTAATAAAACACATCAAAAGAGTCACTGTTTAAAAATAAAATATAAATTTTGATGATATAAAATTGAGAAAAAATTACATATGCATTCTTAGCACAAATTTATACCTATTTTGTTTCCTACTGTTTAATGTGCTTGCTATATCAAGATTGCTTACTGCAACAATCATGCGAATTTATAAGCGACGTGCAGCGCTTTCGAAAATCGCATAGACTTGCGAAACCCGAGTTTCCAAAAGTTTTCTTGGTTATTTAATGGGCACGTATACACACGGATATTATTAAAGTTCCGCGCGAGAAACTGCTTTTATGAGAGGCGCGGTCAAAAACCGGTACACCTGGATTTGTAGAGCGAGGAAGTTCCGAGCGGCGTAACGTTCGCGTAATACCCGATCATTTCGAGCAAAATGGTCGGTGCAGTCCTACATTAATTGTTACGTGGCATGGCAAACGTATCGTTTCCCGGTGCAAAACCTGTGCGTCAACCGCAGCATCAGGAAGAAATTCCAGATTAATAAAAGCCTCGTTATTACGCTTTCGAAACGGAGTAACGTTATGCTGGTGATATTAAAAACGCATTACAGTTAGAACTACTTGGTGTCTTCTTTACAAAGAAATGCAGATCATACATCGGATTCTTAAATGCAAATTGCGGAAGTGAAATGTACTCGGAAAAAATATTGCAGGATCGATGAAAAGACTTTTCCAAGACATTTTAAATACCATTATCTATTTCAGATCAATTCGCAAAGCAAACTTGTTGTGACAGTAGAAAGTATTAAAAAGTGCAGAAATATAAAATAACATATTTAAAACATCCACATAGAAATAGAAAAAAAAATGAATATTTAGTTGGACTGAAAATTATCTGATTAAAAACACACAAAGCTTAATAATTTTCTATTTTATATGTAAAAATTAATTCTTTTGAACATTGTGCAGCTTCCCTAAAAATAAAAAAAATATAATTAGCAGTTAATCAGCGATTTCACAGCTGATTAAAAAATATTTAGTAGCTGAAAAAGAACTCAATAACGTCTGTCAAGCGAGCGATCAACGGAATCATAGCGTTTCGCGAAAGAATCAACAGTTACGCAAATGTTCCGTCGTCTGGAACCTCTCCGGTCGCTAAACGCAGGTGTAAAGTCGAGTCGTTGACCCCGGAATTCGCGTTTTCCATTCTCCTTTGAGGCGCGAGTCGATTTATGATCGGCTATGTGATCCACGCGATATGTGCGATTGCGACAGAACGCGTTATTGCAGCGCGGCTGCACGGAAGAAAAAGAAGAGGCCGCGGTGAACTCGCGACTGTTGTGTGTGGAAAGCGCGGCAACGCGATCGGCGTGAGACTTAATTGAACATTGTGCAACGGATAGTGTTTTTAATTAAGGACGTGGCTTAGCGCGCCTCTTCCTCGACTTTGTCACAGCGAATCGGTGACCCATCGCGCGCGGTTTCATCACGGCGAATTGTTCGTGCTTTTTCGGTCACGAGAACGTGAGAAAAAAAATCCTTCGAGTTTGTGTGTTTCTAGCGCTCGATTACTCCAACAAGATTTCAAGAAAATCAAGAAGGTGTGTTAAGTAAATTTTCACACAGTTCGCATTCATATGAGCAACTTGAAATTTTTTGAATTACCTAGAAAAAATTTTAAATATAAATAAAATAAAGATAATGATTTTTAATATTACAGTCAGATGTCAGTGCACTTTGTCGCGCTCATAATTGGTGGCGAATATTCGACATGAGTTTACATGCTTTTGCTGCAATTTATGTTCGAGGCTGTGGCGGCGGTCACTTCCGAACGCGCGATGTTCTTATTTAAATTTAAGCGTCGGACTCGTGATCGATTAGGGTATTCAAACAGTGAATAAAGGTCAAATCTGCGTGCTACGTGGAAGCACGGTATTCGAACAAACTCTATAGATCAGTTCTATGTGTTATATGCCTAGTTACGCTATTTGACGGTAAAAAGTCGAGCGAACGTCGTGTGTGAGCTTAGTTTTGTAAATATACACATTACATAGTTGCATTGCAACGTAAAACTTCGTGCATGGAAGTTTAATACATGAAGAATCAAAATTATGTAAAGCGATGAAGATACTATCGATGAACTTTCAAGATTTCAGTGACGTACTGAAATAAACGTATCTCTTCCTGCCTGATATCTATATCTAGAGATATAGATCTAGCCATATCTATAGACGCGAGATAGCCAGAATATATCGGATAATAATGGCGCATGCGGTGGATCCACAAATATGCAACCTGTCGCGCGGAATAAATTAAAGACATGAAATAAGCTGTAAATATTGACCTTTGATCTCATCGCATGTATCTAACACAAAACTGCTCGATCTTCACTTCTTGCGCTTTGATGTTTACCGAATCAAATATAATTCTTATATTAGGTAATAAAAATTTAGAATCGGTCTTGCCCAATGCTTGATGCACTGTTAAATAGAAGTGAGATTTAATTAGAGCGAAAGTTTGATTCTACAAGCCGATAAAATCGATTTCCATCTTTCGCAATTGTCTTTATTGCGATTTCAAACGCAATGCAAAAAAGATAACGCTGGCGTTTTCATATTTTATGATGTTGCCGGCGTAAAAAAACTGTAAACTAAAGACCATTGGTTTTGATAGAAAATAATAATGAACTTTTTTTTTCTCAATCTCCGCGCGTTAAATGCGGCGTAGCCGAATAATGATGGAAATCTCGAGTTTCAACCTTCATAATGATAATAACAGGCACCTCGTCGCTTTTATTTAATGAGACAATTTGGAGCTATGACGAGTGAAAGTACGTACTCGAGGATCTTCTGTTATTTCGAACTCTGTATACTTCATATCTTCCTCATGAACAATTACTGATATACGATGGTAATTACGTAGAGTGCATCAGTATGCCTAAGCGAATGCGGAGAATTGTGGAATTATGGAAATCATGAATTTATTGTCGAGTCGTGAAATTCACGGCGCAAGCTTGCGCGAATGTTCCTGCAAAATTATATAACCAGATCAAATATTTTCAGTTAAATAAACAAGCGCATCGGATAAATTCTATTTTTATTTAAACATGATTAAAAACTCGAGAAACTGGGCTTGAGAAAGAATTAAAATAAATTCAGCTAGAAAATTAATATTTGATATTTTTGTATTGAATTTTTCCTGCAAATTTCGATGCGATCCTTGCGCACTTTAGCGTTGTCGCATTTTCGATCCCGGTCCGAAGGTATAATTTGGCTTATGTACTTATGTATGTTTCCTATTTACGATTTAAGGTAACTAATCGCGCTGGAAACTACCACTTGCACGCGTGCTTCGAGTCCGCCCTCGCGGTTTTACAATTTACGGTGCATTCATGCTCGTATTCGCTCGTCCATTGATTCGTGGCGTACAACAGTTGTAAATCACCCGGTGGCTGTTGTAACAAGCGGCTGCACGGTAAATTACAGCACGGACACTTCCCACTCGTCCCGATCTAAATCTTACTCGCAAATAAAATATTCGCGGTCAATAGAGTGAAATGTATAGCCGCTTCGTCGTTTAAGTGCTATTTAGAAAACCTTCGTTCACTACAGTGCATTAATTTCAACAATACAACGGCATCTTGCAAAATAATTAAAATAACGTATCTTTTTCATAATATTCTCTTCGTGTAAAAAGCAATGAAAAATTCTCAAACTGTAGTTTTTCGCAGCAGCAGAAATTTCTCGACCGTTTTTATTTTGCAGTGATACTGTTATCGTCATCACGCGATAGGTCGTGTGGTCAAGCGTTTTTAGTGATTAATTATTGTATTTTGCGCCTCGACGAATTTCGCAGATACGTCGGCGCACTGAACTTCTTCTTTTATTATCGGAGTTTCAGCGTTGCGCGACGCATCACGAATGTAGTTCAGCGGCGTCCTGGTAAGCGCGAAGAATTCGCTCAGGCGATCGTCTACGAGAGCGTGAATAACGCGCGTTCCACGTATCCGCTGAGAACATTTTTATTGCCGGGGCGCGTGCTAAGCCGCACAGAACGAATAATTATACACTCGTAATTGCCGACCGCTCCTTTTTCATTTGTAAAGAGAAGAGAAACATTTCGAAAAAATTTGCCTACAATGGGAGAGTCTCACGGATGTTCTGAACGGTGAAAGATCTGCTATCAATGTAGCGCACAATAACATTGTGAAAACCTAAGTGTCTTATCAATCCATTCTTTTCATTGACATAATATCTCAAAGTAAAACCGACATAATTGAAACAATTACGATTCTAAGATAACAATAGAATTAACGGCATTTTTCTTCCGTTTTAATAATATTGCGTACATAGAAAAAATAAATAGTTTGTTTTAGTTCAAGTTTTTTAATGCTGTGCGCGCGAACAATCGATTGATCGGAATAATTGGGTGATTATTTCTACTCTCTGTCCGAGGATTTTCTCTGTCCGAGATGTCATTGCGCGGAACCACGATTTCGCATTATCTCAATTGTTATCGACATCAAAATTTCTCCGTTTATTTGCAAGATAATCATGCACTCTCTCTTTCTCAGTAAAGATTTCTATTCTTTCCAGGTGAGAGTAACAGCGGATCTTGGCGTTCACTTCAGCGATCTGCATGAAGGACACCAGGTACACAGAAACGTGTATAAGTTTCAATTAAAATAAATTTCAGAATATATTAAAGCATAAACTTCTACTTAGAAATATATAATCAAGTAAAATTAATCTTACTGTGCTTGCAAATATTATTATTCATCTAAAATAATATTTTAGCAGAGTGTTTATTGTTATCAATACCATAATTGTATCAATTCAATTCAAATTAAATTTTCATTATCAATAAAATATTCAAATAACATGAAATCATAACTATCTTCTAATATTTCAATCGATAAGATATAAAACATTTCCCTTTTTTCATTATTTCAATGTCAAATCGCGCAGAGCTCTCGTCAGTTCTCTGCGAATTAATGCAATTTAATATTAATGTGATAATTATTTTCCAACGAGAGATAGGACCTTGTAAAGGATGAGAAGGACCGATCATGACGGCCACGTCGCGCGGCAAGGCCCGCCGCCTTTTCGGGTGCTGGCCGATACCACTTACCTGTCGCCGATGCCGCCCCCGGCGGCGCCGCCGCCGCCGCGCGCCCCCGAGCCCTACAAGGTCGCCCCGTCGTCGACGTCCTACAGCAGAGCGCATCGTCGTTCCAGCTTCGTGATACTCGCCGAGTCCAGCCCGGCGAGTCCGGAATCCGAGAATACGTCATCCACCTTGCCTACGGGCAGAGTCTCGCCGTTCCGCGGACGTGGCTTCAAAGGGCCACCTCCTCGCTCAATGTCGAGACCACAGTCGCCGGAAGTCGCCGGAAACGGACGTCGGCGCGGCAGAGTCGAGCGAAGGGGTAGGTTCGAGAATTTATTAAGACGAATATATCGCCTAAAATTCTCAGGAAGCTCGAAAGATGTTTGCTTCCAATATTTTGAGGATCAATTCCTCGAATTTCTTTCACAATACAGATTTTCTAAAGAAATTGACAAAGTTAATAAAAAAATTAATAAAAAAATTCACAGATCTTATATCATTTTGCATAGTGCGCAATCAGTTAACAATTATGCCTAAATCGCTCGTTCATTTCTTGCAGTCTCAGTGTCGCAGCAGAACAGCCCCAGAAGAAGCTTGATACCGCAGCCGACTTACCGTCAGCGATCCACCTCCTTGACGAAGGACACCGAACGTTCACCATCGCCGAAGATAGGTCGCCGAGTTGACTCGAAGACGCGATTTAACGTCTCGAACTCGCGCGGTCGACTGAACGCTGCCGATTCGAAGACGCGTCTGAACAGAACCGACTCCCGGAGCCGCACGAATCTCATCGAACCCAGGACCCGTTTTATCTCCAATTCCACCAGCAATCTCAACGGCAACACGACGACAATGCGCCGACAGATGACGACGAAAGCGTCGACGCGGCTCTCGCCGATCCAAGGAACACCGACGAAACCGGAGAAAACGAATGTGAGAGGAAAAGATTCCTCGAGATCTCCCGTGAAGACATCGAGAACGTCACCGCAGAAGAACAGCACAGTCGCGACGCGAAGAGATAATCAGAATCGAAACCCCAGCAAGGAGCGCGTCGTCTCGCCGTCGAAGATTCCTTTGAAGAACAAAGCGAACGGCGCGTCGTTGAACACCGGCAGGTTCATCACGATGCCCGAACAAAACTCGGAGAGGTCCAAGAAGACGGACAAAGCTGTCAGGGAAGGCAAGGGCAACAAGCAGGTCGGCCAATCCGTTCAGAATGGCCGATCGTCCGAAGTGGACGTTGTATACGAAATGGAGATAGATGAAACCTTCTCGGGCAACGCGGACGAAGTGGATCTCAGGGACCTCTTGAAGCAAACGTCGCAGGCGATCGGCACGTCCAGCGAACGTCTGGTGAACACCACGACGACCACGGCGGTGCAGCCGCTGCACATCGACGCGAACACGCTTCTCACGGAGCGCAGTGACGGCTCGACGATGAGTCAGTCGAAGGAACGAATCGACGTAGCCAGATCTCCTGTGCCCAAGGACGCGTCGCCGGTGCCTGCATCGACGCAGAACGCGGCTTCAACGAGCCAGAAATCCGCGCCGTCCGCCGAGAACCAGTCGGCTAAAGCGAATAATGCTGGAAACGACAAGAAGGATCCTTCAGCAGGCGCGGACGTGGGCAGCATCGGAGGACACTCGAAGAGCGGCAGCGTCGGTCAGAGCTCCGCGAAGAACGTCAAAGTGAACGGCGAGGGTACGTCAGCGGCGATGACGCCGGCGGAGACCAAGAGCGGCTCCGCCGGCAGCAAGGCAGCCACTAATCGCGAGCTTCCGGCGAATGATAAGATGCCTACGGTGATGGAGAACGAGTCGATGGTTGCCAAAGCAGGCCAAGAAGCGGAAGTGAAGACCGCGACGGCGAACAGCGCGACGGCGACGAACAACGCGACGAACAGCGCGGCGAAGAGCAATAACAGCGTGAATCCCGCGGCGGGTGCAGTAAACGCGAGTGTGAACGCGAGTGGTGCCGTGGTTCGCGCGAGGAATGAGAATCGCGGCAGCGACGCGTCCTTGAAGTCGTCCACCGGCGTGTCCACGGATTCCATCGAGAGCGTGAGATCGACGGACACGGGGGTGAGCGTGAACACGGTGCGGGGGGTGTCCTCGCCGAGGGAGAAGACGGGCGTGCACATGGAGAAGCGATCGCAGGAGATCGAGACGCTCAGCGGCAACATCGTCCGCGTCGAGCAGAACGGAGAGCCGGCGTGAGTAAATTTTTATTCTATCTTTTATCGCGCATCACGCGCGCGTTATAACGCATTCTATATTCTGCTCGGAATAAAAGTACGTGAAAAGTATGCAAAATTACATTTTCTCGTCGTCAAAGTAAAATGTATTTTATTTAATTGAATTCGTGAAAATGTGTTGGCTTTTTTTTGCCTGATGTGCAGATTTTTTGGTACATCAAAAAATCTCTACTTCGGATAAAATAAATGGAACCGACAGGAGAGATTTCTTGCGTTGATGTAGAATTATTTTTATGCGCAGATTTTTCGCATGTTAATTTTAAAATGCTTTCTGAGTATTACTTTCTTTCAGAGAAATTTTTACTTTTTGATTATGTCTTTTATGTTTGTTATCTTTTCCTCAACTTTTTAGCTTCAACATATGTTTATTTCATTCGAAATGTAATTAAGTGTAATCAACGTCAAGAAAGAATAATAGCATGCGGACAAAAAAGTGTACCTAACGCATAGTTGATTAATAACGTTAATTCGTTGTGCGATAATTATGCGTTGTCAACGGATGAAATATTGATACGCTGCAGAAAAGTATATACATTTCCGCGGAGCTTCGGATCTGTATATTAATGAAAGAGAAAAGAAAAACAAATTCGCGATTATTAAATTCATGAATCTTTTTCGCGAGTTGCGTGATGCATTGATTAAAGTTTACGCGCGTGAGTTCACTTATTAAGTCACGTTGTTATCGCCCACGGGCAATCGATAAAAAATTAAAGCCATTTGCCCCGAATGTGGTCTGAATTGCGGATATTAATGGCACTTATGATGGATCAGAAGATGCAATTTCTGCGGATTCTCGCGCGGGAGGCACGACAACAAGGCATCACTCTCAATTAAAGGAATCGCGTTTTCGTGGCGCGATTGTCTTGCGCCGAAAAGAATAGCGGTGACCGTCGGAGTCCCGAAGCTCTTTAACTCCGCGTCACATGCAATCGCTTTAAACACGATACTCGTTTTTAATTTATCGCGATAGATATACGCGATTCTCGAAATTTTCCAGAAAAGCACGAAATTTTGAAGATAGCAGTACGTTATTTTTAAACGTAGAGCGTAGGTCAAGTTTTGAGTCTTAATATAGAAAGAGGCTATAGAAGAACAGATATAGGCTTCCGCGGAGCTTTAGCTTCATATTTTAGCGAAAAAAAAGTGAACTCACGATTATTGAGATCTCTTTTTGCGAGTTGCGTGATGCACACATCGATTAAAGTTCACGCGCGTGTGTTCTATTTAGCTAAGTTATCAGGATAGGCACGGCGAGTATCGTATTCGGCCATCAAATTATGCTCTCACCGTTATTCGCTTTGCTCGAATGGGATCTCCTTCGATATAAATCTAAGATTGTTGTTTCAAGGAGCGGCCCTACCACATGAAATGATTAGTCGCGCATTTCATCGCACACCATAATAATAGCTTGAAAACTAGGTCTCTCATATTGCTATACTACTTAGCTTCCGTAGAATGCAAATGGAATTCTTTTATCAAAATGTAATAACTTCGATCATACAGCGTTCGCGAATTAAACACACCGAAGGTCTTAAGAATATTTTATTTGGAGAAGTCAATGCAAAAATAAACTCATAGTTTCCCTGCTTTAAATATCAAGACTCTCGGATCTTTTGTTTATTATAATTCCGAGTAAGAAATAAACATTGCGTCAGCGCGCGAAAGGCGCTTGTCATCATTTATCGAGGGTGTTCCACAGGCTTTGGCCAAGTATATCTCATTATGCTTCTGGTGTATTATGTTTCTGGCGTATGTACATGGCAAATCGCGCCGTTCGTTACACCGTGTAGTATTGCAGTAATTTCGCGGATATCTAAAAGCAAATCGCAGGGTAGTTGCATTACTGCGCAGTTATTAATTCATCGTTCCACGACGCTTCCAAGTTCGTGGCGTTTTCGTACTTCTCAAGACGCCGCTAAACTTAATTATGATCGCGTGATTTATGCGGCTCCGCGAGATGGTTGACGAGATAATTAATTTCGGCAATTAGCCTGCCGGTTAATTTATTACACGTAGCCGCACTTTCGCGCGGCACTCGCGCGTTGTTGCGTTTAATTAATTCCTTCTCTTAAGCAAAATTAAAAACGTAATAAATCGCCCCAGATCCTTGAGATTACTAATTTCCGCGATAACTTTGGCGAGTTTGGCGATGCTAAAAATATGGAAACAGGTTGACAATTATAGAAACTACCTTCAGCCGTATAATAAAACTTGATAATTAATAGAATTAATAATTCTAAGCAGTTTGTCGACTTTTGTGCTACTTTTATAATTACCATCTAAATACACTAATGATTTCTCAACGTGTGAAACTTAATTTGTCCGAATGATAGAATATCTCAATTTTTCTCTTTCGTTCTCCTTTCTCTTTGAGTAGTTTAGATTTAATGCTCGGCTATAGCGAAAATTTCACGCTTACGGGCACTCAGTGACGTTCTATATTGACCGTTTTCCATAAAATGTAGATACAAAGCCGCGTCCTGTTTTGAGAAAAATCTTCGGAAACACAGAGAAGTTACTTCCGCGAACGATTCGACAGGAACTAGCGTGATGCTATTTTATTATCGTAGAATGCGAGCGATGCCCGCGAAATGGCGAACGTGCTTCCGCGGAAAGTTTTCGCTTCGCCAGCCAAGACACGAGCAGGCCGAGGAAGTTCTCGTCCTATCTACAGTCGCGCGAGATTCAAGAGTTCCTTCACCCCGGCCAGTTATAAACCTCCACCTTCGGTCGAAGCGGCCGAGGTGTGTCTATCGATCGTGCTAGGATTTACATCGACGAACCACCGCGGACTAGCTTAAGGGGATAATAAATTAAAATCCCTGAACTATCCTTCTTCGCCGTCATAATGGCCGCCATCCTGAGAGGCTCGATACTTTAATAAAAACACCCTCGACTTTGCAAGGCTTTCTTCGAAAAAATATCGTCGACTCAACACAGTTGAGTTGCAACCGTTGCAACTTCTCGTTTTTACGATAATCGAATAATTCGGGTGGTTTATCTTAAAAATGGTACATAAATTAAATTGTAAATTTGATTAACTTAATATAAAAAATAATTATTAATTTTGTATTAAAATAAAATTACTTAGAATATGTGCAACGTTGTGATATTGTCTCTGTTTAGATATTTTTAAACGAAAGCTCTCAGGCGTTTTGAAAGAAGTGAAAATATTTTAAAAAATCCTAAATATTTTGAATTCCTGAAGAATTCTTTTCCGCCAAAGATCAGTCTTTTAAAGCTAATAAATTCTATTCTATCCAAATTCATTTAAATTCATTCAAACCGATTCTACGATCTTGATGAGATTTTCAAAACTTACAATTAATTTAATCCAGCTTTTGAATAATCAGATTATTTAAATTCCTCTTCCTACAATTTTTGAAATTAGATTTAATGAATAATTAATGAAAGTGCGCTAGATACGCCGAGGGTACATTGCACCTCATTCATTATTTATTACATCCACATCTGCGTGCGTCGATCAATTAGGACATCGGCGATGATCAGCTTCTCGACGTCGCGGTGTTGAGTTAACGTCTCGCGCGCTGCTTGACCGCTGGGCGATTATTATTCCCGTAATTGCATGGAGATTGAATTCTTTCTACGCGAGAGATTCCTGCGTTGTAATTTCGTGCGATATTATTACCGACCGTTACGTTCCAGTGACTCACAAGACCGCAATAGCGTGACGGTGCTGCAAGCTCCTGCTAACGCCGTATTGCGAACATAACTTAATCTGGTAAAACAAATTCCGGAAATATTTTGAATAACCGCACGCTCTCGGCATCGACTTTGAGATTTTATTGATTCGCAGTATTTCAGACTCCGGATGTCCTCGCAGAGCGTATCTCGTTATTAAAGTTTTACACGGCGAGATATTCCATGAGAGTTCACGAGTTCATCACATACACATATGGCGAAACTTTTCACTATATCTCCTCTAACATAAAGTTTAACTTGCGCCCTGTTATAATCCTTGCGTGCACATTTTGAAGGAATGCGCCATTTTGACGCGAGAGAAATATCTTGATTCGACGAAGGAGGTAGCTCTACAAAAATTGTAAATTACTCAGAATCTATTGCACTTAATCACGCAGCGCGCGCTAGAAGCATAGGTGAATCGATATGTCTATTTATAATGCATTATACCACTTTAAATTATCTCTCTTTAATGATCCAACATGTATTTCGATATTATTTACGTTATTTAATTATTTAGTATCGTTATATATTTTTTTATTATTTTACTAACAATTTTCAAATTCTCTGTATTATTCAAGCGATTGTTTAGCGAGAATTTAAAATAAATAAAATAATACAATTTTCTAAATTCAAATTTTAGCTAAATCAGACCATATTTAAAAAATGTACAGCAAGAAATATTTTTTTAGCTAAAGAAAATGTTTAAACAATATGTATGAAGAATAATACAGAAAAAGGCACGAATATATCTTTAACTATTCGAAGAATCTTGTCCCATGAATTTATTCCATAAAAAATCAAGGATGAAGATACGAAAAGCCCATCCTTATATATCCTTCTATATCTGGCGATTGATCTCGCACGCGAGCCAACTCGACCACGACGTCCCGGCGATTTTTGTGGAACGCTAAAACTGTTTTTACCACAAAGATATGTCGCGCTGCGTGGAAAATGCTGTGTGTGCGCGATCGTTCACGGCAAAAATACGGCGTTCTACTTTTTTTGCGAACGACTTCCTCGCGGTATATCTTTATGACGGGAGAAAATAGGACCACTCGTATTTCTTTCTTACATCCATCCGGACTTCCGATCGTTGTCGAAACACTTTTTACACTGCAAAACTTCATGTGATATATTTGTGCGGTAGCCATGTTACATTTTTGAAAGTTATAATCGATTACACCATTCTCTTCCGGATAGTTGACGACTATATAACTTTTTGCGAATAACAATCACCTATGTAACTTTTTTCCGGCTAACAATTAGTTAGATAACTTCTTGCGCGAGCAATAATCGATTATGAAATATTTATGCAAGAAAAGATACCTTCAATTTACGCTATTTATATAACAACTTTATGAAAATCTAATTAAAGTGGTAAGAATTAAGGTGCAGAACCAAGTTATCGGAGAGTGATTCGTCTAATTGAATCGCAGGGTAAACCGCTGACCACAAATTTGCACATAATGCCATAATAGGCTGCTATTAGATACTAAATCTCGCTAGTAATTCGCAGCAATTTGAATTACTAGTAATACTCGTGGCAATTTTTACATATGTTCTGTAATATATCCATGCACAGATTGTTATCAAATCTATTTCCTTAAAATTAAAGGTTTTGATAAAATTAAGAAAGAAACTGTCAATTGGCAAAATATTAACTCACATCATTTAAATTATTCATAGTTTATGCAGTTATGAATATTTTTACTAGATAATATTTTCTAAGATAAGTTTTTCCCCAATTTTGTATAATTGGCATCAGAATTATAGGATTTTATTTCATAGATAATTCTTACGGATTTATTTCTTATAAATATTTAAATTAAAACTAATTAATTTAATTACTAAAATGTTAATGTAATATTCCATATTTTTTGCTGAATACATTATTATATTTTATACGTTTAAACTTCGTTTAAACCATTATCGTCACTTTCGATTTATATGAACAAAGAAAATATTCATAGAACTTACATACTAAGAAAAAAGTGTCTCATCCATCCTGTTACCAACTATACATCAATATTGATCAAACCTATATCGAAAGGATTTCCTCGAACATCCCCTCAAATTGGATAATACGCGGCTCGGTTTTCAGGTTCGCGCGCGAATCTTTTTTCCTTTTCGCGAGCAACAATCGGCGGATTAGAAGAAGTGCCCTCGCGCGGGGTGGGCTTGGGGTGTCGAGCGTCTATAAAGAGAAACGAGAACACACAGGCCGAGTGAGTGAAATACGGGTGGTGGCGCAGATCGACCTTGGCCGCACGCGACGCGCCGCGCCGCGACGCCCCGCCGGTCATTTCACGTTATGTCGATTTTCGGACCTCCTCCGACACATGTGATTTATCCGATTTGCGATCCGTCATCTATCAGTCGAGAACGTTCGTCCGGACGTGACAAACTTCTAAGCGAGACGTTGATCGAAGCGTTTGTTTGATCATTATCTTTTCAATTTTTTTTACCGTCAAGATGTAACGCGCATACAAAAAATTTCTGTTTTATAAGCAAGAAAAGCTTTAAGGATTGATGATGTTAAGCAGCCGCGTAGGAAACTCTTTAACAAATTCGAAAGAATGCGGCGAGAGAGCGCGTTTTGTTGCATCACGCGATAATTCGATTTAGTCGGTTGATCTGCATCCGTTGAGTCATACACGGTATTGTAGAATAAGCAGGTACAAGTACCTTTTTGTATAAAATATATAAGGTATTTATAAAAACTTGCGAAGAATATGACAGTAAATTAATTATTGCAGCATTATATATTCAATTAATTATTATATATTTGAAGGACTGCAATTTTTAAGTAAAAATCATTTATTTATTTGTCGTAAGAAAACTAAAAACTTTTTTTTTAATTAAAAAATCTATATCAATTTATCTTACATAAACTAATGTACAAGGAATGAATACTTAAAATGATCTAACAGGATTTGTCTGACCTAGCGTCGGGTTTTCTACTGAATTGTGAATTATGTCGATTTTTTGCGAGAAAATCATGTTAATATATTTTTCAATATTACAACAAGATAAAATTAAATTTTCTAAATATGTAATTTAATTCTTTCGTATAATTAATTAAATAAACCGTATATCCTGTTACTCGATCCTTAAATAAACCATACAATATCGGTACATGTGGCCGCGTGCGTGCCTCTTTTCATCTTTATTAAAGTATTCTTGTGTTTTTTATGTAAACTAGCGGCCCATTTCCCACAATTTGTCATAATTGAACCGCTTGTTGTTAGCATGCGGAAAACGTCACGGTATGTATCGCGTAACGCGAAAATGTCAGATACAAGAGTGCGTCATTAAAGATCGAGCGAAACAAATTTCAATGCAATTTGCATAGAGTTATATACTACGTTCTCTCCTTACCTTCTTTCCTTTATAGCATATTTTAATCACTCGCCCAGATTAGATTAATTACATCCTACATCCTCGTGACCAAGAATACGTCGGAACGTGCGTCAGAAAGATATAAGGATCTGCAATGTTAATCGATATTAGAATAGTTTCTAATTTTTACACGATGCCAAGAAAATTTATAGAAATAATTCGTGTCAAAGATAAGAGCTTCCTTATTATCGGACTGAATACTTCAATTTTAATTTGTGCCTTGAATATTTCTCGTATCGCTCCTTTCATGCATCAATTTACGTCGGTATTAAAAAACTATTTTTAATCCTTAGGTAGCATAACGCAAGCCATAAATAAATGAAACCTGCATGCATTTTTATTTGCATGCAACAATTAAAAACATGAAATTGTAATTCGTCCGCATTAATAATTCGAGAATGTAATCGAAAAGATAACAAGCAGATTACGAATAAATTCGCTTTTGCGTTATGGAGAATTGTGCGTATCAATTTCCATGTACTATTATTTTTACATTAATTTTAATCTTACAGTTCTCTTTTGATATTTAAACAAAGGGCTTTGTTGAATAAAATCTACTAAAATCCCGAGAAAATTATCTCGCGTGAGATTCTTAGCGCATATTTATTAACAGGAACAATTATAGTAACAATGAAAAGGATCTCCGAGTACGTTGAAAAATCTGCTCAAAACTTGCCAGGAAACATATTACATTCCATTAGTACTGGATCTTTTGTAATTCAGCCGTTCTTTTGTTAATTTTGCTGGTCATCTTCCTATTAGCGTTTAAATGCGTACATTTAGCCGTAATAGAATTTGTAATTTCCGTTTCTTTGATAAAATGGGCAAATGGATTTCTTTCCTTAAATTTACAAAAGAAAATATATTAATTTTTCGTTCAACAATATCTTTTTGATTCACAAAGACAATTTCCACGGTGATACTGACATACCGCAATCATTACCGAAACGCACGTCAACATTAGGGTCAGTCGAGCGTGCCGTAATCACGAGTCAATCACTTCTTGCCCTTCGCGCTCCTTCGTGAACTTCGTTCACGTGCGTAAAAAAATTTCAGAGATTGCTCCCGTTACATTTATGCGACACGGCACGAACGGCAACAAGCGAGGAATTGTAATTTTATTGCCACGACAGTTATTAAAATTTGTGCGAATGATAATGGCGTTCGCGCGACACGAAACAATTTCGCCGCCGTGAATTTGAAGTATGGCATGCATTTCGTTGCGTCCGAGTTTGACTTTCGGAAAGAGCCGGCTCGCATGCAATCCGACTGAAACTACATCTTTAAATCATTTTCGCAATACCTGTCACATTTTCTCGGTACATATATTATTGATTTCGTTTGCATTTAATTTAATATTTAATTCTGTAGCGGAAAGTTATGCACGTTATTAAAAAGTATATATAATCACATTTAACGCAAAAATGTTTACGCTGAGTTAATTAAATTACGCTTAAGAGCTACATAAAAAAATGCTAAGTAAATTCAACAATGAATAAACAGGAAAATAAAAGTTGCGAGAATTAGCACGCATTATTCCAGACACAATGCACGCATTGTTACAGCAATGCGCGCGAGATCGATCTGGCAGATTATAATTAAATTACGGAGAACGCTCGTTGAGCAACGAGCGAGTTGCGTCGCGTAACGCGTATTCAGAGATCCACCGGAAGTCCCCAGAAGACGCTCTGATTCCCAAGACAATCCGCGCGCGCTTCAGGGTCTTTCTGGATCCATGTAGATCTTCCGCTCTCATTAGTAGTGCAATTACGAACGGGAAAGTGTTCGACACGGCAAAATTACCTACGCCGTTGTAGATCGCGGTATTTGCGCTTTAACGACGCCGCATTTTGCGCGAACTTTCAGCCGCGTGCATTTGCTGCCACCCTTCTCGCCTCCACCTCTCGTTTTCTCTAATCAGCGGCGCAAATGGATACGGAACTTTCAGACACGTACAACTTTTAATGGTTTTGTCTGGCGTGTCGTGAGTCGTCATGCAGTTGTGTAATCGCGTTGGCTTGCCTTTAGTATGCCACCGGGATTTTTAGAACGAATTGATTTTAGAGGAATTTCCTTTCCTGTTGCAGGAACATGCCAGTTTTATGTATGTTTACATATGATAAGCGTACTTTCCAGGTTTTATTTCTTGAAAATGAAAGAATGTAAAATAACACAAAACTGTAAAAAAATTCTTATGCATGTACATATATGCACCAAATATCGGTAATCAAAGTTAGATATTTGTATGAATGTCTCGTCAATGTTGGATTCTTTTTCTATATAAAAAATACTCGTTCAAGACATTTAAAATAATTCAGTGTATAAAATGCATTTACGAACGTAGAATGCAATTTACAGCAACGTAAGAGGACTACACCGTTTTAGCATAATTTTCTCAGCACATAGTAATATATTCTACGTTGTAAATCGACGATGGAAGTTAAATAGCGTCGTTACTATGTACTTATTTTACCATTATTATTACTGTTCATTAGTATTCACCAGATTATGCTCGTTATAAAGTTTACGATGGTGAGCTGCAAGAATTTTTCTTTCTTTCGAATAATTTAATTATATAGATCCTAATTAAAAATTGTGCATTAGTCTTTTTGCCGAACGATGTAGACAGAAATGTATTCAGAAAATTTCCCCGTTACATCTCCAGAAATATCATTATCATTCGAAGAATTCTCGAAACTTCGCCCAACACAGATGAAAAAAATTCTAATTCTAAAATAAACTCGTGATCAATAGGCTCATAATCCGGCAGCAATCGCCCTCCTTTTGATCAGCGAAAGTGCTCGCTCTTGTTTAAGGGTTAAGGTGACGACGAATTACAAGCGCGGCTTTAAAGCTGTATAGTCACCGGTCGACACGCGCGTCGCCGGCGCGACGCTGGACACGGACGGGGGAAAATCGGCCGCGTTGGCCGCCTTGAAAACCGGTCGGTTAAGGTAAAGAACTTCGTGTCGCGCGTATCGATTTCGCGGTCAAGCCAGCCTCGCGGGCGACGTAAAGGGGCTGAAAATCTTCGCGTGACCGGTCGTGGCCGGCCTCTCTTTCTCTTTCTCTCTCTCACTCTCTCTCTTTCTTTCTCGCCCTCGCCTGCCACCCTCGCGGCCACGTCCTGCCGCGACTGCGGCAACCGCAATCACTGCCCGAAGTCACCTGAGGCCGGCCGCTGGCGATGGCCACGCGTTGACTTACGGTTGCGTTCCCGTTTTCCGTCCGTCGACGATCTTCTCGCGAACGTCGTCGCTCGATTTTCAATCCTACAAACGACTGTAAATTTTTCGCCGATGTTCCTTCTCTTCTCGCCGCGACTCTATCGTCCGCGCGTTTATCGCAGTTTTGAATTTTCCGGCGATCCCACCATCGACCAATCGCCCCCGGAATTTCTGAAGGTTGATTTTGCATCCTGCGAAGGAGTTGCGAGGTAAGAGCTTCTTCCCGATTGCGATTGCGTGCGCGGACAGAGGGATGGGACTTGCGCGGTTTCGGGGCTGCACCGCAATGGTATGCGTGCGAGCTTCGCGCTGTGATTAGCTTCGTGTGCGCGGATCTTCCCTTTTTCGTGGGCGGGTGGGTGAGAAGAGTCACGAAACATACTCTACGTTGCGATAATTAATATAGAATAAACGCATGCACTTTTGAATGCGCATTTATGCACAGAGTCTGTCTGCTGTCATCGCCTATTTATTCAATTTTAAAAACGCTCTCAAACAGACAATTAAATCGCATAAAGAAAAAAAAAAATTCTTATTATTGTAATAACGTAAATACGTTTATACTTTGACGTAAAATTTACGCTTTAAAATAATTCCAAATCTTATGTGCTTTGAGTAAATTCGTGTGCCCTTACACAGTTAATCAATACTTTCTGATATTACTATACATTTTACGCATGACTCATACATATATATATATTGATGTATATAGGTGCTAATGGTCTATGCAGCTAATTCAAAATCGATAATAATCTTTTAGGATTAAATAACTGCAAATTTGTGATACAAAAGGCGAATTACGCAAAAAATTGATACAAATTTTTAATTGCTCTCTTATTTTATATAAAACTCGTTCGAATAAATAAATATATTCAAAAAGTACATAATTATAGGTATAATAATTATGTATTTTTGCATAATGCTATCAAAACTTACTATTTTTAAAAATATTTTATAGATAATTAATAGATGAACATGTAATATATAAGTTAATTAATCATAGAAATCTATGTAATTTTACAAATTATACCTCAAAAATAAAAATCTTGATCCTGTTTTCTATCGCAGGGTCCTGGCTTCTAGCAACGAGAAGCAACACGATAGTGAAAAATTGCTGGCGCGTTGGGGAAGGTCCTTGAGTCGATACTGCAAGTGCTGCTCCAGCATGAGATGCCTGGCTTGCCGCAGAGACCCCAAGGGTCTTCTGTGGACCAAGAATAAAGGGAGGGCGATGGTGATCAATGACACCCCGCCGCCTGTTGCAGCGACTGCACTCGATGCACCGCCACCAACGACAAATGCGTCTTGGTGGTCGAAATTGAAGACTCGATGCAGGTAGAATATCGTATCGTTGAATTTCATGCAATTATAAATTTTGTAAAGTTTTATCTCCTCCCGTTTTCTTCGTGTTTTATCAAGCAGCTATTATATTTGCTTTACCATTAAAAAAGCAATATTTGCTTTACCTAAAAAAAAAGCAATATTTTGTTAATAGAACGAAAAATTTAAAGACAATATAACATAAGAATATAATAATAATTTACAATGTTTAATCATAGAAAAAGAACTATGAAATTTTCTGTGAAAGCACCATGAATGTGCTTTATCGTAACGAGTTTTAATCATCTCGTCGATTACTTTGTAACTTGTTATCTTTGCTTAGTGAGTCGTAAAACTTATTTCTCGAACTCGAGTTTTTTTGCAAACTTTCTACCCTAATAATATTATCCTACTACTTCTACTTTGCTGCTACATCTATTCAAATTAATCTATTTCAAATTTTTAATTCCGATTTTCCGAAAATTATTTCAGAATCTTTTTGACGCCTTTTCAGCTTTTGCGTTATTTGATTTGAGAATTTTTTTATATGCAAATCTTAAAAATGACCAAGAAATTACAAATTACGTAACATTTTTTTTTAACAGATGCGGCCGATTGCGAGAGATCAAGTGTTGTACAAGAAAATCGAGAGTCGCTCCTGCCGAGCCTACCGTTTGCTGCCCGCCGGAGAGGAGATGCGGTGCGATCTGCCGTCGCGTGTTCGGCTGTTGTAAATGTAAACGCAACGCGGACACGCAACAACGCACAAGAAATACACGTGCCAAGCACAGTCTTACGAGTGTAGCTCCGCCGCCTTTATCGGAAGTACGTATATGCAATCATCAAAGCAATCGACTATTATGCACTTTATAAAGCAAACCAAAACACTACTTTGTGTCTATCATTTATTCGTAAAAAAAATAGCAACTTAATTTGATATTACTATCTTTTTTATACATTCTATGTTTCTCAAAGTGCAAGCACATAAAAAACCCACGTGAAAGAAATAAATAGCCAAGTTCCAAACTGAGTAAACCATTATTTTAAATGCAAGTGCTTTGAATATTGGATGTGCAACAAAGTGGAGTTTTTGGTCTGCCTGACAGAGATGTATAATGCTCTAAAATTGCGCCACGTCATTTGTTACTTCTAACACGAAAACTCAATATCGCAGGAACCGAAGTCTAAGCTACCGGACGTCCTAGTGGAGCACAATTCCGTCATGCGCGGCGCTATTCCTTGCTTGCCGGTTCCTCTCGCCTGGTTCTGCCTAATGTGGAATGTCCTACTACCGGGCACCGGTACGATTCAATCACTATTTTCTCGTAAAAGAAAGCTATTCTCAATTTTTTTATATAATTTATTGCAATATCCTAACATTAATATCAGTATTTTTTAAATATTTAATCGAATTCGTTTAGGAACTGTTTGGAGCGGCCTGTTCAATCTGTGCACTGGACAACCGAGATTTTCTGCCGTTGCCGGAATGAAATCACGACTTGGTGCACTTATTGTTAATCTTGTTGTCGGCGTGGGCCAATTGTTTACCGTTCTGTTTTGTCTCGTCGGATGGGGTTGGAGCATTTGGTGGGGCGTCAACATGGTCCGCTTAGCTAGTAAGCCTTCTAATTTTAATGCGATAAAACTATCGCTTAATTTTCAAATTACCAACTATTTAGAAAAAAGTATTGGTAGTTAATTCACTTGGTAAATTATTTAAAATAAAAATAATAATCTATCTTTCATATTATTCTGAGCTTTCAATGATTGATTAAATCTATTTAAAATTGACTATATAAACTCTATTCTTAAAAAATATATTATTAATCTACACACTTTGTAATTCTCTCTAAAATTCTCAAGCTCTAACGTACAGCACGATATATAAAGCGTACCAAATTGCAGGGAAGTACAAGCGGTTTAGAGCTTCGGAAGCCGCCAACAATGATCCTGAAGCTAGAGGAGGCGAACCAGCTACCATGCCTCCCGGCGTGCCGAGTCAAGCCTTACGAGAGATGGAAAGAGCACGATGATGTATTCTTAACGAAGAGGAGAGCACAATTATTCTCCGATTCTATATAAATTTTTTGTATCTCGTTCGGCAAGTCTTTGCGCTCCGCGTGATATCAATCGAATTGCAAAATATCGTCTGTACGAGAAAAAAAACATTGCATTGTACTGGCGCGATCCGAATATCTTGTACAAACAGTTATATATTTGTGAAAACGATATCTAAATATTTGTAAGCCGACGAAAACTTTTTTCCCAGTTGCAATTGAGTCACGATGGAAAGTGAAGATTAATTAAAAAGCTTGGAACAATAACATGCTAAGCACGAAACAAAGTTGCTAAACGGACAGTTGAAAAAGGCCGTGATTTATTGAGACGAATATTTTACTCTCCTTTTTCCTCGCGACATTCCTCGCTATCTCTTGAAGAAAGGAGATTTTTAAAAATTGAATTTATTAATAGGATCTGTAAATACGTTATAAGCTAAGAACTTTTGGTATAAAAATTGTCTCTCCATATATATTTTAGCATGTTATTGCGCCAAGATTCAATGAAGAATATCTCGAAAGGCGACATCGCCGAGATATTCTTATGCAGGATATTTATAAAGTCTCTGCCCTATTTTGTTGAAATTAGGGTTATCGTTATTCAAGCAAGTAATTTTAGAAAATTGTAAAGGAAAATTGGAGCTTTTTGTCTCAAAGAGAGAATTTCGAGAATTCCAACAATTCTGCTGTAAAAATACCGCTTTCAGCAATTCTGCTTCAAATTTCCTCCTTGCAGAATTCAAATAAATATTTGTACAAAATAGACTGAGACTTTGCAAGCGTCCTGTATTTTTCTACGCAGTGAAAACTTTCGTTCTCGTCGACGAAAGGTTCAATTTTTGTAAAACCGGCGCTTGTGCGCGCGAAGTTCGCGGCCTACCAGAATCCGAAGACGTCCTTAAAGATTAATTGCTTTCAGTGAAAGCATCTTACAATTAGCCGAGCGTTCTTTCAAAATGTACTCGTTGCGTCGATGAGGATAATTTACGGAAAGCGGATCATTAGCGACGATAGTAATCGCGCCGTGATATTGAATTAAAGCGCCGTTGAATAGGCGTTCGATTTATATATAATGGCTAACATCGATCTTCGAGGAGGAATTACCGCAATCCTCGAAGACGTGGCCTCAAAACGTTATCGACGGGATAAGTGCGTTTTGAAAAAACGCGCTTTATATTTTTACAAGCGCAACACACGCATACGTACGAGTACTCTCGACTCTATCCAATTAAACTTATACTTACGATTCTTGTAAATATGAAAATATATTACTTACATCAATTTGTAATGCAATCTCTGCTTCTGGAAATTTTTGTGCTGCCCCTTCTTCTTCCCGTTCGAGATGGCGATTGCTTTTCATACATATCTTTCCTCATTTCTAATTAATGTCTCGTTTAAATCAAGGAGACATAAATAAAAATTAAAACTTTATAATCTTTTTCCACGTCTTCAATAAACGTGTGATTTCAATGCACATTTTCATTGAAAAAGATTTCAAAGTGTCATTTTACGCGGAATAATCATAATAGAAAAAAGAACGTCGCCGCGATAAGACATCAGACAGTAAACGACAAGCTAGATGTCTACATTTTTCATTACATTGCAACATAGACGTCGCGATATAAACTAATATCCCGGCAGAAGTGGAACAACGTCTGCACAGAGTTTGTTCGCAGAAAAAAAATTTATCCGACAAAATTCACTGTCGTTCGCTGTCTTTCAACGTATCACGGCGTTATAAGATGCTCAAGTTTAGAAACGTGCGCATGCTCGTGAAATATAAAGGATCTAGCGGAACCACTACCCCTAAGCATGCAAATCGATCGCATGCCCAAGCAGCTCTATTTCAAGCGGTTATTATCAAGATCTCGTTATTTCTGCTTTTCGTCGAAGGCCTCGTAAGCCGACAGCGTTTCGCCGGTCGGCGCGTTTGTTTCATGCGCATTTGATTATGCGTATATCGTATGTGAAGATGTGATCTGTGTAAGTCCAGCAGCTCTCACGATCGATCTGTACGTAAGTATGTCATTCGGTGAACAAATCGAATTTTTTCTACATATAAATTCGTTAGTTATTTTATTAGTCCGAGATTAATCTTTTTTCTGCGATACGATGATACTCTTGTCGAAATGTATTGTGATAAAAAATATACGACTACACGTTTTGTATGAATGCAACAAAAAAAATAAAATAAAATAAAAAGAAGAGCGTGATAGATTATATTACGCCATAAAACCGCGTTATTTCATCATCTAGTCTTTTGTACAACCACCAGAAGCTGAAAATATTTTCCCTTTTAGGCAAAAAGCTTTTTCTCCCCGATATTTTCTCTCTGACGCGGCGATTAATTTTCGACATGACGAAACACGCCATACGTTTCACGTCTGTCGAGTGTGTCAGTTGTTAAATATACTTTTGAGTTGGTGGTATGGACGCGCGTTGTTATCATCTCGGTGTTCAAACCGTGCCGCACGAAATCCGCGCCTACGCGCCATATTTTGACACACCGATCCGCAAACACGCTCGCACGAGTGCACGCGGGAATTCGCGGCGATTACGTTAGTGGCCGATTGTACGTAAAAATGGTGCGGAGGCGATCGCAACCGGAGGAACATGTGTGCCCGCACTCTACTATGCGGCGTGCAGTGATATACACGCGTTTTATCGGACGTAATTTATCGCGGCTACGTTGCATAAACTTTCGCCCGGTCGTTTTATGAATCCTTGCGGAGATACCCGCGGTGCCCAAGGGTGCACTTTGCCTGGATTTTAATCGCATAGCTTCTTTTATTATTTCGCGCGCCGCGGAAATCGGACCGCGCGATCGGACCAGCTGATTAATCCGCCGCGGTCGTGCGAGTGTGAGAAAAGGAAAAAAGAAAAATTCGTCACCACGGAGTTGGATTTCAGATTCGTATCTCGAATCGCGAGAGAATTTACGCGCGCTTGTAATCGGTTTATATCGCGTTTGTGTTTTATGTGAATATTCATGAAGTGTACAGCGCGCAATTTTTTTCCACGAAATTTTGTAAAACAATTAACCGATAATAAAAAATAAATTATTTTAATTGAAATAACAGCCGGTGAAAAATTAATTTATATATCAGGTATTATATCATGGAGTATAAGTTGTGTGGAAATTTTCACCGCTGCGAATTAATTATAAAAAATGATCGCAAAAAATCCCGGCTCGTAGTAAAACAAAAAGATACATGTATGTGGAATTGTTGAAAATTAAATTGCCATTAAATCCTATTAAATTTAATTGCGCTGTAACGTTACGCGCGCTCGTAAAACACAAGATCGTATAATGTTAACGATGTACAAATAAAATATGTTAAAGCGTGTACTGATTTTTCTGAGCACGAAATGATGTACACACGCGAGAACGTATAATTTACGATGAAATAAGATAAACAAGTACGATACGCTATATATGCGAGTTAGTTTTTTTTTAAGAATGCAAGGTGTAATTATATATCACCCTGCACATCACACAGATCCGTTGCTGACCTTCCTGGCGAACGATCGCTGTTTGGTCGCAACGACCGTGACTGTACAATCGCAATAAAATGTATCTCTGAGTAGGTATATAGTATAGTTGGGGCGGATGAATGGGATTGGAGAGTGAGACGAATTAAAATTTAAAACTCGCATTGCGGAAATAGAGTAGATGAGTGAGACGATCGTTTGACGACAGAGTTTAGTGAAGAAAGTTTGGCGGAGTTGAGTGAGCGAGTTTTCTAAATTTTAATGCGATTCACCCGCCGAGCCTATTCACCTACTTTACTGATATCTCGGAATTAACGCAACCGCCATTAATTTTATTGCACGTTTAATTTTAAGCGGAACTCGCTTTCGCAGAATTTTGTTCCGACATTTGGCGAATGTTTAGTAAACATATAAAAAAAATTTTTTTAAATTAGAAGCCTACAAAGAAAAATCTTGGTGTGATATTAAATATTATAAAAAAGGGAAGACAGTTTAATTAAAATTTCCTAGGAAAACTCGATCCTAGATTGATAAAAATCTCCGAAATATTCGTGAATGTCTTATACATATATATTATATAAAATAATAACTTTGTTAAATATTCCTTGATTTGATAATCCAGTGTTAAAAGTTGATTACACCGCGATTACTTTATGCTAATCGTGATTGCCTAATTATACTGTATAATTACGAGAGAGACATGAAAGGCCAAGCCGAGTCTTTGGCTCTGAGATTGGTTGCCCAACTTCCGAGTTATCAACATTATGCATGGTATATGGTGTGGGTGTCAATGAATCGAGTCGCTGACGCTGGATATATTGAGTAGTATATGTTTTAATGATGTGACTCCATAATATGTCAATATGCACAGGTAAATATTTCTTGTCATTATAATCGACGTGTTACAGTGTGTAATGTGATACGATAGTAGTCAGTTCAACCATCTTTTTTTTTTCTCTCGTATAATTAAGAACTTAAAATAACTCTAAAGGATAAACTACATCACTATCGGCTAGCGACTATTTAGCGCTAATAATAGCCTACCATGTCTTTTACTAGCGGCGCTCGATGAGTGTGTATATCGTTTTCTTTTTTTTTTTTTTTTTTTTTTTTACTCTCCCTCTTATTTATTTTCCCTAACTGTAACCTCCTGTAAATCTGTCGCCTTTACTAATTCTAGAAATACCAAGCTCGTACAAAGATTCCGAAAGACAGTTGCGAATAAAAAAAGTTCACGTCTCCTTAAAACTTTCGCGCGGTATTGCTTGACATTTTAATTCTTACGGCCGCACTTTTTAAAAATAACGGCAAACATAAAGACACTTCGCTCCACAATAATCACGAGAAGAAGTATAATGCATGCAAGAGGAGAAAGCTTGGTATTTCTGGGATTAATGTCACCGATTCACGCTCGCTGCTTCGCCTCTGTCGACTGCTCGAAAATGCATCTCCGCTACAATTTTCATGCAATATTCCAGAAACTTGTTTCAGGAGTTTGCCTTTCATCCTACGTAGCGCATATTGCAAATCACGTCAATCACGAACTGATAAAAATTTCTCGAATCGACCCGTTAAGCACGAACAGGTGTGCCAAAGTGTCCTTAAGCGCCTTTAGAGATTTTAACGCGCGTTCTCTCACCGCGCATCGAGCGTTTAACGCTAAATGCACAGTGAGAATTACACTGAATTATACCGAATCAAACTGGCAAACACAGCGTTATTGTTGAATGTTCATAAAGCGGCAAATTCACAAATAGCTTATTATTTAACGAAACAATTTACGCGAGTGCATTATCGAAGGATGAAAGATCGCGCCGTTATAATCGTCGGAAAGCAATACGCGGTGCAAAGGCGATAAATGGGTCACGCGAGTGATCGCGGATAATTGGATAATTAATCCGCGAAATGGCGAGAAGCAGCGTGATCGTTTAGCGTGTTACTCGCGAACGGAGAACTTGAAGCGGATGATAGAGCTTCTTGTGTCTCTAGACACACATACAGGCGTCCCACATACTCCTATAACGTGTACACCGGTGTAAAGTAGTCGCATAAGAGTGAGTGAGTTTTCTTTTCTCCTTTCTCTCGTATTCGTAAATGTAATTATACGTTTATATAATATAGATGTATATATATTTATATATAAATATGGATGTGCGTGGGTCGTGGTAGTGGTGGTAGTTGTGGTTGTGCTGTTGTGTTCAGTGTGTGACGGTATAATATGTGTAATATATCTATATCTATATAATTCTTGTTGCGAGCAGAGTTTTGAGTCGCAAGCTCGTGTACATGCGATTTCGAATGTTCGGTGTTTTCGTTTGTTTTTCTCTTTTTTCCCTTTTGTTTTTCCTATCGGTGGCAAGCGCTCGCCAAAAGATGATATTCGCTTGCCTCGCGCGTATTTTTTGTTGCGTCGACGTACCTCTTTTTTTCCGCCTATACTTTTACTACTAATTCCGCTGAATCGTCCGACCATTTCTCTTCACTTTCCCGAGATGTGTATTCGCTACATGAAGGTGAGTTATATAGTTTTGTAATGTCTCGTGAAATAGCGGACACACCAGTCAGATAGATAAATCGGATTAAAATTAAAACTAGGTAAAAAGGCGAGGTATGTAAATCTCATTAAAAATTGGAAAATAAAGATAGCGTATCGATACTTTCCTGCAATATCAAATTTTTATAACATGCCTTAACTTTAGAATCTTATACATTCTTGGATAAAAATATTTTTATTGATAAAAATGAGGAAAGAGAAACAGAATAGTGTTCTGACGATTTTTCAAGTGTATTCAAACTTATCGAACGAAACAAAATTATTTGATTTTAACCCGATTCACTCCCCTATCCAATTACAGGAAGCGGTTATCATCCTCACTATGCGCGTTTCACGCATTTCCGCTCTCATTCTCTCCCTCTCTCCCACAAAAAGTAACAACCATTCTAGTGGAGCTATCACTAATAGCTTTCTCGATGCGCAAACATGAGCAGAGATCGCACATCCACGTTCACTCACCGATCGCGAAAAAGAACAAAAGCTATTTCAGGCTGCTTAAAGGGGGAGGAGGATCGAGCTCCCGGGGGGTGCAACTGATCTCGCTTCCTCCCCCCCTCGCAAACCGGAAAATTACGCTTGGATCCGGACGAAAGGGTTAACAATTCCAGAACTAGATTTCAATACTTTATATTTCATGTCCAGTTTCTTTTTTTTTTTTCTATATATATTCTCATATAGAATCTGTAGATATACATTCTTGGCAAATCCGAAAAAACTGATTCCAAAATAGGAACAGATCATTGTGCGAACTATGTATACAGGGTGCAATTTGTGAGAAACGCACGTGTCGTGTCGTGTTCTGCTCGATACTATACACATCTCTTTTCTGTATTTCTTTCTCTCTTTTATTGTATCTCTCTCTCTCTCTCACTCTCTCTGTGTTGCCTGAAAATTCGTCTTTGCTTTTTTTTGCCTTCCACTTTTCGTTCGTTCAGTATTCTTTCGTTTTGGTTTCTTTCATCTGAACGGTGGTACATTTGATAGGGTGCACAGGGCTGCTAGGCACAGATAATTGACTCGCAAATAACTCTTCAAACAACATTAGAGCGTACGACATACAAGTATTAATATACACATTACATCGTTATTTTTTTTTTTTTAAGTTTTCGTCTTTAGAAGTAACCACATTTTGGAGCGTGTCTACGTGTCTGGGTGTATACGTGTCTCTCGATCTGCGTACAAGCGAGTGCCGTGAATACTGCCCGATGCGGCATGCTCCGTGACGCATTTCGAAGTTTCCCTCATTCTATTTTTTTTTGCTTTTTTTTTTGCTTTTTTTCTCAATGGTTGCGCAATGTCCGAATGAGATTTAAGATTTGACCTATAAAGTAATCCTTATTCCTTAGATATTAGATTTTTTTTACATATATAGCGTATCACATATCAATAATAAGATGATATATAATATATACAGAGGTCCCACACGTTTTTCTCGCCACGAAATTCCTCACATCTGGATGCGTATATGTACAGCAACCGACAAAGGAAGGGATTGAAGATGAAAGTCCAGGCTCTACTTTTTTTCATAATACATTTATGCGGCGGGAGCACCCTTTTGAGGGAAGGGAAGATATTCGAATGCGTGATAAGAGCAGACCCATCAGGGCGCTATTATTGCACGTTATTGTACTTTTCCGTCGTGTGTGTGTGTGTCACTTTGGGTGTGAATAGATCGTTTCCCCGTGACGTGGCTTACGACGTGTCTAACAGCGCGCTGCGACAGAACAGGCTATTATGGATGGTCAATGGTTGATTGACATGGCCGGGCACGGTATTACGGCCCGCACCGAGCGCGATGCGTAGCGAATGGCCAAGTAGATCGGGATCTGAGCCCGATAGAACCAACACGCCACGCGAATTTACGCCTAGCACGGTTCACCTCGTCCGGCTCTCGCGATCGCCTTTCAATGTCGGATCTAATTAATGGAATTAATTAAGCGCAAGCTTCTCGGAAATAGGAGTTCGCAAACTTGTTTAATCTAAGTCTCTCTCTCGTCGCGCTAATTTCTACGGGTGCTTCTTCGAGCACTGCAATACGAATGCCAATTGAACGAGGTGGGTGGATAAAAAAAGAGTTAGTTTTAAAATTGTAAATTCAATGGATAATCACAGCGATGCAATTTGACGCTTTCGTATATAGAATTTATCAATTTCTATGGTATTAATAGCTTTTTGAATTTTACAGTGTAAACTTCGTTATCCCGTGAAAAATCACTCGCATGTGAAACACGTATTCGTGACAATGACAAAAAGGGCCAAAGATCGTTCCACGATAAAGAAAAAACTGCGTGTCGATGTATAAAAAATGGTAAAATACAAGATAAACGATAACGTTACAGTGACTCACCGATCGATCGCGGGCGTAATCGCAATCTCAGGCATTGGCGATCCAGCGTGGACTGTCCCGACGCAGCGCGGCCGTCGTCTCGCGTTCCCCGCCGTCTGTTGAACTGCATGTCGCGTGTACAATATGTGTGTGCGTGTGTTATGCTGGTGATGCGCGTGTGATCGATGCATTATAATAATGTATACAGTCAACAAATCTTATTACATCTAATTTGTCTTTTCACGCAGCGATGGGAAGACAGAGCTTAGAGACCCTTCCGGCTCAGATGTACAATAACGAGGTGGGCAAAGGTGGGGAATAACGGGTAAAGGAGGGAGGGGGGGAGAGTGGAGATCGCGCGAAAAAGGACGCGAAGGTGGACAAGAGGGGGAGGTAAAGAGTACGATCGACAATCGGCGTGTCTCTAATTTTATTCGGGACACCGAAAGACGGGAGGTGGAACGGGCGGGGGGACACACCGAGAAGGAAATACCGCTTAGAAACATTGATATGGCGCATGGTAGTGCTTCGGGGTGCCTAAAACCTGATATGTAGGAGCAGGTATATGTCACCGGTAATACTTGGGCTTGTTGGGAATCGCTAGAAAGGCTACACTGCGCTTTGGCTTGTTTTGTACAATTACGTGCGCCCGGAAATCTCGCACGACAGAAATTTTTACGATAAATTATATAATACATTATTTTCATATAAATACAATTTGTGACAGATTTGTATTAGAATTATTGTAGAATTAGAATAATTATAGAATCGTAGGACTCGTATATTACGGGCGATTTTGCGATGTGCTTTTTTATCAATAAAAATGATAGAATTTAGTAAATTGCTTCGCGATGTATGGTTCATTAAATTAGAAAATAATACAATTTTTAAATTAATTTTAGAAATTTAGAGAAAATAAACTCTTGAGCCACACTTGGACTAGTGCATTAATTAAAGACTAGTTAGACTAGCTGAATTTTTTGTTTGTTAAGAATTCGTCATTTTCTTGTCTAAACAAAATTCTGTCTAACGCAAGATATGCTTTGTTAATTACCAAAACAACAATGCACTCGTTTAAAATATAATTAAAATATGTAGCCGAAATAACATTTGTCTCGCTCTAATCGATGATTTCAATGCAAATAAAAGAGTGCAAATATACATATATTTGCAATCGATAATGCGATAATGTGATCAGATCGATCGATTCGTCGGGAAAGCTAATTTAAGAGACTCTCCCGTTCGCGTACAAAAGAAATCAAAGCGCACCGGCAGTAATACCCTTTCGCAATACCATTAATTAATAACAATATTAACGATATGTACCTACACTGTATTAACTATCTAAGTATCTAACTAACGAGCATTAACCTAACGCCTTAAACGCATTTAACATACTTATTCGGCCCCGGGGTTCCGCGGAGCCGCGAGAACTATAAATAATCATAACACTAATAATAAGAATAATGATAATTACATTATTAAGAATTAATCAATTGAATTTCTCATGCGATTGCAAATATATACATATAGATGGGGATATGTATTAGTAAGATCTAAGAACCAGTTATCCGCAGCTTGCTCTCAAAGTTACAATTAATTATCGACACAGATGGCTTCGTCTTTACAACCTCGAGTTTCGGGTACGTGTCTGCGTGTATCTCTCTGTATATGTGTACGTGTGAGTTTTTTTTTTTTTAATAATATGTAGTGCTTACATATACAGTGCTATGTATGCCTCTCTATTTCTGCGTCTGGAATACTGTATCGTTTATAGGATCTCTACAGGCTACAAATTACAATTTGATTTTGTACACGTTTAGAAATCTGTTCACCAGAAGATGTCCCGGGACTAACGTATTACACAATGCTTTTATTTACTCTGCGATTAAACGGTTAACGTTACGCCGTCCACGACGCCACCGATCCCTTAAATTCAATTAGATCCACTATTAAGCGTGACACTTAGCGCGCGCGAGAGAGTACGCGAAACTTACGTTTAAGAGGGGTCCTCTTCGTACCAAAAAAAGAAGGAGTAAGCTATATACATTCACACTCGTCCATTGGAAAGAGACGCGCGATTAATCTTACATTGTAAACGTAATGTCCTAGTGTATCTACGTGCCCTTTTAACCCCCAACCGCCGCGGCAGATTCCTGAGGATTGTGCTACTTTTCCCCTATAATTATGTAAATTTTCCTCTCCTCCTGCTGCTTCGATGTATCGAAAATGTTAAAGTGCTAGCGATAATATTATTTTTTTTACGTAAGCACCGTGAAGAAATTTAGTCCCGTTAGCATTATTTCTATTGTCATTTGTGTTCGCCGCGTCGATCCGAGTAGGAGTAAATTTTTGACGGTAATTACATAAAAATAGAAATCTATTTAGTGATAAGAGAATTATCGTTATCACTGAATTCATTCGTAGATACATTCGTCGTTTGCACTCGGTGCGCCTCCGATACGACGCACGATCGTGGTTTTTACAGTCCCCAGAATACTGCAGCGTCAGTTGTGCGGCGCCGACGGCGGCGCCGCGGTCCGGGGTTTGATATGCAAGCCGTGAGCTTCGCCCCCACGCGCGAGGCTCGTCATCTTCTGATGCACAGTACTCGAAGTATGATATATTCGTTTACTTATAGACGTATCTTTAGATTTAACCCTTCCACCCGGTCGGTCACTCTAGGCGTAACATCGTCGGGACAAGCGGGGCTACCCTTAAGAAAATCACCTGCCCTCCGCGAACTACGTACTATCTACGTTTCCTCTCACGTCGCATTTTACAACTTGTATCTTTATTTTTTTTTTCTTCTCTGCACTATAAACCTACGGTCCTCGTTTAAGCCCTACGACGAGGACCACGTCAGCCTCGTCTAGATTTGTATTTTTCTCTAATTACACTTAACGCACATGGAAAAGGGTTAAATGTAAAGGTCGATCGTCGAAGGGACGTCTAAAACTCCGCCCCGTCCGCAGTGCGGCGAGCGAGGCGAGTTAAGCGAGTGTTCGTTGTAATACGTTCTACGTACGTACTTACTTTACCGGAGTTTAGCGCACAGGTAAAGTGTCAGAAAATAAGCGACAGTCTGGGTATGCGTGCTCGATCTCTCGACGCGCGTCTTTCTTTTCTTTTTTTTTACGACGCGCCGTTAAACTCACGTCGGAGCGGGATTTTCATCAGGAGAGTATCGTTCCGTCGAGATGCATCCCCGAGGAAGCAATAGCGCTGCCGTAATTCCACGAACACAAGGACGCGTTCCCTCTTACGTTCCTGTTTTTTTTCTTTAAGCAGTATAAATTTTCCACATAAAAAAGGTACATGTAAAATTTAAATATTAGATAAAAAACATGCGACAGAAACGCGCTGTACTAATAAAACATTTTCGAATATCGAATTAATAATGCTAATCTTTCATTTGTGCGTGATACAAATTATTATTGCTTAATTTTTCCTGAGTGATCCAGACATATAAAACAAGCTTTCCTTATTACAAAAAATCTCAAGAGTTATGACGTTCACGTCAACTGGATTAAAATCAGGATTGTAATCGAATAAAGTTTTTCCCCGCAAGTTCGTCCTCAGGGAATTACATGGTCGGGGATTTTCATTCTTAAATGGATATCGAGTGCGCGATTTGTCACACGACGATACACTCTTGATTTAAATGCCGCACTCCGCATCACATAAATATATATATATATATATTATTCAAATAATATATATATATTTTTATATATATTTATCTACAAAAACCGTATGATATGATTATACATCCTAAACTGCTTAGCGTCTACTTGCCTTAGGTCCTGTTCGCTAAATCAAAAATTTGAAAGATTCCTCGAGATAAAACGTGATGTACTTCTACACGTCTAATCTAAATTTCATATAATTATATAATAATAATACTAATGATATCTCAATAATATTAAGAATAATAAAATCTATAAGAATGTGATGTAAAAACAATTTTCACACTTTCTCCTCCCCCCGTCGGAGAGGAGAATTGGGAGCGAGTTAAAATAATCTATATATCGTTTGGAACACAAACGCAATCGTGAGTCCGAGAAAATATAATAACGAAAAAGACGAGCGCGACGCGTGTCGAATGGGCGCGCGCCGCTCAGCTTAGTACCTCTTTATCTTATCCGTTTTCCTCCCCATGTCGATACGTCGTCCCTTACGATCGACAACAGCATCTGCGAGACCGTTTCGCCGTCGGCGATCATCGCGACGGCAAGCCCTCGCGAGTCCGCCGACCGGAATTTAAAACGGTACACAACTTATCCTCTAATTGTATTGTAACAAATATTGCCTCGAATATATATAAACTTTGTTTCCTTATTTAAATTATATCTCATTTAGGTCTTTCATCTCTCTCTTTCTCTCTCTCTCTCTCTCACTATCTCTCCCACTCTTTCTCTCCCTCTCTTTCTCGCTCTTACTCTCTCACGGGCAATGGACAAAAACGGCGGATATATTCACGCATCTCAAGGGCGCGCGGTTTCGGCCCTTATTATCTTACGTTACGTATGGCCGAGTCAAAGAGTCTATTATTTATTTAGAGTTTAGTAGTAGTCGTTTGGTTCGCATCGCAAAATTTGTTCGGAGATCTAAAACCATTCTTATAAAAACGCCCCTCGGCCCGACAAAATATTACCGAGGGGCACTAATATATTGTGTGTCGTCGACTTCACTGTTCTTCTTTATTATGTGTTTTCTGTTTATTATTTTTTTTTTGTTTCAATATATATAAAATTCTCAATTCGCAGTCCGCGATCTGATCAAAAGTGTGCGAGTACCACGCAACGCTTGTCGAGCATGCGTTTTGCGGTGCTCGCGAGCGTGCGGGCACCGAATACGTGTCGTCTCGTCGCAACCTGAACACTACAGCTTAAGGAGGGCGGGGGAAGGGTATTCCTTTCTTCGTTTTTATTCAATTGGAGAAGCGGAGGTGTAAGTGGGGACAGTGGAAACGATTTAATCCTCTTAATTGATAGCAGTCTAGACGACTTTATTACGTTTAAGACCCGCGAGAAGCTTCGCGCGACGCGCAACCGAGGAGCGATCGGCATATTTTTCGTATTGTTATTCAGCGTAAAAACTTGCGATGTGACAAACAATCACATCCGACCATCCGACATTCCATGATGGAATTAATCCTTGACCCGGCAACCATAATCAGAATGGTTTCACCAGCGCAAATAATTTTTTTTATAAAAAGTATTTTTGCTTCCTTTTATTTGCTAATATTTTTCATTTTGAAGCATTATTTTAAAAACAGCGATGCTTTAATTTTCTTGGCATCGGAGCATGAAAAGTACAATTTTAACTGCTGAAACAATTAATTTTTAATTTTATTCTTATGCAAGAAGATTAATTAATATTATTCTTCTTTCTTTAAACCAAAATTTGCAAGTAGGTTTAACACATGCGAGGCAACAACATGATAGACCACTTGGGCAAAAGCAGTATAAGAGTCTTAGCTTATATTTATTTATAGATTCGATGGCCCCAATCAAAAATCTTCGCGTTTATTAGCGATAATATATTAAAGAATATGTTCAAAAGCCGCATAGAGCAGAAGTTGCATGCCCGTGAAAGATGCTCTACGTGGATTATCATGTTGTTTCAGCAAATCTTTCAATTCAACTAAAATATTTTAACGCCAATTCTTCCAAAATTTAATGAAGTGATCATTCGGATCAAAATCGTCGTATTCATTACGAGCAAATTATCCAGATGAGCGTTAAAATAACGTTAAAAAACTAATATAGAGTGAACGGTGAGAGAGGAAAAAATGTTGCCGCGCGATGCTTGCTGCGAGCTTGACACTGAAAAAAGCGGATGCTGCGTTCTCGCAGGTCGTTCAGTTCTCGGAGCACGATTGATTCAGATCATCCTCTGAACACTCTCCTAAATTGTAATCCCGTGTTTAATAAGTGGTCGCTGAAAAAAATCTCCGATTCATTTATTGGATCCCACAAAGTATGGTCGTCGAGGAGCGCGTGGCTCGGCTTCGGAATTAACGTCGTAACATCGCGCGACGGGTGCACGGGCACGTTCGCGCGAATTATCAATGAATGAATCGACCGTAAACGCGAGCGAGCGAAAGAGAGCGTCCTGGCGCGATCGTGAGATCGCCGAGACGCCATATATACATCCGGGCTTCGCGGAAGCAGCGCCCACCTGTCTGCTTTGCGAGCAACCACGAGGGATTTCGCACATTTCGCACTTAGCTGGAAACTCCTCGAACCTCGGAATCGCGCTCTTCCGGCAGGATTTCCTCCGACGGCCGTCGATCTTCCAGCTGCCCCCTCTCGTTCGAGAGATTCGACCGACCTCGAACGATTCCTCTTCTGAAGAAGTTCGACCGTCTGCAGACCATTCCGCCATCACCGAACGTATTTTGCCTCGTCCGAATTATCTATTTCCTGATAGTGTTCCGTCTTCCTCCGACTATTTCTCCTCCGCATAGATCGTACTTTCAAATGTCTTCTTTGGACAGTTCAAACTTCTCCGAATGATTCTTCTTCGGAAGAGGAAGTTAAACTTTCCGTGGCGCTTTCCCGAAGCAGCTTCACTGTTTTCGAGCCATTCCATCTTCATCGATCTATCTTTCGGGAGAAATAGAATACCGCCTTCTCTAAGAAATTTCCATTCTGCGAAAATTGTTATCCTCTCCAATAATTCAACTCCTTTGACGAGGTGATTCGGTGTCCCTTCTGACGATTCGCCGCACTCTTCCGAGAATGTTCCTTGTCATCCGCGTCAATTTCTCGACCGCAAATCGCGCGCGTGATTCCTCGCGAAGCGTACCGATTTACTTCCAAGCCCTTGATATGTATGGCCGGAGGCCGCTAGTCTCCGAGCTATTTACAGGAGTCCCCGGAACACGACGCCCGTCTCGCCCTTCCCCGAGGAGACGTCGCGAGGATTGCGACCCCCCTCCCCCTCCTCCCCGACTGCGAAGAATCCTTACGTCTTGAAGAACAGGACCGATGATACTCGGCCGCGGCCGCCATCCTCCGGCGTGTCACTGCACTTATCCTAACTCTCGTCGGACTTTCGTCCGACTGTCGTCGTGTTGACAACCCGGTCCCTAGCGCGTCACAATACCATTAGTGCCGAGTTACATTCTTGTTCCGGCGAAATCCTCCGCTCGCGGCCGATAAGAACCCCGAGGGCGGCGCGTCTATAAAAGCACACGCGACAGATTCCAATAGACTGGCGGAAGCAAGCCGTCCGCCTGCGATATTTGAAATCCATCGAAAAACGCACACTGTCGTAAATCATACGTCTTTCTTTCGCCACGGGGCGACGTTTTCTCGATCACTCTCCTCGTTCACACGGAGGGTCCGTCCTCGGCCGATCTCGCTGACGCGCGCATTCGTCTCGCCCGCTTGACGGGTGGGCCTGCCACATCAGTAGGGCCAGAAAGTGGGCAACGGGGGCGGGGGCGGTGGCGGTACGGTCGGATAGAGCGTCGGGGTGGCTATCAGGAGACAAGTTGGCGGCGGCAGGGGTGGCGGTACGGGCGGCGGCGGCTGTAGGACCGGGGATAGTGTCAACGCTGCGGCTGCGGGGTGCAGGGCCGTGCCCGCCGTCGGGGCACACAACGGGTGCAGGGCGGCGAGTGAGGGACGCTGGCGCTGACGCTGACGCTGCTGGCCCTGGACCTCGCCGTTCTATTCCGAGTCCTGCTGCATTTTGACGTGGCCATTACCGGCGGAATTGCTCGACGCGCTGCCGCTGCTGGGCGGGAAGCTCGTGGGTATGGTGCGCGACGACGAAAAGCAGAGCTTCATGATGTAGGGGAACTTGCCGTCTGTAACAGACAAGCATGCGGGAGGGGGGCCGCGTTGTAGTACTTCGCTGCCGAACTTGCTAGCGAAGGAACCGGTTCCAGTCGATAGAGTCTCGTCCGTTCGCGTTAAGCAGCATTTCTCACACTGAGTTCGACAACTTCTGCGATTAGCTTCATTAGAGAAGAATAAAGTTTTAGTTGAGTTCTGTGGAGACATCTGGAGATTTTGATCATTGACTCTTATGATTGTGATGGTGCAGCGTAATGTTTGAACAAGATACTGATTTCTTGAGCAATTCAATAATTTATGAGATTCTCGATTCGATTTTGCTGGATGTAAAAATTATTCGAAAATCTCAAGAGAGATGTTTAAATAAAAACAATTTCTCAACGGTGAAGGGAGGGGAAAAATCGTAAACCAAGACTTGTCTTGGTAAAGTGAAATCTAAATTCGAATTGAACGAGTAAGCGATAAAGTCTCGCCGGTGAATTGTGGAATATCATAACCCCGTGAAATCCGTTATTTCATCGAGAAACGCTGCTCGGGAGAAATCCGAGTTTTACGATCATACGAGTTTGACATCGATACTCACTGCTGTTCTCGAGTGCCGTGTGATTACACTCCATGATGGCAGCCACTGCGATACCGACGCTGCTGAATTCGATGAGACCTGACGATGATCGTTCGGACTTGAGGGGGAACAATTTGACAGTCGTCGGCGCCTCGATGCCACGCTCCACAAACACGCGGTTCACCGTGTCTTCGGTCAAATCTGGCGGGGTGTTGAAGAAGTGGACTATCTTCGAGGGTGGCTGTATCCTGTTCTTGTTAGCCATTGCGGGGTTCAGAAATCTGTAACAATATATGCAAATTCGAATTTAGATTAGTTTCTTTGCACTATATATTTCATCGATTTCTACGGAGCTTAATTAAATGTTAAATTTCACTATTGCATCGCTTATTTTGTTTCAAAGTTTTAAAACTTGCATGGTTTTTTAATAAAATATTTTAGAAAATTTTATCCACTTTTTTCGCAACTTTTATATATTCACATGAAATAATATTCCCTGTCTTATTAACAAAAATTAAATAAAACAGAAAAAAAACATCGAAATGATATATCAATCATACGATCCATTTATCAATTTTTGAAAAAAGGGAATGAAAAATGCATTTAATATTTCCTCTCAATTTTTACCGCGGATATCTGCCGGCAATATTCGGTGAATTTTGTACCGAATGAAAATATCGGTGAATAAATCTCCCGACTTGAAAGCTGAAAGCAGACATTTTCATCATCTTAAAACACACAAAGCAGCGACATTGGGAGAAAAATATCAAAGAACGTCGTAACGTTGCTTTTTATTTCCATTCTTCATAGATACGCTTTAATGAAACCTCAGGGGGAATCTGCTTGTCCTCGGCACGAATCTGCTCTCTTTTCGCATCATCTTGCGCAACATCGCGGCATCTTATTCTCGACAAAAATGTCAGCTTAAATCTTGTTCCTCCAATTACGCGAAAGCGGATTTCCGCGCAAAGGAGGTACGTTGAGACGTTTCTGACGCGCAGTTTGTCTTTCGCGAGCTACTGGGAGCTACTTGTGATTAACTTCTCGTAATCAGAGCTCACTCGCCGCGGCCGAGGCGGAGCTACTCCCCGCGGGCGATTAAGTTTTTCGTCGAGGCGGCGCGGTTCGTTCCGCTGGGGGTGCGCTTTTTCTATCCTTTAAAAACACATATCACGTAGCGGCGTATTTCCCCACTTTGATAAATTATTCGTTTCATTGAATTATTCGGTTTGCGGCGAAACGTGCTTGAGCATGGCATTTAAATTGGCTCTTTCGAAATCGTGTTAATCGTGAATGAAGCGCCGAGACTGAACAATAAGTCGCGCGGAGAATTTTAGAACGGGATAAAAAGAAAGTTCAAAAACTTTAACCGGAATAAATGACTCTGAAAACTAATCCTTTCAATGTAATCCCATTGGCGAACAATAATTATATTTTTCGGACAATGCGGAATTAGAAAGTTTTTTTTTCCATACGACTTTTTGTCACTAATTCCGTTTTATTGCAAGTACGCTGAAAGTATTACGAGCGCTTCATACGTAGAAGCGCAGAATTTTCCCTAACACAATGCGGTGATTTTTGCGCACGATAAAAGTTTCACGAACGGCACCGTACGCTTTTCGCTACTCTCGTACGTTCAACAGTCAAAAGGACTAAAACTTAATCACGAAGCCGGATATCATCAGGCGCTAAGGGACGGGCTAATGTAGAGCACGCTGGTCCAGATGCGAAATCACGGTGGTGTCGTTAGCCCCTATTCAACCCTCGGATTCGATTCTTCCGCTCGAGCGAAACTGCTTCCCGAGCGCGACCAGACAAGGCGGCACCGAGAGAAAGAGGATTTTCCGCATCGCGCCGAGCGTAGGAATTTAAATCGCGCTCGTTTACGCGTCTTCATTTAATTAGACCGGGTTTAATCTCGCGAAGTGCCGTCGCAATCTGCCGGATCGCGTCGAACACGCCCCGCGTTATGTTACCTCAGCCGTAAGATCCGTATGAAAGATGATGATGGGAATAGGTCGATGGGTAGGGGATCGAGCTATCAAGACCCGTACCTTCAGAGATCGATGATTACGGTGTAAAGGGTAGACACATCGATTTATTACGAGTCTATCGATATATCTTATAGAATTTAATCTTACAGAAAAATGAAGAATGTTCCGATTTATTCCGTTATAGAAACTCATTTCTTATTACATGTGACATTAAAAAAATATATTCTTTTAGTCTTGAGAAATTTCTTGATAAAAATTAAAAATTATATTATTCAAAGAATATTTTTATTTACAAAAACTTTGTGTCATTTATCATTATTTCTACTGTGAAATGCATCCGTCAAAATTTAGTCAAGTTTTTATTAATTACTCCTGCGCTCGTGATAAAAGTGCAATTAATAAGAAGAATTTCTTCTGATCCTGTAAGATGGTTTGCGTTAAACACGAAACCGCAATAGATCGTTTCGCACGGGCGAGTTTGTCACGCGCGATTTCGCAGATGAAACGCGCGATTAAATGGCGAGGAAAGAACTGTCTGAACGCCGGGAAAACACGAAGGTGTAGCTACGAAACTCGACTCGGGTCGGGAATTTATATATATATATATATCCTCCAGCGTCCGACATATAATGCGAGAAAATATCGCGATGGAGAGCGAGAGAAAGATCAAGCGGAGACAAATGATCGCCGCGAAGAAAAGCGGGAGCTGAGCGAAAAATGACGAAAGGATAAAACTCGGAGAGTCGTACACGAGTGCGCACACGCCAAAACTCACCTGTTATTCTTGCTTCCTGTAAAGTCCTTGAAACTTGCTGTCTTGTCGGGTAAAATGTAAGGGTTAGTGACATCCGAGAGAAAGGCCTGCTTCGAGAAGCCAAGCTGTAACCTGCCGTCCGTCCCAATCGTGACATTGTTTAAGTTTTGTAAACATCGTTCCACGGCTATGCTGTCGCCCATCTGGATCATGGCACATCCTTCCTTCGTCTTCAAGAATTTAACCTGCAACAGGGGAAGAGAGAAACACTTGAAGTTTATCGCTCGACTAAGGCGCGTTACGGGAAGCGCACGGTGCTCACGAAATGTGTAAACCGGTAGTAGCTCACTTCTCTTCTCGAAATAACTCGCGATCGATCTTTTGTCGGCGGTAATTTACATCCAGAATTAACCGGTGTAAGATATTTAAGTGACTAATACTAGAAAATTAGTGAAAATATATATATATAATTCAATATGTTCAATAATTCAAACAATTCAACTTATAAAAACACTTAAAAAATACACAATAAAATAAAAATTGTCTTACAATTTTATCTAATAAATTTAATGGGTATATAATTTTCAACGTAGTTTAAGCTACTTTCGGTTTAATATTTAACTTAATTTCACGAAAGACTATTTGTGACATCATGCATCAACGTCTAAAAAGTGTCTTCATTAAATATCACGTACTAAAGACGCGAAAATCCGGTCGCGTTAATTCCCATTAAATATCAGCATCGAACTACACGAGAACTTGGATCTGTTGGTCCCCGTTAAACGCAAGTACCTCGTGTAAGGAATGTCTAACAGCCGCGCCATGTTAACGGAAGCATACGTCACGGCGTTGGTCAAGTCATGCAACGACCCTTTTGTCCCGGTCTCGTCAATTCGCTACATTTAACATTCTAAACACGCGCAATAGGTGTCGCACAAAGGTTCCGGGGTCGAGGGTGAACCACCACCATCACCACCATCACCACCACCACTTACCTTCGTCACGTTGCCGTACAAGCAGAATAGGTTGAAGAGCTTGTCGGTATTGACTTTGTCCGGTTGCAGGCCGTACACCATCATGACTGAGCCCTGCGTGCTCGAGGGCGGTGTTTGTCCCAGGGTGGGCACGTAGCCCGGCCGCGGTGGCGTGGGATGCAGCGGCTCACGACCGCTAAAGTCACTCTTGATACCGTAACGCTCGACATACGGCTCGGCGTACGTCGCCGGTCCGTTGAAATTCTCCTCGTAACGATCGTGGCCGGCGCTCGGCGGGAAGGTGACCTGTGGCGTGGATCCTGGAATCACAAGCCGCGAGATAAATGACGCTGCGCGCGACACATAATTGAGGACATTGTTGCTCGCCGCGAGAGCCTGCAGACTGTAATTAATACGCGTCCCACATCGGTCGCGCGCAGTTTTCGACTGGAATCGGGACGTCGCGAAGAAATTTAATGAGATTCCCGATAGCAAAGCGCGTCGCGCTCGGAAATGCGACACGGTTGCAATAAATGCAGCCGTAATTCAGACTAGTATTCATAAATTATGAGGAATACGGTAGGCTTTTATGTTAAAGTGGAATAAATATTGGAATATTGACGAGTGCTGATGAAGCATTTGAAAAGCTTGACAGATGCCTTTCAATTTATGAAAACATAACAGGAGTAATTTTATATTTTGTATTGTAAAAACTATATATTTAAAAAAGACACGATTTTTATACAAAAACGACCGTGCGTTTATTTTTCGAATCGAGGACATTTCGGGAAAATCAGCTCGAAAAAGATTTGTAAGCATTTGCGAATTAAAAATTCTGCATAAAAATGGCGAGTTAAATACAAAATTAAGTGGAAAAATATAAAATTCAGCGAACGACTCGACTTTCAAGCCGGAATAATTTGAGCCAATATTATAATTCCATCGGAATGGTAATGCAACGCTTTGTCGGCTGTGTGTATCCGAGTATTAAATGTTGCGACAAATGGTATCGATTAGAATGTCGGGGGGGTTATTGGGAAAGGTGAGTCGGCTGCGCAGCGGTGAATTACGATAATGTTTTCAACTATCGGATTACATCGCGCAACGAGGCTCGAGTGGTTTCGATTGCAGTCGCGCTGTGTTATGTTCGGTTCATCGATTTCACGTCAAAGCCGCAATAAAATCGCCGTCGCAGTTGACTTACGACGATAGTTTCAGACCGAAACGTATACCAGGAATTATTTTCCCGAAGTCAAGATATTAAGTGCTCAACAGTTCAGACGTGGCGAGCAGAAGGTTCCTGGCTGCAACAGTTCGAGCGCACGTCGATGCTGTAGCATCGTATGTCGCGTACGTGACAATTTCGATCTTGCATTATTAAATCAATCTTTCAGATATTGAAGTTTCATGATATTACGACGAATGCTAAAAGTAATTTATGCGATTGATAAAGCAGCGACAAATGAAAACACTATTTTTAAATTCTGACATTTTTGCACAAATCAAAGAACAAATATGTAATATCTATTAAATATAATGTTCCGCTAATGAAAAAAATTTAAGAATATCTTTATGTGAAGTCTGAAAGCTTTTTTTAGCAATATTATATTCCACTTTCTACTTTAAAATGCGTGAAATTTTTTAAAATATTGCAGCTCTATTTTTGGTCACACTACTCGTTATCGTAATGAGTGGAATTTGCATTGCATACGTTATCGCGTTACGTATGCTATTTGTGTTGTAAGTAAAATAGTTTGTAATATTCATTTGCAAACAGAAAACACGGTTTGCTTTCGGTCTCATATTAATATTTAAATATCGCATGTGAAATAACAAGTTCAGTATGTGCTCGCAAATGTTTCCGCGAGAGAAAGCGTTGTAATAAAATCTCTTATTCAATTTTAAACAACTTAAATTAGAAATTTTCTTTACGCGGACATTTCCGCGAGCGCAATATTTCATGCCGAATGCGGTAATCGCGATGAATATTTCTCAGACAAAAGGTTCCTCAAAGTAAATTTTTGCCTCTCCAGTACGCCGAGTAGTCAAACAAATGTTCGCGATATACTTTTTCCTCCGAGAAACGTCCAGAATATCGTCGCTTCGCACTTCGTCGGTCTTCTGTTAATTCATTCCCATTTTTTACATGTGTTCGCGGAAAACCCGTGCGCGATCGTTCCTGCCATCTATTTTCCGAACCGGTGAGCTTAATTTGGCCATTAGCGAACAGACGGACAGACGGACAGGCAGAACGGATGGACGAACGAAAGAACGGACAGACAAACAGACAGACACTCACCATACGGCTGGGGCGCGGCGCCGTATCTTGGCTCAGCCAAAAGGGGTGCAGGCCTTCCATTTCCTGTCGCGTCGTTTTTGTGTGTGCTCGAGCCTGCAACAGAAACGACAGTTTCGTCGATGAGACTATAATCACCTTCGACGGATACGTCGCGACTGCCGCGTGGGACGCGCGACGAGGAGACAAACGACGCGAGCCGAACGTCGCCATTTATTCTGCGTTCCTGGCAGTTTGGACAAATTTCGGGCGAAAATCGCCGGGCGGTGGCACGGGAATAGGGAAATGTAAAGAAAATGCAGAAGAACTGTACATAAAGTTTTATATTATTACAATATTTTTAATTAACTTACTATATATTACTTTTGCAAGAGTATCGTGTTCTATTTTAAGACGGAAAGTTTCAGTTTCTAAAAATTTGCATCTTCCAAACGAATAATTTATAACATAAGTAAATACTATTTAGATCTAAAATTGCGATCTAAAATTGCGATGTTGGAACAAAGTCGATCTTGAATATCCCGTCCACGGAATATCCCGTGCATTAAGTTAACTCCAAATGCTATTACGTTACATCAGATTACACGCGCCGGAATAATAATCCCGAAAATTACACTTGAGGCAACATAACGGATTTTGATCAAGTCCCTAACGAAAGGTCGATTCATCCTACACTCCCCAATTAAAGACGATAGTAACGGAACACAATCTGCATAATTCGCATTTGGTTCTTCGCGCTGCCGCGCGTCCTATATCCGTCTATATTAAACCGCGTATTCATGCACATGCACACGTAGATACGTGCATGTGTTTCCTCGGGGATAAGCAAGACTTCGGCAACGTTTTGGTACACCCACGCGCGCCACATAGCGCTGCGCACGATGAGCGCCACACGCGCGAGCGATATCGAACAACCCATCCAGCCTCATTCCTTCTATTCCCCTCCCTCCTCTTACCCGTTGAATATTCGATATTGCCACGTTTCCTCTCGACGCGGCTGCAGCCTGCAACGAGAGATGCTCGTCTCCGTTTGAAATAGAACGTCCTTCTATCGCATCGAGCCGCACCCGGACCACTTGATTGGCCCTCGCTCAGGAGGAAGCAATCGCCTTAAGCCCACTTGATCCCACCCTGGATCGAGATCGATACCGCCTGCATTGTGGACGTACGGAATCCCGGCAGATTAATTGCTAATTAAGATCAGCACGCTAACGCCGCATAACACTGTAGAACGCATAACGTTGTATGTAATCGGCAAGACACTGCATTCGACGAGAGCGCAGACGCGAGATTTTTCCTCCCTTCGGATTTTTTTGAAATAAAGCTCCGACAAACGTCTCTTTAATAATTGTTCGATGTTTTGATTATATTTCAGGGTAAAAAAACAGATTATTCGCTCGCAATGCAAACACAATTTGCGTTCTCGCATTCGAGTTTGCAGTATAAATGCAAAGTCGAAATCGATTATATTAATTATTTAGAGTTGTGAAAGGATACTTTTTTTGTAGGATTAATAACGCTCGAAATAGACGATTAAAAGTTATCCGTCTGCCCAGCTGTTGAATATGCGAGAATTAATAATTCAAGCGAAATGTGTCGATGACTTAATGACGACCTAATAATTCACGAGTTCAAATGAAGCGGATAGCAATTGCGCACGAACATCGAATTTTAATATCGTTACAACATGTAAGGACCACGAGGACCGTTAATTGACTCCTCGCCGACGACGCGTCACGCACACACATTTTCGATAATTACGCGGCGCACAAATTATTCAGATGTCAGGAATCGATTTGCCCCTTTATCGTAAAATAGCGGCAGCTGGGACGTGTTTTTCAATAACGCGGGACAGGAACAGCGGACCGTGCTCTACGGCGAGCACGAGAAACAGCGCACCTGGGGTCGTCGAAAGCCCCGCGCGAGTCCATGAAACCCGATATTGGCACTTGTAGCATTCGTATAGGTCCGCGGAAATTGCGATTTCGGATACGTCGGCGAGGTTACGCGCCCAAGTTTCCATCAAGGGCGCTTCGTGTATTTGTCCTGCTCCGCGTTCTCGAGAGACGACATGATTAACGAATTTACCGCCCACGAAGGCGAATGCGAAAACACGTTATCGATAGTTTGGAGAATTGGAGCGACTGAGACAGCTCGAATCACTTATAATTCCGTTTCTACGATTGCGAGATAGTTATCGATAGTGTATAAAGCAACGAGAATGCTACGTTACAGATGCACGCTTGCGGAAGTGCGATATTCACTTCCGACATACAATTAATTATCGCAGTTCCGTCAATTAATCATCATTTGCGAAAAATGAGAACATTATACAATAAACGTAATTAATTCAGATTTCCGCTTCACTCGGCAAACTGTCTATTCGATATTTTACAATTATACGATCTTTCAAATGTTGCAGAATTATTTGGGTCAAACACGGTTTCCCTTCCATTCGAAAGATTTCTACATTTCTGCCGAGTAAATTCCATGCGAAATTTCTTTCTCGTGGGTGTCAGACTCGAGCGATGGACATTCGACCGTAAATTAATAACGCCACTGTAGATGTTCGCTGTCATGTTAAATCAGTAACGGTTGAGAGGTCGAGAATTTCAATCTCCAAAACAATTTCACCGCGAGTAGTAAATCCTGCATGCGCTATTCTGCACTGTCCTCCTTAACTGAGATAGAGCATTGTTCGCTCTCTTGAATCGTTAATTGTTAATGTTAAATAATTCAATAATGCTTTTTGCTTTCTTTTTTAACTTTAAGAGAAAGAATTTTTATTCTAAATGTCTTTATTCCAAGAGCTTTTATTCTAAATTCTGCTAATAAAAAATATGCAAAAATGTATTAAATAAAAATAATTTAGTAGAATTCCTTATAAATATCCGATTCACACTAAACCAAAATTTGGTAAACTTTTTTGTATGCAAAGCTTTTCTCATAAATCTCAAGATCAAACATCGAGCCGATCACAGCCGTTGAATAAATAACGTCGCTGCGGATGTTCGCTGTCGGATTAAACCAGTGCGGTCCGGCAGCTCGCGGGATTTCAATCTCCAAAACAGTTTCACCACAAGCGTTGCATCGTAAAGGTAAATGCCATTACTGGTGTAACGGCGTCGTCGTTTGCAGGAGTCACGTGCGATTATTACAGGCGGATATTAGAACTCGTAGGTCATCGAGCCGGGCAGAATTGCAATTTTATGCCCGATAAGACGCGTGATAGGGAAATTATGACCTCCCAATGCCCTCTGCGATAGAGTTATCGAATATTTTTTTCTTTTCTCCCCCGTTTTCGGCGATCGCTATCGACGGAGGAGAAGCGCTTCTCTCGCATTTCAACGGGGTGAGACGCGACGGGAACGAATGGCGACGAAAGAGAACTCGCGCACACGGTATCGACCTCCGGGCATCGTCACGCAGACTGCCATCCCCATATACAGGGTGCGTGTGAAACTCCGATACATGATACGGACTATGATTTGAACCGTGATATTACATTTGCATTTTTACGAAATTACAAATATCGTAAAATATAATATATTCAACACAATGCGTTTCTATATATTTTAATGTAAAACTACTGTTATAATCAACTTGAAATCGAAATTCTTTAATTAATTTAGACTCCACATTGTTTTAACGCAACTACTAATAATTTTTGATTAAATAAAAATACGTTTAGTACATTTATTGTGTGTGTGTGATAGAAATAAAACATTAAAGCCTTGCGATTGAATTTCATGTTTCTTCAAATTAAACGCGATAAGACATTTAAGATTAAAAATTCAAAAAATGTGATGATAAATCACTTGAATCAAATTTTCACTAAAAAAGATTTTATCTCAAATTCACACGTAAACTTGAGGACAGAAAATACACGGAGATTGGGGATACTCCACACATAACAAGCTATGTAAACTTCGTCGGCGACGCAGGTGGTATATCGGTCGGAGAATGTAACCGGAAGAAACGGCGAACAGATTATTTGAACGAAGACGGGATTACTCGACGATGAACAAATGCTCCCTCGAGACGTTATATACATCGGGAGGATTCGCGATTAAAGTTCAGTCTCCTCGAAATAACGACCACAATAGTGCGGACAAAGCTCAGAGCATAAAAAGAGAAGACCAGTATATTAAATACCACGGCAAAATGTCACTTTTTTTCTTTTAAAATGTGAAAATAATCTCTCGAGACTCCCTACCTCATCAAGATTGATAACGTAGTAGAAAGAACGAAATAGAAGAACGTGACAAAATTGGAGACTTTTGTAAGCGCGGAAAACGCGAAGCGCGAGCGCTCCTTAAATTAGGTAACACAACTCCAGGACGGTTAAATGTAACAATTCCGTTACAATTCCCGCTGCAGTTACGCGAATTATCAATTTTCAACCTAATAACGCGGAAGAGAAATAGTGTGAGGGGTTCTGGGGAAGCTTTCCAAGTCCTATTAAGCGGTTCGATCACGCTGAAAAATAAAGACGGCGACCTAAGCAATAAATGCACTCAGTACGTGCATGCCAAGTTGCTATCAAATTAATAGCTTGAAGAACAATTTTATGGATGTATATCTATAAAAGTCGCTCTTAGCAACGAGTGCACTTTTCTCGGTCCGCAATTTGTACAAGATAAAAAGAGGAAAATAAAGAGACAAAAACGTATTGTTAAAAAAAAATGGTTTTCCTACTTTACCTTCCTTTATATATAAACCTCGTATATAATAATAAATAAAATAAATGCATCATGTAATATTAAAAATATTAACAATATGACAAAATAATTTATGAAAAATCCTACAATCTTTAAACTATTTTTCTTTTTATTTTTAATACTATTAAATATGCGATTATCTTAGAAATGGCAAATAGAAATCCAGTTTAATTTATTAATAATGCCACAGAAGTAACATACAATATTTGTCAAGTGCTAGATTACGGTTTTCTTAACAATATCGAAGTTATAACTGCGAGATCGAGTCTCCTTAAAGCAAATATTTGAAGGCTTTCTCAAGAAATCGACGTTCATAGTGCAACAGGTATAGTTGAAGTCAACCTCGCAGTAAAGTGTTGCAGACCGGCAAGAAATAAAAAGCGCAAAATTTTATATTATATTTCAAGATTTTGGTATTTCTTCGCGAAAATAGACGAGATACCGAAATCGCTATGCCTCTTCGATGGTCTGGCGATTATCTCCAAAGCAGCAGGTATGCAAATCGACTTGCGTTGATTAGAAACTGCGAATGCATTAATAATTGCACTAATTGCTTCGACTGCATTCCCATCTCGAGCCATTTACCGATACCGCCCACGTCTGATGTGAAAATCGATGTACAGTCCACTCGTGCACGTGCATGCCGCTATTATTATTATTGTGTCATTAGGCGCGCGCGAGTGTTTGATACCGCCGAAGCATGTTCTTGCATGAGATAAACTCGTTAATCATTTGATAATGGGATCGTTCTTAATCCCGAAGCGGAACCGCGATCTATTCTACACGAATGCGTAATGGGTCGCACCCATCTATTTGCAAATTTTACTATTCAGGCTCACGCTCAAGTTCTACAACTCTTGTTTATAACGACGTCTCGTTTATAATTTCCGCACGATTGACATAATACTGTGCCTTAAATATCATCTCTAAAAGTATCATCTTTAATTATTGTCATACTTGACGGAAATTGCGAGCAATCTTTTCTCATAAAATTATCAATAATACTTGTTAAATTTTTACTCGCAATAATCAAAATTGTTCATCAGCATTGCGAACTCTTAAACTTTGCTATTGTCGAAAACAGGATAATAAAATAAAATGTGAAAAAAAGTATTCGATGTAAGAAACGCACTTAAACTCCCATATATAATTTCTAACGAAAACCTGCGTAACGAACAAATTTTACAAACATCACTTTACTGCATCTACAAAAAGAAATAATGTGCATAACGAAAAAATACTCGACGCGAAATTTCGCCGGCGCAACTTTTCATACGTAATTTATAATACACAAGCTCATATAACTTTTCCGAGCAACTCTCGCAAAGTTTATTTCGTCCGAGCTGTATTCGTTACCTTTGCAAGCAAATAAAGCCTCTTAAAGAACTTTGAGACATGCCGTACAGCGACTGCTCACCCATAGAACTGCGCGCGTGCAATTAAAGCTAGCTAATTGCGCAACGTGACCAACCAGCCGACGTAAACAGCCAGGAGCTTCTACGATTAATTAGTATTACTGTACATGCCGACTTCGCCGGCCGTACACGGCCGTTTCCGTGTCCTCGTCTAATGACAATCATTATGAAGGCGTCTCCAGGTGGAGCATAAATTCAGTCCCTTTGTGGTCAGCAGCCGTCAGCAGTGTTTGCAGTCAGTACATAGCGCTGTCATACTATAGTCCCGATGCGGCGGCTTAATGTTTGAACTAGATCATACTATGCTCGAATCATGACTCGCGGTGACTCTTTAGATACGGCTCTGATAATACTTTGAAAGATGTATAAAAACCACCGCACGGTGGTTCGAATTTGAGAGACGTTCTAATTATAAATGCAAAACTAAGAGAAAGGGAATTAATAATTTCCGAAATATAAATAGAAGATAAAAAATAAAAGAGATTAAAAAGCAACACGCGTACAGAAAAATATGAATATCGCCAAGTTACATCGCAGGTGAAAATTTGCGAAATTTTTAAATACATTTTTCTTTATCAGTACACAAAAACAACTATACTTACACTAGCCGCTAACAAGGAGCGAGGGATGGACATTTGGGAAATTAACGGGTAATTTGATGGCTGGCGCAAAGATTAGAGTTTGCAAAGTAGTCGACACGTATTCATAATTGAGAAGGCACATCGTAGAATTCCTAAATATTCCATTTAGGATCCCCCGAAGCTTCAAATCCGCCACTGGAGATTACTGCGCTTTAATGGCCGCCTAACATCCTCACTCCTGAGACTCGGCTTGCTGCGCTTCGCTTACGGTAAAGCCAATGTTACGGATGTTAGCGGTCTAGTGCAGAGGCACGGTCCACATGATCCCCGGTGTCTTGAGCGCTCCGTGCTGCACAGTCGCCCCTCGGCACGACGATGCGCGTGTTCAGGACGAACAATATACTCGAACTCACTTACCATGCGGTCGGTCTCGCGGCGACACGTGGCGCGTGTCTCAGTTGGAGTCTGCGAGCCTGCGTGTCTCTGTCCGTCGTCTTCGCTCTCGACAAACCTACGGACGGACGGACGGACGGACGCGTATCCGGACATCCATCCGCGTATTCACTCTCACTCTCCGTAGATAGTGGTAGTGGTAGTAGTAGTAGGGAGGAGGGGGAAATAAGCCGTAGACCTGCCTAAGCCCCCTTCTCATTCACCAACCGGGCCCTGAACTCCACACGTTCCACGTGAGAATCCGTCATCAAGTCAACAACGAGTAGGCTGCATCTGCACACAGACAAACATTCCAACATAACAATCCCCCTTTCCACTCTCTCTCTCTTTCTCTCTCTCTCTCTCGCTCTCTCTCTCTCTCTCTCTCTCCCTCTTAGTTTCCTCTCCGTGATCACCGCTTCCCCCGCCGCTTTTTTTCGGGGAACGGGGACGGGGAGCTCCGGGGCCACGTGTGTGCATTGTACGGTCCGTATACATGTATATGCTTTAATATACTTTTATTTTATGTACTCCGTTTCGAAGGGGCTCCGCCGAGAGAGTTTTAACACCGCCGGCCGATCTCGACGACGACCCCTTCCTTTTTGGTCGTGTGCGTGACAAGCGAGAGAAGAGATTGAATAGTCGTGTGAGTAATATACATACACGTACGGGCGTATATGTATACATATATATATCTCTATATCTATATATATATATATATATATACATATATACACACTCGTACATATATATATATATATCTATATGTACGGCTGGCACAGTGACGCTCATCGGCGACCGGAAACGTTTCCCGTCGTGCGGAAGATACGCTCAAGTGGTTTCCGATGAAACTTCGATGATGCTATCAAATAGCGAGCGAGTTGGTCGAGTCGGCTTTTCCCATCGTTTATGTCTCGTTTGATATATCTCCTTGGAGACTTCGAAGTCGGTTTTAACGATCTCATTTCTGACATTGTTAGAACGTTACTGTTCTTACGATCACATTGTCGAAGAAACAGTAAATAGTTAGTCAAAAATTCAAGAAATTAGATTTAATTGACTGCATGAATAAACTGGCACACTAGTAACAATCCACGGTGTCTTTTTAAAAATCAATATAAATATTAATCACATTTATAGCTGTAAATTTATTTTAATGTAATTTAATATTATGCCACCCATTAATTTCTATTAAAATTGAAATTATTAAATTGAATTTTGAATCATTAAAAATTGAAGCTTCAATTATTAACAATTTCAAAGTCATAATTTATATCATGCAAAATAATCGATTAACAATTGTAATCAGTCAAGTCGCACAAGACAGTGACATAGCATCTTCATCTACTCTCTCCTTTTTAATTAATTAAAAACAAGTTCTTTCGAAGAAGATTCTAATTTTCAGCTGACTGTTAATTTGCTTTTACAGATATCGCGGACCAGTTAACAGTGCGCCAAATTATCTACATGCAGTCACCCAGATCTATTCTCCTAGATTTCGTACTTCGCAAAAGCCCACTTCGTAATGAACTCGACCAATCCGTTCTTTTGATACCATCAAAGCAGTCATTAGAAACACTTCGGACCGGTTGCGTCGATGTCGGTTCAAGCCAACTCTGCTTACTCTGCTTTCTCTCTCTCTTCCTCTTTCCCATTTATATGCTTACGTTATAGATAGAGCCATAAGCTAGACCGGGACACACACACAACGAGTCGTTAAGCAAAGTTAGCCAGCCCCGGACAGTCGATGCAACTCAGCCTCAGTCGCGTCCCGCTCAGATTATTAACTGGGAGCAACGTTTCCGGTGGCCGCGCGCTATCGCCGCTCCGCCGGCCGCATATATCGATATATACGGTGCATGTCAGGGATCCTTTTCCGTATCTCGACCTTCCTCGATCCGATCGCTTATACATATATACATGGGAGGCCTTTCTGAGAGCTGTTTCTATGTATCCGACTTTAACATACATGTATAGAGACGAATATACATTTTTTTTTTTTTTTTTTTGGCTTTTTCAAGCGGTAGACAGTGGTCGATTTGAATGTTTGTCTGTGAGTGCACTGGTAGCCCTTGCAAGACGTTGTGGTGGTGAGCATATTATTCTGAGAGACGTATATAGCATTTTACTTTTTTTTTATTTATTTATTTATTTATTTTTTTTTTTTTTCTAGCAGTTTCTAGCTCACGCGCACGTGTGTGCGTATATGTATGCGTGTACATGCGTATACGTATACATATACGTGCGCCCATGGCTCGCATTATATTTTATCAGTGTGCTTATCCCCGCGACGTTGCGGTCCGGGGGTGGAAGATATTTTTTTTTTTTTTTTTTTTTTTTTTTCGTGGTTTTCCGATGGTTGGTTGGTTGGTTGGTTGGTTGATTGGTTCGTGGGTGGAGGGTCCGGCAGATCTACGGCGTGATGTGTGGCGTATATATTATGTATGATGCTATCTGTTCTATCTATGTACATGTACATACGGTGCCAACGGTATACATACTACTTATCGTCGTAGAACGGTGTGTCCGATCTCGAGATTCGGTAGCTGTTGTTGTTATTATTATTGTTGATGTTGTTGTTGTGCTTTTGTTCATGTTTTTTGATGTTTTTTTGTTACTTTGTTACTCCTCGGTGTTCTCCTAGACTCATACATTCCTCTCTCGCGCTCTTCCTTTCTCTCTCTCTCTCTCTCTCTCTTTCTCTCTCTCTCTCTCTTTCTCACTCTCTTTCTTTCAGGCTATTTTCCTCGTCGGATCCTTTATCGAGTATAAGAGATGCGTGAGTCTTCCTTTCGCTCGCTCAAAGAAAACATCTTTTTCTTATTCACTCCGGTTTATTTTATATCCCGGTTTTATCTCGTCGTCAAGAAGCAGCACCGCTGGCATCGGGAGTACAGCCCGAAGGTGAAGCTTGGAAAAAGCTTCTTGAGAAAAAAAGGAGAAATACCGAATAAACGCTTTGAGTTACGTAGGAGAATTACCCGCGGGCGAATAGCATGGCGGGCAAGATTAATTAGAGCTGGCTTCCAAGAGGGAAATCAAACGTGAATGCAAAACGGAATTAAACCATTCTCACATGTCTCATGAGCAACAACAACCGAATTTTACGGAGAGAAAGATTTTACAAAAATCCGTATAAATTGTGATATTTTTCTTCTCTTAAAAAATTTGGCCGAAACGAACACGCGTACATACTAACATATGTTTTCTACTACGGGTGATATTTTGCACGTAATATCTCTATGACAAATGCGGCATTTTTCCGGAGGGAAGACCATTGTAAATTCGCGCGCGTGCAATCCTCGATATATGACGGGGCTTGTCCAAACGTTCGTCCGGCTTCGTCTAACTTGTTTGATTGTATCGATCCAAGAGCGGCGAGAACGAAAATGGAGCGTGTTCATTAAAGGGAACAATAACAAGTGAAAAATCGCGGCGAATTTTCTGACAATAATGCGCAGATATTCATCGAAATTGTCCATTTGATTTGTTCCATTCAATTTATACAATGAAAACGAAATTATTTTATCCAACTGCACAGCAAAAGTGTCTCGGATTAACAGAACGAATTTTATATGTAAATGCAAGTAATTTTTATAGAGCGATACAATTTTACAAAGCTTTTGACTCTGATTAATTTAAAAAAAAACGAGAGAGAAAATATAAATAGACGCCAATCAATATTCTGCTCCACACGTTTTGAATATCAACTAGTTATTTTTTAGCTACGGATTCGAATGCTTTTTCTTTAGCAAAAAATTTCACGAAACAACTAATTGCAAAAATATTGCATTCAGAATAGAAAAGTAAGAATTTCAAGATTTTATCTTATTTTAGTCTAGTAAGAATTTAATTTTTATCAAGATAATAATTAAAATTAAAAAATTAGGGTAAATAATGATTTTCCGTCATATTTTTAGAAAAGAAATACAGATTTAATGGACGCGTAACGAAAGAAAACCCAATAATAATGAGAAACGCGAATGAAAGAAGAACATCTCGATTTCTCCGGCATGCGATTTATTTTGCCTTCCAGGCACGCGATATTCAGTCAACTCGATCGCTAATCTCAATCGACGAACTAGGCCACATAGACAAGAAATGCTCGCTGCGAAAGTGGAAAGGCATGCGCGAGTTCCCGATAACTTTTAAAGGGAGAAGAAAACTGGACGCGAACTTTCACGAGAATATCGAGAGAAGACGACATCTTTGCAAGAAATTTTTTAAGCGCCCGTCCGCCGCTTCTAAGCAAGATATTATTAGATGAAGAATAACCATTCTTGCAACTTTCCTCGACTCCAAGTTCCACGCGCGTTTACAGTAAAATAATGATGGGTGTCATGAGATATATTTGGAAAAGAGCTCGGGAAAAAAAATTATCGTAAAAGAACGAAAAAGCTTTCGTGAATCAAACTTGTCACAGTTTTATTACTTTGAAGTATCCTTCCTCGAAACGTATAGAATAGACTTGACTTGGCTTTTAGCATTTGTAGTTCAAATGGAAGCGCGTGACTTCTGAAACATCTTCACAGAGATATATGTTTCAAAGTGTAAAAGTATATCGAGTAAGAGATGTATTAGTGTAAAAAAACTGCTATTAGTATTCTAATTAAGTACTTGTTGTAATGATGAAAAAATCGGCATTGCGTTTCACGCAGCATACAGTGCAGAGAGAAATTAAAAAATAAGAAGAGAGTCTAATATGTCGCTAGAGAAAATACTATTGAAAAATTACTTTCTATCGTTCTGTTAATAAAATATTTTAGTCTCGTGCATCGTATGAATATATTGTGCGTTGAGATATAAAGTGTAAGAAAAAATATCTAGATTATATTTCTAGAAAAGAAAAGATAATATTTTATCAAAATCTTCACTATTTTCCACAATAAAGAGTTAGAGTATGATACACTATATATTACAAATCTAGAAGAAATATAAGAAAATCTGAAATACTGTTGAAGATGACAGAAATGCACTCGTGAGCGTTCCCTCACGAACGTTAATATCGCGACAGTGATATCACTATAAATTTCTTGTTTCTCTAATTGCACTACTTGCCGCTATGAGCTCTAGGCGAAATTCTCTGCTTCCCCTAATAATAAGATTCGCACACTGCGCGAGAAGCCAAAGAGAACGCGTTCGTTTCATTCGAATATTGCATAAGCGCAAGCGAGGCAACACGTGCGCAAGTAGCCACGATTAAAGCGAGCGTTAGACAGAAGCGATAATTAACATTAGACGCTAATTCGTATCAACTTTCTAACACGAAACACTTTGAGCAAAAATTATTGAAATAACAATTACTGACTATCTGACGGATCTTTTCTTTTTTTTTTACGAAAAAGCGAGCAATGCAAGCAATGTCCGTATGTAGCTGCAGCGGGAAGAATTATCAATTAGAAATAAATGATAATTCAGGAATAAATCTCTCTCGACCGAGATTTGATGATAAAGTTTTAAATGACGACGCTCTGGATATCATAATTCATTTAAAAATATTTAAGCGGCTTATCGACGTCTCGATGTATCTTCCTAGAGACTGAGAATATTTTATGCGCCGCATTAATGTCATAAGACTCTAAATTACGTTTTCGTGCTCATCAGCCACTTTACCGTTAACTTCGTTATTTCCTTGCTGTCAATCGCACGAGAAAATTGATCAAACCTTTTGCCGCCTGCGAATTTAATTTTACATGGGACCGGATCTTTGAAATTTCGTTTTGACGAAACAAATTTTGAGATAAAAAAGTCACATGTGAAATATAACTCTGATAACTGAATTTGAGAAAGAATGGAAAAATAATTGGAATATCAACTCCAAACTGCCTATTCTTGGACTATAGCTGCTTCAACAATATATACGATTTTGTTACGAAGTTTGTTGCAATATGTTTTCTGGATGATAATCAATTATTGTTAATTAATTCATTTCACCTTTCTTCCAAACTAAATATGTCAAAGAATTTTTCTAGAGCAATTACTAATTTGCTATCATTACACATCAATTGTAAAATGTATAATAAAAAATAATTGAATATTTTGATGGATAGAAATACCTTACATTTCCACCGAGTCGCGAATTACAGGTAGACTCACGCATCGTGGAACTCGTCACAAAGGAACCGAGAGTATCCGAGAGGTAAGATCACTCAATCTGTCGTGTTCTGTTTCGATGGTTAATCGGCTAAGACTGCATCTTGGCGCACAAAGATGTTAATGCGATGTAGATCTTAGCGTGAATTCTTCTCTGTTTTGATGACTGTTGTTTCGATGTAGTTGTAGTAAATAATAGTAGTGTCGATGTAGATTCACGATCCGAGCAGGATGCATTTTTATATGGTTGTTATTTATTACGGCGTGCATATATATATTTCGTCGGGCCAAGTGTGTTGCCGAGTTGTTTCGTGCTCGGCCTTTGTTAGTAGATGAGTATTTTTTTTTATCGACGATATATGTGTGCTTCGATTCCGGTGTATGTTGTTGTCTTTGTTGCTCGGTGTCTTTGCATGTCGATGTGGAGAGATATATTGTATCTCGTTGTCTCGCGCTTGTCTGCCTGCGGTGACTACGGGAGTTCTAAGCGCTCGGAGGGATCGAGATCGATTTTGTGGCTCGTGCTGCGCTCGGTGTTGTGGCGATATTGCGATAATGGCGAGAGGCACTGCTTGTGTATACGTTTCGCACGAGTCTTACCGTTGGCGAACGCAGTTCACCGGCGAACAACTATTAACCGGCGAACCACTGTATAACGACGTCGGGAACTTGACGCGAATGCGCGCGGGCGCGCGCGCGCGTTTGCGGCATGCCGCAATCGAATTATGCCCGGGAATTGAAGAGTTGATGGAAGTATCTAGCGCAACGGCGGCTCAGCGTAACGAAATTATAAATTCCGCTTGAAAACAGTAAAGTTGCAGTGAAGATGTTCTCCTTCCCGAGTTTGCAGTACCATAGTTGGAAAATAAAAAGCACAATTCCTTTCGGTATTATGAGAAACTCAAGCGCAACTATGATTTTATACTTTCGTGTTTATACGCCGTAGATACTTCCATTAAATTTCTGGTCTAGGTAGTCAAAAAATCAAGATAATAACCAATGTGTCGAATATTCTGTCGCAAAAAATGTTTCTGATAAAAGTGACAAGACACCAGTAATCGATTACGAATTATAATCTAATTTAATCGCTACATTTTTGTATTTTAACTAAGAATTTTCTTCTATCATTTATTTTTTTCGTATCATCTTTTGTTACCTTGATTGCATCGAATGATACTTAGACCAGTTTCTAATTGAACTCTTCAATTATACGCGAATTAACTCTACAAACGCGAAAATGTCGACAGTTCAGTGCAATATGTCGTTCGAAAAATGTACGGTGTGGGTTTCGATGAAAATCACAGACTGTCGTCAAAAGTCGATTGTGATTGGCTCGAATATACTTTTGATTTTTATCGACGAGCACCCACGTTTTGACAAACGTGCCGACTATAACAGGAAAAAAAAAGAAAAAAAATGAATTCACCAGTGTTTACAGTCGGACGATGTCAAAGTAAATGCTCGCCGAGAGAGAAATAACGGGTGTTGTAGGTAACACGTAGCTATCGGGAAACGCAGGATCAGTGTGCTCTCTCTTGCGTGGCGCACGCATTTGGCACGCCGTTTAATTTGAATGCGTACAAAAGCGACCACAATATAACAAATTAATCGTGCACGTGTGATATCGCCTAGCTCGCACTCATTATTATTCGGACCACCCAATCGAAACGCTTCGCGCGAAATTTAGTACGTCGCGACGCCCCGATAATGCGAAGTAACGTCATTGCATTATGAATGAATACGTGCGGAAAGGAAGCAGAAGGAGAGGTACGCGTTTTGAATTTGAATTAGGGTGTCAATCGGCTCTAACTAGGGAATCGCTCTAAACTTCGCGTACCACTGCGAGCTGATATCAAATCAGCGGAATATTATTTGGCACGTACAAGTAGTATATTTGCGTACGGATTTCATTTGCGGATAAATCTTTTTTTTTCTAGCGCGGTTAAATTAGCGAATAAAAATGGAAATTTCTGTCAGAGAGAGAATAAAGAGCGCTTCTTAAATAAAATAAAGGCAACGGAGGCGGAGCGATTAAATGCCGCAAGGAATTTTGCGAAAGGAGGTTAAAGCACAGTACTTTAACTCATAAGGAACAATCGCAATCCGCAAACATCATATATTACAGACGCTGAATTCCTCTCGGACACAAATAGCTCTTTTATCCAGACAATAGTCCATTCCGCTCCCATCTTGCGTAGGCGGCAATGCCTCTTTGATTCAGACAAATGTCCCTACTGCTTCGCACGAAAATTTCCATTTCACTTCGCTATTGATCCACGGCAGAACACCATTTGATGCGCGTATTGCATACGATTCCATCACTATTTGCTTTAGTCAAAGAATCCGCAGTCGGATTCTTTGACTGTTGAAACAAAGCGATTTTTGACAGAGAGACGCTTTCCATCGCGGCCTGGTTTAATTTCGCTGAGGGCGCATTTTATTTGTTCGTATTTTCGTGTCTTTGAACATGAAAAGATGCGAGTTCAGCCAGGAAAACTTTTTCACGACAGGCATGTGAACGTTTAAATGTTAACATTACAAAAATTTAAAAGGAGAAACTCCAGAAATCTTTTTTTTAATTTTACTTTTATGTGGATAAGTTGTTTTTGGTTGATCTCAAATTCTGTAAAATTTTTAACTCTATGAAACTTTAAAAAGCCACCAAGTAGTATGGTTTGAACTGAATAGATGCAGACGAATTTGAGAGATGGCATGTAAATCTTGCGTCGTAAATTTAAGTGTAATTTTTTTGTAGAAAAAAAAAAAAATAAACTATGTATTCCTAAAAGAAAAAGGTTTTCAGAAGAAAGTGAGGTGAAAAAATTGGGAACCCTTGCTGTGTAGCGCGTTTATTCACCGTTACGCTGACGGCAACGTTATCTGTAGAAATGCAAATAAAATATCATTTTTGTGCCCTCTATTTTTTCAGCGACGCTTTGGCTCTCACGCGTTTATTATTCGTTGCGCGTATGCATTTGGTGCGACGATAAATCCACATGGGCGTCATAAAACGTCGAATCTCGATGGCTGGCTTGCTCGTATAATTGAAACCGACGGTGGTATCATAAAGACGCGCGAAACGCGCGTAATTTACTGCGGCGCACCGACGGCGTATGCATATTTCGTGGAGGTATTTCGCGTCAGAAGATCGTTAATAATGCGTACACAACGTAAAACAAAGGCAATATATTGTGAACTGCTCAATACTAAAATACCAACAATCGAAATAAAAAACACTATAAAAATAATATAAATCATGTAACTATTTAAATTAAATATTTAAATTAAATAAAATATTTTAAAAAAGAAAGGAAAGTAAATAACGCGGTATGAAAAATCTCTACACGTATCATTCCGAGCGCATATTTTAACGATAGAATTTCTGAATTTATTTAATTTCAATAAACATTAATTTTATTTTTATTAATAAAAGTGCCACGATGTAAACAAGTTTTGGAAAAACAATTGGAAACTCAAATATATGGACATAAATTAAGTTTCGAAACTGGAACTACGTAGTCCGCATTGATAATGTATACATATTGCTAGTCGGATCATGGGATTATTACCTATGGAGGTAATTATCCATTGCTATCAGAGGTAATAGGCGATACATTACGGATTTTGCGATAGCAATGTGACTACACAAATAATAAAGTGAATGTAAGAGACGTGAAAATATCAGATGTTATAACTATTATGTCACAAATTTAACAATTTTTCGTATAAATCTCTAATGTCCGGTTCCACCAACGTAGATTAACTTTAATCTCGGTTCAACTTATTCTTCATCTATTTCTAATTCTTAGAACTAGAAAAAGATAAAGAGTAAGTTGAACCGAGATTAAAATTAATCTATATTGGTGGAAATGGGCATAAAAGATGAAAATCATATAAATCTCTAAAAAATATAAAAAATTATACATTTTTTTAAGTATATTTATACACTTAATATTTATCAGATTCATCATATAAATTTGAATAAACGTTGAATAAATTTTAAATAAAAAATCACGAGTCAGAGTTCGCAACTAAAATATTATTTTTAGATTCGCGTATTTTATATATGAAATAAACGCGTGTGTAACTTCTCGCGGGAGTTGCAAATGCAGCTGTAAAATTGATAACACACGCTCGTAATTGTCAATACATAGTGTAAAGTAAAATGGCGTGTATTAGAGAAAAAATATTCACGAAAGATGATCATGTTTCAAACTTGATAACGCCGAGGCAAACGTCGCGTTCGTTTATTTTACCATCTTGATGAATAAATAACTTTTTGTAAACTTGAAGCATCTGCAGTTTTCTTTCTCATACACGTACACGCGGTACGGATCGTTCGCGAACACATCGTAATTAAATACATGGCCTTTGTAAGAAGATAAAAATCAGAAGCAGGAAGAATTATATTTACTTCGAAAGTGGCACAAGTGTTGCAAATTTTTTAATCAAAAATATTTTAAATGCATAAATATTATCTTAAATGTTAATCTTAAATTTTATCTTAAATGTTTAAAATGTCTACAAAATAAAAAATGAGTTTAATAAAAAGGTATTTAAGAAATTATTACACGATTTTATTACACGCAATCTGTTATAATGACAATGATAAAGCTTTATTTACGAATTAAATTTATTCTTTTGTTCTTTCTTTCAATTTATTTACTTTTTTGTTTCGCTATTTTTATAAACCATCAGTTTTAATTATTTCTACATTTTCCGCTATTACGAATGCATCACCCATCCGCGAGTAAAAGTTCTTTCTTTGCATTATAACGATAAAGTACGTGGTCATTAAAATGCAACATTTTGTACAAGTAAAATATTATAATATCTTCTCTCATCTGAAATATTATATCTTTTTATTCAGAAAATTAGTATTTTGAAAATATATTGGAATGAATATTAATATCTTCCGCGAAGAGCTTAAGGAACATAAATGTTTATGGCATCGCGAAAATACGAGCAATTTATCGTATGTCCGCATAATTGCATTTTCACTCCTTTTTAGCTTTCATAGCTATTATAACTGCCGCCGCTAAAACGCGAGGAAGCTCCATTAACTTAATTAGTATCGGTATTTACTATTAACTTAATTAAAATCCTTTCCGTTGTTTAGTAGAACAGTGTAAAGCCAACGTGATAAAGATCAATTTGTGTAGCAAAACCAAACGGTCTGTTGCGATACGCGGGATTTGCGGTAGCTACATCCGAACGTTAATTTATTTGGCAAACAAAACTTTTTGTTTGGTTCGGTTAAAAAAATATAATACTGAGGAGAGAAGTGAGAACGCTAATTGCCGGAGTAATCAAATATTCATTTGTAAACTCGCAAAGCGAGAGGATGGGTCGACTATAATTAATTCTTTCCGGTCCAGAGATTCCAACGGGAATCACATCTATTACGTTCTCTGTATGCGAATAAGATCAGACCGAAATCTTTATCAATTTTTTTTACGAGATGAAATGGAAGAACCATTAGCGAAAAATCGGAGAAAGCCTTTTAGCTGCTTTTATCGTAACGAACTAAATGATTAATGTATGCGATGTCAAACGAAATCACTGAAACTCTATTGTTTTCGTATAATAAATTCTTTCCGCGTGAATTATCGGAACGGTATCGCGGCGATTATATCTGCAGATAAATGGCGAAATATTTAAAAAAATAAAAATATTTCATTGAAACTAATTGTCTTTTTTTTTTTTTTTTTTTTTTATTGTAAACGATTTGAGTAAATAAGGAAAGTATTTTATTTGACCGACAGGATAATATTTTGGTCATATTTGGCATCGTAACGGCCATCGTCGCAATAATCAAATGCTCATTTGTAAACTCATGACTTGATCGTGGAACATAAACTAAATTGTCCCTTTGCTGCACCACAGGAAGTAAAACTGCATTACCGCGTGCAACCCGAAATTGCGTTTTCGTCCGCGATTTAATATCGCAGCAGGAATATTTGATTCGACGAAGTTGCATTTCTCGAGGTAACTATAAACGGTACTCTCCGAAATTACTCAGAAATTTCAAAATGCAATTTCTTCCGACGACCAGGGGAATTAATAGAGTAAATTAAAGCGAGTGGATTTCCACGGTACACAGATTTTTAAATTAATTTACAATTTGACTTGTTCTTAAAACCCTTTTAACGTCGATTCACATGTGAAACAAAAGTGCTGCTGTCGTTTAATAAAATTGAAACGTTTAAATCTCATTTAGATTCACCAGTTTAAATATATATAAATGAAGCTTTGCGGCATGAAAAATAAAATAAAACCTCAGCTATTTCTCAGCATTTATAATTATAATAAATTATTAAAAATTGAAACTAAAAAACTGCAAAATTAACAAAATTCTCACTCTGTCATTCCGGTTTATTAACCTCTCCCCTCCCCCCAAAAAATGTTTATTAATTTAATACCCGCTCTAATAATATCTCTCTATCATATTGAATATCATTCCGCATTATTTCCCACTTTGTGGCGCGGCGAGCCTAATCGCGAGCTTATTTTAATAATTATTCGTCGGGACGTGGTTTAATTAAAATCACAAGTCCTAACGGAGAGGCTGAGTTTTATTTTCCGCCAATTTATCTCTCCCCCGTGGATAATGCCGAGAATGGCGGACGTGATATACGGCCGTACCTGCAGGTGGTTTTCCACCGAAACTATGAATTCACGGATGCCCCTGGCAACTGTGATTAAGAACACGTTTGATGACGCTCGCCCGAATGACGATCGCGACCAAGTCGTCGGCCTGTTTCTCGTCGCGTCACGTTTAATTAGAAAATTGCGGGATCGTACCGTATCGTCCAATTTATTTTCCCTCTGTGGACAATACCGGGGGTAACGCGTGTGATAAACAGCGTAACAAAATGTCTAACTTGCGGACGGTATTTCGCAGGAATAGCAAACGTGCGCGTAGGTGCGATGGTGACCTCGTTTTTATCGTTAGAATAAAATGAAAGAATGAAGGAAGCTTAAAATGAAATTTCCATCTCTTCATCTCTCGTATTCACTTAGTCTCGACAGCGATATATCACTTGAATTTAACTGAAATACACGTTGCAAACATATTTTCCAAATAAATTATCCAAATAATGATCCAATCATAATATTTATTCAAACTTGCAAATATTATTTTACTTTAAAAAAATAATACAAAAGTTAGCAAATAAATCTACAATATTGATTATCATGATAATTGAAAGGTTTCAAATTCACGTGAAATTCTAATATAATCAACACCAATATATCAACAAATAGATCAATAAATTCCGCAACGTTTTTTTGCTTTGTGCTATAATCTAAGGGTAAAATTTACATATCATCCTGTCATAATAGTCAAGGATTAAACTTATATAAGTCACGGTAATCCTCTTTCTGCGCGCCTCGACAATTTAATGTCCAGATCAAAAGAAGCGCCGTCTATCCTCGACTCTCTACCTCTCGTCAGAAACCTCTTCTCTTATCGCGAGACGAAATTCCGTTCCCAACGGAAGACGACGTCGACGACGTTCTCTTGCTGGAAATGAACTATGCGAGAACAGAGGACGTCGAGTTTCCCGCGCGCGCGTACAGGTATGATACGGAAATTGCGATACGGTAGAACGAAATAGCATTTGCTGCCAGGCACTTTCGTCGAACGACAACCTGCGAGCAAAAGTATGAGCGTTTGACGCAATCGAGGCCGGTAATTGGAAGCGTCTGGTCGCTACCGAGCGACGAGAACTTCCGGCATTGCACGCGCTCTTGGCGACACCGCGATCGACACGATCCGGGTTCACCCTGGCGGTTTCGCTCAGAGAGAGAGAGAAAGAGAAAGAGAAAGAAAAAGAGAAAGAGAAAGAAAAAGAGAGAGAAAGTGAGAGGAAAGGATTAAATCGACTCTGTTCTAATGATAATTAAACGTTATTTTTCATCTTAAATATAAAAGTTATAAAATTGTTTTGATATAAATATGAATAAGAATAACTGCTGCAATAATCATAATAGAATTGTTATAAAAATTTGTCATAAAATAAAAGATCAATGTATCAGCTACTACTTAATTAAAATGTTAAAAGTTTAATATTTTAATACAATTAAATTTATACTATTTTTTTACAATAATAAAACATTGTTAAGCATCATAAAAGCACACAAAAATTTATTGTGCTTTTTATTAATATAATTCATGAGAATTGCTTCTAACGAGATTTGTATCTTTTCTCTTAGTTTTCCTTTATGGTCCACATAAAATTAGGAAAATGGGGATTATCTGCAGTTTCTATCAAAAGTTTGAGTTATACTAAAATGTGAAATCCTGAAAAATGGCCGTTATCGCACGAGAGAAAAATATTTCCTAACGGCAAGATATGTTCTATCATCATCGTAGATATTTTAAATATCGTAGTAAATGATATCGTTACGACCATCATTCTTTATCTGATACTATCTCTCGCGCTGCAGTCTCCGCACGATTACCACGAAAACTGCGTACATATGATTCGACGAGCCCGCCTGGCGAGCGCCGATATCAGCCTCATGAAGGCGACCACACAGTAATTGAGTATTATGGTTGACGTAGATGATGATGGCCTGGTAGCGTAAACGCAAGCCAGGTGCTAAACGATCCAATTACGGAAAATTACAGAGTGCCTCTGGTTCATCTTTTCTTTGTAGTAGAAAATTCTTTGTCGAATCCGAAGTTCGTTTTTTTAAAACGAAAATTGGACAAGTTAATTATAGAGAGATATTTGATATTATTAGTAACAGGATCTTTTAGAATAAGAGCATAAAGAAAAGTTTTTTGTCAGAAAATTTCCAGATGTTTAAATTCTAAAATATTTAAAATAAAAAAATGTTAGTAAAATTAAATAAATTTTTAAAAAATTGACTAAAAATTGATTCAAAATTTATTTTTAAGAATCAAATTTATATAATTTGTATTTATGTCTAAATATTAATTTTTCTGCTACGTCTTTTTTATACGACTTTACTGAAGCAGAATTTTTTCAATTGCTTCGAAAACAATAATTGCTTTGATATCTGTCTTAATAAAAAACTTTAATTACTGAAACATTCCATATGATTTAAAAGAAAAAATTCTCGACACGTCACGGTTCATCGACTGCGTTATAAAACTCGTCGGTGTACTTAATGAATGCCGGTGATATAAGTAACGAGAGCCCTCAACCCTTCCCGCGACACTCTCTTGAGAAATGCCTTAGCGAAATTCCTGAGCGACCATTACGCGTCACACCGGTATAATTCCGAGGGAAAGCTCGAACTGAGGAAAAGAACGGTATAAATCAGGATTAAATAGCTTAATGATATTTTAAGATCAACTTTAAACAAACGGTCGCAATAATCTAATGTTGATAAAGGACTCGTTATTCAAGGATTAACTTATTTACGACAGTAAATTAAACGAGAAACTCGCATTGTGAATCTCTCTCATACTTCTCTCGGGAAGAACTGCGATAAACGAAAGCAAAAGCAAAAAGTGAAAGCAAAAATCTCGTGGAGAAAAAAAATACGTATTTTGTTGGATAGAATTTTGTTGAGACATAAAAAAGCGCGATTTCCGCCGCGACAAGTAACTCTCTCTCTCTTCGATGAGATTACAGTAAGTTTCCTTTATCTATTTGCGCTTGCAATAAGGCATTTTACAGCAAGAGCCACTTATTGCAAAAGTGAGCCACATAGTTATAGTAACGGTATAAACTGCCGCAGTCGTCACAAATCTAACGTTCATGATTGCAACACTGTTTCTACGGCGAAATTGCAATTACGTGTCTTGCCATTGTGGTAAAGCTGATAACAGCTCGTTGTAACTGTGAAAGGCGAGATTAGTGAGGACTGTTGTAATTTCGTTCTTGCTCAGCCTGCCGCTCTCAAGGAAAAGTTGAGTCGTCATAGCAGAGAATTGCAATAAATTATATTAAATTCCATACGTGATTTCAGGGACTATTAAGGTAATTAGATTAATTAAATATGAATAACTACATCATTAAATATGTTAACCTTACATTTCGAAATGTAACAAAATAGGTATAATTCTGAAAAATATGCGATGGCAAGGAAGAACGAAATAAAAGTTACATTTAATAAATTGTAGAATATTTAACTTCATTCCAAATTATGATTTTAGTTCTAGCAATAAAATGTAATAAAATTTTTAACTTGTTTAATTAATCTTTTCTCTAAGCACCGTAAAATTCGAAAAGTTTCAATTTATAATTCTAGAATTTCGCGACAATGGGAATTGAAAGGGGAATTGAAAAGTAATAAATTCTCCCAAGACAGATTCTTGATGCTTCGTAGTCAAAGTTTCGGGCCAACCGCACGAATCTATATGAAAACACACACAGTAACCAGCGCCAAAGGAAAGCGTCCAGGGACACTCTGTATATCTAACGTGATGTACACGACGAATAGAGGCGGTCCATAATTGCTGACCGCAAGGTGGTCACTTCTCTCGAGCGCCAATCGGTGCTTCGGGACCAGGGTGGAGTCTGTTGCTGGCAAATTGCTAATTTGTCCGAAAGTTCGGCACGATAGACGCGTGGGTTTCGCGGTTGTTCGGCGCGAGAGACGCGAGAAGAGACCGGGCTCTGGTAGGTTGGCCGAAGATCGGGTCGGCACTTGCCAAGTTAAAATGGCGACGGTGCCGACGAAGTGGCGCGTTACACAAACTATCCTGGAATGTGGTCACTTCGCGCCGTTATACCATCCCCAGTTTCGGGTTTCTTGCGCCGAGAGATTCTGACCAGATTTCGACGGCGAATAGCTACAGATGACGGCAAGAACTTTCGTCGGTGGCTGATGCTCGCACGGAATGCAGCCATTATATGTTTGATTCTCTCAGCTGCAATCGTGCGAAATGTTGAAAAAGTTGCGGAATGGTTTTACAAACTCTGGTTACTAAAATTTATCATGAGGAAGAGAGAGAACAGGTACTGTCTAATGAGATTTTAATGAAGTGAGATTCACAGAAAGTTTCATGGCTAATTTTCAGATAGCAACTATTTTTCTGCAATTTTTTTTATCAACATGCTGAGAATCAGTCTATCCGCGCGCACGTTCCTAATTCTTTTAAGTAAATCTAAATATAAACACAGATTCGTGTATTATTCTTATTATCGCATAAAATACAATTAACTCATAGCGCATTGATATGCGTAGCGGAGTTTTATATCTCAGCAATTTTGAGACATGAACGAGCAAAATCCTTGAAGTTGGTAAGTGAATTTAAAAATTTCGGGATTCTGGCATGGAAATCACTGTGTCTGGAATGTAAACGACGGAAGTGTACGTAAGTCGAGAGTGCGCGGCAAGCTTAGATGGGATCCGGACTGTCACATGCTCACCCGGGGTCGTCTTTTATTTCGTTACCAGATACGAGACTTGACCGTTTTATCTTTCCTTTAGGAAAAGCGGACAAAGAATTTGACTGACTGAATAGCTCGACGGAGATGTACCGTGACGTCGGCCGGACAAGCTACAAATTCAAACTCGAATGGTAGGTGTTAGTCCGCGTCTAAACTTTCGGCCGAGCTCGTTAGTCACTCTCGCGTTCGGTCGCCGATCTTGATCGGAATCAGGAACTTCTCGGTGATTTGTCTTGCCATAACGCGCCAGTGCCTCTTCCTCATTCCGCGCCAAATAGAGTATCTATATTTAGTTTACTTCAATCTATCGTATCGTTGACAAGTTGCTGACAGCGTTTCGCCCGTACGAGACATCGGAAGCTGCTACTGTACGCGTGTCGATAAAAATCATCTTTTTCGATTGTCCGCGCGCGTCACTCCAATTTCTTTAGATTTCTTTGAAATCTCTACTTTGATTAAATCTTGCAAAATCTTTTATGGAAGAATTTAATTAAAGTTTATTTAAATTAATAGAATAAATCGAGAGCAATCTGATTAATATTGTAATATTAATTTTCAAATTTTTTGCAGATCTACACAATGCGATGCTTCTGAAGTGCAATCTTGGCAATCTTGTAGCGTGAAATGGCGTCTCGGCTCGTTTGATAATTGCCGGTTAATTTTCCATTGTTCCGCGTCGTTATTTCTCCATTTCATCTTAAACGACTGCATTCTAGTACGTGCAATTTTACGGAGGCGACACAAAAGGGCTCGCGGTCACGTAGGCACGCGCGTGCACGCACGCACACACGCGATCCGGGAGGTGCCGCGATTGACGGGGCTGCAAATCTGCCGCAAAGTCCCGGGAATTCTAATTCGAAGTGACGGGTATCTTTTATTGGAACGCCGACGCTCGTACGGAAATACCAGGCCCATTGTATGCGAGCGAGCACGCGACGCCGCGACCCGCTTCATCCACGGACAAATGGATCCGTCAGTGTTCGCGCTGCGCTCGGAATCGAAGCGCGTCGAGAACGAGATCAGATCCGGGGTCGACAACCCATCGATCTCTTACTGGTGTGCGTCTGGCCGACCTCGCAACATTTCATGAGCCCCGAAAAGTCGAGCTGCAATATCGATTTACCGTCGCGAATGATTAAATATGAAGAAGAATCAATTGACGAGAGTGACTGCTGAACATTTTACTGAAAGTTGAAAGGTTGCAGCGTTCCTTCTTTATCTCCTTTACTACAAAGTCTAATTCTGTTTTTCCCTTAAGTCGCTAAGTTATTAAAATAGAAAAACAGAGAAACGAACTGATGAGATTTTTCGTCTACAAATTGTATGAAAATCATTGTGGCATAATATAGTTAATGATATTCGATAATTTGATTAATTGAAAATTGAATTTAGCGTGAGGCAAGACTAATGTGACTTTGTAAAAACGCGATGGTAGTTTTTGGATCAGAGAACACAACCGTTGGACACGATTATTTTTGATACGATCGAAGCCAGCTACCGATGCTTGTTTTCAGAGAAAACAAGCTCCTGTCGTCTTACTCGCCGTTCGGTAAAACGCAATGTCGCGGCTAGCCGAAGAGTTTATTTTCCTTAAGCGTTTGTAGTAATCATAGAGCGTAATGACTTTCGCCAGCCGTGACGATGATTTATTTCAGCCGTCGCGAGACTGGATAGTACTCGTCGGTATAATTATGGTACGACGTTACGAGGATTATTAATTCCGCCGCGTTAAACTCAAGCCGGCCATTCAATTAACCGAAAGGAATCTGTTATAAAACACGTCGAACACGCAGAAGGAATATTCAATATGAGCGTAATTTACCAAATTATACTCCGAAATTATGTTTCCATACAATATCCACGTTCTGACGTAATAAATAATTTAAAATCGTAATCATCTTACAAGAGCGATTTCGCGCGCACATGATATGTAAAATCTTCAGTAAGTATTTAAGCTGCTTATATAAAGAGATTGTTAATAATATGTAACAAATATTCATGTTATGATGTTCGAAATATAATGAAACTTGTTGCGTCATAAATTATTTATACAATACAAGTCGCAATATTATTAAATCGTAATTTTGTGTGTGTGCGATAATAATATATTATTCGTTTATTATTAAAATATTCCCCGACGCGATTAACTCTGCAGTTCATAAATAATTTCAATTCGAAAAATATTATTAATTATTATCGTTTCGAACTTAAATTAGTTGTCCAGTTTTGAAAGTACCAATGAATTTAAACAAATTAGTTTCACAGCTCACTCGGTATTTACAGTCATAATATTGAATCCATTAGACTTCTCAGTTGGATGAGCATGTCGTAACTTCTCCCGGTACGAAATTATTTGCACAACTTCAGGGATGATCAGGCTAGTTACAAGACGCGCGATCTCTCTTGACTGATCGCTTAATATCGAGTCGAGTTTAAATGATCTCCGTGGTAAACACCGAGACCGGTGAATCTCGAAGTGTTCGCTGAGGTGGACTCCGCAATCTCGACGACACTTCGCTCGTTAACGGGCGTACTTGTCTCTTACGAGGAAAGCAGCAAACTCATAAATCTCCAACGAAAATGCACTCCGAGGTGTCTAGCGCGTGACTTCTCCGTTTCGCGACGCACAGATATTCCGCTTCAGAATGTTCGACGCGTTTAAACAGGCGCGGACAGTCGGTTATAATGCATACGTCGCATATCTTGTTGCACTCCGGCGCGTCGCAGCTGCGATCCGCGCGCCAATAAATCATCGCTTCGTTTCGCGCCGACTTGAGTGGCGATTAACCCTCTCGCTTTGCTACGTTCCGATCGTAAACCGCACTTTGTACTTGCTCGTAATAAAAAAGCGTCACAACAGTGGTCTTCATACCGTTTTCATTTGCCAGAGATTTTACGCGAAAAACATCTTTCACTGTGTTAATGATTGCATGTATTGTCTTAAATTAATAAAGTCTCGGACGCATAAAGTCAAATTTTTTTACTAAATTGTGTATTCTTTATTTTTGAACTCGTTCTTAAACCGTAGGTGTTGCAAAGCACCTTGTGAAAATATTGCCGTCTATTTTAGTAGCCGTTTGCACCGAGCATTATTCCTCAACCGATAACCTTTAAGATTGACATTTTATTTCATCCAGCCGATGTCACAGAAAATCTCGCACCTTCTTCGAATCCTCTGAAGAAGTATCAAAGACCTTGAAATGACATTAAACACGCGATATCCGATTTTTCGCGCCATTTGTCCTGGGCGTTCCGCTCCGCTCCGTTAGTGAGAAATCGCTGAATTGGAGTTTAAAGTTTTATGCAAAGGATCAATCCATTCCGCCTCGTCTCTATTTCACCACGCTCCGCGAAGCCGAGTTTATTCCAGTTCCATTCCCCGATCGAAAGCATCTCGCAAGTCATAGTGCCTCGCGGGGGGCGTCGCAAACTTAAATCTCTCGATACAGCAAAAGATTTATACTCGGATGCGACTACGTCGGCTTCCTTTTGTCTCGCATACGTAATATTTCGGTCCCCTTTTGCTCGCAAGATTAATCCCAGGTCGCAAAATCTGCTCCGCGTGCACGAGTTCGTGACGCAACCCTATATAAGCGAATTTCTGTTTACTATTTTCCACTCGTTCTTTTTGCGAGAGGAAAATAACCTGACTCTTCAAACGCTACATTTTGGCTTATTGTGCAGAATTTTATAATTTTCTCCAAACAAAATCTTGACAAGATATTAGAATTTCAACGCGCGCAATAGTACAAACTTTATAATTTTGTCATGGAACGAGGAGATAATTGTCGAGCAGCATTTAACAACGTTATAAACCGTCGCGTTTCACCTTCTTAGGAATTCCAAGATTTCAATTACTCTTATCTCGAAGCTGCGCACTTAGATTTACCGCCTATTGCCGAAATTCCGACGATCCGGAATGGCACATATATTCCGCGATACCGTTGCATCAGAAACAATTAGCGTGAAAGTTTGTTAATTTGGGGACTGTAATGCGCGAGAAAGTTATTACTACAGAAATGTCTGTTAACGTCAACCTAGGCAAAGTAATTACTCGGTAAATTTATAGAGTTGGCACAACTTCACAATATAAACTTCATAACGTGTAATGCGCCCGAAATAATCAACATAGAAATTTACTCTAGATGTAATGAGCGTCCGCAGCTCTGATGATATTAGTGCCAGCTAACGTTGAAATTAATCACGCAAAGGCGGCGATGATAGCATCACGTATTGTACTTCACGGCAAATATTTCATAGCCGTGTTTAACGCAAAAGAGAAAACGCATAATTGCAGGTAATTCGTGCGCTGCATATTAGTGCTTATTATTATATAGAGGAGAATTATCTGATATTTTCGCGTAATATCGCGTAATATTGTTAAAAGATGCTGCTGAGAAGTAAATTCACCGTGCCATTTTTGTCATTTTTATCTCGCGCATTTCGTGTATTTAGCGCAACTCAATACGATTTACTCCAATTTACTGTCATAAGAAAAATTTCGTTACACGACACATAGTTGCGCTATGTAGCGACAGATAGAATTCAGCAGTTGCGAAAGAGTTGCTAGTAGAGCATAACCCAATTTTCCATCGTCTAGTATAACTTGTAGAAAAGAGAAACTTCGGTTCGAAAAGAAAGTTGGTGTAAAAAAGAAGAAACATGAACCATTTTATAGAGTAAACGAGATGCATTAAAAAAGTACGAATTTCTTATGAATGAATACATTAGGATGATAAAGTAAAATGCGCCTTGTCAACCGCAGACGCTTCTCTCGGCGAGTAATATATATTTTCATTTGCTTGCGGTATAACTTTCTGAGAGAGAGAGAGAGAAAAAATACAAATACATAATTCTCGCAGACTTCAGAGCCGTCTGTTTCAGAAACGCGAGTTAAAAAATAAGACACATTTAATAGTGTGGTCTCGGCAAAATAAAGTAACGCGTTCATTAAAATAAGTCTATTAAATAAGCAGGCTTGCGTTTTTTAAGGATTCCCCGCTTTTGTATTTCCCCGTTTCTTCGCTGAAGTTTCAATCTTCGAGACAAAGGCGGAATGGAGTCTTACCGTATTATCGAGACAACGCCTTCGTTTATTTAATCGTGTGCCCGGATAGATGCTTCTCGCGCGCGCACCGCGGTATAATAAAATCGCGTCAGCCTGCCCACTTTCTCGGCACAAACTTGGCTTTGTTCGTCGCTGTCGACGTCGACGAGACATCCTTTGTGCGCCGCGTGCGACATTTATACACGCCGAATGGAGAAATGTGCGCGGAGCCAATAACGACGCCGCGCGTACGTCTCCGTCGTCACCGTTGCCAAATCGAAATACCGGATCGGTATGTCCGCGCGCTCTTTCGCGATGACAGAAAATTAGGGGTAACTCGATCGGCGGGGATTGATCGCCGTCCGGCCGAACGCTATTTCTGCGGGTGTAATTGAGTAGAGACGACAGAAGGCAGCAGATTAATCGCGAATCTTAATCGCCCGGAGAATCGCGCGGACCGAAACGCGCCGTTGTTGCACAATGGTGCTCTCACAGGCACGGTTGATTAAAATACAAAGATGAGTTAAGCCGGTTTATTTCGAGTTCGGTCGATGCGCGCTGCCGACAGCGCCGACCCGCACACGTTGCTTCACGACGAGTTCTATCGGGAAAACTAGTAATTTAATCAGCGATTATTGTCGGCGAAAATGTGACAACTCTTTCGCTTGCACGCTTGATAAATTATTCGTCTCGAAGTTGAAGGGTTCGAGTTCAAGTTTTGAGCATCTTGTTAGAATAGGTAATAGATGGCTTATATCTTTATTGATATCTGATTTAAACTGATTACCCTTCAAAATTTGATTTATGCCGCTCTCACGATAAACTGTTCGACTGGCGGCGGAATTGCGGATCGATACACAGTGCCGATCGTCTCGAACTGCAAAAATGGCACGGTTGCTTTCCTTCGCAGAAATGCAGGTTGCGGTCGTAACCGCGCAATATCGCCTCTAAACCTAATGAAACTTTCATCCGCGAGATGCGGATGCAAGGATGGAAAGGTTAGAAGTACAGCAATCGACCTGACCTATCTCCGATGCAATTAGTCCGGCAGACAGGTTTGTCGACGCAAACATCCCGTGGGGATTACGTAATCGAGTTTCTTCCAGTGATAGCCAGACATTCTCTATCCAGAAATTGATAAGATCTATCAATAGTTCCCGTATTATTTTACTCAATCACACAGATAGTTATATTGAAAAGGTATTTGACTGACCTAATTTTTACGAATTGATCTGAACTGTAAAAGTGTTAAAAATACATGGGTGATATAAGAAAGTAAAGTTAATAATCTTGGAAAAATATTTGGAAAAAGAGCATGATAATATAATTACTTTTCACATCATAGAACAGTAAAAAGAAAATTCTATTGCAAAAAATTTTATCTACTATTAGACATGGCAGAAAATGTAAAAAAATTATTTCTTAGTGTATTAAGTGAAAGTATTAATATTCATTACAAAAGTATATGTGCAAATGGATTTCATTCACTAGTTTTCCAATGAATAATCTATTAAATAATAACGCTATATATTTTTACAGTTTTTCTAAAGTTAACTCAATTTTTCATCAAGATAACAATCTTGTGTAGAAAATTTTTAATTTTGAAAAAGAGAATTATCGTGATAAGAACGGAGCAGATATAATAAAGACTCTTTTAGGATCAGGTTCTTAACGAGCGAATCCTGTGTATCCGAAAACGATGGCAATTAGCACGGAAATTCGTCTCTTAGAGCTCAGAGCAGTCGAAAGGGCACGTCGTCGATGGGGTGTCTGCTAGTGACGGAACGTCAGGCCGCGCGTAATTGGGGCGAATTCCTCGAGTGCCCCGCTCGCTTGTCGTTCGACCGAAATCCTGTTTAAGGCTTGTACCTGGCACGCGATATGCCAGCAATTGCTTCCCGCTAATTGCCGCTCGCAGCGATGTAGAAGTCTTGTGCGAATTCACGCGTTAGTTATCGCAATTTACCGTTCACAAACTTTCCCTCGTGTTTTGAGTTGTTAATGCTAGTTTAAATATTACATCGCGATCTTAGCATCGATCCTCGAATGCATAAATTACACGCGCATGCGTAACTAATGTTAGCGAGAACTTTGACGTTAATATATTTGATACAATAAGATAAAAAACGATGATAAAGAAATTTCTTATTCGAGATGAAAATCATTATACCATAATGTCGAAGCTATAGTAATTTTAAATGCGAAGTATTTAAAATTGATTGATTAAATTCTCAAAAATTCACGCGCTCAGGCACGTTGCATATCGATTTTTATATCCCTACTATATGAGAAAAAATACGTGAAATACTATTATATAAAATACTATATGAGAAATAAACCTTAGAAATCTGCTATTAATAAGTGACGGTTAGTTTCAGACACCTTATATATATTTTAAATTATTTTTTAATCTATTCTTTTAATAATATTAAAATAAAATAAATTGGATTGACTCACCATGATGCGCAGCAGCAGAGTTGTTCACAAGTTGATCTGCAACATACAAAATATATTCAAATTATAGCAGCGTTTGAAATAATTATTTAAGAAATAATTATTACTCACATTAAACTTTTACATAATTATTTTAAATGCTGCTATAATTTGAATATATTTTATATGTTACAAATCAATTTGTGAGCAACTCTACTGCTGTACATCATGGTGAGTCAATCCAATTAATTTTATTTTAATATTATATATTATTAAAAGAATAGAATTATTTTAAAATAATTTAAAATATATAAAGTCTGAGACTAACCATGTCATTCATTAATAATAGATTTCTGAGATTTGTCATATAATAAAGACGCGTGAATTTTTGACAATCTGATCAATTTCAAACACTTTGTACTTAAAAATATTGTAGCTTCGACAATTTGATATAAAAATTTTCATCTCTAAGTGATCTCAAAAATTTGCTATGTCAAACATTCTGTATAATTAAAATATAAAATTGTTTTGCTACAACTTTGTTTGCGATTACCAATTTATTTCAGCAGCGAATCTTACTTCTAATGATTAAAATAAAGTCATACCGCTAGATTGTCTTAGCGTAATTGCTATTTGACGCTCTAATTCGCGCAACGAAACCACAGTACTCGGACGCGATTATCTCGAAAACGGTGCTAATGCTGTGGGGCGAGGACACCGCCCGCACGTGACGTTGGTAATCTTCATTAGCCGCGGTAGAAAGAAACGCGGTAATTAACGTCACAAGATAACTCGAAATAATTTACGCATCACGACCAAGCGGCGTTGAGCTGCTAAACGGTCATTCTTTTACGCAACGCGAAAGCCGCATTCCGTTCATCCATATTCGTGCCTTCGAGTAAACGATTTAATCATCGGTCAGTGAACTGCAATTTTTGCAATAATGAATCACACAAGCATGGGTTCCCAACTCCGTTTTTTTAAATCTTTGTTTCGTATTTTTTTCACAAGATCGATATGCGGTCGGAATAGTCGGGACAGGAAGGGATTAGTTTTATGAATTATTTTGCGAAAATAAATTACCGGCAACAAAATCAACTGAAATATTACATTACTCGTAAAACGCTTCGGGACGTTGAAATAAAATGTAATTAGTCCGCGGATACGTTTTATTATTCGCGACGAAATTGAGATACAGCTCTATGTGCTCTGTGTGCGACTGGTAAACTTGCAATTTAAAAAATATGTTGTCAGCCGTAATAAATCGCGGAGTGAAGCTCATAATGATGCGTTGCGACGCTGCTTCGCTGGGCGAAATGCATTTAATGCTGTTCTAGCGCGGCGTACTCCGTGTGTTTATTATGGTACATTCGGACTTTGTGCACAATTTGACGCTTCGGAAAATTTACACGTTTCGAAATGGGTGGTCCATAAATTATTACGCACTTTCATATTCCTACGCTCTCTCATCGTCTCGTATTCCAGAGTGAATCGATCTATCGGATTCTGTGGTATATGAATGTTCGCGAATTCATGCGTGTCGATCGAGCGAATTTCAAGCTCGAGGATCGTTCCCATCGCACCGTTGCGGTCGTAAAATCGAGCTTTTATTTTGAAAATCGTCGGATTTTCATGAATTCGTGGTCGTACTTTTTAAACTTTTTTTAACCATTACACTTTAGCGAGCAATAAAAATTTGGCATAAAAAGTTGCAAAATTCAATATTTACAATAAAGCTTTAGTGAAAAGAGAGCTACACGACTCAACCAATTACGAAATAAAAGCGATAGATATAATTTATGAGAAAATTTATAAAAACAGTAGAAATGTTGTTTTTCTCTTCAATAAAAAATAAATTTTGTAAACGAGAAAAACATCTTATATATATTCGCGAAACTTGTGTACGAGAAACACTAAAAAGGTGAAACCTTTTTACGCTACCATCTGAATGCCGTCTGATCCAATTAGGCTTCCCCATCATGTGCAACGAAGTACAGAAGCGGCACAAATGGAAAACTGAAAAAGGGGAGAAATCGCGACACGTTCGGCGTTGGGAACAATCCTCCATGCGTTTCGCATGTACGCAATGGGTGTCATCAATTGGATGGAATTCTGCAGAAAAATGCCAATCAAAGATCGTTGGCTCTTTTCTGCAGAATGTGATTTAATTGACGATCTGTGTGTAAAAATCAAGCAAGCTCGTCTTCGTCAACATTCAAATTAGCATTCAGCGAGAATATCGTATCAATTATTACAAAAATCTAACCAAAAGAATTATTTGCGTCAAAAGTCAATCGATTAACGATATCATCTCTGCAATAATCAAAATACGTCGTAAATATAGCAAATTTGCAATTTCTTCAAAATTATTCACTACACTTACAATACAATTTAAAAGTTTCAAAATACTCAGTAATTTATAAAAATAAATTAATATACTAAACAATATTGACAAATTGCCTCGGTGACGTTCAAGGAAGCGAGCTTGCTCAATTTCGTTTCAATCGCTGAAACGCATGTCGAGAAAACACGGGGAATGGTGTATGTTATGAAGTTACACGTACATAACACCGATAGAAGAAAATAAAAAAAGAACTGAGGGAGATGAAAGAGAGAGAAACAGACTCACCCAACGCCGGAGTTGTGTAGTCCCAGCTCTCGGCATCGTTCTTGTAGACGTTGAGCTTTGTCGGCTGGAAAAGATAACAGGCAATGGTATTTAAATGCAGCTTGAAATATCACGGGGGAATTGACGTGTGAATTGTTTTTCTTCGCGCGCCAGAGAGCAATGCGTCCCAATTTGAAACGCGCGCGAGCGTCGGAAAAACAAAACACGACGCAGATGAAAAAATAATAATAATTTCAACGCCATTAAAAATAAATTTCCCTAAGTAAAGTTATGATCTTTTCTCGGAATGAAGTTGTTTCCATCATAAACATTAACTCGTTAAAACTTTACTTGCAAACATTATGTTTGGTGGCAAACAAGTGCATGCGGGCGGCGTTAGCGTAATAACAGAGTGTAATGTTGTTATTGAAACAGTTTCGTATTCAAGTTTCCAGCGAATGCAGTGAGCAATGAGAATGCAATGAGCAATAGCGAATACATCCATAACTCAATATCTAAATTTTCAAAGGCGCTGTGTAGCGCGCGTCACATCCTCTTCGATTACAGCAACGAATAGTACGCGCTTGTTCTCAGTCGTCCTAATGAATACTTCGGCGAATCTCTCGAGCATGCAAGACTAATTCGATTAGCTTAAGCGACGCAAATCCCCAGGTGTTAAATAGAGCAGTTCTCTCCACAGAGAGCCACGAGTGAACTAGCATTTGCTCCGAAACTGCGCAAGCATAATCGATCGATCGTTTCATCGGATATTCTGCTCTAGCCAGCGTTGAAAAAAAAAAAATCGAGAGTGGATCATAATACCGATTCGATGTAGATACACGCGCGTAATTGCGGGAGCGCTTCTAGAGTGCTTTTCACAGTCATAAAAAACGTTGCGTTTTAGTCTGAATAACCATTTCAGTATATCTCGCCGTCGTGTTCCGTAGTAATAATAATTCTGCGAGTAAAACCTGGCAGGGAAAGTAAAGTGGCGTAGACAGGGGAGACACACCGATTCAGCTTAGTCGCGTTTACCCAACCGCGCCGTGCGGAAAAAGTTAACGCCCGTCCGCAATAAGTCGTCGCATTCCACCTCGTTCTAGGCAGGATTGGCTTTGCGCTTCGTATCTCGGGATAAGCTTCGCAATTACATTCTTTGCTATTATAACCATCGTGTCGAGTATACAGCAACTGCACGCAACAATTTCAGGCTTTATCTCTCCCCTCAAGAAATACTTTATTTCACGTAAAAAAATTACCAAGTTAATGAAAGAAAAGAAAAAAATGTTTCGAAAACTAAATTCTCATGAAATAAATCTGATTTGGTGCAACAAAAGTCGAAGAAACGTGTGACAAAATTTATTTTGACGAGAACGTACGTTTGAATTATTAACGAAATAATTAAACGTTTAAATCTTTAATTATTTTGATCATTATTTTTGAAAGAATTCCACTCTTCCAATTTTATTACTTTATTCGAATCTTTTCTTTTTTTTTTAATTTAAAGTAATTCAGAGGAATCGGTGCCAAGTAGCGCGCAGATAAAAACTGAGAAAACAGAAGAGGCATCAGAGATAGCTGAAAGTTTGTTCGCTCGCGGTGGTGAAAAACCCAGAGCCGGTCCTATTACAAGGAGCCGTGAAAAAGTAAGGGAAGGAAACCAGATGACGTCGTCTCGCTACAATTGCATTGGGTCGCGAGAACGATTCTTTCCAAGTTAATCACGTTTAAGAGAACTAAATGCATGAACACGTTTGTTGGGTGGAATGCACGCTCACAATAGTCGCGTCTCTGTTGTCTGAGATGTTAAGTAACTACACTCATTTTTGTCACGACTCGCTTTTATTAGAAAAAGAGCTGTGAATGCAGTTCGGTAAGATCTTTCTCTCTAACGTCACGCAAAAACTGAAGAAAAATCATTTATATACTCTTAAAAATCTGTTCTTCTTCAAATATTACTAATAAATTATTAATAATAATTTTTTCTGTTTAACTAAGAATAATCTCCAAAATTTAAACCTCCAAAAACTATGTTAAATATAAAAATAGAAATATATAATATAAAAATCAATAAATTTCAAACAGTTTTATTATCCGCAATGAGTTTTATTATTTTATGCGCTTTTATTTTCGAATATTACTCTGAAAACATTTTTCGATCAAAGATTGTTTTCAATAATTTTATTGCATATAACAGAAAATACCCCGTGTTTCTCGGATTACGGCAGGTTCTATTTCCGTGCAATCGATTCGTTCGGCCCATTGCACATACAATTTCTGGGCAATCTTGCCGCAATTTACAGGAAGTTTCAGTTACACGTGCGCGAACCATTCACAAAGTGGACGGTCTATAATACGCGGCAACTTTTTTCTATGGAAGATATATTTATTTTTTTTTTTACCATCAGTAAAGGATTAAATAGCCACTATTATTGTACACTGTACCAATACTTTTCGATATGCGAGTTGTTTTTCTGTAGAATATAACTTCGTAAAAGAGAGAACTCGCACGCTACAAGAAGTTGCGAAGACATGCGTGAGCAATGTATTCTCAAAGCTCTCTTCATGTCACGGTGAAATTTTCAGAAGCTTAGATTGCTAACCTACGGTGTTGAAGTCGCTTTGAAGTTGGCGCGAGAATTATTCAACAGGATACAACCCCGATGTAGCTGCTACTATCCCTATCTTTCGGGTTTAATCATTTCCTCTGTGTGCATGCGATGCAGAAGGCTGACCTGCATCCTCTCGCACTCTCCGGAAGAGCAAAATTAGTTCCTCTTTATTGCGTCTAGGTAATGCCGTTTACGTCGGTATTCGTCGACCCGACATTAATCTACGCGGAAGGTAACTTCGTACCTCATTGCGTCATTTCTAAATAGCTGCAAGAAATTGTCGCGACTGCTTTAAACGCAACTAATGTTAATTTCTACAGATGCTCATTTCGTAAGAAGCTTAGGCAAAATAATTCCACGAAGGAATAATTCGTAATAAACGTAATACGTGTTCTTACTTCAAAAATAATCACTCCAGAGTTTGTAAGAAAAGGCAACTTTTAATATTTACATGGAAAAAAATTAATAAACTATTTTATGAAATATTTCTTAAGCGGATTACATTTTTTCCCTTTTCTCTGTTCATATGGACGAAACTGCATCCTCTTTGCAATCCCCCCTCCCTCAATCGCGGCGGTTCATAATTCAAAAGAGGAACTGAAGCGGATATGCTCCGGCAAATGGGGCAGACTTTTGCGTGCGCCGCAATTGCAGCCTGGCCCGGGAAAATTATTAAAGCCGGAAGATAAGGCGGCGCTATGTAGCTGCGCAGTTGAATAATTCAAGCAACTCGAAAACGCTAATTTCGCCGGCAGGAGAGGAGAGACAGACGCTCGCCGCGTCGGAGCACCTCATTTCGCCTGACGACGGACGAGTCTCTTCTTATTGGATTTCGGACGTTGAGTTAAGCATTCAGAACTGCGGACGGATTCCGCTGGCGCATTAGTGCAGCCAACGCCGATTTAGAAAGTGGCTTTGGAAGGTCGCTGCTGCAACAGGCCGCTCGTTTTGCGATGCGCCGCAAAAGAATAATAAAGTCAAGTTCGCTTCCTTCGCAAATTGTATCAAAATAAAATATAATAGTAATAATTAAAAATGAGTAAATCATCTGTAAAGAGCATCTGATGAAAAAATATACATGTTGAATAATTCATGAATCGTTTATTAAATTTAACTCGAAGGTCTAGCTAAGAAATTACTTGCACTCGCGGCCTTGCAAAAATTCCAATCGGATCCGAATGCTGCATTCGAGATTGAGAGATGGGAAAATGTAAAACTGCAACCGACTGTAAATTGCGGTAACGCGAGAAAGCTTTTTCGAATCCCTAGAAATATCCTCCACGAGTCTATACAAGTTGTCGTGTAGTAAGTTATTTAGGTTGCCTATACATAGGATATTCTCCGCGGTGCCTATCGATCTTAATCTTAACGACAGTTTAGTTAATTAATACAGAGTTGACTTTTCTCTCTCTCTCTCCGTCGCAGTGAGAACATATCAAAGTGTGACATTAATAATTTTCCAATTACAAGTAATTAATAACCTCAAACTATATTTGTACATGTTGCAGCTGGACGACGAAATTTAATGCTCGTTTAAATTTAAATAAACGTTATTTTAATCCGAGATTTCAAGAGATTTAATCGTAAGATTAAAACGGAATCAAGAGAATCAAGAGATTTAAATATTGGACATATTAAAACACTGCAACACGCTTTTCTTCCGAATGTCCACTGTGATTAAATCTAGTACAGCCTGTGTACGGCTTAGTAAATTGCGAAATGTGCCTTAAAGGCTTTACAATTTCAACTCTGTAATATTCGCGTCGGGATATCCTAGAAATAACATTGCAGTGTGATATAACGAGTATTATGAGATTAGTTGAAAAAATTGTGCAAACTGACAGGAACAGATACAAATTGCATTAAAACTTTAATGCAGTTTTGGTAAGAAAAAACAAAGTATCCACACAAAGTTTTTATAAAGTTACGATTGTCGTACCAAAAGTTTTGTATACCCAAAAAATTATTTTTTATCTCAACATTTTGATAACACTTTGTAATAAACAACTGAATGGTAAAATGGTATAAATCGCGCGTTTTTCCTTCATAAATTTCTTTTCTAAAATTGCTGGGTTGGAATAATACATTCCAAAATCTGGCAAATATCTCTTGCTGCAACCTATGGAACGGCGCCATCGGCCGAATTCATACCGCGGAACCGAAAACGCGGAAAGCATGAGCCATTGTTTCACGTTGAACGTCGTTCCCGTAACGAGCCAACCGAACTCTTATTGATCTGTGAATCAGACGGTGCGTTACTGATTTATGATCGTCGGCAAGAGCAAAAACGAATCGCCGCGATACCTCCACTCCGTTCACGTTGAATGTGTCATAACCGCTTTTTCAGCTTTTAACTTTTTTAACGGGAACGCAAAAATAAAAAAAATTTTCCGACATTTTAAATTTTCTCGACTGACATTCGAAAGCCGATTGCAAAGCGTGAAAATTTCGAAAATAAATATATCATCTATCTTTGCAAAGATATCCGCAGTCTATAATGTCAGTTTCGTATCGTTTTTTAAAACATTTATGATATGGCATTAATTTCAACAAATTATTGAAATAAAAAGTAATTTTGTAAAAATCGTATTAAATTATATAATCATTTATCGATTATATATTCAGTATTTTATACATTGACAAATTTAGTAAATTAAAATATAAGAATAGTGCTTCTTTTTCACATTTACTTGAATAACAGAATATTTCAATTTGTTCAGCTGCTGTTATCAAGCCACCGATAGCACATGAAATTTAAGGACTGTTAATCACATGTGAGTAAGTAGCGTAAAATGTGGTGATCGTCTCGTGTGCGCTGAGATGCCGAATGCTGGTGGAATTCTGATTCTGCCGAATAAAGGAAGATGATGCCGCGCACCAGGTAAGCCGCTCTGAGAAGACTCGCAAGCGTAATCTGCCCCCCCCCCCCCGAGTTTCGCATCCGCGCATCGTAGAAAACATAAAATAACGCACGCGAGTTGAACTCCGAACGGATGGGATTTTCTAGTCGTTCGTTGTAGCCGTCGTCGTAAAAGTCCAATAGCTTTTTTCAGTCTTTACGATCTTTCTTTATTTTATCTTTCATTTCTTTTTCGTTTTGGCAAGAAAACGCGTTCGATTATACAACGAGTCAATTAACGTCACGACTTAAATGCTGTACAATGGAGTATTATCTTTCTTTCTTTCTTTTTTACTCAATTTTATATCTCGTTAAGCTTAATTTTCTGTAATATTCGCATCTCTAGATTCTAAGCAAACCATTAAAAGAGAGCTGCATTGTGTGTTCTCTTAAACAAATATCGCAATATGGTAGTTATGCAAAACGGAAATTGCAAGACGGAGATATTACGCTAAATAAAAGCTTAAAACGTATATAAAGTACACACGGGAAATAATTGCGATGAAAAAAGTTACACAGAGTAAACGAACGGTTAGTCCCGTAAAAACTGTTCGAATGGAGAATCATTATTTATTAATCGTAAACACATTTTCTGATACCGACCATAGCGGCGGCGCATATTTGCACGCGATAAAATGTCTAACCATGTCCATCACTCCCGTCTCGACAGCTTGGCAGGCTTGACGAGCGGCGGTATATAAAATTCGCTTCCGATACCCCGTACCAATGCGCTTTTATCTCTCCCCCGTGAGCTACTTCGACGGAAAAGCCGGAAAAAAGGAGAAAAAGCGAAAAAAGAGAAAGAAAAACAGACGAGCTACAGCCTCTTTTGTTTCGCGAGTGAACTTTTTCGCGGCGAGTATATGCGTCCCTTTTTTTCTCCCACTCGCAACGTCACCGATGCCGAAAGTTTGTTCGTGGTTAACGAGTAGTAATCCACTAGAGTGAGAGAGAATCGTGTAACTGGCAACACATTTATTTCGCGTAGTTTTGTACAACTCGTTTCGATTACTTGTTCCACATAGTATTCACTTTTCTTTGTATTTTTATTTTGCCGAACGTAACGAGATATATATATTATAACAGCAAAAATGCTAAAAATATTCTTCGCAATCGGTTTCAACGTAATTTTGCTTTCATTTGCTTATATTTTTATACAGGAAAAAATATGAGAATATTTTTATATCGAAAAAATATGGAAATAAAAGTACAGTTATACGTGACGGGTACTGATGCGCAACATGAAGTCTAACTTGTAACAAACTTTGACAAATATAAATGATATATAAGTTAATTACTTTCAATCTTTTTTTAGCCTGGCAATAAAACATATTCAAGCTATGTTTATTCGCATGATTTGTCGTAAAAACCAAAAAATCAGAAAATGGAAGAAAGTTTTAGCGGATTTTAATCGCGGATTTTAAAAGCGGATAATAATTTTTACTCCAATTTCTCACTCTTCCTTTAAATTAACAAATTTTCGTGTGTCTGTTTATTATAGATATACATATAATATACTGCTCCCTGCCTGACAACGACACATATAGGTCGTCGTAAATTTGAAGCGTGTAATTGATTTGAGCAACAATTGTAGCGTAGCCTCGTAATTGTAGCTCACTCGTATACGGATGGTGTTCGAACTCTATTTCGGATTCGGAGCCATAAATATGGCACACGTCACATATTTCTCGGAGCGGGGAACATACGATTTAACGTCTAATTTCGGTTGTCAGCACTGCCAAAACCCGGTGCGACGTGCGAAAAAGAAATTTATGCCTAGTATTCAACGCTTCAAATATTTTCGACATTAGAAGTCGCATATCAAACCTATTCACTACTTTTTCTACTTCAAACTCATGTCAGTGGATTTTAATCAATCTATTAAAGTAAAGTGAATTTAAAAATAATACCGTTCTGTCATTTGTTCGCATGCTCAATTTGCGAAGGATAAATCATTTTAAATCGTTCATAAAACCCCTTTACAATAAAAAGATTTTTATTTATTATTAAAACTTTTCTAGTTTGTTTTTGCGATAATTACACTCGTTTAAATACACTCATTTTAATAGAGACGGTATAACGGCGTTTCTCTGACAAGAATGGCGCACACTCCTGAAATCAATTTCATACGAAAAGTACTTTCGCAATTTCAAGATCCCCCTTTTTTACCGCCAACTTTCGGAGACCGCCCGGCCGCGTTGTCAGTCCTGTCGAATTTGTCAAGCCCGCAGCCAACTCTCGCATCGGCCAGCGTCCGCGATGCACTTTTGAACATCGCCGCAGTGACTCACGTCAACCGTGATTCAACATCGCGCGTATCTGCGAAAATTAAGTCGCCCACATGAAAACGCGCGCGACACGGAATCTGTCGAAATCGCGGCCAGATTTATTTCAACGCGTCCCCCTCGTCACCATCAATCGTCATATCGTCGTCATATCGCGTGTGATCAATGAACGAAACTAGCGATGAATTTCACGCGTATTCACATATATGACTATCTTATTTTCATAATTATTTATTAATTACGATCAAAATAACTGCGATTGCGAAGAGCGAGCGAGTAGCGAAAAATCATTTCGCAACGCGCGTGTCAGCCAAATTTCCGCTACACGTGAGGAATCATGCCGGTTTTCTTGAGTTTCATTCAAAAATTGCATTAGCGAGCTGCCCATTCGCCAAGTGATGCGAAAAACCTTGCTGTATGTTTCAGCAATCTATTTTGTCAAATAAAATTTATACAGTACACGCACACTTGAATTAACATAATCCGTAATATTCTTATTTCAATATTATTATCCACTGCAAATCGCTATTTAAGTTTCCGCCGAATAAGTAAGAAAATATATAAAACATTTAGACGCTACGCTGAGAGAGAGAGAGAGAGAAAGTTGGACTCGCAATTTCACAGAGATTCCCGTATGTGTACATTGACGCTGTTTAAAATACGCATTCCAGAAATGTTAATTACTCTTATTAATCTCCCGTTTACAGCGACGTGTGCTTGCATCGAAACTACGGAATGCAATTTATTGCTGGAAGCAGTATCGCTGTAAACGGTACGCAAGTCGCGTTATTTTGGATAACGGCTCGCGAATTAGCGGCCGCCATATTAATTACTATAATTTCAGGTCCTCCCCCGTAGCGTTATTGCAACGTAATACGTTACGTCAATATCGCGTGCTATCCGTCGCTCATCGTAATGGACCGGCGAAACGCAGTACGATCTGACGTAATTAATAAAGCCTAGCATTTGCATATCGCGAGCACAATAGGACCTTGGGAATGATGGTGTTTTACACTCGACCGTGGCGTTTCCAACAAATTCACATGCATGTAGAGCATTGAAGGATAAACATTGTAATAAAAGGTTGCCATTGTAATTCGATTTGCATTATCCGACAATTTATCCCGAATTTCCTGCTTCACTTTGATACGTAAATTTTCGGCTTTCACATCTAAATACTTGAAAACGAGACACAAGCGATACCATCAATGATACTACATTATCGTGATTAAAATGAATGAGAATAAACGAAGGTACTTAATTTCATCGAGTTTCATTCCGATAGTAAATTAATGAAAGCCAGGCAATTTTTTAAAACAATTTTCGAAATTGCTAAAATGAAGTTGACGTTTCCATACAAGAAATTAGCATTCTGTCAAAAACAATGCATGAAAGAACGAAACGCCGCTACCATTTTAGTAAATTCTGCGCGTGGGTTTATTTTGCGCAGAATTCCACATACGTTTGCATATTTTAAATTTAATCTAAATGTCCGCGGATATGTGCGCATTCGTGCGAGACTATTGCACCGCATGCGCGGTGTCCGTGCATAAATATTAACATGCATTTATTTATAAGAATATAGAACGCGTAGGTAGGATGTAGGTAATGCGATGCATATGTAAACGCGTAAGCGTTTAGCGTAGATGTACAAAGAGAAGCGTTGTCTTTGTCCGCTCGCTATCGCAATCCGCGTGGCGTCAAAAAATTTCCAAACATTCGCCGAGTTTGGCATTGATGACTCACGCGGTCGCCGAAACTTTAGCGAAAGAATTAAAATTCATTTCGCCCTCGCCTGGATCAATTCAAAGAATTTCAATAATTCCGGAACAGAAAAAATTCCTCAAAGTTTCTCGATAATATATGGTAATTCGAGATCTAACAATTTCGAACTCAGCCAACAAAGTTGGATATTTTGATCGCTGAAGAATGAATAAATGTAGAATTAGCATAAAAAATTTAACATCAGCAGAAAATGATAATATTAAACGCGAAATTATCGGCGCGATGTGTAACGCTAAATTGAATCTATAGCAAAAATAATTTGAATAATAAAAACGCTGTGATGTAATAATTAATCGGAATATATAATTGATCGATAATATTCACATGTAACATTGTTTCATCAGTACCGTCGTCATATTGTATTTAGCTGTAAAATGATCTTTTAACATTAATCATCGGTTAGCAACGCTGCAATTTTCATCGTTATAGATACCGGGGAACCTGTCCCAGATTTTAAATACCCTGTTCATCTGCTAATCTAATTACAAACTTGAAAATGGCGTGCGTCCGTCGCCGCCTCTCATCGTGGATATAGACTGGAATTCCAATGACCTGACTTGTTACTAACTTCTAAATAAACCAGCGCTCTATCTGGCTGTCTAATTACAAACGTTAACTCGAAAACGTCAATGCACCGCATCGTTGCGCCGTGCATATAGAGCGGCATTCCAAAGCTCTGATTTGCGGCTAACTGTCAGATGATAGCTGCGGCCGCACTGCATTAATCACGATGTTGAGATGTTGCCAAACTCGCGGGGGACAAGCAAAAGGCTTCGTAAACAAGGGAATTTAGAGAACAAATATAAACCACTCGGGAGAGCGACTTCGTCAATTGACTTTTACATTACCGCTTCTGCTATAAAACGCTAAATCAAGGACAATCGTTGCTAAATATGGATAGCATAGCGCATAAACACTTGATATTTATTCGCGGTTTTATCATTTTATTACAAGTCGCGCGGCGCGAATGTTCTCTTGCATTGCTCGCGGAAAGTTTACACATCGCCGGCGCGTTAGACGCTGATCCGTATTTTATGCGATAATATCATTGTAGTCATTTTAAAACTATCGCCAAGGCTCATTAACATCATTATAATGCGAATTTACGATCACACTAACTGGACAGTGTGCGCATTACCACCGCAATTTATGCTACGCTACGCTTAAGCGGTATTTACGAGATACAAATGAACGCGCGTTCATATCGACGTCGTCGTCGACGCGTCCGGATGATCTACGTTAGCAAAAATCCGGGAGATTTCTCTTCAAAATAATCGCGGAAGAGCATGCTCTCCGCTTGTCTCATAGTCAATCTTTTTTCTTTTGGCTTTTTTCCAATTTGCGCCGACAGCTTGTCAATCCAAGGCAATATCGAAAGAGTGTATATCGAAAGAGTACATATTTCTTCTTTATTTATATTCTTCCGCTTTTTTATTTATTATGCAGCAATTTACCGTGGTAATCTTTATTTTGATTAAGATATTAATAAATTCATGTCTTCGCGTCCCATCGACAAACTTCAGTCTACAGCTTGAATATAGAGTCGATTTCTCCCCGGCCTGAAAATTTTATTAAATCTTTTTTCGAAACTTTTTAACTTTTCGAAGTTGATTTTCAAATTTATCTTATCAACTTTACGAAGTACTGATGATTTTGCTAACGAAGGACGGGAGACACTATTCGCAAACGCGGCCGAAGATTGCTCGGAGCACCTTCGGAGGTAAGAGAAGAATATGCTAACGAAGCACGTCGTCGAACAACGTCTATTTCTGAAACAAGCGCGGAACATGACGCGAGAGCGAAGCAACCGACATTTGCTCGCGGCGAAGACTTCATCGGCGCGCATTTACCGAGCACTTTTAGGTCGCCGCGCGCTTGCGAGACTACTCTCCTCGAGACTTAGACTCCTCCGTCGCTTTGACGTCGGGTTCACAAATAAAATCAGTCCCGCCCCTCGAGAATGACCCAAAGCACCAATTACGGCGAGACCATAACTCGAGTGCACTTGAACCTAATTGTTATAAAAACTGGCCTCGTCTGGAACGTTCGATTGTCACGAATCCACCGCGCACTCTCGCGATCACTGCGATGAAAACACACCGATAACTTACTCCGCTTGTTCGCCCGTGATTGCTCAATAAAGATTTAATTAGCTGATTGTGTCCAGAAAATATTTTCCGCGACGTCGACAACTTTAAGTACACAATTACGAGCGATTATTCGTGATCGAGACAAATTGATTTGACTGCTGAACAGCACGAGATTTGTATTAAATAATTACAAATTTTTACACGTCCCAAGAATATTTAATTGAAAGAAATTTGATATTATTTTGTTTGTCGTTCTAAAGTAGTATGATTCTGTAAATATTGAAGTGACACAAACAAAATTTATCTTATCTCTACATTCGGATTTGCATTTGTCTCGTTCATATAAAAGAAAATTCAAGTACAAAGATTAACGTTTGCTAATGCAGATAAAAATTTAAATTATGTTGTATGAGTAACAAAAAAAAGAGATTTATTTTTCAAATTTATTACGACTTTTAGATAAAGAATAAAATTTTATTCATATGCGGTAGATATCTCTGATAGCTCAGAATTTTTTTCTATATTTGACATTACTCCAATTACGTTGGAGGCTACACGGTATTGGATAGTAAAGTGCTCTTCAATTCATATTACAAAGGTGCAGCTCAAACAAATGCCACCCACGTGCTCAGAATCTATCGAAACGTTCCTCCTTCTACCTCTTCTGGCAGAGTTATAAAGCCGCCACTTCTTTCATATAAACATAGTGGATGGTGTGGGACAACCCACGGAAAGATGGAGATGGAGAACCGAGAGAGTTATGGGTCGTTAACAAATTTTAGTGATCTGTGAACGTTTTCAGCCAGCATGTGCCTGTGCACGCGACGATATTGATATATTCGGCGATTTTGTTGATATATCGAGAACTCTATATTTTGTCGCGAAACAAACCTTTTCAGAATTTCAAAATTAACAATAACAATAACAATTAAAAGATGACAAAGAATACATAAAATTCAATTAAATGTTCAAATTTCTCACAATTTCCTTAAATTATTCATGACTGATCGTTAAATATTTTACGACACTTTAGATAAATTACTACAATTGAATAATAAAAAATCGAGAACTATGAAAACGTTAATAATTTTAAAAAGAATAGCTCAAAGAATTTTTATGAGTTTCTTTATTATTGCGTATCTTTTATGACTTCTTATTTCATTCTAATAGCTCATCTTTTAGAAACAAAGTATTAGTGAGAAAAATATAAAAGAGCAATTGTAGATATAAATTGTGTTTTATCTATTGAAAAGATATTTGTCAAGCTCGACGTCAACAATTGCGCACTCTTGTATCCTGAATGTTCTAAATTTAATGGAAAATGAAATTGTAATTTCGAAATACATATTTAGATCTTGAATAATTGATTTTAATCCTATTAGAATATTAAACCTACAATGTATATTCTATATCTACACTAGCAACGCGATATTTGAATCAAAATGTCTCTGTAACATCCACAACAAATATTACAGTATAATGAAATGTAGACAATTTTCACTTCGAAAATGTATTCTATCAAGAATGAGATAGCTGAAGTGTAAACCTTTTTAGGTAAGGATCTTTCGTCGCGAACAGTTTCTTACTCCCTTAAAGCCCGGGTGAAATATTTCAAAGAGGCACATCGGAGTTGCGATGCAACGTTTTCCGCACTAAAGCACGTTTCAGCCGCGTCGTATCGGCATGAACAGGAGTATCTATCTCGCGAGGCAATGAAATTTATTACGTCGATCTTTTCCCAGTAGTGCCACCGTGAGCACACGTGGTCTATAGAAACTAAGAGCCGAGGCACGCAATGAATCATAAAAATGCAATATAAGAAATGTTCTACGGAGGGCGCGTTATGCAACAGATATAAACGTGAACCATTTTTTCAGTTACCGCAAAGTTTAGGTTTCACGACGACGTCGCGAGGCCGGAAATTAACGGCGCGGAAAATTATTCCGCGCTTATTATTCCAAAATATCGTTCCGCGACGCTACCGTATCGCGATTTAACAGTGGACATTAATTGCGACGGAATCAATCGGAAATTGAAACGCGGCGTGTTCCAGCGACGCGATGGGAATCATTTATAATTGCGCTACACCGTATTTATTTATGGGCCATGTCGCGGTGGGCGCAGTTTGGACTTTTCATGCGTCCCGCGTCGCCCCTTAAATCGAGAAATTAACGACGTTGACATTTATTAACGTAATACCGTTACGCTAACGTCGCGCTTATCCGCATAACTTGCGATGCATTTTTATCACCTTCTATATGAATACTGCAATATTATGTACACGGCTCTAAAAACAACATAATTTCTCTCCGCGGATTTAAATTTAAGAAAAACACGTTGTTGTTCCATTGTTGAAAAATTAAAATTACAGATTTTCAATTTCGATTATAAACTTCCGAATGGTAATCAATCTCGATCGGACTTCGACGGACATTCGGCTTTTCACGAAACTATCTTCTCGCCAGCGGCGAACCGCGATCGGAACGACGTCTTTGACAACTTTGACAGCGCGGCAGTTTGCTAATGAAAATCGCCAGGTACCTACGGGACCGCCGCCGCTGAGGAAATTAATTATCCGACGCGGCACCGATAGGAATCGACAACCGAATCTTCGTTAGCACTATTGTGATTGCTATGTGGGTTAATCGCTTCGCGAGCTCGCAATGCCGCCCTCCGACGTCGTCCATCGCAAGCGGCGAAAATTTCGGCCACTAGTTGCTGGCGAAATCCAATTCGCGTCCGCCTGTCACGTCGGCACAGTCGGCCGGTCGTCGTGATCTTTTTTTTGCTCGCTCCGACGTGACGAGTTTCACGCGTTCGGCCGCTGGTGGGCCGTTCGGTTTCGGGCACTTCAGCCCCTCTGGACTTTTGCCGCGAGATCGCAGGACAGGACCGGCCAATAAAATCGCTTTGTACTCTCAATGGGACCATACGACCCCGATTCATCCGACGGCGCGGCGCGGTCGATCCGGTTCCGTCAAATTGACTTTACGAACGGTCTCCGGGCGTATACTACTTTGAATTGTCCGACGAATCCCACCTGGAAACGAACGTTCCACCTGCCTACCACGCGTTGGTCCCGATAATTGCGTTTCTCGTTTGTTCGAGCTAACATTCGGACGGCAATAAAAACTGTTTGACACCGCCGGCGGAATGTGTGCCAATCCCACGCGACGAATATTGCCCGTTGATCAACCAAATTGCCACTACAATCAGCTGCCGTCATATTTTTACTCTGTCGAAGCGTCTGTTTTATTTCGAATAAATAATAGTTTCAATCTCGATTGGATTAATCGCGTCCAAAACAAAAATATCGAATTAAAATATAATAGTCTCAATATTTTTTTAATCGCGACGTGTAATGCAATCTACACTTTTGAAAGTTAAATGATGTACTTATACTTTGTGTGTCAATCTTATTTAATATCTGCTTGTTAAACAGATATTTTTACTTAACACATATTTTCCTTCATCAATCTCGCGGTAATAAATTGCAATTTCTTTGATATCATTCTTGAAAGTGATTTTCAATTACTTCGAAATTGAGCGTCTAGGAGCAACACTCACCAAGTTCACACCAAAGTTCGCGCGCTTGTCGGTCAGAGATCATAATGATAAGTACCAGAATGCTACATAACAGAATAAATACTTGAAGCGGGCTAAAATGAGTTCTCGCGATGGAGTTCGCTGAAGGATGCCCCAAGGGATCGAACGCGGAAGCCCGCTCACCCACGGAAATCTTCGCGATAGGAGCGGGGCTTTCACTTCCCTCGCTGCCCACCTTGTCGCTCTATCGCCGGGAGAGAAATTCGTTATCGTGCAACTCGACGTCGACCAAGGGCGTGTCTAATGCCACCGTGCATCGATCCGAGAAGAGAGAGCGAGATTGTTTTCCACCGATTCTTACGTAATGCGACTCCACCCTCTCCGACTAGCGCAGCACGACCGATTTGCATGCCTGCACAATACGCCCGGCCACCGATTTTCACAGAAACGCACGCAATTAGAAGACTTCACGATTCAGCGATTTATCGAAAAGAGATATCCAATGTTTTTTCTCGAATGGACTGACAATTCTATTTAGAGAGCGAAATAAGAACACTGCGAACATTGACGACACCGCTTTATTTTACTAATTACTTGTCAGAAGCATTTCTATTTCTTTCCGCAGCAGAATATCGCTCTTTTCAATAATCGATTCAAGTTATATGCTAAAGCACGAGATTCGCAAAAAAGACTGCGTGTTCTCACGTAAATTTCTCATCAAATATTAACTTCGAAGATTAATGTTTTTGAGTAGTGGAAACATTTTAAATGTCTGTTTGACAAACAGTTATACAAAAATTTTAAATTTTTCTCTTAGTTTCTTCGCATCTAAAATCATAAACAATATACATTTTTCTTACGGTGTGTTGACAACCTTTCTAAATATAATTTATAGCACATGTTCTGTATCAAATATTTGCAAGTTGACATATCCAGTGTTTTTTTATTAACTAATTTAACTACATTATTATATCAATATTTTGAAACGAGAATTGACGTCATGTTTTTGCTGAAAATAAAAACAAGAGAATATTCTTGCAATATATATTTATCTCCAAACCGCAGAATGACATTGATCAATAATTTCAGGCTATCGAAATAACGCGTATAATAAATGCGTTCCGGCGGCGAATTAAATCAAAGTGCCTCCGCTTGAAAAACACGTCGATCATCTGCGCGCGGAATCTACAGCGAAGAACCAATCAGCACCAATAGTGCGAAAATCGTTCGATGGATGTAGGTCAATCTGAAAATAGCGAAATCCGTCGATGAGGTCCATTGTCGTGCCGATTAACACGCCAACGACCGTTCCGTGTTCGACGATCTCAAACTACTTTGCTCACGCCGCATCGCGAACTTTCTTCCCTCCGTAATACCGCCCCGAGCGAAGAGCGGAAGATTTCGCCGCTGTGTTCGGAAAGCTTGTCAACTAATCCCGCGACCGTAAAATGTGAAAAAAGAAAACCCTTGTACCGGAAAACCAATGAGAATGATAAAACTTTATCTCGTTTTTTTTCCTTTTACAGGAAGTAACGGCGTACGTAGAATTAAGCAGTAACTTGTGTTTTCCAGGCGACACTCGTTTCACTGGCTTACTTCTTGTTTAATAGCGGCGACCGTTTTTATTAACACAAGAATATCGAATGGCATTGTCCCTTTTTTTCAATTACTTTCACTCGCGTTAATTGTGTTTACGTTTCTCTCGCGTTTACGGAGCAATTTCAGTCACGACTCGCTTGCTCGCCGCATGAATGATGGCAAGATAAGAGGCACTACTTATGTAGCCCACATATCGATATTATTAAGTATCGATATCAACGATCGCTAATAATTTTCAATAATATCCATATTTATTTTCAATTAAAAAATAAACAGAAAAAGAATTAAGCGCATACGTAAAAGATATTACAAAGCAATGTAGAAGAATGCTACAGAAACGATTTTATTTTTAATAATTTTTGTGGCCGATAATGATCTAAGGTTTAGAATGTATCCTTCTCGCATTTCGCAACGAATTTACAACACGCGCTAGAGATCGTTCTGAACCGTTAATTAACACAGCGGCTGATTCGCATCAAGAGTAAGCAGTGTATCCGTCGTAAGTATCACGAATTAATCGGTGGCAAATGAAGTGTATAAGATTGGCCGCGCGTCGGGCCGACTCTGTCTCTGTCATATCAACGTCACGTGTCTGAAATACTCCGTCTATATCCGTCACCGCCCGACACCAAGCGGCTCGCATCAACTTATAACAGCGGTCGCGCTTACGCACATACGCGCGTACACCGTCAGGGCTGTGTCTTGATCCGCGGAATACGAAAAACCGTTTGCGCAAACATCAATTAAAGTTGACCGAGGTTTAATTAAGGATTCTCCGAAGGCTTTTTCCCAAGGCAGAAATAAGTTGATTAAACTTGAATTAACTTTGACTAATACTTATGAGAAGGAACGATCCTTAAAGCTAAATTTTTGTCGCAGCAGAAGTTTCTCAGCAGGAAATTTCATCTTTGCTATCTTTTTTTCTTTTTTTTTTCATTTGGCTTGAATTTAATCACATTTGAAGCTCGCAATTGCATCGATCATATTGCCTTGTAGAAACCCAAGTGACTTAAGACGGACCTGTGCGCCGCCAGTGCACTGACTACTGTGTGGGTGGATGGAGGAACGGTACACGCGGGGAGTCCTGCTATTAGGTTGAGATGCACCAGAATTCCCGTTATTAATTCCGTACCGGAATCTCCCGTTACTATAAATAACGAATTCTTCAAACCTCAGATGCACGACCTCGCACGACCTGGCGAGTTGAATAGATAACGCCGCTCGACATAGAACAGTCAATAACGGTCGCAAACAAAAAGACAGATAAATATAAGATGAAATTTTAGATTTCGTCGTACCTTCAGCGAGCAAAATTCCGAGCGCGCAATTTTCTCGTGAAAAATTATTTTTAAAACTTTCTGCAAAAATAAAATTGTCCCGCGTGTGAGATGTTATGTTGTAGAAAATATAAGAAGCTAGAATTTATATTTTCGACGTGAGATCTTCGCGTAACGATCTTGAATGTTATCAGCTGCAGATTACGATCAAAAAAGAAAATTCTCGTAAACACGATATATGTTTTATTCCGGTCACACGCCATTCTGCCCTACGTGACTATACTATACGTAAACCACTGAACAGCCAGAAAAGACACAGAATTTCATCGCGATGATGGCGCGACTCCTCGAATCGATGCAATCTTCCTTGCGGATTTCTTACGTAACGGGATTTCTCGGACAGTCGAATGGAGAAAAGGTCGCAGGGTTCAATGGGATGTTTCAAGTGAATGGAGATTAAAGAGTGATGCCGGACCAGCGCGATTCCTCGAGGAACCTTTTAGAGAGAGAAAGAGTATCGAAGGCAATTCGTCACACGATTCTAAACTTTTTCCAAAGTATTTTTACCGCCCACTTCAGACGATCGCAATCACCCACAAGATTAACAATCACGATTACAAACTTCCGAATTAAACTCCGATAGAGAGGCTATTGAACCAGAAATGAAGTGAGCGTGTAAAATTGTATCTTATCGACGAAGATATCATGTGCTAGAAGTTTACAGAAATTTTGATAGAAAAATATGTGTAATGTTAAATTCTAAAAAATATATGTGCAAGCATTATAAATATATTTTACTTTCTCATTAATAAATAATCTGTAACGCAATTCAAAATTAACGCATAAAAACTACAAGCAACAATCACGAGAAAAATGTATGTGTTACTTCTAAATTGCATCTTGTGACGTATAAAAATAATTAGCTTTGAGATCTTATGTTTGAAAAAATTATACCGATGCGTCGAAAAGTCAAAAGTCATAAATCGAGATGGCGGAGTAACAGTGTCCGAAACTCGGAGCACATGGCGCGATCGTAAAATCTGTCAGGGCAACTGCATCGAAAACCAGTTCGGAGTTCAGAAACATCTATACCCACTCTCGCAGAATTTAGGGAAACTCGATATCGCCTGGTCGGATCACTCGGCTCGTACCGAAACGCTATCGAAGACCTTTCGCGGAAGTAAAAGAAAATTACATTTCCCGTGTATTGAAAGCAAACGGTCCCGCAATTTAATTCGTGAAAGGGGAGCTGTGAATGCAGCCGATGTTCGAGCATCATAATACCGCAGTGCACTCGATGACGATTCCAGTGCAAACTATTTTCGTCGATTCCGCTTAGAAATAAAATGACATTTGAGGCAGAAAGTACAAGATGAGATGAGAATATTCATATCACCGCGAAGACACTCTCTACTTTTAACTTTCAGCTCTCAACTCTTATCGCCGAATGTTCAATCCTGGTATTTCAATGCGCAATTCTCAACTCTGAATCCTCAAAAACTCGCGAATACTCGACTCTTTTAACTTCTTTTTTCAATTCTCAAGAGATTTAACTCTTCACGTAATTCTTTTGTTTTACTTCAGGTTCGACGCTGATACTTCAAATTCGCAATTTACATCGTGTACAAACAAATGTAACTAATAATATCGTAATTTCGCAAATAATAACAGCAGACATAAATTAAGGAGCCGCGGTATCATGCGGATGGGCAAAGGCAACTGTAACTGACGACTAACAGAGACGTAGAGTGGAAGGAGTACATGGCCGGTGTTGCATAATGCCGAGGGAACAAGCGGCGCAGGCCCATTCGTTATTTCAATTGCCTGACGTCAATCCTGTCAGGAGCACGTGCAACTTCCGCGAGCGGCGGATACGGCGGTTTCAAGCGGCGCTGCGAGTTTCGGAAACGAGTAAAATCAACGGACGTAAAATCGTCGGAAAATCCCGGAAGCACACGTGAGTGTCAATCGTCAATGCTCGGGCTCGGTTAAGCTCATTATCTGAGATACCTGTTCGCTCTGTGTTCGGCATTAATAAAGTTCCGGACACGCGAGAGAGCAATGCCACGGCGGGGAATTGGATACCGCTGGGACGCGGACGGAACATGTTCCGCCTTGCGGTGGTGTACCGGATTATCTCCTCTCTCTCTCCGAATTACAGCGGCGGAATTATCATCGCGGATGCCGAAATTATTACGCTCCTTGATCATGTCAATATTGCTGACAATAGGAACAATTTGCGTGCTTATTAGCAAATCGAATCTTTAATATTAAATAAGAGAATAACGACGTTAAATTTTTCTATCTCTCAAACGTGTAATAAAAATTGCGTTTCTCAAGTTTCACAGGCTTCTGATAAAATTATAATTAATAAAATATGTACAGAAAATCATAATAATCAAAATGTTTGTTCTTAATACAAGTAAACAAAGAAAGTTTAGCAAAAACATCTAACGTTCATCTCAAAACTCACATTTTGATTTTATAATTTATCAGAACCTATAACACAATACTTTTGTAAAATTATATCTTCTTCGATAATTGTATTTTGACTATTCGCGAAATGTGTATAAAATAAATAAAAAACAAATTATACAATTCCTGCAGCGCAAAAGTTAGAATAAATTGCCTTAAAATTAATATGTCGAATTCAATGCCTCCCGTCCGTCGTTATCGTCGACCGACATTGCTCAATGCAACGCAATGATTATTTTCGACCACGCGAGCGAGGCAGCGTAGCCATTTCGCTAATGGCTCATGTGTACACACACGAGCAAACGAGTAAAAAAGGTCACGTGTCACGCAATTAGAGCGGATGATTTCGCATTGTTATCGTAACTGCACGCGTTACGTTCAGAAAATGCTGGAAATTTCCACGTCGCCGTTAAAGTAATGCATTTCACTTATCGGTAACAATGTGTAATGCGCTTCATTAAAATTTTCACACTGCACTCTTCCCGTTTACCGTACAAATGCACCGGCGAGAGCTCGGCGTCGCACTCACCGCGCGATCAAGTCAGTCAACGAAAGCACAATCGTGTCGCTCGATTTGCTTCCCTGATGCGTCCCGAAGTGCCGCGCCGCAAAGCGGTGCATCACAGGCACGCTATCGACGCAGTTCTTTCCGGACCAGTTCACGCGGTGCATTTGCAGTAATGCGTGTGCATCCGAAAGACGCACTTGTGACATTTCATCGATAACGCGAGAATTTTCTTCAAAGTCTCATCGCGATTATAGTCACCTAAAAGACGGAAAGACTGTGCTTATGTAGCATCCGTTATAGCGTAGTCGTTTATTTTAGATAGCGTCTACTAGCATAGTCGTTTACGGTAATGGATTGACCCACGCCCCGTTTTAATCCGTGATGAAGTTGCCGGGTGATCGATCAATTATCTTCTAGCGGCGAACGCTTGACGATCGAGCGATTAAGAAGCGCATCAACATCGCATCTTCATGGTACACTGATGCATATTCGTCAGCTAGACGATCTTTCGGCAAGAAGACTTTAATGACTTTAACAGTGACTCGACGCGCGCGTAATTACTTTACTTCAAGATAATTTTGATGAATTTACTTAAATTTCATTTAATAAGTTAAATTATATTCTTCAGCCGTTAGATGTTCAATAAAAGTATGTCATAATTCCATCTCTTAATAAAATAAGATAATTACAGGTTCACTCGAACTGGAGAAATGGCAATACCACAGTTCTCCGTAAAGAATAGCTCGAAGAGCACGAGAAAGGAACAACTCAATTTATAACAAATTGCTTCTAAGATATCATTATCGTGTCATAACGCAATTGTCAACGATAAGACTGCGAAAATAAGTGAAAAAATCGCGGAATACGTCAGCAAATCTCTTCCCGCCCTCATGTCTGGCTTCTTTACGCTAACAAGACCTCGCGATTTTAAATTCGCGAAGAGAGATGTTTCCATGCCGAGCACGTCATTCTTGAACGTAGTTTCTGAACGAAACAGGAGCGTCGTCTCCGTCGTCTCAGTCTCAACACACGCGAGCGAAATCCCTTCGACTGTCTGAGCACACACGCGACATATAATCGGGACACACGCTCGGTACGTGCACAGTTGACGGAGCGAACCCACAAGCCTAGCGTGCTGCGGTGATTCAGGGCGGACTTTTGCGCGGCGCGCCAGGAGGGACAAAAGTACAAAGCCACGTGCCGGGAATGAAAGAAGCGGAAACGCGCCGCTTCCACCGCGGAAGACCCGAAGACCGCGCGACCGTGATTTGACGTCTCGCGCGACGGGACTCTTTAATTCCGCGATAATCTTCAGCCGGTGTATTGTCGTTCATTCGGAAACAGACGCCATGACGCACGGAATTAATGAGGGTCTCGCCTTTTGTTAATACTGCGCGGTATTAATGATATAACCGACACTTCGATTCGCCGAGAATGATTCTGATATTTTATGTTAGAGATTTCTGCGAAAATTAATTGAAGTCTCCTCGGTAGCGTTAATTATAGAAATTATTGCAATTTGGTAAAAGCGCAACATTGTGCGCCAATTACTGCAATAATTAAATTATTATAATTGTTGTTTCGAATAGTACAATATAAACGACATTAACGAACTGACACGAAAGTATTCGTTATTCGTATAATTGCATTCTCGTCATTTTGACTAAGAACGATCACCAATTGAAGATTCAGCGGATAAACAGATTGCTAATAATTTCGGGACAACTAAACAGCCGCTAAAGAGCCGCGTGCCAGTTTACAACAATCCACTGTAAATAGTGTTTGGACGACACGAGAGCGGCATTGAATTTCAATCACTGTGATTTCTTTGAGTGACGTTTTCCTGGAATTGCGACGCTCGTTGCAGGGCAACAGGTATTTAAATTAACCTGCTGCCTGTCGGCGAAACGGACGGCGTTCGCGAGAGTGCCAGAAGAAAAGTAACGTGAAGAACGACTCGGGACGACAAACGGCAGACGACGGAGGACGCGCAGGCACTCTCTCGATTGGCGATCGATACATACGTGACCGGTTTCTGAAGAGCGACGCGAAACGACGCTCCCTCTCTCCCTCTATCTCTCTTTCTCCCTCCCTGCAACGCTCATGGCTACCATATTGTATTCTAGGCGGGTCGCGTTGATTCGGTCAAACTGTGGCGACGTGCTGTAGAATAAACTCGCGGATTCGTCTATTGTTCGTAATTATATTTGTAGTTCCGATAATTGAACTAAATATCGCGTACGTTTGATTGGAGCGGGATAGTTTACAGGGAACTGCAGTTCGAAAACTCGCTTTTTCTGTAAAATTACATTTACATTCAAAACGAAAGACTCTCAGTAAAGTAAATTTTATATAGTGGAATGCAGGGAGTTAATCAAAATAAAAAATATTTTCATAAATCGCAATTAAATAAGTGAAACTATTTTTAAATTGGCAAATTCTTTAATTATGATCATAATTCTGCATTTATAATAACTGATTGCAAAAATTTATCGCACCTATCGATTTGTGAACATTGCCTAATTCAATTCACCACAACTAATCCGTTTTGCTTTTATAATAATTTGCATAACAAATTTATGGCCCTCTTTTTAAGGTAGAAAATCTTCACAAAGTCGCTGATATTACAACGAGAAAGCCGTGAATTTAATAGGAGCGCGTTGGCTGAAAACTTTAAAGTTACTCACGGGCGCGTTACACATCTTTCTAGCGCGAGACCTGTAGAACGGTAGACTTTAATTACAGTATGTTATTAGTCTTCCGCATCTGTGAATAAATCCGTAATATCGAGATGCAAAGAACTCCAAGTTTGTCGATTTATGGACACGCCAAGTCCCGAAAAAGACCTGGCAATCGGAAAAGTGGAGCAGACGCATATATATCGAAAATACATTGTCCGGAAATGTCGCTCTTCGGAAATATTATATCGAGGATCGAAAGCGGAAAAATCGCGCGCAGTGGTCGAAATCGGAAAAATAGACATCCTGAAAATGCATTATTCATGAATTTACACATATCTTCATTCCTCTTGTATTCCTGCATATATATTTTTTTCCAGAGATTACTCTATTCCTCTCATATCGTGATTGTGATTTTTCGATACTCCGACGAGCCGTCATATACTGCGAACAAGCATGTTTCCGGATAATGAACGGAGCAATAAATTTTCAGAGCGCGGATAAAATAATCGCGTAAAATATATATGTAATAAAATATCCGTACATTCTTATACTACAACAATTTTATTGAAACGCTCATATAAATGAAAGTATAAAATACTTCGCCGGAATCGCGATACAAAACTGTATATTTTGTTCGAATTGCAACTGTTTCTTTGAAGATGTTATCTTAAGACATTTCTCACGATAGCTTTCTCCCCAGAATGTTCTTGGTGGAATTTCTTCCGTCCGTCGATTCCGCTGCGATCCGAAATTACGCATGGTTGACCTGAGCTGCGATTGATGGTACTAATTTCGTCGTATACGGAATATATTATTTTCGCGGAATAGTTCGTCCTCTCGCAAACGGCCTCCTCTCCCGACGGCGAGCGTCATAAATTAAAATTGGTATTCGCAGAACGCGAAAATTAAACCACTCCGCGATCCACGCGCTGCATTCTAAAAAAAAGTCAGTATTGCGATCGACGAGGGAAATATCGAGAGAAATGATGAAACATTCTTTACCTCCCACGCGCGCGCGAAATGAAATTATTATTTTCCTATCTGCGCTTCCATGTGGAATAAATCAAATGAGTCCCTGCTATATAAAACGATTCTTTCGCTCATATATTCTGGTAGTATTAATTGAATTATTATATGACATGCAATTCAAATCATATTGAAACAGATGCGTATACATTAAGTTGTCGGAAAAATTTCTCTCGTACTAAAAATTTTGAAGTAATTTACTCTGACGTAATTAAATATAACAAAATATATACGGCACTTACACATTCATATTGCATAACATAATTAAAATTAATATTCACGGAATGTGAAAATTAAATCACTTCGCGATCAGCGCCGCACTCTAAAAAAAAGTCAGTATCAAAAATATTAAAACAAATAATTTTTCAAATAATTTAAAATTGCGTAGATGTCAGTAATGGAAGTCACATCAACATCGTATTATATTAATTTATTTTAAAATAAACACGAAATTATTACCAATTAATATTAGTAATTTAAATTTAACGATATCATATTTGTGTTTATTAAAGTTAATTGCAACTCACGAAAATCCAATCATTTTTGCGAATGACTTTATTAGTTATTTGTAAAATATTTCCGCGAACTTAGTGCAAACGATATTTACACGGCGTTTCACGTTAGTCGCCCAACTCGCGCGAAACTCAGTGGGCTATGTGGGACGCCCATGAAAGGAAACTCGCGGGAAAACGAGCTCGTAAAATCTTGCGAGGTAGCTTTAAAGAGCGCGCGTTCACGCGAGCCCATAAATTACGCCGCGCGAGCCGCGCGTTAAGGACGTTCGAGAGAAACTCACGATGATTTTAATCGCCATTGCTACGAGCGCGTAGATTATACACGTTCGCGATTAAAAGGCGGAACGGCCGCGATAAAATATTTACAAGAACCGGAACGGCGTCGGATTTCGCGCGCGCCGGATAGAGATCGGCGCGAATATTGTGTACCGAAAATATGAGACGCGACACGAACCATCTATCTTTCCTGGTAGATATTACCAAGCTGTCTATCCGCGTGGCGGGGAAGCATTTTTCCTCGGCTTTGTGAGCGTTCTGCAATGCGTCGCGGCGCAAAGTAAAGCGCCACAATAATTCTCCGCCCGACTGCCCTCGGTACGCCTTCTTATCTGCTTTGTAAGATAAATGTATTGGATTTGTCGTAGCATTATCTACGAGCACAGTCGTGAGAATTATGACAGATAATAACGAAGTGAGATGTGATTTCTTGATTAAGGTAAACCGACCGACCCTTTCATTTACCCGAGTTTCACGAGTGGGATGTATGCGAGATAGAATATTTTTTTCCGCAGCGCTTAATATCATGTTAGAAAATGAGACAGCGTTGACATTGTCGATTGTGTATTGCAAACTCAACGTAATTATCAGTTATATATTTAATAAAAATTTGGAAAATATTCGCAAGAGTTCGTTATTCTAAAGATTTAAGAAGTGTCTACAGCTTCATAATTTCAAAGTAAAACTGTGAAGCATATTTATAATATAACATAGCTTCCCTCATTTCTTCGTATTTTCTTCGGACACTTCCCACGTGAAAGCGCCGTTTTATCAAGGATATAGCCGCCATCCATCCTTTTCAGTGAAACAACTCGTCGGTCGACATTTTCGAGAAAAGAAAATCGTTGTCCGCAAAGTAGGAGCGGAAATCACATACTGGGATTGCAAACATTTACTCAAAGAGTTTGACCTCAGCGATGTCTTTCTTGCACTTTAATTTTTCGACGAAATTATTATTTTTCTTCACTCAAGCGACGCTTTCCACGCAGTATTTTCCTTTTAATATTTATTTATCATGTTTGCTCGTCAAATTAGCATCTATGCAACATTCAGCATAACAAGGCACGTGCACTGCATCCCCGTGTTTGACATACATTTTCACGATAAATAAACGCAACAGATAGAATTGCTAAAGTATCGCTAATAACGCAATAAAGTGGAAAACATTGAAAATTCAACTGTTGTGTCTGCGTTGAAAATATATTTTCACCAAACACGCGGCATAATGATCACGAAACGGAAGTGCGAAGAAAAATTTAATTATCGCCGTGTCTGCTTTGCGCGTATTGGACTCTGGTATTAACCATTCACTTTTTATTATGCGTAACGCTCGTCACGCTCGGACGAGCGTTTGCAATCGTCCCGCGTTAATTTGTCCGTTGATATCGCTGCAAAACGCTCGGTTCCGAAGCCACGGAAACCATAAACGTGTAACCCGCAATCGATACTGCCGTAGATGCGAAATAATGTGTAATAATAGTGCTAAAACCTGATTAAATCCGGCAATCCTATGGTTGGAAATGAGAATATTAAATTTTCGAAAATAGAAAAAAATTGGAATTTAATTAAGATTCGTAATTAAATGGTAAACAAGTATTACAAAATTTTTCATTAATGTTTTGTGTAATGTTATTGCATCCATTTATTTACGGCTGTTTTAATGCTGCATTTATATATGTATTTTAATTATGCTTTGAAGCTGTAAGACGTTTGAATGTTTCATCGGCTGAATATTTTATACGAGCAGCAGTTCTCAACGATTAAGTACAGCAGTGGAAAAAGCATTTTTAATAAAACAGATATTAAAATGTCTTACGACAGAATCATCAAAACTTTCTTCACATAAAGATTAAAAAGTTATAAAAAAGTTATAAAAAAAGATCGAAAAAGTTATAAAAAAAAATCGAAAAGTCCAAGCGAAGACAAGAGAACGAAGAATAAAAATAAATTTTCATCTCGCACAGCGTGTTGTTCAAAGCAACATGCATTATTTTCGTAAACAGGTCATAAAAATTAATTAACTGAAGACCCGATGCCCGAATACAATTGCAATAAACGCCGCCAGCTGTTGTGGCGGGCTTTAATCAACGCAGATAATTAATCCTACGCGAATTGCAGGCGGGACGCGTCGACTACATGGACAGCTTTAATTGGGCCGAGGGATCATCGAACGATTCCTCGCGCTTGGCAAGCTTTCGATATCAATCGAGAAGTTTCCTAATAGCGATCCGACTCGAGATGCCGCGCGCGCGCGCGCGCGGGTGAAAAGCAACCCCTATTTACGCCTCCGTCGTTATTAAAGTTTCGTAAAAAGTCCGTTATCGATTCTCTTCTCGTAACAATCGACATCCTCATTTTCACTGTTGAATTGAACGGTGTGATCTCAAAGCTTACTCGATACATCAAGGCGAATGAGCTTTCGTAGCGATCGGAATCCATTGAATATAAAATCAAACTGCGGAGAACTTTTATAATACTGTTTATAAAAGCTCCTCAAAGCGATCGGACATATAGTGACGCATATCGATTTGTAATAATTTATCGGAGTATATATTTTTAAGGAATTTACAATTTACGTATCAAGAATTTAAGAAATTTAAAAAATTCTCAAAAAAGTAATTTTTCACGTTAAAATAATAAATATTAGAAAATGATTATTTTTGTATTTAAATAACTAATAATGGAAAATAAATGTATTTATCGTTTTTAGCTTTTAGCAATGCAAAGACGTAAGAGCATGTTAATGTCAGGTTACACTAGGCACAACAAAATATAACGCACTACCGACATTCCGCCATTAATGCTCCTAGGCTTATACCTTTACATATTTATGCGGTAGAAAAGCTGCGATAGAATAGTGTAATAAAGTTGCCCGCTTAATAGTATGCTACTTTATGCAATGCAATTTTAACATTTACAATCATCGCTGGCCTTAGGCGCTTAAGTATCCTGAGATAACACCGAAATTTGGTTTTGTAATTGGTCTTTGAATTATCATAATGCACTTAATCTTACGTTATCAGCAAAGCGCGCGCAGCTACTATTTTTCAATTTCAGATATTTAACGGAACTCGGAATAGTAATAAAATTATTTAATTCATAGAAAGTGCCGTCATGCTGTTTTGAATAATTTCGCGAAATTTCTACAAACGAGTTCGGAGCTCTTCCCATTACCCAACCACAAAGCATAGAGTTTAGCAAGTGCAAATAATGTGTAGGGGCTATTTGCTAAAAGCACACATCCGCTACAGAATTTCTATTACCTTAATCATAACTAGAATTGGTGGAATTAAATACAATTTTCCCACTAGAAAATCCGTAAATTTATCTACTTACATAAATGCAACGCCCATAAAAATTTTAATTTTTGCAGCTTACATTTTCTGTTGAGCACAAATGCGAAAGAACAATAATAGATTAAGATATTCAGAAATTTCGAGGCAAATTGGTTGCCGCCAATTATCTCAACTACAAAATTGAAAACCGAGAATTATGTTTTCAAGATAAATGATAAATAAAATTCTCTCTCAAAAAAGCCAAGCTTCTTGAATTTTGAATGAGTGTCTGATTGATCTACTCCAATTCGCTATTACCAAAATAGTAAAGCGATTTCTAGATTTGTTACTTGTCGACAAGGACGATGATTGACGACGTGCGCATTTTACGAGCGGCAAATCGAAGAAGTCGAAAGACTTTTCCTCGTAGAAACTTTCGAACTTTGTACCCGCGCTTTGTATCCGCGGAAAGCTCCGAACAGTCGGACCGCTCGTTGATGCGATTTGCAATTCAATGCGAAAAGTAAGATCTGCTGGTGCAGAGAGACGCGCAGAATGGCATATGCCAGTCAGCGTTTTGGAATTTAAGCATTGATAATTCGTAACTGAATTAATCGCTGCATATTAACGAGAATACGCGCGACGTTAATACCGTGGTTATAATGTCGACTACGGAAAATCGTCGACTCGAACGGTTGGCGTTTTAGAAAGTAAGGCCTTTTCTTCTATTCTCCGGTTTTACGTTAATTTGCAATTCAAAAGTTCAGGGAAAGACGGGTAATTAACATTTCGTTTCATGAGAACGAGAATTCACGGAAAATTCTAAAATAGGAACAATATGAGGACATTTTGCATTATTAGTTCAACCGTTCTCGACATTTGATTTACAATAACAAAAGATATTTATATAGATCAGCAAAACCCATCATAATTAGTGGCGTTAATAAGCGGCATCCATTAAATTTCTGTGCAAAACATTCAATTTAGCATGCAGAAACGCATCACATCACATCACATTACGTAATGACATTTTCTACATAATTACATAACTTTACATTTATATCAGCATGTAAAATAATACAATGACTTACAAATTTGTCATTTTCATAATTCAGTAATACATATAAAATTGTAATTTTTACCTTATTGCATAATTTAGAACAAAAATCCAATATCATAAATTAAAAAATAAATAACTGAAAACAATCTCTACAGGTAAAATTTTCACTCGATTCGTTGAGTGCAACTGTTCTGCTTTTTTCCACAATTTGTTAAAGCGTTAAAAACACCCAACAAGCAAGCGGAAAACTCTTGTTACACAATTTCACGGAACTTTTGCATATTGTTCAAACAAAAAAAGTATTTGCAGCAAGTTCTATATTTCACATACGAAGACTTGAGTGTTGTAACCTGATAGATTTTAATGGCCGAATATAAACCAATAAAAGTCGCGATATAGCGATATAGTGTAGTATTACATGATCGTGATATAACATGTTACGCGTACACAGTTCCGTTCCATTAGAACACCTGTAAACCGGTACACTTCCACATCGCAATTTCAGGTAGTTATTCGCACGCAAAATGACACATGAGAAATAACAGTAATGTCTTCGGAGTAAAAGCGCGCATCTGCGTACGAGGATGGGGATAAAATGCGACGCCCCACCGTCCCATTACAAGCGCGTGTAAACGGAAAGTAGCGAATAGACATAACTCGCGATAAAACGCTGCACCGTATCACCGTATATAGTACATAACGAACGTAATGGCAAATAATTACTATAATGAAAATGGATGACTCTGCACAATTTCTAGAAAATATCACCGTACAAAACGCTTCAAAACCAGTCTCGTTAATACGTTTTTCAAATAGAATGATTCGGTAGGGCGCCATAAATTTCTAAAATCTCGTTTAAAAAAAACTAGGATCGATAGTTTCCATCCAAAAATTTAATTGCGAGAATAATACAAGCTTTTTATGTGAATATTTAATTAATATGTCGGCTACTGTGTCTTTTCCCGTGAAATAACCGAGCGGCATTCTCTCGGGTGGGAAGTGAAATGTGGGATAATCCGCGGTGTGAATAGAATGCGGCGTATGCACTCGCCGGGAAATGCAATTTCAGGATCGCAACGGTACCCTAATGCGGCCGGCCCGCTTTGCAATTCACGAAGTCGCCGAAAATTATGCGCTCTTTAAATCCTGTCGTTTTTTTTACGCAGCATTTACACGGCAATTGTTCTTATGCGCTTGTCGTCTTCTATAACGCGCGATACGTCCCGTTATTGTCCTGCTATAGACAGAAGTCTGACGCAGTAATACCGTGAGTAATTGCTAAATTTGCATTTTTCCGTTTGCGGACGGGAATCGCATCGTCATGCAAAAAGAAAGAGGAAAATAGAATTTGTGCGGCACAATCAAGAAAACCGTTTTTCTCTTGCACGTTCAGCGCATCAATGATATGCATAGCGAATGTATTTTTAAATTGAAACTTGTCTTACGTATTTTCTTCGTGCGCCTTTCGCGCACGGCTAGCGAAACCATCGCCGCGGATTTTTTACTTCGTAGCTGCGGTTCTTTTTTATTTACATCGTACGAAATACCACTCTATTTCACGCGCGCTCTTCTGTCATTAAAATGCAAAAGCGAATTTCTACTTTAGAAAGAAATCGGCCCGGTTGACGGTCAGACGAGAGATAAAAAGGAAATTGAAAATATGGTCGATTTCGAAACAGCCAGATAGTTAATGTCGGAGGTAAAAAGCTCCGAGAAAGAAAAATGGCATCCAAACAGATTATCATTTACGTAAGGTCGTCTCCAGTTTGATGAAGAAATCCTGAATTACACAGCTGGCAATCGTCCCGAAACATTCTACACAGACTCAGCACTTCGCGCGCTGTTTTTGCGCTCGTCGTCGCCTCCACTTCTTCTTTTTTGATTTTAGAAGATCTCGTAAAACACGTTAGATATGGACAGACACGTACGCTCGCGCTGCTAACATCGTTAACGTCGCTCCGATAGCGAGTAAATACTTTCAATTCCTGGCGATAGTTTCCGTCCGATAAATTCGCGCGTTCTCGAGGGCGATAAGCCAACACGTAGAGCAACTTCATCAACCTGTCAACGTTCTTTACGACGTTCGTCGCAATGAAGATCTTCTGTCGCAGTCGCGATTTGCCAGTCACGTTGCGCGCGTTCGCGCACCGGCCTTATCATCGCACCGCGAAGCACGATACGGCGACAAAGGTAGGGAATTAATTCAGTTAAAAGTTCCGGAAATAAAAGCCCGTCGTGACGCTCGACGATAACAGTAGTGGCATGACATTTAAATTAATCTGACTTCACGCTCCAACTAAAGCGGTAATTGAAAAATGCAATTGTTACGTCGTCACGACTCCTAAATAATGAATGGCTTTATCAATGTTTTCAGCTTCAGCGCGACAGCCTGGTTTATTCATTGATTCATGAACGAAAGTTTAATAATGATTCTCTGAACGCAGCACTCTCGAGAAATGAAGACGTGGGTGTTATAGAAGAAAGGGAAGCACCACGCGCTTCGTACGTTGCGAATTGCAGTGTTAGCAATACTCTCTAGTCCGCAGTGGAGAAATTTCGAAAAGAGGAAGGAAAGAACGCTTAGGCGGCGAGACAATGGGAACAATGGATGGTGCACTAACTCCGCCAATGTTTCGAGATCGGTAACAATATTCTTAGGCAAGGACAACGAATTTCAAAGGGAAAAAAACAAGCCGGAATAAAAAAAAAACACAAACAATAAACTTGCTCATTGAATGCTCAAAAAGCTAGAGAAAAAAAGCAATAAGAATAAATGACAGAGACTAACGCACAATATTTTTTTTACGGCGACTGCAAGAATAGCAATATTATTCAAGCAATATTACAGTAGTAAAAAAACAGAGGATCTCGTAAAAAGAAAAAATGAATGCTATTCTTTATAAAAAGACAGGAATATTACTTTTAAACAAGAGAACCTATTTTTCAAAACTAGAACGTTTCTATTTATAAACCCGCTTCCGGATTATGCAATCTTGTAAGACCATATGTAACCAAGTGCGACATTATTATTCCATCCACGATCGTTGTTACAGAAACCGATAGGACACGCACGCATCGAGGGATTTACAGGACGATGCGGAAGCTTGTTCAAATATTCCTCCGATGTATCCGATACGTTTGCGATACTCTCTTCGCGTGCAGACGCGAGCGCGTAGATCCATCGCATGATTCATGTGTGGCCAACGTACGCTTTCCAACAAGCACACGACCGCTATTGGCAAGCCTTTCCATTGGCAACGGGAGATAAGGGGTGGGAAAGCTCCCTGTCATAAGCTCCGCCTTGATAGACAATTTCGGCCTTGGCCGATGTGCCGGTTCGACTCTATTTTCGCTTGTCGCTCTCTAGCGCGCATGTCTCTATCGCTACTCTGGTATGCGCATATTTCCACCCCGAATTTTTGCCGACATTCCTACGATGCTCTCGCCCAAAAATTTTTGCGTCTCGAATTATTCAAGCGAGGATTGCCTTCTGTGCGATGCAAGTTAATTGAATCTAGATTGTCCAACTTAAGAATTTTTTTCCGTGAGCTCGATTTAAAATTCATTTTGTTATCACAGACTTAGCAGATGCTGCTTCACGATATTTAAATGTTCAATATTAAATGTTTAATGTTTAATATTTAAATTTAATATTTAATATTAAATGTTGTATTTAATGTTTCTTCATTAAGCAGAAATTGCATATGTAGTTTAATTACAATTAATTATTGTTTTCATCCATTTCTCTTAATCTTTCCAAAATCCGATTTAAGCAAGAATGACCAGCATTCATTAGAAAGAGATTGATTTTTAAAATACGGTCTCTCGTGAGAAAATAATATTGCTGCTTTTAAAGCGGTCGCTGATCGATTAAGTGCACTTTACGATTTCTAGTATACGTTGCGAAGGTTGCAAAAGAAGCAGCTGTGCGTGATATTCGGGCAGAAATTTACGATCATTATCGCTAATAAATATCTAACATTTTCCAATATGACCCGCACGGTCGGTGGCAAGAAAGCGATCGGAAAGGATAACGGCGAATTGAAGTAATTTCGAGTAGCTTGTTCGAGCGAGCGAAGAAATTATGTTATCGCCGATCGTTGCATTATTTCTGCTCTTCTATGATTAGATTTCGCGATGCGCAGCAGGAAACCAACCGGTATTCTAAAAATTCATAACAAAAATCCCGTGAAATTGGATGTGAAACAATGAACAACGAAAAAAGTAATGTGTAATTCTATTCACTTGAGAAAAAAAAATTAAAAACACTTTTACCAAAGTTTTAATTACAAAAATTCTATGAGAGAAAGAAAAATTCTAAATTTGATCATGAAACTTTAGAACTTCTTTTGTCGACAATACGCAAAGCGATGCAAAAAGTTTTACAAACGCAAAGTAATCTTCGTAAAAATGACACGTGGATTCCTGAGATTCGCGAGATAATTTTCATATGCTTAATGCAATCTGACGCGACGCGCGCTTATGTTTTGCACTAACGAGCGATTGTGTAGCACTGCGCTTCATTAATATTCGACTGTTCATCTTTCGCGTGTTTTCTCGAGATACAATGGCACGTCTTCGCATCAAAGAGACGCGCTTTTGTGAGGCACAAGCCATTTTTCCCCCGTGCCGTCATCGCCACGAGCTTAATGCGCTGGATACTCTTTTCAACGCCTCCATGACAAGCTGATATTACAGCGGCCGTAAAGGCAGAGACGAATGATGATTTTTCGCGATATAAAGCTAATAATTTTTGACGGCGCTTGAGCATGAGTATAAATAAGGAAGGAGATGACGGGGATATGATTCCGCTATTCATATTTTGTGAAAAATGAGGTTGCAAATTGACAGCACGATACAGTCTCTACATTATTTTTAAAAGCATGACAAATGTCTAATAAATCTTAAAAACGCGTTTGACAAAAAATTATTCGACATCACTCCGCCTTGGCAGTGAACATTTGTCCACTCAATGGCGTATTGTGTGTGTATGAAGCTTAATTCTTCTCGCGTGAAAGTTACGACAGGGGCGTGAAAGAGTGCAGCTGTTTGCCGTGTCACGCTAATGCTCGCGGTAGGTAGAATCAGATAAAAACCAGTTAATCCATCTTGTGCCACGTTCGTTGGTTACAAGCGTTAAATTACGAGATTTACGACTGCGTCGCAGGCGCATTGATTACAATAAGTTACTTAAATCGGTTATTTAAGTTTTTGCCGACTGAGATTGAATCTGTGTCGGCAAAACGCGGTAATGAAAGCTATGTAATTTCAGAAACAAGCAGCTCCATTAAGCCATCATTATCGTATGAAAGATATATGTTTCGCTCAATTATATTATAGACAAATTAATTCCAATGCTATCAAGTTTTAAATTACAGCATGTCTAACTACTCCCTCTCTGCTAAAAGATTTCTTTTAACAAAATATATTTTTTCACTAACTGTTTGCATAAAATAGCCAATCTTTCTCCGCTAATAACCTTTCACAAATTCGAAATGTATTATTTCTGACTGGAAATTTGATCGAGAGCCATCAATCGTCACGGCTCTTTTACCCTTTAACATTAAATATCTTGATGATTAAATCTCTTCATATCGCGTCAATATTATTCAATATTATTTTAATAATTACGTAACTAGGTTTGTGTCACATATTTAAATTTACACTTAACAGTATTAAACTCCGTGTTTAAATAATACTATACGCAATCAAAGGAAAATACGACAGTTCTAAAATCTGCATAATTTAATAATTTATGTCTATATCGTTTATTGTGGCTGCAACATGAGTGTATTGAAATTGGATTTATCGACGCATTGGTTATGTTAAATCGGATTTATTGGCACTAATAGAGGAAGCAACTAATTAATTGTTGTAAAATACTGAACGATATATTCTGTTCTCAGACTGTACCACCAGCATTTGCGGTATCGCTAATTGGAATTGGTAACGAGTTGCGTAAAAATGAATAGAGCGAGCAGGTTTGAATTTCCAAGTTAGCGCGACTCTCATTATACAAAATGTCTTTGCACGTCAAAGATTTAAGAACAACCTCTTTTTTTCATCGCTTTTCGAGGTCAACGAGAGTGATTTGCTTCACCGCTTCACGCAATATTTACATATTTGCATTCGCAATTTTCTCTTAAAAAAGAAGGACGATTATGTAAAGTAATTGTGTGTACTCACCTTTGCGAAGTCGATTTTCAGTGTGCAGCAACCGGAATATATGTCTGCTCCGTGTAGTGTCTCTTTTGCTCTGGTTGCTGATTCCACCGAGTCGAACGTGGTTACCAGAAAAATCAGTTAAGGATATATGATGATTCGTATAAAGAGATATTTCATAAACAATCTAAAAATTTGTATAGATTTCGATAAATTTGGCATTTGACGATAATATAATTTTTATATACGTTATTGTTTTAATTTATGTGATAAGTAATTGATAATCAAATTAACTCAATATTATAATATACATTTTGCGAGTTAAACTGCAAAAAAATTAAACAATCTCATATTTTTAGTCGCATCTCGCGACTTTGAAAATTTAAAATTATTTTGGCACGTATCGATAAGAAAATATAAGTAACAAAAACATGAAAGCAAATATGCTACAGTTATTGCACGAGTCAAATGAATCGTCAAATTACACAGCGAACGCGGCAAGACGAAGGATTCTGACAACACGGAAATTTCACGAAGTTTCACGGCAGCATCACAATGTTATTTTCCCGCAAAGTGGTCGTCGCGCAATGTAAATGGCGATAAAGCCCGGAGTGACACGAAGTTCTAACGAATTTATAGTCACGCGGGACGCGGCTCAACTATTATGCGGATTATAATAGCCAGGAATATATTCCGCCAAGGTGGAGATTTACCGAAAATACGACGCGCTTTTCTCGGCGTAAATTCAAAGCGCGTTGACCGGATTCACGAGTTCGTAGGAGCGCGGAAAAGAGTTCGTGGGGAAAAAGTCGAGCCTCTGCTACGAGCCCGAATCACCGTTATAAATCTTCATTAGGTCATAATGGCAGTGCATGTCTTGACAAAGTTTCCCCGGCTTGGGAAAGCGTGTCAGACGGAGAGTTGATCCCGCGGGCTTCGAGTTCGCCGGGGCTCGGTGTAGAAGGTGACCCTCGACTCGCGTGCTTACCGCGGCCTGTTGCCGCGAAGTTACCGCGTATATCAAATTCGCGTGAAACGCGACGGTTTGCTCGTGCAAAATCAGCCGTTTCCCGCCGGCATTGTTCACATATCGTTGGACTTAAAGACGCGTTTCTTTTACATCGATTTTTCACTTTTAAAACAAAGTGTTAACAACAAATTCTTTGATAAATTTGAAAATATTTTAAACATAATAAAATAGAAAAGATAAAATTAGATACTCAATTCAACTTGTATGATAAGAAAAGTCTGATCACGATTTTATCCACGTATCAGCAATCTCATGTTTTATATAGCTCACAAAAAAATTGACGACCCAGTTGATTCTTTCCACACAAACGCGCAATATCTGCAGTCGTAAAATAGTGTTACACTGTGCAAACAAAACATTAGCGGTATATCCGTCTTCCTTAGTGATTTATAATGGCGCGGGCGCCGTTCGCTGAATTTAAAGTGTTAATTTACGCAATTGAGATTTACACAGCACCTTCCAGAGAAGTGTTAACGTCGAAACCGCCGAATTTCGCAATGAAAGCGCCGTAAAAATAAAATGTATTGAAAAAGGATATTCGACCATGGCTTGAACGCCGTTCTTTTTGAAGATCACGATACGCTGCACCTGTCCGCTGGGCGCACTGATTGTGTGCAACACTTCCTGCAACAGAAAAGAGGAACGCACTTTAACAGATGTAGAGGAGGATATTTTAGAACGGCGTTTCCGCACTTTGTTGATTTAGGTGATGGCGCATCACCTTTCAACGCATTCTCCGAAATGTGCTTGGAAACCGAGATATCCGACCGACATTAATCTTCAATTAAACATATCTCGAATTCCAGAGCGATTCAGAGGGGCTAAACTTACTTGACAAAATATTTCCTTGAGGCGCGTGTGCCTATTTTTTGTTTTTCAAAGCAATATTAAAAAAAAATTTTTTTAATTGGATTTATAATAAAGTCGGATTTATTTAGACATTATCTCCGCTCGCGATAAGTTTTATCTGAGTCTTAAGCAGCTTTTAGCTTCTTAATTAAATTCTCGTTTCCTTTTTCTTATCGCGCATAATTATAGTACAAATACAGATGGAAAATACCGCTGTATATATTCCTCACTCTAAAATCCTCTGACTAATTACTCGCTATTTAGAAATTGTTAATATCTTATCATTTAAACAGCCATCATTCTTCTTAGTCCCGTCTCTAAAACTGTCGTTAAGAGAACTGATGATAGTTCTGAAGCACTTCGTATTTCCGCTAACCTATTTCTAGCGCGTGATCGATGCACGTCGTATATCATACGCTGCAAATCGAACCAAGTTTACACGGTACGCTCTCCTGGGCATCCTGTACCACATGCACAGCGTATGCGAGACGCTCAGCGGAAGTTCAACCGTCTTCACACGATATTCGCAGTGGATCGCAAACGAGAAGTTTGCGTAGCGCAGACAGGTTGAAAGTCATGAGGTCGGGGAGCACCGCGAGACAAATCGCGAGCGAGTATTTGAATCCCATTCGCGAATGTTTTCCCGGCCAACATCGGCGACGCTACATTTCGTTTTCTCTACGAAGAAAAAGTCGGCAACTATTTCTCATTCGACGTTACGTTTCGCATATAAAGTGGCGCCGTGCACTGTGAGCGAAATTCAAATCTTCAAATTAGTAATATCCATCTGAAAGACAGATATGCATGCAAAATATAGTCGCATCGCCGCCACTGTTTATCTCAAAAATCTGAATTTATTGAAAGTTGAAAACAATTTAAAATTTATGTGGAACAGTTATGAATGTTGGATGATCAACGAGCCTAATTCAATCGGACGCGATTATATTCGTACACATCTGGGATACAAACAGTGTCACTTGAGAATTAGATTAACTAGACATCGCGGACACAGCATCGCACAGTGTAGAACAAGAGAGAGGACAGAGCTGCGACATGTTCGATTGACACTGATTTACATTGCAATTAGCGCTTCCCAATTAAATCCTTAATCCTTAATCATGAACACAGCGCAAATAACAGAGAAGCATTTATTGCATTTGAACATCTTGCCGGACGTCAATAAAATTTATAACAGCTTAAATTAATATTAAATATATAATCAATTAATATATTATATTTTATTTTGATTAATTTTCTTTTCCGGCAAATTTCGCTAATAAACGATTTTCCAAAATGCACGAACTAAGTGAACAACCGACGAAGAGAAGCTCCAAATAGAACCTGTATATCACATTGGTTACGAGATCATTATGCTTCTCAAGTACAAACTTCGATAAAGTTCTGGCGACGCGATCAAAGAAGGTGCTAAATATCGCATATAGGTGCGGATGGATCGCAACATATTTTATTTCGAGATGGTCGATAATTGAGAGCGTTTAGCAGCGAAGTGCGTGTTTACCTGTCGCGACGCCAGCCGAGGAAATCTCGTATTTGCGCGGCACGAACGATGACATTGTGTGGCCCGCTGCCAAAGCAGTTTCCCCCCCCCCCCCCTCTCTCACACTCATTCGCTCTCTCTCTCTCTCTCTGAATTCTTCGCGCGCGCGACTAGATGAAAACATGCAACTAGTGAGTCGCATCTAGTGAGTCATACCGTTTATCCGAGAAAAATACAATTTGCTGCGAGCACCGCGTTGAAAACACTCTTGCGAGATGTATTATCTCACGCTTGTGCGATTAGTCATGCAACCGAGACGATCCAAGACGCGACGTCTGAACGAGGCTCGAACGAGATTGTTGAGCGAGTGCAATATCCTTGTTACGAAAGATCTTGCGTGCGATTATGTCACAATGGCTATGCAAATTTTATAACTCTGAAATATGATAACGTCCTCTGAAAATTTCATCGGTCAGCGCTTGAATCGCGTTAACTTGAGCAATTGTAATGGATCCAGATTTAATTACGCAATTATTAGATTATGGCTAGCGGAGTTTGTGCGAAGTCTCATCTTAATTATTCAATTAGATCCCGCCAGAAGAAATTAGCGCGAGTTCTCTCGGGGTCTTTCATTAGTCGCGAAACTCAAGCTCATCAATTTCATGTCCCACGAAATGCACCTTGTACGCACTTTGTGTACACGTGTTAATACAAGCTCAACGCAAGGAACAACGAGAAACTTCTTACACGAAAGCCATCACTTCTACAACGCGGACCATTATACGATATATACGATTGCGCGCAACATTGGGAAAGCTCGATAATCGCGACAAAACAGCTCGAATCGTCGCTACGCGGAAATTGAAAAAACGTCGGGAAATTGAACGCGGTAATTAAATTGTTTCGTGACTTAATAAAAAAGCGGGAGGCGCGCTTGATTATGCAAAACTGTCGCCGTATCCGCGAACGGTCGGGTAAATTTTTATGCGCCGGTCGCCGCCGCATCCAGCATCGCGCCATGTAATATGTATGATCCGTTGCATTTCAGATTGGCTTATGAATAGGAGCGAGCGGTCGCGCGCGTCGCCTCTGCCGCCGGGTTGTCCCGTGTTTTCGGAAACCGCGCGCGACCGACGACACACTCGAACCTAATTATCCGTGTTCCCGCATCCGGGTCGAGGGCCGCTTTTGTGTCGCAACGTGCGCCGCGAGAACAGAAATCCTTCGAGGACGAGCGCGGTATAAATTCAGGAGCGGACGACGCTTCCGCGGACGCGGCACACAAAGCCGTGTGCGATAGAACCGCACTCGCGCTCGCTCGCTCGCTCGCCGTGATCGCGATAAGAACAGCACGTAATCCTTTGTCCCGCCAAGATGCATTTCGCCCGGGCGAAGCGCATCAAAGAGTCGCGCACACGCGCACGCGCGCGCGCCGTTGCAACGTGATTTACTAAACCGGCTTATCTGACGTTTGCGCAAAACGTCGAACGTGAGGAGAAAACCGTTTTAGTGCGATCAGAATCAATCTCTTAAACATGTCGGGAACAATTGAAGCACTTTGAGCGATGAAAGAAAGAAAATTTCAGAGGAGAAAAATCGATAAACCGGACAAAACAACACAGGATGGGATAAATAATTTTCTAACAATGCTGTGAATCAGCGACCAATAAAAGATGAGTATCGACCGTGACGGAAGATAACACAGTTCGCACTTACGAGGTAACGTGCGGAATTACTCGCCCGGGGGGGTCTATAAACGAGTCCCGCGTTTCCGTTCTCCGGTTGGATGACAGTGCAGTTTGCCGGCAGGATAACTGTGAAGGGGTTAATCCACCGTTCTTGAGCAGGTCAGGTACTAATAATAGATCCGCTTCGGAGGGCATCAATCAGCGCACGAGACGGCGCGTGAGCAGAGAGAGAGAAAAGCGCGCCGGCGGAACGTATCGTCTTATTTAATTCATCGGCGTTCCTCGTGTATCCCTCGGGCGCGCTAATACGACTAATCCGTCGTCGTTTATAAAACACGATCGGCTCGGAAAAGCGGACCCGGTGATTTACGACGGCGACAGCGGCGGCGTTCCTCTGGCGGGGAAATATTTTCGCTCTTTCCGGGTTGTTGATAAATATTCTCCGTTCGCTCTTCCTCTCTCTGTCTCATCCTACTCGATGCCAGATGGTTCTTTGACATAATGCTCGCTTTGTGTCGGCACGAAAGCCATCTCAAAGCTCGATCCGTCGACCGCGAAAGACGGGGGACGCTGCGATGTCGCGTATTAATTAGACAGAACACGAAACAAATGTGCGCGCGGAATGGGATATTCATTAATGCATCATAAACGTCGTGGACGATGACGTAAAACGCAAATAGAAATTACCATAAAATCCGAGAAGATTGCAATTTCGTGGGAAGAATGAGTGACGTGTGTGGAAATATGACAACAAATTTATCTCAAAATATAACTATAAAAATATTTCGTCTTCACTTTCTTAAAATACAAAATATGCTCGAGTGCCGCAACTTTACGTCAGAACTTTATATCACGAAAGTACAGCTGCGCAGGCAAATTTTGAGGAGGAGAGCCACATTTCTTCAGACCCGCATGTAAGTGACAACTTTCGCGAAAACCTTTCTCCCGTTGAAGGAGCGCAGGGAGCGCTCAAGAGGTTTTCGATGCGGAAGAAGCAGAGGATGAGATCTCCCGCGTCGAAGAATCTGCTGCGAGGCAGATCTTTCGACGCCGATGGGAGATAAGGAAGACCGAATTTACGAGCAGCGCGTCCCGCTTCTAATCCCACTCTAATCCCATTCGCGCGAGACCGGAGAAGCGTGAAAAAGTGATGAAGCGTCCGCAATTACGACATCAATTTGCCCGACACGAGAGTAGGTGAGTATGTCCGGATACGAAGACAACGCGCCGGGGATGCGCCTGGAAACTGGAGTATTTCCCCCGAGTGCAATGCCGTCGCACTCCGTCGGGGTGTATTCTATATACGCGAGCCTAATAAGCGCGGCACTTGCAGAACGGCGAATGAAATAAAAAGCTACAAAGTAGCGATACATAAAAAAAAGTGAAACATATTTCCATTCGAGTGCAAAATTGTAGGTAAAAAGATCAATATTGCGACTTTTAATATCATTCTTCTCCAAAACTGTCACGCGTTACTGCACGAGATTTAATTGCCGTTTCTAAACGAAACATGTGGAAATTGAAGATTCCAATTTGCGAATGTTATGTGTGTTCTCGAACTCCGGTGCATACGTAAACTTGACTCCCAACTCCCGACTCTCTTGATTTCAATCTTAACTCGCGTCCCTAATCTCTAAACTCGCGGAGTTCCCAACTTGCGAACTCTCAACCAGTAACCCGCATCTCCTGAGTTTAAACTGTAATCTCCCAACTCGCAATTTATATAATTTTCACACGAATATTGACATTAAATAAATTCATCAACTCCTACGCTCTTGTAACCATAAATCATAAATTATCGATGAACTCGTCGCCCCTGTCGATGATAAAAAGATATTTTGTAAAAAATATTTTTGCCATAATTGTCAGCTGTATCATTGCACGACCGTTTTTATCGCATTAAATAAACAGTAAAGCCTACTCGAGCTGCAAGGTTAAAGTATTTGACGAGTGCGAAAAGTATAAGTTTAAAAGTTTATCATATCATCGAAAACGAAACACATAAGGGAGTATATTACTTTGTTATATTACCGAGCACACTTGACACATATGTCGATAAACGATCGATTTTTAATATCGCAGCGCTGGCTTATCAGCACGTAACAGTTAACAAAAAGTTAATGGAATATTCATGAACATACACATATGTACGACTTTTGCTTTACATAAAACACATCAAACTTTTTACTTTACATGAAGCATATGAAACATGATTAATAAGCTTCAAAGTATAATTACAATTTTTCCGCAGTGCAGTACCGCGCTTCGAAAAGAAGAATTTACCTGTTTTCTATTTAAAGAAAAATGCGAGTAAAATAAAATTTTCCTCACGTTTGAGATAATCTTATTTCGCAGGTGGAAAATCTAATTTCCGGCGGATCTTCTCGGGAAATCTAGCAAAATCGGTACTGAGAGGCACCGGCGCACGTCTCACGTAGCACTAATTGAACAACACTGGCGTAGAGTACGGAAGAGCGCGGTAAAACGTTACGAAACGCGAATTCCAGAAACCGAGCGGGCAATCGACGGCGAAAGAAGTCTCAATTCTGCCGCCGATTTCTCGGGGGAAATTCGTTGGACGCGTCGGGCGCCGCGTCGGGAAGGGACGTTCCCGGAAACGCGAGACGCCGTTTCGCACGCATTACTCTTCAGAACGCAGCTACTGTTGCGGGCTGCAGCGCGGAACGCGCTGCACTCGTGAGAAGGAAAGGAAACCGAGTGTCGGTTACGAGGGCAAGACAAATGGGCGTCGAGCGGGGAAAGGAGGTAGGGAGCTCTCCGACGGCGAAGTAGCGGAGAAAACCTAGAAGACGACGGCTCATTTTTTCGACCTTAGTGGAATCTGGCGCTATAACTGACCCACCCTACGCCCTTTCCTCTTGTTCTCGCCTCTTCTACGAATATAAATGTCACGCGACTAGTCCAGATGGGAAAACTGCGACCTACTACGTTGTCGTCATATATTTTGCGGTAGATGTGACAGTCCTACATAAGATATTTCATCTCCGTTTCATAAGATTTTGAATACAAAATTGTTGCATTTATTTTTTCGAGGAAAAGATAATAAAATTGAATTGTTTAAAAGTTATAAAAAAAGTATGAAATATATAATAGTAAGATATTCCGTCTAAAAAATATGTCTATTTCTTTTTCGATAAATAAGTACGATACCGATTAGTGTACGATAAGGAAAACCCGAAGTCAATTTTCGTCCGAGGCGCCATCGATAAGTGTCAACATTTTCCGAAACAAGAAAGATATTTTATTTTATCGCGCCTCTCTGATCATATTATGGATACTATAGTAAACATCTATGTAAGCTATCGCACGCTTGTTGAGGGCAATGAGGACGCGAAAAAATTCGAAGCACGCAAGCGACACGAAGTTAAAATGCTCCCAGGCGTTCTACCCGCGCGACCAATTTCCGCAGATCCCTGTTGCTCCCTTAAGAAGGCACGGGAACTCCACCCTTACTGTTCTGTGAAACGCCGCCGGCCGTAATCACACGCTTCGCCAACACACACATACACACGGAGGAACGATTAAGGTCAACGCGCACTCATGACTTTCGGCCGTAAACGGAATCACTGGGAGCTCTCTCAATGGAACTATGCCGGATGCTGGCGAGTTCGGGTCCGGCAGGGTCGTTATTTCGGTGTTAAAGGTATTACATTGTTGCACACGTAAAACGTCGGTTTTACGTCTACGAATGCCGAATAATTCCAGGAAATTGAAGGTGGGGTCGTGTTAATACCGCGTTTGATGTGCGGAACGATATTACTTGCCGAAAAGCGACACGATATTCCCGCTCAAGATTGAATTGTGCCACGTGTCGTTCGTCTTTTCGCAGTTTTCGAACTTTCGAAATAACTTATTAAATACCGTGGCAACTGAAATAAAACTCAAACTACTTAATTTTCCGTTAAAGTACTTACGTTAGTTGCGTTAATTAAGTAACCTACTTAAAGTTACTTACGCGCAAAGTTATGGTAATGAAATAACTATAATTATACGCATACTTTAAACTTACATGAAAAATTTTTTGTAATAGTCTTACTACGATAAAATTCAAAAAATTTAACGTAATATATGATAATCTATTATCAGAGAATATTTGCTTCTTAAGAACATTTTACAAAGATCAAACTTTTAAAGTCCGACATTTCATATCCAATGACCTAATATTTGAAGAAGGAAATGGCTAAGGCTTAAGATATTGGATATTCAGAAATCGATTTTTCGATATTAAATCATGTAGATAAGTCACACGAGTAACGACAGACTTCAACGAAAATTGAAATATTAAATCTCTCATTATTAAAATATTTGCGCAAAAAATTTCGCGATAAATAAAACTGCTTTAAATATTCGCGGATTGAGAGCTTTGTCCGAAGCCTCGAATATCCGGTGTTTTTCATACAAAATGTTCAGTTAATGTGTTCCACAGTTCGTTGAATGTTTCTATTTATATTTATTATAATTTATATTTATTATAAATATTTATGAAAGCGTCCTTTAATATTATACACACTTTGTGTTTTGCATCATAAAATAGTGTCTCATACAAAAGGAGCAAAGGCTCGCAGTAACTCAAATACGTATTGTAACTACCATAAAGCAAGGATAGTACAAAGGACAGTTCAAAGAGATTCCAAGCTTAGCTGTAGCTTAAAATAGCGTGCTCAAACCAACCAACCGTTTTTGTTAATAATCATATTTCACAGAGATAAAGACGAAAGCATTTGGTAATTAGGCCATTTCGGGGGCGACATTTTCCAGCGGTTGCCGTGCATACGCGAAAAGGTTATTCCGTGTCGTATCAAGCGAGAAGAGAATACGGGAAACTTTCCAACGAGCGGCACGTGACGCGGGTCAGGAAAAAAGTCAAGGAGCCGAGGCTCGAGAGTGACGTAAGTCCGTGTTCACAAGGAGGACTCTGCTTTGTATTTCCCAGGAGATTCTGCGAAAGACCGTTCTTCCGGCGTTACGTTACTTTGCGCACTCCTAAAAGAGCCGCTTTGCACGTGGCGACTGGCGTTTTTTCGAAAATGACTACTTGACGTATATAATTAACCATTCGTGGAACAGCAAATTTCACTGCAAATAAATTTCCAAAAAAATATAAATTTATCAAAATTTTGAAAAGAAACTTTCAAATAAGTTGGCGCAAGTTTTTTATCTTTATTATAAGAATAAGTTTATTCTTTTAATATATTAACACGAGGATTCAGATAGTATTGCAGTTCAGAAAGGCAAATATTTTCTCCTCCACATTTTCACCTGACTTCAAATTGTCCATGTGACCTTTCATTGAAATCCAACGCGATAGATATAGTACACACTTTGTATACATTTTAGCAATGAATGTGCTATGAAAATAGTTTTCAATAGTAGCTTGCAGTATTACTTGTTGCGATGAAAAGAAGCGTCGCGTCGCGACGCAAAGCTTCAAGTGTGTCACGAGAAAAAAGGATAGAGTATACGACCGTCATTATCGCTCGGAGGTAACAATGCACCATCGAGAGTAACTGACATCGATACACCCCAACGGTAATGCTACCCGGATGAGGAGGTGCTCAGGCTTATCTGAAGAGCGGTTATGTATTTTGGAGTAACACACACACGTTGGAGTGAGCCTTATCGCGAGCAGAGATTGTACAAAAGCACGGTCGTAGCGCTAAATGCGAGCCACCCTGTACGAGATAATCCTATTAAGGCCAGCGCTCGAAATACGGCCGGAGCCGTCGAAATTGGCGTATCGTTGATCACCATTCTTGAGCCAATTGGGTCGGTTAAATCGGAAGCGATTTAAAATATTTCAAAGACTCGCGCGGACGGGTGAATAATGTGCATCGAGTTCGGCGAACGAATCCGCCTGCAGTCCACTTTGTATCCGAGTTTCTAAACTGGATTCCGCTCGGATCCTAATTCCACGTGTCACGTAAATTAATAGCCTGCTAACGGGATGGCTAATGGTCTGAGAAATTCAAGAAGTTACCGCGGTAACTACATGGAAGCCGACGCGTTGTTGTCCGACAAGCGGTAACTACAGATAATTGCCCCGCGCAGCATCTCCATTAATTCCATGCTACTAAAAATTCGTAACTAACGAACAGCAAACGTTCCGCGTGTACAATATCTGGCTATTCCGAAAGCGATAAATTCACTTTGCGACCTTTTGCGCGCGACGAAATACATTTTGATCGCGAAAATTGGCAGGCTTGTTAAAAATGTGCACTTCAAAGGAAAAATGCATAAATCATATTCTATTTACGAATTTTACTACCAAGTTAAAAAGATTCAACATGAAATGCCATCGTGGCACAAATATTCTCACAGGATATTAATCGTCTGTAATCTATTTGTAAATAAATTTCATCTAACTATAATGCTATTAAAATGAAACGAATGTAAAATTTAATTTTTTTTATCGAAAACATTTTACAAAATTAGAGAAATATAGTTTACTAATATTGAATCTATTTTGATATAAACAGCTCTAACATAAAGTTAATAAATCATTTCGCTTATTTTGCACTGTGTTTATCTTATTTCGTGCATCTCATATATACATTATCAATGTTTTACGTAAAACAAACGCACGGAATATACCATTTCGCCAACACGGCAACTTCCTTCTTGCAGCGAGTTAATGGCGTAGTATGAGAATAGTTAACGAACGGCTGCGCGAAGTTACCTGCACTGCTATCTGTGCGCCGGGCGTTAGGCAAACGAAATTATTGCTCAACAAGTAGCAACTGGCCGATTATAATCGCCTGGCGTAAAGCAGGCGGGTCCTTCCGCGAAGTTCATAAAGCGGCTATGCACATTCTCCCTCTCGCAATGCATAGCGAATACTTTGCGCAGTGGAAACTGCAGTCTGCGACGGCGAATTTAACAACGGTGGTTGGACAACATAGGTGTGTCCTGTTCGCCCCTGTCTTTCTCTCTCTCTCTCTCTTACTCTCTATGGCTTTCCGAAAATCCGGATTTCATCCCGCCTGATCCTTCGGAGCGCTCTGCTGTAAAGCGCTTACACTATGCCTCCGCTACTATCGATCGACGAGTGTCATCGACATTCGATATCCGACCCATGTTGTTCCGCTTAATCGTGAACCCGCTTGCTCCAACATGCGCGCATTTTCTATGTATGATTCCGTGCTTATAGTCGTTTGAAAAATATTATCTTGAGCCATAGAAGTTTTATGAATAGGAAGCTAGCTCAAAGCTGCAAAATTCTCGAAAAATTCTTTAAGCTTAATAATTTTGATATGCAAATACACGAAAATTGAACTAGAAATTGCGAATTTATGCAATGTTTTTTTTTAAGTTAAATAAATTTTGTTATACTCGAAATAGTCGTAATTGCTCGAAATACTAATTTATATTTTTATGAGACACCTTGATTTTGCAACAAACAAACTGTTATTATGGCTCTTAATGCTTTACTCTACGAATTAGGTTAAGCAGGATTTAAAAACTGAATGAAAAATGTTGAAGTATGCAAAATTTACACAGTTAAAGAACTTTTTTCGTATGCTGAAATTATCCCTAGAATAAATTCAGATTGCGGTATGGTATTTGTATTACTATGATAAAAGCAGCAGCACAGAATACTATAAATTCATGAAAATTCAGACAGCTGCATAAATGTTACTCATTACTTTTAAATGCAAATTTAACCTGTATATGATTAACTTACATAAAATTTGCACAAATTTCGCTTTTATAATTCAAAACATAAAATCGGGAAAAATAAATATATATAATCCTTCAAATATTTCGAAAGCTTTGTCAGAAATTTTCAAGAGATTTGAGCCGAGGATGATCGTTCAAACTTTTAAGTCTTTCAAAGCACTGATATCTAGAAAGGTATTTTCAGATCTGCAGAATGCTTATCTCCGAACTATATTCGAAGTCACTAGAAACTTCGCGGCGATTAACTTTTCTCAGAAATTTACAAGAATACAGCTCCATCATCCTTATTTCTGCGCCCGCGTTGCTTATCGAACTTGAGATGAATGGAAAGCGATACGCTCTTCACATATTTATGCGTGTTTATGGCGGATCGTAGGCCGAACTACTGGAATTATGGATAAGATTAAGAGACCTTCGATGTTCGTAATGGACTCATAATATTATCACTAAAAATAAGAGTCCTATCTCTGTAATACGGAATGACGCATGCCATCGTCAAAGAAGCGCAAAATTACGATTATAGGGGCTTTGGTTGTTGTAGCCTCGAGAGCGATAAGACGGCGAAAAGAAACGACCGTGTCGATCGAAGGGCTCGAAGTCGTAAAACGAGGGTTATTTCAACGCGACCGAAATGTTGAGAGGTCTACAACGTTAAAGAGTTGCGGTATCTCTTGCTTCTTTTTTTTCACTTTGGAAGATCGATGATAAAAGTAAATTTTATATACGGTTGAAATTAATATGTTATTTGAAAAAAAAAATTTATACAAATACCTCTGCTGCAAATAGCTTTCAATTGACTCAACAATGTTATTTTGTTAGTTTTACTATGCTATTTTATAAGCTTAACTAAATTTAGTGTGCCCTGCGTAAAAGCCGCAGGTAAATACGACTCGCTGAAGGTACTCGTTCTGGCTGTATTTGCCCTGCGAATTAATTACACGCTGTCCATAAAACCCGGCGGCGGAGCCATGTGAAACATTCATACTTCCCGTCAACACCGTTGCAAATCGCGGATGCAAGAAGTGCTCCCGCAAAAAGCAACCACGCTCGAAATATTTCTATGTAAATTCAGAATATTCAACGCGCGCGCGCAAAAAAAAGGTGTGATACAACGAGTGCGCAAGCTTGCACTTTTTCCACGCGTTTCTCCGCGAGGACGGAGCGTTCCAGAATGCGTTTAAATGTGGTGCACGCGTTATAAATTATGAACGCAGTATTCCAGAACGTATCACCCCGACGACTTAATTGCGCTGTAATTTATCCTACTAGCGCTGTTTTTACGCTCGTAAATCGTCGCTTGTAAGATATTTGATGTAAGTATGTAAGCACGAAGAAATGGCTGGTATAACGCGAGGTGTTGCGTGCAATTAAGACGTAGTTGTTCAAGTTGATTTAATAAAGTCGAAGCTTCTCGCTTTATAAATAACGTAAGAAAATTTTTATTAAATATCGATTTAATTCTAGAATTCTTTTTCTTTCAAGTATTAAAACCCAAACTATTAATCGAATCGCAATCTGGCTCGGATATTCCAAAGACGCATTTTGTATTATATCTTAAAATTATACGTCCATATTTTTCCGCAAATCTCGCCGTACTTTATGAATATTCCGAGGAGCATGCATCGTCGCCCTTAAACCCGGTTTTATTAAAAGATCCCACCCGGCGACGTCAAGCGTTTTCACAAACAGCAAAATAAGTGTACAGCTTTCTCTGCTGGACTCGCAGAAATGTACGGGCTGCATTTGCTTTGCGACGTTATTCATATGATAACGGAATCTTCCGGTTTTGTTGTCGCATTACGGCATGAAATATTACAGGAATTTTCTTATATTAGAAAAAAGTCGATTGTAATAAAATGTCAACTATCCACAATTTTATCTGCTCATTTTCTTTCTTCAGCGTTCTCTACAAATTATTTATTTTTATTTCTAAATATCTTTCCTCGTCTCCATTATATCACATAATTTTTCAACCGTGACTAATAAATAATGAACGCGACTAATAAATAATAATCGCGATTCAATAACAATTCATATATAACAATCGTGAGTAATTATATTACAGTCGCATGAAATATTACTGAGTGATGCTGTCGCAGTAACAACAGTGCATACACTACATGCGCGCGTATACCGTATGCATATCACACAAGTGTCGCAATCATGAACGTCTGAATCATTAAAATGCGACTGACGTCAACCGACTCAAAGCTCGATGCTTCGCGTCTGCATGTTCTCTGTAAGAGAAATACACCGGATGCAAAGTCGCGCTTACAGAGTATCGTATATCTAAACACCCGTTCAAAGACACTTGAGCGGAATGCGCAAGGTGCAATAAAGTCGTGCTGCGCGACACGTGGATGTTTTCACGGTAAAGCCCGCGGAAACGACGGATTTCGCTGCAAGATTTATGCGGGCGAGAATACAGTTCGCCGATAGAATGCATCACGGGAAGAAGTTGTGGATAAGGGCGCGCGTAAACCACTCTCCCGCGGTCATATCTGCATAAAATTGATACGTCGAACAGGTGGGTAGATGCGATGATGGAAGATCGCGTTATCTCACCACCGTAATATGTTCCAGGAGCGAAATCTATCATGATTCAAAAATTCCTCCCGAAGCATCTTGAGAATATTGATGCCGTATTCGGCCGCGCACAAGCTGTTCTCTCGCGTTTTATAGTTTTTGTGTTGTATATTAAAGTTTTATACCGCGCTGAAAATATTGCAAAAAAATTTTCATGCGAGTGTTTCGAGGCCTAAACTTACGGCGTTGGATACTCCAATTTCATTGAGGTATCGCGGCCGATGATAATAAAATTCGCGCTTTCTTTCAATCGATTTCAATCCGTCTACTCCATTCTTCGCGACTGCAGAAAGATGATATTAATAGTTCTTACTTCCCGTTGTAAAAATTAACTTCGGCAGACAAAATATTTCAATCGCTCGGATACTTCTTGGTATACTTTATCAGTTTCCGATATTCGGTTATTGGATATTTCGAGCGTGAGCACAAATATCAAAAAGCCCGGTATTACTAATCGGTGAAAATCTGTCATTTATTTCTTCGTATGCGTGGCTCTCTGACCTTTACCCGAGTGAAAATCCCATTGAATGAAAAATATAGCGCCGCAAACCGTGACTATATGTTCGTAGTACGTTTGCCAGACAAACTTTCTGAAACATGCATTAGATACATTCCGCAGCCAGTATACGTGCGCGATGAAAATTGAAGAATATTACGTTTCAAATATCCACGAAGGAAGCTGCTTTTGCGGCTATTTTTCGCACCGCGTGTATTGCCTTCAAATTGAGCGGTATTGCAAACGATCGCATATGTATGAAAAAGAAATCTCTATACGATTCTTTATCGTAGAGATGGAAACTTCTACTTGCAGGATCAAAATGAATTATCGTCGCTATAAATAATAGTTCAACGCATGAAGCAAACGCGCGCACGTACGTGCTTCGATCAAAAAATAAAAACCGCAAACAACAATCATGGAAAAAACGTTTGCGTGACTTTTGGATTGCGCTTCGTATATTCCTAACTAGAAATGGAGTTAAAATTAATCATAGAAAAAATGTACAAGACACACATTTAATAATTTATGTTCTTCGTACATTTTATTCATTGACCAGAAAAAAAAGACCTCGACACTCGGCGCAGATGCTCTTACAACTTATTTAGTACGCCATGTATCACGGGAGTAATTCGCACCGGGAGTATAAAATATTCAAGATACGATCACGACTCACACGTGTCTGCTGCAAGATAACTCGGAGTATGTTTTCGAACGAATAGTTACAGTTTTCCCTTGTTCCTTGCGCAAAGTATATCAGGAGCTGTCTAATAAACCGACCTTTACGAACATTACCAGTACGTTATTTCGCCGTAAAGCCAGACAGATATGTCTTTGTTCCTTCGTGATTCCACTAACAATGGAGACGAGTCAGAAATTATTATTGTATAAGACGAATGTTAATGCATAAAAATGCGTAACAATTATCCGCGGCTGTAATTCAATAATTAAATTTCGTTTACCTGTCGTGCGCGATAACGATATGGGGCAAACATTGTTCGCGAAGACAGGAACGAAAAATTATTGTTCTCAGTTATGAATCTTATCCTGCAAAACATATTTTCTCGTCGGATGACAGCAAAATGTGTGACCATCCCGGCGAAGTATTTCTTCTGCGGAAGCGTAGATAACAGACTACATGACCTAGCTTTCACCGTGTGCAAAAACCTATCCCGCTCGTTTATCACGATTTCAAAATACAGTACGCGCTGTTTAGATTTGCATATATCGACGCGAAATGCGGGAATGGCTGCATTTATTGTGAGCATAATTAATGCGGAACTCGCGAGAATTACAAACACTGCAAATTGCGATATTTTGCTGCAGAAACCTTATTACAATTTAAAAATAACAAGATAGGTTAATTAATACTAAAAATAATTTTATTAAACAAAAATTTTAAACTTTGGTTAAATGATATATTTCATTATATTAATATACGTAATTGGTTATTTTTAGTCATATTTAATTGTTTTTTATTTTTAGCAATGTTTTCAAAAATGTTGCACGAAAAATTCAGTTAATGAGTTCCTTTAATTGTAACAAAGCCGGTTTCGCGTTTTAGATCTAGTTCAGTATGGCAATTTCGCACTGGTCGGCGCGACCTTTAAAAGTCTGAAAGCGAAACACCTACGCGATCAATCTGTATTTGTCACGGATCGATATCGTACGAAAGCCGCGTAGGTGTATAGGTATGCAGCGTCAGGCGGTTGTGATTAATCGCCCAAATTCAAAGCACAGTTGATATTCCATTCCCTGCGATAACAAACAAATTCCCTTGATATACAAGGCGCGCGCTGCTTCGGACATCGGATAATGCATAGGTATCGATAAAAAACTTCACGAAGCCAACCGGAAAAGAAGCCGATTGAAGAGAAAAGACAAAGTGAGAACAAAATCCAATCCGAAATTGCAATAAAATCGTACGTTAATCTGCACGCAAATAAAATATATCTTGGATAACACTAATTTATTGATAAGTATTTTTTATCAAAAGTATTTATATATGTTTTACTTGCGGCATTTTAAAAATTGGCAAAAAATTAAAAAAATAAAACTTGTGTTTTCTAAAAATTATTTGGATAAAAAATAAAATGATAAACGTACAAAATTTAGTAGATTAATTTTGATTTGATATCGAGTGGATTTTAATATGTAATTTTCTGATAAGCGTTCATTTCCTGGCGCTCTCGCTTAGATAAAATGTGCATTCAGGCAGAAATGTTGAAAATTTTCGAAATGGCAGCGCAAGGCTAATTACCAACAATTAGTATGCGCGGAGTGTAGAAGCTAAAGCGATAGGATTTAATGGATATCACGCATGTAAAGATTAGTCCAGTCTACTTAGATATAAATCTGCGACGTCGCGACGTCCATACCTGTTTTTAATTGAGATTTAGCGCGATGCGAGACGTGGCGGACTATTTCGTCGCGACACAGAATGCGGAACCACGTGCTGCCGCGTGCGTATTTAGTACCGTGTCTACGTTCGTTCACGCGCTTACTCTCGCGTGTTTTATATATAGATCGGCACGGCAGTAACCAACTGTTAGCGTCGACGGCGCGTACCGTTAGTAGCCGATAAATATGAGACTCCAAATTGACGCATTTACCTATTACATTCTTTCATTAAAATGTCAGAAGTTTTGCTCTTATCATCGTCGCATTATTTTAACATTGCATTCACAACTATTATTAAAGCTAAATTTAATCCGCGTTTTAAAAATTTAATAAAAATCCATGTATATTTTATTTCATCAAATTTCACCAAACGCGAATATTGCCTCTCACAAATAATAAATTTATAATTATTGAAACATGCGTAATCTCTGCTAGTGTTCTGTGCGACAATCTGTTTGAGAATAAAAGTTGACCTTTTTACACGTTCGAGCTTTCCCGTATTTTACAATATGCAAGATACATCGCACGCATGACGCAATTAGGAACATAATAGCTCTCATCCACGCAATACGTGCGGATCTTGCAATCCGCTGCAATGTGACTGCATTGCATATGCATAATAATCGGAGGATAATGATAACCGCCCACGCGACCAACGTAAATGACAAGTTGGAAATTTCACGGAAGATATAAACGTCAGAAAAAGCTTTGCTTCTCGCGGAGACTACATTGTTGTTGGATAACAATATCATTTTCGTAACGACTGTGCAACACGTGCACTTAGCAACACGTGTAGGTAGCAAAGTAATGCAATATTGGTAGATAATGGCAATAATCCATTATGGATCGCAGTTTGCGGACGGTTAATGATGCAATTAGAAACGCGCGTGATGCATAACGATGGAAAAAGCCGCGTTCAAAGAGATTTTATTAGCGTTAATTAACAATCGCCCGTTGGCATCGATAACGATGTACGCACTTCACATGTACTCCACAATGAAATTAATTAGCGTTGTAACTAAACCTACGATTCTTTGCCGCTTTCGGATCAGCAACCTATTTTTAAATCAACTGAAATAAAAAAAGAGTAAATCCGAAAACTTCCGCGTGCAGTTTATTTTGCTAAATTGAAAGCAAATATTGCCTCTCACAAATATTTTACTTGGAATACTGTTTCAAGCAGGCCTCAGATTTCACTTTAAGCTTAATTACCAAAGTATTTAATGTTAAAAATTCAAAATTAAAAAAAAAATAATAGCGAAAAATAAAAAAATCAATACGGCAAATTATTAAATCAAGCTAAAACGAGTTTAAAACCCAATAGAAAGTACCATTTTTTTGGGAATGCGTGAACTTTTTGTAATACACTGAGCGCCATAAATAAACATTCCACACGATCGACAGTGATTTGTCGTTTATTTGAGGACCGTTTTAAAGATAAATAATTCTGATCGACGTTGCACCGACCGACATTTGGCAAATAAACGGTTTCGATAGCTCGAGATCGTTTGTGTAGCATCCATCCGCATCCATAATCTACCGCAATTCGGACTGAGCAGCAAACGCGTGCGCGCGCGCGCGTGTAATCCGGCCGATAATATACCCGACACGACGACACGAAGATACGTGATACATGAGTACCGGCTGGTCGGGCCTGTCACAACACCACCGGCACTTAAATTTCAAACAGTTATACATCTTCCGACGGTATTCGGATCGCCGTCCAGCCGTGTACTCGGCAATCCGCCATTATGTCACCGGATCCGCGGCGGCGGTATGCGAAAAAAAGAAAAATCAATATTTCGTGGAAATGCGTCGAGTGCATTGTCTCTTTGAAAGCTGCGTCATGGCTGATACATTGCGCAGTTTGTATTGTCGTAGAATAACGTCGCAAATGTTTGATATGAATTATTTTAAATAAACAGGAAATAAAAAAAAATCTCTGGAATCTATTATTACTTTTTAATTAAATATTAACGCGATAAAATCCAATAATTATATAAATTACGTTTTTGACAAAATAAAATTTTTCAGATTGAATTAAGATATTTAATATTATTTTATTTCTTGAAATTGATTATAAATTAAAGAGTTTCGCAAAAGAAAATGAATTAACTGACACCTGACAATTAAATCTTTTAAAAAAATATTTTCACGATAAGGTGACTAAATCTTGGCATAAATATTATTGCGAAAATACTTCGAACTTTTTTGCCTTATATTGAATGGCAGAGGTTCCGACCTAGAGGCTCTGCAATATGTTTTCTTTACAAAAAGCGCAAAATATACTCTTGCAACTGAAAATATTTCACGAGGCGAGAGTGCCAGAATTTCAGATTCTACACGAGCCTCGACCTTACAAAATCGAGTTTTGACGTATACCAATTCCACCCCGGAAAACGCTCCCGTGCACAGTTGAATCCTTGATATATTTCAATTGTTCATTTCCGAGTAGGAAAAAACGCGATGCCGGCTTTGTGTGAAAAAAATACTGCGATTTTTACCACCGATTGCATAAAAAAAACAATGCGGTCAAATTGAAATCGCAAAGTATTACTCATCCCTCCCGGTTAGTATTCAAAAGGTTAATATTTAACTAGCGCTGTCGGAATGAGAAAGAAGAAATATTCATCCGCCGATGATATTCTAAAAAGTTTCCGAGCCGATTTCAGCAATATTGTTTCGCGCTAATTGTGACTTTTCTCTCGCTGAATTTTTCCCCTTTACCCCTCTGTACAGATCGCAGTATATAATTCGCCAAAAAAGGCAAATCGGACGGAGGATCAATTAAACTGCAATTACAAAATAAGCAAGATAAATGTTTTTCATAAAAAACGAGATAAATGTTTCCATGAAAAATGTCCGTTTTGCGAACACACAAAGTGATCAAGCTCGTTTCAACGATAAGTACTGCTGGGGCAATTAAAAAGCGCTTTTGAAAATATATCACGAGTCCGAGGCAGTTGCGGAATCGAGGACGACAAGAAATATACTGACGACCACCTGAGCATCGTGGGAAAGCCGCGAGTTTTTCCGAGCACGGCTCGCAGTTTGCCTCTTGAAGCGCGGAAACGGGAAAAGGAGAGAAGAGCAGCGCGTCGTAAATAAAAGTTATCGCGATATATCATGCAGTGGCGCGTAGCGAGATGGTGGGCGGGTAGGTCGACACAACCTCCCCTGGATTTATGACGAATCTTGCGGGATATTCGCGAGGAAGAAACGTCGCCGTCGCTGGCGTACACGCTAGATAGACGCCTGCGGACGCCGACGCGACGAAAGACACCGGACAGGAGAGAAAGAGTGCGGGTGTGGGTGGACGAGAGGAAGGGCTAGGTGCTATCGATTATCGACGGGAGCCGGAAAAAGAGCAGGCTTTGATGGATTCAAACACGGCCTACCACTTTCGCTCGGTTTGAACCACACCCCATCTCGCGCGAGCACTCCGTGAGAGTGGTTAAAACTACGAGGATCTTTCTCTCTCTCTCTTTCTCTTTCTCGTCGGGAAAACGAACGGCTGTACGAATGATCAATTCGGAGAAAGAGAGATTCGAATCCACTCTCGATTCTAGCCAACAATGGATTATCTGCTACAGTCGACAATGGATTACCCGTCCGAAATACGAAACTTTGACGTGTATTGTTAAACAGTATCGCGATAAGTATTCAAAGCTATCGTGGATTTTCCTGCATGGAAAATTGTTCTGTGTTAACAGATATCGGAAAGGAGATCTCGAAAATTGCTAATTTCAATAGATATCTCTTTAAACGTGAGTAGACCGCGAGGTATATAAATATAACATAATTAGCAAATTGAGAAAGTTTTATAACTTTATTTAAACAAAGAGAAATCATACTAAATTATAAATTATATTTAATTACTTAAACAAAGCTATTATATATTATTTTCTATTCATTAAAGTAATATTCAAATAATTGTAATATTGTGATATCAAAATAATGTTATATTTGTCAGTCTTGGAGATATGTTATTAATGCGCAGTAAGCATGAAGTTAACAGCAAATGTATGTCTACATGTAATATCAGTCATGCTCAATGATACTATCTATTTTGGAAATTACACGCGCGTCAATCTAACGCAATTACGCAAATCGAAAATCGGTACAGGAAAGCAGCTCGCGCGACACTGCCAATCAGTACGATCAGCCACGAAATTCGATCGAGAACCTGGATCGGAATTAACCGATGAATTATTCCCGCCGGCTGCGTTTGATTTATGGTACGACCGGCGGACCCGTACATTTGAATGCGTTACGCGAAAAGCATCGTGATTTTCTCACAAAGCAATCGTTCTTCGTATGATTTATACGTAATATCTTTGTACTCGAAATAACTTTTCTTGCGATATAATTGCCGTTATTTTATGTAAAACACGTTTTATACTTTATACGATAACATCAATGATAACGTTACATTGAATCTCATTATTTATGTTACAAAACTAATATTTCGTACATTTAAAAGTAATTGTAATTCTTTGTAGAATACTGGAGTTGCTTATAAAAAAAACTGTACTTGAAATTGCGAGCAACACTGCTCTTGAAATAGAGAAATTCGAAAATTTGTAGAATAGAATAGTTATAGTCGTACACGGTACTTTCGAGAATGGGATATCTTTTGCATCGAAACGTGACGACGAGTGTTCGAAAAGTCGAAGTACTTCGAACAGCTGTTTGCAGGAATGAGTCTATAGAGGAAGCGAGGGAACATAAAAGCGTTAGAACGGCCTAACGTTAGCGGCTCTTTTCTTTTACGCGTCTCGAACGCTTCCGAACTGTTGGAAGGCTGACCCAAGAATACGACACTTGAAGTACCTTCAAGATAGCGCTCTCTCACGGTCCGATACCCATCGTCGGTTTCAACTCTTCGTCGACGACAGTTTACTTTTTAATGGCGCGTAGGAACATTAACGTTATCGCGAAAGTCGGGAAATGCGCGAAGAAAAATGAATACGACGGCGAAGCCAATGGTATCGCACGAGGCGGATCATAACGCGCGGCATTAGAGCTTTTCACGATAAAGTCATGCAGTTTGAAAAGTCAGGTAAGAACCATCGAGCGACACGAATAAGAAAAAGCGTATGCGGAGCGCGCATTGAAATATTTAAATTACAAAAGATGCAATTGAAGGAAAATCTTGAGAAAATCATTTATTCCGCGAAAAAAAGATCGTCAATTATATTAATGCACCTGAAAGAAAACCCCGGAAAAATCTCAGACTATTAAAAGAGTATCAGACGTCTTGTGTGCGCTGCAATCTCACTTCGAGATAATAGTTTATTCTAGAATTTCGCAGAACACTGCCGGACAATCTTAGAATGGCCATTGCTGTATCACTTGAATACAATGCGGTGTGTGTCTAGACAATTCTACAACAGCTAGAATTACTCCTATCTTGAGCGGTCTATCTTGGACTACAACAACATATACACAGTTCAACGCGAGAAACCTTTGCTGGAGTAGCATATCCTTTCAAGACGTTAATTAAATTTTCAAATTAAATCTGTGGCTTCCATTAGATCTAAGAGATTTTTTCGCAACAAAACAAATAATTGAGATGAGAGAGTGTAAAATTGTAATTATGCATGCGTATTATTACAATTATGTACATATTTAAATAATAAACAAATTGTATTCGCCAGTTTGAATATAGCTGCTAAATATAATTATTTATTCATTATTTAAATTATGACATGTTAATAATTATATTAATGGAATATAGATGCTCTGTTTTTTATCTTCCAATAAGAAAAATCAATACAATTTTATAAATTTTATGCAAAAATTTCAAACAATGTGTACTTTGTTAATTGTTTACATCTGTAATGAGGCGCACATATCATGCACACGGTTTTTTCCATGTGTGAATGCAGAAATGCGCACAACATTTAATTACAAAAACAGTTTTTGCGTTTTCCGTAACCCGATAACAGCGGCTGGGCCAGTTTGTGACGCAATCGCATCAACTTTGAAGCGCAATGTAAAGAAAATGTTAACTGACGAAACATGCGGTTAAATGCAAAGGACGATCCGATAACGGTAACGCTACTGTAATGCGTGTGTCCTCGAGCGTGTTCAGCGACCGTCAAACAGTTATCGAAACTAGGCGATAGTGTTACCTGTTCGCTCTCTCCCATCCTCGGAAACTAGATCGCGTGATCAGATATCTATATAAATCGGATAGCGCGCACCTGCACTGCTATAGCGGCATGATTACATTTAACATGATGAACATTTAACAGCTGAAGAAATTAATAATTTTATATTATGCAATTTTCTACATCTTTATACGTTTATTTGGTAGAAATCGGATAAATCTCGAATTAATATAAGAATATCCGTAGGTTTTTTTTTTATGAAAATTTGTTGGAAAATAAATAATTTACAGTAGCTTTATTGTGTATGTGGTTTAATTACACAATTTCGAATAAATGGAGGTACATCGTTCGTGATATCTTTGTCAAACGCGATAAATTTAATTACGCGGAAAGTAAAAGACATCGTAGAACAGAAAAAAAACTAAAAAAAAAAGAACTGAACGTTAAGTGCTATTTCTTTACTACATTGTATACGAAAGATGGATTGAAAGACGGATCTTTAAGATGGATCATCTTTCAAAACGTACCGGCGACATTCCCAGGTCCGTTTATGAATACATTGCATAGAGATGCTTCTCGGAAGAACGCGCTGGATTATTATGACATGTGTGCGACCGCGGTTATTCTCGATTGTAGAATGTGACATTATTTTGAGACATTGCGCTATGGCAGATTTGCGGCTCAAAATATCGCGATTAATCGTGCAGGAACGATGAGATAAACGACCGTCTTGAAATAATGACAGCGAGAATAAATCTGCTTTATGCGCGTGCAACAGTATCTTTATCCAGATGGAAAAATGGTGCATTAGCGAACGCGCGGTCGAGTATTTCTCTGAACTCTCCATTCACTCTAACAATCTAACTATTCACATGTTTCCTTCAATAGTCAGCACAACTCATGAATTTGTGTGGATACAATTTAAGCGAGCTTAGATATCGCGCACAGATATTCTAGAAATCGAGATAAAAAGGATTAAAGTAGGAACAAAAGGAGTATTCGGTCGCAACGCGATATTGCCTTCGAAGTTCCCAATTTCTCCGAGAGAAACGTGAAAACGATTATCGATGGCAAATTTCTGTTCTTCCGTGCGCGACGCGTCGCCAGCGTTCTCTCGCTACATTTTCCGGAAACTCAGTTAGCTCGTCATTAAATGAAGGGAAGTTTATCGGATATGTGCAACGAAAAAAAGAATAAGATTCTCGAGCGAACGCTGCCGGCTTGCTCTTAGGAAGTTTCGGATGCGAGTTAGTTCTGAATTGGCAGTGAATACACGGGAGATAGTGATCCGGACGGGCTTTCTCTCCCGAGACAAGGGAAGTAGGTCGCGGACATTAAATACGTTAGACGTTCACGCGCGTGTCGCGCACCGAAAACCGGCGCGCGGAAGTTCGCGCCGTCGCCCCGTGTGGGAATATAATTTCACGTGTCGTTTCTACGCGAGAGAAGGACTCCGTCTCGGGGATATGTGACCATCCAGCCGCAGCAAGAGCAAGTTTCTCTGCCGAGAATTACCCGGACGTGAGCACGAAACCGCAAGGCGAACGAGCGAGCGTGATAAGATGCAAATCACGGGCAGACTAACACGAAATACGTCCTTCAATTGTCGGTAAATGTCGGGTGAAAATTATTTGGATTAAAACTACGGTCTAAAGTTGCTACGAGACAAGGACAGACTGTCGAAAAGTTTCTGTTCCCAGAAAAAGAATCCCAGGAGAAATTTAGTCAAGCTTGAAATTGATCTGACCTACCTCTGAGTTATTGTCCAATATGTATTTTTAATCTGAATTCATAAATGTTTTCGCGGCAACACGAAAATTCAATCATATATCATTACAAGTTAACAATACATGAAATACGTGTACAACAACGTACAAGCACAAAAAATTGTTAAATGACGTCCAACTATAGGAAAGTAATTTCGAAAAATTCCTCCAAAGCTTTTTTTATTTGCAAAAAAATTTGAAACAAATAAAACTAAATTTTCGGGATTGTTCCGAAATATTTGCAGCTACGCCTAGTTCAATTGTCTCCCTCTTCACTCTTGCCCAACAGAAACGGAATAGGTTTTTGAAATCCAGATGGTTCGCTATAAAAATGTCATGTTTTTCACATGTCGAACAAGATTTAAGCAACGCTGGTTTTTTATAGCATACTTCGTCACCAGACAATTTTATTGTTCCCCAAGGTAACGGCACTTTTTTATGAGATGGGTATCGCCTTCGCGTTCAATTTTCTTTCATGGCCGAAAATAAATGGAACAATAATAATGGAACACAAATTAATTCAGACAAGCTGCACCCTGGCACACACGTGGTTTTCCGTGTAATTAAATATTATATCGCAATATCGAACGATTTACCGCAATTTATCCGAAAATGTGTAATTAAACCAGCAAAGCTATTACGTTTATTCCATCGTGGCTTAATAATATTGTAAATTGCGATTAATCATCTCTGAATCAACGTCGAACGCCCAAACATTCTGCTAAAGTATTGTCATCAATTTATTCGTTCACGGTTTTGTCTGTTTCAATTAAATCAAATATCCTTATGCGTTATAAGGATATAAAATCGCAAAATGATATGTAAACTTTTTATATCGCTATGTATCAATTTTACAAGTTTACTAGACAGAAACATATGTCGAAATCGCGTTACAAATTCCGGATAGGATCGGAATCGAGAAAATCCTGAAATAACTGCTTCATTAATCTAAATCCAGCAGACACCACACATCATCGTGTGTGTGTTATTGCCAAAGTCAAAGCGTAGGAAAATTTATTTCTACATTCTATGTAACAAGTTGCTAAATGCAACCGAATATATATGCGTGCGCGGTACTCAACGCAGACGACATGGAATGCGTGCACAGTTGCGCTAGATGTAAATTTAACGATCCTGCAATCTATTTGTCGGAATCCAATATCCGGCAATGAAATAAAATAAATAAACACAATTATAAAGCGTAAACTTTTCTTCTAAATACCGTAAAAATACCGTAAAATTGTTTAATCTATTTCAATATATGCCGATTTTCATTTAAACCCCCTATTGTTTAAACTGAGAAATCGACCATTCACATTATTCAGCTAAACGTCACTAAAGTAATTGATGAAAATAATACATCAAATATTCAATATAGATAAAAGCATACGTATGTAATCAATAAAATGTACACTTTCTACATATTAAGTAGTTGAAATGCAAATTTTGCGATTATATATTAATCAAGAAAAAAATCACAGAAAACTCACATTAACATAATCAAATGTATATTCGCATTTAACGCATAATTTATATTCGATTACTAAAATCATACTTTCTCTAGCAAAGTTATTATAAACCGAAACAATTTCGCCAAACGTTTATTCTCACAGTAATTATCATTATTCCGAAAAAAATATCACAAAAAGTACTCACTCTGATTAATATAATCAAATATAAATTCGCACATTTAACACATAATATTCAATTATTAAAATTGTACTTTCTCTAGTTGGAGTTATTATAAACTGAAACAATTTCGCCAAACATTTATTCCCACCGTTATTATCATTGTTTCGAATTCCAGCGCGAACAGCACGCACCTTGCGTACACTCGGGGAACGGTTATTTAAAAGCCAGTACCACGCTCTTGAATTACATCTGAGCACATGTATTTCGATTTCGCACAATAGTGTTTGTATTTTATAAGGTCAATGTCCAGCCGTGGATTCTTCCCGCGCAATTCAATGGAACATCTCGAAATATCTGACCTTTGCGTCACGGCGCGATGTAATATTGAGTTGTTTATCGAGCCGTTCACGTTCAGTGGCGTATTTACGCATACCCACGCATGATATGCGTTATCTTTAAAAAGTATGACTGCTATGAATAAAAAATTCTCCACCGTTCCAATTTTACATGCATAATATACTGCAATAGATATTTTTTGCATTTTTTTCCCTATCTTATCGGAAAACAAATTTTATTAACAAATACGTATGATATTTCAATATTTATTTTCTTCTTTTAGAAAAATTTAAGTCAATATAAAATATTGTAACTTCATACGCGAATAAAAATACCTTTTCGAAGATAATAATACCGCGAATAAAACGTGCTTGGAAAAATCAAATTCATCTCGATCAAATAGTTCGGAAATGAAATTCATAAGTGTTATTCGGAATAATCTTATATATGCTTCCTACGTTCTAATGCGATTCATGAGATATGTCGTTAGTTGCATTGACGTTTATCTGCTTCCAACACGTGCGTCGCGATAAACTAGACACGAGGAGCAGCGTCGTTCCGTGCATTTCGACGTTACCACCGCCGCCTCAGGCGCGAAATATTGGCAACCGTAACACGGAGACGCACTCGCAATATTGTATCTAGTATCGCTATAACCCAAATTAGCGTCGCATCTCCATGATGGATGCAAACGGCGAGAGCTTCAGCGTGAGACGGTTCGGTTTCGTCTTACGGTTTCAGACGGTATCGGATGGTAGTAAGATTGCACCAACAGGTGTACATATATGTAATTGTGATCACAATGAAAAACCTACTGAATAGCTCGTGTATCATAATTGCATATAAGGCAAATTACAATAAATTTTCATTATTTAAATAGTAATAATTAAATTATTTTTTATCGTGTTAAAAGATTTCACACTTTATATGTTATTTTATGTTTCAATTTCTATCATGCACAGCATTAAGCTGAATAAACTCGGAGAGTTAAAAATAAAACTTCTGAAAATTGACAATTCATAATTTTTACACTCGCTACTACGTTGCAGCTCCGCCCTCTACACGAGCCAACAGGATGATATAATTCAATAACGTAATGCATTAATAAACGTCACAATGACAAATATAGATCGTTTGGAGATCATATACGTCAGATCGTGCGCTTCTCTCCGGGAAGTTCTATAATAAACTTGATATTAAGTTCAATTTGCTTTGCATCTCGCGAAAGTTGACGTGGTTCGTTAACGCTAACCATGTGTTGGGAAAATATTTGCGGTACATAAAATCGACCGGCGGATTTAAATCAACTATTTACTTCCGACTGTGGCTGTCACCTTCGCGTTGATGTAAGACGCACGGAGTTTTCATCAATTATACGCCGAAAACTTCGTAAGTTTGCCACATCTTTTTTTAAATAACAAAACTGTCTAAATGTGTTCACTAGAGTTCACAGATCCTTTCAAAGCGTTACGCATATCCGCGAAACGTTCTCGCTAAATAAATGTTTGCATAGTGGATAAAAAAGCCGGAAATCGAATCGACGGTATGTTTTCGAATAAAATGAAATATCGATCGCATTTACTGATTAAATATACAGAGGCCATCGCAAAGAAAAAATAAAAAATAATCCGCATGACGGAAATGCTGCGATTAATTTATTTTAATGGATAGCGGAGATGACAATTCATTTGTAAATGCCAAGACGGTAAATTGTAAAATGTTAGATGAATAATTGCGTTACTGAAAGACAGAGAAGTGTAAGAGAAAGAGAGAGCGCAGGGAAAGCAGAGAAAGAACTAAGAGCGTGCTTGAGAGCTTAAACCTTCTAGGAAGCTCTAGCTAGATGAGCTTTTAATTAAATTGAGAAGATGAGCCCTTAATGGAATATGAAGTCGCGCGTTTTAGACACACTCGAGATTAACGGGTGCTTGTACACATCGCAAAATTTTGCCTCGTTTTTACCATACATTAATTGCGAAATGAAAGTTTGCTTTGCTACTTATTAAACATGTGGATACACGTTATAATAATAATAATAATAAATAATTCTATTCATAATAAATAAATTCTAATGTGACATACATTTTTAGAAACGCAAACAATATCATGGTATTTCTTGTAACTATTACATGTACAGATCAACGGAAGAGATACTTTGTATCTACGAGATATAAAAATACCGGGATTAATTTTTTTACTAGAAAAAGATTTAACGATGTTATTATGCGACATTAAAGGGATTATTGGATCATAATCATTCTCTCTTATTTTTGTCTTTACGATAAGATAGTGAGAATTATTTGCTCGTATTAATAAAAATAACCGCAACAACATAAATGTGTTTGCTGAAAACAATACATGTCGCGCAACATAAAACAAGATTATCATTGCGTATTTGCGCCGCAATCCGTACACTTTGAGCGCAACTTTGATAGCAGCGCGCAATATTGTTAATACTTTCGGTTATCGCGCGAGCAAGAAGCCTTTAGTCGGCTCTTTAATTAGTGGTTCGATCGCGGCAGAGGCGCAAGAAAACGAGCTTTGTGCGACCGGATAGCTATGCGTTAGCGCGCGCGCGCTCACGAACAATGTCGAATGACATCGACCCGACCGCCCGCGGACAACGGGAAGAAACGACGACGAGAGCAGCTCAAAGCTCATCTATTATTGGCGCAAAACAGAAATAAAATGCAGTGCGACGGCCTGTGAAATCTACAAGGTTGACGTGTTGCCAACTTTTGTTCTCTGTGGCTTTGGCTTCAATATTTTCAATTCCCGTTATAGTATGCGTCGCGCGGAATTGCGCCACTTTTCCGACTACTACTCACCCCGTTTGCAAATATAGAAAAAACACAAAAAATGCAGTACGTGTATAACGTTTCTCATACACCTGCGTTTCTCATACGACTAGCACATGTCATAAATGCCAATGTTTGTTTCATTGTCTTGAAAATGTTAATAAAATGTTTGAGTTTCAAATAGAAAAATAAATCAAAGTGATCTAGAAATAATCTTATTTTATCTGTCCGCACATGAGCACATTAAAAATACGAATCAAAGATTTCGTGCATGATTTGTGTATTTTCCTACGTATCGAGATGATATTAGTGTTAGTTGATAAATGAAAAGACTTACCACAGTGATGGGGTAAACTGGATTGATAATTGTGAACAATAGGACGTGATTCGGCTTGTTATTGTCTTCTCTGAAACATTAATTGATACGTATTATTCCAATGATTTCGCGCGAAGAACTTTATTGAAGTTTGCCTTAATAAGACATAATGCGCGACCGATGAAATCGCGAGTGCCCGTCATCCGTTCTCGTTAAAGGCGCTCCAATTATTTGAAAATTCAATTACGGAAGCCCGCTCGAAAACGAGGCCTCGATTATCGCCGAGTTCGCAAAAACTGCTGCGAATAATAATTCATTCTTCCTCTGCGAGGACATCTTGCTGATGCAGTGCAAAATCGTATTGATTGCATCCGCTGAAATATTATCTCGGCTTCGTTTTCGAAGATTGAAAAAGGTCAACATTCCCGTGAACTCTTTGTCATTTCCACTAAAAAAAAATCTATCTACATTTCGAGCTCGGATTAAATTTGTTTGAAATGTTGGTCATATACTCGATATTTGTTACATTCGAAATTTTATTTCTAATATTATAAATTTCAATATTTTATAATTTATAGCTCATTTTGAATGTAGAATCGACAATATTTTACGTATAAAGAGTGAAAATATTTCATTATCAATCATAAATTATTTTATTTAATTAAATAATTTTCGTAAATTATTTTCAATATCTGTTCGGACATTGAAGTCGAGAAAATATCCGGATAAATATAAGCAGCAGTAAAAGCAGTATTTTACACAAAATCGCCAATAATTTAAACTGAAAAGTACAAATATTTTCTACACAAAACTACTTTTCAGGTATGCGGAATGTGAATTGCACGTGCGCATCACGGTAGAAAGAATTATTACGTCAAACATAGATATCCCGCATTGCTGAGGAAAAAGCGAAACGAAGTAATCTCCACCCGATTTGACGTGCTCACGTGCTGCATAGCGCGAAGCAACCGGCCGCGGTGATGGACACCGCGCGATGCATTTTTCACGATTGATATATACATCTTTCTTCGTGACTTGCATTCAAATCATTGGCATAAAAATCAAACGGCGTAATTTCTTCTCGGGCAAAATGGTGAGATTGTATCACCGCTAAGAACATCCAATCGTACAGAATCAACGTGAATTAAATTATCACTTGCGACGATCAATGTTACTCGAAGCTTGTTTGTATCACGTTTTCGCGTGTTATCATACAATACACTATTTATATAGTATACTTCGAAGTAGTTGGAAATACGACTAGAATTCAATTTCAACGTCTCTTTCTCGACGACACTTGCAGCAAAAAGCAGCCTGATATTTCAACGTTTGAAATATCAGAAAAGGTGTATCTTTCTTTCAGAGACGGAAATGAAGATCATAGATTTTTTTTTTTTAACATAGAACTCATGAAACGAAAAGAAACAAAAATTAACATTTCACTCCCGCTTTGTTCCCTCGTTTATTCTCGATTATCTAACATTGATATCTGCATCTGTGACCACTTAACGGACTCGGTTTTACCAAGAAGTTATCGTGGAGTTCGTGAAGCAGATATCATCCGCTATTGGATTGCCCTTGCCGTATTGAATCACGCTTAATGCTCGACTTAACTTCTTATTATTAGACCTGAACTCATAGGATGGCAGAAGGGTCAAACTTCGACGGGCGGCTGCGTCGCTTTAATTAATTTGCGACGTCTCGATGTATATACCGCGCGTCTTGGTGCTTATCAGGCATCCACACACACACACACACACACACACACACACACACACACACACACACAATTCCACGCTCGAGCGTTCTCTTAATAGCGCGTCGTTGATATAATAGCGTACCGGTACAAATAAGAAAGAAGTATTTTCTAAAAGAAAGACCGTATTTGCATTTCCATCGGAAGTGAAAAGCAAATCTAACTTAAATGAATCGCGCACATAAATAAAACAAAACTGCATAATAATAATAACAAATCATTCATCCGCTGAAAGGGAAATGCAAATATAATTTAAATAAATTATGAATAAAATAAGACAAATAAAAAAAAATTCAATCTGCAAAATATTGTTCTAAAAGTTATATATAAAATTGTGCAGTATTAATATCGACAGCTTTATTGAGACCGATAGAGTGAGTGAACTGCGCGCGATTGAAGTCAATGACTGTTTATGCAAAGTGATCTATGAGACGATCGAATGGCGCCATTGATTGCACTGAGGCAGAGCTTATTGTTCAATCAAACGCATTGCGAAAGTTAATAGGCCAAAGGAACGCGATAGCGCATGATTGATAACACGGGGAAATCGAGATGATGCGGCAGAGAGAGTTTCGATAATCATTAATCAGATAATCCTATATAACAATATTTTATATGATATCAATAAATTTTCTGCAGTGATAAGATAAGAGCCGTCAACACAAACAAATCAAATGAATTTTTAAATAAGCAGTGACCTTTAATTGTTACAAATGTTGTTCTAATTTTAAACGGATATCTATGCTTTAAGCGAATAAAGCTGGAAATGATTCACTGATCTAATCATTTTAAGCTCATTTTAATAATTAATAATATAGATTTGAAGCGCACGTGCAATTTATCGCAATTGTTTTCAAACATAGTAAAATGTAGGGATAAATAATAAAAGTATTAACTTACCGTTTGCGGCGTGGTTCATCTCCATATCCGCCATATTCGTGATTCTGTAACAAAAAAAAAAGAAAGACCATTAATCATTAATAATTTTCCTTCGCGGACGATTAATTCGTTAAACTCGCGCGAAATTAAACACCGTTAATGACTTCGTGCGACCCGCAACATTTATCTTGCCATCTGCACAGTCTGCATGCGGTCGACAAGTTCCCTCGAAAATGTGAATCCCTCCCGAAACTACTCGCAAGTAGTCGAAAGTGCGGATTTCCCGAGCAACGTTTCCTTCCCCCCTCGCTGTCTCGCGCCACGGAGCAACATGTGTTACCGTCTTCCGTCGTAAGGAAATTGCGTAAGACAAATTCGCGCGGCGGTTTTGGCTGTATTTCGATGGTGCGCGCGGATGTCACCGCGGATGCGTGCTCGGTCAGTCTATTAATACGCGTGCACGCGTCTTTTTACGACGGCGCCCAAAGCGACGGAAATAGTGCAGCGGGACACCTTAGTGGCTGTGACGTATGGTCGCTTAGATAAATTCTTGGGAGACCCAATCTAGACCACACACAATTAAAGCAAAACTCGTAATATCCAATCTTCTCTTCCTTCTCTCAAACTGAAGGCTTATAAAAGTAATTAACAATATAATTTATAAAACTAATTTGTAAAACTAATCATTTGATTAACTCTCTAATTTTATCATTGCTATTTTACCTTGAAATTTTCATCATATTTTATTTATATCTATGTATCTTTATAATTTTTATTAAACGATAACTAATTTCCTTCTAAAAATATGTCGGCTAAATCATTTAATCGACATTTAAGCGTCGGAATTCAATACAAAACTATCGATGCAAAGATTTGTAGCGAAATTATAGACGAGACTTAGCTCTCTTTCGTTCCGGGTAGCAAATAATTGGCAGTATATTGGCTTCCTATTGTGTATATACAGAACATAATCCGCCTTGTGAAACGGCGCGCGAATGTCAATCCCTAAGCGTCTAGACTCCTATCGCTTCATATCGCGTAATGCGCAACGGGCCAGTGAATAAAACATGAAGCGCGGCACATTTGTACGCTGGAGTGACGTGTCGCTTGTCGCGGTTAAATAATTCATTCGCATTTTCCGCAACCGCGGAACGACAAGTGAAATCCGAGTGTTCACGCGGATTCAATTATCAGTGCGAGATATAGTCCGGTCACTCTATAAATTACATCTGATGTATGCGCCGCCTCAACTGGCGATACAACTTGGAAAGGCAATTCACGAAATGAATGCGTTGGCAAATATTATTTCCTTAAATATTATAGCTGTATGCTGTTATTATATATATAGTATATAAATCAATAAATTATTTGTAAAAGAAAATTAACTCAAAATAAAAATTCGTTCGAAAAGATTTCTTATATCAAGAGATAATATTTTGCACGTGAACAGCGTGCGTGCAACGGAAACGACACCTCCAAGAAAGCAAAAAGAAAAAAAGATTTATATATTCAATCTCAAACCCACTGCAAACTCATCGCTAAACCCCACCGCGCAACTCGTTCGGCCATCATATACTAACTCGAAATTTCTATTCCTTCCTATTACTTCGTAATTTCCCCCACCAGTGGGAATCTGGAATTTGCGACTCTCGAGAGACCAAAGAATCAAAACAAAAGAATCAAAACATGACGTCACGCGTTTTCGCTTTATTACTTTTAACTTGGTTATTGAATAGAATATTATTGTAAACGTAAAATGTGCGAACTGAGTAAAAAGAGGAAAAAAGAAAAAAAGAGGAAAAAAGAAAAAAAAAAGCACAAACAATAATGCAGTTTCTGCCTTGAAGTATTTCACACGCATGAATATGTGGATGTGCGTCGCTAATGATTCGGTTACGAAATTAGCTTGAATGTCAAAGGTAACAAAAGCGCTGCCATTTGATTTTGCGCACAAGCCGAGACGTCCAAGGCGTATCACATTCGCACGGCCTTTTTCGCGAAATAATAAACTCGTAACGAATATGCGGCGGGGTCAACAAGCGTTTATTCTTCCTGTTTAGAGAGCGTTGCGACTGCGAATGTTAAATATGTATGAATATTTACTCTGCTCGGCGAAGTTTAATACCATCATCAAGTACCTCCCATTGAAAGAGAAGAAAGAATTGTTGTTCGTAACGTCGATAAAATTCCTGATGTCAATTCGGAGATATCTTTAATTCTTTCCTGTCTGACTTCATTACGTGTATTATCATCATCATGCGCTGTTACCGCTACTATACCCATTAGCGTATTATTTAATTAATATCACTGGATTCTTCAAATGCGCGGAGATGTTTCGATAAATAACGAAGTTGTAATGAAAACGCGCAGCTTAATGAATGCTATTTTTCCTATCGCCAGCTAACAATTACGAACGTTGTGAATAACGCAACGTGGATAAAAATGTGTAATATTAATTAAAAGTATCATGTTCAACAGAACATCAAGCTATCATCAGTTAACTAATTGCATGAAAAAGAATATATAGTTTTTGAGTGTGCGACTCTAATTAAATTTTTACCCTCCCTCTCCAATCTTCTTTAATTAATATTGTATAATTACACTTTTTTCTGATCTATTTCGCACCTGTTTTCTGTTTGCTCTGACACGCTCATGGAATGGGTTGAGATACTTTCAGTAGACTGTTAAACGCGGTAAGAGAAGCGTTTAGCCGGAACGATACACATCCAGCGTGTTACGCGGACTCGCGAGCGAGAAATTCGGATGCCGTGCCTAATGATTTATTACTGGCGATCGCTCATTAATTCTTCGTCGCGTCCATGACTTGTGAAATGCGGCTGAACCGGCAGTCGCCGAAAAAGAATACAAGAGCGCGGTAAGAATCCGCTTGGGCGGACGGCCAAGCGGAGTTCCGAGAGAGACTCCGCGGAATATCCGACGCGTCGCGTCCAAGATCTCCGTCGTCACGAATGTTTTATAGCTCGCACATAGTATCGCCGTTACGAGGCGGAATGCCACGGGAATCCGTCATACGTTGTTATAAACATAACTGTGCACTGGCGCGCGACCAACCACGTGCTTTCGCGCTCAATGGGTACCGCGCTGAGCTGCCCGGGAGAAAAAATCACCGGGTCGCTCGGTAATCACTATGCAAATGGTCGTCGAAAAGACAGACGATAACAAGGCACTTTTACCAAACATACGAATCTCACATATTTCAACGTCCAATTTGTCTAGAAAATAAGGAAGCCAAAAAATAAACCATGTATATAGCTTTAGTTCCTATTTTTAAAATCTGAAAACGTATTCGTATTAGCTGAATTCGTATTAGCCGAAATTTGACAAAATAGGTTTTGCATAAATATCATAAAATAGAAAGCAAGAATAACATCTTCAAATTTTGCCCATATCATTTTGTTCATCCCCAGAAAATGCGATTGTATCTCAACAATATGATACAAATGATAAGATAATACAAGTGGTCAAAACAATAGAGTTACGTTTGACATATTTACATATTTTGATGAGACGCGGTTTCTCGTTGAATATACAAATACGTAAATCCGAGACACCTTTGAAAGATGCCATGTGTCCTCGATACAAAATTGGGATCGTGTCCATCTGTCAAGCGAATCTGCCTATTGAGCCGACCGTTCGTCAAAAGAGGAGACATGTAAACTATCGAGCCAATTTTCTTTGCGTTCTACGCATGTCACGATGAAAGATGATAAGATTCGAGCTGCAAAAGCTGCTTCGAGATTCAATCAGCTGCTTACTTATCACCTTAATTCCCTACCAATTTGTCAAGAGCAGTTGAGTAATTTCGTGGATTCTTCAGAAAATAACATTCAACAATATATCTTTTATTTCTAAATAAAAAAAGTTATGTAAAGTTTAATCTGTTACAAATAAGTTTATCTAAACATATTTAAAAAAGTTAAATGCATTATGAAATATGAATAAGTGCAAAATAAGGAAAAAATTATCTTTAATCCTTTCCTTGTTATTGTGTTTATACTTGCGCGTAGGAAAATATCGCTATTTTCCTCCTTTAGATAAAACATCTGCGCAGCAATTAATCTTTAACTTTTTTAAATTCCGAGACGAGAAAGCAAACAAATCCTCTTAAATGCAATCACCATTTTAATGAGAACATCGATTATGCATGAGCAAAAAGTTACGCAAGTTGCTAAAAGCAGCGCCCGCTGAGCGTTGAAAACTATCGAGAAAGAGAAATAAGACGCCGACACTCCGTTTAGAAATTTCGAACGATCAACGCGAAGATTTATAGACACTTAAAAATCAAATATGCGCAATTGTCCGCGCAAAATCGCCGACAACTTGTTCGCTTCTGGTCTCGCGCGTTACAAAAGCGTGGCTCCTGTTTGTAATCTCTTTATCAGCACGTGGTTGGCACGCAGCCAATCGACTTTCTGCCCGTAGAGCAGCGACCCGTTCATTTCCCGTGGTTCACTTCGATTTGCTCTAACCGCCGCTGGATCGGTTAGAGCATTGACCGGGAAGAGAATAGACGCTAATAGCATAACGCACACCAGTACACGCACAAAATAACAGTTCACTCAATTTACGCTGTAACTGGTAATTCGCAAAAGATATGCCATCCTTTAACGAGCGAAGCTTATATCGCTTCCATTAGCATAAATAAAAATTAAATAAAGATTCTATCCCTCGTCGCAAAACTAGAGAGAAAAACCGCACCAACAAGAAAACAACACCAACAGCGGAAGAATCTTTCCAACTCACAATTTTCTCGACTTAATTGCAGGGCGTTTGTAATTTTTCCAATTAGTTTTATATATATAATACATAAAAGAGAAATTTTTTTCTCGAAAAATCAACGACGCGCGTTCGCTTTTGTAGGTTTGTTAACATTTAATTTACTGCAGCCGTACGCGTTCAAGAGAAAGGGAGTGATGTGAACTTTCCGGAATGAAATTTGCCAAGAAACCTTAAGGAAGTTTGCACTTTCTTTCTCTTTGCCGTCCTGCACTTGCTCCCACGGGTGTTATCGAGATTCCGATAAGTGAGCCTTTAAAGAGTTTCACACCTTGCAATGCCGGCCGGTGAAACTCGCGCGAGGCCAACACTCGCGTGCTATTTTATCTCATTCGCGCGTTCGTGAATTACATTTCTTATCGCGATGATAGATCGTAAAATTGCGCATTTTCTTAACTGCCCTCTCGAGATTAATCGTTTCTCAAAGTAATTACAATAATTTTTATTTTCTAATAGAGTAAATAACAGCGGTTCTGACATTTCTATCTATTATTTTCGCAATTTATCAAATTCAATCTATGGAAGTAACCAGAGATCTTACTTTATTTTTCGGCAATTATTTAATAAGAGTAAAATATAATGATGTGTGCATTCATATCGTATTAAATTTTATTTTGTTGTTCACAAAGTGCTTCTTGAAATGAGTTATGAACAGATATAATCAACAACGGGATAAGCTACAAAAAGCTTATTCGTTCCGATGAAAAAACGACACAATCGAAACTATTTCTGCAGTTTGTCGTGATCATTTCGCGAATATAATGGAAGCAGTATTTTCCAAACATTCTGTAATAAATTTAATAAATAGTCAAAGACGAGAGACCCAATGAAGCAAAAATTTATAGCCTTGGAAATTTTACCGCTCATGCAATTAATTCTTGTGGCAATGTAACAATCGAAACAATAGCTCAATGTTTAATTCCTAGAAATATTATTCCTGTAACAAGCTCGTTATTCTGTTTGTTTAAATGTTATTAATTGTTTAATAATACCTTCCTAGAAACAGTGCGATCGTGATATAAAGTTAATTAAAACAAACACTTCGACATCACAGAAAAAAGTAAATAGTATTATATTTAACATTTCAATGATTTATATGTTACATTAATAATTCCGTGCAATACGATTGTTTGAATGCAGCATCAAACATTTCTTTGAGAACAATTAACATGTAATAAAGCGTAACGAGCGCAACGCGCGGGTTAATGAATCGCGCGGATAAATAATAATTCGTAGCATGCGATTTCTCGGAAAATGCATAGACGAACCGGTTAGACGTTGCGTTCATCGAGCTCTCGAGCGAGTTCCCTTGAGTGCGCGCGTGTGTGCAATCGCCGTGCCCCAATTATCTTGTCGGCTATGAATTACGTACGGACCACCCGCCGCGTCGGCATCCTCGGCAGGACGAAACTTTTCGTGCATTTCGCGTTAATTTCGCAACCGAGCAGCTGGTATCTTCTCACATTTCGGGACGGGGAGGAACGTGAGCCACGAACTTACTCTCCAAAAAAGCGCCGGAATCCTCGAATGTAACAGGGAAAGTTTTCGCGATTCGCGGTGCTTTTAACCCCCTGCCAAGTTCTACGTTTCTGTCGCGTGCCGCGCTACGATTTCTAATTCGCTTTTAAACTTTCGGATACCTACACGAGTTTATTCCCCACAGAATTTAAGGTTTTATCCGCATTCGCACTCTGACAATAAAAATAACGCGAAATAACTGTATTTGTTTTTTTTTTTGTACAAATTTATTTTGCGAAACAATTTATTTATCGTTAATCAAATTTGTTTGTATAAAAATGGTTCCAGTTTGACAAACAAGTTGACGCACATTCCTAAACCACTTTCCCACCGTGATAAATTAAATCTCAGTGCAATTTTCACGCAGCAAACAGAAACGAGATATTCAGATTTTTCTTTCTAAAAGATTGTCGCTCTTTCTAAAAATATCCTGATCTAAAAATATCGATACCGGAACTTGTCTGCCATCTTTGTTCAAATCTAATTTACTATGACGAACTATTTGGGTGATAATAAATCATGTCCGGCCGTGCGGGACCATTTCGTCACGGCAAATGGATTCTGAACGCATTATTAGAGCAGAACAATGCGCGTCGCCGTCGCCGACTAACTTAATTTTTCTTTTTGTCGACCGGCCTCAGCGTCCAAGACAGAATCTGTCTGTCGTCGAACGACAGACTCCTGACTTTCCTGACTCCTCCCGAGATCCCTCGAAAATATTTCAGACACGCTTCGCGTGCATTCGCATCGAATATTTCTGCGAGGATGCGCAATCTTTTCTGCTGTATACTTTTAACGCTACATGCAATGCATTTTCTATTTTCACGCCTTCAGATTAGAATACGCTTCTCTTCAATAAGTACGTTCGAGAAAAAGCAGTCGTAAGAAAATGTAAAAATATTGCAAGAAAATAATGTTCTGAATTTAAATACTTTTCTTTATGCTGATTTTAATGCATCTATTATTTCGTATATATATAAAATTAAAAACGCCACGATATTAAAAAATAATTTTCCACGATAAAAAGTTGACTCTAAAGCAACATTTATTTTATTAATTTCGGTCACAAGAAATTATGCTACCATTGTATTTTAAAGTTAATATTTTATATAAAAGATGTTCAAAACATCTCATCTTTTTCTTAAAGAAAAAGACGTGTACTTAATATTATTATGATGATAGATATTTTCTTTACAAAGAAGAAAAGTTGAAGAAATATAAGAAAACAAGATTAAGAAATGAGGACAGTGTGGAGCGTCATTATTGGATAGCTGTGTTGTCATTATCGTCGACTTTATTAAATTATTGCGCCTGCGCTTATCAGCGCGAAGTGATAATTTAATTAATTATTAAACTGTTATGACGCAATCACTATAGATTATGAACATTGAAATATAGATAGGTTGCAATAATGGCTTCCGAAGCGGACGGATGTATTTTATCAGATTTAACGCTTATCTCATTTCACGTATGGCGTATTAAAATCTCATATTGCAGCCTGGTGTTATAAGTCATTTGCGTGCAGGGGAAGGATTTTAATAATTGCCAGTTCTCTCTCGTTTTATGTTCATTGCGAATTATGATAGTTGAGAATGCTACTGTCTTCCCCAATCATCAAAGTTGACGCATAATGTACGACTCTATATGCAAAATAGATGGCACGACGGCATATCGCATATATCGCGAGATGAGAACCGCAGTAGAGATATAATCTTGGTGAACCTGTTATCAACCTTCTTTAATCAGTTATGAAAATACCATTTCTTGAAAATTACAAAATTATGAAAAATTCTTTAATAAAAATATAATTATATAAACGGCCGAAGTTTGTATCCATTGGAATTAATTGAATAACTTCAACAAAAATCTACTTTAAGTTTTAATCATGAAAATTAACTTGTTAAATATGAAAAAATTTCAGTGAATCGCAATTCGCTGTGCACAGGAGCGTCAAATCTTTTTGTAAAAATAATACAGAAAAAAGCAAACACGTGAAATGTCCTCGCTGATTATGTGTTTCAGATACACTCACTCAACTACACGTTTCGTCCGTTTTCAGAGAGAGAGAGAGAGAGTGGACTTTAAGCTCTGTCGCCTCTCGTTATTCTCAAAATACCAGTCATCCGCGTTCAGCTTTGAGCAGGCGAGGGAAAACTCGGTGACGCAACGACGTGTCTCATTACGAACGCGGCGCACCAGCGGAAAATCGAAAAGGGGAAAAGCGAACGCCATTAGGTGCCGAATGCACGCTACGGCCTCGCCGTTCTAATTTCGCTCCAACTTCGCGGCGGCCTTAATTCCGTTTAACTCGATGCTGTAAATTTTCGCACCGTGCATACGCGTCGGCGGCGGCGTGCACGCGCCGCGTCTCGTCCCGTTCGCGAGAGGTGTTCGTGTAAACAGGCGATAACGAGATATGACGATGAGTTCACGGCTTCGCTGCACGATAATCTCCATACCGGCGTGCCGCTCGAGGCGATTTAAACACGCGCGAAAAAATGACGGTTCAGCCCGCTACTGCTAAAAATAATTCCCCGACACACTATATTTACGTTCTAGAAAAGAATTCAACTACTCTTGATTTTAAGTGAGAAATCCTCTGTGAAAACACTGCGTTAGAGCGTATTTTCAGTATAATGCTGCTAATCCTCGATGTTTCCTTCTCGTCGTATATTCTGCGTTAAAGCAATTATTCATACTCTGACTAAACAATGCTTCTTTCAAAAAATACATTAACCATAAAATTGCTCTGTTTCATAAATCAAATCGTCAGTTGTTCTTAAAAGTTCTTGAAAATCGTTTCTTCAAGCACGATATTGAAAACCAATCACGACAAAATGTACCTGTAGATTAGAAAAAAAGAATCGGGAAAATATAAATTTAATACAATCAAATGGAAGTCGCTTGAGAGATGCTGCGAGCATGCAGGGTTTCATCTTTCAAAATTCGATGCATTCCATTGCAGCGGTGGTGAAGCGTCGCCTGACGCATAAATATGTAGATAAGTATTATTCGTGGCTGGCGGCGCTTCGAAAGAGAAACGAAAACTTTCGCGGCGCAAATACAAGCATGATTCTTACGCGGCTGCGTCCATCCGAAGCGGCAAAATGTAATACTTCTTGCAAGCGGAGCAGAACTTCTCTATCTCAATGACGTAACGCGTGCACGTTCACCCGAGGAGGCGGCGACAATGGAGACGAGGTGGCGAGGGGACGGTAAGACGAGCTTTCGCGCAATCTTGAAGATCCAGGATCCGATATTGGAGCTAACGCGATTTCTCATTGCGAATCCTCGTCCAATCAGGATTCGTGATCTCGCGATACTACACGTACAACACGCAACGTGCATATCGATGTAAAAAATACGCTTTGCGGATTTTAAATCACGATATCTATAAAGTGCAATAGAAATATAAGAGTATAATATGCGATTTGCATTTTGCGATTTATTATTAATAATCGAAACGGTGAAACGGTGCTTGTATAAAAATTGTACTTAGCGCTAAAATTCAAACAATTTAAATCATTCTTCATTCTCATCGATGGTCGACGGTGAAATTAAAGTGGAAAGTATATAACACTTTTAGTAAATTGGGTTCTTTCCCATGAAACTACTTTGTAACTGCAGTTTACTGCTTTATACTTCGCACTGACTCCACCTCAGATTTCCTTACAGATGAAAATGGAAATAGCAAAAGATCGAAATTAAAACTTTTTAATGAAACCGTGCGTTATTGCAACATAATTCTATTGTGTTGGTATTTTTTATTATAATTATTGCTTCAATCTTTTGAAATAATCTTTGTTCACTTCATTCGTTGCAGAATTTATTATTGCTTGATATTACTAAAGATGGCACGAATGTTAATATAGTACAAAAACTTTTCACTTATGAAAACCTTATCAAGCTACAGAACGCGATAAGACAACATATTCAATGATAAAATGTTTCGCAAATTTGCCAGCTTTCTATCAAACTTTAAGTTATTAAATCTAAGTTAACTTTAAGTTATGGACTGCCTTGGAAATCGTAATTTCAAACTACAAAATGCTGCGCAACGACGCAAAAATAATATTATTCGCGCGGCGGACGTATCACGAAATCGATCCAATTATTCGCGGCGATACCGAAGAGCCATTGATAAAGAGTTTAAATGGTGGATTTCCAGGAGGAAAAAGCGATATTTCTCGTCGAAATAACGGAAATATCGGGATCAATTGAACGAACGATAAGCGAGCGACCACGATTTTTCGTTGCGTTGACAGTAACACCCGCCGTCAGGTGTAAATTTCTGATCGAAAAGACTTAATACATATATATAATATAGACATAAATCCAATATCGAGAGTTGCTTTTAAAAATCAACCTTTCCGTAAAATTGTCAATTTGATATGTTACTAAATATAAAAATTACAAATTCGAAAACGCTCCAATAAACTCCGTTCTTTTATAAAACTTTTATAAAATTTACTAATTTGATAAGATTTTATGCAACAGCACGTTAAATCGGCAAAAAATCTTACACCAAAGAAGACTTAGAATTTTACTATCGCACAGGATTATCTTAGTCGAACGGAAAAACAATGCTGTTTCATTATCGGAAGGTACACTATATCTCGTTAACTCTAGGCGATAATAACTTAAAACGAAGTTTGCGTTAGCTCATTAAGCGCAAGGCCATTCAATTCGCACGTGCGAGATGAGTCACGCACATTTTAATTAATCATGCATAAAATTTATTAGAAAATAATTGCAGAAAGAAATTAGTGACGATGAGAAACAAAATACGACTCGGCGGTGTAATTTTGTAAACGCTCTTCTTTAACAACTTTGGCCTCGATATTCTTTTTTAGATGCAAAACTCAGTGACTTTATGTGAAACAGCTCGCGTATATTATGCAACTTCAAGCTGGCAGATCCTATCTTCATGCATCCTATCTATTCTCGGGTCTTCTGCTTTACATATGCTAATCAAGTTTGCGAATTTAAAAAGATGCATCAGATTTGCAATGGGCGTACATATGACTCTAGCGCGTATGATGAAATCAAAAGAAGGCGATAGAATGTAGAGCATAGAAAGAAAATCGCATTTGCATTTCGCGGAAATAGTCGGACGGATGGAGGGAGTAATTCACATGCGGAAACATGTCCGTCCCGCGCGATTAAAATTCTCGGTGCCGTATCACGGTTCACGCGCCTCTATTGATTACAAGCGGACATCTGGCTCGCGTTTCACAATCTGCATGGAGAGTGCCGCGAACGTGAAAACTGCCGTGCATGTAGATCAAAATCGATCTCGATTTTAAAAGCGGTTGAATCTGGATTAAGAATGCACGAATTACGCACGCCACATCGTTCCCGAAAAAAAAGGAAAATTTAAATGTAGTATATAGAACGCGCTAACAAAAGATCGTAAAAAATCGTTATGTAACACGAAGTTAACGTTGTCCGCGGTATTTTTAGAAAACGACTGGAATAATCTCAAAATGTTCCAGAATTTATTTAAGAATAATTAATAAAATTAAATAATTAAATTTCTAGAATAATTAATTAAGGATAATTAATAGAACGGTTTTCATAATGAAGACGAAAGAGGTGTTAACAGATTTTCAGTGATCATATGCTAGGGCGTTGCGTAATGCAGTTTTTTAAGAACTGGAAGGAGAAGCGGCTCGTTAACGAAGGTGAGTGATTTTATTTCGGTGCGGTTATTTCGGGGCGCGTAAGTACCAAAATAAATGCAGCAAGACGCGTGAAAAAAATGCGTACTTCCGCCTCGAAATAGCTTGCCCGACGAATTCCACACGCGATTCGCGCAAAAGTAGGATTTTAACTCGCCTTACGCTACTTTTTTTTATTACAACACGACTCTATTATAATTCTAACAATTCCCAAAATTCCTAATCTGCATTAATAGATCGCGGCAGCATCTTGCAGTAAATGTATAAAAAAGTATAATGAATAAATTATTGTTAAATTCTTTCGTAAAATATAATGTTTATAAGATAGTCGTTCAAATACAATTATTAAAATAAAATTTAAAGATGTTTGATTTTTCGTAAAATTCTGTTCTTTAACGAAATATATATGTATACGTATATATACACACACATCGCCGTTTGTGCATCGAAATAATCCCGGTTAACGCGACCTACATCCAGACATAATACGCCCGCAAAGGATTAACTCTTTGTAATCAGAAAGACCTCTGACTGAGCAACATACCAGCGGGAGATCGGTTTAAGACCACCACAACTTCCGTAGCTGCAAATAAAACTTGATACTATGTAATATATAGCGCGTAATATTTTTAATCTATGCACAGCACAAGCTCGTATATTTCCATTTCAATATTTACAGCGGCCGCTCGAAAATTTCAATTTCTTACTTTTCCCAAGCATAACAGATAGTGTTTTTTTTTTTCGCCTTCTTGAAAACAAATACATTAAAGCTTGTTAAAGCCGGTGTACAAAGTTGGCGCTGCACTCGTTAACCGCATGATGCATCGTCTGATAATGAAAGAAATGCGAGTTGCCACGGATTGTCCTTTTTTGTGCCGGCTAACCGTGCGGGACATTCGACTAACGAAGCGAGATGAAAGCAGCGCGTTTGCGTCGCATCGAGAAAGCGGTGGGATTTGCGCTCACGTCCGAGTCATCGTTCATTTGCAATTCCGAGCTATGAGTTAGTCGAATACGGTGTTCCAGTTGAAACGAGGTGGTAGGCGGGGAATTTATTGGAGCTTCGAGACGCGCGAGATTATTTCGTAGTGAGAAATTTGTCGCTCTTCGCAGCCGACGGATGCGCTATTAATCTTACGCGACGTGTGTTATATTATTGCGATTACTTGCACTCGATGCATTGTTTTCGCAAAATTATGATCTTCGCCTTGCAGGAATAATATCCAGAAACAAACCATTGACCCAGAAAATGCACACGTGCAATACAATAATTTTGCTAGTAATATGCGCAATTCAAATACATCGAAAAATTATTAGTAACATCTCGTGCTAATTTTGTTATTCTTCATAAATTCGCGATATTAAATAACTTCTTAAAATCGAAAGTTTAATAAAGTTTTAAAATCAATCAAAAAATACAAAAAATAAAAGCATAATTTACATCGTAAAATTGTTAACAGCTCGTACTAATTTTGTGTTATGTTTTATATATTCGCGATAAATTATTTCTTAAAATTGAAGAATTTAATAAAGTTTTAAAGAGATAAAACAAAAAATAATAAATGTAGCCTTATGAAAGTTGCAAATGACGTGAAAAGTATTCAAGATAAATACGATAATTATCACTAATTGCGCCGTTTCTCCAAATAAGCACAATCTTATCATATGCGATAATGATACGGGACTATGTAACGCTCGCTGCTTTACAACCGTAGCGAATTAACATGCACAAGATTCGCGCAACCGCATGTACTCAAAGAAGTGTCCGACGGCCGCATCGTGCAGGTTAACGAGAGCAAAGCGAGGATGCGCGAGCAAAAGAGATACGCTCTGTGTACTCAGATTTCAAATATTCGCCACGGTGACGAAGCATCGGTCTTTTCGCGTGAGATATACATCATCGTCCGCCGCTCTGGAGTTACTTTGAGGCAAACGCCGCGCGTACGTAGCTGCAAGGCACCGACGCGCACGTGTGGGTACACTTGAGGTACAGATATTTCGGTCGCGACAGAGTGACATACCGAGGAGAGCTCGCGGAAAGAAAGAAGTGTCACCGAGCTTGAGGGACGGCTCGACTTCGCGCTGGCAAACTTGACCGATACCGTCCGATGATTCGTCCGCACGTAGCGATTCGTACACAGCTGCTGTTTTTAGAAATCGATACTTTTACTCGCTCGATGCTAAAAAACGACCGATAATGTAATAAATGTGGTGTCATCGGAGCAACTATATTTTTTTTGCATTCCGTACGGTAGAATGAACGAGTGACAAATGGAAGGTCGGTTTTCTTTTCTGACACGGGGATACGCAGAACGAAGGGATCTTTATATCGATATAAAGGTGAAGTGTGTTTACCCTTTTTATGATATTTGTTCTTTACGGCTGTTCCGCCGAGTAGCTTTCTCGTCTTAAGCACATAAAAGGGAAAGAGAAAAGAAACAAGACTCAATATCTGCCACTCACCGTGTTCGTAGCTGCGAAAGTATACTGCAACATCCAGCGAGAAAATCGAGATTCTAACCTCAACTGGCGAACGCAGCGGACCATTCACGGATTCTTGCTTCGAGTTCATATCAAAATTCTTTCACATTTTACACACACATACACCCACGCGCGCGCGCGCGCGCGACAGAGAGACATAACCGCGATTTCGGTGTAGATTTCTCGCGTATCGTTTTCGCAACTTTTTCACTCCCGAACACAAACTTCCGCACGTTGATATTTCGCGACTATTTTTCACACATATAATGGGCTTTTCGCGGAAACTCTTATCATGGTCGACGTTAAAATGCAAACATTTCGGAATGCACGTTCACCGTCGCAAACTTTAACCTCTAACACAGTAGTCGACTTCATGAGGGATCAAACGACGACCGACGGGAACGACCGACCGCGACGCCGCGACGTAACGTCAAGGAAGCTTTACATAAATTTCGACGAAAAACTTGGTATTGTGCTACGGGTCGTTTTTTATCCGACGAAATTTCGTATCATCGCGTCCACAGGTCGTTTATTCTCGAATTCCGCGTAATCTTAAGCGTGTATACTTTCGAATATCGTGCATCTTGATTAACGTTGCGCCGTAATTTTGTAGAAACGCGAAAGACAAAACACGACAATTGACATTCTACGCGCGAACCCATTTTTTATCCGACGAAATTTCATGCCATCGCGTCCGTGGGTTACTCATTCTCCAATGCTGCGCAATTCTAAGCGTATATATTTACGAATGTCGTACATTCCGATTAACGTTACACCGTAATTCCGCGGAAACGCGAGGGATAAAACACGACAATTAACACTTTCCGCGCGAGCCCATTTTCATCATGGCGGTCGTTTTCGCGCGGTTGTCTTCCCCTATCAACGATGATTGGTGGAAATGATCGATCGTGACGCCGCGATCGCAACTTTGAAGAAGCTGCGCATAAATTTCCACGAAATTTGCGATTCGAACCGTTTTTTATCCGACGAAATTTCGTGCCATCGTGTCCGTGGGTCGCTTATTCTCGAATGCCGCGTAATCTTAAGCGTTTATACTTACGAATATCGTGCATTCCGATTAATGTTGCGCCGTAATTCCGCGGAAACACGAGGGACAAAACACGACAATCGACACTCTATGCGCGAGCCCATTTTCATTATGGCGATCGTCTTCCCCCATCAACGATGATTGGTGGAAATGATCGATCGTGACGCCGCGATCGCAACTCTGAAGAAGCTGCGCATAAATTTCCACGAAATTTGCGATTCAAACCGTTTTTTATCCGACGAAATTTCGTGTCATCTTGTCCGTGGGTCGCTTATTCTTGAATGCCGCGTAATCCTAAGCGTATATACTTACGAATATCGTACATTCCGATTAATGTTGCGCCGTAATTCCGCGGAAACACGAGAGATAAAACACGACAATCGACACTCTACACGCGAGCCCATTTTCATTATGGTGGTCGTCTTTGCACATCTTCCTCAAAAACGATGACTGACGGAAATGATCGATCGCGCACGAAGAAATTTTGCATAAATTTTGCGCGAAAATCAAATTCCAATATGGTAAGACAGAAAACAACGAACGGCAAGAAATAGCAAAATCGATCAAGAAAGATCATCCCGCGAATCGTTTATCGAATTTCAGTCAAAAGTTGAAGATTGCGTTCGCGGATTAAATCTCATAAAAGCGAGCATGAGAAGAATTTATGTTGAAAACGCGGTTATGTTCTCGTTAGCGTCGTTATGTGTGTATAAAATGTGAAAGAACTTGAAATGTATTTGTTCTTTTCATAGCTATACGCTTTTTATGACTCAAATGAGAAAACTAACGGCAAAATTTTATTATCATGAATATATTTTCCTTTTTTCCTAAATTTTTATATGCACAGCAGTTTTATGATTATTAGCATACAAAATTCTTACAATATCAGTGTTTGTTTGAAATTGGCGTAGTATTTCATAAAAATTCATAAACTCTCTCTCTCTATTAAAAGTTTTAATTTAATTTTAATAATTCTTTAGTTTTTGATAGATAAAATAAATAATTAAAAACATTTTTATGTAATTCTATACGTATTTAAACATTTTAATAAGTATTCCATGGTTAAATAAGGATAAAATATTTATATTATATTGTTGTATTATATTGTATTAAAATATTTATATCATATAATATTAAATTGTTCTAAAAAATTATACCAATGGGTCGAAACGTTCATAAAACTTCAATAGCTTTTAAAACCTGACAAAAAATGCTAAAAATTTCTTATAAAATAAATTGAGTCACAATGTAAACCTAGCATCTTATGTTAGTTTCTTCTGAGATATTATTTTTTACTTGATAACTAGAGCTATTTTTTATCTACCAAAACGAATAAAATTATTAGAAATAAAACATGAATTCTCTGAATAATCTGTAATGTATTTTCAAAAAATAATACGCCAACTTTAAACGCAATATTTGAACAAATAGCTCAAATGACTACAATATTAAAATATTATTTTTAGTTTGCAGAGAAATTCAAGTGTAAATTATTCGAGAATACGCATCTCTGTCAATTCAAACTCTTTTTCAAGTTTTTTTCATATATGAATCTTCAGCTGCGAAAGCCCTAAATGTATTTTCCGTCGCATATTTTGTATGCGACGGATGGGTAAAATGATACGGCGCAGACAGCTGGAAAAGTTGCAACTATATGCGCGAAACGCAACTCCCGCCGAATGACATTCCCTGCAAAAGCCGGCGAAGCCGTGCGAACGAACAGATTCGTTTCAGAGAAATATCGTGACTACCCGCTACACTTGTCACAGCACATGGGAAATTTATGCTTCCGTCATACTTTGGCGAAGTGGTTTTAGTAGAGAAAAAGTTGGATTAATCGAGAGCACGCGATAAGGTCAACTATCTGTTAATAACATGACATGCGTGCAAAGACGCAGTTTTCTATTCAATATGCTGTAATTTCTATTTAATCAATTTTTGAATATAAATTTTTAAATAAAAATATAAGTTTAATTGCATTTAAATAAAAATATATGTTTAATTGCATTTTTACAACTATTCAGCTAAAGAAATATCAAATAAGTAATAAAAAAAAAAAACAACGAAAAAAAATATCAAAACAAGTATTTTCATAAAAAACATTGTATTTTAATTATTCAATAAATCGTTTTTACTACACAATTTATGAAGAAAAACATTGTATAAAAAATGTGAGACGAATCATAAGAATTTGGAATATTAATATTTCAGGTCGGGTCAAAAATTAAAATGGTGCATAACACGCAACGAGTTCAAACAACAGAATCGATTTGCCACCCGGAAAGTTTGCATCAAAGTTCAAGCTTCAAGCAAGTAAATTTGCCTTCGCGATCCACTTTCGTCCGATTGTGCTAACACTGCGAGTTTCCGTGCGTCCCGCAACGACTGATCGACGTTAAATCTTCTCCCGTGCACGCGAAGGAAGAAGGATATCACAGTAAATATTTATTCACCACTCTTTTTTCGGGTGGATGTGAGAATATCGAAATATGAAGAATTCATCGAGCTGGCGTCGCAATGTTGAAACGAAAAACATTTTTGGAAATAAATGTCCACAGAGTAAAATCAACGTTTAACAGAAGTTCAGCAAAATGCATTTGGCTAATAAAATTTAAAAAATTTTAAACATAACTAATAGATAATCTCTTCTAGCGATTTATACCTACATGTCGCTATTTTCTTCTAATAAATTATTTCTCCTATTTTTCTAACTATGTTTAATAAATTATTCAAGTAGGAATATTTATGAGACGCCAACTTATACGTCGAGCAGATTGTAACTCCGAACGATAGCAAGTAAGATAAAATATTAATAAGCAGGGCAGACAATGACACCGAGATATATTCGTATCTATAATTCCGAGACCTGAACATTACTAACAGAGTGCGATTTAATTCAGTCGTTTTGCAAACCAATTTTAAACGGCTAAAAGCTTATTGTAACGATTATTGACCCAATTATACATCGTTAGATTGTTAATGATTATTCAATTACATTTCTATTTCTTAATGTAATGGGATTGTGGAAGTGGTTTATTCCTACGAAAGACTATTAGGATTTTTATGATGATAGAGCAATTTTGCTTATTAATCATAAATGACTTTCTTTAATCAAGTTCTTGATATCAGAATATTGGAAATGAGACAATAATGATCTTTTTGTTAAGCGCCAGGAATTAGAAAGTTATAAATAGAGCAATAATGATTTCTTTTTAAATTAGAAACGAGATTATTTTAACGATGCGTCACGACGCATAACAACATACGATGTATACTGTTCTAGCATTATTCGCAATGTACACGTAAGATATTACATACATTCTTACATCACTCGCGTCTTCCCAGCGTAGTAACTGAGAAGGCCGTAATAGTCATCATGGCAATGACCTTGCCTGCTAGCAGCGTAAGTTTGCAGGCACCAAAGCCATCGATTAACAATCAAGACGTCGATAACGACGTATTAAACTACGTCAGCAAAGAATATCCCATCTTCTATACTACAGACTGACAATGAGTCACACTTTCGAATTGCCGATATTTAAACTCAATTTAGACGAGACAGAAGTTTCATTAGAAATAACTATTCACTAGGAAAAATGTATTTTGTAAATTCTAATATTAAATTGAAGGAATAGTTAGTATATTGTCTCAACTTAGAATTATATAGAAGAATATTAATAGATTTACAAAAAGTATAAGAAAGAGATTAGGCAAGAGTTTAATAGAAAATGCACCAAATAGATCTGTGTGGATTTATAGATCTATGTTGATTCCACTGGGTATACAAGGAAGTTAGCAGTCTAATACATTTATGCAAGTACGTGGCCTTCCCTGGATACTCAGCCTTTATGTATAAAGTTAGATCATGGCGAAACTATGCATTATCTTAAGCTTCCATAAGCGCTTCAGTTTGTACAATAAACTGCATAATAGTATTCTAATTTACAATCTGCATTGCTCTCAGACATATCTTCCTTTACGACAAAATGCAAAACTGATAAAAATAGACTTGTCTAATCGAACAAATTTTGTTAAATACTGATCATCAATGAATACAATAAACGTTATTTTGAAAATACTATTTCATTATTATTCGATTATATTGTATATTTATTATTAATATTTTTTATTGATCGTATTTTATAACGCTTTAACATTGCACTGATAAAGTATTCATATTCTGTATAATAGCTTTCGGTGTGAAACATACGATAATCGCTTTAACGTAACGCTGTACATGCAACTGCACACTTCTGTTCGATGTCGTGATTGGCGCGCGATGATATTTATTTTTTGCGTACGATACCTATGTTTGATCTATAATATGAACGGTGCATGCACGATTCGTTACGTCTGATGTAAAACTGGTTCCACGTCGGCTTCGTGCAACGCGTGGTAACAGCGCGAACGAAAGTCGATTTATCCGCTAGCGCAACCGGATCATAAACTCGATTCGATACACTACGACCAGCGACGACCAGTTGTTGCTTTGACGATAAATGGCAAGCGGATGCATCTCCAAACTCAATGGGGACAAAGTTACATCGCGATGAAAGGGTGAATCCCTTTTTCGTATTTGCGCGCGCTTCGTGTCTCGATAATGCGTTTTCAGTGTACACGATAAATCGAAATATGGCAAAAAAAACAGCAATTGTATGCTTTGTCGCGAGGCAAAGGGGGTCGCGTAAAAAGAGCGCGAAGAACGAAGATATCGGAATAAAAAAAAAGGATAATAAAATATGAACCGCGTGTGAATTCCACGTATCGGTTATTGATCGGGCAAGGATTTTATACGAGACAGAAATAAATCGGGAATCCTGCCCCTATTATCGGCGACCTCCTCGCGTCGAAACGTCGCGGGTTATCTCGGGGGAGCGTCCGCCGCGATGCCGTGCATCGCGCGCTGATAACGTGTATTATCGACCATGGTGCGAATGTGCGCCCGCGCGGGAGCTTTGTTTTGAACGTGCATCATCCTCGTGTTGCTCATCGTTGTTAACGACAATGATAACGCGACTGCCGGCTTCGTCGCGCAACGTTGAAGAGCGTTATATTGTCTCGATAACAGGTTGCCGTCGAGACATCGGCGTGCTTTAACACCGTGAAATTCAGAGTTTATTAGTCTAACGCGCGCCCTAGAATGCAAAATTGCCTGAAACGCTAAACTCGCGTGCTTTAAAATTATTTTAATGTAGATAAATATAATTAAACGCATAAAATTGAATTTGAAGCCTGAACTTTACTCGGAGTTAAATTATTCATATTATTCAATAAACTTGAGATATGCCCGCTTAATTTATTGTTATCATTATTATATTTAGCTTCTAATAATAGAAGTGACTTTTATCAGTTAGCTAAAGATAATAGATGATGGAAGGATATTTTCAGTTCTGAAACCTTTGAAAAACATTCGATGACAATATAATCAAATAAGAAATTCTTAAAATAAACATGAAAATTATCTTCTTCGTTACACCCACATACAAAGCAAACGTAGGAATAAACAAGGTGAGGCAGGCTAATAAACATTTCATGCGATATCATACGAATGCATGCGAAGTGAATATCGCGAACAAACAAATATGGACACAATTAATTTTCCAATGCACTCTGCACTCTCATCTGACCTTGCGAGTTTATATATAGCTATCTCATTTCACAATATATAATTTTAAGTTGCACATTAACAATATAGAGATCTAATTATTCTGTGTGACATCATACTTATATTAAGCTTATTCCTAACTCATAACATTCCGCAAGATAAATTAATAAATATTTTTATTCATTTTTCTGATAAAATAAGTGAAAAAAAATAAATTTTTTATATAACAAAAATGTCAATTACTACTTCACTATTTTTTAATATTCAGCATGTTCAATTAAAGTGACCGTTTTATGATGAATCAAAATTAATTAAAGAATAAGATTTTGCTATGTTTAAAAATACAGCGTGGGCTTCCTGCTGCGAAAAAACAGGGGGACCTCACTTCAGGGGACCTTTTCTCCAGATGTCCATCAATTTTTTTTTAATATCTTGTGAATTTCATCCAATCAAGCATCATTGTACTCTGTCAAAAAGTTACATTATTCTATATTAAACGTAATTTCTGAAAAGAATGACATTATATTCTCTCAGTTTATTATTTGTAAGCTACTAATGTTGACATTTTTCTTGAGAAATAGTTGACTATAGCATGATAGAAGAATCCATATGAAAGGAAAACCTATATAGTATATCTTTGATAAGATGAAAATTGAATAATGTATCGATTGGCGCGTAGAAGTTGCTTTCTACTTTCTGATCGCGACTCTTGATAACAAAATTCGATTTTATATCAAGCTTTAATGAAATTATTTTCTCGTAATATTTCGGAATATTTCCTCTCTTTAATAAAATATTGCAATATATTTGTAATACTAAGTAACTAGATAATACATCAAAAAGCGTACAAAATCTTATTTTTCAATTTGCTCATATTGCTTAAAATAACCGATCATTTTGATAAAAGCGTTAAATCGTTCATAAAATGTATAAAAATATATATTAAAAGTCTATGCAGATGTTAATTTATTGTTAGTCGTCGTCCAGAATAGACAATTTTCATATTTCCAAATATAAAGATAAAAATATTCAACTTAAAGAAATTAGGATAATGTAACTCTTTGACAGAGTACAATGATGCTTGATTGGATGATGATTGAGTGATGAATTCACAAGATATTAAAAAAAATTGATAGACAACTGAAGTAAATAAGATCCCCCCGTTTTTCGCAGCAGGAAACCCACGCTGTATTCACATTCTGCTTAGCGACGACAATCGAGTACCGAGAAGATAACATGACCAATCGCATCGAATCGCTGCTCGACTGTTGTCTCCAGCGGCGAATGTGCCCATTGTTATCTGGCACACGCAGGCACAAGTGAGCAAACCGGCAATGCATCGCGTTGCATCGCGGTCATAAACAGGTGATCAGAATGCCTTGACACATGAAGTTGCTCCTCTTTTGGACAAATTAGAGCGTGTGTTTCGTATCTATATATTCTTGTATCATGACTCAATCTGTGACAATTCAACGTTTCTAAGCATTTGTTATTTATGAAAGAGATCGAAGTTAAAATATTAACAATGACTTATGTACAATGAATAAATCAATCAATCAAAGATATAGTTTCAGATTTTTGACCAACAAGTCACGGTGCAGTTGCCGAAAATTCATGAAACTTCATGCGTGAGGACATTCCCGTTCGCTGCGTGCATGTGTGTACGCATATCGTAATTTAATATCGAAATCGCGAGTAAATGGCGCCTCGCGCGTCGCTCCGAAAACTCGCATACACGGACGCGCGCGACGGGACACGCGCCGCCGTGCTCTCGACCGCGATCATTACGCCGATAAATGGCGACGCGCCTCCCCCTCGTTGTGCGAATGCCGACGACGCGGCGAGACGGCCGCGGAACGCGCGTTGTCCGTTTCGCGTGCGGAGCAAGGATCTCGAAGCGAAGCGGATCGGAGCGGATCACGCGAGACGCCGCAACGCGCGATTCCACCGAGACGCGTGATTGACGATTGTTGGCGCGTACTCACCCTGTGTCCGGATTCCTCAAGCCGTTGTCTCTTGGAGTGCGGTCCGTCTCCGTTGAACGCCGCCATCCTGATAGCACCACCGGACGATACGTTTGAATCGGGACACTCGGCGCTGCGACGACGGCGACGGCGACGACGACGACGACGACGACGGCGACGACGGCGACGACGACGACGACGACAACGACAACAGCAACGACGACACGAGCGTGTTGTGTACACCCGCTCGCGTTTCCTCTACACCGTGCCGACGATCTCGTGCGCGCGGACAGGGGAGGGGGGAGGAGGAGAAAATAATAATCGGTAGGACGCACGACGCGACGAGAACAGACAAACGCGCGAGAGCGGTTTAAGGGAAACTGGATCTCGCCGGATGACGAACGCCAACGCTTCGTGCGGAGCAGGCGACCGGCTACCGCGACGCACTCTGCCGGTGACGCCGTAAAACATTTTGATAGGCCTTAAGTCACGATTTACATTGCGTACGATAAAACGATAACCATTGTAGGAAATGTTCATATCCAATAGAAAAACATATTTTCTAGTAACTTTGCTGGACGACATATTTACTCTAAAAAATAAATTTTCTTATTGGTCATCGAATGTAGTGTGTTAGATGCCGATGTACTGTGTATCCGGCATAATAAATATTATTGAGCATCGCATTTTATTGGTCCGCCATTCAATTTGTATTATTACAGTTTATCGAGTTGTGCGAAATTACATTAAACATTTTTGTCGAAAATAAAGTCTAATAAGTCTATTTCCAGAATTAATCGGACGCAGGTATATAACTTTATGTAATTAGAATTCCAAATCTATATATAATGATCATCTAACATTAGTATTATTCTCTGTTCAAATAGAATTTTCATTGTACGCGATCCTTCCATTCCAAACGAATTTTTAGAAATGGATGTAATTATGTTTTAGTCGCATTTGTGTGAAAAAATAATCTCTCTGAATTAAATCATGCAAAAAATAGATGCTTAAAACATTTAATTACAAAATAAATTAGTCAATTTTATTAAAAACAAAATAAATGTTTACCATAATTTTGTGGTTAACTTTTTTAATATTTTATTTTGATAGAAAATTAAAAAATTCGGGTATAATCAGGAAGGCGACTGTTCAACACTTTTCACTGAAAACAATATAAAATTTCGAGGAGACAATCTGGCATCAAAGATGGGCTTCAGTATAGGAGGTAAATTATTTTCTGATAAATATAAAAATCTATCCAACAACACTACAGTTTCCACTAATGGTGCCAACATTGTACGCAATGCTCCAAATATTACAACTTGTTGCCATTGGCTTAAATAATATTTTATTTGTGGGTTCTGAAAATCTGAATCTTTAAGCTGGAGATGCAGCTCAAATTCTGCAGTTGCTGCAGTACAGTATCTGAAAAATACAAAGACACATTTGATTGTTGTCATATAATAATATATTTATAATTGAATTAAATTCAATAACTACAAAAGGTGAAGCTTGAAAAACTCAAGTTACTCAACTGTTCAAATGTCATAGGTTTTGTCACTTTGACATTCTTTACTTGACTATGGCGTAATTCCTTGTTTCGTTTTATTAAAACAGTTTCTAGAACAGCTCTGTAAGCATGTACCTAAGAAAAATATATAATTTGTTAATAAGAAGTCTGTGCTACTTCTGTATGATACTTAACTATTAAATCTTCGTAATTCCCAGTCCTCAGTTTATCACAGTAGCTCTCAATAGCATGACATGCAACTTCTAATGCTGTGTAGGATAGTTTATGATTTGTGAATGATGACAGATATTTACTAAGTGGATATCCATTTAAAACATCATCTGGATGCCTAAGTATATTTCATAATTTAGCACATGTAGTATATTTAAAAAATAATATTACAATATAGGTTACTTACTCAAATGTCAACTTCATGTAGCAGCATCCTACAATGCAAATAAATCTTGCTTCGCATTGAGATGTGTAAAGCTTCAATAACATTGCTGCAAGATCTCCACATGGATGTAGCCCCACAATGCCAAACCTAGATTTCTTTTCATCTAAATTAAAATTATTAGAAAATATTTTTTGTATATTCTTGATTGTCTTTGTCTGATCTAAGGTTGTATTTTCCAATTTGAGTGACACATGTTGTGGCAGATCTACAGGCAAGTCAGGCAAATGTTTAGATAGAGATACCAATAATTCTTTATCCCATTTTCTGTAAACGAAAAGTTCTTACATGAATGATAATGAAAGAATAATATTATCTACAGTTTGCATACAAAAATTGTTAGAAATAATTAAAATTAACGTTTACCTGGCTTGCTGTGACAATAATACATCTTGTTCAATGCATGTTACACATAAACCACATTTAAATGCTAAAGAACGAGCTAAATGACCCATGCCTGCTCCAATATCGACAATGCACTTTGTGCCCGATTCTTGTGCACAGTCTGTACATATCTGCACAAATTAATTTTTACAAAATCCATGGATTATTTTCTCATGTAAACTAGTAGTAGTACTTCAAAAAGGCTTATTGAAGCATACTTGTGTTATTTGTTGTATCTCATGTCGTTTTTTGATCTTAATATGTTTCAAAACAAGGTTATCATGTTTCTTCAAAACGTTATGTGCGTCGTGTAATTTTTTATTTTTATTTTCCAAAATAAAATTCTCATCGTCATCATATTCTGATTTCTTTACTTTGCTGCATCGTAAAATGTTCTCGTCATTTCGATGATTTCTATTAAGCTGTAAATGCTGTATAACCTGTCGAAGCACGAGTAATGACAACGGCCACACACGTGTGCTGCAAAGTGAATTAAATAATCAAATTGTACACAGCAAACAAATAAGCTCAATTCTCACAAGCTTATATTTAATTCGAAATTTATTTGCATCAAGATTGAAGAGGAGAAAAAAGTCGTATGGACAAATCATACGTTCTATTGATTAAATTCTCTGCATGTAAACACTTGCACATTGCTAAGATAACACAAATCATAAAAATTAACATGCTTACCTAGAGATGTCACCAGTTAACCATTTTCCGAATTCTTCAGGTGAGACGGTTTGCAGAACGGTCCTCCAGCTTTTCGGCAGCTTTTCCCATAGCCGTTCTTGAAAGAAGTCCTACAATGAATTTCATCCTTTTGTAAGTACTCATTAAAAAAATTAAAGATATATATATACGTGTATATTGATTAGACTTGAAAGAAAAATGTGGTTCAATACTCCTTAAAATATGGAATAATGCACAGAAGCTTTATTAAATTACGTACCACGACATACGAGTCTAACAACCAGCCGTATATATTTAGTACATTGAAGATTTGTTGAATTGTTGTGCGAGCTTTCGAGCAAACCTCACATGTACACATAACCACTGGAGCAGCCATTGTTGCATCGAAACGGTCGGTAAATTTTGGATCAGCTGATTTGTACAGATTAGTGATATCTTTTTTTTTCTTATTGTGAAAAGTTTTTTAGATCTATGGATTTATTAGATAGATCTATCTCTTTTTATGTTATTAATTTTTTTAGGAAGGTAATAGATAGGTAATAACGATTAGTTCTAATTTATTATGTAAATCGATTTTATTTTTATAGAATCATGACATAAATCTCCATTCATGGCACGTTAAAATTTATAACTTGTATATCTTTGATCTATTATTATTTAAAATTATTTATTATCATGATACATGATAAAAAGTAATTACATAAAATTTTTTCTACATTAAATGGAAAGTATAATACATATGTGCACATTGACACAGTTTTGAGAAATAAACCATTTTATATCTCGCAATTTATCTCAATCTTGTAAGAAGAAACGTAGAGTCATTCATAATTTAATAGTAAAAGTTGAGTCTAGATGCCCTCACAGAATAAACGCTGCTGGCATGAGTAGTTTTAGTCGAAGAGAAAGTTAATTCTTATTACTTTTCACACTGTATACGTTTTATTAAATCGATCGTGATAATACTAGAGCACTTGGGAAATTGCAATTTAGCAACAATTTTTAATAAATCCAAAAGGATAATGGAAAATAATTTTCCGATAAATCCGCGCTGATTGCGGAGTGCACGAAGCTGAAATAGAAAGCGCAGCGAGCGTAACATCAATTATAGGTAATTTTTCGTGTGATATGGTATGTAATTATATAACGCAGTTATGTATTTTCCGCTCATATAGTCGATACTCGCTTGTACATAGCCGATATCAGATATCCAGAATGTCATTAAGGCCTTTCTTCGACCAACAAGCGCCAGTATTTTAAACCCAATTTAAAAAGCATACCGCTTTTTGTGCCATAAATATTCTTGAAAATAACAGTCACTGTTATTCATAGTATATTATATAGCGCGTCAGTTTCGGTTGGCTCTATTTCTTAATTAGTTCAGCCTCAAATTAACTCGTGTACATTGCGTGCAAAGCTTCTGTAACTTATGAAATATTTTTCTCACGCTGGAAAACATGAGTGAGAATTTTCCACCTAGTGAATTAGATCATTGCAAAAAATCTGATCTACAAATCTAATCAGGAATCGAGTTACCGCAAGTGATATGTACCTTTGTATGCACTGAAGGTGAAGACAAAAGAATTTTTCGTGTAAACGAGGACTCTGAAACAAGAACAGTTATATAATAATAAATAGACAAATTGTGTTACAGAAAAATGTTTATTTATAGGATAATCTGATGTTGCAATTCTATTTTAAATTGATTTTATGTTTCTAGGACTTGTTTTTAAATTTTTTGAATAAAAGAAAGCCGTAATATGTGTTACATTATACTTTTGCGTAAAACAAATTTAACAAATAATGTAATTTACAATAACAAATATTTTTTTATTGTAAAAAAATATTAATGAATATTATTTAATGAATATTTTTTATAATAAAATTATTTTATGAAAATTTTTTCATTATAAAATTTTTTTATAAAAAAATATTTATTAAATAACATCTCAATTGAAAAGAAAAAAAACACAACGCGGAATATAAAAAGTAATGTCATTTTATAGTCATACTTTCTTAATCTAACAAATTTTTAAATATTATATAAGTAAATTCGTTTATTTTGTAAGACGATTCAATTAGTGAATTTGTGCGATTATTTTTTAATGATCGCGCGAGATCCATAAAAGAGCGAGTGTGTTGGGAAAGGTCTTGATCATTAAACGCGTATAGTTAACGCACTCGGCAAGGTCCCATAAAAATGTCACATTGAATGCAAGGATGGTGAGAAACCGTTTGTACGCTTTGTTTATTAATTATAAGAGCGAGCACTATTCCCGCAACGTCCCACTTTGCGGCACTTTCACTCTTCAACAGTTACGTTATTGCTCATGAGCGGACTACTCTCGAAGAACTATATATAGTTAGCGACTACGTGCTCCTCGTAGGAGGAGGATCCGTATCATGCTTTCATGAGAACTGTGCGAATCAAAATCGCGCAATCTTTTACCGTTGCTGTTACGGAGATCGTTCGTGCAATCACGAGGACGACGTGACAGAATCGCGTCCCAAGAAAGTTTCCACGCTCTTCGTGTATGAATACTCGGCTCGATAGCAGGTGCATTAATTGAACGGCATAACGCGTAAATATTATTCGACATATCGTCGTATTTGAATTTTCGCAAGAACCAAGAATCGATTTAATTGCACAAAAATAATTGCGACAGTTGTATCGTAGAAAACGAGTTGGAAAGTGTCGTTTTTATGGTAAAAGTAATTTTACTGCCGCACAAATGTTTAGCTTTTATTGTATAATGACATTTCCTGTATTTAATACCGACAGGATATCGACAGAATTTACAGATAAGGCAAACACGATTTACAATATTAGAAAAATAAACAAAAGAAACAGAAATAAAAGAAACAGAATTATATATTCTCGCAATTTATTTTAATCTTGCAAGATACACAGAATATCGCATGGTCGTATTTAACTTCCAATATAAAATAGGAAACTAATAAATAGCAAGGTTTTGTTTCTCAAATTATTTTACATAAAAATTCAAATTTTTCGACTTAATTATTTTGTCGAAAATTGAGAAATTAATTTTGCAACCAAAAAGAAAGCTAGACAGTTACGCGACAACGTGAATTTGTCACGTTCCGAGGCTCCTTAGAACACCGTTAAGTAAACAGATTACGAACAGTTTATCAGGTGCATTGAGACGCCTCCGTTTGACCTATTCGTCGCCGCGGAAAAGTGATGAATCGTTCTCGCGTGCGAAATTATGCAGTTAGGTGGGACGTTCAGAAACGATATCGTTTCCGGCGAAACGACGATAAGTCAACATGAAATACCGCCTTGGCTCGCGGATCACTGACCGTCCCGGACGGACAGACGGATCCTGTATTTATCATCTTTGTGTCTGCCGGCTGTTATTCGAATCTTCTTACGCCAACGTTATAAGTGAAAGTTAGCAAGTAGGACGCGCGACGTCCAATCTGAATGCCTGGACGTGCGCCAGAGAGACTCGAGTCGCCATCACAAGTGCCGGAACATCGGCTATCGCCAAAATTAATGAATAATGTTGAAAACCTAAGGCTTGCGTGCAAATGAACAACGGATTCTCTCACGACTTTCGAAATTATATGACTCCCTCGTCATTTCACTTCTCTCGTAACGCACGTCTCGACTTTTTCCCCTTCGAGCGATCGACAGCCGGCTCGAAGAGGGTCAGAAGGACGATAGAAAATCTTTGATGATCTCGCCGATCTGGAACGATCTGCGGTTGCGCAAGTGCTAACACGAGGAGCGAGTGCTCTGCATCGCTTTTGCGAAGCACTTTTGCAATCGGGGGAGGGCTCTACCAGGTCATCTCGTTCAATTGCTCTACTGGATCTACCGTCTTTCGCAACGGCCCACACGACTTATACATAATCCTCTGTAATTTCTTGCGAATGAGTAGGTTACCTCAGACATTGCAGATGTTCGACAGATCGTGCTTGAATAAAAAAACGTTTCATGTAATTATAGGTCGACGGTGTAAGCGGATCTGAATAACGTCTGATTTCACGCGAAGTGTAGGAAAAAAATTTTTTTTTGTATAGAACATTTCGCACACTGTTTGAATCAGATATTTATGAAAGAACGATGTCTTGTATATCTTCGAAAAATGTATAATTATTTTTCTAAAATCCTTTTTGTTACACTTTTGAGAGTGCCATGAAAAATGGTTGTACATTTTCTACAGAAAAAAGGAACGGAAACGGTTTCTGTCCTTGCACCTTCACGAAATTAACTAAGATTGCATCGCTTTCAGAGAAATAATTTATGGCGGTATGTAACGGGTTTGCACTATCTAAATGCACGTTTGTGAATGTGAGTTCAGTTATTATTTCGAAAGAGGCAAGAACCGCAGGAAAGTCAAAGCCTGGAAGAATGGTAATGGTAATATAATTGCGATCGCCTTAATTGCATCCGTTCATAACGGAGACTGATTTGTGCGACGAGTGCGTCTCAATTAAAATTAATTAATCATTATACAAGTCGCAACGAGACAACCGAATCGATCGGTGTATCCTTTCTCGCGTTTCAAGGATCATTGAACGAATCGGAAACGATCGCTTGTCTCGAGGAAGTCGCGACTTAGCTCAGCGAAAGTAATCGCCTCCAGATTGTGTGCCGCATTAAAACTCGACGCGGTTCTCTTTCACCGAATAGGCCTCCGCGCGAGAGACTCGCGCGAGAAGGAGAGGAAGGAAGATGGGTTTCGGTTTCGATGGGCCTTGGAGGTCGCGGAAAAGTGATGGCGCTTAGTATAATAGTCCCCACTGCCGATCTCCCGACGGGGAAGATTTGAAGAAAGTCGTCGTTGTATGAAGAGGATGCGCTCCGCGCCGCACGTATCTTCTCTTTCTTTTTTTTTTTTTCTCTCCACGTACAACCCGTCCACGTGTACAACGGACACGAACACGCACGAGGTGAGCGCGCATCGTGACGGGGGACCCCGGAGAAAGGTGCTGCTCCACCGTCTTCGATATTAGAGAGGAGCTTCTTGAGGAACGACGGCCGGGTCGCGGTGGTGGTGGCATCGGGTTGGGAGAAACGGGCCCCTGCGCCCGGTTTGTCCCTCAGTTCCCATGCGAGACTCCAGACGGTATCGTCCGGCCAGGTACGTCCGATCGTTCCGCGCGCGGTGTCATGCCGCGAGTCAGCCGCCTCTAATCGGCCGGTGAGAAGTGTGTGATTCTCCCCTCTCCTCCTCCCCCTCCCATTGTGTGAGGAAGTACACAAAGACGATCACAGGATGCGGTTCGTCAAGCTGGTAATTATAACAAACGTTCGTATCCGCGAAGCGGGTCGTTTTGCAGACGAAAACGCTTGTACTTTCATCGTAATAAGGGGGTCGCGCGAAGACCCTCGCGGTTCTATCATTTGCAATCAGCGAGCGTATCGCGCGCGGGGAAAGTGCGCTAATAAAACGCAGCGAACGCGACCGGCAATGATACGGCCGATAATCGACGGAGGTTGAAGGCCGATTAATCGAGCGCATCGTTATCATTGGCTTTTTCTTTCTTCCAGTCGGCTTCAAAGCGCCCGAGGCGCGCGCGCGCGCGCCTCGCTCAAGAGAAGACACTCGGGGCCTCATTCGAATATGCTAACCAGCATCGAGAGAGGCACCGAATTCTCGAGGTGAAACGCGATGCGTCTTTTAAACTTCGATTCTTTCTCTCCTCTCACCCACTTTTGGTCTTACAAAAATTAATCGAGCACAACGTATTCTATCGGCGATGCATTTCTCTTCGTAAATTGCGATGAACGGCGACGAATTTCGCGAAAGATAAATACTTTGACTTACTAATTGATTTAAAGAATATGTAATGAAAATTTTTAGCTCTACCTCGAGAACTGCGTCAGTAGAGCACGCGGAAATCCGCGACTTCTATTCCCGTTAATAGAAGTTTGGCAGCCAAGCGATTTCAGAGAAACGAGAAACGTTCGATACGTTGCAAGTCGGCTTCGCCATATCGAGAGCGCGATCACAACTGGGAATCGCTTATCAGGTTAACTGTTCCTCGATTCTCACTAGCATACCAATCGATCCCGAGGCCCGTTAAGGCCTTGGATGCATTTTCTGGTTATTAAACGGGTTACTCGGTTATCAGAACGCGTTAAGTCCCTCTTCGTGTATTTACATTTTCGCCTACTATGCTAATCTACTTGAAATGCTGACATCACCGCTCAATTAGACTATCGATACGGATCGTTGTGCCACTTCTCGAATATTTGTATCATTGCCAAAGAGATGACTTGCATTTCGTATTTTTGTAGCATGAAGAAAAAAGTATTTCAGTATTTTAAGTCATAACAAATATTCATTTTATGTTAACATGTTTGAATCGATAATTTTTGCCAGCATTGCGATGCAAAAAAATGCTCTATCAACACGCCGATTTTTGTTGTTGCCTTTCAGACACTCTTGGCGTTTCTCGCCGTGGCGACCTCCGCCAAGGAGGAGAGCTCGTCGTCGAAGAGCCGCGATAAACGTCAGCAGCTTACCTTCCACCTGCGAAAAAGCCGTTTGCCGCCGTACGCGGTTCAGATGGAACCAATAGTGCAGTATTCGCAGAGAGATCCCTTGTACAATCCCTTAGCGAGTCCGAAGAACGACGATTTATACGAGGAGACGCCGCTGAGCTACTATCAACAGGAGCCCGAGCCGATAATCGAGATCATCATCAAAGAATCCAATGAATCCCTGCCGACGCCGGTGCCTCCGTCGTCGCCGCCTCAGCCGCGACCGACGAAGGAACCCATCCAGGTGTTCTACGTGAAGTACGAGAAGAAAAAGGGCTATGGCGATAAAACCCGCGTCGTCTACGATCCGCCGATACCGGCGCTGACGCCGGTGGAGGAACATGAAGAAATCAAGCCGGACAACTCGGTGCCGTACGAGGAAGAGCCGACGTACACGGCGACTCCGGCGCCGGCTCCGGAGCCGTCGACGACCTTGCGCGCTATTATCCGACCTGATAGCGAGGTGTATCACTCTGGAAGCAGTGGCATTCGCGTGACTTTCGGCACCGAGCAAGTGCCGCCGAACAGTCACAGCAAGCGCAGCGATCTGGAGACACCCAGCAGCAGCACACAGCAACAGCAGCAGCCGCAGCCGCAGCAACAACCGCAGCAGCAACAGAAGCAGCAGCAGCAGCAGCAGCAGCAGCAGCAGCATACTAGCAAGCCGACGGCATCACCGGGGTCACCGAAGAGACAACACGGCCCGTATCAACCTCTGCAGCCGCCGGTGTCTCCATCAATACGAGTGCCGCCCGCGTTCCCGCAACAGCGGATCGTCAACTCGTTTCCGCCGCAACAGCAAGCGCTACAGCAACAGGCTTTGCAACAGCAGCCGACGTTTCTACAGCCGCAGCAGCAGCAGCCACATCATCAGGCATTTCCACCTCAGCAAGCTTTGAGAAATCCACCGCCGCCGCCGCCACCGCCGAGAGCACCGCAACGGCATCCCATAACGATCCAAGGTCTTCCGGAAGTACAACAACGCGCGCCGTTCCATAGTTTCGGCCCGCCGCCGCATCGCGTTAATATCAATCACCCGCAGCAGCCAGGATTCCCACCGACGCTATCGGTGTCGCATCAGAGCGTGAACCTGCAGAATCAGCCGCTGTCGTTGCCGCCGTCTGGCTTCAGCGCGGAACCACCGCAGCAACCTCTGTCGATTAGACCGAGCGGTTTCAATGCGGAACCGCCGCAGCAACCACTGTCGATTAGACCGAGCGGTTTCAATGCGGAACCGCCGCAGCAACCGTTGTCGATCAGACCCGGCAGCTTCAACCCAGAACCGCCGCAACAATCACTGCCCATTAGGCCGAACAGTTTCAACGCGGAACTCCCTCCGCAATCGCTGTCTCCGTTCAAGCAACAGGAACTGGAGAAGCAGCGATATCACGAGCAGCGACGACAGCAGGAACTGCTGAAGCAGCGGGAGCATCAGCGGCAGCACGAGCAGCAACGGCAGCACGAACAGCAACGGCATCAGGAACATCAACGTTTCCTGGAGCAACAGCGACAGATCGAACAGCAGAGATTATTGGAGCAGCAAAGGCAGCAAGAGCATCAGAGGCAACAGGAGCACCAAAGGCTCCAGGAGCAACAACGTTTGCAAGAACAGCAGCGGCTGCAAGAACAACAACATCTGCAAGAATTGCAGCGATTGCAAGAGCAGCGCAGGCGAAAGCAGGAGCAAGAGCAGAAGCTTCTTCAGGAGCAACAACGATATCGCGCACAATTCAAGTACAATCAAGCTCAGCTGCAGCAATCGCAATTACAATCGGCGCAACGACCAGCCGGTGAAATCTTCAAGGCTGTTCCGAAGCTAGAACAGCATTACGCGATCAGAGAGAATCCTCTTCATCCTGGTCCGTTCCCGCCGAACTCCGCGGTGGTGCAAACTACCCCGTTCCCCGAAATCGCTCAGAATCACTTCGCCTCTGCGCAGTCGCCGAACGCTCTTCAGGATTTCCAACAACTCTCCGGCAACGCACCGAATCACTTCATCTCCAGCGATATTCTGCAGCAGCAGCATCAACAGTTGAACGCGAAGCATCAGTCTTATCAGAATAATCAGCACAGTTTCTTCTCGCAAACCCTACCGCCGACGCCGCAGCAGCGACCGCAACAGCGACCACAACAGCGGCCGCAGAGCACTTCGTCTCTGCAGCAATCGTCATCGATATGGGGCGGTCGCCCGATATTCAACTCGAATCCCTCGCAGAAGATCTATGCGACGCCGGTCAGTCCGTCCGAGGAGTTCGAGTCGCCGTCGACCGCGAGAACTTTCCTGCCGACGACAACGACGACGACAACGACAACCACCACCACGACCACCGAGGCGCCAACTACGATCCCGCCGAACAAGGTGGCGAAGATTCAAGAGAACATCGCCAATCTACCGGACGAGGTGCCCGACGATATCAGGGAGCAGCTGTTGAGTTCCGGGATTTTAGGTAACGCCGACATCCAGATCCTCGACTACGACAAGATCGGCGACATACCGATCGAGAAACTGCCGCCGGAGGCACTGGCGAATTTCTACGGAGCCGGAGGCGGTACGGCACTCGCCGCTGGTAGCGAGCCCGTGCCGTCGATCGCCAAGAGACCGCCGACGAAGACGACGCAGCAGGTGAGCGGCGTTTCGCCGCCGAAGAAGGCGACAGCGGGGACCGCCGGCGGCGGTAGCGGCGCGACCAAGTTCGAGCCAGCCACCTTGCGACCCGGCGGCGTGGAGATGAAAGTAGTACGCTTCGATCCCAATACGGAGCAAGGCCGGACCGTGGCGCAGCAGCACATACGGGACGACGCGACCCGGCTCGAGCCGGTGACCGTGGGAGCGCGCGGGGATGGCGCTCAATACAATCGTTACCTGCCGCTCAAAGTGAGTGGCGCGTCCTTCCCAATACCGGATACGCCGGAGCTTAACGGCCGTAGGATCACGAGCGTCGTGGTACTGGCGCCCGTCGACTACGACTTTCCCGACGAGGCGAAGCAGATCGCGGAGTCGCAGCGGCAGAGCAGGAAGATCGACGGGGACGCGCAGCCAGTCAGATTTTTCGCCGGCGACACCCTCAAGCAGCTCGTGAAGAAGCCCAGCGCGGAGAACTACAAGAAGTGGCTCGAACAGGAGAGTCGCACCGAACCGCAGAGGCAGTCCGTCGTGCTTCTGGTGACGATGTGAGTACTTTGTATCCGATGATATAACTCTGGAGTTATATCACTTTCACAAATGAAATAAGCACTGTATTATTAATTAAATTAAAGTTTCTCTGTCTTTACTTTTTTTTATTTAAATCCTGTCTAATTTAGCAAATATTTAGATTTGTTTTTATTTCTATTTTGTTCATTATTATATTCGCTTGCAACTGGTTATATAAGCGATTTTATTAAATTACTTGACGTTTCCTAAAATAATTTTATTCATAATTCTTCCGTCATTTTCTTTTTTTTATTTTTACATAGTATATGTTGTGTGCTATATCGACTAGAGGTTCGCTCCATTAACTTCCTAATGCGATACTCTCATCGCGTATTATCATCAACGGTTTGTCCGCCACGCGAATTCACTCGAAAGTCGAGGAATTTGCGACGCTGCACGCTTTCACTTGAATTCACTCGCTGCTGTGTTTCAGACTGAGAGACGGTGATGGTCAGGGTGACAAGGAAATCTTCATGTACGACGTGACCTCAGGGTCTGTCAGCAAACTGGCCGGCGATCTCTCGACAGCCTTTGTAGACGCTGCCGAGAGCAACTCCGACGGCACTGCTTCCATGGATGATTCCACCTTCTCGACGTATTAACTTGTCTCGTAAATCTCCTTTTAATATTTAAAACGTAATAATTTATGGCCATGGAAAGCGCGGAATATTTCGTGAAGATTTTATTATATTCTACTACGTTTTGGTAATTTTATATCGCAAATTTATGACAGTTAAAAATAATTTTCTCCTTTATCGCGATAATAGAACTAAACATTTTGTAAATTATTTAATTTAAATCAAATTTTATTTTTAATTCTTTATCATTCTGCTGAATAGACTCTAGATTTAATTACACACATTGATGCGACAATGAAAGAATTTCAATAATGAATACTAATTTAAAAAGTGGTGGATTTCTTGGGATATTGGATTACATGACATGTTTCTCTTGAGAGTAGAGCAAAAATAAAGGAAAGCAATTAAATATATGAGGAAAAAATTGCGACGTGGGAAATTATTAGGAACTCATAAGTATCCTTGTAGATATCTTAATTATGTATTATTATGTATATATAAGGATAATTTTGTACTTTTTTATACAAAATAAAACGCAATGTCTTAATATATGCTCTTGCTTATTCCATGCATTTTCTCTTTGCGATTTATGTCTTCCAATTATATATTGCAACAATGTCTAGTCTGTATTTTTAATAAATGTGTAATACATGTAAATGATGCTTTTATCATTGTTTCTTTCAAACTATTTTGCATATTTAACAGCATAAAAGTTAAAGTTATTCAAGAAAAGATAGTTTTGTATATATAATATATATGTTTATATAGTTATATTATAGTTATATTCTTATAGTTATGTTACTCTCTTATAGTTTTATATATATAATATATATATAATATTTAATATTATCAAAAAATTATAATGTTTTAAGAAAGTGAGGAGATAATTAGTTACCACGTCGATTTTCATTTAGTAGCATCGGTCGGCTTTAAGGGGCGCCACAAACGCTCCGCTTCTGCATAGCGGTTCTGACAATGAGTTGTGTGTATTTCATAGTTTTTGTGTGCTATTGTTAAATTGTAGTACAGTACGTAAGACAAATCGATTTTACGATATGTTACAGCAATAAAAGCGTGTGTGCGGTATTGATCACACACATGATAAAATTGTCGTACATATAGCATTGCGATTTACCCCGATTTTATTCTAAGCAAGTTTAGTGAGGTTAGACTATCGATATTGACAATTATTCATTATCTTGACTCGCGAATAATTTGATAATATGTCAAATTGGCGAGCGAGTCACAGCAACAACGCAGATCGAAGAGACGTTACTTATAAAAGTAACAGAGAAGACAGGTGTGAGAGGAGTAATGATTCTTACAGAGACAGATCACAGAGAGATAGAAGCAGAGAACACAGAGGTAGCAGACGTGATCACTTCAGAAAAGACGACGAAAAGCAGAATGGCAGGAGAAAATATGACAGATCGCCGCCACGAAGAGAGAACAATTATTCTCGGCACAGAGAACGTAATGAGAGAAGTAGGAGTAAGGAGAGAAGAGATGACTCTGGAAGGAGACGCAACGATCAGTACAAGCAAAAGAGGAGCCCGGAGGATGTAAGAATGAAGAAGGAACCTTCCCCCGAATGGGGAAAATCAAATGTAAAGAATGAGGATAAATCAAAGCAACAGGAGAAAGAGAAACCCAACTTTGAATTATCAGGAAAGTTGACAGAAGACATGAATACTGTCAATGGAGTGGTTATAAAGTATGCTGAGCCACAAGATGCCAGAAAGCCCAAACGCAGATGGAGACTGTATCCCTTCAAAGGGGAGAAAGCATTGCCTACATTGTACATCCATCGACAATCGGCGTATCTCATGGGCAGAGATCGTAAAGTAGCTGACATACCCTTGGATCATCCTTCATGTTCTAAACAACATGCCGCTCTGCAATATCGTCTAGTCTCCTTTCAAAAAGAAGGTGGTGTCGAGGGCAGAAGAGTACGACCATATATCATTGATTTAGAATCAGCTAATGGCACCTTTGTAAATAATGTAAAATTAGAACCAAGGAGATACCATGAATTATTAGAAAAAGATGTGATAAGATTTGGTTTCAGCACTAGAGAATATGTTTTGCTACATGAACACAGTAAGGATGATTCCTTCGACGATGATGTACCTCTTACAAATGCAACTTAGGTAAGTAATTCTGCTATTGTACATTGTGTTATTGATTGCATTATAGTTTATAAAAAAACATAGTGAATTTAATACATTAAAATTTAATATTAAAATTTAATGTTATCTCAATTGTTTTAAAAAATAAAATTTATTTTTCTCACTAAGGAATAATAATCACAGATCCATATTCTATATTTTAGCAATGATTTATACATTTTCCTTGTCATATTATATTGAAGCTGCAACTATTTACGTGTAAACTAAAAATGATCCGTGTTTTGCATTTCAGGATTGAATTTTAATGGAGAAAAATGTCCAGTAAGCACGTATGAAGACTGATGCAGAAACTGAGACGATTTGTCAGAATCAAAAGGATAGGATATTTTCCAATTTATGATTCTTATGAGAGAAAAGCTAAGGTACATATATAGATAGAAGATCCCATTAACAAATTTTTGGACTCTTGAAGATTCTTCAGAGACCCTTTTATCCGCATTAAGTGTTACATATGAAGATATATAAAATAGTAATTCTTGAAAATTCCTGAAAGTATTTAAAAAATCCAAACTTTGCTTGTAGTAACTCCATCTTTTTACATTTTCTCGCAGCATCGTTTTAATATTTTAAAAGAATTGAAATATATCTTGTTCATGTAATTAATATATAGGTCGACAAATGTAATTAAAAGTCCAGTATCATTTATAATATATTATTTACAATGATTAATCCTATAATATTCATTGATTGACAATTTATTTTCCTACAAAGCAAGTTGAAAATACAAATTTCAAGTATAGTCAGTCGATTGGCGTGAATTGGATTTTGTATATTCACAAACTTATCCTTTCGATTATACGAAAATTATACAATTTCTTATTGTTAAAACTACATAAAAAAACTTAACAATTTCTTATATCGATTTTCATATTATCTGCTAATTATCACCAAATGTGAAATTTGTACAATGAACAGTGAAAATATCATCATAGGTTGTTCAATAAATATGTTATTTAAAACAGTAGTTATATATATAAAGTTATAAACTGTACTTTGCATCTATCAATCTTCGTCAACGTATGTGATTCTTATATTAAATAACAGTTTTAAGACTGAAATCGCAATAGCTATGCACATCGAAACGGTCTGCCATATCTACATAAGCCAAATTTTTGAGTATAAAAAAATGTATGTACATGTTAAAATGGCAGTTTAAAGCTATTCCACTCTGTTCGCCGCTGCTCTTCCTCACTTTTTGTGCAATGCTTGGGTATTAACGATATACATAGAGTTTATTGTATGAGTGTACGCTTGCTATACTTAAGGCACCGTGTTAAGATAAAACAAAAAAGAAAAAAAAGAGATTTGAGCAAAACCGTACTAGCTGTGTCTCAAGTAACTTTTTGCGAGTTACGAGACAAGTCCGTCTGAATAGGCTTCGAATGCGACAAGCCTTGGGAAGACTACTTAAAAAGAAAACACTTCAACAAAGTACCTCATAAATGACTATGAGTGAAGATCTCCCATCGCATAATTATTCAATTGTTGCTCCAAGCCCTACAACAGATCTACTCGAGCGCAACTCATTTCGGAATATTTAGTCATCGTTTCACATCTCACTCAAGTTCAAAAGCAACTCTTATAGAGTCTCATATTTTTAATTCAACGCAGCGATTCACGATCCGTTCACTTTCACAGCGTCCGCGTTGATATTCGTATACGTGACGATGCTGTTGCCGTCTTCGACGACGGGCGTCTGCCGCAGTAGATTCAACAGCGCGCTGTTTATCACGAGCGGTATATTTGCCTTGCCGTTCTGCAAGTTCGAGTGAGTCCTTTGGATCTTCGACAACGTATTCTTCGTCGCTGTACTCTCAATCGAGGGCACTTCGCCGTTTCCGGTAACGTTGCTCGCGGTAACGTTGTTCTTTAGGCACGGCAGGACTGTCTGCGAATTAATCAAGGACGAGCTAGGACGCGTGGAAGGCGCCAGACTGTGCGAGCTGCAACTCCTGTCCTCGATACTCGCCTCGGAATCTCTTCGCTCGCTCAAGTTAGTCTTGTATTTTCGCTGGCCGTTCAGGGACGAGAAGGAGTTTCTCTTGAGCGCCGCTTTTGCGACTGAGTTCGCCGATTTCAAGCTGTCCAGCGTGTTACACTTCTCCGGCATGCCTGAAACTGACGCACCTCTTCGGTCCGGTAAATTTAGACTAGTGATCGACGATCTCTTGTCGTACAGCCTGCCGTCAAACTGCTTCCGTTCCTCCGTCGAGTGTTCCTTGCGCTCTTGCGTGTTATCCGTTGGCAGACTGCACTTGCGGTCCTGATTCACACAACTGATCCTGCTTATACTCGTTAAGTTCTGATCCGAGACGTGGATCGAACGAGGTACTTCGTAGCCATTCGTGGGGTTTTCTCTTGAGACAGCATCTTCGTTGTCCGCTAATAACTCAAGATACTTCGGGACTTCGCCGGATTGCGGATTGTGCGTGGCATTGTTCGAGTTTTGAAGGAACGGCTGCATGTCTCGGCTTCCCTCGGAGCTGCTGGACTTCCAGGAGTTTCCTATACAATACCAATTATAATTTAGCGTACACATTATAATGTTAAAATTATAAAATATAACTTGTTAGAAAATAATATTTACGATATTTACGAGTATATATATATACACTTTTATAATAAATTCTATAAATTTGTAAAACATTAGGTCCTCATCAATTTCGGAACTCTAATAAGTAATCTTTTAATATTTTACATAATTCTGTATAATAAATGTTACTCGATTTCGATATTATGTAAAAATTAGGACAAAAATTACATTGCGGGTTAATCAATGACAAGAAAGATCCGAGATCGATGAGAAGTGGAGAACCGTATTCTCTTCCGGCGTTGGATGACAGTGGCAGATGATGTTTGTTAAAACCTACCTGAATTGTTATGATTCTGATTCTCGTCAGCAAAGTAAGCCATGTTAGACACGCCTGCAAGCACGAGCCATGCAATGATAAATATGTATTCAAGCAGACAATAATATTCCAGTACACTTAAGGGTTAAAGAAGTTCGCGATGAAGAAATCCGCGATACACGAATTTCATTACACATGATTTCAAAATGTCGAGTTACATGAATGTGTATGAGAAACATGCTCATTTCGCTATTTTTCTGACTTTTCAAAATCTAGCGAAAGATCTTATTCATTTATAAATCGCAAAATTATGATTCTATCGTATAATCTTTCTCACATCTTTATCTCGAAAAAATGCATTACAATTTCTTTAAATCAATTTTATAACAATATTGTAATAATAGAACAAATGACTCATGGGGGCATTGAATGTTTTTATGTAATGCGAGCGAGAATAACAAATTGCATATCTTCAGTCAACATTCTATCGGTTTGCAAAAGACTCTTTGCTCCATGCAATGATATGCGCATGAAATAAGAATCGACGTCAATTCACCTTTGCGTGCCAGGTAATGCCCGGTGTGCACCGGGCTCAATATCGCGTCTTCTATATTGCCTCTCAGAAGAACGATACTCTCGAGACAAATTTTGAAGCTCGGCCTCGCGTCCGCTGCGCTCCAGCAACGCTGCATTAATTGATGCAACGTCGATGGGCAGTTGAGAGGCTTCGGTAGCCTACCGCCGGCACGCACGTAATGCAACACTTCAAGATTGGTTCGGGCAGGATAGGGCTGTTGACCCAGCGAGGTAATCTCCCACATTAGCACTCCGAACGCCCAAACGTCGCTCTGTGAAGTGAACACTCCGTCCACCAAGGATTCCGGTGCCATCCAGCGAACTGGAAGTAATCCTTCTCCTTCCTGAAAAATAATTTCAGTAGCGAATTAAATCTTTCGCTTTGCATAGTATCGTGACGTAAAACAGATCAGTTTGCAACATTTTATTTTGTCACAAAAATTGTATTCACCTTGCGATAATAATCATTCTTGTAAATGTCTCTAGCTAGTCCGAAGTCGCCGATTTTTACAACGCGGTTCTCGCGATCCCGCGCGGATACCAGGCAATTTCGACACGCGAGATCTCTGTGAACGAAATGCAGTTCCTCCAGATAGCGACAGCCTCGTGCAACGTCTTCGCACATGGCGAGTAAATCTTGTAGACGCAGCGCGCGTGAGTCGGTGGGTTGTAAAGCCCGACTCTCCCGCAAATAACTCAGCAAGTCACCAGCTTCCATTAATTCCAACACGAGTAACGGAGGATCCGTATCGAAGCAGACGCCGAGCAACCTCAGTACATGCTTGTGCCGAAAATGGCTCATAAGTCTCGCCTCCTGCAGGAATTCCGTCTTCTCTCGCGAGTTCGCGTCCTTTCGCAGCATCTTTATTGCAACGGGCGTTGTGCCCGGTCCTTCTAAATCCTTCGCACTTCCCAAAAATACCTGCAAAATATTTGAAATTAATATCATATAAATATAAAAAAGAAAATGATATTTTACCTTTCCGAATGCACCGCTGCCCAGGAATTTCGCCAGTGTAATCTGCTCCTGTCTGATCTTAGGCAATGCGGTATCGTCCGGATCGTTCTGCAGCGTAGAAGCGTAGAGCGCGTTAGATTGAACGAAATTCCCGCGAGGGATCTCGCGAAGTGTCGCCAGCTCGACGTCCGACACTATCGGGGGCAGAACTGCCTTTTTGTCTTCTTTACGTTGTCGGTACACTGCTGAGTAACGTTACAATATATTTGTCGAATACGCGTGGTCGAAACTCAAATTGTTTTCTTACAAAATAAATTTTCTTTATTGAATTTATTTCTTTATTGAATTAATTCCCGATTGAAAACTGAGTTTTATACCAAATATACTTACGGCAGAAAAAATAGCAGAAGCACACCAACATGATAGTAATGACGATTGCAATGAGGCCCAACATTAATGGTAGATGTTGTTGCGTGGCCAATATTCCACCGTTGGATTCTGTTAGATCAACGACGGTGCTTAATCGGCTCCAAGCACCGAGGCCGTAGGCGTTTTTAGCTTGCACGCGAAATCGATACTTTTCATCCATATCTCCAGTAATTATCCAATAATTGTCCGTTCCGTTGTAATACAAATTCCAGTGCTCGTTTTCGTCGAGCTCCTCGTCTTGCTTGTGATTGTCGTCGGCGATTAAACCCTCCAGCCGATACAAAGCCACTTGCGAGCCGTGAGCCTGCGCAGGTTCCCAGTTCAATTGATAAACAGAATTGCGAAGTCTCGTCACCGTCGGCATCCCGGGAGCGCTCGGAACGGCACCTTTATCACAGAGAGCACATTTCACGTTTCTATTATTTTATTTTATTTTATTCTCACACTTATTTCCACTCGAAATTTACTGTAACAGTTTTAGGAAATATTTTTATATCCACAATAAGTATCGCGTTATCGTTTTCATTTACTTACCAAGCGTTTGAAATGTGAATCTCCCATCGGACGGCCATATGAAATTCTCTTCGTACGCGGGGTATTTCAATACCAAGCGGAACTTGTACAAAGTTCGCGGCTGCAAGCCTTCTATGTAGTACCTGACTTTGCCATTCTCCTTCTCGTATTTATTCGCGGTTTGCCACTCCTCCACCGCAACGTTTTTGTACTGTAGCGCGTAAAAGGTCATTAGATTGACGCTCGGGATCCAGGAAATGTTCATACCGTCCACACTGACTCCGATCACCGTCAAGTTGTTCGGTTCCGCGTACGTGTGGATGGTTTCGCCGAGACTCTCGTTGTAGTTGTCGTTGAAATTGGCGGGATACGCGCGCACGTACACCTTGTAATCCTGCCCCGGCAGCAGCGGCTTCAACGTCGTGAAGAACCTGCCGTCCGCCGCGCGCTCCGGTTCCTTGATCACTTGCTCGCCCTTCTGTCGCACACCGTTCACCAGCAAAGTCGACCACCAGTGTACCTCGTAGTGCACCGCTGCGGAATGCAAGACTCTGGGAGGACGCCAGTAGACCACCGCCAGGGTCGGCGTCAGCACCTGCACCGTGACATTCTCCGGCGCGCTAGGCTTACTCACGCCGGTCCGCTGCATCACGCCCGGGCCGAACTCCAGATCTAAGTTTTCTAGATCGGTGTAGATGTTACTCAGCGCCAGCTCCAGCTTGTACCACGTGAACGGCTTGAGATTGCGGATTTCGTAGCGCCGCTCGTACGTCCGCACCTTGAGCCACTCGCGATTCTGGCAAGGCGTGTTGCGATCGTTCTCCGGACACGGCCACAAGTAGATGGTGTACAGCGAGCTGGGTAGGCTGTAATTCTTGCAGCCGTGCTGGGGAATCGGTTCCGGAAGCTGGACGACTATGCTGCTGGACGTCGTATTTACTTCCTTCACGCGGTAGGACGCGTGTTCTGAACCTGATGAAACCTGGTCGGGCTTCAGGCAGTTCGCGGTGGGATAGGATTGCAGGGACTTGCCGAGAGCTCTGATGCTGCGCACACCTGGTAGATAGAAGCTCCTTATCTTCAACTCGGACACGTTTTCCTTGCTCGCGACGAAAAAGTGCTCTTTCTTCAAGAAATAAATTTGATTCTCCATTGCGTTGGACCAATAGATATTCATCTTATCAACCGTGAGAGACGTCACTTTGCTAAATTTCGAGCTTGACACATTGGCACACGTACAGCCACCACGGTCCACGAACGATTCACTACGATAAATGTCTATCACGATTAAGTGTTCCTCCATCACCCAGTACATCATTGGTTTCTGGATGTTGGTTTTATCAATCGCCATCGCGATCACCATGCCGGACGGTTTATATGGGCAGGAGCACGTATCACCTATGTTTTTGAAGAAAGGTTGCACGTTTTTCCCGTTCAGATCCGATTGCATTATTGTGCCGCGATCATTCGTCGACTCAATCCAATATAAAGATCTGAAAAATACGTTATTCTAATTATATTTCTAAAGAATATTTCAACAAAGAGTAGCAGAAGTTAATAAATATACAATTCTTCATAATTTTCTATTAATTTATAATTTTAATCGCATCTCGAGTGATTAAAAAACAAAAAAATTAAACAATATTTTAATGATTTAATTCTGATAAAAATCGAAGACATACCCCTGAGACGGCAGCACATCTAAATTCAAAACACGCCTCCCTGTCTTCACGATGTTTTCGTACTTGATCTTGCCAGCTTGCCACATCGTCAAATCCAGCTTCATGATGTAGCCGTTGCTTTCCCTGTATCCGTGTTCCCTGTATCCGCTCTCCGACCAGTACAGATTCTTCGCCACCCAGTCGACGCAGAGGCTATCCGCAGTATTGTTGAGATCGAGTATCTTCGTAGCGTTGGTTCCGGTCATGTCCGACGTCACCAACTCTCGCATCTCATTGATCCAATAGATCTTCTTTTCCGCTGCCAAATAGCTGACCTCTTTCGCGATGTGCCTAGTGAGCGTGTAGTTAATCTCCTGATCCAGATCGGATATCCTCACAGCGTCCGCCGTGGCGACCAATAATTGCGGCACCGGATTCTCGTACATGGTTGTCACGTTGATTAAATCCGTGTAAGGACCAGCGCCGATCCTGGTGTGCGCCCGCACTTGGAAATAATACGTCGTGTTGGGTAATAAATTATACGCCGTGTACTCCAATGTCGTGGACGGGATGCTGTAGTCGTTGCAGACTTCAATTTTCTCCAGATTGTTGAAGAACCAGCACTGAACCGTGTATCCTTGAATGAGTCCGTTAGTAAATTCAGGCAAATTCCATCTGCAATAAGAATTAAATACTTTAGCGTGCTTATTTTTCTAGAATTAAACTTTATCGTTGAATCAAAGAAAATGAAAAATGTAGACTAGAATTTTGAACTTTCTCACCTGAATATCACAAAGATGTCTGTATTTTCGCTCAGCACCTTTTTATAAAATTCAACAAACGCTCTGGGAGATGTTGGCTGACTCGGCACGCTCTGTGGAGATCTCAAGATCATCTGGGAGTGATGCGCGGTTGCCCAGTATGTGAAAGCCTTCACGGTGACCTCCAGGACGGAATAGGGAAGGATCTGATCCGAGTTGTTGTACGGCATCGTCGTTTCAATCGTGATTTCTGGGTTCGAGTTCGTATTAATGTAATCCGCGAACTTTACTTCGTAGAAAACCGTGCCGTAATTGATATTCTTTACAGGATCCCAGGAAATGTTGAAATTTCTCCAGGTTCCCTCGACTCTTATGCTATCGCGATCGACGGCGTTCGGCGAGACCACTACTGTCTCCGACGTCAAATTTTCCGGATACTGATGAAGCGCAGGATCCATAATGGCCACCATGTATAAACCAGACAAAGTAATCCCGTTTATGACGGCCGTATTTTGACCGGACAGATCGCCGATCACAGCATTTCTGTCATCCTGCAGCCACAGTAGATGCTCGGAAAAATAGCATAAAGGTCCTTGCATGTTTGGATGTTGCAAAGCAGAGACCTTAAATTAAAAATTTATTATTGATTACTTTAATTCATTTATGTGCGAAGAATATGAGAATTAAAATCTAGCGAAGAATGTAATTTGATCGCGTTCGATTTTATTAGAAATAATATTTATAAAAATTAAAGTAACCTTTTTCGGCTCGATTTTCTGGTTCATTGGAATTCTTTCGGATGTCGGTGCTCGATAGAGAATGGATCCGCTTTCGTAACTTCGAACGATCCAGTAAACATATCTGTTTTCGGTGTCGAGCGTTAGTCCCATTACTTGTTTGCCATTAAAAATTTCATCCGAATGATAGTATCTCCTGTCCTGTCCATTCAATCGCGCAACTTCCACAGCGTGACCAGTTGACCAATATAAATACGCCTCCAGAGAGTCGATTATCAGCTCTTTTACAATTGCTAGGATGGACATCGGTTCTTGCTGAGATCCGTTCAGGTTCGCTCTTGTTATCTGTAAAGTCGAAATAATATTCTTGCGATTATCACTTTTAACAGAAATCTTATAGCTTTCAAGAATTTTAGGTAATTGTCTTTACAATGTAGTAATTTTTTAAAAATATTTTAGTATCTTGTGACACAAGAATTTAAAATCAAATTTATAAAAGAACTTATAAAAAATGAGTCTCTGTAATTTAATGTATATGTTGGAGCATTTAATTATATTTACAATTTGTTGTTTTGGATTCGCCCAGTATAGTTTCTTCGATATCCAGTCCACAGCGACGCTTCCGACCGAGTTGATGTTGAGTTTCATCTTCTCATGAGTTTTGATATTGTAACGATATAGCGCGGAATTATTTCCTACTATATACAGCGCGTCCTTGTACCAACTAACGTCAACAATATGAAATTCGCTCTCGAATTCTTTCAGACTAGCTTTATAAACGAGCGTGTCTATATTTTCGCCGGTTACGTCGCTTCTCAAGAGCCCTTCGTTCGATGACCACAAGATAGACGCATGCGTACCACTCCTAAATGTATAATTTGATTATAAGCAACTGGAAAAATTCGTGCGAAACAAAAAGTGCATTTCGAGGATATAAACTGTGCGATTAAAGTTTTAACGAGAAAACAAAATAAAAAATTGGAAGAGCATAATTACAATGTTTTTGTAAAATATTTTAAGATATTTGAAAAAATCCAGCATATCAAATTTATTATTTATTAAGATTATTTATTAATTTTTTAATTACTTTAAGGTTTGCCCTCGGAATTCCGAAGACCACGGTCCTCTGCCGGCGCTCGTGTACGCTGCAGCTTTGATCGAATATTCCAATCTTTCTCGCAAATTGTGGACAGTGTGAGACGATCCGGCGATATCCTTCTGACGGACAGTTTCATTCGTCGATTCATCCTTGATTTCGAGCTCGTACGACCAGTTTTGCCAAGCGCCTTTTCCTTGGCCGCCCAGCAAATGAGGAGCTTGCCAGGAAACTTTTGCTCTTTCCACTCCTAGAACTGCTTGCACTCCCGTGGGTGGATTTATTGGAATAGGAACTGGTTGACTAGCATTTATCAACACGTTGACGCTGACGAAGGAAATGCCAGACCTGAAGAAGATAGCATTTATTTAATTATCCTATTAATATATGACGAGATTTGATTAAACTTTACAGAAAGCGAAATTAATTTGTACAATTTTGACGAACAAGCATGATCTTTTAATTTATTTTTACTTTAATTTTAATTAAAATATGAGTATTTACTTATAATTCATAATTCTAATTTTCTAGCCAAAACTAAAATCTTTCAGAAGAAATGTAAGAATATTACGTGTCGGGATATGCATTGTGGAAGTATCTGTTTTGGCCGGAATGATAGTTTTCGGCGAGGACCCCTGCGCCATTAGTCCAAAAAAACAATCCATTTGCCATAGCTAGGGAAACGACGTTATTGAATTTAGGCTTCTGCGTATTAGGACGCAGATCAACAAGTTCGCGACCGTCCAGTGATACGGATATCACCGTGTTCCGAGTGTGATGAGGAACGAGTAATCGAAAGTTCGTATGATCTACTGTAAAAGCGCCCAAATGCGCGTCCTCAACAATTACAAATGGTTGAGCCTGAAAAGAAAAAATAACATCGAGACATTTTCGCAAAAATAATAATTATTTTTCAAGGCGTTTTTTAAAATGCATAAATCTTTATAGCAACAACATGCTTCGAAAAATTATTTTATTAAACGAAAATAAAAAAATATTAGTATTATTAGAAGTATTATCAGAAGAAAATACTTAATTTAACAATTAAATAATTTGCACAACAATTAAAATACTAAGACTTTAAACTTTTAAAAATTTTGCATTTATTTGTTGTATCAGCAAGCTATAAAAATTGTAAATAATCGATACCTCGTGTTTCACACCATTGCTGATATCGGCCAAATCCAATCTGAACAGCCCCACTTTAGTGACCCAGAAGAGATATCCGTTGTAAGGATCGACCTCGATGTGCGAGGGTCGACTCAGAATTCCAGCCATGGCCACTGTCAAGCCTCTGCCATCGAGATTGCATCTGGCTATTTGCCACTTGCTCGTCGCGTGTTTTACTTCTCCCAAAACGTACAGGTGGAGATTCAGCCAATCGACCGAAAGACTCAGTGGTTCGAAATTCATTTGACCGGGGCTCAAGATAGCTTCAGCCTTGCTCGATCGCTCGATGATCGACGTTCGATACACGTAACCCGTTGAAGTGGAAACGAACAATTGAGCGGACGCCACGTGTATCGCCACACCGCGGATCACAGAATTCGTCTCGTAAACGACGCTGGGCTCGTCCAGCATATCGGCGCCCTGCTTCATGACCGTATGCTCGTTTCCGATGATGAGAATCGGCTGTTGCGTGTCCTTCACTAAAATTCGTCTTTCGTTAAATATTTGTAAATATAATTTTCAAGTTTATTGATATGAACAAAAATTGTTGAAATCTGCAAATTGATAGTTCGGCATTGGTTCTTAAAAATTATACGTCTATTAAAAAGACCACCATGCTGATCCCGAATAAAGCATTAAGTATCTTTTTAGAATTTTTATTTATAATATCGATTAAAAATTCATAAGAAATATAAGATATCCGACTTAGAAGAAACTTAGCTACTAAAATAATGCGATGGTTTTTTGTATTTTGTGTATGTCTGCAATTACTTGGCAAGATAAAATTGCTGCTGAATATTTCTACATTTTTTTGTACATTTTTCGCAACCTACCGATAGATTCTAGAGGGGTCGTAGAAATATAAGTAGTCTGTGGTGGACCCTCGCCGACTTCATTTCTCATAGTCACACTGATAGAATAATTCTGATCAGGTATGAGATTTTGAAACATGTAAAGACCGGTGCTTTCTTTGACTGGAATATCCTGTTGGTAAAATATAACGTATAAATATCTCGTAAATGCAACCGTTGAGTCCCTCTTTAGGAAGAACATACGCAATAGGGAAAATAAAACGCCATGCCAGAAACATATTTCGCAAATGGTCTGGTTCGTGCAAGTCGTCGAACTAATGTTAGCGGAATTCTAGGCAGCGTAATTAGTGCATAATTAATGTAGATGCAATAGATGTCTATTATTAGTGTCTCGAAGCAGCGGACGTGCATTCAAAGCCTGTATTCTTTGCAAATTAATATTAACATGCAAAGTGAAAAAGGAGAGATTTGAAATCAAATTCATTGGCGATCTATTAATATATTAATTAAGTCAATAGATATTGTTATAAGAATAAAAATTAGAAAACATCATTTTGCAGCGCTCATAAATTGCGGACCAAGACAGTTTACTGCTAAGACTATTAACACGGTCGTTCGCAAATGAATTCTCTTCAAACAGAATAACGGAGTCTATCTTGCAGAACCAGTTGCACATTGCGCTTTCGTAAATAACAGTTAGATAGTACAGCAAAGCGTGACGATGCCGACGCGCCTTGCAAATGCGCGAAAATGTCGGCTGCGAGAGTGCACAGACGAAAGGAGAAAGAGAAATGCTTGTGCACAACGCGAGAGAATACGAGAGACATTTGAATAAACGGCTCTGGCGTGGCGTATACCTTAAGCTGGGTATGATTATCCCCTTGCAGGCGCAGGACATACGACAAAAGTGGCCCGTTCACAAATTCGCCCGGTTCCCAAGACACAGAGACGCGGTAGCTGTCTACCGCCGAGCCTCTTACAATTCTCGGTGGTGACGTCGGCAGACCAGCCGCCAGTGTCGTTATCACTACCGGCGCTGACACGATCGGCTCCGGATTGTGGACCGACAATTTCAGGAGCAACGCTACGCGAAACTGCAAACGGCAGCGTTTTCAGTGAAATGCAAATCATTTATAAAAAGAGAAATGTCTTAGTTTCAGAGCGTCCTGTTTTTCTCAAGCTTAAATTATGCAAATATCGAGCTTACATCTCAGGAACATTTCGTGTTAAGCGCAATTTTTTATATTTATATATTGAATAAAAGAAAAGGGATTATTATTTTCAGTATAATTTTTGTGATATTTGCAATCATTAGACAGTAATTTATGGAGTATTTCGTTGATTCCTTTATTTTCACATACCTTGTAATTTGTATACGGCTGCAAATTTTCGACCAGTATCTGGCGATTGCCATTGTCCCACGATTGATTCCTGCAATACTGCCATGTCTCAGCTGATTTCTCGTAGCGCCTCGTATATTGCACCAGGTACGAAATGCTGCCAACACGTCTGTGTACATCTATGCCTTTCCACTCGAGTCTGAGCGACGTAGCCGTCAACGAGTCCGCGACCAACGCTGGCGCCGGTGGCGTGCCGATTTCCGCTATTCATTAAATAATTTTATTATTTCTCGCGCACAAAATGACAAAAACAGATAGATAAGAATTTTTCTTTACACGTACAGATGTGCGAATAATTCTGGACGAGTGTTTACAATTTTGTATCAACTTTCGATCGCGAAGTGCAATATAGCGATATATAAAATAGTATTTTCCGTAAGAAACAGCAGACGATCACATCGTCAACCTAACCGATTAAACTTAAAAGCGAAATATTAAATTGCACTTTGAGTGCCCAACGTACGATATGGTTGACACAGAAAAAGACCGGATCAAGGAGTACGACGAGATCCTCGACGACCTGAAGACGACTTTTATGGAGAAGTGGAAAATGAAGAGGATCGACGACGTGACGCTGGAGAGCTTCGAACGTTTCAGAACCCTCGGCACCGGTGCCTTCGGCCGCGTCATCCTCGTCAAATACAAACCAACGTCCACGTATTATGCCATGAAAATCCTCGACAAGGCGAAACTCGTCAAGTCGAAGCAAATAGATCACACGCGTAACGAAAAGCGAATTCTGCAAAGCATCAGCTTCCCCTTCACGGTCTTCATGGAGTTCTGCTTCAAGGCAAGGATCAAAAATCAAAGTAACATTACTTATCCCTTGAATCTTATATTTTCTCACACGTAGAAAGCGCCAGATAAATAGATTCTTTGACGGAAAAAAAATTGTGTTCTAAAATCGAAAGCGTCTAAAATCGTCGTTACACTTATATGCATAATATTTTTGCAAAGTAATTATAAATACATTCCAATTTTGCTATTCAAGGACAATTCCTACGTGTACATGGTGCTACCGTTCATACACGGCGGCGAGATGTTTACCCATCTGAGACGCATGGGAAAGTTCGACGAATCGCTGGCAAAATTCTACGCCGCCCAGGTGGCTTTAGCCTTGGAATATCTGCACCACTGCAGTTTGATCTATCGCGATCTGAAGCCGGAGAACATTCTGATTCAAGACTCTGGCTACATCAGGGTGACCGATTTTGGCTTCTGTAAGATGATAGACAACCGCACGTGGACGTTGTGCGGCACACCGGAATACCTGGCGCCGGAGGTGATTTTATCGAAAGGCTACGGTAAGGCGGTCGATTGGTGGAGCTTCGGCGTACTGATTTACGAGATGAACGCGGGCTACCCACCGTTCTTCGCGCACGATCCCATGAAGATCTACGAAAAGATCGTGTCGGGCAAGTACAAGTTCGCACATCACTTCGGCGAGGAACTGAGAGACATTCTGAAGAATGTTCTGCAGGTAGATCTGACGAGGAGATACGGCAATTTGAAGGACGGCAGTCTGGACATCAAGAGGCACCGCTGGTTCAAGTCTATCGATTGGATCGAGATCTATCATCAGAAAGTGCAACCAAGCTTCATTCCTCACGTCACCAGCCACAGTGACACGACCAACTTCGACCACTACGAAGAAGTGCCGCTCGACATTGCCTCCGTCGACTATTATGGCAAGGAGTTTGCGCATTTTTAGAGAGTTTGCAAACTTTTTACGATAACAATAACACAACGTGATTTGTGTGACTCCGTCATAAAACGGCGAATATGTGTAGATTTTTGTAAAGCGCTGTGTGCAAGAATATCTTTAAGTATCTTATAATCAATTAATTTGTGATGATCACTGAGTAATATTCTTTAAAATAATATACTTCGCAGAATTAACAGATAAATAATTACAAATATGACTAAAAGTTTCTAAATTTGAATATTATCTTTGCAAATTCATAAACATAGTTGATTGCATACAAGAAGTGATCTTTAACTGTAAGTTTATCGTGGCAATGTTGTTTGGATTAAGAGAAAATAAATGTCTGATAATCTCTAACATATTGATTTAATTTAACTAAATTATCGTATATCTCAAATTTATTTCAGTTTATTCAATTTAATTCAATTATATTTGTATGCAAATTTTTATATAAATTTCAATGGATTCTCTTCGCAATTAATTTATATGTCTAAATGAAAATAGACGCAATTACCTTTGAGTTGCTGGAAGAAACGATTTAACGCGTCGTGGCAGCCCAAAACGCAGTACAGTTCCTTCGGTGGTAGTAATTCTTGCGTTCCATTCTGCGAACAGTAAGTACATCGGACTATTACGCATTTATCTCGAGAATTGGGAATTATATAAAAGGCCGTGCGAAAACTACGTTGTGAGCACAGTGCACTTTTGCGTAACTTCGTCCGATAAACGTTATAAAAATAAGAATGGCAACGATACTAACGCAAACAGCTTGGCAGTTTGTGACGAGCGCTTGTTCCCATGCTTCGCAGCCTTTTGTACACTGAAACAACAAATAAAGATGAGAACATGACAATAAACAATATTTTAATTAATCTGTAAAACAAGTTTGACCGATCTTTTCAAAAATTGAAAACCTGCAAAAATTGAGAAATTAAATGTTTATTTTAAGAACAATATAATATATAAATTAAATTTTGAAGCAATAAATTTAAATATCGCAATATTTAATTTGACAAAATTGTCGAAAATTTTAAGTGTTCTGTTCTAAAACAAATGACTCATATTTTGCGAGAATTTATTATTTCTTTAATTGTACACTATTATTTTTGATGATTAGAATTTTTCGCGAATGCATCAACATTCGTGGCATTTTGATTTGCGTTTATCTGGACACTTCATGTTCCGGACAAACAATGAAATGCTTTACATAAGTATCTATATGTACGTCAGATTTACGGAAAATGGTATATCCGATACATCCTTCCACCGAAGGCCGTCGGACATTCTACAATTCGCTAAAATACATCTGCGGAAGTGGCTGAACAATGGGTCACGTTATCTGGAGCGATGTGACATAACGCACTGTACCGTCGCGAGGCGAAACCGCAATTTTTCGTGGCCGCGTCTGGTCTCGGCTTGCGTGGCACGTGCCTCAAGTAACGCCCACGTTCATAAGACGCTCGTTGCGTGGCAGCTTGTCGGACATGGATTTGCGAACTAAAGTTTAACGCATTAACTTTCTGTGCGAGAGGATGTGGGCATTTGTCGTCGACAACAAGCCAACTGTAGCCGAGGACGCGTACAGCGCAGCTTCCACCGCGCCAGTGCACGTCTTTGTTTACTTTAGAGAGATTCAACCTCTTTAACTACAGATTTTTCTTTTAAAAAAATATCCACAGTCGTCACATTATAAATTAATTAAAAATATATAAGAGCAAAAATTTTCTTGAGTGATTCTACATCAATTCAATTAATATACATCAATGTCACATGTTGATTTTTATATTGATTTAATTCTTTTGAACAAAATTAGCATCATAGCGATAAATCTCTTTTCCAAAATTTATTCGAATAAATTATACGTTAAGAAAATAATTATGAATGAAAAATTCCAATTATTAATCATGCTGATAATAAATGTTTGAAACCAAATTTTTAATCTCATCGCTGCAATGTAACTTTACGATTTATTTTCTTAAACAATTTCTTTGGCAGTGTAATAAACGGAGATACAAGCTTAAGCCGTTAAGTTTTGAGAGAAAACATCAAAGTAAAAAATGCATTCGGATGCAACTGGAAGTATAAATATACAAAAGCAACTCTCTTTGAGTGTCTCGAGTGCAGCCTTTGATCGGGCTAAACGGTTGAAACATTTCGATCGTCGCTAATATTTTGTGAATAACTGAGTGCAACTAAATAATGACGTTATCTCTCAATCTCATTTAATTCCTAACATAAATTTTGAGCAAACTCGGTACTTTTTCACCGAAAAACAGCACAAAAATCACGATTTCTTTCAATTCTTGCGTATTCTTTTCATTTAGCTCCACTGTCACAGTTCCATCAGTCTCAATCATAAATAAGTGTGATTGTTTCGCAGTAGTACATAGTGGAAGATCTATTTTAATGTCCGGAGATACAAGAGGTGCTATTTAGCAATTGGCAAGCTGATCGACACTGCGCTCAGTTCGAGAGGCGCCGCATATAAATAATACTGCACTCGGCATTGCGGAATAATAAGCAAATTGCATCGTGCGAGAAATTCAATTTCTTTGAGCATCGATACCACTGTTAATCGCAAATTAAATTACTGCAGTACGTAAAATATAAAATAAATGCGCACAACAAATAACACGAGCTGATGTGACACCGATATTTCTTACTCAATATTTTTCACCGTTATCTTGTATCATTTTTTTTCTGTTAAAGCATACACAAACGATATGTTTACGAATTCTCTCAACAAAGCTGCAAGTATTAAATATATATTTTTAAGACTAAATATTAAAACTTTAAGATAGAAAGTTTAAGAGATTAAGAATCTTAAAATAAAAACTTTCGAGGCATCTTTAACTTCTATTCAATGTTGTTTAATTGTTTCTGCTTACACAATTGGCTCGTATTTGTATGTAAAATCTGTGTATGTAAAAAAGCCTTCAGCACGAGCTCCGGCGTGATCTTTCGAGACGCGCTACGCATATTATACGCTCATAATAATATATGCGTGTATGGTGATGTACGAGGGTATCACATAGGTCAGCTCGTCTGAAAAGTCTGTGGAAGGAAAGGGACCTCCAGCGCCAGATAAACGTTATTAATAATCATTTGACGTTGGAGCTCGACGACAATCCCGGTAAATCATCGACAAGAATGTCACATCAACATAATTTAAATCGCACACGTTAATTTGTCAATGTAATTGAAATTTTTTTTATCAATCACAAAGTTACGTCAATGATAATTCGTGACTTGAGTTCCTACCTGATAAAAAAAATGTCTGCACTTGTTTATTCTTTCATTATTGTTTTAGAAATGCAATTATTTATATCATTAAAAACACGTCGATTTATCCGACCTCGCGTTATTTGACTTATCCGTATATTTGATTACTCGCGTATTTCAATTAAGTAAAAATATTAAATGTAAATACACTTACAATCGCAGAATTGGAATTTGCTTTGCGAGACTGATTAGGAACTACGCAAAAACGTAAAACGCACATTTCACTGCCGTTCACTTATCGCGCGAGTTAGTCCACGTCCTACAAAAAATTGTTGAGTTAATGGCTTATCTAATTTATGACCGCGGCGACCTATAGTTGTACAACTGTTCGCCCTTTTCAGATGACTCTGATTAATTCGCAGCTTATTTTTAGCAGATCGTATCTCCTCGCTGTTTAGAAAATGTGAATATTGGCCTTCTACGAAGCGAGGGACGCACGGATCCCATGGCATAATTCGCTTTAACAAGCATCTGGGCATTTTAATTTGACGCGCCTCGTCAAACGTGGGTTTTTAAACGATCTAGCTGTTCACAATAGGGGTTGTGACAAAACTATCAGACAGTGGAAAATGGCTGAACCGAGCGGCTCGGCGCAGCGGCCGCTAATTTCTCACTTCCTCATTAAATCCTCGGCGCGTATTATGCCCCCAGCTGGGCCCTCACTCCACACGCGCGGCTCCCCGTAGATCGTAGATCTTCATCCTACCACGGATGAGGATCTATCTGTCCTCTCCTCATTTTGCTTTAACCCCATTTACTGCATTCAGTCTGACGCTTCGTGTCACTATGGGCGCACGGGGTGAGAGAAAAAAAATGTAACGAGAGAACACGGCGCCGTGGATCATCTTTCGTAATGTCTTTATAATGAGCTGTTAATTTGTACGCAACTGATTAGCAGTGTCAAATTTTTCAGCAGTTCCTGGCATCAATAAGTTCTTTCGTCTCACATTGGTCGTCTGCATTTTATTCACATTGGTCGTCCGTTTGTGTAACAAGCTTTTACGACATCCTTTTATCTTAATTGTTACATATTTAAACTTTAAATGTCTTATCCGAGCATCTAACGAAGAATTATTTATTTCATATTTGCGCGATTATTTTTCGATATTTCTACGTTAATTTTAAAAGTAGTAACAATGATTTGAGAATTCCGCGTGAATATTAAAAATTTCTTTCCGTTTATTATTTCGCAGTGTTAGGATCTTGTTAGCTTCACCACATTTACGACAGCAATTTTCCAGAAGCAAAGTGGCTTCTGGCAGTAGCTGCTGTCGCGCAGTGACATTTGTATGGATACCCCGCCGTCGGTGGTCCTCTACTTTGCTTCGTCGTCAGACAAACACACTCGACCGTCTGGATTCTTGGCACACGATACACGGAAGCAAGTGTTTACCGTTTGTCCATGGTTTGTGTCTTTTTCGATATGTATATCAGATAGGAAATGCTATAGCGTGTCGTAAGAAATAACTTCTAATTTATAAATAATTTTTGAATAATTCTAAAAATATATATGTCATTTGCACAAAGAAATTATCTCTCGGTTTGATTAAAGCATGTAGCTTATTAATTATGGTCACTCCGGAAAGATCGGAAGTTGCCACTGACGGATATTTCCGGAGGCGCGCAGAGGATGCTAGGCTACATTAATTTTCGAAAGCGAACCAAAGAAATGAGAGGGCGTTGAACAAAAGAAATTCCAGCGGTATCAATTCGTCGCTATCGACCTGTGAAATTACCGGAAGAAACGTAAAGTCAATCGCGCTGATATTTGCTATAGCAAGCACGCAACATACTTAATCTTTCACGTTGATTAACTTAAAATTAATTATTCGAGAGAATTTTCGAAGCTAAATATCTCATTTCCTCTTTCTCTTGAAACATAAATGAAATTGAATATTTCAATGATACAAAAACAAAAAAAAATTAACGTAATTCAGTGATTGCGGGCAAGTTGGATCATTCTATAGAATCGAAGATTCCGCATCTGTCTTTCCAGTCACGAAAGCTGCTGGAAACCAGAAATGGGTCACGCCAAAAGCGCGCAAATGCCCGGCTAAAATCGCGCAGCGTCTTCCTCCACCTACGCCGAACCGTCCGTTACTCGTACGCGTTACTGGCGACTTACGAACCGTGAAACGAGTCGAAAGAGGAAATCGCTTTAAGCGCAATTCGCGCGGTAATTCACTTTTCAGGTCCCGCTCTGCAACGTACACAATGAATGTCGAATCGCGTGCCGATATCCACGCGCGTCATGCAGCACGCAGCACGCCCAGCTTATTACGACCGCATTTTTTTTTCTTTTTTGGAGACACGATAATTAAACGCCGGGATTCTTTTGGACCTTTCTCGTAAAGTTAATTACCCCACTCGATCCCCCCTGGATACACGCGTTGGTAAATATCCTTCCGGCTCTGTGGGTGTTTTACTTTCACTGGAATGTGCATTTCTGACGACTTTTAAATAATGTTGAAAATAATAATATTCGTAACAAATTTTAAAATAAGAAAAAGAAATGTTTCAAATAGACTAAATAAAAAAAAATTAATTGTAATTTTTATATGAAATTGAATTAAATTGTTTCAGATTTATTTTATAAATTATACTATAAAACATAAATCTGAGAAAATGTAATCTGAAATAATTATTATTGCTAAATTAGGTTCATCAACGTCATCGATTAACTTTGACTTCAGTTTGCCTCATTCTTTGTTCCTTAAAAAAAAATTAGAAATAAAAAATGACAAGGAAAGAGTCAAACTGCAATTGAAGTTAATCAATGTCGGCGAAATAACTCCATCATACTCTTATTATAACCCGTGCACGCGTATGTGTTTTCTAGCTGTCGCAATATTTCGGAATTGCAGGATTTTCTCGCCGTTTCTAACTTGTTCATTTCATCGTGCGATGACAGTTAAACGCGCACGGTGCCAGACGCATCTCCCAGTTTCCTCGTTTTTTCTCATCTGCACTTCCGTTTCGGGCGGAGGAGAGGAACTGAGCGAAACGGTAACAGCGACGGACGAAGCGCGAGAGAGAGTGAATCCGGAGTCGCACGGCAATTTGGCGACATCCGCCATCGGTCGCACTTGTACGCGATCCAATTTAAAAGCACGAAGCCGTACTAGAGAGTGAGAGAGAAAGAGCGAGAGAGACGGTGACCGGGCCATTCTTTCATTCGTACGCGCGCAATGCGCTGCGTACGTACGCGTACGCGCGTCCGTCCCATTCATCGACCGATGTTGTTTTTTTATTCGCCGTTTACCATCTCCGCCGTGAACGGCGGGGACCCCTGGAACACCAGCGGAAGTACTTTCATTGTAACGAGGGACCGCCGTCCCTTCATTTTGGTCTCCGACGTCCGCACCGGTCATTCGCGTATCCCGCAGAACTGTTCCGATCGTAGCCCCGAAGTTCGTTACGTTGCCGCATGCGATTAGATTCCACCGATCAGCTAAGGCGATCAACCCCTGAAGAAGCCAAGGCCGAAAAGCACACCCGCTGTCCCGCGGTGTTTTATCTGACTTTCGCATAATTATCCCTTTTGTTATAATTAAAAAAATGGTAAAGGCAACACGCGAAAGCGCCGATAATTTTTTACCACTTCGCGTGATAGCGACGAACAAGGTTTGATATCCCGAACAAAGAGCTTCGAGGAGAACCATTCGTATATCCCATGTTCAATGCAACTCAAGCTGCGATTAAAGATGAAAAGTTCTTACCTGATCGATCTTGCACCGCACCCCGCATCCTACCTCCGAGCTCAGGTCGTCGGTTCGATTCTGCAATTAGAAAAACACACATTTTATAGCAAAATAATTTTACACAATATACTTCAATGAAATGAAATCTATTCTGATACATTCGATCATTGATTTTCAACGATCGAATGGATATTGCGTTCGCGTGTCTGAAATGCAACAAGATGCGCGCCACGCAGGATACAACATCAACGGGGACGTCGATTGAGCGTTAAAAAAAAAGAGAGAGACGGCGAACGTCGACGTTAGCGCGATTATGTTACGCGCAGGGGCGGCGAAAAATAAATTGAATCGCTTGCCGTCTTTAAAAGATGTTAAACTGTTCCATCCGGTTCAATTGACACCCCCGGTAGCGCGTATCTGGCGCGGCGCGCCGGAATGAATCGCCGAATATAATCGTCCCCAAGGTGCCCGGCCTTCCTCGCTAACGTCACCGATAACTACTCGCTCAGCGCTCGTTACAGCGACTGCACCTGTACGTTACACACTTCCGGGGCACAGGTGCGCGTCCGGCGTAGCGGCGCTCAGATGGTGCTGAGAGTAATTGGGAAAGAGCCGAGATCGGCGGCAGAGGGAGAGAGTACGCTGCGTAAATATCGTTGAAAGGGGTGTGAAGTGAACCATAGTCGCCAGCATGGGAATTTTGGAAGTCAATTCGTTTGACCGTCGTCTAATTATCATAGTGCATTTATTACGGAATAGTTTCCACCTGCGAAATGCAAATTTACAGCTACCGCTGTGTGAGAACCGTCCACGTTCTGTAAATCAGTGATTTCAGCGATTTTTCCAATCCGTACAAAATCCCACCGCGTTTTTATTATATTTCTTAAATCCTTCTTAACAAGCAAAATCGTATTAAATTAAATCAATAAACAAATCAATATTAAACTCTTGAATAATTCTATCGTATTTTAGATTTGTGTATACCAATCCTTTTTTTATCCGACAATATAAACGTGCCTTTTGATTAATGAAATAAGTTTAATCGACGGGTAGAGAACAGTATTACATAAACAGAGACGCAAATTGAACGTGATGTCAAAGTTAAGTATCTTATTCTCCTCATACGTTTGAAGCAACCGTGTATTTTCCGCAAATAGCCGCGCGGTATTGCACGGCGGTGCGTTTAACTCCGAATTTCCGCAATTAGGTAATAGGCGCGTTTGTAAATTGTACCGTGCCACGAACGAAAATTTCAGTGGAAACGATAATAATCGCAGAAATGCATGCGACGTGAGCTGCTGCGGACATGTACACGGATATGTACGTGTTTTCCTCACGCGTAACTTGCCAGCGGGCAATGACGAGTTCAAAGATAAGGGTTAATCGCGAGAGAGGGAGATCACGGTAACAGTGTTTTCGTATACTATCTCGCCTCTCGTGGAATGTATCAATTTTACGATGATTTATTTTTTACTCCATCTTTCTCATCTTCCGTCTCGTGGAAACATCTTCCCGCCCCGAGCGTCGTTTAACTTTGCACTCGATTAATCAATCCGCTAGAAGCGTCGGCGGAGAAGCCTTTCGTGTGGCCTCAGCTCGTCTCACATGCATGTAATCTCCGTATTGTTAGATGTCGAGGTATTGTCGAATATGTTTGCGCAACGCGTATCGATATCTCCTCGACATTGTACCAAGTTCACACTGATTTAATCGACTTCGTGATCTTACGCACTCTTGTTTACGTCGTCGTAAATTGTTTTGAAGTTCCTTGAAAAAAGAATTAATAAACAAAAAGTTGATGAAACTTGCAGCAAATTCTTTTCATTTCGCCTTAATGCTCTTAATTACATTTTGCATTCATAATTTGCGCGTAAATGCATATGCAAATGCAAATCTGCTTTTCTAAAATTGTTTGTTATGTATTTTTAATTAGGATACTTTCTTCACGCGTCATTTTCTCTAATCAAAGAGATTCTTAATCGTTTCACTGAAACAATTCTTAGAAAGTTGTTCTCTTCGATCGGTAGCACAATTTGGCGAAATGACTCGACTTCTTCGCAATTAGTTTCTATTCGTCTTTCCAATTTTCCAAGCAAACGCCTCTTCGGCTTTAATTTTCGGCTTGTTTTTTCACAGACGCATCCGTGAATTCCAACGGCGTTTACGAAAAAAAGGGAAAGAAGGGAAATCACCTGCTAAAGAGCGGCTTTATCTGTTCTAAGATAATCACCTAATGCACCTAAGATAATCACCTAAGTGCCTGTCCTTCCGCACGTCCTTCCGTCGTTGCAAATTTTTTCAACGTCTCCGTCACGCTCGACGGCGTCGGCCAACTGTTGCGTCTTCCCGCCACCGACCCGACGTAATCCCGAAGACGGAAATAATAGCGAGTGTCGAACACGGAAGAATTACATGGAAACATTCGCCGTTCGGTAAACGGCGCTAGGATTCCATCACGAGCGTTTCCGACGAGGGAGAGGAGTCTTCTCTCTCCCCCCTGTCAATAATTATGCATGCATAATTCATGAAATACAAATTTCTAATTTGCATATGTGCTGCGAATTTTTTCCCCTCTTCCTTCAGTGCCAATTTTAACATATCAGACGCTAATGTTATGTCAATTATAATTAAAAATAGTGTTAATTTTAATTATTTTTTATCTTTACAGTATTTGCAAGGCGGAATTTAATAAAAAATACAGAATACTTTTCGAGAAAATAAAAGATTATAAAGACGTTAAAGATAGCTCTTAAAATTCTAGCAAGTCTACACCATTCCCGAAGCGGTTATCACGGTGAGGTTGAAAGGAGCAACGAACACGCGGAAAACTTGATACTCGCCGACGAAATAATATGACGTTGTTATTTTGCGCGCGCGCTTGTTTGAAGTTTAAGGTAAAGGGTGTCGGGTTTTTTCCCTGCGGTCGCCAACGTGCACGGTCGCACGGTGTTGGATGTACACCGGTCGGGTGTCCACTCGGTTGGAACAGAGGCCCAAGATCGAGCTTTGCCTTTGACGATCAACTCGCCAATATTACAAGAGAGATGGCGGACATTTATGCTGACAATTTATCATCGTGAAATTTATCAGAAAGTTTTATTTCCTATAAATATTTGAGAATACGCAAAACCTTGGAATTAGAAGCATGACACAATCATATTCAAAGAACGAGTAAGTATAAAAAAAAGTATGCTAATTTACAAAGCTAATATATTATAAAATAATATACAGGAGAAAGTAAAAAAATAAAGAAACTTTTCAAAGGGTTTGGTTCCTTAAAGTTCTCTTTATTTTTTTAATTTCTAATATTTTGAAAATAGAATTCCACTCTTCGCTAGTTTCTCATTATTATAGTCTTTTTCGCGAAACTTGTTTCATTTTCGAATATTTTAAAATTTGGGCTATCAGGCACTTTGATATCTAATCTCTGATTTTTCAGATTTTCTGGATATGTTTACTAAACAGACATCACCGGTGTCACTCAAATGTGCGCAAACGTCTTCTTCCACGAACTACGTCAATTATTCTCATATTACGTCGGGAATTGAAAGGATAGACATCGCAGTTGAAATTGCAATTATTAACATAACGACCAGGAAGTTCTACTAGCTTCGACTTCGCTATCGCCACGCATATTTTAATTTTCTCACATTCCATTCAATTTTCACCCTATTTACAAATTATATAAAAGCTCAGTAAGTATAAAATAAATATAAATTTAAAGTCGCGCAATATTCTTATCAGATACATGTATAACACAAAAATTATATTTAAATTATAATTAAACAATTATTTTGATTTTTCAAATATATCAGAAAATTAGTTTTTTATTTAAATATACTTGAAACTTATTCTGTAGCATGGATAAATGTGTACAAAATCGTTCCGAACTGCTATGACGAACAAAATCATTATCGCGTGCTCCCGCAGAGCTAATATTCTCAGAAATCACAGAAATAATAAGTAAAAATAAAGGATTGGTCTCTCTTTTCGAGTTCAATTCAACAAATCGTATTGTGATAGTAATTAGGTGTTTGTACACATCGTGGCGTGACTAATGCGTTCCGACGAAAATCGTCGACGATCGTTTCCCGTGAATAAAATCCGCTGTGTTGGCGCGACGCGAATTGAATGGAGCGTGATAAAAATTGACGATGACATCGCCGACAACGGGCCGGCCTCGTTCAACCGCACGAGATGAGAATCTAGGTTATCATTGACTTGTAGATCCTGATGCACGAGACAGGCTATTGAAATGCACTTCGGTGCATCGCGCGTTCACGCGCACTACGATTCCTTATCCCGCGTGCACGCGATCTCCCGAAGACGTTCGTAAATAAAATACAAAGATACATCCCTCTGCGCGTAGATTTCTGAGAAAAGGGGTGTCGCCCCCTTTTCACACGCGATTAATCTTCCTCGGCATTTGCGCTAATGCATCCGATTACAGTTACATACGGGTCTGTACCCACATCCATTTCACAAAGTTTGGAGCGTTAGTTTTCGACGAGGTAACCCGAAAAAATCCCTCATATAAAATGATCCACTACTCGTCATCGTCAATAAGCCGAATTCTTTTCGTCTGAGAAAGCAAAGAGATCCTTTTGTCAAGAGTTTAGCAATGTTTGATTTATAATAATTCCGCATTTATCATTGCGATAAGATTTGATTTAGAAATTGCAAGATTTTGTTCTATTTTATCGTGAATTTTACAATTTTATGCTTCATCGGTTTTGTCGAATATCTTCTGCGTTCTCATTGTGTTTTTTAGCCTAAACAAATCCTGGGAAACACGGTACCAACCGCTTTCGACTGACGTCATCCCAATTAAAACGCGTACATACGTTGACATATATACGGGGAATGTGAACAGTCATTTGCACTTTTGAGCGAGTAACGAGTGGCAGCTGATGCGGCTGTTTTTAATTTAACTTTTGGCCTTACGTCTAATTAATAAAATTGAGAAAGATCATTCTACCGATACCCACATCGTTTTGAACATTTGGCAAAAGTCTTATTCGCTCAATTTTTTTAAAATTGCCGCTTTCCATCTTCCTTTGATTCTTGTTAAGTAAAAAATTAATAATTTATATAAAATATTAACGCGTGCAAATAATAAACAAAAATAGAAAGAATTTAATTAAAAAATTAAATAAGGGAACGCGTAATCAGCGAAAGTGTTATTATTTTTATCTAGCTTTGAAATTCTAATGATATGCATAATATATTCTCCTTTGACTTCTTTAGACGAGTAATAATATCTTGATAAGTATTATCGGCGCAATAGAATAACATTAAACAAGTACCGTCAAGTAATTTATCTTATAATGTTAACGTTATTGAGAATGTAACAAATCGAGTGAGTTACGCGCTCCAGATTTGCATCGCGATTAAAGACGAATTTCGCACGATTATCGATGCGCCGCGAGGTGAACCCCTACTGCGTCGCGTTGTAGGTGAGAGGATGTGGCCGGCAGGAAGTTCATTGTGTATGGCTACACATATAATGTTGCATGCCGGACGATCCTGCATATTCAACGTAACATCAGGCTTGTCGCGCGAGAATGCAGAATCTCTCGTTCGATATTTCATATTCTGTATGTAAGAGTGCAAGTATTCATTTTACGATGCTGACATTCATTATCTCTGCAAAAATTACTTCCGCAATCTAAGTTATCTATTATAAAATTGCAAATGTTGCATTATGTTTACATATTATTCGATGACTATTTAAAGAAATATATTCGCAAAGAAAGTTACACGTCACAAAATAGATGCATATCGCATTGCGAATACTCGGAAATGTTTTCCTCGCGCATATTAGATACAACTTAAATTATGCGATAATGTTAGAGCGTTTTAATAAATCGTAGACTGACGGAACTCGCTATCTGTCACTTATCTATAGGTATTTGCATTGTTTTGTGATAGAACTACATGCGACTACACTTTAGTTGAACGTTTCTTGTAATACATGAATACGCAATGATTGCTCCTTGTTAAGGTATAGTTGATATACAACTGTCAGTGCAATGCACACATTGAATACATCACAGTAGATCAATATCGTAACACTTTAAATTTTCACATATTAACAATAAAATTTTTTGGCACAAAGAAACTTGGATTCTTTTATCAAAAATCGCTTATTTGATACTCAAGTGCATTTAGTCAATTTTTTAGTCCTAGTTTTCCTATTTACACGAATCTTATAAAATCTGTTTTCTCGATATTGAATAATCGAAAATTTCTTCTTTACTCCTAATTTCTATAAACTATCCGTACTTTGATTTGTTATTTCTGTTAATATCGCGACATATTTAGAAACAGCGTGACAAAACGTAGAAACAGCTAAATTACGACGAAGAACGATAAATTATTTATTACGTTAAAACTTATCATTACCAATTCGAGATTAGAGCGTCAGGGCCGGCGTGCGTGAGACTAAGACGTCTAAAGAGAATTTCTCGTCGTCGTTATGCAAGCTTAAGGTCATCCTCTAAACATCACCCTGAGATAATGATAAGAACTTGCCACTGGTGCTTATGTGTTTAGTAAATAACACGGGCGCCTCATTTTTGACTAGCGGTGAGACCATTTGAAAACTTAAATTATCAGGATTTTTTTAAACCAAATAACATAAAATATGTAATGTACAAATAGGCAAATACTTGCCCTTTGCACCTCAATCAAGAGAAAATTTTTCCACAAGTTATCAAATTTCTTATTAATTTATGTAGAAAATTAAGTATTTTACATTCTTGAAGAATAAAAACATAGTGTAATTAAATGATATTATTTTAATCACTTTTATCACAGAGGTTAACTATTTGATAACTCAGAAAAATTATATAAAAAAATCTCTTTCAGATTAATCTTAATAATGCTTTTTTTGGAAAGCGATATTTTCCGGTTCGTACATCTCTAAATATGAATATTTCAAAGATTACAAAAGGAATTTAATAAGAGTTACGGGAATTATAATCGCAGCGTGGTCAATCCATAAATTACTGCGCGTTCTTTTTGTCGAGCAAGAAGTGACATTCGATCGAGATGTTATCGAGCTGTTTTGAAAAGTTTTCTTTGATTATTTTGAAATTGACGAAGGGAGAAGGTATAATAGATTAGTAAAAAATTAAATTATGTACTTTAGATAAAGAATCGAACAAGTGATTTCTGGATCACGCTTCTCTTTATCTGGTGACGACGGTATAATTGAATCGCTAGCGCGCGGACGAGAAAGGGTTGCGAGAGTTCGATGACTTACAATATCGCGCAACTGTCATAAAACTAATTGGAGTAAAAATGAATTCTTCCGCCTGATCGTGTGCGGTCTGCATATTCATCGACAAATAGCGTCGCAATTCGTGCAACGTCGTTTCCTCGAAGAAAAGCGCGATTTCATAATTGCAAGTTTCGCTTTAAAGCCAATAATTTAAAATTATTTTAAATATACTCGCTTCAGTTATTTTACTTGCGGTTGTTTAAAAAGATAAAACCGTTTCTCATAGAGTTATTTTTATATCAAACGTTATCAATAACTGCACCAAACGCGATACTTTTTACTTCTATAAGAATAAGTTTATAATTTTTCTTATGTCTATATATTAAAACATGTTTTGTTTTTCTATCAAATAAGGAAGAATTTAAGATTGAATTTAAAAAGAATTTAAAATTGTTGACATATTTATCTTTAGATATGATAAATCTTTGATAACTAATATAAATATAAGAATTTTAACCTCACCGATTACATCAATCGTTGATATATATTATAAACATTTGAATTAAAACATGATTGACGATATCTATAGATTGCATATTCTTGTAAGAATAATCGTGATTTGATTTCAGAAAAAACGTTGGCAACGATCTTTTTGAGAGTTAAATTGATCATTGGTACCAATTCCGTTCTCGTCAATTGTCAAACGCACTGATTAAAACCTTTTTATGGCGAGGCCTTTCGCACGCTGTGTTGCAATGGGCCAGTTTACTTAACTACTTAAATGTATCGAAACAAAGTGTTACTTGCTTCTTGAAAATATTCTTTGAAAATTTTAAACTTGAATTTTAATTTTCAAAATATATTAAAATAGGCCTTTGACACGTCACTTATCTTAAATAATTTTATACATATTATAGAAACATTCTAAAAATTCTGCTTGAACTCTTGTAAGACTTTTGATGAACCAAAAAAGAGTAACCAAATATTTTCAGAAAAATCAATTAAATTATGTTATATATTAATAACTTCAGAAGTTCAAGTTGAATATCAAGGTACGCGCGATCGATATAATTTATATAATTAATAATAATTCAAGGCGACGCGCGAGAAAACAACGTTTTCGTCCTTCTTCGTAGGAAAGGGATTAGATGGCCCTGTATCCGTTACGTGCTCGTCTTTCATCCTCGACGCTATGCTTATGGGCTGCCATGATGCGCCGTCGTGTAGTTAAGTTAATTAATGAATGGTACAGTCGGGCTCGAGAGTGGACTTAAATTGATACGTCCTTCGCCGTTCGCGCACGGCCATTTTCGTACCGCCGCCGCTCGCCTCGCAGCTGGGGATGCTTAGAATCTATTTTTCTTTCAGCACCGATCATTTTCGATCGCTATTTCAGCTTCGATATTAATTGAACATCTATGTCCGAAAAGTATTAGCGTATAAAAAGCATACGCTGGATCAAGAATATAAAACTTCAATGAAATAAATAATTTTGTGAAGTAAATAATAACTTCGAAATATTTTACATATAATTCTTTTAGAATGTATATGTATTATTTGCATTTGTATTGAATAATTAATCTTTTATCGCAACAGCATTTCTATTTAATTATTAAGTATACACTGCATGGTGCACGCATGCTAAAAAGAATGTTGGATAGCGTAGATAAGTGTGGCATTTGAAGCCGAACAAATAAGAATGTTAAGATTCAATTAAACCTAAGCACGCCTACTTCAAGTACGCGAGTTTCTTGCGCTTCCGATAAATTGGCAGATAGTGGCGAAAAATTGCGTCACTGCTGCAAGGATACGCATACGTGCGCTGCATCGTGAGAAATGCAAGTAGGTCACCGGTGTGATAAAATCGATGAATCGATATAAATTTCGAGGATCGCGGATCACGCATATTGTGCATTGCGCTCTTTGAATATTCCTCATTAATTAGCGCGTCACGCTCAACGTGAGAGTCAAACAAATAGTGAGGTGAAAACATCGAGTGAGCACGCAAAGTGCCATTAGATTTCTAACGAGAAAACATTCATATTTAGAAAATTGAAGAATAAAACTTTTGTTAGGAAAATCAGCTCTGAATTTTCCCAGAAATATGTAGCATAAGAAAAGTAATTTTAAATCACTTTTGTAATGACTATAAAATTAATGAATTTAAATTTCGTAGAACATTCATGAACCAACCGACAGAAAATGATATGCCAATCGTAATTATAAATAAATATTAAGAAAAATTAAATGTATCTTTTTCTTAATATAATTTATCATCTGTAATATTTAATGCTGTATTGCAAATTAAAATAATCATATGTCACGTAACACAACGTGCACGTGTTTATAATAAGATAGTATAATGCGATTAAAGGTAGCCATAAATAACATCGATAAGCGAAACGAAAGTTCGATGGAAACCAAAAATGTCGTAATCAACTCGTAATCGTGCAACATTGCGACTTATCGGTATACAACGACGATTTCGATGTAAACTGTAGACTGAAATGCAAGTAAATAAACTATCACCTCGTTATCCGAATCTATTATCCGTCAACGGCTCTTATTTTGCGCGCGCAAAAATGTACGCACTCGTTTGGTTGTTTTATCTAGCGAAAAAATTCCGCACTAACCATGCAAATTAGTGCGGTTTTTTTTCCTCAATGCTTTACGTGCCAAAAATAAATAGAATCACGACTGAACAAACTTTCTGTTTCTAAAAGTAACTCCCAAGAAAAACTTGTCTCACGATAAAGTTTCAATTGTCTTATATACAGATTCAATTTTATATCATAACAAAACAAGATTGTCCTAAAAGTAATTCATATTTAAAAAAATAATCAATTAAAGCTTCATATTAAAAGTAGATAACAAGGAATTTTATAAATATCAAAAATAAGTTTCTAACTTGAATCTTAGAAACTGCTCTCTTTTTGTTACAAAAAATAATTTTATGTTACAAATAAAAGTCTAGGGAATTAGTTGCACACAACTAAAAATGTTGATTTTTATATTTTTAAGAAAAAAAATTCTCAATTGCTCAAGGAATTCATAGACAAAAATGCAAAAAATCCAAGAAACTGATTCTTTAAATTCTAAATATTTTTCTTCATGATATCAAATTTTAGTTACGTATGATTTAATTATTTCAGGTAAATTACTTGCAAAATAATAAATCTTTTATCACACGCAAGAGATCTCTTACCTGCGTGAGATCTAAGTTCGGACACTTCGAAGCGCATTCCTCCTGGAGGCTGGCCGGAGGGATGCCATCCTCCAGATCCTCCGGCAAAAACGCGACGACCGCTACCGCCAGCGTCAACACCTTCAGGAGAGCGCATAATCCCGTTCCTAACATAATAATCCCCTCCCCCCCGCGGGTCCTTCCGCGCGATCCTCGGCCGGTTCAGCTAACGATGATCATCGCTCCTCGCTCGATCTTCTCGATGTTTCGGATGCGCTAATCGAAGCGATGCTCCCTCATGTCTCTCGGGAAATCTTGCGAAACGCGTCGCGACGCCCGTCGTCGTTACTGGTCGTCGCCGTCGTTCGCGAAGTCGCGTGCCGAGCAATCGCATCAACAAGTGCCGCGGTATTTGCGATCAAATTGGTCACTTCCGTTAAATGTCCGGAAACGAATAGGCGGCGATATAGTTGGCGTCCCGGGAAATCCCCGAGAAATTACAATGTGTAATTACCGCGAATAAAGCGATGTTATCGCTGGATTGCTTGAGCGACAGCGAATTTCAGCACGAACTTATTCACTCGACGCACATGCGCAAATATCCTTATCAACTTTTCTCGTCATCGAGAAAACAAAAAGAGAGATAGGGAAAAGGAAAGAGAAAGAGGAGAGAGTCACTTTCCACGTGCGCAGTTCATGAACCGTCAGTTTTCAATATCATTCGCTGAGATTTTCCTCGCGATTGATCGCGATGCTTCTCACGATCAAATTATAGAGATGCTGATAAGTAAATAATCACTGTTTTTCTCAGATGAGAGCTAGTGACGTTGCGAAGTGACGCGCGTACATCCGGTTGCAACGAAGACAGCAATATACACATAATCTTCCTCCGTAACTTCTTGTAACGTTCGAGTAACAAAACGATCGGGTGATAAGAAATGATCGTCGTCCGAGCGCGAAACTGCGTCGAACGGTTACTTCGTTTTCGCGACACCGCACAAAGTCCACCTACTCAAATCACGATTTCTGCACTGCGAGATATTCTGCGCATCGGCACTTCAATCCCTCCGTCGATTCGTAAATCACAGGATCATCGATCTCTCGCCGTTACTTTCGCCGCGATTCGAAAGGCGCAACTTTTTCAGAGTTTTATCAATTCTTTCTTTTTTATCAAAATCTACAATGGTCATGGTCGCGTTTCATATTGTTTTTACTGCACACACACTTCGGAATCTATTACTTTGCGATTGTTATTCCTGCGAACGGTCGTCTGTGACGTTTGTGTCACGCGGCTCGGAGTCGGACGGCGCGCAACGCGATCGCGCTGTTCGTAGCTGGCGAGCATAAGAGCAACTGACTCCGAATGGCCACTCTAGAGTCAACCATCCCCCACCATCGCGTCCATGAGCACCCTTATCTGCTGCACTCCGCTTGTCAATTCTCCTCGGCGAAGGTACTCCGAGGAGCGCGCTTTGTGTGGGTGCGAGCGCAAGGGAGGAACGATCCGGAGATCCGTTCATGCGGCACCGACTACTGACTGACTGGTCAATTGGCAGATTGACCTGTTCTTACTATCCTCGTAAACTTTCATTCATCCATTCGCACGTGCCGATAGTTGTCTTCGAGAGAAATGTAACGGGCATTTGGATGATATTTTGTAGAATAAAATCACGCAAGCGTGTTTTGATAGCTCTGATCGATTCTTATTTGTAACAATTCAGATTATTTAAATATTAAAATCTTAAAATCTCGAGTAACGTATTCTTATAAGATATATTTTTTTGAAGTAAGAAATTTTCATAAAACAGAGCTTCGAATATTTTAGATAATGGTGAAGTCAATATTGACGTCAATATTGACGTCAATACAAGATAACTAAAATAGAATTGCGATAAATTTTGTAATAAAGTTTTTTTGAACAATTTCAGAATTTTTTAAAAATTTTCCCCTTCGTATAATTCGCGATAATACTTTTCTTTATCACATTTGCCGCGCGCTTAAAAGAGAAATTACGATCAATTAACGTCGTCGAGTTTAGGACCAACCTTGCGTTTCTGCGAACCCTTTAGCCCTCCATCGACTGTTATTCTCGCAAACACGTTTGTTAGTCGTGAGCCCATCAAAATGGTGACTCATTTCGACAGATTAAATCTGCGGACGACGAGAGTCAGTCAGTATTGTGGCGTCATTGTCAGCTACGCTTCTTTCTTTGCGACGACTCAAAGGAACGCATATCTATAATATATTCGATCTTCGACATCTTCGTCGAGTTCAATAAATTTTCTTCCGTTAAAGGCGCCAAAAAAGGTAAACGAATACATATTACATATACTACGTTCAAAACAGTCTGTTACACAGGAAGTTGTATAGACGATTATAAATATTTTGAAAATTAATATACTTTAAATGAACTTTCTCATAAGATTTGTTTGTAATACTAAATTATTTTGTAATAATTGAGATAAGATAAGACGTGAAAATTTTGAAATCTAAATTCTAATGGCCAGAAACCAGAAAAACTATGCAACGAATGCGAGTTAATCGCAAGTAAAACTCTCCTGCTTAGATTAGTGGTAATGTCTTAACGTCTTAACGTGTTAATGTCTTGGCCGCTGCTTGCCTTCGCGGCAGACAGAACATGTGCGAATTCTTCGTCTAGGTACGTCACGTATCTGCCCGTACAGAAATATATATTATCTACATTAGCACTAATAGAGTCCGAGTTCCTTGATGAATAACTTTGTTACTATAGCAATTTTGCACAGGTTAAAAAAGAATTTCTTTTAAAAAGTAATACAATTTCTAAGATTTCTCTTTTCTCCAGCCAATCAAAGGTGCAATATTTATAGCACATAGATTACGTTTGTAATCAATAGATTTTTTTGCTGTCGCAGCAAATTTTGTTAATCATCACATGAACAGTAAAAGGATTTTCTAAAAATGCTAATTTTATATGCTGAATGTAATTGAGGTAATATAAATGTTGAGATAAAGTAACATAATTTTGTTAAATCTGCAAAGTATTTTGATATAGAATAATAACCAATTAATTATTATTCTCTCATCAAACAAGTGATAATTTATTCATTTCATTGTATTAACAAAATATGCTTACTAAATAAATTATTTGGCATTAAAAAAAAATTCTACCTTTACAAGATTTTTCTGTTTTACTAATAAAATAGATCCTACTGTAATAATTCGGCATAATAATGATAAATTCAGCATAATAGCGATATTTACATTAATAAATTACTTTTACATTAATAAATTAAATGTACTGCGACAGCAAAGTACTTTTTGCCATGTAAAACCGCGCACAAGAGGATTTATATTAAAAAACGAAAGAAATTTCAAGATAATGATGTTAGATTTTTTCGCGCAGCACGCGCGTAGGATCGACCCAACTAGAACGGATTAAGGATGTAACGTTTGTTGTAGGCGCATAGATCACGATGATGAGCCGTAACAAGTACGTGTCGAGTACGGACATGGGGTACAAAATGCTCGACAGGAGTGCGATCCGAGCGAGCGAGCGAGCGAGCGAGCGAGCAAACGCGCGCTCGCGCGCGCTTGCACTCGCGCGAGCAACTGAGTGAGTTGGAGGTCGGAGGTGTATATTGGCCATTTCCGCAGGAAGCCCTAGGTAACCTGTAACCGCCATTGAGTTTCTAACTAAACGTGCCATGGATCTGTGCTATCGTTTCATAACATACCAGCGCTCTAGATTCGCGCCAGTGTTGCACGTCGGTGCTCCCGAAATGCTAATTCGCCGATCTCCGCTCCCGATCCGCCTCGCGACGATTCCGACCTTTCCACCAATTTGCAGAAATGAGCGACATTAGTCTTTCCTGATTAACGTAATAATGAATGCTTTATCCAGATTTAGAATCTGAATTTTAAGCTCTCACACTTTAGAAAACAAAACTTTTCAGTATATTACGATGAATGTATAATATCATTTTATCGTAATATAATAAGAAGTTAGAGAAAATTATTTTTAAATATAAATTAAATCCTTCTAAAGTGTGCCTAATTCTTTGAAAAAAAATATGTAGCACACTTTAGAAAAATTTAATTTATATTTAAAAGATCATCTCTCATTTCCCTCATCTAATTTTTAATCATAAGTATTCTCTTTTGTAAATATTATATCTTCAAAAAAAATAAAAGTAAAAATTTGAATAAAATATACATTTATCAATATATAGTATGATAAATGAAAGAAGAAAACCCTTCAAAACATTCTCTAACATGATAAAATCAAATGTTGTTGACAATCTGATTAAAATAGAGCCGTATGTTAAATACATGCAGCACATTACAATTTGTATGATGTTTGTGCTTGGTGGCAAAACAATTTTTAGATTTTTAGTTCGATGCAAAGTATGAGAAAGTTATTGGTATGTTAAGTGAAAAGAAACGTGGATATGTTATACAGTTGACGCTTGATTTGTGAATAGCGGTGACTCCTGTTGACATTTGTTTTGCATACAAGATAATTGTGAGATAAAAGGAGAAGCTTTTAGACGCGAGTCTCGTCTAGGCGGTATTAGTTCGGATCTACCCTGCTTTACTCGATCCACCAACAATTCGGATCTATTACGCCCAATAAAGTATATCAAAGAGAAGGAATGCGCCCTGAGCCAATGATAAATGTGGTGTTAGACCGTTCGTGCGCTAATGCACACGAGCATGTGGGGTGCGGGTGGATGCCTAATTTAGATTGAATGCAACTGTCAGGATTGTCACTACGCTTACAACATACACTTATATCTCGAAATCTTAAAGAAATCTTCGATCGATCTTTGAATATTTCAATCAATTGATTGAGACATAAAACGTTGATACGCGACGTGAAACAAAAAAATTAACCAAATTATCTGTGTTATTATATCTTAGTGCATTTCATGTTTCCTAATAACAGTTTGTCTTTTATCTTTTACGATTTTAATACACGATTTCGGCTACTTTCTTCTATTCGCGACTTAAATTTATTATATCAAACACTGCGACGAAAAGGTATTGTATACGTTACGCGATTTTCTACGCAATTTGATATTTGATATTTATATTTTACATTACGCCATTTTATTCATATATTTTCTGTTTTTCGCAATCAACCATCGCATAACCTAAACACTAAGAGTTAATTTTACTTCATTTATCATTCAATTTGATGCTCTGTTTCGCAATTCAAACATATTATACTTATTTTCGCCATACTTTAAACATATGCAGTTGCTACTTTAGAAGATTCATGACAATATATATAATTTAAAGCAAAAGTAAAAATTTTACCTTTGTACTGCTCTCGTTGCATTCACGTCACATAACCACAATGCATCTTCTACTTCTTTCACCGGTACTAATGTATCAATTCGTTCAGTTTTTTCAACCTGTACCTTTCACATCGATTACACCTCACACAATAACATAATCACTACAAAAAAATATTACGAACTATGCAGTTTTGTACAAAATTCGATAAATATAATTTCTGTTCAAGTTTTTCCACAACCGCGTAATCTAAACATTGACTTGAATTTGTATGATTGACAGTTACAGCAAATAATTCTGCAAATAGCCAACAGAAGTCGCTAAAAATCACTTTAACACGAAATCTGTTCTTACCATCAATTGCTTTAAGTTTTGTACATCGAGTTGCGTATTGTATTAAAAATGTCACTATACAAACTCTGAACTAGGCTGCATTTTGAAGAATCATTTCATGAAAATCAGCTCAAACACACATGAGCATCTATGAATCACTACAGTACAGAAGATTCAAGATGGAAGCCGGTGACAATAAAGTGGAAGTTGAGCTGAATAAAGATAGAAAGTCCTATGCTGGTATACCGGAGGCCGATTTTGTAGTGAGTGTGATTTATTAATGTATAAATTATATGTTGGTGTGTCACATACGTTTACAAAATTAAAGTTCTTATTTCTAAAATTGTCCTTATTTAATGTAGTTGTTCTGTAAAAGAACTGTTATTATTTCTTCGTTTTCTTTATAAACAAAAGTACATTTACTGTAAAATATTAAAAAACATCTTATCCATTTTTTTAATTAAAACAATTTTTTATACATAAGTTAATTAATCAAAATATCAGTCAATTGATCAAACCTTATATGGTCAATAAAGGAAGCATGTGCTATTACCTAATTACCTGTGTCACTGATATCCTAATGTTTTTTCTTTTAAATTTAATTAAAACTTATATAATTACACAAAATTAAACTAAATTGAATTTATGATCTTACATTGAATTGTTTCAATACTGCAGGATGATGTGGAAAATTTCATGGCAAAACCAGAAAATGATTCTGTTGATAAAGTACTCAGGAGATTTGATGAAAGTCACGGAAAATATAAATTCATGGAATATAATTTGGTCAATAAAAGAAGACGGTTGAAAGCACAAATACCAGATTTAGAGAGATCCTTAGAAATGATTGAAAAATTACAAATTGAAAAGAACAACAGCCATGATTTGGAAACACAATTTCTACTGTCTGAACAAGTCTACGCAAAAGCTGTAATACCACCTACGGATAAAGTGTGTTTATGGCTCGGTGCTAATGTGATGCTAGAATACACTTTAGATGATGCGCAAGAAGTGCTGACCAAAAATATTGAGGCAGCTAAGAAGAATTTAGGATATGTAGAGCATGATCTAGACTTTGTTCGAGATCAATTTACTACGATGGAAGTCAATATGGCGCGTATTTACAATTGGGAAGTGAAACGCAGGCAAGCGGCAAAGCCTACATGAAAACATTCAATCTTACTCATATAAAATTTGCCTAAAACCCAGAAGGTATATAAAAATTTAAAATATTTTCTATTTAATTCAGTAATTAAATCAATTTATGACATGTTAATTCTAATACTCTCCCACCCCTACTATTTTTTTACATTATAGTATTTTTAATTTCATTTTTTAGGACATACTATATATATGAAGAACAAAATTAGTGAATATAGCTGCCATTGAAATTGGAAAACTCAGAAACTTATTAAACTATAGATTCTTAACACAATATTATAATTTATACACATTGCTATAAATACATTTGGATTTCTAAACAGATTTCACAATTTTGTATACTAATAGCAATTTCTCTTATTCACCATCTTTTATAATTTCATCGTTTATATTGTATGTTGTATTAAATCTAATAAAAAAAAACCTTAACCAAAATTATTCGACAATGTTCATAATTAAAAAGCTACAAGTATTTTAATAAACATAAAAGAAATATTTATTTGGACTTTGAGATCTAGTCTGTACAAACCACATTTTCCATGTTAAGTACAAAAGAATACTTTGCATGAATTTGTCCTTAGGAAAAAAAATTATATGAAAACTAGAAGTTTCCATTTCCTTAAATAAAAATATATGATGAATGAACATATGTACCCAATATACATGGAATGTTTGCACAAAAGTTTAATGACTTCTTTCTTAGAGTCTAACTTTCTTAAATGTAATTTATTATTTTATATTATTTTAATAAGGCACATGGTCAGGCTGACTATTATGTCAGTGTCCAATGGGGACTAGCATGAAATCAGGTTGAACACAGATCATTCATCTTAATTATTCGGTTGTCGGGACAATTGTCTCGTCCTTCGTCTGTTCATATTTTAATAATTTTGATTTCAGTTCTGCAATCTTAGCTTTGGACTCTTCCAATTCCTTCTTCAAGTTTTCAGTATTATCCCCCTCAGAAGCATTATCTACAATACCTCCAAGATTCTTGCGAATATAACTATAGCATAGATAAGGAAATTTTTCTCAAGATTTACTATATAATGTAATATCAAAGAAATTTAAATTTTAATTGATATTAAGATAAGGATACTCTAAAGCATCAGTTGGCTTTTCAGTCTCTTCATAGAGCGATACAAGGATCTTTGTAAGGGCATCCATGACACCAGATCTCTCTAGATACTTGCGATATTCCTCTCGTTTGGCAGTGACCGACTGTAATACAAAAAATTTTATATTGCTTTACATAAGAAATCAAAAGGATTAAAATCACTGATATGTTAGAATCAGTATAAGATATAGTACCCAATGAAAGATACTAAAATTTTTACATTATTATGTATATTATAAATTAATTAAAATATATCTAAATTCGTATCACAGGTTATGTATAATCTATAATACTCAGGTTATGTACAATCTATAATAACAAAGATTTTTTTATTCTCATTATTTCTTTAATTTATATAGAGATTAAAAGCTGAAACCAACATTGTTCAAACGGCTATGAATTATCGATTACCAGAAATAATCCATTCCAAATTATCTATATTATCTGGCAGGCTCGCTTTCAGCCGCCAAACAATAGCTTTAATATTGTAATTACCAAAAAGAGCGCCATATTCTACGTTCTTATGATTCTAATGATCTCGCGAATGTATTTCACGGAATACACGTGCTAACCTCGGTATACCGGCAAAAAATAAGAAATATAGTATAAAATGGCCGGGAACGCCAAAAGTGATCGGTATTACAAAAATGAAACGGCGACACGCATAAATGATGCTCAAGTCCTTCCAAACCCGATGCAAACCCAGCAATCTATTCTGAAAAGCGTAAATTAATTAAACGATTACCATTTTGATGAATTCTCGGTTGTCTTTCACTCGTGCTGCGTCTCAGAGAAAGGATTGGAAAAAATCTTTCAACACGTCGTAAGCAGTTTGTCTCGGCGTACGAGAACGTAGTCAAAGTCAAAATAGCGCCTGTCTCTTATCACGCCCAAATGGTTTGCAACCAAAACTTTCTAGGTAGCTATCTATAGTAATTTACACTTGCGGATATCTTCGCAGCTGGATTCTATTGTCCCAGCAATTTTTGCAAACGATAACGCCGCTTATTCCGTGTTTGCAGAAATTAATATTCGAACGCGAAAACTTAGAATTAAGAAATCACATGTACTTTGGCGCACATCGCAAACTGATAAAAAAGAGAATGAGAAATCGCCAAATACCAATCTTCTATTAGAATTCCTGCGCACTCCTACGGAAAAAGCGCGAAGTTGCGGTTCAAAACTACCAATATTGAAGAATGAATTATTCCCGGTCTCATGGGAATAAAGGTATATTCACATGCATAGCATATAAGCATATGCAAATCTATTTGGATATACCCTAAGGCCAGAACTACAATAGGTGTAGTAAGCTTTAAGCCATAAGATATTGATCAATCGTAGTCAGTTATTCTTCATACATTCGTCTGTGATTGGACAATATCTTACGGCTTAAAGCTTACTACCACTTATTGTAAATCCGATCTAATGCAAGCGAACGCAGTATAGCCAATACAACACTATACTCCGAGTACGTATCAAGATGGCGGCGAGAAAGGATCTGGAAAATTTTCTGGGTGAATAATTACGGTAATAATTATGTTTTTGTCAATACAACAGCTCCTTTATTCGTTATTGATCGACAATCTTATGCACATTTATGGTTATTATATCTACAATTCGCTATATTATATTTAACTACATTCTAGGCAACAAAAGGTTATGGCTAAGTATAATATCGATTATTACTGATGTCTTGTAATAAATAATTGGAAAACTTGTCACATAATCGTATGTAATGTAAAGAAAATTGATTTATATGAATTTGCTAATCAAGACTATAATTGGAGAAATATATCATTCACATCAGAGATTGAGACCGATATATATGAATTTCGATTTTATTGCATTTGGCAGGTAAAAATATACTTTGTTCGTGACAATAGAATCGTTGTAATTGGCATGTCAATTTGTTCAAAATTATCATGTGATAAACTCAATCGAGACTACGCTGAGCGTCAATGCTTTACATTTCTCGATTATTGTTAATATTTTTGCTTTTGGATTCAGTTTTGGCTTTATTAACATCATAAATTTTTTAATCTTTTAATCAATATCATTATATGCGAATGTAATATAATAGAATGTATATAATTCGAAGATTTGTAATCAGAAGTTGGTAGTAATGACGTTATATGCATATTTCAACTTTTAGTAAATATTTAAACACTAACGCGCGCGCGCGTATTTTGCGCGCTTAAAGTTACCTGACCTGCTACGCAGCGAGTGTAATCAAAATGGCGGACAACCACTAGCAGTGTTTAGTTTGTAATCATTGTGCTTGAAAGTCAATTGCAAAACGTGGTAGTATTACAATCGTATACGAATGTTGATAATCACCGACGGTCTTCCGACAAACAGCGCGCGATGTGGTGCGGCGGATGCGAGGTTTGGACACGCACGCTTCTGACGTGCGCGATCGGCGCTTGTTCAATTCTCGGTGACTACGGGTTGAGATACGGCAAGAGCGAGTCGGAACGCGCGATATTTGACAATGCGACGCATGCGACGGTAGGCGGTCTAACATGGATGCTAATTGTTGTTTTGTCGCGAAAGCCATTCGTACGTAATCTGAACAGTATATTCTCCTGCTTCCTGCTGGCGTCGCTCGTTGACGTGGATCACTTTATCGCGGCGCGCAGTTGGCACATCCATGTGAGTAATGGATGTAAATTAAATCAGGATTTCACTATAAAAAACCGAAGCTTGTAATAACAGACAATCAATAAAGAATATGTTAATGATGCAATTAGTTTCTGTTAGAAACTAACATATATGTATAACTACTTATGTAAATTTGTCGATCACAATTCTGTATATTAATATTTTTTATTTCTATAAATTATGTGAAAAATAAGTACTTTAAAATTAAAAATTAAAATAATATCAATAGTAATTAGAAATATTAAATAATAATAAAATTAAATTAAATCAGCGAGAATGCAAAATATAAATTGGAAACAAATTGCAAAAATTCATGGAATTTTGTCTAATATTTAAAAAAATATTTATTTCCCCTTTTTGTTATATGTATTTATTTTTAAATATAATTCTTAATTTTTCTATTCTTACCCTAGAAACTTTACTGAATTTTTTTCAGGATGCCACGCATTTGCAAAAACGTCCGTTCTTACATTGCACCACGGTTCCTATTCTGCTATGGATATTTTTCATTTCACTCTCCAGTGTTTTCCATTCTCCTATGCTGGAACATACTTCCTGGGTGATACTGGCCGCTTTTCTGAGTCATCATATACGTGACGGTACGAGAAGAGGTCTATGGTTCTGTCCCTTTGGATCTACCCGTCCTATTCCCTACTACCTATACGTGAGTCTTTGTATGTCCCTTCCTTATATATTACATTGGTTCATGAACCAGCATACATTTGCGCAGAAGAGTGACAGCGATATAACTGTCATCGATATATGAAATTTGTTTTATAATGTGCAATACTGTGTACAAACTGTCCATCCAATCTGATATTTTTTTTTAAACGAGAATTATAAATGACTACTGTTGCAAACTAAAAACAGTGCCATATTAATACTACAATAATCAAAATTTTTATATTTTTTGTATGTTTATATGAAAGATGACATAGGGATCAGTAAAAATTAAGTTTTCTTAGAGAAAAAGATATTACAATTACAAATATTGATATTTGCTTTAGTAAAATTTTAGATTTAATTAAATTGATATTTAATATATTGAAAGTTATAAAAAAATTACAGTAAAAACTTATTTCTTTAATTTTGATTTCTAAGAATTCTAAATTACATTTTTCATAATTCAAACAATACATGAGAAATGTAATATGTACAAAATGTGTAATATAATTTTTACACAATTTATAGAGATATATCTTTAAGACATAATCGCATAATTTAATGACATCACTACTTATTATCTCCTATAGACAGCATAAGTTAAATACGGTTGATGGTCAACATAAATTAAATATGGTTGACAATGTTTATAACGTGACAACAACGATGTTGTATCGTTGTGCGCGTAATGCGAAAGGGAAAATCTGAATGAAATTTTTGTAAGTTATGGATAGCAACGCGCGCGCACGACATATGTCGCACGTATAATGTTTACGCACAGGTCGTTGCAGCTGTGCAGAGTTATGAGTCCTACTGCATTTGTTTTCTATGTGTGCATATTCACGAGTCAATGCAGCGGCCTGTTCATGTTTTTATGCGGGTCGCTGGTGGTATCCATATACTTGCAAGCATTCCTAGCGTCTTGAAGTGCATATTTTGTAATGTACATGTCAATCTTTTAATCGTGAAGCGCTAATTAATGCTCACGTTAAATTAAAATAATAATCATAGCGCAACGAATCTTATATTTTTATCTCTATTTTTAAGTATGTTCTTATATATATCTAAAACAAGCCATTCCTATTTTTCCTGAAATTATTATCCTCTTTCAACAGTATGTGATAGATATACCGAATTTAAAAATATCGTATCAATAGAAGTTGATAATTGATAATTTTTAGAAGATCTAATAAATTAAGCTGCAAAAGTATAGATAGCTAAGATTTAGCTTTTTAACAATATTTTAATTTGAATATTAAATACTATACAAAAAGTATCAGTGATATTTTATAAAGATAAAAAATGGCTAGTTATTAATTCTGGGTAATATTTTACGATGCATATCGACAAATATTTTTTTATCAATTAACTCAGCAGAAACTTTATATGATTGCTACGTGCAATACTGGTTCTTTCTAAAATTAATATCTGGAGAAAATATCTCCCACTTGCGAGCTCCGATACTGAATCACTAAACACATTGATAATGTCAAGTTTACGAATCTCATTAAGTAATATTGATAATTATTATATTCAATTCTGAATGTGTGGGTGGGTGTCGCGCGGCAGCGTCTTGAGTTTGGATGATTGTAGGAATAATTTATGATATTGTATTATTATCGTATAGTGTGTCGATGATCGTCGTGGTATTCGCTAGCGGATAAGAGTATCGATGCCTTATGCAATCGAGCGTTCCTACCCACGCCACGCGGAGACGCGTCTCCGGAGGTGAGAGTGCGCGGAGGAGGTGCGGATGCCCTCAACGGCGACAAGTCGCACACGTGTGTACACACCGTCCATAACCGCGCACGGGAGGGGTTTATCAGCATTGCTTAGCTGGCACTGTTACCACCGCTTTACTTCACCTCGCTCTCGGCGGTCTCGCTTAGTGCTCATTTAACTAGCTGGTCGTTCTGCACCTGTTGAACGAATGGTACGGTTCGCCCGGATCATCGATCGCGTAACGAGGACTAACGACCGGAAGTTCGGAAACCGTTGCCCGTGCTTTTCTCTTTTCCTTTGTGTTTTAGGGGGGAAACAATTTCGATCGCGCAATCTACTCATCATCGTATTAAGATCCTCTCGTGACTCTCTCTGGAACTAAATTCATCTTTTCCTAGCTGATCGCGAACATCTCGACGAGGATCTTCTTTCAGCATCTTGCGATATAGAATGTCACTCTGTATCGCGACAGATACGCGTGCGATCGCGATAACGCGCTGATATCGATACCTTGAGCAAGCGCGGCATCTTACGCAGACGACACTGCGCGCGAGGCATGACAAGACAACGTCCGCGGGTTCGGCTGGTTGATTCATACTTACGATGGTAAGTACACGCTAGTGTCTCCCACTTTCCGTGTTTACATATCTCTCGGATGATCGCGAGGTCGATCGCACGGTCCCTGACCGCAAATCATTCTCGTAAACACACGCGAGGAATTTGCACGTGAGACGGTTTTCTTTTGTTTTCCTCGCTGACAAAATTCCTGATTGTTTTTCGTCTCGCCTTTGAATCTCGGAAATTACGCATATAGTATTCAGATTGATCGTCAATCGAAATATCGTGTGACATTATCAAAAAGGTTGTGTCTTTATAGTATAGTTTTATAACAAAAATGTATTCTTGTTCGCGAGAAGTTTCCATTTTTAGCGATCATTTACGAATGCTGCAATATAAAATCCATCTTTGCGATAGTAGAAAATTACTGCAGTAAACATGTAATTGCTTATTATCATATTCAAAATGTTTAATGAATATTTGCAAGAAAACATTCTCAAATGAAAAGTACAGAAAAGTTCAATTTCTATATATAATACTAAAACATCTTTAAATAAATATATAATAATTTATTGTATGGTCTGTTATAAATTTAGTGTAATCAGAGAGCAAACAACTGAGACTCGTTATCTTGAATAGTCAGTAATTCCATATCGATGACATATCGAGTACATGTTCCTTAATGACCGATAAATATGTTATTTGTTCTACAAGAAATAACAAGAATGTATTTGTATGCTTTTACAGATAAAAATAAAATTTAAGAGAAAACAGTTTGAGCTCGGAAGGCATTCGTAATTGAACGCTTTTTTCTTAGGTTGCTTTTCGTGGTTTTTTTCTTTTGAATAAAATAGAAGTATTTACAGATTTCAATAGATTCCGCGTTGTAATTTACACTTCCGTTCGCAGACCTCGTTATTAGAGATGCAACTATGTTCGCGCAAGGTTGGGTGATGGTGCAAACGTCGATGAATTGCACGAGATAGATATTCATGAGATAAAATCCGATTAGAGATACGTCGGAATACCAGTTTGAGAAAAGCGTTTTATTCCGCCGCTGTTAACAGTCGTGGATAATGTTGGTGTTGCACTCAAGTGCAGTTTGTGAAATCTCTTGCAAAAATATTTTAATACATAATAGTTGTGTATTTTTTGCATTTCCTGTCGTTTTAAAAATAATTTATTGATATTGTTGTTTAAATTTTCTCTTCCTCGTTTTAATCCACATTGAAATTGCGGTGAAATATCGCGCAAACTTTATGAAAATAGATAAGATAAATGAGTGTGGATTGCTTCTTGGATTTGATTTTTTTAAAGGGAAATATGATTCCAAACTTTATTTTCTAGGAGTCTCTCGCAGATTTGACGCTATATTTTTACATTGCATGCGGTGTCGCTGGCGGCGCGCTTATCTTGCTTTTCATTTTGGTGACCGTGCTATTCGTGAAAGTAAATCGATTAAGTGGGGACGGGTGAGTATTATTTCCTTGTCAATCGATAATCGGGGCTATAATTGAAGGCTTCGGTAGTGTGCTGTTACGGAATGTAACTTGTGTTTCATTGAGAAAATATTTCAGTGAATATTAGTAATATTGCTAATTGGTTACAAAATATATATATTAATGCTCATTAGTTTCTCATATTTGCTAATTATAAGATTGTAAGAATATTTTGCTTCAGTGAAAGTATGTTTGGTCATCAAGAACATGCGTCTTCGAGTTTGCGTAATGCATTTCAAAATTTCCGTGGCTAAATACACATTACTGTCGGATCGAATCGTCGGCGACGTATTTCACTAACATAAGTTGTTGCGTGCAAAATGTCTGGTTTTAAAAGCTTTAATATCGTGAAACGTTTCCGTAAAAAATAAATGTCTTCCGTAATCAGTTGTTATAGATTGCGATTGTTGACAGATCATTGCGACACTTTTCTTGTGACACAATTCAATAATACGTAAATAATTGAGGAGTTTAAGCGTAATTTCAGCGGTGTAAAATTTGCAAAAAAAGGAAAATGCAGATATCGCGTATCTGTAATTATTCCAATTAAATACGTATCTATTTACGGCTGTTACTATAAAATCGACATATTGCGTGGTGTAATCTGATCTTTCACCTAACCATAATTGCTCCAGTTAATAGTGCACCTGCACGGCGAAAGGAAAGTAAAAAAAACTTGCATGACGCATATCTGTAACGGAGATAGACATTTTCGCGTTTCCACCGCAAGAATGAAAATATGCATGTTTCGTTTGTGACTCACGTAGCCGACGACGACCGAATCGTTGATAGCGTATCTTTATTGTTCGCGGTTATTTAGCTTATCTTGTTCAATAACGTGGAATGATAATGATGATGATCAAAAGATATCACTTTGATTCGCGTGCAATTTTTGTTTGTAAGTTTGTGGCACACGGAGGTCGTTCAATTATAATTGATTGCACTTTTGGCGCCGTAACATAAAAATAAATTATAATAATACTTTTAGGTGACGTAAGAGCTCTTTCTTTTCGTCGAATCAGACTTTTTTCTCGTAAATTTAAAAAATGCCTTCAAATTATTTTGAAATTTTCCACGAAACTTGGACAAGTCCTCTCTGGTCCACGTTTCGTTTTGCAATGTCTTCATACATTTATTATTAATCCCATCCAGTGGTCATTGTTTAACTTTGAATCCGTCCTCTCCATCCGTGAGCCATTCCTGATCCATTATCGTTGATTGACTTCGAACAGTTGTCAAGATATAATCACTTCCATCGAATCCTTTCTTCGCTCACTTTTGATAGAAGTTCGATCGTCAAGGTTGAAATTGAAAATTGATTTAGGTCCAACCAACTGAATAGACAGACGAACATGATGGCAGATTTTTGTTACACCAATCCCACGATAGTGCCGGGGGAATTGCTTTCTCGTCGTGGGTTTTCCATGTACAGCGGATCTGACAATTTCGATGAGGACTTCGGCAAGAATAGGAATCAATATGGCATTTACCACGAGGCTCGATCGAAGTTCTAACACATCGAGTCCTGGGATGATCTATTCCATATAGCGATTAATTGACTCATTGGCTCGTTACCTATGCCAATCAATCAACCATTGATTAGAGATTAAATTAAGTTAAATTGAATAGAGATTAAATAACTCATATTACCTTATTGTAAGTTATAAATTGATTGATACGATTATTATTAAGATTATTATTCACTTCTTAATATAGTATTTCGTTGTGTAATTTATTACGAAATGTGTGTGCAATCAAGTGTGCTAGTTTAATTTTTCTTACTGACTTCGTGTAAATAGCAGATATATTACTCGTAAATAGTCCTCGAAAGTATTCAGTGTTTTGCTGCGACGTAAAAATTACATTCCAAATTACAGTTTGATAAATAGAAATCAGAATATTATTTTATCAAAGCTAATTTTTAATGCATTAACTTTCGTTTACATATCATATCTTTGAATATTTTTTTTATATAAAATAAATTAATAGATTAAAAACACAAAAGCCTTTGATATATTCATGAATGAGATCATTTGCACACAATTATTAATATTATTAGAAAAATAACATGCATATATGATTACTACTGCTTTATCGGCAACTCGAGCCGCTGACAAAGCAGGAAGTTTTCAGAGAATGTCCAGATGTCTCTATGTACTTTTACGTCGCAGAAAAATTTATATAGTGTTACAAAATTATTGCACTCTTTTTTTTTTATAAGACTAGAAAAAATTCAAAATGCAGAATTCCTTATAATATTTTTCATTAGATAAAGATCAGATAGACTTTACGAAATGTACTAGTCGATTTAGTTTTTGATAGATTTAATGATAAATAACATTTTTTTATTTCTGAAAATCTAGCCGACGCAGATTATAATATAACATAATTGCAATAATTTGCAATACCAAAGATAATTCTGATTGAAATTATCAAATACTGAACTTGTATACTGAAAAATAATTATATATAACACATAAATAAAATTAATATTTTGGTAGAAAATTTTCACTTAGTGTTCACGACATATTTTTAACATAAAACCATAATATAAATAAAAAATTCTAACATATAAGCAAAGAAATATTCTTGAGTAAAATATGTTACAATAAATTTAAAACCAATCAAATTTCTACACAAATTAATTTATTAAATTATAAATAATCTAAAAAATTTTTGAGTTATGAAAAATTATTTATAACATAAGGTATTTAATTATGTGAATAATTGATTATTTTTCAGTATATACATACTGAATATATTATTTCACATTGCGCGTACGTCCATTAGTATTAATTTAAATACATTACACAATATCTTGTCATATCTCTTCGCCTCAGGAAAAAAAGACTAACTTTGTTCTATTCAACTAATTACCACGAAAGATTAGATTACGCGAAATGATATATTATGATATTTCAGTAAAACAATTAAAAGAACTATTTATCATAAATTCCCGTGAATCTTGCATAAATTCCGCTGTCCCGAACTTTATCCAAATATTACAGTCAAAGTCGATCTCTAATTCAACGCAACAGGTGTTCAATATTATTTAAAAAGCTATAAAAGATTGTCATGAACATAAATTCTAGATCTCGATACCAATATTTAAAGATATAGATTTTTCTTTCAACGTCAAGCGTAGCGATACTTCGGTACAACCATCGATACCAAGTATCGACATCTCGCCTCAGTATAGCGACGCAACTTACAATCTCACAAGTGTGATGGAAGTGACGATACTTAGTCGTCGCTTCTGTTCCGGAAGTGGCGGCAAAATCGCATGTGGGAACGGCGGTGGCGGCGGCGGCCGGCGCCGGTGGAGATACGCGCCGGTAGTGTGTAGGCAATGGCACGGGGATAGGCCGTAATTGGTATAAAATCATCGAGCAAACACATCGGACAAGACAGCCCGGGGATTGTGGGCGGCGTTGCGTGCCGTCGTCCTGGTTACCGCGGGGGCGACTCCGCTAAAGCAGCCCCTTCGCTCCCGATTGCGCGCAAGCTCGCCGCCAATACATACAAGTATGTGTCGTGTGTGCATGTCTGTATATACGTACGTATGTCCACCAGCACCTAACACGCCGCCCTTGCCTTTCCTCAACTACACGCCAGATTTACCGCCACCAGTAACACGCCAAGGATCGCCTCTGACCGGCGCGATCTTCGGCGTAATCTATCGGAATAGGTCTTTACGCGAAATTTTTACATTTTTACTCGTGGAATAGAGAATTTATTGATCTTATTTAATAATTACGTAGAGATTAATAATAAAAAAAAATTTAACAAAAGAAAGAAATAAAAATTGAAGTTAAGTATCAAACATAGAGATCGGCTTGCAGCAACGATCGAAATTTTTATTGCGCTTTTAAATATTTTTTTTATATATTTTTTTACTCTATAGTCTTCAATTATTTTTTTTGGATGAAACTTGCTTTCATCTTGTTGAATCATCCAGCATTTGCGCTATATATCCCCACAAATCATCGTAATCCGTGTCTTAATGATAAGTAAATACCACACCCCGCGATACAAATGTTTCTACTGCGCACGCAACCTGTCAAGTGTTTAGTTTAGTTCCAATCCTCTGTACCCTAAATCCGCATTTCCTTAATCGTCCGGGATAATAATCACTTCTGCGGTACCCTAGGTACATATGTTACCCTTCGAAGTGTCACGTACGGCGCGCAACATTAATCCGATATAGTCAGAGAATTCATCGCACATTTTTTGAGAAAATTCAGAAATAATGTCAAAAATAAAAACTCTACGAAGGAATTAATAATAAAAAAGAAACGTTAAGAGCGATAAAAGGTCGCGGGGAGAAGTTTGTAATTACGAAAGTATGGTTCGTGCGCGATGGTTTCCGTTGACTATGCGGCCTCATTACCTTCCTCTGACCGGACTCTTATACCAGTACGTTTTACGGTAGAGTAGGCGCGCAGCGTGGAGACGTATAAAAGTTTAAGCCTTTCAGGTCTCATATTTTTACGAGCGACCCGCGCGAGAAGAAACAAAACCATTCGCTGTGGCACGGCAATTATCCACAGTCTACACTGTTCGCCCAGCCTATTCACAGCCCTCTGCGCGCCGACTTTCAGTATATATTATGCTACTTTCGCGCGCTATAAATAATCGCCGTCTGCATGCAACCGTCCCGCCTTGCGATAACAACGTCACGTGATAAATCTCGAAGTTTCTATTTCTCCCAGTTAGTTTTAAGGGAAGAAGGGGAGAGAGCGACCAAGGTGGTCCTAAAAAAATAAAATCTTAAGGTTAAAATTTTGAGATATTGTTACGTTAGCATATAAAAAAAAGAAACGCGGAATATCTCGTAAGTGTGATGGTATTTCCACTTCATCAACAACTCGCCACATTTATCGGAAAACAATATTATCTCATTCGCGTAATCTTCACAATCATATCGTTGATAACATTCGAGTAATTCTGCGTGATTCCGCCGATAGTTCGCGTCACAATACTCAGAAGCAAGTGAACGGAAGAAAACACTGGTCACGGCATGAGTATAATGAGAAGGTCGAAGGCGGGACAGTCCGCAAGGGGTGCCATTATCGGTCGTGTGCAACGACGTGTTGAGGCTGTACGAAGCCGCGTGTGGCTCGTTAAATCCTTCGGCTGGTGAATGGGACGCGACCACGATTCTGTGAAATTGTGCGATCACTCGTTACTAAAAGATACCACCCGCAGCGTCGACTTACGTCACATGTTCCAAATTTTTCGGGATTTAAAATACCACTTTGCGAATTTTTGAGATCTGAATAATGTGAAATGTTCTAATTAAAGATATTTTAAATTTACATCTGTGGATAAATATAACGATTACAGATATACAGAAAAGCAAATTTTCGTCTCGCAGTGTTATAATAAAATTGTCTTGCGCAGATAGTATATTGATAGTATCTTAAAAAGATAATAATTACATTCGATAATAATTAATTCTATCATATCTACACACAAAAAGATGAAATTTCTGGACGTCTTTTGTAAGTTGACTTTGGAAAAATTAATGACGTGTAAGAAACCGGATCTTTTTACACGCTTGCGTTGATTGAGTGAGAGAAAAATATAAAGAAAAAAGAAAGAGAGAAGCGGCGATTATAAAATGACACGTGCCTCTTCAGAGACGTCAAGGGACCCCCACTGATACGCACGCGACTGCCGAAAGCTAACCAGTGGAGAATCGCGCAAGGTACAATTAATTTATTGTTTGCGCCAGCCGAGTGACAAACGGGGTCGCGCGATAGAAGAGCGGGATCGTTGCCTCATCGGGTTTTGTGGGACGAGGGGTCCCGGCTGGATGCTGTGCGATGCCGGATCGCTTTTATGCGTGATCCCACTCGCACGATCTCGCTCTCAATCTAATCGTGAGAATCTCGCGAAGCCGAATTACCTAAAATGTTCATTATCGCTTCTCAATGTTCTCCAGGCAGAGCTGACGTCAATTGTTCAGCGCCGATCTATTATTTTCTTCTATTATGCAATACGAACTCAATAGAAAATGCAAATCTTGGGTGATATAAACGTAAGAGAATTTACGTAATTCAGTTACTTGAAACGCTTGTTAATGTTGTGCCGTATATTTTTAAACTATACAATATATTTTAATTTTTTAAATCAATATTTGTTTTGGTATTAAGATAATATTATGATAGAAAAATTTCTATTCAACTAACTGCTGAGATTTGGCTTAAATTAAAGATAAGTAAGGATGGGGGATTAGCCAAATTAAAAAATAACAGCTTGAAAAATTTGGTTTTACAGTTTTCTCATCTTTCTTTTGTTTACAAATCAGGAAATCTACCTAACAGTATTTTTCACCTGACAAATCGTGAAAGTTAATACTAATCTAATCTGTAATCTATAGTGCACACTTTCGTGCATTTTTGACCATCTGTCAATTTTAATAGATAAAAAATTGTTCAGGCGCTTGTCTTAAAAGTATTTTAAAATAAATTTGATATAAATTGAAAATAAGTACGATACAAAAAACATTTGTGAAATAACTGAAGAGAATTCAGAGTTTTGGGATTTTTTAATCTAGTTAATCTTGTCTTCTTAATATTTAAGTAATTTCCTTGTCAGAAGCTAATTAAAGAAATATCTATTTCCAATTTATTTAATGATTTTTATAATAATGGTTGAAGAATATTTGTGTAGTCAACGCTTGTTTTGTGATAAAATATTGCTCTCTGCACTGATACATTACATTACATATAAAATTATACTTGTAAAATGCTTTCGAACTGTGAAAAGTAGGAATAAGGCGGGGTAAAAGTACGGTATATTTTTCAGAGGAAAATATGATATATTTTCTTGCGTATAGGTATGCAGTGCGCGCTATACTTTTACAATATTTACAAGACTTAACGCGGACACACTTTGCCGTGATTCTTACTACGAAATCTCATACTTTACATTAATATAAATAAATTGGACCTGCGCTGCGTGTTTGTCGGTTTATACATAGTGGCCTACGACGAATCTTTGTCTATCCATAATAAAATATTTCGCGACAATCAAAATGTACTGATTCCTACGCTACGTATTTATACAACGGTCGTTGTATTTACAACGTTTGCTCTTCTGTTCGTATTGGAGACTCGGACACTTAAATATATATATAAGCGCGAATAAAAATACATTGATACTAAAAATCTTCGATAAAGAGAGAGCGCGTTTTCTTTGGTCGAGTGGCACAAGCACTGTCAGTCTTAGCGGATCGACGTAAGTGCTACTATATACAAACTATGTCAATTAAAGATTGATTCGCGTTGCACGACGCGAAAAAATATTTCTTTTTCTTTTTAAGATTAAAATTATAAGTTTAATGTGCATGATCAAATTATAAAAAAGAATATTCGTGGAATATTTTGTTGCGTCGTGTCATATATAAATCACTCTTTATTCGAACAATTTACACTTCTACGATATTTACATTGCGTTACGTTCAAGAAAAAGACCTCGCACTAATGGTATATATACAGTAATTATACCGATGGTGTCAACAGCATATTTTTAACATTAGAATATTTTGTTCCATGCGTGAAAAATTAAAAACATCAAAAAGACTCTATTTGTTTTGTTTCATTCTTCGCGTATCATTTTTATATCTTCAATACCAATGAGCATAACAAGCATATAAAAATCGAAGTCCTGTTTCGGAATTTCATCGAATTATTTCCATTTTTCTTATGTTTTTAATTTTTCATGTATTATTTTGAAATTTAGATGCTCTAGTATTAATTAATATGCCACCGGATATTCTTCTTGAATTCCTTCTCATAGAGAGTTCTCAGAAAATTTGCGTCCAGCGCGCGTAAAATGTTTCTAATACCTTCTTATGTGATTGACGATGTTTGCAATGATCGCTATTGGTTGTGAAGTATTTAACGGGGTTGTAATACGAGATATGTAATACACGTACGTATACTAGTGCTGTCAGTATAAATCGATTATTTGGGTATTCCGATACCTATCAATTACTCAAATTCACGATTATTAGTCGGATGTCCGAACATCAGTCCAATTTTTCGATATTTAAAATTACCTTTAAAAACATTATTCTATTACTTATGTAATTCAGATCTTTAAGTGTACGAGCATTAAGAAAAAATAAAAATTATTCTAAGAAAAAATAAGAATTATCCTAAGAAAACATATAAAGAAATGAAATAAAAGTAAAAATATTGTTATACTGTAGAAATTATTTAAAAAAACACACGCGCACGTTTGAATGCGTGAAATATATTTTATATTTCTTTACAAATATTAAATTTACTTTTACTTTTAATACTCCAAACACTCGGTTTCCTTGTTATTTCAAAATAAATGTCTAAATGAGGTAATATTTGAAATATCTGAAGTATCCGAATATTGACATCACTATCATATACGTAGGAATTGATAAGTTTATTTATTCGCAGTATTTGTCACGACAAAATCATGTATAAAATCATGAATTATTTTATTATTCAGGCTAATTTTCGATGTGACGATTATTCGACTAGCTTTACTTGCATTTAATTATTGAAAAGTTAATTAAACGTCTGATTAATAGCTAAAGTAGCTATTTTTCCTGTATTGCGATCATCGTAATTGCATTTTCGATTATTGATGTTGAAATCATCAGTATTTGCATATTAATTAATGTAAAACTGATGTAAAAATCATATCGCAATAATCGGAATGGCGTCTAAGTGTTTAATCTCCAAAATTAAATTTATCCATAAAAATAACGATAATCGATGGTTGTATTCATTATTTTTTATATAGCAATTGACAAAGCTGCATATAAAGAATGCTGAAATTAAAACGGTTGCTTTAACTACCGCTGCAGTCGTAGACGTCGCTAATCATCGAAATTCTACTGCGAGATATGATACGAGTAAAAGAAAAACAGGCGCGGCGTAGAATTATGAGCAGGGTCGGTTACATCGTTTCCTTAGTCCACAGATGGAATGCCGTCACTCTGCCCTACCGTAGAACTTTGCGAAGTATCTGAGACGAAAAAAATATATCTTGAAATACCTTCTTATCTCGTTATTATTAGATTGCGGCAAGCTGTCGCGCGGAAATGTATGTATAAATAATTTCATGCTCGTTAGAGGAAGTCTAATATCAAAGTAAAGATTTTTCGTTTTTATAGCATTCATTTATTAGTCAACGATGTATTACTAGTTCACATGGCACCGATATTTTGGCATTGGTTAAGAATTACCTCTGAGAGTCGAGACGCTTTTCTCCTCCGTCTTCCAGAGCCGTTTGTAGGACGCGACGTGAGGACCCGTGCAATTGTAGGACTCGCTGTTCATCTGGTGTCCGATGTATTGCTCCCCGCTGCATTCCGATGTTGCGCAATGGTGCTGCTGATGAGGATGATGGTGATGGTGACGATGATGCCCGCACGCGCTGTCGTTGCAAGCGGCGTCAAAGTGCTACGCGCAGGGCACCTCGAATTGATGTCAGTGAACAAACTGATGATGCGTCTCGTAATGTGCCTGATGATGAAGCGGCGGCGTGCCGCCGCTCACCGGCGCCGTTTGATGCGCGTGTAGTTCCTGGGAAACGGCGTTAGGACTGTACTGCTGCGAGTCGACGATCACGCTGGTGTAGCCAGTCGCCGACGAGGCCTCCAGGTGGTGGTGATGGGGATGTTTGACAGTCGCGTTGCCGTTGCTGTGGTGAGCCCCCTGCGGGTGACCCTGCTGGTTGTAGCTCTCGTGATGCTGAAGCGCCGTGGTGTTGTAACTGTCGTTGTTGTTGAAGCCACAGTTCGGATACATGATGACTCCGCCCGCCTCGTTCAACGACGACGTCGAGTCCGCCGGCACGTGGTGATGATGATGCGACGAGTGGTATCCCGACGGTAGCAAACTCAGGGAGTTTGCTAAATGCGCGTCGAGACCGTCAGTGCTGCCGCAGGAACTCGATGACGTCGAGTAGGGTCGTTTCTGCTGGCCGCTTTGCGGACTGTGTTGCTGCTGCTGCTGCTGCTGCTCGAGCGTGGTCAATGACGTCGTGTGATGCAGCAGATGCTGAGGATGCTGTCGCTTCTGTTGATTGTTCTGCGGACTGTGCTGTTGGATAGTTGTCAGGGATGTGGCGTGGTGCAAAAGGTGATGCTGATGATGCGTCTCTTGTTGCTGTTGCAGGGCGTTGACAGGATCTTGGTGTAAATCTGTAAAGATAGACAGTGACATCAGTTAGAATTGGTCGAAATAGAATCTTTATTTATCGTAGCGATTTCGTTAGAAAAAGCAATCGGCGAAAAATTAGCTATTATATTTGTTAGATCTTTAATCATTCTTTTCTATAGTCCGCGATAAAATTCTCCAAACAATTCCATCTCTGAACTTTATTATTTGTTTTAATTCGTGTAAAAACACAAATTTTCAAGATAGAAGTTTATTGCGAATTCTGTCACGAATATTAGATCTACCAAAATAGATTTTATTATTCATCTTAATTTGCAATTTTACAAAACACGAATCTTCAAGATAAAAATTGACACTCACCACTGTATTGATAGAACAAATCTGGACTGTAATAAGCGCTGTCCTCGTGGGCCGCGCCGTTGACGTTGTGCGACGCATACGGCGACGACGACATGTAATGACTGTGATTTGTCGAACCCGCCATGTATTCAGAATTCGGGTATCCGGAACTATCGGCGAAGTCGCTGTCGGATGGTTCCTTAGTTCTGCCACGGTAAGAAGGCGGGCTCGGGCTGTGATTGTCTAGATCGTTCGCAGCGATCGTAGGAGTCGAGACGGGCGCGCTCGGTGGATTCCCGGGACTCGAACAAGACGATTTCTGCTCGCAGTTCAGAATTAAACCCGTGCTTTCTGTAGCTGTCAATACATAATTAACGGAAACGATACAGTGCGGGCGCGAACTTCTCGAGTTGTGTACGATCGTTACGTACGACTGCATCCACACCCAACCGCCTGTTTTCGTCAGGAACCTGTAGTACCTCGTCGTCACTTGACCTTTGCATAACACTGTCGACAACAAGGCAACAAATGACCATTAAGTTATAGCGAAGATTTAATTATATTATAGAAGCGTGCATAATTCATAAACATTAATTACGTCAATAAATAACAAATCAACGTGAAGTACGAATGTTATCAAACTGATGGATGTACAAAACAAAATCCAATCTAAGCTTATTCTTATTTTTAGTAATGTTGTTTAAACTAGAAATTAAAAACAAGCGGGGAAAAAATATTTGAAAAACAGAATTTTCAATAATTCGCGAAGGATTATGTCTTTTTCGCGCGACTTAGGAAAAATTCCCTCTGGCACTCATGGTGCAACTGGAATCAAGAAAAAATCGAGTAGAACGACACAACGGTGTCGCAATCCGCAGGCGCAGACATTAGCGGCATTATGTCAGGCTCTCCCTTCGAGTCGCGCTCGTGAAACTGCGAGTCTGTTCAAACAGTGATAGCAGTAACAGCCTCCTACCTCGCTCTCACCTCTCGCTAAACCTCCCTCACTTCTACTCTCTCTCCCTCTTATACTCTTCTCTCGTTGTCATCCTCTCTCTTTCTCTTTCGCGCTCATAGACGCGCACACATACACCCGGCAGCCGCCTCTTTTCGTCGACGCGCTGTGGCAGCATTGTTCAATCAATAATGTACACCCTAGGTGTACCACGTGTGCCCATACTTAGAATAAGCGCGCGCGACGGCGCACCGTGAGAGGAAAAATGGGAAAGAGTGAAAATACATTGTAGCTTGTCCGCGCGCGCGAGAAACACTGGGCAAGATCAAAGGATATTTCGTAAGGGCGACGTGAGAGCGACGCCGAGTTAAGCAGCGTCAGCTGCTTTCGGTTTGCGAAGAGCCTATCCGGACGTCGAGCACCACGTCGACGTCGTTTGAGAAAAACCTCGGACCGGTCGGCGCGCCTGTCGAGACGCGGAAAATATCGAGGAAAATATTTTCGCACGTTTGTTTCCCGAGATTATTGTTATTCTTTTAGATTTGCAATACGATTGATTTTCGCGGGGGTAAACGGTTGACGTTTGGTCAAGGAAAATACGAATGATGAAAATATATCCACGAGAAACAGAGATTGCGGGGCTGCGAGACGCGTGTATTGCGCAAGAGAGAGCCTTTTGATTCTGTCAGCGAATACTTTCGGTAGAAGAATTGTCAATACAAAACGGTGCGGGATTGTTAATATAAACGGAATTGTGTTGGCAATACTACTTTGCAATTTTATCGAGTAACACGTGGAGAAAACACTCACGAACACGATGAGCGTGTCGCAACTGCAGAACGTCGCATCCGTGCACGTAGTGGTACAAGGTCTTCTCAATGAGATCCGGCGGGTCATATCCTGTTAATTGGGCAACTCTGTAACATACGAGACACACGGATATAATACCTTTTTCTCTGCTTTGCAGATTTATTTTCTCTATTTAACGTTGCAATTCCAGTATTTAAGAAAATCATAAAAAAGTTTTATCTTTATCACATTTTCTCGCGAAAGAATGTTCGAAGTGCATTTTAATTAAACTTTGTTTGATATAATTCCAAATTATTTTTATTTAATTTCGCGCAAACAGCACTAGTTGCGCGGAGCTCTGTTTAAAAGAGAGCTGTCAGCCTAAAAAGTTGCAAGAATAGATTCGCAGTAAGGACAGATTCGGATTTGTTTTCGCCGGGATTTACAGTGCGAGCGTCGCGAGTTTGCACAATCCGCGCGAGCCGATTTCAATCGGCGTATGTATAAAATTTCATCGCGCGCTTCTATCCGCGCTATATTTATACTGCGTCACGTGTTCGTTCCCAGTGAGAGAGCGTGTGTAACGCGGCTCGTCGGGTCCGGTGGTGGATATTTATTTGCCGCGGATAAAAAGGAAAAAAAAAAAGAGAGGATACGCGGCAGCGCGGTAACACGAAACTGATTTTAATGGCCATACCCCTCCCCCCCCCCGTCCCTCGCTCGAGGATACCGCGCGGACCCTCCATCGAAATATTAATGGCGCAATACGACACCCAACTATAATTACATTGGAAATAAATAATCCACTGTGTCCCGGTGCTCGAGTCTACGCTGCTCTTTTCCTCCTCTCGCAACGCGAGTAGAACTGGTCTTGCAAAAAAAAGCTTTGTTCAAGAATTTTTTGTATTATAGACATATATAATATTAACATCGCGCGCCTTATTCATGTCCATGTATTGCATACATAACTTTTATTACAGATTTTAACTATCATTAGTGAATTGATTATAAATTTTCTGCGCTTCTTTGCGTGAGAAAATGTGAAAGTAACTTTTACTTTACTTTTTAGTTAATCATGAAAAAAATATTCCGACGAGTATTGATAAAATCTTACCGAGCGTCGAGAAATATTAGCTTGAGATCGAGCGATGCCCGGAACATGAACATATTGTGGTGCAATTTGATTTCGGTTATAGAACTCGTCGGCAGCGAATGGCCGACCGCCAATAGACCAACATTACGTATACAACGACTAACACCATCCTCGTATTCGGATCCAATGGGCGTCTCCACGATGCATTTTAAATAACCGGAACAGTGTATGACCTGAAACAAATCAAAACGTGTGACATATGTTTCTCAAAGTTCTGCAAATATTTATAGCTTCGGTTTGCCCAATTAACTGAACACATTATCACAATAATGTGTTTTCATATAATTCTCCGTTTCCTCGAGAAATTACTTCACTTTTGCACAAATATTTTTATAAGATACCATAGAACTGGCGCATAAAAATAAATACATAGCATTCCTTTTATCACAAATTTTTAATTGGAAAACTGAATACACTCATTACGCTTGAATATCACGATTAAAGATACTCTGAAAAAGAAAGCGACTGGATGAATAGAACTTAAAACTACACAATTTTAAGTAAATATCTGGAAAGGATACATTCTCCTTATTTTACTCGTTATTTTACTCCTTACTTCTTTTACTACTGCTCGTTAGCTTTTATTTTTGAAGTCTCATCCCCATTTCAATGAATTCTCATGGCATGTAACACGTTGTCGTATGCGTGCATACTTGCAGTTTGAGATGCATATGAGCGTTCGCGATATTATTCCTTGGCCGAGCGTAAGTGCGACACTCGAGTGATTCCCTTCGCGCGTCGCGGTTCAAGTGTGCGAATACTCTCGCACGACAACGGCAAATTAACAATTCCTGCTTAATTGAATGGTCGATGACGCGGAAAAAAAGCCTCGCTGAAACGTCACGCTCCCGTCTCGAGTGCCAGGCGAATTTGTGAAGCAAATAGGCTCCTTATTATGCCCGCGTTGCATAAATCACCTCGTATGCAATTCCGGTGCATCTGTTCGCGCGGTAGCGCGTGAGGGACTCGAAGGGAAAGGCACAATTTGACACGAGGGCGGTCGGCCATCCTTGATCTCATCCCGGTAGCGAATGTACGCGTGCGTCGTCAAAACAAAGCTATCGAGCATAGATAGAACATACTTATTGTTAATACCGTAAGTCCTCATTAAATGCTGAGATTAGAGCGCGATTTTAGAGTGAAGAATGATAGAATTATATCGATTGCAAACTAAGCAACTGCGAAAGGAATACAAGTACTGAAATCTAATTTTGAATAAGTAGTAAATTTCAGTATAATCGAAAAAGAAGTTACACTGACACAGTCCAGTTTTGAAAAGCTCGTTGAAATGAATTAAAATCTTAAATAACCAAAGTGCACAACCGTGTTCTTGAATTAATTGTTTCAAAGTGTGCACTAAAAAATAATCGAATAAGTTGCGCGATCAGGATCGAGGTTACTTTAATGAAACTTGATATTTATTTATTTAAGACGACAGACTCTGACGGCAGGCACGAACTTCACGGTATCGTTAATTCGAGCATTTCCGTTTCGTGAGTGTACAAAAGAAAAGTCAACCTTCGGTCTTTGTGCGTCTATAAATGACGTGAGGATAAGCTCGTCCCTGCATTTCTCGGCTCGTAGGGGTTGCATTCATGGCTTTGCTCAACGTTTGTTGGGGATCTGCGATTTTGTCGAGGGCGGTTATCATGACACTGTGGCCTGAACGAGCTATTTGCCAAACATTTTCCTTCCCAAGGGGTCTTTCTTAGTTAACAAGTGCAAAGTATTCGACAGGTCTCGCCTTTCTCCCTCCTCGTCCTTTACCAGGGTCCGTTATTGGCTGAGCATATGTCGAAAGTTTGACCGGAGGGAGAAATAATTCGAACAGTTTTCTCCGATTTCGGAAAATTAAGGCCTTATTCATAAATCGAGATCAGTGTCGATTTACGGGTTTTCGCATTTGCGCGGCGAATTGTGTAAGTCTGATTAATAGAATGTGTAATATGTCGACCGAAATCAATTCGGCAATGCTTTTTTGCACGTACTTTTTATATCTGAGGGGACACGTGGTTGAAGATTGTGTAATATTTTTTTCAATTATATTTTTTTACCCATCCGAGACTAAAAATAGTGAATAGTTTTTTTAATCAACACGCAATAATCACAGATTTACGAACAATGTTAATTATAAAATTTATTCAATTAATTGATTTTGAAGTCACAAAATAATAAGTTGTTTGTGCTACGTTATTTAAACACTTGTTATTAAACACTAAAGCCTTATAAATAATTCAAAATTGTTTAAATTTTATCTGAATGCCATAAATCCCGGGCAAATTAAGAATGTTACAATCATAAATCGGAACACTGCCGTAAATCTTTTGTTTTGGGACAAAAATCATCCGGAATTATATAAATTTCTCTTATTTTTGTTTACCTTATATCCTTCTGTGACGAGACCCGCGTTTCTCTTCGCCAGGATGCACTTCATTCTGAGGAGAAAGGCACGTTCCAACTCGATCTCGCCTCGGGAATTCGGCGGCGGAAATGTAAAACCGGCAAGATCCGTCGGGTTCTGCGGAAGATTCAGCACGGAAACCATCTCGTTGCGATCATCCGGATAAATGTACTCGTATATGCTATTCCCCGTTAATTCCACCTGCACACGTGAACAATTTTCGTCAGTAGTTTCCTGGATTAACGCGAACTTTCATTTTGTGGCGTGGTGATGTAACATGCGCGATACATAATAATGTGACATACACATCGCATAATGCAACTCAGCGCGAGAAAATTAGATTAAGAGTGCATGCATGAGATTTTTATCGCTTATTTTATTAACATCGTTTATATTTATTTTTTGATATTTTCTAAACATTATGTATTTATACGAAAAAAATAGTCGAATTGTACAAAAGAGATTGCTGAATTAATTTTTCTTAGAGTTACCGAAATGGCATTGTTACTTAATTTTATAAATGAGGGGATATCTCCCACCTGGGACAAACCTAAGTGCACGCTAGCTGTCTCGCTTATGTACATAATTTTCCCATCGGGCGCCACGACGAATATAAATCCATCCAGTGTCTGTAGTCAGAAATAATCGCTTATCATAATTTTAATTCATTATTCGCACATGAAATTAGCAAATAAAATAAGCATGCAAATTAAAAGCAAGAGCAAAAAATTGTTGGGTGAATGCTAGAGACGTGTTTACTTTGCTTATAAATCGGTAAAAATATGAATGATAATCACTCACTTGTAAAAGATGAGAGCCCAGTTCCTTGATGGCGGTCTCGAGAGGATTGGTAGGTGGTGGTGCGGCGCCCCATTCATCTCCAAGACCTGGAAAATTGATTCGCTATTTTCCAGTTTGATATCGAGAGTGAGCATACGCCTACTCGAAAGTGCGTTTGTTTCAGAAAAAAATATATCAATTATTTTATCCAACGCTCAGGATTTATCCCTCAATAAATAATTTTAAAAAATGGAAACTTATTTAAAATTTTTTTAAATCTACATTTTAAGATTTAAGAACATTGTAAGACTGTTAGAATTTTCTTAAATTATTGGGAGAATTAAGACTTTTGATAAATTATTGGGATTTTGCAAATAAAATACTTAAGTTTCGCGCGCGTATAAATTTATCTTTGAAATTTCTCAATATTTATTCCAACAAACGTATCACGAGCAAGATAAAAGAACGAGCTTGATATTATGGTCTCTTCTTTGTCCACTATCTGATAGTACATGTGTAGCGACGTTTCATGCACAATGTGTAACTAAATCTACGACTACCGTGTTCCGTGTCTGTGCATTAATTATGACGCACACACGACAGAAACGTTTTCTGTTATCGCGCAAGATTTTGCGGGAAATAGCTTGATCCAGTCGCCTTCTTGCTGACAGATTCATTCTATCCTTCTTAAGTATTCTCTTAGGCAAATTAATCATCAATAAAAAATAGACAGACTAGAAGGAATGCTTTGCTGAATATTATTTTTCGCACAAAAATACTTCCGATAAAAATCCGACTTTGATTCATACAACATTTATCTTTTACAAATATTAATTGATTTATCGATATTCAGTTAATTTGATAACAAATTATTTTTGTTTATATTCGGGGAAATTTCGAAGGAACTTTCAAAATCAAAAATCTTACGCCACGTGCTAAGTTCATTTTTCATGCGACATTTCAAACCCGCCAGACTCTTTCTGGAGTATGTTTTTCTTTCGAGTTTGATTATCGAGGCTGATATGTTTCTTGGAGGAATCGGGGCGTTTCGACAGACGACACGTGTCAGATTTTACGATGACTGACGATCGATATACAATAGTGCACGTTTGACAGACAGCTCGATCCGATCTGAAGAAAAAGCAACTGTGAATTCAAAATCCTTTGCTATCGCTGTGTTGCATCGAGGATTTATAAATCTGAATCTGATATAGCGGAGCATAAATATTAAAAAATGAATTTTATGAATTTGGGCAAGATTTGCCACAGACATCGATGTTCTCTTTGAAGATCGTTATTTAAAAAATCGCCGTCACATAATTACACGAAAAATTGAAAATAGCGCTGCAACGCGTGCCATTTAACAGCGATCCACTTCTAACAATTGTTTTCGGTCGTAAAGGGTTAATTCCGCGGTAATAATCGTGAGTGATTGTCTTCTTGAAGTATTTCACGCTTTTCGATAGAGCGCACGAGAATCTCTAAAAATGTCGCCGTAAGGACGCCGCGTCTCTTTTTCCCGAGAATAAAGACGGAACGATCGTTCTAGAGGGATGCAGCCACTTGAAATTCAATTCGCCGATGCCGTAAGAGGGAGAATCGAAGAAGGGGGGTAGCCATTGTAACACTATAACGGCCCCCATGCTTTGCTTACAAAGCGCCGGGGACTAACAATGCATTAAGTGCGCAATCACATCCATCTCATCCGATACTATTTGCCCTTTGCGTAAGAGTCCGGTGGCTGAATTCAGAAACACCAGCCCTCACCAGTCGATGAAAAAAAAGGACGCAAATTAATACGCCTCTACTAACGTGATTATTGCGGTTATACACGAATAGCATAATCATTTAGTGAATTCAAATTGAACTTAATTTATGTTGATAAGTCGACAAATTGACGTTAATTTCGTTTATCCTTCTTTAGTTAGTTTTGCGACAAAACCTGTTATAATAATTTAAGAAGGCAATTATCTTAATTTTACCTTATAAAATAAAAACAACTGAAAAATTAGAAACATTTTATTATAGTATTTTGTAATTCAGATAGTGGACTAATATTCGTGACATGAATATTGAAGAATTATCAATAGCGATAGTTATTGATTTTCAAAATTCCCTTAACATAATAAACTATAAAGTTTATTTAATATTAATTACTGTACGAAGCTCGGTTATATAAAAAAATAAAAATGGTGAGACTAAGGCGTGTTTACCGTGTGGAAAGACGGCTCTCATCTTGAGATAGCTGGTGGTCAGTCTGATGATACTGGCCTTGTCTAGTTGCGTAGTAATGGCAGCCGGTAGCGGCAGTAGCTTTGCTAGCTCTAGAAACTCCTGATTCTCCTTAACGCGGCGCGATCGCGCTGCGTTCTTGCTTTTCTCTTTCATTACGACTTCCTGCGGACCACTGGATATGCTTCTCGTGCCGATCGAATTCTTGCTATTGTGATGATGATTGTGGGGGTGTTGCGAACTCAGATTCAATGTGGAAGGGTATGTGTCTGAGGAAGCGCTGTTACCTGCAAAGAGATCAAAAATGTGAATTAGTCGCACTAGCACGAGCTTTTCTCATCTCTTTATTTAGATCGATTAAAAATTTATTTATTGTATTTTTTATTTGATTATTAATTTTATATGGTATTCTTTTGTACAACTTTTAGCAACTTGAAATGAACTTTCTACTAAAAATTGACAAAAGACGCTTGCAATACGTCGGCATTATCGCGTGCGCACACGTACGGCGTTCTACGGATACAATTTAATACGGCATCAAACGGCATTAGGGGTGGCAGAGCTAAGCATACGCGATCTATGCGCGTGCATGCAAAACCGATGCAGCAATAACGTGAATCGCAATTGTGTTGCACAAGAGGCAGCGTAAAATAGCCGCGCTATCAGCGTGCCAGGCTGAATTAACTTAACTCCGTTACGCCTGACACGGCTGACTGCATGAGTTCGAGTTCCACACGAGCCGTAATCACGATTCCTCGTCATCGTTAATGTCGCCAACGTAACACCCGATATTCTAGAAATGTTGATAATCGGTTGGAAAATATAGCTGTTTGCCAGTTCTGTCCTCGCTTGAGACGGCATTGCATACGCAAAAGTATACCCCAAAGCCATCGTATTTTTCTCGCAGCTCTGAAACGCTTCCTGAACTCGCCATTTATATTTTGTGTTAATAAATATTGATAATTATTAAATACCAGGGAAAAATTTTATATTTTTCTATCGCGACAGACACTAATAAAATTTACATTATCCGCAAATATCCGCACACTGTAAATATTTGTTATTCTTGAAATGACACGCGGATAATACTTTTATATCTGATGTTGTCGGCATACCGTGCAGTATCGTGAAAATTTTACACAATTTTTTTACGCTTCGTACTAGATAACCGAACAGGTCGTTGGCCTCGTGGGGATCGGAATTTTGCAAGCGCAATTATTTGTCTTGCGATATTGGCGGTCGTGACTTTATTTCGAAATCACGTTCGCAGCTTCCAAGCCGAATTACATTTTTTCCGCACTATTCCGCGAATTAAATAGAACCGTCTCCATGGACATATCGCGTACAATCCATAAAACCGGGACTACGAATTTTTTTTTTAATTTTCTATAACTTTGCGGACGCGTGACGAATTTCGAAAGTATAAACCGGCGAAAAATTTGCAATCGAGAGGCTTGTATCAACAGAACAACGTGAGGAATAGCTGTGCAATTCGAATTTTACTGCCTCGACACCAATCGCAAAAGCTTTCATATTTTATTTAAAAATGTATATGCCGACAAAAAGCGCAATCAAATTCAATTAAAATATTTCGTACTTGAAATAAATTTCTCGAGTGCTCTCTACACGCGCGATACGAAGCGGTCGATACGAAAAGGATTTTGACCGTCGTCGTTCGCGTCGTTCGCGGATGATACGGCGCGAATGCTGCGTAACGACGACGTCGTCGTTCCTCGTTATAAGAAACGAAAGCAAAGAGAGCAAACCGTCATTAAAGCGCCAGTGAGAGAGCAACCTAACGACGTAGCTACCTCTCGGATTCTCTCGGATGGAAATTTGCTTGAATAATGTATTTTTTTTTTACCGCTCCACCTTCGCATTCGGTAGCTATTCCAACCGACGCACTCTGTCTCGATTTAGGTATTTTCAGATATTTTTTTATATATTTTATCGAATACGTAAAATGTGCTATATATCTACTAAAAAAATCATCTCTTCACTATCTCTTCTCTTTACTGAAAATCTCTTCTCTGAAAAATTTATGAAATAAAAATAAAGGCGTCTGAATATTGGTATGTACAAACTTTTTTAGTTTGTTATAAGAACTTGTTTTTTCAAATAACAATTCACTGAAATAATTCTTTAACACACAAACTGTACATTTCATGATTGTTTCGACCATCTTTGTTTTCGAGAGCGATATTTCAAATAAAATTTTATTTAACGTAAATTGATATTTTGAACTGAACACACAGTAGTATATACGTTTTCACAGTTTGTAATTTATAAATGTCACGCAAATGAACTATTTGTCAATTTCTAACACTTTGTTACATCCGCTTAATTGCAGGAATTATTTGATATTGTGATATTGAGATATTGTAAATTATTAAATAATTTTTATTTAAGCATAAAAAATCTTTTATATATATAAAAAAATAATTAAGTTTTCCGACTAATATGTACAACAAAGTAAAATTCACTTTTTACATTAACTGACGCAATATCAACCGTGGGATAGGCAGAAGGCAAAAGAAAATGGCGACCGAAATCAAGAGAAAGCGTGCAATATAATATTGTGACGAATTGGCACGTGTATTGTTATCCTACTTGGAAGTGTTACTTCCGGAATAATATGCATAACATGGAATCGAATACCACCCATTTCTGCATTCGTGGAAACGCGCGCTTAAACATCATTTGTGCTCGTAACGCTGAGATTGGGAAAAGTGCAGGCCCGTGATAGGCCGTCGAGAATGGGCACGTCCGAGGAAAAGTAATTGTGCACACCGAGAATAAGTTGCTTCCTTATTGGCTGGTGCCGGTGCAGCACTCCCACATTGCAATCATATAATGTTCGAGAATTATTGAGAAGAAAATTAGAGGTGGCGGTTAGCCAAAGACGCCATTTTGCACACGTGGAACAACGTGGAGCAACTAATTTAAAATAGCGATGATGATAATTATTCGATTACATTACATTTGCTATTAATAATTTAAAAAATCTTCATTAAAATGTGAAATACCGAACAGAACAATTTTACAAGTCTAATTTAACTCTTGATTGATTTACCTTCTGCTGATTTTTGTATTCATATTTTCGCGTAAAAATTTAACAGTGCCACGAAGAGAAAAATCAGCGCTAATTGGCATTATTTAAGCAGCGCAATATTCGGATAATTTAATAATCAAGTTTAATAATCAAGTATCTGAAATTTGTTACATGTGGTTACTAAAACATAATAATTATTCGGAAATAATAATTCACAGGAGAAATCGAATATTTATAGATATTAACGGAATCCGAAGTTAATACCTAAATTAATTAGTTTCTTATTTTGCTTGTTTTTAATTCTCCAACTTCGGGTATCGCGCCTTGAGATCGGTCGGCCTCCGTGATTTTCCATCGGCGCCATATTGCACGCGTTCTACCTATAGTAGCTATCCGTTGTCCAATATTTTGCACGCGATCTTTTGCACGTGTCGCCGACCACATCAAAACTACTTAATCAACACTTTTGAACACGTATACGTTAAGAATATACACTATGGCGATCAACTACTATCGCCGATCGATCCTCAACGCACGGTTTGTGCGCAAATCCTCGATCGAGAATGCACCGATCGATAACCACACCTCGTTGCAATCCACTAGAAATGCGCTGCTCCGCTATTCTTTCACAAAGAAATTTAATTTGGTATTCGCGATACGATTTGTTTCGAACAAAATAAAAAAAACAACGATATATGGTGACTTGTATGTCGCACGTTGAATTCTCGACTAACATGCATTCGTTTTGAAAGGATTCATTCGCTCTTGCCTGCTATTACTCTGCAACCAATGTCTTCTCTCAGCTATACCTACCTCCGCTCCTTGCTCATCTCAACCAACAGCTGTTTCCCGATGGGGTAGGTAAGCTGAGAGAGGTACCACCCTTATTTTAAGCTCCACCCTTGAGTAGCGGGGTCAGCACGAGGGTACCGACGGTGTGTACGCATGTTCTTTGTGTGCGTTCCCTCGACTTTCCCGAGAGTGAGTCGGAAACCGAAGATGACGGGAGAGCTCGCGCGCATCGAATTTACGATAGAAATTGTTATTGGAAATTATTTGCGCGTTGTTGTTTACACGTCTGTGACACGTGAAAAATTTTATTTTATTTGGTTTCCAATTGAATGAATAATATAAAGCAAACTTTTGAAAAGGGATGCGATATCTCAATATCTCAATATCTACATTAAAAACTGCATCGACGGATATGAAGAAAAATCCAATAATGCTATATATTGATGAAGCATTTTTATATTATTAAAACAATACAGTAAGGTATTTTATTATTATTGTATTTTTTATATTTTTTAAATTTATATTTATCGGCATATTTGAATTCTTTTTTCTATCTTTATTTTTATATAAAATACGTGATATCATCTTGATAAACATGTCTTTTACCACTGGTCTTAGTTAATGACACGATTTTGCATCATCACACGTTTATATCCTAATGCCATAAGCTTGCGCAAATGCAAGCAAATCGGACAATCTACCACAGCGTAACTCAACTACCACCGTGTGTTTCTGCAGTGCGAAGAGATTTTATATTAAGTTTAGCTCTCATATTAGATTTTATGTCAAATTTTTATGTGCCATTCTTATATCAAACGCCATTCATATCAATCTTAATTAATTTTAATTTTTACAATTTCAACAAGTTAACAATTTTTATCCAACATTAACTAAATTAACTAAATATTTATAAGAAAATCAAGAAGCACATAACACTTGTTCGGAGGTAGTGCAAGGTACCGTAAGGTGATTTTATAGTAGTGCAGATGTTTTGCACGTGAAAGTTACAGATGTTTAGAAGTTTTAAAGACGATTTGGCTTTACGAATTGACCATAGCAAGTAAATCGGAATATTATGTATTAATTTTATAATTATAAAGAGGAGAAAGGAAAAAAATAGTTTTAAACTTACTTTTCAAAATTAGATTCATACAAAATAAAAAATGAAAGCAAGAAAGTCTGCGTGTCTTCTCCAACGAGATTTTCGAATATGTTTGGAAACTAACTTTTTAGAAAATTCTCTAAAGAACACACAGGTTTTTTCGCGTATGAATTAAAAAAAAAATCTAAGCTTTTTTAAGAAAGATTTTAATCTTAATATTGGGATTTCTCGAGCATTAATATTAAGATAAATGAGAAATCAAAATGATAGAACACAGTATATGAAAATACAGTAGCGGTACAATAAAACCTGTTTGTCGATTCATTTTTATAGAATTTATGTCATCACACATGGTTTCACTTAGGCATGCCAATAAATAATCTCAATAGACCTAAAACAATGAGAACGAAAAAATAAAAGACCATTTGTACCATATGGTCAATTTGTAAAGCCAAGTCGTCTTTAAAACTCCTAGTAACATCTGTAACTTCCACGTGCAAAACATCTGCTCTACTACAAAATCACCTTACTGTACCTTGCACTACCCTGCGAACAAGTGTTTCGCAGCGTGCAATTTTAATATAATTTATATTTAATTCTAACATTTAGAAATTTTATGAAACGTTTTGTTCTAAAAAAAAAAACTATAAAATATTGAAATAAATATTTGGGTAATCAAAAATTTGATTATTATTCTTTATTATTCGTTATTATTCTTTACGTAGAAGACATTAAGCAATTAAAGTACTGTTGATTTACACATTGTGGTGCAATTTTCATAACGCACTCATAAAGAATGACTGCAATTTCTGATTCGTTAATTAGCACTTTTTTTCCGATAACGTTCGAAGTCTGCTCGTTATTCTTCGTCTATCAAAAACGCGATCCATTCGCGCGGATGTTCACAGTTATTACATACCATTACGACTATAATCGATATCCGCGATATAGTAAGTAAGCGTGACGAGGGAGGATGAGGGAGGCAATCCAATTTGCGGCCACTGGTATCTGTCCCTGTCGTCCAATTAACGGATCTTTCTTCTAATCTCATGGATTCACCTGGCCCGCCGGGGGAATCGCCGACCTTTTTGCTCCGATAAAAAAGAAACGGAAGAGGGACGACGCGGAAAGAATGACGTGCAATTATCTAGGTACGTCGATCGTACGATATACGAGTCGAAAGTGTCGAATTGCCGTGAATTGCGGGGCGCGAAATGGTATTACGTTCGATAACGATTATCAATACTGTTGTATATGTCAGAATAGGCAGAATATTTTGCACGAAGAGATAAAAAAGATTGAGAGAAGATGATAAGGTTACCTATAATTGTTTTCCAGGGAATTCAATATATTTTCTTTAAACATTTACGCAAAATATATACATTAGTTTGTGAACAAATAACAACTTGCAATTTTTTTTGAGTGCATTATAAAAATTGCTATACAATATTTTGTTTTATCATCTTGTGTATTGCAAATTGCGCGATAAAATCTATATAGAATGCTTATGCTTGATCACTTCACATATTTCAAATCTCTCGCAAGACACTAAAATTACGATCGGAAGGAAATTCGACCGTAAATCTTATGAAAATATTAGCACAGTAGGTCGTCGGAGAAGACTCGCGGCGTGTGACTTATTATTTTTATCTCGGCATTCTTCTTTTGCGCGAGGAGAGAAGTAAATCGCAGCGACGACGTAGCCGGCGGGGCGCATTATGTAGATCGCGCACGGTGGCGTAACCGTGTCGTCGGAGAAATTGCCGAAGGTTCTTCGGCGCGCGGGGATGGAGATCAGCGCGGCGCGAGTATATGCGGATGCGTCCTCCCGGTAGTTTTCGCGCAAATACGCGAGATATCTGTGTACGCGCGCGAAACAGACAGCGCGGTAGAGATAATATTTGCCGGGATTTGCACGCGTGCCGGCCGGCCCGGCCGTTATTTTCGTATCGTAATGCCGCCGTGTGCGACCTCCCCTCGCACGCGGAACGAGGTCCACGTATCCGTGAGAAATGACACATTTGCACGCGTATGATTTCGCGACGCACGCGTCTCCATTGTGTTTGTATGCCAGAGTAAATAGGTGTTATACTCCGCCGTTGGAAGCGCCGGTGTTATCCGAATTAGAGAGACTACGTGCTTGCACTCGCTGCTATTATCCGGCGCTCTGTAAATTCACATTGCGACGCATATTTGATTGTTCTCCGTATTCTACGTTTTCACCTCCCCCCTAAATTGTTCGTATTTTTCATCCTTTATTTTCATAATGGGAATGCGTTCAAGCGGACATAGTAACAATTAATCGAATAACAATGAATTATTAATGGCATCATGACCGAAAGAATATTACGATATTACTTTATACTTGCTAAATTATCGGATTTTCTTTTCATTTGCGTATAAAGAACATTTAACCGTCATTAAATTTTCCTTACTCTTTTTGCAAAAATATATTTTATTCTTTTCAATTGATAAAAAAATGTGTCTTTTTAGTTTTTAGAAACAAAACTTGAATCAAATTATGTGGTTGATTTTATCATTTTGTTCGACTGTTTTCTCTTTCGACCATTTTGTTTAACTACACCTGTCTTTGTGTTTGCCTCTTTTAAACAGTTTCACTATTCTATCTTTGAAGAACTTTTCATTTTTTTCGTCAACAAATTGCTTTATTTATGTATAAGAAAAAAAACATTTTTGATCTATTTAATATTTAATTTAATTTATAATCTTTTATTTCTGTTAATTCGTTAAATTTTTCGATTATCGCCGTTCTTTCGCTGTTAGCTTCGTATTTTCCTTCATCTATAATCAAATCCGACAAAAAGACAAGGTATTAAATTTTCTTTACTTTCGCAAACATGTTCTTTCTATTTAATTAAATTTATTTTATTTCTGTTTTATTCAAACCAAAATAACACAACAAATTTTGATATATCTTTGAACAGCTGAAGTTATACTTGTGTAATTTTTTCCGAAAAATTTTTTTTTTATTTGCTTAAATGGTCATTATCATCATAAAGCAACAATGCATCCCTTTTCTCACTTTTCACTCAAAGAAAAACCGATTGGTTCGCATTTGAAACGGTAACAGCTATGTAAAGCTGATATTTATGACATGAATGCACCTTTCTTGCTTTAAAATGTGCGACATCACGTACGTGAACTGTCAAAAGAGGTGATAAATTAAATTTGCTACTCACGGTCAGTAGTTTTATTGTTTTTCTTCCTCGAATAAACCTGCAATTGTAAAAACTGTAAAAGTAAAAGCAACGCCGACACCAGGTGGGAAATCTCGAGGAACCTAAGAATTTTAAACCCCATAGAAATTGCCGAACATCTTTTACATCTGTATTCTTGTGCTCACGTACAGAAAGTTTAGTTCGGTTAGTTCAGACTGAAACCTAAGACTAATGATTTGATTTACATCATTTTTAATTACTTACATCTGGACACCAGTTTTTTAAGGATACCTGTTTTTCGAACACTTGTTTCCAAATTTTTTTGAGAAAAATTAACTCACTCAAGTGAAGATGAAAATGTTTAATTGTATAATAGATCTTGACGTGTTATTTTCACTGTTATATCAAATGCATACGGAAAGAACACTTTTGTTGAAAAATCTAAAAATTGTGCCAGAGATATAGATCTCAATATTTATTTTTAAATCTTTATCTGGCACAATTTTTAAATCTTTCAGCGAAAGTGTTCTTTTCGTGCATATATGGTATAAAGAAATCATTTTTGTAAAGAATTTATACTTATTTGTTCTTTATTTTATAAAGAGAAATAATTTTTAAGATAAATAAATTTTATTGTGTAAGCTTCGGATTATAAATAACCAGTTTTTTGACGAATACAAACTTGATTTTTTCTCAATATTATGCGCAATGCTACGGTTTCGTTAACCTCGTTTCGATTTCTGTGTGACGTCGATGACATAAGATCACCGGGATGACGGCCCAAATTATTAGCATACTGCGTGTCCCGGCATACAGCGCGAAGTTTATGCCGAAAATACGCCGCGCTGTTAGTCGCCGTAGCTGTTGTACTAAAAGAACAAACAATCGAATCGCCAGATTTCATCCCCCGCCGTCGTCTCGATCGAACGGCGAAGTATCCAATTTGTTGCTAGTTGTGCGTTATTATTCGTGTCGGCTTTAAGGGATGCATCCGTGAGAGAAACTCGCCAAATGCACCGATGTTTGTATCAATATAAGTTTTTCAGATATGGCTGCACGCATTTGTTGTTCGTATAAATAACTGATGTGCTAATTCAAGAGGTGAATAGAAAAATGAATAATCGCCGCGATACGAAATTGTAGTGCATAAAATCGGAACGTAATTGTTATCACAAACAATAATTAATACTTATAAGACGAATATGCAAGATGGAGAAGCTCTACTAAGTCCACTATTAATTTTATAAGCAATTTTTACTTTCGCGGAACTTTAATCTCAGATTTAATTACCAAGATATTTAACGTTGAATATTAAAGAGAAGATATGTAGAGAAGATTAGCATCTAATTAAATTTTCGCGAAGAAAAAGCCAACGAGTTCGAGCTACGAGTTCATCGAAGAAGAATCATAATAAAATACGCGATTTTCATGTGTAGAACTTACGCATATTACTTAATCATACACTCGAATTGTCACAGACTTTCTCACAGACATCTATCCAGGATGTATAGCAGATAACGATTTGCGACATATACATAGATAATTCTATCGTCCCTGTCGCGCGGCGCATTCCTCAGACAGATAATTCTGTCCACATTCGAGTTGCACTCGCGTGTGCTCGCACGTGGAGCGCGTCCGAGACCAGACGATACTTGGAACCGCGTCCATCTCGAGCAGCTCGCCGTGTTTTTCTTACATTGTGCTGACCACGTATGATCTCAAGAGACGAGGTATATGGAGCCGATGTTGCCAACTATAATTATAGGGTAAATGCACCAGCAAAATCACAGATCAGTTAAAGAATATTTTCACGCGATGCAACTTTTTGCTGAATGAAAGTAATTTTCCTCACGTTACTCATCCTTCAAATATCGAGATCCAAATTTTTTTTATTAAAAAACCTGAGAATTCAACCGATTAATAAATTATTGTAGAAGTAAAGTTTATATATTTTAGCAAATAAAAAGATTTATTGTTAGGAATTGGAAAAGCTGTTGATTATAATTTATTATTGTCTTCGCGACATTCTCTTTTAAAGTTCAATATATCAGTTATTCAATTAAATTTTCATAACTTGGTTGCATTACAAATCTTTAAAGGTTGGCAACGTCGCGACTGCAATATTCTATGTTTGCAAGTGTTGCACTCCGACACGTAGACGGTACAACGTACCCGACCTCCCCTTTTTTCTCACTCGGACGTGCACTCCACTTACTTACAATGTTGCTCGTGAACCGGCAAACAACGTCTCGTGAGTCGGCGCGACGTAGCGCGCGTGCAACCCGCAATTCTACACGAGCAACTCGGATTTCTCGTCGTTCGTACGCCCCGTCTCGCGACAAAGCTGCTCTCACGCCAAAGGTGCGAGAGTCCGGAGGAAAATATAGCGACACACGCATTAACTTGAAAATCATCTACATATAAGTGTGAAGTTGTAGCTGGCTAATTAAATCTACGCGAGATTACTGCACATGGAAAAGAGAAAGAAAATAATTCACGATACAATAAAGCTACAAAATTATTTTTATTACAAGAAAGCTGCACTTTGATCTAAAGCAATTCTCAATTTATTTTGAATTCTTCAAAGTTTAAGATTTTAGAGATTTAAGGATGTTGCCTAAAATTTGAGAAATTTATCTTCTTTCAAGTTTACAGTTTGTTAAATAAATCGTAATTTTATTCACTGATTTATAACTGCAAATGCTAATTTGATAAACACAATATTTAATTTTATTTGATTAAAAGAAATGATTTGAATTATTTCAGTAACGTCGCGAACAAAAATTTAGAGTAGCAATGTAAGATTAAGTAAGCTGCGTAAACTTTTGTAGATTAATACGAGCGTGCAACTAAGCGTATTTTTGTTGCATTTTGAAACAGGAGAGAGCCAGGGAGCGCCATGGCTGATAGGTCGCGTAGTTTATTGATCATGAATTCGAGCCTGTGTTTAGACGCCATATCGCGACGCTGTAACGGGAGAACTGCGCTCCGTAACACGTCAAGGAGGCAAATCGTTAAATGCCTCGCGCCACGATTAATTTTTAGCTAAACGTCATAACAAATGAATATCTTTCAATTAACACTTTGTATCAAACTTGGAATTTACGGATTGTGTCGTAGATTTTGAAATCACGACTATGTGTATATTCTCTTTTTGCCAACAGAATCTTACAAATTATACATTGAGAGAAAAATGTGTGATATTTGAAACTATAATTGCATAAAACTATAATTATAGTCAGAATACTCATTTTTGTAGGAATTGTTACTGTAATGTTAGTAATAATAACCTTATACGTATAGTACTGCCAATCATATAACCAATAGTTAGAATATAGTTAGAATATTTATAAAATTATGATTGACGCCAAAACACATTATGATTACTGCAATTTTTCTTTTGTCTCAGTGCAATTTATCAATTTTTTCTTGGAAAATCGTACATAAAAATATAATGTTCTAGAATCGATGAGTTATGAAATCGAAAGTATAACTTTCATAAATTTATGATGAAAAATAATTGTCCTGAAAGAATTAATCGTGCGCATCGCTTTCTCTCTCCTAATTCTCGCAAATTTCATAGACGATCGCTACTTGACGAAAGTTCTGAGCGACAATTAGCGTAACGACAAGATCTGCTTTCTCCTATGGCCCGCGGGAAATCCTAACAACCCTACATTTGAGGGTGAAGCTTCGCGCTCGGGGGAGAAGATTGCGTCGCATCCAGATAGACGCGTGAACGCGTAACGAACACACGCGTAAAGCCCTTGTCAAACGATACGATAATTTCAGTTTATTCTATTAGAAAGTTTGTATTAAAAACTGTATATTTTCTTCATTATTATGTATTTATTATTTATTTTTATTCTTGGTTTAAACTACGTGATTGAAAGTGCACAAATATCGTTGAAATCTGAACGCGAAAAACAATCCAGACAATTTCAGAATTATTTTTGGATCATTATTTAGATAATATTTTATTTCATTTTATATAATTAAAAATTTTGTGTTTATAAATTATTCCACATTTCTGCTTTTTTTCTTGGAATATAAAACACAGTAGAAAATTGAGACAAAAATATTGTCACAAAAATGTTTCTTTAAATTGCACGCGGGAACTAATGAGACGAGTTCTTCGCTAGAATTCCGGAGAAGTTATTTCAAATTTTATTGTATATTTAAATAAATGAAATAAATGAGAAACATTTTTTTATTTAAGCATAGCGTATTACAAGGGCGTAACGTATCTTAGAATGTTGAAGGATAGAGAGGGAGAATCAGTAGAAGGCCATCAGTGAAAGCATCCCTCCGTTGTCGTAACAGAAGGACAGAGGTAGTAGCAGTCTAGTACTAGCAACCCTCCCTCTAGAATGGCGAGTCCCTTGTCCTTTCATGCGAGCGAACAGCCCACCCTTAAACAGCCCTAAACTAAGTCACTTTAGCCTTGACGTTAAGTGTGACTGATCGTCCAGACGTGCTTTTAAAATAGGAACCACCCAGCGTACTCGGTATCCACCAATGCATCGGGGCAAATAATAAATGCGACCGGTTTGCAACTATGACGGCGTTTTTCCTCTACATTTTATATTGAATATATATATAAAATTGGAGCCAATCCTATTAAAATATTTATCTGACCGAGAATAAAAATTGAATGCAAGAGAAATGGATGTCTCTCGAGGGACTGATTTTCGTCAGCCATGTTTTCTCGGGATATCCGATTCGAAGTCGATTATTTCTTACCCAAAATTATATTATTCGTCAATTTTTTAAATATTATTTTTAAATGTCTAGCTAATTCTGACTCAAGCGATAATTTTGTTTAAAATTCTTTAACCAGATAAATCGTAATTTCTCCTGATGAAGCTTTTGCTTTTGTCTTGTGACAAGGAGATGTTTCACAAGAAAAAAGAGATAAGAGTTCTCTTGTTTTCACGATAATGCATCGAGATGACGCGTCGTGTGTTGTTGGAAAAATTCACGTGTACAATGTAGATGCGGGCAGCTTTTGCGGCATATTATACTTTGTAAAGGACAAGCGTGTGACATCATTCGCGGCGGTGTACGTGCCCAAGTGGAAAACACGCGCGGCACCAATTATCCATTTTTGCACGGAATTATCGCCGGCGACCGAGATAAAGCTATCCGAGCTTGCGCCGTATACAAATCATTCGCGACGATTGCATGGAAATTAGTTGCGGATAAGTCGCGAATTCGTGAACGTCATCACGCCCGAGATTTCAGCGCGGCCTTGCTGACATTAAACATTTCAAATCAAATATTTCTCTGTTTTTATTTATATACTGAATAACAAATTAACTGCACCATGTTGAATAATTTCTAAGAATAACTAATCACAATTGACGCAAAAAGAAGTACATGATCTTTTGTATACTTGGAAATATTATAAACAATATTTCGTAACATTCAATCTAATAATAATTGCACATATTTCTTCATTAAATTCAATAACTTGCGCAAATTAATGGATCGATGTTGAGAGCGTAATATCGCGATAAAATATTGCGACGCCGTGCGAAGGCGTGACATCGCAGGAAGAAATTCTTCGACAGGACACGCGGTGCGTATGAGCGCCGTCACGCTCTTACAACGCATAAAGGAACGAACGCAGAAAACGTAAAAAAGTCATTCATAATGCCCGTGACGTCAACGAATCACCGGGCACAAGTCGGGTCAGCTGGCCGAAAGCCAAGCTATAAAATAATGGCACGTTAGTCCCGGCTCTAATCGCCAGATCGACGTGCCTTAAATTACGGCCTAATAACGTTTGTAATAACGCGTGCATTGCGTCGGCATTTTTTGACTCCTTTTAAATTCCTTGATATTCGATACACGGCTTTCGTTATTATTATTCGCAATTATAATATTTATAAAAATTATGACAGATATTCTTATCAATTTAAACTGGAATATTTCAGTAACTATTCTGTTAACTTCTGTTAACTTAGTACCAACGCAATTTTCTTTGATCTGTTAATTCTGTAGAATTATTTGACAAATATTTAAAGAATTAATATATTTTTCTCCACAGATAATCTTTGTGAGCAAATAATTGAACAATGAACAAATTTCCAACTGTGGACAGAATTACTAATTCTTGATAAGGTTTCGTGTCAGTTTGCCAAAAAATTCTTTCTTCAAATCTACATTTCAAATTGTCAATGTGAACTTTATCTTGGCTGAGAAAATATTTCCGCAATTTTCACACAAAGCACTGTTCAGTTTATCGTTCTGTTTACTAAATCCACCTATTGTCGGACACCGACCCGACGGCGACTTCTGACTAAAGTAATTTTCCCTTCGCGGAATCGGCGCAAATCCCACGTGGATTTTTTTTCCTCGTTTTGTTCCGCGTGCGCCATCGCCATCGCGCTGATGTATCACACGGGGTGAGAGGGCGAAAGCGTGTAGGTGATAATAAGTCGTAAAGACTGTGAGACGCATTGGGAATGCGTGAAGTATTTACTCCCTTTATGCCTTTGCGAACCGAATGATCCTTGAGACCGGCGTCACGAGTCCAATCGCCGCGGCCCGTCCATAATTCAGCGACCTTATGGCAAAAGAAGATGTCACTCACGGCGCAAGATGCATTACGGTGCGTCGTTTAATTCTCATTTAATTGACTGTCGAATGACAATATATAACGTATATCGCGAATACGCTACAGCGCATTTTCTCCCATCTACTCGTCACGTTTTACGTTTTATGCGATTTTATAAGAGTTCATAGATTAGTTATAATAAAATATTTATATTTTGTGCGAGAAATTATGTTAAATATTTTTTAACTAAATTAAAAAGAGATAGCGATTCTCTCTATTATTCACTATTATTTCCTTCATCATGGCGAAAAAATTCAACGAGCATTCAAATCTCCGGCATCGCGCGTGCAATCGTCGCGTTATCGGTCGCGTGTAACGTTTCTACGCGAGAAGAATCGCGCTACGCTGAGAAATATGATGAAGAGAGAAAGGGAGAAAGGGCACAATATCCATCGCACGTCGGCTCGCGGCAAAGTAACGCGAAATAGAATTTATTGGCGTAGGCGAGGGAGTGCCGGTGAGTTTTTGAAGTCCCCGGACTTCGTTGCCTTCGCCATTCGACTCGCCAGTAAAATCGACGACTCGTCTCGTGGACGTTGCTGAATGGAGCAACATGCGAGAGGATACCACAGTCTCGGCTTCAGGACCTTAAGAACCCCGCGTAATTTACGTGAATGCAGAATATCGAGAAGAAATTGATTATTTGCCGCGTTCGCTATAATCGTAGTAAAAAAATTACAAAAAAATGTAATACGTATCTCAATTAAAAAATGAAAACTTCAGTTTTTCTCTCGAAAACTGTTTTTCCTATTGATTGATTTATTTATCTTGATTTTTTAAATATTAAAATGTACCATACGAAAGTGCTTTAATAATAAATTTTGCTAGGTAATTATTATTTCCACCACACATTTAATAACACCGTCTCGTCGTAGATTCTTTCTCTTGTTTTCTTTTCGTACACACGCGCTCACACTAACGAATCGTCTTTCGCCATGGGCCGTGTAGGACTTATGGGTTGCGCGACGCGGAAATCGTTTAAAGGCATCAAATTTCACGTGTGAGAATTGGACGGCGCACGATTAGAAAGAAAAGTGATCCGTCCTCTTTTGATTCGGATTACAAAGTTAGCGAGAATAACAACTGCATTTTTAATTCAGACGTACTGATAGCTCTTCTATAATCGCATTAAGCAAAATTGACAATAAACGAAGTAATTGAACAAAAATGCGATGAATGATCACAATTTCGCAAAGACGGGATTGACTTCGAACAACATTAAAGTATGATAAAATCGGAGTTTACATATGCCGTCTTAATTAAAAAACTTTTCACGAAGAATCTGTAAACATGACATCAGAATTGATTGATTAATTAAGCGTTCAAACGATCGTTTATTAATTGCCGGCGAAAAATTTCGTAAGTAACGAATCATTCGATTCAAGGTCGACCCGCGTCTTTCCAAGACAAGGCTTAAGGTGGACATGAACGGCGCAGCCTTGAATGTTGGTACGATAACAAGGATGTCTGTTATGCTGACGGTGCATCTCCCACCGTAATCAAACTTGTAGAGCTAACCGGAGGAGGTATCGAGGAGTCGCGAAATTAAAGTATCGCGGTGTGCGAACTCGTGCGCGCGATTGTATTTCGGGAAACGATGGCGTTGCTCGTGTTTATCACATTTCGGCACGTGCGCGATTATTTTCGCGTGACGATACCATGGTCGGCCATTGCAATACTCTCAGATAAAGAAAACTTTTTTTTGAAATTGTCATAATAAAATTAAGTAATACTATAAACAGGAAGTAAAACAAATGTTAAAACTCTGAAGAAAGAGCAACATGAAATTTGAAGAATAAAAACTTGTCCTGATAATTTATTATTAACATTAATTATATCTAAAAATATTTCCTATATTTCTTTAAAATATTTCTTTAAAAAATTGACTAATAATGATAATATTGAAATATATTAGTAAATTTTTTACATCTAATTTTTACATCTAAAATTATGTTTTACATTTCTTATATCGAGAGTATTTTACTATATATATGTATATCAAAGAATGAATAGGACAAATCGCAAAGACGAGTATATGTGCATCTTATATTAAATTTCTCAATCTAAAAAGAGAGAGTTATTATGTTACACGCCGTTAATTGTGTCATCATTATATTATATTACGTCAATATTTTTGCCGACTTTGCTTTATAACTCTTTCCGCATTTTATGACAATTGTTTTTACGAATTTCAATGAAACATTACGATTATGACAGCCGGCGGAGTAATCCTTTTTTTTTCGCGTCGCAAACTGGAACGATAACGAAAGCGCGCAAAGGGCCTGACGGAATTTGCAAGTCTCGCGTGGCAAAGTGCCACAAGCACCGGCCGAGGGTTGACTGCCGTGGCGACCCGCGATACTCTTTTTTCTTTTTTTTTATTCTGAGAGCTCTCCCTGCCGCCGCCGATGGGTTCTTTTATTTCGCGATTTCTCTCTCATTTCGTTGGACCCGCCGACACGGTCGAACTTGGATCCGCTTGCTCTACCAATTTGGCGGGATTATTGGAAGTCGCTAATCGTTCGCGAAGAGTAACGCAAGAATCGCCAATAAGCGACGCGATAGTTACGGCTATTAGCACTTTGGATTCTAACGGTACCATCGTGTGCTACAGTTTCTTCCAAAAAGTTTAAATAAAAAAAGAAGTCTTTCCCGCCTTGTAACTTGTAAATATTAAAAATTTAAGTACTCTATTATTTAAAAAATATCATAAAAATACATCATTAGTTATAATTAACTTTTAACAAAGCAGAATGTTTCTCCCAAGTGTTTTCGTTTTAAACCAGTGCAAAAGTTGCAAATCACGAAATTGTAAATTAGACTCACGTTTCATGGCGCTGGCGTGGCTGAATGTTTTTATTTAGATCCAAAACATTGGTCGCACACGATGCAATGCATAATCACATGTAGACGTGAACTTTTTCCGAATTCGACCGGTCAGGATCATCCCTGACTATGCGAAGAAGCAATCAGATCAGGGGGCAAGAACGATGCAACTTAAGATCGTCTTAAGCAAAACTAAACTTCGGTCTTGCGTCCAAGACATCCCGGCATCGCGTATCCCCCCACCATCGACTTCTTTCCAGTCATGTGGGATTTACGCGTACGGGGAGTAGCACAGGCTTCTCACACTTGGGGCGGTACCCATTTATATAAAAGACGAGCACCGGTGTCATCATTGAGCTTGTGTTACAATGCGTAAAATAAAGTATAAGCAAATAAAACGGTGAATCATTGCAGCGTATTGGCACATTGAAGACAAAACTAAAAACTAGAAAAAGAACGAGAGAAAAAACGAGAATAATTATTTTTTTTTATTAATTAATTATAAAAGTTTACTTTTATTGTAAAGTTTTTTAAAACTCTTAACTATAGACGAAAGAGGCATTGTTTACAAACAATCGTAAAAATTAAAGTTTAAAAAAATAAGTATCTTTAAAGGCAAAATATTGCTCTTCAGCTTGAAATATTCCGAGTCGACACAATATGGAAGAGTAAATTTAGTGCGCGACTCATAATAGTTCCAATTTCAATTATAAAGCGGATTCTTAAATTTGATAGGAAAATTTTTCGCATCATCGTCTGCCGCGGTGAGCCAAGCAAGCTAAAGTGACACAACAATCTTCGTCGTGTTTGAGATATCAACGCCTGAGTCATTACGCGATGTGCTGATTCGCAGACTTCGCGAGATTATCAAATCGTAAATGCACTTCGCTCATTCGCGCACAGTGTAGAGTCCTTTAAATTGTTATTATATCCATGTCCTCCTTCAACTCATGTTTCACCAATCATATTCTCGATATATCATATATTGCAGCCGAGATCACGGATGGTCAGCAACAATTTCAGATCGTATTGTTGACTTCGAAAAAGACATTGAGATATGATGAATCATTTTTTCATAGCGGTATAAAGTTACAGATTCGCAGTTGCTAATCTTGTGTGATTGTTTGATAAATTAGGAATAAGACTCCAGCTGTGAAGCATTGTTCAATTGGACTGTTATTTTAGCTACTAATACGATTTGTTTTGTCTGCAACACATTTGTTGCTATCTTGAATATCTCGCGATAATTCTAGGACGAGGCTTCGTGATTTGTCGGCGATCCGCGGTAGGTCCTGAACAGATCGCGAGATTATAGATCACGTCTATATCGTAATTAATATCGATCGAATAGCTGTGATGTCCGGTAGGTTGTGTAGGAAGTATCCAGTTTCGTGTTTCTACACATGTATAAACGCTTAAGCCGTCTTCAACGATCCGGTCGCTGAGGCGAGAGCGTGTTCCAGCTGTGGTTTGCGGCTTCTCTGATCTCAACCGCTGCTGGACAGTTACGGAAATCCTTAGACACAGCTGGAGAGATGATCAAAATTTGCGTTCACGTATCGATCAGAACCGAACAGATTACTGTAGCAGACGAGTCGAAATAAAAACATTTACGCAGCGTCGCGGATGGCTAACGCAAATAGCATTTTTCACATTTACATATTTTTTTTTTAAATACTGGAAGCTAGCAGAAGTTTTAATAATAATTATATCAAATAATAATTATTAAAAAAATATTTAATAATTATATCACTTGATTACTTCACTTATTACATCACTTATTACATCACTTATCACTTATTACATCGTAAATTATTTTAATCCAAGAGGATTTCTCACGGTTCACGTCACAAATTTTTAATTTAAGAAATTAATTTTGAATTCGGACAACAATCATGTGAAAGCTAAAGAAGTTCTTTGTTTAAGAAGCATTCTCCGTTATCGATACTTTACACATTGAATCGCCCGATGCAATTTAGCCGAGACAATAAACAAGGAAGAACATAAACCGGGACTAGAATTTTTACCTGTCAATACACGCGGCACTTTCTTCCTTTCTCTATTTTTCATCCACGAGAAACTCCATGCGCTATACATTGTGATTCCGTTGGACACGTTTACGTCTGTACGGCTTTCGAGACCTGCGAGACAAAGCCACTCTCTGTTCTGGCGTTACCCCGTTCTCTGCAATACCCATAGATTTTATGAGGTAGTAAAAGAAGACGCGTAAACTATTCCTAGGATGGAGGGAAGGAAAATCCACCAATTTTGTTTTGTATAAGATTTCGTTTCACTGATAAAAATTTTAATTGCCGGACGTGAGTGACACACGCTGATAAATTTAACTCTTATTACAGAGCTTTGAGAACTTGGTTTCAGGTAGCCGATTATTTAATTTCTCAAAGATTCGAATCACTCTTTTTTTTTTTTACTTTTAGAATCAGAGTGAAATCAGCAAAGGATTATTCGTATCACTTTTAGGAAAATACTTTCATAAATTTTCGTCACTTGGGCGACTATTAATGTCAACTGGTAAACCGCGATCTTTACTATAGTGTCGCGACGTTTTAATTTATTGCAGTTTGTTATAAAGATGTTAATCTTAAGTATATCATCAATTTATAATATAATTCTTCTTGATCACGCTTATAATTGGCGATAAAGAAGCCGTAACGCTTGACATAAAAGCTCTTCTCGACTTTAATAATTCTTTCTTAAATATTTTTCTTTTAGAATTAAAATATTCATATAAAAAAATCCCATCTTATCATAAACACTATTAATATCTATTTCAAATTTAATAAATTAAAATTAAAAAATTTATTTGATTAATTAAAAGTCGATGACGAGAAAAATCAGAAAAACTGTTTGTATTATTTAATTCTAGTTAGCTATTTAGTTGCACTTGAAATCTGGAAAATCCTGCGGATATATATTTCGTTCTAAGGAAGCTTCGAACATCCAAATGCATGTTAAACATGAGAATGTTAAAAATTCTCCGAACTTCCGCAGAGGGATAATGATCGGCGCGTGTTTGCGCGCAAAGTTTCTCTAGAAAAGCGCGCCGCTGTTTGCGAGCGTTTTGCATATACACGTACATATACGTCAGGCGTCACCCTGAATTACCTAAGAGCTGTTTACGCACGTGCCAGGATGTTGTAAGGCGTACACCCGCGCGGTTCATTCAATTATTGCCACCACTATTGCGATCGCGCTATTATTAGCTATCGCGGCCGAACCATTCATGAATTACTATTATTATTACCGCTATACATATGCGCGTCACGGTGAACGCCTGCTTCAGACGACGATTTGCGGATTGTCCGATCAATTGTCTAACAAAGTGATTTGCATTGCGCAATGTGGAATTGTAGTATACGCAATTCAACTGTTAATCCAAAATTGCGAAAGTGGATTTCTTTGAAACCGAGTTGTATATTTAAGCTTAAAAAAATCTCAAACAAGTGCGAGAAATTGTTATGCTGTGTGTTTCTTTTTTGGAATCACAATAATATCGCTATCGAAACAAAAATATGCGACTTATTTTTACAATATCCGAATGTATGATCGCTCTTTGTAAAGAGATATATTCTTCGAATCTTTATTAATGAAGGGATTTAAATATGACAAGAGTTTGGCTTCTCGTCTCAAGCGCGACAGACGGTGATTCGGCGTTTAGGAAAAAAGTTTGAAAATAAAGCTTCGAGGTAGATCCTCGTCGAGGAGCATATATGATCCGGAGTGTTTATACTGTCGTGACAGCTGTTCCGGCGAAGAGACAAGTCCTCGCGCGATTATATCTTGTACGTGAGATGCGGAAGGGTGTAGCGGTCAGGATCACAGGCAAGGATCACGTTCGGCAGGCTGACGCTCCTTTCTACAAATCGCTTCAGGAAGCGACACGCCCCTCTGCGGCTGCCGCGACGCGTTACGCACGTTCTTATTTACTTTACGTCGTATTTCCTTCTGCTTTTTTTTCACACCCGTCGGCGAAATGAGAATCCGGCTCGCGAGAGTACGGCGACTCGAAAATAGTCCGATCCGTTTCACACGCGCGCCGCGCTCGCGAACGGATAAATCACGCTTTTCAACCCCTTTCGCCTCGACGGCGCTTTTAGACGCGATAGGGTGGCTGAGTAGGTGCATTCTCGATGTATGGATATTTTAACGGCGTGGCCGGGAGATTTACGAGCTTTGGAAATGTAGTCTTGAAGGTGATTTCTCCAGGATAAATATTTAAATTGAATTTTAATGACGGAGGAATGCAGCTCGTGTTTTTAAAGATAAATTTTGGAAGCACATTGTTTGTTTGTAGTTAATTTCTTTTTTTTTGGAAAAAAATTATCCCGACCTAATTAATGGATGATTTAACATATTTGAAGAAGAAATATTTAAAGAAATTAAGTTTCAATAAATAATGATTTTTTTAATATTAATATTAACATATTCCTTTTTCTTAAAGTTGAATTCAGATTAAAACAATTTTTATGACACCTATTAGCAATGATATTAAATTAAATGACATTAAATTTAGACGCTAAGAAATTGTCATGCCACAAGATATTTTCGTAACGCGTCTTTTAAAATTATTCCGTTTTTCATATTGAAATAATCGTCAGGTGGAGTTTTGGAAGAATAATTAGTTTCAAAGAAAAAGTAGCAGAAGGGTTGAGACTTGTACACTGTGCGTACCGTGTGAAAGACCATGCGGGTGCCGTAACACAATATCGAGATATATTCAATGCAACTCAACGAACAATTTACCTGCATCCGTTTACTCGAATTACACCTGCAACAAAATAACATTAATGTATTCCTTCCGTTCCTATTAAAAATCTAAATTAAATTAAAAAGTTAGAAAATATTCTCGCACTTCAATTGTCAGAATGACTATAAATTCAAATGTTAATCAATCTGCCTTACAAATTTGCTCTGAATTAATTAAATTAATTCTAATTATTTCAGAATCATTGAGTCACTGATTTTGCAATAACGCATAAAAAGGATTTATTCTACAAACGTTGTTTTTTTTACTTAGGAATGTTTTATCGATAATTTATCAAATGTCGAATTTGGACATCATTTATTTGTCTCTTAATCATGTAATGTTGAACAAATAATATTTATTATTTTATCTATATTTGATGCTGTCGGATAACTTTGGCAACATAATAAATCACATAAATATTATAAATTAAACGTATAGAACAACAAAAAGCAAGAGTTCACTAATAAAATCACGATTTTAGACGATTGATTGCCTTCAAGCGATTTTATCGCGCTTTCTCACGCTGTTGATCTACAGATACATATCATAATACGAAATGCAGCGATCTCAATGATGATTATGAAAGATTACTCGTGTGCGAAACTTTCAAGATATCGAAAGAAGATGTATTGGAAATATTGATGCGGGTTAACGTAAGAGTTCTGACTTTGATCGTTTCGAGAATATGCGAACAGTTATTATGAATCTATTTAGTTTCCAACTGGAATAATTCAATTTTTCTCTATATACTTTTAAATATTCTATTGCATATTTAGAAAAAAACGAAATTATTCCAGTCGAAAACTTCTCAAGAATTTCAAAACAGCTGCCTGTAGCATGTGAAAAATACGCAGTCGACGCACACTTTTTTTCTTGCAGCAATTAATTGGAAATAAAGAAATTTAACTTTACAAAGAATAGCGACTAATTTTGATCGCAAATTAATGTTAATATCAATGCAATTAAAACTTCGAGGCATAATTAATTTTAAAACACCGTCGCATTTGCGCACGTTAAACAATTCTTTCCTTCAATCAATATCTTAAAATAATACAAATAAGAACTCCGATATTCTCCGCGACGCGACGCCTGAATATCTACGCGAAATTATTCGAGTGCGGAATCGATTGTTTTACAAACCTTTAGTGAGGGCGGGCCTTTCATTGGAGGCCGCAGGGGTAAAAGAGGGTGGAACCAATTAGTCTCCCTCGGCAGGAAAGTGATTTCGGCACGGTCGACTTCCCCGGAGACGCGCACTTTTATCAAGCCGACGGTGCTTGACACATTTCCAGCGACGCTTCGAATTTCTTCGCCATTTTCGGCTCAACTGTCGCTTCTCTCACTAGTATTGCTTCGCGAATGTGCCCATCAATACCACCGATTCGTCGAAGTAAAGTCAATCGCGAGGTCTCGCTTTATCATTTTTGTCCGTCAAAAATCAAACTTTTTTTATCAAAAGTTTTATTACAATTCTTAAATTATCTCAATTATGCGCGTTAATATACACAATATACATTTATGCGACTTGTTCGTTATTATTATAATATGTTTAAATAATTATGTTTGATTCTGCCTTGAAGCAAATATTTACCATATATTTTCTTTCTTATGTACTCACTATACAGATAAACTGTTTCGTTCAAATTTCTATATTACTATATTATTTTATAATTAAGTTATTCTTGTATATATATTTTAATTATCAAAAAAGAAAATAAAATATTAAAATTAAATATTTCTCTTTTTACGTCTTTAGTCGTCACGTGCTACACAATAATTTTATTTTGTTACTTGTATTGTTATAATAAATTAATAATTAATATCAATAATTTAAATATATTAGATTAATAAAATATTACATTATTACATTAAAATATTGTAATAATTAATATCAATAATTTAAATATTTTACATTAATATATTACATTGCGAAACGATTGTAAAATATATCTTTTGTTTCGGAGTTTATTTGTTTGTAACGGCTTTGTTGACAAGTCGTTTCTTCCGTGGCTCTTAGTTGCAGTAAAAAATATTAAAGTCTCTTAAGTAAATACGTTTGATTGTCGCGTAATTTATTTGATAAACGTCAGACCGATCAGCACATTATCATTCTTAGAATTTGTTGCATCGTCTTTCCGTGGGAACTTGAGATGTCCACCGTGTTCTTCTGCAACTCAATGCGACTGAACAACTCTCATATATTACACATCACCATTTGGTCCTAATCAAACTGTATCTCCTCTTTATCGCAAATTGTTATAATTCAACAAATTGATTAACCTGAATTGCACTTCGAATCACTTTTGAAATACAGGATTGACAATTTGCAGTTCCTTGTTACTTTTTCGCGTGAATTGAGTTTAATAACTGTTGTCCACACAATTTACGATAATAATTCAGTCTCTTCGCGTATCTAAATACACCACGTATCTCCGATCCGAAGTAGAATGAAAACATTAGTCACCTCTGAAGACACGTGACTGATATTACAGTTCCTCTCTCCTGTTTCTCTCAGTCTATCAACACACACGATACTATTCGCGACAGTTCGATAACTGTGAGCAACTCGCTTCTCTTGCTCGTATCGAGATAAATCGACATCTCGAAATAAACTCTAACACACGATTCTTCGCAGCTTCCGAGTCGAATTTCTGCGGAGTGTTCGCTCGATTTTACCTCAAAATGTTAATATTCACCGCGCACTTCGCGATCGAACGAAGACAATCGCACTTCTCTGTTATACAAATGCGACGTTTCAAGTAATCAGCAACATTCTGAGCGCGTATTCGTGATTGTTGAACAATTCGCAATCATCGTTTCATCGTTCACTCGCGCGTTCTCCCGAGAATTTCCACGGCGAATACTTTCCTTGCGAAGATGCCTTTTTTTCCCGACGAATCCGAATACTCAACTATGGGCGTTCTTCACCTCGATCGGTGGGGCGGATGCGCGCACCTTACGTGATCAATTCATCAGGTCGCGATCTCGTCGCACGTGTGCACCATTAAAACAGAGCCGCGCACTATTTCGCCGTACAACTGGATGCACCGTGCACGCCGGACTCCCCATCGAGCGTGGACCAACGACCGCCGCTGAGCAGCCGATCTGCCGCCCCCGCCAATCGCTGTCCTCCTCGCACCCTCGCACATCTCCCTTCCTTCCTTCACATCGTCGTTCTTCCTCTCGCTCGGTTTGACATAATATACGTTAGAGAGAGAGAGAGAGAGAGAGAACCGCGGGTGGATCTTTACGACGTTATTATTCACCCCTCCCCCCTGTTTTCTCATTGACGGAGTTGTGCGTTCTGCGCACTTCATACACCGGTCTTCGTGGATCTTCCGTTGATTTTCTTATACTCTTCTCGAAAAAAACGCAAATCTCCATCTGGTAGCAGAATAAATCTCGCTCTCGCTCTCTTCGGAATACTCGTTCCTCTCGCTCCCACGTTCTCTCCGCTTATTATCTGTGCGTGATGCATGTGTGTGACAACGCAGTCGCACACGGCTGCAACGCTCTCTCGTGTACCACAGCCACAATGTAATGTGCCGAAATAACGCCTCCCTGGTCTCATTGGTGCAATCTCCGACTCCTCGACCACGCCTACGTGGCATCTCTATGTAGGTATCCCCTCCATTCCTGCAAAAATGTCCACTCTTCGGGTTTCTCTTCGTCCTTTCCGCCTCACCGTGCCCCGCTGACCTCTCGTCCTGCTCGTCCGTGCCGTCGCGCAAGCATCTTCTCCATTTCGCGCTCGTTTTTAACGCATCCCTGCGCACGCGGGGGATGCTTTACGCGAGATTGTTCGCGCATTTTCCACGGCGAGAAACGATAAGCGCACATTCCGTTGCAAATTTTTATCACCCCCTCGCAGTGCTTGAAGTCTCGGAATTGGTGGAGGAGAGCGCGAAACAAAAGTTGGAAATCGGTGAGATCGATTGCCTTCCTGACTGCGCGAGTTCGATTGATTGGACCATTATGTAATTGATTAACTCCATTATGTGCTCTCGTTCACATTATGATTATTGGATTAGTTAATTTTATGTACTATTAATGATGAGCTTTTTTATCGTGTAACTCAATTTATATGAGATTCTTCTAGTGTATATCTTACATTCTATTAATGCAAATTATTCTAAATTGTTATCTTAGTATTTGAGTCGTCTGTTCAAGGTAAATTAAAGTCTTGCACTTTACTAAATTTCTCACATTTACAATTTATTCAATTTTATTGTATAATTTATATTTTGAAATTTAAATTTTGCGATATATTTGGTGCTAAATGTGGATTAAATATTTGATGTAAAAATGTCAATGTTCACATTACATAAAAGTTATATTCACTAGTCTTCTTTTTGTACATAGTTACATCTTCATTTAGCGTGGGATTCAACAATAAATTATATTTTTATTGCAGAATCGAGTCTCAAAAAATTCTTCTTTTTCTTAAGAATTTTAATTGTATGAATTGTTATACTTGCTTATTTTATTTTCGCAAAAATGGAACATTTTTATTATTTTATAAAAATCTTTGTGTGATGCTTCTTTTTGATTTTATACTGTTTTCCAAATGCCACTTTTGTGTCGAATGTTGCACACAAATGGCAACTAGTGTTTTGCAGCATAAAAATCATTTGCAGATATTATATGTACAGCAGTTTGACATACATTGAATTTTTACTTATGCTATCTAATCATCTAAATGGCATGAATATCAGACTTATTATCAATTAAACAAATATTTGAGAGACAATTTAAAAAATAATAATAATAAACACCAAAGATAAATTTGTTTTTTATTATGTTATAAAAAAAAAAGTAAAAGTTTATCATATTTTTCACTCATTTAACTTAAACTTTTTGTGTATCACTGCAACGTTAAATGCATGCCTAAGTTTGTATCATCTGCATTATATTATAAAAACGCAGTCTTTGAAAATGTCTTTCTATTCTATGTTTTAATACAAACTAGATATTTTTCAATGTCACAAATGTTTATTTATTGGACCATCTTTAACTTCTTTAATTTCTTGCTAAACTTAAAACATTTCATAATGTTCAATGAATTATATTATAAGGCAAATAAAAATGAATTCTTTTTTCCAATAAACGAAAGATTAACTACACCAGGTTTAAGTTTCGGCCACTTGCGCTCTGATATTTTTTTCGCTCTTTATTATTTCTTCTAACAAAAAATTGATAATTTATACAATTAATAAATTAATTAATGAAAATATCATTTTGAATTTTTGGTCATTAATCTTACACATCTCTAAATACAAATATTGTCCAAGCAACATCCTATTATACTTAAAAATACTTTTTGCAATCACAGACGAGTCATCGCGCTCAATATTTTTTTATATAATTTATTTCTTTATATAATTCATCATCATTACTATCTACTAACGCGTCTTTAAAATACTTGGATGCGATAAAGCGTCTATTAACTGTAAGCTAATAATCATTTTTCAGAAAATCAAGCCAAAAATAGGTATTTTTTAAAAATAAAGTCGAAAATTGACATTTTGCGATATTCTTTTTTACAATGATACATTTATAAGAAACATTTTTAATGCTGCAAGCATTAAAAAAAGAAAATGCAAGCTAAAGGTTTCCATCTTACCAGCATCTAGCTACGTGATAGAATAAAATAGTCTTACAAATCAATTATCTCTCAATCATAAACTGTCAACTTCCGGCCTCATTTTTTTAAATGGTCTGTTTGTCCATCTATGTTTGTCCATCTATGTTTGTCATTGATCTATGCTTGTTAATAGAGAATTTATTTTTCTCAAAGTTGGCTACTTTGATTCCACAGCTTTGCAATTCATCGCATGAGGTCTCTGACATCAACTCGCCTCGATACGGAGAACTCCATTCTGACACTGACAGCAGACGTTGCGAAGGTCACGCAGGGTTACGCGAGGAACTATTGAGACCGAGTGCTTTCTCTAAAATCTTTTGGACCATTTAACAAGGCGTTTACGTCCACTGCTATCATCATGCTACCACGATTCCTCAAGCCCACTATAAATGTCGCTCAACAAGGTGCTAAGCGCTTGTCCACCAGCGCCAAGGTAAATAGCGCGATAAAGTAGATCATGGTTAAATCCTTTTCCCGCGAATTGTTCTGACATTAATTATTGACATTAATAAACGAGAATTATTCCAGAATCGCCGAATTAAAGTGCATAGTAATAACGCTTGCTATCGTGTATTGCTGGATGTTCAAAGTGTGACATGAATAGCAGGCAATTGGACCAATGTATATTTAAATGTATCTTATTTCGAGAAAAGACTCGTGACCTTGAAAAGAACCTCATTTTCGTGCTCCGATATGCATCTGTCATTATTTATGAACCATTCGTCTACCACTCGTGATTACAGCATTATGATAACTAGTAACTTTTTGATTAATGACTTCACGCTCTTATATTATTTTGCGGTTGATCCCATGACATGTGGATGTGTCCGATATGCAATATGGATAATGATTATTGAACAGCTATTACGTATAAATGAAGAAGAAGGTTGTTATTTTGAAGAGGATTTTATTTTTCACTTAAAGATATTAACATTTATTTACAATTTTGCATATATGTTTGTATATTTTTATATTAATATACTATCGATTGCTCCACGTTTATCAAGTTTTCTGAATCGTCGAATCTGTAGGGTATAATGAAGACGCGACAAGAATCTCCATCTCCATGTCGAACGACGTGTATCATCGCAGCATTATCGTGTTACTTATCAGCTACATTGAAACTTGGCGCAGCGCGTCATCAGAGTGACATGCTCAACCGCAATCGGAGTAATGTTATGCAACCGTGAATTTTTAATTTCAATGCTGACGCGTAAATTGGCACATCAGAATGCATTTCGAGAATCACATTCTAATCACAGAATAATTCGTGAATCTTAATCTATTTAATTTTTCCCTGAATAACTGAATTCCACATGTTTCCCTATTTATTTACTTAAATCTCAATTCCATTTTATTTTTTACAGCCTTATAAATTTTTTAATATTATTGAATTAAACCTGTTGGTATAAATCTGAATGTTGATACAAATAGATTTAATGATGAACGAATCGTTAAATTAAATATTATTATTGAATAAGATTTAAACGCGTTATATAAAAAATATCATAAATATGTTATATGCAAAATTATTTTAGAACCACTATTTTCTCAGCAAAAATATCGAATAATTTTCAATTTAGAAATGCTCGAAAAGAAAAGTTTTTACAAAATAATTGTTAGGTAGCTATATGTTTATCCTCTTGTTTGTTTTAAATACTAATATCTTGATTATGTAATGCTAACATCTCGATGTGTTCTTTTTGCAGCGTGATACTAAAGTTGCTGTTATGGGGGCGAGTGGCGGCATCGGTCAACCACTGTCGCTGCTTCTCAAACAGTCGCCCCTTGTTAGCGAATTGTCGCTGTATGATATCGTGAACACACCGGGCGTCGCCGCCGATCTCTCGCACATAGATACGCCTGCAAAAGTTAAAGCTTACACCGGTCCGGAACAGCTCAAAGATTCCCTTAAAGGTGCTCAGGTATGTAAATATAAGATGGAAGTTTATGAATTGACTGAAATGAATTGGATATATTTTCACCCAGAAAAAGTTGATCCCAAATTGATCAAAGAATCTAAACAAATGTGAAAATAAATATTTATTGATACTACAATATTTTATATATTATTTTGAAAGTATAAATGTTATTTAACTTGTAAAATTGAAACTGGAATCAAACCTGCTTTCGATTTTCTGATTTTATTATTTTGTATATTCTTTTCAGGTCGTTATCATACCTGCCGGTGTCCCGCGTAAACCTGGCATGACCCGTGACGATCTTTTTAATACAAATGCCTCCATTGTTCGCGATCTGGCCGTTGCGATAGCTGAAGTAGCGCCGAAAGCCTTGGTGGGAATCATCTCGAATCCCGTCAACAGCACGGTGCCGATCGCGAGCGAAGTGCTGCAGAAAGCCGGTGTTTACGATCCCAATCGTATATTCGGAGTAACTACTCTGGATATTGTTAGGGCAAATGCATTCATCGCAGAAGCAAAGGTATTAAATGTCATTCTCGCATGAAATAACGAAGGTGAAATATTGCACCTGCGATTAGAATAAATTATAAAATCCCTTTGAGTATATAAGACTAAAAATAAGGTATTAATTTTTGTTAAACAAAGTTTAATCAAAATGTGGTACATTATTTGTTAATCCTTTATATATAATTGAAAAAATTCGAAAAAAGATACTAACGATAAATGATCTTTCAGAGTCTTGATCCAAAGAACACGAGCGTTCCTGTCATCGGTGGACATAGTGGCATCACTATTATTCCCTTGATCTCGCAGTGCACTCCGTCAGTTTCTTTCCCGGACGCTCAGTTGAAGGCGCTCACCGAGAGGATTCAGGAGGCCGGCACTGAGGTTGTCAAGGCCAAGGCGGGCACTGGATCTGCGACGTTGTCCATGGCTTACGCCGGCGCGCGATTCGGTATTTCGTTAATCAGAGCGCTCAACGGAGAATCTGGTATCATCGAGTGCGCATATGTCAGGTCGAACGTCACCGATGCCAAATATTTCTCCACGCCAGTGGTCTTAGGCGTAAGTAGAGATATAAAAATAAACTGCGCGACTGAATATGTTTGCTGTTTAACATTTTAGAAAAATATGTCTGCGAACAGAAAGTATTACTCTTTTCTCATTAAATCATCTGTTTATGGAATAATATATGATATATATTTTAATTTTAAAATTTGCTATTGTTTTTGCACAATATTTTATGATTAGTTTTTCAAATGTAAACAGTTTTTTATTTCTTAGACAGATTATTTCAAATGAAATATGCTTTATAGGCGATATTGAGACACGTTTTAAGCAATCAAGTAAGAGATGAAGATTTTATTAATCGGCGTATTGAATTTCAGAAAAATGGACTTGAGAAGAACTTGGGCACCGGCAAACTGAGCAGCTTCGAACAGAAACTGCTGGATGCCGCGATCCCGGAGCTTAAAAAGAACATCCAGAAAGGCGAGGACTTTGTAAATAAGAAGTGAGATCCATCGAACTTGACTAGATAAAGCGTAATTCACGAATTGTACAAGAAAATTGTCCGTCTTCATTGTTCATCGTGCAATGAGCGCGGAAACCTACAAATATATCTTTTGTCCCGACCTGCTGATATGTACGTAAATGCATAGTGTTTCAAGAAATTATCAGAGATATTTATAATGTTCAAATAGTTATACACGATAAATGAACTGCCAAGCAAAACTACAGATGTATAAAATAGGGGATAAATGAAGTTATAGAATATCAAAATTGCAAACGCAATTTTCACTCGAGAAACAATGTAGCAATAAACGCTATATCAATCCAACGGTCAATTCTCTTTCCACATCTTATCAAATCCTATTATTCATAAATCTCCTTGAATTCGATTTTTCCTCCAATTTTATTTTAACCAATTAAATTTGATCATGCTTTTAGGATAATTTTTAAACGAATCGTGAAAATTCAAGAACACAAGCTTGGCAAAGTAACGAATTCAGTCAGCAAGTTGCGTGCGCATGAGCTACATTATACAAATATCAAAACAAATAATATTAATGTCACAGATAAAAGTCACGAACAAGTCAAGGCAAGCAGCAATAGAATCGCGGGCGTGTAGTTGATAATTATTTCTTTGCTTCCGCAGATCGTACAAAGTGCAATTGTAACAAACGCTCTTTTTATACAATTTTAGTGAATAATGCAAATTATTCATAGTGAATTATTCATAGTGGATTCATAGCGACGCGATGGTGAAGCGCAAGCATAAAAGACGACTGCGACAGAAGACCAAATTTCAGAAAACCTTCCGAGAAAATGCCGGTTCGAAGAATCGTGATGAAGAAAGCGACGCGTCCGTTCAACGTTCTCCGGAAGCGGTGCTGTACGAATCGCCACACAGGGATCTGCTGTGCAACGAGAAGCTCAGTCCTGAGATTATCCCGAAACGATCGAGAATAAGATTACTGAGAGCGAAAGCCTACGAAGACGACGCGGAAGTTGAAGATGAGATCGCCGCGCGGAATATTGAACTGTCGAATTCGAGTTTACTCAAGCGTCACGAGTCGAAGTGCAATTACAAACACGATATTAAATCTACAAGTGATTTTCCACATTTGGAAGACTATCCCAAGCGTGACATTGGCGGATCAGTCGTTGGCGAGACGTTTGATTCAGCGAACTGTTATTCGTTCCGTTCGTTATTTTTAAAAAAGGAACAAAGCAGCGATAAAAGCGCGGACGATGCGCCTAAAAATATTTCGCAATTGCCGACATTTTACTCCGACTTGGAATCCCGATTGCGCAATAATATATACATTTTTACGGGCGACGTTTCGGCACACGCAAATTCCGATAGAAAGAATGGCGGACGATCTTTCGAGAAAAGATCGCAGCAGGAGGATCGCTGTAAGCCTGAAACAATAAAGAGTTTTTATTCATTGGACAAGGCGCTTTCGATAAATAATGATTTAATCTGTCAGAATAATTATCTCGAGAAACAGCCATCGGCGATCATCGCTAGTCATTTCACTGTGAAGAAGTCTTCGTCGATCGCGGACTTGCAGAGCGAGTCGCTCGACAGATTTATACTCGCTAGATCATCACTCTGCGAATCCGTCGAAAGAAACGATGGATTGCGAGATAAAGCAGACAAGAGTAGGAAACGCAGATCGGATAACAATGAGCGATTCGACGCCGAGACGTTCGGCGAACGTGTCACAAATTGGCACGAGCTCGGGAAGATTTTCTCGTATTTGTGGCGAATAACCAAGAAGCTACGCGGCCAAGACACAGAGCGTGGTGCGTCCTTTATAACCAAGTACAAGAAATTCATCGATGACCGATGGCGCTCTTGCACCTCCACCACGACCTTATCGTCGGTGTCCACGTTCCTCGCGCCCTCGCCATTACCGAGTGACGCAAATAACGACGGAAACCCGATTACCTATCGATCCCTGCTCGCGAAAGAAGATCGCGAGTCCAAAGAATCGGACTTGGAAACGGAGAATATCGAATACTTCGGGATTCAATCGGGATCCACGACGCCCTGCAGCGGATCACCGCCGCCGGCAAAACGCTGCCGAACAACCCTGACGTTCGAGGACGAGACGGTGGAAGAGCAGAGGCAACCGGCGAATCGAGCGGAAATTACGGATCCCTTCTTTAAAAAAGGAAGGAAGAGCGAGGAACGCTCGTTTCCGCTAAATTTGCCGTCGTGCGAAGAAACGCCGCACTGGAACATTCCGAAATCGACCTTCCTTCCTGACGTCGACCCGTCCGCTGTGCCCGATTACGATAATTGCGAAAACGCACAGCAACAAGTAACGCCTCGTTCGCGCATTTTGATACATGATTTTGCTTTTCGAATACTCGGAATTTTTTCGTTCTAAAATACGTAGTTTTCAATTCATATGCATTCCTCTGTTTAATATTAGACTTACAGAATTTTGGTAAAAATATATCGTTATTTCTTCAATTTTTGCTTTTAGATTGCTATACTTTAAGAAACACAATAAAAAAGTACTCTTTAAGTCATATACATTGATACTTATTCTTTATTTTATAAACATACTTATCTTTATTTCTATATATTTTTTGAACAATTAGAAGAGATATCAAGATGACGCCTATAAACAGGGTATGTCACGAAGCACTGCTACGACACGAAACTCTCGAGACCGAAGAAACGTGCCCCGCGCGATAATTACATGGATGATTGCTCTCTGCATGTGGCTAAAAAGGAAGCTGCTGCATCTACTAAATAGCGTAAGTTTCTTGGAATAGATTCAAGATTATTATCTCACAAGGAAGAATATTAATAGATACGTGTTTATAAATAATATTAATCACAGAGTGCCATGCCATTATCGCGCTATTATTTAAGAATGGATTCCTGATATAATTTGGACTATAAATAATGCGATGGCGGCAGAAAATTCTATAGATAAATTATTTATTATTTAACATGAGTTTTTCTAATATTTTCATTCACTTCAAGTGATTTAAATCAATTCTTTTTCAGGCTTACAGGAAAGTACAGATGATAAACTCATTTTTAACAAAAAAATCTCCTCGGACGAAGAATCTCTCGGAGGAAGAACGAATTAATTATCTGGTAACGACGTTGCATTTTGAAAACGAGAAGACGCTGTGCGCACTGTCGGTGAAAATGACACGACTTTCAACAGATCTCGTTCAGGTAAATGTTTCAAATCAAACCGAGCCGACTGATTAAAACTATAGTTTTGCGTTCGGTTTTGTCAGTGTTTGAGATTCATGGATAATTTTTTTATCAAATTGGACGCATTAAAAAATATATTTTATAAGATATACATCTTCACATTCTTTATTTCTTAAAATTAAGATAGATTCTTTTCGTATCCAGAATGTGAAATCAAGTCTTTGTGTCAATCTTTGCTTCGCTGAAAAACAGAACAGATCAAAACGAAAACAAATCTATCATAATAACAAGAGAATGTTTATATCGTACAATAATATATTTTTTTACTTGTGTTGCAGATACGAACGAGCATTGAAACCGAAATGAACGTCCTTCGTGAAGCCAATAAAAAAATAGTCGAGAACAATGCAACGATGATGCAGGAGTTGAAAAAATTGCACGAAATATTGGAGAAAATGCAATCAAAATCCCCGCAATCGATTCCCTTATCCTCTTCGTTCCCTTCCTATCCTCCGCCTCCTCCCCCGCCGCCTCTTCCTCTGTCCGTCCCGCCATCCTCCTTGACATTTCCCCTGAAAACACAGGACTCAAAATTAACAATGTATGGATCACCACCCTGTCTTCAGCCCCTTTCTTCAGCATCCGTGCAATCAACGATGTCGTTGACACAACCGACAACTCCCAATAGCAGTAAAAGTAACAAAATCAGTACGCCTACAAGGAAGTGCTTCACGCCGTCGTCCAACAGGCCGCGCATCACCGTCGAGGATCTCCTGAAAGTCACCTTAAGAAAAGCTCCTCAAAGTGCCAAGGTACTTGAACAAAGATTGATTACTCTGCAGAAACTAATTAACTGATTAAGAAAATCCTGATAAAACTCCGCAAATTAGCAAGAAACGCCACCTATCACCTGCTATCTATCATCATCACTGCGATAAGAGCACAAATATAATCTCTATGATGATTATACATATCTTACAGTTAGATATATTTTACGAGATTACGCTTCCTTAATTCTAGAATTTAAATTCGATTAGAATTTGTTACAAATTAAATAAACTTTTAAATGCATGGCTCGATAATAAAAATCATAAAAAAATTATTTTAATAAATTTAAATTATCTTGCCAAAAAATAGTCTTAAGATTAATCTGAAAATTGCTTAGAAAGAAAAAATTTGATCCGCAAAAGTTGTAACATCTTGGCTTCTGAACCTCAGAATAAATTTTCTTCACATTTCCCTTTTGATCTTTCGATAACCAAGAAAATTTTTCATTTTAGGAAAATAGACGAAACTCTATACAAGGTCCGGCCGTGTCTCTGGAGATGCTGCGCAACGTGAAGCTCAAATCTACCAAACGCAGATCTTGTGATCAGACCGGAAGATCACCGAGAAGCCGAATCATGAAAAATCGAACCGCGTCGAATATCAATCTTTCGCCGATTCTAACTGGATCAGAACAGAATCTGGAACGAATTTTACGACAGGTAAAACTGACCCGACCGAGGAGACTTATCATCGAATCGAGTAGCTTCCAGGATGATTTCGTGAAGGAGACGCAGTCACTCGAAACGCTAACGCACAGTTAGTCGCAATCTAGATTTGATCAATTCTAGTATCAAAAAATTTCTCATTTTTAATTGTCTAAAATTTCAATTAACCGAAGACGTATCACAATTCGTGGTATAAAACTCTGAAGAGCTCTGAGCTCATTGTTTTAAATAGTTTCTCCACAATTGGCTGGCTGAGAACTTAAAGCGACGTTTTTAATATAAAATTATACCCAAAGCATAGATTCGTAATTACTTTATTTGTAGCTTTCATGTGTGTGGTTTTACAGAAAAAAGATTGTATCCGGTGTAATCGCATCGATTGTAATACAGAGCGTAAGAATGCATGCGGATCCAAAAAACGCAAAAATTGGCTTCTCCGAACGATGATGAATCGTGTCGCTTCGCTTTATTATTCGCTCATAACGATCAATTCAATTCACAAGTGCCGAACTCCCTTCAAATAACAATAACGCAAGCATTATGATAAAAATACGCTGTTTAGAATCGAAAATTTCGAACGCATGCAGCAACGAAAGAGCGAGATCGGACAGATTCAAGGATGTTCGTAAATAAAATTTACATTATTTTGGAAATGGATCTGAATAGCCTCTCCGACCTACATCCTGTGAACGAACGATCAAGTTGAGAATTCATCGGCATTCAGAGACTTGTCATCATTCGTTGCTACTTCCTCCTTTCTTCGATACGCGTTTACGCGCCCAAATTTCTCAAAAAACGCAATTTGCCGCACAGAATACACGCCATGTACGTGAAATATATTCATATGCATTACATATGTATCTACATACGCACATAAACGTATGTACATACATATGCTCGTGCGTTTTACAGCCTGCGACGGCATCCGTCGCGCTCCGCAAGTTCTTAACTTAGAGCTTTGTTTACCTTGCATACGATTTTTCGCGCGATTTAATCTCCTCGGTTATAAGCGACTCGATATCATCATATACTCGAGTTGATTCTGCACGCCGCTCGGATGATCCCTCGCGTCGAGATTATTTCTTTTTTTTTTTTGGGTTTCTTTTCGTTTTTTTTTTATCCTACTTATTACGCTCTTACAATTACATTCGCAAATATGCTTACTTATTTTACGCGAGAGCCGGTTGATATTACTTTGAGTTTATTCCTCATAACGTATCATTTGTAACATGATTATCGATTTTTTTTTTTATTGTTACAATACCTAAATACAGGGGCACGATGGACACCAATTTTTTTTCTGCTTTTCTTCCGCGCCGAGTTTGCGATCCGCGCTTTTTCCCGCCGGATTTATCACTCCCTTCGTGTTGTTAAAACGCCTCGCTTCTTTGCTGCGCTTAAAATTCGGCGTCTCCGGTATCATCGTCTCCTCTCCGTCGCGATATCAGCGAGAAAACTGAGCGAGCTTAAATGGATTTTGGTAGTTCTAGCTCTATAGTAAGTAGATAAGTTTAATACGTAAAATGGTCGATAATTCTAGCTAAAGCCTTGCCTCGCCGGTCTGAAGAAAGGATATCATTTTTTTTTGTTTTGTGTTTTGCACTGTAAATCTACAATCCCGATAGAGACTCCTTATTACAAGAAGAACAATGGAATGTGTGTCTCAACGTAAAAATCGTAAAAGTCGATGGAATGGCTCGTCCATGGATCAGCGAATGGATAATTACAAACACGGATCGACTATCGTCTATCCGGATGGAAAAGACGAAGATACAGAGAGATGTATGGTCTGTCTATCTGTACGCGCGTGTGTGTGTGTGTGTTTCTGTATGTCTGTATAGAGTGTATGTACGTGTGTGCGGGTGGAAAAAGTCGGGGTACAGTCATTTATTCTGTCACTTCTTATACCACAGCAATCGATATTAGTTTACACAACGGGCGTATGAAAACGTACAACCACATTACAGACTAGCTAGATAGTTACTTGTTTGCTGTGAGTAACGTAATGCTAAAGAGGCTCACCTACGATAACGTAATCTTTTCATCTTTTTTTCCCCTTCTTTCTTTCGTTTTTTTTTTTTTTTCCTTTTTTTCCCGCTGTCAATTACGCGACGCCGCGCGTCGCGAGCTGACGCGATGAAGACGCGCTCGCTTTGGAAAGATGCGCCAGGGATCAACGTAATCGAGAGATCGCGCCGGAATTTCGATGATGCACTTCGGTTTCTCACTCATTGCTAATCTCCTTCGCGACATGATCTCCTTCTGCGAGAGCTCACTATCTGGCGAACGATGTTATTGCATTTGAAAAGGTACAGAGGGGGGAGAGAAGGGGGGGGAAGGGCGGCAGCGGCGGCAATCGAAATAAGCATGTTCCTTCGTCTTCGGTTCGGCGGTTGCCAAAAATTCACGCGTCTTAGTTTTTCTTTTCTTCTTTTTTTTTTTTTTTCTTTTTTTTTCTTTAGGACTATAATATTACATTCATATATTAGTTGTCGCCGAAAGTACATATGTTGTTACAGAATACTAGCTCGAAAGCAAGATATCTGCCTTGACAATTGGCAATGAAGGCGCCGCCGTTATTTCCGTAAAGAGAGAGAGAGAGAGAGATAGATAAAAGAAAAAAAATAGTGAGAGACAAGGGCAAACGTCTTGAAACGAATCGATTTACACTAAATTTACACGCATACGCTAACACCGTAGCAATTACTTCGCAAATACGAGACTGTGCGCGCAGTAAAAAAGCGAGATTTGAAAAAAATGGGCGGGGCGGGGAGGGGGGCGAAGTGCAAGAAACTGACGAGCGGATTGACGAGGGATGTAAAGACAGACGAATGTATAAGCGTGTCTCGAGACTGACGAGTTCGAGCGATCTGTGCGCTGTACTTTTTTTTTTTATCTTCTGTTACTGCGGAGACATGCATGGGACACATAATTCGTTCTCACTCGCTCGGAAGGATCGGTGGCGAATTTACATAGACGTGTAATCCAAAATGTGGTGCACTGGAATCAGAGGGAGGAGGGGGGGGGGGGGGGCGCTCGCGAGACCGTCAACCGCACGTGAAAATTTCAGACGTATGCAAAGTGCAAATACAGCGTTTCCTCTCGATACGCAAAAACGGGGCAATTAAAAAGTGTCTCTCCTAAATGCTTTTGCAGTCTCTCTATTTACCGCAGGGTGCGTGTCCTTTTCTTTCCGTTACTTTCCGCGTGCTCTGTAACTCAATTGTAGTATAGTGTGTACGTTATAATGTAGATTAAAACGCAACCGAATGGCTTATTTATTATTATGTTTGTTATCGCTGCTGATACTTGCTGCTGCTGCTGCTTTGTATTTTTTTTTTTTAGAGTAACCGTACAAGTGCGCGCTTTTAAGAGCCACGCAAATTTCTAAAGATCTCCCCTTCCCACCCCGAACTGCCACCTGCTGAATTGGTTTTTTTTTCTTTTGCTTACGAGTTATTAAGAGTTTTTTTCTTGTATCTCAGTTTTATATGCGCAAGATAACACTCACTACAGCTAAAGTTACGATACGTCCTGATCTTCCACGTCTTGCAGCTGCTCCTTTTGTTCGGCTTCACCTGTACAACAAACGTATGTTACATTAGTATTAATCATCCAGGCGAATGCGACACTAAACAAATTAAACAACATGTTTTGACAATTAAAGTTCAAATAGCAAGATTGATTTAAGGGCAGTAAAGTAGCTTTAGGTGAAATAGTAACTTTGTGACGAATCACTCATTGTCCAATCGTTTTAACGCGGTAACAATTGTTCGAGGACGCTCACCGGGTACAAGCATGCTGCGGGGACGTTAGGGAAAAGGGTGTATCTACGTTCAGGCATCGTGGGTATCGATAGCGCTATCGCCTTGCTGATCAGACTCGGATTCTAAATTACAAAACAATGATTCTGTGTTCGAAGATTGCGTGCAACTTCACTTCTTACAATTCGGCTAAAAACGAGAGACTGCAAACGGCAGTATAAATAGAAATTTGCGGGATGGAGAACAGGATACTGCGTTTTACTATTCATTTTATAAACCCCTTGGAGGAATCGATAGTTGTGAAAAGCGTAACGAACACTTTTATGTATATTATAATAACTAGTTCAGTGATATATAGGGTGTCCCACAACTGGTGACCTTACTTTTAATAACAAGTTTCTACTACAAGAGTAGTTTTCAAAGCGCGGAATGATTAAAGGGAAAGGTTCACTTTCGAAAATCAGCCTCGAGGAGAAAAGGAATTATGTAATCGCAAGTGGTCGAGAGGAAAAGCGCATCGCTTCTGGGACACCCTAGATAAATTGCGTGAGATGAGAGTATTCCAGATAAGATCGTCCTACCACAATGCATGATATTCGCTCGCGTATCGATCGGGCAGGCGCGCGCGCGGGCGGGGTATATGTCGTGCAACGCATTCTAGCGTAATCAAAACACATCCCTAACGGCGATTTTGCCCTTTGTAAGTAAGTGGGACACACTAACCGTCTCCCTGCATATCCGACGTCCACAGAGTAAGGTTATCCCTGAGGAGTTGCATTATGAGGGTGGAATCTTTGTAGCTCTCTTCGGACAGCGTGTCCAGCTCGGCGATCGCGTCGTCGAAGGCCGCCTTCGCTAAACGGCATGCTCTGTCAGGACTATTGAGAATTTCGTAGTAGAACACGGAGAAGTTGAGCGCTAATCCCAGGCGGATGGGATGGGTCGGTGGGAGCTCCGTCATGGCGATGTCGCTCGCAGCTTTGTAAGCCACCAGGGAATTCTCCGCCGCTTCCTTCCTGTCGTTACCGATGGCGAACTCTGCCAAGTAACGGTGATAATCGCCCTTCCTGAACACGCATTAACAGCAAATTAGTACAATTTTCCAAGTCACTTATTTCTAAAGTAATGATATAAATATCAGGCAATTTAACAATGAAAAAAGTACTAATGAATAAAAACGAGAATGTAAAGTATGTCAACAATTGATTTAGATTGTTTTCGAACACAAAAGATATCCATTAGAGGCCATAATCTGATATGAACTCTTAATTGAATCATTAATTATATCATTCTAGCGTAATTGTATTTCCAATACCGCCTGCTGGCACAATTTTTATGACCGATATATCTTTATCTCGCTGAAAAACTTCAATTTAGTTCAAACAAGTTTTAGAAGATTATTTGGTATTAAAGTACTCTCTAAAAGATTGTTACATTTTATAATAGAAGACTTTGGATTCCCCTGTGGAGGCGCACGGTATCAGATGCTTGTCCAAGACGCCGAGGATGTCGGCGCAAATATCCCTGAGCTCCTTTTCCACTTGAGATCGATACTGACGAATCATTTCTAGTTTTCCTTCGGCGCCCTTATTCTCTTCCTTCTGTTCGATGCTTGAGATTATTCTCCAGGATGCTCTCCTGGCGCCGATAACATTTTTGTATGCCACCGAGAGAAGATTCCTTTCTTCGACGGTGAGCTCTACGTCCAACGAAGCCACCTTCTTCATCGCCTCTACCATCTCTGCAAAATGTCGACAGGCATGAGAACGATATATTTCAACATTTATATGCATATTTATTACAGAGGATTAAAAATGTTATCGTCATGTACCAAAAATTTGCACAGAAATTACTTTTATACAACAAAGTTTAACAAGCAACTTTTTAACATTAAACGAATTATAAAAGCATTTATGTTATATAAATATGAATTTCGTATAACAAAAATTATTCTCAGAAAAGCAGAAATTATTTTCTGTAAAATAAATATTATTTCAACGTGTCATCTTTCAATTTTTCTACGTGTTAATGCATTTTTGCAATTACATTTTTATCTGCTCGTATAACATTTAATTATATAACATTTAACCTACTCATTTTTATCTGCTCATGTAATATTAATAATCTTCCACTTTAAATAACAAAATATCTCAAAAATGAAGTTCTTAGATTATCAAAATTGCTACGTTAAAGATAACAATGTTCCAGAACAATTTCATATAGGCAGCACAGTTTTATCACACATCAGTTTGACAAACAATGAAACCTGTCGAGAGTAATTTTACACTCTATATCTTTTTAAACGTGCTTCTTTCTCTCTCCTCCTATATTTATCAAAGTTCAGGCTATCGAAGGACTCCTCGTAAATCACAGCAGCGAAATGAACTCCGTATCGCTTGTGAACCTGTTCGCTTAAATGGCGTATGGACGTTTGGCCTATAAAATGTTACGTGCCCATCGCGGATGAAACGATAGCGCCGAGTACCTTTGGAATAAAGGGGATGAACGCGCCAGTATATATTAATCGACTGCCCCTTGAACTTTGCACGGAAGTAACTAATACGTATTTATCGGTTCGAGTATATTCGCTCAGAAGCGTGGATTGTTTAGCCTTCATGCGTTTCTATCGAGTGCCCACTTGATTTCTGTCGTTTTCAACTGGCGAGAGATTCAACTGGCAAATCTTTCAATAGAAATATATATTGCATAGAGTAAACGCTAACAAATATTGAAATTCAAACATTCAAATATTGAAATTAAATTTATAGAAGCAGACAAAAAAGATTAGTCAATCAGCATGAAGGGTGTTTAAGAGGCTTTTAAATATTAAAAAGCAAATATTAAAAAGTTACATAAAATCTTTAAAGTGCAATGAATTGTAAATCCCCGTCCATAAACTTGAACGTCGAGGCCTGCAAATGTTACAGACGGTATTGGAAACAAATTGATGATACAACAATGACGATTACATATGCGAATCGGAAAAGGCCTGACTGCAAGTTGATATTCCCATTCGAAGCGCGAGCTTGAATTCCAGAAACCTTTCATCCTCTGTTAATCCGCGCTCGCTCACACTTGGCGCGCTTAAAATGGCACAGGCGTACCTCTCGCGAAGAGAGGAAGAAAAGGAGGAAGAATGTGGCAGCTAAACTCTCTGAAACCTGGAGACCCATAATAAACGACGGCGGTGAGGACGACACGCGTAGATCGATGCGTGGATCAATGCGTCGCACGCACCGATGTATCCCGGTCTTTAGTGTCAAGTTAAATACGAGGTGGCTTCAAGTTCATGGGGGGTGAATGTGACGTAAAGCGGGCGTTACAATGAACAAGGTATACGTATGTCAGTCGAGGTGTGCAGCAACGTGGGATAGCGGCCAGATCAATACTTTCCTTCTGCTAACCACCCTCTCTCCCCCCCTGTTCTGGCCTCCTCCTCCTCTCGCCACCTTCTCTCACCCCCTTCGCTCACCCTGCGCCCGTTCCGCGACTAAACTCACCCTTCTTCTTCTATCTCTTTCTTTCAATATCTATCAAATTCGTCTCTCCTTTTCCTCCTACACGTCCTGGGAGTCACCGCTGTTCCGGCCAGCATCGATTACGCCAATATCGGTTAGGTAATCTTGATTAGCCAATCTTGACCGAATTTTCAGGTAAACTCCGTGTTACAGGTAGTAATCTGATTAGAAAGGGATAGTGCGGCCCGCCGATCCGGAATTACTTCGTGACCTTGTCGAGCCTAATAGTCCTTAATACTTGCTCTAATTACGAATAACATTCGGAGTGGAAAGTGCTTTCGGGAAAAACTCGAAAGTGACGTTTGAATGCAAATTTTTCACCGCGAGCTTCTCCAATAAAGTATTAAAACTGTCAGCAATCACTAGAAACGTAAAATCTAGCGAGAGTTTCTAGACGACTAGAGGCGACAGGTTGAATCGATTTCCAGTTCAGCGATTACTGCGATCAATTTTCTGCGTACAACATCGAAATACCGATCCTTCACTTTCAAAGGATATTCCGAGAGAAAAAAGGAACGCGACTTTTAAAATTAAAATTCTTAATTTAGTGCGATTGACGTTTAACCAATTAAAAGTGATTTCATGTTGAAAACAGCATTCATTAATTGGAGCGGTTCTGAAGTGAAGGAAACGAAGAGACTCGCCAATTAAAGTGGCTTTATGGAAGAAACAAAGATTCCTTAATCAGCGCCGACGTGTCGTGCGAGATTTCTCAATCTCATTAGACAGATCAGCAAATTTGCAGTCTCGCTTTAATGCGGATTTATATGAATGACAAAGGAAATATGAAGCGTTACAACATTATTCGGAAAAGGCTCTCATCTTCCGACTCTTTCGCAATAAAATTCTCATTAATCTTATCGCGGATGAAATTCACTTTCTTGTGCAACGCCCAGTACATTCCGATGAACGCAACCCCCCCGGGGTCCATGCACCTCTCCCTACCTTCGCAGTCAAATGCGAATAAGTCACACGGAATGAATGCATTCCCACGCACGGTAGGAAAAGGAGGGAAGAAGGAGGGAATCGCCGGAGCGGGGAAATTTAGCCGGTGCTTCGGAATTCCCGCGAGAAAGATGCGTGGCGGCGCGCCGAAACGCGCGACATAGGATGGAGAAATTTGACCGTCCCTCCTCCCCCCGCCGTCACTTCTTCATCCTCGCCCGTCCGCCGCTCTCGTCCGCTCCCTCCTCGCTCGTTCGATTGTTCCCTTCCCCCGCCCCTGCGCTCGGCGGCGAACACGCGTTTTGCTTTCGCCAGAAGTGGATTTGTGAATCGGCTTGTACTTTTTATTACCGGAAGGCGCAATGACAGGCGCTACGTAGTAGCGGCGTAATCGATACGAGTGCCGACGCTCGGCGATGTAATCGCGCAAATCCCGCGACGTTCGCACGTTCGCATCGATATCAAAAATATCGTGTCAGAAGGCGTTTTTGGGCAGAGCCGGGCGCGTTACCGAACCCGCGCCGCCGAGCAGGAGGAAGGACTCCGTGAAAAAATGCGCCAAATCCGTGATTCGCAGGGATCATTTTACGTTCGAGAACCTGAAACTTGACGAATCACAGATTAATGCACAATCGGGATGCGACGAGGAGAGATCAATGAAAATGCGCGGCAACAGTCCCCCGTCCGTCCGTCCATCCATCCGTAAGATTCGTTTTACCTGCGGCTCGCAGAGCGAACCTCGCGGAGAGGCGCGCGGACTCGCCTCGTTCGTCGCGAAAGAGGATTTCGATCGCTCAATTAGCGAACGATCCGAAACAAATCCGTAATCAGCGGATCCTAAGAGAAGATCTAGTTTCCCGCCCGTCCTCGCTCGACTTGGCACGCGAAACTTGGACTCGGAGATGGAAATCGGAGAGGAGAGCCCCGGATGAGGAGGAAGAAGAGGAGGAGGACACCGGCCATTCTCTCGCAGTCTCGGTCGATCGGTTCTCGAGCTGGCGATTTTCTCCGCACGCATTCAAGGCCAGATGCCACGAGTGGAGCACGCGAGTCACTACGTGCGCCCACCCGCTCTCGCTCGGCACGGCTCGATTCGCTCGCCCGTAGTAATAACCCGCCGGCGATTAGCGTAGACGCCTCACGCCGTGTCGCGCCGCTCCGTGCGTGCCTATGCGTCACAGTCGTCACGCCGTTCAGGAGAAACGTACTTCGTCGGCTTATCTGCTGAGACCGAGGGGGGCCCCGGCGACGGCGGTGAGGAAGAACAATCGAGCTAGAGCATGAGAGTACGCCTAGCAACCGCGTGCTATCGCGCGCGTCGTTCCCCGACAGAGTATGAGAGAGAGAGAGAGAGAGAGAGAGAGAGAGAGAGAGAGAGAGAGAGAGAGACAGAGAGGCAGAGAGAGAAAGAGAGAGAAGGGAGGTGGGGGAGAGGAGAAGACGACAAGCGCGACGAAAACGACGTTCATCATGCGTACGCCTTGTCGGAACCCGGATTCACGGCCGGATTCCGGGGGAACGGACGAACGGTTCGGGCGGGCGGGCCTCGCCGGATCGACCGCCGGGAATGACACGAGTCGATATCGCGTCCTCCGCCGCCGCCGCCGCCGCCGCTGCCGCCACCACAAAGGAACGCCGCGTCGGCTACGGGTACGCCGTTAACGATCGGCGTTTCGAGTTTCGCGGTCACGCCGCGAATTTTGACAGATCTAGACGCGAAAACGGATGTCGGGAGGATAACCGCGAAAGGTTAATCGTCAGATCCACCGGGGAGGGGGAGGGGGGAAGGCGAACGTTCTTCCCGGCAAGACGCCGAGGCGCACGATCGAGGACGACGATCGGCGTGCGATCGGCAACGTGAGGGCTTGACGCGTGAATTGACGCGTTGCACACGAAGGAGAGGGTATTGGTCGGGTCGGCCGGCTGGGTCCCGTCCTGCCGGAAAAATATCTACTCACCGTCATAGCGTTCCGCTTGCTCGGCCAGTTTCGCCTTGTAAACGTTGTCCTCCCGTTCCGACATCTCGGATGATCGCAGATTTCACGGGTGCGTAATCGAGAAACGCTCACGGGGAGAAAACGCGCGCACGAAATGCTCGTCGGCACGACCGTCCGAAATACGCACGAAGCACCGCTCCTCGAGACGTACAGCCACTCGCAAGCTCACTGACCAAGATGGCGGCGCCCGCCAACAATCGAAAGCAGTTCCCTGTGTCTCGCGCAGCAGCTCTGCGGATGGACTCCGCTCGCCATGCGCTCGCGTCGTGTATTACTACGCCCGTGACGTCATCCGCCGCCGCCGCCGCCGTCGCCTCCACCGTCCTGATAGCGCATGATCCGCCGCACCGAACCGACTTGGACAAATATCCTGTCCCACTGCGAAATATATCCAGTCGTTCGCGTCGTACATACATCCGTTACCCATGCAATAAATTCGTTTATGCAAATTGTAAAAACTTCCTCGTGCCTCCATCTTTCACAGTCACCTTTTCGCAAAACCGTTCGCGGCGGAAACCAGGAACGTGGAATGCGAACCGAGAAACCAGATGATGAAATTTCAACAACATCGAAGATCTATTTTTCCCTTCTCTCGTTCGACGATTTTGGTTAAATCATTTGAGCAACTAGCATTTGATTCAAGTGTTTGGTATATTTACAAACACCGGAAAAGAATTTTCCAATTTTACGAAACAAGCGAAACAAAAGTTGACGCAAACTGATACAATCTTTGATCGAAAGAAATCAAACATTACTTATAAAATATTTTACAACAAATTCACGATCACTAATTAGTGTTACATTTAGCTTCGTTAATCGATTCGACACAATTTGTTCGACGAAACAAAAAAGCTTATAAATAAATACAGACTGATGATCGACGATAGATGAAAGGAGATGCCAAGAAAACAATCATGTGCTACAAAATAAATATCCTTTTGTAGCGAAGCATATTTGTATTTATCTTTTTTTCCACACGAATTAGCTAATGTACAAGCGCTAATAATCCGAAGACAGCTTCACTACTCGCTTCACACTCTCGTCGTATCTTGTTAAATTATTTATTTTCATTAATATTTTTTTCGTATTTATATGTATACAGGTGTGTTGTATAATATATAATCATCTCGATTATTAGAAACTATTAAAATTATAATACAGCCAGAGGACTTAGTGTAACGATCATCATCATCATAGCACATTGGCTGCAAGCTAGCCGTTCCGCTCATCATCAAGGCGTTACTCGCGCACGCGGCGCTAGATACAGCGTAGATATAACGTCACGAATGGAACGGTCTATGTGCTCATAAGTAAGAGGGATATACAATAGGTTTCATCAATTAATCCTTATATGTACATAACTCCGACATACATACATACATACATGCATGCATACATCATACATACAAACATACGTACATACGCAAATTATTCGCTATAAATCGGTCGCGCATGTCTACATATGAATGTGTGAGTGGTATTTTTTTTCCTTTTATATTAGAGCGTAGTTTCAAAAAAGAAACGATCGTTAAGCTCGAGACCCGATTTCGGTTTCTTCGATCGGGGCAGAGCAGCACTTAGGAGCCTTTGATTCGTACAGCTGTCTTTTTATCGTTTTGTCCGTTTAGTGTTACATTGCATACTTCCACATTGCAACTTGACCAAGCACTCGAAGTGTGTCTAGCATGTTGAAAATCTGCGACGCATGTGAAACAGCGTAGAGTTTTCTTTTCCGAGAACACCTGGCCAGACTTGGAAGCGCATCATCTCGTCGACGGTTTTACATTATTTACGTCGCGCAACATGTCAGCGAACGGTCGTCGTTGCATTCGAGATCGTCACGTGTATCCGAAATAGTCATATAAATCTTCGAATTTTACACATTCGATTTTTATATTCTCTTCCTTAAATTCGTACAGTATCGTCGGGTTTCACTTCTATTCCCGACACTTTAGGTATTACAACATTCCGCTAATTAAACAAACGGTGATTATGCAATGAGGAAAAAATTGCGACAAAGTTATAAACGCGTGATAGTACGGATCAAAATCCAATTAGTTTTCTATATGTATATATTTGGAAATTTTTCTTCGTATCTCTGTTAAAATAGATTATTTACATAAATTCGCGTTAAATTGCAGTTCAATTTTATTCCTCATTTCGCACTTATGCAAACTCATCAATGATATAAATAACGAAATATATAAAATTCTCATGTATATAATGGGCACGACCAATTTCGGAAAAACTTAAACTCGGATTAGTATGCTTCTAGGAAATTAAGTTCGTATTTGTCTCTAAAGATAAATTGAGAATACTGATTATAAAGTGGTACATTGAGCTTGATTCGATTTCCCCTCCCCCTCCCAGTAATGGACAAAAGTGACTTTGTGATCTTATTATTGCTATCTCAGTTGTAGGCTGTAGTAACAAAATATACGAGCTTTACTCGATTGATGTTTGTACGAATATCGATTACTTGCGATTTCGCATATGCGACTAATGTGGCGCGAATTTAACGGGGCCGAAAAATTTAAGAGTGATTGCTCATTAATTTTGCAAAAAAATTAGATACACGTTAATTGACTATTGAATTAAGTAAGCTTGATTGCGAATAAAAGACAGATGAAAGGAATGATAGGCGAAAGAAAAACGAAAGGGGGAAAATATAGGAGAATCAAAGAATAGCAAAAGCGATGACACACAAATACAAACTGCATATTGTACATGTCAGAATGCCAACAACTTTGCCCACTTCTCATTGGAAGAATTAATTGCTAAACCATATCCCATTAACAACCCCACTATCACGTTAACGTTATTTCATAAGAATTTTAAGTCTCGACCGTGAACGGTCACGACCTCTCTAATATCGGCTATCGTCACTTTTAAACGATCCAGAACTCCTCCGCACTGTGTGTATGTGACGAGTCACATTGCAATCGAATATAACTAAACTACTAAAATATGTTTGGACATCGCGACCAGTCACCTTTGCTCTTACAATCCCAATATTCGTTATTAAAAACGTAACAACGGCTGTCTGTGAACGGGTCCTGCTTCTTGCTGAACCACAGCGGTTCGTACGTTTCGTAAGGTAATCCTGCAGAGAAGCGAATAATTCCAATTAGCGAAAGCGTATTTTTCAGAGAGAGAGAGACACAAATCAATTATGTATAAACCTACCTTGCGTAGTAGCCTTCTCGGCGTCGTGTTCACGCGCCCGTCTAACAGCTCTTTGTTTCTCTTCTAAACGCAATTTCTCCGCGTTAGCTTCATCCCATCGTCCGCTTTCCATTAAACGTTGGTCAGGCCTCAGTCGTGAATCCGTCGGGGCTATACCCTCCTCCGGTTCGTTCAATTGACATGCTAATTCCGTAAATGAATAATATTTCTCACAGTCCTCGCTGTAAATTAAAATTTCAAAATATCTCATGCGTGCTAAAAGTAAATCTACAATATACAAAATTGTAATTGATCGTTTTTGGAGACATACATCTTATGTATCCCATGCCATAAAAACTGAAGTAAATAAAAAATCTTTATATTATATAAAATTACATAAAAAAATAATTTAAATAGAAAAATTAAGAAATATAAATGTAAAAAGCAAAAAAAATATTTGTCCTAACCAGCCCAACCTCTGCGTATTATGTACTTACGTAGGCATACGTCGTTTCCAAGCTAATATGTAGGGACCCGTTTTGTAGACTGGGTTATCAGGTGTGCCAGACGTGCTGATCACTGGAGCAATTTCGATTTTCGCGTCCCACGTACCCTGCACCACCCACTTAACTTCCTTGTTCGAATTCATGACTACGCCCTTTACCTTGCGTTGACTGTCTCGCGAAAAGTATGAATATGGTATGTACTTCAAATGGCACTTGATACCTTCCTTATGATTTACAATATCCATATCGCCGCTCTGATCCACCCACAATTTCCCAACTATAATATTATGTACTGTAGTGGTGACTTTACGCCATGTGTAGTGCTGCAGCCCACTGTCGAATTCCAGATGAGCAGTGCCCAGAGGAATCACCTGATGGCAAAATTCAATCCTTAGATAACGGTTTGTGCAACCGGCTTGATGTATTACAGGGGCTTCGAAAAATACATCTAAGGCTTCAGAGAAAGAGCAATTCGGCGATAAATAAATAAAATCTCGTACCTGAAGATACTTTCCGCGAAATTTAGAAGCCATTGTGAATTCTTGCCAACACCGCCACTTCTTCCCTTCGCAATGTTGAGCTACCATGGGCGGATGATGGGACACTTGCTCCGAAATCGCGCGCCATCCAAGGTCGTCCGTACGATCACATTCAAAAGTTTCACCCAACAGAGGATTGAAAGGCTTTCCCGTTCTAGTGGCGGTTGTAGAGTAACTAGATATAGTAAACGCGGCTACGTAAGCCATCTGCTCGTAACTATCTGTACATTCTGCAGCCCTATTTAAGGAAGAAAAATTACAATAATTATATATCTTTTCTCGTAAAGATGTAACAAAAGATATAGTATTAAATGTACCTGTCAAGGATATCCGCATACTCATAATCTTCCGTCAATCGTTGAAGCATACTAAGCGGTTCGGAGAAATTTACTGGCATGGGAATTTTCGATAAATCTTTGCCAATACAATTTTTCATAATACTCCATAGATTCAAGGGATAATTTGGTTTATCAGGTACCCGAGTCCTTCGTTTCTTCTTGGAAACGGTGGTCATCCTGGTGCCACTACTGCCATTGCTGGCCTGCCAAGCTGCCTGTTGCATGGAAGACATTCTATTTTATAAATTCTTAAAACAGGGAGGAAAGTGTCATATTTGTGATCTGCTTACGTTGTCCAGATTGTCCACGCTCCTAACAGATGAGAGAGTCTGAGCTGCTGTAGAATCGGTCACAATAAGAAAGGACTCAGCGCCAGTGGAATCGGAAACGGGCAAAGGCGTTGGATCTCCTTCCGAACTGGAGCCATCGTCGCTACCTTGCGAATCAGTGCGATCTCTTGAATTATTCGTAGGTATGGTTAGAGTGAAAGTGTCTGATTCCTGCGCATCATAAAATTCAGCATTGTCTTCCTCATCCTCTGACGGTGACGTTGTGATTGCAGGATCTGCAAAGGCAAGATTTACCATTTGTCCTCGAATGGAACGCAGATGTGTCGTGTCAAAGTTGAAAAAATGTGATAAAAAAGTGAAGAGATGGGAGAATAAAGATCGTGGAGACCACCTTGAAAACACCTTGTCCAAAGGTCGCCTAATCATCCCGAGATAAGCATTAAGATAAGAAATAAAGAAGCAGGTGTCCATTGAGAGACGTGACACGATCACCAAATCCAAATTGCAAAGGAGACTGTGAAGGGGGCCATAGAAAACGGTGAAAACACAAACTGATATCATACCCGTCCGTACACAGTCGTCCTTGCTTTATCCGGCCGAGATCGTATCGAGCAATAAAAAATCTATAGACATCCCGCGTGCCCATCGGATCACGCATGCTACCGTTTTGAATTAATCACGCTAATCGGAGGCCGCGCTCGCACAGTCCAGCCCCCCTCTTCAATCATATCGCCTTCTCCCTGATTTTCAAGCGAATTGAATGAGTCGCGCGTCCGCACTTCGAATCACGGTCCATCGGCGATTAAATTATCGGAATGATCGCGATTGCAAATCACAAGAGTATTCTTCGTAGACACACGCGTTAGACCTGTTCCTTCCAGCTGCATTGTCGCGCACCTCTTTGCAACTTTTCTCTTTTCATCCCCCGCGTCTCTCTCTCCCCTTTTTCAAATAAACACTTTTCATTTAAACATTTTGTGGTGCGACACACACAGATAAAACGAACAGATCCATCTGAAGAGGGAGACGTCGCACTGGCCACGATCGCATTCTCGTGCATTCGTGTAACGTAAAACCCGAGAACAGAGAACTTGAATGAAAATCGTGAATTCTGCAATTTTCACGAGTGTGAGATTGCGAGCCGTTATGAAACACCAATAACGAAGCGCTGACACATTCCGCCTTTTTTAGACCCGTCCGATTATTGTTTTGATGCTTTCGTCAATGCTGTCGATTAATAGCTTGAGCTCGGCACAAAAGAGGGGCCGATTCACAGTAGACGAGTTTTCTGAGAGAGAAAATATGTCGGAAAACAAATCTAATACCAATTCACGAGGACCACCCGATCAGACGTTCAACTCGGAAGTAACGAAAGCACACCCGTAATACATAGAGATAGATATATATATATATGTATGTTACGTTACCGTATATACAAGACACGACGCGAATATACACTCTTTTGTCCTATAGCTAACGCATTACGAACGTGTGCTTACGTAGACGACGGGTGACGAAGTCGCGCGACGATAACGCGTTGCATCCTCGAAGCCACCTAGCGCAAGCATGAGCAAATAAATATAAAAGGCGCCGAAATTTGAATTCTATTTTTACCATGCTTAATTAATAAATTTACATCGCTAAAAAGACCAGTAATTTTTGTATAATAAAATAAAATGCAAAACATCCAATGCGCTTATGGAATGTGAATATGTATTCGACAGTGAAATGCACCTTTCATCGCCAAGATATTTAATTTTAAATTTAATTTAATTACAAATTGCAATTTTAATTTAAAAAATATTTCTATTACGATTTCTTTATAAGAATAAACTATTCACTGTTATATTTTGTCAAAATTATGAATACAATTTTAAAGCTTGCAATAATTATAAATTTAAAAAATTAAAAAAATTTTGCATGTATCTTTTAAGAATGTTTAGTACCTATTTTTGAAATATTAGGAATTTAACAAAAATTTTACAGATTGTTCTTACATATGTTCAAAGACTTATGACAAAATTCGGAGTCGATTCACTGAAGCAATCAAAAGTTATAAGGATTTTAATTTGCAACGAATTTATCCGTGACTTTATGGAAAACGTGTAACCGTGTTGGCTAAAATAGATAGAAACATTTTTTTTTTTTTGTTGAAGAAGTTTCTTTTTATACACTTTTTTGGTCACTATTTTTCCTTTCCATCGATAAGAGCCTACTTTTGGCATTGTCGATAAACACAACTAATCTTTATCCGCATGTCCAAGCATAATTCATAAAATTCGAAAATTCTCAGAAAAAAAAACAACAGAAATTCAAAAGTACATTTCTGCACTCTACTTATGAATAAATGATAAGATTCTGTGCAATCTTTATTACTCAAACTATATGAGAAGAGCATATATTCGTCAAAATCAAATTTCAGCAACTTTTTGCTACGATTGTACGTACAAAACTTCCTTAAATAAACGGTCTTTGGCAGCAACAATGCAGTAAGCGAGAAGTATTAAAAAATTGAGTGGGTGAGCAAATGAATAATTATCGAATTATCGAAGAAATATGTATGAATGTGCGACACATAAATATATATTTACGCGAAGGCCTGTGTCCTCCCGTGGGCACCGCTGAAGGAATCGCGTGCTGTGCAGCTTCTTCCAGGTTGGAATGTTGCCTGGCTAACTGCTCGACCATCTTCTCTATTCGCGTCTTTTGGTCGCGTTCGTGCTGCAACATCTTCTTCCATTTAGGCTCTTGTTGTTGAGCTAGCTGCAAGTAATCACTGCTGGTCTGCAACAACACATATCGAACCCACGTTCAGAGCGTCGCGTCTCATATTAAAGATCACATCGGTATTATTAGATCATATTAGTGAGGAGAATGCCACTGCCAAGGACAATCTTGTGAGTGGAACTTAAGGCGATCGTAATTGACGTCAAGATTGAACTCTGTTCTGTGAATCTTATGTATCGTATGTAATCTTTGAACGTATGAATCATGTAAGTGAGTTATTGATTACATTTACATTTCGTACGTTACATTTATATATATAACATAAATCTTCATATATCTTGTTATGAATCAAAGACATTACGACGACACACAGTATGTTCACAAAGAAGCTCTCCGATATATGACATGCTAGAAAAAAATATGGATAGATTTTAAAACAAAAAAGTATAATTAACAAAGTTAAACGTATAAGGATTTGCATTGTCCCAAGTTTTATAGAGCTTCCTGAGTAAGTTTACGAAATTGGAAAGTATCGCCGCGCACACTGATTATTTTAAAGAACCGTTTATTATCTCACAGACTTACGCTAATCATAGCATTCGCCGCGATCCGGAAAAGCGTGGCTCGCTCGCTGACGGTCTTAAATTTTGCTGCTAATTCGGGGGACGGAGGCTCAAGCGTTTCCAAATCAGTTAAAGCTCGTTGAAGTGCAGCTCCCTGCTTGAATATCAAGTCATTGCACGCTTGCAGGTCCTCCAGCCGTCGCGTTAGATCCTTAATCACAGACGCAGTTTCTACGTTTTGATTGTCGTTATCTTGATACTCCTCCTCCTCTTCTTCTGAAAGAAATTTCACTGCATAAAGGACTAAAGCTACAACCAAAGGAAAGTGCAATGCGATATGTAAATGAATTGGCATCGATATTATACGAGCCGTTTCCAAGGCATTCATAAATTATGTATATGAACGATATATAATCTAAAACTATGTTATGTAAAACAAGAGCATTCGATAAATCATTTATAACGGAATATTCTACTGCTACTCAAACACTGGTTGATTCAATAAAACAAAATCTTAAAGATTAATCTTCTAACTGGAATATATATTTGAAATGTATATCAATCTTTAAATTCAGAATGTTTATAGGAAGATCCTGAAATTATTTCCTCTTTGATTATAATTTACATTTCTTTAACAGAATTTAGAAATATCAACTTTGTGAAAGATTGTGAATCTTGAATATTATATATGTATTTCAGATATGAGGCTTTAAATTAAGTGCTCGCGTGGCGAAAAGTAGCGCAAACGTCACAGTATTAATGTAAGGTTTCTCAGGCTCATTCAAACGGATCTAAAAAAATAAAATATTTATAAAGCTCGTAGAGGAACTTATATGGAAATCACGTTTGCATTTCGACAAAAGCAATTTATCCCTCGTCATTTTTGTTCAAAAATCAAATTTTCTCCCTTGTGAAAAAACGGCTTTCCACCGAGAATTCTAACAATCTTGTTACAAACCAGATTCCATCGCTTGAATAGCCTTGGCTTTTGCCAGCTCAAGGGCTGTGACCCACTGCTGTCGTTCCACTTCGGTCGACGCCTTGATGTGGAAGGTCTGCGTGCCGCCGTTGCTGACGACGAAGGTGCACGCATCCACCGTGTGTATTAAGGCCCCGTGTAAGGAAATCGTGCCGCGGCATGTGTGAGACATCTCCGCAGGGTTTCTGAAAACAGCGTAACGAAGACGCGACAGTCTCAGGAATGCATTCCTCGCTCGCTTCGGAATTGCCGAATGACACAGAGAAAGACAGACGTGAGTTTGCAATTATGAGGACTCGACTTTTCAACATTTTGTTACTTTTCTCTTTGTATTATTCGTCCAAGCGACCTCCCACACACCAATGTAACAACGATTGTCTGCGTTCATCTGTGACACTGTTATCTCACTCGCCTTGGGGAAGTGGGGGAGGGGGCGGTTAGGAGAATCGAAAAGTATAAGTTTATTAGCGTAAGAAAAAAAAAAAAAAAGAAAAAAAAAATCGAAAACTATACTCGCGAAGCGATCCCATTACCATCCCGCAACGCTCCTGCGCGCGTCTACAAAAATGACCGTCCCTCAGATCCAAATTGTCAAATGAATTCTCTGCGTAATTATTCCGTCGCACGACGAAACTACAATCTCAGGGAGGAGAAGCCCTCAATCGGATCATGCACGTGAGGTCACTCGGGTTAATCGAACACGCAACAATTACGACTCCACGTGAAAAAAGGAACAGGTCATGCTATCACGCTTATATACAGGGTGTCCTGCGAGACAAAATAGGTCGTCAAGCTCCGGCGATGCGTTCCGTTCACTTTAAAAGTGAAAAGAAAAGGTCACAAGTCCGACAATTCTGCCTTTCCAAATTGCAAGTGGTTTATCGTCCGCGACAGAGGTTCACAAAAATACACCTCAACAATGCAAATACTACCGTCGCGCTTTTGTGTCATCAGACGATAGTAATACCTATTGTATTCCGTCAATCTTTCATCAATCTGTATTTGAATTTATAAAATGTCAATATAAAACCTGCGAATCGCATGAATGGAAAATTATTTGCAGCAATTCCTCTGAAAATAAAAGCAGAGCAATATCTATTTTAAGAGCAAATATATGAATTTCTTCTGCGATCGATAAAGAATCTTTATGATTCGGGAAAAAAACGCAGTTCTGCATTTATGATCGTATGACCTTTCTCTTAATTCTATTCGTAAGGCGAATAAAATGCGGTTGCCAAAGTTTGCCGATCTATTTCAGAACATTCTGTATATCTATGTCTATGTCAGATAATTGCCGGAAACGTATCCTGTATAATCATCTTTCACGATGGCGACACTTAGTGTCGCCTGCGTAGACTTGTTACAAAAGTTTCGGCGATACTTCTCTTACGAAAACTCTGCATGGAAAAAATTAATTTTCATAATAAAATCTGATTTATCATGAATTATCCCGCTACTTTTCTTTAAGCCACGCACTTCTCGATGATAAACTTTTGCTCGTCAAATATTTGTCAAAGCATTCATCCGATATTTAATTAAATCTTAAAAAAAAATTAATATAAGTTTATATAAAAATCTGAAAGAAAATGAAGGACACCCTGTATATTGATGTACTTTGTACATTATAAAATATAATAAATAAATTGGAAATATAATAAATATATAAAATTATTTCAACGATATGAGGATGATAACAGGAAAAAAGTCTAATTATGAGAAAGGAAGGAACTGTCGCTTAACAAAGATCGCAGAATTTTACCGATTCATCGACTACTCGGCAAAAAAAAGGGTAAAACTAATCTGCGGCGGATAACTTTTTCTACGGCGAACGCAAATCGATTCGCAAAAAAATTATAAGAGACAGAGCCGTCTAATCTAGAGGTTGGTAGCTACTTCGTCGGTCTCGACAACGATTGTTACACTGCGTGAGACCACTACGTGAACAAAAGTGACAAAAACAGACGCGGGACTGCAGAACGGACGCAACTGGCACCAGACTAACATAAAGAAGCGGCACATTTCGTTGCACGCGGCTGCATTATGCACACGTACACATACATAGAAAGACACAGAAAGACAGAAAAAGAGAGAGAGAGAGAAAAGGTAAGGCGTGGTAAATAGAGATGTACGTTTAGCATGTTTTAGCGTATGAGAGAAGGGTATTTAATTTCTAGATTATATACGTAATACGAAATGTATCACTTACATGTTACAGGCAGGTGGAGAGAGAGAGAGAGAGAGAGAGAGAGAGAGAGAGAACGGATGAAAATTATTAGGGACACTGACAAGTCGAAAACTGCACGTTTGAGCAGGTTGTGTGTGAGTGTGTGTAATGTATAACGGATACCAAAAAATGAAAGATGGAGATTCCAACGTCCTCGGCCGGTTTTTAATTACAGATTCGTTGAGAGGAAAGTTAGGATATTTCGGCGATTTCCAACTTCGGTTGTCTGTTTTTTTTTTCTTTTTTTTTTTTACTTACTCGGAGGCTCTGCCAGCCCTCCGCTTGCGTCGCGTTGATATCTTTGGCCCCCCTGTTGGCTCAGCCCTAAACAATCCATAAAACAAATAGACCCCGTTCACATTGTGTAACACTGTGGCAAGGCTTATTGCTCGAAATTTCGTTCTCTTTTCTCTTATCCTTTTCTAATCGTTTTCCTTTTCTCCGTCTATCGCGGTGGACATTAGCGTAACGGGTTTTCTTTCTCCTCAGTCGCTCCAAGTTCGCAGAAAAAAAAGAGATCGGCAATATCGACGATAACGCGAGTTCAAAAGTGGAGTTTAATCTCGGTTCGCAACACGAATTCCGTGATTCTGCGTGCACGCGTGTTGCTGTGCGAGAAGCCTTACGACAGACAATCGAGAGTCAAATCGTACAAGCAAGTTCGTGGTACATTCCATAACAGATTTTTCGATAAGACATTGCAAACTCAAATCACACAAAACTGTGCCAAGCGGAGAATGTGGAAACGAAAAATCTCCTACGAAGCCGGTGCACAAACGTTGGCCGGAGAAGCGCGGCCGCTGCGAAGATAACGAGACCACGCAGATGCAGATTGTATGCGCTAATAACAAAGTAAAACTCGTGTCGTAACGAGCCTCTCGTTCCTCTATCAACTTCGAAATTACCAGAATGAAACTCACGAGCATCGTAAAAGCTTGCGAGTTGTAAAACGATTGTGCAAAACAAGCGAGTCTCGTTGCGAACTGTAAACGCTAAATAATTCAATAAAAAATCTCGTAAAGTTAATGAGGAAGAGAAGAAGATAGATACGCAAAAAAAAATTTCTTTCGATGCGTATAAACGAGATACATTGTCAAATGCGAGAATCTATAGTAGGATCTGTGGTAATTTTTTTTTTCCAAATACATTTCTGATGAAGATTCTAATCAAATATCAATCGGAATGTACATGTTTCAACAATTTAAAATGATTTTTTTCAATAATAACAATTTTAAGATCGCAATTTTCAATAATTCTCAATTTTGAGTAAGAAATTTTGCAGTATCTCCCAAAATTGACGCCAAATTCCAAACCGATTCCTACCACGACTGATTTTTCGATGCATCCCATAAACATAAACAAGTATGCGCAATGCTGCATTCATACAAGCTGAAAAGGGTTTTGCCACGCTATCGTGTGTAATCGGTGCGATTTTGTCGACATTACGAATTACACCGAATTATATATCGCGAATTTTGAGCCATTATTCGCGCCCAGCGTCTTGTATTTCGACACGCTGCGAATATGATAGAAATTCGAGTAAAACTATTCGGAAACTATTCGCAAGCGCAACGACACCGGTAATTCAATATTACTCGGATAAATCAGGTTGTGAAATTGTACCATTTAGAAACGAGATAACAGAATAAAACCTGACTCATACGCTCTGTCTAGTGTGTACTCTACTGCACGTTCTCGTCTAACACGCTTGCATTCTATCGCAAGTGTTTTAAGATTACGACCGCGCGACATACATAATAATGAATCCGCAGAAACGAACAATACACGAGCTGTTTTTCCGCAAATTTGCCAAACGAGCTACGGATAAAAGGGGAACAAATCACTTAAGCCAAGTTTTATTTTCTCAATGCTTTTAGCGGAGCAGCTTCGACTGTTCTAACAAAGATCTAATTGACAAATAATAGCCGTGCCGAAGTCCATAATTAGATCAACAATCTCCACAATTATCTCTACCGCATGGTACTATCCGTCATCGTTCAGACATTTGGCAACGTGTATGCGGATCCTACACGCGGATAATACCTTGTATACACGTGACAGCTGTTGCCAGGCTATTTCTGGCGAGGAGCGATCAAAAAGAATGCTGTCACCGTGCACATAACCTAATCGTGACGCGCGACAAAGGACAACTCCATATTGCAAATCCTAACGTATCTCTTAAATCTTTTTTTCTCCGTCACGTCGAACTGACACCGGGCTGTCGTTACGAGAAAACAGCGTCAGCGAGGAGTCCTCGGAGTCCGTGGCATGCGATCTCGACGCGACGGTATCGAGATCGATTGCACGGGCGCGTTATCGCCACGACGAGCGCTCCGACGTGGAGGAACGCGACAAAGATAGAGACGCGTCATCGACGACGAATAATCTTTCGGAACGACGGTAGATCCGGATGACACGTAGGAAACTACCTGTAGTACGACAGGAGGCCGTTTGACAGGACGAACCATCTCCGTTGATAACCTTTCAGGTAGTTCGTCCATTTGAAAAGCCAGCCTTTCATCTCCTGCGCGCCGTGCTGGCTCTTCGGGTCGCCCATGCTGTCGGCTTCGCGTAACGACGCTCGCGTTCCTCGCGCCTCCCTGAAACGATCGCAGTGCGAGCCGATATCCGCCTACCACACATCACCCGCGTTATGCGTAGCCACCATTTTGGCAATCCAGGGAAAAGGGAAAGGCGGGGGGAAGAGCGCCGACGAGCGAATTCACGTTGCACGAACTGCCGTCGTCGCGCACAGGCGCGCGCCCTGTCACGCTGCGACGGAAATCGGAGTCGAATGCACGGCCGGCAATGCACCGGGCGGTAATCGCGCACCGGATTCGTGATCTCTCAACGACGGCAAAAATCCCGCCGATCAGGCACCTTCACTTCCGCTGCACCTTGCGCGCCACGCGACCCGCTCGCCGACGACTCGTGTAACCTTCGCTGCCGCCGTCGCTGATGCAACCGATTCACGCATACCGAGCACACGCACGCACACGAAGTCAATCGCGGGCGAACTGGCACGAGCTGACATCACAGATTTCGTGGATCTTTGACTATAAAAGACTGCGCGACGAATGTAGTTTGGCGCTGCGAGCGCTACGGTGATTGGAGGAAGTTCATGCCTGTTTTTGCTCGATAAAAATCATATTTGCTTGCTCAGCTGTAAGTAAAATAGGAATCGCGTTATCCTACCGGGTTATTTGATCTTATTAGGTGTTGCATCAAATAGTCGCTAGAAGTCACTGCAATCGCTGAAATGGTGCACTCTGGCGTTACAAGCGATGCATTAGATTCAAATTGTACGCACGAAGCTATCGCGACCGTTACAAGTTGAGGGACGAGTTGTGTGGAGACATTTGGAGATGTAAACTTAAGAGTTAAAGAGCATCGCTATCATGAATAACTCGTGCGAATGTAAGTATCTTACGTAGGAGCGATCGTTCATTCAGCATCGACGTCACCGATTATATTTATTTGAGAAACGACGATAAAGTGAGGACTCAAGACAGTCATTTCTACATGCTACTGGTTTACGTATTTCTTGACAAAAATGAATACAAACGTCAAAAAAAGGGACAAGTTGACGCAAGAGTTGGTGGCTGTGAGGTCGGATTTAGCTGACTTTCGAAGAAGTTTAGGTTGGTTTATTCTCAAATAAAGCTAGTAAAAGTATTTATGACTTTTGTATTTTTCTACATAATAAAATTTTGGCACTTAACAGAAGCAGCAGAAACCGAAACTCTCTCAAAACCAAAACCAAAACAGTCTCCATACTTTGAATATAAGTTTCCTAAGCATTTGCAGTCAGACAAGTTCTCCAAGGAGAAGATGGAACTGGAAACAAAGTTGGATGAGAAGAAGAAAGATGTCCAAGAGAAGCAGAAGAAGATACTCGAACTACAGCACAAAGTTCGAGAGTTCTCTAAAGTGCAGTCTCAGTTGGAAGAAAAAACACGGAAATTGGAGATATCCAACAAGGAGAGGGACATCCTCGAGAAAGAATTGATAACTACAAAATCAGAATTGTCAAGTATCAAAAATACATTAGGTAACTTGGAAATAATAATCATAACTAAGTTGGAATAAATTTATCAAATAAATACTTGTGGAAATAAGCTTATACATGGTCCACATTTATTTTAATTGGTATAAAGCATGTTTATTATTTAATAAGAACTTAACATAATCCCATGATTTAGAATTAGAACGGCAGGAGAGGAGAGATTTCGAAACTCGTGCACTTAACTTGATAAGAGATGCTAAACGCAAATGGGAGAATGCAGAAAAAGACAAAATAGCACAACTGAATAAGCACATTGAATCACAAACCACAAAAATTACAGAATTATGTACAAGTAATAATGAAATGAGCTCGCGTCTTGAGAGAACGCAATGTGAACTGCAAACTGCAAATGCAGAATTGGAAAAGCTGCGTGTGTTTCAAGTGAGTATTAATGTAATAACGTCAATTAATATAAGTATATAATTACTAATTTAAATTTAACAAACATCAATAAATGTAATGAATTGAGACGGTCATTAATGTTTTAATCATCTGTTTAGACGCAATATAAGGAATCCTTGGTGAAGACACGTGAGTTAAGTAGACAAAGTGTTCAAGGCATTGAAGTTAAGTTGGAGGAGATAGCTGCACGCAGTCATAATCAGCTGGCCGATTTAAGAGCAAAATTGGACTTTGAGGCGGCGAAGAATACAGATCTTGAAACTAAATTACGAAACGAGCAAGATTCGAACCACTGTCGCGAGTCGAGACTAAATATTGCATTGGAATTTGCTCAGAATGAATTAAAAGATTGTCAGGAGCAATTACGTAATATACAAGCCTCATTACCGGCCAGGGATACTGAGATTGAAACTTTACGTAAACAGTTGCAAGAGAGAGCAAGACAGATAGATGATTTGAAAACATCCGAACAATTGCTCACAACTATGCAAGAGCAATTGGACAGAATGAATCTTGAAAACGAACAATTGAAGCAGCAATTGCAAGTGAGTATCTAAATAATTTACGAAAGATTGGTATAAGAAAATTCTGTTCAACTCAAATAATTTCTTTTAAGGTGACTAAATCTGATCTGAACGAAACCATGATAAATTTGGAGCAAAGTGAAGCGCTTGCTTTAAATTTGGAACAAGCGGCACAGGACAAGGCTGTGTTACAAAAGAGATTGCAACGTTCTTTGGAAAAAGAAGGTAAAAACAAAGCGAATTGCAAAGGTAAATTCTTTTTCGGTTATTTAATTATTGTTTAATTGCAGAGGAACAATTGCGCAAAGTTTGCAATTTAGAGGAATTATTGAAGCGTTTGGAACACAGTGTTACGAAATTGGAAGTAGAAAATGCTAGTCTTAAACAATTGGATGATGTGCAAACTACATCTCGTTTAGTCACAAAAGACTCAAGTTCAAAAGTCTTTCATCGAAAAGAGGAAGTGGAGAAACTGGAGCAGCAACTTCAAAGTTTAAAGGAAGACATAACGGTCAAAAAAGAAACAGCGAGACAAGCTCAGAGGGCTTTACGGGAAAAGGAGAGAGAGTTATCGAAAGCTAGTTTAGATGCACGTATAGCTGTGAGACAAGCGAATAGAGGTGAGGAGAAAATCAAAGCGCTGCAGGAAGAGAAGGAAAAATTACAGGAGAGATTAAGCAATAAAACAAGGGAGGAGCAGGAGAATTCGAAGAAACTGTTGAAAGAATTGGACATTGCGAAAGCGTCATTGAATGATATCACAAAAGAGGCATCCAGGAATAAAATGCAGGCTGATTCGGCTCAAAGGGTAAAGATTGTTATATTTTTATCATTTTTATCATTTTTATCAGAAATCTTAAAAAAACTTCTATACTTTATTCTACAAAAGCTAGCTGTATTTTATATTTTATACGTTATATTATTCTAGGCCCTGACCCAAGCTAATCATCAGATCGAGGAACTTCAATCTTCCAGTGCATCCTTACGTAGAGAACTGGATGCGGCTCGCAAGCAAATGCGCTCGGCTGAGGAGCGTGTCGACACTTTGAATGCCGAGAACAGACGTTTGATACTAATATCCCGCAGACACAACGAGGAGAAGACTGAACTCGAGTCCAAAATCGCGAAGCTGGAGCAGGATATTAAATGCCACGAATTGAACATCAAATTGTGCAAGGAAACTTGCACGGTGTTGGAGGAACAATTGATGGATTATGACAAGTTAACGAGTGGTCACGATACGCGCGAGAATATGCTGATTCAAGACAAAATGAAGCTGCAAAAGGACTTGGAAGCCGCCGAGACGGAAGTGCGGAACGCACGTATGGCGCAGAGCGACGAGAAGAGGCTGAAGACAGTCGCCGAGCGCAACGTCGAGCACTTGAAGTCGGAGATGAGCGACATAAGGAGCGAGAGGGACAGCCTGATCGCACAAAGGGACCAGTACATGAGACTCGTTCAAGAGCTCAACGCGCAAGTGGAGGAACTGACCACGAGGCGCGATGAGATGGAGTGCGAACTTACGAAAATGGGACGCACCTTGGACACCGTCGAGACGAAGCTGCGAGTCGTGTTGGAGGAGAACAGCCAGAACTTAACGCGGGCGCACGAATTGGAGGACGCGAACGTCGAGCTTATGAACGGCATGCAGAAGAGCATAGAGCAGGGCCAGGAGCTGAGATTGAGAATAACGGAGCTGGAAGGCGTATTGGAGGAGATGAGACAGTTCTACCAGGAGAGAGAAGTGAAGGCCGAGGGCACGCGGCAGCAGCAGACCAAGCTGATCGATTACTTACAATTGAAACTGGAGGAGTGCAGCAAGAAGAAGAAGACCATGTGCGACAAGATACTCGGCACGAAGCAGAAAGAGAACGTGCCGCCCATGGGCATCGGCATGCCCGTAGGCTACCGCGAACTGGAGAACCAGCTTGCCAACGAGCGGGAGAAGGTGAAGAGGCTGACGGAGCAGCTGCTGATTCTGAAAGCGAGGATCACCTCCGCGTCCGCGCCTACGTCCCCCACCACGCCGGAGCGCGACGGCAGGAGGATAAAGGGTATTACGGAGACCAGCAGCTCCTTACTCAGACAGTTATCTCCGCAAAGGATGGGAGCCGACGTACGGCACAGATTTGCCACCGGATTGCCCATGCGGGCCGGAAGGTGCGCAACGTGCTCGGAGGCCATACAGTTTGGAAGATACGCCGCGACCTGCAGCAAGTGTCAGATCATGACGCATTTGGACTGCACAATGTCCGTGCCTGTCAATTGCGACTTTTCCAATGACTTCTCTAAGTTTTATCATAGAGACAGCGACGACAGCTTGTCGTCGATCGGCGACAGCGTCCAGACATTGGCGATAGATCAACCGGACAACGCGGTGGTGAAAACAGATTCGGTAAGATTCCGTTCATTTATTCGAAGCATGTTTGTTCGCAATAAGAAGCGTTTATAGCGGTTTTTTCTTCCAATTTTTTAATGAAAGTTGAAGGATGCAATTCATATTGAATGAATTAAATTGCAAATAGCTTTTTTATGTTTGCAAAATTTTAAATTCAAATTAAACTGCGACTTTTTTAGTGTTGGCGCATTGTATTTCGAAAAATCTCACGATTTTTATGACAAATGATGTGTTATGTGCGCACAGGATCCACAGAGCGTTCAACGTAACGAGAATGAAGTTTCCATGGAGGGATGGGTTAAAGTTCCCGGTAAATCAAGGTCTTGCTGGGAGAGAAAATACATGAAACTGGAAGGATCGTGCTTGTGCGTCTTCGAGCATCAGCCGTGTGCCGGAATGGCGCCGATCAGCCGTTTAAATCTATTGGAGAACAGTGGATTTAACATTTGCGAGAATGTGCAGCAAACTGATATACTGGGAACGGACAAGTCCGACATACCGCTCATCTTTAGGATAGAATCAAATTCCACGACGACCTGTTGGCCTTCGTCTAGACTGGATGTCGTAGCTTTGAATAAAACCGATAAGAGAAACTGGTTGAAAGCTTTAAGGGCTGTTACCGGTCAAAATTCGTATACCGTGCCGAAATACAAGAAGTATCACACCATACTTAGATTAGACAAACATCAGGTGAGTGACGCAATGATTAACGAGTCTATTACATCTTACAAAGCCTGTAAGCAAAGCAGAAAAGCACGAAACTCTTACAAAGTAAAAAAAAATCAATGATTGCTTCTTCTTCGATAACTGTTTTATGTGAAAATAAATGTTTCTTTATAATTGCATATAAACCAATTTGTTTTCAGTTGGATTTAAATTGCGTTGCCGATCTGGGCACGGATAACGTGCTCTTGCTGGGCGCGAAAGAGGGCCTGTTTTCGTATTGCACTTCGAAATCTCGAACGCTCACCACGATACGCGGTGTCAAGCAAGTGCACCAGCTCTCTTTACACTCGCACTTGGACTTGGCTTTAATGATCGCCGGTGAATACAGAGAATTAGTGTACTGCAACTTGAGGCTACTCAAGACTAACGCGTTAGCCGCCGACTGTTCCAAGCCAGCGATCAGTACGAAATGTGTGTTATCCACCTCGGACAGTTGTCATCTTTATCAATTGCAAGGCGAAATATTATGCGTCGCAACAGCATCCCATGTGATGTACGTAGCTCTTAATATATATATAAAGCCTCTTACGAACGCAACGATGCAATTTTAGAAATATTGTTTTGTTTATACAGATTACTTAAATGGAATATTGTTTTGTTTATACAGATTACTTAAATGGAAAATCAGAGAGAATTCCGCGGAATTCGTCGAGCTTTGTGAGCTCGAGACGTCGGAGCCTTGCAGTTGTGCAATTTTCACGTCGAATCTCCTTATCATAGGATGTCACAAATTCTTCCAAATTGATTTGCAAACGTTAGTTTCCAAGTCGACGTGCAGCGTAGATGGTGAGCAACTAAAATACATCATATATCATATTTTTGTCTTTTTATTATATTATTTCACTCGAAACTTTTGAATAGTAATCATATAATAATTATTATAATACTTGAATAAAAAGAACCGCATTTCCGGGTGTTAAATAATACATTGTGTTTGCTGATGCAATCAACAGAATTTCCAGAAGAAGACAATAGCTCGATTAAAGCAGCATTATCGGGCGCCGCAAAACTCGGCATATTTCCTGTTTCCGTTTTGAATATTTCCAATACATGCGGCACGGCAGAACTTCTACTGTGTTACAACGAATTCGGCGTATTTGTCGACGAAAATGGTAGAAGAACTCGAGCCGTGGATCCAATGTGGAATCATTTGCCATTTGCTTTCGGTATGCATATCGCTTTTCTTAATCACACGCGATGCATTGATAAAATGATCGCATTGACAAATCATTTTGTTTCAGCATTCTGCAAACCATATTTATTCATCATTCACTTCTCGTCTGTCGAGATTGTAAAGCTCGACTCGGAGGCGTACAAATTGCCGGATAGGAATCCCGAACGTACCTTAATCGAATTATCTAGTCCACGCTATCTCGGTACAGCTGGCTCAAAAGGAATTTATGTGGCGGCTATAAATTCTTACTTTGAATTGCTGAAAATAGATGTTGCGTCCGATATGCCAGCATTAAGTGGCAGTTTAACAAGTTTAGACACACTGTACGTCGTCTTTTTCGTCAGTCGATTAAAATGATCTGCATAAATAAACCGAAACGTTCCGCTGAAGCAGATTGCTAATTACATTTGTCTTTGCAGAGCTCAAGAGGATGAGAGTAGTTCAGAATTTAGTTTCACATCGAGCTTAATGGAGGCTTTAGACGGGCAAGGAAAAAAAGTACACTTCACCGGGTTGCATAAATATTGAAATAGGTCGCATGGGTCGTCACACTTAATTTAGTTTTGACGTTATTCTTTGCTTACTAGAGGCTCACTCAGAAGCTACTTTGGTATGTATAAAAATATTAATAAATAGCAATCATATTAACGAGGATACTTCTACTGTGTCGAACAAATAGATTTAGTGTAGTGTAATATTTAATTTATATAATTAGTTATATTACGCTTCTTTGATAGAATTTCGATTTTTTTGAAATTTGGATGTCATAAGATCTCTAATATTTGCCATACTATTAACCTTCTGACTGTGAATTTTTTTCCGTATATTTAACTGCGTTTATTAACCGATTTACTAATAAATAATAAATTAATTAATTTAGTTTCTACATTTATACAATAAATACATTTAACACGCTTATTAAATGTATTTATTTATTTATTTTTATTCACAAATGTGTTCAAAGCGTTTGTAGCTTGGGATTTGAAAGAAATTATAAAAATGCATTGCTTACATTTTGACAAGATTTGTCGCGACTGTTTTTTATGCGTCGTGAACGCTCAGAAGGTTAAGGATCAGCGATTTTTATTAGTGAACCAAATTTCAAAACGTATTTATAAACATTAAAAGCTTTACGTTTGTATACTCTAATATAGTTTCTTCAAGTACAATCACAAGTGTATAGAGGTAATTATTACCTATGAACGAGAGTAAGGGTACTTAAATGATATTATGTAAATTTTAATATTAAGAATATAGCGACCAATGTTAGAATAATATATATACTTTATATATTAAGAAATTTTCTAAATGTATTTTTTATAATTTAGCTTAAAACACAACATGAGGACAATAAAGATATACCAATATGTATCTCAATGATGTGTTACGAGGTGTATTTTCAAATTAGAAATCGATATTAATGTATGTATCTTCGAGAAAATATTGCTAGAACAAACTGCATATAAAGGACTTATAACTTGCCCAACATAACGCGATATAAATTACAAACTACGTCTTTCACAAAAAATATACATTATGTATATATTATTCGGTATCCGGTAACCCTTGACTTTTGCGTCAATATAAAACGTAACGAATATTCATTATGTCTGCACATTGCATAAGAAAAAAAGTTCGTAAAAGAAATCTCTATACGATTTCTATTGTTCACTTGAGGAAGACAAAAACTAGACACATTGGATGCTTACTAATATTCCTGGTCTCCGGCATCAGAAATAATCAATTTTATAAAAACACAAAAATATAAAAGTATAAAAAGATATGTATAAAATATAATTAAACCTATTAAAAGAATGGAAAAAAGTTACTCACATATTTAAAATGTTAAAGAAAGCAAATGATGAAACGTATATATACATACAATTCTTAATACATTATTTACACATTTTATGTTATACGCAATATATTTTTAAGAACATAAATTCATTAAGCTTAAAAATTTAAATACGTGATTGCGATTGTTTGCGATTGCGATTAATACGCCATATAATCTGTAGTACTTGAAATAATGAAAAACTACATCGACATGCGCGCCTTGATACATTTCACAATGCAAATGTACACAGGAAGTTCAAAGTAGCTAATTCATTTTATATTATAAAGAGAAGGGATGTCATTCTTTATAAAAGGATTTCGTTCGCCTCGTTCCTCAGTTGTACTTCGTAATAGCGCGCTGGTTAAAATTTCCGTGCCAAACGAAATTACTTTCTATGTGCTGCAATCGAACAGGATTAATAAAAATCGTTCGTCCCAATTGTAATAATACTAATTGAAATAATACTTCAACGATACGTATATAAGTTTTCACCGAATTAAGAAGCAATCTTCAGAGAGCAATGCCTGCGATCAAAAGAAGCAATAGACTGTACAACGAGCCTAAGCCTGGGGAGGAAATCGTTATCTCCGGTATTGCCGGTAGATTTCCAGAATCTGATAATGTGGAAGTGCTGAAGAAGAATTTATTCGATAAACTCGATCTGGTCACAGGCGATGATCGCCGTTGGAAATTGGGTAATTAATAACTCTAAGTGCCAGTTATCTTTAGAACAGATGCGATTATTTCGGAAATTATGAAAATGATTAAGAGTTACTTTATTACTTTATTATTAAAATGATAGAATAACTAAGAATTATTATGCTATTGTGCGAAGATTTATTATACGTGTTTTATTTTTATTTTAACGCCGGCAGATCATCCGGAAATTCCTCAGCGAACTGGAAAAATTAATGCTGTCGGTAAATTTGACGCGCTCTTCTTCGGTGTCCACTTCAAACAGGCCCACACCATGGATCCGATGTGCAGAATGTTATTAGAACACGCTTATGAAGCTGTCATTGACGCGGGAATAAATCCTAAACAACTACGCGGATCGCGTACGGGCGTCTTCATGGGCGCGTGTTTTTCGGAATCTGAAAAAACTTGGTTCTATGAAAAGCTACAGGTGAATCTTCGCTGCGTATAGTATTATAAAAAAATGACAGTATCATAAAATCATACCAAAAAAATGGACGAATCATAAAAAATTTATTTTTCTTGATCCAAAATTAATGTAAATTGAAAATAAATTGTTTTCTATTGTTAATTATTTTATATAATTAGGTTAACGGTTTCGGAATTACTGGATGCAGCAGAGCTATGTTGGCAAATAGAATTTCCTACTGGCTGGGAGCGGTCGGACCATCTTACACTCTGGATTCCGCTTGCAGCTCTGGTCTACTCGCTTTGGAACATGCTTTTCGGGCAATGCAAGATGGTCAGTGCGACTCCGCTATCGTCGGTGGAGCGAACCTGTGTCTTCATCCCTACGTATCGCTGCAATTCTCTCGTCTAGGTACTATTTCTTCATTATTGTCTAATTTTCAAATGTATAATTCTATTTTTGCACGAGTCGCTGTAAAGATTTATCGCGAAGATTAAAATTTTCACTAAGAAGAACACAGTTTGTGTAAATTAAGACTCGTCAAAAAATGCATTTTTACACAAAAAAAAAAGATTAGAAAGAAATATTGCAACTTTTACTGACTTTTTCCAAAATATTATTTTGTACAATATTTTTCTTTCCGCGAGTAAAATTGTGCGAGATTCTGGAATGACTTTCAGATGAATCAACGAATTGAAAAGAAACATTTGCACTTTGCAATATCTTTTAACAATAATGTTTGGCAGGGGTCCTGTCGTCCGATGGTCGCAGTAAGTCCTTCGACGCCGATGCGGACGGCTACGCCCGCAGCGAGGCGATCTCCGTCATGTATCTGCAAAAGGCGAAACACGCGAAACGAATCTACGCGAGAGTCGTCTATGCCAAGTCGAATTGCGACGGTTATAAGGAACAGGGCATCACGTTCCCATCGACCTTGATGCAGGGTGAGCTGCTGCGGCAGTGCTACGAGGATTGCGGCGTGTCGCTGAACAGCTTGTCGTACCTGGAGTGCCACGGCACCGGCACCAAAGCCGGCGATCCCGAGGAGATCAACGCGATCGACAGGGTCATCTGTAACAAGAGAACCGAACCTCTGCTGATCGGCTCTGTTAAGTCCAATATGGGCCATACCGAACCCGTTAGCGGTCTTTGTCAAATTACCAAGGTAATAAGATAAAAGTCGAATTTAATTGTCCTGTATTGTCTCTGTTTAAAAATAACTAAGAGCAAAAAGAGAGAATTGCGGTAGTTTTAAAAAATTATTTATTACTGAGATGAAAAGTTTTAGTTAGTAATTTCGAAAATATATAATAAATTGCATGTTGTATAGCAATAAATTCGACAATTTCCAGGTGATAATAGCAATGGAATGTGATAAAATTCCGCCTAATCTGCATTACAACCGGCCACGGAAAGGCGTGAAAGCTCTCGAAGAAGGCAGACTGAAAGTCGTCACCGAGCCGACACCTTGCAAAATAGAATACGCGGGCGTTAATTCGTTTGGTTTTGGAGGTGCCAATTCCCATGTCTTACTGAAATCCAATCCAAAGAAAAAGATCAACAATGGAGCTCCGTCTGACGATCTACCGAGACTCGTAGTGGTGTCTGGACGTAATGAGAATGCTGTCCAAGTGTTCCTAAATGATGTAAGTAAAAGATCATAAGACAATGAGATGTTGAGAAAGCTCTAAAATTAAATTTATGTAGAAAATAATATAAAATATAGAAAACGAGAAAGAATTTACAATAGGCATTCTGTGAAAGATCAGAAAAAAATCATCAAGTATTTATCGCGATTAAGATCAGAAGTTAATTGTGCAAATTTAAATTTATTTTTGTAGATCGAAAAGCATCCAGTGGACACGGAGTATGTTCGTCTATTGCATGACATTCACACTGAGGATATCCAAGGACATCTGTATCGCGGATACACGATAGTCGGCTCGAAGATTTCGGAGCAGCCGATCAGGGAAATAGAAAATTACTTGGGAGCAACGAGACCGATCTGGTTCGTATTTTCGGGAATGGGATCGCAGTGGCCTGGCATGGGTACGCATTTCTCTATTAATTTCAGCCTCAACAGTATGATTATGTTTCATTCGAAAAGTTTTTACCAATTCAAGTTTTATATCAAAAACAGGCACTCAACTGATGAGATTCCCCGTCTTCGCTAAAGCCATCGAGAAATGTGATGCCGTTTTACGACCGCGCGGCATAGATATTATCAACATTCTGACGAACACGGACAAATCTATCTTTGATAATATTTTGCACTCGTTTGTGGGTATCGCGGCAGTGCAGGTAAGTCGCATACGATTATTAAAAAGGTTAACGCTGCTTATTCTTCTTCATCGTGCAGCACGGATTTTGTGCAATATGCATTTTGTAGATCGGTCTAGTTGATCTCCTCACGTCAGTGGGCATCGTACCGGACAACATCATCGGTCATTCTGTCGGGGAACTCGGCTGCGCTTACGCGGACGGGTGCTTCACCGCCGAGCAGATGATCCTGTCGGCGTACTCGAGAGGTTTAGCGTCCATCGAAACTGAAGTGATTTTTGGTTCGATGGCGGCCGTCGGTCTCGGCTACGAGGACGTTAAAAATCTGTGTCCCCCGGACATCGAAGTGGCTTGCCACAATTCTTCGGACAGCAGCACTATTAGTGGACCCGCCGAGTCCATGAAGAACTTCGTTGCCGAACTGCAGGTTTGTTTACTTGAAAAAGGCAGATTTCCAGCCTGCGGAGAAACATTCCATGCAAACATTTAAACGCAAGATTTCATCAAGTGTAGAGCGGCGCTAAAATAATTTTTAGCTCGTCAAAATTAATGAATTGAAACTTTCACGAATTTTTATTACAAATCTTACCACGATTCTCATTGCCAGTTTACGACTACTCGTTAAGTCTGTTGAAATTGCTTCCCTCAAGAATTTGCTTTAATACAGTTTATATGTCTGAGCAGGCTAAGAAGATCTTCGCGAAGGAAGTGGCGTGCAGCAACATACCTTACCACAGCCGTTACATTGCGCCCGCCGGACCGAAACTCCTGGCTTACCTGAACGAGGTGATACTTGAGCCGAAGCCGCGCAGTTCGAAATGGCTTAGTTCATCTGTGCCACGCAACAAGTGGTCCACTGCGGCCGCCAAGCTGTCATCCGCCGAGTATCACACCAACAATCTCCTGAATCCTGTGCTGTTCGAGGAAACGGCGCGCATGATCCCGAAAAATGCAATCACCATCGAAATCGCGCCTCACGGCCTCCTGCAAGCTATCCTGAGACGGTCCCTCGGCTCGGAAGTCACCAACATCGCGCTCACGCAACGCGGCCACAAAGACAACGTCGACGTCGTTCTGCAAGCAATTGGAAAGCTCTACCTCGTTGGACTGCAACCGGATATTGCGAGTCTCTTTCCGCCTGTCGAGTTCCCGGTTAGCTGTGGTACTCCGATGATCTCTCCTTCCGTTAGGTAGGATGTTATCCTTCTTTCATTATAGAACAATGCTGCATCCGGCCATTTGAAATAAATCGATATAGATGAAGTTTTCGTTTAATAAAATTGCAACAACATGTGAATTATTGTTGATCGATACACTAAAATTCATCTAACACTCAATCATGAGTTACGAAATTATTGTTTTGTTGAACTAACCTTCTAGGTGGGAACATTCCGACGACTGGTACGTAACAACGTACAAGACCCAAAAGAAGATCAATTCCGGGGAGAGAATTCTCAATATTTCGCTGCAAGATGAAACCTATGAGTATATGGCCGGTCATGTGATTGATGGGGAGAACTTGATACCTGCTATGGGGTATCTCGTTCTAATTTGGGAAATCATGGGTTCGCTGCGGAATGAAACATTCACAGAAATGTCGGTTGTTTTCGAAGATGTCTTCTTCACGCGTGCTACTCGTATTCCGAAAGAAGGCACTGTCCAGTTAACGGCGATGGTTCAGAAAGGTAATTTCTATTTGCGTCTAGCGATATGAAATTCTATGAATCGTCGACGCTAGATGTACTGAAGCAGTCTTAAAATTGACATATGTGACCCATCTATTATATTTCATAAATTATGTGCAATACAAAATCGGTAGTGTCAAATATAATTCCATTTATTTACGACATCAAGAAATATTGCTAACAATGTTTAGTTATTGAATAATGATTGAAATCGATGCTCAACGGTATACTTTGTACATTCAATTACACCTTTTTGCAATTGTACTATTGATGCACACAAATTTGAAGATAAATATTGAATTTCGAGATAAATATATAAATTTTCTAACGAGTTTATTAATCTCAAAATATATGTATTCAATAAATACGCATGTAACATTTTATTTGCATAAGAATATTCATAATGATTTCTGTGAATATTATAGATTTATATTATATATTTTTAAAATTACAATTATATTTTAACAATGATAATTGTGTACTCACAGGCACTGGGAGATTTGAAATATCAGAAGACGACACCGAGGTTGTAAGCGGGTATATTCACGTTGCGTCGAACGTCGCGCAGGAGAAGGTGCTGGCTACGATGTTGCCGGAGGACGACGACGAGGAGGAAATGATGGTCACTAAAGACATCTATAAGGAACTAAGACTACGCGGCTATCAATATGCGGGAGCTTTCCGCTCCTTGAAAAGCGCATCGATGTCAGGAAAGAAAGGACACATCGCTTGGATGAATAATTGGGCGACGTACATGGACGGCATGCTGCAGCTCATGATTTTGGGACAAGACACGCGAGATCTGTACATGCCGGCGAGAATACAGAAGATCGTGATCGATACCAAGCATCACCAACAAGAAGTCAAAAACTTAAGCTCGGAAGACAGACGTAAGTTCATACACTTTCTCTTGTTCGCTTTGTAATCTCACTATTATTACCCAACTCTCTCGTTAGATTGAGTATAAAGTAGTCGCTGCTCGTTGCAGAATTGCCCGTACATATGTACAAAGATTGGGACATCATAATATCGGGTGGGGTCGAGATTCGTAGCGCCAAGACGACTTCCGTGCCGCGTCGGCTGCCAGCCAGCGAGCCGGTCGTCGAAGAGTACAAGTTCGTGGCGCATCGCGACGGGGCGCAAGTCTCCCTGCAGGAGGCCGTGAGACTGTCCACGCATATCACGCTTGAGCATCATCAGACCGTTCACGTGAAGATCATCGAAGCGATCGACAGCGTTGACAAGTTGGCGGCGAATCAATTAGCGTCGCCCATTCTCGCCGAGATTCTGGGCGACTTGCCCTTGATTCAGGCGGACGTGATTCTGGCAGCACCGTCCGATCAATCCGATAGCGACGAGTTACCCCCGAACGTGAACTCCGTGGACATCAGCAAGCTATCCAAAGACGAGAACGCTCTGCTCGCTATTGGCGTCGGGCTCTTAACGAGAGCCAAGAGCGACCAGTTGCAGCAGATTCTGCCGGCGCTGAAAAAAGGCGGCTTCGTGCTGACGCGGGAGAGATCGCTCAAACCGGAAAATCTCTCGGCGCTCTCTAAACATCAGCTGGACGTGATTCTCGAGAAGAACACCGGCAAAGAGAGTATCATACTCTTGAAGAAGAAAGAGACGCAGACTAGAAAGACGGAAGTCGTTCATATTAACAACAATGAGTTCAGCTGGCTCGAGAAACTGAACGCGATTATGAACAGCGACAACACCGATAATGTGAGAATAATACTCGTCAGCGCCGGGAACTTCGAGTCTGGCTTACTGGGCCTCGTCAACTGTCTGAGAAAAGAGCCGGGTGGAGAAATGATCAGGGGAGTATTGATACAGGACGCCGACGCGCCTGAGTTCTCTCTGAAGAACCCTTTGTACTCGGAACAGCTTCAGCTTGATTTGCCTATCAATGTGTTGCGGCCGGGAAAAATATGGGGATCCTACAGACATCACCAGCTGGAATTGAGCCTGAAACCAAAGCTCGTTCATCATGGATTCGTTGACCAAACGGTATGTAGAAAACGTAAGGTAATTTTAATTTTCTGGATGATGTTCATTTACGGTTATTAATTTTATGTCAAATTTTATTTTTTTTTAAATGCTTAAATAAATATTTTCCACACACAAATATCTATGTGAAAATGAAAAATTCTTTTCCACGCATAGGTTCGCGGTGATTTAAGCTCACTTCATTGGATCGAGGGTGCCATACGCCCTGAGTCCGACAAAACGAATCACGTCCATGTAGTGTACGCTAGCATCAACCTCAGAGATGTCATGTTTGCTACGGGAAAACTCAATCTCGATATAAACACATCGCACAGTCGATTCAATGACTATTCGATCGGTTTGGAGTATGCTGGCATCGATTCTGCCGGCCGTCGTGTGATGGGACTTTGCGAAAACGGGTAACGTTTTTGTCAAATGCACTCATTGCATATCTTCAGAATTACACAATCCAATTATACTCGTTTAAAAAGAGAAATGGCATAAAATAGATTATACGATATAAGATAAAAGCACTAAAGTTTTGGCACATTTCTTCAAGTTCACAAACATATCTACGATTGTCAGAAATCTCGCAGAAATCTTTGATGTTTTGTATGCTGCATAAATTTTAATCATTATTTTTTTATACCAATAATCATACATTTGTGTCACTATATTTTTTCCTAAAAAAAAAGTCCCTGGATGAACACTTTAAAAGCAACAATCTTCGCACTTTCAGAGCTATGGCAAACATTATAGATGCCGACAGAAACTTATCCTGGAACATACCTGATAATTGGTCGCTGGAGGACGCGGCGACCGTGCCATGCGTGTACGCGACATGCTACTATGCGCTGTACATTTACGGCAACTTGCAGAAGGGCGAAAAGGTGCTCATTCATTGCGGCACGAGCGGCGTCGGCCAAGCGGCAATTAACATCGCTCTTCATGAAGGCTGCGAGGTGTTCACCACCGTGGGGACGCCCGAGAAGCGCAAGTTTATCCGCGAGAACTTCCCGTCGATCCCGGACGACCACATCGGTAACTCGCGCGAAACCAACTTCGAGCAGATGGTGCTTCAGCGGACGAATGGCGCCGGAGTGGACATTGTTCTCAATTCCTTGACCGATGAGAAGCTTCAGGCGTCGGTCCGCTGTCTCGCGATGTGTGGTCGTTTCCTTGAAATCGGCAAGTTCGATGCACTGGCGAACACATCTCTGGGGATGATGATCTTCATGAAGGAAATCAGTATTCATGGAGTTCTGCTGGATAATATATTTAATAGCGCCACAGAAGAGAAGATGCAGCTGAACAAGTTGCTGGCCGATGGCATCAAAAGCAATACTGTCAAGCCAATCGGTAGAACAGTCTTCGAAAAGGACGAGTTAGAGGCAGCCTTCAGATACATGGCGGCCGGAAAGCACATGGGCAAGGTAAATTTTTTACAATTCTGTCTCAACAAGCATCGACTGCGGTTAAAATGTTGGAATAAAAGATTGTATTTTTGATTCGCCAGAAATTCACTGAAAACTAACAAATTTCTCGATCTTGCGGCTTTCACAGGTAATCTTGAAGGTTTGCGACGAGAAGAAGATCAAGAAGCAACCTGTACCTATTATGGCTAAGCCGCGATATTACTGCGACAGCCAGAAGAGCTATCTCATCTTAGGCGGATTAGGCGGTTTCGGATTGGAGTTAGCCGACTGGCTGATACTTCGGGGCGCCAGAAACCTGGTGTTGACGTCGAGAACGGGAGTGAAGACCGGTTACCAGCGCAAGAGAGTCGATCTGTGGAAGTCGTACGGTGTGAACGTGCTGATCATCACGGGCGCCGACGCGTCGAATCGCAAGGACTGCGAGTTTATCCTGAAATCTGCGGAGAAGCAGGGCCCGGTGGACGCCATCTTCAATCTCGCCGTGGTGCTAAAGGACAGCATTTGCAAGAACCAAACGCGGGAGTCGTTCGAGGCGTCCTTCAAGGCGAAAGCCTGGTCCACGAGGACGCTGGACGAGTTGTCCAGGAAACTGTGCCCGCAACTGCAGCAGTTCGTGGTCTTCTCGTCGGCCTCTTGCGGAAGAGGAAACGCCGGACAGACGAATTACGGTATGGCCAACTCCGTGATGGAAAGAATCTGCGAGAAGCGAGCGGCGGATGGTCTGCCCGCGTTGGCCATTCAATGGGGCGCGATCGGAGAGGTTGGCCTCGTCGCCGAATGGCAGGACAGCAACAAGGAGCTCGTCATTGGCGGCAAGTTGCAGCAGAAGGTATCCTCCTGCCTGCAGAAGCTGGAGGACTTCTTGCTGCAGAATCGTCCGGTGGTGACAAGCATGGTGGTGGCTGAGAAGCGCGTGGATGCTCATGACGCTATCGATGTCGTGGATACCGTAGCGAATATAATGGGTGAGATTATTACCGTAATGTTACTTCAAGATTTGCCACACATTCTGTAATCAGAATTTTACTATATAAAAATTCGATAATATGAATATCACTTTCCCGCAGATTATATTCCAAGATATATTTCGTCTACAACAATCACATTTCTCCGATATTTTTGCAGGCGTGAAAGATTTGAACAGCGTAGCTCAGAACGTGTCGTTAACCGAGCTCGGCATGGACTCGGCGATGGCCGTGGAGATCAAGCAAACGCTTGAACGAGAATTCGACATCTTCCTCACCGCGCAGGACATTCGCAATCTGAACTTCGCCAAACTCGCGGAGATACGCGACAAGGACGTAAAGCGGGAGAAGATGCAACCGCAGAGCGATACGCAGCTGACCGAGATTTCGGGCATGCAGCTGTTAATCCGAATAATGGATAATGAGAAAATGACTCCGGAGGTCTGCCTGCAGCTGCAATCCAAACAGAATCCACGTAAAGTCGAAGTGTTCCTCCTGCCGGGCTTTGAAGGTTGCGGACACGTGTTCGAACCGCTGGCGTCGAGAATCAAGCCCATAGCCTTAGCTTTGCAGTACGCAGAACGCCATATCGGACGTCAGAATGCATCCATACCGGAAATCGCTCAAGCTCTTTTACCAGTATGTACATATATATATAAAGCAAAAAACAATTAGCGTTTATATATCTCTCCTGAGCCGAAAGACACTTGTGTACTGACACTGCGTTTCAATTTCCAGTACGTTTTACCAAAGGCGGAACAGCGCAGGAGTTTTGCTTTAGTTGGATACTCGTACGGCGCGTTGATTGCTATCGAATTGGCGAGACAATTGGAGGACCACGGCTTGACCGGTCGGCTAGTGCTGATCGACGGCGCCCCGCTGCAATTAAAATCGATGCTAGAGCAATATCTGCCGTCTTCCACAGAACAAGAACTTCAAAACAATATCTTGCTGAGCATAATGGAGACTGTGCAACCGGTCGCGAGTGGAAAGGTAGATTTTACCAACTACTAAAATACTTTCTTGATCCTCTTGTTCAGTTGTAATCAGTTGTAAAGTCATATTCTCTTTCTTTATTGCAGCTACTCTCAGATCTCGACAGGTGCGCGACCTGGGAACAGAAGTTGGACAACTTGGTTTTGCAATTTGATTCTGCCAATCTACCGCTTTCCGTCGAAAACTTCAAGGAACTGTGCAGAACTATTTACAGCCACATTGTCGCTCTCCGCAATTACGATTTATCATTCTTGCCGCAGTTACGCAGCACGTCTATTATGCTCTTGAAGCCGACGCAACCTTCTATTGTTTTAGCCGAGGAAGATTATAATCTGCGCAAGGTATCGTGCATTCTCTGTATACTTTAAAAAATTTTTATTTTTCTTCTTTCAAATCGATAAATAATAATTCTCGAATCAAAACTGTGCAGGTTACACGAGATAAGATGGAAATACACTACGTCGAGGGTAACCATGTCACGATATTGGACAACGACAAAGCTGCTGCCGCAATCAACGGAGATCCGATGATAGATCCTACACTATTCAAAAAGCTTTTAACAGAAGACATACCCCTCGAAGTTGAAGAGGAAGAATACACGAGAGCCTAAATTATACCTTGAAAATAATATGTTTATATTGAAAAAAAAATTATATATATATATATATATATATATGTAAATATGTATATATGTATATCTAAACTTATAGGCAAAAGCAACAATTTTCTGTATTTATGAAATAAAATCTTGATATAAAAAAATAAGTAAAGATTCATGCAAATTTTTATTACGTATTGCGTTCCTTCGATTTAATTAATCGATTCCTTCTTGAAATTTTTTATTTTTATGTTTCTCTCATAAAAACAGATTAAATTAATCACGTCATTAGTGCACATTTTTTAGACGTCTTTATTCTTTGTATGTCTATTAGAAATAAAAATGTTAATTACGGGCTAAATTACAGCGAAGAAGAAGCAAGATCTACTGGACGAATCATTAGTGTAGACAAAAAAGATCAATTTTTTTTAAATTAACTGATTACATTATATAAACATTTTTTTTGTTTTATAAACGATTGCAAAAATAAAGCATGTATCTGGGAATGAGTTTATAATGATATAAGAATTCTAAACATAGTTTCGTTGTATCATAATCGCATTTTAATGCAAAACTAGCATACATGTATTCAATCATTCACAATAAACACTCATTATATGTTATTACCTCGTCTATTAATATTTACTCACTCAACCTTGTACCACGCGGAATATAAAGTGAAAAGATATCATTAGTAATATAAGTTTTACATAGTTTTATGGAGATTAAATACAAAAAAAGAATAACAAATCAAAAATACTATAGATAAATGCCTTTTTTTTACTTCTCGATATATAATTCATGTGATTATGAAATCATATAATAAAAGATAGTACAATTTATAACACATAATACATATAGAATATACAAACAATAGATTATGATTTTTGCAAAATTAGGACAAAGCAAATTGGAGACATCGAAGATTATGAAACGAAAATAATATACGAAAATGTATTATCTTAATGATTATTATACAATAAAAAATATGAAGCATATTTCATTCTTTATTCTAATCTACTTCACATTTTGCAGATTATTAAAACATCCCCCTCTTCTCAGTGAAACATACAATATATATTTTTTCATTCTCGATATATGCAAAGATAAAATGGCTGTACTAACCAGAGATTTTCATAATTCCATTGGCTCGAACACTGACGGGGCACTGGGTGATACGTTATTTAAATCGGGAATAGCGTCGCTGTTATTATTATTGTTACTATTATTGTCAATAGATATGCTCGGGATGGGCGTCGGAGTATCTCTTGATGGCAGAACGCGAAGATGTTTATTCGGTGGTTCCCAAAGAACCAAAGCCATTGAAGGTCTCTCTCTGAAAAAAAAAAAAACACATCAGATTTAGCTTCTTTAGAAAGTGGAGTGACAAATATGTTAGGTATCTTTAGTTTTTATACTTTATACTTATATTATTTCTTTTTTTTTGCTAGTGGAAAATTTATGCTCACAATTTGGACAGAATAGCTGATGGCAGAATAGGTTCCTGTTGCATTCGCTTCAGTTCCTCTGAAATAACTAATCTCGGATGTGTTTCGTCTGTTTGTTCGCCAGTTACTGCAACATCGAAATCCATATTTGATTGCTTATGAGGCAGGGACGATGTACCTGTGGAAGTTGATGGCACTGGATTCTCAGACTCATGACTGGAACTAATGCGCAGATCTTTGAAGTGTGCAGCCATTTTTTCCTCCGTTATGAATTGCTTTGCTTGAAGACACCTGTTTAGAAGACCACATATTATAGAGTTTTATCACACAGACGATCAACTAGAGAGATCTAAAGCTTGCATCACTCACGTATCTCCAAATTCCGTTTCTAGTTTTCTTTTGTGATGAAATACCGGTTTGTAATTGGGTCTGCCAGTAAAGGTAATCAATTCCGGTTGTTGCGAGCTCGATACACTCCAAGGGATGGATATCGTTGGACATGGTATCTGCAATGTTTGCAGCCAAGGTTCAACCTGTTGTGGCTGCTGTGCATTTTGCGGGTTCATCATCTGTTGGAAGATGGACTGCGACGTACACAAGTGTGCTCCACCCATAGTATTCTAAAACAAAAACATACACAAATTAGAAAAACATCACATGCAGCAGTGATTGAAGATTGCTCGGCAAGAAACAATTCGATATTCCCGTTCTTTGAAACTCGCATAAGAATTTGACCCAAATTCGCTTACTGTCATTTGAGATGTACTCGGCTCCGGGAGTGCACTCTGTTTGGGATGCGAGTTTCGCGACTCCAGGGTATTGACTATCTCGAGAAATGACACATGTATTAATATGACGTCTGCTTTTTCTTCACGGCAGTCACGAAGGTGACTCTGTGCTTTAAACTCGGTGATTCAATTGACAACGAAGACCAATGTGACGGTAATGACAACAAATTTCCCTTGTTGGACGCTAACCTACAATCGTCTTACGTCACGATCGAGCGTAGTAACGTCTCTCTGTGAAAGATCGTGTAGATGCTTCTTGTACGTTATAACAGCTGCTTCTCGTCTCATTTATTGTTACCGCGTCATGAACCACTCCAGAAAGATCGCGTCTTCTGGAAAATTTGCAAGTCAAAAGCTTCTGTTATTGTTTGCTTCGCTCGAAATTTGTGTAATGTCGCAGCATAGGTAGCGTTAGTGACGCCAGATTTGAGACGCAAGCAGCAAGCAGCATGAGGAAGGAAATAGCGCATCAATGTTTGTTTCACTTACACTTGCTGCATTCAAAATGAGACGATATTGTTTCAGCTTTAGAGAGAGAGGGATGGATAAAAGGTGCAGAGTGCAGAAAGCGCAAATCTGCACAGCTGACTTATCTTCTTTAGCTGCATTTCCTGTATTTAAAAATATATATGTTGTATAAAATCAATTATATATTTAATGCGACACTGTCACGGTATTATTCATATTTTTTTTCTTGCGAGACGCATATCAAGCTGAATTTCAAGTATAAAAAATACTGTTTATTTTTTGCGATGACAGATACATCAATTTCCGTGTTTACTTTTCAACAGTAGCAATGAAAAATTGCGCATGCAATCATCTACAATATGCGAGAGAAACACTTAATAATTTTATTTGTCACATGTACAATACACATACACGACGCAGATTATATCTAATAATTATATACACTTCTATAATTCCTTTTATTTCATACTAATCAAGTAACAATAAAGATACATCAGATCAGCGATAATAACGATAATTATATGGGTAGGGTACTTAAACATTATATAAAAAATATCATAGAAATTACATAAGTTACGTGATATTATATCTTTTTAGTCGGCTCACAAAGCAACATTAAAACATTTAATACACGTATAGCAAAACTGAAGATCATGGTATTTAATTCTCTACAACAAATGCATTTCTTTTTTATTATTTTGATTTTGCAAAATCAAAAAATAAAGGAATATTGACTTAGGAATTTAAAAAAATCCTTTCACATTTTGACTTTTCTTTGAATGTTAATATAAGTACATGTGACATTTTTATTAAGATTTCTATGACGTTTATATAATAATCTCTAAGTATATCACACACATATCTTGATAGATAACATTTTTAAATTATCAAATTAATTATTGTTGTAGCAAATATCCTTAGTAGAGAATTAAAAGTTTGAATATTTCGAAAATATATTCTCTATTTACAAAAAAAAAAAAAACATACTACGTATATTTTATGTACATAACTTATGTGTGACAAAATCCAATCCTGACTTTCAAAGAATTGGTCACGCATTTGTTACAAGATTTTGTCAGCATTTTGTCACGCAAGTAGCCACGTAACTTTTATAGCATACAAATTGCATAACTTGTTTTGATTTTTCAATAGTTTGGTTTCGTCACCAACCAGTCCAAAGTTTTCGCATATATATATTTATATATATAAATTCCGATCTATTAATACAAAGTTTTAAGACTGAGAAACATATATTTGAGAGCGCTATCAATTCTGGGCGGAATTGTTTGAAAAGAAACGTGAGTCTATGCTGCTTTAGAAAAGAATGAAATGTAAACATCACTCCATTGTGATAAAAGTATATATGTGATACACGTGATTTACAGTGAATGTGGTTTTTATAATCGCTGAAACCAGTTTGCTCGCGAAAGGTCGATGCGTGAAAGGCGGAGAATCGGGGAAAAACCCTTCCTTTCAAAGAGCACGTTAGTGCGTCTTAGCGAAATACCGGTGTGCTCTATCAGATTATTCAGAAGTACTGCAGTATCATATTGTCGCGCTGCTCTTATCTGGTAAACAATTCTCACATCGATATCACCAAGAAACACGCATTACGTGCTTCTGTAAGTACACATTTTATTAATGAACGCAATTGATTGCTTGCCAGATTTTTCCGGGATGACGATTTATCTTTTTTAAATAAACTGAAAAATATAAAAACATTATAGTTGTATCCCTGAAATATATGCATACATGTGTCATTGACTTAAATGTTTATTAAGAGTTTCTAATTGTTACGCAAATATGATTCACAGATTAATACAGGTATTAAATAACTATTCCGAGTTTGCGAGTTATGAGTAGATGACAAGGAAGGTCATTTTTCGAGATAAAAAAGCCAAGTTTTAAGAAAGAAATAGATAACAACTATTTCTTCAAACTCTAAATGGACTTTAGTTCATCGAATTTAGTTTCATTCAAAGTTCAAGTTGGAATTCAAAGTTCTTAGCAATCAAAATATAAAATGCTGAAAATTGAAGAAATGAGAGATAAATCATTAAAGAATTTAAATTACTGTTAAAATTCATTAAAGTTAAAATCGCGATTTAAACCACTCGATATTGCAGGTGGAAAATTTCCGTATATTTTGATGAATATACAGACACAAGTTTTAAATATTAGACTGCTATCACTACACATACATGTTATAATGTATACGCATGATGTAAGCTATTGAAATATCTTACGTTCGACAAATAAAGACGCGCGAAAGAGTTGATGGGATACTTTACGCTGCTTGAATACCAAAGTGCCGGCTGGAAGAATAATTGCGAGTTTTTAGCTTCAAAAAGTAATTCCCTCTTGTGTGGAAGAGAAAAAAGAATGTAAAATGACCGTTAAGCTACCTCTCGTAGTCCAAACATGTTATACCAGATCTCTGCATATTCCAATGATTACGTGGTATATATATACGTATAACGCGATCCAAGTGATTAATTCCAGCTGTCAGAACGGAGAACTCCATAAATAATGCCGTCATTTATTATATTTGCCAAGTAGGCGAAGGCACCGTATATTTGCCAAGAGGACTAATCTCATTTACAATGATACTGCGTTATATTTAACGGTGCACGGCAATCTCTGGCGTTGCTGAAAAAATTCAATATCAAGTAATTAGGAAAAAATGCGAGATAAGGATTTCATGTGATGTTTATACCTTTCGCGCTTTATCTCGCGCTGCGAACAATCATCTCCCGATCGACAATTCGCATCCTTTGTTTAACGGATCGCTGGCGGTTTTTTTTTTCGCCGCGTTAATTGCCTTATCAGGGTCTCAAAGACGGAAAAATAAACGTCATTGGCCGCAACACTGGCATCTTTTAGCGGGCACGTGAGAGGTGGATCACGTATCGCCACACACTCGCAATACACACACGATCGGGAGGCCACACGGTCGGTTATTATGTCGCAGATATGGCCCGAAGGTAATTAATACTATTGTTATGATTCAGACGGGCACGTCATGTCCGCGTACCTTGACTAGGCGATCCTTCAGTCTTTGGCCGGAGCTCTAGCGCACAGGTTCGCGGCCGCTCGACGTCTCCCGAGGCGCGCACACATGACACATGCATCCGCCGTGCGCTTTAAACACCATCCCGGGGAAATAATATGTCACTTACAAAGCGGCAGCGTCTTGCAATACCATATGTCACGCTTTCAGTTGTGCAATCTTGTACAGTAATAAATCGCCGTGCGGTGTGTTGGTGCGTTAATTCCTAGTCCAAGCGAGTAGTATGCAACCGTGCACAAAAAAAATTCGTGCGAACGGTAAAAGTGAGTTGTGTGGGGTGTAACACCTTGATATAATCTGCATATCTCCAATACTTGTGCCGCTTTTATGTACCGAGGATGACGAAGGCACGTACGGCGAGCTGAATGTGTGAGCACACTAAGGGAGATAAGCGTGCAGTTTTTCCGCGTCGCGCAATTACCGCCGATCGGAAAATCCCGTCTTGAAAATGAACGCCTTCGCCGACGGTGTCCGGCGGGAAAAAATGTCCAGCAGCAGCGCGCTCAACGACATGGCGGAGGACACAAGGAGCAAGTTCAACAAGTCGACTCAGAGCGACATTCCGTGGAAGCTCTCTTACGCCGCGCCTAGATCCAAACCGCAGTCTTTAGGATATTTGCCGGCGAAGCAGTTTCAAATGAGCGAGCTGAGCTTCTCCACGCACAGCTCTAGGAGCACCTTGTACCCGGTTCAGAGCGAGCTGGTTTTATCTCCTAGAAGCAGATACAACAACAATAGATACGTATCGTTAGACATGAGATCGGTGAGCAGCCTCCCGTATTCTAGTCCGCACTTGAACAGTAACGTTTTGGGCAACGGTGCGCCGTACACGTGTTGCTGTACGTGCACGGGCTCGCAAAACCCGCCGCCGACGCCATCCTCGTCTCACAATCAACCCGACGAGCAGGACGGGCCGGAAAGTCTCTCATGGAGGAGACTCCACATGAGCAGGGCGAAGCTGAAAGCAACCGCAACAACATCCGAGCTTCTTAGTGGATTCGCAATGGTAAGTATAATGATTTATGTTAGTAATATGATAATAATATATTTACATGTAATATAAAGACATTTAATCCATTACCCGTCATATTTTTAAGGGATATTTTTTCAGAATCTAAATTTTTTAAGATTTAGAATAGAACTTTTTGGTGACCGCAAATAATTCTTAATTCATATTTCACAAATACAAGTTTTTAATTTGATATATATTTTAAATATAAATCGTTTTTCGTTAAATTATAACAGTTAATGGATTAAATAACTTTTTCTGCCTATATATAACCTTTTGATGTAAAGTAAATTAGAGAGAAATTGCATTTAATTTAATATTAACTACGTTGAGAAAAAAATTTCAAAGTTGATATTGCGACTAAAAAATAAATTACTTAAAATTGCTAAAATCTAGAAAGATCATAAACTTATATCGAAACATAATAAATAGTTCTTATAAAATTTGGAAATATGAAGTATTTTATAATCATTAAGATTTCTTGAGGATCATTTAAATAGACCTGTTTTCCTGGAAATCTAACTCAGAGCGGGCTGTACGCGATTACACAACGTTTCCTGAAAATGGTTAAATTGACGTTGACGACAATTCTATGTAATCTTCATGCACATCTATGGTTATATAAGGCAGATATCACTTTCTTTAATCCGCTTCACTTCTCGCAATACCTGTAAACATCTTCCGACGTCGTTCGCGACAATGACTAGCAAATATCGTATTTCAGTTTTCCTTTTTTTTTTCCCTGGCCCTTTAGGTGGCGATGGTGGAACTGCAAATCAACGAGCCGACCGAGGTGCCAGAATGGCTGTTCGTAATGTTCGCAGTCTGCACTACGTTCTTGGTGTCGGTGCACATCTTCGCGTTGATGATAAGCACGTATCTTTTACCCAACATCGAAGCCGTAAGCAAGCTTCAGGTGTCGCGGCTTGTGACGGAGTCGCCGCATGAGAGAATGCGCGGCTTCATCGAGCTGGCCTGGGCGTTCTCCACGATACTCGGACTGTTCCTCTTTCTGGTGGAAGTGGCTATCCTCTGCTGGGTGAAGTTCTGGGACTATTCTTTCACCGCTGCCACTGCCAGCACTGTGATAGTCATTCCCGTGCTAATAGTATTCGTCGCTTTCGTCGTTCACTTTTATCACTCTTTGGTGGTTTACAAATGTGAGACTGCGGTGTTAGATATGAAGGACTTGGAGAGTATAAAGAGGAACTTGGACAATGTGACGATGGGGCAAACTAACGTGTGAACTGTGAAACCATAATGTGACAAATGTTATTGAGTGAAGTGACAGGAAAACTTTTGTCGAAACTTAGGACAACGGAGTAAAAATTGTATACTATAAATTTCTCTCGGAAGTTAATTTATTGCAGGCGAATACTCAGGTTTTGAAGTAGGAACCGCTGTTTAAATTGAAAGACACGTTTAATAAAAACGGCGATAAGAAAAACACATGCGAATTTGTTATCAATAACTTTACTTTTCAAACGTGACCATACGTGAAAATGGCCAGGTTTTATTATATATAAAAATGTACATAGCTGTACACATGCAAGTCAAGAATTGCAACAGTACAAGCAAGTGCTCTTAGAATATTACTTATAATATCCAGCATTTAATAATATTCTCTCTATATATATATATACGGTTCAACTCTTGATCTTCATTTAAACCTGTTCCTTCATCATTCTTTCTCTCTATCATACGTATCACTAGTATATATTTCCTTTTAGCTCGTTCACTTAGTTTGCGGGAAAGCTGAAGGACACAGAGTTGAGTACTCATTTTATATACACTTCCAGTTTACATAATGAGCATTTTCAGTGCTTGTAATCCTAGTCCATAAATAAATCAGACTTAAGGACGTTCGATAAAGCGTCGCTTATAGAAGAAGAACAAATGTATACAGTCGGCGTGTCTTTCATCTTTGCCAAAAACCAAGCTGCAACCTTACTATAAACACTTTCTATAGTATTATGCCTTAATTTCTTTTTTTTCTTTTTTGTACAAAAACACTCATCGAGGGAGGAGTCGTTGTAAGCAAATCGGGGGGAAACAAAATTGCTTTAGCAACAAAAATGTCATGATCCTGTCGCGGTATAAATTACAAATTGTATTGCACTAATCCTATGCTCGAAAACTCGACCGTTTTCTTAGAGATACACGCTACGTTGTATTCGATTATTTGCTTAAATAAGCAAAATCTCTTCACAGAGGCATAACGCGAATCTTGCTACTGCAAAATTTGCCTCCTGAGGTTATTCGTATGTACATTGGAAGAAAAAATTTTTAATGTACGTTAAATATTACAAAAGTATAAAGATTGTATCGCAGTAGATATTTATATAAAAAAAAACAAAAAAAAAACCAAAAAATGTAATTATACAGTTGAGAAATCAATAATATGTGCATCAAGCACTCTTTAAAATGTAACAAATACGTTTAAAATAAATAATTTTTCACAAACGCAACTTTTTTTTAATAATTCTCCGATCGAGTAACAAAAAACGAGAAAAATTCATTACATTACTTATCGTATAAGCAATTATTATATAAAATGTTAGAAATTCGTTTAAGAAATTACGTGACAACGATGGAGAATAAATTGCTTGTGCTATGGACAGGTAAACGAATGAAGAATGATAAACTATAATCGCTACGAAGTTAACGAGATGCTATCCAATGATACGCTTAAAGATGCCTTCATTGTAAGATCTAATTCAGGTAGAATTCAGGTTCCGTGTTCGTTTTTCTACATTAATATACAAGTGTACAGATTAAATTAGTTTGGATCGCTGAATAGTTCGCTTTCTCTCGATTATACTTGTCTATCAGGTTTCTACGATTAAAAAAGTACTATTTTCAAAAATCTGTGAAGATACAATAATGTTTATCCAAAGAACACAAATTGTGAATTGTCATTCTGGCATACGTATATAAATTTATAATTAGCTAAGTATAATACAAAAAAGTTGAAGCAATCGTTAAATATCTAATTGATTTGTGACTGAGAATTGCGTAACCTATTTTAAAGTATAAGAAACAATATGAAAGCAGTTATTATTCCACCTCTCTTAGACAATGTAATATTATTATATATTAGAATATATTATGCTATTTCATTAATCTACGACACTATAAATTGATCCAAGAGAAAGGTAGAATGGACAAACTCGTTTATCTTTCAGAAGTCACTTAATAAATTGGCTTTCATAGATTTATAATCTTCAGTCTTATCCTTAAATAAACGTATAAAGTCTTTCTGACAGCCTATCCATAGCAAGAGCTTGTTTAAAAAGCGATTTTTTTTAATCTAAAAAACAAACATCCCTGTAAATCGCATTTTTAACGACAGAGTTCCCTATTATAACCTACTCGTGTGTTGAGAATGACAAACAATTTCTTCGAAATAGTTTTGTCCTATCGATGAGAAAGCAGCGAAACGAAACGCGATATCCGAAAGAAGAAAAGCGTGCCACTGATTACTGTAAATTCGCGAATTTGTGCCCTTAAGTTTAAAATGATAATAAATACGTATAATTACTTTTAGCGCTATATTCTCTGTTCAGTATATTAAACCAACTTTAAAACAAAGTCACAACCTACATGCACGTATGTACTGAATTCTTATCCAAACGTTCAAGAGTTCACGAATTACTCTATTAATAGATACTCGGAAGTAAATAGATTGAGTACAGCGAATCAAAATGTGATATCTCGGAATACGAGTCTTCCGACTATTTGTAACTGAATTTTACGAGAGAGAAGAGTAGTTTTTTTATCTATATTTTGTTCGAATAGAAAGTAAGTATTTCGAGAATTTGTTCATTATCGATCCTACGGTAGAAGTGAAAGATCTTTCGTTCGTTAAATTAACCACGTGATACATAGTCCTTTTAAACTATTACTTAGTAGTTGAAAATGACGATAATCGCTTGCGTTAACTACTGTGCACAATATCTATTAATATACTCAAACATCAAGTTAAGACACAGAAAGAATGCCAGCAATATACGTGTCATTTGGCATTCCAGGAATATTCGCAGAGAATTCTCCGTCCTCTAATTGTTTCGGTAAAAAGTTCTTTGCACCGCTAACATTACATTCGTGACATTATATTACATTTAAATTATTTATACGGTGTGTTTTTTTACACCGCACATAATTGCGTCGAGCCTTAGATCTGAATTATCCTCTATACGTCATATTGACTTTAAAAAGAATATGGATGTATTGCGCGCGCGTGTATGCCTGTGTGTGTGTATGTATGTATGTATGTGTAGAAAAATTACTTACATTAAATGACATTGATGAAAACAAGAGTGTGAAGTTACATGGTGGTGAATCTCACGCAAGAATTCCGCCTCCGATACAGCACAATATACAGAAAACCATGACTCTTGTCAAACGTCCATATGTTTCGATGGTGGTTGAGATATGAATGGTTCACTCCACATTCGACGCAAATCTCCCTGCAAACAATTAACACGTTATAATCTTATTGCATCTTGTTTTGCATCATTTTTTAACATGTACATCCCTAAAGTTCTTTTAAAAAGAAATGTTGCGAAAGACAATTTTACATAATCGGAACTAACATAAAATTTCTTAAATCATTTCTTAATGTAATTAACAGTACATGTGCAAAATATCATCTTTCTCGTTTATAGATGATTCAATCTGAAATAAATCTTTTCTTTGTAAAAATATAAAAGAAAATTCTCGCAAGTTTCTAATTCTTCGTTACAAAATAATATAGAAAGACAGATAGAGGAAAAATAATGAATAAACAATACCTTCAAATATGCCATCGTGAGTAATGGCAATAAAGTGAAGGGCACAAGGTACAGTAAGGCAGGCTGCGCAGCTTTGAACACCTCAGAGCTTACAGTGGCGGTAAGTAGACCAAGAAAATAACCGATCAAGGAGCAATGAAAATAGCTAATCCGACTGAAGTGGCGCGGCGGTGGTACTCCAGTTTCGCAGCCGCCGGGCAATAGCTGAGTCTTCTTGTACGCGTCGTATCGCAACACAAAACAGAGTAGGAGACCCGGCATAACAACGTCGCCAAGGCCCAACATCGAGAAGTGTCCCGCTTGATGCATCGACGGGAAAACCAGTTTGCCGGGTAAAGGTAGTTTCGGCGCGGCTCTCGCCACGCCGCCTAAGTGTAATCTCCTAGCCACGAGACTTACTGGATTATCTGCAGGCCTAGTTGCTACCTGTAGAAAAAGCAATATAGATTAGAAAGGTCATATTGTTATATGAGTGCCACGATTTGTTCGGCAGATGGCTTATAGATATTGCGTACGAATATTATGTGGACACATTGTGCAATTCAGTTTACTTTTATCTTACAATGCATCACTGTACGAAGGACAATGCGATACAAAGTGGCTTGGATAAATTTAGAGTGTATCACAAGAATAATATAAATACTAGTTGTTACGTATACGAGTTGTCGAAATAAAACATGGACTCTACGTGAGTAGCACCGTCGATATCCAAAGAATGTTAATGTTCTATGTTTGATTTAAACAATTTGTATAGAATTAATTTATAAATGAGGTTTGTAAGACTCACCTTAACCATTACGTTTGTGCTGAATATATAGGACGAAAAGAAAACCCAGAAGACATCGTAAATCAGCAGTCCAGTTAATAATAACGTGGAAACCTTGAGACTAGGTAGTCGAACAAATGCAATAAATGCCACACACAGGCCCATACCCATCGCATCCATCAGCAGCCAATGTCCAGTCAAGACCCAGATGCATACTATACTCACACTGAGCGAAAATGAGAGTAATTCCGCCCCCGTAAATCTCCCGCAAACACCGAAGGATATTTTGTTGCCGTCCGAGCATGGTCTAATGATATACTGACACATGGGCAATAAAAGGAATGCCAATGCAACTGTAGCTATAACTGCAAACATACAACATCATTTTCGTGTTACTCATTACAAATGTCAAACTCACAAACTCTGTTACGGGAAATACTGTGTCTCGAATGAAACTGACTCCAAATATGAAATTCAGTATAAAACTTACTGGCTGTACAAATTGCAAGAAGCATCTGCATACTGTCGAAAAAGAAAAACATGACGAGTAGAGAAATGGAAGCACCGAGAGGTAGACAGAGAGCATGCATCGTATCCAGAGTTTGAACTCTTCCTCCATTAGCGCCATCCGCATTGCCAGTGCCGCTATTACTTGTAAGTCCAGTCAATAAGTTACTACGCTCCTTTTCCTTTTCTCTTTCCCTCGCTTCTTGCTCCATATTTAGAGATCGAAAACTACCGTAAACTATCAATAGGATTGATATTAGGAAAGTGGATATCCTAGATGAGTCCATTATGGAATAAGCCCTGCAACGAGTCACAATGATTGACGCAAACTTGCAAACGTTAACTTGGAAAGGAATAAAAAGAAATACCAAAACATGCACTAACCACTGGTAGTCGACTTGATACGTGGCCATGTTTAAGAATGCCTGGCCGCAGCACTCAGTGCTATGCGAGGACACCTCCTGGCATTTAGATGTCCTTTGTTGAAGTGCTTTTCATTTGCACTAAACTATATCAGAGATCATCTGCTACTAAAAGAGATAAGAAACAAAAGTTGGAATAACATTAACCCTGATTACCCGCATGGTTGTCATCGCAGTTATCACAAGTTGGAAAAAAGATTATCGCAGAGAACGTACCTAATGTCCTTCGAGTTCAGCATTATTGGCGAATAGAATTAGGCCTTGGAAGCCTCGGGTCACCCCCTTAGTGGCACAATGTAAAGAAATAAAGATCCCGTGGTGAGTTTACAGTACGTACAGCGTGCGAATGGGCGGTAAGCTTGGCGTGACGAGCGGAACGGACGACATCGCGGGATTCCGGCACGTAAAATATATACTCGGGATACCGTTGCGCGGCAATGAGATCACGGCGGGATCGCACGCGACGAGCGAGAGGATGATCGTCGTACCGTGACCGCAGTGCGTCGGGTCGTGGCATACCTCGTAATCGCGCCCAAAATACTCGGCCAGGCACGACGCCGTAGCGCGACAACCGTGATGCGTTGTGCGTTACGACGCACCGTGGACAACACACACCCGCCGTCCGCGGATCCACTTTCGAAACTTTTACTCGCGCGAGCGTGTTGCCGCACCGCGTATAGAGAGAAGACGAGAGGAGCGCGAGCGAGACGCCAGAAACGAGAACGACGCGCGCGGGATGATCGACTCGCCCGGAGGACTCGCGCGCCGCGACACCGTGTCCGAGGTGCGCGTCGGCGTATCGCACGGCGCGTATTGTCCTGTGCACACGAGCACAGCTGATTACGGCTATTTATACATTCAATAGTTGTGCGAGACCGTGCCCGTACGGACGGAACGCAGAGTCGTTCGTAGCGCACGGCCGTTCACCATTTTGGTAAACACAGCGGGTCACGTGATCACTGGCCCTGGCCCCAAGAGGTTGCTACTCCCTTACCCTAGATCGTGCGCTTTTTCGCGAGATTCCCCTCCGCGTGTGACTCTCACCTGGGCGATCCGGAGTCTGGATGCCTTTCGCATCTCACCTCATCGATCCCCGCGAGTTGTCCTGCCGATGACAATGAAACGGAGGAATCCGCACAAACGCGTACACTGAATATCTATCGGCGCGCGAGACGGCGCGATACAGCAGCCACTACAACACGGTGCACTACGGTGAAAACTACTGCACGGGTCAACTGCTGCTTGACGGGCGCAGGTCTGTCGCAAATGCGTTTACTGGGCGTTTCAAGTGCATCGTTTTACAGTCGCGCGATGCGAATTTGGCCGATGAAAAGGAAACGAAAATGTTCTCTACCTGCAAATGTATATACAAATATTAAATATTAGTTTTCTCTTCAAAAATTATTTGGTTTAAATGCATTATTCTGAAATTGAAATTTCAAAGATATTGAAATTATATGTATTTTATACTGTTTTATACTGTTGTATATAAAGAAAGATTCACCTTGGATAGAAAAGTGAAAATAAATCATTTCGACATGAGCAACTGAAGATTTGTAACTTCTTTCTTGCATTACAATTTACAAGATTGCAATGTTGCTACAATAGCTGCAATCGTAGCCAAGCAGTTTTGGAAAAGCTGTAGAGATAATCATATTATTCTATTAACTTACTATGTAATTAGATTGTAATTGTATTTGCTTTTCTATTACTGATATATAAATTCACAATCGCAATGCTTGATTTACTAAAAATAAAGATATGTAGTTCAAATTTAATTATAAGATTATGGCGTTTCGAAAAAGAAAGATGACAAACTTTGATAATCACGATAAAAATGATAAACTTCTTCAATACCTTCGAAATACTCATTTACAGGACTTGAATTCTTCATTGTTGCACTTGCAATCGCATCGAAAAGAAAGATCTATTCGCAGAATAAAAAACAATCAAAACGGTTAAAATGTTCGACAAACATTAATCGAGATCGTTAATGTACTATACAATTTATACAATTAGAGACCCTCTTATTATGAACAATTCATAGTCAAACGCCAAGTCTGATGTCCGATTTTAAAATGTCAATATCCAATAGCAAAATGCGCTATCTAGAAACTATACCCAACGCCATGTTTGTTTCTAGAAAATCAAGTTTTTTTATTGGATACCGAACATTGGATGCAAATGCAGTGTGAATCATGCATTAGTCTAAACAGTGTATCAAACATGGCGGCAGGCTAATTACATAAATTATTTGGCGGCAACAATCAATCTTACTTGAGATATCAAAATCAGCAAGGCAATATATTTCAGTAAAAAAAAGGAATTTATAATTTGATATTCATCAATATGTATTTTTCTAACAATAGATTCATAAAGAGTACGTATTTGTTCAAAAATTAAAAAATATAAAATTATTCTACTATAAATCAAGTTTTAGCATTATGTAGACAGATAAATAAGATTGTTTAAAAAGTTTAAACATATATACAAGAATAGTTTTATACATTAAAATTATGAATAATACAATATTTTTTAATTGAAAAATATTTGCGATAAAAAGAGGGATGATGGACAACGTAATACGCGCAGGAACAGGCATTCAACACAAACAAACGTGGCAAGAGTATACTGTATTTTGTCCTTTTAATCATTACCATACGAACCGTTACTTACAAATCAAACTGTGATTGTGATAGTTCCTGCAGGTTTGAATGTGTGTCTGTAGAGGTGTGTACGTGTGTATCTGCCTGTGTGTATATGTCCTCTTTACGAAATTACGTTTATCGTCTATTTAGCATTCTTAGTGGTACGTCATCGTTATTGATATTACCATTATATTTACTTTGATACAATAAAGCGCTAATGCGGTAGTAAATAATATTATAATGTATAACTTTAATTAAATACATGAGCGTAATAAATTCAGCACTTGGGTGAGGCAATTTTATATATATATATATATATTCGAACGAAGAAAAATATATATATACATCTATATGTACATATATTAATATATAGATAGATATATATATTTTTTTTTTATATTGCGTATTTAATTGGCGTATTTTATACTGCGTATTTAATTTTGCAGTCGCTCTATGAATTCGCAGGCTCACGAAACGCTCTATAAAATCGAACGCACGTTCCATAAAAATCCATTTGTAAATAATGCAAAGTGAGCATGTCACTACACTGCAAACTGCTCTTCTCTCGTGTTTACTTTTATATATATATATATAAATATATATATATAAAATATACATATATTTATAAGCGCGTAGATATAACGTAGAGATGCGTATATACAAAAATATATACAAATATTTTCCCCAATTTTTTGCTGCAATTGTCCTCCTTTCCCCCTTAACTCGCAAAATCTACACTGGGCTCCTCGCTATACACGTAATATGGCATCCTTTACCTTGGAGATACCTCTCATTATCAACGACTTTGATGACGAACAAGTTCTGTACTTTTTGCATTAACATTAAAACGGTCGAATTTACTTTAAACACTAACAAAAACATTTCAAACAATAACAAAAAATTTTTTATCCCTTCTGTATCTAACTTATAATCTAATAATTCAAACAATGTAAACCTTTTATTTCATGTTTTTTACTTTCATTTCAAGAAAAATACGAATAAATAATCGTTTTACTATTACTAAGTAATAGTAAGTTTATTACTATTACTAAGTAATAGTAAACTAATATTACTAAGACTCCTGATCAGATATTGAAGTCACATTGAGTCATGGCCTCAATGTTAGATCAGATATAATGTATCTTCAGGTAAAGAAAATGGATACATCTTTTCTGTGTTTTAAATAAGCTAAGTTTAACTTTCGCCAATTAAGTTTCTTAGTCGTAAAATATTTGATCGTTTTATAACTCTCTCATCAAAATAGTGACCGTTTAATATTAAAGTAAACGTCAATTTATTTCAATCTGATAAATAATCTATTAAAACTAATTACCAATTGCATCTTTTAAAACACTTCTCGGGATTAATTGCATCAATTCCACCATCTGCTGCTAGATAATTAATATTTTTTCTTTTTCATTCAAACTGCAGAAGGAATAAAAAAGAATTACAAAATAACATCAGTAAACCGGAAATCAGTAAACCAAATAACATCAGTAAATCAAACAATTGTTGATGCAATCAATTCAGCGAGAGATATTTATATACTTTTTATATAACGTCAACGTGTACTTGTTTTAAAAAACTTGTTTTAAAGCTGTAATTCATTCGAATCGTTGCTTATTCGCGAAAATGGCAATGAGTATTTTCGATTGTCGCGCTCTCGTCTAAATGCTCCTACATGTCCTCGGTGCGAACAATGTAATGATTACAGAATGCAGAATGTCCAGCAAACCATGGTGCAATCAGTGAAGTTCAGAAATAATTAAAAATCGTAATGTCAGTTTCAAATATATCATACACGAAATTTCATGTGCGAATCGCATTTCTCGAGAACCACGCGACCTAAAAAACATTGTTTCATCAGAAATCACCGCGTCATCGATTGTACCACAATATACCAGATACCGTGTATAATTCGCGACATTTTCCCCACGCAACGAGTTCAATAATAAGGCACATTTTTAATTGATTTGCGTTGCCAGAATCGATGTGCGTGAAGGACACTTAAGACACAACAGATTCCCCGTTGGGGAGCTCAGAACCAGAAAATCGAAGACGTAAAAACAGCGATACCGAGGCCGGAGCGAAATTCGTTAAGCCAACCTGGGCACAGCCTACTCTCGTTAGACTTTTTGAGTCGCAGACCAGCTGCTCGGTGGGTCATGTGCTCCGACGCACAGAGGAAACAAACGATATGCGACGCGCGAGAGTGTCGCGGCCGCGATTTCGCGGGACTGACTCGGGCTCGAGTCGAGTTAACAATTATAAATAGCCTAGCATGGAGTATCATTTAAATAATTTACTTTTCCGTATGTACACATCGCGTTTCGCGCGCAATTCTTGCTGCTGCGCCCGTCGAAGCACAGCAACGCAGGTATTGGCACACGCACCGCGAATACTGTCGTTCGCATTAATTGTTGCATCAATTCCGCACGCATTTTGTCCTATCCCTTCGGGCTCTCCGACGCGCGCGCTTACTTGCAATCTGCGCATGGCACCTGGGATTCCGAATTAGCGGCTCTCAGATTCAGGAAGGCGTACTCGCTCGCCTTTCCCTGTCCTGCTACACTCCGAACTTGGGAGATAGATTTGTGAACGTGAAAGTTGCAGCTCCGGAACGCGCGCAAACTCTCACACCTCCACGCCGAGGACCCTGTCGACGACGTATTCGTATCTCTTTGGCTCTCCGTTGCCGTTCTTGTCGCTGGACTTCGGAACCTCGCTCTCACCGTTCTCCGAACTTGGCGCGCTCGACTCCGCCGCCGCCGTCGGCCGACCCTTAGCGTTCACGGACGCTTTATTTTTGGCGTTAGTCTCCGCGACCTCGTTCTCATTGGCGTTTACTGTGACGACAACGCCACTCTTCGCGGCGGACGAGGCACCGGAAACGCTGTTCGGCCTCGTTGTGGAGTTCGTAATCGCACTGTGAACGCTCGTAACCGGCTCCGACGCGTACCTCCTGTGCATGTGCGGTACTGCGGAACACGTACCGTTGGACCCGACATCCTCGGGCGGCAAAACAGGAACGTTCAGATTCACTCGCGTGAAGAAGGCCATCTTTTCCCTAAAAAAAAAAAAATGTTGGTTAGTTATTGCATTATATATATATTTCTGTGGAAGACATAATCTTTGAAGTCGTAGAGAAATTATTGATTAAATTTATTTAAAGATTTGTTATCATGTTATCGTGTTAAACTATTTTAAGATAATAAGAATGAATCATAAATAATGAATACGTGCACAGTCCATTTGTCAAAATACATCTTTAAGATTATGATCTTTAAGATCATAACAACAGTGAGTAATCTTAAGATAAAATTACTTACTTGAAGGAGATTATGTCGGGCTTTCCTTTGCCAGCCTTCGTTTTCCTCAACTTATAGATCTCCTTCGAAGTTTTCTTTAGCATTTTCTCCACTTTTTTATCCTCGGCGCTCTTGCCGTTTTTGCCGCTTTCGGCTTGCGCCATGAGGTTTTGGAACTTCTGATCTTCCAACAGCCACGTCGCCAGGTCGGTGTCGCCTTTCTCGCGCGCTTGTTCCAACCGCTGCTTCAGTTCCCGTAACCTACAAAGCTCGTCTTGGAGATTATTTAGTCTAGCGTGTTGCGCCTGAAGATCTAATTCGAGATCCAACGACGTTCTCGCGGTGGGCGGCAAATGCGGCGATTTCTTCGAGGTGGTTTTGTAACTGAGAGCGGAGGACGGTCGTCGCCATCGCAGAGAGCGTCTCTCCACCGAGTTTCGTTGGAAAGGTCCGCCTCTGCGATAGAGCGGCATGCTGCTATCGCTGTCGCTCCGATTAAGCTGCACAAAACAAGATAAAAAAAAATAAATACATACAATCAAACTTTATTAGATTACCAAAAATTTCTGCCTCCAAACGCTACAACAAATAAACGCGTGAAAGTAGTAATGCCAGCAATTTTTTGAACAAGCTGTATTTAAGCAATCTGTATGTCTTTTGTCTAATTTTAGCGATTGCAGCAAAGACTGTTTAATCGTATGTTTTATTAAAACTTTAAATTTTCATATTTAAAAAATTCAAGATTTAAAGGCCTTTATATTCTACAAATTTTCTTACGACTCTCTCTCTGTGTAGAAATAGATAAGAATAACAACAGGCGATACTTACGCGGCAGATGTAATGATTTTTGCTGACGGCTGCGCTCGGCGAGAACGTCTGACTCCTCTTGATCACAATAGAGTTCTTGTCGTCATAAACAGCGCCGGGCACAACGCCAGCCGCGGAGAGTTTTCTTTGCTTGCCCTGCTCCGGAATAAATATGCACTCGGTGTTTGTTTCCTTGTCCTGAGTTTGCCTCGTTTCCTCGTTCAACTCTTCATCTTCCTGTTAGGCCAAACCAAATCAAATCATCACGAGTGCGTTCAAGAAGAAAAAATTCCGACAAATCGTGCAAACTCTTCGAAAGATTCGAGTGCTAACGCAACTTCGCACAATTAATACAATTTTAACTAAATCGAACTGTGTTCGATCGATTTCCGATGCTCAAATATTTGACTGTTCGAATAGTTAAAATATTAAAAACAAAAATTCTTTGCAAAATAAAATATTTATTTCGAATAAGGATAAAGAGGCTTTGTTTGCTCCCTTCTCAGATGCATCGCAAAACATAATTTTACTCTGCTATTTCCAGACCGTTCCACATCTCGCGACCTTAATTTTAATGATAAAATTGGAGTCGAGACTCTCAGCGAAAGTGTCCACAGCTCGAAAGATTTGATTTATAATTTCGAGCGGAAGGTTCAAACTTCGAAAGATTTCAATTTTCAATTGTCAGTTCCATTAAATCTATAGACATATTACCAATCGCTTCACGATAATAAAATTAAAGTAATAAGTAAATAACGCTTCTAAAGCATCGTCGCTCACCTCGTGCTCCAAAACATCCTCCAGAACATTGTCCTCCACCATAAACTCGACGATAATACCCTCCTCGCCGCTATCCTCACTGTCGCTTTCACTGCCTCCGTCCTCGTCCTCCTCCTCGGGGCTATTTCCAATCGCCAAACAACTGGCCAATTCTTCCAGTCTCAATGTCACAGCTGTCTGTAAGTTGTCGCAGCCTTGATTCCTCGTCAAGGTGGACGTCTGCGAGCTGATTATTGTACTCTCATCGCTGCTCTCCTCCTTTGTACTCTGCACGCTTCTGTACACCGAGATGTCCGATTCCTGTTTGTCGTGTTTCGCCTGCCGGATGACGCTCGTGGAAGCGCTGGTGCTGGCGCTAGGATTATCGGACGGGTGCATGAAGTGGAAGGAGAGTATGTTGTACCATTTCACGCTAGGAGATTCTGGACTGAAGTCTGCCAACGAGACTTGCGCAGAACCCTATAATCAGACAGCAATCATTGAGCAATAATTAATTTCGTTCTCAATTTGACTGTTCACAATGTCTGTTCTGTGCAAATTTCTCTTATTTTTGTATTGATTCGAAACATTTCTCAGACTTCTTTTTCATACTTTATCCATCAGACGTTGCGATAAAGAAATCTTGAAGTAGAGCAATAATTTTTTACGAGATACAAAAGTGTACGTACCAAGCATCTTTCGTCTTCGGTACACCAGAGTGTCACTTGCAGCGTCTTCGTATACAACTTCTTGAGTGGCATGGCGATGGAGAACGTCTCGCCGAAGGTCGGTTTTTGCAAGTCCACGACAGCTTTCGTGCAACACTTGGGATGAATCATTGGTAGTACGGCAGTTTTGATGTACCTGAAATACAAAACGAGAAAAAACATTAGTTTTTTGCGTAAAACATACGCGATTCGAGGTCGATATGTCGTCACACTGTTAGATCGCAAATATGCTCATGGACCACCAGTAATTTTCTAAAGGAGTATTCAAACAAAAACTAATGCTCGAAGGAAGGATCTTTTCTCTCGCTTCTTTTATTGACGGGATTAGAAAACGTTGGTTCACCGCCGTACGAAAGGGTGATCATTAATCAAACGCTCTACGTAACTACGCATTGTCTCCTTTCTTCCTTCATCGCGCCGTTTCGCGAACTTATGGCCAGTGCTCGGACACAATGAATGCGGGAATAAATTCCCGAGTGGCCGTAAAGCTAATTGCGAGACACAGTATCGTTGATAATAGCGAGCTCTTACGTAACGAAGGTGAACGCGCGGCGTTCAACTGGTCAATGATCCAGACACGAGAGCGACGAGGATTTCATAATTACATTCCGATTTCAGATACGTCAGTGGCGCGGCTCGAGTGGTCGATCAAGCGGCTAACACGGGTCATCAAGATCGCCAATTGCGACTGGCAAATCGACAAAAGTCGACTGCATTTGCGTAACCAGCAGGTTGATCTGATGTTGCGCAATCGAGTTATTTAATCGGTCATTTTTGAAAACGAGATACCATTCGCGGATAGTTTGCGCAGTGGCATGCATATTGAACTCTTTAACTAATCGCGCAAATGTAAATGTTTAATTTAGCTCCCGAGGAATGAAAGTCGAGACTACTGAAGCAAGAGTGAAAATATTGCGTGAAATATACTGTCCGAGAATAATTGAAAGAATCTTGTGGATACTCACACTTGCGCGTTATTGGGTATATTAAGCGCGGATAGATTCCTTGCGCGTTCGATGCCAATATGAAGCAATCCATCGCTCACCGAATACCTGATGAAAGCAAAATTATCGATATTAATTCGTCCTACTTTGTCCAAACTGTCGAAAAAACGCAGATAAAAACGTAATATGTGCAATAAATAAAGAACAATATTTAAGATGATATAAAAATCATAAATATTATATAGAAAATTAATAAATGTTTTATAAGAAAATATTTATAATTTTATGAAAAAAAGTTCATAACTATTTTAAGTTACACAAAGCTATATATAAATTATTTAGCGTAATAACATTTTTCTTCCGCGTATAAAGTCTATAATAAATATCATAAATAAATGAAACGCACCTCAGTTTGATTTGCACCTGCGCCGTTTCCAAGCTCATCTCGCTGGTAGCCAACGAATCCACGTCGGAAATATGACCGGACAGTCTTTTTCGGTTCGACGCCTCGAAGACGCCCGAGTCGCCGGCGACGCTCTCGTCGGAGACCGCGGCGGAAACGGATCTGGTGTTGGTACCGGAACTGCTGGCCCTCGATCTTATCCCGGTGGGTGGCGGCGTCTCGCTGATTGGCGACAGAGGCGGTGGTTCCTGAGGCACAAGCGGCGTCGGCACCTGCTGTAGCTGCAGCTGCACGCCGGTCGCGCCACCAGGCCTACCCAGACCACTGCCTTGAGACATGTTACTCGATTGCAGCTCGACAGGCGGATGGGGACCGATCACAAGCTTCATACGATCCTGCGTATTGGAAGAGCACGTCTGCTCCTGCTGAGCGATCACTCCCTGCTGCTGACTAAGCCTGAGTTCCGTCAAACGGTCCTCCAATTGAGTTCCGTCCAAATGCGACGGAATCGCGCCGCTGCACGCCACTGTCGCCGTTGCTGCCGTCGCGCTAGCGCTCGCCACGGGCACCGTTCTTTGATGCTGCCGTCTCTGCAGCTCCACCTGTTCATACGTAGGCGGCGGTCCCATCGGCGCGTTTTCGTACAATGGCGACACCGGCGGACTCACACTGGATAGACTCGATCTCGGTGAGAGACTGGGCTGAGATCTACCGGGCGACGGCGTGCCGACGAGATTGTTCTGCTCGGAGCCGCGCAGCAGTCTCTCCACGCGTCTGTGCAGATCCACCATGTCGACCGGTCGTTCCTGCTGCGAGCAGGCCGATCCTAGACACTGCGGGCCGCCGTAAATATCAGTGAAGCTGAGGCCAGAGCTGAGGGAACCCTTGCTGCTGGTCGTGCTGAGGCTACCGAGGCTGGAGCTGCTGCTCACCGATAACGTGCTCGCGCTCAGCGTCTTCAACTGGCCCTCCAGCATCGCCATCGAACGCAGGGCGTCCCTGAGTTGCTGCAGCAGCAGCTGCTTCTCCTCGTGCAGCCGTACGCGATCGGTGATGGTCTTGTTCGACAGCTCAAACGCGTTATTGAGATCCTGCTCGAGCCTGCGGATCTCGCACTGGATCTTCTTCATGTCCTGTTGCGTCCGCGTGCGCGGTGTGATGCTTCGCAATTCCCTCAGCAGCTGCTCTTTCTCCTGGAACAGCAGGAGCTTGTCCTTGTCGCTCTCGGACTGGCCCGGCGTCACCTTCTCCTCGAGATCCGCTAATTGCTGTTGAATGTGCTGGATCCGCTTCCTCGCCTCGTCGTACTGCAACCTCATACGCGCCATCTCGGCCAATCGGGTCCCGATCGGCACTAGTTCGCCCGAGAGATCAGTCTGGGAGGCCGTGCTGAGCTTCTCCTGTGGCAGACTGAGCGTGCTGGCTTCCGGACTACCCTCGCACAGTTGCAGCCTCGTCAGCTCGTCCTTGAGTTGCGCCAGCGACTGCATCAGCTCAGCCTTCTCCTTCTCGCCGGAGCTCAAAGACTTCTGGATGTTGCGGAGCTCTGCGTAAATTGCTTGCGCCTCCGTGATGTTGTAGCAGCCAGCATGATGACCGCTCAATTTTTGCTCCACACTGATCAAGCAAATAGACCGCAAAAGTTAGAGCTGTTCTTAAAGTGCTACATAAACTGGTATAACAATGCATATATAAATTAAAAAATAGGCATTAATAAAAAAAAATACGCAATTTAAAACATTGATCAATTTTTCGAAAAATTAAAAGTAAGAAAAAAATGAAAAAGAGAATGAAAAATATTACATAAAATATTTTCGAGAAAATACGCACAAATAATTTTGGCAAAAATTTAATTTTTAAATATGTAATGTATGTTTTATATGTAAACTAATATAAAATTGCTTTAGTAGAAAAATCGGTGATTGACGTTTGCGCGTATAATACCTGACAAGAGTATCCACTCCTCGTTGCGTGCAGTTCATCTCCGCGCGAATCTGCTCGAGTTCTCGTTTTAATCGAGAAACTCGGTTCCTGGCGAGTGCCACATCAGATTTAAGCAGGTCAGGGTCATATTTGGTACTCAAGGAACTCGAGCTGGAACACACTGCGCACCACAAACACCCGTCAATACTTTCCACGATGCAATCTGCCTGCACTCGTATTATAATCTACTCAGATTTTAAATCTTCGATAATATGTAAAGTGTAAAATTCGAAAACTGTCAATTATAACGATACTCTAAATTTATAGCAATGTTCCAAAATGTTTTTTTAATAATGAAATATTTTCACGGTCACGAAAAAAATTGACAAAATACGCGCGTAAACAGTAGCACATATTGCGCACGATTTATGAAATTTATATTAATTTAGAAAATTCTTTAAAATCTGTTTGTATTAAAACACTTAATATTGTAGAAAAATTCACTTTCTATTGAATAACACTCACAACTTGTACGCGATGCGCCGAGGGTGGATAAGGCGTTATTGAGGTGATTGTACTCGTCCTGTGCCAGACAGAGCCTCTGCTGCTTTACATCATAGATCTCCTTCTTCGCCTACAACACAAACATTTTACGATCCTTTTAAAACAACTGTCATGACTGGTTCTCTTATAACTATTATATAACTCTTATTAATTACTTGTCAAATATCATAAGCGGTAAAATGACATTTCTTGCATAAGAGAAATTAATTAGAGAGAGACACATTAAAAAAGTAATCATTTCTGAGACAATTAATTCCTTTGGTCCTTACAACTGCTGTGCTTCTATAAACAACAATGCAGCTGATTTTTGCTAAATGGCAATGCAACAAACTGACGAGAGGCTACCTATTATTTACTTAACGCCATTAATATTAAACGAAAAGTAAATGAGAAATATTTAAAAAAATTGTCTGTAAAGACAAAAAAGGCTTTCGGAAATCTTTCCAAATAATTATGACATCGAAAAAGGTCTTTGCTTTAATACGATTGTTTTCTAGATTTATCTTAATCGAGTAAGTATATCGAAGATATCATAAGCATATCATATATGTTTGATTTCAAATGAAAGCATAGTCAAATGCTCTTGTTACAGCAGGATTATTCCATGTATATAATTCCATATCCAATATCACTGTATCCCATATATTCGGCACGATTTCCTACGTAATAAATGCACTTCGATGCATCGATTTCACTAAAGAAAACTCGCTCATCAAGACGGTGCAACAGTAGAATATTCCTCAACATACAACCGCATTGCGCCGTAAAGAAACACCTATGATGTTCGAATGCTCTTTAATTCGAGCGTATTGGCGATGAAAATTTGGCGAAACACCTCGTGAAAGAAAAATAATTTCACGTTACGAAGAAGCACGTTCGATCACAGAGACACGATTGTCGCGTCTCGCACTTCCACTCGGGCAACGATGATGTTCGCGAAGAACTCGCGCGTACTCCTAAAGTATACGATTTCCTACGAAGTATTCCAAGCGAGTGGTCCTTACGTATTCGCAGTAGTAATACGCCGTGGCGTCGGTATCGTCGCGCTTGTAACACTGCTCCCAGTAGAATCTCTGTATCTGCTCATCGTTCTCGTAATCGTTGTGGTAGCACATCCTCATGCGATACTGCGACACGACGTTCTCGTAGATCTGCTCTTGTTGCTGCTGCTGCTGCTGCTGCTGCTGCTGATGCTGGTAGTACGTCGGACGTTGCAGATTTCTGCGTTGCTGCTCCTGCTGCTGCTGCTGTTGTTGGTGGTAATTGTCCACGTAGCTGCGGTACTGGTGTGCCGGTACGAGTACGCAGAGGGTGTACTGACGGTCCATGCCGGGTACACGGTGGACTGTGAGCACTCTCTGTGACTATGCGGCGCCTTTCTTTCTCTTCTTCGTCCTCTTCCTCCACCTCTTCCTTTGGTTTTTCCTCTTCTTCCTCTCTTCTTCCTATTTCTCTTTCGCCACCTTCTCTCTTTCTCTCTCTCTCTCTCTCTTTCTGCGTGCGTGTCTCTCTCTCTCTCTCTCTCTCTCTCTCTCTTCCTCTCTCCCTCGCTTTTTCTTTCCACCACCTCTCGTTTCGCCGCTTCTTCTCTTCCTCCTCTCGATCCCGTCTCGTGCCCTCCTGCGCTCTCGTGTACTCTCCTATCTCCTCTTCTCCTCACCTCATCTTCGCGAAGGCCTCCTCGAGACTGGCCGGTGTACGGGGCCCGAAATTCCGATCCCCACCTCCGTGGGTCTCAATTTTTAAGGGATCCCACCTTTTTTCCTCTTTTTGCGTTCTCTTCCTTCGCTTCTTGCATCGTCCGGCCAGTCCTGCCTGCCCCTCCCCTCCTTCTATAGTACCCCTCCTACCCTTCCTGCAGCATCCCCCTTTTATCCCCACCGTTCGCAATCTCGCGTACACAAACTCCTTCCTCTCTTCAACGGGATGGTGCGCGAACTGGCTCTGCGTACTCCTCCTTCTTCTCTTCTGCCTCTGCCGCTTCTTCGTCTTCTTCTTCTTCTTCATCCTTTCCTCTCTCATTCTGGGAGGCTCCTTCCACCATACTCCTCGTACCATCTCTCTCGCTTCTCAGCAGCCTCAAGCGCCTCTTTCTTACCCTGCGTAAAAAGGCGGGCCTCGGCAGCCTCGACAGGATCGTCGCAATCAAGCCTCGACGTGAAGCTCTCTCTCCGGCTAGAGAGTGTTGACTTATAATTTAAATTTAAATGCAGGATAACGCGAAATATTCGCCTTTGTGTTACAAGCGAGTCGTTTGAGTTGCGAGCTGCGATACGATCGGGATTTGAGACGTCGTTCAGTAATCTTTATCAGTTAATAATCAGTTATCAGCCGAAAGCTCGTTTCTCTGTGTTCAGAGAAAAAAGAAACGCAAGTCATATGACTCGTATTTTATACAAGCGTTTTAATTAATTCATGTAAAAAAACTCTTCTCGAAGAGTTGCAAAGAAGATTTCGTTGTTTATAAAACATAAAATGTATTACACTGATTTTGATCGAAGTTTGCGCGCAAAGCAAGTAAAGAAAGTGATCGCGCCGTCGATGAGACTACGAGACGTCCTGCGAAAGTTGTTTACTATCCTTTATCGGAGCGAATAATACGCGTGTAATAAAGTCCTTTATCATAGTATCGAACAACGTTTTCTCGTCATCATCATACATAATGCTCGTCGAGAGTCGCGTGTGTCATCGCCGTCCTGATCGCCGCGAGCGTGCTTATTTTTTATAGATCCGCGGAATGTCGTCGCGATCCGGGAGTGCTGGGTGCCTCAGGACGAGCGCACGATCCTGCGGTCCTGGTGGGGCGTAGCGTGCGCGAGGACGAGTGCGAAAGGGTAAAGGGGGACAAGCCAGGATTGCAGAGATCAGCGGAGGACGAGAACGAATGGAGAAGCAGGAGGACAGACCGAGGAGAGGCACGCAGGAAGGGACGCGGCGGAAGGGCCGGGGGACGAGGCGAGCGAAGGGAGGAGAGGATACGGCGAGGTCACGGTACGACCCTGCTGAACGTGGTCGCATCCGTCCGAAGCCCCGCGTCGGTAGTAGAACCGACCTTGAGTCGCGCATTATGCCCCGTCCTTGTTGGAATTTCTGGGGCCCCTACTGGCCCATCAGCCGTGTCTCCGATCATCTAAGAGCCGGGGCCCCGGGTAGAGCAGGGCGAGAGCGGAGGACCCCGGCTCGTTGCGCGTCGCCCCACCATTCCCCCGAACACGAAGAGAGACTCGCCCATGGAACCCCAGTATGTGCACCATGGGGAGAGCGCACGGGTTCCTTCTCCCCGTTTCCCTCCCCCACCCTCGTCCCCTTCCTCCTCCCGGATCCACTCCGGCGAAGCCTTCACGGTCTCTCTTTCTCCCCGCCTCACTACCTCTTTCTCTACGTCCTCGAAACGTCGGAGAGAACCCACGGCGCCTCGCACGCGCATATTTCTCGGTCCATACTATTATTGTCGAGGGAGCACGCAGATGGTATCGAGTACGGGCCGGTTCGTCCGCTCCGGGAAAGAGGCCTTATTCCCTTCCCTCCTTCCTCGCCCTGTCCTACCCGTCCTCCTCCTTCTCTCCATCTTCTTCTCCGTCGTCTCTTCCTACTCCTCCCTCGCCGTCACCGCGACGGCCCCGGCGACCTCCGACTAATGCATTCTTTTTTCATTTGATGGACTTTCTTCTTTCTTCCCCGGAACGACTTCGGTTTCCGACAGGAAACCTCGCGGGTCCCGCTCTTTCGTGGAGCCGGCCGCCTCTTCTCTTCCGTGTGTTTCGTCATTTTCGCGACGCAGCCTGCTGCGATATCTGCTCCATCCGTCTTTTCGGAAAGAGGAAGATGCGTGTTTTGCAAACTAGCCGAATCGCAAATTCTGTTCGATACGCGTAGATTTAATATTATGTTCGAGGCTTTAAATTCTGTGGATCAAATTCCTTCCTTACAAATTTATCTATCCGAATTGCATAAAAATGTAAGACGTATTTCCCAAAATAAACGCTCGAAGTAAACGCTAAAAGTGCTCGCATACGCTAAACGCTCGATGCTTTAGCGTATTTACGAGCTTTTCACGTCTCATTCGCCGCTCGGTTGAAACCGTTTTGCTTGCAACTCAGCGGTCGAGATCCTAGCGTATATTTTTCTGTCTTACGAAACCGACTAATGTCTAGGACACGTCTCCCGCCTCGAAAGATTTGAAAGGAAGGAAGGAATGAGAAAAGACACTCCGGCGACAGCCGCATTCCACGTCGGCTAATACCGTTCCTAGCGCGACAAAAAACAAAAGGTCATCTGGAAGGATACGAGGGGGAGGAAAGGTACGGTAGGATCATACGAGGAGGAAGAGAAACCGCGCGTCGTCAAGCCGGGGGGGACAGGACGAAGAGGAGGCGGAAGGCATCTCTCGGATATATTCCTGCGCGAACGGCCGCGATTTATACCGCCCGGAGCTCGCTATCCTAGAGCCGAATGCCTAACTGATTGCTGAATTCCATTCCATCGGCCTGCCTTCTCTCCTATCCGCTTTCTCTCTCTCTCTCTCTTTCTTGCTCTCTTCTTCTGCTCGTCGCTCTTGCGAGCGCACGTCCTCCGCCTCGGGAATGCTACGAGAAACCACGAACGTCGTCATTTGCTCTCGTTCAAAATTCCAGCTGCGCCGATCGAACTATCTTTCCGAGAGTTCATCTCAAATAATTCTATAAATATGTCAATTGCGAAATTAATTATGGAATATTTAAAACCGTGATCGTAACTCAGTAATCTTCTCCTTCCGAAAAAGAATTATATTCTATATAATAAATTTAATATAGAACAGAAACTTTTTTTATTATTTATAATAAGAAAATGGATATATCTTGATTGACGAATAATTAATTAATTAAGATTCCAACGAATCAATTGACGATGTGATAAAGTCGACATATCAATTTTATAACCGCATAGTTGACGCATCGCGCTCTCATGTGTCATTAGAAAATTTCTCGAAGCGATGCCTTTTTTCAATCGCGCATATCTACGCAGTGCCTGAATCTTTTCGGCTCTTGCGTATAAGTGAGGACATCGTTTCCCGTTTAATTTGCATATAAAAATAGATGTAAAATGAATGAAGAGAAAGGTAAAGTCTTCAATCACATCGGAACGCGACGGTTTCCAGGAAAACGCGATTCGTATACGTCGAAACATGAAGGTATTCTGACGCAATCGGCCTTTCGACCGGCCGGGGTCAGGCAGCGTATTAGGGTCGCGTATACATTTCGATGGTGGATCCTACCACCTACGATAATAATTCCTGCGGCGCAGCGTGTAACGCACGCTTGAGCGTATGCACGCACGTGTGCTATCTTGGTGGCTCCATCTCAGCGCTGCGTGCAAGATCTTTCCGCGCGATGAAAGGACGATGTCCGTGGCGTGCGCGAACGCTGGCGAACGCACGGCGAAGCGGAAGACGAGAGAGAGAGAGAGAAAGAGAGAGAGAGCTGCATCAGGAAGAAAATATATGGAGAGGCCGACGGGAATGCGTTTCCGCGAGAGGCGAAACGACGCGGAGGGATGGAGCGGAGTAAACAGGAGAGTTACGAATGAGGGAATGGACGGTGAAAACTGGAATGCGGAGAAAAGACGATGAAAATATGGGGAATGCGGCGAGATTCGAAGAGCAATCTGCAGGATAGAGCGGCGTTTAAAGATAAAATAACGAGGGTAGAGCGTGGTAGAGAGAAGGACGGACGAAATTATGACACAATCAAGTCCGAATAAAAAGATAAGAACGAACAGGCAAGCTGGTAGCGAAATGAAAGGCGAGGTAGAGCGATGAAATAAGAATGCGGCGGAGCGAGTAAACATTTCCAGCGATGAAGCCGGCGCCCGCCAGAGCGGAAAACGGAAAGAATTATTTACTACGCGCTCTGGAACTGCATGCGTCAGATGATACGCGATATCAGGCCGCATAAAACTACAGAAGCAGCTGTAAACATTTCTGAATTCTTTACAGCCAGCATTAGCCGATACCCTCTATCAGTTTATGCGCGCTGTAAACGGCGAGTGCCGCGGGAGTTTGACATAGCCGTGCCGAAGCGACGATTTCCGCGCGAGCGAGCGCGCGGATTTGCGCGCGAGGCGTACAAGCTCGCAATCTAGAAGAAGCGAAACGGAGTGGATGGCGAACTTAAGATAGAAAGACCGAAAGAGATAAAGAAAGAAGGCAGGAAAGAGTGAGCGAGGAGAGAAAGAGAGAGGGCCGCGGCGCGGTCGGAGAGAAGTTCACGTTGCAGGGAGTAATGACAAGGAAGGAGGCCTGTTCGCGCGCGCGAACGAGCGAGCGAGCGAGCGAGCGTGGATGGTGATGCTGGCGGTAGTGGCGACGGCGGAGGAGGAGGGATCGGAATGCAGCCGAGTGAGGAATTCCGACCCCTCCCGCATATTTATCTGAGCGCGCGGCTCGGCGGCGCGGAGGCAGCGGGACCTGGGTCGGGCCCGGTCCGCGGGACCCCCTTTTATAGTGCGCCAACCACGCGGGGCTCGCAGAGAGGGAGTACAAATAAAGGAGAGAGGAAGCGAGGTGAGAGAGAAAGAGAGAGAAAGAGGGAACACGAGAGAAGGAGATGAAAACGGACCGAGGATACGTACGAGGCCAGTGCCAGGCCACTACTACGGCCTTAGCGTATAGGCTTATTCAGGAATGCCCGCGGTGTTTTGTAATTGGGCGCATTCGTAAGATTTTCTTGTGAATGCGCGAGAGCCAGCGAGCGAGAAAGAGAGCGAGAGAGAGAGAGAGAGAGAGAGCTCGACACGACGCGCGAGATCCTTTTCCTCGGCATCTTTCTGTTTTTATTCCAGCTCGCTCGATAGGACCTGTAATCGTTGACATCTGGAGCGGTTCCCCGAAGACGTCCCCCCCCCCCCCTTCGATATACTAACGATAGCGAAGATTCCTAGGTGTCCGGATCGATTAACTTTGAGCTCATCCATTTTTTTCAATCTTTCGATGCTATGCACGCGAATCAATCATATGTCTTAAACGACGGTTGCATACAAAATACGCAGCGTAATGGAGCGCGCAATTTGTATGAGATTTTAAACAATTTAGAAATTATACGTCGGAGAAACGGCAGGAAAGTAATCGCTTGTATTATCAAAATCACCGTGTCACGTATCCAAATGTGTGAAATATGTTAATAAAATATTGTTGACTGCGAAAAAACAAAAGTCGAGCTTGTGCATTTTTACAACGTCAAGACAACATCGCTCAAGTTTCCACCGGACATGACTTTCGTAGAATTCGGCCGGAGCCTCCCAAGGCTGATGAGGACTCGACGATGGCCGTCACGACGAAAAGAAAGAAAGAAAGAGGAACGTGCTCTCGAGATTAAAATGATTAGGTTTAGGGAGGGAAGATGGGAGAAGTTAGAGGGGCTCCGAACGCTACCGGGCGCTCACGTGATCGCCCTCTGGCTACCGAATTCCGTATGAAGTGGGTCTCGTGCTTCGCTCAAAGGGCCTCACGAGGGTCCTTCTAAACAACCTGATCCACTTCGGGACCACCGGGAGTAGGAAAATCGACTGTATGCATATAAGCGATTTCGCACTCTCGGTCTCCACATCGTCCCCGCGCGATATTTCCAACATTACATCGCGATAAGTTTCGTCGTGCAAAATACGGCGAATCATACGGTGTAAAGTTGATGCCTGACGCGGCCTAATGACAGCTTTTGTTTCGTCAAAGATAAAAGTAATTCATAAAATATTGCAAAGAGAGATAATTTAGGAGAATAATGCATCTCGTCTCGATATTATTGAACTTTTGTATTGAACCTATCGATATACATGATATTGTATCATACAAAGTATAATTTTCTTTCTACAGAGACACGGTATTTTTGCACTAATTGATTCGGAATCATCAATTCGAAATAATGATTATGTTAAAATTTAACAATCCCGAAATTGATACCAAACTTGAATAAATTATTGTTGTAAGAGAGATTATTTATATTGTTTTTATCGTAGACGCAGAAGAATTAGAGAACAAAGATTATTAATATCTTAAGATGCACGGAAATCTTATAATGGCACTACACTTACTTTATGGAGATATGAAATATCTCGTAAGATACAATTATCAATTTCTGTGTCACCATGTCTTTTCAAAGTACAATACAGAGATGTGACTCAACGTTATACTTTGTTCCCAAACGTTATTCGAGGAATAAAGCGAACAAATAAGATAAAAAATTATACGTAATTAAAGGTATCACTAAAGATTTATTAATCATACGTTAATCTTGCCGCATTTCTTTGTAAACGGTACAATTACAGTTGTAAAATATTTGGTATTCGTGAAATCTATGGAGTACGCTTGAGTCTTAATTTTTAATTCTTTTTTTCGCAATAAGAGAATTTTTATTATATGTAAATTTGATATAAATTGCAAATTACTGAATAAATCTATTATTTAAATATCTCCTGTTCGCAGTAGGACACCCTGCATAAAAATATTTCGCACACTCGCATACATTTCGTCGACGTGCCCGTGAATTTTTGCAAGCGTCGGATGGAACGCGCGAGATCAGTGATATCTGATTCAGATTTACGTTCGATGGGTGGGAAGGAGGGAGGCGAGAGAGGGGAAAGACGGAGGGATCGAGAGTAATCGGGCTGACGGTCGAGAAAGGAATTTCTTTGGCCGGACAGCTGCTGCCGAACAAAGGACGCGGGATATAAAAGAAGAGTTCCTCGGGGCGCACGTGGCTCCCGCAAGAGAAAAAGAGAGGAGAGCAGAGGGAAAAAGAGAGAAAAGAGAAAGAGAAAATCCGTGGCTAATATAAGGGCCCGGGTATACACGCGACCTGCTGCTCTGGCATCTTTCCAAAAATTCCTCCCCTTTCCGTCGATCTCACCTAAATCGCAATCAAAGAGTACAAATCGTTCCGCATTAAAAAGATATTATTTTATAAAGGCAGAATTTTCGGAAATCACGCAAAATCGTACAAAATCGTCGAAATTCGAAAAAGACGACATTGTTAATTTCTCGCATTTTCGAAATCGTTCTCGAAAATAAAACTTCAAAAAAAAAAAAAAAAAATTATCGCGTCCACATATCTTCGACATATTTTGATACAGACTGTTTTACTACCTCGCGCGCATCCCGCAATTATTTCAATTCTTTTCGAGATAGAAGTGACTTGATGCAACGGGAGAATCGACTTGATTCACTTGCGCGAACTGACGAGTCCGCGATCTTGCTCACAGAAGTCGCCACGATGCTTGCAACAACTCTTTGCGGCACGCATCGCCGAGTCAACGTGGTGCACGATTCGCCACGGCAAAAATCCGCGCCACTCCGAAAGCAACTTACTTTTGTATTAATGCTTATACCAAGTGAAAGTATATCGCGCATTCCACGAATGTTATATGCGCGAGCGTGCGTCCACCGCCGCGCGATATCGCGTAGAGCATTACGAATTTAACCACCTCCCTAATTTTATTAGAGAGAGAGAGAGAACTTTATCGGAGAAAGAGAAAGAGAGCGAGATACAGAAGAGACAAAAATGCACTTCCACTTAAAATAGTTCACGAAAAGCAGAATATTATTAAATATTCAGAAGATTATCGAGCTATCTCTTATCTTACATCAACTGCTTTCTTCGACTAATTTGAGATAAATTGTTTCTTGATAAAAAAAATCGAGACACTCGACACTGGTTCTCGAAGCTGTAAAAAATTAAAGAAAAAAGCTTATCAGAAAGTTAAGCCTTAGAACCGGCGCGAAGATGCAGTAAAAGTTTCATTCGTGCATTTAGATGATTAAAGTAAATAAAACGTAATAAAAAACGTAATCTACGAAGATCTCTGAGTTTAGCCGACGCGGCGAACAGCGAAGAAAAAACCGGATGAACGGACTAGCCGAAATAATGCGTCGCAGAATTTATTTTCGCACCTGTCTCCGGTGAAGATAACGGCTGATATGACGCCGACGCGCGATAGCGTCACGCCGTGCCGCATTCCAGCGCGTCGCAAAACAACGCAATCGCGCCTTTCGCGTTCGCGAAATTAACGAAAAATTCAACGATCCAGCGTTGAACCTTTAAATGTACTAGTCAATTCTTATCATAAAAGTGAGATAAGTGCGACTGATAACGTAAATTAAAGACCGAAAACCTATTATATCATAATAGTCTTTCAAAATAAGCCTGCTATTCAATTCTGATTAAATTATGTAAATGAAGCAAAGTCCGCTTTAAAAATGAAACTGATAACGCAAGCAAATAGACAACAAAAATGTGTTGTCTATTTATCGCGAAGTATTGTCGATCGAAACATTTCAATCTTTCAACTCAGACTTGTTTCGATTTCAATATACGTACATACTGTATCAATTTGTAATTATTAATAATATAATAATTATATTTTTTTAACGTGCAATGCAAAGTGTCGATACACCCGGTATACATTCGCGGTAGCACCGTCACCTCTCTTATCGGCCAGATATAGCAAGATTTAACAAATTCCTGCCGGGGAAAGTTCTCGGTGCATTTTGCGTTTATTGGCGCACATGTGCATACGCGCACATTCGTGTGCGGCTTATATATCTGTTTAAATATAAATGCACATATGTGCACGAAGACACGTTCGCATTTCTCGCTCGCGCGAAACGTTTGTGTCTTGTATGAATCATGCTTGATCAACGCAAGATTATACGACAATTAGAGCCGTAAAGTATCTAAATAATCTAATGCGATCGATTACGCAATTAATAATGTTTATGCAATTGATTCGTTAATTTATTGCTGTAGCTCGATGTGTCACTGCGAGTGACGTAAATTCCTTGAAATTTTAGTGTGCAAAAATTAAAATTTTGCATACAGTACGCGCGAATATCTGATCATGAGATACGCTTGTGCGTACGTGCGTGAGAGGCGGTTCGCGGTGGCAAGCCGGCCCCGCCGAGTAACACTGATATGAATGGAATGCGATACTATTATCGGAGTGTACCTACCGATAATTCGTTGCGTTGCATCGCGTTGTGTCGCGCGGCGTCGAGGAGGGGATCTTCGACGCAAGAAGAGTAAAATGTCGTAACTCTCGAAGAAGCGCATTCAAGGAAATATGAATATATACATCGATAAAAGCGAGAAATCGGACGCGAATCTTCGCGTTTCCTTCAATTCGCGCATTTTTCTGCGGCTCGTCATCTCACGATGACGTTCGAGTGGTTTCAGCTCCTCGGAGACCTCGACATACATGCGATGCGTATATACTTGATTTTAACCAATTAACGGCCAACGTCCCCCTTTCGGTACAAAAATATTTTATTCTGTGAATGTAAAATAATTGTAGCAATAAATATAATCTCCCAATTTCAGAATGCTTTAGAATCGAATTGCTGAATTCTTTGGCGATTTATATTTAATATTTTTTAGATGAACTTTTTTAGAAGATAAAAGTATAATATTGTAATTTAATTAAAATTCTTTATGTTGTAGTTATATAATTTTTAATTGATTAAAAGAAGTTTTGCAAAGAAGAAGCGGAACTCGATGCTTGAGATAACTGACACTTCATTTATAAAGGAGTATTTTATCAGTTTGCCAATAGTTTCTTCATGAATATCTACTGCATTGTTAGAAATGCTTACGCTTACACATCGACTATTATCTGTCACATAAACATTTCAATGTAACTTGGATCGTCTGAAAGATACATTGATCGCGACAATAGAATACGACAGTCTATGTATAATAATTATTTCTCCGACATTAAAGCTGTCGTCGCGCAAATTGTAATATTCGCTCAACAACTATTATGAGTTATTGCTTGCGATGCGAAGTAAGAACGAATGAATGTTCTGAGAAAATTCTCTGAGAACATCCTCTGGGAATAGAATTGTTTGAAAATGTTCTCTTGAGGGAGAGAGTATTCCAAGTACATATTTCGAGAATGTTCAAGAAATATCCGACAACAAGAATATAATATCAATTCTAAATAAAAATTTCAAAAAAATATCGAAATGGCCAGCAATTCAATTGCTAAAATCATAAAATAAAATAAAACATTATCGTTGAGTTAAAATCCAGCTGATTTAAATGTTAAATATTTTGATGCCTATCAATGTTTGACCAAATAGCTAAACACATTAATCGAGTGTTGTTCCATTTTTCCCGACATCAATAAATATCCAATGCATTCTCGGCAAGGACGTGATTCACGATATATAATTGTTATCAAGATTTCCCGATATCTCCTCATTCAAGATTGCTCTTTATCGAATGGTGCAAATGTTATGAAAAAATCGACTGATCCTCGACGATAAATAATTTGCGATCTATCAATCGATATACCATGCCGCGTGCATTCGCCATGTGCCTTTTGGCAGGTAGATTAAAGAGCAATGCACTTTTGCTATTCAAGATAAATCTATCTGATCGCCTGCGCATGTTAGATAAACCTATCGCTACATCTACATTCGCAAAAAAATTATAACCTTATGATAATTTTAGAACAGAGATAATCACTTAACACGATACGTATCAATCATTTTATTCATAATAAATTAATTCTAACATGACCGCAGAATATTTTATTATTAAAAACAAGTTGCTCGTGATGTTTAATATGAGAATATTGATACCCCGCTCGATTTAAGCATCCATAATCGTACGAGGCAGATCGGAATCCCTTTCACGTCAGGAATGCGTATAAACCCTTGCCGAGGGCCGTGATGCTTTCGGAGAAATCGGAATCAGATACACCGTGCATTCCTGCGAGATGATTGCCGGGTGCTATATTGAGTCTTCCCGCGAACCTTCTTATCACGAAGATGCGGCGGAACGTCAAAACAACGCGGGGGCTATCTTTGACCGCGAGCACGCTGAGTGCGAAGATCGTCGCATCACAGTAGCCTCCTTATTACCGGGAATTTAATGCGATATAGTCGCGTCACGGCCACATAGGAATAGAGCCGCGATCAACGATAACATGTCGTCGTAGGCCGATGTATATGTAATCAGCGTTAAGGATTGCAATACCGACATTTCGTAATATCGATATTCGAAGGGCACTGAGCATGTATTTAAAGATCACATTCCTTCTGTTAAACACCGATCTGTTATGATCGACGACGATAAATTATATACGAACAAATGTCGAATCGTGTATCTTACGAAGATTTTAAGCGTCCAAAAAAAAACAAAAAAAAAACGGAAAGATAACGCGGATGTTTTCTTAGAATAATCATCGCTTTTAAAACATATCCTTTAATTGCTCGAAAAAATTATCTCGTAAAGTAGGTTTTTAAATACTCGCGTGTGTGAATATATAAGTAAACAGTAACACATGTTTGAACCTGTTACGACTGAACTACTTAATATAGCGATATGGCGATAATTACGCTCCTTGCATTCCTATTTCGGCTTCGATAAGATAGTCATACACAAAAATGTAACGCTGATTGTAATAGCTGAAAGATGCAGGAAATGTTAACTTCTTTTCAAGTACGCGTCATACTTTTTCGTGCACACATTTTCAAGAGCGCGCAGCGCACTTGATTCGATCAAGTCAGTTGGCAACAAATTACGCCGAGATATAAACTGACTGAATGAATGTCATCGCCAGGATACTCATCCTACTTGTTGCCAATGATATAATTTCTCTAGCCGGACGTCGAACTCTAGTCTGCGCTGCACGCGCGGGCTCTTAGCCCACGCGCGCCAGACACAACACGTCTAAGGTCAATCTCCAGAGAGTTAAACCGCTGGGAAAGTTCACCGTACAAAATCGAGGGACACTGTTTGACGAAAAAAAAATCAATCAATCTCAAAGCGATCCCCAATAAAATTTGCTATGAGAAACGAGAGCTACCGCTACAAACTTCCTGATCACTCGGGTAAAAGCAAAAATAAACGAAATGTTTGTTTTTCCTCATTGCACATCTAAGGAAATCGAAACTGCAGAAAGAGAGAGAAAGACAGAAAGAGACTTATAAAGAGTGTTATAAGAAGACACCAAGTACATCAAACAGAATTGAAAACAAAAAGGCAAAATGAAAAGAGACAGTTAAAGAGAAAGAGAGAGAAAATCGGGGAATGGAAAGAGAATGAGGAGGGTTCGTCAAAGAGAAGCGTGAAATTCCGTAGTTCTAAAAATAACCGCTCACAAAAAGGAAGAATAACGCTAGTATGCGTATATATCTGGTCTCTGGGTAAAAGCATAGGCCTATTTATATATCATCTGGCAGAGATGGAATCCCGATCCCTTCGTATGGTCGTTAACATTGTTTGTCCCTGGAGAAGGAGAGCCGTAGGAATGTGAAAAGCCACGCCAGCACAAACGGCATGCACAAGCCGCGGCGGTCGCTCTTCGCGGTTAATTCCGAGTCGAATCCTTCGCGGATGTCAAGTGACGAAACAACTTGGGAATTTCGCGTAGCGCGGCCTCGAGAAAACTCGGAAATATCGCACCTAGTCGCGAAAAGATGCTCTCAGCTCCGAGCAACTCTCTTTTTCATTTTAGAAGGAAAAGCGATATTAATTGAACAACTATTTCCTTTACATAAATCAGCGTAAAATAACACGAGTTCGCCGAAGGGATCTGTTTAAAAAAGAAACATAGATATGAATTTCTCAATTAATTTGATGGTGAAAATTCATAATTCTTATTCGCGCAAGTGAAAAATGGAAGAAACTCCGTAAATCGAATATGCAATTTAGTAAGGAGCAAAACGAGCGGAATAAAGGAGCAACGCGGGAACGAGGGAAGCGTGATAAGAACAGTGCTTTACGGATGGTAGATACCGATGAACGAGTCGAATTCTTTCCGCCCCGGCACGTGGGAATTTCGCGGCATGCTCTCGGTTCACCTCCTGGGAAAGACAAAAATAATTGTGTGGAAGGACGGGAAGCCGAGCGAGCGTGCAGAAAAAGAAGTACATTGTAGGACAGAGAGCACGAACCAACTTAAAGAACAAGCGGTTGCGCCCAAATTGGAAAAGGGAAACTGTAAGGAATCTCGAAAGTCGAATTGGAAGAAACGATTTTATAAAAAAATGCAGAGTGAAAAATATGACGTTTATATGAGACATACGATATTTAACGCCTCTTACGTTAACAAACACTAGACTTTCAAGAGCAAGCACGAGCACAGCAAGGTATTCACGACATTTAGACTCAAATTATATCTACAAAAAGTGTAAACACACGTAAACAAAAAGATGAAACATTAAAAGGTCGAGTTTCCGATAACGGAAATAAAGGATCGCAAGCATCTCCGGCGGCGCGAAAGGGAGCATCATCTCGGCGAGAGTTTAGAGAAGAGACGGACAGTAGCATATCCGCTCGTTTCGGCGTGATCGTACGCCCTCGGGAGTCCTCGTGGCTCTTCGTCCGTCACTTCATGGACCGCCTGGGGGCCCTACGCGAGCGTAACACCGGTAGCCACTACGCCAAAAGGGTCCCATGGCGCGAGTTACGCGAGACCGGGAGAAAGAGAGACAGAGAGAGAAAGAGAGGAGCGGAAAAATAAAGAAAGACGGGGCGGGGAAAGGGAACCGGGAGAACGTCTCGAGAGAGAGGGAGGGAGGAGACAGAAGAGAGGAAGAGAAAGGACGAAATATCCGAGGGAGACCGAAAGGACAGAGATCAGGGGAACCGGCATCTTCGCGATGCATTGAGGCTCGAAAGAGCGGCGCGTTAAGGCGACGCTCTCTCTCGCTCTTGCACGACGCCACGTACTACTCCAACCGCAACGCGGGGCCCCAGGGCTCATCGGCGAGGGGAAGGCAGAGAGAGGAGTCTATGGCAAGCAAAGGCGGCGGCGGAGGGCAGGGGAGAGCGGATTCGAGAGGACGGGAGACATTCCAATCTCTCGTGGCAAGCTTGCCTGGCTGGCTGCCTGCCTACCTGCTCGCCTGCCTGCTCGCCTGCCTGTTCGCTCGCTTGTCTGCTCGTCGCTTGCCAAGTCACCGTCCTAAAGCCAGCCCACGCTACATCGAGTGTCACACAGACCATCATAACCGTATAGAACCCTCGTGGTTATCAGGACCGATCGATTTTTATTCCGAGCTAATGATAATTTGTATAATCGAGCGAACCTGCGAGAAATGAGGGGCGCTGCGCGTGAGAACGATAAAGCTTATAAGGGACACAATAAGTTCTGTTTAATTATTCATGTCTCCTCCGAGGAAATTAATAAATCAAATCAATTCTGCACTTGAAAGATAAATGGAGAAACGAGAAATCTTCTCTTCTCCCGAATAAGGTAAATGATGGTCGTGATAAAGAAACTTTGTTTCGAAGTGATTACTTCGTTACATCAATAAGAAATAGCGTGCGTAGCGCTTGTGCAGATAAGAATAATGCATTTCGATTATTATGCGTGCGATGGTAAGACATTCTTTCGCGTAGCAGCCTCGACGATTATAGACTGACAAGTTACGATGCAGAGATCAAACTGGAACGCAGCATATAAATGTATCCAAGAACGCTTTCAGTACGCGAGACCACGAGAAAAAGAGATGAGGCGCACAATGCAGCGTAGCATACGCCGTGCTGCAAATCCAGTTGCAAAGAACGAATCCGCTTTCACATTTATCGAATTCCAACGTCGTTCGTTCGTTCTGCATACCACACTACCGTGAGCCCATACCGAACAATTTTATGGAGCTGAGCCCATGTCCTGTGACATTGTTACCCGCATGGTCGATGACAATGAAAAAAAGAAGAGGAAAATATGCAGGACATTAAAAAATACCGCACATTCTCCTAATTCTTCGACAAATTCTTTTATTAATTTGGAATTGACTGTTGCTTAGCAAATCGAGTCATAATTGTTTGAAAAAAAGACTTTCACAAATAAAACTTCAGAAAATTGAATTCGACAAGACTACATACTTTAATTAATTTCAGATGTAATTTGTTATGATAGAATTTTAATTGGAAATTTGTTCGCTACAAAAATATATATAAAAATTGAAAAAAAGTGGCGAGAAATGATACAAAATTTTTGCTTGACTTTTTCATTTCCGACTGCTCTAAAAAATCGTATAAGAGAAAGAATATATGTTTCAGCGAAATAAATAGTTTGATTTTTCCCACAATGTGCTTTCATAGCTAACTGGATTTATTCAGATAAACAACAATCGCATGAGAAGTCACATTCCGCGTTCAAAATACCACGCAACAGAAATTTCATCATCTTGGAACATTAAAGAAGATCAGATATATGTATAGTCGGACGTATGCAAATAAATATAGCGATTTGTTCATCGGCGGTTAGGCAGCGTCCGCAGAAATCGGCAGCGACCGGTCGTCGATAACGATGTCAATGACTTTGAGACTTCGGATTCGAACCGTTATAAGACGCATATACACATACACACGCGTGCGTCCATGTGTGCGTATATATGCGTGTATTATACACCACCATATATAGCTTCCCCCGATCTCGCGCGCAGCAGCCGCCTATTTCGAGGATAATCGTGCGGATAATCTCGGTGGTGCAATAATTTTCGATGTTCCCGGCGCATTCTGCGACACGCCATCGTCGTTATCGAGTCCGGGGCCGAGCCCGATGGACCAGAAGACGTCACACCTGTCGGCGCGCTCTGGACCGACAACGGGCCGGTTCCTATTTGCAGAGGGTCGCCATACATTTCCCGTTTCGTTGGTCTCAGAAACGCTCGAGAAGCGGATCATTGGCCCTGGTCAGTGACGAAGGAACGCGTGACGGGGCTGTCAACTGAAACCCCCGATCAACCCTCCTGGTCTCGCGCGCGCATCAGGAACGATTTGAAGAACCGATAGAAGGAGACAAAGTCAACTCCCACTATCCGCTTGAAATCTATTCAAAGTTCTGGAATGTAAAAAGTAAAAAGCCCGACGAAACACACACACACACACACACACATACGCGCGCGCGCGTCAACGCATAATGTAAAATTTGACCGTAATAGCAAAGCTACTCATATTTTTAGAATTCCCGAAGTTTCCAAGTTCAGACAATAGCGCGCGACTATTCCTGCGCGCGCGTGTGTATCCGCGCATTCCCGGAATCTTTTTCCAAAAATAAAAGATTAAATTAGGAAGCATGGCACACACAAGCGATTCACGCTGGCAGCCGCATCGGCGGCGGCCGGACGAGGCGGGAGACGCAAGTTGAAACATCAAGCAGAAAACGAGTCTCGCGACGGGAAAAAGCGTACGCGCCGCGCGTACTTGCCAGCTGAAAGAATGAAATTCTCCGATCGATCGATCGAACGGACGGACGGACGGACGGACGGACGCACGTAGGAACGAAACAGAGAGAGGGAACGAAGAAAGTCCGGCACCTGCGCTTTCGAACGAGATCCGCGAACCGTATGATTTACGGCATCGAGGCATTCGCAGTTTCCTCCGGCGGTGTCATAATCGGTTTTGTATCTGTCCGCGCGAGAGAGCCGACGAGCGGTACGGGACGAGCGGGCAAAAATAAATGGCAATTAACATTCCTCTCGCATCTCGCTGCCTCTCGACGGGGCATCACGGAGAGCCAAGAGAGAAAGAGAGAAAAAGGGGAAGGATGGAAGGGAGACCGCGAGAGAGAGAGAGAGAGAGAGAGAGAGAGAGAGAAGGAGAAAGAGAGAGAGAAAGGAACAGGATGCTGTGCTGCTCGGATAGGGCCTGCAGCGCACGAAAGGGTGGGAGGTAGCGCATGAAGAATGGGGTTTGCACATCTCTAGGAGGCCGGCAAAGCGAGGCAAAAGCGCGCGCGACCCTTTCCGCCCGAAAAATGTCAGATTCGAGCCTGGAACGCTGCTTGCGCTGCAGCGCACGAAATCTGTGGAATTCCTGGACCGCGAGATCGCTCCGACTTTCGAGTCTTTCCCTGTCTCTCTCACGGACGGATACGGACGCTGACGATACCGCGATACTAGTCGAGTACTGATACTTTCACCGCGAAAGCACGATACTTTAGATTCGGTATTAACGAAGGATCGAGCGGGGTGACTGCATTTGATAAAATGTAAAATATTCGTCTTCTCAATAGTAAGATCAGTGGTCACATTACTTTTTCTCCATTGACTTTACACGTGTCTTATCATCGAGTAACGTTGTAATGTCGTAATTATTCTGATTAATTCCAAATCTTAGAAGCTGCGGCATTAATTAGGTGCTGACATTTTTATCACTGTACGCTTTACAATTATCAATGAATAATAATAAAATGTCGGAATTATCATAGTCGTAAAAAGAGAGATATATATTCTAAACTTTTACTGTTATCGTTGGTTGATGCGACCATTATTCTGATTATTCGCAGATATCGAGAGAAAAATTACGACATTAATAAGGCATTGACATTTTTTTCTTCCACAAGCGCTAAGAGCGCAATGAATTTTTCTCGGTCTTGGAATGCTCGCAAATACCGTGAGAATTGCGGATTGAGATAAGCCGTGACTGTACGCGGAATAAACGTGAGATTTATGATTTGGTTGATTATTCATTACTCGAGGATGAGTTTTACTAATCATTGATCACACACACACACAGACGCAATGCCGCTAGACGTTGAAATGCCATTATTCTTTAAAAGAATTATAACTTTCCACAAGACGCAAAAATAATAATTGCAATGAAAAGAATATAGACGAATGAAAATAGATATTTGCGTCACTACTTAATGCTAATTCTTGAAGTTATCCGATTAAACCCATTCTTCGGTATTATTAAAAATTCTGACCACGGTAGCAATTCAAAATGAAGAAACCGATTATAGAATGGCGTAACTTTGAGTAAACTCCCCAAGATTAATCGTGGCATCTTCGCGAATTCCTATCTAAACTTTCGAAATTCCTGAACATTACGTCATAATCCTCTCACGAGCGTGTCTTGGCCACTCATCGTCGGAACACAGAAAGTCATCACGAAAGTGTTGTAGCAACGCGAAATCCTTTGATTGTGTTTCATTTGATCTATACACGATACGTTTCATTTATATAATCTCGCATTACATAATAACGTAACAGAATAAATCATAAAAATTATAGACTTTTAAGATTGCGCGATATCGAATGGCTATTCGATCTCGCGGTAAGTGAAAAATATTTCATTAAGTATTCATTAAGATATAAATTTATTTATATTCATTAAGATGTAAAAAATGATGAGATGCAAATTTCCGACATTTCGACGACATCAAATTAAGGAAATGTATAAAATTGCCAGGCATGCAAGTTGCGCAAAATATGTATCGCCTTCGTTCCGATCATAAATTCCACGATGCTGTGTTGACTCAGATATCATTGATTTATTATACTGCATAAAAACATCACGTGATACGCTTGGCATCTACGTGTTTTGCGTGAAAGCAATTTCAATGTTATATGCAAATCTCGAATCGAATATTGGCGACGGTGACCATTCGAGCCATTCGCGTTTTTTTTAAAGACCAGGAAGCATATGTATAATTGCGTAAAGCAAACGTGATAATAAACAGATTCTCACACGCATAATTCTATGCTTATGTTTTTAGGTAACCGCGGTAGAATATATATCTTTTATTTTGCCAGCGGATCTGGCGAACTTACATCGTATGCATCGCGGCGCTACGTCGCGATGAGACGCTACTGGCCGCGGCTTATTCGTCGCTTGACGAGCGCGGAGAGCCTCGCGCGATGCCGGAGAAGAGACGAAAGGAGCGAGAGAGAGAAAGAGAAGGCGAGGACGGGTGGCGGAGAGGGTTATTTGCATCGGAATGCAAGCCCCGGCTCTCCGCGTTACGCTCGCGCTCGCGCGCGGGAGTGTGCAAGCACGCACGCACATACTGTGCGTTCGACACGTATCTACGCGTGAAACTCCCAAGGAAAGAAGCCGCGGGTTTCCTCTAATGCCCGAAGCCCCAAGCGAGTGAAACTACTCCCAGGTATGGGACGGCGTTGCGATATTTCGCGTGCAAATACATTTCCGCGGAAAATGTTCGCGGCTTATTTGCCGTAAGAACGAGAAGTTCATTAGTGGAATAATGCGCTTGGAATATTCAGTGAAAAATGAGAGTTGTGAAGGTATTTTTACGGAATTTCAGCATTGTTATTTATCTGGTCTTCAAATCAATTGTTTTTATTTAGACGATAAAGATATCACTTTTTCGGAGATTAGATATTAGAAAGTGTAATAGTTAGATAACAACATAATTAAATCACCGATGATGAAAGACTTGTGATAACATAAAGCTACGACAATCTCATACCGATATTGAATAATAGGAAATTTTAATTGCGTTTCCAAAAAGTGTTTCTCAAACTGAACAGTATTTGTTGAAAGAAATACTTATCTTCAAATAATTTATTATAAAACGCGAAGGAGAGGAAGCATGCAATTTTTATCCACGAGTCTTAAAAAATACGTGAGAGAAAAAAAATTGTAATCCCCGTCGACTATCAGGAATGTGTATCTTTGATGGGAACGTTGCTCGGAATATTTCAAGAATTTTAAGAATGTGAGAACCCACACATTATATCTCTTGGCAGCGATCTGGGTTTGGATATCTTATTTCCCACGCGTACAAACGCATTTGAGGATTACACCAAGGCGTTGGTTAATTTGTGAGATACGCGAAAGGATAGTATCCACACCTTTAGGAAGATAGGCGCACTACACCTTTCCAGCATAAACATGTTTACCGGGGTAAACATGTTTGCTGCGTCTCTACAACGGCGAATTTTATAGGGGATAGAAATTTTATTTTTAAGAGGCTCGATAACTAGTTAATCGTTCAACGACACAAGCGATAAATTGTTGAGTGCAGATAATTCAGCACCAAGTATTTATTACACAGATCGTATCTCTCTAGATTTCCGAATCGAATTTTCTTTCTCGCCGAGAAAGTAGATGCAGCGCGCGTGAACGTAAAAAATTATATGTATCAATTTAATCCAAAAACAAACAACAAAAATACTGCAGAATCTTTCTGTAATCTTCCGAATCTTTCTATAATCAGCTAAATAGACTCGGCGAATTTCACGTTGCGCACCGAGGCGAGAAAGCAGGTGTCGCCGACGACGACGACGACGCCGACGACGCCGACGACGACGACGACGACGACGAAAGACGAGGGGCCTTTAGACGCAAGGGATCTCGAAACTAGAATCGCGCGGCCCCAGCCACACAGGCAATCTCTCGAAAATCGACGATGACATCATGGCCACAGTATTCCGCCCGAAATAAATATACCGTACATCGACATTCCTCCCCGCCCGCCCGGGCCGCCGCCGCGGCCGCCGCCGTCGCCGCCGCCGATAAATATTATTATCGTATCTTTCGTTTGCTCTCGGATTAAAGCCTCGTTCTCCGTATCTCTTTGCTCTCTCTCTCTCCCTCGCTCTCTCACCTGGCGCGCGTTCTACCAAAAATTCATAACGCAGCCACGTGTGACGTAAGAGCATTCCGGCGCGGGTCCAGACTGGCGTCAACGGCGAAATACCAAAGTACCCTCTTCTCTCGCAAACGTCCGAATTAGCTACCTGCCGCGATCCTTTAACTATGTATTATCGAAGAAACTTCTCGCACGAGAGAGGGGGGAAGGAGAGAGAGAGAAAGAGCGTCGCGATGCGAAGTCATACGCACGATCATGCATCTTATCCGTAGATTATATTTGACTCAAACACACTAAATATATTTGACTAAAATAAATATGATAAAATCAACAATTTTTATTTACGTTTCAACTTTCACCTGTTATCAAAACTTTGATACTAATTATGTTTATGTTTGTTCATATTAAATATTTAATCTAATTCGATCTATTATAAGAAAATATACAGTATACCAGATTCGTTTTTTTGTCCATAGACATATATGTATGATTTTCTTTTCTTCTCGAATAAAAAAGTTAACAAACAAATATAGAGGAAGAGTTTACTTTTCCTTTTCTCTCTCTCTCTTTCTCTTTCTTTCTTTCTCTCTCTCTCTCTCTCTCTCTCTCTCTCTCTCGCGCTCTGCATGCATGTGTGTGCGTGCAAAGTACATCCTATACCGCGATAAATGCAGAGGGACAGAACGCGGTTAATCGCGTGTTAATCTACGCTGCCGCGTTCGTAGTGCGCGAGGGTACGCCGAATGACCGGAAGTAACATGATTTCTCACGGACTGACTTCCTGCCGCCCTCGTCGACCCTCGTTGAAATTCCATCAGTTCTCCCCTCCCTGTTTGTTTTAATCTCGGCAACGCAAGGTTCATCGACACGGCGAGTGATTAACGGATCAATTCCGCTTTTACGAGTGACACGTTAAGTGAAAAATTGCTCGCACTGAATGAATGCTTATGAATAATTGTTTCTAAACTTACCTCGAGTACGTCCTGTGCGGTCTGCAGATACTCGCGAAGCATTGCCTCTTGAATGGCCCGCCATTCCTGCCTTGGATCTTCCAGCTGCGTTGTCTCTGTGTATATGAATATTAATTCGATGAGAAACGTACGAATTTCAGTAATGATAAATTAGAAAAAAAAATTGTTCTACTTATTCTAGAATTTATGGCATTCGTGAAGAATTCTTCATGCCATAAATTCTTCAAGGTAGAATGTTATTTTAATTATCTAAATTATTTTATTATCTAATTAATTAATTATCTAAATAATTTACTTTAATTCAATCAGAGAAATTCTATTTTTTCAAAATAATAGTCATTACATTTTATATTCTATTTTTTATTTTATTTAAAAATAATATAAATTCTCAAAGTGTTAAGTAAGTATTAAGCCTGGATGTGATAAAAAAATCTCCAAAAAATATCGTATCACAAGTTAAGCACCTGGCCGTTTTAACGCATTTTTCAATAAGAAAAAGTAAAAGAAAAACTTACGATTGACATGATTGATGTAGTAGGCACCCACGTGTTTATCGTAGGCCTCTTCCCAGCCGAGGGGAAGCTCGTTGCCGATACAATCCGCAAATGTTTGGGGTTTAGTAAACCTAGAACAACAAAGGGAAAAAATAAAATAAAAACACTGTAAAGTGCAAAATAACATTGATGAATTTTTTTGTCGCACGTAATATTCGTAACATTTTCGACATTTTATACGCCGAATCCAAAAATGAGATTCAAAAGAGATTAATATGCGAATAAAATGTAATGGAAAATTAATTGCAGTTGTATTTTAAATAAATCTACTAGGAGCACGCAAAGAAGTCGTCAATCGAATGAATCCTGATGTCGCGTTCGTCCGCGGAAAGAAAGGAATGCAAGGCTCGCCGGATGTGGAACTCGCTCTCCGGAAATCTCCGGTCGTGTAGGCACGAGATGCGTGTATCAGGTGCATCGCATTATAAGCAAGTACAATAGCACATATGTATATATGTTTTGATTTACGTGACATTTGTGATAATCGTCCCATCATTTTCAGTTGAATCTGCTTGTAATTTCGAATCTGATATCGTCGCTACAAACACACACTGTGCGCCTTGAAATAAAATATCCTATATATTTGCCTGTACATTAAATAAATTTTGTTACGAATATGTGTCATCCTTTTTTACCTTTTTTACAGATTAATTTCCCCGATTGTTTGTACGCGAGGGCGAGGGGAAGAGAATGTCGGTGTCGGAATGACCGAGACATTCTTTCGCGCTCGCCGTTCGATGATAGTCGCTGCGTTCTCGCTCGATATGTACGCATCGCGCCAAATCGACATTGAAGCTGAAGGCTTCGGGTCTGCCTTGTGCGATTCGCCGTTTGCATAATACGGGACTGTATTAACTCGCGCGACGTAGACTTTGTGGGGCAAGCAAGGAGCGAGGAGACACGTATACAGAACGGTACGCGAAAGTACCGGCACTTTCGCTCCTGTCCACGTCCGTTCGCTCGGTGAGATATACGAAATTTCACGCGCGCGCGAGCGCTTTCATTCGATCGATGATCGGCTCGTTAAACTTTGCCGTAAGTCGCTTTAACCTTGGCATACCGCAGCCGTGTCGACATGTAGCGCACGCGTTCGCTGTTTCATTTATCCCTTCCCTCTCGTTCCGTCTCCTTCGCCGAGCTATTACTCGGGTCCTTCGCGTACCTGCGCGATATACACTCCTGACTTTCCTCTTCTTCTTCTTTTTTCCCCGCCTTTTCTTTCGCTCTCTCGCTGTCTTTCTCTCGTCGTTATAGTAGGACATAATCGCGGTAAGGCCAAGGGCACGTCGAGACCGTGAATCACGCGGCGGAAAGAGAATTAAGGAAATTGTCCCTGAAAACGTGTAATGAGGCGCAAACCTCCCGTCCAGAACGTCTGCCATTAAAAATACGCGTGGATGGGGGTTTCCGCGAAGTATCTCCCCGAGAAGACCCTTCAAACGCTCGCGAGATTAATGAGATTAATCCACCGGCGGGATGCGTCCATAAAAGCATGTAATAAAATGGAGAAAAAATATCGGTCAGTGCGGAATTAAGTGGCGACAATTGTGAAAGTAATTTTGCCAAAAGCAAGGACATTTGTAAGGCTATATTTTGATTTTACGAACATTTTCGGAATTTCAAAAGTCACAATTGTTTCTGATCGCGCGTATATAATTTTATTCGCACAATTTTTATAAATAAAAAAAGTCTTACGCAACAGAGGCCCACAATTACGACAGGACTTACATCAATTTATTTACTTAATTACGAAACTTGCTGAATTTCAAGTGACGACAAAAGAGAGAGCGAGTGATCCGCAAAATTTTGCCTTTTTGCAAAGAGCACTCTCGGTATTTTCGCGTAGTGTGCTTAGGTCTATTTGAATTGCCTCATAAGTACGCGATATTCGTGTATTTAACGATCTAAAAGGGGGATCGCTCATGAAAAAACTGTATGTCATCGCGTGTTGAACTGACTCATTCGTGTATTATGTACACGCACACATAGGCTCGTGTTTCCAGAAACGATAACGATCAGTTCCACTGTGAAAAGTTCAATATAAAAGATTGCCCTGATAACCGATAATTTTAAGCGTATTGAGTCCGAGACCTGCAAAGGAAATCACTGTGGGTGTGTAGCTTCCAATTTAAAAAGTCGATTTTGTAACTTAATATTGCAATACAAAATTATTGGTATAGTTACCGAAAGCAATATTTCACGTATTAAAAAAAACAAACCAAAATTACAATACTATCAGTTGTTTCTCAAATATTTATCCAGAGCTCTCTTGTACGTCTGCTGTCTATTAATTCAATTAACAAGTAGATACTAAAAAGAACTAAATACTTTAACTAAATTAACATAACGTCTCTTTAGCGACAGTAATTGATGGCTATTAATAGCGGACTTGTATCAGACGAGCTTATTCGAGCGAGAGAACAACGAGAAGAATTGACGTGTTGCCCTGCGCTACACGCTCTAGACCACGTCTGCAGAAATCGAAATCAGATACTTCGAGACATATTGTTTAACATTCCGACTCGCAGCGGAATCCGCATACTGCTTTGTCAGTTGCGTGAGCGGCTGCATCCGATTACACCGCGTTTTCCAATTCCTCATTTTCTCCTTTGCCATAATTTATTATTAGTTACAGCCCAATTGCACTAACTGGCTGTTGACACAATTGAAGCTCTATTTCGAAAAATAGAATTATCTCGAGATGCACGTGATATAAAATATTAGAGAAATGTTATCCTTAATCGAATTTTCTCAACCAATAACGATTTTCGAATCCGTCGAATTTCCTTTTTTTTCTTTATGACAGACATAAATGCAAAATTGATGTAATGCCTTTGTTAATTTTTGCAATACGCATAAGTTGTACCCTTTTTTTTACCGCATCGCAGCCGCTAAATTACAAGCTAACCGTTTTACGCATTTTTAATTTCAAATGGTTAATAACTGACATTTTCTTTCAATTGCGTTCAGAAAGCAGGGGATCATTATGATCCTACGCGACTAATCAACGGTTAAGGTTGCATCAACGGCGTTCGAGGAATTGGTTAATTTGACCGAAACTGCGACGATAATCGCGTTTGTTTGAATTCATCGTCGTCGTCGCACACGCCAATTTGCAGCGCGCGTCTTTCTTCGACTTGCAAACAAAAATTGCGCAACAACGGCCAGTAAACAGACGTTTTAGCGTGATTTCCTGTATGCTGGAATTCCAAAGACCAGCCGTCATCCGACTCTCGGCTCGCCATTCCTTTTCTTCTTTTATCGCGCGTACGCAATAAAAAGAAATTCCCAGAAACATCAACGCCTGACCGTATCCCACCTCCTCCCTCCCACTCGCTCGTTTTCGCTCTCTCACTATCTCTCTTTCTCTCTCTCTCACTCTCTCTGTCTCTCTCTCTCTCTCGTCGATCCCTCTCGTGGATATTTGCGCGATGACGAGAGCCCCTTCGTCATTAGGTGATCCGTGACGGACGCTCCAATTCGCGACAGACATTGTGCAAGCCTGATGGACGATGTGTTTGTTTTACGGCGAATTACCGCGAAATCTGGTGGCACGCCGGTAACGATTACTCCAAGGCCGAATATTCCTTTTTCGCACGGCACGCAAATATAATTTCTCGTGTGATCACGAAACGATATGTACCTCAATTTTATTTCTGGATATTTCGTAAATGTTTGTATATTTTTTTTAAATGTTTATTTTTTAATTTCGGTATTAAGTGCACCTCTTCGACGATCCAGCCTCGAGTTACGTTATCCGTTAAAGCCGAATTAAAAGATTCAGTAATTTTGCTCGCGCTTGTACTCATTTGCATTTTTCGAAGCACTTCGGCGTTCCCCGAGCGATTCCGCGATCAAACCTGTACAGTCGGAGCGATAAAATTAATTCCGAATTCAAAGTCGAAAGATCCGCTCTTAAAAGGCGATGTGATTCAATCGCATTTCACGTCGTTACAATTAATGAAGTAGAGTAAATGAGACACGGATATTTCGCGATAAATATTTAAACGAACATTGTCCCAATACAGCAAAGCAGAAAAATGGCTCGCAGATGCGCTCGTTGCCGGCGTAATTAAACTGAAACTTCAGCCGTAGATCAAGGACGAGCCGCCGCGTGCCGTTCCACGTTGCTACAGTTTCATCGAAAACAGTTCGCTTCCTCTCTGTTTTTCTATCGTGCCACACCGATGGTCATCCGTGTTAAATTTACGCGAAATGAAGTAGCGATATGCCGACATCGAAACACGTTGTTAACAAATAACTAGGTAATTAAATGTAATTAAAACTAATTGCTCCCCTAATTAAAAAATCGCCCAAGGTGATTAATTATATTAGAAAATATAAAAATTAAAATATGAAAAATCATAGGAAAGAATTTTGTTGAAAGCTACAATTGCAAAAAGACGCAATACGTAGCACAAGTCAAATTATCGTTCAAACGTCAATGCTAATTAACAAAGTTCACTTTAATTAGTAAAGGTGGAAGAAATGTAACTGACGGAAGGATTTTAACGAGCTCGTATTTCACGGCCATAAAGAAGCGATAACGACCAATAACATGCTCCTTTATGTCACGACGATAAGGCTAGGTACGACGCGCGATCATTCACTACTCCAGTGGTCGATAAACACCGTATTGACTCATTCACCAGGCGCATATTTACGAGGGAAACAAAGTTACGAATTCGTGTAACGCGCTGCACTTCGTTAACATGCCGATGTATAATTATAGTCACGGAAACACGATCTCGAAGCGGTTCTTCCATTCAGAAAAACTCGGCGGAATATTTTCAGCTGGTTTGGATAAAACTAAATCATCCGGAACGATAAAATAAACGATATCAATACAAGTTACTTCCGAGAAGCATTCGATAATTGCATTTGCAGTACAGATTAATTTCTATTTTTCCTGTAATTCACAAGAAATTCAATTATTCTTCATTGATATTTCTCGTTAATTTGCACGGCGATTCATTGCAGTAAAGAAAGAATTGAAATATAGTCAAATAATTTTTTTTCGTTCGCAATGTCTATATCACAGTGCATTTCCGGCTGCGTGTCTGAGATTCCTAGATCGCAATCCGTCAACGTGCATACCTGTGCATTGCGTACGAAGGAAACAATAGGCTACCGAAAGAGATTACAGTAATATTCCTGTCGCTACCGACGACCGTTTACGAAAGACTGCTTGCAAAGTCTTTTCGTGAATGCCGCAAGTCTAATAGCGATGGAAAGTAGAAAATCATGCTGTGCTAAAGAATAGAAATCAAAATAACCGTTTTCTGTGAAATACAAAGCCCGAATGTTACTCGGTTAGTCTTTCTCATTGACTAACTTAAAAAAAGGCGTGAAATTTGTTGTCATAAAATGTGCACGACTTTTCACGTAAATTGCGGCAAGCGAGTCAAACGTACACAAGATTGAAAGGCATAGTAAATTTTTACGTCGCAATAAATACAATCAATGAGGTATTCGAGGAATTTATTACGCTCGCTCGCGCACATTATTTACTACAAAAGCGTTCGAAATAATCATAAAAAGTGCAACATTGTCATTTAATATGTAAGACTGAAAGAACGAAAGTCTCTGTCTCTCTTTCTCTTGTGTTATTTAATTAAAACGAATGTTCGTACCGAAATGAATATTCCTCGTATGGCTAAGCTGCAAAAGGATCGTAAATTCACCATGCAGCGCGTTTTCGCGCGAGCACGCATTCCATACATCCTCCGAGGCGTAATCTTTTGGCGCGAATATACGGGATGACACTTAATGTCGCGCTTCGAACATCGGCCTAGCCCCGCTGGTGCCACTAAAGTGTATATTTTTGTAGTTTCATGAGCGACGACGATGACTCTCTATACGGATTAAATAGCCGCGCTTCCGAGACAGCGCCGGCATAGCAACGTTGCTATGCAAGACGTGCAGAATCCAACGGACCTTTCATCTACGTCAAGTGAACTTGACATTAACAGAAATGTCGTAAAACCGACAATTTTTAACCACTAATGAATAAAAAGAAAGAACTTTTCAGAAAAACATTAAACTTTAAAAATATAAATGAATAAAATTCTTCATCTTATTCTTCATTGCATTTTACCAAAATTATCTGAATAAATTTCTAAGATAAAAATTAATTACGAAGAAATATTCAATGTCGAAAAAATGAACAATTTATATCGAACTCTCGCGACGTTTTCTCTCAGGCAAATTTATCCCGATGATCGGACCACGCAAAAGGCAACTCGCTAGGTCTGGGACACCTTGCATACGTGACGAAGTAATTACTCGCACGCCGAAATAAACGACGCCCATTACAATAATACCGGCGAAGTTAAGATTTACGTTCGCGCGAAAGCGTAGGCGCTCTGGCAGCGAACGGCGCATTCCCGTCTTTCTCACTTCGACGCGCCAGCCAACGCGCGTCAAACTCCTGCACGCACCGCTCCTCTCTTAATCCACATGAATTTTTGTCGGAAATGCCGATTAAAGCGACGGACAATTACCGGAACGTGTTATTTACCGCGAATGTTTACGATCAACGCAACGTTTCGTCGATTATCCGGCGATTTGAGATTGCAGTCGCGCAGTGAGTATAATTTGATATTAAGATACATATATATGTATATGTATATACATATATATAGAGAGTGTTCTCCATACCAACCGTTAATGCAGATTCATTTCGAGACGAAAATCTTCGTATCAAAATGTTGAGGTTATAAATTTTTAACTGTAGAAAATATTTAAAGCTTATCAGATTGCCAAAATTCGCTCAAGCACGTCACACATTAATTTTTATATTTTTATTATATGAAAAGTTTCAGAAATCTGCTATTAACAGATAATACGGTGGTCTGAAATACCCTGTACAAAATGATCCGTACGTTCGTTCAAGAGACTCGGAATGCGACATACTTTTCGTCAGATATAGTATACTGAAAATTCCGCTCGTCGAAATTAAATCAGGTAAAATACAGTTGTTGCGTGAACGTCCGTATCTGAAGACCTTCGCGTGACCATCAAGACAGTCGTTTGTCTCGCTCGCTCCGAATGCGTATAGAATGTCGAATGGACCGAATGTAATAACTAGTGCTCGGAAATTTTAGATGGCCGGACAGTTCGGATCTTGAGATCGAACGTCAAATAATTCGGATCTCCCGAGCTAAAAGTATGTTCGACATTATACAAAGATTGTTGGATCTGTGAAGTTAGCACGATATTCTATTAATATAAAAAAACAATTACAGTTCCAATAGCACTTTTCATAGTTCTACAGTTCCTTATAAAAATAAAAAAAAGTTCCATAATTTTTAGACCAAAAATGGAAAAAAAAAAAAAAAAAAAATGTGTTGACTTTACAGATCCAAGATTGTTCAAAAATTTCAAGAATTTAAGAAATTTATTAGTTTTACAAAGATTTTTAGACAAAGCTAATATGAAAAAAAATTTAAGAAATCTACACCAAGTAAAGCAAACTAGCAACATTCCAATCGATCAAATAGTACAAATACTTGTTCTTTATCTAAATATTTTTAAGGCCAGGTTGCACCAACATTATTTTGGATTTAAGCGAAACTTAAATATGTGTCTATCTTTATCTTTCTTTCTAAATAAATAGACACATATTTAAGTTTCACTTTAAGCCAAAATAACGTTGGTGCAATCGGGCCTAAATCGACAATCGTGATTCAATACAAATATTAAAACATTTTATAATAATTTCGTTATTTTGCTTACGCGCAATTACGAAAGTTTGTGAAAAATCAGCTGAAACATTTGTAGATCGAAAAGTTCGTAAAACTCTTTCATGTTCGAATTCTTATTTATTTTATGATCTTTTGCGCATTAAGGATTCATGTAGAAAATTTGTAAAAAATATATAGACTTTAAGAGAACCTTGAAAACGAGCAATGTGTATTAAACAAAAAAAAAAAAACAAATATTCTGCGTGCTAGAAATGTATATACTTTACAGAAGCATCTTGCGTTCGTCGTTTTGCGATACACGACCGACTAATTGCACGCACGGTGACAGTGGTTTACGGTAAAACGCGTGGCTGCATAAAACGTAAATTGTAATTGCGGCTAATGACAGTTTAAAATATTTTTAACAATGTAATGGGCGTTTTGTCGAGGACACGACTGGTTTTCTGCCACGGCGTTTATACGCCGGGGCGTAAAGATTCCGAGAAGAAAATAATGGTAGTCTCGCGCGCGAAGGGGCCTCCGCAGAAATCTCCGTTTGCCTTCGTCCTCGACGGCATGCGGCCGTGTCACGGCGAAAGAATGTATCGAATTTCCAAGTTTGGGTACACTCCTGCCCTGCAATTCGTGCCACGGCTCTGGTCACGCACATACGCGTAAAACGCGCGTACACGTATGCACAACGCATATATACGCAACGTATCGCGCGCACCCGTCCGAGCGTAACCCGCGAGTGTTTGCGTCACGAAACACGCATTGCTTTCACTTAAAATAGCATACACTTAACAAATAAGTTATTCCTTTGAGCGCGCATCGACGATAAATTGAAAATCAACGCGGATAATATCTCGTGGAAAGCTGCAAACTGACAGAAAACGGAAAGTCCGACAAACATACACTTGTGTAGTACATAGAAAATATTTATAATATTAACTTCAAGCATAACATCTCCAACGTGTTAACAATGCTCACGCGCGAGTGTACAACCACGTGCTCGCCTTGCTGACGCTCGGCAGCGAAGGAGGAGGGAAAAGACTCGGCCCCTATACACAATCCAAAAATATTTGGCAGCGAAATTCCCCGAGCTCATGCAAGCTAGATTTACGTCACGATTTACGTGCGTTGTATCGGGAAACGCAGCATAGTGCTTAGCACGGTAAAAGAAGCAAGAGAAAGAGAGCGAAAGAGAGCGAGAGAGAGAGAGAGAGTGAGAGGGGGGGGGAGGGAAAGGGTCAAAAACAAGACGTACAGCAGCTGCTATACGTTCCCCTCGTGACGTAATCTGGTAGCAAGTGTTTCGCTGCCCTAGCCGTCCCTGAGTTAAAAGGATAGCCGCGAAATTTGTATGCCGATCCCGTAACATTACCGTGTGCTCAATTTCTAGCAAGGAATTTTGTTGATTGTGATATCGATCGTATGGATCCAGTGCTCGCTGTGATTTTTGTCTACTGAAATATAGCTCTTAACAGACGCTAAGATCAATATTCAATCTGTTCGATCAATATTCAACTTTTTAAATTATTGTATCAAACATATAATAGTGGTGCAATTTAGACAAATATAATGATGCATCGTGAATTACCAAACTAGTAGTAATTATAGCTGGTTTTAACAAGCTCGCGGTAATTATGGACGATTTATAGTGGATTTATTTAGAGAGCGCGGAAGCAGAAGCATCGCTCGCTTCAATTATTTTTAGATCAAACGATCGATCTAAAAATAAGCCGAGAAATAAAAGTGTAGTGCGGATCGGCATGGAAATTTCGCAAATTAAATAATATGTTGTGCGCGATGAATGCCTCGGATCTACTATCGAATGGAATGCGAAGGGCGGTGCAGGAGCGAAGGCCGTGGAAGGAGGAGAAATCTTTCTAAACACAGACGGCAGGCAGATGCAGCACTCGGCTATGCGTGCATGCGTGCATGCATGCCACGCACTCTCGATGCAAGAAGGAGAGATCGACGTTGCGGCGGGGGAGGATCGGCGAAAGGGGATGGGTGGATGCATTTCGAGGAACGAAATTTCGAGATTTCGACGAACGCGAGGCGATACATGGAAAGGCTCTGTACGCCGTTGTTGTTCGCATTTCAACGCTGCGAAATGAAAACAGGAACAAATTGCGCGTCTCGAAGGAAGCGCAGTCGAATTAATTCCGGGTGTGCATTCGAAATGTTTTTCTTACGAAATAAAAGAACGATTTTATTACTACAGCGTGCTCTTTCGATTATCGCCACTCAAAATATCCGATTAGCAGATCGTAAATTGCTAATCTTGCTAATGGAACTTATTGTCAAGCTCAAGGTATTTATAATTCGAGACAAAGTTCAAGAGAGGAAGAATTCTATTCATATTTTCATGTGCGTATATTAATTTTTAGATTAAATTTATAATTTTATGTGCACCGGAAAAATTTTAAAAAATGAGAACACACACATGTACAAAGTATCAATGATGTTTTCAGATAGACGTATATTCTGACACTTGAAATATTTTCTATTACATAAATTTATAAATAGATTCTTATCTCGGATTCTATCGCGGGTTATCTGAAGTCCGCATCGGACTGTGCATTAAAGATTGTAGATTGCGAATTGGAGACTGGAATTCGACCTATCGGGACAAACTGGGCTAAGATTGCTCGATCGGTCGGACTCTAATCTCCAAATCGCAATCGCAATCGCAATCTCCAATGCATAGCTCGGCTTAAAACGATCTCGAGCGAAAATAAATCGTTTGCGACTGACGATTAGATTGAATGTACATTCATTAGATAAACGAACAATTCATACACAAATGTTCATACTGTGTCGTCGTGAATAAATTGCCGTAATCGAAAGAGTTACACCCCCGTGCCAGTCAAAGAATGTCCTAAAAGCGGGCGGGAGTCTATTTTTAGGTACAGGTCCGTTGCAGTATGTATGTTATATACCGGTTGGCCCCGTAAGATGATGCACTTACACAACAGCCCACGGCTACGTATATACGAATCGGTATGCGGACTTTTGGTCCATACGGACCCGAGTGTCACAATAAAAAGGAACGAGATCTCGTTCCTCGGCACTAACGAGTGCATTATACCGCTTGACGAAAATTGACAATAAGATTTCATAAACCAGAACTGTAAACACGGCTTTCCTAATTCTGACGCCCGAATGCAATTGGAAAGTCTCGCCACTGGATCCTTTCCATTGTGCCCCTTGCCAGAACATTCCTCGGAGAGGATCAGGCGATCTCGCTCGCAATCGCGTAAAAAGATCGCGCTGTTTACAAATGCATCGCGTTGGCGTTGCTCGCTCTGGCCGGTCGCTCGCACGGAATAAAAAAGACCTCGAGCCTGACATTTTTACGTCGCCTACGAATACTGGCATTTGCATTATTGTCCTCTCTCCCTCTCTCTCTCTCTCTCTCTCTCTTTCTCTCTCTCTCTCTCTCTCTCTCTCTCTCTCGCTGTGTCGGAGAAACACGCATTTCGCGGCGTCACCCCACCACGGTTCGTGCACATTTACGAGGTAACAGTCGTAAATTATACTTTTTTTTTTCGTGCCGGCAAACGGCAGCTTACAAATTGACGACAGCAACAAAACAAGTTCACTCCGAAGTAGTTCAGGCGTTTAGCCAAAGAAAAGGGCAACCAGGGCATTAGTAGAACTAACAGTTGAAACCTTCGAAAATGTGCACGATAATGGTTTTTTTTTTTTGTTTGTTTTGTCTAGCAACGTTGTGCAAAATCTCATGGCTTTATTTGAAGCCGTGTGAAAAATACAGTATTCGAAAGATTAATACGGAAGAGAAAACATCATCAATCTTTAACTGATTATCGAGAAACAGGCAGGTAGAAACGACCGATGATTTATAAAGAGAAACATAAAAACCAATATTAAAAATCCGATAGAGAAGAAAAGCAAAAGTGACGTCTACAAACTTCTGATGATCGATGATGTTATTATTTCTTTCATATTAAGTTTCAATTATTGTTAACGACTTCAAATAAAATTAAAACAATGCGCCGAATCCGGAAGTTTATAGTTTAAGTCCAATCTACAGCACGGTCTCTCAGATCTAAATCTCGATTCGACTTTGCTCTCAATAAATCATCTACTTTATCGATCAATCGATCTGTGAAGCCGTCTTATTTTTCTTTTATATCAATTAAAAGAATGAGATAACAGAATATACAACGTTTTCCATGGATTAATGTACCAGGACACACGTTATTCGGAGAATTCCTTCTCGAATAAGGCAAAAATTACATGTATTCACCATGATGCGTTGAATATTATTGATGTAACAAGCTTTAATTGAAATTTTTGCGAATTTAATTACGAGAGATAGTGCGCGGGGTTTTTTTTTTTTTTTTAATAATATGACGATGTGCAAAACAGCGGCACGAATTGCGCGCGGCGTTTCGATTTCCACGCGACCGTCGACAAGAGAGGCCAAGCCGAGCCTGATCACCAGATTTCTCGCGTTTTTCAGCGAGGCGAGAGCGCGCACGTCGCGCCGCGGCCCTGGCGGATGGAATGCGGGCGCGGCGAGTCCCGCCGAGTTCCCGGCGAGTTGCGCGGTGTATGTGGTATGGATATATACGCGTACTCGCGCGAATAAAAAAAATATATATAATATATATATGTATATATATGTATGTATATATATATATATAATATATATATATATATATATTATATATATATATATATACACACATGCTTCGTGAATTTAAGCGGTGCTCACACGTGCCGCGCCGATCGACGAAAACGCGGTTCTGCGCAAATAGCACACTTTTTATTGCGAATGATTCTTTATAAATATTATTTCAGTTCTTTGGGTAAATGGAATAAAAAATAATAGATCACATTTAGCCATCACAGTCCCAATGAATAAAGTTTCAATTTTCAAGTGTTTCGTATTTGCTCTAATTTATAAAAACAATAAAAAAAATCTAGATAATAAATGTGAATTTTTTATCAATATACGGAGAGTTAAAGATTACATGTGTGCGAAAGGTTTAAAAATTATATTCATACGTTCAACGACGAGGACGCATTTTCGATAAAGCTCTTACAAGTTTAGATAAAGTATCACATTCCAAACAGTCGCGTTTTCAATTATTTGAAGTAACGAATCCGCAATACCAAGTTGCACATATTATTTTAAGAAATTCAAATTCAACGTTGTTATACGTTTACATTTGTAATTACATTTGTGTGTGCTCGGTGTATATTTTTTAGTGGAACAAGAAACTTCAGAAAAAAGGACGAGGACGTTTCTCGCGCAATCTTACGCTTTCGAAAAATCTTGACGGCAAAATCTAGATTCACAAGATTGTACCGTTCGATCTGCAGAATTGCGCAGGCATAAATTTTCATAGACACGTAGCGGGATCGTGTGGATCGCGACGAATGTAGAATCACGCGAGCGCGCTGGAATTACATAGGATCGTAGATTACGTGAATTGCGAGGATCGTCAATGATGCGCGCGATATATGCGAAACAGGAAAATCTATCTCGATTCAATGAAGAATGGTATGCGGTTATCGCGAGATAACAGTATCAGGGGGGGGCGGAGTGTCTTTTTCTTTTCAGCAGGGCGATAGCAACTTTCCGTAATCCGTCGTTAATTTAGTGCAGAAACTTTTACAGAGAATTTATCGTCAACGCGACACATGTTAGATAACATGATCTCTCGATAAGCGATTCATGGTTTCCCTTTGAATGAAATAGGTGAGGATTCTAACACCTTAGTCTTTTCTAACACCTTTTTTTAACGCTTTCTAAAATGAACTGAATAAAGATAATAGATAAAAAGGGTGTCTTCGAATGGTCCTTCGGATCCAAACGTTAAACAGTAGACGACTTGTTTCTCCTGCCACATGCTGATTTGAAACACGTCCAGAACTTTACCCGCATTTATTGCTTATAAAAATAAACAAGTTTCATCGAGTAGCATCTGTATATTTAGCAGTTAAAATCACGATCGCTTCTAGATTGGAAGATTCCGTGTTCGCTGAATTAGCTATCAATTTCTCTCGCGATCAATGTATGCGCCTATATGCAACTATGCAGCCTCGATACCTCGAGCCTGCGATACGCGCGGGTATGTATGTGTATGCACGAGTGTGCATATTTTATCAACTTAAGCAGCATTCACACAAGACTATAATCGGACGAGCGTCGTGGCTTCACGGTTTATCTGCCGGTTCGCTCGCCGATGTGTTATAACGCGGATAAAAATTCCCGCGAAACATTGTTCGCGATATCCTTGAAAAAAAGTCGATACGCCGGTGAGAGCTCGCGGAAAGTCTGCGAACGTGTTAAAGGTACATTTACACGGAGCGTTTATATATCGTGCGATTTCGGAGCACGCGACCTGCGCTAAAATGTATACAGGATGCCTGAGAAGTCGCACACTTTCTCTATACAACGAGCATTAGAAGCTAGATTAGAAACAGTGATGCTGTATAGTCATGCCAGTCATAACAAAACGTTTATAATCTTTTTTTTTCTTTCACGTTGCAATCGATCGCGGATTAAATTGGATTTTCGCAAATTAAACGTTTCAGAGCGATATAAATGAATAACGATAAGGTTCTCGTGAGTTTCCGGTAAATATTTCCTTGGACAAATAAGAATTACAATTTCGAATTGTTTGATTAGCAAACAATGTAATAAACATCGATTAATAAACAAGAATGATTTACTAATGTTTTACTGAGATCGAAGTTTTGAAAAATCAATGTGGAATTTGCAGAGAAAGCGACCCGTAACACCCCGTATACGCGCATTCCCGCCGAATCGCGCGCTAAATCGTGCATCTTCACGAGATCCCGGTTCTCGTGATCGCGGCGCGAGAGGGATGGCCGAAACGGAGTGTGGAGAGCAGCAACATCGTCGTGACGCTCCAGCGCACGCACACTGACGCAATGTGCACGCGAATTCTCGCTTGAAAACGTGCGCGCGCGCGCTCGCGCGCGCTTTCAAGATGTACCGAGAAAGAGTGAAGCAGCGAGTAAAGCGGCTGCGAATAAGAAGGGGGAAGATTTCTTTTACATACCTGTCCCGGGGATCGATCCATGTAGTTTTTCGCGTATTATGATCGATGAAGTACACCTTTCCGTCGAAGTCCTGGGCGACGTCCCATCCTTCCGGAAGCGGTATCTCCCCATTCCGTCTCCTTGGCATATTTCACTGCGCTCTAAATCCATCCAAAACCTCTCTCTCTATCGCCGTGCGGTCGACGGGCGCATATCTGTGCGCGCGTACACACGCTTCTCGGGCCGCATATACAACCTCTCTCTCACTCGTCGTGCGGCCGACGTGAAGAACGGGCGAGAACGAGACAGGTAAATTGGACGAGGTGGGAATGAGGGAGACGGCGAGCAGCGGCGATTCCGGTGCAGCGACGAAGACGGCGATAAAACGTATTGCACACACATATACGCGAGGCGCAGCGGGCATATGTACCGCGCGCTCTTTCTCTCGTACTCTTTCTCTCTCGCTCTGGCTCGCGCACTACTCCGCCATCATGAATACCTCATTATCATGAACGTGACGTCAGAATCCCCGCCTTCAGATTCTTCTCGAACGGAATTCCACCGTTAACATAGCCGACCGTCGAGGAGCAGCCAGAGGTGGCGAGCGGCGGCGGCGGCGACACTGTCGTAGTGTTTTGCTCGCACGGGTGCATCGATCGGGTGCACTTCGCGTATCATCACCACCTTCCCGTGGCCTTTCTCTTTCCCACCTTCCTTATTTTCTTCTCGTCTTCCTTCCTTCCCTCGTTTGACACTCGCGCACACAAATTCCTCCCGCTGGTCGGAATCTCGGAATCCTTTCCACGATCCCGCGCTCGCTCTCTCTCGCGTCTTCTCATGCACCACAGAATAAATAAAAGAAAGAAACAATAAAACAAAACACCGCGCACTCTTATTTATATTTCTTCTGTTTTCTCTCGATGCTTTGTCGCTTCGCACAATTTAGTCGCCTTCCAGCATATCTCTCTCTCTCTCTCGTTCAACCGGAGTGTCACATCGAGATCCACTCGTAAGGTGCTGCACTCGAGCTTTTAACGGGCTCACAACAAATCGCAATTGTCTGACAATCGCGGCAGTGTCCTTTTTAAACTAACTTGAACGATCACTCGCGGCAGCCACTTCGCGACTCGTTCTCGCGCGCGTGACCTGCGTGAACGTCGCTCCGTCGCGATCTCCCTGCCGGACGCTACAGCGACGTCGTGTCTCTTGCGGCAGCAGCGGCGGTGATGGTTGCGACTGCGGCGACGGTGGCGGAGGCGGAGGCGGAACGGCAGCGACGGCCCGCGACCCGTTTCAAGCGACGCGCGCTATCGCCGGCTCCGTGCAGCGGCGGAGCACGTTTCACCGTGTTCCCTTTTCCTCGTTGCATTAGCCGCGGTTATAATGCTAATGCCGTGCAGCGGATCTTGACATTTTTCGCACGCAAGAATATGTGGGAACTCGACGCCCTCTATCGCGGCATCCGTAGCTTTTCTCTCTTTTGAGTTCGAATAAACGCGCAATGTGTGAAAACAGTTTTATATATCACTTACTTATTCTCTCGTTGTTATCCCTTTACCGTTTTAATTCAAACTCGCGATCGACGACGATGACAGTAGCACTCACTCAGATGCACTACAGAGCCCACCGACAGATACCACCGACTGTCCCGCGTAATCCCGTCCGTTGGAAACCGGTGAAAGAAAGTCGCACCACCGTTCAATTCTTCTACTGTTCAAGAATAATGCTTACTTACAAGACGCGGGTATGATGCACACCGAATTTCACGGTAATACGCGCGACGATTTTCTCGTTTCCACGACGCTACCACCTCGCGTCAGCTACGAGCATGCCGAGTGTTTGAAGACATGCCACTGGACGTTCATGCTCGGCAATATCTCTCTCTTTCGTTCCGTACCTCTTTCTCCCGTTCGCAACTCCACTTGTCCCGCTCCTCCCCGTATCCACGCACACACTTGCTGCGAAAGAATGCGCTGTTTCCCTCACCGTGACCATGTTATGTCTTCTCCGTTCGACTCACGGCGTCCATCTTTGTCTAGACACTGCTCACTCGATCATCGCTCTCCCCGTGTCCCGCGCGGTTTACCATATTTTGATACTGTCCTTGTCGCGCTCGCCGTTGCCCATCGTGCCTTCTGCCTCCCACCGCCGACCGCCGGTAAGTTCGTGTGTCTCTGACCGCCGTACTAGAATGGACGGTATGTTGCGCTTTCGCATATTTACCGCTATGCCTCTCGACGGCGCCACTGTACGAACACAGTATGGCAGAATTATTTGAAATAGTCGAATATGTCGAAAGGGCGACGTACTTCGACACTTTTGACTAATGCATAATACAAATCGGAGATCGGAAATTGTGCTTGGAATTATCCTGAGCGAATATATTTGGAATTCGGCTCCACTGCCGAGCTGGCACTATTCGAGCTGGAGTATCCGAGGCATAACAGCACCTATGAAAATTAGGATATCTTTTAGACATCTATGTTTCATAAATTACAAGAATGTTTGTTGAAGGGGATAAAGCCTTTGCTGTCCCTTCTACAATTAGTCAGAGAAAAAAGTATACCGTGCTTTAAAACATGCTCCATTTTTCAAGATATTCCTTCAACGACTACGCATTCCGTTCTCCTTTCGCGTCCATTTTGTATATACGAGAAGGCAGCTAAAGCCGCATGCGCATTTCTGTCCACTAAGGCCGGATCTACAATAGATGTAGTAAGCTTTAAACCGTAACATATTGACCAATCATAGTCAATTATTCTTCATACATTCGTCTGTGATCGGACAATTTTTTACGGCTTAAAGCTTACTACATCTATTGTAGATCCGGTCTAAGGGTGAATTAATAAGAAAATAGATCAATCCGTTTCTTTATGCATATGCTTGTGCACTATACTTATGTACTATGCAAATTCGTCTGAATATACTCTGCCACGAAGGCGTATGTGAATCTGACGTGCCTATTGATGACCTTTGTCACCCACGTGACCATCAGTATTTTGGCATGAAGTAAACACACGCATATACACATCATACATCATATATACACATACGTGTATGATAGAATGTGGAACATATGTTGAAACTCGTTCGTAATTTGCTGTCGAGGAGGTGTAACCATTAGATTCATTAGCGAGGTATCTTTGTGATCCCGTGCGAATTTATCTTAATCTTGGATGTGCGTAAAATTGTGTCTTTTTTAGGAATAAGCATTGATAAGAGATGGCAACGTCTGAGAGCGATCCCGATTTTGAAAGCGCAGACGAAGAGCTGGGGCGTAGCGCGCCCATCAAACGAGATACCCAGAGAAATTACTGGGTGCCACCGTCGACAGTGGACTCCGAATCGGACGACGATACCGAATACGTCCAACACGCGATTTGCAAGAGCTCAGACTGGCATAGAAGACCGCAAGCTTATCGGATAAATGTGCCACCAGTTGTGGCAATGTGTCAAGAGGCATCAATTAGTGATAAGAATATTGATAATAATGTCAAAGTTGAAGCTGATACACGTGCCACTAAATCAGAGCGTACAGAAGAGACTTCTGACAACAAAGAAGATAAGTGTTCTCGCATTAAGTCAGAGAAATCATCAATCTCTGTTGCATCAACAAAGGATAAAGATATTAAATCTGTAGATAAGAGTGAAAGTACAGAATCAAGTAATGCCATGCCTAAAGTAGAAGCAAAAAAGACTGGAAATGCCTCTAGAACAGTGCAACGACCAAATGTGACTCGTCAATTGGATGCAAAGAAACTAGGAACTAAAATTACAAAAGATGTCGATGATGGTCCTCATACTAAAGCCAGTCTAACTACAGTGGAAGAAAAAAATAAAAGCTTAACCAAATGTTCAAATGAAACATCTGCAAGGATGGATACAGAATGTAAATCTCAAGAAAAATTCAAAGCTCAATCAACAGATAATCAATCTAAATCAAATGATTTGTCAGAAATAGATATGCCGGAAGAGCTAAAATCAGATAAAAAATTTAAAGAAGTTTTTGAACCAGAAGGTTGGGAAGGACTTGGAGATATTGAATTGCCTGACGAGTTGATGGAAGAGAAATTGCAGCCTGTATTGGAGACGCTTTCTGAGGCGAGTAAAGAACCAGAAAGTTCTTTAGGAATGTGGAGGAATAGCTGGGAAAATTGGGGCGTAACTTCTTTTATTAATACAGCTACTGCAAGTGTTTCTACTCTGACTAGTCATGTATCTCAAGGACTTACACTTTTGGAAGGGACAATAGGAGGCATGCAAGATTCCATAGAGCCAGCAGAAATAAAACAGGATGAACCTGACGGTACATTAAATTTTATTTTAATGTTTTCATATGTAATGGTATGCATAATTTATTAATTCATGTAACATTACATTCAAGATTATATTCAAATAATACTAGTGCGCACAAAAATAGATCTTGAATTAGAAAGCAAATTTTTATTGTCCTTTAGACAGATATGTATGATCTTTTGACTATTGGCATTTAAAATTAATAAATATTAACTATCAAATAGCAATTTAACTTGTATTTCTAATTCAAAACTTATTTATTAATAATCTTTACTCACTTTTCATTGATATGTTAATATGGAAATAAACAGTTGTTTCTTTTTAAGCATATTTTTAAAATTTGCTGATTTGTATTGTTAACAGATGCAAAACCAAAAATTCAAGAACAAGAAAGTCAGTCGTATAGTTCATTTGGATTCGGGAATTTATTGTCAGGAGTATCATCAATTACAAAATTGGTCGAGTCCACTGGTAGTAAAGTTATGACAGGCGGTTTAGACACATTGGAAGCTATTGGGAAAAAAACGATGGAGGTATTACAAGACGGTGATCCTGGATTAAAGAAGAAACGAGCTTTCTTTATGAACGATCCTAACAAACCGATTTTATCGCAAATTCTACGAGAGGCGAAGGAAAAAGCTGAGAATGAAGAGAAATCACTCGAGGAACGTGAATTATCGAGGAAAATTCATTTTGAGAGTCTTTTCGACGATTATCAGGGACTCGTTCATTTAGAAGCTCTGGAAATGTTATCCAAACAGAGCAATATGAAAATTCAGCAACACTTGATCGAATTGAATACGAACGATTTGACTTCTGTACAAGAAACTTTGGAGGAGATTAAAGAACTTTGCGAGCTAGATGGCAATGAAGATGATGAAAACAAAAGTGATGGAAACTTCAAGAACAGATTAAAGAATGCTTGTCACGATCTTGGTGTCAATATCACTTATGAAAAGTTAAACGACGTAAGAAAATATTTATATATACTAATAATAGAATTCCATGCTTATTGTTATGTTGAAAATAATAGTCGATTTGTTTTCAGGTCTGGACAGAAACGGAAAGTTATCTCGCATCATCTTCGACGCACACAGACCAAGAAATCTTCCAGAGCGCTATATCAACATTGGCACAGTTTACAGCAATTTCTGTAGAAACATTTCATAAGACGGCAGAATTGTTGTTAGTCAAGGAACGACGCAGTACAGTGAACGAAGCCGATGCTTTAGTGCAACTTACTAATATTCTGTCCGATCAGATCAGCTCATTAGCTAATTCATTCTGCAATACGTTAAATCAACTTGCCGAGACTGCGGAAAAATCGGATAGAATCAACGCGAATATAACAACGATTTTCTTGGAGGTGAGTCCTTAATGGAATAATTCTAATGTAGCATGCAATAATCGTAATATGAAAAATTATTTCTTTTACACAGGCTGCTAACGCGAATTCGTATATTCAAGATGCCTTTAGACTTCTCATTCCCATTCTGCAAGTTGGTGCTATCTGATAAGGTATATAAAATATAAGGAAATTTTTATACTTCACATTTTCAACGACATTGTCTCTAGATTAAATACCGTTTTTGTCGGTACAGAGGTATAGGTTGTAATTACTGTTTTCCCGTCTCATCTTACTCTTTTTATTAAAACGCTATTTATATTCAAAAGTGGGACCAAGTTGTTAATTCGTTATATTTACATCTTATAATCTGCTGTTGTTGATTATTGCAAGTTTTTGTCATAATAAACGAGATAAATACATATTAATACAGAACATACATAATTATTAAACAAATTTTAATAAAAAAAGTTTTAATGTATTATAGAGGACAATGCCATTACTTTAAAGTAATTAAATTTTAGGCATTTAATAATATGAAAAAATATATCTATGATTCATGTAAGATAATAGAATATCCGTAAAATAGAAATTCCACTAAAAATTGTACCATGTATATACCAGCAATATTAGAGTAAAAAGAAAAAAAATAAGAGTATCACAATTGATTTCGTGATGAATCTTGAACATATAAAAACACCTCTCAACATCGTCATTAACACTAACAATCTAGTAAAGTGGAGACTTTACAACGTGTATCGAACTTGTAGATAACAAAACATTTATAAAAATCACAAGAATCGTAATATATGCGATAAGTGATCAATGCTTTCCTCGTTTATTACCAACGGGAGGCTTTTGAAGTTGAAAGTTTGGAGTGGCCCCATTTACTGGCAACGGTGCGGTCAGATTAATCGGTGCGTTAAAATTTAAACTTGCGGTCGGCGGTTTCATAGATGAGCCTATAGCAATGTTAGTAGCAGATGGTACTGGTGTCGAACTTTCCCAAACTGTAACAATATATTTACACCATTATTATTAATTCAATTGGAAGCGATATAGAGATGAAACATGTATAATAGCTATAAAGCCGTGGAGTAATCTTTCACTATTAAAGATGATATATTTATTTTTTTAATGATAATACTTTAACAAATTAGCCATATTTTTTTAATACTCTTATTAATTATTATCTGATTAATAATCGAAGTTGTGGCATTATTTCTGTTATATTTGTTAGTACAGCAAAAATTTTGGTGTAATTTTTTTCAAGAGAATATTCTGAAATTTCCGTCTCGAAATCCGATTGAAACGTTGCAGATGTACGTCTCTAAACATTCTGCAAAATTTCGTTTGAATTCCATGAAATTTCCTGATCAGTATCTACATTTGCAAGCATTATCGCATAACATTGGCAAAGCCGAAAGCAAAGCATGTGTATATATTTTTTAAAAGGCGCTATCGTCTGTCAAGAAAGCACAATTTCGAAGTTTTTTTTGTAGCATCTCAATGCAAAATATAGCACACAAAAGATTAATAATATCAATGTAATCATCTATATACATGAAAATGAATTGATTACTTCGTAGGAAATTTATATATAGGCAAAGAAGCGCGTTACCCCTTTTTCCATGACCGACGATACAAAGAGAAATTGAAATAAAAGTTGAATACCTCAATAATTAAACTATAGCCCTTACTTTTTCCCTGGAAAGGCAAAATCAAAGTCAAAATCGTACAAATTAAAATCAACGGATATTTGTTTCAAATAAGAGAAAAAAAGAAAGAAGTGGACAGGCCAATTATGAGAACACACGTTAATTCTATTTAGTAATGAACGGCGTTATATGTTAGTGAGTTCTACCTTAGAACTATATCCACGCAAGACCTGAAGGTAGGAGATCTTTAGGGAGGCGGTTAAAGTCATTTTTAATTTTTTTTTTTTTTTTTTTTTTTTTTTTAAAGGAATCTTTTACTTTTAGCAGAGGATATATATTAAAATTACAAGATAGTCAACAAGGCCTATTTACCTAAAGGATTTCGTGTTTCGTAAGTTGTCGGCCGATTCGAGTTTAACGTCGTCGACGACAAAAAGCTTTTATTTCCTGTAAGCATTGATCTTGTTTTTCAAGATGATACGTCACTACATTAGTAATGTACATTATTAGCGTAGTACGTTACTAATGTGCTACATTATCCTAGTTATGTTGAAACGCCCGTAATGTTTACCTGGTTCAAAAGGCGTCGGACCACTAGTGATCCTTCCGATGTTGCTTCGACTAGATTTACTGCTCGCCTTGATACTGTCAAAAACATTGGTGTTATCTTTCAACACATATTTCCTGAAATTGAGATACTGCTCCTTCTGCTGCTGCACCTTGGCATGCACACTTTGTAATCGACCGGCAACCGCAACCAGAGACTCATGAAGCTTACTCATGGCCATCGTCAATTCTAATAAAGCAACACACGATTAACAAGTTGACTAATTTAAATGAATTTTCTTCACAGAAAAATTAATATACCCTGTGGTGTTAGTGTTCTCGGTGCCATCATGGCTTGTATATGCTTCTCTGTTGTCTCGATTTGTGATCTGAACAACATCAAATCGTGTTCAAAGCTCTCGACTAGTTCCATGAAGAACTGAAGGGGCGCATTATTTTCATACTGCAAACCCGGTGGAGTATCGTGAGTTCTTTGAGCTATTTCTGCACTTTGCAACGCTCTTGCTGTATCCTGTTTCAGTTTATCCGCTGACGAACGATCCCGTTGCACTGAGCCAGATAAGGTTGATAACATTTCCATTAATGATGCCGTATCCTCTGCACAACGATTTAATGGTCTCGACGAACCTCTCGCGATATCTGAAGATAGGCCTTTCTGTATTTTTACAAAATCCCTGCAAAATATATATATCAGTACTGGATCATCTCCTTGTATATGCATTTATCGAGATAATTACTTGAATTTATCTATGGTTTGCATAAGTTCATTTGGCAATAGATTCTCTTTGGCAGCTGTTGAACTACTATTTCCTTGAGAAAGGCCCTTATTATTAACGGAAACATCTAAGCCACCAAGCCCTTTATGTACAGTAGTAGTAGTAGTTGCAGCAGTTATTGGTTTAGCACCCAATAAAGTGCTTCCAGGTGCAGATCCAAATAAGGAGGCTGTGAATAAATCGTTTTATTACCATACAATAAAATTTCTTTTAGAACAGTTGTAAAATATACATACTATTAGTAGTAGCTGAGCCAAAAGTTAAACTTCCTGTTGCTGGTGTATTAGATGTTGCACCAAATGTTAACATGGTCGTTGTAGTTGGTGTGCCAAAACTAAGTCCAGTAAATAAAGGCGCAGCCGTGGTAGGAGCAGGAAATAAACTAGGAGCGGTGGTCATCGTAGTAGCTGTATTAGATCCTAGAAGCAGACCACTGCTTTGCAGTTGGGCGGCGGTCGTTGGAGTACCAAATCCAAAATTAAGACCTACGGATGTCGTCGGAGTGGACATAGTGCCAAACGCTAACGGGCTAGATGTTGTGGCTGTGGTACTGAACGATGGGTTGCCCAAACCGAAGCTTGTTATTGATCTTAACAAAAAAAAGAAAAAAAAACACTTTATAATTAAGCAAGTTCTTTCCACCACAAAAAATAATTTTAAATCAACTTTTACGATTAACTTTTGATATTTGTGAATATATTCGACAATAAAATATATATACTTCATCTTCATTTTCAAAACAATTTTATAAACAATTAAAACCGCGATAATCTTTGATTTTCTTGACAATCTTTGAAGGTTAGTTAAGTGTTCGAGACTATTTACTTTTGCGTTCCAAATCCAAAACCAGTGGTGGTAGAGGTGATAGTTGACGTTCCGAACGTAAATGCCATTTTATCAACAAATAAATATACTCACGCGTGAAATAATCTATTTACAATACTAACACGTTACGATTATAAACACTTCTCCATGTTCAGTCAATGAGTATTCAGTGCATCTCAGCAGAGCTGCCAGTTTTCCCTGCACACAACTGACACCCGCTGACGTCACGTGTCCGTGTGTATGGAGCTCTGGTCTGGTGCACAGTGCACAGCACAGTGATGTTAAGTCGCACGCGCAATGCAATAGCGAATAAAGGTACCTTTTCATGATGGCGAAATAAAGCTTACATAACTGAACAATTTAATGAATTTTACAATAACTGGTAATAACTACTAAACAATTATTTTACAATAATAATTGTCCCTTTCGATATACTTGCGTCACAGTTATCGTAAATACGGTACACACGTTCCGGTAGACTTGCAGAAGTTTATGTGTGTAGTCGGCTTAACGCCGAAATTAAAGTCGAGTCAACATGAAAAGACACCTTCTTTAAGCAGCATTGCGCAGGGAAGATTCTGCATTCTGAAACTGTTCAAAAAATTTACAATCCTGTTATCGTCTGCGAATGCTTGAGATTTTACAGGAATAAAATAATAAAGATTTATTCAGATAAATATGTATAATTACATAATGCAACTTGACCAATGCAATCAAACATATTTAATTAAATATAATAATAATTTAATTAAATAATTCAATATATAATAATTATCATAATACGTATTTTGAATAATAAAGTCATATTAAAATTTTATTGAAATATTGTACATATTTTAAAAATCTCTATTTAAAAAAGATGAAAGATATAATGTAGAATGTTGATAATTAACAAAAATACGTTTTACTGAAATATTAATTGTCTTTTATTGTACATATATGAGTTATTTTCCAATCATCCGCAAGTAAATACGACTGTCTGACGAATCAGTCGCTATATTGGTCAATATTAGCGGGAGAATTGCCATTGCATAGTTTCGGAAGTATACAAATAAGCACTAACAATCAGGCACCACCAACAAGTTACCAATAATCAGCACTCGTTAACGTTATATGTAACAAGATTAAGCTATTTACTTAAGTAAAAAATAGATATGGATGAAATATTAAAAAGCTATAACTGTTTATGGATAGTCTCTATGCAGTCGTGGAGACTAGTTATGCAACCATATCTGATGTTTTACATAGGAATTAACATTAGAATAGATGGTATCTTCAGCCTCTTTAGTAATTCCATATTTGTATATATGTGTGCTATAAATTATTAACTTTACATATTGTCAATATATATATCAATAATGCGTGATATATATATTACAACATGTATTTCTCTTATATAAATGTTGTGCTCCATTGTCAGCAAAAGAAAAATATGATACATTTTTAAAGATATGTCTAACTCAGGAATTCTAAAATACCATTATATCACTTGATCATCATCAAAACCTAGTAAACATTCCTGACAAAATTTGGCATCTGGGTAGGCCATCGCAACGCATAACGAGCCCTTGATATATAACATTTCTTTTGTATTATAGAACAAAAAACAAAAATATTCATAATTGCAAACATTGTTAATCTTATATGAACAATATGTACAATTATAAAAAAAACAGCCTTCATGTATATGACGTGCTGGAAGGATGCACGTGGAATAAATATTTTACACATTGTGCTCTTTGGAAGAGTTTCTTAGTGAATAAATTATAGTCATAATCGCGACTATAATCATAGATTTAATTTTAATTAATCATATAAATTATCATAATCTCCTTCAATCTCACAATATTTCTATCGCAAAAATAAATATTTAGAATTAATATTTTAGTAAATATTATTTCCACGTATAAACAGATTTGTCAAACAAACAGTCGATATTCTTAAAAGATGAATACGCAGTGTTGTGTTCTCTACATTATATTTTTAAATTCGGATTTTCAGGCTTAGAATTCAGGTTGAATCCATCTTAAAGATTTGTCGCTGTTTCTTTTCTGTTCGCTATTAAAATTAGTGGAGTTTGTACACTGCATATTCATCTTAAAAGTACAAAAATAAAAAAAATAAATAAAATATGTATTAATTCAATGTTAGTGTTCTTTTTTTGAGCTGTTTAAATTGCCATTCACATTGCGCTGCGTTTTTCGAAGATGAACACAAGACCGTACACAGTGCCAGACGTTTCTTCCTGTATCTACCAAATTGCAAACTATTAAGGACGGCGATTCGAACTCATTAGGAACAATACCATCGACAGACGACTCGAAAAAACTGAATAGTGGAAACCAAATCCTGGTTCTAATCGAATCGCGCTGCATCAAGGCTTGATTATTCGCCAGCGTATGATAATAAAGAAATAATCGAGAAGTTATATAAAACGCTACAAAAACATCGATAGAATAATGCTCATGTGCCGCCAAGATGAAGAAGATACCAAACATGTTGAGCATCCATGTAAAAGTATGCAAAAAATACAAATGTCTCGGAGTATCTGTAATGAAAAGAAGAATCTCATAATTTGTAAATATTAAAATCAGCTGTTTTAAAGTGAAATAATAAATATTTACTTACACTCCGTAATGAAAAAATTTAGCATAGTTAATGCCACTGTATGCCCACTAAACATATAATCCCCACAAGTTCTGACACCTTGAATAGACATGCCGGCTCCCCGCCAAATAACATAAGCCATCGCTATTTTATTATACAACTCGACATATGCAGAACTAAAATGAGAATTTAATATGTAATATTTGCACTTTTAGACGGAAAAATATTACAATGTAATTAATATCTCACCTGGACCAGTCTTCATCTGGAACTTTTCGTGGCTGACATTGCAGATGTGCACCTGGTACTGATAAAGAAGTGATGAGCATGGTTACGCATCTCAGTAGGAAGACTGTACCCGACAGTGCAAAAAATCTCCGTAGCAAAATAAATCTGTTGTATATTTAAAAAATTATTTTCACATCAATGAATTATATCCTTTCCCTTATATTTTTTAAAGTAGGTTTAATTACCTATACTTGTGAAATATAAGCACAGCAAGCCATATCGCAAAAAGCAGAGTTCCAGTAACTTCACACATATCAAATGCCCATGGAATATGGGGTACATTATCTAAAAATATGTCTGGCAAAGGAGGATACTTTTTCATATCAGGTACTCGATCGTGAACAATGACCATTACAAAGGCAGTAATCCATGTGACGATAAACAAATATCCCAAACTAATGAACGTCTTCCAAATTTCAGGTGGTAAATGAGAAGCATGTCCATCTTCGGACACAGAAGCTGAATAAAATTCATGCTCTGTGGATGTTTCATTATTTGTACCTGTACCTGTACTGGGCATCTGAAAATAATTACAAAATATAATATTTCCACATTCGACTAAAACTTGCAGATTTCTTTTTAAGAATCATGTATTTACTTCATGCTTATTCTGATGAGTATAAAAATTTGGTGATGGAAATAAATCCACATATCCCAAGTCGAATAAAGCAGCAATGTTATCCCTTTGCAACTGCTTAATAGCAAGATATAATTTTTTTATAACGCCAATCTTTCTTATCTTCAAGATATCAGATTTTAAATCTTCTTCCTTCAGTGTCAGAAGTACTTTCCCATCAACTTCATGATTGTAAAATAGAGTTGCACATTCATCGAAATCATTTTTCATAAGCCATTCCATTACATCAGCAGGTGTCCACTCGACAACGTTTTTTAACGACATATTAGTGTTGTTGAAATATATTTATCCTGCACAAAAAAATGTACAAGTTGACATAATAACCTACTAAAATTGTTATAATATAAATATTACTTCAATACAATGTATAAAATAGATGAGTCAAATAAATAATTAAAAAGAGAAATTACTTGTCGCAAAGTAATGTTCTTACCGATTAATTATAAGAAAGCTAGATACAAAAAACAACGAGGCAGTATGGACTTAACCTCGCATCTAAGACTGACGAATCGCCTACCTAAAGAAAAACCGTGTGCCATAACCGTTGATGTTTTATCAGAACATTTTCTTATGTTTGACATGCACACCACCATTACATAACTATTTTTATCAAAGTAAATTATACGTCGGCAGTGCAGTATTTGTGTACAACGTTAACACGCACAACGGAGTCATCGATCGCGAAATAACGTGAACGTTTACTAATTACTGGCACCGTACTATGCGTCCTCATTTAACCGTATTCGATGCAACAATACGATTATTATATTGCACCGTTAGAAAAATATTAAAGCACGAGTTTGCTCGGTAAAAAGGCAGGCGATATTCTCGCTACTGTTGCTGCACGAAAATGCAATGAAATGAATAACAATGTTCTCGAATGACACGATTCAAAACAGTGTATAAAAGTGACTCACTTTTCATGATAACATTATTAGTCATGAAACATTATTTTTTGTCACTTACATTTATTTACTTGTGACTTACAATTATTTATAAGTTGCATGTAACAAATTGAAAACATTTAAACTTGAAAAAAAAACAAGAAAGAATATTCTTGAAAGATTTGAAAAAATATTTGAAACGAGTGATTATTTTTATGACTCATGTTTTCAATTAATTTTTTTATCGTGTATCGTTTTTAATCTAATCGCATATTTTGGAGTATAAAACTCTTGAAGATCCACTTTTGAAAGCAATTGCAATTTTTGAAACTTGGGGATTATTTCTTGTAAAAAATAATACATAATGGCTGCGAGACAATGACCTTAAGTATCTAGAAATGCTCTACTTATAGAGACAAACACGTTCTTTATGAACCGGATGCATTTACAATTGCCCCATAGGAATATTTTTGTCCTCATCCCACGACCCTTCCCACTTCAAATTGGGCGAATTTCAGACTGTACGATACGAAAACCGTTGTTTCTTATCTGCAAACTTATCTTCTATGCGTGATTCATTGTCAATAAAAATACCTTACTCTTGAGGTTACATGCTTGTTAAAAAAATAATTGCTATTTATGCGAGTGATAAAAAAACACGAGGTTTGTTTGTTATGCTATTTAGTTTTCTTCTTTTTCCTATTATACTTTGCTCCTTATTTTCAACGAAAAAAATATAAGAAAGTTTTAATAAATCTTTCAGCTGTACTTTTTCAATATCCTTTGCAACTATTTAATTAACTATTAATTAATAATCGTAAATTTAATTTTATTTTTGTTAAGTAAATTTTAATATTACGTATTACGAAAAGATGAGAATAATATTATATATCTTCATAACTTTTAAATAAATATATCCGACCACTGGGATATTTACAAATGCAAACTGGTACACAATAGAAAGAAAAAGGATAGAAGCGTGATTAAAAGAAATAGATTTAATAGATTTAATGAACAAATTGTCGTGGAAGTTTATTCGCCTCAATTCGCTTGTAGGCCAAATATTTTTTTTTTCGTCGTGGCAAGATGCGCACGACGCGATGGTCTTCGTATAGCGTGTAACCTGTTTTTTTTTCATACCGGTGCATTCTTCCGGCGGGACGTTGGTCGACGTCATCAACGGTCATCATCAACAACGCCAGTCCACGCCAGTCGTCGTTCGTACGTCAGTGCCGGTAGTGCGAGCGAAGCAAGTGAGATTAGTGCTGAGTTGGCAGTCTTGGCGAGACAGTCCCGCTAACTGTTGATTTGCATGTCGTACGGCACATACGTGAATCCGCAGCGCGAGCCCGGATAATGTTACGAATGAATGTACTTAAACGGTCTACTTAAAACAACGTCGCAGTACTTAATGAGCGATGAGCGGACAGAAGTTCCAGTATGACGAGAGCGGAGGGACATTTTTTTATTTTCTGCTCTCATTCTTGGCGCTATTGCTGGTACCAGGAACCTATTACCTCTGGCCACGTTGCCCGAAGCAAGGTTAGAGATCACGATGAACTCCATTTACAAGCGCGGCGACGATCTTATCATTCCTTCGCCAGACGAGTACTGTCTTTGATAGCAATTATGCATCGTACCTTTGTGTTCTCTTATCAGGGCGCATCAAACTCGCCCAATTTGGGAGACCAAAAATATTTGATGTTACCTGATGAGTTCTATATATTAATTAATTACTTTGATTTTAATACATAGAGAATATGTATTTAAATGTTTAATGCTGCTTGATTGTAAGAATAATATTTAATTATGAATGACAAAAGCATAAAAAGTTATCTCAAGCTTGATAATGAAATTCAAGAATGTGCAAACAATGAATTATGTATGTTAATAATCTTTTCAATATTATTCAGATCCTGACCAGTTAGCCAAAGAGTGCACGTGTAATGGGTGCAGAAAGAAAAAAGTTATTCTTCAGGCAAATAAACCTTGGAAGGAAACTAAAGCTTTATTTACGTAAGTTTTTATATATTGTTTTTGTGATTTAAATTATAAATGCAAGATGATAAGAATCATATGTATCCTTTATCATATTTATCACAATTATCCTCTAGATAATTGATTTTATGTAATTTATGTGATTATAAGTTGGTATAAAATTATGTAATTATTACAGGAAATTTTTAATTATCTTGGGATGGGTTATCTTGATATTCTTAGCATATAAAGTATCTCAATTTGATTATGAAATGGCCAATTTTGATCCATATGAAATATTAGGTGTACCACCTGTAAGTATATAATAAAATTTTTATTATATATGGTTTGCATATATATATATATAACAAAAATTAATGCTAATTGTAGGGTTCTTCACAAGGTGAAGTTAAGAAAGCTTATCGCAAGCTTTCCTTGATTCTTCATCCTGATAAAGAAACTGGAAATGAAAAAGCCTTTATGAAATTAACCAAAGGTAAGGAACAATGAATAAATTTGTATTATAATATATTTAATAAATTTATAGCACATATATTGCATACAGTGTAATAAGGCAGGAACAATAAAGGCCATTAGAATATTTGCACTTAAAATTAATTATATAACATTATATAACATTAATTCTTGAAGTTATATTAAACTTATATAACTACTAATATTTTAAATTTTGATTTAAACTAATTGTATTATTTTTTTTACTAACAAAAATAGCTTATCAAGCTTTGACGGATGATGAAGCACGAAAAAATTGGGAAAAATATGGAAATCCAGATGGTCCAGGGGCAATGAGTTTCGGTATAGCTTTGCCTTCCTGGATAGTTGAAAAAGAGAATTCAGTATGGGTGTTAGGACTGTACGCATTGGTGTTTATGGTTGCTTTACCGACAGTTGTAGGAATGTGGTGGTACAAGAGTATCCGCTACACTGGTGATCAAGTAATTGGTATTTCTATGCCGAAAAGAGTTTTTATACGTAACAAACTGTTAATTGTTATATGTATCTATGCTTATTTTTAGGTTCTTCTAACAACAACTGAAATGTACTACTTTTTTTTTGTGAAAACGCCTTCTATGTCATTGAAGAGAGTCATTATGATACTCGCCGCTTCCTTTGAATTCTTTAAGAAACGGAATGCAGAGATAGTTGAGAGACATACTGACAGCGAAGAGGTTCCTTCGGTATGTATTGTACTCTATTCATCTTCTTAATAGTTTTTAGTTGTGCAACAATTTTATAGAATTCACAGTAAGAACATATTTTTGCATATGTATTTCAGCTCATCAAGCAGCTACCTAATTTAGGGGAAAAAAACAAAGAAGTACCCCTATGCCACTTGTATTCAATTAAAGCTAGAGCCTTATTGCATGCACATTTATCACGTATACAACTCAATCCTGAGACATTAGAGAAAGATAGGCAATACATCGTAAAGAAGTGTCCATATCTGATTCAAGAAATGGTCGCCTGTGTCCATCAAGTAATACTTTTAGCTTATGCTAGAAGAGGTAACCGTTGGTTTTGTTTCTAATATTAATCATTTTGTGACATTTACATAGACGGAATAGATATGTGATTAATCAAAATTTTTTTTATAGTTCCACGAGTTCCAACTATAACAACTGTGGAGAACTGTATGAAATTATGTCCAATGATCGTCCAAGGATTTTGGGAGTTTAAAAATCCTCTCCTTCAATTGCCACACATAACTGAGGATAACCTAAAATACTTCCACGCGAAAAAGGTTGCTAGAGCTAGAGCGAATTCTATCTTAATGTTTTTATTAATACCGATGAAAATCTGAAATACTGAATGCGTGACTTTTCATTAGCGTCAAATCAAAAGTCTTCAACAATTCGCACAATTGAAAGGAGAAGAACGAAGACTGATACTTAGAAATCTGTCGGACAGTCAGTATGATAATGTTATGAAAGTTCTCGGAAGTATGCCGTACATAGACTTCAAAGTGCGATCTGAAGGTAATTTATCATTGTATGTTATTTCTATAAAACTTACATTAATTAAAGTAACGTAAGTTGTACATGTATTCTTTATAATTTTTTACTCATATGTGCTTTTAGTAATTGATGATGAGAACCCTACTGTCTATACTGCTGGTGCTATAGTAACTGTAACAGTATCGTTAACACGAAGAGATATGAAGCATCTTTTTGGAGATGATTCTGTCAACGAGCAAAATATCATCGACGATAATAAACTCTGCGGTGAAACGGTTGACGAGGTGTCAGAGGAACAAAACCAATCGAAAGCTGCAAAGCCGGCGTGGCTTAAGCAAAAGAAAGGTCAAAAGAAATCGCATAAAAAGGGTACTAGCAAAAAGCCAGCGCCTGCTAAAAATACGCAGGCACAGTCGCAGACTGTGGCCAATAATACTCAGCACAGCAATACTCCGAATGCGAAAAAAAAGGATAACGATAAGGTGGAAAAAGAGTCTTCCAAGGAAAAGTTGTCCGATGTCAGTGACAGCGAAGCAGAGAGTGACAGAAGTGACGACGAGGATAGCCACGATAAGAAAGACACGTCACTTGACGATGACGATACAGAATGGGAAAAGTAAGCAAGAATACTTTATTTCTGCATGGAAAAAAAGAATTTGTTGGCACGACAAATTTTACGTTGTCGTAGCAAAATATGAACAGCAAAGAGATTTGTTAAGGATTCTAATTTTTTTGCTGATATTTCGAGTAATTTGAAAAATTAGTTATGGCAGTGAAATTTTGTCACTCACATTTAATATGCAATAGCAATGACGATTTCGCTGAGATAGCAAAAATTAATTTGTGCATTATATGAAATTATTGTTGTCTACATAATTCTCATTTATGTCAGAACTTTATCAACATTTCTTTTTTATTCCAACAGATTCCAACAGAGGATTTCTAAACGGGAGAAAGTACTGGAGGGAAGGAGTAACCTGTCGCACGACGTACATAGTCCATTCTTTCCCGATGTTAAACAAGAGTACTGGTGGGTCTATATCTGTGATCGCAAAAGTCAAACGCTGTTAACAACCCCTATACACGTCACATCACTAGCAGAGTTTGAGGAGGTTCAATTAAGATTTACGGCACCACGTTGGCCAGGCCTTTATACGTTTACTGTGTGTTTACGTAGCGATTCGTATCTGGGCTTTGACCAGGCTCAAGATATTAAAGTGAGTTTTTTTCAAATAACCACGAAGAATCTTTTTATGACTTACAATAATCTGACGATTGCTTTGCAGTTGGATGTGAAAGAAGCACCGGAAGTACCAACGGAGCATCCGCAGTGGGACATCTCGGATGAGGAAACTGCAGAGGATGTGGACGCAGTTGATGAACATTCCGAGTTCACGACCGACGAGGATATTAGTGACAATGAGTAATATCTGTTTCTCACGTGTGATCGAAATAGATATTCTAAAAGTCCGCATTTTTCTCTTTTTTTACTTCTCAAGTTTAATGTACAATGGACTTTTATACATGGAATTGCATAATCGTTGATGTATGTGGACAATCTAGGAAAATAGTCTGGTGTGTAAGATTTGTCAGTGTGGAGAAAGTAATAGCGAATAAAGAACATAATATTTATTTTAACATCGTTGTTCAATCCTCAATTTGAGTGTGTTTCTCAATTGGGAGATGTGTACATACAGTTTTCTAATAAAATATATCTTATTGTACAAAAAGTAACATTCACGTTAATGTATCTCTCTCGTTAGAATTGTGTTAATCGAACGTTTTCCTCCACGATCCAGCGACAAAGTACATGAATAACAGTTACAAGATGTAGGTTAAACGAAAGTGTAGTAAGAAATAGATGCGCACAAAGAATCGCTCAACCGTTGCATGTACTTTTTTGTTACAAATGCAATGAACTTAAAACACCTGTTCATTCATCACAAGAACAGTCAACAGAATAATCACCGACTGAACAGACATCTGGCATACATTAATTGTAAAAGCAGTGAGGATATCATTTTGTACGATGCAGGTGAGTACATAACAATTTTTATTATAAAGTATTTTACAGTTATAAAGTTTTATTATAAAGTTATTAAACATTTAAGTCAATTCTATTACATTTACAACTCTATATTTTAGATATTTAAGGGCTACTTTGTTCTCTACGTTTTGTTAAACATAGTTCTAAATATCATTGCGCTTCAGAAGGGTAAGTATTGGAGAAAAAATTATAAAAATAAGAGTTAACAAAATTTTGTGCATATAATCATTCTATCTTCATAATTAAATCACGATTTATATATTTTATGCATATTTCTTTCACAGCCATGTATAATAGCTTTTATAAAATCGACTCCAAACACATTGATCGTATCGTCTGGAGCCGGCTTAGCTTAAAAATTACCGACTTCCGAACTTTGAAATAATCAAATTGCTCGTTTTAGTTTGAAAGACATTTTGTTTGATATATATTGTACATAGAAAATACTTTTCTCTAGTATATAATAGACGCATGTGCAGGATATCTACAAATTTAGTTTTATAAGATAAATTTTGCCTTCTTATAACAGAAAATATATAAAAATAAATCAGCAAAACATGCTATTTTTTATAAAAAATAAATTTACAAATATCCTGAAGCAAATATATTTCTTAGGTCAGAACGATAGATATGAAGCAACAAAATTGGAAGAATTCTTCAATAAGCCTGTTTACACATTTGTTAAAACTGATAAACATGCGAATATAAAATGGGGTGTGCGGCATTATGTTCCACGCACATTGAGGTAAACAGACTTTGACCATTGAATATATCAAAATAAAAAAAGTGTAATGTTAGATTGCGCGATAACTGAACAGATAAGTACACTGATTTGTAATTATAGATCCAAATTGACCACTTCAAGATACATTTTCTGTATTTCAGCTATTAAGTTTTCCATCCTAAAAAAATGAACTCAAGATAAATCTGTCCTAAAATTGAAGAATATTGTAACAAGAGGAAACTTACATGTGGCGCATGACCAAGTTGTCATATATCACGTTGTCTTCTGACTGGATGACCTTATCTAATTCAGTGGCGAAATTTAAAGATTGATTAGTACCCTGCTGAGAAGCAATATTAGCATCCAGTTGTGCGATTTTCTGATATTGCATCCAATATAATTTCGTCATGACAGTAACCGAATTGAATATCTTTTCCAGCTTTGACAGTCCGTCCTGCAGCTTATCTACTTGCCTATTAAAAATACATATATATGTCCATCATATAAAATCTTAGCTTAGAATCTTCACGATGCATAATAAAATATATTATTCATCACAAACATATTTTTAATACCTCGTAATATCAATGATATTTGGATCACGAAGTTGTGTTATGCGTGTATTCAAAAAAGTAAACAATAATTTTACCATGTTCAATGCTTTTACTGGTTTATGAATACTTTCTTTTCTAAATTCTACATACTCCTCGCACATCTTATCGTACCTATAAAAATATTAAAATACAATACATTTTATAATTATTTATAAAAATCAATCACACATTATATTGCTTACTTACAGTTGCGATAAATTCTTCACGCAATCGATATTTTGAGCTTTATCTCTTAATTTATCATTATCTTCCTTCAAGGACATGAAACTTATTTTTATTTGATTAGCTGCGCTAATTAATTTGTCAACTTTGTCAAAATAAACCTGTAATGCTACCACTTTGTCAGTCGTGCTTTCACTTGTCATATTTTCATATTTTGCCCGAAATGCATTTACTTGGTCTATGAGCTTTTTTGTATTTTCCAATGTCTTCTCCATGTTTAAGTGAAACAACTCGATTTTTTGATGTAACAAATCTCTAAAATACATAAAATATTATACATCATTTGGTGATTGTAACAATACAATAATTAATAATAATGTTATATAGGAAACTCACACATTTATGCTAAGAGCAAAAATGTATAGTTGAAATAAATTCACTTCCTTTTTCACGAAATATATTGTATAACGGTAATGATTATTCAATACTTCATAATTTAATTCATTTTTTGGTTCTATCATAATCTTTTTCACTTCTATAGGAATATCCGGAGCGGGTATATCTTCTATTAAACAACATCCATTTCTGAAGAGAAATAAAACGTGATCCTACAGCAAAATCATAATAGATTTATAAAGTGTTTTAATTTGCGACATCATATGGATATAAGTTAAATATACATACCTTAGTTTGTGAAAGGAGTGATGCACCACTTTTCATTAACACAGCACCATTGTAATCAGTTAATACCTGATGATTGACTTGAATGTTAGTATCTTTTTCTATTAATAATTGAAGATCTTTGATAGTAGTGTTTCTATCAATTTCGTATGTATTAATTTTGTAAAATGGCACACAGAAAACATACAGTATCTATATACAAAACATATAAATTAAAAAAAGTACAAGAGGAAAAATGTTTAATTTCTATACATACATACTTTCTTTGATAATATACGTTGTAGCATTGTGAATACCACTAAATGGGATGTACCAAACTCATCACATATTTTACCTCTTTTGTGTGGATCCCATTGTAAAACTAGCCTAAACCATTGGATCATTTCGCTTCTGAGAAAACTGAAAGGAAAATATATATAAATTAAAAGTAATATAATGCATGAAAAGATTGCTAAGCAAAATTACATAAGAAAAACAGATTCCTTTTTCAAAAATAAGATATTTCAGAAATATGTTGCGTATAAGCTGTGATAATTTATTATAGAAAAGATATACAATATATTCTTACTTTGATAAATGAGTCGGATTCTGAATGTCTTTTCCAAAAATGATTTTTCCTTCTGCTTCATAAGCACAAATATCCTCATAGCTTTTATTTTGAATATGTTTCATCCTATGAAATAACATTAAATTAATAATTTAATAAATCATTTTCTACAAACATATTCCATCACATTCATTACTTCTTACCACTCCATAGTATGTTGCATTGTCGGCAAAAATGGTCTTATTCCAGTTACAAGTTCATAAAACAATATTCCTAAACTCCAGTAATCAACAGAACAACTGTACTTCTCTTTCCACAAAAGTTCTGGAGCAACATAATTTAGTGTGCCAACTAGAGAGGCAGATATACTCGCTTCTCCAAGTTCTTTAGCATATCCAAGATCTATTAACTTGTATGATATCTGTAATATAAAAAAGTTCAACTGGTTAAAACAATATAATTTATTAGCAACTTAGCAGAGATGATTTTATAATTATCTTACCATATTCTTTTCACTTTGCAAAACTATGTTCTCTGGCTTTAAGTCTCGATGAGTTATATTACAAGAATGTAAGTATTCCACAGCTGACAAAATTTCACTCATTATCTTAATTGCTTCAGTTTCATTAATCCCACAACAGTTTTCTGGTTGATTTAAAACCTACAAAGAATATAAAGCATATTGTTATTATTTCATTAATCAATGCATAAAAGTTATAGAATTCATATAACAGCTTATATTAAATACCTTTCTCAAATCTCCTTTCTGGCAGTATTCCATGCACAGAATCGGCAATTTCTCATCTACACTCGAAATGTCGGACGGAATGTATTCTGTTTTCACAATATTTGAATGCTTTAGACGTTTCATTATATCAACTTCGTTGATCCATCTTTTTCGTTGTATTGGCGTTAATTGTGAGTATTCCCATTTGCATTTTTTAATTGCTAAATTGTAAGTACAAATTTTATTGTTATAATTTTTATTATCATTATTGCACTGCATTATAAATTGTATATATATGAAATTTCTTGTAAAAAAAATCTCTTAAGGTATAAATATTATTTATGTTATAGTCTACCAAGTTTTTTGCCACTTTGGACATGCACCCAAAGTTCAACAGTTCCAAAACCTCCCGTGCCAAGAATACGACTTAATTTCCAGTCACTTGACATAGTGGACGTCATTTCGAGTTTGTGAAATAATTCGTTTTAATTTGTATCAAATCGAAGACTGGACGATCCTTAGTAAATGTCAAATCTCACTGATAAGGTAAACGGTGATAAGATTACCTCTATTTTTTTCATAAAAAACATTTCACAAATGAAAAATAAATCTACTTTAATTTAATATTACTTAATATTATTTCTTACTAAAAAAATATATATTATTTAAAAATTTAATTTATACGTAACACGCAATTCACTGCATTGTGACATTCGTATTAATTTGCATATGTATTGCGCTTTATAGCAACATGGCTCCTTTACAATGGACGATATATTGGTTGATTTCTCTGTACGCGATTATGTAAGTTTCTAAATAGACCTTTAGATTAATATTTTATTTGTTGTTTAAGGCCGAATTCCCACTAAGCGCGTCACGCGCGGCGTCATCCGTCGCGTCACGAATTAACCAATCAAAACATCCCATTTTATCGCGCGGCAAATGATGCGTAAAATGGGATGTTTTGATTGGTTAATTCGTGACGCGGCGGATAACGCGACGCGTGACGCGTTCAGTGGGAATTCGGCCTAAGTTCTTTCAGACATACTGGTTGGCTTTCAGAACAAAAATTCTAGGGATTTTGGTAATTTTCTATCGATAACCATCATCTGACGTATTTTTGAGGTATGTAAAGTTATCTTCAAACTGTACATTTATAAAACGAGTTTATGATCTAGAATTTTTCAAACTCATGGGTTATAAAACCGTTGCAATTTTAAACTTTTTGCAATTATCATTAATATTATATATATATGATGAAAGAATTGATTAACTTTTGAACAAATCAATTTTTTGCAAGAAATGTTCGTAAGTATTTGTAAAGATGTGATATAAGCCAACTATAGATAAAATAAATTAACAAAATAGGCTTTATCTTGACCCATAAAAGCTTATATTATTTATGTTATTCATGTTTTTTTTTCTTCAAAATTGACTATAGGGTGGAATACTCCTGAAAAATACATATGGAAGAATATTCCGATAAAATACATATATCGCTGACTGCGGGGACTAAAAGTGTCTGCTAACACTCGTATTATTGCGCCTGCGAAAATTCATCCCGCCGTTTAGCACCTCTACAGCACATCTGTACAGATGGCTGAAATCTTCAAAAACGGTACAGTGCGGAGAAGCGAAAGTTTGGTTACTTTTCTGGTTTGTGGCAATACAAAATTATGGTTATATTCTTTCATACTTTACATGTTTTCGAAAATATAAGCAAAAGCTGTTTTCGATGTGCTATGGAAATTTGTTTACATTTGTTTCAGTTTTAACTTTGAACTTATCAAGAATTAATTATTTCTTAATTACTTTTTAATTGTAAGAGACAAATATTAGTTTTGGCATTTTTTGAAGATTTAATATGGATGTGTACATATTTGATTTCAAAGAAAATGATATGTATTTTATGCATCTTTTGTCTGTCAACAATATTTGATATGCATTTCTTGTTACAAATGCACTTATACAAAATATATTTTCAGGTAGTAGGACCGTCTGCGTTATGTCACAGGATATCGCAGGGTTTGTTTCAGAGTGCAAAGGAAAGAAGATGGTATATTAATGTACACAAGTGTGAATCTATCGACGATGTTGTAAAAGCAAGATTAAATATTTATGTGGATTTTATTATTATTGCTTTTGATTCAAGAGCTACATACACTTTGTTTGAAGTAAGTCTTTATTTGCAAATACTTTTTTAATGTAACTTTATATTAAAGAAATTTTATTATTTTTAGTGTATTACTTATAATTTACTATTGATTAATTAATCATTTTTAAGGTGGAAGATACTATAACTAAAATAGATGAATTTTATGTAATCTCTGGTGCAATTTGCTTAGTAAATTGTATTGGAGTATCCCACGTTGTAGGAATGATTCGCAAGTCAAAAGAACTTTGTCACAAATACAATATTCGTTTTCTTTCTGCTAATATTTTCGTAAGTCTATATTTAGAGATTATTATAGTTGAGATACATTATAGTTTATATATTTAAAACTTATTATTTTTATAGAGTGCGCAAGATTGTGTCCATTTAGGAAGCAGAATATTAAATGTGACAGAGGGATTATTGGGATTGAGTACTGGTATACCAATTATTGGGACAGTGGTGGAATATAATTGAGGTATAATAAAATTTTACATAAAGTGATACATTTCATAATATGTACTGCATTTTATTTGAAGACATTACTTATTGAAAAATTGATTTGAATGTACTTTCTTTTGTATAAATGAACAAAGTTTAATCTTTGTATCAAGAATTAATTATTCTTTAAGATAATTTAAAATTATAAGATAAAACTTGCTTTGTTCCAACAATTTGATATTTTATCTTATTTTTTGTTTTCAAATAAAGTGCAATCATATATTACCAAAAAATTAGTATGTGAAATTATTATTAATTGTAATAATATTACTTAGGCTACTGAAATATCAAAATGAAAAAATCCAGTGGCAAGCCTCAGACATATGCCTCTAGTCAGGAAGACAGTGAGAATGACAGCGATGTAACTGAATGTAGCATTGGAAGCAACTCCACTGCAGGTACTCATCGCAGTGATACACCCACTCGCAGCGCTCGTTACAAGCGGAAAGGCCGTCGCAGAAGTAAAACCGCGAAGTATAAGCCTTCCATGGATAAGCCATTGTATAAATACTGTTGTAGTGTTAAGGAGGATCATGGACAGCCATTGTTCGGTGTACAATTCAATTATCACTTGAAAGAAGGCGAACCGTTGATATTCGCCTCAGTGGGCAGCAATCGTATGAGTATTTACGAATGTCCACAGAGTGGAAACATACGATTGTTGCAATGTTACGCCGATCCTGACACAGAGGAGAACTTCTACACGTGTGCCTGGACGTACGATGACTCCGGGAAGCCGTTGTTAGCTGTCGCAGGATCGCGCGGAGTCATTCGAGTTATCAGCCCTGCAACAATGACCTGCATCAAGCACTACATCGGACACGGGCACGCGATAAACGAATTAAAGATTCATCCGAAGGATCAGAACATAATGCTATCCGCATCGAAGGATCACGCTCTAAGGTTGTGGAACATTAAGACGGATGTGTGCATCGCGATTTTTGGTGGCGTGGAGGGCCACCGGGACGAAGTTCTGAGCGCCGATTTTGACATATTGGGCCACCGGATTATCTCCTGCGGGATGGACCACGCTCTCAAGTTGTGGGCTTTGGACAAACCGGATATGCAGGAGGCGATAAAGCAGTCCTACCATTGCAATCCCAGCCGCAATGGCAGACCCTTCGATTCGATTCTTCAACACTTTCCGGACTTCACCACTCGTGACGTTCATCGGAATTACGTCGACTGCGTGAAATGGTATGGCGATTTTATTTTGAGCAAATCTTGTGAGAATTGCATCGTATGCTGGAAACCTGGCAGACTCGAGGACTCGCAGTTGCGTAGCGGAGAGACGAGCGCGACAGTCATGCATCGTTTCGAGTTTAAAGAATGTGACATCTGGTTTATACGTTTTTCCATGGACTTCTTTCAACGCACAATCGCATTGGGAAATCAGGTTGGTCGCACATATGTTTGGGACTTGGACATGGGTGAACCCGCACATGCTCGTTGCTGCTCTCTCCAGCATCCTCGTTGTACCGCGCCGATTCGGCAAACTAGTTTAAGCCGAGATGGCTCGGTGTTGTTGTGTGTCTGCGACGACGCGACTATCTGGAGATGGAATCGCGATCATTGACTTGCATTCATTTTATCATGATTAAAACGTGCCTTTTCTACATTATATATTATATCAAATTTCTTAATTTGATACAATTTCTGAATTGTACTTTTATATGCACATACCATGAACGCATATCTTTGCAGATTTTGCGTAGATCGTTCTTGTGTATCAAACTGTGCTGAGTATTTCTTATAGTTTAACTTGAGTTTGACTTTATCAATCTATTAAAATTAATTCAAAATCTTCAAAGATGTGCATTTATAGTATATAAACATATGTGTGATTGAGAAATTTATATCAAATTATTGAAAATTGAAATATGTAAATTTCTTGACTAATTTTTAAATTTCTCAATTAACAATTTAGATGTTGTAATTTGCATTTTTTATCATTGCGTTTTCTAATAATTTGAGATTAACATTATGATAAGAAATGTAAATTATAACGGTAAAGTTGATAATTGAGAAGCAGTCTAATTATTTAAAATTTTTAAATTTAACAATTATATACAGATACAATTCCTCATAAATTTACTAAGAAAAGAATTAATTAAAAATCTTCAAACATACATTTTTGTAGTATATGTACATATATGAATATTCGAGGAGTTGTATCAAATTATCGACTTAATTATTTTAGGCTGTAGTCTATTTGATGCTATAAATGCTTCTAAGCATTTTTCTTTCTTTATTGAAAGGAAAGAAGAACGCTTCGAAACACTTTGCATCAAGTGAATCTAGGATTTACAATGGGAAAGTCATTACGCAAATATCTTTAGAATTTTTATATTTAATACGTAAATGAATGAGAGCATAAGATATGGGAAACATTTTTATATATTTGCAGTATTTTTTGGTATTGTGGTATTTTTTCTTATATATATAATTGCATTTAATCAATTATACCACAATTTTAGCGCCAAATGTAATCTAATTTTCCAATTGGACAATGTATAGTTGGCATCATTGTTCGAATATCTTTGGTGAGCAATATCTTCTATTCCAGACTTGTTCCAATACATTAAAGGTTAGTATAAGTTAGGTTAAGCTCTATAGCAACCATCTGCAGCATTTTGGCAGTGCCAATTTTATATCTTTGTAAAAATAAAATAAATAATCAGTCATTATTCGTATTATTGGATAATAATTTTCATCTTTAGTATTTTAAGGAATTGTTTTGATATCTATTTCATATTGAACAGTTGGCAGCATCAAATCTACGTGACAGATTGCTATTCGTTTATCCGAATTTCATTATGTATATGTATTCAACCGTTTCTGCCACATATGATATCTTAAGTGTATTAGATATGTGAATATACACGTTACACGTGTCGTACGTTGTAGTTTTATAAGTTGCGGATAAATTATTATAGAAAAATATATTCTAAATTGCATAGCAACTAACACATAAGGTAAGTTATTTTCTTTTAAATCATATATGGGTGAAAACTTTATAATGAATATGTTTTTTCGTGAAAAATATTGTACATTTTAAAATTCACATTTTTTGCAGATGAGAGCTTTATTAATTGTTAGTCTGTGTTTGATGACCGTTTTTACGGCATCTGCAGAAATTGATTTTAAACATTTGAAATGCTTGGGTAAAAATCAGTTAATTTATAACAATCTTATTACAATTTAAATTAAATTTACGAATGGGTGAGTGATTATTGTATCTCATAGTTTGTAGGACAACTATGAAAGAATTGGAGGCTGAAGTATCTAAAGCTAATCCCAACAAAGTAGTCGAAGTAGGTAGTTTTAGAATGGATGCTAAAGGAAATACTATACACAAAAAGGTAAAAAAAGATTAAAAAAAGAAAATACATTATTAATATTACACTGTTATAGTGTTATAGTGCTTCTATTCAATTTATTATTTGAAATTTGTGATTTTAAGGTTCCATTAACTAGATCAGAAGTATATATCTCAGAAGTGCTCGATAATGTCTGTGAAAAAATGACAGATTATGTGAGAGCAATCAAGAAATCCAACAGTGAGTTAATACTCTTCAATCTCGTGTCTTCAACAGGTGGCATGAACCCTCGGATGAATGAAATAGATATAATTCAAGATGGTGACTTAAATAAGAGCCTTCAACATTATGTGAGTGCAATTTATATTAGAATATGTCATTTATATAATCGATATTTATTACTTTGTGATAATGTTTTTACAGTGTAGCGTCATCGTGGAAGAATATGAGGAGGATATAGTGTCATTATATGTTAATGGTGCAAGCAATAAGAAAGAAAAACTTTGCACAAAGATTTCAAATATTTGCAAAAATTATGTTGACGATGACGAAGATACTGATGCTGATAATGCCACAAGTTCTACTGGTGACTTTTCATTTGAGGCTAAAGATGAATTATAAGAGCATTTAGAATAATTTTGAATAAACGTGAAAATAGATGTGCAAGAGATTTGAACAAATGTGCAAATAGGTCAAGTATCGGACTTAAATAACTTTATTCTGCAAATGATATAGATAAGTAATCAGCATTTTTCTATTAAATTTAATTCTAAAATAAAGTCAACTAATTTTGCAATTTTGTATATATGTCCCATATATTGATTATAATTAAGTATATATTGTACATTGATATTTGAAGTTGTCAAATATTTTTGATTTTTGCGCGTTTGTCACGTGATATTAGTTCGCTAAGTCTCACGACAGATGGCGTTGAACCACTTCCTTCCATCCCTCCTTCCTCAAGAGGGGAGTTTGGTGGGTTTCTTTTGGCTTACGGGAGAACGGAGTTTTTTGACGATCGCAGACGTATTTCAGCATATTTCAGCGCAACGTTGCGCGTGTGTGTGTGCATGCATGTATTACCACGATTCCGGTCGGAGCATTGTATGAGAGCGTAAGAATGACAAGCCGTCCATATCAAGAACGCGCGTGAGCGGGTAATTGCACAGAATCGCCCATCGAACATATGATTGTACGGAGGACGCGCGTTGAAGTAAATGTCAAGCTCAGGAATGAATAGCGATTGCGTTTTTCGCATCGTTTCGACTTTGCTCCGAGCGCTCGTGTGATTTGTAAAAAATGACGAAGCGCGCCTCGCTCGTGTGTCAGCAGTGAGGCTTCGCGAGCAGTGATTTATCACAAGTGACAATCCCTGAGGAACGTGGCACGGCTTCGGCGGACAAACATGAGTTCCGTTTGGAAACGTCTTCAGCGGGTGAATAAGAGGGCCGCCAAGTTCCAGTTCACCGTTTCATACCACGAAGTCACGTTAGAGACGACGACGAAATGGTGAGTGATGTTGATTCATTCCTAATTATATTCGCATGAATGCCTCTCGTTCACGGGTCAGGATTTTACTGTCAAACAAGTCACGCTTGTATTACTTTTGTTTATATGAGTGAAACAAATCGGTAACTTGTGCAATTCTCACACAATTAAAAATATAATAGATGCAAATGTCTGTAAAAAAAGAGAATTGAATAAATTATATTTTTTTAAAATATTTATTAAAGCATATATTTGCATGTTGCAATAAATTGCAATAAACTAATAAATTCAAATAAATGTTTTGAAAATGAGGCGTGATAATTATGTAAATTTAAATTTATTTAGAAATAATACCATTTAAATATCTTTTAATTAATTTTAAAATCTATATTTTAAAGGAATGATGTAGATTATATATTAAAAATAATTTATAATGATTTGTAATTTTATAAAAATTTTGCACAAGTTTTAGTATGCAAAGAAACTAAAGAAAAATATAATATTTTATAGGAAACCAAACAAGCTAAGTGTTGTTTGGACAAGACGTAGCAGGAGAGTTAGTTCGGAACCCTTAGACTGGGAACCAATTTTGAGCGATCCGTTGAAAGGTGTTATTAGCTGGGCAGTTCCTGACAATCATACAGTTTCCGTGACGTTATTTAAAGATCCAAGAACACACGAACTAGAAGATAAAGATTGGTCATTTGTCATTGAAGATGTAAGAAGTGTAGCATACTGATATACTTACAAAGGAACATAATGCAATGGTATATTGGTACATTGTTTCATTCCTGAATAGGTGTCGTCGACGGGAAAAAGGCGTCATGTGGCCACCACGAATATAAATATGAAAAAATACGCAACCCTGGAATCTAGTCAGCAACAGCTCAAATTAGACTTAAAGCCGACTTCTAAAAAGATCGTTAGCGCTACACTCGAATGTACTTTATCATGTGTGTTTCTGCGAGAGGGCAAGGCAACGTAAGTGCACTTCAGATTTATCACTAATTACTCATTTGTAAATTAGATAGAGGCATATTTGTTATATTTAACCAAGTAATAGTTCCAATAGGAGTGAAATTGAGCGATATATTTTAATTAATATGCTGCTGTAATTTATTTTTGGAAGATTTATTTGTGTGTGTGTGTGTGGAAACATTTGTCATTAAAATATTATCGAATATTATTTACAAAAAATTAATTTAATTCTTTTTTTACCAGGGACGAAGATATGCAAAGTATGGCTAGTTTAATGTCGGTTAATAATAATAGCGATATTGCGCCCTTAGATGATTTTGATAACGAAGACATACCGGAAGATGTCGAAGAAGTATCGGTCAAAAATTTGGATGAGATTCTAGATATCTCAGCTCAACTCGATTTAATGACGAGTAGTCTCACCGAAAGTGAACTACCTAGCACTCCTATAAGCGGTAAGTGTTGACCTTTTCATCTTATCAGTACGAAATTATGCCCATGAATGCGTCGAATATAAAATATGTTATTTTTCTAAATTTTGATAACGTTGAAGTTTACTCGCAATAATACTTGGAAATATATCTCAATTCTAATACGATGTGAACATTAAACAGTCTATTTATGACACTATTTATGATATGATAAGTTATTGAATTTGAACAACGTATAACAAGATTTTAATGCAGTTATTTATGTTTGTGAAATCACTAATGAAGTAATCATGCTTGTAACAGTGGCGAGCTTATCAAAGGACGACACAACTCCTGTGAACGACGGAGAACATTTTATACGCGATATTAGTCTAACAAAAATTGGGGAATCTTTAAAAGAAAAGTCACCTATAAAAGACAGTGTTGCTGTTGAAAATGAGTACGTAGAATATTATATTTTACAAATTATATAAGATAATATTAATCTATAATCAGCTCAGTAATGTTAAATATTTCTCTCGCAAAGTGATTTTCTTATCTCTTAATGATGAATATAAGCATGATCTTATTTATGTAATTTTCTAATATGATAATTATATATGCGTTTGATATTTTTGCAGCAAAAACATCGAGCACAGCGTACTGAGATTGCCGTTGCAGCCATTAGATCTTAAGAAAAATGACGCAAACGTTCCGAGATTGAAGGAAATTACTCCTGGTCAAGATTTATTAGAATGGTGCAAAGAAGTCACTAAGGATTATCCTGGTGTCAAAGTCACCAATCTGACGACGTCTTGGCGAAACGGAATGGCATTCTGCGCGATTATTCATCATTTCAGACCCGATTTGATGTAAGTACTTCTACTATTGTCTTGATTGAATACTTAATTTCTAAACTCAAATTTTTTTATGTCATTTTCGCTGAAAGAAAAATTTTAATAGACAATCTCGGCGCGATTATTCGATATTTCAGACTCGGTTTGATCTTCTAAGTACAATTATCTTGTTTAATTTTTATAAACTGTCTTTTTTCTCGCGTTACTTTCCCCCGGGAGAAAAATGTCAATAGACAACCTTGGCAGCATGCCAGCTATTTTATTCACGCGTTCCATTAATAAACGCTGAAATCGTCATTGTTGTGTCGACTGACTTCGTGCCAACAGTTTGAAGATTATTTTCGACAGAAAGATCGACGCATTTGTATGTCTATAGTATAGTCGTGTAATACAGTCGTGTTATTACAGGAACAATAATAACAATAAAAATAAGGAAGTAGAAACTATAATTATATAGTCTACAGTTCTATTAACAAACTACAGTTCTACGTATAATAAAACTTTTAATAAATAAATCACATTTTATATAATTGCTAAAAGTTGCTGAAAGTAAAACGATATTTTATACTTTATAATATAAGACGAAAAGATTTGTTTTAAAGCATAAATTTATGTCAATTATGTTATTTCAATCTTTTTAGAGTTAATTATTCTTGATATTTTGAAAACTGATTATCATTATTTGATAAAATTGAATAATATTCAAAATAAAAATTTCTAGAGACATCGATTCCTTATTATCGCACGACGTAAAAGGCAACTGTAAGAAAGCATTTGACGCGGGCGAAGCTCTAGGCATACCCAGAGTTATAGAACCAGCAGATATGGATATATTAACTGTACCTGATAAACTAGCTGTGATGACGTATTTGTATCAATTGAGAGCGCATTTTACCGGCCACGAACTGGAGGTATTTTAACTTTTTTAATCTTATTAATAAATCTTCAAATCTTCTTATATAATCATTACTGTTGTTTTTCTTCTTTTCTTCGTATAATATACTATATTATGACATAATTACTAATCCTATATTATTCTTCTGTGAATCACCGTAGGTACACCAAATAGGAAAAACAACGGACGAATCCTCTTACATGATCGGTAGGTTTAACACAGACAACAATACAGACGTGAGTGTCCAGCTGTTTGGCCAAGAAATCATTAACTTACGAAAGAAGGAACAGATTGATCAGAAGAACAATAAAGCGGACAATCGACGGTAAATATGTTTACAACGACGTTACGTAATTTATTATATTATCAGTCCGAAGTGCATTCTGAACATTCAAGAGCAACATAACAGATTTGCGATTCTCGCAGGTCAAATCCGTTCGACAATAAGAAGGACGATATCTGTATCGACTCTTTAAAGAACAAGCTGCACTTGAGTCTGAACACGCAGGACACACAGGATCACGATCAGTGCAACAAGGACAAATCGCCGTCCAGCGTGAAGGATGTCAAGGACATTATATTGGCCAGTTCGAAGAGCATTCTGGGCAAGGTGTTGTCGCCGACCAAGGAGAAGTACTCGTCGAGAGAGAAAGTACGTAGAAATGTTCGCGCGGGGCAAGCCCGAATCATGTTTCCGGTGTCGCGATATGTCCGCGGAATCCGCTTTCGACAATTTCCGCGACTTGGAATCTTATGAATACATTGCGTACATATATGTCCGATGGAATTTGCGCGTTAATTTCTTTCATTGTGAGGAAATGAGTACAAATTTACCGCAGAGCAAGTCGCCGCCGAGAGTGCAACAAGCGCAGCAACGTCCGATACTTATGACACGCCGGCAATTAACCGATCCGTTCGGCTCCGACGACGAGGAGGAGAACATACAGATAATCGACGACAAATGGTCGCAATCGATCTCGATTACCAAATCGCAAAGTCCGGTCCGTGATGTCAGTATATACGAGATTGCGCAGATTGTCGCTTTTTATGCATTCCTTCTGTTATTATACCTCGCTGCATTGACAATAAATACATAACGCGCACTGTTGTACCTCTTTCTATTACTTCTTTTTTTTTGTCTTCATTGGCGGACTTCTAACAAAATGCGTTGTTCCAAGATCTGCTGTCTTTTTGTTCACTATTGTGTCGAACAGGTTTACAACTGCGCTTTTTGCTGACAAGAAATTTATACCTATTAATACGCGTTAAGCTGCATGATAATATGCATGAGAGAACTGCGTATAATATGTTCCGCGATTTGCACGGAATGTAGATTTGTGCAGGCTATCTTATAAGCTTCGCATTCAATTCTTTGGCAAGTCAAGTTTCGACGATTTTGTTCCTCAATTGAACTCGCATTTCAGTTAATTTCAATAACTTTGACAAATTTTTAATATATATTTCACAATTTTGCTTTTCATCAAAATGTTTGATATTGAAAAAAAGCATCTAGAGAAAATAATTATTCTATAGTAGAGCTAAGTAACGAATAGTATGCAAAATAAGAACATAAATTATTAGCAAGATTTTCTTTCTTGCAAGTTTTAGCTTAATTTTTAATATTATATCTTTATAAATAATATTACAATTTTTTACTGCTGCTATAATTAAAACATTTAAATCCTTTAAATTAAAAATTTGCTTGAGAAGCCATATATTCATAAAAAAGCTTTGCAATGATATTTTGATTCAGCGTACGTTATCAATGCAAGAATAATCTTTTGTAGGATTCGGTAAACTCCGACGATAGAGGAAGTCGAGGTAGTTCCGAGTGTCAAGCTGCATCGCCGCCGTACGGAGACCAACGTTCGCAACATGTAATTAACATTTGCTTTCATTGTCGCTTTCAGTAATGTAACATCTTAATGCTAACAGAATTAAGGTTATTTAAACTAGATAAAAAAATTTTACAGTTGTCCACTGATTCGACTTACATTTTCTTCTTTTTATTTCAGCCATTAGTTAGCCGACATGATGAGTTGCGAGAGCGTGCGAGATTACTTCTAGAACAAGCCAGAAACCAGACGAAACCAGCCGGGTTTGTTTCCGCTGCGATCAGTCCCGTCGAGGTTCTATATTTTTATTTATATAGCTAGAGAGTTCTCTGTTAATGTATCGAATATCTCTTGAGGGACGGTTGGATTTTATGTAAATGTAACTTATTTTTGCAGATACAGAACGATGACGAGAGACAGCAGCAATTGCGGGAAAGAGCGAGACGCTTGATAGCGGAAGTGAAAATGGGCGTCACTGTGACTCCGAGTCAACTGAACGACGACAATAGCAGTGATCGACGATCGATAGACGATCAGAATAATAGTCCTAGACGTAGCATCACGCCGTCAACGCCCGGTGATAGACTCAGTATTAAGGTTCGTAAATGTTACACATTTAATCTTTTCACATTTTCTATTATAATACGCAAAAAATGATAAATTACAATTAATTTTTCAGTCTGAGTACAATGGAAATATACTGGGAAACACAAGTGTGATAGATGGAGAGAAGAAAGCCGGTTCGCCTTTGTATTCCTTTTCCAAAATCATAGAAAGAATTTCGCCCGACAAAGGAAGTCCTGACAGAACTCCGTACACACTTCGCGGGGTAAGTTAACATTAATTTAAAGCAGTTGAAGAAGTTATTGATGTACAATATAGGTTAATTTATATATATCAAACTGCTTATTTTTATCGAGTTTTAATAACGATTTATTTGCTCAGTTTTAATAATGACATCTTCATTGCTTTGTAGTTGGGCAAAGACATGACATCGTATATACAAAACGAGCTCGAGGCGCTCGAACGAGAGCAAAATCAGATTGACATACAGGCTGGCAAGCTTGAGAAGCAATTGAGAGCAGCAATGGAAAGCGATAACGAGGATGAAACGGAAAGACTGATGTCTTTGTGGTTCACTCTTGTTAACAAGAAGAATGCGCTCTTGAGAAGGCAAATGCAACTAAACATACTGTAAGTGATTCATTCATTCAAACATTTTAAAATTTAATTGAAAGTTGTACACATACACACATACAATCAATCAAAATAGACGACATTATTATAATGTTTATTACATTTTATTGAATTTTTTATTTTTAGGGAAAAGGAAGATGATTTAGAGCGACGATTCGAACTTCTGAATCGCGAATTAAGAAGCATCCTCGCAGTGGAAGAGTGGCGGAAGACATCCGAGCAAAAAATGCGTGAAAATTTATTGTTGGAAGAATTAGTGTCGATCGTGAACAAAAGAGACGAATTGGTGCATCATTTAGATACGCAAGAGAGAGCGTAAGTATCATAGATGCATATTATTTTATTATTTGTTTATCATAGAATTATTAAAGGTTTTATCTTTCGCTCTTCCGTCCAATTTTCAGCATCGAGGATGATGACGAGATAGAACGCGACTTATCGCGCGCTGGATTAGCTCAACGAAACAAAAATTGTGTTGTGCAGTGAAGAGTTATTATCTATTATATATTTTCGACACTATTTTGAAGGTAAGTTACGTGACGTTATACAAATTATGATAAAACTTGTTTGTCAAGTTAAAAGATTTCAGTTATGTTAGATCAATGAGAAAATTAAATTTTTATTCTTATTTATGTTACTTTAACCAAGTTTTTCATCTTTATTGTTAAATGCTTCTTAAAGCATTAATTATAATTTTTTAAGATAATTATGTTGTTTTTCCACTTTTCATATTTTGTAAAAACTATTTTTATGAGATATGACATGCAAGAGCGTAAACTTAAAAAATTTTCAGGCATGACCCATTTTGCTGTGCTTGCCAAAGAGTCGATGAAATTAGACATTGAAGAGTTAAGTATAATGTTTCATGGTTTGCAAACTGATCACTTTAGGGACTCATTTTCTACTACACATCATAGATTAATTCATTGAAGTAAATTAATATTAAATTCGTCGACCAACAATTCGCGACAAAGGAATTGAGGAAGGTCGAGAAATCTCGAAGCATCAACAAACATTAATCAATGATGTGCATGATTTTTTGTATATTATCGAGCACGAAGCCGATTATTTCATATAGCAAACATTTTGATGTATGCTTTAAGTGGAGTGTTGCGCGTCAATACAAATAGATACGCGCTACGAGATGACGAATAATGCAGAACACTTTATAATTATAGTAGTAGAGAAAGAAAGACATAATTAATTTTTTTTTAAATGAACAATAAAGCGTTAAGCGAAAAAGTAACGCAGATGCGGGAGAAAGCTTAGAAAGTGTGGAGATTAATGATAAGGCTAAGTTTTGACGAGATTCGGGATCTCTTTATGATATTTATATTAAAGGATTCTGTTTATACAAGTTAATTAATAGCTTTTATATTTAAAAATATGAAAGATGTAATTAGTTGATTGCATGCCGCAATTAGTTAATCAGTTGACTGCAATTGTGAATTTTGAACGTTTAATTTACGTAAAAATTTTTACTTTGTGGCTGGATTGCTAAAATATTTAATATCGAAAACCAAAGAATGACAAATAATGATTCATACATTCACTAATGAGGAACGGCAGATTTGATCGATTCCATTATCGATCGTATCATTTCTCTCTTGAGTTTCTCTTCGTATTTTTAATAACAAGTGTGAGTGCTATTCTATCGCTATCTAAGTGAAATTAAAGTGGGCTACTGTGCAAGAACACGCGAGAGATGCGTAAAAAGCAATTTAGGAAATATATCTCGCAACATTACCGTTCGAAATCGACTCGCGGCGAATAGATTATCCCAATTATTACGAAAGGTAGATCACGTCGGCGTTACGAATAGTTTTCGGACTCGCAATAGTCGTTTCCCATCCAGCATTCATATATACTCTATTTGTGCCATATGAACGTTGACATACTTTTTCCATTCTACTTAACGAGCTCATTCGTTATAATGCAGGAAAAAAATGCATGAAAGGTAAATCCGACGATTTCGCTGGTGGGCGTGCAGTTTTAAGGAACCGAATAATCGCTAAGACTAATTCTTATGTGCTATACTTGAATTATACGATTCTCATGGTCGCGGCAAGTGCGACCGAGAACTATCTCAATTCCGAATGATAAATGATTTAGCAATAATTTATTATTCTAGTGCCTATAAATCTACGTTTATAAAACTGTAGTATAAATTGACTCTTTTAATTTAATTTATTGTGTATCATGAAGAATATTTAGTGTAAAAATAATCATTCTTGCCAACGCTGTAGTCTTGTGGAGATGCGCTGTTCTATTTTTCTTTGCTGATCGATGTATGAGTGCGAGTGAGTATAAAAAAAAACATGTCACGCAATATTCGCCATTAATAAGGGAAGACTTATAAAGCACCGCAGGAGGAAATAAATATGATGTTGATAATATCACCAAGTGTCGTTTTATTTCTATTGTACTAATAAAATTTACATTGTATTTTTGCAGATAGAACTATTACGGGATAGATAGAGCTTAGGATCTTTCGCTTGATGTTTTTGTAAAGTTAAATAAAAGTGGCATCATAATGAAATACTGAGGAGGATAAATTTGGAGAGAAAGCGGGCAGAAGTGGATAAAATTGGAAGCAACGAGAGGCACTGAGATGATTATGATTTTATTTGCACATACTTTGCGATGGCAGTGACGCTATATACACAACGTTACACATTTATATGATATGAATGACTGCTTTGTCACCTGCGCATTGGTAACCGTGGTAATACTTTGTTGATTATATAAATATCGATCGAGCTGTACATTTTACACGAAGAATTAGACATTACAAATCGATTGTACACTAACTAATAATCGTTCATCTTAAATCTCATAACAGAATACTTCACTAGATAAAGCTTACACCAGAACTAAGCACCACATTATGCGACGTGAGAAGTTTCCTTTGGACATTTACGACATTTCGGATATAGTGTGTTCGAATGATGCACATCACAAGAACCCTTTCACTTAACAATCGTCAAGTAGCGGACAACCGTGCAAAATTATCGCGCTTTCTCTTCACTTTGGCATCGATAATCTTCCCGTTGACACTTAATTAAAAACTCGCGTAACAATCATGGAGTAGGAAAATTGCAAATGACAGGTACGATGCACTTATTACAATTATTTTCTCCTTATATAACATCGGTCACGAAGCTTATATCTTCTCTACGTAATTCGAAGGGAAAAGACCAGTTTTCCCTTTCAGTCTTCCATGCCACCAGCCGCCTTCATCTGGAAGATATATTATTAATTTATACATCAATTATGTAAAAAATTGCCATCATTGGAAACACTTTTTTTTTATCTGTAGATATCCTTTATTTAAAACACTTGGATATCTATAGATAAAAGTTTTTATTTTTATTTTTATTTTCAGTGCTGCGTGGAAGACTTTTAATATATTGTTACTTTTTTTTATATATATATTGTCTAATATTGTGTCATTATTTATTAGGTAAGGAAATTCAGGTTGTAACAACTCACGTTCTTTGAGTACTTCTACGATGTCGCCTTCTCTCAGGCTCAATTCGTCGAGGTCTTGCGGATCGTAGTCGTACAGGGCTTTAACTTTCGGCAAACTCGGCGGCGGCGGTTTCTGAGGGGGCACTTTTCTATTCGCCACCGCGTACGCGACATTATCCGCCTTCCTTCTTGCGCGGTCCGTCGCGTCACTAGTTTGTTTAACACTCCATTCCTGGGTTTGCATCCCTTTATTGAGATGACCGGAAACTTTGCCGTTATGTAAGGGCAATCTGAATCCCGCGGGCGGTTCATGCGGCGGTGGCGGCTCCGTGGGTGGGGGTGGAAATTTAAGCAGACCTTCGAATTGCACAAAAATCACATCTCTTTAAGTAAATTTTTATTATTTTTACCTGCAAGCGCTAATAATGTAAAGAAGCTCACCTCGCGGTCCGCTATTGGGATCGATAAACATAGTCATTACAGCAGTCTGTTTGTCCCGCAGCTTGTTAGGATGGTTCGTTCCGTTTTTCATTTCTTTCTGAATCTGTACAGGTTGAACGTTCGGGCGATTCGGCGGAATGTTTGGTCTACCGTTGGTAGTCACTTGCGTGGGAGTTGCGCATCTCATAGCTGCTACCGGGCGAAGGGAAGCTCTCTCGACCATAATCGTCTGATTGTTCGGCGTTAAGACTGGAGTTAAATCGCACAGTCTTGGCGCTTGACGAACTGGCCTCGTAATGTTGTTGTTGTGCAAACGAATGGGCATCGGTCGGTCCGAATTAGGCTCTAAACGATATTATTAAGTTTAAATAAAGAATATGTATTGCTTTTTCGATTAGGAATTGTGATGAGGGCAGAAAATAAAGCCTTACTCGTCGTGTTCGGCAATCCTGGACCGATGCTGATGTTGAGAATTTTGCCGGACGGCCTTAAGATCTCCTTGTCGCCGTAATCCGTTTGCGTGAACTTTATTTGCCTCGTCCCGCCGCCACCCCAACCCTCCTTCTTCACTTTGAACTCCAAGCTAAATAGAATTGAATTTATTTTATTCCAGGCACGAAATGTATAAATTGCACGCGCTACAATAATAACAATACGCGAAAAGACGTACTCATTGCTAAACCTGATGTTCATGAGATGGCCAGTATCTTCGAGATATTTTTTGCTCAGCACGGACAAGAATTCCGTCTTGAATACCGATTCCAGCAAGCTGGCGTAATCCTCTTTTGTATGTATGATTATAAAATTGTCCTGGAAGGAAAAATATGAAAACGTGTGCGCAGTATGTATAATGCAAATACGAAATTGTAAAATGTTTAATTACTTGTAGCGTGCTCAGTGATACGTGGCTAATCTGATTAAACGGGAGCTTCCTCTTGATAACTTCAATGGATTTACCCTTCTCGGGGCCTTTCTTCAATTGCTCGCGGCCGATGAGATAAAGACATTTCCCAGTAAGGATGAGATCTCTCCTGCACATCTGTTACATAAATCACTCGCCATGAAGTTGTGTTCAAATATCATTAAAAGCGATTATTCGAAGTCTTGTGGGATCAATAAGGTAATAAATCAATGTTTTCTTTTATCTTTGGAATCGTACAAAAATCGATATTTGTTGAAATAACTCAATATTTACTTTTCCTTTTTCATAAAATATTCAATATTTTAATTTGCGGCGATTTTTTTCGAAATTATGATATTTTACGAAACGAGATGCGCAAATGAAAAAAGGCTGTTCAAGCCATAGAATTTTTACCTTAAACCTTCTGTCGTATTTCTTCACGACTTCGGCAAAGAACACTTTTTCCCGTCTTCCAACGAGGCTCGTTATTTGCGGCTTGCCTTCCAGTCCTATGTAATCGCCCACAAAATTTCTATTCAGACTCGCCCGTCTCCGCTCTTTACGGCCGAAGAGAAGATTAGCGGCTTCCTGTTTCTGCTGATTCTGTCTCTTCCAGGCGAAATACTTTTTGAAGGCTTTCTGAATAATTCGCGCGTACATATTGTACTTTCGATCGCGAGCTTCCTCCAGCATGAAGAGCTAAATTACACATCGTCTAATTAATTTGTCGAACAGAGTTTAAAATTGAAAAAAACAAGTTTAAAATTAGAAAAAACTTACAGTTTCAGGCGCCTTAATAAAGAGTTTCGATCTGCCGAGCTGATACTGCGATCTATCGATATGTATACTCCCCAATATCCACTCCACGCCTTGCTTTTCATCGCCAGGCCAACGAGGCCACGTTTCTTTGGTGAGTATCGCATATCTGTGTAGAAACTTTGCGAACGGCCTCCTGTAGGCGAAGCCGGCTCTGCGCACTCTAATATTTTCTTTCAGGCCTAGATATTCCACCTGGAAGTAATTTACCCGCGATTATTTGTTAATTCATTGTTACAAGCATATTGAATTGTATCAAGCACATTGAATCCAGAATCATTTAATAATATTTTAAAGCAGTTAAGACATCTGTGAACTATATTCTACGGATTGTAATATACCGTAAAACCATACCGTATTGACTTTCTCGAACAAGATTTTAACGTTACCTGAGAAGAAAAAAAGAAAAAGAACGGTTTTGCGTGTAATCGTTCTTACCATTTATGTTTGACATAGTTTACTGGAACATTACACGATCGAGCCAAGGAGAAAAGCCAAATTAGAAAATCCCATTAAAAATCTCATTAATCTCGCTTTTGTGATTCATTTTTCAATTATCTGGTTTTAATTATTTTTTTCTATCTATATTTTTTTAAATCTATTTTTAAGCATTTCTATGGCTCTTTTCAATATGCATAAATTTTGAACTTCAGGAATAAACCGGATAACATCGAAGAAGTTATTATACCTGATGCTTGACCCGCAGCTGATCCCAATCGCGCGGCTTCTTCGTCTCGTTCGGCTTGATGCACCGAATGTAATGCGGCGTGCACTTCATCAGCTGACCGACCAAGCGGCTGGCTTGATTTCTAATTTTGCTACCCGCAGTCGTAGGTCTGGATTTGAGAGTCTTCGTTTTAGCGGCATCCTTCTCTCGCGGGTAAAGTTCACGCACCAAAGAACTGACAATAGAATATCGTTTTTCATTCCATTCTATCAGCTATATAACGATATTAGCGCATCAAGTAGAATGATGCTTGGATTAAAGAAAATCACATTAATGCGTGACAAATAAATATTAAAAGACTCATGTGTAAACAAGTTCATCATATTATTTTTAACTTTTGCAATTTTCGCGAAATTTTCTGCACGCGATCCTTACGTAAATAAATGCACGTAATTGATAAGTGGTTAGAATTACGTGACGATAATGTTGAATTATCGAGAAGATATTTACATAACAACATAATGATTTCCATGATCAGTCATTTAAATCATCATCTAAATGTAAAATACGATACCTGTCACACACACACACACACACAATTAGTTTCTCAATTTTCTTTTTTTTTTTTTTACTTTGTTATAAAATTGACGCTTATTCTCGTGTTTTCTTTAATCCTGCTTCTCTTATTAGATATTCATCGAATCGATTGAAAAACAAGCGCGGAGTTATTAATCATTGTCAAGTAATAACTTAAGTAAATTTCCTTTCAGAATCATTTGTCACGTGGATAACCAAGTTATGGCACTACGCTTACTTCGTGCCCGTCTGCATTAACTCGATCAGATCCAAGAAGAGGACATCCCGGTTCTTATCGCAGAATCCATCCACGGAGTATGACACCACGCCGGCGTAATGAAGGATTGCGAAACCGTCGCTCTTGTCTTGGAAATGTGCGTGCTGCTTAGCCGTTCCTGCCAGTTTCTGCAATTCATACAACACGATGACTCGTTAATTTATTACATTAATTTAAAATACTCGTCCAGAAGTATTTAAGCACCTTCTTCAAATCGATGTCGGCACCCGTGCTTCCGCCGTGCAGTGTCGCGCATACGTCATCGAGCACCAAAAAAAGACCAGGCGGTCTCTTGCCCTCGAGAAGTTCCACCACAATGGCATTATTAAAATATTCTATCGGCGTCCATCTGATGTTTTCGGCGACGTATTCTTCCTGGAAAGAGGTAAGTCCTACTTTATTTACTAACAAGACGAATGGATATCCCTTTCAAACACTGTGCGAGGGAAAGAGAAGATAACTTATATGAAAAATATAATTCACCGCCTATCTCAATAGAATATTTTTTAAAGAATTTATTATAACACAAAATGCTTCTATATGTTATATATATTTATTTAAATCAGCATTTCCTATTTTATTTGAGCAAACTAATGCGTCAGATAATGCAAGCTCTGTGTTGAAACATATATCATTGAGTAAATAGTAATTAATCGATTTTTTGCGATTGACTGATCACAATAATGACCTCATGGGATGGTAAATAATTTTATAAAAACATTATTTGCAAAAACTAAGTGATGCAAGTGGCGCAAAACAAAAGCCAATCAGTTTACTCGCACAGTGTAATAAATCCATCAATAATTATGCTGCAATATTGAAGTACATATGCGATAAAATAATTCAATAACTAAAATTATTTCGAATATAAAGAGAGAGATTACATTTGCTGACAGTTCTATAATATACCGACAGTTCTATAATATAATCTTACATAAAACGTATTCGATGCATTAATCGATATATATTGTTCTAAAGAGATGTCGATTAAATTCTGGATTAATTGACAACTTTGCGAATGGCTAATTCGAAATAAGTGATTCCCGGCTTATTAGACGCATGCCGGGTCTCACATGAAGATTATATTTATTTTTTATGATTTTTCGCACGAACTTATCGACCAGCTATCTGATCAAAATCCCCGAGCAAACTTTAAACTAGACAAAACTAGCCGACGAGGTCAGTGGCCTTTAACCCCAATAAGTGATCCTCCCTTCTAGGCACATCTGTGACAATAATAGCTGCTCACCTGATCGTAGTAAACGGTAATAGTTACGTAATAGCACGTGCTGCACACGGATTCACGCACACGAGCGCGTCGCGTTCATTAAACAGGTGAGCGCGCGCCGGATCTTTAAAGCATTATAACTCGGCGAAAAATTTACGTAGCGATATGAAACAAAAAGGGATTTGTGCTTCGCGTTCTGCAGATGTTTATGCACAATACATGTATTGTTATCGTGATACGTATGCATATGTATGGTTGCGTACGGTGGATTATCAAATATAAAAAGGCGTAATTTGAGGATTATATAATATCCACTTATTCGCGAATGATATTCACGTTTAACGCGCTTTAATAGACTGAATTACGTGGTCTATTAAAAGGAATGATAAATTTGGCGAGCGCTAGCAGCGTGGTGTATATCGAAAGAGTTAACGAGCCAAACGCATGTCAGGAACACAATTCCTCGTTTGCAGTTTAATTTACGCGTTCTATAAACTTTGCCAGCTGTGATTCTAAACGACGGAAATAAAAGAAATACCAGGAAGTTTTTAATAATTTATATTTCCGAAAGGGTTTGCGCGTGATTTATACTAAAGAATTATCATTTTAAATAATACTGTTGTGGTGTTTCTCGACGCAATCTACTACAGAATTAATTTTCTCGTAGAATATATTGCATTAAACAATGCTTCTTTAGATTTAAAGAAAAATATAATAATTTTTGCTTCTGTCTAATTTTTTAATTTGCACACTCGACAATAAATTTCGGCGTCGGCGTCGGCGTCAATAAATTTGTGCAAACATATTGATGCTAAATATTTACATTATGAATTTCACATTTACACACTCCGACGAATCATGCAACAAGTTTGTCCAAACAAATTAGCGCCGACATGTTTATAAGTGTGTAAACGCCGCTTGAAACTCGAGCATTAATTTACGACTTTATTAATGGCGATTATCCGTTTATCAATTGATGAAGGAATTAACGTTGAAAATTCGACACGCGTGATCTCTTGGATAATTTAATTGATCGATTTAACCGCTTTTGTGGAGGAGACATGCACAGATTGCAAGACTCGCTTACATCAAACGTTACGTCGAAAATACAGGCTTAATTACGTGTGCCGCCAGTAACATCGCGTCGGTATCGCGCACGTACGAGCGATTTATATCTTGCTTACTCGAGGCGATAGAAGGGAAAGGCGTAGTAATAACGCGATTGCCCGGCGCTTTTAAAATCGCTTTCCATTTCAGCAGGCCGAAGGTGTATACTTCGCGATTGCAGCCGGCTCGAAAACCGGTCGCCGCCATTTCAACCCTTTCCATCCCGGTCGTCCGTTTCGCAATATTTCGTTTGTCACCGGCGTTTGCATAATTGTCGCGAAACTTGGGCAAAACGCGGATACGTTCTTCCGTGCAATGAAAATATGATTTTCCAATCGTCAGCTCTTCCCACGCGTGATAATTCAAACATTTTCCGAACAGTTTTCAATGAACGACGACAAACTTAGCTCTTGAATTGAAATTATTAAAATTAATTGATTTGCAATACCGTTTTACGTTTTTAAAAAAATTTATTTTTTATCATATTGTGTCTTCCTCGTGATAGATTCTTATTACACGTAATTCGTTTGGGGATAAAAAAATATTATAAAATGGTAAAGCTATGAAGAAAATCCAAGTCGATAGAATGACAAGTTTTATTTATAATCTGTTAATTTTAAAAGCAGCTGATGGCAGGAGACACGGTTGTCCCACTTTAAAATCGAGCGTCTGCTTTTACATAAATAATTTTAGATCTCGTCTTTGTGCTCGCGATTCACGGTCAAGTTTTTTACTCGGTCTAGTTGCGGTTCGATCGCGCTGCACCGCGACACAGCGCACGGCAGACAGAAGTGGCACGATTTTTTCGTCGTGGCCTTTACTCGAGTTAACGACTCTTTTTCATAAAGTCAACCTCTTTAGAATAGCGCCGTGCAAACAACAGTCTGCGGTCCGAACGCTGCTTCCGCCGATTCTTCCGCGCAGGACTGCGCCGTGTAATAGCGCTGTTCAACGCTATTCGATTTCTGAATAAACAATTTGTGTCGCGATTCGTCATCCGCAATCGAAGACGCGAAAAGGCATATTATCAATTTTTTTCATGCAGCATTTCACAATGCGCAATTTGCTTTCCTTCCGCATCGCGAATAACTCATCAGCGGAAAATTAATTACGCAATAGTTGAGCGATTGGCGTGATGCGCAGATGAATAACTCGCGAGATGGACAATTAATTGTCGGATACCAAATTCGGTACTTGCAGCACGATTCCTCAGCATCCTTTTGTAGCAGGTGCTTTCACTTCGTTATTATTTTAGCCGTGCCGACTTTCGGACTGTCTCGCAGCGAGCTAGTCGACTGTCTGCCGGAATAAAACGAGAATTAAATTATTGCGCAACGTTAATTAGGCCAAAATAATATCGCGCTAGCGAGCTATTTTGCGTTTACTGAACTTGAACTTGGCGCTCGTCAAGAAATTTTCTAGACTCCGACATAATTGGTGATTAATTTCGGAAGAAATAAAGACGCGCTGTTTAATTAGCCGCTTTCTTGCCTCGCCGCGATAGTCGCGATAAGCAAATTAATCATTATACGCAATTACTTTGTCGTGTGCGCGCGCTAATCGTACGAAATGCAGGCGGTAAAAAGAGTCGACTGTGTTCCGACGGTGCTTTAGATACCGTGTATAAGTGTCTATTACGCACTTCAGACGCACTCGTGTCGTAATAATCTGTTATTTTATGCGTCGCCATCGTCTCGATCCGCGCAGTTGTGTAACGCGATTTGCGATGCGTTTTCCGTCTTTCAGCGTCGCTAGACGTCTTCCGCTTGTTTTGTTCGGCGAACGACCGTGACCGTCGTCACTAATAAAAAAATAAGAGAAAAAACTGCGGAAATGTATCGAGGCTGACAGGATAGAGCCGAACAAAGAGACGCGCGACTCCAGATTAGACCTCCCGTTCGTTCAATCTGCAAACAATTGGCGATTGTATTTTCTGTTTGTGTCTACCCGTCTCTCTCGTCGGTTAATTCTTCGGCTGACGTTTCACCTCCGACCCTTGCGCGTTACCGTAAACGGCGAGTTTAAGGACGCCCGACGGATACGCGTTCTGATTTCTGCGCGGAATGCGTCCGCGTCGCATTGTCCCCGGCGCCGAGGATGCAGCACGGATGCAGCACGGACGCTTCGTCCGCGCGCGCATCGGGATTTCCGGCAATTTTCTTAGAGTGAATGCCGTTAGAACGCGCACAGACAGGACGATAATTAGTGCTTTAACGGAGACGCGTGTGGACAACGCGATACGCAAGGATGTGTGAACTCACCACGAATGCATCCTACTTCGTCTTATCAGTCGATTGATATTCAACGCGCAAATAAAAATGATTCCGCTCGAGAGAATCATCATTAAGCAGAACTTTAATTGAAGAACAAATTGCTAATTTTGGTATAAAAATTAAAGCAAAGAGAAAACGAAATAGCTTCCCTTTTGCTCTAATTTGCCGAAATCAAGTCTGATTAATCTCGCATACATACATACATTTTTGCCGAAACTTTCTTCGAAATTTCACATACGTTTCCTCAATTATCCTACATTCCAAAACTCTCGAACCTCCACGCTTTTACAAGAACAAGTATCTGATATGCTCGCCGCACGCTCGTTTCGAATTAACGTTAATGAGGCAAAAAAGGTCGCGACGTGCAAACTAATTGGATCGGGAGTCGCATATGTCTGCCCATGGGAAACCGCGCTTCATTGTTGCCGGAATTGGCTGGAGTTTGGAGAGAGGAGAAGGGCGTATAAAAACGCAGATAATGGAGAAGATAGATGTGTGTATTCTGGGTTAACGGCGGTGAAAATACAGGAGGAAGGCAGTAACTCGATTTCACGAGAGATCACCGGATTCGCGCGACACTCGGATGCCAAATGTCAACCGTCAAGCTATTTTGTATTTTAACGGAATTCCTCTTGCGTTCTCAGAAGCAAAAATTTCGTAGGAACAACGCGTCACTAATTCCCACCACAATTTTAATGTAGAAATTTTAAGAGAATTATTTTTTTCCACATTTATTTGCCAAAGATTAATTCGCTAGGAGAAAATCCGCGGTAAAATTTTAGTGGAAATTTCAGTGGAGGGAAAATTGTTTCAAATTTCAACTTTCAGAGAACCTCATTGTTTATAATTGTGTATGTAAGAAATTTCAGAGTAAGGTAAAAAAATAATCGAGACATAAATTAGTGAGCAGAATGTAACTGCATATCATCTTAATTTCGTATTCATCACGCTACCAGAATCTAAACCTAACTGTATTATTATCGCGACGCGCATCTCGGGAACACAAAAGATGTCATCTTGATATGTTCGTGACGAGTTCAGTGTGGTCATCGCAACAATGTTGATTTTATTACGAGATTCGCAGTTATTATATTAACCGCTTGATGAGACGAAGCTAATCTGCGTGCGTATTCGCGGCAACAACGAGTTCCTTGTAGAATTGAAACAAAGACATTTCGCAACACACATTGTGATCGTCGAAACTGCGCATTCAAAATTCATTTTCAACAAAGCAAGGATTTATTTCCCGTAAAGTAATTGCGCCGCAGAATTAATCCCGCAACGTCATTAAAATCGATCTCTATGCAAAGCGCACTTATATTTGACAGATGCGTTTTTTTCCCGCGTACCACATGTATTACGGGAAGGATTAAAAGTCGCTGGTGAAAAAGACACGCGGCCAATCGAGCACCACGAAATGCAGAGAGTGGTGGCAGCCGCACGTGGGAAGAGCGCGAGAAAGAGAGACTGAAGGGGAGAGAGAAACGGCGATCGCTTCACTTAGCTATTTCATTACCTTCACTCGATCCTTGGCCGCAGTGTACACGGAGCCGCGATCACGCTTCGCAGCCGATCCTCGTCGCGAATGATACCGATCGGCGCGATCCTCGCGCGCACGCGGACGGATGGGTCGCGCGTTACATAATAAAAACACCGAGTGATTATAAATCTACCTACGAGAGGCTGCGAACGATCGCGGGAATCTCTGCGGGGAATTGGTGAGAAACCGAGAACCGACCAAGAGGCGCACCTACCGAGGTGCTGGATCCAGGCGGATCGTATGTTTATTGTCCTGTCGCAAGTCTCAGGTACGTTCGCGGGCTAGAGAAAGAGAGAAAATAGTTACTCAATATTAATTATTAGGTAGATGTTATTTTTAACGAAATATCTCTTATAATAACGTATGATTCTATAATAACAAAAAGGAAAAGTTCAAAGCGCGGATGTCGAGCCGCAAAAAGTCTGTTTATCACGCGTGAACAACATACGGAAATATCTCTCGATTTATTAAAACTCTAATTTGTTATAATTTATTATGACTAAACGGAGCAATTACATAATTGCGAAGTGGACTCTTTCGATCAATTTAAATCGCAATACTGAATTTGGTTTCGAAATGCACAGCCATTGCCGCGCGGCTATTAATTTAAATAGCGTAACGGAGACAAAGCGAGAAAGATTGACGATGACGTGCTGATGCGGCATTCAAATTTTATCGTCGTGGTTATTCGCGGACCGCTATTGCGTGCTCGTAAACCTAGGTGACTTAAATTACACGTTGTGAGTGACAGGTGATCTGTAAAGACGGTTTTCAATTCTTCAAGTAACAAATTGGTCGCGAGATAAAAGGTACGCGGTCCATTCATCGCGGCCGAAATACAAAACAGCCGTTATTAATGGCAAAGTATACGGTTCACGCTTGTGTTTCGCAAGAAAATAATTATTCTCCAAGAAGCAAATTTGTAAGAAAAGATTACGCGAAGACAAGGCTCGCATTGACGCGCGAGCGGCGTTATGCGTTATATCCAGCGTCGCTTAGATCGGTACTCATGCATAGATGCTTTGCAGTTATCAATTCGCGTTAGATTAGACCGCGCTCGTCGTCCGCCAATATTCTTTAATGAAGCTTAATTGCCGCATGTTGCGGAACGCCGTTGTAATTTCAGCTTCGAGGAGCTTGCCGCGCGCCAAGTCGCGATCAAAGAGGCTCGTGAACGCTACTTTCCACGGGTATCGTTTGCGTAAACTCACGACTAGCATAAATGTTCGTTGACACGCTTACTGTTTTTAACGATTCGCCGCAGACACCCACCGCTCGATTAAACAAGAATGATCAAAGACGGGGGAAACAATTGGAGCGCAGTAAATATGTCATACGACACACTTTTGTCTCCGACACTAATTAATAACGATCGCTTTGTCCACCGGCTTTTTAACCGCCTCTCCAACGTTTCATTATTCGTGTCAATTTCCGCCGAGCGGAAGGAAAAAGAGCGCGGGATGACTCTTCGATTCGGACGAGCGCAAGGTGACTTCGATTCGAGCGCGGACAAAAAGCGTGGGTTACGCAAAAGCCCAATTATGTGTGCCTCGTTTTCGTGCTCGCTGCGGGACAATCACGATCGATCCGTCAAAGCAGCTCGATGACTGGCGCGTTCTCAACAAGGGAATCATTTCCTCCGCGGCGAACGGAACGGGAGAAGGTGCGGCGCTCTAGTTGCAGGTTTTTTTTTTCAGCAAGCGGCACGTAACACTTTTATTTTAACATCGCGGACGGCGCCGCGCCGAATAATGGCGGATAATTATTGTCTTCCGTGTTTCACGAGCATTTTGTCTCCGTCTACATATATGTCATTGTGAAATTCCACTCCTCGCGTCGGCATTTCGTAACGCGCGTTTAAGAAAACAACGGTGACGCTATTCCTTTTTTCAGCTCGACGGACTGCAATAATCGATTTAACGAAATACAACGAAAATTGCCCGAAAGTTAGTTTATTAATTAATCTTTTTGAATCATATTTTGGACGAAAAGAGAGAGAGAAAGGGAGAGAGAAAAAGAGAAAGAATGCCTCCGGGCCTTGACCACACTCTCACTTTCGTTCAGGTGTGAATTTAATTGCACCTCCGTCTTCTCTTCACCGGGGCCAAAGCGATCGGACGATCGGCGATAACGCGCCCCGCGATCGAGAGATCCCCCGAGTATATTTACGTAAGAGCGGCAAGTGCCCGTAAGTGTGGCGTGGGAGTGGAGCCAGTTCGCATGCAACCGGCAACGTTTCCTCGACTTTCTAAGTTCCGATAGCGCGATAGTTGTTGACCATCGCCATTGTCTTCGTTAGTCCGTGCGTGATTCAATGCGGGGCATAATTGAAAGTCCCTTATAGAGGAGCAAGTGTGCGTCATCGGCGATTTCGGATCGACATATTTTCGGACGACACTTTTCGAAGATCCGTGCCGTGAAAATATTCGCCTCGTCATAAGAAATAAATATGCCGTGGCAATCAAAAGCGAATTAACGGCAGGAAGAAAAGAAACTTTCTTCGATTGTATTTTGGTCCCGTTGCGTCCACGCCCGATTACGAATACTAATTAATAGTGAAATCGACACGCGCGAGTCATCGAAGTTCTCTCACTGCTCGGTTCTCTATTTACGAGCAAGCTCCTTTGTTTTATCGCAGGCGTCGTAAATTTTCCAGAACGATATATCGATAGATTAGATTTTTGCCGATGTAACGTTCGATACGCGAATTATTTACGAAAAATTTAACGATTGCAATTAATTTTATCATTTTTTTCGGGTGTATAAAATATCTCTTTTTAGGAGTTTAGACAGAAGCTAGATTTATTGATGCAAAACAAATTTGTATCAATGCTAATCGCACCGACAATTATTCATGAATCTCTGTTGCATTAAAATTATTCGTCTCGTCTTGTATGAACGCGCGCACGAGCCGCCACGGAGACTGCGATAATAATTCTTCCCCGTCCTACTTTACTCCATGTTTCGTCTTCATTCGCTCGCGAATTCTACATATGGCGGCAAGCGCGATGCGATCTACATATCAGATCGTGTGCCGCCGCGGCACACGACCGATCCATACGAGTTAGCTCCGGCGCTCTTCAAATGATAAATCGATTAACATCTTTCCGCGTGTACCTCTATTTCACTTTCGCGTAGTATTATTTTGAGACAAGATCTAAAGTGACATAAAATTTGATTACGGATGCGAGGAGCGGTGAATCTTCCGCGTCTCATTAATCGGAACAGGAAGCGGCACAATGAACAATAAGTAATAAATCCCTTTCATCCTGTTTCAACGGGCGAGGTTTTGTTCCTGCTCTCGCGATCTACATAGAACGTCGCAAATCCATCGTTCTGCTTGCGCGACATAAAATTTGCAAATATCTTCAATTCAAATCAGTAGAAATTTTGCAGCATATATAAAACAGTATATATAAAGCACCTTTCTTCTTACATTAAGATTCGAAACTTGTTGAATCTTTATCCGCTATTCCTTGAAAATTATTCAAGAAGATACTCCGATTGCCAAGTGATCTACTTTGAAAACTTTTCAAGCGATTATTAACATTGGAAAAATCACCGAGACCTCGCCGAGTCGCTCGCTGTTTCTTTGAAATTTCTCAAGAAAATTCCAAGGATTATTTCCTCGCCGACAATTAAGGGAAAACCGGTGGACGCAAAACCGCGCGATTTCGATTATTCCCCGACCGCAAGGAACCAGCCTGATCGAGTCTGCAACTTTCTCGAAAATTAAGCATATTTACTCGAACAGTTATTTCATGTCGTCGCGAAGATATAGGAAATGAAACAACGATAGTTTACGCAGGACGCAATTAGGTGTCCAAGATATACAAGCTGGTTTCATAAATAAAAACCGGTGATTGTAGATACCAAGAGTCGCGGAAATATTCCGAGTATCTAAAGAACGATGAATACCAAGGGATTAAATTTTACTAAACCGAGCCAGCCGGTTGATGTCGATCGTAATTTAGTCGCGAATAGCACTTTCAAGCCGCGTGAGTTGCGTCATGCGGCGTACGGGAGAAAATCGCCGGTCTCGGGACGCATATGCACGCGATATGACGTCGACGCGAAATGTCAAGCGATTCGGTTAAACCAGAGCGCCGGTGAGAACCAGAATTGCTTTGACAGGTCGCCTGACTGACTCTCCACGTGGAGAGTCGTGTACGCTCCGTTTCGCCGAGCGTTAGTCGCGCACACGGCGCACGTTCACCGGGGCAACGATTGCACTTGCACTTTTTATGAGAACCTGTTCAGCACGCCGGGCCACACCCACGGCGACGTAGAATCGGCGGTGTAGATCTCGCGAGAGCGGTCCAGGAAAGAAGGGACTACCCCGTTATACTTCTGTCGGGCGAACGGTAACGCGAGATTACGGACGCCGCGCGGCTCCTGCGAGAGAGTCCTGTTGTTGTTCCGTATATATTATTGCGCTCGTTCGTGCGAATATGTCTATCGCGTAAATATATCTTGTCTGGAAATCGGCTTGATTACATCTTTTATATTCTGCTGGTTATATTCTACTCAGTTTCTTTTGCATGCCTGAATATAGGATTCTCGGTAAATCATTACGACGATTAAATCATTACTCAACATTGTTATAATAATACAGATCATTAATTCTTGAATTTATTACAGAATATTTTGTTTTTTTACTTTTTTTTTAAATTTATTACACGTCATAAAGAGGATCTAACAAGTGTTTTATGTAAGAAATATTTTGATCGCAGCTTTATTCTTGGTTCTTTTATTCTTGACTAGTTAACAGCTCAATCAGATTGTTTTGTAATCATTTATGTTATTTGACGTGCGCTAATCTCCGGACGATTCATCGTCGATTGCACCGGTTGCTCGATAATTATTTCCGCTTTTGATTTCAAATAAAAAGTGATTCTATGCACCATTAATCCCTCGATAAATTTCTAATGGGAGACATTGTAACTAGAGGAGGATAGTGGAGAAAGTGGCAAAATCGAAAAAATTTCCAATTCGTTGCGAGAACGGAAAAAGATTGTGATGATTATTCGACTGGTACGAGTTACTTTCACGGCCGGCAAAAAAAAACAATTTTATTCGCTCTTTAAACGAGCAAACGTTGTTTTTATTACGACCGCGAGCTGTGGAACGCTAAACCGACTATTGGCGAGCAATTGACGTGTAGATTCAGGAATGTATGTAATCTCGTATGAATAAAATCTCGATTTGTTCGTGCGATATCGCAGCAATCTTATAATTTGATTTATAGAGCGTGGAAATACGTGAAGTTTCACGATGGAAGAGCATTCTTCGGGCGGTCCGAAAGAAGGAGAGAGATGCGTTGTTTTCTTGATTGCACCAATAATGGCGTATGAACTAGTTTCCATTAAATAACGACGTAAACAGTGGACTGCGTCTCAACAATGAAATCTCTGTTTCAGAGAGCTCGTCATAAAGTCTTATGAAACTTCTGCTGACTAAACACTCTGCTGACTAAACATCTTAAACTTCTCAAACCTGCTTCATATTTTACGAGCAACGTAGAACCGCCACGGAATTGTAATTCTTTTTAAAATCTATTTCACATTTTAAGCGCAACGCTAGACACATTGCAGAAATGAAACCGTAAGAAGCGAAGGCGAGACAATAGTTTCACTCGTCGCGAAATAAGCTCTCCGCTGCGCAACAACCTTGCACCTCGCACCTCGGTGAGTGCATTATTCCAGAAAATAATCCGTCGATCCCGTTCAATTATTGCGCCATCAGAGCGCAGAGTTAAACGCTTACTGGAACGTATCGTCGTGCCCGGCGAGCAATTATCATTCCGCGGCTAAACTGATGCAGAAATGATAGAAACGACGATGATTTCATCCGCCGTCACGTCGGAATCGCTTTCCAGCTGCGTTCGCACCGGCGTGTTCGCGCAAAGACAATGCTCGCGCGGATCGCATGGAAAATATCGATCCGTTCCGAATCTCGCCCGCGTTGTTCGCTACGCGCGAGAACTCAGGAGATTGGTAACTATCGGGAACGTGCGAACTATCAAGCGGCAAAAGTGTAACGAGTCGAGCCGAGTTTGACTCGATTCCGAGTTATTTCTTCACGCTCTCGTCGAAGGAATTCGCGTTCCGCGCCTTATATTACTCTCGGCTCTCGGCTCGGCGCCGATTCTAAGAAAACGGATCGGGGAAATTGTAGAGCCGTACCCGTCGATTCTATGGCCGATTGTCTTTGAATATATTCCCGGACACGCGCGTTTCCTTACGTAAGGAAAACAAGAGAAAATGTATCATTTTGTTCGCGCAAGAGGGGCCGGCTCGCGTCCACGCTCGCGCGCGCGGATAAAACTTTCACCACGTTTATTACTTACGTGCTCGTTATACGGCGTGGTCGACCGGGCATCGTTCCGTTATTTTGTCATGCTTCCTGCGCTGCTTTTTGGCGGCAAGAAAACGCCTCGTGAAATCGCCCGGACCGAGGCTAACTCGAGGCGAACGAAAAAAAAGTAATGCGTTCGCGTAACCGGTCGGCCGCGCGGCATAATTATGGAAATTCGGTCGCCGCAAAACGGCTAATCGCACGTTATTAAGTCTTTCCAGCCTAGTGATTTCAATTAGAATCACATACATTTCTTATGTAAGCCGGCTGACCAGTCGCCAGACGGCGGAACATTTTCTTCAATTTCTCTTTGGTCATCGAGCTACAGTTTTTAATTGCAAATCGAGCAAAGTGCGCAGATCGTTATAAATTAAATGACTCGAGATATTACTAATTATGAATTTTGTAGAAAAAGTTTTGCAAGAATATAGAAAAAAGTCGTAAGTTTTCCTCTTGTCAAAATATCAATCAGATGAGCTCACGAGAGAACGTTTTTGCAGAATGTCGCGCAGAATCAACGTCTGCGTCATCGTGATGCTCGTTCTGCTCGAGCTGACCACATCAGCCATGGTCCTGCCAAGGCCACCCTCGTCGCCTAATCACATTCGTCAAGATCAGGACTTGTCCGCGCGCAAGGCACTCGAGGGCAAATCCTTGCACGGCGTCCCACGAGACACCAACGTGGAGAGGCCCGATATCGAGGATTACAGGTATCGCCGACGTTTGCTCGCGGCAGCCTTTTACGCGGCACTCTTTTTTTTTTTTTTATATTGCGGACTGGTTATTGATATTATGTATTCTGCGGCCGCCAACACCGTCGCTCCGGCAATTCACTTTCGCTCGCGTAGAATTTAGAACTCGTTCGCAATGATCGATCATCCGGGGATACAGGTGTCGATTGTTATCGCGCAGTCGATCGACGTTCTACTTCGAACAATACGTCGCGGAACTAATTTCTGAGAGAAACCGAGGCGGATTCGCGCAAACGAATCTTTATTTACTACGAATCTTGTCTGCATTTACAATTTTATATAATAGTAGTGGTTTTGTAAGAAAAACAGCTAACGGAAGAGGCTTAAGAACCAAAGCGCGGATTTCGGTGCAAGAAAATTATTACAGAATTTCTGTATCATTACTCCGCATTGATTTGTAGTAAATTTTTTTGCGCCTCGATACTCACACTTTGGTTCTCATAGTCTTTTTTCTGTTAGCTATTTTATATAATATTGAATTTCTTACAGGATTTTTTATTTATGCCTTTGATTTCATTAAACGTTAATGAATATCCGATAATGTTATTACACTCTATTTAACGACGCTTCCCCGGGATGCTCTCTCGTCTGACTCAGCGCGATTACGAAACGATATTCGCTTCGACCCCGCGAGTTTAAATCGCTCCGAACAAAAGCGGAAAATCCCGCTTGGAAACGTTGTTCTCTCTCACCGTCGGAAAGCGGCCCAATTAGCGCAAATGAAAAGCCGTCCTCGTTGCAGCGCACGAGAAACGTGAGAACCGGCCGGATAATCGCTCCCGTGCAATTTGCAATGGCGGTAGATTTACGTGATCGCAATTCATATCTGCGGGCAATCGATATCGGGCAACCGACAATTTTGAAAGCGAAATAAGCGCGATTAAGACGGGCCGATTGTCTCTCGATCCTTGCGTCGTGAGGCCGCAATACCGCTTGCGGTTTAACAATGCGAAGAGAAGCAGCGTTTCTGAACAATGACACCTGTAATGTCGCACGAATCGAATAACGACTGTCGCGGTCGCTCGAAAAGCAATCTTCCGCTCGCGATATTCACGCTACCGCTAATACCGGATACTTCCCGACGTGCATTATTCTCACTATATATTTACGGTTGATTGCCTTCAACTTTTATCCGTTTAATATCCATCCATTCGTTCGGCAGCGAAAAAAACCAAACGTGAAATTGATTTTTCCGTCTCCCTCGCAGATTTCTCGAGATCGAACTGCAGGGCGCCGACGAGATGGATGCCGCAAATCTGCAAGGTCTGGTGCGCGTGATGCTGAAGCAGCAGCAACAGCAGCAGCAGATCGAGCAGACGCCGAACGACAATTATCCGAATCCCGAGGTGATCCCGCACTCGATCCTCGGTGTGCGAGACATGGGCCTGAGTCCGAATTATCGTCTCGACACCTTCGACGACGATAAGCGCGTCCTGCTGAATCCGCCGAAGCTGCAAAGCCTCGACGAGAAGCTGTACTATCTGAAGAGCGGCCGACCGAAGGTCTACGTGAACGTGCGCGGACACAGCGGCTCCTTCCGCAAGGAGACCGCCTCACCTACGGCGACCCCGAGCGAGGGTGCGGTCGGATATCTCAAGGTTACGCGACCCTTCGAGAGGCAGACCGACTGGAAGGCGCGGGACAAGAAAGCCCGACCGCCCAAAAAGTTCGATCGCCGCGTCGACGGGATCGTTCTGCGGAACGGGGAAGTCGGCAAGACGATCTCTTACGCGCCGGACGATCTGTCCACCACGGAGAATTCCATGGTCACGTCTAGCGAATTGCCGAAGCAAATACCCGCGCCGCCGAGTAAGGTCCGAGGACGAGCCCTGATGGCGCAGACCACGCCTGTGCAGAGGTACGCGCTGAGGAGGACCGACATCCTGCCGGGATACGGCTTCGTCGAGGAGTAATCGTGTTTACGATAACGGCAGAATTGATTTCTTTTGCAAGTAAGAGTTTGAACAGATTCTAGTGCGACGATATATTTCACGATTTTCCGAAAATTTTTTATTGCTTTCTAAGTTTGATAGTACAAAAAATGCAACAAAGAAAATTGATGGCAAACTTCTTTTCAAAAATTATCAGTTACGAAGTAACTATTTAAATTAATTGCACGCAATATCTCTTCCGTCAAATTATTTCGTATCGCAAGCATCGTAAAATGCTGATAATCTCTCAAAACGAAATTATTTTTGAGTAATCAACTATGCACAATTTTCTTCCGTCGAATCATTGATTACTGTTTGTATAACGCGTCGCAAGCGTTATAGAGAGCGGATAATCAATGTCCAACATTTCTATCGCCTTTAACGCAATAATTAAAGTGAAACTTATAAATCTGACGTTTCGTAAGCGTCACGAAACTATAGAAATCTCAATATGTAAGGGGCTGTGATTGCGTAAAAAATGTTATTTCGCCTCGGCCTAGTTTTAGCGCCTTAACGTGAAATTTGACGTCGAATATTGGCTTCGAGTTTAATTTATGCAAAGCATAACGGCTTATGATAAGAATACGTAATCATTCGTTATTTATACGATTAATATATGCAGACAATTAATATAGAATTAAAAGAGTGCAGTAATATATTTTAACTTATGCAGTTTAGCAATCAGTATGCGGGAAAGCCAGTAAAACATCTTTATTACTTATATACGTTTGGAAGATTATTTCTATCATTAGCGGAAACATGGAGAGGCACTAGAGATAACACGTGTTAATCACAAAGAGAACATATTAACAAAAACTTACCTGTTCCGTCTTTAACGTGAGCTCGATGAAGATCTGCTGTAATTTCTCGTTCACGAAATTGATGCAGAATTGCTCGAAGCCGTTCTTCTCGAAGATCTCGAAGCCATAAATGTCCAAAATTCCGATCTCATATCCGTCCGAGTTTATCATCATGGCCGCATTGACTTTCTGTGGAAACGTCAATTATTCAATAAAGAGATCCAAAGCTCCTTTTAAAGTTGAACAATAATTACGGGTGAAAAGATTATCTGTCTAATCAAAATAGATATATTGAATATATTTTTATCGAATAAAATTAATTAAATATTAATAGAAATTTAATAGAAAAAAATTAACTTACTCTCTTTTACAAAAAGAATTTAATGCTCAGATCAATAATCAATTAAATATGTATTGCAAAAAGAAAAGTCGATTAATTTTCATTATTCAAGCTTTTAATTGTGCGATAATTAGCATTTTCCCATATTTATAGTGTTAAAATTAATCGTTTTTAAACGACCGCTCTCTCACACCTTGACCAAGTAGTCGAATAGTTTAGCATAGATGTCCTTTGCCAAAGCGTCCCTTGCATAAAGTGCCTGCTCCACATTCAACGTCAGGTCCACACTTTCCGATTGACTCCCCCATTTCGACTCGAATTCCCGAGAGATTAATTTGTGCGACAACTGCTCTGCCGAGATTCCAAAGAGATAGGCTGGGAACTCAAGAACTAAAAATATATCGATACGATTAGAAAAAGAAAACAATTTTGACGGAAATGTAAATAATAATACAAAAACGTATATATATATAATAGAAAAATTAGTCAGTAAGACTAACTTATCGATCAATTGATAGCCTTTAGATATGATAAGTTATAAATAAGTTATATAGTTTATATACAAAGAGATATAATTATAGAGATTACGCGGATAAGTTGCGTCAAATTATTGCTATTATGTTTTTAATACACACAGAATGGCTTACATTGTTTATCGGCTATCTGTGAGTAATTGCCGTTTTCGACGAACTGTATATTTCCCAAGTGAAGAATTCCAGCTACCAGTCTGAATATATCCATCACTTCCATGTCTTTTATTCCCATGACACTAAGCGCTGCAGATATAATATATATATAAAAAATTATCAAATAAGATCTATTTTCTAATTAGAGAAAAAAACATATATAAGAATATATTAAAATAATCGCAAAGTATTGGGTTGATCAAAAAGTTCCTTCGGATTTTCGATGAAAATAAAAGACAACATTTCGATTATTTTAATATAGTCTTATATTTTTTTTCTCTAATTAGAAAATATTAGTTCCAGCTGCACAAAAATCGATAAGTGATGCGAGACATTATATATAATAATCACATGTAAATACCTTTAAGGGTTTCCTGAAAATCCCGCGCATCATTTGTGCCGTCCACCCTGTGATTGCCGCCGTAACTCAGATATTGATAATAATCGAGATCCGTCAATCCGAATTCCGCTAAAATTAAAAATGCATTGTTTAATTAGAGCTGCGCTTTCAGAGCTGCGCTACTTTTACTGCTGAATTACACTTACATTTCATGTCTTGATTAGCGCCCATCGCCAGCTGATAAAATATGTGGAAATTTCGCTCGCCGGGATTGTGACAGGTCACTCTCGATTTTTCCAGGAGAAAATTCGAGATTTTGCCGCCGTTCGGCTGACCGCCCGGTCCGAACTGCATCTCCACATATTTTCCCTGAAAGTTCAAATTTTCTTTTGTTTTCTTCGAATTGAGATAAACATATTTTAATTTGAATATAATTCTTGAAACGTACAAATCTACTACTGTTGTTATTTCTCACAGTCTTTGCGTTGCCGAAAGCTTCCAAAAGAGGATTTGACTCCAAGATAACATCCTTCACCCGCTGCACCTTCTCACCACCACCACTCACCCTCGCTATATAAGACATTATGTATTTCGCGGCGACCGTTTTTCCAGCGCCAGACTCACCGCTGCAAGATGGACGCAAAAACGGTGAGTACATTTTTCCTCGATAATTACATTAAACAAATCTCCGAGATAAAATACGCTGCTCTACAATTTTCTCTATTGATTTTCTTAACGCGAATATTACTTACCTGATGATGACACACTGACTCTCGTTATCGATTAGCATGTTTCTATACATGTCGTCCGCCAGTCCATAAATGTGTGGTGGATTCTCGTACGGCGCCTGAATGATAACGATAATTTTAATTATAATTGCACATGCGTAATTACAAAATGCCAAAATAATAAGCTTTTCTTGATGCATTAACGAGAAAAATACTCACCGCGCCTTGGTATATTTCGACTTCCTTCTCTCCGAAATACGGCATTTGTTTGAAAGGATTGACTGATACCAGCACAGGTCCAATGCATGTCTAATAGCCATTAAGGAGCATTGTGCAAATCATTCGCCGCTGCCAAAGACTATCGTGATAACTCGTCATAAACCCACACTATCTCGCAGATTTTCCTTCGCGAGAAGGAAAGCAAAAGAGCGAGAGATAATGACTCTTCCCATATTACGCAAATGAAACGATAATGCAACAAAGGATACAAATATATAATCGTCCATGTATCGCTTTCTGAGGTTCTCGATGATAGCGTCCTCGTTGATCTTCGGCAGGAGGACCATGTCGTCCACTCCGGAAATTTTGACATTTTGACTTTGCCAGTGGTACACCTAAAATTAAATTAATTAATTAACTACCAAAAGTAAATCGCGATAATTATCAATTGTCAATAGCGATATTAAATTCTACATTGTCGCAGACTTCTTCAAACTTTTTCATATTACGAATGCAGCAATATACGCGAGTCGAATCGGCGGACAATTCGCGCTGCAAATCCAATTACGACTTCTATGCCGCGAGTGGTATTAGAAATGCTTATTCGTTCTGACATTTCACGGATCGCCGATCTATCGATCACTTCCGTTCTTCTTTTAGTACGGTCTTCGTTTAGTCTTTCACTCTGCGGCCTTTGACACTTAGAGCGCCGGGTATTTATATTGACAGATTGTAACACACGCAATAATAACATATTAATTCTGAACAATGAAAATAACACGCACAAGCTCAATGATTTTTATCTCAAAGCTAATGATATTCATAGCGCTTTCAGTGTTATTTATTAAAACTTGATATACACGCAAGAAATGCGTAAATATAATATTTCAATCTGCAAGAAATCTGGAAATGTACAATTATTTTATGGAATTATAAATCATTTTAATTTTCTTATCTAACAGCGATTTACGTAATAGAAGAAGAAACCGCGTTAACGATTGATCGTAAAGTAACGAACGTAAGTAGGTGTTGTGAATGGAAGCCCAGCGTGAGAAACACGCATTCTCGATTGCACGTGGCGTGGCGTCGAGGAATACGAGAGAAATTGAAGTCAGCGCATATTCAGGCTTCCGGTCGGACGATTCCCTTTCGACGAATTCCGCATAATTCCAGAGGATCGAATATAGTGCAACGTTTCGTAAGACAATCCTCCTCCCGTGAATCTTAAACGACCGACATTGTCGATATAATCCATCGTAGAAAGTCGGTCATTGCCAATTAACATATTGATACGAGTGACGCGCGCATCGATCTTGCAGATTATAAATATTTTATACACATTAAAATTATACAAAGTTGTTAATTCTTATCTTTGGCCTTAGAAAACACATAAATAAACGAATGCAATGCGCTTTTGTTCCCCTCTCCGGGGACACATCAGCATCGATTCCGCCAAATGTCGTCGCGCCGTTGACATTTCGGCCCGACGATCAATTTATATCGACAAAGCAATTTGCGCAGATGCAACGCGCGAGCAAATTCGCAAACAGACTGTAACGAACGACAGATGAGAGAGAGAGAGAGAGGGGGGGGGAGGGGAAGGAAAGGGAGAGATTTCGTCAGTCCGCAGAGACCGTAGAAAGCGGCGGGAACCAGCGTTCGCAGGCGGCTGACAATGCCCAACGAGAGAGAGATGAATGGACACGCATGCACGCGGAGCTTCCGCTTCTCATCGCCGCAATTTCGACGAGCGACAGATTTTGTCAACAATGAAAGCTGGCCATCTTTTGCCATTAAGCCGCGATCGGCGAAGCTATCATAGAGTCGGTTTAATTGTGATTGATGGGGCTACTGACCGCACCATCGATCGCATAATGTTCCCTGTTGTCACGCGCGTGCCGGTTCGGAGCGGCGGCATGATTTCACGGCTCCCTCCGTCGCGGCCGGCGCAATGAAACTGTCTGTTCGTTCACCGCAGTTCCGCTGCCGCGGTGACGGTCAACGAGATATCGCTGTTGTAGACTCCGGTCTTCCTACCGTGTGTATTTCGCCGGATTTTTGTGAGATAAAAATTGCTTGAGATTAAAATTAAAATGTTTAATAGTTAAAATAATTAAAAGCGATAAAATAATTTCAATTGTAAGAATTTTAAGGTGAAAAAAATGAGACGGATTGCCGACATAAAGAGCCAAGGCAATGCTGGAGAAAGTTTTTTCAGCAGCGTTATCTTGGCGGTTTTTGTTGAAGATTAATCTGTCGTTTTTTTCATCTTGGAATTGTTACAATTGGAATTATTTTAGGATTTTAAATTATTTTAATTATTATAACAGTTTAATTTGCATTCTACAAAATTTTAATTGAAGGAATCCTAATTTATTTTGAACGTATCGAACGTTTAATGAAGCAGAGATTGCACTAGGAAACTTTGCCGCGCGTGATATATTATTTTCCGCGTTTTGATTGAAATGCTATGTTCCTTTTAAACAACATGTCTTGTTATTTAGTTAATTTAGAATGATATTTAAACAAATTTATCCAGGGAACCGCTTGTTGTCAACCAAATGATAAGACAACCTTTGGTTATCGATAAGCATATAACCCAAAGATATCGAATAATGGATTCGATTCGCGAATGTGACAAAACTTTTACATATACAGGCTCATTTTATCAAATTTCAAGGATCTCTTGAACTCAACTGCGTACAGAAGATCGATAAAAATATTTTATTTCGACGCAACGCGCGAGGATTTTTCCACGAATAAATGGCGCTGCGAGATTTGTTGTCAAACGTTGCAGAAATAATCTCGTGACTCATGGCAGGTGGAGACATCCGCTGATAGAAAATGATACACCCTGGAATTTTCTCAGAAGGATTTCATGGCAGAAAACGCACGGAGTTGCGTTAGAGTACAAAGCGCCGGACAATAAAGCGCTATTTCGCGCGGAGGGAAAGGCGTCTCTCTCTTGGCCTTGTTAACATGCATTCTTCGGAACGATTAACAGTGCTACGATTATAAGCACGCAACGCAAGGACGTGCGTGCATGCGTTATCTTCTCTAGCTAGGCTAGAGCGTTATCTTCTCTCTCTTTGCACGGCTCCGATAAGAGTGTGTCGACATTGCGTAACCTGCTCATCGCGATAACGATCCTCGCGAATATCGGCGTGAAATGGCATTCTAATCGAATAGAGATTGAAACCGCATCATGTCATTTTGCACTCGCCCCTAATTGAACCGAATTGAAACAATCGATATTTAATCGTGTCATGAGATTAAAAGGGGAAGATAACTCTCAACTTTCGCTCTGTTTAAAAAAAACCAATTTCCTGATAAGTCTTCAATTTTATCTTATATCTTATCCCGCACTGTCGACTGAATATTTATCGATACGCGCAATGGAACGTTGCAGAAGTCAATGCGAACTCTAACAGGATATTCCATTATATCGACCGGTGTACGCAATGTGCATAACCGTAAAATTTCCAACGCGCAATAACGGCCGTAAAAGTCTTCCCAGAAGATACTATGGACACTTTCGACATGCATACCTTATCGGGATGCTTAAGACACATCATTACACGCATCACTGACCGCTTCACATCACCGCGATTGCTCCAATTCTCGGAATAAGCAGTAATCTATCAGACTGCGGCAATTGGAGAATTTCGTCTCATGAATGAAACTGTTGGATAATAACGTAACAACTCGTCGTGAAAATTGGAAGGAATTGCGGATAGCTGCGGATACATCCGAATTGTTACCTCTTTGTCTAACAATAATGAATTTCCGCGTTCGAATAACACGCTTTTCTGTGGGAAAATGTATATTGCCGGGTTTTTAGGAAATAGAACATAAAGAAAAATCTCTCTTTGGAAATGCTTGAGCGTGTGTGCGTTTAAATATAGAGACCGGTTTAGGAGGCATAAATGCAATTGTCCAGTAATTGTCTATGCAATTGTGAGCGGCATACGACTTGGCGCACTTAGGCGGTTTATAGCGCGTAATAAGCGCGCTGACGACAATCATTTCGTACGAGCCAAATAGAGATCCACCTACGAAATTCTATCTGGCCGAGATATATACCTCACTCGAAAGTGAACTATGAGGTGACGGAGGAAAGAAAAAGGCGGGAAGTGGTTCAACGAACCTGTCTAAGAGTAAGACTCCGTCTTGGAAAACGTGACTCACTGCGCGCCGGCGCGCGTGAGGTAATCCTGTTTTGTCAATTTACACGGAAGCGACTGGTGTGCGTATCGCATCGGGAATTCCAATTGCCGTCTGGTCAGTTTTTCTGAATGAACAGTTAACGTGTGAGAGAACTGCTTTCGTCAACTGTATTCGTAGTCTTGTAAAAGTCTGACGCGGAAAGCGTTACATAAAAGAGAACTAAGTCGATTTTATTTATCTCCCGTTATTTCACATTATTCTCTATAGATTTATAATTTAAAAGAAATTTATTTATAATTTCATCATAAAGAAACGTATTAAAGAATTTAAATACACGCGTACAAAATACACATCTAGGGCCGGATGTACGATTTTGTGGCCCCTATGCTATGATCTTAAGGAGGCCCCCAGCTTATTAACAAAAAATACATTTTTTTAAATCTTTTCTATACTAAGGAGGCCCACTTATAATGTGAGGCCCTAAGCTGTAGCTTATCTAGCTTATGTGTAGATCCGGCACTGTACACATCACTAATAGTTTTGTATACGTGTGCTGTGATTTTTTAAATGTTTTTAGTATTACGCAGTGTGTATATAAAATTATAAATAGAATTCTATAGCAAATTATGGATTTTTCAAATTGGGGTTAAGATTATTTCAATATATCGATGATGTGCAAAATGCATTCCGACAATTTTAATGATCCGAGACTTGAATGATTAATAAATTTCATAGAAATAATCGCTCAATGATCCGTGTCAAGCACGTCACCAATATTTTACGCGACTTTTCTACACTTGCAAATAATTTACGCGATAGTCCTTGCGCGACGCACGACACGATGACGTTCGGTGTAAAAAAAGACGATTATCGGTTTCCAATTAATTCCGAGTCATCTCCAACGTCTTCTCCAATTTGCGAGCGACGAAACCTAATGCCGTGGGCAATTTTGCAGATATAAGACATGCACTTTAATTCACGAGGACGATCGATCGACCTTGCCTTAAAGCGGCCTTTTCCCTGTTGAAACATTTTAGTCTTGCCACGAGAAAATGAATCACTTCCCGTTTACGGATCACAAGACAAAGAAAGGCGCGACGTAAGGAAGTGCATTCGTGACACGAAGATCACGTGAGACAGAAACTCAAGATCATTCGCATGATCATGCTTGGTTCCTCGTTTTATATTTTTTTTTTTTTTTTTTACAAGATCTTTGCGATGTTTTTTCAATTGTATCATATAATTCAATCATTCTTTTTTTTATTATTATACGTGCACTTTCTAAAATTAATATGAAAACTTATGTATCAAGCAGAAGTTTTCAGCGCGAATAAAAACAATTTCTCCTTGTAATTAAAAGTTTAATTTAATAAATAGACTTGCCGAAGGTAAGAACTCTAACGGGAAAATATTTCTGACGTCATCCGATCGCAAGAAGCTTCATTACTCACGATCCAAGAGTCAAAGCGACGCGACACAATCTGGGCTGAATTTAAAGTTTACTCCGAGGTCAAAGAGATTGAGCGCGACAGTGAAAACATATTTATATGTATTCAAGACCCGCTTGAATTTCATACTCGCTTCACAGCGAGTATATTGTAGTTAACGCAATACTAACGTGATAAGATACCGTTTTACGGTTAATCTACAATGCCCTTCGTTTTGATTAGAATTTCAACTCCTATGTTAGATAAAAATTAATAACTTTACTTCCATTTTATTCAATCGTTGCAATATAGTATCATAAATAACATCTCCTCGAAATCAAAATTACACTTTTCGACGATAAAGTGGTTCAACAATGTTATAATTCTTCATTTAACAAAAAATAATGCCCTTTCTCGAAATTTATTACCACGTTTTCCTTCGATATGTCTCAGACACCTTCAAAATTGAGTTTGTTCTAAAAATTGTTCTACAATTACGACAGTAATAATCAAATTTTTAATTACCATGTCGTCAAAATTGAAAGTTCCACCAAACAGTTCCCAAGTTGATCGTTCAAAACTTGATCAGTCAAAACTTCAATTAGTTTCAATCATATCGACACACGTGATACACACAGCATCGAGGATGATCACTGATCACTTAACTAACGTTTTAAATGACAGAAGCGCGCGAGAAATGCGTTATCAGAAGATGCGCACACGTGCAACCGATGTCGACGGCTCCGTAGTCCGTCGCGCACTGAACTACTCTTTGGTGAGTCACGCAGCACCGGAACGGACACTCGCCTGCCTGCCTTTGTAGGAGTCGTGAAGAGCACGTTGATGCTTTGAGCCTGCGACACTGAAACAGAGACCGGCTATTTTCATTTTTCTCGGCCCTTTTCCGTTGAACCTTTTACGCGACGGGCGGTCCTGGTGCCACATTTTAAGGATTTGCGTTCTACTTTCTCTTCACGTTATTTTCTCGTGGCGTATATTTTTTTGAAGAAATATTAAATTTTATTTATCTGTTATTTAAAGCCCACTTTGGACAATGTATAATTCGCAACGGAATTCGAGATAAAAGTCTATTTATAATTTTATTTGATAAAAGGCATTCAAAGAATCGGATTACACATACAAAATATTATTGGTATATATTTTTGTACAATCTGGCTTTTTCTGTTATTACTTAAAATTACAAATAATAGAATATTTAAGATTATAAACAGAATCTCGAATTCTAGATAGCGAATTGTAGATCTGCAGCGGTGATCACGCGGAGAAATAATAAGGATTTAAAGGGAAAATCGACGTATTTCATCGATGTGAAAGTTAATTCGCTTATTGATCGTATACATGTCACGGTACGATCACCAATGATTGCATTAGATCCTACAAAACACCAGCGGCAGCTCTGGCACTTTCCTTCTACGGGCAGGGCAGGTGTAGCCTCCATACCGCGTTTTCTATGCATACACCTTCGAGTCGCGTTAATCCAAGGTCGATTCACTTTCCACAGATGAACTCGTCCTAGTTTCATGAGATATGGGCTCTTAATCTCCACAGCTTCTCTGTTAAAAATATTAACACTTCAAAGAGCACATTGTTCGCTAATGCTTTATGAGAGTCGTTTGATTTTACGTTTCAAGCGGAGAATTGATTTCTACGCGCATACATTTAGTATAAATGACGCATAAATTTGAAAAATCAGCAGCAAATAAAGTCATGATGTGGTGAATCATAATTGTACACGTGCGTCGCGTCATGTAGTCATTCGTGATGCTATATTGATGAAACGACAAGTCGGCTTTGAAATTACACGAATGACTAAGTGAGAGTTTTGTTGCGGTTTTTCGTTATCATTAGTATTGATTAGATTATACACTCTCCACTGTCAACTGTGGTATCTGTGTTAATGTTATGTGTTACTTGCTTTAGTAAATATTTAAGCAGCCATTAGCGATAAAAACGAGTTCTTTAATCAATCATTGGTTTCATCATCGCTTTACAACAAAATTTGGATAATTGATTACAAAGGCTGTAAAGATTAACTCTAGTAAGCAAATGTGATCTAATTTGTGTTTTATCTTTCCTCAATAATTAAAAAACCGAGATATCGCATTCGCTATTTTAATTCCAAAGAGCTGTACAAAAGCAACACGTCGCGATGACTCTTGCGCGCGGAGTGAGAGCAACACGCCGCGAGTGGATCTATTGTGAGTGGTAAATTAAATGTTTCTCGTTTCTTGTTCGTTTGCAATGAAATGTTTTGTTTATTCATGCATGCGATACAAAATTTCAAGGACTAACAGACCAGAAGAAAAACGCACCCCTCATACGTCTACAACTGTTACGCTACGTTTTGCAAGCGTACAAAAAGTGTACATACGAATGGAGATTGTAGAAAGATTATCATCGTTATTTCGTTTTGATTAGCGCAGAGCTCCATTCATCGTCGTCGCGTCGGCCGTTTTTTTTTGTTTTTCTTTTTTTGTTAAATTAATATTACACTTGCACTCAACATCCACCGCCACATTTGTACACAATGTAGTATTTAGCCCTCTGTTAAATTATTCCTGCATTCCGTATAAAGGTTGATTAAAACTCACTTACGTAGCAGCTCTATAGCGAATAAATATACATATCACTTATTCAATTAGTTGTCAAATAAATATCTAACAAACTATCTAACAAACTAATCCCGAAAACCTCGAAATGTTGACTATGAAAAGCAACGCGGTAGGCTAGATGTACATCTACATGAAAGTGCACATCCACACGCACACGCATACGCACACGCGCGCACACATCGGCAGCGAGAGAAATTAAGTTAATTACAGTAACAATTGACGTATAGCCGTGTTCAGCGAAATACGATCACCGCGTACCAGAAAAATATTCAGAATTTTACGGGGAAACAAATTCGCGAATTTCGCGTTTACGCGAGAAGCGTTGGATCTGTCTGCATTAACGCGCGACATGTGTTTCGTCAGCACAATTTTAATTAACGATTATATTGCAATTCCGCACGGCGCGTCACATTACATCGAAACAAATTGACAATAAGGACGAAATGCTTTACAACAATATTAACTGATGATACAAAAATCTTATGAGTAACGTGAATATCGTAAAGGGAGATATACTTTAAATCTCTCACATTTTTCTGCGCAACTATGTCGCATAATATCTTTAAAATATCATACCTATAATAGGATTACATATTCTTAAAAAAGAGAATTTGAAATTTCTCCTCTCTGACTAAAGACTCGAACCCAAGAAACGCTACTTACGATCTAACGGCTATTCCGATTTAAATGAAATCTGCGCTGAGCAATTTTTGGGAAATCAAAGAAGGTTGCTTAATGATACACGTTCGATACCAAATTCGTCACTAATAATTCGATTACAAATTGGATCTAAATGATTGAAAACACACGTTTCTTGTACATATGTGTCCCCAACTGCCTTCAATTCGCTAACTTTACACTTTCAACGTTGCAGAGTACTTTTTTTCTACGTTCTTATGTACAGTTGCGAGTAACGTATCGTTCTATCGTAACTTAATTTTATCGGGGAAGTTCTGAGAAATGTATCGCGCGCAGAATTGAGAGAAGCTGTACCGCGTCACGACGATCTTGAACTCTCAATATATTCCACTCCATCCCTTGTATCAAACAACTGTCTATTTTGCTCTTTTGAACTCGCCGCACTTTAGACCGAGTGTCCACTTGAAAGTTTCACTCTCCGACACGCGTCTCGATAGCGGAGAGAAACTTGCGATATTCGAAATGGAAAACCAATTCCAACGCGCTATGCTTCTCGGAGAATTTTAGCATTAAGAATCACTGTTGAGCAATAAGAAACTTTCCCTGCAAAAACATAATTCTCAAGTGTAATGTAATCTTAAATTTCAATATAAGTTCAGCGTTTAATTCAGTTTAACTGCACACTTTACTATCGAGAGCCACCCGCGGAGAGTATAACTTTTACGAATTAAATGTGATATTGTAGAAATTTTTTTTTTTTTTTTTATGTCCATCGGATAATTTTGCTCTCAAGAATTGCTCTGAGAGACCGAGTAGACCATTCCGATCAAATAGAAGAAATAGCGCATTAAATTCCCAATTCTTTGCGATTTTAATGTTTTTACATCGATCGGCCCAGCGAGCGGGTATTCTTAATTTATAACTAGAATTACATTATACATATTGCAATTGACCTCCGTTTATTTATACAACTAGCTTGTCAGCCACAGCGCTCTCCTGTTTCGCAAAAAACGGTATGTATACGCGGATTTTTTTTATTTCGCTTTATTTCGCTCATCTTCAATTTCAGTGAAATAAATTTTGATTTATGCGACCCCGCTGACTTAGATGTTGAACATGCAAATTCGTTCCGCGATTAATCGTCCTATTCGGATAATGCGATAAGCTTGTCAGTTTCCTTGACAATGGTAGAGTAGAAGACAGGCTTTGTTTAGATTAATCGACGGAGCGCGCGCGAAACAGTCGCACCATCTTTTGACGTGTCTCAGCAAAGCCGAATTTCGTGAAGTCTCACAAATTTCCACACTCAACACTTGTATAGCAATATACCTCGTACTTCGCACAGTTACAAATCTAATTTCTTAGAGTTGTCTGTGCTGAATCAATATTATTACATTTCAGACGATCTATTCGCAACGGAATGGAAAATAGAATTCTATTTACAATTTCGTGCGCTGTGTAATAAAAGAAACGTTTTAACAATCAGAAAGCACACATATGTAAAATATATATCAGTGATATGTATTTTGTATGTGTGTAATTCCGATCCTTCAAACGTGTTCTGTTACATAAAATTATAAAGAGAACATTTTAATTTGAATTCTGATAAATCTATATCGAAAAAGGCTCGACATGAACGAGTCGCATGATTTCGCGAACAGGAGAGCGCCGGTGCGCTCCGATGCAACGATCGGCGTGAGATTTATTTACTTTACTTATAGTTTCTGTTTTTCTCGAGCCGTCCCGTTTTTTTTTTTTTCGTTTTAGTTCTCAGGGCGGATATCGAGCGAGTCCAATGATACGAAAAAGTGTTAAGACAGCGTAGGCACTTTTAGGAAAAATGACTGATAGTGAAAACTGTATATCCACTCGAGAGTACAAGCTCTTATCCTCTGTTAATTGTGTCTCTATAGTCAACAGAGTTGCTTGTAATCGCCAACTGCCATTTTCCAAAATTTATCATCAGCTGCTTTTGAGAGGTAAACACTCAAGTGGACGTCTACGATAAGATAAGTCAGGATTTGCTGACGTACATACAAAAATATGTAAAGAATTACAATATAATTCTGTAAAAAGCAAAATAGATTTATAAAAATTTATTTTAGAAGTCATATATTTTTGATCTTTAAAATTAGCACGCTTCATAATTGTTCAATCTATTTTAATTTTGTTTTATTCTTCTCTTAAATAACACAAGAACTACGATAAAATAGAGATAAAAAAAATCTTCAACGCCTAAAATATTTTCCGTGAAATGATTTTACAAGCAAGTCCTGACAGATCTCACTATAGTGAGAGATATCCTAAAAATGTATCGAGAATTTGAACGAGAAAAAGAGAGAAAGAGAGAGAGATGAGGTATGTTATTAATACTCTCACGGGAATGTACAATGATGAGACAAAGTGATTACGCACATCAAGCGCACCTACGCTCGCGCACATCCGATTAGAGGAACGACAGCGGATAAATCAGCGGGAAATCTCACAAATTTAACGTTGCCACCGACGCCAGATTTTTCAATCTTACCGTACTTCTCCGTACTAGAGCTGAATGTATATTGCCTACAATTATCTACGAAACGATTGCTTTTCGTTGACCGTTTAAAATAATCTAAAGTCCCTATAAGTAAGTAGTGTCGCTTCATTAGCGACCTTTTATATATATATATATATTTATATATAATATATTACACATCCGCTCTTTTCTGTGTGCCCTCTCTTTCATCATTTCACAATGTCAAAATAGCTTTATTTTGTTTATTATACTGTCACGCACGTGTAGTATTGCGTTGCGTGTCTTTTTGCGTTATCCGCGACGCACGGAGAAAGTCACGCGTCTGGAAAGAAGAACAGAGCATTCCCATTCTTGTGTCCGTTTCGTAATAACACGATAGGCCATTCGATAACCAGCATCGCACTTGAAATCCATCCAGTTTCCGGAAGGCATTATACCCGCGCCGAATAAAAACTCTTTTCCTAGTCGAAGTCGTGTAATTATATTTGTCAAATAACCACGCGATTCGCAAGATATTTAATTGGCAAGATTTCCTATGCCATTTTTAAAATGGATTTCGTTTAATTTTTATTACAAATTCCAATGGAACGTTTAAACGTTTCTAACGGAGAAACGTTCTGATCGTTCGTAGAAATTGTCTAGAAATATTAACTTTCACTATTTGAACGTACTCTCTCGATAAATCGATCGTCTGTATGATCGTTTTTTTGTCATAAATTCATATTTTGTCCATTATATAAGTATTACGCTCTGAATATTTTTGCAACGACAGCTGTTTTGTACAGAACAAAATCTAAATTTAATGTTACTTTTAAGATACTCGATAATACATCGATTTTATAAATTTTATTCCGCCGAAATAGCAAGCGAGTCGGCAACGACTCGTAACAACAGTAAATCTATTGCTAACAAGTCAGAGGAATTCAATGAAATAAAATCCTCGACCATAAAATGTTCTTCTTCGTGAACATAAGTACTCGAAAAGTGTTACAAACGCGTAAAACTGAAACGCATAAACATAAATCTGTATGTACATTCCGTTCGTACAATAGAGTACAATTTTTACACAGTTCCTTTTTACAGAATTCTGATTGTTCGCCGATCGAATACGTTTCTCGTCGCGCAAAATTCCGACTTCGGCTGATCCTTCCTACGCGATATTTTCTCGTCTCTCCTCTTCATCCTTCCGGCCTTCCTTTAGCTTCCGTTTTGTCACTCGATCTCTCTCGGTCCGAGACACTCGCGCTCGCGCGACCAAGCTATGACGCGATGGCGCGCAACGCAGGGAGCAGGGTGGGTAAAAGGCGCACGTTTTTTCGCCGCGACTGGGGGGGGGGGGGGGGGGGAAAGGGAGGGCCGTAAATCTCTCAGTCACGAGTCCGCCCGCGACTTGGCACTGAAGGAAAAGAGAAAGAGAGAGAGAGAGAGAGAGAGAGAGAGAGAGAGAGAGAGAGAGAGAGAGAGAGAGAGAGAGAGAGTAGATAGATAGAGAGCTACGCGACGACGTAGGACGACCTCGGCCCGGTCATCTTGTCGCATCAGAATAGGCCGAGCTTGGTCCGCAGGAACTCCTTTATCGGAACGTAATATTGGCTTAAGGCCACCATTCCCGGCATCTTACGCAGGCTGTTGAACGTGTCCATTTCGAACACCAGTACCGTCACGATGAACATCGTGATCGTGAGTATGATGGTCGTGATGAAGAGCACGTGCCTCCGATGCCTGAGCTTGCCGCTCGCCGCACGCCGGCCTTGGCGATGCTGTTGCTGCTGCAAGCAGAGCTTCGAATTCTGCAGCTTCTGCATCTTCGGCACCGGCGTGACCGAACGGCTGTGCGGCTTGCCGGACGCGTCCAGCAGCTGGCTCTCCGACGAGGAGTGATCGAAGGAGTCCCTGAAGTAGTAGTCGTTCGCCTCGCCCTCGTGCTGACCGACTGAAACAGAAAGGACGCGATCGATGCTATTGGACGGTTGCGCCAGTACGCGATTCGTAAAAGGGACGGAGGACGTTACAGGTGCGGACGCTCTGACGATTTTACTCCGAGCTTTCAGATCGCGTTCGTGGAACTTTCAGTATGCAATATATTGACTTTGCAATGTGAAAAAACTGGAATAACTCTTAAATTTCATTCGAACCGACGTCCTTTATTCTCCGCTGTCGAAAAATAATGTATACAAAAAACGCGTCAACTTTCTGCATAATAAATTTGTCACGCGGAGGAGATTCAAATGAAATAATAACTTTGAGCGGCGGCTGATTATATCCACATTATCAAATTGAATATTTTTCGTTGAACTAACCCAATTACATACAAACGATGAAGAATGTCTATAGCGCGATGTGTATTCGCCGCAGCGAATCGGGTTAAGGAAACATACGATAGAATAAATAACTCTCTCAAACATTTTCTTGAATATGCAAACTTGTTAAATATCTCTAGAATGATTCACTGATAAAAGGTATGTTTTGCGTGATTAATTTTCTTAAAAGTAACATCGAAGTTTACTCAATCAATATCTCTCTTATTTTGCTATTCAGCTTCAAAGTTCGTGTGCAAGATTTTTACGGTAAATGTCTTTTTAGCAGAATTTTGTATCTAAATCGTAATTTCAAAAATATATTTATCAAGGATTGCTTTTTTACTAGATGAAAGCTAGCCTCATTGATCTCCACGAAGCGATTCTGCGGAGGAAATCGACAGATGACTGTTTTCGTGTGAATTCACGTCTACGCGTGCACTCGCGTCATTATCGTACGCAGCAAGTACATATCTGCGATTAGTATTTTATCGATTCGACTGTCGTACTCGTCGGAAGGCGGCTTAGCTGTGGGAAACTTTTTCAGCGATCCCGAAAAATTTATTCGGGACACGCTGGAGTTATCGATGAGCGACCGGTGAAGTACGACGATCGAACCAGCGAGATACCTCGCGGGTCCACGAAGAGCAACGATGTCGGACACGGTGTCGATTTATTATTAACAGGCATAACAAGCCCATGCAAATTGCGGGTGTCGTAAGCGTAACATAAAGGACATTAGGCGACAGGAAAACAAAGCACAATTCTCAACAACGTCATACGCACAGGATACAGGGATGAGATACGCGATTGACAGGGGAAGACAGAGAGAAGGAGATAGAACGATTCTCTTTTTTTTTTTTTTTACGTTTTATCGTGAGGTTCACCGCGCTTACCTGATACCTCCTGCCGTTTCGAGCGATCGAATCCATTCTCGAGTCCCGATCTCATGGCCCGACCAGCACAACCGTTGGCGGTCTTCGTCGTCGTCGAGCCGCGGCCTATCACGCCGTCGTGCTCGCTTACCTCTACGCGCGTTTTACCGCCGTGCTCGTCGTATGCGCGGCTTTTGACCGTTCCGGGGCGTCCGTTCGCGCTTGCCGGCGCCTTCGAGCTCTTGATTATCAGCGCGGTCGACCGCACCACCTTCGGGCTTCGCTCCCCGTTAATTAGGGCGTTAATGCGCTGCCGCACGACGTGTTCGATGTCGCGACCCGCCAGCTCCTCCGAGCCTATCACTATTCTCTGACTGTACAACGGTTGCGGTCGGTTCAGCGTGCTCTTGGGAAATTTCAGTTTGGCTTTCGCGCGGTTTGTGGTGATGGTGTTGGAGGTGGTGGTGGTGGTAGTGGTGGTGGTGATGGTAGTAGTAGACGTGTGGGTGGCACTCGCATGCGTATCATTTTCGTCTACGGCTAAAAGAACAGAAAGAAAAGAAGGAAACAAATCAACCGAAGGTCTAAGAAGCCAAAGAAGCGGCGGCGGTCGTAAAAAAAAGGCGCAATGGCTGCGTCACGTCTGACGCGACGAACGCCATCGATGCGCGAGTGACGTCTTGACAGCGAAACAATCGCGAGGACGAGATTTGCTTGTTTCGATCTTTCAGAGATTTTTGTCTTTTGATAAAAAAAAAAAAAAAAAGACGCAAGAGAGTAAGCGAATGTATTACCCTTTGAATTTTCCAACATTTTTCTTCTCAATTAGAAATCCTAGATTTCTTCTCAATTGGAAATCTTAGATTGACAAAAGCATTCACAAAATTGTCTCGCTTCTGGAGTAGAGGAAAGACTCCGCATACACTTTTACTACAATTGTTATACACTTCATCATGCACTAATTTCTATCGAAAGCACTGAATATTGTCATACAAAAGTAACTTAACAACTACGAATACGGTATCTCCACGTTGCCCGACTATAGATAACAATTTTCCTTCGCGAGAATTTCAATGCAAGCTTTAAGTATTAGATCAATATATCGCTGCGTTCACTGTCGCGTACACATGCGTCGCAGCGATGAATTCGAATGGGTCGGGGGAGCTGAACGAGAGTACGGAATCCAACGAGAGAGTTTCGGAAAGAAGATAAGAGAAAGAGAGAGAGAGAGAGAAAGAGAGGGGACAGAGAAAAGGCGGTGACACGGCCATTAACTAACCGTTGTTTCTCCTGGCGTGAATCTCTTGGTCCTCGGATACAGTCTCCAGAAGGGGCAAGGTATTGTCTGGACAGTAGGGCGAGCTGAGGGGAACCCCCGCGCCGCCTTCCAGCATCCCGGCGCCGTCCAAACCCGCGCTATGACAGCTACGCGGTAGGCTGGAGTATCCTGAAACGCGAGACGAAAGAGACTATCGTGCGACTCGCACCCGAGAATGGTGTTCATTAGCGATCATTAGCCAACAATTCATCGCCCTTTAATGAATTTTTAACATCTATCATTTTATTCTAGCTGTTGTTTGTCGCTGCACTTTTATCGCGATTATAATAAATTCTCTGCAATAATAGAAAGTATTCTGCGAAAGCCGCTTGTTGATTACTAAAAAAGTACTGCGGCGCTATAAATAAATTGCACAGTGGTAAGAGAGAAAGCTTGACGTTTTGAATTTTGAAACAGGGAGACGGCAGGACAAGAGAAGTTTTCTTCCGCTCACGTATTTCAACGAGGTCCTGGCTGGGCGTGCTGGGGGTGGCCGGTACGCTACTGGCCTTCCTTCTCAAACACGTCGTCTGACAGCGTTGTATAGGCGGCTCCTCTTTCCGGAGTGGTCCTGCTTCCTCCAGAACCTCTCTCTCCGTCCTTCCGGTATACTTGAACTTGTATCCCCAGGAGAAGATAGAGCCGCCACTCACCACCGGCGCGTCCGACGCTCTCGGTAGGCTGCGGATAACAGGACCATTAAATTACTGCCGATGCCACTTGTGCCACCAGACCGTATGATTGGTATGTAGCAACAATTATGTTTGAGCGAAGATTATATTCGACACCCAAATATTCATTCGAAGCGATTAATCCGCCGATTTAATTCGTCCGACTAATCTCACGCGAAGTTGACTTTCCGCCACGCGAGGAAAGAAATGTCAAATACAAACACGTGCCAAGCAAACTCGCCAGCGATGCCGCAAACACTCGGCCCGGATTCACCAAGTGTCCAAACGGACGGCACGTTACTAACGAGCTGCAATGCAGACGCGTTACATTCGGATCGCATCGCCGAGCACGTTGCCTTGATGTTCGACGATCGAAGGGGCAAGCGAAACTCTCGCTTCACTAAATAACGACAGACTGTACATTTTCACCGGGTTATTCGAAATAAAATATACATTATATTTCATCGTACATCAAAGTATACGCGCGTATTGAAGCGGTACATTCATCGCAATCCCACTTAAACGAGCACTCGTTCGGATGTTCGTCAAAACTCGCAATGGAAACGTTAAATTCGGCCGCGCGAGCATAAACCGAGCATGTAAGTGCCAGCAATATTTCCAGGGATGCATCTTTTACAACTGCGCCGGAACTACCTTTACCGCTGCTGCGCTCTCATCCAATTACTTATCTCGGGAATTTCCGAAAAGCTGTATACCGTGGCGCAGCCTCAGCGCGAAAACGCGGTTTAATCGCCGGGAAAAACATCTCGCAAACTTCACTTAAGTTTCAACACAATATTAAAAACTTAGTGCTTGTAAATAATGGGCGTTGCTAAATTCTCGCAAACAAGGGGGGGGGGGGATCTCATTTCGTATTCGTCCGACAGTCTCTCGCTGAAATTTTGGCACGATGATTACGCGCTGTGCCGTGTGCAAATATGTATGAAAAAATCAGGGGACCGGAAACAATGTTTTTTTTTTAATTTAAAACACAAATATTTCTCGCTCGTATTCCAAGCGTATTACAAATTTTTGACAAACGCATAAATAAAATATTTCTTCGTAATCATTGAAGGCACGTGCGACGCGAAGGAACGTAAATCCCACCTGAACCGTACAAGAGATACTTACGTAAAAAACAGCATCTGCTCGATGGCGCACCTCCATACGTGACGACAGTTTGTTGTCGTGGGACATTTGAATCCGACGAGGTGTTTTTTCTAAAAATTGTAAACACCAAAACGATTGGAAAATATCCTCCCTTCGCGTTATCAAATATTTGCGCTTTGGTAAAAAAAAAAAACGACATATTTGATTTAAAAAAATTAAAAAAACGAGTAGAGACTGAATTTGACACTAAATTATATCAGTAACAAGATTGATCGTTTTCAAACGACTACGCGATGTTAAGTCATTTAATTGTTGGAAAATATTACAGAGTCATGTCGCGAACGTAAAATTGAATGAAACGCGTACGGTACGATAGTTATCGGCTAATGCTCGCAGAACATGATACGTCACGTTTTGCGGCCGGAAATTATAGTTGAAAACGAGACTGACATCCTCTGTAAGAGGATCCGCATAGTCCCGAGGTGACAAAGACCGTTACTTTATTTGTGATTTTATGAACGACGAGAAACTATGCGAAGACGAGACTTGCGGTACAATAAAGGTTTATTTCCCGCTAGGCGACGTAAGATATGATCTTTGGAAAGCTATCATATTCTATACTTTGACAACAAAATCTATATTATTCTATATTTTGACAACAGACCCATTCAAAATTTTCTGACTTTTCTTTTATTAGGTTCTTTAAATCGTTCTTCAAATTCTTAATTTTTTTAGTTTTTCTAATTTTCTAACAACCTTCTACCTTTCAACATTCAAAGTGGTATTAGTGGTAATAGAGTCTTTGAAATTAAAATTCAGTGATTAAGATCGCTCTTGAAACTCACCTTCGTCCTTACGTCCTGCATAGATCCAACAAAGAGGAATAATAGGATTACTTAACTTATAATCATGTAATGGTTGACGTCACATATCGCATATCGTACGCGTATACCGCACGCGAGCGAAACTTGCACGAACGAGAGAGCATTTTCAGTAACAACGTGCGATTAGCACAACATTGTGTTATACAACTTTCATATTTAGGAGTTGTAAAGATAAAATGGACTTTTTTTTCAAAAAACTTGTCAATGACGCATAATGACACGTCGCGTCTCAAAATATAACAAGTCACGATGTGATAATTATGATAATCCGATGCATAACCGTGCACATATTTACCTCGTTTATCGTCACATGCACGATAAACATCTTGCCCTCAAAGTTGATCTTTTGAACTTCCGACCAGCGGAAATGTTGTATCTTCCGTGAGTCTTGAAACGTCAGGATCCCGCAGTGGTTAATACCCAAATGCAGCTGCGTACCCTTGTCAGGATCCTGCAAGTGTGTAACGCGAAAACGTATTTATCAGAAAATGAAATCGCAACTTGGTCGAAGGAGTAACGCGATGTTCGTGCAAAGATAGGCGTACGACGGAGAATCTAAGAAATTTTTGCCCAATTTTCTAACACATTCACTATTTAAAACGATTACCTTAAAATCCAATTACAATGTAATCTCTTTTAATTTAGATTGGATATTAAATTAAATTTTAATTCAATTTTCTTCGATGGAGAAAACGATTTAATAATTATTCTTAATATAATATTTTTCATTAATCGTACTAATAATTATTTTAAATATAAATATTTTATCATATGTCGAATAATTATTGCAAATATTCTGAGTATATGAGAAAAAAAATTTCTTCGGAAATTAACGCAAATCGAATCTCGCGATTATTTTTGTGAGCGTGTGTATATTGTAACGATCGATGAACATTCAGTGCATAAAACGGATAGTTTATGGGCGCTCTTTCGCGAGTTAAAGCAGGTGAGAACATTGCTAGTCAACGAGGACGTATGATGGCGTGCCGTAAAAATGACATTTTCCCTTAAACAGAAGACGCTCACGGCTGTGTGGATTATTTTCCTCAGCGAAAATGTCAGCATCCAGTCAGGAAGTTGGAAAACCAATAAACGACAGCTGCTACCGCGCGTACACACATGCGGAAGTACGATGAATGCATCGGGACGAATAATAGCGTAGTGTTTTTCCTCGCGAAAGCGATACGAAACGCGAGATTATTAGTTCGCGCCGAGTCGCATTTGTATGTCGCAGTTTATTTGTCAGCAAGAGTGTTCCGACTGAGATAACGGTTGAGGTTTCAATGGCCGCATCGATCGGAGGCATTAATTAAACAATCGCACCGATGGCATGATGGAAAGTGTGTTAACGATAAATGATGAATGATGATTAAGAAGCAGTTTGTTGCGTTGCATATCATCCGAGAATCGGAGCTTCTCTCTCATATTGTCGCTCTAAAAAAATACACTTCTTTCATCGCGGTATTCATCCTTTGTCTAGAGATGGTAAAAAGAGTGACAGATAATGCCGGAAAATATTTTGACTAAAAATATCAACGACAAGATATTACTAAAGAAAATTGCCTTAGGAGCGATGGAAACTTTTGTGCACCCCTAATAAGTGAAAAACAATACGATTTACTGCGGAAACATTAAATCTTCACTTCTCTCAATTCCAAGGTATTAAGTTCCGATAAATCGTTGAGCAGCGTAACAACGGGATGAAGATGTTTCGAACCTCCGAGCGGTTGTCGATAAGATACAATCAATGCGCTCTCGAGGAAATCCCACTGAAAGATCGCCTCTCGTTTGAATATCAATGAACTCTGTTTCATATTCCATGATATTGAGGGATATGTCAGCGGCGGCTAAAATCGGATACCTTTGAAAACGTTTCCATTTTATCAAACCGCTCGACACGGAGTCGCGCAAATCGAAGCCATTTCGTATTAAATGCGAGTTCAGTGGTGCGAGTGAATTAAAACCAACAATGCACCCGGCGCTGCATGATGGTCGGTTTACGTTATATCGCTGCTTGTAATAATATTAAATTGCATAACTCACGTTTCACGGATGCAGCAATAACGCGGTATTTACGTTATTATACCATAATAACGTAATGATTGAAATATAAATGCGCACTTCTACGTTTCGAGTTCACGAGCATCGCGCAGAGAAAAGGGAGGAGCCGACGAATTTATGAAATGAGTGCAAAACGCGATGGTTCTCGCGCCGAAGATAAACCGGTTATGGACTCTTATCGACGTAAACGAGATATACGACTTTTATCCACGATATATAGGCGTGCATTCCGTCGTGCTCCGATTTATCAACGAGCTCGCCCCGAAACTCGCGATCGCGACCTCGTTATGGGGATCGCGATTCGGGCGATCGTGATCCCCATTTTCGATAAGAAAGAAGCAAATAGCGTACTTTGCTGCGTTCTAATCAAAGAGTCGGGCGATATCTTTTTGAACTTCAAACATAAAAACAATTTATGACTAAAGTTGATAATACTGTTTATCGAAAAATCGACGCACTTCGAGAAAATAATCCGCGACATTTGGCTTTGCAAAATATTAGCTTAAAATGTTCGAGACACAGATTTTTCACCGCGATATCGTTATTATTTTTTTTATCTCTTTGTGCAAAGTTTTATTGGAAAACTTGCTTCGAGATGCGTCGATTTTCTTGTTGAGCAGTTTAATTTATAAAATAATAAGGAAAATTAAAATAATATACTTAAATATCTTGTTCGCTGAAAAAATTTCGCGATTGTAGCAACCTATAAATAAATCGTCAAACGGCCTTGGACCTCCAAACTCGACTGCGAACTGAGCGGCACGCGGACGCCATTCATAAAGGATCGCGCGAGAGGTCACAAGAGTCTCGTCACTGTCCGACCGAGAACGCTTCCGTGCAAGGCTCCGTCAAAGGACAACAGTTCGTCGCTAACGGATCTAAACGTATTGCCGGAAATAAAGAAGGGCGTCATTAGCATCACGAAAGGAAACGGCCATGAGAACCCGCCGAGCGCCGGTCACGCCATTAACCGATGTGTTGGCAATGTTCGAGTTTGTTTGTCTGCGAACAATGTTATCGTCCGCATTGTCGTTAATCACAGCTACTGGTATTCAAATACCAAGTTTGCGAAATCCGTCGATTTCGCGAGCAAATTGAAGCTCGCGCGCGATCGCGGAAACGAGTGGATCAAAGGAGTTCTCGATAAATCCCTTCACTCCGTTTATTCGCTGTTATTAGAAGCATGCGAGGGTTAACGAAAATTACCTTGACCGGATGCGGATCGACTGCGTACGTGTCCAATTGCGAGGCTAATTTGAGGAAGTAGTTTTCCGCCTGTTCCGGTGTGAACCCTTTCAATTGCGTCTGGTGTATCTCCAACGCCTTCTCCTCGATCGTCGGAGTCTGCGTCTTCAGCAATTTGTGCTCGGAGATATAATTCCCTTCGTGAATCTCGAGATCGTAATCCCCCAGTTCACCTGAAAATTCCGACGAACGGAGACCGTCATCTCGCAGCGTCGATTGTCGCGAAATTACTTGCCGCGCGTTACTTTTCTCTCTCGCAAATCACAGGATTTCCTAACTTTCTACAATATTTTCCTCGTGTTAAAATAAATGTTTCACGGGTGCAATTATCGAATATAAACTAAGATTCTGAAAGGCGGACGGTGCGAAAAATGAATGGTACTCATCGCAGGCGGCGCTCAATCGCAACAGGCAGACGACCGGTTATAAATCGTCCGCGATTGAGAAACGAGCGTTGCTCGCACCGGACGTCGAAGATAAATTGCGGAGCGAGCAAACAAATCTAGCAAAATATCAAAATAGACTGCGCCAGTTCCTTCCCATCTTCCGCGATTGATGAGCGCCATGAACCAGCGCTACTTATTCTGTGAAACGCGCGAGAAATCTGCATAAAAGACTTGCTTTATCGTGCTTATAAACAATTAGGGAGAAAGCACGGTGATTATGCTCGGTTATGAGACCGTCAAAACCGGTAAAAAGATTCAGCGGTGCTTTTTGCAGTTATAGTCACGATACGGTTCGCTTGAAAGGTGAACGGTCTAGGAATTGATGGTCGACGACCGAAGTCTTAATACGACCGAGTCACGATCGGTTACGATGGAAAGTGGCGAATCATCGGTTGGACCGTTATGCGCTTCCCAATTATACCGGGAGAAACAAAAGGCTGAAATTCGTATATTTATGCAAGAGAGCATCGACTTCGGAGGATTACTTTCCAGACTTGGATCTTCGATCAGAGAATCTTAGATATTCCGTAAATAGACAGCCGCGTTGAGAAGCGCACTATATTTGACAATACACGGATGTGTATTAAAGCCGCTATTTTAATCGTTGAAAATCTTTTCGTCTAGACATCCAAAATTGTCCGCGAGGAAAGAAATCGCGGCGGACGAATGTAGCTTTACACGGCTTTCCCCTTATATTTAGAAGAGAATGAAATATCTCGGCGAAAGATAAGAGAGCGTAAACTTACTTTGCACGATGCAGGCCACCAGCAGCGACGCCTCGCCGGGGGTGCAACACAAACGTCCGTAAAGAAGGTCCCTCTTGAGCTGCTGGTAAACTTGATACCTCGTGATCTCCTCCTTCAGTCGCAGAGGATCGGGCGGGTAGAATTTCACGCGAAAGCAAAGCAAAATCTCGTGCATATCTGGAACATAGTTGCAGTGACAGGCCGGATACGTTTTTGCAGACCGGTGCCCTCGTCTACATCATACGTGCGCGCGTGTGTTTTATGTGCGAAGGAAGCGCAACACTTGCAGCTCGGTGTCTTCCGGTAAACGGCTCAACGTTTATCTCGAAATGTGTCTTGCACAATTTTAGCTATCGCAAATTTGTTGAACTTTAATTTGAAATCGTGATTGCAAACACTATTTTATTCTTTCATTTTTATCGAAAAATCCGAAGAAACTTTGATCGATATTTAAATTCAATTTCATTGATTTATGGCTTGTTAGATTCACATTTGTCCTTTCGAAAAACCTTGTCACAAAATAACAATTGTCATATACTTTTTCCAGGAAATTCTGCCACAAAAATGTCACACTACTCGTGAACCGATATAATTCATTTTAAAAATAAAATATAATTAAGTGTAATTTTATAATTTTTTTTAACTACTTTTTTTTAACTACTATGTTACAGCAGTCCGACAGCATTCGCAACTGGTTTGGCGATCGACCAATATATATATATCGATCTCCTCTTTTTTCTCGGAACGACGATCGATGCACGCGATAATAAAACGAAATACATCGCGCGATTACGAGCAACCAGTCGTCAACATTCCATGCGTAAAGAAAAACGTGGACAAAGACAGAAACGGAAGCGACGAGCGCTGGCATTAGCGAACTAATGGCATAGCCTGATGACATCGAGGTATGTGACATTTGCGGATTTCTATTTTGTGGGAGAACTCACGATTATCGTCTTATATGCATCTTGCGAAAAAAAACATGCAACGTATAATTTTGATTTATTACCGATCGCATTTCAGTTTATAAAAAGGAGATCGCGCGAGATCGTTATTTTATATCAAATGCGACATAGCTGGCACAAATACGTTTACGAGCGTATCGCGATGCAAATCGGTCTTTACACTCGGCGATAATGTAACGTCGCCGCCTCTCTATAGCGCGAGGTCGTGATCCCATTCGATACGGTATCATTACGGCTCGTTGCCTTCGGCAGATATAAGATATTCCCTAATTGACCTCTGCGTTCGACCTTCCGCAGAATATGAAACGAATTTAAACCAGATTAAGCTTATCATGGGTTTAAAGGTTCGCGTAAGCACGCGAATTTGTGAAATGTACGCGAGCACGCGTCCGATTAAGCGTCACGAAAATATCGATGTTGAAGCTTTCTTACGTCCGCGGGCATTAAAATCAACAGGTACACGACAAAGACGCTCGTTCACGGTCGAGAAATAATTTTCAGCGCGGATTCAGCTCGCGATTCCCGTTTAAACCCGTTTAATTCCGCCGCGCGCAAAAGGGGGAAAAAAATCGTCGCGTTCCTGTGGTGCGAGCGTGGGAACATCTTGTTCTCCGCGGCGCGAGAGATCCGATCGTCCTGTTGCGCGGCGATTGATTCTGCGAATCGCCGGCAGCTGTATCTTTTTAGGTGTCGCGAAGGAAAATCCCGACACTTTCGGAGACGGGTCTACCCCGGAGCTTTGTCCAAGTTTACGAGAATAGGCCAGCGGGTCGCGACTGCTTGAAACTTTCATGTGACATCGACCCGACGTAATTGGATGCGGGAGGAAAGAGGCACGAACGCGGGACGATCGAAGTCCCAGCTTGGTCACAGCTGTTCGCTGCTGATACCTGCGCTTCTGCACGCGCAACATCACCGCGGCTATAGAGCGCCTTTCGCGGAGCTGCGCCGCGTCGTAACGACAGGACGCAGAGTCGCGCTCGCACAAACGTAATATAATAAGTAACGTCCGCCCGGCCGTTCATTTGTACATTTTGCGACCGTATCCGTCGTTAATTGCGTGCCGCGAGCGGGGCAGAGAAACGGAGAAATGACCGACATGCGGCGCGAGCACACCTCGTAGGAAAATGCTTCTATGTGCGCTTCCTCGTGAAAAACAAGCACGAACAAACATAAAGCGACAGTTTGCGCGAAAAAATCCATGTCGAAAGTAGTACAACGTGTAGCACAGCTGTCGCGCTGTGTATACCCGATTTTTTATATGTTTTGACATATCCGCGTCGCATCTTGCCGAGTGGAAAACATTTGTCAAGATTTGAGTATACTGACCTTTTACCTGCTTGATCGCCGTTTTCGCTAAGTCCAGCCAATGCTGCAAAACAAAGGAAAATATTCCAACTGTAATATACGTAACGAACTTGCGATACATTCATAAATTGTGTGCCGTTAAAGCGTCATTATGCGTGAATATCCATTAAAAATACTAATATATTTATTCGCAAATTGCCGCGGGCTTGTGCTCGCGCTCATCGCGCGCGGAGTACAATTAATAAATATTCCATGAATATTTAATGGGGCGCAGTTTGGAATTTAATCGAAATTTATTTAATGGAGTCCACTTGATAAATGTTTGTTTATTGATAAATATTCATGTTTACTTATTCGGATCGGAGCGCGAATTTGAGACAGTTAAAATCACATCTCGCGCGCTGTTTACTTATCTCTCGCGCTGTTGAAGTAGCGTTACACGGGTGCCACCGATCCACAGAGGTAGCCGTTCTGTGGGAGAGCGCGATGCGAAGACTCAAAACGTGAAGTTTGTGTTGTAAAACGAGCATCTGGCGATACTGTATCATCAGCAATCAGACCGCACACGATCGCGCGCACGAGGAGTTATTTACCGTTGGAAATTACGCCGACGAGGCTGCGCATCTGTTTTAATACTGTTCAGCAAGCTCGATGTAAACACTCGTTAAAAGTGACCCGCGCGTTGATCGCGCTAATATGAGAGCGCAAGCCGCGCGACGCCGCTTGTAAATTTTATCGCATATGCGAAATGCACTTTTCACTTTTTACGACTTTGCAGTTTCGAGTCGCGCGACTTCACGATTAGCGCGATAAATTTGTGCCGGATGAAAAATCGGCCGGCATCGGGGTTTATCCGGCAGACTGTTCAGCAGATCGGTTCCGAGGAGAGATAAAGTGAGCCGAATATCATTAACCATATATCTCTTTAAGCCCGTCGTTACAATGGACACCTTTAGGGAATGAATAGAGAGGATTCGGCAGGCTCCGCACGGGGATGTAATAACAGTCGATATAATGCGCGATATAATTTATCACCCCCGAGAGATTTATAAGCAGCATCCGCCCCGTTTATCGTTACTTACGAAGTGTAATAATCAAAAATTGTTCAAATATCAGAGGTTGTCGCATTGCGCAAAAGCGCAAGTAAAAAGGTTTCTTTACAATTTTCGCTTAAAATCTCTCGAGCTGAACTACGAGCCGGAAGAATAACGGAAGCTACGTCTCAGGGTAGGGCGCGTTAATTTTTGAAGAAGACGGAACGGATGTCCGATATCGATTTCATCGAGGCTTTAAAAAAAGACCGACAAATGCTGCTGGCAAAATTGCATCGAGATTGAGGAAGCTTGATGTTTCTTGTCCGTCTTGATAAACATAATTTCAACATTTCGTATACATTCATCCGGTTTTATTTCCTAGATTAAATTGCAAAATGTAATTCCAGTTTTGCTACGAAAATTTAAATTTGTACATATATCTTGCTACGAAAAATTAAAATTGTGTATCTCGTTACGAAACACTGGGGAATTATTGTTAACGATGATTTGTATGCAGGAAGGATGATTATCGTGGTTTAACATCCGCGAAGATGTAACTCTTTCGGATTGATTAGAATTAATGCGGCTTCATGCGAATTAAATCTTCTGGAGCTGAAATTAAGATCGACTGCATTTCCCGGTGCACTCATTTGCCCACTTGAATTTAAGTGAAAATGCATGTCCGCTTTCGAGAACACGCTACGCGATTAATTGTTCGAAAAAACCAATAAAAAATCGTCAAAGTATCCGGAAATTGACTTAACTGAATTAAAATGTAATAATCTAGCCCCGAGAGCGTGTGCGAGAAAATGAATGGCGACTAATCAACTACTATCTATTCGAATTGTCATTAATTTGAATGCGAGAGAGAGCGCTGAGATCCGCGATCCGAAGAAAACGGTGCGCGGCAAATATATTGACACATTCGACATTTGCGAGTCTTCGCAGTGACGTTTATAAGGCATAATTAAATTTACGTATTTCCCTGGCCGTGGAATCCCGGAAATCAATACGCTAAATTGCATCGTTGCGCGGTGTGCACGATGCGAATATTACTTCGAGACCGCTGATAAATCTTTTTCAAACGAGATTCGCGGTGCAGTCGTTAAAGTAACGACCGACAGTTACGGCTATCATGTACCACCGGTACGCTGCACCTGTTATGAATGTGCTGACACGTTTTTTTGAAGATACAAACTCGCCCACGAAAGATTTAATTTAAGATGCGACGGACGCAGAGGCGGGATAAATGATAGTTGCCGTTCGTGCGCGCGGACACGGATAGCACGAGTTTACTACAATGAATCGTCGGTATTTCAAGGCACGCCTATTTTTAAGTCTTCCAGAATTACACGTATGACCTAAGAATAACGATTACGGTGGAGTACGGCGCATATGCTATACCGCTCCGGGTGTCAGCAGAGCGAATTTAATGGCGCGACACAAAGACGTTTCCGTGTTACACGACTGCCAATCCTTCGAGCGTTCGAATTTTCCAACGCGATATACATATATACATTTTTTTTTACGCGCAGCACGTGGTGATTAAATAAGAGCTCCACATCGAAGAGGCGGGATGTCTCGCGCGCGGAAATATCCGAGAAATATCGACACGCGAGAAATCGAAAGCGTGACGTACTTGGAAGCTACCTTTTCCTAAGTTCATTGTCCATGCGTAAATGCACTCACCCTTTCCCTTTCTTTATCGACGTAGCGAAGCCCGAAGTAATCCATTTCCAAGATGTTGAGCTGCTTGCACACATATTCGAGAATGTACCGCCCTTTATCTTGTGGCTGCAACAGAGACAGAATTGACAATTAGATTGCGAATATCTCGTTTTATTCTCTTTATTTTTTTTTACAGAAAAAAAACAGAATGGAGATGTCGATACCTGAGAATATTTATGACATTTAAGTAATCTCTTTCTTTCATCTACATAAATAATAATTCTCATTGTCTGTTTAACGGCAAAAATTGTGCAACTGAAAAATAATATAAATAAAATTTTCTTTTCCGTAAAAAACATAATAAAATAAACAACAAATCTCTTATTATATAAAAAAGAAAATAATAGAAACGTATTTAACTTCGTCTTTTTATGATCGTTATGTAAATGCGCACGAGCTGGTACTGCTTCTCTTTGCTCACAGCGTCCAAGCAGGAAGAATGAAGTTGTATGAAACACCGGAAGTCTGATAAAAGACGACTGTATTCCGGACGCGCGGAAATCTCGCACTTTCATGCTAGTGTGAAACGTTATGTCTATTATCGCATCTTTATAAGAATATACGATTCTTCCTTTGTAAAAATCACGCGACAAAATTGTACAACGAAAGTGTATTATACGCGGGTATTATATGTGTGTACAATGCCAATTTTAAGTATGTTCGTTGGCCGTCTGTTCCCGGATAAAAATTGATCAAAAGCCTTACAGGCGCGAGGATACTGCGGTTACTGTACGCTATAAATCAAGGATTACCGCTGCCTTTTGCAACGTACTACTTTCTTATCTCGCGGAAATAGGACACGCGCGGCTCCCGTATCTAAGTCACACGGATACTTTCCGGATCGTTAACTTTCAATTTTGAATGAAGCCATTTGCAGATTTATTTCCCACGATTTTTCGCGTACACCTTAAATCTTCGGAGCGTATATTTCTCATAATATCCAATTTTAATAAAGGAGCTTCCTATGAGAGGATCGTAAAGAAGAGAACTCTCGTCGCGCCGCGGAGGATCGTTGCAGCGCGGGGGACATGGAAATAATGGTGCGCGGAAAGCGGATTGTGAAACGCTTAATTATGCCGCGTCGGGTGTTAATGCATCTGCCAGAATATTAATTAGATATTAGCGCGCGCTCTCATATGTCGCAACTGAAAAAATAACCGAGATTATTGCTTCCGCCATGCGATACACGCGGTGTAGATTGTGTAAATAGTAATTTAGCCGTGATCTCTGCGACAACAACTGTGATCGAGCGAATCGAGTCGCTGCAATTATCGAACATAATTAACGCCGTAATATCCGTCGAGTATCTGCCAATGCAAGGACGACGGCAAAAAGTCAACGACGAAGAAACAACTGTTTCATCATATTTACGTAACCTAAATATAAGATTCATGCTTGGCGCGTGCGAAAATATTGTTTAACGTAATATAATAATGTTATACAGTCGCAATGCGTTGCTTCCGAGGTAAAAGCTTTCAAAGAGCTGTGCGAGCGTCGTAGATTTATCGCTACACGTGTACTCGTTAATATAAAACTCGAGCACAGTAGGAACATATTTTTGTACGGCTGCACTCGTTTCTACGCGATGAGAGGAAAATCTCTTTCTTGTCCATTTCTATCTCTGCAAACTGGTATTTAAAACGGCTACTTTGCGCCGCGGTGCAGAATCGCGAGTGTATACAATCGAATACGAGATAAAGAGTCTCCGCGCGCATTCTGCACCTTTGCAAATGCAAATTTTTCCCGCTGAATGAACCAAGTCCCACGAAGAAAGGGGGTGCGGTGTGTCGAAATGTCACGTCCAGAAATAACTCTCCTATCACGAGGCAAATTGAATATTTCATCGGTCGTAGCTGGAGAGTAACATTCGCAAACGGCTTCAACTTCTGCTGCGATCGTAAAATAGCCGAAAACACGAGCCACGAGAGAGAGAGGAGGCACCTGGATGAGTTCCCGTGGACGGTCATTTGTATGTGGTCGGCGTTGTCTTTGGGCGCGAGTGCAACCCGGGCATGTTAAGCGTTTCCAGGGATCTACGAGTCCTTGCGAGGCACGCGACAGTGAAACGCGACTCGTGTTTGTACCATATTGTATTGTACATATACGTGTACACGCGACAAACCGTGCTCTCAAAGGTGCACCTCAACCCCCTACTTTATGGCAACGTTTCACGAGAAACAAGGGACTCGATGTGTTATATATTAATAGAAGTTACTTCGGCAGCCCCTCGCGAGTTATTTGCTCGCGCAAGATGGATGATCGCGCGAACGGCATGTGCTGTTCGCGCGTGCGATGCAAATATAATCGACGGAGGTGCTAGCCTACTGTGGGAAATGTATATGCGCAAAACGTGTATAGCTTTAATTTGAAATAATTACGCGAGTTGGATAAGTATTGATTGGAATTATTATAGATATCGTCGGAAAAACATTGCGTGCGATAAATCTCAGATATAAGCCGTCGTGAGGGAAATACTTTTGACGGAAATTTTTATTGTAAAAAACAAGGTATTAGTTGATGTAGTTATTTTTCACCGCCGTTTCCGAATTACACATTCTTAAATGCAGTTTTGATATTTTTTAAATTTTAAATAAATTATTCTTTTTTTTATTTAATTAAAAAGTTAGATAATGGAAAAGCTATTGCAATTTATAATCGCAAAACAATTTAATTGGGTTGCATTGTATAAAAATCGATGAATCCACGTAATTGAGAAAAAAAATAGTTAAAATTCGCGCATTGCATATTTCGTCGAAAAGAAAGAAAAAACAGAATATGGTAAACAGATCAAAGATTAAAGAGATTTTAAAATTGACATTATCATAATTAAAGTAACTGAAGAGCGTCAAATGTATAATACAAGGTTATAGGTTAGCATTCTTCTAAGGGGAGCATATATCTATTGCAAACTAAAACTCTTGCTATAAGCAGAATTACCTTCTTCTACCTCGTGCGTGCAGTAGTTCAAGAGCGAATGAGTCAGTCATCAGATTTTAGCATGGCGAACCTCGTAAGTAACTTTTAACCTTCAGTTTTATCAATTTTCTACAATTATATCGATAACAATATTACGGAGACATTAATCAAAGTAAAGTACCTGGATTCGTAATTAACTTCTAATTAACTTTAAATTGTCCATTAATTCACAATGCACGAATGTCGTTCGGGTTTAGAAAAAAATGTATCAATTTCACTTAACAACTCAGTTATTATAGCAAAATTGAATGTCAGTTTTATATGTGCATGACGACCGCGCGGATTTGAATCCATTTCTTCGCTGATTGTCATCGCTGAATGTTAACTAATTGAATGGCAAAACTGTGGGACTAGTTAAATTATTAATTAAAGCTATGAATAATGGATCGGCGCGAAATATAATTATACAATACGGAATATACTAATGCTGGCGCGCATATAAAGTTCGTATATAAATCCGGACGCAAGGATACGCGTACGCAGGCCGGAAATGTATAGGCAGTGTTAAGAAACGAGATCGAATCGATATCAAGAGAGGAGGTTATCGCGATGGTAGGCGGTAGGCCGACTATTTGCAGGTTACTTTAGTTATACTTTAGCGTATGGTCGCCGAGCGTAATGTATTATAAACGTGTAAAGTTGCCGATAGCGCGAGAATGCTGCCTTGTTGACCTTGCACACTTCGGAGATCGCCCGTCGACAGAGAATTATTCCCAGAAATGCCCTCGTCGATTTTCGTCCACAAATATTGGCAAGTTCGATTCGCGCAAAAAAGCAGAAAGAAAGTGATAGAAGATTGATACGCATGACCAAGCGTTTTCTCGCACGCGCCTGAGACGCTCGGTGTAAACTTGAATGCGCAATTTCTATCGCACACAAAGCATATTTCAAACTCGGTCGTAAGAGTAAGAGACATACTTAAAATTCTTCGCGAAGCTAATTCGAACTCTCCGCGTGACTTTCCAAGTTCGCCTTTGTAGCTCGTGTGCTTATCGCATAAATGACATTGGTGAATCGTAAGAGTGTATGCATATATGCGGTCCTACTTTTAATTTCGCAACTTTCTTATAAAGATTTCTGTTATCGATTTTAATTAACCCATTCAATTTTAATTATTCAATTAACTTGCTTTAATTGACCGTCATAAATCGCGGAAGTTATCGTCAACCTTGTTTTATGCAAATTTACTCGAAATTCGTATTTAAATATTAAGATGTGTCACTTTCACATCATTTAATACGAAAGAAATATTTAGTCGCAATATTTCGCGTGAATTTTGAAGTGGGAAAACGGTAAACCTTTGGACGATTACGAGGAGTTTTGAAGTCGATCAACAATTGCCAGTATCATTACCGCGGAAATTTACGTTATCGGTAATAATTTAAGCGACACTCCGCCACGTCGGCAATGAGTAGCTGGAACTATAAGAAAACGGTTATCATTGATTGCATAGCCTAGTGACCCTGCACCTCCAGACATGACGATTCTTATAGACGTCGCCGTTCGCGGACGGAGGCCTGTTGAACTTCGTACTCGCAAGCGTGACGAGATCGACTTTTGCAAAACGCATTCCGACTTCAAACGTGGTAGTCCTAATTTGTAGTCGAGTCGATCAAGTCCCGCGATAAAAATGCGATGCATAAGAATTGTTCGCATTCACCTAGATACGGAGCGGATCACGCGCGCAGCTGCGATATGTAAAGCAGATGACGCGTGCTGTTTCGCGAAGTGTCGGCCCCAAAAATCCGTGCGAATTTTCATTCCCCGCGGAAACTCCCGCGATTGCCTCCGACAATCCCGCGTCTTACTTACGACGTATGCCAGCATTTACCTTGGCACGAGACACAATGTTGCCGCTGGCTGAGTGGAGAATGGAGGCGCTCCAAGGAGGTTGAGGATTATTGTCAGATTTCATCTCGGGGTGAGATTGAACGCGACACCGCGAACGCGGACATAATGTCAGTCGAGCTTTTAAGACACTTTTAGGCGCAAAATCGCGCCGTCCGCCATAATTTATGGCTATTAGCGAGCACCCGTGCCAAATGGATCGCCTTAATATACAGCGCGGAGAGATAATACGGCGCCCAAAATTCGAAAATTGGATTATACGACTAAATAGGACGAAAAAAGAATAAATTCGGCTCTTGGGAAAATTCACCCTGTTTTTTTCTTTTCTTTTTTTTAATGTATTGCCTCGCGCGTTTATTATTTCATATCCGATGCTTGTAATATTCTATCTCGAGATATTTTCTACTCCACTTATACAGATGGCAATGCGAGATAATGCAAAATTAAAAAAAAAAGGGAATATTCCCAGTTTTATCTTTATCGAACCGCAACTATCGCGTTGCATTTTATGGATCGCGCGTTTCCCGACGAGTATTGCATCATGCAGATATTCATTTTTACAACGTCATATATCTTATGTATCGAGAATACGAGAAACAAATCGTATTGTTTCAACCTTTGCAGTGATGAGCATTTACAGTCGTAAAACATGATTAAATCAAAATATTTTCTTCGCTATTATTTCATCTGTAATTCACGCAAACACTTCTATATATATTTTATTATTTTCCACGCTGTAAATGAAATCTTGAAAGCGATCAGCAAGAAATAAATTATTATTTTGTAAATATGCTCGTAACTCTCGCGAACAATAGACGATGACTGTTATCGATAGTCCGCGGAGCTTGGATTTTATTGGCTTTTAACGTGCGCAACAGCCTCTGTTCTCCTTCCGATCGTTATCTGTTCGAAGTTTAGATCCGGACCAATGATTCCATCCCCTCGTCCCGTTTTGGCCATCTGCCAATTATTTCGGCGTAATATCATTGACGTGGTGTACGATTGAACCAGACACATCCCTTATTTTCCGCGTCCACAAAGACCGCATCGTCGCGCTTAATGAAGAGAAACAAACCGATCATCTCGTCGACAGGTCGGCTAATGCGCGCGACCTCGTTTCCGGAGATGATTCGCGATAATCGAAGAGAATGTTTGGATTAATATCAAGTTTGCGCTCGCAGTGATTTTCGTGGCTCGTCAATTCGAGAAGATTCAATTCATATTTATTCCAATATTAATTTGCAATGCGATTATAAAATAACGCCGAGTATCGACGATGTGATTAATCTATCGCAGGAGTGCACGCTGACTATAATACTTGCGTAACCGCTGACCGCGATAGCGATTACTCGATACGACGGACGCGTAACGGACCGGTCGATGCAAATTATTCTGGGCGAAATTATACGGATTTTAGAACGGTATTTTGCATACAGAAACGTTGCGAAATATTTTACAAACTTTATTCGAGGTGTAATGCCTTGTTAAAAATTCAATGGAAACTCCATGACAGACGTGCGGGTAAGATGAAATGTGTTAACTTCCTTGGGATGGCTCGAGAGCACGAGGAACTTTTTGACAGGACAGACCGCGTGTACAGACGGGTTTTCTGGAATCGATCCAAGCCGCGAGAGTGCCGCTGAGTCGCCGTGTACCTGCGACTAAACGTCAAAAGGAATTCACAAAAGGAAGTCACGTTCGGCTCCCGCGTGCAACGGTGCTCAACTCCGATCGCGAATCAGACGATGTAAAAAGCGATATAAAAAGCGAACGGCACGTGGAGCGTACGCGGAATAAAAAGTCAAATGAATGTCACGTATGCGTCGCGGAAGTAATAGCGTAATCGATCGCGAGAGGAGCGATTATTTCAATAAACACGTGTCAAAGCTCGTGAACATGAGAATGCAAAAACAGATTAGCAAATCATAATAATAGGTTTAAAAACTAGCTCGCACGAAGTAACAAAATTTACATTTTAAAATGTTTTGACATTTAAGCGTCTTATACCTTGCTTCAACGAAACGCAAACATTTTCGATTTCTAAATGATGCGGTAATCATCGTTACATCATCGTATTAAAAAAGAAGCTGTAGTTACCAGTTTCTTTTTTCATTCCAGATCGACATAAAAAAAGAAACGATGTCGAAAATATATATATTTTTCGTCGCAATTTAATGCTATAGTATTACGAAACATGGGAAGGTACTATTGATTATGTGATAATCTGTCGGGTTCATTGATGTTTGATTAATATATCAAACGCTAACGATGTCAAAAGAGTTTTTCGCTTTCTAAGCATAATCAAAGAGGGTTTTAATTCTGTCCATTACTAGGTATTCTCTCTAAAAGAAGGAAAAAACAAAGGTAATTTTGCAGATAGTGTTGAATATAAATCTATCTTAATGTTTTATTAAATTATTTGCATTTAAAGGTATGTAAAATTGTCAAATGCAAAGCAACACGACGCTGACCACTGCACAGAGTGGTATCGTCGAAATCTTTGGGATCGCAATCGCATGGCGAAATCGCGCACGTTTTGCGGTGATCGTTAGAATCCCCTGACATCAGTCATTTTTCGGCGAGCACTATCGCGCCGCGTCCCTGTCAATAAAGGGACGAAAATCGTGATACACGGGATTTAAATGGGTTATAAACATCCCTCGGATCCTCCGTTCAATGCGATACTCGTGAATGACAGCGCGCAGGCGAATGAGAGAAAGCCGCAGGGGGTAGCGAGAGAAGTCGCGCTCGCGCGGCTATCCCTCACGCGTGAGAGGGACGGCGCGGCGCGGCGCAGAGCGGAACGGAGCGGAAACGCAGCGCACTCACCTGAAAGTCGCAGTAGATGATTTCGTTGTCATCGAACAGTCGTATAGTGGCGCGATGCACCACCGTCACGTCGCTCTTGCTGCCGAATTTCAACATTTCTGCCCTCAAGTTGCCACCCAAATTATCCCCCCGACCCTCATCGTCCCTTCCCCCACAGCACCACACACTGCCCGTTTATTAATCGCGGCAACACGCGCCACTGTCGTCGTCGACGCCGGCCGTCGCCGCCGTTGACGCGCGACCGTACTCCGTATTAATCGGCGAGCTGACACGGCACGGCGCGACGGCACGGTAGCACAGCGGTGAACGACGACACATCACCGTGGCGGAAGAACGCGAAGCTATCTGTCAACCAGTCCGTCCACTGGTGCGCCGCCGCCGCGGACGACGCGGCGCTGCCACATCTTTGCTACGCGCCGGCTGTGCGCGCCGTTGCCGTTCCTTATCATGGCGGATGACAGGCGCACCGGTGGTCGCGCAAAATTTCGATTGATCGTCGATATTTCGAAGGATTCGATGAGTGAAATACCAATATAGAGTATTTCCATTAGATTCCCGCACTACACAAAATTGGACGAATCTATTACATCGAACTTTCAGCATGTAGCTCACACAAACGTCAAAATACAGATTTGTCAATGATGCTGTTTTAGAAATCCGCGCTTGTGCGAGAGTTCACATGGACTAAATAACAGTATACTTTTGATAGTTATCAGATTATTATATACTTAAAAATCCCGTAATAAAAGAAATATCAATTCCAAATGAGAAAGCGCACACAATTCTTTTTAGCAAGTAGGGGGCGCTACTTGTCAGACAGTTATACTTATCTCGTAGGATAAGTTGCAAATGTATTTTACCGACCAACAGTTTTTAAGAATATTACATAATCGATAGTCGATAATGAGGGTTGCTGCACTGCCGATCGGCGAAGGTGCTTACATGCACTTAATTGTCTCAGGCACCGTGAAATGTCGCGCGTATACGCAAAGGTGATGGTATACAGCAACGGTGGGGGATGAGCCCGAGGGCGTCGGACAAAGGTTGGCTGTGTCGGGCGACCGGCCGGTGGTGCATTCGCGTTTCAAACATGGCAGCGGCTACCAGCGTTGTCGTGCTCGACAGGGGCAACAACACCACCTGCACCATCAATTTACACGGTGTGTGTGTGTGTGTATGTGTGTGCACGTATGTGTGCATGGTGTGTGTGTTGCGCGCGCGCGCGGGGGCAAACAGGCGAAGCTCTGTCGATCTATCGAGGGAACGCGGCGAAATGAATGAAAGCTCTGTAATGTCAGCGCGAGCTTCTCGTACGCGAGTTTACGCGACGCCGGTGCAACGAGAATCGTGCCGCCGCTCCTGCGTCCCGACGCGATCCGACGAAACTACGTTTGTAAGTGCGTGGTTTATGTGAGTGCGTTTTTCGCTCTCGAGTTTACGGTTTTTTTATTTCTCCCTTTTTTTTAGCGCGGTAACGACGGTGACGGCGCCGGTGGCGGCAACACGGCGGTGCGATATCTCGCGCGTTGTACATCGCGCGGTTGCTTCCTCACGTGTGTCAACGTTTATGCGCGCCCATGCGATCGCTCCGATCGAGATTCTGATCATAATTTTCCATTTTGCAGGAGCCACCGTGGTGTCCTGGCGGGTGAATAACCAGGAACAGCTGTTTGTTAGGTGAGTACATATGCACATAAGATTTTCTATCGTATTACGACACTTTGACAACAAAAACTGGCAAGTTTTCGTAAACATTTCATACAATTGGTTTTTGCTCGCTGATTAATGTCTTTATGTTTCTTCACATTGAATGACATGTCCTGTGTGGTTAAAACAATGGTTGAAATTCTATCACCGGGCAGTTGTAGAGAGTTAAAATTTTCAATGCAATTGGCAAATGTTTAAAACTTGATTCTTACATCAAAGAACATTACATTTTTGTACGAGCGTATTATTAATTATAAAAAACTGTGAAATAAAATTCTAAAATGATGCGATTCTTTCGTGAATCAGCCTGTATAAGTCGTAAGAAGTAGTGTAGAGTCGTTTAAGTAAATGTTGACGCAAGTTGTAAGGTTACGCGCGAGGTTACGCATCTTAGATGAGAATGCGTTTAGTTTTCTTGCACATAGCAATATAAAATTATAACATCGGAGAAACGTTACATGAATTACGGCTTGTTACAAAAAAGTTAATAAGATTGTAAATATAGTTTATGCAGCAATATCGAACTGGCGCAAGTTTTTTTTATGAATTTTAATACATTTTGCATTAACATTTTGCAACTCCAAATGTCGTTTGCAAGAAAGTAAAGTATATTTAACATTTTGGTATTTAAAACACATATTATTTGTATCTGAAATATGTTTGATTTAATATATTAACATAAGAACGAAGAATTTTTCAACGCGCATAAATATTTTTTTAAATATTTTCAATGATGAATGATATTGATAGAAAAATTGATTCCGTTATTATTCGAAACATGTTTGATAAAATATGGTAAAAATGCTGTGACAGAAATCTGCGGTTGAGACTATTACTATTATTTGAGCTTGAGATTCAAGGCTTATACTACGTAAGCATGAATTACTGTTCGTGAATAACACCTTCTAGATGAGAACAAAGTCTGTTGGCGTGCTTGACCTGCACCGATTGCCTAACAAATTACTCAACTCAACTGAAAAAAAAACTACGAGAATCAAAGAAATATTTACAGCATCTTTGTCGATATTTGAGTCGCTTAAGAGGGCGTATTTTTATCAAATTCAATTGTCGGAGAAACGCAAATAACTTTTCAATTTAAAAGTATGTTAACATTTCATTTTGTTTTCTCATATTTACATCAATGAATGTTCTTTTTGCATCAAGCTATCTGTATATTTGAGAATAAAAAAATTCGATACTCTTTTAAGCGATTTATTTGTCGAACAATTCATACTTTGGATATTTAAATCAACTCCCACAATGCGAACAGTCGTCACGGTGGCAATACGCGAGCAAAAAAACCAAACCAAAAAACAAACCATAATTTCTACGGATGCAGATCAATGTCAAAATCTGTTTCGCTCTTGCGATGACTCATAAAAAACAACTTCACTGCCGAGTACGTGACTGATCCAAGGTTTCTCGCCGCGAAATGTGTAGAATCAATGTGCGATTTCAATCAGACAGAAGACAAGCCAGATCTGTTCGATTACACTTTCTATACCCGAGCTTTCTTTTACCCACTTTTCAGTGTTTACAATTCTGCTGAAATATATATTTGCTAATATTTTCTTCGCACGGAATCGTTAATTTGCGCTTTGTCGCGCCGTAGATAACGATTGTTTTCCATCTCGGATAAACATCGCACTATGTAATATTCAGTGCATCGAATCACCGCCGCAAGCGAATGATGTATTCTTAAAGTCAACGTACGATATATCACTCTGTGATACATAATTCTTGAATTGCGTCTCGGATGCAATACGTTTTACGACGCTGAGATCCGGAAAATCTACTTATCGCGCCGCTGGGAAACGATCGCCGCGCACGAACGAGGACGTTTATTTCATTATTTGCGCAATATTTTTATAATCTTCTTGCGGGGATCGAACGTTATCAATTCCTCGCGACAATGCGGCGGGTATATAACGCGAGAAGGAAGAGACACGGGAGAAGGCGCGCGCGCACACCTGCCGAGAAAGAACCGCGTAAAAGCGCGGTGCCCGTGACGATCGCTTTAAAAGCGGCGGCCCGAGAGCAGACGATGAAAAAACTGACGGAGCGAAGGCAAGGGCGCTCTCTGGACCAGTACATACCTTATACACGGGGTTCAGGGCCCCTCGCCGCTCGCCAGTCATCGGTCCTTCCGACTGTAAAGCCGCTGTCGAGACTGGGTTTTGTAATAGACCCGCGAACTCCGCCGGGAACGATGATAGCGTGAAACTGATGAAAGATCAACTTTTAACACTCAATTGTCGATCAGCCGTCATCCGTGTACTTTCGCCGTCGCGCGGAACTGCCAATTCCGATCCAGTAAAGAATATATGAAATGCGCGGGAAAAATGCGACGAGTCATTTAATACGCTATTACGCATTTTATTAAAAAGATTGCAAAAAACCATAATTATTTTTTTTCCTCGCGTTGCTTATCGAAAATTCGATTTGCGAATATAATGTGCGGAGTCATCGTTCGACTGCCAGCCGGGACGTGGAGCTGTCCGTTCTGGGAGCACCGTTAAAGAATTTTAACGGTGGCGAGAGCGCGGCGCACGTATACGCGCACACATATACGCGCGACGCAAGACGCTCGGCAAACACGCTCGTAATTTACTCCAATTTCCCTCGAAACGGCCATAAAAGTTATGTCGGTATGTCCGGTCGCGGCGCGATACTGATCGCGATGCAGCGCGCTGCGAGAATATATACTTTAACGACCGATACACTGTGCGTCAGCCGAAAGGAAAACAGCAGTCTTAACTTCGATTAATAATGCCGGGCGAATTAATGCGATCAACAGAGTGTCCATCCCGCAAAATTAACAAGCGACAAAATCTGCGGCGAACATCGTATTTGCTTCAATAAGAATTTCATCTTTTTATTTATTACATACTTCGTTGTGTAATAAATTTACTTAGAGAGAAACGGCACTCAGGATGACGTAAAAGAAATCCGTCGCTGAGACACGGCTCTCGCGTACGGATAAATAATCAACGCATCGATCACACCGCGTAAAGAGATTGAATCAGCCGTTTCGAACGTGACTGGTTGGTGCTGCGCGCACCATTCGGTAACACGAGAGGACCACGTGCAGCACCTCTCAGTTCTTACCAGATCCGACCGCGAATGTGGACGTGCCCTCGTCGAACATCTGCGTCCACGGGCGTCCAAAAACGGAGACGAAGAATCGGCGGTCGATGAGCGACGGCCGCGCGAGCGGCTGCAGCTGAAACGACAAAGTAATTAGACGGACTTGATGTGCAATACTTAATAGCGACGAGAATCGATTATTTTAAACGCGTAAAAATTCGAATGTGTAATTCGCCCCGATCGTTCGATAGAAAATTCGTGAGACTTCGAGTCTCTGCGATCGGATTTCCGTTGCCGCAGCGGTGAACTAAACGCAAACGGTTGCATCCGGCGTGATTGTGCCGGGAATATTAGCAGTCACGCACAACCCCTTTCGATATCAAGACAGCGGGGCGACCTAACTGTTCTTCGCTCGGGAATAGACAAAGACCGGCGGCGATCGGGGGTGAGCTCGCAGCGGGGCGGCGGGAAGGAAGAGAGAAAGAGAGAGAGACAGAATGAGAGACGGAAAGGGTGAGAGGATACGCGACGGAGATAAATAGTTGGAACGAGTCAAGAAACGCGACGGAGACAGGAGGGAGGGAGAGAGAGAGAGAGGGAACGAAAGGGGTGCGGGTATACAAATGCACGATTCATCTTGGCAGAGGGATGGGACGATGATTAAGGGTCCCTCGTCTATCCTCACCACGCCTAAAGACGCGGTTGCGTACACACATGCTCTCCGCGCATGAGAGGGGAAGACAGAGAGAGAGAGAGAGAGAGAGAGAGAGAAAGAAAGAAAGGGACGTGGAAGGAAAACGTCGTTAATGGCTGCCGGTCAGGATCCGACCATGAAATTTCAGCTCGACTTTTGGATTAGAGGTTTCGTTCGGGCCGTGGAACTCTCGTCTCACTCGCGTGACGATCTCTACGCGCCGTGTGACGAGAAGATAATTCGGCCGGAGGAGAGAAAGAGCGCGATGTGCGTCAAGCGTGATTGCCTCTACGCGTTCCGACCGCAAATCTGATTTACTTTCGGATTCTGTCGTTCCCGAAATTAAATTTCGTACAAAATTGATCGAACTTTAATTGCGAGACTTTTCGTCCGCGCGATTAATTAACTTCTAATTAAAAATAGAATTAAGACGTCGTCGAAATATTACGGGTCTTCGCGAGTGAGCGGGCCGCGCGCGCGAGGGGCAAGAAGAATGTCAGACGGCACGGTGGCGCATTAGAAACGTCCCGTGCTCTCGCGTGCATTTGACACCACATACGTCTTTGTCGTCGGGGATTGGTTCGTGCCGAGCATATGGCGAAGAACGTCTGTTTCTAGCGGTAACGCGAAGGCACTCGGAGGATTCTTTCTCCCGAACTCTGGAAACATTACGATTTTACGCGTTACTTTACATGCGTCGTCACTTCCGCCGGACAAATATATTTTTCACTTCAACAATTTTTCGAATATGCGGCGTCGGTAGGATGTGAATTGCGAGAGCTTTTCGTTACGACGTTTCATTGGAAAAGAATATGATGTGTTAATGCAAGAAGGATTTGAAATTTTGATAAAGATATCGCAACCGTTTGTTTGATAGTGATGACTTTTCGGTCTGTCTCTCTCTGTCTATACTTCTAAATAATCACACGGCTCGACCGTGACTCTTTGCCCGAATCTTCGATCGACCGATCGATGATCTGTCAACAGTCTGTCAAAATAATAACATATTTAGGTATTGAAACCAATGGTTAACGAAAAATAGAAAACGCTCCTATATATACGTAGGAATATTATAAAAGTATAGAAATTTTTTATTGTCCAGACATTGCCGATCGGTTGAACGAAAATAATAATGCACGGAATGCTACGAATTCGGAGCTGTTAGCGTTTGGAATCATCGGAGAATTGTCTACAAATCAAAATGCCAATCGATCGTGAACGGAATAATCACTTGCCTTCTTTGCTCCGATATATACATATTAAACTTAATATTATATTCTCCTGACAATTAATATTTTTATTAATTATTTATTTTGTTTATTCGGCCTGTAATTCTTACAGTTATTTTCGATTTAAAAGTTCCAAATCCGACCAAATCAATAAAGAGCTCATGTAAAATGCTAATCCAATGACGAACTATTTGTCATTTATGTAGTTCTCGATAGCACTCGACACTTCAAGATCCTCCGGCAAGTAATAAAATCATCTGTGTTAGTTGACGTCGGCGCGACAAACGAACTAGATTTGTTTTCGCTCAACGCGAAAATCTCGCGAAAACGCAGTCGCGATGAAGACGGATCCGGGAAAAAAAGACACAATAAGCGATAGTTCATGGAAAGAGCGGCGCGAATGAAGAAAGAGACGGATTCAGAAGAGCGAGAACGCTAATGATACCGCGTCAGCCGTCGTCTCGACTTTTTGTCGGTATTCGGAGCGTAGATTTGCAGGAGAAAATACGACGAAACGGCTCGAAGAAGCGACGCCGTGATAACCAATGACGAATACCATTGCACGGAGTGGTCAGTCTCACGTGTTTGCGCGCTCAATTCGCGCGATAATCATCATTCGGCGGGACTGCGGTGTGTTACGTTACCGCCGGGTGACGGAAACTAATCGCAAAAACGCGTTTCAAAAGCGCGCTGTTTTACGAGCTTGACCATTGCCCGAGATGAGATAATCGATACTTACGTGATTATTTTCACCGATTTATTTTTCTCCACCCGACGCATTTATAAATCGCTGGACTGCAAATTTCATGCAAATTGTGAAATTTTTTTATACAATACCGCTATTTTGAACAAGCTAACCAAAAATAGACAAATTTTTTATCGATTTTTTTATGGATACAAATATAAGGGACGAGTAATCTCTTTCGAAAATACACTATCGTTCATCAATTATTCGACATCTGCTTCTATTTATCATTTCAAAAATGAAGGATGCTGTAACTGCGCGATATTTGATAACGCACGATCTTTATTTGCAACATCCGTTAACGCGCATCGCTTTATTGTCGCGAGGTGAAGTCGGGACTTGGACCACCCACCAGCTCGGCGAGCAGCACGTTTACGAGGGAGATAGCGCGGACGTGCAACGCTTATCTAGCTTATAAAAAGTCCCATTTCGACGTAAAACACCGGCCGATACGGCCGGGCTGACGATGCGCTTCCGGCGAACGCTCTTCTTCGGCGTGACACTCCCGCGAGACGAACCTCACATCGACGCGGCTATTTATCTGATATACGAGGGGAATATGCGTTTCCGATCTATGAAAACGAGATGGCGGATAGAAGTGCAGTCGATAATAAATGCGCCGATAATCGTTATCTCCGCAGAAGCCTTGGCGTGAGATTTATGGTTCGTTGCGTAAGCGAGTTGACGTAGCGCTGATAACAATTTTTGCGGCGACTAATGAATGAAGCGATTAAAAATACTTCTCACTTTAATAGTCGTTCTTATAAATATCTCGAAAACATCTTAAGACCGTCGTCTACAAAAATATCACGTATTATTATCTTTGCTTATTCGAAAACTTACACCGACTGAAAATATCTCTTCTTTATTCTTAAAATAAAGTAAAATTAGCTTCGTGCTGAACGAAGAATACGATTTTTTTATAATATGTGACAGTGACGAGAGAAAAAATTCGAAGCTTCGGAGGTTGAACTTTGGCGGCGTGGAATCGAAGACACGAGACGCGCGCCGTGTCGAATCCGCCTGGACGAGATCTCGCGAATCGGTGTTCGCGAAAACGGCTGTTCCCACAGCCGCGATGCGGGACGACACTTCACCCGAGATCCTGAACCGTGAACGACGCGCGGCGCTCCCGCGGCGGCGGGAAAATAATGCGCGCGGTGGCTCCGGAGCGGAATCCAGTTGAATGGGAATGCTGTAGAATGCCGGCACAAAAACCGCAGCCAGCGGGATCATTAGTCTACGGCCCGGTCTATATAACCCATCGCTGCCTTATACCGGGTGGAAAGAAGCTCGGGCGAGCGAGCCCGAGCTGTTTTTCATTCCTCGCGCGAAATCCACGCGTGCGCGCGCGCGCGCGCGCGAGTCGCTTAAAAAGCGCGGGCTTTAAAGCTTCGAGTCGCGGCTTCGTCGCCGCCCCTGCGATCGTTAATCCGCGTGAAAGTACTTGAAGCGCGAGGATACATCGCGAGGAAATTGGTGGAAGGAACAAGCGAAGGACTATCCGCGCTCGAAAGTAATCCGAATACAAATCGCCTCCGATATCGAGCTCATCTCCTCGACAAACATGCGAAACGAGTGGTGGATCCACTCTGACCTTTTCTTTTCAATTGTTGCTTCGCGTATCCGGCATGAGTAGTTCGCCGTTCGACAAATAAGATTCTTCTTCCACGTTATCTTCGCATCTATAGAGTCAACTTTGCGCAGTCATTCCTTTTACGGACCCTTATTTCTGCAAACGCTCCGTTACGCGGACAACATGTGAGATGTCCGCAAATCCATCTCACTCTCGAGACTTGATATCGCGAATTATCCATTAAGAAAATTCCATATTTTTCTGCGCGTATTTTACTTGCGTCCGTAAATTTTTGCTCTTACGATTCCCTAAATTCTGCATCGCAAGAGTCTCCTTGATATTGCAAATTTCTTATTTCAAAGATATTGCGCCGCGGCAAATGTTATAAATCTTTCGTTCCATCAGTCTTTTGTTTATTCCGCTATCAAGCGGCGAATGATATACTGAGTCATTCTGCGTATCGCATAAAAGTGGCACGTATAAGATGATATCTTTTTTCTATCTACAGCTCGCTTTAAAAGCTCCGAACGTTTCTCTGTTCATTTTTCTCCATTAATCATGCCGTCGCATTATCACACGCATTTAGCTAATCACCCTCATAAATTATGGATCTAGATCCGATTTACTGTATCGTAATCGCGCAATCTGGTAGTGATAGTGCAGGAAATTGCGTTATAAAACTTTTATGCCAAATGAGCGGCGTTTCAAGGTTTCCGACTCGCAAAGTCTTCGTATCACTGCGATTTTACATAAGTCGACGAGATCCTTTCCTTTATAGCAGAACGAACGATACGCAGTGTACACTGATGTATGTTTTTTTTTTTTTTTTTTTTTTTTTTTTCTAAACGGGCTGCCGCGAATGACACAGTTGCTCCTAATGCAAAAGGAACGAAGCTTTTTTGCTAATTGCAAGTTATTTCGAGCGAATGCGGACAGAGCGAGCGCGGGCGCAAGCCGACAAACCCAACGGCGAAAAAGCTCGGCGCAAGCAGACGCGAGCAAGAACTCGCTCAAGGCGGAACGCGCGGCTTAAGCCGTAAAATAATTGCGTGTTTTGCAGGACCAGGTGAAATACTGCGTTCAAATCTTCCTCGCAGACGCAGGACTCATTCGGCATTACATTTGTCGCTTGAAAATTGGGGCCCGCGTTTATCGCCGAACGCAGACGCGCTGAGTGTTCTGAATTTTATCCGCAAATTTATGCCAAGTTCTTTATTGATAATTTCTTATTTTTTGCCAATGTATGATATATTTACAGCGTTGGAATGCCGCGTCGGCAAGAATTGACCGAAACTTTCTTAATTCGGAACAGTTGAAAATCCGCGATCAATTTCTTTCGCGCGAAAGATAGCCCGTTTGATAGTCATTGAGCGAAACTCAGATATCCGGCCGGCGGTCGTACGATGAGATTTAAAATCTCGTCGGAGCAGCGATGACGGCATCACCACCGAAGAATTCGCTCAACCGCGGCCCACTCGTTCACTTATGCCGACTTATGCACCGGCGTGTTGCTCGCAAGAAACCGCCAAATCAGCTCGTTATCGCGGCTCGGCAATAAACGCAGCAATAATCCTCCACCGCCGTGCTTAACTTTGGATAACGTCAGCGGCCGGTCGTCAGAGAATTAGTGAGCGGAATTGTATTTAATGCAAATGGTTCGGAAATTATTTACGACTTGTATATTGCGCACTTTGTTGATTAATAATCAGACTAATTTGATACATTAATACTTATAAAAAAATTGAATTTGCGAATATATTTTTAGGTTTTCAATAAAATTCGTATTTTTGGAGCTGACTTTATAAATCTATAATTATCACATTGCAGAGCATTGATATATCTAAACATCTCTTGTTTTACATTCCACAAAGACTGTCTCGAACTCGCTGCATTTTATCCGACCGAGGTATCCATTTGTGCCATTCACCTCGAATTTACGAGCGCGACGCCGGGCGATATTACGACGGCGATTCGGTTTCTTGTGCATCTCATTTTCATCTCCATCCCCCGTAGCTTAGTATCCTTAATTCGAGAGAGCGAAAAACAATACTCGCGAAAGACAGACACTCGAGCGCTAGCGGAACGGTTCGAATTTATTCAACGGATGCGAGCGAGGCGAATTCGTGCGCGGATCTCGCGCGGCTCCGGAGAGTTAAAGGACTCACCGGAGGGACCAATGTGCCCGATCACACAAGAGCAATTCATTTCGATTCACGCGAACTCATTCCGATTTAGACCTCGGGTCAGTGGATTATCCGCTCTTAGCGACGAGAGCGGTCGACGAATTTACGAGCGCGGTGGCGGAAAATTACGGGGCCTTTTTACCGGCGCATATTTCCTCGTTTATCAGCGTCCGTTAGCGTTCCCGGCGACCGTTCCGAATAGTAGAACAACTTCGTCCCGACAAGAGCAGCAACGCCCCGTGGCCGTGCTGCGCCGCGAACGCGTCCGACCTAGTATAAATAGGTTTGCTTCTTGCCGGCCTTAGTTAAACAAAGTTTCACGGTGGTGGTAGACGAGCACGGTAGACGCGACGCGGGGTTGGCTGCGGGTAGAGAGAAGCTCCGTGAACCCTGCGGAGCCTCGCCCTGCTGCTGCTGCTGCTGCTTGCTTGCTTGCTTGCTGTTGCTGGTGCCGCTCCGCTCCTGCCGGGATCCGGGGAAAACGCAAAAACCGCTGGCTTCGGCGGAGCTCGAAGCGGATAACTTCGACACGTACCGGGTGTCCTTACTCGACGCATAGTTAAATACCAGCGCGGAAACTCCGACGAAATTCGCGCTCTCGATTTTTTTCTAACAAAGTTGCGATAATTTTCGTGACGCGCGAAATTAGCGCTCGCGATTTTTTTCTAATAAAGCTGCGATGATTCGCATTTTCGCGCTCAATTCGGCTGCATAAATTATTACGAGCGAGATATATCGCGCCTAAAAACCACCGCTAATTTATGAAATTCTCATTGTTTCGACGCGGAAGAATTAATTGATGGATTTTATCTATCGGGAAACCGTTTGGAAGATAATCTATAATACAAGAAAATCACGAGGGAAATAAAGAAAGATCTCAAATATCCCGAACGAGCGGGACGTAATATCGAGAGAAATGGATATGGTCGATCGGATGGGATTTATTTACGAGTCACGGCTTCATTTCGATCTGCTTGGAAACTCCGCGTTGCGAACGATGGGGGAACGCAGTTTCGAGTTCTGTGCATCATCGATAATCATCGCGAGAGACCGGTGGTGTCGGGGAAACCGTCGCCGTCGCCGCCGCGGACACCCGAGATAACGAGAAAATAAGTGCGCGGAGATTATACGCTCCTCGTTCGGCTCTTTTCTCTTCCTCCCGTCATCCGAACCGCCGTACCAAGAAAACGTTCATTATTATGTTCATAGAAACGGGTCGCACTCTCACGCTCGAACCCGCGCACGCACTTTCACTTCTCTCGGCACTTCGGCCTTGCACTTGTGCGACTTTATTCGCAACATGCGATCTCCAAAAATCCGCGTCGAGATATTTGTATAAAGAATTCGTTTACTTTTAAATAATGCGCGAATATGTGTTGATTAAATGCCGAGCGCGAGCAGCAAACACAATGGACGATCATTATTTCTTGCGAAAATTTCAAATAACGCAACGTCGAAGCCTTCATTTTTAAACTTTTGGATTATCTCGAAATTTTTCTCCAGAAAATATTTGTTTAAATTTACTGTTTTCTTCGCACCAATCTTATCGCAGCAAATGATATAATACGCAGTTTGTAAAATCCGTTTTTCCACGCGATCGGAATCGCACAGTTTTGGCGCCTATTTTTTTCACGATAAATCCCGGAGTGAATTTCTCATCAGAATTTCACCGATCGTAAGTCGCGACCGTAGCAGATGGCCGAGCCCGTCGCTCTTCGAGCTCCGCCGCGTTAATGCACTTATAATGCGTGGCATCCGCTTCTTGCATTTTGCCGCATCTTCGCGCGGGACTCGGCGACTCTCGTCGAGTTTACCCGCGAGGTGAAGTGCCACAAACCGCTCGCGAAACTCGTCAAAGAACTTTCGACTGTTAACGACGACGCGATGGAATTACTTGCTCGCCAAGTTTGCTCGAACTGGTCGGACGCTGCGGCGGCGACGCGACGCGAAGCCAGAAGTGTTTTAGGAAATAGCTTAATTGACTTTTGATAATTCGCGAAAATTTATACGTCTCCTTCAATCTGAATTATCGACGTCTGTTATTACATCAAATCATGCGTATCGATCATTTGCATAAACCGATATGTGCGATATTTACAAAGTTTACGCAGTCCTTGCGCGAAGTATTTGTGTCGCAATTTTATTCCGTGTATCGATTGGAAATCCATTACGCTTGAGAGATAATATCGAATCTGCATCTTTTTTACATAATAATGAGCAGTTTTTCATATTTATATCGAATTACGGGGCGATTTGCGCTCGCGGCCGAGTCCCTACGACGCGATTGCACAATATTGCAGGCATATAGCCGCCGCGGCTCGCACAATTCCGGCGAATTCGTTCCGGTTTTGGATACAGTATCTTATGGAGATACAGTAGCCTCGCGCACGTAAGAAGCGCTGTCGCGTCGCGCCGTGTAATTGTCTCCGGCTGTAAAAGCGCACTGTCATACCTTATTTATAATCCTGTCGATTCATGACGCGACTCGATGGCATCGCGTGGATAATTAAGTTTTCGCGAGCGTATCGGCGCCTTTCTCGCGGGAAGAAGATCGTCCGTCTAATCGCGCCTAATTGCGAAGCAAATGAAACGCCGACGACAATTTTTCTCATCAGCGAGAAATCTTTCTCGCTGAAAGGATTGTTGCGCTGATAAAATGGAATATGCGAGAGGATAATATCAAGGCTGATAGCTTCAAGTATGTTTCGCTCCGACTCCTACACACAGACACGCGCTTGTTTGTTCCCGCCGCGAATAAAAATGTGTCTCATATATCGTCGATTCTTTCGAAAACAAGAATTTCGAATTAACGATTAATATCTTATCATGATTTTATCCACGTTCTGTCCGCGATGATAATCGGCTTTCGGCATTCGCGGCGAAAAATTAAATATCGATGCGCATCGTTGCGAGAGGGTTCGAACGCGGATCGGTGACAGGTCGGTATAAATCAAGAGTTGCTTATTACGATAAAATCTGTCAAAGGATAAATCGCGCTCATAATTTTCCGCATAATGTTTTTGGTTCTTCGGGCATTCATCAAAAAGCGAGGCAACGAATCCGCGCGCGTTCTCTCTCTTCAACGCGTATCGATGATACAACGAGCTGTTTAGCATCTCTGACTTGCTAACGATTCATTAAAGACGAAGGGTAATTTTTCACTCGCCCGCTCATTAATATTCCGTCCGTGCCGCGAATCTCGTGTGTCCGTTCGTTGCGTAGCGCGAGGAATCTTTGAATCTCACGAATATCTCTCTCCTTCGCAACTGAATCGCGCACGAAGAAACGAAATCGTTGGCGATTACGCGAGGAGATCCTCTCGGACATACCGAAATATCGGAGACGTCGCACAAGGATCAAGTGCAATTTCGCGGCAGCTGCGACTGGCCGTGGCAATAAGAAGAAGTCGATTGAAAATTGTTGCGCTCGTAAAAAGCGCGCATAACGAACGCGATGCTACGTGCCGCGAAAGTTGATTCATTTTAACTTATCCCCGGTGTCTCCCGCTTCTCATCATATCCCTCGCTTCATCGGAAACATCATGTTGAACGATCCGCGAATCCGGTACTGAAAACTACGAACAATTCGATCTCGCAAAAGTGAATTGTCAATGGACAATTATTAATCGTGAAATATACGACAAGAGCTATTAAGTTCAAAAGGTGCAAAAAGCTTTGTCGTGTATGTCAAAATAAATTCAAAGTTGAAACAAATTTTTCGCGAACTAAAATAATCATCATTGACCTCCAATATATGTTTTTCGTCTGAAAACAAGATTTTATATATTTGATTTTAAAAACTCTTCGAGCTCTTGGAACGAAAATTGATAACTTTGTTTAAAGTAGACCTTCAACGGCGAGAAGCGACAAGACTTTCGCATCAACTCGATACATTTTCCCGCGCCGCTCGCGTCATCAAATCCATCGTGGGATCGTACCGGTTTTCTCTCATTTATTGACTGTTCATCCTGTCGACGGGCGGGGAGGGGTGTACCTCCTGGAAATCGACTTATCCCCGATCGCGACCGCCAATTACCCAGGCACCTTGTATACTCCGCGGATGTACTCGCGGAGCGACGATATCCCGCGGAAGCCGGGCGGTAACCGCCGCGCTCGCGCGTCGAGAATTGGGTGCCCGGCGTAGCGGCGAGAGCGGCAACCGGGAGAGATACCAGCAGCTAGAAACGGCCAGGAGGAGAGAGGTTGGAAACTGTGATGCCCGCAAAAAGCATGGCAGACAGCGCCGATCGTTTTTGCTCGGCGTCAGCCGCGTTCCTACCGCCGCGTCGTCGTACTTCGTGGTGGTACATCGTTCCACCCTCTCTCGCCTCCCCTCACCCCCGCTGGCCCCGTCCCGCTCTCGCATTCATCCTCTCTTCTTGCCTCCCTCTTCCCCCCTCGCCCGCCTCTCGTCCTCCTCTTCGCCCTGCTCGTCCCCGGCATAAGTTCCCTCTATCCGTCTCTCTCTTTTTCTCACACTCTCCCTTCGCTTTCTCGCCTTCGCTCTCTTCTCCCGTCCCTCTCCCGTCTTCTCCCGGTTGTCGCCCTCTCTCTTTCTCTCTCTCTCTCTCTCTCTCTCGCCCCCCTCTCCCTCCCCCCATCTCTCTCTTTCTCTTTCACTCTTCACTCACTACTCGCTGTGACGTCCGGGTTGTCGCGATCCATCTATCTGTCCATCTCGCTATCTCTGTTCGCGCGTTCCGCTCGCCTCGGGATCGCGCAAACGGGATGGGATTACCCACTCCTCCTCCTTCGCGGTTTACGCATCCGGGAAAATGGATTACATCGCGCCGCTGCGAGGGAATACGGTAGCGGCGAGGATCCGGCGCGTGTTCTGGAATCGAGATTCCGTCATTAACTTCATCATCGGCTGTCAGCGGCGCGAGGCGGATTGACTGTCCCGGGCGGAATATCGGAACAATCGGTATAGTTTTAGAGGGACGCGACCTTTTTTTCGAGCTCGATTTCACGATTCCCAATAAGCCTGATCGGACATCGCGAATCAGCCGATAATTCATCGCGTATTCATGAATTTCCCAACAAGAATTGCATATCGAATGGAAATATCTTTCAACGAGCGTTTACTCGCGCGAGTCCTTTTTTTTTTTTTTTTTTTCTTTCTTTTTCATTACATGAATATGAGCGACCTTATGTGACAATCTCGCGTTTTAATCGCACGATTACGCAGCTTCGGCCGATGCCTGATCCCAGCGCCGATACATTTCGATTTCGTGCGTTCTCCCCGCAGCCTTGGATTCCGAGTGAGTGTATCCTCAAGCTCCTTCTTAAGAACATCTCCGCGGCCCCTGACAGGCTTGACTAATGGTCATCCTGCATCCGCCCTCCGGCTTTATAGTTCTCTATCCCTCTCTCTCTCTCTCTCTCTCTCTCTCTCTCTATATATATATATATATATATATATATATATATATATATCTCTCCCCCTCTTTCTCTCATTCTCTTTTCTTCCACACTCACGCAACGCGACATCTCCGTCTCCCTTCCGCAGCGCGGCGATATCAACGCGTTCCGAACGCTTCAAGTTCGCTAATGAAAGGGATCAACGAGTTTTCTAACTCGCTCGATGATCCTAAAAGTGGCCAATCTCGCAAGTGCTTTCCTAGGAAGGGCCAAAAATTCGCAAAATCACGTCAGATTTATCTATATACAAATTTTGACGAGAGTTTCTGTCGACAACCGCGACACTAGTCGACACATTTCTGATTGATACACACATTTTATACGTCTAGATATTTTTTCGATGAACGTAAGAATTCAAAGCGCGATTATTGGAGCGAAAGAATTATTAATAATTATTAATCGGTTAATAATTCGATACTTTTTGCGCTCCAGCAATCTCGCTTCTGACTCTTATTGCCTTTCCGTTCGTCTTTGCTGACGAATGGTGGAATTACCTTTTACGGTAATTTTCAAGTTGTCGGAAAATACGGAGAGGAAGCATACATCACGATGTTGCGAACATTTATTATTGGGAATTTATAACTAGGAATGCGCGCTGAAGCAGCCTAATTGCCTGCTCCTAAGTAAGAGGAATTTTTTTCCCCCGTTCACTATTAACCGTACGAAGCAACCCCGCGCGAGACGAGTGCTCAGGGGCTCCTCCGCTCGTCAGTTAGAAACAAATTAAGTATTTAGCCGCGCCAAACAGCGCGATACCGTAATTACTTACTTATCCGCGAAATGATCGTTATAAGATAAAGCGAGCCGATGGTACGAAAACGGCGAACAATAAAACACCGACCGGCCTTTCTCCCCTTTTTATGAGGGCAGTTAACTTGCCTCAACCGACCTTCGGGGATTCACTTTCGTTTTCGACTGCAATACAGCTAGTTGGAAAACCGAGTCGTTCGTTCTGCAAAGAAATTCATACCTGCGTGTCCAAAAATACTATTTACCGACCCGACTTATATTGCACTCTTCCGGCGTTTCCGGCCTGCAAGAATGACGCAAACACGGCATTCGTGTATCGACGCGTCCACGTGTCCCTAAGCGAAAAGTGAAATATTAATAAAATATATTATTCCAGACACACCGGAATGCACAGATTCCCAGAGTCTCGCGAGGTAGAATATTGTCACGCTGAAAAATAAATCGCAAGACGCGTCGTGAGTCCCGTTCGAGTTTCACGAAATGGTTCGCACAGCGTCGTATGATCATTTATATATCGACGCTCAACTATGCAACCTCTTCGCTTTGTCTTCCCCCGGCACAATGCGCGATCGTAAAATAGCGCACGGTCCTCGTAAATTAGTTAAAACGAACCGCTGTGAAGCTCTCGCGCGCGAGCTTAAACCGCGCATTCAGAGCGCACGGGAATGTAAAAAGGCGAGACGGTAACGATTTATTCGACTCATCCATAATTTGTCGCTACTCCTGTACTTTCATATACATTCCGGTGACCGAGATTGGAATAAAAGACACGTTCAGCGGATTTCGATTCAGACTGCTGCGTATCGAGCATGCTTTATTGTTTACCCCACCATTATTTAGATCGACCATCGTCCGATCGTTAGGTCGTTCGACAAATATTTGTACATTGTCCATGCGGTTTCATTAATCTGATATGTGATACCCACGCAATTTACAATAACAACGCCGGCAACAAACAACAAAGTGATATTCTATCGGCATATATTTTTCAATGTTATCGTCAGTACCGTAGATTCCGTTTTTTATTTTTAATTTTTATTATTGCAGCGAGGAAATAATATATATATAATACCTGTGTGTTCCAGCGCGATCAACGCAAAAACAAACGCGCGAACGAATAAATCCCCGCATCGTTTTTAAAATAATATATTTTCGCTGCTTTTTCCGTACGGAATTCATCTCGTTAAATAATGAAACGCCGTAAGAAATTTAATACATACAGCACAATATAAAATATAATTAATACGCGTGTGTGCGCGCGCAGGAATAATATAAAATTTACGATCAAAACGGTTACCTGCAATACGCAAGTATCGGCCGATCCTTTTTCTCTCCAACGGTTAATCCTTTGTGTTTCAGTAAGCAAGCGGTATTCGATGGAAAGAAAGCTATTAGAGGCGGCATACCATTTGTCTTCCGTAAGTATAACAGACGAAATGTCGTGTTTACAGAATTTGCAGCAACGAAATAAAACAACAATTCGAACAAATATCTGATTGAACGATTTCAATATTTTGAGAAGCTTCGGACGAAAAATATAGAAAACGCACGGCGATATTTACAAAGTGACGCAACACAATGCACGATTGTTTCCGCAGCACAATTCGGCGCGTGGACGTTCGGGCCACCCCATGGCTTCGCTAGAATTATTCGTTGGAACGTGGAGAAGTCGCCGGAGCGCCTGCCCAGCGGGGACATCGAAGCGATATTCTCGATAATGGACAGCGAGTTCACGCGGTCACTGTGGAATTCGCAATTTAGGCTAACGTATAGGCTAATATTGCGCGAGAAGGAGCTGCATTTCAATATCGGCGTGTACAATCCTAGCAGAGAAGACACATTCAGTTTTAATCTGCTATTACACACTTACTTCAAGGTGCCCGACGTCAGGAGATGCCAAATCACGGGATTGCACGGGTGCACGTTCGTCGACAAGGTAGCGAAGTTATTCCGCCCCCGATCTTTGCAAATTAAATGTTTACTTAGAGAACTCAATAATGAGTCATTTATTTTCAAACTATATTAATAACTTAAGCTCGTCTTAAAAAATCTATAATTCGCAATTCTGTTACAGATATCTATTGCACGCGTACAAAATATATGTCTCTGACTGTTTAAATAATTCCCATAGTCTATCGATAATGTTAATAGATTAAGATATAGTTAATAGTGGACAGCACATAAAGATATAAATTTCTATCTCGAGTTCCATTGCGATTTATAAGTAATTTAAAACGAGCTTTATCAATAAAATAACGGTCTCTCACAAGATTTTTCTCGCGCACAGACTAGGGACAACCAAATCTTTCAAGAAGGCCGCGACGTCGTGACGGTATGCGAGTGGACCGACAGGATCTACCAGAACACGCAGCCGGAGCACATCATCACAAATGTCGTTTCCGGTAGGAAGATGCGCGTGCAGAAGTACAACTTCCCCGACACCGTCGTCTGGAATCCTTGGCAGGAGAAGGCGCGCGACATTCCCGATTTCGGCGACGACGAGTTCCCCAACATGATTTGCGTCGAAAGCGGACATGTCAGTAGCCCGGTCATATTATTGCCAGGGACGGCCTTCGAAGCGAGCCAAATATTACAGGTAAGACCCGTCCTTCACGCTCGCGAATCGCCGGCGTAAATAGCCGTATAAATGTATCGCTGCGATATTAAACCAAATCGATCAACCGAAACTCCGGCAGTTATTACATCGCAGTTTCGACGTATTTCAATCGCTGCGATACATCGAGAGTATACGTGACTCCGCGCGAACGCCCTTTGCGCTCGCTATTAATTAACAGAATCAGAGCTCTCGGTGTAATTCGAGTCGTCGAGCTCTTGACTGAAATCTTACGCTATTGGCTGTAATTGCGCCCGTTCGCGCCGTTCGCGAAACTATTTGTTACATTGATACTATGTGCCACAGCTGCGAGCAGAAATAGCCAAATTATTGAATTGAGAGTCTTTTGCGCGAACATTCTCTGTGCTCGAGCGGTTTGCGAGAATTACTATTTTGTAATTGGATTTGAATTTTGCGTAGCAAGTGTTAAAATCCTGTGCAGAATATTCGAAATTCGCAATTATTGTGTCATTCAAATTATTTGTTAATTAAAAAATGCTTATCATTATTAGATGCTCCACCGTATAATTCTTCAATATCTGAATGGCCGTCTAGAAAAATCAACATACTTTTCGTAAAACAGTTTGCACGTGTTGACGGCGAACACTATATTAATTTTGCATAAATATATATTCATTACCGCGATTTGAATTCCTGTAAATTATAAGTTCCCTGATAATTATGCATTTATACTCGAGATACAAAAAAATCTGCTCGAGGCGTGCAATTAGAGGTTAAAGACATTAAAAAAAACGAGAATTTTAAAACAGTCATTCAGTGACGCTGCTCTCTAATGCGTCTTAAATATTAAAGTCACGATAAAAAAAAAAACGTCCTGTTCTTCAATGAATTTACTTTCAGGTGATGTGAGTAGAAAGTGGACCGACGTCGCACGTCAATGCCGGGGGTGGTGCTGCCAATTCGCTGCTTCCGACGTCCTCAGCATCGTCCGCGGTCTGGCCTGCGGGTGCTGGCTGGCTGTACATGCCGCCACCGCCGCCTCCGCCACCGCCACCGCCACCTCCGCCACCTCCGCCGTCACATCCGTCACTTCCATCACATTCGTCACATCTGCACTCGCATTGCGTCGTCCAGACCTGCACGATATGCTCTCTGAATCTTTAGGGGTCTTTAGAGCCGCAGCCTGCAAGCCGGGCCGAGCTCTTGGAACATCTTCGACTTTCCGCTCAGTTGTTGTTCTCGATCGGTTATTTTCACGAGAAGGTCCATATACGTAATCGCGATCGGTGGAGAACGTATCTTTTCTTGCGTCCTGTCTATCGAGGAAGTGGTGATCAGCGCGGCGAAGGCGAGCAATTTAGTTTAATTCGTCGGAGACTCTGTCTTCCTTGGTCGATCACGTTTGCTTGTTTCTTATCTTTGTCGCTTTGTCCGTGCTTCACGCGTGATAGAAATCATTTCGATGCGCGAATGTGAAAGATCGATTGATCTGTCTCTCTCTTTGGTTTCCGCCGTCCAAGTAACAATCAGACGCGTAGGTTTTATAGGTCACTTCTCGCATCGTCCTCCCTTGTTCCGATGAAGGCCAAGGACCGCGTTTGCAACGTTTATGTTTCTTTTCATCAGATATCGTTGAAAAATTGCAGAAATAGATTTCCGGAGGACGCTGTTCTGAAACAACAAAATGTTCTCAAGTTAATACGATTCATCGCAAGTATTCGTATACATTCCATAGACCGCTAATGGAAAACGAAGGGGATATATGTTGCATCTCGTATGATATCATTCCCAGGTATTAACACGCGATATGTTGTCTGTAAACGTGTAGTATAGATTGGCGTTAAGCATACATTCACACGCGACAATACAGACTTTCTCAATATTATAAAAGGTGTTATTCGTTCGCTTCGATCGATAATAATTTTTTATCTTGTTCAATTGTTGTAAGATAAAAAAATATTTGCATTCGCATGAACCGTACATATTTTACGTTATATTTTACTTATATAGGTAAAAACTGTAACAAAAATGTTCGCGAGTAATACAAATGTAAGCTCACTTTAAAAAAAATTTTTTTAAAGGCACTATACTTAATAATTCTCGAAGGAGGCATTGTGTAAAGTCTGAATTCAAATTCATTTTAAATTGTTTAAGTTTATTACAATATGTGTGTTTTACAATCGATTTTTTAACTTTTTTATCCCTTTGTGCTATGTAAATTTTAGGATCTTGATATATATATAAAACCCACATATGTAAAACCAATATATAAAGCTCACATTAAAGTGGCACATAAAATTATAAATAGGGTTCTACTTAAAATTTTCTGTTGCGAGTTATAGATCCTTTCAAGTGGGCTGAAGATGTTATCAAAATTTGACTATTCTCCTGAATTAATATTGCATTTAACGAAAAATGATTATAAAGTACAAAATATTCGGTATAATTTAGCTAAAGAGTTATATACACGCAGAAAATAATCGAATTAGATTTCTCAATTCTATGTGAAGAGACTCTTCTGTTACAATTTTATATTTTAATTTTGTATAGCGAGAGAATCTTGTATAATTTTTTCAAGCCACCACCGATGAACAAATGCTGTACAGCACATAACATGTATATGAATTCGTTCAATCTGCAATACATAATTTACCTATGAACAATACAAACATGGTGCTATTGTTACGAATAATAGTGTTGTAATGATAAGTAGCAATACACATACACACAAGTAGATAAGCTCAATCGGCATTTTTTTCGTAATGCTGCAACTTCGAGTGTAATATCTTCCTCCAGAATTCTCGAAACACTTGTCCCGAAAATATCGCATTTCCGATATCACATCTTTCCAAATACAAAGAAGAAAAGACGTTGCATCATCGAAATAGGCATAAGTGAATATTTATATCGTAACGTATTGATTATGATATTATGATAAAAAAATTACATGTGTATACGGAACATTTGTAAAGACATTGACAGGAAGATGAGGGGGGGAAAAAACAGCATCATTGCCGCCCATCTTTAGATAATTGTATTATTGCTAAGGTATATCAAGAGAACTCGAGACACACTACTCTAGAGCTCAATTGAAACTCAGTTTAAGTGATGGCGAGTTTAATAAGTTAGTCAAATTTTATATCGAAAGTAATTGAATTTTCAATAAAAGCATTTTGAGCATCTTCAACTTAACACATGACAAACTTCGCAAAGAAATATTTTCTAACACGACCATATTTTTTAAATATAAATCTTTTACATTGCAAGGAAGAGAAGCTTGTTGTTAATCTTGAATTGAGTCGTTAATGAAGGCACACGAAATAAATTGACCACGTTGTAAAATTAATTGCGGATAAAGAGAAATGAGCAGAAAATCATTAGTCTATTTTATATATACATATATATTATTTGTGCCAATGAGCGCGTGCGTGTGTTAACTTTCTCAATATCTCTCTCTCTCTCTCTTTCTCTCTCAGAATACATTTGAAAGAGCAATTTCTTACATTGATGGATTCCCGACGTCACGTACGTAATATTAAAGTATCACATGTAAATTCTTCAAATGGATTACGACATACTAGTAGTGTATTACTATAATTAAATAAATGCTCAATATAGCGCGTTGTTCCTCGCATATTATAAACTTGGAGCCAAACAAAAAAAAAAAAAAAAAAAAGAGTGAATCGTTCCTGCTTATAGATGTGTTAGAACGCAAAAAAATACAGCCTAGCAAATCCCAATACAATTAACGGCTACTCGGAGTAAAAAAATTTGAATTTTCGGCGTATTCCATCGCAGAGAATACTACACTCGTAAGGATTTTGATCTTTAGAGGCTAGACAATACGTTCATCATTTAGTATAGTGTACATTCTTTTCTCCTTTCCCCACGTTAGCGATTAAGATTCGGTCTTCCACCGTAGTGACATTTATCGAATCATACCGTACACCATTCTCTCATTCGATTCAATGTTAATATTCACGAATTTGTAATTAAAGCGAAGTTATGAAATCGCGAATAAAAATTAGTACGTTAAGAAAGTGTACTCTTTTTGGGAAAGTGCAATAAAAATATGGGAAATAATTTATGTAATCTTCATGTTCTTCTGCCTTTTAATAGCTTGCACGCATCACTAATCGTTGCTGCGATTCATTGAGATAAAGCAATGCCTGTGAGGGACTGAATGGGCGATTTCGAAATTATACGCGTCTTGTTAAAATTTGAACAGTTTATTAGGAGTAAAAGGGAAAGATAATAGCGCATACGTACGTAATAGTCGCTCACTTGTTACACATTTAATTATATAACATATTAAATAAGTGAAAATCTGAATTTACACAGATTAGAAATTAGTACTACTAATATTGTATTATTTTAAGATCCTTATATCTAGAGAAACCAGTCAAACGCGCATTTTCTTTGACTGAATTTAGATGTAGATAATGTCGAGTTTTGTACACACTGACTATAACTGTATTCCTTTTTTTATGAGCAATATGTAAATAACAAGATAATCCAGGCTAGGTCCTGCGGTATGTCGTACGGCCGACAGGCTTGTATGCGGCCGGCAATGGAAAGATTCTCTAACATCAGAAACATTGTAATTCCCTTTTAAGTTCCCAGTGAGCATTAGCCTCTGTGTCTCGTACAGTCGTGAATTTTTTAAACGTAGCCATTGAATGTGATAGCCGTTTTTATATTATAAAAATTTATACACTCCTCTTCCGCTAAATTATCTCGCTGCCTGCTTAGACGTCTCTGCTTGATCTTGCTGCTTCTTAAGTTGCTTCTCTCTCATTCGATCCGCGTCACTGTAAGATAAAAATATATGCTATGTGTCAAAAAATTAAAACAGGATGCACAATTCATTTGTTAACGCTTCAGATGTTTACCGTGCTTTGCGCTGTTCCAAGGAAAGACCTTTATTGCTCTCTTGTTCAGATGCTGCTTTTTTTACAGTTTTCTTTAAGTTCTTGGCTCGTGCTAGTTCACGTTGATTTCCACCTGCAATATGATTAAATTTCTTTTAGAGAAGTATCGAACAATCAAAAATTCATTTATTTTCATTTAACATATCTTATATATATTAAAGTTTTTATTCGTTCTCATTTATTTCATTTATATGTGATATGCTTGATGACATGTCTGTACACGTCTGCAAGTCAGAATCACATTCCTTTCAGAGAATTAAAAAAATGATGCCGCACGTGACACTCTTTACTCCAAAATTTATTAAAAACAACTGCAAATATTATATTTAAAATTATTTGATTCTCAATTAGCACACATACGACTCAAATTACTTTCCAAATTTTATTCTTATTGTTTTTTATCCAAATAACATTGCTACAAAATGGCGACAAAGAAAAAAATAAGATAAGCTACACTGTAAAACATATTTTTTACCATATTCACTCACACTTTCGGAATGACAGTGTCAGAATCGAATAGACATTTCTTATAAATGTCAAAGTTGACTAATTGATTTTATACATTCACAACGAACACGCACTATCGAAATTGCTGTGTATCAAGGTTAAAAGTGCAATTCCCAAAAACAGAAAGTAAATTTGTCATACTATTGTCGTGCTAAATAAATAAATAGAGCTACCAACGGCTCTTTTCGAACAAGTAAAAAATTCAATTGCTTCATGTAAAACCACTCAATTTTGGATAGATAGACTCGTGAAATCCTTCTTTTTCGACTCATCTCCAAAAGTATTGACCTTTCCTTCGGAAACACTTTCCAGAACGAAAACTTCTCGACGAAACTTGGAGTACATCTTCAGCTTTCGATAGTGCACTTCGTTTTCTCATCACTGTTTGCATCTCGCAGAGATATTTGTTCGCACGAGCGACGAATCTCGCAAGCCACGATTTTCACAATCACTTTGGTGACCCTATTAACATTAATATGACAATGGCAGCCACAAAAGTTAGGGGACTCTCGTGTTATTTCTTTCGTCGAATTGTCACAGCACAGAATTACAAACACAGAGAATTCTAACAAACGGTACACAACTTACGGGTCATGTTTCTCAGTTCTTGATCTCCGATAAGCAAGCTTATATCAAGACTTTAAAATTTGATAGCCAAAATTGGTGCGAAACGCACAGTCCAACGATGCGTGCCACACACGGCTCTGCAAGACTAATTTCTAAACCAAAATAAATATGATTCTGCGTCGTCTCTGTCGGCCCAGCAATCGCAGTGATGCCATGTGTTTTTCACTAGTGACATTCGACGCGCCGTCAGCCAGCTGACTGTCATCTGCTTTCAGAAATTCTTACATTTTCAGCAGTAACGCCAGATTTGAGACGCAAGCAGCAAGCAAACAGCACGAGGGAGAAAATACCGCATACATGCGCAAGCCACGCACATGTGAGCTCCGCACTTCAGAACTATCGAACACTAGACAAGAGCAGACGTACTATTTCTATCTTCTTTCTTACGCTCCATTTTATTCGGAATTTTAATAAATTGTAACAGGAGCACATGATGAGATGTAGGAGCTCACCCAAAACAGTGTCATCTATTGATTAGTCAAAGCAACATTACAAATGCATTGATGGTAAGTGTACCGACTGCACTAGTGTAAGCTCCTATATCATTATGTGCTCCTGTTACAATTTATTAAAATCCCGGATAAAATGGAGCGTAAGAAAGGAGATAGAACTAATACGTCTGCTCTATTCTAGTGTTTCGAATGAGCTCCTATATCATCATGTGTTCCTGTTACAATTTATTAAAATTTCGGTTAAAATGGAGCGTTTCTGGCCGTTCCAGTAGGTTAGGGTTAGGTTATCTTAATTTTTCTACATGCTTATTTTCGCTTTTGAATTACTTTTGACAGTGTTAGGATGCTCGTAAAATACTTAAATAATTAAAACATCTTTTTTAAAACTTTTAGAAAGTTTTTTGTTGCAAAATTCAAAATGTCAATCATTAAAGAAATTAAAAAAACGTCTTTTTAGGACGTAAATTAATAAATACAAAAGTTCATTCATTTTAAATTATACATTTTTATTTTGTTGAAATTATTGAACTTAAAATAATTTACAAGTGTTTATAAAGAAAGTTAAAGAACGGTAATATATTTTAAATATTTTGAATAGATGGATATTTGTGCATAAAGAGATAACATATATTCTAATTTGAAATGGCATGAATAATTTTCATGTTATTTCATGTTATTTAATTTAAATTTACTAATTTCCGCACAAATACTTATCAAAGATATACTTGGTTAACAATATAACAATATACAAACCAAAAATATGTATTTTTAATATAAAAGATAAAATTTGGAAGTAGTAAACACTTATGAGCTGCACGTTAAACAATCATCTCCATTCTTACGCGAGCAAGCGAGCATTGCTTCCAAATTTTTGCTCGCTGCCTGACTTAATTCATTTTGTCTTTCAGTATCGTTATTATCATTATTGTCGTCAGTTTTGGGTGATTGAACAGGAGGAGAACTGCATACGGATAAGGACGAGACTGGAGTAAGAGGACTGGAAACTATGGATGCGGACTCCGAATTTCGTAATTTTGATTTATCCACTGTAAACTGTATAGGATTTGCAGCTGGTTTTGTTCTCAAGTAGTACATGCCAGTCTTTAAGCCCTGTTAAAAATATAACAATAATAGCTTTAATTACAAGACTTTGAAATAATTTCAGAATTATAAGAAAATGAATATAATAATCATTACACTTACACTTTTCCAACCGAAGAAATGCATCGACGTAAGTTTGTCACGTGTCGGATCATCTATATGAACATTCAGGGATTGCGACTGATCGATGAAAGCCCCTCGATCGGCCGCCATTTCGAGAATTACTTTCTGCGGTATCTCCCATACAGTTTTATAGAGCATTTTCAAATCATCGGGAATACGATCGATATTCTGTAAAATATATGTACACACATTCTTTAAGATTGCGAACAACGCAAGAAACAAAGAGATAATTGAAGCTATTTACTTGAACAGATCCAAAATTCGAAAGCAGCTCATTCTTCATATCTTTGTCCCATAAACCTTTGGCGGTCAAGTCTCGCAACAGATGCGGATTAACGATGATGAATTCCCCGGACAATACGCGTCTCACGTAAATATTGCTCGTGTATGCCTCGATGGATTCGTTGTTTCCGAGAATCTGCGCCGTGGAAGCCGTCGGCATAGGTGCTATTAAAAGCGAATTTCTCACTCCATGCTCTGCGATCTCTGCTTTCAACTTGTCCCAATCCCACAAATCTGTCGGCTTGACGTTCCACATATCATATTGGAGGATCTGAAGAAAAAAATGATGATTGTTATGCAAATCAGAAGTTTCGCAAGAAATGCTTAGCGCAATGAAAATATCGCAGACTTACGCCTTGGCTGACCGGACTGCCTTGATACGTTTCATAAGTGCCTTTTTCCGCAGCCAACTCGCAACTGGCTTCTAAGGCGCCATAGTAAAGCGTCTCGAAGATTTTGATGTTGAGTTCCTTCGCTTCTTTGCTGTCGAACGGATGTCGCATTAACAGAAACGCATCTGCCAAACCTTGTATTCCAATACCTAAGATACGAATTTTACAATTATAATTTATAATGAATTATATAAAACTTGCGGCAGGATAGATGTTATTGTTTAAACGCATAATCTCACCAATAGGTCTATGCCTTTGATTAGATTTTTTGGTTTCCGGGATAGGATAAAAATTGACGTCGATAACTTTATCCAAATTGCGAGTGACGATTTTTGTGACTGTCTTGAGTTTCTCGAAGTCGAAAGTTTTGTTGTTGGTATTGACAAACATATTGACGGCGATGGATGCCAGATTGCACACGGCGACTTCGTCGGGACTGGAATATTCGATGACCTCGGTGCACAAGTTGCTGCATTTGACCGTGCCTAAGTGCTGATGATTAGACTTTCGATTACAGTGGTCTTTGTAAAGCATATAAGGCGTTCCGGTTTCTACTTGCGATCTGAGAATAGCGAACCATACTTCTTGAGCTTTTACTTGCTTTCTGTAGCGACCTTCGCGTTCGTATCTGTGGAAATGTTTCGCGCATATTTATACTCTTGCGAAATTTAGTACAGAAAGATATAAAATTGTATTATAACAAAGTGTTAATAGATACAAAATAATTGCTAAATAATGCCAGCATACCTAGTATACAATTCTTTAAATTTATCACCCCAAACATCAGCTAAGCCGGGAGATTCATAAGGACACATCAAGCTCCACATCTCATCATTGTACACACGTTCCATAAAAAGATCTGGTATCCACAGACCATAAAATAAGTCTCTAGCTCGCATATTTCCATCGCCTGGAAAAAAAACACATATTAAAATCACGCTTATACTAACGATTCAATTTTCATCTACTGATTTGTTTCATATAATAAGAAAAAAATTACCAATGTTTCTTTTAAGCTCCAGAAAATCAAAGATATCAGCATGCCACGGTTCTAAGTAAATTGCAAACGCTCCTGGTCTTTTATTTCCTCCTTGATCAACATAGATAGCCATGTCGTTATATAATTTTAAGACGGAAATCAATCCGTTAGTTCCACCCGTCTCATACGTATTCTCCGTGCTTGCACGAATGCAATGAACATTGAGACCTATTCCACCGGCATATTTGCTGATGAGCGCACATTTCTTCAGCATGCCATATACACCCTTTATGCTGTCGTCGTCGAGTGTTAAGAGGAAGCAGCTGCAAGTAAAATTTTAATTAAAATCATAACATTCAATGTTTGATAAGATAATTAACTCAAATCACCTGGACATCTGTTGATTGTTGGTGCAGGCGTTAAATAACGTCGGTGAAGCATGCGTAAAGTATCGTTCGGATAAATAGTTATATGTTTCTATAGCTTTCTCAATGTCGTTTTCATGAATGCCAACAGCCACTCTCATCAACATGTGTTGTGGTCTTTCCACTATCGTGCCATTAATTTTCAGTAGATAGCTCCTTTCCAGTGTTTTAAAACCAATATAATTATAATTGAAGTCTCTGTCATATATTATAGCAGAGTCCAGTTTTTCTGCATTATTCTTGATAATGTTATAATAATGTTCGCTGATTATAGGAGTATATTCACTCGTGACTGGATTCTTAGCATAATATAAATCGTGCATGACCTCTGTAACATACAAAACGAGCATGATAAGAGATATTAAAAATATTATAATGTAGAAATTAAATCAGCAAAATATTATACCACTGAAGCTCTTCTTAGTCTGCTTGTGTAGATTAGACACATCAATTCGTGCAGCTAATATAGCATAGTCAGGATGATCAGTTGCCATAGTAGCTGCGGTCTCAGCTGCAAGATTATCCAATATAACTGTAGTCACTCCAGAATATAAGCCACGTATCACTTGAATTGCAACAGCAGACTACAATAAGTGTATATGTTAGATGAATTTATATTACCAAAAAAACCTTTTCAACTTTTATTATACATAGATTATTTTTAATTATACAACATTATCTCTTCGTGTATTAAGAACCTACGAAGATCATGAAGCGATACTTACTGGATCCACATAGTTCATATCTAAATTATAACACTGTTTTGCAATTCTTGAAGTGATTTTATCAAAATGAACATCTTCCTTACGCCCATCTACAAAAAATAATAGTTTTTAATTCAAGTCTTTCTTTCTTGCATCTTTGGCAAGAATTTATAACTACAGGCATAAAAGTTTGAATTATATTGTCATAACATCAGTTTAATATCAGCATAATGTATTGTATATATAAAGGTTTGTGTTGAAAATAAGTGTTTATTTTGTCTTATTGGCTTATACCAATATTTAATAACCTAATCTTCATCCAATTATAAATTATTTTCATCTATTCTTTGTTAATATAATCTTTTAATAATAATCTAGTAATATTATAATAATAAATAGTACATCAACATTATATCACAAAAATTAACGTTATTTATGAAACACAAATAATTGTGTATTTGCATTTATGACTTATTTGTAACTTACTGCGCTTGATAACGTGCATCTTCCCTCGTGCTAATTCCTTGACCGGCGTTTTCGGGGAAGAATGATCACCGTTTCTTACGGAGAGGCTTTTCAATTCCGTATTCAACCCCATGTTAATTATAGGCTGACAAACCAGTTCTGCATATATTTCAACAAGTTCTGTTCTACGCTTTGTACGTTGAGAATTTTAGGCGCGAAACGGAAGAACATATGTTCAGCACGCCACTGATGAGGTACTATCTCGTCAGATCGACAGCATCGACTGCGTAAATCTTTAGCTATAGAGAGTGACTGTTTCCACTGTCGGTTAAAATAGACGAAGCGGGAAATGATCTTTCCACAAAAAAGATCACAAGATATTCTAAACTTTTATATACTCATAAACGTAAAATAATGCAGTGTTAACAAATCTTTTATTAAATTTTAATTGTTTACCTTCGCCAGAATATAAAAAAGCAAAGTAAGGAAGAATTTTAGAAAAGATGAATCTATTTTAATAGATTATGTCGACATTGCTTTTACTCATTGTCAGAATAAAAAAATTATTTAAAGTATACTTATTTAGAAATTAAATAATAAGTATCAAATAAATATGGTAACTATACTAAGAGAAACTGTTATTACAAAATTTATTATTTATTATGATAAAGATCGGTCGGAATGCGAAGAGGTTGATTTTTTTCATGTTACGTAATAAACTAATATAAGACGAAATATTAATAATAAATATATTTATTTCTCTAATATTTTTGTGACTCAGTTAAAAATACTTTATGTATATAGAAATAAGAATTTAATAATAAATAATCTCTGAATCTCTCATATAATAATAGTTTTATACAAAATTCTATTAAAAATTATTTTTTTATGTATAAAATAATTATGCAAACTGTTATAGACATCCTTTACATTCACTTCTATAGATTTGTTGGATAAAGTTTTCATAAATAAAATGCTTTATGTATTTACAAGTAAGAGTTTAATAGTAATTATTTACGTCTATTACATAGACGTCCTTTGTTTAATCAAATCGGTAAATAATTTAAATACATAAGCATTTTTACATAATTATTTACGAAAACTTTAATATTACGAAGAATTGATGGCCAAAGGCGATTTTTAAATCTATGTATAAATTAGAAAAAACTGAACAATTTTCACTGAATGATTTAAAAATGAGTGCAAATGTTCAAGTTAAAATTTAAAAAAAATATAACACCTATGTTACGATATAAAATTAATCATACGTTACGACATAAAATCAGAAAGCGAAGAGCGACTTAAGATCATTGAGTGTCAGTTTCGTAGTAGTACTGTTATCGCCACTCAATATATTTTGCGCTATTCCAAGCTTTCCTTCTTGCAAAGCTTTGATGCGCTCTTCTATTGTATCTGTGCAAATAAATCTGAAAGATTTTATAATAAAACAAACTTCGAAAGGTATGCGTATATGTGGAATTAAATTGTGATATACTAACTTGTGGATATAAACGTCCTTTGTTTGACCAAATCTATAAATTCTATCTTGTGCTTGCAACTCGAGTTGAGGATTCCAATGAATATCGAACAATAATAAATGATTGCCGCCTACCAAATTCAATCCCACCCCACCAGCGGTAAGCGAGAGCAGCAAGATCCTTAATTTAGAATTTTGATCGTTGAAGGAATCTATAATACTCTGAAAAAAGTAGATAAGTACTTTTTTATAAAATGTAATAAAAATTACCCCCCGAAAATTGTAAGGAGATCAAATAAATAAATACTATTATTACTACTACTACATGCAAAATAAATCGATATCATTCATAAGATACCTGTCGATCTTTGACGGCTATTTTTCCAGTAAACTTGCTAAAACGAGCACCTTTTATCGAGGATAAGTGTGATGCTATGATGTCTAACAAGAGAGCCCATTGAGAAACAATAATGAGCTTATCGTCACCTTTTTTTAAAATATGTTTCACCATATTGAGTAGAGCCCTCATCTAAATATTGTATATTACACACATTAATTGCACGCAAATAAAATTGTAAAACTTTTGAGATAATACAATCGTCATTACTTTAGAACTGATGCGATCATCATTGAATACCGGATTATCTATTGTAAGTAGATTCCCGACAATTCTTCGATCAATACCAATATCTTCCTCATCCATATCTTTCATCGCATTGAGCGACATGCGATGCACTCGCGACAATAATTCGTGATCTACGGTCTCCATGCTTGCTATTTCACTTTGTTGCACATCCTCCTGATCGAGCATTGTGTGAATCAACGCTGGATGGCAGCATACCTGACGTAATCGTAGCAAAAGCACAAAAATATCGTGCGATTTTACGTCGGCGTGCCGCGCAAGCAACTTTTTCTGCGCTTCAGTGAACTTCGTCTCTTTATCTTCAACAAAAAAAGAGATAACATCAAAATACCAACACGCATTGCTAACTATTATAAGCCCGAAAAATAGAATATCTTGCTTCAAATTAAATGTTCAACTCACTTGGATTTGAAAGAAAGCTAGGTTTATCGAATTTTCCACTGCACAAATCGAACATGTGATCCTTTTCTGCCTTTTGAGCTAAGAATTGTGCGAACAACGTACGAGAGTAAACTAGAATTTTTTCATATACTAATTGCTCTTCTGGGTCTAGTTTTATATTTACTTCCTCTACAAATTTATTGGGTAAATTTTCTAAATCGCCTTTGGCCATCAACTCTTGCTTTGTTCTTCGCAGCATTAAACTTTTCATAACTGTTGCCAGTCTTTGATGACCCGCGGCATTTTTGTTATCCACCCATCGTTTCCAAACCCGTATGTCATCAAACGGTGAACATTTGAGAAATTTTAAGATAGAATACAGATCCATTTCTTTATTCTGTATAGGTGTACCAGTGAGAGCCCATCGTTTGCTCGCCACGAGTCCACAAACTGCTTCCGATGCTAGACTTTTGTGATTTCTTATTATATGAGCTTCATCTAATATTATTCTTTTCCAATTAATCTGCAAAAAAATTTTAACTTTCGATTAAACTAAAAATTCTAACATCTATCTATATAAATCGATAAAAAGTTTTTATCAATTTAGTTAATAATATTGTCGGATTTTTATATACTTTATACAATGGAGAATCGCTTCTGTATTCTCGTGACAATAGATTATATGTTGTGATGACTATATCATTTCTTGCCAAGCGCTTAGGAACGTTTTCTCTTCTTCTATTGCCGTGATACATCTCAACGGACAGCAAACCGCGTTTACATTTACTGTGCACTTCGTTTTTCCATTGAGCCAATAAAGACGCAGGACAGACTATCAAAGTCCCACCTCTCTGATCTGCAAATCAAATATAATTGTTTCAATAGATACAAAGCGTCTAACAAACTGAAATAATTGATTTAATATGATGAGAAAATAACGCTACTTGTACACATTGAAAACAAATCTTTTAGCAAGATATACGTTCATATAAAATTTTTCAACGAATAATATTTCTAAATCAAAATAAATTTTATAAAAATTAGATGGAAGAGCATAAAAGCGTCCTAACTATATTGTAGCATCTTTTCTTTAAAAATTTTTTGAAATTAGAATCAATTTTTTTATCAAATATTGAGAAACTAATTATTTATTTCAGAAATGTATGCTAGATATATTTATATCACAATTTAAATGACTCAGAAACTCAGAAGAAAAAACAGATATCGAAAAATCAAGATCTTTTTACTCAAGTCTTATAAAATAATCTACCTACATAAAGACTTACATATACTATTCCATTCACTGTTTTCATCTTCATCATCAGAATTCTTCTTAGCAAGAGTAGTCATTATCAAAGATATCATAGATAATGTTTTGCCCAACCCCATATCATCGGCTGCAATTCAAGAAAATTGAAAAAAGGAATATTCACAATGACGATAATAAGATTGATACTAATATCAAACTACTATTGTGAAACATTTACCTAGAATGCCACCAGATGGTTTTTTCTGTTCCCTCCACAAAAGCCATGCTAAAGCGTGCCGTTGATGCGGCATTAATTGTACTTTCAATCCTCTTGGATCCTCCGCTTCTTCATTTTCTGATGGACAAGCCACAAGTGACTTATGCAAATCCTTCAATCGATCGACTGTTAAAGCGAGTTCCTTATCTCTCGTCTTCTGCGCCTTCTTGCCTAGTTCCCTTAATTCAGGAGATGTAGTAGGTTTTATTGGTATGTCCAAACTCAAATATGGATCAATTTTTGCTTCTTCTCTGTCAATTGATGTTGCAAATTTAGGTGTTGGACTTCTTCCCGGACTATGTTCTACAAATTGCAGCATATCGATAGTCATACCATAAGTATGAAGTAAAATCTATTCAAAGATCAATTTATATATTTGATATTCAAAGTAAAAATACCTGAATAAGATACTTTACCTTTCACTATTGCAGCTGCTCCATCTCCATCCATTGTTTTTTTATTAGTATTATTCACTTTTTCCAGTAAGGACAAATATACAATTAATGACACCCATAATAATTTTAATAATTCTGATTCAGATGAAAACAAGGGACAAAACGAAAGGACATTACTCATGATAATACTAAGATATAAAACAACTAAAACTAAACTTTTCTAATGAATCTTTTATTGATGTATGTAATTTTTCCTTTGTTCTTAAGTAACGATAAAAAAAGAAATCTATAAAATTATCTATAAAAATACATTATTTTAGATATATTTGAAATAAATTGCAGTATTACATATAATATATAGCTTCTGTCTGGAAGGCTGTTTTTATCTGAATCAGAATTATTAAAATTCTTATGGGTGTCACTAATTGTATATGTGGAGTTCTTACCATCATCATTATCATCATCATTTATCCTGTCATCGGAATCTATTATTCTACGGTTTTTCAACCTTTTGCCTTTAGCCAAAGAAATAATTGGTATATCATCAGGATCAAAGGATTCATTTCTATACAGAAATAGAATTGAGTACTATACAGTATATATAATGTATATATAATACACAAGATATTATATGCTATATACATAGGATAAACTACATAGAAAAAAGAAAAACAAGACAATTCCCTGATGGAAATATTTTGCTGAAAGTACTATGAAATCAATGAAAAGTAAAATAAAAGTTTTTGAAAAATTACTGAATATATTTCGAAATAAATCATAATTTTCCGTATGAAAATTTAATGTAATACTATGAAATATAAGAAAAGTTAAAATATACTGCTAAAAAGTAATAAAAAAGTTTTAAAATAATTATTATTATGAAATTTATTGAATTAAACTGAAAACTGTTACTTTTTAATGAAAAATTGCTGAAATATTTATGAAATTAATTAATGGGGTCAATTGAGAGAAATTTTCAAATACATTTCAGCAAAATTTCGTTAAATTTTCAGAAAAATATTTCCATCAGAGTTATTGGAAGCAAAAAAGATTTCTTATTTTCGTATAAAAATGAGATGGAATTTTTGACAATGAGCTAGATTATTTCATATATTGATAATTGAATTAATAATTGTTTGCAGAATTGAAAACAACAATTGAAGAAATTTTGGTTCTTTAAAATGAGACAATAGATTTGGCATAATTCCGTTGAGTTTATGTTCCAATATCAATATCGCACTTTTTTTGTCATAAGGTCATGTTATGAAACAGCAAGCACAAGTGTGGAAATCAGATAACAGATATCACCGGAATTATATTTCGAAAAAACAATGACAATTTCACTTACTTTTTCGATGTCGTGTTCTCCAATACGCCGCTGTCATCATCGTTACTTTCATTAATAATTATTTTGTCAGTGTTATTAAAATTTTCGACATCACTATTATCAGAAATAAAACAGGACTCGTTTTCTAATAGTTCATTCGAATCACGCCAATTCTTAAAATTTTCGTCCATTGTTGAATTTTAAGTGTAATAAGCAGACGTCGATAAGTTTGTAAGGTCTTGAAAGAAAATTCAAATCAATAAAGGCATTTAATTGTATATAATAAAAAAAAAAGAAAACAAAAACAAATAGAAAAGCTGTTCGTTAAATGATATGTTAAATGTTAAATGAGAATTCGCACACAATGTCATAAAATAAAATCTCTCACGTTCTCTCAAGTTCGTAAATTTTCTAAGTCCTTTTCTTGCTATCACTGCTATCACTGCTATCACGCTTCAACCACTTCTTTTCTCAAGGAACTCTCACTGTTAGTTTGCGCTGTTTTATTACTTGCGCGAATTTTTATATGATCGGAATAGCGACCTCATTCAATAAAAGAAACACTTAATATATAATAACAGTTGATCACAATTATTTCTACTTTATCGATGAAATATATATATATTAGATGTTTACAAAGTCAAATTCAACAAAATACGATGATAGCAACTTTTGATGGATTTGTTCTGCAAGGAACCAAGCGGTAATTGAAAAGCAATGATATTATTTTGTTTGAATTATTATTTTAATTATTGTTTGATCATACGATATAAAAAATTAAGAATTTTATGTTGTAAATGGATGTTTATGCTCAAATTATGTAATAATCTATTAGAGAGAGATATAACGAAACTTCTGCTTTGGCACAAGCAGTGCCAGGGTGTGCAAATTCCCTTTTTTAAAAACATGTAAAAGTGAAAACTAGTTTTTCTAGCAATCTCTAGTTTCAATAAACTAAAATAAATCATGAAAATATTGAAGAGTCGCGTGCGCTAAGTTGAGATCTGCGCGCGCTTATATATTCCCTTCTTTTTTATTAAAATTATTATTAACCCTTTGAATACCGTTAGCGCATATATACGCTCAGGAAAAAAAGTTTATTTTGGCCTCATATATGCGCATATATGCACCCACAGTTCTTGTTATTACTATTTTTATTCCGGCCACATAAAGTACTTCTTCATTGCGCTGTTCCGTACCGAAAGGACTAAAGACGTCTTGAAAACATCCTAAAAAAGATGTCTTAAAGACATTTTGAAAAAAATATTTTACCGAAAGGGTTAACAATTAAACTTCTTCATATATAATTAATAGAAATAAATAAATAATGAATTTTCCTTACATCTATTGGAAGGGTATCCTGTAAGTTCCTTCTACAAAATCAAACGACGAATTCGAACATAATCTGCTTTCACTTGATCGCATATCTCTTTAGTCAGCCAAAATTGTGTTCTCAATTTGGCTGAGATGTCCTTCCACATCTGTCATATCTGTTCTGTTCTGTTCTGTTGTATTGTCTCTTCAAATTATTCCGATCCCTACAAAATTTCTTTTCAGGACACAAGAATTTGATGAGCCTAAAAGCTTGGAAAAATCATTTGAGAATTATTCTGCTTAAAAGATAACGAAAGATTGTGAAAAACAAAAATCATTACATTACTGAATAAAGTTGGAATTAGTAATGCCGACGTTTATAGTAGTTTAACAAACAGCGTTTTAATCTCGTGGATATATTTACACAAAAAATTGTCTCTTTGCAGTTCGTAGAAAGGCCAGATGATCACGTCATATGTATATATGTATGTTGCGTGTATATATATTATATATATACATATATATACATACATACATTCATATATATATAAATATATATATATATATTTATATATATAATTTTCATATATAATATATATATGAAGATTCAATCGAGAGAAAAATAATGCTTAACGCCGATCGCGCGCTTCGAGTGTATCCGTAGAACTATCATACATTTAATTATCTCATATGTATATATCACGAGCTGCTAAATAGACATCTCTTATGTACTTACATACACATACACGCACTCTTTGTTCGCACACGTGTACATATGTAATATCAACGGACTCGCGTATACTCTCCTGCTATTTTTATTTGATAGCGTTATTATATATATATTCTTTATCTGAGAATTTATTTATATATATATATATATATATATATATATATATATATATATATATCAATTTAAAATAAAGAATTATAACAGTACGGCAAGTCATCTTGGCATGTATTTAAAAATATGCATTCAAATTATCAATTACTAATAATATTAGCAAGAAAACATGAACGCTTCCAGGACTGAAAATTGCAGTAAAAAACATATTGATACAAAATTCAGACATAACGAAAAAGACGAACGACTTTTATTTTCCATAACTTATAAATTGTATTAAAAACGAGAAAAACGTTGATTTGTGTTGTTAAAAAAAAAAAAGACAATTATTTTTCTAAACACACGCAGGCAAGTACTCGCTAGACCGATGTAGAACTCGTTGTTCAATCATCACACGCTAAAACCTGGTATTTACAAATCCATCGTGATAAGACACTCTAGGAATATGAATATCGTGAAAACACGAGAACCGATGCATACATATTAAGCAGTTACGGTCTATCTCTCTTGATTACACGCAATTAATTAATCGCCTTACCTAACGCAGCCTAGGGACGATTTATACCTTTGGTAAAAGACAACACGACAGCTACCGATACGCTTAACAATTCCGAACTGTGCGAGTAAAGTCAACAAATTATCAACGAATCGTTATGTCAATACCGGATAAAACTATTAATTCAAACATCAGCGTACTACACGTCATGGTGGTTGCCAGTCTTGGCAAGCTTTGTAACAAAAATTTCACATGTATAAAGACGCACTCTATAAGAAACATTGTAAAAAAATTATTTCGAGCTTTTTAAATTATCATGACTAGCGCATTACAAACATTCGATAAAATCAAAGCTCATGTCCGTCTTAAACGTAAACTCATCGACTTAAGCTTAAGTACAAGCTCAGAAAAAGCTCTACATGTAAAACTCGAATAAATTCATTTCACTTCGTTAATTTTGAAATGTATCGACGATTTTCTAGAACCGCTTATCGCTCTGCTTTTTCTAAAAATAGAAAAGACGAACAAAAATCAACGGATTTATACAATCGTCGCGTTTATACAAACATTGCACAAACACGATGCACTATGTACAAACGCATCTTTCAAACTTCTAACATTCACCCTAGTGCCATTGAAAAGCTGCTATCCGCTTTACATAGCCGCACAAAAATATCATTTTCCACATCATAGATTCGCATTCCCATTCTCGTATCTCATATTATACACATTACACTCGCTATGGCGTTAAAGAAGATTCACCTAAATAAATAAATAAAGTTTAAATTAAAGGGACGAGTATTATTCACGATACAAATGTCAAAATAGTATTTTAACGTGATCCTCGGCACTTGGTATTCATTGTTACTAGCACGGGCGCGGGATCTATCGCTGCGGGTCGTTTTACATTTCGCTTCTATCACTCGCTCCCTTCTCCTTGTTACTGAAATGTCCCGGCATACGTTACAGTATGGAGAAGATATATCGCTTGGTCTCGCTTTGTACTTTAATAAGTGGTAGACAATATACAATTATATATTGGTGTTTTGCTTGATAGGACTCTAGAAATAATCCGTCCTGAGGCTTCGAACGCCTCGAGACGAGAGGCGCGTCACTCTGGTCCAGATCATCTTGTATCTTCGAAACTTATATACGCAACGGCATACGAGAGAAGGAACGATTCTTGCGTAAAAAGTTTCCCAGTGTAACCATTATTAGGCCTGGCATAATCACTATTAGGCCTAACATAACCACTACTAGACCTGGCGCAATCACTTTTAGACCTTAGAGGACCAACAGAGATTTACAAGTAGAATAATAATTGCGGCGCGAAAAAGTTGAAGCTTCTTCTTCACATAATTTTTAAGGTTTAATCACAATGTTTTTAAGAATCTCTAATTAGAACTCCAAATATTCCGTAAAAATTAATAGTAAAAAGCATTTATTGATCTTTATTTTCTTCTCTTAGAATAATTGCTTATATTTGAATTACTTAATATTGCATTAAATGATAATAATTCTGACACGAAAAATTGCGAGCAATGCATTAAATTTGATCTATTTCTCACGTTGGTTCTCTGCGGGCTATTAATAATTCTATATATGTATTGCGACCATGGCAGAATTAGTATTAGTCAATAAATTATATGTAATTACTGAGAAAATATCGAACATATTCAATATTCGTTGCTGATTCAATGAATTTCTTTTGACAAAACTAATCGCACTGGAAATTTTCTAACAACGATAATTGAGAAATTATGATAAAATACTTTGCGCTATATAAATTTCTCAATTTCATTGTGTGAAAGAGTCAACAATATACTTGAATCTCGTAGCAAGTTAAACTGAAACAATAAATTTTGCATAATTAATAGAACAGTCTCGGAACGTAATGCAAAGTCGCTAATCGCATATATCGCTACTAAAAATAAAATAACATTCTACAGAAGTGCAGTTTTCGTTGACTTCCATTTCTGTAGACTCGTTATCGTGGACGGCATTGTACTAATCTGACTGGCCATTTTGCAGAAATAACATGGGACTCTACGTTTGGAAAAAAGAAAACATATTAGTAAATTCGCTAAATTTACACAACACAGTTCTCACAATATTCTCACAGTCGAATATTCAGCAGAGAGATAACAGTCTCTTCTAGCTTGGTAATTCGAATAATTTTGATTTGTAATTGGTGATTGCAAAATAATTATTATTCAATCCTCCAAAATTCATATACCTCATCTGCCGTTGCAACTTTCGACCATTTTGCTCCATCTGCGCATTTCTAGCGCATTTTCTGCCAGTATCACATATTAATTGCTAGGTCTGCGTACCGCCGCCATCACCGCCACCCTTGTCCTCAGTCTGATGCGCGTCAATCGAGTCGTCTCGTTTGCTATTCGTATTAGAACTGCGACGAAACATACGTTATGATTTTCCATAGTTCAAGTTGTCTTAGCGAATATTGTGAGACGGGAGACTTACTCTACATAAACGGAGGAAGCGTCGAGCTTCGATGACACGCGAGTGTGTTCGTGGCCAGTTACAGCTGCGGGTGGTCTTGCTTTTGACGCAAAGTCCGGTTGACAGCCGCCGGTGGGTTTGCCTCCTCTTCCGCCAGCCGTCTCTTTGATATTCGACTCCTGCGCGTCGTGCACATTTCTACCATCGCACATTTCTACCATCGCCATTAAACAACTCGCAAATAATTCGGCACTCTCAGGCGTACAACTGGACTGTAAGCACATCTTCAATTAAGAATACATAAGACTGACTTCTCAAATCCAGCGTGGAGACGTTAAATTAGAAGGGGGAAAAAAAAAAAAAAAAAAAACGATGGAATGTCGGTCTGCAGAACTTACATTCGTAAAAGGTCCCGCGAACCTCCAAAGACCGCGAAAGCCGCAGCTTTGCAGATAGTGCTGCAAGTGGTGCTGCTGATTCGTGTCCTCGCAAGCTATCATATTCTGTATAATAGTTTGAACCGCGTTCAATATCGTTTGGTCGTGGCAGGAAGACAATACGCTGTTGATCTTCGCGTCGAGCAAGTTGTGTCTACAAGAATATTCGATATAGTTCGCAAAAATTCAAAGATAGTTTTTTTTTTTTTTTTTATATATCTTCATCGAGCTCGGTGGCGCGAATACTTACACGACTGGAAAGACTTTTGGAAAAACTATAGTTGCTTCCGCCAGGTACTCGTAGAGAATCCGTATCGCGCTCTCGTTGGTGGAGTACTTCACCAAAGTGGCCAGCATGATCAGAACCAAGGTCTGCGTGGAGAAGTCGGTCAACACTTCCGGATCGAGTAAGACGTTATTCTCGTTGCTCAGGCTCACTCTAGTGCTACGATCCGTCTACGTGTGCAACATGAAAACACAAATATATTAGTTCTCTCGCGATAAATTCACTTTGGCGAATATTCTATCACAGTCGCGAAATATTCTCAGTGTCCGTCAGTACAAATAACGATTGAAAAAAAAAAATTGTTGCTGAAATAACGCGTACCTGTTGCTCCGAGTCGTCCGCTGACTTGTCTTCCTTTGTGCTCGGCACGCTCAGGGATCGCTGCGATTTAAATAAAAGCCGGCCAGTCTTGTTAGTGACAAGTTGCATGATGTTTTACACAATCCGGGCAGGCACAGGCAGGCGCGGGCATACACCGAGAGAGTAAACAGAGAGATGCATGAAGGGACAAAACAATATTATAATATACGCAAGGGGTCTACTAGTATTAACGGACTTGAAGAGATAAACGATGGGCGAAACGATCGCGCGAAAATCAGCTTTCGTGCGACTCGTACATAAATGCTGCAATGGTTTTGCTTCTTTTTCGCGTATCGAGAACGAAATTAGAAGATAAAACTCAATTGAAAAATCACACACACACACACACACACATACTTAATATAAATCAAATATGATACATACCCAAAAAACAGGAAGGATATAATTCCAAATATAAATACATAGATAAATACATTTTACTGTAACTTCACAAATACGTATTTTCCTGCAGTTTTGTGAGTAATATTTACATACAGCACACACACAATATCTTAGGTAATTTAATGGGGAGGACAATATTTCGTAGCGAAAGTGAAATGATTTCACCAAACAACTCGTATGATAAAATAAGCGAAGCAAAACGTAATAAAAGCAACTAAATTCGTCGCGAAAGTCAAATTATGATATTTTCTAGGGCAGATATCTCATGTTTTGTAGGAAAAAGCTCCCAGTATTTTTATCTCGTGCAATAATCGATTCTTTTAATTAGGATCATGCAGTGCATTGTTCAAAAATCACTTCATGCTCTGCTCGGGAATCTCGGGATCTCTTTTCAATTCGCTAATTAAATAATCGTGGTGCAAATGTCTGAATATGTTCTACGTAAAAACAAAATTAGGGTTTTCGAGAACGCAAACGTGAATATTCTTGCGGTACTTCAAACGAATGAATTATCTACGCGGCAATAAGTTAGCTACGCTATGATTATCGCTCCAACTGATAAAGAATAAATTGATTCGCGAGCGAATTTACGCGTAATAGCACAATTCATACCTGCGCAGTCTGCTGCTTTTGTTCGCTCGTCTTTTTCGCTTGAGTGAGCGCCGACTGATCCAACAAGTCCCACGTCTTCTGCCTCCTATTCGTAGGATTCGACGTTCCCGGTATGTCCTGGCGAACAATCTCTCATGAGAATTTCGCATGTATTGTATTACAAACGAGCGAGAGGGCTGCTTACCACATTGCGCGATGGTAACGTGTCGAGAATGTCCGAATTACCTGACGAATCGTGCAAATTCTTGTCGAGCGAGTGCCGGATGTGACACCTGCTGCGAACCTCTTCCGACACAGCCACTAACGCTGCGAAATAAAACGGGAGTATAATTTTTCGCAAGATTTTAATAGATACTTTATGAAATCTTGAATTTGCAAATCTAACATACCAGTCAAATACGGAACGCTTTCGGGTGTTACTTCGAACTTGTCCCTTTTGAAAGGCTTCGCCACGATCGCCAGCAGCATGGTCAACACTCTGACTGTTCTGGTGACCGTAGTCGGCGTGGGATGCCTGTAGCCTTTCAAGAGATGGCCGACTAACGCGAAATGAAAATTGGATTTGAAAGATAAGCCTACAGAGTGGTCTAGTTGCTTAAACTGATATTCTAGAGGTTCGCGCGTTGACATCATCACGTGCTCCAACGTCTGGAAAAGGAAACAATGATCTTTTTACACGTCGAGAAATATCTGTCTATAGCTTGAGCCGAGGAAAATTAAAATGTACGCACCCTTTCGTCAAAAGTGCCTTGCGAATCAAGTATGTGTAGATTCTGTTCAAGGAGAGCCAGGCCGGATGCGTATAAAGCCGCTTCATCTAACTCGAGAATGAACGTGCCGACCCAGAATAAGTACCTATGTATTGGCGATTTCTTAACAGAAAAACGATAAAAATGACTTTGGCGCCGAGTACTCAAAGTTGAACGATTTCTAATGCCGTCTCGAACGAGGACTTACGGGTCTGAGGAGAAGCTGCAGTCGCGTCAGGCACATGACGATGGCTTCCATGAGATTGATATCGTTGAAGCTTTCGAGCGCCTTCATCAGTATCTTCAGTAGCTGCCTCATGTCCTGATCCGTTATGCTTTTGCTGATGCAGCCGAAAACGATGAGCGCCCTCGGCTGCAGCGCCGGATTGAAGCTGAACGCGAAGTTCTTCGCCAGCAGCGTCCACGTTTTCAACCAATCGCACTTGGGAATGTCGCGCATACACGCCTCCATGATCTCGAGGAGGGCGTCGGTTATGACCTCCAGGCTAGTCAGGTACAGTCTCTCTTTGTCCTGCGTGCTGAACATGTTGCGTTCGTTGCTGAGCAACGACTTCTCCGACTTCTCCGACTTCTCCGACTTCTCAGTCGGATGCTTGTAGAAGGCCGTGCCGGCGGCGGATTTCACCTTACTGATGCCGAACAGCAGGTAAAATTTCGGCAGGGAGAACTCATCCAGACTCATTCGCAGTATCCTGTACGTGTTTTCGGAGAACGAAGGCGAGCTGCACGTGCACAACGAGTGGATGCTGTTGATGACCAGACCGTGAGTGGACGCTCGCATGGTGAGACTACCGGAGCACACGAGCAGCGTGACCGTGTGAAAGATGTACGGCAGGTGCTTTCCGACGTCCAGGCAGTTGTTGAAGGACAGCATCAGGAGATATCTCGCCAGGATCGCTATGTCGCTCCACATTATGTGCTGCTCCAGCTGAGACGTCGGCGACATGCAGGTCTTGTCCACTATTCGGCACACCTTGCTGATGAGCTTCTTGGCTACCAGCTGCACGTTGCCGGACGCCAAAGCGACCGCGGTGTCCGCCATGATCTCGGCCATGAGCGAGCCCAATCCGTACTGCGCGCTGCGATGCAGAAAAATGTCGAGGACGATGTCTATCAGCTCGGGCAGCATGCCGATCGTGCTCCAGATCTTCGCCTGTATGCTCGGATACATCTCCACCTCCTGCACGGTCAGCGTGATCAGATCGTCGAGGATCTCCGTCACCTGCTTCTGCCGCTTGCCGCTCTCGTCGTGAGGCTTGTAGAACCGCACGAGATTGCTCAGCCACGGTGTCATGTACTCCAGGCACAGATGCTTCAGCTCGATGGTGGACTCCTTGAAGCCTTGTATGCACTCTCGGAGGAACTCGAGCGTGAGATGCGGATCGTTCGCCGCCAAAGTTTCGCTCAGATGCTTGATGAATATGGTGTTGTTCGACGGGATGCAGATACCCGACGTTTCCAACAGCTGGCCCTCTATCTTCAGACCGAACGTCGCCGTGAGCGCGCACAAGAGATTGTACGCGGCGGTTCGGAGATTCGGGTCCGGACTGCCGAGATTCAGCAAGGCCATGTTTAGCAGAGTGCCGGGCACGTCCTTAGGCCTGATTTTCGAATGAATGGACATCGGGTCCGGATGCGACAGCTGCCAGCGATTCTTGATGTGACGTATCGCCTGCACGATGTTCTCGCAGTCGTTGTAGGCGAAGGTTATGGTAGGCTCGTTGGCGATGGTCAACGAAAATTGATTGTCTTCCAGTGCACTGGCTTCCTCGATCTCAGACGCGTAAAACACATCGTTGAGGACGACGTAGTGCGACAGCACTTTGTATTTATCCGTGTGAGTTACCTGCACAGTCGTCGGCCCGACCTTCACCGACACCTTCATTTCCTTGTGACACAGTTTCAAGACATTGGTGAAGACCTTCAAGTCCTTCTCGAGGGACACCGTCGCACCGGGCAGTTTCTGCTGCTCGGCGTCGATCACGTCGTTCAATCTCTCTTGAACGTCCATGAAGACCATCTTTCGGTTACCCTTCAGCGGCGCTAGAATGCTGTCGTGATATTTCGTGAATTCGCGCAGCCAGCTGTTGCAATTGTAGATGTACACCGCGTGGAGATTCTCGTAAATCGGCTCCGGTAATACATAAAACCACTTTTGTAAAAACTCCGTCCTGCACCGGTTGTCCACGCACGTGTGAGTGAAATCGACTACTAGGTCGTATGGAGCATGATAATACGATTTTAGAGTTAAGATCACGTGATATATCAGCAGCTCGCCGTTTACTTCGCTGGGTCTGAAAATCGAAATGTAAATTATTTTAATTGCGAGCGCAAGAACAACTATCGTATATTTTCGTAGACTTATAAATATTTCGCTATATCTTGGAAAAGCGATTCGCACATACTTGAACCGTCGTGCAATGTAATAAAATACTGGGTAGCCTAGTTTGCTGGTGCCTGCTTGATAAAAAATGTTCATATTCTGAATGTTTTTGAAGTCCTCTCTCTCGTGCATATTAAGCTTCATCATGAGCTCTTCAAAATTGGTCGACGATATGTCTTTACTCGTCCATCGTGAACACATGTGGACGTACGAAGACGAGAAAAGCGAGCTGAAATTAAAACGTATAATAAATTCATTATTTATACGAGAATAACACTAGTTGGAGCAAAAGATTTGTCCTATTCATCGAGCAAGATCAAAACTTGCAGGATTTTAAATAAATTATTATAAACTAAAATAGTAACCATTGACTTCAATACATTTTTTCATCTGGAAACGAGATTTTATAAGTCTAATTTTAAAAACTCCGAGTTCTCAGACTGGAAATTGATAATTTTGTTTAAAATAGACTTTCAAGCAGAAACGAAAAACCTTTTGCATCAATCTAATAAAACCGCCACTGTTCAGTGACTCACTAGGAATCGATTGGTTTGTGCTCGGGCGGGCCAAGGTACGCCAACAACGTGGCCAATTTGTCGAAGGGTCTCCTTCCGACAGCTTTGTGATCTCTACTGCTGCTGAGGTAGTCGCCGATTTTCTCCTGATGATTCCACAACAGCCTGTGCAAGGCCAAGACGTTGGCGTCCGACACGAAGGACACAGGATGGCTGGTTTCGTCGTCCTGCACTTCGCAATCTAGCGCTATTTGTATGATGAATCGCCGACCGATCTCGAAGTGCGCTCGCAGAAAGTTGTTGAACGGTAGCATGTGCTGCTCCTTGCTGAATTCTACGTGATTGGCGATGTTTTGCAGTATCTTCGACATGAGCATGAGGCCGCGCTTGACCTGCAGCGGCACCGGCTTATTCACAATGCCCATTTCTTGCGGCGAGACGATGGCAGGATTGATGAAGCGCAAAAACAGCACCGTTCCCACGGCCACAATGTTGGCCCTCTTGGATTGCGGGAATCTTCTACATAATACTTGATACAGGCAGTGACACACCGAGCGCAGCTGCCGAGGAAACCTGAAATTAAATGAGAAAACAAACATACTTTGAGTGTAGCGCAGCTTCTTCGCGACGGCAAGTTGCAGTGAATGATGACTCACGCATCTGCCGACGAGATTATGGCGTTGAACACCTTTTGTGTCAATAAAATTAGGTTGCCACCGTTTTGTTCGATATTTTCGTTCGGGTCAATCCTCGCGCTGTCCACCTCAAAACTAATCGTTGGCTCGTCCAGCAAAGGTTTGATGAAAGGCTCGAGCAGGTTTTGCAGGTAGCTGGCGCCATAAATTTTGAAGCAGACGGACATGAGTTTGCTTCCTAAAGTATTACCGCGAAAAAGAGTCTGTATGCCGTCGATTAGCTCGACCTCTCGATAGAGCATTTTCCATAACAGAGGCGACAACAAATGTCTCGCGTCGAATATTATCACAAAGACACGCGCCAACTCGTCCATTTGATTTGTCGTCACCACGTTAGCCAGTGCCACGGCAATAGGCAGCTCGCCTTTATCACTGATCATTGTGACAAGCTCGACTAACTGCTCGTATCTATCGGCTAGAACAGTCTCGGCGAGAGTGTCAAACTGCGTTCCCTGCTGAAGGATTTTAGTCAGCACTTCCATAAACGCAGCTCGCGTTTGGAGATCTGCATTGTAGCCTAAATCTAAAAAAAGTGAAAAATTTAATAATTGTAGAACTAATAATTGATGTAAAAATCCAATTGTGGAGAAGTTTTCAATGGATTCACAATTCTTCCAAAGAAACTCTCGAATTAAAAGCGCATAAAATAATAGAATATTTTTACGTACGTATCGAATGCCGTAAACCGCTGTCTATATTCGCATTGAGAAGATTACTCATGGCTTGAATGGTAGTGTTGCGCAAAGTGGTCAGCTTATTAGTCGCTATAGCAGGCGATTGTTCGCAAACAACGTCCTTGTCCTCTGACGGTTTATTGCAGTCATTTATTAATTTCATAAAGAGCATGAAATATTTCGAAAACAGCTCGGATTTCGCTTCCATCAGATCGGCGCGATCAGAATCCTCAGGCTGAAGAGGAAGTCCACGCAATAACGCTCCTACAGCCTCCATGCAAGCTTGATCTAAATCCCTAGAAAGTTAAACCAATACATTAGATAATTGTAATCTTTTTAAATGTTTGTTATAATTGTAGGCGGAGCCTTTTTGCAAAATTAAAAGAGCAAAAATTAAACACACATTTGCGTACATAAAATATATATAAAACACTGATCTTACTTAGTATAAGATGTGATATCACTGGCAGTTATCGCTGAGGATGGCGGCGCGCACATTACCCACTCGGTCAAATATTCCACGAGTTTGTTGCGGAACTTCAACTCTTGCCTGAACGCCAAATCGTCCCGTCTCTTCATCATGGTTTCGACTAGCTGGCACAATTTCGTCTTAATGCATATCGAGTGCACTATCATGTCCAAACGCCTGACGTATCGAACGGTCGCCAGCATTATGTCTTCGATACTGGTCATTCCGAGGTATTCCGATGGCTCGTCCGTCTTCGAGTCCAGAATATTCTTCATGATGAATATAGTGTGCTCGATGAATTGCGTGTTCAAGTCCGATACTATCACTTGTCCGCGAGGATCGAAGAACTTCTCCACGAAAATCTTAATCTGATCGAACAATATCGGATACAGGGCGGGGCTCATCTCGTGCCCAACCATCTCCTTTACGTGCTTCTGAATTTGATTGCCAAGTTTCTCGTTGTTGCAAACTAATAATCGCAATAAATTCAGCACAAACTGCGTCACTGAACATTGTGCGTCTTGATTGGGATTCGTTAAAACCGAACCAGGTTCCTGTTGTTTCGTCGAGCTCTTTTTAGGTTCGGGAAAGGGCGGCAGCTCGGGCGGTCTGCTCAAACGACGCTGCAGACACACTCCGCCCAAAGCGCAGAGAAATCCCGTCATGTTGGCCCACTCGTTAATCTGCTCCTCCACTTCGTGCTCTGAGTTCTGGTGCGCCGTTTTCCGCTTCACGGTGCTGCGACAGAACGACTCCGCTTGCGCATCCTCGGTCTTGACTTTGGTAGGCACGAGAAACTGCCGCGAGATCGCTTCCCAATTTTTGAATGTCTCCTCCCAAGCCTAAACGTAACGCTTCTGTTAGTTTAAAAATATCATCTTAAACGTTCGCGACAGACCCGGAAAAAATAACGCAATTATAAAAATCAATTTTAATATTAGATTGACGCAAAAGATTTAAGTAAAATTAAAAATAGAATAGCAAGTTTCAAAGAAATTTTTACGAACTAAAACAGTCACTATTAACTTCAATATATTTTTTCTTCTGAAAAGTTGCACGTCCAATTTAGAAAACTCCGAGTTCTTAAAGTAAAAATCGATAATTTTATTAAAAATAATTTACGGAGAAGCGACAAATCTTTTGCACCAATTTAATGCGATATGCTTTTTCATTGGGTATAAAAAAATATTCGTATACAAGAAATAAATTTAAATATACGTACAGGTTGCACACCATTCACGCAATGCTCAATCTTTTTCAATAAGGACAATATTTTCTTTTGCAGTGCGGCACGTCCTGAAATACAAACGTCAAGCTGCTGCGTCAATGTGAAATAATCGACTTACTAAGGGAACAACAAGATGTAATACAGATAACATAAGATTGAAGATAAAAACTCACCATGATTATGTTCTTGATAACATAGCCTACTCTCCCCGTGGGCTATTACGATAAGAAGATCTTTAATACTCTACTACAGACGAATAAGAATCTTCTTAATAAAAGCAAATGTATTTAAAAGTTCATAAAAAAATCTTTAAATCCGGAAGAAACATTACTTTCTATCTCTGTTCTCGTGAAATCGTAGATTTCACACGAATAAAGCTGAAGAACGCTAATTTAAAGCTCACCAGAGATCAAGGCCGAGGCTTGCGCCAATTCCGAAAACAACTGATAATTTGGAAGCAGAGACGTCACTGCTACCTCGTCGCTCCCGCAAAGAATTTCAGCTTCCTCGCATAGCAGCGCGAAACAAGACATGGACACCAGAATAGCCTCTATGTCTATACTCCATAAATACATCAAGCAAACGACCTGCGCGCGAGAATATTTGCGAATCAATCTCAGCTGTAATTTTACCGATAATTTAAAAGATGCATACCTCGAGCTTAATGTGCGCTTGTTTGCTGATCGCGATTTGGCTGCCCACGTTCGCGTAATCTTTGTGCTGAGAAAGAAAGGCGTTTCTGCAGCACAATATCTCGCGCAGCCATTTAAGTATGGTCGTGTAGTTGAAAATCTGATGCTGAATCAATTTCTCGGAGATCGAGAAGATGACTTGCGAACTAACGTCCCAGAAAGTGTACAGCGGCGCTTCTGGATTCCACGCTTTAACCTTGTCTGGATGGTGCAGCACTAGCAGAGCCTCCATCGCTTCGTGGGCGATGTCCGGCATCGTGTGCTGATGGACCAGCGAGATGAGTCCATTGATCAACTCTAAAGTGGACCTTTGTATTTCATGACCAGCCGTACCGTAACTCTGAAAAGTGCTAAATTAATGTAGGTCTCAGACGTTTTGTGCACATCTAATCTAATCTATATTTTATGCACACGTATATTCAATATTCGAGTAACAAAATATACAACATACGTGCAGCATTAACATGGGATCCACGTGAACCAATCGCACCATCATCAACAACAGATTTCTAGAGTTAACCTCCTCTTTAGGTTTCAGCCCAAAGTTGTGAATCAACGTTGTGCGTAGCGGCGCGTACCACATGCAGTTCTGCGTCACTTTGTTCAGAGTATCGGTGAACATGTTTCTGAGTTCTGTGCCGTACGAATAAACAAGACTGATCTCCGGCCACCACGATAATCTCGGCTGCGTAAAAATTCTGAAAAAATAATACTGAAGTGAAAATCGAAGTCGCGATTATAAAATTGTCGCGCGAGAGCAGAATATATTTGACACTTGCTTGTACAACGAGCTGACCAGGACGAACTGGTACGACGGATAGTTAACGTTCAGACAGAACTTAAATACTTCGTTGTTGTGCGGATTGATGCGGAAACAGCTGACGAAGGAGTCGATCATGAGATCGACGTCCTGCGCGCTGTAATTCTGCCCGCGGGAGAACGGCTTCGAAGGATTGAAGATAAGCAGCATCAGATCGTCCATCAGCTGCTGCACCAGCGTCAGAACGACGTTGCTGTTGGACTCCGCGTTATTGATGTACGTGGCCGCTTTCGTGAGCTTGACGCACGCGACCGCCGCGGCCTCCGTCAGCTGCCGGCTGGACGAGCTGCCGTGCATCTTTATATTGCGCTTCACGTTGTCGATGAACTGCTTCTTCTTCGAGTGCCGCGACGCGCCGGTGAACGTCGGATCGCTACTCAACAGGAGAATCTCCTCCAACACCTTCGGCGAGAGCAGCAGCAGTATTATCTGCAGCGGCCACACCGCCGCGGCGCGGCTCTTCTTCTTCTCGTCGACGAACGTGTCGAGAATGTCGAACAACTCCTCGCACGCTTTACTGAGATCTTCGTTAGGCTGCTTCTGCAGATCGGCGAACTCCTGCGGATAGATGTCCATCCAGTTCCAGATCGCCTTCTCCAGAGAGTTCATGAGAACGAGATGCGCCGACTTCTTCAGCAGCCGGATTTTCTGTATCGTTTCTGCAGAAACGAAAATACGTTTTAAACATTGCTTTATATGCAATCGCGCCACTTAATATTCACCGCTCACCCTTGAGAAGCCTAGTGAGTTTGTGGACGTCGGCATTGATGTACTGCATCAGTTCGATGTCGCTGCAGTCCGGATTCTCCTCGCCGCTGTTGGACAGTTCTTGCAGTCTGGCCGATATCCGATTGAAGACCGCGTTGAAGAAGTTCTGGCTCAGAGCGAACAGTACCTTGCACGCCAGATCCTTTATCATTTTCGTCTGCGAACTATCGTACGGAATGCCTGCCAAAAGATTACAATTACATATCCACGCTTGGTCATCATAAATCGGCAGATTTCCTCGCTCATTTTGTTCACCTATAAACTGGCATATTTCACGAAGCAACAGTTTCACGTTCGTCGCCTCCTCGAATTTCGTTGTGTCCTTCGGCGCGTTCGCCAGGCACTTCTCCAGCGTGTCCAGGACGATGATGATAGACTCCTGCCGGTCCTGATCCATGGTGTGAAACGGACGCTGCCCGCTCGTGCTCGGTGTCAGCTCGTTGACGCGCTGCAGCATCTTCGTGAGGCCGGATATAACGAGGGAGAAGCGGTACCGGGAGATATCTATCAAGCATTTCTGGCTCCTCTTCTCGTTCACTCGAGAGTGAGGACTTTCGGGACCGGAACGACATGGCAGCTGCAATTCGGAGAGTCGACGATTAGAAATAAATATACAACGTAATACATAAATAAACGCAGAAGCGCACATATAAATAACATCTTGGCGGATGGCTCCATTCATTTTCCGAAGGGGATGGCGATTATCGTGTCGCACGTGCGTCAAGGATGGAAGAGGATGCTTAAGGACGATGACGCGCGTCAAAATAATGGTGGCGACAAATTGCCTCGGCATTCAGGAAACGTCGACTTATACGCTCGTACGGGCGTAATCAATTTCGGTTTTATTCCCTTTTGTCGAGCGGCGGGCAGTGTAGTAAGTTGCGTGTAAAGAGAATGTCACTTTCATTCATGGATATCCGCGATACGCGAGAATGGGGCTATGAATTTTCGGCGAAGCAATTTTCGCGAGAGGAGGAATTTGCAACACGCAATTTTCAAGTCGCAAATTGTTGAAAAATTCATTTTTTTTTTCCAATTCCTCAAAAGCGGACGAAAGCATAGAGCCGTTCTGAAACTGATTCGCCGTTGAATACGTCGGTTTCTTTCATTAATTTTCGAAACGTTAATCGCGATGCAGATTAACGCGATGTAAATAATCGGGAGTCTGCGATTAACACACGAGCGTGGGTTTATAATTATAAACATCGGCCGACGATAAATAGCGCGCAAGCGGTAAAAAATCGCGCACGGAGCACGGGATCACGAGGGTCGTAGGAGTCGTACGAGTACCGATATTTATACTTCGCACCCTCGGCAGATACGTTCCTGTATATACACCTTGATTGAGCTGCTCTCACGGCGAGGTTGACTGGAGGCGGAGGGGGCGAAGGTCAAACCGCATGAGGGGAGCCGAGGAGAGGAGGGGGCCATCTTTGCAAGAATGCATCTTTTCATGAATGAACGAATCAAGGAGGGAAGGAACGACACTGTGTTCTCGAGCACACACGGTGATCTTTCGCTTTATCGATACGCATTCGTAACGCATCACCGTCTAATGCGATTACGGATATCTCGCTTCTCTACGAGAAACAATAAAACGGATCGTGTGAGTATTCGAAACTCGGAACCTGTTTGATCCTCACGGCTGCGTTGGCGAACATTGATTTGGATCAGTAGTGGGTGTGTTGATGCCTTTATGATTAAAATATAATAATTGAAAAAATTGCGGTGTTATTATTATACCAATATAGATAAGACAAACAAGCAGGGATTATGATTTTAATAATGTCTTAATTATGCAGCCGGATGTGCTCTATATCTGTATCTGATGTCATATTAGAGCCACGTAAGTTAAATACAGTTTCTGAAACCGTGCTGCATTATATAAAACAGTAATATAAGCTGGATTAATTGTTAAAAATTTAGTTAGACTTCTGTCCTCTGATTATTTCTTCAAATCCTCTGGCTTTTTTAAACTCTAAAAAATTCAATTCTGATGATACTTAAGAAATAAATTTTTATAAACTTAATAATACTTTATTAGTAACGTAAGCAAACAAGAATCAAGTAAAAAAATACCTCAGGAAGTTCACGTTTAAAATTAAGCATGTGAGATAACATAATCGCGTTCTTTTCTGTTTTCTTTGCGGGGAATATCGCAAAAACTCGGCTGTTGTTCGTATTTATTAAGATATTTCAGGACAAGTTTTTAAAATTGTACGAAGCCGAGCGGCAAATTAATCGTCAAGATTCTAGAATTGTGCAGCATTTTCGACACTACGCACGGAGCACGCTTCAAAAGTGATTCTACATAACCGTGACAGTTTTTTCAGCGTGAATTCTGCACGCACTACGAGTTAACGTTAATCGCGATCGGTGCAACCGGCTGTCAATCGCACCCGCACGAGCATCGTCCTCGCAGTCGTTGATCCATAAGCTGGCATCCACCCGGCCGCGTGAAATCTACCCTACATGCACCGAGTGGCGTGGAAACTCGAAATTCGATAGTCGGAAAAAGGAGAACGAGCGAGAGAGAAGGAAAGAGGGCCTCGTGAGATTCGCCGAAAACGTAGCCGTGACCGGGATCGTGCTCCGAGACGAAGGAGGCGTACGAGGGATCGGAGCGAAACATCGTGCATCGTGGATGTGACATTAGGGGGAGGAGGTGGCCACACCGGAAGAGGGTAGCGAGGAGTGAGACGGGCCAAGAGGGAAGGAGAGGGCGAGCTCGACGATCAGGAAACAAGCGAGGAAAGAAGACCGACACGCCACGCAGAGCGTCGTAATTCGCGCACCTGATCCTCGAAACGCGTGAGCACCAAACTCGCCCATTCTCCGGGCTTTTGCGTCCCCATCTCCGTCCGAGGTTCACTGACAGGCCGTTACCACGTACCACCAATCGCCAGCTCGCTGCGAGCTGCGACCTTACGTCATCATTTATGAACGTCGACTGACCGACTACTACCGCGAATCTGAGAATCGCCCTCGATGGGAGAGGCACTTGCGATGGTGGGGCGACGGAGATGGTCTAGCGCCGCCGAAAGTGCCCGATCGCTTCCTCGACGCGCCAATCGCGGGCCACGTGCTCAGGAACGGCGCGACAATTCGAGAGAGACGGATATACTCCTAAAAGAATGTTTTTACTTTCATTTCATTCAAGAGCGACGAAAAAGAGAACGATAAAAAATATCGAATTGTGATGCACAGGCCAAAATTTTTAACACCTGGATCATTATTATAATTGCAAGTAACTTGTTCGGTTCTTTTAGTTTCTTTTCATGATTGTTCACTTACTTGATGTTAAAATGTTTTTTTTTTTACATTTTTATCATAGTTTTTATCATCCGGAACAGTGTTGTTTTATGTGAAAGCAATTTTCTGAGTTCTTGAAGAACGTTATATTCGACTGTGTTCGATTGACCCCTATTTCGGGAGTTTGCAGAGGGTGCGTTTCAACCTCACACAGTCCTGGTTCAGTCAACGCTGGTGCACGCTCACCCCACCTTGCAACCACGTCATTCATAACTGTGCAACACGGCCTTGTACCCGGGACAATCGTTCCTGTGAAAATTCGATTGGGTTATTGCTATTGCAACGTGTATGTTCTCCAATGTATTCAACTCGATTAGGCAAATCTAGTGAGTAGTTACAACCTTAACATACTCTATCGAATATTAATGTACAATAATTATTTCATGAACTAAAATGTTGTACAGTTGTACACAAACATATTCTACTTCTTTCTTTCCTCTTACTGTATCTTATAAAAATATTTATTAGGAAATAACGTATAACGTGTATTATATATTGTTAAAATCATAAATATACGTTTATATATTATATATATTTATTATAATATAATATCTTCCATGTGTGTGTGTGCACATAAATAAAGCACTTATTTCATAGCTTAAACTAATATCACAGAACAATTTTTTATCCATTATATAATACTTCAATATATAATAAATATCCTAATAGTCTCACAAACTGTGAAGGATTTGTTTTTTCAACTTTTTCTTATTTTCATTTATTATAAGAACACTAACGTTACATATTCAATAATTAGATTAACTATTCTAAAAAACAAGAGAAATTCTCTCTTTCTTTCATTATTACAATTATCGGTAACGAGCAGAGTTACCTACACAGCATGCATGTCCGGAAAATGTTCAGAGGACATCCCGAAGATATCGTATCTCTCAAAGATATCTGCGGGATGTCTTCTGGACATTTTTTGAATATGTGTGCTGAGTGGGTAGTCATAAAACGTATATGCATACGCATATAAAATAAAAAACTTTATTATTGTTAAAATTTTTTAAGTGTCGATCCTGATTCAATTTAGCGAAGAACTTTTGTGCTTCATATTTTAAGAATATTATGAGTAACTTACATCTCTCCTAAGAGAAATATCCTTTTGACCCTTACACATTAACTTTAAAATAACATTACTGATTTTCTCTCGCTTTGGCAAATTTTTGCTTCATATTTTAAAAATATTATGAGTAACTTACATCTCTCCTAAGAGGAATATCCTTTTAATCCTTATACATAATTTTAAAATAACATTACTGACTTTCTCTCGCTTTGGCAAATTTTTCCAGTCTTTCCATATAAGATGCAAATAAATTAAAAATTTGTGACATCTGCTGCACACCGGATGTTTTGTTTTTCGCATATCTCTACAAAACAAAAACATCAACAAGCTTCAGTTTAAACAAGTTGCTAAATATGTATTAATGTGGAAGTCAGTCTTTCATGAGATCTTTACCTACATCAGCAGAAAAGTTATTTCAAATCGAATAAGATATTCATAGCATGTAACATTCAATATTTTTCGATCTCCATCCACTAAGATCTCTTCCATCCATTTCGTTAAAAAATCATTACGATCACAGCTTGACACTGATTATAAGTACACAATCTAAACAATAATAATAAATTATACACAAGAAAACAACATTTCGTTTTAACAGGTATTAGTTTATAAAGCTATAAAATTTTATTTGACTTTTTAAAGCTATTAAAGTCAAATAAAATTTTATAGCCATTAAAGTCAAATAATAAATTTCATAGCATATAAGATATGTTTGTTCGTTGAACATCTAGTATAATCCAGCATATTATTCATATAGAAGCAAATTTTTCATTTAACACACTAATTGATGAACGATAGCATCAATATTTTTTCCACATTCACACAAAGACTATACAAATAGTTTTGTACAAGAAGTCAGTACGCATATCAATAAGCATATTACCAATTAAGTGCACGTATACTTTCTTTCCTAAATAGAGTTTTATCGTATATCAAATACTGTATCGCTACGGGCATCGTTTCTCGGACAATCATCTATTCTCCGCAAAAATATTGTCTTCCAATAAAGAAATTACAGAATCAAAAATATCCACGTCTCGTTGTCGATGCTTCTTAATGGAGTGAACACTTTTCGAGTCCAAATCGGAGACTTTGACGCTGCTTAGAAAATACAGCTGCTCCGAAAGTTTAATTGTATTTTCCTCTGGCACTTTTGTTACGTTTTCCCTGCAAGAAAAACATCACAAGTATTAGAATATAATTTTATCTAAAGAGCATTTAATGTGATAACGATAATAATGCTTAGTGAACATTTAGAGCTGAAAAGAATGATTTGCGTGTCGTGTTTTCCGAATTCATTATTAAATATATTATACAATACCAATTATAATTGGATAATTATACGACTTGGACAATAACTACCTGGAAAATTCTCTTCCTCACACAGAACTATTATATTAAATCAATTTTATTACCAATTTTGCCTCTGTTAAAAAAAATCATTCTCAGTGCTTTGAAAGCGTGCGGTGAAAATACGAGCCATTGTCTCGAACAATGCACTTACGGATGCAATTCGCGGAAGCTCATTAATATCGAACAATCTCTGGCTATGGCAAATAAAAGGTAATTTTGCAACGCCGACAAATGTTCGGCGGTGATCCGCGTGTTTGCCTTTCGTTCATCACCGTCGTCGTTGGCTTCCTGATTATGCAGACTCCTATTTACATAAAATGGTCGGCGCGAATCGTTGAGACTAATTTCTGTTTGCGATGCGAAACTGCCATTTACGATCGTTCTGTCGACATTAGCAGATAAGATACACTCTGAACCGCCATGATTTCCATTCAGATCGTCGCTGTATTTCGTCATCACGTCGGTGTCCTCAAGAAGCTTTTGAAAATGTACTTCTTCTATGGCCGTCTTTTGGATGACTGCGTTCTAAAACAAAAAAGAAACACAAATATTATTTATGTTCATATCGATCGACTCCGAATTTTACAAACACCGATTATTAATACAATATTACGTACTGTGTGATTAGCTGATAAAACAACAGTGCCAGCGCGAGCTTCGTCGAATCTCGTCAAGTCGGAGTATATCATATCATCATCCAGTAACGATGCAAACTTGGAGTAAATGTTGTAAATGTAATTAGTATTGATGTAAGACAGCCGCTGCATATTCCAAATTCGTCCCAGCACCGAGTCTTCCGGCAACTCGTCGCCATCGAAATTGCAGCTCTGCAAAGCGAAAAAAAAACGACAGTTAATAGAGGCGACAATTATAATTTAATTCTTTGAAAATAATACGTTTTTAAAAGCAGATTTTACCTTTTCCGCGAAGCGAAGGCACCGTTCCGCTCTTGCTACCACGCCCGGTTCGGCGCAGAACGTCGGAACTTGATTCGAAGGTAGGAGAAAATTACGTGGATGGGCGGCGGCGAGCCGTTCCAGCTGCTCTTGGGCGAAAGGACGCGTAAGGGCGGCGCATACCAAATTGCAGAACTCATCGATGCGACGAGTCCGCACGCTGCTGCTCGTCGCCGCCGCATTCCGAAACCATTCGTTCAGCACGCTCTCGAGATCGTCCGACGAAGACGCCTGATCATAGACAACGAAGCCGTCCTTAAAGATCTTCAAATTGTTCTGCGGCGATCTTAGAAGTTCCTCCACGGCGGTTTTCATGCGCGCTTCCACTCCAGAAAATAAGTCCAACGGACAATAATTGCTGCGGGCGGCGATGTTCTTCTTCCGCAGCTGAAAAATTTAAATATATTTTATATATTTGGATTTTTAACATTATATTTTGAATATTTTAATTATGATATTGTAAGTTACAGAGTTTCGCATATTATTTTTTGCAACTGCATGGATTCACTGGACAAATCAATGCTACTGTATTATATATGTATGTATTATTATATATGTATTAATACCTTGGCGTACTGGTTGAGACAATACGGGCATCGGGGGATTCTCTGCTCCGCCTTTTGCACGTATCCCTGCTTCGGCTTTATTTCCACGCAAAACGTCGAACGGCTCCGGAAGACGGTTTGATCAAACTCCAACCGCAAATCCAGAAATGTGTAATCCGGAAACTTGGTGGCGTACGTATCTGTGGTTTCCTTGTGCCGGCGTTCCGCTGCAATACAAGATTAAATGTAAGATTGAATAATACATACTATTTTTAAATATATTCTCAATAAACAATTTGTGATATCTCTCAAAACAGTCGAGTTTCGAATTCTGAATTATCTCAGTCGTCCGATTACGGTCTTCAATTCAACGATATATAGTTATCTCGAGATAAGTTTATAAATACAGACATAAAAAGCGATTGTTCTAAAATAAGCCTCCCTCATTGAATTATTCCAAAGGGTACCGAAAACACTGCGTAGGCGTGAAATATTCTCGCGATTCACGTGTGGTGGTCCTGAAATAGAAGAAATTCACGAGAGCCGCCGCGACGTCGAGAGCAAACGATTACTTCAGCGAATAATACATTAACTGTTTGTTAAATAGGAATGTAAATATAGTCGCCGAAAGAATTTTCTCGCATTACAGCAATATAATTAGAAAAAAAAAGGAAAAAGAATTTTAAAGTTGCGATAAGTGCAATAATGATTAACAAAGATATAATCTTTCTTAAAACGCTTTCAAAATGTTAAAAGAATAAGCAATTGAAATATTTATGTTTCTCTGCATAATTATCGTCTATTTTACAAATGTCAGTCATAACGATGATAATATAATGTCATGAATATTATTTAGAAATATTCTAAGGCGATATTCCGAGAAGCTACAGGGAAAGTGTCATTAAATCGCTTAGATAAAAAAAAGACACTCGATGAGTGTCAAGATAAGAGCTGTACGGCGCCGCGACGTGGCGTTCTAAACAGCGCGCAATCTTTCACCGGTGATTGCGAGACAATCGTTAATCGAAGTAGCATAAATTAACGGTTGAACTTTCCCTCCGCGTCTCGTTCGCCTCCGTCCAACGTGCGGCCATAAGATACCGTTCGCGATTAAACATGTCAAACAGAAGTTTGCTTCGTTGCTATCTCGCTTATCCGTTCGAGCGGTATCCCGAAATTGGATGCGCTCCATTAGTCATTCGTGTATCTCCCCGAGAGATGTTTAACGGCCGAATATAAGCCATGTAATTATATCACAAGTTTCGAACGCTTAAAAAAAAATCTACGTAATTTCGGTACTGCACGCGCACTCGAAACGAAAGGCCTCTTAATCACCGCGATAAATAAATTCCAATTAACACCGAGTTGCGAAGCCAACGGAAGAGAGAAAGAAGGACGAATTGAAAAATAATATTGAAAAATTTTCTCTCGCCGTCGGAACAGAAAATCGAATTTTAAATATGCACAGGGGGCGGTTTTATATATTCAAAACTTGTCACATATTTTTCGCCTATGAATTTTCGTCTATTTTCCGCCTATCGGGAATCAATAAAGCGTTACTTCGCCATCAAGCGCACTTGATGGCATAAATTTCTCTTCGCGTGATGAACACTGGCGAAATGAGAGGCCCGTGACAAGGGATAATGACGTATGGTAATTTCGTTAAATGCCGAGCACACGCGCTTACGAATTTTGCGCGTCACGCACAAAGTTGCGGATCGCTCTCGCGCGTCTTTTCTTTCTCCCTTCGACGAGGGGAAAGTCGCGTGTTCGATTCATCGCGAGTGAGCACGACTTCTACCTTTTTTCTGAAACCTATATCAAACAATCTTGCACAGCGGCCTTTCATATCTATTAATTCAATTCAGATTACAACGAGATTTCAGAAGAAAGCGTTCGCCAAGCTGTTAACGCTAAATCCCCGCATCGCATTACTTGTACTATCGAATTGTATCTCTTTAAGGTGCGACTGGCGTTAAAAAGCTCAATTACTGCGATCAATTATTTGCGTTTAACTTTACGCCACGTCCGCTCCAGTTTACGTTACTATTGCTAGCTGCGCATAAAGAGAGGACTCACATTATACTACATCAGCGTTCGACGCGGAAACGCACTCGCAAGATATTCTCACGCCGAGATAACACTTCTGCGTTAATGTCATTAACTCGGTTTTTCATTATCGCTTGTCGAAGATAAACTAGTCGGTGATATTGAAACGATTACGAATTTCAATTGTGTTTTGTTGCTCAGATTGAAGTCTTTATAATGTTTTCTTCCATTATTTCAATTTTAAATTTCAGCGAAAGAGATGTAAATTGACATAGAAATCGAACTCTGCATTGTAGTTTCAAGACTCTATTGCGGGCGGCAATGCACAAGGAGATTTCCGCCGCGGCGGCGGCGGCGACGATGCAGAGTCTGGTTGCAAAGTAGGTTTACACAGTCTCTGTTTACACATTCCTCGTTCGAGTCTTGAAAATAAACGTTCGACACGGGGCCGTTTCAGTTGCAAAAATATCCTGCTTGCCTTCACGCGAGTTCATCTCTGAAAATAGGTAATATCGAGGACCTTCGAAGAGACGAGAGACATTGAGCGATCGAAAAGAGAAAAGAGAAAGAGAAAAATTTCACAAGAGGTTGCAACAAGTGTAAGCTTGTATTAATAGGACGAATGAAGACGCGAATTTCAATATTAAAATGACGAAAACATTATGACGATGAACATTATTGTTTCGAGTCTTTCGGAAAATTATTTCCTAGTATATTTTTATATCACCTCATCGAGAAAGATTGAAGATTAGTTGAAACACTATCAGTATTGTATAGTTTTTAAAACAAGTCGAAACGAACACGCCGGAAATTGCGTAAGTCGTTCTTCTTTTGCGCATTTTATCGAGAATGATAAAACGCCGGCTATCTTCAATCTAGCTGCTAATTAGATATTGATGAAAACAGCCGGGCGTGTCATGCTGACGATGCACGCGTGATACAGTTTTGCACGGTTACATTAGATCAATCTGGCGTGTTATTAGAGAAAATGACGCGCGGATGACTCCGCCGGCGATCAAATTGACGGCGAAATTGCCACTATCGGCGCGGCTCGTAGCGGCGGCGGATTTTTGTCATTTCCACGTTCGGTAATAACACGCACGGGAGCGTGCTTACAACGCACGCCGCGACAGGAAATCGATACCGCCATATCGCGGGAGTGCGCAATATCGCCGGAGATAACGCGCGTTCCCGCCTGTGACGCGGCTTTTAAATAAAAATATCGACAGCCGCGCGAAATTTCACAATGTGTACAAAGGCGCTCGCGTGTACGATAACCCCGGGACAATATTCCGAAAGATATTACGTTATTGGGGGGTGGGGGGGAGGTGGGGGGAGGACACTTGACGTATTTTGCGTAGTATTAAATTTCTACATATCCATAAGAGGAGCGCAACAGCGAATGCGATTATAATCGATTTTCGATACATTAGTCGCGGAAGGACGTGAAAACCGAGTAAAATTCGCCGTGCTCGCTGTGAATTATTTATATGCGCCGTTGATATATATACTATCTAAAATGGAGATCGCGCGGGACGTTATTGAATTTTGCATTTCCGCGCGGTGGGAAAAATTAGATATGAATCGCAATAAAAATGCTTATTTTGCTAAATATCATTTGGCTGTTGGAGCACTTTTCCCCTCCCCCAAGTAAGAAATTACACGTTATGCGTCAGCAAGTACAATAATTAGCCACGTTTTTGCAACGATATCTCTCGAAATGGTCAGAACACTATCTCCGGCCGAGTAGAATTCCTTCTACGCGCAGCCATTCTTCTCGCAAGATATTTCCCATCGGCGCGCACACACTGCGTCATTTTACCCTCGCGTTTTGCAATCAAATGCGACGAGAGCGGGAGGGGCGGGAGGGAGAGCTTCTATTTTCAATCGCGGCTATAGGAGAAAGTACCAGCGTGTCAGAATATCGACGAGTTCGCGGAAAGAAAAGCGGAAGAGCCGACCACTTGTTGCGTCTGCGGCGCGAGAGATCAGGCCGGATGGACTTTCGGCCGGCGTATACGCTATAGCGGCCGGTAGAAACAGATAAATATAGATTTGTCCGGATAAGTGTGAGCGCAGACGACCGGAAGCGGAATCGCGCGCGTTTCGCGTGTTTTTTCACAAAGTTTTACGGCGTTCGATCAACTGGACGACGGAAACCGTTGCACATCGCGCGAGAGCTGAACGATGCCGGAACCGCGGAGATTGCGAGGCTGCGTTTCACATGACAGCGCATCTCATCCGCGACGCCACGGTTAAGACGTTAATCTTCGTTTCGTTAATTAATGTAAGAACGGGGATTAGTTGGTGCGCGCGTTACGCGGCGAGCGAGGAATCAAGACCGTTCCGATTATCATCTCTTCCCAGCAACCCTCGGATGCAGCCGCGCGTACATCCTGTCTGCGTGCGCACACCGCCCACCCACCTTGCGAAGGGTTCCACCGGCAGCCTTCGCTTCACAAAGTCTGTCAAACGCATTTCCGGTGGAAAACACCCGACGCTCCCTCCGTCGTGTTTCGGATGTCTGCATAAACGGTCGACGCTCGCGTGTACGCATACGAATATCAAAAGTTCACGCGTGAACGATGATTCCGCGTCTAAAGCGCGAAAACGCACGACTTAATGTGAAATACGCGCGATTCTGTTCACTTCTATCCTATCGCGTTTATTGCTTTTTCTCCCGCGACGCTAATCGAAATCTATATTGAAGAAGGATCGCTTAACGCTTCGAAGTTATCTCGCCGCATTATCTCGCGCGACTGATAGGATCCGATAAGGACGCGAGGGACGACGATCGCGCTCGGGGCGGCGATCGCGCATCGAAAGGGAAAAGGGAAGATTCCGGTTCCACGGAACGAAATTACCGCGGCGTTGCATACAATGGGCGGATCTCCTTCTCGCCGATAGCGGATGATAAACGTCGCTGCATTATTCAAAAATAAATCCCCGCGCGGCGCGGATCGCGTGGCCGCGATCTCGCACTTTCATTGTGTGCGCGCGCGCGTGTAATAAATGCTCTCGAGCACGCCGCGCATTCTTTCTAGGATAGGCGGGAAGGGGAGGAGGCTAGAAATCCACACGGGACGAGAGGTGGTTTCCCTCGTCGAGCGGACGCTCGTGGGCGTACCTTCTAGCGCGTTTCAAATTAATTGAAGAATAAGACTCTGTTATTTATTAATGCTAGTCACCGACGTAATTCTCTCTGAAAGCTTTCCATTTTTTAATGCCGCGAGGAGAACAGCCTCGCACAGCCTCGCTGTCGAATAGTCACGTGGTGCCGCGCACATGTGCGTCAAAGATCTGGTTTCGACCTTTCGCGTGGGAAAAAGAAAATTAAAAAACTGTAAGATGGGAGAAAGATGGGGACGTATGCAAATGTCGCCGGCTTTCGCTGCATAATCAAACGTAAATAGAAAATAAATCATATCGTTTTATCTCCTCGAGGCGGGACCTCCTCCGTGAAGCGCTAAGCATCAGCGGAAGATCAAGTGCAGTATTTTATTATCCTTTTCACTCGTGTTCGCAGGATCGCGTCGTAAGGAATAAGCGCTGTTTTTGCGACAAGCGATCGCGACAATTTGTGTCGAGTGGCGACTCGCCGATTGGCCGCAGATACAAAAATAATTTCCTACTTTTCCGTAGATGTTATATAAGCAAACGCAAAAATAGTCGAGAATGATAAAAATGTGCTCCGAAAGATTAAGAAACGCTTGTTATCGCGCGGCTTATAACCTCGTATTTGCACGACAGTGAAAAGTATCTATATCGCGCGGGTATCAATTAACTCGTTTGCGCAGTTTTCTCCTTCTAATTACTATAATAACCGCGTCTCGGCAACGTTGCCGGCTCTCCGACGGATGTTAGTTCTAATATACGCGCCGGCGTTTTGTTTTTACGAGATTCTGTTTTTTAATTAATATCTGTTAATTGATACTCTGTCAAAAATAATAAAATCGAGATAAGGCCCGTTTCGCATTTCTTCGCCTTTTCTTTTCGCTCGTATTGCTCGAGTTTTCCCTTGAGATAGAGAAATTTTACCGACTCGACGACGATTACAGCACGTACGTCGCGTAAACCAGAAAAAAAAATACATTCTCATCTCTCAGTGAGGTGTTATTTAAAGAAAACCAGAAAAAAGGCTCCAAAACGCAAGTGTTGGAACGCGAAGGATATTACAAATTAATGCAGAATTTTATTTAACGCCTTCGCGTAGAACCTTCGTTTGAATCAATGATCCTGGCGGATCTCGTGATGTTTAAATGACCTCACGCGCGCATTGGCTTCTTCAAAGAAGCGATCGACAGTCACTCGGGGTCGCGGCCTTTTCGTAGGAATGACTGATGGCGCGTATAGGTACTTAAGAACGTGTGAACGCCGCGACTAGCGTGTCGAGCGAGATCCGCTAGGATTCAGATTTTTCTCAGAAGTCGAGAATCTTACGCGTGGAACTCCACGTTAAGTTGAGAAATGTAATCCAACCCTGCAGCAGCTCGTGTGGGATATATTTCTGAAAAGGGACCGGAGAGAGGAAAAAAAAACTGAAAAAGGGACAGAAACAGCAACTGAAACCAACGACACGGTCGCGCGACGCATGCCGGCTTTAACGTCGTCTCGAGGACGCTTCTCGTCTGGCGACGTCATCTTTTCGAGAGTGCACAGCTGCGGGCGGTGAGTGTGGGTCGCCTGCGCGTCGTAAATTCAGTCCGCCCAGGGCGGACGTGACACTCTTTATTCCCGCTGGAAAACGAAAAAGCGCCCGGCATCGTGGCCGCGCGCACGCGACATTTGGCTGAAATGTCTTTGTTTACTATTGATCGCCCGGGTCTCTGCGTCGCGCAGCACGATGGGAAAGCGGTGTCCCTCGCTCTCCTCGAGGGATCCCGCGCTCGTTTAATTAGCGTTAATTGCGCTTAACGTATAGACACAACGCGCAATTTTCACTCAACGCCGAGCGTTGTTAAATCGTAAAAATTCGCGGGCGCGCACAACGCTCCGTCGCACGCGAGGCACAGTAGTAATAAAAGGCGGTTTTAATCGCGGCGCCGGATCGCTTTCGAATCGAGAGAAGCCGATTTCCATATCTCGCCGCCCACGCCGCATTTACGAGAGATCGGCGATTCGCGCGACGAGCGCGCTCCATCGAGTAGAAAGTTGTCGTCGCGGCGAAATAAAATGTCAATATAATTCTCGCTGTTGTGATTACGAGTGACGCGAGCGATGTCTAATTCCCCTCCCGCGTTTTAATGTAATACATCACGATATTGCTTTTACCTCTCGGCCTGTTAAAGAGCCGTGCGAAGGAACACAAGTGCCGCGTACGTCAATCAAGTGTCGTATTGTTTTACTGCATAAAAATATATAAATTTTCCTGCTTGTTTGCGCTCGAATAAATAATCGCGGATAGTATTCTCGCGGCGTTTAATGGCTACTCAACTCGTGACTTTTGCAACGAGCAAAAATAGCTATTCTGGATCGTTGCAATCCCAACTAGGCTAATTTGCGAAAATGTGCTTCGCGGATTTGAAAGTTAATTTAAGTCGTCGAACGATGGGACGTCCATGAGCGTCACGAATCTTTGAATGTTATTAAGTGGAATCGATTAATTGAGATAGACACAGCTCTTTTTTTTACATCTGTAACATTGTAACTATCGATCGGTAGTATGAGAAAAAGAATGAAGAGAACAAGGCGTAACCGGATCGTCTCTTCTTCACAATATTCCGGCGAAATCGATGAAATTTCAGCTCAAGGCTCCTCGCATGCACGAGAAACTCGGTGTCCCGGGAGGCTTCGGACGCGCGGAGATCGTTATTCGTCCGGAACGTCGAAAAATAAGGCGGCAGGTGTACGCCGGCGAAGAATAAGTCGGCGGCTACCTTAATAAAAACGAGAAGAAGACGGCACGATCGAAACTAGTTACGATCAGCCAGCACCTGTTCGTGTTCCTTTCGCGAACAGCGTGATTGTACATAAATATTGAAAATCTACATTCTATCCGGAGAAAGTGATGCACGAGGTATCCCCGATAATCGAGCGCAATCGAATAAAAATAACAAAGCGTGATCGAAGGTCGCGAAAAATTATACGATTCCCGCAAAAGTGTTTTATTCGCAAAAAAAGGGCTGCAAAAATCAAGCGCGATCGTCAGCGCGCGAAAGATATTAGAAATCAATACAGGATAATATAAGACTCGATTTTGAGGCCGCGCGGTGTCCGAGAAACGTTTGTGTCAACAAATAAACAAGGTTAAAAACGGAAAAGTGCTAAAACCCAGCATTGGCCTTGCACAGTCCGTTTATTCGGAATATTAATTTAATTAAAAACATATCGTGAGAATTGAATACATAAATACGGAGAAAAATAAAATATGTATGAAGGAAAAAAACAATTTACCTGGCCGGAGGGGACGGATGACGTCCGACAATTTGGCTATATCGGCTGCATCGTAGCTCACGATTTCGGGGATCTGCATGTAAGAGCCCAAAAAACAGGAAACCATGTTCCTGGCGTAACCCACCTCCCGTTGTACGCGTGTTCCACCGCCATCCGGTGAAACCTCGCCTGGTAATGACTTCCGGAATCGTATTACACTGCGCTCCTGAAAGTAAACCCAATAAACTGAAACACTGTTAACTGAACGTTTCGCAGAAAGTTTCAAAATGTTTTGTTTTTCTTTCTTTCTCTCGGGCAAATATTAAACGTGATAATAACGCAAATATTGAACGCAACGCCGACTAAATACGGCGTCATATTCAATGATATAACATCGAATTCATTGCGCAGCGCGCCGTAAACAATCGTGCGCGAGGTTGCGTTCTAGTCGCGTTCGAAGTCGCGAAATGGAAAAAATCGTATAAACGTAAAGGAATCCAAGGCCAACGCATTACGGCCGCCTTTCTGCGAACGACGACAATTTCTCGGTCTGCCAGACAGACGATCGTGCATTTTCTATGCGCCTGTACACACGGCTAGCGTTATCAGGAACAGATCAATGCCTCTTAAACTGGCGATACCGGGCGCGAGTAAGGTATGTAGGTCGGCTTTATGAAAAATTCCCAGGTTAAAGATAACGGGGCGACTAGCTGCTCTCGGCTCACCTCACCCCTTGTTTCCAAGCGCGTTCAACCTCGCCGCTACGGCCTTTACGAATCCAATTAATCAATGCGGGGACGAAGGTAAGGTTCTAGGACGCCATGGAAGTTTAATACGCTTAGATTTTCCGATTTTCGTCCGATGATAAATGTCAATATAATCGACGCCTCGACATTTACGCCGAGGCCGTCCGTTCTTCCTCTTGTCACTTACGAACATCACTCGTCCAATGATTTCTAACGAAGAGAGCAAATGTCTAAGACATTTCAAACCTTAGATAACGCGAAATTTATTATGCGATCGCTATCGCCGATGATTGCACGTTATTATGTAAAATAATGTTATTGAAATACTAGCTGACGGTGCAAGGTCTCCTCCGGATTTTATTTCGACACGAAAGCAGCGTCCATCCTAGTCTCATTGACATTCGAGATTTCGAAAGCCAGTCATTATTTACAAGACAATTTCGCAAGACTCGGACACGGAGGGCGAACGTAACTGGTTGCTTAACAAGCGTGGCGCGTTCTATGGCGTGATTTTCGGCACGTTAGACGACACGCTCGATCACGGCTATCGGCAAACGGACCGTGTCGAATTCAAGAGACTTACATGGAAAAATGAGCGATGACTAATCTCAAGTTAATACTTTATGTGTTTTTTTTTTTAGATTTCAATCGGGAGATCCAGCTCGCGTCCTAATTGCGGTCGACGAAGCATCGAACTCGTGAAAATCCAATTTAATCGCTTTCCCGAACAAATCGATCGACTCGAATCATCACGGGTGATCTAACGAGCGAGCGTATAATAAAATATGATTGTCCAGCGGCTGAAAGCAGGTCGACGTTTTGTTTGACGAAGCGGCGCGATTTTCACAGCGGACTTTAATCGCTATCGGCGAATCGCACAAGCGATGGGGCGCGTTAATTATCGAGATGCGCACGTTAGTCTTCTATGCCGGAAAACCGGCCGTGCTACAAACCGGCCGAGACGTTTTGTCGTATAAAAAGACGGAGATGAACGCCCGATCGGGTCGCCGGCCCAATAATGACGTACGGTGAACGCACGACAGGTTGTTGCTACGCGTTCCACTTTGCTGACCGTTCGCCGCGATACTCGCGCGAATTATTGACAATTCGATAATAGCCGCTATCGCCGGGGGCCAGTGACGTCGGCGTAATTGTTGCAACAAAAAAAAAAGTTGTAGCAGAGTACGAACGGAAAGATATGCTATTGCACATGTGTGCTTTCACAAAGTTGATAAATACATCCGGAGCAAAAACTCCAAGAGTTTTGCACGGTTGCCTGGCGAGCGAAGCAATTAGTGCGAACGAAATGCACGCGAGGAGGAGCAACATGGCACACATGTTGCATATTTAACAGCGATATTGTTCGGCTCTATCTCGATGCGTGTGCCCGACGCGTCGCGAATCGCGCCCTCATCCGTCGCGAGAATCAAATCTGGAACGTTTGATTTTTCTCGCATCTGTAGAGGCAAATCTCGTAAAAGCGTGCGACCCGACGTGAACCGCCAATCGATATAGGCTAAGCCGGCTGACGTGGCTGACTACTAGTTTTTCATGCGTCATGTCTCTGTTCATGTAACTATATATACCTGCCTGCGAGGCCTATCTTTTTTTTTCTTTTTTTTTTTTCTAATTCGAAGTCTACCGACGAAACGTATTTCCATATGCGAGAAACCGCTCGATTTCGACATGCGCAAAAATATTGAATAAATAAAATTAATCAAAATTTTAATTAACATTTATAGAATCAAATTTTACGAGTTGAAATCGTGATAGAGAAATCATCGTTCTAACGCACGACTCATTTTATAACTTTACTAACTGCTCTCTCTATTTTGCCGATCTCCGCTGTAATAATCTTTGAAAATAGAAATGGAGATATCGAAGAAATACGATAGCAATTCACTCGATGCGATCGGTTTTTCGTAAGCGGCCGACAAAATGTATTGTATTTCGGTACGCGAGAAGTTTCGCAATTTCGACATCCGCAAAAATATCAAATAAATGAGATTAATCAAATGTTTTAATTAACATTCATGGAATCGGATTTTACGAGTTAAAATCGTGATAGAGAAGATACCGTTTTTACGTATATGACTCATTTTACGATTTTAACTTCTCTCTCTCTCTCTCTCTCTCTCTCTCTCTCTCTCTATTTTTCAAGACTCCGCTCTTGAAAATATAAATAAAGATATCGAAGAAATATAGCAAATTCACTCGATGCAATTAGTCTAGTAGTCAGCAGTGATAATAATTTACGCTTTATACAACTAACGATATACGTACGGCGCACAAAAAGATTGAATAACAAACGATCCGTAACGCAAATTAATTTAATTCGCCCGCGGCGGAATAGCATCTCGACCGAATCAAATACGCGTGCAGCAAAAACTGCTAATCGCGTCTACACAGTTGCGTAAGCAAAATTAAACGGGAGATCACGAGGCGTGTTCCGACCTCGTTGGAACGCCTGATGACTGCCGCTCATATTAAGCGGCTTGTAATGTTTTTTTTTTTACGTGAGTAGTTTTTAGCGGCTAATCTATGTACGAGTGACCTCGAAAGTAAATAACATCTGTCTTTACGCAACGCGATGGATAAATGGAGAACACTCGTGCAGGACTGATAAGAGATAATGCGTTATCGCGGTTCAATTCAAACTCTTAAACACACATTGTGCCGTATTTGATGTACGCTCAACGCGTGGCTTTCGATGTTTTTTAAGAATGCTCTTGTTGGCCGTTTTCCCGTTATACGTACCGTACAAATATCGCCGAGGTGACGCAACTGCTGTCGCACAAGAGCCGGGGATTGAATCTCGTGCACCGTCGAATCACACAAACGTATGAACAGCAGGAAATCGATATTGACGATTCGTCTGGATTCCGGGCGAGAGACCGAGCGAGAGAAAGAGAGAAGCGGATGCCCGCTTCGGCGAACCGTGGCCGGCGCATACGATCTCATTAAAATCAACATGACCCGTTCCCGTCCGCTCGCGACAGATCGGACACGGGATCGCGTGGCGCGATCTCAACAACGCCGGAACGGTATCGCACGATGCAAGCGCGCGCGGTTTTCCCATCGAAAATGTCACGCGGCTTTCGCGACTCGAACGCGAGTACACGATCTCATTATCTCGTCGTGACCAAGTCGAGATCGTATTTCATGATTATCCTAATTACCGCTTATTTAGAATTATCGGATTGGATTTTGTGTGGACGCGATTCGACGCGAATCGACGATTCAATTTCATCGTAAATTGTTCGGATAAAATAACGACATACGGAAAATTATAATTCAACGATGAAAAAAAATTACATAGCGATGCTTACTATATCGGGAAAAATAGCACGCTGCGACAAAGAGAACAAAAATAAACGATTAACCCGCCGAGGGTTTTCCACCGCGAGCGTCTCGCAGACGGGGAGGGCCAACGACCCTCCGGAACTCTCAGAAGAATCGCGGAAGCGTGTTAATTACAAATCGCTCCGGAGCCATCCATCGATCGACAAGCCTGACCATTCATCACCTGGCGATCGCCAGCACAGTTCTGAGACGCGCGAAGGATCGATCGGTCGGCCGATCCCCACTTCAGTGGCCTCCTTTCTTCCACCACCTCGTGCATCCCCTCCCCCACGCCGACCGGGAGGTCAACGGCCAACGGTTAATGGTCCCTCTTTCTCTCTCTTTAACCTTGCCTCGATAAGCCTCGTCTTCCTCTCTCGCTCGCTCGCTCGCGACGACTAACTTCGGTGGTTACTCACTGCACCCTCCCTCTCTCTCTCTCTCTCTTTCCCCTTCCGTCTTCTCTCTCTCGCTTCCACCCCCGAGTCCTCTTTTTCCCTCCGGGCGAGCAGCAACACGTCCAATAGCGTGACGATCGCCGGAGCGGAGCGCGTGTACACGCGCATCGGGCCACGATCTATGACTGATTAGACAGAGATAGGGCCGCGCTCCTTCGCGCGCGTGCAATTATCCGCACCTTGAAGAGCGAAGACGAGGTCGCTTCGGGCGACAAACCGAATAGTTATTACGAATAGGCGAGGAAAAAAAGCAGCGGCATTTATTTCCGATCAATATGCATCATCGATCCTTATCATCGATGAAACATCAAATAAGAAATCGTCCCGCCCGATCCTCTTTTTGTCGACGACGGTAAGCCTCGATTAAGAATTAAATAATCTCCCGTCTATTTGCTCTGCTGTTAATGGCGTGACGATGATAATTCGCCGTACGCATGCAGCGCCAGACTGCAATTTATGCTTGATTAGAGACTGCCGCGAAGGTCTGACGATATTGCATACGCGCGGGCAGAAAATAACGAAGCGTTCCGCGAAACAAACAGCGATTGTAATAACGCCGCGGCCGCCGCGGCCCCCGCGCCGTACAGCTCGACGTATCATTGGCGCTGTGCGTAACCGCCAATGAGACATCGCTATCGGCATGCACTTAGAGAATAGCGAAATGCCTGCAATCATAAAATCTGCCGAGATGCATCGCAACGCGCAACAACCGCGTCGGGAAGATAATGTTATATCGAAGTTGCGCATCGCGTGATCGTCAAGTTCGGCACTTGCGGTTTACCGACGTCTAACTCAGACTCCTGCTTTCTGATAACGAAGTGACAAGTTTCCGACGTCCCTAATGTCGCGATTAAATGTGCGTGCATTTGCATAATTATCGTTAAAATATATTTTTCACAGAAATTTTGTACGCGTCTATCGATAGCGTTAGAAAATAATGTATTTTCTATTAAAAATTTCGCGATTTGTCACGCGTATAATTCAGCAAGGCACGTTGCGCGCGGAGGAAAGATCCCGTATGATTAGTTGAGCTGGTCGAACGCGTACTATACTCAGTATCGAGCAGAGCGTAATCGCCAGGAAACCGGGTTACTACATTGCGCCGGGTTAAATCAGAAGAAGAACGAACGGTTCAGGCGAGCCGCACGGACTCGTTAAAGTCGTCGTAAAGCTCGGAGTCGATAAACGCAAGGCGTGTATGCGCGAGAAGATAACGAAACGCGTACGAGTGTATATCATTGGGTAACAACGTTTCGTTCCCGCACAGCTGGTGTCGCGGTTAATAACTTAATTTATTTCTCCGCCCGGCCCAACGCGCTCAGACGGCGATCAATGAGAGAACGTATTTGAAAAGTTTCAACTGATTTCTCCCTCTCTTTTTCTCTTTGTCTGAACCGCAGAGACGAAAGGCCTTATCGAGATATCGATAAACACCGAGGCAAAACGAGTTTCAAACTTTGATGAAAAAAACGAATTTATTTTTCATTCTTCGATTGATAATTAAAATTGATTTAACTCTCAATTTAATATTCTTGTCTCACAATTCTTCAACGGAGAATTAAAAAGTTTCTCAACTTCTTCTTGAACATAAAACGAGCGAAACTGCGAGGATAAAAAGAAAAAAAGACATCCTACACTTTCACTCGCAAACAGGATGCTGAGTTTTTTTTTCGACGGCTAAAGTCGAGTATTGAAGCGACGCTCGAAAATCTTTTCATTCGAAAATCTCTTCGGCCGTCATTCCTCTCCGCCGGCCGATAGTCTGAGAATCGATGCAGCCGAGTCATGTAATAAAATTATAAATCCCGACGGGGATGACTAAACGCGCGCGGGTTAAGGTCGCTACGTGGAAGAGGAAATACGTGACGAGAAAAGCGCAAGGGGAGAAAAAGAAGACGGAGAAAAAGAGAGAGAAGTCGAGTAACGTGCGACCGCTCGGCCGGACGAGTTCGCGATTAGCGATGCTTATGCGTATTTAACCGAGCAGTCACATTCGCTTTGAAATAGCTCCGACACCGGCGTAACCGGCACACCGATACTTTTCCCGATATTGTCTGTCGATACTTTGGAAATTTCGTGGGTCAAGTATCGGCACTGTAAGTACAGGCTCAATCTATTCCCTTTTATTCTCTCATCCGCGCTGTCAACCACCGGCCGGGAGCTGTTACCACGAGCGATCGTATGGCAGGTTCGACAAACTCTCGACGAGCACAACGAGACGACGGTCGGCGACGCGAAACGACGGCGGAGGTCTGGTTATGCTACGCGGTATATATGTGCGCACTTTGCTGTTATCGACGTGCACGGTAACTGCATAATACGAGACGGAGCATCGTTTGTCGCCGCTCCGTACAATAGGAGAAATCGCATAATAATAACTCGAGCGTTATCAATGTTACGCGAGCATACTTCTCGTCGGGTCTGCTTGGGAAGTCCGTATGAAAAAAATATGATAAAAATCAAAATGGCCGCTCTCGAAAAAGATTCCCAAATTTTCTACTTAGCTTGGATTAATCTCCAGTGTCAAAAAAAATCTGTACAAATCTCCGGACGAATCGTGATTTTCGCAATCGAAATCCACAGATGCGCAATATATTTTTGATGAGTTTTTTTAATAACACCTCGAGCGTTATCAATGTTATTCGAGCACTTCTCGAATCTGCCTGGAGAGTCTATATGAAAAAATTGATAAGAATAAAAATAGCTCTCTGAAAAATTCGAAATTTCCTACTTGGCCTAGATTAATTTCTGGTATCAAAAAATCTCCGGACGTAATCAACCTACAGATACGTCAAGCACTTTCTATACACCGCCCCTTTTCATATCGAGATCGTAACTTTTCAGAAGATTTTACAGGCGCGTCCATCGCGCAACATACGGTAACGATAATCTAGTTCAAGCCGTGGAAGTTGGGCGTAGCGCGCTATACAAACACACATATATACCCAGAACACGTGCAATTATCATCGATCCGCGATAAAGTCGACGATGCCATCGGGCAGAAGCGGCACGTTCGTGATCCGACCGTATCGATCCCTCGAGGAGATGCGCGAAGTGGAAAAAAAATTCATTTCCTGCGACGCGAGGTGACAGAATGAGACAGGACGCGCGCGATGGTACGTACGCGTCTCGCATAAATAAACGGCGGAGATAAGAGAGCGCGGCCGGCAATTAAACGAAATTATTTATGCGGATCGTTTGTCCGCGGCGCGAAAAAATACGCTGCGCCCGCGAGGTCGGCCGAGCCGCGCGAATATATACAATCGCCTCATATAGATTGCTGTAATGTGCAGTTATCAATTAGTCACACGATCATTAGCTATTCGTTAATTACAGGGCGCGCCAGAGAGATTCCCACGTGGGTGTAAAAGTTACGGTACCTCGCGTACACCGCGAGCTGTTTTTCTCATCATCCGCGGATATCTCCGCCGAATTGAGACGGATTTTCCGACGCAGATGTTTGCAAGTATGACGCAATTGCACAATCGCGAGAATCTCAATTGCTTCTTTTTTTTGCGATGATTACGTTGTTAACAACAAACGTGTTAATAACGACGCGTCCGTGTATTTTTCCTCGAATCGTACTCAAGGCCGTTTTTCTTGCAAAATTGTTATCGCACGATAACTCCGTGGGAGTGCGTAAACTTCGTAAGAAATTGCGCGCGTCCTTATCTGTTGACAAGAGAGACAAACTCGTACGATCGATTATCGTCACTCAAAACGTCTCTTTTTTTCCTCTTTCGCATCCAACACCTTTATTATTATGCATTATATTATATCTGCGGGATTGTATCTCGCCTTTATCTCGATCCAAGGAAACGTCAATGACGCTTGACGTAAGAAAAATATTGGAAAAAACAACGTATCGACGCGCGCCTTATTTCGTTTTTTTATAAGCACAGATAAAAACGTGTAGGAATATTATACATACAATGGGTAAGCCGTGTCGTTAAAATTCATAAAGATCCGCTCGCGGCTTGATAAGGCAGAAGAAAAAAAAACGCATTTGCGTTGTTAAAAGCAAGATATTTTTACATATCCATGTTGTCTAGAGCCATTCACATGTTTTTACGTATTTACATCCTAAAGGTCATTCGCTATTCGCATGCAGATAGCGTTTAGCAGTCGCAATAGATACAGGCTTCTCCGTTTTTCTTTGACCCTTTATGTACACTCGTACAGCTTTCCGAGAAAATTGATCTACTTAGGAGCGTGTAAATTACCGAAGCATCTTCAAGCAAAACACAGAGCGTTTACACTTCCGTTCGTGCAGTTCGGGAAAAAAACATTAAAAGATTTAAAGACGCTTCCGCTGAGATTACGAAGGAAGAACTTCTTGCTACCGTCGCAATCAACAGACGGCGACGAGTCGTAGATCAACGACGATGCCGGGAACGTTAGAGAGAATCGACTGACGAAGTTGCGAGCGGGAAGAGTTCGGTAATAGGATCAGGAAGAGGCCAGACGTCGCGATACGGCGGGATCCGCGAGAGCAAAATGGAAACCGAGTTTATCCAGGCTTTGTCTTATTCATTGTCAGCCGGAATTGCGGAGATCTTCAAGGGAATAGTTCTCTCGAGGGCCCATCGGCGAAGTTCGCGAAGCGTGAAAGAGGACTGCGAAGAAACGAGAAAGAGAGAGAGAGAGAGAGAAAGAGAGAGGAGGAATAAATGCCGAGATTTCTTAGCTCCATTTAATTCAGACGTTTCAGTTAAGCATAAATAAGTTTGTAAAAGTAAATTGTTTGTAAATTTCTAACAATGTAGAGATGCGCTTAGTCACGCTGTAGAAAAATATACTGATAATATACAAGAATATGCAATTATTGACTCACCTGTGGCAGCGCAATGACGATATTGGCATTGCCTTCCCCTCTGTAAACCGTGTCTTCTATCGCGAGAGCCGTGCGGGATGGATCACTCATCTTGGAATCGAGCGCGATGGGTTTCGATTGATATCCTTCCATCGTCGAATCTGCAAGCAGATAAATAAATGTCAGAAGAAAATAGTTAGATAGCGTTCTCTATATAGTCTTGTTGAAAACTTGACTGATTTTTTTCTTTTTGTTTTATCCTTTTGAAATATTTATTACGGCGATATTGCTGTATCACTGAAATGACAGCGTAATCTTGACTGACCCGATCAACATGAATTATTGCTCAGCACGATATTCTTGCTTCGTGGAGCAACAAATCAGATTTGATTTTCTTTTTAAGTGAATATCCGTTTTAGAAAAAGGCAACTTATTTTTCGAAAATAGTTCTGATCAGTTAAACATTTGGAAGAGATGATTTTATCATGTTTCTTGAAGAGACAGGAGTGCGAAAAAAAGTATCGGAAATTGTAATACAAATATGTGACTTGCAAATGTCTGCAAATGTCTTGAAGGTTTGTTGACATTTCTAGAATCCGCGATACTGTATCAAAAATAACCTCGACATATTTTAAATTTTTGGGACTCAAAATTGCACAGAATTCAAGGCCTCAAAAGACAAATTAGAAAGATTGTTGCATTGCAATTCGATATCTTTATTACATGCATATTCCTGCTGACGTAACGCGCGTGTCGCGCGATCACGCGGAATACCAAGTCGGTCAAGATTTTCGCAGCCGTGACATTTCATCGAGCTCGACTTTGTCATCCGGTAGCAACGGCGATCCGAAGAGAAAAATCGCTCACCTCCGGTAGCCGGTGAAAGTCGAGCAAAGGCATTTCATATCACGCAGTCATGGAAATTCAAATAGCGGTTGATTTCGATCCAGTATCGAGTTGCGCGATCGCGCGACGCGTTTAGACTTTCGCAATGCGACGGAGATCGCGATCACCGTTGATTTGCGAAAAAAAACTATCCTGTCTCGGATTTTTGGCCTTAACCCTAGCAGGATGAACTTCTGATCTACGGCGGATGGAAGTGGAGTCTTGAATCAACATAAAGCATGAAAAATACATTTTTGTTGCTAAATTTCGCGCCAAAGATAAATTGCGCAGTGCGAACGTGCGATTTATTCTTCATTCTTTGACGCAAGTTGGTAATGTAGCGCGGGCTCGCTCGTGGCTAAAGTTCCCGATGACGCGTCATCACACACGCACAATGCTAACGAAAGAGTTAGCCGAGACAACACTTTCTCTCGCCTTATATTTACGAAACGTATTTGTGCAAAATAAGCGCGCGCGCGGTGCCGCCGTTTGCGCTGTTTGCCGCTGCTTACATAAGCTCCTTATTCAGGAGTACGAATTTCTCACACTGGAAACCGCCTCGCCTTCAGACACGTTCGAAGCCTTTCTGTCTTCTTGATGACGCAATTATTCGCTGCCAATGACCACGTAATTGCAAGAAACGTTGCGCGTCCGCATGGCAAACGTTGAATATTATATTTTCAACAGATATATTATACGATTATTGTGTGTCCCGCAATAAAAAGAATTATGATTGACTTATTTATATAAGAATGGCATTGAATTCCATTAATACTCATAAAGAGAACAATATCATTTGTCGTTATCAGAAACCTTGTGCAAAGCAATACCGAGAGCTGTTAAATTTCACGCCATTACTCATCGTACAATATAATGATCGCATTTACATGCTAATGAATAAGTACCTTTCAATCGTACCTTTCAATCGTAAGCAACAATTCAATCGATCACGAAATATTTTCTTTTGGAAAAATCAAAAAATCGATAAAAAGATAAATATATTAATTGGTTTATAAAAATATAAAAGTGATAAATTTCCAAAGTTTTCAGATTACTGACGAATAATATGCTCGTAGAACTTTTCTAATATATAATGTTGTAACCACGACATGTGATTACAACCCTCGTGGTAAACAACATGAACTTTATAGACTCGTCTGGACTCGAGCAGTGATGTAAAAATACGCTCGTAAAATGGTTTTTGTGTAATTGGACACTTAAATTCCAAACCTGACGATTCCGTAGGGTCTGAAGTATTCGAATAACCATCCGTGCTCGGAAAACGACACCCCCAACATACCGGCGCCGATCAGTCGCGCTTCGAGAACTCGCGAAATCATGATTCTACGTCGCGCGTTTTAACCAGCAAGTACGACCGCGTAGTCCGTTTATGGCATGTTCCTAGTCGCGAAACGATGACTCATGCGAATGAAGTCATTTATGCCGGCAATAAAAAGAACCGCGAACGCGCAAAACTACTGAAAGCGTCGCTAATGAGCGTGCCGGCATAAAAAAAATGCAAATTAAAAGCGTCGAGAGCCCAAAAATTATTATGACGTCAGAAGTGAGAAAGTGAGATAAAATTTTCCTCTTCACTTCGCGAACCGATGATCTCACGCGGCGCGGGAAACGCGTTGGAAATATTGTGACAATATCTCCATGTTTCTAAAACTTTTCCTGCCACATTTTAAAATACTTCGTGTTGTATGAAATATTTTATTGATAAAACTGTTGACAAAGATTGCTTCATGGCACTTTCATCGATAAAACATGAGACAATCTTTTTTCAAAATAGATTCTTTTATATTTAAGTATAATTTTATTGGTCGGAGATTACGCATTGAATTTCTCATTTCTAATGTCATAATTTCAGAATATGGATATCGCCGACATTTGTAAACTAGTCAAGATGCCTTTCGCAAAATTACCATACCTCATTGAGAATCGATACGCATGTCGATGATTGCGTGATTATCGCAAATCATTTAATGATACACCGATCGCGGAACGAAGTGCGCCGCAAGAAATAAGTAATAACAGTCCGCGCGCGGTGATGATTGGCAAAAGTTATGACGACGTAACCGCGTTTCGAGATTTAATATGGAACGCTATATCCCACTTATTCGTCGCTGTATATTTTGCTATAAATCTTTTACTTCATGAATGCTAACGAGAACGCTGTCACGCGTTGCGAGGGAGACTGCCGGCTTTAAACTGGGGCAAGATGTAATTCACATCCGAAGCAGAGCAGAGGATTTTTTCTTACTGGCAAATAATAGGATGCGTCTTTACCGTTAGCCTAGCCGTCGCCGCGCGTTTAAAAGATAATTGTCTGCTGTCGTCGCTGTGCCGCCTTAGAAAAGGCACAATAGCGCATCACGCACAGTGATAATCTCGTTATAAAGCCGGGTTTTATTGTACATACACTGTGCCCCGTCGTAACTCAGCGGTAGAGAGACCGCGGCTGGCGTAACGCACACATAGCGCGACGTTAAAGTTTAAACAACACAATGCGCCGTAAAGTGCTGATTAGTTATTAATGCGTGGCGACGTGTAAGTCGCGCTAACCGCGTTTGCTCAGCTGAATTTTCCCTCACACAAGTCCCATCGGAACAAGTCACGTTCTCCTTAATTTCACCCGCGTTAACCGCGCTCGGCGGAAAACGCGCGACGTCCGCATAACACTTCGTATCGCGGGCATCTTTAATAGCATTCTACTATGCGCTCGTATGCGCCGGGTCGCATCTACAGATGCGAGCGGAGCGACCGTGCCAGAACCGAACCGTCTTATCCATTTTCGCGTAAGGTTAACGACCGTCGTCGTCGGGCTTGCGAAACTACGTACGGATCAACGGAGACTCGCACGCATGTGTGCGCGCGCAAATACACGCACGTACACACACATACACACAGGCGCCGAGATGCACCGGCGTAATTGGAAACGCCGCGTTTAATGTCCGCAAGCGGACCAAACTTCCCGAGAACTATAAAGCCGCCAGTGTTCCGCGTACCGATTAACCCGTAAGTACGGCCGAGGTAATTAAAACTTCCCAATTTCGCCGTGCGTAACAAGGCTACCGCTATTAAGAGAGAGCTTAATATTTGAATTTAAAAGGGGCTTAATATTTTCGAATCTCCTTAAGATGACACTAATGACTGATTCAACTATTGCGCATTATTTATCTAAATAGATCGTGGAATTACAGCGAGCGATATATAAAGATATGCATATACACATTTATTAAAATTAGATTCTCGAACGTTAGTGTAGCAAATAATCCGCGAAAAAGATTGCTGTCTGAAGCGGCAGAAATTCGCCGATTTGCCAAGCACGCTCTCCGACGTTGCGCAAGAACGACGTTGCGAACGGGAGTGCACTCGACGCGGGACAATGCGCTGCATCTCCCGAGGCAGAAATGCGGCGGGAAAGGAAAAAAGCGGCGGCCGGAGGCTCGTCGTTGTTCGTTGATAAGAGGCGAGGCGGCGTGTGACTGAACGAGTAGAAGAGAAAAGCGGGGAGGAGGGAGACGGCGGAGATGACGGACGGACAAGAAAGGAGGACCTTGTTCCCTTCGCCGCGGCAATCGATAAGCGCAATTAAGACTCCGCCTTTGAAATAAACGAAACAGCGAGAACAAGAGTCTTCGCTAATGACGAGAGGATGCGGGAGAAAAAGGGCTTTTACCGCGTCGTTCGCGCCGTTCACTTCGCTTAAGGAAACTCTCGTCCCATCGATGAGATTTTAGTACTTTGTCGGAACAAAAGAGAGACAAAGGTTGCCTCACCGCTCGCGCCTGCTTAGATCAGTCGCGAAGTAATAGCTTACATATTCAGAACGCCGTCCGTGTGTGCATGTTCAAGATCGCGCCACCACGGTCCTCTTCCCCCTCGTCCCATGGTCCTTCCGCTGATTATTCAGAGACGCAAGACGTTCACCGTCGTGGATCCAGCTCGATCAGCTCGTGGCCGTGTGGTCTTGCATTACGCAACGTTGTCGAATGGCTCTGTTGCAGTTGGCAGGCAACAAAGTGCGATACACAGTCACGGCGAGGAACGAGAAGCTCGGCGAAGAGGTCGCACGGAAGAGATTGACAGAGGAGGATGCCCAGGGCGGGAGAGAACGAACGGAGAGAAACGGAGCGAGAGGGAGGGAGGGGGAGGGGAAGGGAGCGGGACGGGTGGGGTCGAAGAGGAAGGGAGCTTCGTGTGCTGAACAGAATCAGCAATTCTAACCCACCAAGGGGGCCACTAACCGACGAGCGGGCCAAGCGGCGTCAGGGGGCCGGGGCAACAACCGACGTTGACCTCCACGACAACCATCATCGGCGGCTGCAGTGGCCGGCGACGGCGGCTATTCCCTACTCCGACGGCTCCTCTTCCTCGAGCACAATAATTCGCCGTCATTTCGCACGCTCCGACTTCTCCGCCGCTCGCGCGAAACCTCCTATCTGTCCTACATCGCGTCGAGAGAAAAAGAAAGAGAGAGAGGAGACCCCGAGAAAACATAAGAATGCTCGATCAGATTGTTGAATCCAAATCGTTCAAACGTGAAGAACGCGGCTGCAACGACAACAACGACAATGCGCGCCCTTTAGAAGATTCATTAACCTTTCGCTACCCCCGTAAAACACACTTCCGGGGAGAATCAGTCCCGATTGGTGAAAAACGCGAATCGAGACGGCGAAACTGTCCGCACTTGTTCGTAATAATTGACGCGGATAGATCGTGAAGACACGAAGCGGAAAACCTGGATCTTGGCATTATACCGATACTATCGTTCTCGCTTCACAAGGTCTGTAATTCATCCTTATCTCTTCCTGGAAATCCAGCTCGATCCTCGCAATTTGAAAGCGCTCGGTCCGCAGAAACCATATATCGAATTTATTTGCCGCCAATCCGATTCTATTTTTTTTTCTCTCCATAGTTACATCGCGACGGTACGAACTCCCGATATTTCTCTCGTCACGGGATTAGTCTCGACTCGGCTCGATTAGACGTCGGCCATCGACGATTAGCCCATCGAGGTAGATAGCGTCAATTAACCTCATGGCTGAATTCTCATTTTGTCCGTGCTAAGCCTCTCATCGCGAAACGTGCGCGGTGCACGTTGGCTTAACACGCTCATCCGCAGGACGCGCCTAGAAGCTCTATAATTAAATCCCACCGCGCAAGAGAAATTGAAAAAGATACGAAAACAACGGCCTAATTAATAAAATGAATAAAAGTTCGAGTACATTGCCTGTTTCCGTTCTATTTTACTGAGCGGGAGAACAAATTCGAGATTACGAGATTGTTTCTTTTTATCCGTAATTTCGACGATTGCTTGAACATTTATCCTTTCGATTAACTTTGATAATGGAAATTCCACGGGACGGGAATATTCGTGCAATGCGAATTAAATGGGATGATAAACTCCCGTCAAATGTCGTCAATTGTCATCTCATTAAGTCGATAATCATGAGAGATTTTTCAGAGTTTGTTCTTCATAAATAGCTCGAGTCTGCTCGAGTGTGGACAGAGAGCAATTCTTATGCTTCATTATATAATTATTCTTCCACCCACCGAACGACGAGTAATCATCTTGAGAACTCCTCTCGACACGTTTCCAGAACGTTTGGTAATAGTATCCTTGCAACAATAAAGATCCGAATGACGCATACGATTTTGATTCCAAGAGGCGCGCGTTCGTACGAACCTCGATCGAGGCAATTCCGAGAATAACTATATCGAGAAGGCTGAGAGAATACAATCGCATACTTTGAAAAGTATTCCACGGTTTCTCGCATACACTCGCATTTGTCGACACGTATAAAAAAATAAAATTGCGTGCTATTTGTTGCGTCGCAGATGTTTTCGCAGAAAATAAATCGCGCGACATAAATCGGCATGTTTTATCGGGAGATCGTCGATAAATCAACAATATTCAGTCTTCCGTCTGTTGAATAAATGTCGCTTGCGAAATTGTCGTTTTGATGAAATTTATTTGGCAAACACAGATATGACGCGCTAATGACTCGAATAATTTTGTGAAACGTTGCAATCGTTATTGGCAAACGGCGTTGCTTCATTTTTAAGTATCCACATATTTGTTAAGCTTATTACTTAGTCTATCAACATCGCGTGACTGCGAGACAAATTCGAAAACGTTGAAATTCATTTCAAATTGCTTTATCTTTTCTAAAGTGCTTTTCGAAACGTTTTTACAATATTTATGACTGATTGTGCTGACACATAAATTTGTACTAATTCTCGTATTTCCGCTTTGTTATAGAAATAGCAAGCAACGGCAAGACGATCAGGATGATGGATGGCGAAGTGATCGACACACGTATTTTTTTTTTATATTCATGAAATTTCATAAGCACGAGGCCTTTTGTTTTTATTATCTCTGTACAAAAACAGTCGAAAAAATTATAGATTTTCTTTGTTAAAGATTTAATTTTTACTGGAGCTTCACGGCATATGTACAAGCAAACTAAGAGCCATCGTAACCTAAAAACTAAATATAATTATACATTGATATAATAGATATAATAATTATAATTCATTATAATTAATAGTAAATCTACGAGTCTACAGATTCGAGTATGGGTATGTGTGTTTTGTGTGTATATATGTATGTATTTGTATCGCGTATGTAAGTGTATTCATGTTCGTGTTAATGTTGTGTGTATACTCGTGGACATGCGTGTAGACTTGTAAAGCGAATTTTATACAGAATTCATCGAGTGGCATCTCGCTCGCAGTCAACGCGCAGAAACGTATCGATCTTCTTATTTATTCGCGCTCTCTCTTTCCGTTCTTTCCGAACAGTGCACTATCCACAACAGGGCCGCCGAATTCGGACTCCGCAAAAGACCTTGGGTCGCTGTTGTCTCACATACGCTAAACGAAATCACTACGAGCTCACTAATCAGTATTCGTATAATTAATTCGTCATCAATTGTATGTACAATTGTATTACCATGGGACCCACGGGCCAACTTGACCGAATTGAGCACCCCTGCCCGGCCTCTATCACGCTCTCGCTCTCTCTCACACACACACTCTCTCGCTCTCTTTCGCTAATTCTCATCTCCTCTTAATTTTTCTTACTCCCTTCAATGCCAACTCCCGCATCACCAATTTTACTTCACCGAGAATCTATTGCTTCCTCGTACTCATCCCCGTGCGCACAATGAAAAAAAAAAAAACCGATCTCTCCAAAGAAAGGGAAAGCACTCAGCGAAGAGCCGGCCCTCGAGTTCCGTTTCTCCCGCTATTTCTATTCTTTCTTACGTGCGGCCAAGGAGGAAGAAGAATCCAGAAAATGTGAACATATAACAAGCGATTGGAGATTATAACGTGACAATCGTTAATTTCGAGACGGATTTCGGATTATCGAGCAACGTTATCGACTATGATTCACCACGTTTTCTTTAACAACGTAAATTTAGAGCTGACGCAATGAGGATAATTCCGTAACAACGACGAGATGCACTTCAAGCCGGAGTACAATTATGATTATTACTCACGTTGTTCGGTACAAACAAAGCCGGTTTCACCAACGCCAATCGCTTCAAACTGATTTAATTCTTCGCTATATTGCGTCACTAGATAATAATAGAGACATAATAGAGGCAAAAAAAAGAAGAGATGGTTACGATTAATGCAGACTGACGTCAGTGACACCGGCCTCTGTGCGACAGAGAAGTACCTCCCTTGTGTTTTCTTATTGCGTTGGTGTTTTTGACATGAGATACGTCACGCTCCTTTCATCCGCTCGAGCACGTCGCCACGTCAGTTGCGACCCGAGTAATTATAATCTCGGTGATTGCACGTTTTTCTTGGAAGAAAGCAAAACGATAGTAAAATGAGTGGGATTCGTTCACCGTATTTTCCTTTACGCAAGTCGCGCGAAATCACTCGGAGAAATTTTTCTTCCAGAACATTCATGAACATTCATGAACATTTGTCTACTTTATTGCGAGCCTTTAACTCTAAGATTTCCCTTCCCCCCTGCCTCTCCATCACGCGCTCTTTTTTTCTCACACATACAAACACACACGCTCTCTCTTTCATAAACTTTCTCTTCCCTTCTTCCACAAACCCTCCTCTCTCTCTCTCACACACATTCTCTCGCGGACCGAATCATGCTCCTTTTTTTATGATTTATCTTGATTTTGTCTCGTTTTATTTAAAAAAATACTGAATTAGTAACCAAGCTAAAATCACAGACTTGCTGGTGCTTTATCCCAGCGGGTTTGTACAAATTCTTCCTGAAGGTCTCTCGCGCTCTTTTTCTCTCTCACTCTATATATATATATACATATATATATGTATGTATAATTACAGGATGTATAAATGTACACATACATTTATATATGTATATAATTATGTATATATATATAATATATGCGCATATATGTATAGTAATTACAATTTATTCGTGAAATAAATGCTCGTATTCTCCCACTTAGCTTTCTGTCCGTTTTTCTTTCTCTCTCTCTTTCTCTCTCATTCTTTCTAACGCACTCTCTTTCACCCTCTTTCGTTCTCAGCATTTGTCGATATTTATAGTTTTATCTGCGTGTTTGTGGGAACGGATGAACAACATGGATTACAAGACAGTTCACGCGAAACGAGCGCGCCCTTTTCGTACCCGCGTTCTCCGCGATGGAAACCGAAAACAAAGGGAAAGGAACGCGTGTCTCGTCGTCAAGCCGTCAGCAAAATAATCGTCGAAGGACGAGGCAGCGAAATCTCTCCCGCTCAGCTCTCACACTTTCTCCGGCCCCGTCCCGCACTACTTTTGACAGGAGATCACTGGTGCTCTAACAGCCGTCGATACGGAGGATCAATCGTGTGTTTATTCTCCGATACGTAAAATGAAGGAAACAATATTTTCTTTTTCACCACTGTCCTCGCCGACACCCGTGTTTAGCGCACAGCTCTCCGCCGGCGCTGACGTCACATGATAACAATTCGAAATAATTTTTTTTTTTTTTTTTTTGGATCGATCGATTCACTCCATACGCGCTAATGAATACACGCGACGCTTGATATACGTGTATAATAAAGATCTCCAATTACTTTGACCTGTTACGCATGACGTCAGAGCCCCGAGGAGTTTATTATAGGTTAGGCGAGGATGTGGTTCTGTTTGCTTGTTCGATGATCGCCTTTCCGCCGTAACGCAAGTGCGTTCAGCGATTTTCAAACGAGTCGTCGTTCGACACTTAAATAGATTGCACTACCCGCTTCCGTGATGATGTTTGTAAACGGATACGCCGGATTTCTTTTGTCGGGATATTATTTATTTTCGAACGTAATTAACGTGTAGATACGCGATAAAAGGGAAAACACATCGGCATGATATCAGAGACACGAGAGCTAAAAGTGACGACCCGATGGAAAACCGCCAAGCGCGCCCCCGATAACCGCGGGTAAAATTCTCGCACTTGTATACGTAATACATATATGTACCATTTACATATCGGTATGTATAATAAGCGCACACGCCGCTCGTGTTTAGGTCGTTACATACGGAGATTGCTTATATTGTCTCTCTATTCTTAGTAATAATCACAGACATGGTTTCTATAATTGCTACGTACAGAGCCTTCTCTCGTTCGACGCCGAACACGATGGGTTCTCTTTCCCCGACCTTTCATCATCCGTTCAACCATTCGCATACACCCACGCACACACGCATGCAGTGCGACCATTCGTACACATTCACACACACACACACACACACATTCGTTCTTACACGTGTAAACTCTCACCGTCCGTTCTCACGTGCTCGAAAAAAAAAACGGACAAAAATTTCCACGTCTTACGAAATATTGAATTTAGTTTGAAATTTATGTAGAATCGGAGACTGCAACAGTGCAATGCTCGATAACGCGGATTTCTCATTATTATGCGAGCACACTCGGTTCGCCGAGTAACGGTAATTGAACAAATCTCGATGCCGCGAGAGCACGAAACGGACACGTGACTAATCGAGCGGACTCGATTATTATTGTTGGAGCGCGCGAGCGAATACATCGAGTGAGCGTCATACACGCGCATCCAATCATTCTTCTCTCTCTCTCTCTCTCTCTCTCAAAATCATTCTCGATCACTCCCAAAACATTACAATCATACACCATGCAATCTGGCACATGCACGCAGTCACAGGCACATGCACGCATTCTCCGAGACCGACTCTCCATTGTATAAACACGCCCGTGTGCCCTTCCTTCCCGTGGATAAAATCACAGCAATTTTATACACTGTCGTGTTTTTTCTCGCTTTCTTCCATCTCCTCTCACGCAAATGATAATGTACAATTCGACGATTGTGTACACGTGCAGAGCGACTTCTCGCTTCGCCCTCGCTCCCGCCCGTGTACACGGTGCTCTACATACATAACGCTTATATATATTATATATATATATATGTATATATATATATATGTACATAAAAACTCGCGCGCTTTCGTGAAATTTGTACGTGTGTATATGTGTATCGTATGTATATGTGTGTGTGAGTGAGTGTGTATATGTGTGTGTGTACATTAAAACTTCCTTTTGAGATTTCTACCGTGGAGAATCGTTGTCGAGCTAGTCAGAATCCAGAAGGTTCTCACTTCCGACAACCACTCTCGAAAACTCTCCGATCTACGCTGAATTTGAACTTTCGTTGCGTCAACGTCGCAATTCTTCAAGAGATTTATATATATCTATATACTCGATTTTTCCAGAAAATCTAAATTAGTCGATAAATTCCGCAGAGTTTACACAAAACAGTCTCGAATTGTGTACTCAATATCTTTCTGTTTATACAGATATTTGTGAAAAACATTTAACTAAAGACATATTTGATGAATCGACACTGACGATCGTGACACCCGTTACAACAATCCATGTGAGATCGATCGCGATTGTTCTTCGATCGAGGGATCATCGATGCGTGTCCCTCTGTGTAATGTGTATTATTGTGTATTTGTGTGTACCTATGTGGCTCGGTGGTATCAATCTGCATTGATAGTGCGAGGTTCGAGAAAAATCCTCGACGACGAGAACGTTCGATTTTCATTACTCAACCTTAAGATCGTATCCCAACCGACGCGTGATGCGAATACTTGGAAGTCGGGACGAAGCTGGTTATACAAGAAATTTGACGATGGAAAATTATTTATGACTCAATAAAGGGCGACAGTGTTCGCTCGCGCGGTAAACACCCGTCGGTCGGCGTGTACGAACCTTAACTCGTAATCCGACGTGACGAAGTATGTGGAAGAAAGACGCTGGTTATTCGAGGGGATGCAAGAGACAGAAAGAATGTATGAGTCCTATGTATATGTGTATTTTTTCGTGTGTTAATATGTGTGCGAGTACGGATTCTTTACTCCCTCGGGAACGTAGTAGTACGCAGGGGCGATGAGGCTGGCTGGTCTTCGTTGTTCCTCCCTCGCATGGCTGCTGCTTGTCACGGGAGATACTCGGAGGTTTTACGCGGGTGGAGGAGGTGCTGAGATCAATTAGTCGGCTGCTGAGAGAGCTTCGAGCTCGCTCCGTTTTTCCTACGACGACTCGCCGACGGTAAAGCGGTGGCTGATAACGATCCGAAAAGGATTCGCCTCCGGAAACGAGGAGAATCGACTAGCCCGAGTCACTTTCTCTCTTCCTCTTCTGCACGGTTGTTCTTCCATTTTCCGCCGTTGTTTCTGTCGAATCGCGCGCGGACTAGTCGGAAGTTTCTCTTCCCGAAGGCGGTTTCTCTCTTTCTCATCCTCGGGATATCCTTCGCGCGCGAGAGGAGGATCGGGGAAGCGCGAGACTGGACTAGAGTCGTTCGAGTCGACCGACGCGCGTGGACGAGCTCGCGTTCCCGAAGGATGGACTCTCCCCGTTTAGCAGGAACTCGCTCGAAGGAGGGACGATGAGTTTGCGGATGGACGCGCCGGAGCTCTCCGCTTTCGCGGTGGACGAGAGAGAGAAGGAAAGAGACACGGAGCGACGTCGAGGCGAGCCGAGATCACCGTGGCTCGAGACTCACAGTGCACGCCGAAAAGAAAAAAAAGGAAGGAACCGAAGGGGGGAAAAGAAAAACGCAAGGAGGACGCACGCACGCCTTGGGGAGTCCACGAAAAAGTCGAGCGCGGCGGAACCTGCTCGGTGTCCGACGCCGAGACGCGGGGGATATCACATATCACGAGATGCACGTGCGCTTCTTTCTTTTTTTTTTTCCTTTTTCATTATTAATATTAGATTATTTCGAGAGCGTGGACGCGAGCGACGACAAGCCCGGCGATTCAGCTGGAGACAAACGCGGCGATCTGCTCACTGAACTGCGTGTGCTCCAGAAGCAGGGAATCCTTGCAGCTCTCAAACTGCTGCTGTTGCTGCTGCTGCGACGGCAGCGTCGTGGGCGCTTGCTGGTGCTGCTGCTGCTGCGTATGATGATGCTGCGTATGCTGATGAGCGTGCTGGTGTTGATGCTGCTGGTGCTGTTGCGACACCTCCTCCGGATTTTCGGGCTCGGTGCGCTCGTACAGCACGCAAATGGAGCCGTTCTCGCCGATCCTGTACGACACCTCCGACGGGTCGATCCACATGGTGAGCTCGCTGGGGAACAGGCTGTGCAGCACCGTCGGCAGCAGGCCGACGTTCGCGCCGGCCTGCGCGATCACCGGGTCCATCTTACCGTTGATGCGTATACAACGGTAGCCGGAGCCGCGATTCGGCCGATCCGGAAACCAGTGGTCCCGGTAACGGTGGCGCAGCACCTCCGTCAACGATGACTTGAACATCTCCAGTTGCCGCTCCGACAGCTGTCCCGCCTGCAGGCGCAGCAGGTGCACCAGGAAATCCGCCGCCGACACAATTTCCAGTCTCATCGTTGGTTACCCAGGGCGAAGACGTCGACGGTAATGAAGTAAAATGGAACTCTTTACTCGCGGTGAGATAAATGAGTTGCGCGGACGGGAGCGACGCCGATGACGCGCACTCCGTGTTGCTCGGATACACGAACACTTTCTGTCTCTCTCTTTCCCTCTCTCTCTCTCTCTTTCTCTTATTTTTTTCTCGCTGCTTCTTGCGACCCAGGCTCCGGAGGCCAAAGCGCTCCACGTCGTTTAACACACTGGCGAACGCGATCGGAAGATACGCGCGTGTCACGGGTCACGGCGCGGCGATGAGTAGGCTCGTCGACGGCGCTGATGCCGAAAGAAGCGCACGGTACCAGTCACCACAAAATGGCGTCGTCGCCACGTCGCTGCGTAGCACTCTACAGCACTCGGCGTACGTCGTCGACCCTCCAGCGCGATCAGCTAACCGCCGGAGCGTCCCTCGTGGATTCTCGTCTCGGCGATGATGCGTCCCAGCGCGCACAGTTACAAGTGTACGGCGGGGATCGATCCTTCGTACGAGCGTAAGCGCGTCGCTTCTCCGGCGCTCCTCTCCTTCGCACGGTTCGTTCCGTGTACTCGCCTCGTCGACTCACGCCGAATTCTCCCGCACGCGGATCGAACGCGGCCGTTCGTTTTTCACGCTCCGTCTCACCGGATGGAATCTCACGATTCAACACCACCGATCGAGGACCGAGCTCGATCGATCGATTCGCCGTATCGGCCAGATCTCTTTCACCGATATTCGGATATCTTCCTTTCTCTTCCTCTCCCTCTAAAACCAATTCAGATCGACAGACTTTCTCGCGACACCTGAACCGACGGACAGTTCTCTTTCTCTTTCTCTATCCGACTCGCGGAGATTCCGCACACATTGACTGCCGACGACTTTCTAATGGCAGCGCTCGCGACGACGGATGAGGTAGCCTCGTCTCTTTGTTCGGACGACGTCAGATGGGGGATCTGTTTCGCGAGCGCGACCAATCCGACGCCAACGGCGCCCACCGTCGCTCGCGTACGCTGCGCACAGTTGCTTGCGCGCGGGCTCGCAGCTGCGTCCTGAATACGGGCTGTCTGCGTGTGTCAGCGACTCTCAAATCAACCGTTAATTCCGAACTGTGCAAAATATCGCGATGCAAATTGAAATCTCGCACGCTTCGCTATGAGAACCGAACGTTATCCGCTTATCATTTATACATAATTCAACAATGTTGTACGTGCAAAACAACATTGTTGCTTTTGCGGTCGCCCTATGCAAACAAAGGCAGGCTAGTGTTTACAATTTCCTGCCGCTTTTCTGATATTTTACAATTATGAAATTACCAGTCTTGTATGTGTATTGTGTCTAATAGCGATAGAAAGAGTCTGAAGTACGTAGGATGTTTCAAAAGTATCGGACACGCTTTCGATAACAACGTTTGTTTTGGGGTATCCCGTATATCACAATTGCTGTAAAGTCTTTGAATCAAAACACTCGGTGGAGCGTTGAGTCGTCTTGACTTCGAATAGAATAACCTTAAGAGGTCATACCACGAGCTTACTGGACATTTCTTCCAATAATTCAAGTTTGCAATATTTTAAAACTGGCTCTATCGACGAAAGAATAGGCTCTAGTTTGTCATACGGTAACCTAATATTATTCAATGTCGCGCAACCTCGAGAAACTCGCAGGTAAAATTCCTAATGCAAAGGCAGGGCGCAGCGCTTTATTTTCTTTTCGTTTTACGGTCGTAAAATCGAAGCCCGGGTTTCGTTTCACCGTGCTCTTAATTGATTGCGTCAATCCACGTCTGGCAGTGAGCACCACTGACCCCACGGGTTTTCAAGTATGAGCTTGAACGAGGGAACAAACGAGCAGGGAACTAATGCCGACTGCTAGAAAGCGCGTACGTCTCTACAATACATACAACTACACGACGAGCCTCGCGAGCGACGGGGTTAGCAGCATGAAAACCACCTCGTCCGACCCTAGATTCAGCCCTGAAACTCGAACAACGAGCTGGCCAGGGAAAAAAGTCCGACCCCGTTCCCGCTGAACCCCTATTTCCCCCTTAACCCTTTGATGTGCGAGTTTCGTACCCTCTCGGTACGCTTCAATCGCGAAATGGATGAGAAATAGTCGATGCGAGGAAAATCATTTTATTCTTATTTTAATTCCTCGTGCAGTAAACACGGGCTGCGCAGTTCGAAAAAAAAAAAAAAAAAAATTACCACAGATTGGAGATTTCAAAGGATGCTGAAAAGCACATTAGGAGAAACGAGATGCATTTTCGTCGCTGAAAATGCGAGCCGTCTGCGGCCCTCGCCGGAAGGTGAGCCGGAATCCGACGCATCCTCCCTCGCAAAGGTATGAAAGCGGATCTGATTTGCCAACCGCGTCGCTATGTGGAGCATTTCATTCGTAATTCCGGGAGTTCGCCACTGCCAAGTTGGCAACTGAGTGCCAATCGATAAACCCGGATTATCGTGGCCCGGCTTCCGTTCCCCGCGACGCGAGTGCGCGAACCGCACGCGGATTTCCCGTGTCGGAGAATTCACGGCTGGCGCGCGGCGAGCGTGTCTGGACAAAAATCGCGCAATCGCATGCTCGCGCAATGCACACGTAAACTTCGTGCTGCGCGCAAAGCTCCGCACAGCTCCCACTCGAAATTCGATAAATTAAGTTCTAAGCGCATTAACTGTTGGAACGAACCAACGAACCGGCGAAACTCCACGCTTCCGTCTACAAAGGAAGTCGCTGACACACGAAAATATTACGTCGAATGATCAAAGGTGGCCGAATGTCGCTGATCGTAGAACCGATTAATTCGCGAACGTACGTTTGTATGTACAGCGTTTTATTTTATCGTCCGTCGCGATATGTACCTCGATAACCGACCGCTTCCGTTTTCGCGTACTTTGCCTGTGAGTTATTGTGACGCGTAAAAAAAAGACGTCAAAAGCGCTGAGTCTACGAATTGTGGTTTCGCGCGTCTTACGTGATTTCTCAACAGTGAGATTATTTAACAACACCGTCGATATTGTAAAGGCCACAAACAGTGACATACAAGCCTGACATTCAAGTTTGACAACGAATAAAAATATTGTATACAGATTTCTTTTATTAACAAATTCTTCGATTTTAACACTTTTCCGGCGCTGTTGCGGGAAAAGCGATTTGGCACCCCGTATAACGATGTTACCACGGCGAAATATCTCGTCCGCGTATTCCAAGCGCGAAGAGAGCGAGAACGAGAACGCGCCGTGCATGGCGGGCGAAATATGCCGAACGTGCAATCGGCCGGGAGGGCTGCGCGCGCGGAAGGGTGCCGTATATTCAAATTACGGGGTGACCCTTCTCGAAAACTTGACGAGGGGCGAAGGGGAGCGTGGAATTGCCGACGGTGGTGGTGTAAGCCGACAGTCTCGCCGGAAGGTTCTCTAAAATCAATAGGGCCGGAGTTCGGGCCGCGCGCGTTCTGCATTCTGCCCGTCGTGGAGTTTCGCTTGAAAATCCGTGAACCCCCCGGAAAACTGCCGTTCGCGAGTTCCTACACGATCGGTCAATCCCCGTTTCGAGCAGCGAAGACCACGAACACGCGAGAGAGATTCTCAAAATTTACATGTAATATTAATCTGCTAATCTTTTAAGGAGAAAAAAACTTTGTCGAGGATTACGACTCTGAAGCGCCTGGATTAAAGTCGAATTAACATAATATAATTCTGCACAAATATCTAGAGTTATTCTATCGCGTGTAAAAAAAATAATTGTACGAAAAAAAGAAATATTTAGTTGAATTGAATAAAGTACGCTGAAGAATGGTTAATTAAGAGCTAGGAGAAAATATTTATGCATTCTTCAGCGAGTCAAATCGCGCGATCTCACGGGGCTGATTCCCCCTTGTCCTATTTCGAAATTATAGCTAGAGAGAAGGGTTAAGACTTATGGGAGCGATGACATAAGAGATGTTTCGAGCGCACGCACGCACGGCCAGACAGGTTCGCGTTCGACGCAGCGAAGGAGACAAGGGCAGTTTTCTCGCCGCAAAAGGCTCGATCGAGCTCTTCGAGACGAGCGACTTCTTTTTCCTCGCTGTTCGGATCCCTTTTTCACTTTACGAGGGTTACCTCTCGTAAACGCGGCATATGTACGTCGTTCGTTCGCGGCAGCCATTTCACGTAGCGCGCAATATAATCAGCCGGCTTGGGCTTCTAATTTGGAACTTTCTTCCTCGAATCGTTCTCTTCAAGAAACATAAAATTAGAGGCCCTCGCCAGCTTTAGCGATCCTGAGAAAATATCGGAATACGGTTCGAAACACGCACGTGTGGGAAATGTCAGCGCTAAAAAAAGCCACTCGAATGCTCCTTTTATAAAGCGACCATCGATTTTTACATCGAAAATTCACACATTTTTCAAATTGTTTCATGAAATAAAAAACTATCGCAACAGAATTGATTTCAGTATTTTCCATACAGTTTCTAAAATGTGAGAGGCGCACTGTCTCGCTTGCGCGCATGCTAGACGGCGAGTTTCAAGCCGTATCCTAGAAACTCTATCTGAAGCCGTGCATCAGAATCGCTTCTCGAAGCGGCACGAAGCGAAGGCGGAGCGCGGAGGCCAAAGATCGACGAGCCTGGAGGAAACGAGGATCTCGATTTCTCGCTCGCTCGCTCGCGCAGCGCTTGAGATGCGGAAAAGCGGGAGGATAGTAGAGAACGCGCGCGTCTGAGAACGACGATAAATTCTCGCGTCGCGCGAAGAAAAGTGTAAGAAATTACGGTTAACGCGTGCGACATCAATTCAATGAAGTTATTACAGATGTACATGATTTCAATGACGATTTCGATCCGATCGTGAGCGTCGAGTCGGCTTGAGGTCTCAAGAACAATGATGATTTCAATTCTGATTGCGAGCGTTAGACCGATCGTATGTAAAGAATATTAGCGAGCGACTTTTGAAAGTTCTCCGCTTTGAATGCACCGAGAATGGCACGTCCCACACCGAACAATGTTGTGAAACGTTCGAGACGTTCTGAAAAGCCGTATACAATATCGGCGGCGAACGCGAATGTAGGCACGACCGGCTCGGTAATTTGCTAACATCAGGGCCATCTAACTGTTTTGCAGAGCCATCCTACTTTTCTCACAACGGCGGATCGCACGATACGGTTCAACTTCTATTCCGCGCGAGCTACAAAACCCGGCTCTCAGATCAAAAAGAAGTCGTCGACGAACATCGCGTCGAGATGAACGACAAGCCCCTTTTATCCTTTCCAGCGCTCGCGTGACGCAGCACGCGCGCGATTGCTTAATTTTAATCCGCCACTGTTAAGCATTACGCGCTCGGATCATCAAAAGTTATTTTTCTCTCATGCGGCGATACGGAGAGGCGCTTGCGAAACGTTGCCTCGCAAAGATAATCTCGCCCGCCTCTCTCGTAATCCAATCGCATTTTGTTTTCGCTCGAAATTATCCAAGTTAGAGATTGGCCACTCCATCGCGTATTGTTGCGGCCTGTTTCGTGAAATACTGTTTCTGCGCAATCAATCCGCGGCATCGCGCGGAAAAATACGGATCCGAGGCCGAGAGTCAGGGGCCAAAGAGCGTCGGCGGGCCGAGAGAAAACGGAGATCTCGATCTGCCGACCGGTCGTGCGGTCGAAAATGGAGCCCCCGCGGCCACCGTCGCCGATCGAAGGAGCCCGAGCAAGCATCAGGGCCGCCTAACTGTTCGGTGGAGGTCCGCCCTCTCTTTCTCTCTCTTTCTCTCTCTCCCTCTCTCTCTCTCCCTCTCTCTGTCTCGCCACCCCTGCCTCCCACTGCCACTATCATCGCCCGGAGGAAACTCGTCGTTCTACTTCTTTTTTTTCCTCTTCCCTACTCCGATCGCAAACGGTGCTCAGTCGCCGTCACGTATATTCGCAGTGTATAAACCCGGCCGCGCCGCCGATATCGCAAATTTTGCAATAATGAATCGAACGTCTGTTTGATCATAAATCCCTCGCCGATCTCTCAAATAGGCTGACGCGGTTTTTTTTCTTTTTTGCCAGCAGCGACCTTCGATTCGCAAAACCACGCTCGGAAAAACGAGACTTACTCGCCTGAATCATAAATCATTCTCGATCACGGCCACGGCTCAGCGTGAATTCGACTTCTTGAATAGTAAATATATTATCGCGAAATTAACGCGACATGCCGATCCGAAGGAAAATTCAAACGGGGAGAATAATATCCATCAAAGTATATTCGCGTCTCTATTTTACATGTGTTTAAGAGCGACGTTTATCGCGACTCACTGCACGCCTGATATGTTATAAATGTGTCGGTTCACGGCCGGTTTAACAATATAATCTCCATCTCATTCTAAAAAAGTAATGACCTAATGTCGCATAAAGCGTCTTGTTTGCGCGCATGAAAGAATTCAAATATACGATCGTTGCAAAATTTCAAGTTAATTACAAAATAAACAAATAAGTTTACGCATAATTAATTAAATTTTACATACAATAATGATAAATAAGATTTCATTACAGTAGCGTGTCGTAAATCGAGAAAATGAACATGATTAGAGAGCCAAAAGGATTAAAAAGATGAAATCATAAAGAGCATTCGAGAAAAACATGCTTCAACGAGCATATTCACATTGACAGATGTCGGTTCTCGTTTTGATATCCCGAGCGCTTACACGACAAAATTAATCGTTGATTCTTGTTCGAACAGCGACACGCGTTCCAAGTATGTATAAGGCACCACCGATCGATAAAATCGGACAAAGTCGGCTAACACGAGTCGCGAGGACTAATCAGGTATCCCGCGGAATCTCGGAGGCGTACGTTTCGGTACGAGACTTTCTCTCTTTGCTCGCTATAGTCAAGTCGAAATAACATCAAGCCGTGAGCGTGAACTCTTGGAAAGTCGCTTATTTTGTTTCTTTGTGCACGACAGCCCGAAGGCGACGACGATACGACACCGATCCTCACGTTCTGATCTGGAAAGCGTCGTCCAACAATTTCCAAGATTATCGGAGTGAAATTTCGATTTAGAAAATTTTTTTCTATTTATTCTACTGCATGTAACAATAAATTGTGCTCGAGTTGACTGAAACCTAAATTCTCAATTGTCGAAAATGCTAATTTTTTCTTTAGCATGTACTTCTTTACATTATCTTAATATTTTAATAATTTTCAACAATACATCTCGATGCGAATGCAAGAGGATACCTTTTTACGAAATTACTGAAAATATATACAAACGCGAGGAAAATGTAGCAGTAAAGATATTATGCTTTTGAACATCTACACGGAGGAGGAAAATTAATTTCTGTCTGCAAAAATGTTGAAGAACATGGCCAATTAGGAGAGACCAGGGAGCACGGGAGGACGCGCTGGTTTCCTGGAGCGAAGGGGAGCGGGTAAAAAGTCACCGTCGCGTCGTCTCTTCGAGAGGACGAGGCCCCGTTATCAGGATGAATAACGGTGATAATAATCCGTTCTCAGCGAGCCGTTTATTAAAAGTACTACAGTAATGCTGACGTCGTGCATGAGAATGAGATCGAAACGTTGCGCGGAACTCGATAAAGTCACAAAAATTTATTTTATCTTATGCCTTACGGTTATTACATATTTTTACTTATTCCGGAGAATCCTTTTAGGGAACAAGATAAATCTTACGTTTCCTCTCGTCTTTCTGTTTTCATATAATTGGACAATAGTTATTCCTTCCAAATGTGAAGACTGAGTAATAAATTACACGTAAAATATACAAAGGTTACGACGGACGGGTCGAGGGCAGAGGCGAATTATCCTTTATCCGAGGGACACAAGCGGTACATAATAATGTAATCCGCAAAAGCAATACGCCATATTTAAAGTAATAAGCGGGTAGGGCAACGGAGGTTTCCAGCTCGTACGAAAGCTCTTGAAGTTGCCAGGAGGAGACAAATCATCGTTGCCGGGCGCGCACCGGTGTGCGTTGCCGTTATATTACTTTAGCCTTGGCTCGCATTCGTTCGACGCGAACTTTGTGAAGGCGACGATACGAGAATTTAATGTTCGCCTTTAACACACTCGGGACCACGGCGTGTGTCAATCGTCAGTCGCGTGAAAGAGAGAGAGAGATGCAATAGCTTTTTTCCTGACATTAACATCAAACGTAATCTTTATTTCGGACTGAAAATAAAAATCGCAGCTATATTCGGCATCGAGCACGAAAAAAAATACGAGCACGAAATAAATTGGATGACAGCTTATACTGTAATAAATCGAATTTCAAACAACGTGACGACCTTAAAAGTTAAAAATGAATAAGTTCTCGATATAAATATACCGCGATATGTAAAAAGCGACACAATCGTGAGAGCTTCTATTCCACGATGGAAACATATCGTTATAGAAACGATAGAATTCTATTTATACCTAAAACATCAATGCAAAGTATCGGCATAAGTAAGAACTTCTTTCGCGCACGAGTGTAGAGCTGTAATGACGGTGAATGCAGGAGGCTTCGTTGCTAGCAACACTTAAATAACCACATAAAAATTTCTACGATTCACGTGCGATCGATAAGACTCGTCTTAAGATGTAAAATAATTAATTTATACTTCCTGAATGCACTAAAGATTTTATAGTTTTCTGTTTATAGAAAAAGAGAATTATTGGAGAAAATTTTCAATTTTACAACATGTGAAACATAAATATTTGGTTTAAACGATACAAAGCTTACATAAAAGTAAAGTGAACAATGATACAGCGGGCTTTAATATTTTACAATTCGTGATCCAACTGAGCAACATTCGCGATATTTTTCGGAGAACTAATTTGACGTCCATTAATAATAAGAGAGACAAAATTCTGCATCGTATTTTAGCGGCGAGTGGGCGACACGCTTTCGAACGGCCGCGGCTGAAATCCCGCGCGACGACGAGAGGGTGATCGTTCGCGATCGTTCGATTAGCGTTTCGAGGATTCGATTATGTCATCCACGGAGATTGGCTGGAACGAGCTCTCGTTCGGAGCAATCAATTTTTATTATTAATAATTCGCCATTCACACCCCACGTGAGCCCGTGACCTATTGCGAACCCTTCCCGCGCTTCATTTGCGTCACGTGTCTATTTTATATGCGGCCTGTCTGTCGCGCCGTCGCAAAATCAATCCCGCCAGGATTTTATTTTTAAACAAAATGCTCAAACGAGTAACGTTCTGCCTATCAGCGCGCGAGAGAAACGACACCGCCGTCAATTTGTTGTTCGCAGGTTACTTGTAAACAAAGTCGGCGACGTGCACAGCCAATAAAAACGCCGTGACGCCGATCCGCGCCGTGACAGTCTATTTATCGATAATGCATCCCGTGCGAAAAGCATCCGCGAAATTGAACATTACGTCGTACGACACGCGATGACTTTTCGAATCTCGCAAATAGAACGTTGGGAATTATTTATATCTTCAACGCAGACTTTAAAAACGCGTGAAAGCTTTCCCGGAGATCCCGCGAATAATGAGAAAAGGAAAAAGAGAGAAAAACAAGTGCGATTGTTAAGTGCACCGCGGCGGTCGTCGAACTTGCAGTAAAAGGTTCGCGCGAGCTCGCATCGGGCGCTACCGACGCATTTTACCGCTTTTCCCACGGCCCCTATTCTACCGCCTGTGCTCGCCATTTCAGCTGTGTCGCGGTGGCAGAAGGAGACCAAAGTCGTTTCGCGAAGGAAAAACTCGCGAGGATAACGACGGTGCATTCGATCGCCGGACGAGAAGCGACAAGCGGGTCGAGCGCGGAATTATTCAGCGCGACATCGATCGCTTCGCCGATGGACAACAGGGATTGTCGCGGAACAATGGTTTCAGATTTCTACGAGTTGCTTTTAATCTATCATCCACCGATGATGGATCGGTGATTTTTTAAGAAATTTTTTCGACGGATAAATTTTTCGCAGACTCGACACACAGATCGAGGAGCGGAATGAGAAGAGTATCCTGCCTCGAAAAATGCCTTGAGCGACGAAGATTCGTTCGTAGAAACGTTTTTCTCCGTCCAATTCCTCGAGCGAGCGATGACGGGCAGAGAAGATGGGAATCGGGATCCAGAGTGTTCCTCTCGCGCTCGAAACGAGCATTCTGCTCATCCCGAATCAGAATTCGTCGAGCTCTCCGCAATTTCGTAGGCTTCATCGCCTCGCGGCGACGCCGCGGAGAGCCTGCGGGCGTAGCGCGCATTACGTTCGTTTACATAATTTTATTGGAGAGAATTTCGAAGCTTGAAATAGGTATGCCAGCGATACTACTCGACGTTTTCAAATACATTGCATTCACCGACATGAAGGATACAATATTTGTAAAAATCATTCGTTGCTTTTCTCATTTCATTTTTTAATTTTAAATATTAAAAAAATTTGGAAATTTATGCATTCAATAATTTTTCCAAGATCATTTATCAATCTATCACAGATTAAAAGTCGTTCGACAGTTGAGAAAGATGCACTTTGCATTTTCTCACGTCGAAATTTATTCACACGCCGCCGAAACACAAATCGTAGATCTTAAAGCGAATCGAAACGCGCGCTATCTCAGCGCATTCGCGTCACCAGCGTTAATCTACGAGGTTGCTTATATCAGTTTTAACAGCGTGCGAGTGTTTACACACTCTAACGAATAATTCTCCATTTATTTGCGGATACCAGAAGTGAAAACACGGCGCTTGTTGCGCGTCACAATTCGCAATTTGTTCTCCCGCCGGAAAAATTTTTTTCTTTCGTTCTTTTTTCCACCCCTATCGATTGACTGATATCAATGTCGCGATGCAACGTGATCTCGTATCTCGTGTAATCGCTGCACGTGGTGAACGTATATATTCTCGCTCGCACGTGGCGAGCTCTCGCGACAACTCAGCGCTCCGCGCGCGCAAAAAGCGGAATTATTTATATCGTATTGTTATATAACTATATATCAACGAACAATTTGTAACGTAACGGGTATCGGCAATTTCCATAGCCGTTATTTACAGTTCTCTTTTTCCGTTTAATTTGCCAACGCGATGCCTTGCAACAGCTATTTTACGTAACAAATAAAATCGTCTCCACCTCATTATCCACGTAATCGACAATATCGAGGATTTTACGCGAAAATACATAATTTTGCTCTCACTCTGCATTATTACTTGAATTACATTTTAATGTAAAGCGTTAATCTTTAAATAATGGCGCAGAATCCCTGCATTGTTTAATCAGCTTTAATGAGCATCACGTATTTTTTCCGCAGTTCTCGAAATATTTATAGGGATTGCATATGTCGCGCATATAGCGAGCACCGAACATATAGATCTCTAAATCTCTTCAAACCTGTTCGCGATCATTTGAAGTATGCAAAAAATAAGCAAGAACGTAGATGAATTACGACTACGCGATACCCATTACGACACAACACATATCATCGATAAAGAATTAATGCAAAAAACTCACCCGCGGCAATGCTGCGTCAGAGGCAAGCGGTGCTCCGTCCTGTTATCCTGCAAATAATATTAATTTTTAGCTGTTTTGCAAACTAATTTCGCCTACAACAATTTAATAAAAATATATTGTGCCACATTAAACATGTACTAAAATTAACGTAAAAAGATGATTATTTCTCTTTCTTTCTCATTTCATCTCCTTAAAAAAACAAGCTATTATACCTAATTTCATGATTAACGGTAGTTTGTTCGATCTCTCAAACGATTATGCCGCAAACATTGACATGCGTGATATTTTTAGTCGTGGAAAAATACGTAATCCTGCCCCGGCGTACGCAACTACGCAGCTGACATAGAAAAGAAATCGATCGGCAAGAATTCGCGCCGCTTATGGCTACGAGACGCAAAGGAGCGCGGACGAAGGACGGCTACTATTTAAATTTCGACCTGCGCGTAAATCTTCGCCGCGCGATCTTTCGACTTTGATTATCCGCACGCTCGTTAAGAATAATACTAATTATTCTTAACAAGCGCGGAATCTGATTAAATGCGACTGCTATTATCAATCCAGTGTAATAACAACAGGAAAAGGAGAAATATATTTCTCGCTTACGCTTCACATGCAGACTCCCGAAGCGTAAACATTCGCGCGGATGTAATATATGCGCGTAACAAGCACGATAATTCATTATTTCTCCGTTCGCACGATTTTTTCAGAAGATTACGTGTCCACAGGACCTTTACCTCCAGCCACGTTCTCTCGCACCAGCGTTGTCACATCATCCTCGTCGTCGTCGTCGCGTCGTGTCGCGGGAGCTCATGCATTTTAACGACGATTTTAAAATTGTAATTCGTAGCCGTTCGATAGCCTGAAAAACCGATCGGTTCCATCGCATAATTTCACGGTTCGCGTGCGTGCGTACGTGCTTTTCCCCGGAGACGCGCGCCGTGGAAACGCGCACGGCGACGGGAAACTGTGTCGACCGTTTTCGCGCCCGATTGCTGTTGCAGGAGCGAAGGAGAGCCCCGAAATAAAATTGCTAAAAATAAATGACTTTCGTGCCGGCCTCGTCGCTTTTCATCCGCGGCGTTTTTCATCGATTTTAAGTATAAGCAATTCAATGTTCTCCCATGTGCTGCTACATACGCCGTGTGTGTTTGAATAACAACGCGTTTTTCGTATCCCGGGGAGTCCTTTAAAAGCGGCGTGTATGATTTACGTAATTTTGTTGCAAAAGAACGGAAAGAAGAAAGCAAGCAAAGAAGAGAAAAAGTAAGGAAGATAATTAACGGTTTCGATTGACTGGAAATTATATAATTAACAAGCAATAATTAAATACCCTGTCATTATCTTCGTTATTAACGTTATTGTTGTGCAAGCTCGTTGACGATGCTTTCGTTTTGTGTTGCGTAAATGTTACGTCACGCCATACGGTAATTACCAATTACCGCGTGTATATTGGATTATCCAAGTGCTTTAACAAAATATTACTGCGTCGCAAATGAGTCAAATTGGCAATTTGGTCGGGCGAAGATTCGAAAATACGCGTCGCGATGTGAATTAAAAAAAATCGCGTTTGATATCGCCGCGGTAACATTACGTATACATATCGTGCATATCGATCGCAAACACAATGTCGGGCGCGGCTATAACTCGCCTAGAAGCACATCTCGATGGAATTATAAATAGTCGACCCCGATTCGAATGCGTTTATCGGCGGATTAGCGATTTTATTGCCGGCACAATGTATCGCGCCTTCCGACAGGCCGATGTGCGATAATCGCCCCCGGAGTCGGCGATGTGCAATTAACGTGACGTACCGTAACGGCGACGAGTAAATTTCTTTGACCCGAACTAATTGGACGGCACTCGTGGATATCGCTCGATTTTTCAGCGGCCCTCCGCGCGATACGCGCGATGAATGTGCGCGCGGCGAACGGTCGCGATCCGGAAAAGACGTGAAACGACGAGAAACGCAATCTCGCGACAACGGAATCTTTCCGCGGCCGTAATTCTCCTCAGCTTCCGTAATCCACGTATGCACCGTTAGCGTTGTGTTTAATTATGACTTGTGACCGTTCCTTACGGTTAATGGTGTAAGTGGAACAAAAGACCTTTCCGCGGCGGGACGGCGATAAATGCAGGCATCGCGAACGGCTTTGTCCATTAACGGACACGCCGCGATGGCGGTTCGCTGCTTTCGCGGTTTGTTAGCGCAAACGATGCCGGGGAATGGCGAATGTCGGATCGTGACGGCATCGATAGCGGCTCCGCGCCGTTTCCGGTTAAGGGAGAGCCGAGTAAGGTATAAGAACGGATCGCTCTCGAATAAAGGAAAGAAAAAAAAACATTTGCGCGACACAAAAACGACGAAAAAAGCGCAGCTTTCTAAATTATTTGCAAATTACCGCGGTTGTCTTTATGCGAAGATGAGCTTTCCAGCTCGATCTCGGCGACCGCCGTATATGCAGTCATAAATTCCGCCGTTTCTCCGCGCGTCTGTAATCTGCGTGGCGCGTAATTCAGGCAGATTGCAGGCCTCGAGTGATGACAGTGCCTGACGCTATACGATGCCGAGAACCGAATATGGCTCGCATTAATGCACTTATACCGATCAGACTTTATTCCCGTTCCTCGGCAGAAATTCTGCTGACCGGGAAACGGCAATTTACCGGATACCTTATACACCTACACGCGTATTTGCGATCGTCTACAACGTCGGAGCATCCGAACCAATGTCAGCGCGGTGTCGCGTTTCTCTATAAACGGCCCGAATTTTCTTACGGCGAGCATTTGATATAATTTCGTTGAACACGTCAGACACGTTTGTCGCCGCGAATGTCGCAGCGGAAATTCCGTCTGGGTTGGCGTCGCCGCGATACACGCCAATGCGAGGCGGCGCGGCAAAGATCCGGATGCTGTGTCGACTTCATTCACAAAGAACGCATATACGGAGTGGCGTCTGTCAAGTGTGAAAGTCTCGCGCGACTTGCCTTTCTAAATTAAGCGTCAACTCCAACATTACCTTTTTAATCCTTTCATTTCACGTTTCATTTCTCAATATTTTTAATCATTAAGTTCTCAACGAATTTCATTTTAATTTATACGATTGCAAAATCACCGAAAAGGTTTAAGAGCAATATTTTTTGCTTTTCTGTTTTATTTATATTTTAAGATTTCAACAACTTTCGCCCGCCACATTAATAGATATAATTTATAATTAATCTTCGTCGGTCGCAATGGAGGGAGCAAGCGCAAGCTTAGCGATACTAAATTACGCGGAGCACCCTGTATATGTTTATATACTGCGTCGGAATATAAATAGACGCTTATGACGTAGCCGAAGAGTCGGAGATCCACGAGGTCTGCCCCCTCGACGAAAACAACATGGCAAGACGAGACGCGATGAGATACGAGGAACGTGTATAGACGCTGTATCCTCGACTCACTGCCAGTGTGTGCGAACAAAGCGCAACACACGCATGCACGCGGTATCCGTTGTGCGCGCACGCGGCTGAAAACACGCGTTTGCATACGCCAGGAAGAAGCGCGGAGAGAAACAATCGATTTGGAAATCTGCAAATACGTGATAATACGAAATAACTAGTATCGATGAAGCTGATTATCACGTCGCGGCGAATTACATTAAGCGACGCAGCGCGACGTGTCTTTTCGCGTACACAATTCGCGACGCGGTTGAGTAGTTTATAATTTCGCAATTCGCAAACTTCGTGCACGCTTCGTTTACATTTCTCTTTAGCGAGGCTACTTCAAATCGGCGGCTTTCGCCGGGGCTCTCCTCACCCTGCCGCGCTCCGCGCGAGATCGTAAACGGAAGAGGCTCTTATCGTGCGTTATCTCTCTTTACATGCGCGCAAGCATTTTTTTCCACCGAAGAAGTCAGCGCGCTGCAAAGATCAAATGAATCTCTCCTTCGCGTTTTGTCGCGTAATAAACCGCGCACGAATTTTTTTTATCGCAGGAAGCATGTAAGTACCGCCTCTTTATCACCGTGTTTGTGCGTCACGAACGACGAGGACGCTCTCGAGCGACCACGTCGATAGCAATAATATTTGATTGTCGAATTAAGGCCTGGCGTGGCCCGTACGATAAAGAGAGAAACGAAACTGCGTAGTTTTTTTTTTTTTTTTTTTTTTTTTTTTGAAGCGGTGCCTTTTATCGCGCTGCGAAAAGCGACTTCACGACGACGAGTCGTGTATAGACAAACTGTAACAAAAGAAGCATTTTTCATTCTTCCCGTTGTAACTTTGTACTCGCAGCTATACCTAAGTATCTCGTGCCGCCGCGCCTCTTTGTACTGATCCTTCACGACGATGCCCTTTTCGTATCCGTGAGCAAACTTCTGGCGGAGCGAGTTGCGAAAGATACGCAGCACGTATCTGCGATAAATGATTGTTTAGCGACGGAATTTGTTGCAATACTCGGTTGCCGCGACCATTTGTCTCTTGATACGTGCTACATGTGGAAGTTGGCATTCGCCATACTACGATGATTGCAAAAAAAAAACACGATGTGCAGCATGGCGGGACGTATAACGGCGGGATAGCTTTAAATCTACTTAGACGGTCATTAGCGTCAAATCTCGTCGTAACTCGCAGTTAAAAGCGACGATATATATATATATATATATATATATATATATATATATATATCTTTCTCTCTCTCCCTCTCCTTCGAGAGAAACGTAAAAAAGAACGATTGCTTTCGACTCGACGGGAAATTCATAACGGAAAGCCGGTAATTAACCCCTTGGTACCGTGAAAATTCCACTTAATTCAACGCAACGTGAATTAAACTTTCATATTAGCGCGCGTAACGTGAATTAAAACCGCATTTCTGTGCTAATTATTATTTCATTTTAATCTCATGTAAATATGCATTATGCTCTAACGGGTGGTTTTATAAAAAAAAAAAAATTATCAAAGGAGAATTTAATGAAGAATGTGAAATTAATTACCAATGTTCGATATACGCTACTACGACGCGTTGAAAATTTTTGCGTACCAATAATATCCATTTTATAATTTATCAAGTTACTTTAAAATAATTATATTCGGAAAACGTGTTTCAAATCTTATCGAAGAACGATAATAATTCGCGTCGCCGTCCCATGTGAAAACGTTTCGCCGACGAAAGAGGCGGGCAATAGAAAGGACCAGGAATGGGTGGAATATGTGAGAGGATACACGAAGAGGGAGGATTACATATCCACGAAAAAGAAACGTGGGGATCCGGCCGCGATGGAGAATGCCGACGTCCTTAATCAAATTCGCCGTTCCAATAACGAAGCCATTCTGGGATACGCCGAGGGGTAGAGTGTCTGGAGAGGATTTCACTTCCGGATAGTCGAGTCGCGACGGATCGACGGCGCTTCGAATTCTGGCAGGTGAAGTTAGAACGGCGATGCACGAGGATTCGAGAAACATCAATTTCCCACCTCGTGTCGTCGACTCCTTGCAACGTTTGCATTTCCAATTTCCTGCCTCCGTGCATTCGCGTTGGTCACGGTTACCAGAGCAAGCGAAAGGTAGGCAGAGAGGGAGAGGAGGAGAAGGAGGAGGGGGGAGAGAGAGAGAGAGAAAGAGGAAAGATTTATTGAATCTGAGAAGTGCCGGGACAAATAGAACCGCACAATGGATATAAACTACATGAGAAAACATGATTACGTAGCCAATGCAATGATTCATAAATTAAAAAATGTAAAAATCGGAAATAGGATAAATAGATAAAAAACTTAGGTAATTTAGATAATATATATCGAATATTAGTAGGAAGAATAGAGAAAGCCAATAGGCGGGTGAATCGGTAAAAGAGAAATCGGAGATGAGTCAGAGTTGAAAACTTTAGAGAAGCACGAGAGAAAAGAAAAGAAAGGATTGCTTTTCAAGAGAAGTACAGTAATAAACATTATTATTTGTTTAAAATATATACTCGGCTTCACAACCTTACAAAAAGTGGAAAATCACGCTTTTCCGTGTTTCTCAGTGCTTCTCGCTTCTCGAAGCAAATGGAAAATTCATGAAGATAATTAAAACACGAGGATAAAAAGAAAAAATTAAAAAGACTTTTGAGTTTCTCTCAAGTCATGCCGGAGGAATTTTTGAATTGCTTTAAAAAAGATAGCAAAGCTGCGGGTATCCGCGGAGAGCGAACAAAGCAAAGTCCTAGTAACACCGGAGAGCCGAACATATTTATGAGAGAACCCTCAGCACAAGAAGAACCACGCACATTCCGTTCTTCCACCCTCGAGAAACATCTGTCGGGGGTGGCAAACCTGCGCGATAAGCAGCGTCCTTTTTTTCTTTCTCGAATCCAGCGCGGACTCAAGCTGAAAAGTGTAGCTTTCGGCGCGAGAGCGCAGAACAATTGTATTACACTCAAAAGGCACGGGCAGTTTCGAAGAAAATGGATTTCCGAGAAATCGCCGTCAGGATTTTCGAACGTAATCGTTGACTCATCGAACCGAACCGTTCGTGATTATCTTGCGTTTTTTTTTTTGTCCCTTCGCAGACACGCGCCTCCCCGCTGCGGGCGCGCTCGGCGAACAAAGGCTTAATTACGGAACAGCGTTTAGCTCTAATTAAAAACGCGGAGAATAGACGACGCATTCGCGATATCCAGTCGTTTCGCGCACGCTTCCCTCTCACGAAGCGGAGCGCGCTCGATTGTTCCGGGCGCAAAACGCTTGGGCGATCGTGTGATAACCTTTCACGACGAAGATTGCAACGAAACGATCCGGATCGTGCTTCACAATGGAGAGACCAATACGAGCAGTGCGGAACCTGCGTGTAAAACCGTGACCCGAACTGGCATGCACTTAAGTAAACGGTATAAGAGGTTCTAAAGCCGGTTCTAACATGTTCCAACAGGCTTGGGATACCCGCTTTTTGTTGAAGCAAAAGATGAATCTTCCAATGGGGGAGTCGACGAGACGAAGGGCACAATGACGTAGCGAAGGACGAAGAAAAAATAAAAAGAGACGCACCGGGTGTCCCGAAAAACCGCATCTATACACCAATTTCTTTAACAACAAACGAATCCGTAATTATCTCAAATTTTCTTCATTTTTGCAATTTCAGATTTCCTTTCCAAATATGGCGAAATAAATTAGACGACTGTACATTGTAATGGTATTTTATATACGCGAAATTCTGTTATTGCGGAGAAGAAAGGTATAGAAGCTGGTCTCACAATTCATTCTCATCACTCACTGCTAATGCAGCGATTATTGAGGATTAAGAGGAAATAGAATGATGTTTGCTGGCGGGTGCCCTTTGAATCGGCAGCACCGTGCTGGCGAAGTATTGGCGAAGTATTGGCGAAGTATTGGCCTACTCGAGAGTAAAGAGCGAATAAAACAGAATACACGTAACTGCCCGAACGCCCGATGAGTGTCGAGGTGTCCCTTATCTTTCCGTGCGAAGTTTTACATGAAACTGAAATTAAGCCCCGTCTTCACTTACCGCGCTCCGTGTCGTAAATAATCGAGCGGAAACGATTACGAACGGCAAATAGCGGCGCCACGCTATAAATTATTTCGGCGGAGACTAAATTAGGTCGTCGATCGCGTACCTGCGCGAGAAATTTTACGTTCAAATTAGCATCGGACGCACCAGTCTCGCTTCGTCATCGGGACACACAATCGTGTCGCGCACGATCGAGCGCGGAAGAAAGACAGAGAGAAAGAGAGAAAGACGAAGAAAAAGAGAAAGACGGAGAAAGAGAGCCCGGGAGAAATTGCAAAACAAAATAACGAGGCGTGCGCGGGCGGCGACGTAAATATGTCTGCTCCACGTCGGAAATATGTATTAAGTTAGGTCAGTAGCTGCGCGCTCGGGCGATAATTTTTACGCTTACGTTAACGCTAAAAACGGCTCCGCCAGTCGATAAACGGGCCACGTATATCGGCGGCCAATATATAAAGTAGATCGACGCACCGGTCTATCTAGCGGATAACGTAGCTGATCCATGTCGAAAACAACAAAGTCGAACGGCGTCCTCGCAAAAAGCGATTGCACGGTCTAAAGATAAATCGAGCAAACGCGGTTGCATTTGACGCCGGCGGAAAGTGGATTCTAGATACTTGTCGAGGAAAGTTTCCATAAACGCGCGTTTATAAAGAGCGCCGGGGATAGGAATATTCTCTCCGATTAAACGTGATGCGACTGGATATAGCGCCTAAATGCGATTCGATTTTAGCGGGGGTCTCGAGTGTGGGCAGAAGCGAAGAACTGGAGCGCCCCTCTTTACAACGAGAGCCCCACCTCGTCTCTGCTTTCACCCGGTCGCGCAGCTGCCTCGTTTCCTCGCCTGCGTGCAGAGCGACGTACAATGGGTGCTGCCGATCATTCGAAATCAATGTTTGATAATTGCTAATCGCGTAGATCTCACACTGATTTATATTCAGCACAGCCGAAAAAAATAAAACCTGAAGCGAGTGGACGCCATTGAGAAAACACCGAATCGAATTAATGCGGAATATTGAAACGCTGTGTAATACGTACGTGGTCGGACTCCCGCCTTAATAACAGTGACGTCTCAAGGCGAGCTCCGAAGTGTGGCAATCCCGCGAGGTGAAAATCGCGCTTCGTACCAGCCGAACCGCGCGCGCCGCGTCCAAATTTCAGTCGTGACGAAAGTATTTCACGTGCATAATTTTTAAAATTAGTTTCTTGAGAAAAACAGAATGCCGAGATATCTAAATATAAATAAATAAGAAAGTTTATGCACATAATTCCCGTGTTGTTTTTTGCAAAATAATGCCGGCGTATCATCATTATCGCGCTCATAGTTGCTATTAATCATGAAAATATATATGAAAATATATTCTCTACTTTATTCCACATGAATATATTCTACGCAAACAAAAAGCGGAAGGCGATGATAATGATCCGTTAGCACTGGTCTCGCCTTAAGGACGCCTTTAACGAAGCTATTTAATTTGAATGATATTAAAAGCAGCGCCACGCTCGCTCGAGTCAAGACATAGACCTATTGAATACAAATCAGTGTTTACAATAAAACGAATTTGTGAACGCGCTATCACCTTGGTCAAATTTCACATCACGCTAATTCTCATTATAACAATCCGTCCAGTCGGAACGCGCGCACACGTCTTCTGCCATTGGCGAGTCTACGGCCTCTCCGTGAATTTAAAAATATAATAATAAATTCTTGGCACGACGAAATTGTTTTTCTCGTAAAATTCCACTTTTGCATACAGTCACGAATCGCTGACGTTCCTGTTCGGATTTATCGATGTCGAAATATTTTAATCCTCCTCGCGCATTGTAAACAGAGAGGAGGAACAGGTTTAAAAATAATACGCCCAGGTATTAATTTAACGACGGGTTTTTGCACGCGAAATTGTTGCGTAGCGCGTCGCCGCGCCTAATCTCGGTAGGAAACGACTTTTTCGCGCGGAGTTATCGGCGCGATAAAGCTTCGGGCGCAGCTCCGCGAGCTTGACCGCAATGTGTGTTATCAGTATCTCGCTGCCAGATGCCAAACGCTTCGCGCCAACAAGTTTACACGCGCGCGGCACAGCTAATCGCGGTAATCTAGCTTAATGTACTGGAGAGAAGTAGTTTCGGGCTAGCCGGCGGCGATTGTTGCGAGAGATGCGCCCGGCGCATCAGCGTCCGCCACACCGAATTTCCCCATTACGGTCCGCATAGCGGTATATACCGGTGAATATCGTAGCGCAACGCGTAATAAACGTTACGCAAAAGCGCAATGAGAAGAGATTTTCAACGGGAGTTACGAGCGCGACGATAAAATGTCCGCCGAGTCGAGTCCGCGTCGCGGCCATGAAAGAGAGACTTTGAGGGGAGAACCTGTTTTTGTGGCATACGAGGGAAGTTAATCCGTCCCGTTGTATGAAGACCCTGAGTCGACAGACAGACAGACAGCCAGCCAGCCAGCCAGCCAACCAGCCAGCCAGCCAGCCACCCCCAAAGGGCTGCGCGCGACAAGATAATACGAATAAAACGCGATTATCCCCGTTGAACAATGAGGAAACCGGAGTCATAAGATATTCAAACACAATTTCCATTGTCTTTAGTTTACGCAATTCCCTCGTCTCGTTCGACCGTCGCGTTCTTAATTAAAAAAAAAAAAAGAGGAAATAAACATTTTGCAAATGGAGAATGCAAATTCACCAACGATTCGGCGGTAATTAATAACGTTAAATATTTCAATATTCAAAATAAATGGCATTAATTGCCCTTAGAGACCAAATTACGTCTCATTATTGCCACATCTGTAATTTGTGTGAGGCCAAGCATGATTATTAACGCGTTGTGGTATAATTACTAATGTATTTCAGGGTGTATTATTAAAGCCAACGCGATTAATCTCTCATGGAAGGCAAACTAATCATTTTGGTTACATTGCTATGCGTAATTAATATGAAATTAGTATTGAAAATCAAACGGGCCGCAATATTTATGCGGCGAAATTAAATAATTGCATTTAGTATGGTATTTTCACCTCACACTTACAATGCAAATATAATTATTCGCAGGAGTGCGCTTTGATTAATCGAATCGAATATTTTATCGATTCGCTTTAAAATCTCTTAAAATTTATGAAAAATTTTATTTATTTAGTGTTTGATACAAACATAATAACAAAAAAAAAAAACCTCCCGAAAAAGGCTAAAAGAATAAAACGCGAATTTATTGATTTAAAATATCTTTAGATAGAGAAAGAGGGAGAGAGAATTTCTCAAAACATTTTAAATTCGCGAGAATTTCTCACAGGTTACTGAATTATTGTGTTTCTCATCTACTCCTCTTTCAACCGGTTTCAGAAAGCGACCGCGCAGATACGATCGAATATTTTATCGATTCGCTTTAAAATCTCTTAAAATTTATGAAAAATTTTATTTATTTAGTGTTTGATACAAACATAATAACAAAAAAAAAAACCTCCCGAAAAAGGCTAAAAGAATAAAACGCGAATTTATTGATTTAAAATATCTTTAGGTAGAGAAAGAGGGAGAGAGAATTTCTCAAAACATTTTAAATTCGCGAGAATTTCTCACAGGTTACTGAATTATTGTGTTTCTCATCTACTCCTCTTTCAACCGGTTTCAGAAAGCGACCGCGCAGATACGATCCGTTGTCTCTGACGAACACGCTCAAGATATACGTTCTCTATTTCAGAAAAAAGGAAAAAAAACTGAGAACATGCGCTATATTGTTTCCTTTCCCTCGTTTCTTATATACGCGATATCTCGGTGCGACGCGTAACTGCGCCGTTGTCCCCTCGAAGGATCTGCGCTGCGTAACTGCGCGCGAGGCAGTAAATTTTTATTGGAGCAATATTTTTCAGTCACCGTGCAATTTGTGCGTGCACGCCGCGAAAATATCGTAAAAGATTTTAAGATTTATAAACGCCGAGAGAAAATTAAAGGCAATCTTCGCGCGTTATGACGCGAGAGCGGACGCTAAATTACGACATTAAGCTAAACGCGACGAATCTGAGGATTGCGAAATTTCGCCGTTTAACCGCGTGTTTTTCATGTTTCAAGATGCGGCGCGTCGCAGGTGCCGACAGAACGGCGTCTTGAAACTTGATATCACACAAATTTCCCACTATAATGTCGCTGGGAAAATAAAGAAGGAAATAAGAGACGAGCCTAAATATTCGGGCGCGCACGTACTTCGCGTTCGACGCTGGTTGTGGATTGCCTTTTACCGGATGGCAGCTGGCTGCAAGGGCCAGATGTTGGTCGTTAATGGACTGTACGAGTCTCAAAGTGGCACCAGACCCGATCCCCCGGATGCCTAAAGTTCGTCTACGAGACAAAGGACCGACAGATCTCGCTGGAAATAAGAGAGCGAGAAATCATCGTCGAAAAAGAAAAAAAAACAGAATATCCATTGATCGTTAATCTTAGCATTATATCATCGAGTTAACCGTTCATGCGTTTTACTTCCCGAACAAAAATATTGACAAGCTTCCGCAGTTGCGGAAAGAGTGAAAATTTAGCGAAACATCAATGTGGACATCGTCCCCCGATTTGCGAAAAGAAATTTGCATTGACATATTCCCTTTGTAGATACAAGCAAAGCGATTATCTATTCTCCGCTTCTCCCTTTCCGCAACATTCTTTTGTGAATGTCTCCTCGCACAAGGGACACAGTTGTAAAACTCTCGTTCTTCTTGCCAGCGCGGCTACGCGCGTGAATAAAAAATGAACTGTGTTTTAGCTCGGCGTACAGACATGACGCAATAATTCACAACTCACGACGGACTACGGGAAGTGTTTATGTTCCCTCGTTCGATCCTAATTTTCGAGATATTAATTTAAGGGAAAAGCAGCGTATTTCCGCTTATTCGCACCGATCTCTCTCTCTCTCTCTCTCTCTCTCTCTCTCTCTCTCTCTCTCTCTCTCTCTCTCTCTCTCTCTCTCTCTCTCTCTCTCTCTCTCTCTCTCTCTCTCTCTCTCTCTCTCTCTCTCTCTCTCTCTCTCTCTCTCTCTCTCTCTCTCTCTCTCTCTCTCTCTCTCTCTCTCTCTCTCTCTCTCTCTCTCTCTCTCTCTCTCTCTCTCTCTCTCTCTCTCTCTCTATTAAAATAAATGAAAAAAACAACGAAACCTGGAAAATTTTACCAACAGCAATTTTCTCTCGCTGAACAAACGATTTCTACATTCCTATTTGTTTGCAAACGTAGCGTCGATATTTCCGTCGTCGCGATCTCGTCACTCAAGAAAAATTGGAAAACGCGATGTGCTTTTAGCCGGGTTGTAATCTGGGTGGACTGCTGGCGCGGCTGATATCGACACGATGAAAGATTGCATTGGCGCGTTTCGTGCCTGAGACGTTCAATGGAAGTTATTGTAACATCCTAGGGGTGGAAAAAAGAGCGTGATGCCCGTAGCACGGTTATGAGTTGCAAGTTGCGAGCTTAGGGCGCGGCGCTGTGGCGTTTTCCGGCCCAGTGGCTTACAACTTTGTTAGTTAATTTAGGGCAAATCGAGCGTAATTTTGCGAAGCGACCGAGGCAAGCGCGCGGCTTTATCGAGACGGGTTGCATTTTTTATAACAAAAGGACGCAGCTGCGCTTTTAGAAATTCTTATGAATACTATATGGAGACGAACTAGCAGTTCGTCCCGAGTAACTCTCACCTAAAGACATTCACGCTTTTTAATTCATGCGCCGCGCGAAAGTTCGTTAGAACGTGCGGCCGGTTATAGTTACTTTTAAACGCATGCAATCACGGGTGGACGTATCGCATTGTATCCATTGTACACAACGGCGAACGTGTAACTCTGTGTACTTTGAGATACAAGCGATAGCCGCGTCAAAAGGAAAAAAAAAGAAAAGAAAGATCGGTCGTAACTTTTATCGCGCGCGCGCGCGCGCGCGACGTGCGATCGGCTTTTATCGTGAAGGAAAGCTTTCGGCAGGCGGTTCCCTTAGCAATATCTCGCCACGCCGTGCCATAACTGGGTTGGTGCCCACGACTATACTATTTACTCCCTTTACGTGCGCAGAGTGCATCGATGCTTAAACACGCATGCTGGCGATCGATGCGTGGAGCCCCGGAGGAAGGGTGGTGAGGTCACGCCGAGTGGTGGGGAAGGGGGTGGGGCGGGGAGGGACGCGGGGCGAAGGGACGCAAATAAAACGAGACTGCGGAGACAGCTGGTCGTTCTGCCCTCGGGACAAACAACGAACCCACATGACGCAAATGCGCACACACGCGCGGATGCACGTACGCGCGCAGAGGCACGCATACTGATGGTCCTCGGACCGATATGTGTACACGGGTCAACTTGCGCGATTTTCGCATGGAAAACCTAGGTCGAAATATCGATAACAGATATATCAGCGACGCGCCGCAAGTCTCGCGAGCATTCGGACAAGTATCGAACAAGTGTCAGTCTGTTTAACGAAAATGTACGCGCGGCGTGCTGAAACACAGACGCGCACTGTTCATCGGGTCGATTGATACAAATGGGCGGACGAAAAGTTGCCGCGTTTCACAGCGTCCGGCTCGAAAACCGCCGATAAAGGAATATATTTCTCGAAGCTGGAATTTAGCGACATTAGTGACGTGAAAAGAAAAGAAAAAAAAATTTAGCGAACAGATTCATGCGCGTCGCGTTTCCTCTCGATTGAACTAACGCTGCTCTTATCGACCGCCGTGTTATCTCGCGTCAAATGTGTTTTTGATGTTGTAAGAGAAGCGGCGAAAAATAAAAACGGCGGACATTCGGGAGAACCCGTTTCGAAGCTAATTTGTCATTCGTAGGCCATGAACAATTCGATAACGTGTAAAACCGTTAGTGTAGATGAGCCATGAACAGGATGTAACATAAGTCGCTAATCGTTTAAACATTGAAAAATAGACGGATAAGCTCATAAAAAAAGATACACCTTCAAATATAAAAGGCAGAGACCGTGGGAATCTCTTTCAAATATTTTGCGAAGCAGAAAATATTAAAAGATCGCAATTTATGAGAAATTAATAGAGATGTAAAATTGTACGTTATAGAAGTGAGTATAAAAATCATGAAGTTATTACGCACGACTTAATCTCACGTCAGTGTAATTATATAAGTTTAATGCGCGTCTATTGTCGCCACATGATAAGACATCATTTATCTTTATTAAGACTCTGCTTACTACGATAATACAACGATAACTGAGCAGCGGTTTCCCTTATTTCTCACTTCTCCTTACATTTATTACGTCCGTTCGAATTCTTAAGATTCGTCCGTCAATTTCACTTCGTATACCGCGAAGGGTTAAACGTCAAGTACTCGGCGAGGAAGCGAAGAAGCAAGCGAGCGGCTCGCCGGGCTTCGATCTAAGCAGTTCGACGGCTTCCGCTTGCGTCGCTTTAAAAGTTTAAAGCCAACGCCTTGAAAGAGGAAAATTGTCTGGTGGCGTTATATGCATATTTTCTTCTTCGCTTTTTTTTTTTGTTGCTTTAACGCTCGCGAGACGAGAAAAACACGCGAAACGAGGCCGCGTTGGCGCAGGATGAAGCGCGCTTATTAGTGGAACGAGGCCGGAGCAACGAGGCCGAAGGAACTTCTTTATCGCTCTTCCTTTAAAAACAACGCGGGCGCGCCGTTACTGAAACCGCCGCGCCGAAGTCGCTATCGCTAAAACACTTCGCGCGTCTGTTTTGTTAAATCGCGCGTCATCGGCGACGACCTCCCGCTGTACTCCCACAGAAGTTATTTGACTTTACCAAGGTTAAACGCAAAAAAAAGAACCGCGACTTTTACACGTCGAACTTCGCAGATAAAACCGACAATTCTTTACTCTCCGTGGCGTCTGTGTTTTTTTTTACTTTTTAATTCCGACCGCATTTGCGTCTCCATATCTCTTTGTCGTAGGATTTCAAGCGACACGACATAATGCGGAGTAATATGTCAAATTGAGGATGGCGAGTTCCGCACCCGCATGGAACATCATGGTCATAAATTCTTATTGATAAAGTGTCCCGGTAATGTTAGCTCGACCCTCTCGAAGAATCGTAGACTTCCTGGTACGCACATTAAAAAGGCAATAATAATAATAATAATAAGAGTCTTAATGCTCCAACGATCAATTGATAAAATAAGAGGAAAAAAAATAAATATACAGTTTTCCTTTTAAGACTTGATCAGCGTATCACGATATCTTTAACAAGATTGATCGAGAAGAATCGAGTAAGCCGCAGATTAAACGTAAGCGTCTACAAAAATATTGCGATGCGATCCGCTCGTTGATAAGCGATAAGCTTCCATGCAAAGTACAATTGCGACAAGTGTTTGACATCGAAAATCCTTGACTCTATTTGGCAGCCGCAGCTATTTAAAAAAAAAGATTCGACGCGAAGAACGCGGTTGCTAATTTTGACGATCTCGGTAAAATTAAATATCTGAACTTCTCGCGAGATTCACATGTCACGACTTCATCGCCACGGTCGTTTAATGTAGTCTGATGCACACAGCTTCATATCAGTCGCAGTGTTGCCATGTTATTGCGCTCGGTAATTCAACAGATGCTCAACTGAAGCGTCTGCCAAGGGCAGAAGCGATCTCGCGATCGTTGAACGGGCACATCGTGATTCGCTTCGCCGTATATATTTTGATGTCACGGAGTTTCCGGTCGTTTCCTTTTTGCTTTTCCAACTTCTAACGCGAACTCGGCGGGAGGGAGCCGCGAGGATGACAAATTCGAGCGATATTTAAAAGCAGACGGCGTAACAGCGCGCGCGGCGACAGCGTGGCATAAATAATCTAATGGTTTGTTTCCGCCGAGGGTCGGAGATATATATTTATTTCGAATCACGTCTCGCGCGCGGTTCGTGAAGAAGGTACGGGGGTTTCGTAACGTCGGTTCACCGTACAAAAAGTTGTCCGTGTACGTCTATCATGGTCGGGCCCTTCCTCTGATCCGCGCTTTTTCCCCCCTCCTCCGGGCTTTTTCTCGTCATTTTATCGGGCCATCGTGCAGTGCTTTCTCACGCTGTTTCGTCACGGCCGGCCGATCCCCGTTCAACATGTTCGTCAATAAATCTCGATACGTTAAAAGTTATCGCGGTGTTACAGTTGCGCGTTGCCGGACAGGTCGCGACGTTAAATCGACTCCCAATGCGCGCCGTGCGCCACTTGAACTCATTTGAATTCATCACAGCGCGCGCGATCGTGCAGAATTCATGCATCTTAAACTCGAGGTTCGTTCACGCGAACGCTCGCAGATAACGAAACGCGGAGGCGAGAAGCGCGTAATTGCCGCAGCTCGCAGTTGCAGCAATTTTTTTTTTTTCTTTTTTCGCGGCCCGAGTTAAATTAATGACGCGGATCGACGCGCCGAAAATATTCTCACGTAAATGTTGACGCAAAGTCTCTCGTTTTCCCCGACCGGTTGTGTGTTTTGGCAGCGAATTATTTTCCGTAAAAACGTTTACTCAAATAATCGCGTCGGGAGGAAAGTTGACGCTTAGCGACGCAAATACACCGACATTTGCGGGCGATCGGGCGAGTTACGACACACGTATCTTACGGGCTATATCGGAAAGCCTATATCGGTCGTAACTTCGCCTAACTACGCGTAAACTCTGAATCGAACGGCATGAATAGCGCGACGCTATTAAACTTCGGATGGTAATAGCATCTGAATGCAAGTCGTCATCGCGATATGCAATCGAATTTCGTGTCAACGTCCCCGGCGAGAACGTGCCTGGCGAAGAATCGAGACGTATGAATAGAAAGGCGAACTACAGGTTACGCCGACTGAAGAAAGAGCGGCGCGAATCCGCGAATTCTCATTAGTTTTCAACTGTTATAGTAACGGCAAATGGATTATGATGGAAGACGAATGGAATCTGCAATGAGGGAATCATCGCTCGTGCATCGCGATGATTTAACGTTTCTAATCAAATCAAACCGTCGACCGCGGAAAGTTTCGTCCATTAATTTTCTAATTTTATCGATTCATTTATCCATCGATTTGAGATCCGTGGATGTTGTGCAATTCATCTTACCGGTACCGTGGATAATCGCGGAAGCTCGACACAGCCTGCGATCGCGACCCCCGTCATTTTCACATAATGCGAAACGAAATATACAAGTCTCTACCTCGGTAATTATCTAATTTGCGTTCGACTGTAAAAACTGCACGCTGATAAATTACGCCGGCCAGCATCGACCGGCTACACGACGACGCGCACGATATCCTTTCAGGAAACGGTCAACCAATCAATAATCCGTGCGCACAGACAATAACTGCAAAGGTTATCCCTTCCCCGTTGCGCGGAGGCAATCTATCCCTTTATTACAGCGGGCAGCGATATCGCTAATCGAGCATTTTTTTAAGAACGGCTGTTTGCACATGTTAAACCGTTGTAAGCACGAAATCATATCGATCGACGGCGGTTCGTGTGGGCATGATTAGAAACTCGGCATTATCCGAATGGCACTCTATAATCGATAAATAAAACCCGCTCTTGTGCAACGCAGATACACGCGAGCGATCGACGTCGTAACGGGAATGATCTAAACATGATACTTGAGTCAAATTGCCATTCACAATAAGTGTTATTAGACTTTTATTGATTTTTTCAGATGGGGGAGGACGCGAATAATCCGGCGATTATTAAAACGTTACACGAACCTTTTGATTAGCGTTCGAGATGAAATATTACGATTCAGCCCTTCCCCCTCCATGTTTTTTTTCGCGTCGTAGACTTAATCATTGGATCACCAGAAAAATCGGAAAGGAAAGTGACGAGAGGCACTTATAGCTCGGCAGCGGAAATGAGTTTCCGTTCGTTCGCAGCTGTTGGATAAATTGATTCCCGGTTAGCCTTAAGCGGCGCATACAAAATTGTATGTGTATATATACGTAAGGGGTGGATTTCCTTCGCAAACGAGGGTTACGATCAAAGTTACGGCAATTTGTAAAAGAAAAAGAGAAAAAATCGATTTCTTCCAGTGTGATTCACGCGATGCGCTCGAGATCCGGCACTTCTCGGTACGCGTTTACGCGGTCTGCACGCGATTTTATAAGCCCGTGGTTCGCCAGCGAGTCGTTACGCGCACCGACAATAGCCAGGGGCATAACAGCGGGACGGTAGCGTTATTTCCGCGAAGAGCCGCTTCTCCGCGGCTGAAGGAAAAACGGAGCGGAGAGCGCAGGATGGGGAAGTGGTCGTGCGGTCGATCGATCGTACACACCCACGCGATTGGAATCAAACCGGTTCTCTCCCCGCCTCTGATTTCCTACGTCGCGAACGATCGTAATTAATGTTCGCAGCGATCATCGAAATGACGTGAAAAAGTCCACGCTCCCACAAGTATATTTCAGCCATCAAAACGGAGAGCGTAACACATGGTGCAAATTCATCGCTCGCCCTACAGCAGCATTGCGCTTATAGCATTCGAGGAATATCATGTTCATGGCGATTATCTCTCATGGTCGTTGCAGTTCCCCTACCGAAAGAGAGCACTGTCGGGGGGGGGGGGGGCCTTCGGATTATAAGCTCGATGAACGAGCCGCGTCGACATACGCGCGTGTTTCGTACGCATGCACTCTCGGAATCGCCGTAATCGTTACGTCTCTCCCCCCACGTATTTCGTGAGCGAAAAGTTGCTTCTTTCTTTCGAAAATTATTAGATCGATCAGAAAGTTTTCTCGGATTTTTCGACAAAAATGAGACGAAAAAAACCTTCCGAAAAAACTTTTCGATCCATTCAACACATTCGACGTCATCCGCTCGGCAATTTCGAGTCGATCGATACTTTCGAATAAACAAAGGTATCGACGGGGGGATCCCTATTTGCGGAGCCACGACGTGGGAAGGCACGGCAAGATTGCGTGAGGCAGGGGAGCGTAGGAAGGCGGGCATGGGGCTAGAAACAGAAGGGAACATGACTAGTCGTTGGACGCTCCGTTGAAGCGCGGAGTAGAGAGAGAGCCTGACCGGCGAGCCTGTGGAACCGAGAGGGTCTTTCACGATGAGAGAGCGAGCCGTAACAACCGGGGCGGCGAACGGCGCAGCGGAACGAGAGAGGGGTTTCGCGAGGGGGAGGAGCGCCCGAGGGTTGAGGCCCGTTACGCGATGTAATAATCTCGCGAAATCTCATTTCGGGAAACATCCGTGAGGTCGGAGCGGTGAAAAAAATTGCGCGAGCCCGGCGAATGCAAGGTAAAATGAGATACGGCGGAGTGAGCGAACGCGAAGGGACGCCGCGGCCCGCGCAGAACGAGAATAAATTTGCGCGGGATTCGCGACGGATACTCTTGAAGAACGAATTAGAAAGTTCCTCTCCGTGCTCTTTGCGCTGAAACATCGCCTTCGGGTCGATAGCGTTAACGCGATAAGCGTCGCGTGTGTAAAACAATTGACGCACGCGGGAGAGCGAGCTAACAAAATCACACCGCGAGATGTACGCCGGGCGGGCACGCGCTTACCTACATAGAGTTTAAATTTACCGTGCAATTCACGCGCTCGCGAGTGCGCGCAACCTGAACACTTGGTTACATACGCGCTTTTTACACTGACTCGCGTCTTCTTTACATATATGTAATATTGCGCGAGAGTACATGAAAACATACTCGAGAGATAATTTTATTTACGTCACTAGTATTTTTTTAACAAGAACGTAAGCCGGGATCTTTATTTATCATTTATTTGCTTTATTTTTTCCCTTTTGACGTCATGCCTTGCAAAATGGCCAACGTGCAGATACATCGGCGACCTTAAGCGCGACGTATAATACAATCGATTATCCGAGGAGAGAGAGAGAGAGCTTTTCATCGTAAAAGCGCTCGACGAAACTCCGGCTTTCCGGCGGCGTTTCACTCCGCAAATGTAACTGGGAGTGTCGGCTGATAGAAAATCGCAGAGTTGACACGCGCGACGATCAAAGCGCTGCCGGGGCGAGTGGAGCGCATTTGAATACGCGGGTGGCTCTTACCGGCGTTACTAGATCGTCCTGCCTGTTCCATTAAACGGAGAAATCCTCTCGTCGGTGACCAACTTTCGTCTCGGATCAAAACCGAGAGATATCCTCCGCTTGCCTCAATCTCTCCTAAACGAGAGACTGCTGCGGTCTCGCGGAGAGAATCCGCGCCGCGGTTTTGCGACTCCCGCCGCGGATCGGCCGCGTTGCCGAATTTCCGTCCTGAGGACGAAAAAATCGCGCGATCGTGTGTATGTATGTTGTTACAGAGAAGGGGAGCATACAGCGCCGGGCGAGAGAATGAGAAAGAGCGAGATGCGGGGACGGAGGGGAGCGAGAGTGGGACCGCATGAAAGCCACTGAAACGGGGTAGGGTAGAGAAGAGACGGCAGAGACAGGGGAGATTGCCAATAGCGTAAGACTGAGATAATTTTCATTAGCACTAAACAACATTGAAGGTGTTATCAATGTAACTCGATGTAACTCGGCGCTAATCTGCCGACTCGTTTCAAAGACTTGATCGAACGAACGACGCGAGTGCGCATCCATGCGATGCGGGACGACGTGATACATCCGACTCAATGTTGAAAGAAGATAAATGACGTATGTATTTATGTATTATATTAAAATTTTGATATTTTGCAAATGTTAGAAGCCAAAAACAAAAACATTGCAATTTGCAGCAGTGTTAACGGAAACTTAACAACATCTACTCGTGTAATGAGATTGATGATGGATTATTATAAGTATATAAAGTACGCATCGCAGCAATGAAATGAAATCTCATTAACCATAAATACTATTGCGCACATGTTCCTCGAATTCAGATGAGGCGACCTTCCACAGCGGCTCGACAACGAAATTCGACGTAAGCGACTTTCGCCGGCAGATGCGCGATAATAACGCAGCGGGTTGCAATTTCGCGGCCCCGAGAGTCGTCACCGTCGGTCTCCCGGTCTCATGCTTTTTTGCGGATCCTCTCACAAAGGAACCGGGCGATCTCCCGACGGTCTCCCCTCGCGATTACGCCAATGAATCGACCCAGCGAGGCAGCACGGACAGCCGGCTGCGCTGTTGCCAAGCGGAAACCACAAACCGGCGGCATTTTCTTCTTCCACGAAGACACGAACAACGCGTTTCTGCTCGCCTACCGTGTTACCTCTCGCGCACGTATAAGGCACCGTCACGGGCGGAAGGGGTGGCGAAAGGGGGTGGACTTAGAATCGAAATACAATCAAACGGAAGTCCAAGATCCGAGAGATAAAGTCGGAGATTGCTGAGGCGCGCGCAGCGAAAAGCGACAGCTGCGAGAAGCGACGAGTCAGTGAATAATTCCAAACTACGGAATTTGTAAAAACAGTTTTTGCCGTTGTTTGTCGAAAATTGTTGACAGTCATATTTGACAATGTATTAATGAACCGCGATACCTGAGATAATAGCCGATGATCCTGACAAAATAGCAGATAAAAAAATACGCTCATTCAACACTGCGTTATCGTGAAAGGCAAACAATGAGCGACAATAACGATAATTATTATCAATGATAATCATGCATCGCTTCTCTCTGCGTCTGTACTCTTAATCCAACAGAATTAATTTAACTTTTTTAATCTCGTTGCAATTTTCCTTTTTTTTTTCAATTTTGTTTAAACAAAATTTGCAACGCTGTAATTACGTGTTACTGCAATTTCGCGTAAACAAGTTGCTTTTGAACGACTATTTCGAAATATTTACTTTATTTAGCGTATGAAATGATTCTGCATTTATATTTAATTTCGCTATATTTAAGCGCGCTAAATAGAACATTAGGGGTTATTTAGATTAGTACGGAACAAAGCAGATATCGATCACGTGGCAATGCACGCGCGGTCAGATGCTGCACGTGGCGTTTGAATTGGTTAAAACAATTATGTCGCATGCTAAAATTAAACCCGCGTGTTTCGCGACCAAATAATAGACGTACAAATTTAACCGACCACGGATATAGTTAGATAAATGATTGAATGGTTGCATTAAAGGAAGGCGATTTCGTTTGACGTACCGTCGCAATAAACATCATTTTCAAACCGCGAAACCGAGATGCGTGAATCAAATTCGCACTATGCGAAAAAATGTACGTCACGTCGACGAAATATCAAAATTTTTCCCTATGTTTTTCAAGTGAGAAATGTCGTAAAGCTTCATTTAAAAATCCGAAAATATTTTGGCAAAAATATTTTCACGCGACGTTGACGCGAATGACAGTTTTCGCATAGTGCGAATCCGGCTTGATGCGAAAAGAAAAATAACGAGACACTAATGCATATAATTGAGTCGGGACTCGACGCTAACGCGTGTTTACGCATTTCCTCGTTGCTCGCGCGGGAACTAACGCACGCGGAACACGTAGAATTTTGTAGGAAGTGATTAGAATTGCAGCTACGTATAAAGCCACTGGCCAGACTTCCTTTTGCTCGCACGACGACCGTTTTCTACGAGCGAACGAGGTCATATTGCGAGGGACGCTCTACGCCAGACTTATAATGAATTATTTCCCTGATATTGAATATGCGGCAAAAATTGCGTCGCAACGTTTCCGATAGATGCCGACGGACAAAGAAATATGAAATTATACGGAGACGGCGCGCGATGGAGAAGACATAATTAAACGGGAAACACGGCGCGACTGCTATTTTGTTAATAACAGTGCGCGATCCCGTTACAATAATAAAAATGTAAGATGATATAGGTTAGTGGAAAACGGAGAACGCGGCGATTGTAATAAAAATTCGCGATACTGTAACTGCTAGTATATCGATAACAGTATCGGAGCTCCTGCTGCGCTAATAAAAATACAAGAGACGCAGAACGCGGACCGAAATGGAATAGGATCACGTAGGATACAATAGCGCGATGGCTCACAAATCTGCTTCACGAATCTCTGTCGTGTACAGCGCTCGGCGGAGTCACGTCGCATTTTTTATATCTGATAATTTGACCTGTTTCCTCACGCGTTACGAAATGCGGTGGTTTTGTGTCGAGATTTCGATCGAAGAAGAGAGTCACGAAAAAGTTTGGAAACCGTTGCGTTAGACGGCCGAGCACAATGGAGCAGCGGAAAAACACGGCGCGGCGAGATACGCGATGCGCAACCGGCGACATAAAACAAACGATAAGCAGCAACGAAGACAATGCGGAATTACGCGAAAACGGGGCGGAAGTCGAAATTATATCGGCTGCTTTTTCCCACTTATCTGTTCGACGTACAAAAGCCACGCACGCTATCCCATATTCCCGTAGGTGGACGTTCGGCATTGGACGGAGATGTAAGCGATATAAAAACGGCATATGTTAACCCACGATAATAACGCAGAAACATACCGTCATACATCCGGATGTGTTCCCGAGTTCGTTTCCTTTATTTACATAAATTTGCAATCACGTCAATTAAATCGTCTACGTTCGTTGCGACTTGAAAGCGCGATGGAATAGCGCAAATATAAGCTCTCTCTCTCTCTCTCTCCTTCTTTCTCTCTCTCTTTCTTTCTTTTTCTCTTTTTCTCCGTCCTGCGAACAATATTGCAGGAAGTTTCGTAAAAATAAAATCTGCCGGAGACAATGGAGACGTGACATTTCCCGCAGGTGTGCGTCGCGCCGCTAACGCACGCGTAATTAACGTCGGTGTGATTTTCATTGAGTTGGATCATCGATGATTACGTTTTTTTTCTGCGCTAAACCGGCATATCTCGAGATAAAAATAAAGTCTAATGGTTTTCCGAGCGACGATGATCAGGTAATGAAAAAATTGAAGTGTGAATTAGAAAAACATAATAAAAGCTAAACTGTGCGAAAATTCATTAAATACTTGAAGCGTGTTGCATCCTTACCGCGACGCAAAAATAACAGCTCCGAGATATTTCGCTATCGTCGCACGTCCGCTACAGAGTGTAATCAAGTTTCTGGCAATTCTAAGAAAAGGAGGTGGAAGCACGATTATAACATTGCCTTTATCTCACGTGTAGTGGTCTGGAATTTCCTCTGATGATTAGATCACTTACAAAATTACACGCCGCGAAAAGACTGATGATAAAACATTGAAAAAAAAATAAATGAACACATGAAATAGGAACGCTATCGTCGCAGTTCTGGCGAGCATAGGTGGATCGTAAAATCGCTTGCGCAGCTCAAGATTACGATTACAGTTACGTGAGCTGGATTTACGTTTCGCAGCTTGAATTTTCACGAATCGCATCTCAGCTTTCTCGCGCAGATATTTTGATACGCTCTTAAAACGCTCGACAGCAAAGTTTAACGTTCAAGGTAATTTTTAAAGAGCGAAATATCAAATTCTGTCTAATCGGTTGAGCTTAGAAAAAAAATTCTTATTAGACAAATAAATCTAGATTATCACAGCGAAATGAATTGATGGCTCATCTGATCGCTTAATTTTTTCCTATAAGTCCACGCACGCCAAAGTTATTTCTTTCTGACGCTAAAACGACGCAGGTATCTCGAGAACGACGCAACGCTTCGGCGAATAGTTTGGACAAATTCATGATAAAAAAAAAAATAATGACGATGGAGGCTGATTCCTCCCGCCGATGACCTCGAAGCCAATCGGAAATTTTATAATGCCTCGGTCTCTCGTATTCGTGAGAACGAAAGAAAAAGAAGGGAAGAGAGAGAAATATACACGCAAGCGCGTTGTTGCCGCATCTCTCACCAAGCTGTGGACCGTCCAAATACGCTCCTCCAGTACCACCCCCCCGGTCCCCTCACCCATCGTCGCTCGCGAACTTAAGGCGAAGCTAGCGATATGGGCATATCTCTTTAAAGCGCTAGCCGGCGACGCAGCAGTGGTGCTCACGATCGATAGCACGCGAGTTGCGTCGAACGTCTCTACTCGCGTAAATAACAACAATTTACGTCTGCGTGCGGACACTGTGAACTATTGATGCGTAATCTACGTAGACAATGCATAATCCATTCAAACATCGCGCATAATGGCTGTACTTTCTTCTAGGAAATAGAGACTCTATTCGGAGAAATTACACTTGACTTCGCGGAGTTTCTAATCTGAAAAAATAGCTACGCGCGCAGATCAATCCGAGCGTCTTACATAACCGGGGAAATAACGTTCGATATTCGCCGGCGTTGAATCGATTATCGGGATGGAAGTAACACAGACGACGTTACGTGGAAAAGAAGCATAAGAAGAAATTCCGTCTCAGCCGGCTACGTACACTTCGCGACTCTGATCAGGTGTGTAGGATAAAAACCTGTTGGCTCGCCTTCTCCTCCATCCCTTTGTGAGCGAGACAGGTGGTTATAGGGCCCGGCAGCTTTCGACTCCCCGACGGGGACGAAGAAAGGACGAGAGAGGACGCGCGCGGACGAACGCGGGGGAAGATCGCGGTGGAAAATCTCGTGCCGGTCCAATCTCGTCGGGGATCCAATTTTTCCGGTCCGAATGCTCCTCGTAAATTCTCAACGGGTGGGGACGGCTTTACGAGCGAGGGGAAAACGCGAACGTACGGGCTCACAAACAAAGACTTGGCGAGTAACGGAGCGCATTCGAGATGCGCGGATTTGCGAAACGTGGAATAAGCGGCCTCATTATCGCGAGCGGGCATGGATGAGTCATGAATTCATAACCGAGTCCTGAGCTCCACTTTTGCGACTAGACTTCGTTACTTTCCACCCGCGAGTGTCCGTGACGGTCCACTCCGAATTATCATCGCAATGGCGAAAGAGGAACAAGGGATTTTGACTGGCAAACAAGATTTCCCATCTCTCTTCGGGAAAATCTCTATTGATTATTTCAGATGGGACCGAAAAGAGAAATCAATCCTAAACTGCTTACTTTTGATGGTTTATCGCAATTTGTGCGAAAATAAATTGTGTTCAACAAAAGTTCATAAAATCGAAAATTAAATTTCTTTAAAAATATTATGGATATACGTTTTTTAAGAAGAATCTTATTTTCTTTTAAGAAGAAAGAACGAAAAATTCTATTGCTTCTTTCAGATAATTTTTTATAACCGCGACGCGGATACATTTATCGATCGATTGCAAAAATTTCGCAGTTCGTCTTATAATGAGATCAGAGAAGCGAGAACGATTACGTCTATTTTCGCATAATACGCGCGTTTTCCTACGGAGTCACAAAAATATTGCGCCAGATACAGACATGCGCAGGCGAGCATTCGCGTGGCGTAAGATCCGAAGTGCATTGACCCCTTGGCCGCCATGCGAAAGGTGACTGTGTAGGAAAGTGATAGTTACGAATACGTGTGTTTGATTGTAATATGCTCGTCGCTTTATTACTTCCCCTTAAAAACCGCGATATTGACTTCCGCCTAATCAATATTAGCGCGTTCAATTAACAGCTGTTTCTTATGGAACGCTTCGTATGAAGCAATATATTTACGACACTTTTTGCTTTCAGTAATACTGATAATGATGCAAATATATATGTGTATAAATATGCAAGAAGATATATTCTCTTTTACTGATTTCATTTCTCGCAAGCACTTTGCGTAATTCAATTAATGTCATCAGATATGTAATTTTATTTTTTCACGATAAACAAAAAATGTAATACAAATTAATTATACTGATTTAAACAAATAAAGTTGTTGATCTGAATAAAAATAACTCTTACAATTCGAGATACACGTATATAAGCATAATATTCATCGGTATTTAATTAAATCTTATTGCAAATACAATATTAATTCGAGCGGAAAATAAAAACATTTCACATAAATATTTCATTCGATTAATAAAAAAAATAGCGATTACGTAATTGCATGCATCGCGCGCAATACCGACGGTAGCGACCGAGCTAAAAAGAAAACAAAATCATCTTGTGGTTTTAAAAGTTGCCATCAGAGCGCAGCATGCTCCATGCACTTGAATGCAAAATGGAGGCTCGAAAAGGCGCTGCGAGCACCACCGGTCGACGTGTTCGAGAACACGCGCGGCTTTATTCAGAAATGATAAATTTCTACTTTTTTTAGCGTCGATCGGTTGCGAGGTTAGAAATATTGCGCTACGAATCCGAGCAATCAGACAGATAGAAAGATACTCACATGCTGTCCGCCACGATGCTCCAATGATGACGCGTTCGAATCACAACCGCTGTATCCAACCGTCATCAGGGCGCGAGAGCAGACTCCGTCGTTTCACTAGGAACACGATGCTCGTCTGTCGCCTCGACAAGTAGCGTACACACTCACTCACTTTCACAGCACTCCGACGTTCCGACGCGGTCGTCGGTTCACGTCAAGGATTTCGGTTGTTTCCCCGTCGCCAAGACGCGCGCGTAAGCGAGCTTGTCAACCGCGGGGACAGCCGCATGGCATGGCGACGGCGGGCGCAACTCAGACTTGGAGTACGGCGCTTTAAACAGTACGTCATCGTTCGGCTCGCACTCCTATTGGCTGCTATAACGATAACCCGCCAATTCAGCAGAATTCTGCGAAATCGCGCGGGAAAGCAAAGAACTGTTACTACGTGCGCCAAAAAGCGCTTGCGAGCGAATGCCGTTCTTGAACCGGTCAATGGTTAACCCGCGGAGCTGATTATTTCTTTAAACCCGATTCAATAAAAATTATTATCACAGCGTTAACTATTTCTGTCGCATTTATATAACTTTTGATCCCAAAACAATATTTAAATTTTGTATTTGTTATATCGAATTTATTTAAAATAAAAATTAATTATTTAAATTGACATTTTGCTTTGTTAGCCAGCTAATCCAATGAAATCTCGCAAGGAATATAAAAAGACAAAGCTACTATGTACGTCAAATTTTATCCTGCTGATTATTAATTATTTTTTTCCTAATTATTAATCTATAAAATCGATGATTGACTTTAATGACAACGGAATAAAAATAGGATTATAATATTAATTATTTTTTCCTCAAAACATCATATATGTAATTTTTAAATCCAATATCCAAATTTTTTGCTCATTAAACTGTACCTTATATTTTGTTCATTAAACTTTATATTATGTTCGTTAAACTGTACTTTATATTTTGCTCCGTAATTCTATCAATTCGATAATTTCGTAAATATGAAAAGAGCCTTTCGTTACTGTGCGGGTTAGAAAGCAGATTGTTATTCGATTGATTAATAATCTGTATCAATCATTTCTCATTACTGGATGAATCGAGAATTGCTATAACATAAACTGTTTTTACGTGAAAATATCACATATATAGCTCTTGTACACTTAATAAAATCTAAATTTTATAATCGTAATACTCGGGTCAGTCAAGGTAACAAAATGGCGTTCAAATCTTGTACAATATATTTTATGCATTTCGGCCGTTATATGTGATATATGTGTTATATGTGATTTTAAGAAGAAAAAAAGTAAACATATATCAATACCTACGAAATATGCTCTCCATTCTCTATTTGTAGGCTCTAAAGTCTTCATTGTTGCGCTTGCGATCGCGTTCAAAGAAGATATTACCTATGGCAATCGAAAAGCGTCTCGTTTGCTAGATATCTCCGAAAAAGAACTAATTTGTACTGACGTTCGTTGTGCGTCGCTTTTCGTCATTGTTGCCAACAGCAAATCCACATAAAACTATTTCCAGCCAATCAAAAAAATCACAAAAATATCTAGAATTATCTACCTTTAGTAACTTATCTATGGCAAAATAGAGACCCTAGATCTTAGATGGAATATACAGCGCTATGATGTGCTGTAACGCTGCATGTTTTGTACTTTAATTATATATTTGAAAATTATTTAATTCTTAAAAAATTAAATTTATCCGCAATGACTTTTCTTATTTTATAAAAGTCAGTGGTTTTTAAAATTTTTTTCCCCTAATTTATATTTTATCTTTAAATATGGCGCCAATGTGAACATAGTTGGTCTTGACCAATCAGTAAAAAGTCGAAAAATGTCCGGACTCTTCCTCGAGAGCCTCTTTGCCTCTCCACACCTCTCTAATGCGATGTAAGCAGAGCTGCGGCTTGTGTTATCGTACGTCGCGTACGCCGTCGCGTACGTTCGAGTGCGTTTCGGCCGGATCTATTGTAACATCGACAAATGAGACGCAGTGAGCGGCGCGAGATCAATAACAAGTGCTTGCCGAGAGCGCAATTGAACGATGAATTATCTAAACAGTATAGCAAGCGGCATGACGACCGCTGATTCGGGTTTGCAACTCAACAATATCGAGGTTCTCTATACGAAGGTGCAAAGGATTTATATCAAACCGCAACAGAAGGAGGAACGCCAGCGGGATCTCAGAGTCAACGTCGAGATTCACGCTGGCATCAGTCCAGTTTGTCGAAAGGTAATTTCTGAGCAGTCTGCCTTTACGAATTTTACAATTTTGACGTATGGAATTGATAATTATTTTTATTTTATTATCAACAATCTACATTGTGCTTGATTGATGCAGCTTACAAAATATGTTGAATCTTGGTTTCTCATTTTAGAGTCTATGTGTTTTGCTAGCCGATGATGATGATTCTTGTTTTCTCTACTCTTTATTTATCACCGAAGATGACTTCAAAGTGCTGAAAGCGCAACAGGGACTTCTGGTTGATTTTGATAATTTTGCCACTCAATTAATATGCTTATTGGAGCAGTGTCACATTCCGGGCACAAGCCTGTCGAAGACTCCTCCAAAATTTCTTTTGCTGTTGGCAGAAGAGTCTGGAGATTGGAATTTCAAACTTGTGGAGACAAATAATTTCAAACATCTCTGTCATTTAAGTTTAAATATATCACCTGCAAGTGATTCTGATCTGAAAACACATATGGCAATGAAAATTAAACAGCTGAAAGAAAATATTTTACAACACAGCAGAGATGCAGTTAGTTTGGAAACTAGATTAAATGATTTAACAAGTAAACTAGAAGTAAAAACGAAGGAATTAGAACAATTGGAACATAAGTATTTAACTGAGAAGAGTCAGATACAAATTAATTCATCTCAACAAATAAGTTTGGAAAAAGACAGGTATTTATACAAAATGTATTACAATTACATAATTATTCTAGTAGCGATAGCTTTTTAGTATTTTTGATAATAAATTAAACATGTTTTGTATTTATTTTAATTAATATATATATATTTTTTTTTTAGATTGGCTCAAGCAAGATTAGAGTGGCAACGGCAGAGCGAGAAGGAGAAAACAGAAATTGAGCAGAGGCATGCTGAAACTATAAAACAATTGCACACAGAACTTGCTGAATTACGAACACAAAACATGACATATAAGGATAAACAATCTTTTTTAGAGGCTACCAATACGGAACAAATAAAACAACTACAGAGTCTTGAGAAAGAGCTTAATATCACTGAACGAGATTTGGCTCTACTCAAAAAGCAGAATTCTAAATTAGATGTAGATTACCATGACAAAGATAAAGCTGTCAACAACTTACGTACAAAAGTAGCTGTACTCGAACAAGAATTAAAAGACAAAACAGTGATTATTAACAAGCATATGGAAATGCTAAAAACAGGTAAAGAACAGAAGCAGCATTTAGAGGATCTTTTAGCTGAAAGAGATAGTCAGTTGCAGCGCAAGCAAAATTCCTTGAGAAGTTTAAGTGACGAGTTGGTGAAAGCCAATGAAATTTTAACCAATTTGCAAAAGGAACTTACAACGACCAAAACAAAATTAAAATTAAGGACGAGTATAGCACTGGAGCAAGAGAAATTGTTGGATACTAAACAGAAAGAGGTTGGTCAATTGGAAACCAAAATGGAAGGTCTTATCAGAGATGCGAGAGATGCGAAGAATGAAGTAGACAATTTAAAGGAACAGATTAAAACATTGCAACATCAGCTGGAGGAAAAAGAAAAAGTTATAAAGAACAATGATAACGGTAAGCTCATCACATTACGTTTTCTAGGTTAACAAGAATTTCATGAATGAAAAAATTAATACGATGGAATTTTTCTGTTGCAGTGATTAGTTGGCTGAATCGGAGGTTGGCGGATAATCAGTCTCCTTTACAAAGTGCTACTACTCCAGCTCCCATTACGATTCCGTCCTCTGTTCCGCTAACGTTACCGAGAACAAACAAGTTGTTTCCCAACCGATATGAAACACGCACACCTGCACCCAGTACGACACAACCTAGTACGTTATCGGGATTACCGATGAAAAACCCGATTGTGCAGAATCCGAACATTAATCAGACCACTCGTACGACAGCACGATCGATGGGTGTTGGTGTAACGGACAATTCGGTGGGACTGAATACCTTCAGTAAAAGCGGCCTAATCTCGAGCACCAGCACGCCTATGGAGCGCTTTAACGTGTTGAATAAGATGTCGGGAAATCCGCCGGCCTCCACGTCGGCGCCGGCTATAATTGAGAATAACGGCGGTCCAACAGTGATCTCGAACGGTATAAAAGCGAAAACCGCGAGTGTCGGCTTGCAGGGCGGATTAAGGAGAGCAGGTTTGTCTGATAAGCCTATATTACCATCGGCATATTTTCCTAAGACCCTGCATTGATCAAATGCTTGGACGGTATTATCAATGTAAAAACTGATGAGTTAAACTCATATCTCAGAGTACTTTAAGAATCAAAAGGTAGGAACGACAAAACTGCAATATTGCCATTAACAATGACAATATTTCAATTTGTCGTCTTGGCAGATAGTACAAATATTAGTAGAAATGATAAGTATTATTTACAAGACATTTTGACAAAGTAAAAGATCTGGAAAATTCTTAATCCTACATTGGCACTTTTTTATATACAAAAATGATCTTATCGGAGTAGAGTCAATTTAATTTTGGTGTGTCAATGTAAGATTAATAATAATATATAGTCCGTATGTATATATAGCGATACTAACATATTCCGATCTCGTTTATTACAACATAAAATGCATATATATTGCTACTAGTGAATTTATGATCAACTTTTTTATTAACTTTACAATTTGTTTTGGCTATAATATTTTAAATATGCTTTTAATATATAAATTGCTTGATAAAGGCTAATTAAAGCTTAATTGAGATTTATATCGAAATATATACATTAATGTGTGCTTATATAATTGAAGAGTTGCAATTTATAATATTAATTAATTAAAATAACTTTTGTTTTTCATGATTCTAAATCCAAATTTATTTTTAATTACTTAAATTTATGTCAAATTTTACCACAAGGTAATTTTTATCACCGATAAATTTGAAACGAGCGGGCTTATTTTAAGATTAACATAGCACAATTTCTGAATTTGTCACAATCACGATCTAACTGTCACGCAATGATTACTGATAATTAATTTTTAGATTATTATATAAGATTCGTAATTACTTTTATATATAAAGCATACTACTTACATTCTGATAGGTACCTGGAAAGTAATTTTAGGATTTTATGATAATTGTATATTTTTATATATAAATGAAAATTGCAAAAAGAAAGAATATATATGTAGAGCTCTCTAATTTTACAACTTACAATCGTATGAAAGATCAAGCAAGGCCATTACACGATTAATATGAATAAAAGAATGTGCCTTATATTGCAAACTAGATTAGAAAATTTCATATAGCTATATATACATGACTTATTGCAATTCTTTCTTAGAAACTATATTCGAGGAAAATTATTCGTTAATTGCAATATCGTACAAATGTAAAATTCTTATGCAAAAATTTTTTTTAACTAATATACCACAAGGTACAATCAAGTAAATTCAATTTTATCAAGCATGTCAATTTATTAAATTACATAAATACGGAGCAACAGTATTAAATATAATAAATAGCGGTAAGATGGTAAATAAATGATTTCATATATTTTACTACTTTTGTACATAACATTATATAATAAACGTCTATATTATATAAGAATTAATGCGTGATTCGCCGATGTATGGAAGGCTGCCAGTCTCATAATGTACAAGTATCTTTTTTTTAATCAGAATATCAATTTATAATATCGGAGGACTGACAGAAAATATAGAGAGACGTTACATTTCCATACATTTTTACACAACGCAGCACGATAGTTAATATTTATATAAAAATTAAGCTCGTTGAGACTCGTAAATTTAAGAACAATGATTACGTATCATCGCAGGTATCGAAGTTAATTTCCCGGAATGCAAATTACAGAAGCAATACTTCTTAAACGTGAAAAAACGATAAAACATTTGTCAGTATTAATAAACCAATGATGTGCATTAATTCGTATCAATGGGCGACGACGAGACACTATTGTTTGGTAGATCTGTACATCCCATATTTAGAAGAGGCATATCCGTCCGTTTACGTCTACGTTCACACTTTGGGCACGGTTTGCTGGCATTTAAACAATCCGCGTGAAATACGGCGTTACACGCCCCACACTGCAAACAGATACATCACAGAATTGTAAATCGTATTAAATGAGAGAGAGCTTCGGATGATCAAAGAGAAACTTACCCGAAATGTAGATTCCATATCAAAAGGATAAATAACCTTTGGATTATTGCACACTTCGCATATGAAACCTTTTTGACTGCAGAGCCAACAATTGATCACGTGATTTCTCGCGAATTCAACAACTTTCTGGAGCTGCTGCGCGAGAATCCCGTTGGGTATATCGTGAAGATCGGAAACCGAATATTGATGAACGTGTTCATACAAATAATCCCTTGGTGTGACCTTTTTCTGCAGTGATTCGATGATCGGCTCGCGGCACGTGAACAAGTACGCTCTCAGCAGATTCAGCTGAATCCGTAATGACTGCAACTGAGCCATAGTATCTACTGCCATGTAGATCCTCGGATTCAGAATTTTCAAATCCAGCAAGAGCGGCTTTTCTCTCAGATAAGAAGCAGCTTTTCGCGAAATTGAATATTGTTTCAAGTCCCAATTGTGAATCATACGTGACGGTATGAGATACTGCCCTTCCTCCATACATTTTGAACAATAATAATCGCCCGAGAACGAGCACACATGTGCTTGGGAAAAAGTCATGCCGATTGCGTGACCGCAATCGAAGCAGCTGTAATTTTGCACGTCCAAGCCCTTTTCCCTTGGGATATTACCTAATTGCTCGTCGAAATTTGTCGTAACCTGGAAAACAGTGCAAGAATTATATTTGAATTGCTGTAATTAAATGAAATTTTAATAGTAAAATTGTATTTGAATATTTATAAATATTTTGTTCATACCTTTGGCTCAGATTGAGCCTTAGATCCTTCCTCAACAGTCTCTCTCGTTGGATATTTCTTTAGAAATTCTTGCAGATCCGGCACTGAGCTATTTCCAGCAGTTTGGTAACTTAGAATCAGTGCGTCGTACGTAGCACCATCTCCGGGTGTACGAGCATCCGCTCCAGATCCATGAGATATCACAGATGAAGTTAGAGAAGACTGGCAATCCTCAAACGACGTTGACCATCCTAATTTTCCTATCAATGAATTCCCCACTGCCGCAGTAGTGTCATTAACAGCTTCGCTGTCTCTCACAGTATTTTGTAATGGATCTTCCATGTGAGTAGTATTATCTGTATCTTTCTTTTCTACATTGCCATTTGACATTTGTTGTACCTTCCTGACCTTTTCTTTGTCTTCCCCCTTATTCTTTTTTACGATATCTACAGGATTATTGTGTAACTGCTGAGTAATATTGTTTTCCTGCGTACTGGCACTTGGTCTGGCTTCTACGGAATCGTTGTGCAATTGCTGGATAGCATTATCGGATCTTTCTTTAGCCAGAATGATTTTCAACGCCTCATCCTCTGTGATAGAGACATTGTTAAACATAGACTGCGAGGAAGTGAATGATCCTATCCCAATAGAACTACCAATAGAACTTGCAGTTTCTATCTCTTCATCAAAATTGTCACTATAAGTTAAATCGCTGGTTATCGTCTTTGCTATGTCTACCGCACTAAACACGGGACAAGACTTCATCGGCGGTGACCAGATGCCGGCCAAAAGCAGAGGAGTGGTGGACCAGAAGTTCAAGAGACTACTGTTGCAAGCCAGCTCGAAACGCACGTAATCTAAATTTTCTACTAATCTCTGTGCAACTTCAACGAGATCTGCGTCCCGGATGTAGGCTGAACGATTGTAGTATGGTTTCAGGGCCGAGTTATCCCGCCTTATAGAGCAGAAGTAGCTAGCTAGCAGACCCTCGTTCAACGCCAGTCGTATCCAAGCTCGACAGTATCCGACTTCTGTACTGACTTGACTCAGAGTTTGTATTTGATCTATCATCTGACGATGAGAAAACACAAGCAGCGGACCCCAGAAACTTGGTTGCGGCATAGCGTCGAAGTCGGGACCGCTGAGGGCTTCCGTCACACGATTCAACAGACTGTCCTTCAAACCATGGAGGAAGATTGCCTCCAGCACGGAGCACAAAGACATAGTCTCGTCGCAATTGCCCACGACGCAATCTTCGGCGACCCCCGGCGCGCTCTGCATCTCCATGACACTTGTATTGAGATGTTTCTGCAGGGAATCCCTGATTAGTAAGTGCCGCTTGTTGCCTGCTATAGAGTTGACCGTTTTCAGCAAAGAGTTCATCTTGCACGCTACTAACACTGTACGTTACAACGAAAATACGTCTTCTGCAGCGGCTTCGTCGCTTCTGGCGCATCTTCGCGGTCGCGTCAAGAAAGGGGGATAAGAGGACTGCCCGAAGTTCGACCGAGCTTCCTCGTGGCCTTCCTCGCGTCCTTGTAGTCTACACTGTTCTGAAATATCACATGTATCACGATACGAGCCACACGGCTGTCACGATACTGACAAAGAAACAAGGAAGTGCCCGCCTGATGAACTCATCATATAAGCGGCGATAAGCGCCGAGCGCGTGCCAGATGTATTCACACACGCCAGCGTTATCGCTCACGCGTCCGTGAAGTAGGTTAGGTGCCAAAGAAACAAAACATTCGTGGCATAGTCCGAGCTTCAGTCGCACTCGATTAATTTTCTATCAGTGCGTACAAATTAATCATCGATATAATCTTGCAAATCTCTCGGCCGTTCTCGATGCGCGACAGAATTTTGCAACGTCATCGAGTGCGCAATTAAACGCGCTAAATTGCTCTGAAACTACTTCATCGCTGTCGACCAGCTGTTCACGAACTACGCACCGACCGATCGCGCAGCAGCCATTTCTAGGACATCTATTCCTTGAAAATAGTACACGACCCGGCGGTAGATCGCGCTGCGTCTCGCTGCCGCCACGGCACCGTCGCTGCACTTTGCGAATGCACCGGCCAGGTGCGCCCTCATATCTCACCGCGCACTTGTTCGCACTTGTCTCACCGGCGCCTTGCACTCACCCGATGCTATTTCCAGCGAAACGTCGTCCTTTCCCGCTCCGATGGGCCGTTTGTCTTCTCCACAGGAATAACAGAAGGTATTGAGCGATGGCGATGTTTAGCGCGCGACTAATTATAGATCAAATAAAATCGATTCTGTCCTTTCAACGCACAACGATGATCCTGCACATTCATGCAGACACCTTCCTCGTTTATCGTTGTACTTTGAAAAAAATGCGTGAATTGGAAAATATCACTGAGAATTTATCCCTTTAAATAGAACTTTAACCTTTAAGGTTTTCTTAGACAGATATTTATAATATTCTGAAGTTCAAAAGAAAATGTACGAAGCTAAATTCACATCGAAGTTCACGCAGGGGATGAGGTTAGAAAAATAGAATTTTACGTAAGGATTTAGAAACTGTGCTTTCTCTTTGCACTTTCATATTACGAAAACTAATAGCAGGGCTATGTGTGCAACGTCATTAAAAACGATAGTAATCGCGTTCTTCCAATTCAATAAACTTCAATCGAAACGCTTGAACGGACGATGCAAGTAACATGCTGTGATCGTACGGCACACATAGGTTTCTTTGGCGCTCCTCTAATTTAAGGGCTTTTTATAAGCGAACAATTTATTTTAAAAATAGCAAAGCGAGCGAGTTTAAATTCGGAAATAATTATTGATCCAATTTCGCGCATAAGTGAATTTTCGAAATTTATCGCGCACCGCTCTCTGAAAGTAAACGACCGATGTAACGTTTATCATCCTTTTCTATTCTCGTTTCTATATTTAGATACGCACTTAATGCATCTCAAATGTTGGAACAGGTATACCGTGTGTGAATGACCGAATACGCATGACGGAACGATGCGTGCTCCCCGGTTTGATTGCGATAGAACGCCGGGCATGGAGAGAAGAAGGAAAGAGAAAGTGCAAGCGGAGCGAAGCAGGCGTGAAGGAGACGGCAGGTCGGACACGAGGACAACGAAGCCGCGAATAGTGAGAGCAGGGATGTACGAACGTGTTTGAACAGCCATCGTGTGTGTGTTCTGCAGTTCTCTCTTCCAGAAAAAAAACAAGCTGCAAAAGCGTGAGTTGAAAATTATTGATATAGACTTGATCAAATAGAACTCTAATCTTGAAAATTTTCTTAGGCGATTGGACATTTAAATGTTTTTAAGTTCAAAGAAAATATACGAAGATTGTTCACGTTGAAACGCATGCAGGGGATAGAAGTTGCTGATTTTTCTATTAATAAAACAAATACGTCGAGAGATTTGTCTTACGATTTACATGCGCGCCATTCCATCTTGTTTACAATCGATACAACACGTGTTCAACCGGTGTGCTCCTTACATAAGATTTGTAACTGGAACATCCGCTGTGTTTCACACGTGAAATTTATTATCCGCAATTCCCACGTGCGAAAGATCAAATACCGTAACGGGTTTCTTGCGGTACGCAAAGCGTTCAGCCTGAAATTGTTATAAACGCCTCACATGCGCTCTTAATCCAACGTTTCGCAATCTAACACAAGTGTTACGTTAGCATTTCTTTTTACCGATTTACAATCCGATAATGCGCCGCGTGATCTTATCGTTTCGGCATTATCCATGCGCTTATCCAATTATACAATATTTATATAAATCTCGCGGACCTAACGAGTGGCAATTTTTACTTTCACAATTACCGGTTTATTGTTCCACGATTTGTCTGTCGACAAAGGCTCTTTAACTAACCGACAATTCGTACAGTTTACTTTACGCTTTGCGCGAGCTAAGCTAGCCGACTTCTATCCTCTCGTTGACGAAGCTAGTCGATGCGTGTGTACACCAACCTTCGCATTTCCTTTGTGCACACCACTAGAAACAATGCGCTTTCTCACGGTACGCAGAATTCTTAGCAGGGTTTAACGTTTACCACGCCGTATGCAATTTCAGGGAGCGCAAGTGCGTACACGCCGCGCGTTCTACTCCCTTTCATATGACCATATGCGATACTCGCATATCTTAATAAGCCGTGGAGGGACGACTCGCTCTCGGTTTTCAATTCGCTCGTCCACAACGTGCAAACATTGCGGACACTTTGCCCGAGAATAACACAGCGTAATGACGTTACTCGCATCTGCCGTTTTCTTATCTAACATTGCGTTCCGCAGTCGGTGTTTTTGTTCGTCTCCCCGTAAGCATTTATGTCACATTATGCAATCTGTTCCATCTATAATATTTACACGGCGAAGGATTCATAAATAGATGGAGAACGCGGAACGTGAGAGAATTTATTTATCTGTATAATTTCTATAAACGGTCGGGACACGGATATCTTTGGATTCATCGCGTTTCACGAGAGCGACGGTGAAGAAAGAAATCGACGATATCTTTGATTCACGAGCTCCTCTCTTTTTCCAATAGGATCGTACGTCCCTGCCGTTGCAGCATGGTGGGGGCAGAAAGAGCGGAGACCGAGGGTGTCGGTCGTCAGGTCGGCGCGGCGACGAGCAGTGGCGAGCGGACTCGTATGCGAGTCGAGTGAGTTTTCGTGAAGGTGTCGTCTGAGGGCTCGCGCCGCGGCGAAACTTGACAGTCTACAGTGAAAGAACTTGCGCCGGACAAGCCAACTAGTGTACAGGCATTCTCCGACCGTGGAACGGTTTGCGTCTCATCAGAAAGCTTCACAAAGGCTCGAGCGAAAAGCTCGGATCGCGAAGGACCTCTCGTAATCATGAAAGGTCTCGGCTCGTCGCGAAGCAGCACCCAGCATCGCGGAGGAATTTCCTGGTGAGCCTTCATTGGACACAGCGCTCGCGACAACGGTGGCGGTCTCGGGCCTCTCGCGAGAAGTACCGCAATTTCGAAAGGGCGGGGGTGCGAGCTATCGAACGGCCTTGCGGAGATGCACGTGCGTCGCGGCGCTCACTGGAGATAGGACGCACCGCTGTCTCCGTCCGAAAACAAACGTCACGTTTCTGGCGATAGTAAATCGAACGGGAGCCGAATTTCGTGACGTTTAACAGCATCGCGTGTTATATTCCATCCTATAAATGCCGACGCGACAACGTCGGTATTCTCTGTTCTGGAAGTCTTCCGTAATCAGCAAAAGAATCATTAATAACACAATTTTTATTGCCATTTAACATATGAGACGTCATCGCACGCGGATACGCTTTACGAAGACGGATACAACAGCTGATATATTCGTCTTGTAGAAGTTTTGCAGACTTGCTGGCAATTATCAAAGATATGAACCGGATATGACGGCGGACACGTGTGTCAGCTCGACTTATCGGTGTCGTGACGTCGATAGCTTCTGAAGGAGCTTGGAATCACTCCATAGTCATCGACCTAGATATGACGACGTGCTCTCGAGTGCGCTCTCGGACACGAGATTTCCCGACTGCTTCTGGATAAGAAGATTCGAAATGCCGCAATCGTCGTGCCGTCGAGCCAAATATGACGTGGAGTGCGTCACATCGGGATGTTAAAGTTCAGATTGCGATAATCGTCGACATTTCTTCGTCAAGTGTCCGATGACAACGCGGAGAGGGACGATTTTACGAACAGCGAGATTCTCAAACGGTAACTCTGCGGGATTTTGATCGCCAGGATGCTGCCGCCGAGCGTGATTGACGTGCAGGCCAGCACGCCGCGCGATGTGATGCTGAGCAGTCGCGGTCTGCTGACATCGGAGACGATATGCGGCGCCGCCGAGCTGCGGCCGACCTTCGAAGGAACGACGTGTCACATCCTCAAGTGTCACGAGGAGTTCGACGAGACGATCCGCACCGTCTCGGAGCCGGAGAGCTCAAAACGGAGAATCGAGAATTCGGCGAATTCGGGAACCGGCAGCACCAGGTCGGCGCCAGACGGCCGGCCGCGTCCGGGCTTCTCCAAGGGCTCTGCCTCTCTGCAGAGCCTGGTTCGTCGAAGAAGCCGCAGACATGGCGGCGGCTCGTCCCTACCCTCGGAGATCGAGCTGTCCTCGAGGCAGGCCGTCCACCCCGTGGACCTCGTCAAGGACATTGGTAGCGCGTTGCCGGTCTTCCGGAACGAGGAGGAAGCGCAAACCGCGACGCCGACTTCCACGCTCATCTACGCGACCACCAACTCGGCGCAACCATCGACTTCGAGGCTGACCGACAACCCAACGGCACAGGATGTTTCCTCGTCGGCCAGCAACGTAGCGGCTACCACTACAGGCGGCAACGTCACTTCGACAACAAACGCCGGACGTCTCGGAAACACAGCTGTCGCGTTGCTGAGGTCGATCAGCGTCGCGAAGCCGGGTCCCTCGACGTCGTCTTCGTGGAACAGCTCCACCGAGCAGGAGAGCGACTACGTCGTCGATCCTGTGCAGGGAAACGCTTACTACAAAGGCCAGTTTCTGGGAAAGGTGAGTACGCTGAATTGATTTTATTTTTTTTTAGTCATATTTTCTATTTGCGAATAGTAATTACAGAGAGATTTAGGAAACAAGTATTTTGTTTAATAACTTTATCGGCTTGCTGAATAATATATGTGCCAACATTCCTTGGGTTGTTTAAAATTAATTGCCATTTGCAACTATTAATTACAGAGGTTTGAAAAGCAGGTATTTATAAATTTATTGTTGGTTAAATGTGTGCGCCAAGTTTCTCTTGATTATTGAAAATTCACTATTTGCAACTAGCAAGATTACAGAGATTCAAGAAACAAACATTTATATAAATTAATTGGCGTCTTACAAAGGCTAGTTTTAAGAAAAATATATATACGTCTAATATATCTTTGGGTTTAAAAAAATTTTATATACCATTTGCAATTAATACAAATGGAGATTTAAAAGATTTAAATATTTATAAATGCATTGTTTATTCTGCCTGGCGACAAGTAAATGCACCTGTCGCAAGCTCGTGTCGCGGCGCCGAACGCATTGTCGAGGTCCCGTTTTTCGAGTCAAGAAGGAATGGCATGCCGCGACGACGTGGGAATCGTGAGGTTACGATTCGTTTAAAGCCGTCGCGACCTTCCTCGCCGGTTTGATACCGTTCTCCGTAACTTAGTCGCGTGTATACCGTTTACGATATCTCTTTAAAACCTGTCACCCGACGGTGAATCGACGGGTGTAATCGAGCGCATCGCGCCGTAATCCTTATTGTTTCGCCATCGAGTACATATACTCGTCGCGACTGGCTGCCGCCCACCGGAAAGGCGACGAGCGTACGAGAAAGGAGTATCGGATCGATTCGAGATGCAGACGCAATCATCCGGCAGCATCTCCGCGATAATTTCCGCTACTTTGTATCGCATTCTCATTTTCCATCGCGGGGCTGTAATCACGTTCTCCGCGATGCGGCGATAGAAATCGAATCGTTGTGCAAATCTGCAGGATAAAACTGCTCGCACCGCTCGCTCGATCACGCGCAAGAAAAATACGAGACTTCCGAGCGACTTAATTTTCGCGCGGTCAGCAACGAGGTATGCGAATACTTCCTGTGGTAAACAACGTGCGTAATGCGAAGCGCTATCACGCGAAAAAATTCGCCCGGGGCTCGGCCAGGGGAAATTACGCGAATGCAACCTCGCGAGCAGATTAAAGCTTTTCATTAAATACGTGGGCGCAGCTCCGCTCCGCGAAGATGCAGCGTGGGCGGTGAGTCATACGACGCTCATTTTCGCATACCGGGAATTCTGCGATAGAAGTCCCGGCGACGTGCCGACGGCGGCTTCGGCGAAAAGTGATGAGGCGACAAAAGAGCGCCGTGTAGAGGTGCGTACGTATGCAACTTTAGACACGGGTTATCTGGAACGCTCGGATTAGACGTACCTTCGGCCCGAATCGGCTCTATCGCTCCGATTATCCTGCGCAAACAGGCGACGGTGCCGGCGCGTGTTTGCCAAGATAAAACGCGCTCGCCGGCGAGACGAGTGCACGTTTCGCACGACACCCCGTAAAATTGTGAGAAAGAGCCGGTTTCTCGCTTCCGCGACGCAATCGTGGGGCTTCGAATGGAGGGCACTGCGTTTGAACCCGACGCGCACACAGTTGCCGTGGCACAGTTCGTACGTGGCCGGCATTAAAAATGAGGCATTTAAAGCCGCGCGCCGGCTTTATCGACGACAACAAATTCCTCTTCTCGCGAGAGGATGCGTCCGAGCGAGTCGTCGACTCCGCGCCATGCATAATACATCGACGTACGGGTGGACGGCAGGGTCAACGATCTGTCCCAAGGTCGAGTTTTCGCGGGGCGCTTCCTTTCGATTCGCGGGAATAATTAACGGAACGAGCGCGGCCGGGGTCGCCCGCGTCCGAGAACACCGCGTCAGCGATTCGCGAAACGTCGGCTTCGCGAATCGCCGACAGCGCGAGACAAATATCGCGGCACGCTAACAGCTCTAATTGCATTCCGCTAATGCGGACATTAGCGATTGTTAACTGTTGTTGCGGATAATTACGTGCGCTTAGAAATTGCCGCGCACGGGCCGTGTTCGTTTAACGCGACTCTTCCATTAACGACACTTCGTAATTCCCTTCGACATGCAACAGCAGCGACGTATCCCCTTGACACGATATATCAAATGACGGCTCTTTAATTAATGACTTTCTGTTATTGCTCCAGTTCCCTCCGACGAGGGAAAGCTATTTTTCTCTTTAGCTTCGATCGTAGAAACTCCACGACAAAATCGCGAGCGCAACTTTTCCTTCTGCCGTCCCTTAGCGCAACTTACGGGGCCATAAGTCCGTCGACAGACCGAAGTCTATCGCTCACCAGTCGAATACATTCCTTATTCATAAGGCGGTACACTTTACTTCTCACAACCCGGTTACATAACGAATGGTCTATTACTGCGGAGCATATTATATTACTCGAACTTATAAAATGTGTTTCCTGCGTCTAGACAAATGTTTCTCGGAAACGAACATAGTTTTAGAACATGGCGATTATTCTTCGCTCGAGTCTTAGACTGTGCTCTTTCCAGCGGAACAAACTTTTTGCCGCAGAGATTTTCTATAGCTTGTGATTGATAACAACGCGAAGAGAGAGAGAGAGAGAGAGAGAGAATAAATCAAAGAGCTTTTTTTTTATTCGAACTTTTTTTCAAAGGAGAGATGTCGTCACGTTGTCAGGTGTAGATTTCGCACATACGCACTTTGCGTCGCCCAGAGCGGGAAAAAAGTTGCGAGTTATCTCATTATCATTACCCGTATCGAGAGTAAACTTCCATTCAGCTAACACACCCGCGGCACTCCCCAAGGCGGTCTCGTTACATCAATCTCGTTGCTTGAAACTTTACCGTGCGCTCGAGATCTCGTTTCAATCTCCGTTAATCGCGGCCGCCCGATCTTCACGGTACTTCGTTTTACGCGAACGCGGAAAATATCCTATCGGCGGCGCATCGATGCGGATCGACCTGCTATCGATTCTTCGTTCGTACAGGAAATAACGCGCGTTTTTGCAGTCGATCGATCGATCCGCGGGAAACTTTTCAATCCGACGCGAAGAGAGACGCATCCTCGGAGAGCGATGCGTCTCGCGTCGAGAAAGATGCATCTCTTCGTCCGTCGTGTTGTTCTGCATCTCAAACAAATCGCTTACTATTCATCGGACAGGCTCGTACAGGAAATATTTTCGCGGTGATCGATCGGCGCGCAAGGCTGCGTCTTGTGCGGTCGTAATGTCGAAGCGTTATTTCGGAAGACGCCAGTGGGTGATCTCAAAGCGCACAAGAAATATTTCGTGTCCCGTCGTCGGGAGATCATTTCCGTAGATTTCGTCATCCGGCGTTGTTAAATTGTGGCGCGGAAAAAACGAGCCGGCTCTCGTTATCGATCAGGTCGCGGGGAGAAATATTTCACGTCGGTGCACGACGCGCATCGATCGCGATCCACGAAAGGCCGCAGCTCCGCAAGGCGCGAGGCTTCCACCGGCCGGGAAGATAATTTCAGAGGATGCAGTCTCGAACTGTATCCTCCTGCTCCGCGGAGAAAACCGGTCGTCGTTTCGTCATCCCGATTATTCGCACCCGGTCGCACTCGGGCGTTACCCCGCGCGCGTACTCGCCGTATCTTATGTTAGAAATCGGGCTTTCCGTTATGCGCGCACCGCGGCCGATACTTTATCAAAACCCACCGTTGATATTTCCGTGTTCCACCGATGCCCCCGCACTTCGACGCTATCGCGATTATTCGCCAACCGGTTGCCAGTTTCTACGTTTGCACTTTAGGATAAAGTGAAGGCGCGCGCAGGTAGGCTGCCGATCCGTGCGGTTGCCGTGTCACAAAAAGCATACGGATGGCTCTAACAGCGAAGCTCCGAACGAGAGATTCTTTTATTAGCCCACACTGCAGACGATCGAGCTACATTTCTATATTCGTGAGAGAATTCAAAATAAAATTTCACTTATAATTTTGTAAATGCACACAAAATTATAAGTAGAATTTTATTTTGAGTGATCGCGCGAATATACTCAAAGTAGCTTGATCCAATTATCCGTTGATAGCAAATTCCTGATGTCATTTGGAGACGAAAATTTTTATAGCAAAATGTCGAGGCTGCAGTAATTTTTAAATGTGAGATGTTAAAAGTGGAGCGATCAAAAATTTACCGTCAAAAATTCACGCACTCAAGCACGTCGCGTACTGATTTTTATTACCATATATACGAAATGTCATTAATCTACTATTAATCTAAATAACTTGTACATTATTTTGTAATCTATTCTCTTAATGAGAATATAATATATATAAATGTAATAAAATGTATTAACTTACCGGCACGATGCGCAGCAGTGGAATAATGATATAAAAATCATATATGACATGCCTGTGAGTGTACGAATTTTTGGCAGTTTGATCGCTCAACTTTAAACATTTTACATTTAAAAATCATAGCCTCGACATTTTGATATAAAGATTTTCGTCTCTTAATAAATCCTGAGCAATCTGCTGATACGATTGATCTTAGACACTCTGTATCAGTGATATGTATTTTATATATGTGTGTTCTGATTCTCTTTGACATTTTTATTACATAAAATATAAATTGCGTGCAATAAATTATAAGTAGATTTCCAATTTTATTGGAAATTATAGATCATTTAAAAGCAGGATTTCACCGCAATATATTTTATACAGACAATATTATTTTATCAATATCTTTTATCTGATTATTATTATGAAATCAACGAAGAATGCAGCAGCATATAAGCGGGCGCTGTACAATTTCTATTAATCGAAAATAAACGAAGCATAACGGGTTATCAACGGTACTATCGTCAACGTTAAAGAACCAGCAATGGTTCATTAATCTCGTTGGTCAAATATCGCGGATGGCTACGCCACATTTATGTGGAAAAAAACGGCTGTACGCGACTTCTTTCGCACGAATGCTCCTCATTGTGCGACGTTGTTATCTCGATTACTTGCAACTAGCTCACCGCCTTTCTTCATCCATGCACTTTAGATACGAAGAACCTTAGCGCGGAAGTTTATCTACGCCGCCGCTACTCGAACTAACGAATGCTTCTCCGCTCTCTCTCTCTCTCTCTCATCAGACTTACTCGCGATCTGTCTTTCGTTTCATTCCTCCTGTACGCGTACAATGTTAGCCCGCGAGCGACGAGGAGCTCACGCGTCCAGTTTTCGATTCTGCGCGCACGATAACGATGAACATCGCGTCGAAATGGTTTCTTACAACAGCGATATTTATTAACTTCCCCTGCAGCGCGAAGAAAACTAGATCTTCCATCTCTCCAGCATTCTCCACGGGACGAGAGCAATTTTTAATTCTCTTTTTCACGGTTAAAAAGCACCGCCGGAGTCTTCCGCTTCGCGACAGCTTCGCGGATATCGTCCGTGCACGATTTAATTTTCCGCGGCGACAATCGCCGCGCCACTCCGCCGCGGATCGTGAGAAATAACGACCGACTGATTTTGCCGGCTCGGCGAAATCCGTGAACCGTGAAGAATGCGACAGAAGGAGCGCGCGAGGCAGCAATTTTTCCAGAACGCGCGTCGTGACGAATTATACAGTGCACTGCGACGGTGCCGTCGCTCATCCACGCGTTTAGCTCTAAGACACGCATTACGCGTGCTCCTAATAGGCATGCAACGCGCGCCCTTAGCGCATACACTCAAGTCAATGACATCTCCGCCGCCTTTCACTGATTGGCCCGCGGTTGCGTGTGCGGTGCAATCGCGAGGATGAGTTGAACGGATGGGCCTCTTCCTCTCTCGTCTCTCTCTGTCTTAGCCTTAGGTTCCCATTCTGGATCGTCCCGCTTTTTTAGCATCGCGGGATCGTGTTTGCTCGCACAATGTATAACGCACGATTATCCATGCGGTTTCACCGTCGTAAATTCTGGGATCCGACGACAGAGTCGGTGGTTTTCGATGAAAAATAAGTCATTAAATCCTTTCACTCTCATAACGGATATGGATCTATCTCCCTTCTTCGCGTAACAATTGTCGCAGAAGATTATATAAAAATCCTGAAACATTAGTGGCAAAAATATTGCGGAAATGCGAAGAAGTAATAGATTGGTGCAAAAGGTTTTTACTTCTTCACGAAGGTTTATTTCAAATAAAGTTATCAATTTTCATTCTAAGAGTTTAAAGAGTTTTCTGAATCGAGCGTAAACTTGTTTTCAGATGAAAAACTGTATCGAAATCAATAGTGACTACTTGAGTTCGCAAAAATTCATTTAAAGACAGAACTGCAGGCTTTCAAATGAATTTTACTTAATGAATACGACAAACCTTTTACACCGATCTAGTACGTATAACGAGCCGCTCTTCGTGATAAAAGTGCCTATCTATAAACTGATCTCGCGCGCATGCAACTCTTTATTTATATCGCGCTGTATCCGTTGCACTTAATTGCACGGCTAATTCCACTCGCGAAGACGCAAGAGGCAACGTAACGCGGACTGCTCGGGCGGCTCCGGCTTTGAAGTGGACGGTATTGATGCACGAATTCGCGTTTCTCTCGAATTTAAACGTTTGTACTTTTATGCAATGCGGCGCGGCAAGGAGAAAACGCAGCCGATAGGCATCCATTTGCCTTCCCTCTCAAATGGAGCATATCATTTGCAATAATTATCCCCGGAGAGGAGAACGGCCGACTCTAAACTGCGCCACGGCAATTGATGTCAATATCTGACCAGCAATTAAGCAGGCAGTGATATCTCACTGCGCGTTATGCCGCCGATCGGAGATACGCGCAGAATGTTTTCGCGGAGGATATACGAGCCGAGCGGCGGAATATGTGTGCGTTCGATGATTTTTTTTCCCCGGCGCACGCGAGAGCTAAATCAATTTCGAGCGAGCGAGTTTATCGGCGCGATTATAAGCCGCGCGCTGAACATTTTTCTATAATTGGCAGATACGCAATCGCGAGAAACACATGACCGGTGTGTCGCGATAAGCCGCCGATGCGCTACGCGATTTTGCGAGTTTCTCCGATTTGTAAATACGTGAAAGACTGTTTGCGCAAGGAAACTTCGATATTTCACGCGCGGCGGGTGAAAATATTGCGGATGAAAGGACTGGCGAAACTCGTAGGATCAGCTGCGATTATTTCTTCGCGCTTTATTTTCCCGACCTTTGACTTTTGAAAATTTACGACGCGAGCAACTCTCCGACGAGTTTCCCGGGGTTTTGGCGAGAATTTATAGGAGAATAGCGCGGAATCCCCTCTCCCCACCCCGTCGCTCGCGTGTGTGCGTCGGAAACTCGGCGGTAGCAGGTAGATTTTTCTACGTACGGTCGGACAATGAATACGCCCCTCACAAAAGCGTCGGGATCTCGCAGGTCGAGCAGAACGCTATTTACTCCGCCGCGTTTCCTCCGCTTTTCTATGTATGGGCATTTCCAAAGAGCGCGATAAATGGCGAAACGTTTCCCGTTTTGTGCCCACGTTTCCCCTAAGCTCGCCATTTAATCGATAACCCGAGTAACCTACTTGCGAGAAACGAAGATGCATGTTTTATTTATACGTGCTGCACTGATAGAAACTAGACAAATTATTCTCTTCTATTTTTGGTCGTGCTCGTTCATTACGATCAATTTAATCCCCTCCCCCCCGCCCCCTCTCCCCGCGTGTCATTACGAGCGGATGTCTCGGGATTGAATTTCGTTTGATCGATACTCGCTCTCGGCGTACTTATTTTTCCTCTTTTTCGACGATTGCTCATCGCTGCAAAAATTTCAGAGACAAGTTTTGCTCTAAAAACTCGCCTGCGAACTGCAAAACGTGTAAAGTCCACTTCAGACGATCTGTCACTCGCAATTTTATGTAATAAAATACTTTTGAAGAAAATTGGAACGCGCGTATCGTCGATACAGATTCTCTACGTGTGCGTGTGTACGGATTTTTCAGGACACTTCCTGTATTGCACGGCGCATACAATTATAAATAGAACCCTATTTCGGATTCCGCCGTGAATTATAGGTCATCTAAAGTGGGCTTAACGCGTGATTCTCGAGTTGGCTTCTATTATATCTTCTGGGATTAAAGTGCTTCTGACGTAACACGGCCGAAAGGCTCTCTGGGAGCTCTAACTGGGGTTAAGGAAGCTGTTATCGTCGCGAATTGTCATGCCAAATTAAAGCTGTTAGAGCGCATCGCCCGCAGCGCGTCGAGGCAATTCGTCGCTCGGAAGAACGTCTCTTTTCTGTTTCGGTGGTACAATGCGTCACAGACGCATCCGAGTGAAACCCTCGGCAAACCTCTCCGCGCCCTAGTGATCGGCTTCGCAACCGTGACGATTATGCCGGACGGCTGATCCCGACACGGAGAGTGGAAACGAGAATCGATCGTGAGCGACTCCCGCCGCCGCTGCGGCTGATAAGCCGGGAAGATTAATGAAAGGTCAGGGCCTCGTTAAAAATAAGCAGGGAAGGGCGGCCGAGCGCGATTCACGGTTTTTCCAAATTTAGACGCCGCGCCGTGGAGACGCGCGCGATTGATATCACGCGAGCGCGCGTTCGTTCGTTCGAAATTAATTAGCCGCATCCTTGCGCCCGCTTAATTAGCATGCGAGGTCTCTCCGCGCACTTTCGTTTTTCTCGAGAAATCAAATCTCCGCGCCAGGTTGATTCAATGTGACGCTGGCACGAAGCACAACTGGACCGGTCGCATTGTCTGGCCTGTCTCGGCGCCTGTCTTCAGACGGGAAATTCTGCGACAGACGGTGAAGAGTGCGCTTGAAATTGCACGCGAGTGCGCCGCATGTCATTATTGCCGATTGCAAGAAGTGAATGGCTCGTGAATGGGAATTATTTTCTCGGGAATCGAATCGATGACGCACACCGTGCATGCCGTGCGAGAACCGGTCGGCCGGACGTTCGCTCATTTTTTTCCCTCGCGCGCTCGCTCGCGTACAGTCGGACGGCGAGGAGCGTCCGAAGGCCCGGAGGCTCGTTTCGGCGTCCTCGACGACCGGTGAGACTAAGCTGCGGAGGTACCGAGGTACTCTCTTGACAAGCCGGCGAAATGAAGCGAAGTTAACGGATCCTTCCTCGCGCACGTCAAGCGAACGCCAAAGCCTCGGCGGGATCGCTGAGATGACGCTGACATACTAATTGGTCCTCCTAATCACTATGTAGATTAATTATTCGTAATTGGCGAGCGTCGTAAATATACTGGGTGGACCGAAGAGAACTTTCCATTCCGTTCCGATCGATTTGTGCGAGAAACACTGGAATAATCGAACTTTGTTCTCGAAAATTAACTCGTAACGTCATGCATTCTTCTCGAAAACAAGATCGATCCGTTATTGACACTTTTTGCGTCAATCAAGCGATCGCAGAATTCGTAGGAAAAATTTTCTCGGTCCACCCTGTGTATCCAAACGGAAAGCTTTAGCTCTCGTTTTAGATAGAGATGGCATATATCCCTCTGTCAAAGTGGGATGCTTAACAGTTGACGCGTACGTTCGCGGGAGAGTAAAAGGGCCCGGCTTGGAGGATTCAATTACACAGCGGAAAAAGCACAAACGCGGTTGGAAGTCCGCCCCAACGCTGCACCGATTCTCGACGAATGCGCGCATACGTGTGGTCCGACGGCGAGGCGTGCGCGAAACGGGGACAAGGCTCGAGGAGGTTTTTGTCAACAGTCCATTTAACTGCGCGCGTGCACAAAGCGCGTGCGGGAATGTATTTTTAGTCGCCGGCAGCGGTATTTAAAAATAAACGAAACCGCTTCGCCATAACCGTACCCCGGGGTCTCCCCTCGGCATACGCTCGTTGCGCACCAGGTATTCACGGCGGGTTATCGCCGGAACATCGCAAGGACGAAGGATGCGCCGACATTCAGTACGGAAGATATCGATCGATCGCGAGAATAAGTCGGCCGGCGTTTACGACTCTGCGTCTGCGACAGGTTTCGTCCCGAATTTTCTGATTTCGACAGACAAAAATCGCGCACGCAATGTGTTCCCGCCGTCGAGACGAGAGTTCGACCCTATTCAGCGCTAAATACAGGGGTGCGCCGGGGATAATTCCGATCGCGTGACGCGTTATCGTCGCGACGTGTTACGCGCTGTCGTAACGACACGGGATATTTTCAGGCGAGTTATTCTGGCAATGAGCCCGTTTCGAGCGCCTTTTTCCCCCTGTAAAATCGCGCGCGCGTTGCGTGCGTGCCGTTTGCGGTGGCGAGATAATCCCTCGACGCCGGCGACGAGCTTTTCCGGAATACGGCGCCGACGCGCTTACTTTGGATTTATTATTTTTTCGTGGGCGGCTTCGACGTTTGTCGACAAGGGGTGAATGCACTCAGCGCCGAAATACAACGACATTCCGCGTTTCAACTACGGTGGCATAGTAAACATTATTTTTAGAGGTTTCGTGCGTCTTTCTCTTCTTTCACAATACATTCATTTTGTGATTGTGCTGTCATTCACATACCATGCGTTTCAGGAGTCTCTCATAATTACTCCGAAAAGGAGAATGGCGTCTCAGAAAAAGAAATTCACTTTCTTTTTACGCCGCTTCGACGATGGCACTATAAACCTCAGATAATTCAGAAGATTACCTTAAGCGGAGAAAACCTTTCACTGCGGTCATCGATGAATGGTCGAAGAGAAATTCTTAGGATCTAGTTCGAGATTTCTAGAACTCCAGGAAGAAGGTCGCATCCTCCTTTTATCTTATCGTGTAGATGCGGCATCGGCGATCTCGATGGATAGTCGCCATTTTACACTATCCAGCCCTTTGCTGCCTTCACTTGACCACAGATTAATTCACGTCATTATCAACGGTCTATTTCCCTCTTTTCAGGGCGGCTTTGCGAGGGTCTACTTGATGACTGACGTCAGTAATGGAAATCAATACGCGTGCAAGATTATTCCGAAAAATCGGATGCAGAAAATTCACATGCAAAAGGTATGTATTTAAAATTTTCCATTGTTTTTTTTTTTAAGCTATTTTGTTTAGTAATATCTTACAAATCATACAATATTTTTGGTCAAAATATTCTCCGCGTTAAATCACTTTTTGCAATTTTTTGATTACAAACGTCGGTATTGAAAGTTGAGAATTGAAAATTTCCGCAATAAATCGCATTGTTTTTAGTTATTGGAGATGTGTAAAAGTTTCCATTGTTTTTTTAACAATTTTTTTCAGTATTATTTTACAAATCATACAATATTTTTAATGAAAATATTTTCCACCATCTTTCAGGACGGACAGCGCGATAGAGGAAGTCATTATTTTTTGAACGATTCATCTCTAGCGATGGAAACTTTTGCATACATTAACGAAACGCGTATCTTTATTTATTCCGTTGAATAACATATTTGCACTTTGCTCGTAGATCGCGCGCGAAATCATGATTCACAAGGAGCTGAATCATGTGAACGTCGTCCAGATGCATCACTACTTCGAGGACAATCTCAACGTGTACATGCTCCTAGAAGCCTGCCCACGAAAGGTATCGTATGTCTCTTCGCAGCTCACATTGCCAGCTTATTATTTCTCGCGTTCTGCAATATTCACGGAATTTCGCAACGTCTCCGCCTTCGAGACTTTTGCGAGAATGTCTCTACTAGTAGGAACTCGACTGTGCACAGTTATCGCAGCTCGTGAAATATTGAAAGCGCTGACAGTTATCGGCAGTTAGATCGCTAAATAAACAGCGTTCTTATTTTACTTCGCGTCGCGCGTTTTCGACATCTTTATTCGCATCGTTCCCGTAAAACTCGCCTTCGTAGTGCAGCCACACCTGCGCAACTTAAATCGACGTGTCGAAATCATTCTGCACGCCGCGCCCGGGAAACAATTACAGGTCCATTGTACCTGTCGGCCGAGCGGCCAGGATCAGACCGGCCGCCGCGTATTTTCATCCCGCCGGAAAGAGAGCGGCACTTGCACTCTTCACGGCTGATCTGCCGACCTGTTTGTACCGTTAGGAGACGATGCGACGAGGCATCGACTAATCGTCTGATTATTCTCGCTCTCCCGCACGATCGCCTGCGCGAACGTGAAGTCTCGTTTTCGCGCGCGCGATCGCGAGAGGATCGCTCGAGCTGACGCGAAAAATCTCGCGAAATTCTTCGAATTCTCTCTAAAAAAGGATGAAAACCTGAAGTATCGTCGGCAATAACGCGTAACAAGCGAAAACGCCGAAGCCTGACGAGCCGTAACTTCGTGATGCGCGTAAAAAATATCATACACGGTTAAAAGGCCGCGTCTATATCTCGTAAAACCGTTTAATGGAAAAGATTTTTCCCGTCCGTCTTGTCGCGTTCGTAAAACAGCCTCGTAAAACCATCTCGTTTCGCCAAACGTTTGCGCGTAACAGAAATAACGCCGGTCGTAGACGCGTCTTATTAGCGAAGCTTTTCCCCGTTCTCTTCTCCGTTTTCGTGAAAACGGTTCTTTCCCCTCACCATCGTCTCGTAAAACGGCGAAACACCGGAGACGCTGCTTTCGAAGCGTTCTTTACCGAATGAGATGTAGATGAGACGATTTTGTCGTGGGCATGCGTGTACTTCGCGCTGAAAATAAAACAACCGATCTCCCGAAAAGTACACACGCGTTTCGCTCAGATGGAGAGAGTGAGAGAGGTGATCATCTTCCTGTCAGGAAACGCTTTCTTTCCGATTGTCCGTTCTTCTTTCAGACGAACCACAGGTGGCCCTTATACGGCCGCCCATAATACGAAATCGCTCTTTTATGTGAAATTTCTCGGTACGAGTATATCGTAATTTTGCACTTATGATAGGAATTCGCCGCAGCATCTGCAAGGATTACAGATTGCAGGCGCGGGGAGGAAGGCATAAATAGAAAATAAAACCACATCTTAATTTTCCCGCTATGTTTTATCGCGCCATTCTTCTGTCAGGCGACTTTCTGCACGTCACTTAACGCGCGAAGGGAGCGTTGTGCTTCCCGGATACAAAAGTCTATATCGTTTCTTCTTCTTCTCTACCCGTCAGAGCTTGATGCACGTGCTGAAGTACCGCGGCAAAGTCACGGAGCCGGAAGCGCGTTACTACATGAAGCAAATGGTGACCGGCGTCGCGTACATCCACTCGCAGAAAGTCGTTCACCGGGACCTGAAGCCGGGCAACATGTTCCTGTCGGATCAGATGATCGTCAAGATAGGCGACTTCGGACTGGCGACCAGGCCTGACGGGCAACGCAGACGAGTGTAAGACTCATTTAACTTCGGCAAACATCGACCGTAATTTTCCGCGTTAAGAATCTGCTGATTAAGTCCGCAAACATTAACACATTCCGGACGGATCACGTGTTTAACACTCGAAAAGGATCGCAAGAATTCTTGGGCATAAACGTTACGTTCGACCACATAAAATTGCCGATATTTAATCAATTGATTAATAAAATTTATTTAATCGGAAACTTTCTTTGAATTTTTCAATATAAAAGGTCAAAATCTGAAGGAATTTTCTAAGCGACTCGATATATTTAAAAAAATATATATTATTTCAGATTTAGCTGAAGGAAAAATACTAAAATTGTGCATATTTTTATTGAATAAACTTTATTTATTTGCGGCAATTAGCGAAAAAACAACCGATCCGCGATGTGTTAATTAGTGAAGTTGAAAAAAACTTGAAAACACAAGATATTTAATGGAGGATAGCAGTAAACACGTACACCTCGCAATTCTTTTTTATCGTAGCTACCTTTTAACTTTATCCTCGCCGGGAGAAAAACACACAAACGACACCCCTTTTCCGGCGCTCTAACGGATGCGATCGTGTAAACACACGCGAGCGTTGTAGCATATAGCCGATCGTTTGCATTCGCAGGACGATATGCGGCACGCCGAACTACATCGCGCCGGAAGTGCTGTACAAGCAGGCGTACAGCTACGAGGCGGATGTTTGGGCGCTGGGCTGCATACTGTATGCGCTGCTGGTAGGACAGCCGCCTTTCGACACGGCCACGCTTAAGGAAACCTACGCGAGGATCTGCAACAATCACTACCGCGAGGTGGACGACAGTATCGCGAGCCGGAACGGCCAGGATCTGATCAGGTGGCTGCTGCAGTCGAATCCCGAGCTGCGGCCGAGCCTGGAGACAGTGAAGGAACACGCTTACCTCACCAAGGAATACGTGCCGGCGTCTTTGCCGCACACTTGCTGTTACCAGATGCCACCGGCGTCGATCATCGAGCCCCCCTCGTCGCCCTCCTCGGTCTCCACGGTCGCTCGGAATCAAGATACCAACAAGGCGCAGGTAAGCAAGCGAATCATTCAGAAGAATAACTCTGGATTTTTTAACTGGCGAGAATGTGCAGAATGCGAAATTTCAGGTGTGGCAGCAGAGCCTCGTTCATCCCGACGCGTCTCTGCGCTATCGGCAATCGTCGATTCCAAGTCAGCAAGCGCAGCAGCAGCAGCAGCAGCAGCAGCCGTCGTCGCAACACCAGCAACACCTGCTGAATCGCTCGCATAAAAGTCTGCAAAAGGAATCCAAGGTGTCCAGCTGGCTGGTCAGGAAGCTGCCCAAGTTGCCGCGTTTCCGACAACGGCTCAGCAGCGTGCTTTGTCCGGATCACAAGAAGACCGGTCTCGTGGCGCAGAGCGTGCAGATGCATCGCGCACTGGAGGCCTGCGTAACGGAGATAAAGCGAAGCAATGCGTGCAATCCGCCGATCGTGGAGGACATTGTGCCGCTCTTCGTCACCAAGTGGATCGATTACTCGAACAAATATGGGCTGGGCTTTCAGCTGTCCGACAGGTCGGTCGGCGTTCTCTTCAACGACAACACGAAGATCAGCTACACTCACGATAGAAGGTGAGCGCGTCGAGAATATTAATGGGAAATTACCGCCGTCAATTGCATAATTTTTAATCATTATTTTAATTTTAATTTTTTTTTTAATATTCTAATTTTAATGTACTATTTTCAGTAAGAAATTGCAACGATTAACTTTTTGGCTTAAATTATCGAATCGTGTAATCGATTACGTTGCAGAAGAGTGGAGTACATGACGACCGACGACGAGGTGACGCTGTATCACCGAGAGAGAGACGTGCCGGTGCCGCTGCAGAAGAAGCTCGAGCTACTCCGTCATTTTACCGAGTACATGGATGACTTCTTGACAGAAGGTGAGTTCATTTTTCAAAAACATCGCAATTTATTCGCTTGAAATATCGCGTGTGGAAAAACTCACCTCTCGTCTTCTCACGGGGATTATTCTATCGGACGTGAAACAACAATGAGAGCATAACTACTCGAATCATTATAGCGGCGCGGCCCGAGGCTAACGAGCAAAACATTAACACAGCGCGCGTTAATGTGTGCCGTCTAGGTGGTGAGCTGAAAAAATACCGCGCGCCGCCGCGGCAGTCGAAAAACGCTTGCGTGCCGCGGATGAGACGGTGGCTGCGCACGGACAAGGCCATCGTGATGGAGCTAACGGTACCGCTCCTGCAAGTCAACTTCTTCGTGGACCACACGAAGATGGTGGTGTCGCAAGAGTCCGCTGGCCGGGGCTACCTCATCACTTACATCGACACCGGCCGCCACGCGTCCTCCTATTGGCTCGACGACCTGCGCGACTTCGGCTGCACCCCGGACCTCTACGACCGCCTCTATTACGTCTGCAAGGTGACGCGCGAGTTCGCCGAGCTGGACAACAACACGATTGCCTGACGATCGCCGACGAACTCCCGGCCGACGCGCCGCGGTTCGTTCAAAGCCCGCTGAGTCCGCGAGATCTCGCAGATACCTGATTTAGCTCTTATCCGGGCGATATTTTCCTTTCCACGGAAAGTGGCAGTCGAATATTATGCTGTTCAAGTTCCTCGACTTCTCAAAAAAATCAATAACTATTTATTTTTACGAGGAAAATGCAATTATTGTAATAAGGAAGAACGACATTCGGGGCTCGGGTTACCGGGATAAGAGTTAAGAAAATAGCGGCGATGCAAGTGCGTCACGGTACGTACCGTTACGCGCATTTCGCGGGAAGTCATAAATAAGAATGTCACGCGTGCAAGTTCGTGAGAAGGCGTGTCGTGCGAGACGCCGCGGCGCGAGTGCTTCCGTTGATTTATGAACCTGTGTTGTTTCCACAAAATTAAAAAGAATCCCCCCGTCGAAACGGGGAGTGTTGAGGGTTCGCGCGATAGTCCCGGCGGGCTATCGATTTTAACCATACGTAAGCGAGTTGTGATATGTTTTACATCCTACAAAGTTCTATATAAATTAATCTAATACGATTGAAATTTCTGGTTTGATACCGTCATATTCGTCCGCGTGCGAGAAGAGTTGATTCTCTCATGTTGAAGACTAGATAAATCGATAAGTAATCGCTTGATCAAACTGCCATCATTGATGATGTTTGATGAATTGAAATAAGATATATATATATAACTATGTCCTTCTTCTCCAATTAACATTAAGAGCGACGGAGATATTACCCAAAAATCGCGAGAGCTACGCACTATTTTTACGCACAGTGGCATTTTTACGCAGATCTCTCATACTTGTGCGAGAAGGAAATTCAGACGGACGCGCAAATTGTCGAAATCAATGTGATATGAGTGTTGTAACCAATTTTACGAAATACGTATCCGGTGACACTTTTCGTCATACAAACGTCAAGACGGCTCGCGACTAAGAGAGTGTCACAACATTACTACTACCTCCGTTAAGTAGGTAGCACAGGTAGCTGTTAGTATATTTATTTTTCACGGCGCAGATCTCCCTAGTTCAGTGCCTATATAACGAGTAAGTGAACGACATTCGGTAGATATTCATCGGGTAAATCGAGTGTATAATTTTATTACATTTCGAGCACATGTGTCACGCGACGTGCGAGATGTAGAATTGTTCGAAACAATAGAAGATCTTTTCACGCGCAAAATTCTTCTTCTGCTAAAGAACACGTTGTTATGAGAATCTAAGCTCCACTTCACGATCCACTGTTAAGACACCGCGTTGCCTGTATCGAATTATAATGTGGAAAGTCAAACCTTGAAACTATTCAAAGAGAGTCAGTCAGCGCGAACAAGTCTGAAAGATATCTAAATATTTCTCTTCTGATCTCGTGAGACATCTTTTAGACTGACGCGTTATTTGAAAAACAATTTGCAATACCGAGATCGTTGCTGAAAGACATAGATCTGTGCGATAAGCATGCATGTGTGTGTGTGTGTGTGTGTATGTGTGTGTGCACAAACGAGATTATTGAAACGCGCTATTTACCGCGCTGTTTTTTAAAATAATTCTTTCGACATATTTGAGGCCGATTTTTAGTTCCATATATGATACTTGCATTGTGTAGATGCACGAAAAAAATCGCATTTTTTTATACGGTTTGCCATCGAGTACTTAAAACTGGCTCGAATTATCTCGCTGTATTAACCGTCGCGCGAGCAAAGCAAGCCGCGGAAAATTCTTAGCGAATCCTAGTCACGATTCCACTTTTTTAGATCTAAGACGAGCGACGAGTGTCACTGCCATCGTTGTTACGCCGTGGTAATGCGTTGCTGCTATATATCCAGGCTGTTACGTTTATAGTTAATACTATTTATTGGTTGCGTTTATACGCGCTTGTTGAGAGTTTCATTATGGGTTTTTTTACTGAGCGGCGCGGCGCGAGAGAGTTCGTGATGTTTCGCAGCGTGGAGGCGGACTGCGCCTTGAACGCCTTTTCATACGTGCAATCGTTTAATTTCCCTGCTGCTATTCGCATCGTCAGGGAAACTGGCTCGCCTTTTAGCAGACCACTTAAGCGAATTAGAACATCTCGAGGGTTGTAAAGCCTCACGAACGGCCGCGCCCCAGTTATTGTTGTTTCGGTGCTTTCGACGTATGACACGATCGCGTTTAGTGTATTCACGTATATCGCCAACGAGAAATATGCAGAGAGACGCGATCGTGTATTTTTTAACGTACGCATTTTTCCGGCGTGACGCACGCAACGTGTCATGTTCGAATTGTTCTACTTCCTGTTATTGTGTACATTAATACCGCTATTATAGTTATTGTAATTTAATTAGATTATTAATTGTTACTATTATTTTATTATATTATTATTATTATTTTATTATAATTATATTATTTCAGTACTATTGCTGCTATATCGCTATATTGTCCACTATCGACAATATTAATTGTCGCCGTAATGACTGCAATTTAGTAAAATTAATTACTAATAATAATGGCAATTGCGCTGCACCACGGACGAGTCTGTTATTCGCATCTAATGCGACGGTTGTCGTTATATGTAAAATGCAGTGATATTATTATAATTTTTAAACACGATAATGCATTACACGTTACACGCGTTTCATGCAACGAAGCGGCAATTAACACTAAGGATCTCAAATTTGTTGCTTTGTACGTCTTCTGTGAAGCGGAAATGAAGTATTAGATTCGAAGCAATAGGCGCTGTTGTGAACAGCGAATCGTGTAAATTAGAAGAAGGAGAGTGTCGCTAGTGAAACATTTAATAAAGCTACAATTTTGATAAAGCATCAAGTGCTTTGGAGTCTTTGGAGAAGCCTGGGAGTCACTCATTAGAATATTTCATTACATCTAACGTAAGTTTATTTCATGCTTTCTGTCCTTTACATACGTTAACTTACAAGGATCTATGTACATTTAATTCCTCTCTTTACATATCTATTATAGAAATATTAGTAAGATATTTATTTTAATATTCATTTTTTTAAACGAACAGAAAATTTAAAAAAATCTTACTATTAAAAACTTAAATTACGTAAATCGCTTAAAATATTAATCGCATGTTATTTTATTTCTTAGAAGAAAAGATTTATATTTTTTAACTAACAATAGTACTCGTTGCGTTGCTTCGCATTTAACGATAAAAAGATACGTTCAACAATTTTGACATTGAAGAAAATTTTATATATCTTCCAAGAAATTATTACGTAGAATAAAGTGATACAATTTCATGTAATGTACGGTGTGTGAAACTGCCTGAATTTTCGTTTCTCGATGTAGTAACGTGATGAAAGAGGCAATTGCAAGTTAATAGGAAGATTTGTGCCCGTAAATCACATCACTTTATTCTACGACCTTGCATCGATATTTTCTATCTTACCTCTGCTCGGAGAATCTTTTCAGAATTCATATTGCGACACGAATATGAAGATCTTGGCGATTGCGCTGCCGATGAACATGGTGTCGTGATAAATCTCCATGCTGAGATCCAGCTCGATCTCCTGCGGTCCCGGGATGCTGCGCGTCAGCACCAGGACCGCCTGAGATGGCGCCGGTCTCTTCAGGGAGAAGCAGGACTCCGTGGCGCGCGCGATACCGGGCGGTGCGCGCACGTCCACCAATGCCATGCTGAACTGTATCGTCGAATCGGGCTGATGGTTTCCTCGCATGGTGAACAGCTCCAGCTGACCGGTGGACGGGATGGGCAGCATGCTCACGAAGGTGATGAAGTTGTAGGAGTAGTGCGTGGGTGAGCGTAGGCAAGCCAAGTCATTTAAGCGGCAATATCTCGACGAGTGTACGCAGCGGCTGAAATCGCGCACGGATCATTGGAATTTTTGTTTCTTATCGAACAGATTGTTATTAATTACGTCATAAATAACTTTCTTTGATTAAGGTGGAAAAAAATTATGACTCAATAACATTCAAGATTAATTCAAGATCGATCAGAATCAATGATATTGAGATTAAATCAGAAATGAAAAAAGAGAGTGTTACTTCTTCCTCATGGAATCCCGGTGATATCCGGGGGGACAGGTGATCCGATTGCATCGGAAGCTTCCGCGCGTGTTCTGACACATCTCCTCCGCATCTCTGCAGACGCGGCCTGTCGCGCACTCGTCGATGTCTGCGAACACACACGCGAGGGACAATTAAGCGCGTTGCCGCACGTGGTGAGATCGTGACCGCACCGGCGAATGTCGTGATTGCGCGAGATTGAGGAGATTGCAGAAGCGCGCGGTCGCGCACTGGTGACCCAAGAGATGCCCCAGTTCGCCGGCAAACGGGTCAAGTACAGACCGCACCGCTGATGCTTTAACTGCGGGATAAAGTAGGTGGAACGCGTGCTCGCCAAGTTACAGCACCGTGACTCGCGTGAGCGGACTCTCACTTTCCATCCCCCAATTAACGGTCGCGCAATCGTGCAGCCGACAAATGTGTATTATCGATCCGACATCCTCGGTACATTCTGTCTTACTTGATAACAAACTTTCTCGACATCTTTATCTTCCGCAATTATTCTCTTCGATGTATATAAGAAAACGTGTATATAAAATTGTTACCTTGACACGTTCGACCGTCGATACCGAGTCTATAGCCGTCGGGGCACTTGCACGCGTAGCTGCCCGGCGTGTTTTCGCAGATGCCGATGCAGAGATTGTGGTCCTTGAATTCCGTGCACTCGTCGATGTCGCTGCACGATCGATTATCGGCGTTTAGCCGGAAGCCAGACTCGCATCCGCATCTGTAGCTGCCCCAAACGTTCAGACACACTTGCTGACAGAGTCCCGGTGTGCGCTGACACTCGTCGACGTCCTATAAACAATCACAATTACATTTCGCGAGATGATACTTCTAGAATAATTCATCTGTTTAAATGACATTGTGCAATTTACATGGCAAGCACCGGCACCGTCTCCCCCAACGTTCTCGAAGCCCTCTTCGCACAGACACTTGTAAGAGCCGACGGTGTTTTCGCAGCGGCTGTTCGAGCCGCAGATGCTGTTGCCGTAGATGCTGCACTCGTCGATGTCGACGCAGTCGTTGTTCGGTCCGTTCGCGTGGCCGGATGGACAAATGCAGTGGTACCCGCCTCGCCTATTCTCGCAGGTCTGGCCCTTGCCGCACTCGTGCGTTCCCTCGCGACATTCGTCCACGTCGACGCAATACTGGCCCGACGTGTCCAGAGTGTAGCCTGCCCCGCAAATCACTCTGGACGCGCATCTGCAAAATTTGCCAAAAAAAAAAATATTTAATTCTGCGCCGCTTCTTGCTAGCCCTTTAGGAAAATTTACTTTTTAAAACTTAAAAAAAAATAACTTAAGAAAACTTTTTGATTTACTATAGAACTTTTTAAAAGTTTTAAAGAGTAAATTTTAACACTTTAAAATAGGATTTACTCTTCAAAGACTTTTAAAAATTTCTTTAATATATGAAAAAGTGTTCTTAAATTTTTTTTTAAGTTTTATATAGTAAATTTTCCTAATATTAATATTAGTGAATACAAATGTGTAATACAGAAGTAATAAACAAGGAAAAAGAATTCGCAATTAACCTGCAGGTTAATTGCTTGTTTATTACTTCTGTATTACACATCTGTTTAGTGCTAATAAATGTACAATGTGAGTAATTTGTGTTCCGCATTCAATTCTCTGAGCATTGCAAAGTTTACAACTTTAAGTTGTTAGATAATTTCAAGGACCAAAACTTAAAAAACTTCGAGGCCTTGAAGTTACTTTACACAAACTTTTACTTACCTTTACGCCAACTTTAAATAACTAAACACCATTATTAAGTTACTTCACATAAACTTTTAGACACTTTTCATGAACTTCATGTCTTCAATAACTAAAGAAGCAAAAACTCAAGGATATTTTTAAAACTCTAAAATAACTTAAACAAAACTTAAAAATTTTTATAGTTAAAAGAACTTTTCAAATTTTTAAAGTTACTAAACAAAACTTTAATAAACTTTAGACCAGTCTACAGTAAATTTTTCTAAGAGAGTCAATGATCTTTGACGCATTTTCTACGTACCTGTAGGAACCCAGAGTATTCACGCACATCTGCATGGTCCTGCTGCAAGGATTCGGCGTTCTCTGGCACTCGTCTATGTCCATGCACTTGCCGCTGGAGCCGGGCTCGAAGCCGCGCGGACAATTCGGCCAGGTGTCAGGCGTCAACGATTTCGGCGTCGTCGTGGTCATCGCGGTCCTCGCCGTCATCACTGACGTGCGTGGCTGCGGAGTCGGTATACGCGGGATACGATCGCAGCGATACGAGCCAAGAGTGTTTCTGCACTGATAACCAGACCCACAGTCATGTGTGCCTAAAACGCATTCATCATCGTCCTCGCAAATTTCCGTCGCGGCGTTGAGCGTGTATCCGGTGCCGCAGGGTAGAAAACGCGTACACGTATAGCTGCCGATTGTATTGTCGCATCGTTGCGTCGGCAGACAGTCGTTTTCCTTAAAAAAAAAAATATTTGAATCAGCGAAGAGCGCCTTGCCTTTCACTTCATCTTTCATACGCGTAAAGCGTCGTAATATTTGCATTTTTATCTATGGATTCACGCCGATCTGTTAAACGCATAATATATTTAATAATATATTTAGTGTCAATCTTATCGCCGTTACCTGCAACTGACACTCGTTGATATCGACGCAGGCTTGCGTGAGATTATCGCGCCTGAAACCGGTCTTACAAATGCACTGATAGCTGCCCATAGTATTGACGCATTCCTCGTTGCTGCTGCAAGCGTCTTCGATCTCCCTACATTCGTTGACATCGACGCAGCCGCGATTTCTCACGAACTTCGTGCCGTCCATGCACTTCTGGTTCGCCGGCGCCGGCATCGCCGTCGTGGACTGCCGCCTGGTCATCGGTACAGGCGCTTTCGCGCAGCTGTAACCACCTGGTTGATTGTAACAGATCTCGTCGCCGCACGCATGCAGCCCGTCAGCGCACTCGTCTACGTCTGCAATTTGAAATGAGATATTTTAGATGGCAAAATCTTTAAAAATATCTCTCATTTTGTTAAAGGAATTAACAATTAATGTTTCTTACAGCGTACGATTAGCAAAGCGTTATTATTCAGATTTGAAATCATGACCTTTTAAATTATAATTTTTACAGAAAGCACAGTTAAAAATAATTGAGACACAGAACGATACAAAGCACAAACATAATTCCACATGCAAGCAACTGTAAATTAGAATTAATCGTGCATTGGCAGAGATAATTCACCCATGCATCCGCGGGAAATTGATCGAACATGCTTCAATCAATTATCCTGGATTTGATATCGATTTTGACGTGTTCTGAAAATACGAAGAATATCTGAAATTGTTGTTATGTGATATGGGAACTGTACAAAAATTTTGTGCTACAAAATGTATAAAAGAGAAATACGATATGCAGCCAAAAATATCGAAATACGTAATGTTTCCACAATATTTATAAAAACATTTAATTTTAATTTCATAAGATAAACTTTATGCAAACTACACGCACCTGTACACATGCGGAACTTGGAGTGATACCGGTAGCCGGAGGGGCAAGCGGGTCGTTGACGTTGACGAGTAGACGGAGGTCTCTCGCACCTGCGAGACAATATACATCTTCAATAGAAATAGAAAATTCTTCTTTATTTTCAGATTGTTATATCAATTAACAGAATGCCCGAGTTTAGTCAATTCGAATATCACGGACCTGTATGTGCCCGGCAAATTAACGCATCTCTCGGAGAACTTGGCGTCACACTTGTAATGTCCGACCAAGCACTCGTCGACATCCTCACATCGTCGAGTGCCCAAAGAGTATTGATAGCCGGTCGAGCAGGAGGGCAGCCTGGTCAAACACTCGAAGCCGCCCTCTCGGTTCACGCAGTACTGATGCAGGTCGAGCCGGCAGTTATGCAGGCCCTCGGAGCACTCATCGATGTCTAAACAGTTGCCGTTGAAGGCTCGTTTGAAGCCACGGCTGCACGGCGGTATCAGCTCGCAGACGAAGGATCCGTTTGTGTTGACGCATCTGTGAATCGCAGTTTAAAATTGTTGACAAAATATTAATGAACTGATATATATTTATTATAAAAAAGAATATTAATTATTACTGAAAAAATACAAGCTCGAACACATCTTATACGATAAATTAATCAATCAAAGTGGTTGAAGAAACACACCTGTGCGTGCCCTGAGGACAATCGTGCCTGCCTAACAAGCACTCGTCCACATCTTGGCATCCCTTCGTCGTCGGGCTGAAGTACCAGCCGGCGCTGCACAGAGGCGAGCAATCGTAGCCGCCCGGAGTGTTCATGCATTTCTCGTGATCCCGGCATCCCGGACCGACCGTACACTCGTCAATATCCACGCAATAACCTGCGTTAGCGTCTCTCTTGTATCCTAATCGACACGGTTCCGTGGACCAATAACGATCCGTGTTCTGAAATATAAATAACAGTTAAATATTATATTAATACGACAAATTTACGTATCGCATTTGGCAAATTGACGAATCTATTATTCACAAGACTGCTTTTGGACACCTGCACTCTGTTGTAGCGCGAGCCGATAAATGTTCTTGGTGTCGTTACGCTGCTAGTTGATATTCTAGCGGTGGTGCTGGTGGTGCTGGTGGTAGTGGTCAACGCTTCGCAAACGTAGGAGCCGTTTGTATTAAGACAGTAATGCGTCAAAGTGTTGCAGGCGTGCAGACCGAGCGAGCATTCGTTTATGTCTTCGCAAGTTTCCTCGGCTTCGCCGGCGAAACGAGAAATGTTGCGCGGCCGGAAACCGTGCGGACAGGCTGGAGAACATCGGTAACCACCGTCCGCGTTCACGCAACGCTCGTTCATTCCGCAAGCCGCGATTCCATTGACGCATTCATCGACGTCTGCAATAGATGAATTATTAAAACGGGTTTTTCGAACAGGAAGTAAAATTGTTTTTTTACAATAAATAACCATTACCGATGCAACGGCGGGATTTTCCATCGAAAAAGTATCCGCTGCCGCAACTCTCGACTTCGTTCGCAACCGGCGACTTACTCGTTTCGTCGATTCTATAAAGTCTGCTCCTCTCCGTGGTAGATTTATTCTTGTCGTCTGGTAGGCATCTGTTTTTTTTTAATAAAAATAATTAAATATTTTTTATTCAAGATAAACTTTGCATTAGAGTCTCTTTGAGGCTTGAATTTATAATTCTTTTTCATAGAAATACCATTTCGTACCTATAACTACCGATTTCGTTAACACAGCGTTCGTCGGGCTCGCAGGAATGTAATTGCTCGCTGCATTCGTCGACGTCAATACACTTGGTCATTCCAGAGTCATTCGCAGGCTTGTATCCTGCAGAGCAGGTCAACAAACCCGGTCGCGCGTTGTCCTGGCGATTCGACGGATCCTTCTTCATCGCAGGATGCGGAAAAAGATTTGCTGATATCTTTGTGCACTCGTATGCACCGTCTGTGTTGACGCATATGGTGCTGGGATCGGGACAAGGGTTGCTCGACTCGATGCACTCGTCAACGTCTAAAAGGAAATCGCCAAGTGTGTAAACTTTAATTTATCTGCTTTTAGAGAAAAGAAGCGAGAATTTAATAAAAGCATTGTAAGTTTCAATTTTTTTTAAATTTTGTTACTTTGAATTTAACAATATTATATATCGTACAATTTCTGTTATGTTATACTAGGCTGGTTAATTATCCATTACTCACATGCATGAGATACGGGGACGAAGTGTTGCATGCGGAATTAGATCAAATTTCAAAATCGTGGATGCGAAATCAAACTCATTCTCCTAAATTACTCCACGATCTTTTCCACGCAGTTGCGAGGCACGGTTTTGCATGCGTAAAGCTGCCTAAGAAGATCGAAGATTAAATACAAACGGAGCAAGAATTTATTTGATTGAAAAACAATGCTCATCATGCTGTCGTACGTGCAGCGCGCGCAGATTTATTGAATATAATCGATGCGAGCACTCACCGACGCAGGCACCTAAACCGATATTGTACGTAAATCCCTTCTCGCACTTCATATCGCACTCGTAAGCGCCCTCGATGTTTCGACATTGTTCAACATCTGCCAGACAGCTGTGAATATTTTCCGCGCACTCGTCCACATCTGATCGACGAATAACACGAAGGAAAGCACGAAAGAGAATACAGAAAATTTTGCTTCATGATAAATCGACAAAACTGCAGAGACAAGTGGCTTTTACCTTTGCATTGCTGCGAAGATTTGTCGAATTTGAACCCAGCGGGGCAAGATCTCACTCCGGTCATCTCCAAACACGTGTAACTGCCCTGCGTATTCACGCAGAATGGCTTGTCGGTGGGACAAGCGTTCGACAAGACAGTGCACTCGTCGATGTCTGGAAAATAAGAAATAATAATTTTATTTATGTCTTGAAAATATTTGTTTTTCGTGATTCGAAAAAAAGTGCCAATATATTTATTCTTATAATTCTTTTCTGCAAGAAGAAGCTTTCTTCAAAAACTAAGTAATAGATTCAATTCTTTTTAATTTTTTATTTAGGTCATATTTACTGGCAGAAAGTAAAATGCGTTTTAATACCTGCGCACACACTTGTACGTAGATCCCATTGGTAGCCTGGCGGGCAGGCTTCATAGGACGCACGTTTGACGGCCTTCTCCGTGATGCAGATGTACGATCCCATGGTGTTCTGGCATCCTCCTCCAGGACACACGTTGCGCTCTAGGCACTCATCCACGTCTGATCGATCGATCAGCGCGCAATGCCAGCGTGCGAAAAGTGACGATCACATGCGAAAATCGAATGCACGATTGCGGAAACAAGTGGCACAGCGAGATTGAAATTATTCGATTATCGAGTAAAAAGGAAATACAGATTTAACTGCAATTCACACACAAGCGAGATACAAGACAGAAATGGTGCTACAGCGAACATGGCGATACAATCGACGCAATATTGCAGCGTACATAGAACATCGACAAGTGTGTCGATGTATATATTGAGGCAAAGACATATTTCTATTGTATGCATTATAAAATAATAATGTAATCTATCATTTCCATCTTCTTACCTGAATAACGTAATATTATACTTTTTTATACATACCATCGCACACTTGTTTAATGGAATTATAACGATATCCGGATGGACACAACGGTGACAATTCGTTATCCTCGTCTTCGTTCGGTGTCTTCTTTTTAGGTGACTTCGGAATGCACGAACGCCTGTCATCAGCCAAATCGTATCCTGGATTGCAACTGCATATAACGGCCACCCCGTTGTCGGTGCATCGCTGCTCGCAAGGATGAGTTGATTTGCATCTAAGAAATCAGAGATAAATCTTTATTAATATTGTAGGCTGGAATAGTAAGTTGATTTTTCTCTTATTATACTCGACATATTCAACAATATTAATCAGAATGACAATTGTACAAGGATAATCGATAATACTATTTTTTAAATATGTGTTATTTCTTTTCGTAATAAAAGAAATTTCTATTATACGCACCTGTCAGTGGGCAGATCTTGCCTGCAAGTCTTTCCGTCCTCCAATAAAGTGAACCCGTCACGACACTTGCAATAATACGAGCCGGGCGTCGGTACGCAAATGTCAGTGCAAAGTATGCCTTTCATGAGTTGACAGATATCGTCGAGCTCTGTGAATCAGAACGCGCAATTTAAAGTCGCACTTGCATATAGACTGTGAAAAAATTACAACTGCGCCGAAGCGCAAACCAAACGACGCTTGCAGAACGCGATGCGCGATGAATAATATTTATTTACATAGGAATTTTTTTTTATTGTAAAGAATTATAATTTATATTATTGTAAATTCTTTGTAAGAGTATAGAAAAATATTTTTTAACATAATATATAAGTCAAACGTATGCAATCTTTAATATACCTGGAGTTGGTATTGAATACGACGTAGATCCCGACGATGAAGACGAAGAAGACGAAGAAGACGATGAAGACGAAGGAGACAAAGAAGACGAAGAAGACGAGTCGTCCGATGATGAAGATATGAACGATGTAGATGAAGAAAACGAATCGTCTGATGATGAAGATATGGGCGATGTGGGTGAAGAAGACGTATCGTCTGACGATGAAGATATGGACGATGCAGATGAAGAAGACGACGACGACGGCGAATACGGCGACGATGGTGAAGACGGTGATGAGGAATCCGAGGTGCTTTCGGTGCTCTCGCTGGTTAATTCGCTCGTAAGATCCGTCGTAGAGCTCGGCGATGACTCGTGACAGCATTCCAAAAACGCAGGATCCCAAGGAATACCAAACGAGAAGCTTTTAAAGGAGCATCCTTGAGCCATAGACCCCGTGAGGATACCTGTTTTTCAGTGAAACATTCGTCAAGGGTAAGTTGTGCAAATAATCCGCCTGAGTTTCTCGAAGATGAGATTAATAATTTGTATTTATAAATTTTCAATATTACAATATTTTAATAATTTACAATTCTCTAGAGTTGTAAAATATTGATAAATTGATAAAATATAATAAAATAAATTACCTAGCTTGCAAGCCTCGCAACAATCACGATGGTAATCACCACGGCCGGGTGTCCTCGACTGCGTTGTGCTCGTCACGCACGCCAGACCCTGACGTGCGTCGGATTTCCCTTTTTCACATTGCAGCTCGTGATAAGCTCGCACGCAACAGATGTCCACAGCCTCCAGACAGAGACCTTGCTCTACCACCGGCACTCCGGGCACGGGCCCGATGAATTTTTCACACCTCAAACTCTCTTTGGCCCAAGATGTGCCTAGACTACAGCATTTCTCAAACTGCTTCTCCATTCTTCCTTCCACAAACGCTATTATGGGCAATAAAAATAAGCAAAGTGTGTAAATTTGTTTAAGAGGTGGAAATTAACACCGTTAAATTCAATAATATACTTCAATTCAACATTTTATATTTAGAATTGTTAATTAATTCAACCGATATTTATAAAAATATGAATACTTTATTTTGAAAAGTAAATTTTCTAAGTTTGCGCGTATTTTTTTGAAACAGAAATACACTTGCGCTTTTTTATCTACTTTACATGCCATAAATTAACTCCAGAAAGATGAGATGGTAAATGCAAGTAGGTCAAACGCTCTATTTGATTTTTGTCAAGCTTATCATTCTCTCAATCCTTTTGCCATCCGCTTAAAAAATTCTCTCATTGCTCACTAACGTAAATTTATCTCTTATTTGCAGATTAGTTCCATAAAATTCGAATAGAGAGTAAAGAATCACTTAGAAAAGACAGAGTACATATTATAATTCTATTGAAAAATCAATACGGAAATTTACGGATCTATCGAGGAAATGCGACGAACGGCGGTGAAAAAAAAATCGCGCTTTGCACATTGATAAGAGCGAAGAGCGTCAAAACCTCGCTTCTGAGAGAATTTTCTCGCTGACAGATGCGCATTATCTATAAAATATATCAATCCAACGCGCAAACAGGTTCTACGAAGAGCTTAAAGATTCTCCAATAGCGCTTTCACGATCTCAATTGTTTCTCAATGCGTTCGATCTACATGTAATAAGGAAATTAATTTATTTCAATCGACACGACGTGAACGAAAGTTGTACGTACCATCATAGGCGTCGCGTGTATTCTTTCTTAAATTCTTATATTATATAAAATCCGCGTCCTAAACTCAGCATGATAATTTAACGCTAATATCCGATTCACGATGAATGCTAAGCACAAACAATTTAATTCGGCGTTTAAAACAAGTAGAAGAAAAGTTCCACAGAGATTTTTCATGACATATGTTTGAGAATAAATCCTAAGATTATGCTATTTATAGAAAAATTTTGCCTGCGCCCATGCCAATCACTTAAATACAATTATCTTTAGAATATTGGTGACTGAACTGTATTCTTGGAACCGTTTTTACGATATCAAACGCGATTCATAGCGTTTTGCATGCACAAATAAGCCTAGGTCAATGAAGAAGTAACTAATAGGATGATTTGCTTAACGCCTGTATATACATTGAGTTCTGTCGCGACGCAATGAAATTTAGTTGATCGCAAATATCAACGACGATATAACTCGGTAAAATATACATAGATAAACAAAATTATATACAGCTAAATTTGAAATATTCATCAAACAATTTGCTCTGCGATGCGAATGACACTCTATTTGAATACTTCATTAAGAAATTGAATTCTAACTTGATTTATCAATTGTATGAGATTTTTGTACAAAGAAAAAAAATAATTATCTTCAAAAGTTTAAAAATGCCATAATTAAATAAATTAAAAAGTTGCAAGTTCCTTCTGATTCTCTATAAAATGTTTGCGCAGCAGACAATTAAATTTTAATCAATATTCTCGATCTGTTTAGAAATTCAATCGCTGTCCTGGACTAGAAATAATATACCTCGTTTGTGCAGTGCCAGCTGCTCCAGGTGGACCACCAGGAAAAGGATAATAGGCGCGCCGAAATCGATGTATCGTGCCATTTTCCCGCATCGATCTCCGCCGATTGTATTATACTCGCCGGAATTTTCGCGAGCAAACACCGCGATTTTGTATTTCCCTCCGCGAGAAACCGTCGATTCCTCTTATCCTTTTTTACTGAAACTTCTTTTAGAAAAACGTGCGAGTGACTGCTCCGACGAAGTTTTGTCCCAGTGCGCCTCGGATGAGCGCTCGGCTTGCATTGAAGCATTCGGTTCGCCGGCACTTCGGTTTTGTCATCTGCACCTTTGTACATCTCTCCCTCGCAGGTCTGGGCCTCTCCTTCCATCCTCCGCTCTCGTCCTCCCTCCTTTTTCAACGCGTCTTCGCGCAGTAAGACCAGCCGTCCGTCTTTTTCTATCTCGTTAGATAAACACACTCGTACTCACACACAACTCCCTGCGTTGATTAATAGCATGATTTGAGCAGAAGCGAAGCGGACGAGTTCCATCATTTTTAAAATCGTCACTTTATCGCTGCGGCACGATAAAAATGATTAGGAAACTCTATTTTATATTCAAAGTAAGTATATGCAAATTTTTCTTCAAGAATGTAAACAAAGAATTCGCTTTAAAGTATACCTTTACCTTTGTGATTCCTATTCATCAGATAAGTATCTAATTTTGCATTAATATTTGCAGGCATTTTTCGACATCGAGTAACCGGCTCGTAAAACGCGAATACGCCCCACCATTTCTTTGAGATCGTCGTCCTTGTCGTTTCTTTCGCGGCTTCTGCTCCTCCATTTGCCGCGGCACAAAGCACCATTTTTTGCCGAAACTTCCTCAACAGTGGCTCCCTTGTCGCGCGAAATTTCGTACCACCCACCGAGCGCGTGTTGCCTCCAAATCTTAACAAGTGGAAGTTTGCAATCACACAAATTATTATTCATAAATGGTAACGTTATTGGTGACGATATTAATCGCCTAGGCTTTTAATTTGGATAATAAAAAATCTTATCAATTTTCAGCATTATCAAGAAAAGAATTGTTATCGAAAGAGAAATCTAATAAAGTAGCGATATATTGCAATTTTAATAGAACTTCATTATCTTGTTATGAGAATTATTAATTTTTAGAAATTGTTGTAGCGACCCTGACTTCGACCTGAACTCGATTCGACTTATACGAAGCTGCTTCCTCGCTCGGGACGGAGTATCGTTCACAATCATCGAGGCAATGATATCGATGCTGACCGTGACACACGTAACACCTCGATCTCACAGTGTTACGCATTGTGAAAAAATCCTGGCCGTCTCACACCGCCAGAAGCACACGCGTCATCCTCGAAGCTCGCTGCTGGCGTCTCCGAAGTGGCACTTTTTTGCCGCGACGACGAGGACAGCGTAGCATGTGCTCGGTCTGCTTGTAACAGCGCCGGAACGATCATGAGTGTGTCGACAGAAAAAGCGGAGAATTTGACAATTCACGAGGGGGAAAAAAAAGGACGGATGGTTAACACGCTTCTTGAGAGGCCGTGGACAAATTTATTTGGTCGGCCGCTTCCTGTTCCGCAGTTTCGGCCGATAGCAGTTGGCGTCGGTCCCACGGAATCTCCCACGGCGACTATCGACTCCGGAAAGGAGAATTTTTATTCAATTGTAGAATTCATATGAAATCATCCTCGAAATCGCCGAACTCTTCTTCTGCGCAGACTACCGCGAAATAAGTTGCAACAATGTAACTGACAATAAGCATCATTGGCGACAGACGTGGAGAACATCCTATCTCATATCTACAACTAATGGACGATATTAAAACTCGTTTGTATCTCAAACTGGCAACTTTATTCGATTGATTTGTTGCATGATTGCGTAACACGAGCACGTTGCCTGATGTGAAGGTTTACACTTGCCCTCGCGTCTCATCCTCACTGACACACTTATCCTTTGTGCGATTAAAGATCCGTTTTCGTACACGCAAAAATTCGGCCAGCTGCCATGTCGGTGTCGTTGAAAAATGCGGGATAAAAAAAAACATTTATATTACATCCGCCGTTTCCTACGAGGAGGGGACAAATAGACAAATGCTCCTTTTCACATAAGACGCAACGAATCGAATCGATAGGTATCAATGAATGCATACACAAACACACAAGCGTCCCATGATAAAATACGAATCTTATTGATCTCATTATTTCTATAATTTTGACAATGGTTTTTTTTTTCCTTTTCTCACACATGTTAGCGGTTAACACGTATATTAATCTAATAAATACTGACAGAATCGTATCCGAATGATAAATCAACACATATCCTTAATTAAAAAATATCGCTGTTGTACTTCATTCTAAAATTAAAGACGATTAGAGCTTGTCTTATCAAATCGACCGCCGGCCTGTTCTATTTCCGAGTAGATCCAGTGATTGCTTGTTTCTTCCTAGGCATCGAAACCCATCATGCAGGATAATAACGAGATTCGATTTATTGATGTAGATGTGGAGAGCCAACAACTTGTATCGATTATACGCACTCTTCTCTCTATTGACGTCGACTATAGAAGATGCGAAAGCACCGTCGTGATGTTTTTTTCTTTTTTTTTTTTTTACGCTGACTTCAACTTTACCACATACATACATACAACGATAATCTCGTAAAGTGAAATCACCATTAGAAGTAATGTATCAAATGTGAGAAATGTTTACGAAACACTTACTTTACGTGACACGAAGTGTGGAAGAACACGAACGAGGTGAAATAAGATCAAAGTATTTTTGAGCGTGACAAAACTGCGATCGATGTCGTCGATGAATAACAATATAAACAATTGCATTTGTGATAATGATTGTATTATAAATGCACGCTATGAATAATAAACTAAAGGTTTCTTGAGCATTAGACAGTGCAGCAGCATATTACATCACTCAGATATGATCATGAGCTTGTAAATGTTGCACATAAACTAAAATATTAAGATAATAACTATATTTTATACATAGCTGCAAATATTAATATTATAGTAATACATATACAGTTGCAGTATTCTCATTTATTGATATAATGTTATTAGTCAAAATCATATGCTGTTGTTGCATAATATAAATTTTCTATGCATAATTTCTAGATAAAATACTATATTACGTTATACACATTCATGAAATATAAAATTGTACGTAAACAAAAATAAATGAAATAAAAATGTAATAAAATTGTGGTATATAATCGTATATTAAAGCGTTAATAATAATCATGAATGATAAGCATTTCGTCACTACTGTTACAATAAATCAACAACGTTAATTGTGAAACACATATAAGCTTGGATATAGCAAAAAATTATTCTATTGTCTGCTTTACTTAAAAATAATATCAAGAAAGTAGTTATGTAAAAAGTTTGCGTATTTCATGTGCGGTAAGGATACAATTGTCACTCTCAAAAAATTCTATTTAAAACACCTCGTTCTGGAAGTCATATCTAAAGAATATATTCTCATCAGAAAGCAATTAAATGGGACTCCCCACCTAGTGCCTCGTTCTATTTTATATCTAACTTACCGATAGAATCCGCAATATCAAGAATCAGGCAAATATTAACCTGACGCATATTTTATTAAGGGATCGACTAGGCCATATGAATATAACTGAGGAATTCGTATTATGTTTTGATACAGATTCAGTGCAAGAGTGAAACCTATCTAATCTAATCCAGACCCTTTCCTTTCAAACCACTTTTAATATATCTTAATAAACGCTGCATTTTTATACATAGGTTTTCAATCGAAAGAGTCTAGATCCTCTAAATTCTGCTTTCCTATTTTCATATATTCAAAAAAATTGTGTCCTGAGATTTATTCATATGGCATACTTTTAGTTCAGTAGACTGTCTCTGCTCTTGATTGATTCGGTGCATATAATTTCTTTCATTTTTTTTTTTTTTTTTTTACCTTTCACAATATTTGTGAAGTATGTTCGCCGAAATTCAACTCCGACTCTATTCAGGTTCCTCTCCCTCTGTAATCATTAAATAAATCTCTTTGTAACATCAAGCGTGCTACGTAATAATGTACAAAGTTTGTTGTTTTATGCCTACCTTCGCGATCTACTTCATCGTCTACCAGTAAATCATCCTCCTCATTTACACCATCATCTTCATCATTCACAGCCTCCTCTTCATCATCATCCTCATCCACATCATCCTCGACAACTACTATACTGTCGTCTCCTTCTTCTCCTTCTCCTCCTTCATCGCCGTCGTCCGCACCATCTTCTTCCTCCTCCTCTTCATCACTCTCGCATTCTTCACCATCTCCTTCAATACCGTTCTCAACATCTATATCTGGAGCCAGGTAATACTAAAACCCATAAAATGATAATAATTTATTCCAGAATACAAAATTTTTAGACCATTCGCATATATCAAAATATTTAAATAAGAACTTTACCTGCAATGGGTTAGGCCACATGTCATCTTTAATTAGTTCGGCTATTTCATCTGAACTCGGGTCTCCATGATCCGTGAACCAATCGAAGAATGATCTGTGTTTGAGTGGCCTTTTACGTCCTTTCATTGGTGCTTTGGTTTTTGCTTTCTTTGTTAAATCTCCACCTTCTTTCCAACGAATGGTTGTACTTTGAGATGCTGGATCTCCTGCAAAACAGCAGGAGATTCATTACAACGATGGTACTGGATTGAATACAAATATCATGTGTTTTCCTTAAAACACCGAATTATTACAATTTTCATGCATTGTCACAACAGAAAGCTAAGATAAGAAATGTGCTCACCAGATGATCCTAAATGAAATTCTTTTGTTAAGACATCATTTTCAAAATATGGATTCTCATCAAAGTGAAAATTAATTCTATAGCCAGATTTGATATCTTCAAATTCTTCAACTTCTAATTTGTTTAGGAATCTCAGTGCATCTTCCTCATCTTCCTCCAATATTTCTGCTATTTCTTTGTTGTTTACAAACTAAATTTCTTATAAGGAATAATATTAATTTCAACATGTATATTAATAATTAACAAAATCCTGCCTTATTATTATTAATCATAAACGCAAAATTTTAAGTTTAAACCCGTCTAAGTGAGAAACATGCAACAATTGAATTGTACTGCATGCTTAACATTATAATTTATATGTTAAATGTAAAAAATTTCGGCGTGACATATCATTGTTCATTTCCACGCCGATAAGAATATAGCATAAATAATCAAAAGCACGATATTAATTTGATAATTAAGATACAAAAAACGCAATTTCGTAAAACGAATATAAAAATCTACATGGTTATACACGCTTATGCGCGTATACAAGTAGGCAAGATGGCGGTATCGCCGGCGGACGCCGGCATCGCCGAGAAACGTCAAAACGGAGCGCGGCCGCTCACATTTTTCATTGTCGACTCACAAAACGTCGAGTGCCGCGTCGATCGAAAGGATACAGCAGTGACCCAGAAATTGGGTATCCTCTTGATGATGTCGTTACGCTTCTGGAAGTAGGGCTTGCGCAGCTTGTTATACTTCTTCTCGACCTCGAGGATCTCATCGCTGGCCTTCTCATTCAGGCCATCGATTTGATTCTGGCACCCGTCGATCTCCTCGAGGGTTTTCTGTATCTCGATGTCGTAGTCACGTATGTCTCCCTCGCCGGAGCCCGGATCCTCCAGTTCCTTGGCCTTCTTGCTCGGCGACGACATGGTCGTTAAACGCGCGCTCTTGCCACCACTACACGCCGCACTCTGTTTATTTCCCCGTGTATGCTCGCTCGCGTCACGCTGATACCAAATGCGCGGCGCGCAGCGACTATGGCCACGAGTCACGTATCTTCTAGATCATCAAACCATAATATTCCAACGTAAAGTCCGCATCGCAAATCTCACTAATTTAGAGCCAAATCTGATTGGATAGATCTAAAAAGATGCACCAATCAGATTCAAATTGATGTGAAGTTTGCTGATGTTAAATTATCAATTTACTGCTCATCTTCAGATTTTTTTGAACCACGGTGTGTAGCTCAGAAATAAACGTACCGTCAAGAAATTTCTAGTAAAAAAAATTATTTTATATATCAGAAGGTATTTGTAAATATTTATTCTACATTAAAACTAATTTCTTTATTGTCAAATTCATCATCTTAGATGTATTTATTAGTACGTTTATTGGAAATTGCAATTTTATGACATAAATATTTTTTGACTGCGACTAATTCATTTAACTTTTCGTAGAGCATATTCGAAAGTTTCAAATGTAGTCGAGTGAAGCAGATTCGAGCGGACCTGAGTCTCTCAAGTATCAAGCGGGCATTGCATATATGAATCCCGCGTGTTGCCGGCGTTTCACCGGTGTGGTCGGCGCGCCGCGGAAATCGAAAAGTTTCGCGGAAAACGAGGTTTAGAGATCGAAGATTCCGGCGGATAAAAATGTCTCTCGTAAGTAACAGATAGAACCGTCCCGCCTACTGGTTGAACCCCCACTTGACGATGTTGGTACGACGAATGGTCATCGGCGCGCATTGTCGCCGGCAAGCGCAGCCGCCAATCAACAACGGCGTAGTATCGCCGCGTCCGGGATGTCGCTCACGGAATCAAGATGGCATCCGAGGATGGTGCGGGGATCGTGTCAAACGTAGGATACGATGTAAATAATACGATCCAGCGAGCGGCCGAGTCGATTGGAAGCAAAACAGCGGACGGTACGTCGTCCGCAACGACGTGGCACGCCGTCATCGAGAGGACAGCCGGCCGCGCCAGCGATCCCGCGAGTAATTCGCCCGGGACGCCCACGGGTTTCCCTGCAGCGTCACCGTTTCACGCGAACACGGAAGGGCACGCTTTACGGAGGGACTCGGGCCCCACAAGCTCGTGCGGTGATGTGGAAGAACGAGTCGCGGGCGAGTCTGACAACGAAACGCAGCAGCCGTCCCATCAGCAGCAACGCAGCATGTCTCACCAGAGAACTGACCTGGACGGCGCCGCTTGTCTTCCGGGAGAACCAGACGGTAATCTCATTTCGTGTCATTCGCTGTTGTGCAAAGCCCTTCCGACAATTTTTTTTCCTAAATAGACAGCAGTTTCGTTGAAATCTGCATTTTTCACAACTTATATCTTATACTGGAAAGTATTTGAACCGTTTTACAGTTTGTCACTTATCAGTGTTACATGTCAATGTTCTGATGTAATGTATATTCAGAATGAACAGCAATTAGATGGTGATCTAAGCAGGTTTATTAGATTTGAAAATATGTGGTATTTATATGCAGTTGTTATTTGCACACACAAGAATTATGTCTAGAAAATATATTTATAAAATCTATTTCTTTTAACTACTTATATTTATATTATTTCCAGTTTACAAAATATATAAAAGTCTAGATAGAATATTGGTTTCAAATACTAAGATATTAATTTAGAAATATATAATGTATAGTTATTCCATTGAAAGTAATTCCACTTTATATAGACTTATGTAAGAGCTAATGGCACTAATTAATATAACTAATTATGAAGAACCTTGCTTAATAATCTTGATATAAAATCATTTTTTCTATATGAGCCATAAAATATACTTTGTTTTAAATATAATCTGTATGTGTTATGTAATAAATATAAGTTTTATGCATATTTTTATTAAATAGTACGATGCATGTATGATACAGGAAATCCAGATTACAATGATGTAGTAAAAGCTGCTAGGGAACCAGTTCAACATGTTAAACATGTAGGTACAAAAATTTCGTAAAATTGTTTTATGTTTATATATTAAATATTTGAATTTGATACTATTATGATTTTGATATGTTATGGTATTAAAATTGTATTTATTGTTTTTTTTTTATTGAAAGATAGTTTTGATATCTGTTTGTATCGCATTGCGGCAATGATACTACTGTTTGTCATTTAATAAATTGTTTTCCATTTAGGCCGATTCCACATGTAACAACGACACAATGTTATCCGGAGGCATGCACACAAAATCGACAAAACCAAAACTAGAAGGATGCGTAAATTTCTCCAGCAACACACCGCAGTTGGGTGAAAGCCCGCAAAGCAGCGGCGAAGTGATCAGCAGTCCAAGAAGCCCTGACTATCCGCCGAGAGTTTCCGTCAGCCCTCACCCACACAGTCCGACGTTTTCCATGACACCGGTAAACTCCACGGTTATCATGGACACAGCAAAATATAACGAAGAGAGTACCAAAAACGTGGGCACTCTTGTGGACAAAGTGATCGAGTACGCGTTATGTCCATCACCGGCGAAGACTGACGATCCGCAAGTTGACATCATGAAGGCAGAATCTGACAAGCAGGAAAATACTTGCAGAGAGAAAGAAACTATTGACAATGAATTGAAGACAGAACCCCTTGAAATTAAGAAGGAACCCGTCGACTTGTCGCAGGAGGATCTTCAAACGGTCAAATCCGAATGGGCGGAAGATGGTTCTTCAACCACGGCGGATGGCGACACTGCGACGGCGTCTCAAGAGAAATCCACCAATTCGTCCTTCAGTTCGCCTTCGAAAACCTACTCATCTTCGAAAGAGAAGCATTCAAAGGAGGACAGGCGATATTGCTCGCGGTGTCGCAAACGCAAAGGGATAAAGAGAGCGAGTATCGGTGTGCAGTGCAAACGCGATCGTCACGTATTGTCTTCGTTGAGCAGCAAACCGCTCTCCTTCTCCAAGTCTACCAATGAAAATCTAAGGTTAAATCTACAAACGAAGAACTACAAGGTGCTGGACAATCCATCGGTGAAAGCTGAATTGCTGGAAGGCCTAAAGTATAAGAAGTTCATTCACATAGAATGGTATCCCAACGGCGGTGCCACGGTGGTCCACATGTATCAGGATGAGATTAATAATCTGTCGCGCGAACAAATGGAAGAATTGGCGCAAGAATACTTCAAAGTAAGCTCGTGATATAATCTTATAATAAAATGAAGAATCGCACGCGTGGGTTTAAAGCTATTCCAATTTGGTATTTAGTAAATACAGCGAATAATAAAAACGACGCTATTTTCCAGGTTGTTTTTGGCGAGGACGAAAATGGGAACGCTCATCACGTTATGGGCATCGTGCACAATGCAGCCGCATACCTGCCCGATCTTTTGGACTACATGGCGAATAGTTATCCGACGTTGACTGTAAAAAACGGAGTACTCGGTAGAAGCAGTGATATAGAAACGACCACGATGGCTCAATACAAAGACCAAGTGTGCAAATCTTACAGCAACGGCACCATCAGATACGGGCCGTTGCATCAAATAAGCCTCGTAGGAACTGTTCACGAGGAAGTCGGCGGATATTTTCCGGATCTACTGCAGAAGTTGGAAGAGAACCCGTTCCTAAAAATGGTAAATTATCGCAAATATACCAATATATATACATTATAATTTAATTGCACTTATTTATTGATACATTTGTATCGCGTTTCACAGACGATGCCTTGGGGTCCTCTATCTGTCGCTAAGATGGACACGCCACAGGAGTCGAACGACGGTCCTATTCTCTGGATCCGACCGGGCGAGCAATTGGTTCCAACGGCCGACATAAACAAGAGCCCGTACAAAAGACGCAGAACGGGTATTAACGAGTTGAGAAACCTCCAGTACCTACCGCGGCTCAGCGAGGCTCGGGAGTACATGTTCGAGGATCGCACGAAGGCGCACGCCGATCACGTCGGCCACGGATTGGACAGGATGACCACGGCGGCGGTCGGCGTGCTGAAAGCTGTCCACGGCGGTCAACCGTCCGAGTATAACAGGATCACGAAGGACGTCGTGGCCTTCTACGCGGGCGACTTCACCGAGCTCGTCGAGAAGCTGCAGTTGGACCTGCACGAGCCGCCGATATCGCAGTGCGTGCAGTGGGTGGAGGACGCGAAGCTGAATCAGTTGCGTAGGCAGGGCGTCCGCTACGCCAAGATTAATCTTTACGACAACGATATATATTTTCTACCGCGCAATATCATCCATCAATTCAGGACGGTCTCGGCCGTGTCGAGTATCGCTTGGCACATCAGGCTGAAACAGTATTATCCGGAGTCGCAGCACAGTTCTAACAGCAGGCACAGTCGCGTGGTGAACGAGTCCGCTCACCGTATCAAGGAGAAGAAGCCGTTGGAGGCCGGCATAGGCGACGAGCAGAAGGAGAACACGAATCGGCAGCGTTTAGAGCAGAAGTCGATCGACTTTCTCGAGAAGGCGAAGGAAAGGGCGGCCGAGTATCAGGGTAACTTGAAGAAATCCGACCAGCACGGGAAACACCGCAAGAGTCGGCATCACTCCAGACACTCGTCGCCTAAGCGCAAGGACAAGGAAGAGGGCACCGACAATCCGTCGTCGGACTCGTTCGACAGCACTAAATCGTCCAAGAACGGCGAGAGCGGCGAGCAGAAGCAGAGCGGCGACAAGAGGGACGAAAAGAGGTCGGAGAAGAAACATAAGGATCGCCGTCGCAGCAGCGACAAGTCGAGCAGTCATCACACGCACAGCAGCAGCTCCGAGAATTGTCATTCGTGCAAGAAGAAGAAGTACGACGCCAGTGGTGCCAAGTTGGACCACCGCTGCAATCATCACGAGAGGTCCAGCAGCAAGAGCATATCGAGTAAAGAGAGCGTGGTGGACGCAAGGGTGGTTTTCAAGTCTGACAAATCGGCTTTTTTGAAGGAGATCAAGAGACTGAGCGGCTCGATATCGCCGCTGGTGAACACCGGCGCCGTTAGCAGTCGCAAATACCCGTCACCGGGCGTCCTCGAGGAGAAGGTTCTGACGCAACGGCGGACCGTCGCCAAGACGTACGCCACCGAGGTGGTCGACAAGGCGTTAGAGATCGCGATCTACAAGTCGAAGACCGACGTCGAGGAGATCTGCCAGTCGCTGCACACCGAAATCTCGGACGCATCGCAGGAGGTGCTGAAGAGGATCCACAAGGAGAGCGTGGAGATCGCCGAGCAGTGGTTCAAAGACGACGCCGAGAAGCGAACCAAGTATTGGGACCTGCTGGAGATGGAAACCGCACTGGCATTTGTGACGGAGATCAAGCTCGCAACGGACAACGCCGTCAGGGCGTTGATCGAGATGGCGGAGGACGAGGCGAAGGAGAAGGCGAAGAACGAGAAGAGCGCCGAGTTCGCGAGCGGTGGCGGCAACGCCTGCGACGAGAGTTCGACAACGACGTCGACAACGATGACGACCAGTGTCTCCTCGTATTCCTCCTCGTCCGTGACGTCCTCCACGTCGCCGTCTACCGAGAACGAGAGGCACAGTAACAGCAGGAACGCCAGCAGCGAGGAAAACTCGTCCAAGTCGTCGGAGCCTCCCCACTCCGCCGCGACGCACTCGAAATCAAAATGCAAAAAGTGCAGAGACGAGAAAGAATGCAGCGAGCGGAGGCACAAGCGGAGGGACCACGAAAGGCGGGAACGGAAGCACAGTCGGCACCGCCATCGGAGCCCCCAGCTGAAATCCGATTCCAAGCCATCCGACGACGCCGGCAAGGAGGAGGTCACCGAGCCACTGTCGCACAATTACCCCGTCGTGGAGAAATCGGAGCAGGCGAGTTCGAAGGATGGCGAGAAGAAGTCGGAGGAGAAGAGGAGAAAGTGCCACTGCGGCCATCACTGCAGTCACAGGCATGAAGAGAAGAGGTCGTCCAGCAGCAGCACCGGCAAGGACGGCCACGTGACGTCGACGAATCGCTCCCATTCGTCGAGCTCGAAGCACAAGAGGAAGTCCAGCTCGTCCGGCGAGCATAAAGAAACGAAGAAACTATGTCTGGAGAAGGAGCCGAGCGCGCGAGTGTCCGAGCCGAAAGTCGAGCAGTCGAGCAGCGCAACGACGGCGACAACGGCGACGGTGACCACGACGACGACGACGACGACGACAACGACGAATCCGACGCATTCACCGCCGGCGAGCACCACCGTTGTGTCGACCACGTGAAAAGGTGACGACTGTATTCTTTATGACTGTAGTACAATCCGCTCGTTAGAGGCGCGAGTTGGCGGCGCGCGGCGGAGCGAAACCGGCGGTTTGGCCGATCGCCAGTGAGAACACTGAACTGAAATTGTACCGCCCGGTTGCGGCTAAACATCGGAGATCGCGGCAGACATCGCGCGGAAGACGTACTTTTACCAAAGTAGAGATCGCCGTGTTTCAATCCAAAGACGAGATAAGATCTTTTACTCGATTGAGAGAGAATTTGCTATCTTTATCCCTCTTCCCCGCGTACACAAATTACACGCACACATTCAACACACAGATACACACCGCCTTAGTCCCGAGAGAACGTCGACGGTATGAGAAAGTAGTATTCTTCAGAAAGTACATAAGAACACACACACAACACGCATACACACATCATTCTTCGAGATTACAGGATCGCAAAAATTATTTTGCTACAGAGGAACTCCGGGCGTCTCGTACATCGCTGAGAATTCAAAGTAAAGCTAATATTTATAGTATAGGCGACCAAATGAGAAAAGGTGTACAAAAAAAGAAAAAAAGAAAAAAGAAGGGGGATTTGTACAAATTTGTGTGATCGCGAAGATTAATATCCCGGTTGGCACGACGGTGCTGTGTACTTGTACATAGATTAAGACACTTTCTTTTCTTCCTTTCAGAGAATCATATATATCTCACTCCCGCGAAACTCGCTTAAGTTATTTATGTGTGTGTTGCTCTAATGCTCTAAATTATTTATGATGATTTTCATCGGTCATCGTGCGCTAAACTCCACGCTACGAAGAGAGTCCTGATCGCGTTGATTTCCGTCAATCGACGCGGCCGTTTCTTCACGGCACGGGCGTGCCGTGCCGTAAACTATTTATATTGCGGATGTACGGGATGTCTCGCGGAGACGCGGGACATCCCGTGCATGCGCACACATATATAAACATAAATTAAGATATCGTAGGCTAAGAAGACACTTTTGCACACGGTTTACGTTTGATACACACGCATCGCTGAACTGTCGCGATGGGTTACTGACTTAATGATATTCTTTATTATCTTTTGAGAGTTTATCTTATCGAGTAGCGACTGTACGCGTTAAGGATATACTTTAACTCATTAGCTGATGGACAATACTTAAGTATTCGCTGGATTTCTTTTCGCAAAGGGTATAGAATAATATCTTCTAGTTACTCGCCTACTTTTCTCCATTTTTTTCCCTTCTAAGTCATATTGCGTTAACAAATGTACAAAACTCTTCGCTTTCGTAGACGAAAATAATTTGTGAAACATTGCGACGGATTGATCGCAAACGTTGAATGGTGTTTCCTCCACTTGCATACATCTGAATGAGTGTTCTGAGAACAATCGTGCTGGGGAAAAAATGCTGAGACATGAAACTGACATGAACATGAACGTGAATTTGTTAAAGCGTCGTTTAAACAATGCGTAAAACCGAAACCGACTTGGCAGATCTTTACAGTATGTATTGTTTCACGACTGCGAGATTTTTTTTTCGTCACACTCCCTTTCGTTGTACATACACAATAACGATTCTGTTCGCTGTATGCTTTATTTTATAAGTTCGTCATGTTAGTGACATATTTTCTAGTACACTGAGACATCAATGAGAATATCAATATCACGCCGTGGTTACGCTTTCGTTATACATGAAGATCAGAGTTGAATGTGAACGTCGCATTCACGTTAGCCTTCAGCAATATTTAGAATCAGAGAAATACCGGGAATAAATGAGAGGATTGGTTTTTTTTTCCAACTCCACGCTATTTGAGTTCTCAATGAATAAGTTGGTGCCGCGTATAATGTGCAGAATATAGAGCAGATTTATTGAACGAAAGATAAGAAGCATTTATGATTCAGAGGAACGCGTGTGCGACGAAAGTGTACACAGATAGCAGGTGCATGCGCCCGAGTAATCTGCGGCCGCAGAGGACACTCGCGATTTACTGTATAAAATCGTTTGATCGTAACGAGTATGTACAATTGCGTAAATTCTAGTTCCATAGACTCGTAGGTGCCTAAAGCTCTAGCAATGATCCCGTAAGATCATCAAGGAAGGTGAACCTATTCACCGGAGACCTCTTTTTCAACACTTTTCTATCTTAGAGATCTATCCGACAGCTTTTCTTTTTCACACACAGTAAAGTGTCGTCTTCTAAGTTTTCTTTTTTGAAAATCGACGAACGAGACGAGGAAGGAAGACTCGCGCGAATAAAAAAAATCCCGAAATAAGCGAAATTCGATGAAGCGGACGAACAGCGAATCGCCCACGGAAGAAAAAAAAAAAAAAGGACCAAATTTAAAAGCGAGAGGGATCCGTCTGGATCCTGGTATTAGGCCCGTCTGTGTGCGGAGGCTGGGATCAATTTCGACAGTGTATCAGAATTATTATGTTACAATTGAATCCAGGCTCCGCCGAACTATTCTCACTCGAAGCATGATGAAACCAAATAACCATAGGTGCTGGATACTGTACGCTACTTGATACTTTAAGGTGCCTTCGCTCTGTTCGTTGCAGTAAAGCCAACTATAGGCCGTTTATTTGCTCGATCTGTAAGGATAACTCTTGATTTCCGCTGCGTATGAGTATAGCGTGTAAATCAACTGGCGTCGAATAAACGCATCGATTGCAATCGCTCCCGAACGTTTCGTCGTGCTTGCAAACTCCGCGCGGAGGAAAGGAGAGCAGCAACGAGTGAATCTATGACTAATTAACGATTTTCGATCATTAACGATTTTCGATCATTAACGATTTTCGATCATTAACGATTTTCGTTCATTAACGATTTTCGATCATTAACGATTTTCGATCATTAACGATTTTCGATCATTAACGATTTTCGATCATTAACGATTTTCGATAATTAACGATAGTAGGTTTCTCTTCCTTTCGTTCCTTTATCTTTTTGTTTTGATTAGCATAACTTTATCTGTACTAAATGTACTGACGGTAATGGGTTGTTGTAATGGTTGATAGAGTAAGCTACTTGGATAGGTCAATACATTGCCCAACATTTCAGTATATTTATCTCAGAGAAGGGAAGTCATTCTCGTCATCCATCTTTGGAGCATTCTGACGACTTCGTGGTGATCTTCTTTCGCGCGAGAGACTTGTAGACTGTATAGCAGACACCTGTGTAAATAACTGTGTAAGATAACTGGAATTATATAGTTTAGCCCGTCGAGAGAGAAGTTGCGACATTCGTGCGAAACGTTCGGAGCGAAGTCAGATTTCTTTTTTTTTTCCAAAAATCTCAATTGAGAGAAAACCGTGCGTGAAAAGGTGCATCATTTAGAAGAATGTTTGTTTAAATTCTGAGGCAAATGGCTTGAGATTAGAAGGGCAGACGTAAAATATATAGATCTATCACTATAATAGAATGTGCAATTTGAATTAAACTTACTTTTACATCGATTAACAGAAGTTGGAGAATCAAAAAAAAGAAAAAAAAAACAAGTGTGTACTTTGTCAGTCGGCCCTTCTAGCGTTGTCGAAAGTACGGTACGCAAAGCAGAGGAATACTTCCTTTTGTCGAAGTTGTAAAAACGAAATGCATCTGCGTCGATTCGATATGTCTGTTCTTTTTAGCCGCGCGTGCTATACTCTTGTACAATTTTTTTTATATTTTCCTTTCAAAGAACTGTGCACTCTTTTAACTTAAACGCAGAAAGTATAACAAGGTGCTACTAAGAAGAATAGATGTATTAACGAGTATGCGTGTTAATTTTAAGGTCTCACGGTCTTCGAGTTCGTGTTTAGTACTAATGCTCCTCTCTTGTCGATGGATCCGAGCGGTTGAGTGTACAAAGTCTCATCGGCATTAGCGAAATGAAAAGTGCAATCACGCTACGACACGCGTAACTGATTTTCTATTGTGAAACGAGGCTCCGATCACAAATCGTGTTGATCGATCAATCCAACAAAGAAAACCACTCGCGACAAACGCGTGCGTCTCTTCCTTTGGAACGGAGATAAAAGCAGCATAATGCGAAGCGAATCTAATGGCCGGTTTTACCAACTTTTCTCATGTCGCCTGTCTGATACTTGACACCTACGAGAGAAATGAATAAAGCAGCGGATGGAAAAATGTGGAGTGCGTCGTGAATTGTGAATGTCGTGTTTCATTATCAGCTGACGATCGCTGAATCGCCTTTGCCCTTATCGTTCCGTTGATAAAAGAAAGATGTGTCGTTGATTTGGTTAATCTGATTAATAAAAGTTTGAGAGATATTGGTCAAATCGGTCATGGTATTCCATTTTTCAATTAAACTTTTATACAAGAGAGATACGTCGTATCTTATACGTTAAGTATATCTTAAGTCGTGCGCATCATACGAGAAATAGATAGCATAAAACGGACTAATATTGATCAGATATAAAATAAATGTTACTATTCTTTTCTTTTTCTCTTAGAGATTACAAAAAAAAAGTATAGTTATGTTGTGTCGTTAGTTCTTAAATATAAAGCAAGAATTATTTAAGTGCGTTTTCGCAACATGTTTTATTTATTTGTTTGTAATTTAAAAATATCTCAGCAGAGCTAAATGAAAGAAAAGCGAAGCACGATCGACTTTATCCCGTTTTATGACGATCTCCCTCACTTTTCTTTTACCTTATGTATACCGCAGATCGCTATCTCCGCAGACTTGCGATTCGCCAGCCTGGAGAAAGTATTTCCTTTTTTTTTTTTTTTTCCAGTTTTGCATCGCGCGCCGCTGGTACGAGCGACCGGCCTCTCAGTGTCACCGTTCGTCGCGCAGCGTTGTATATAAAAATGTTATACATAAAAGGATATTAAAGAGACAACCGGCGCAACGGCGACACTGTGAGACAAGGAGTGGAGAATAAGAGGCGGTGATACTGCAGTATGCACTAAAATCTGCTCCGGCAGGATTGAAATCGCTCTGTACATTTTGTAAATATATCTCTAGACCTTCGGTACGTATGATACGACGTGATCGGCGGACTGGGATGCGGCGAAACATGAAAATAGAATGCAAGGAACGAATACGTAAATAATCACCGACTGAAAAAAAAAAGAGCATATATTTAAAAGATAAGAATTGTTGAAAATCACCGGTGATTTTAATTTATGATTTTGAAGCATTCTGATACGCAATTCTACAATATTTATGCCGTTTGGTAAACTTAATCAGATTTTAAGTTTATTTTTAGTAAACAAAATGTTGACAATGCTAGCGCATTGCTAACATTTCATTACCTGGGTTAGAAATGGAATTTAATAAAAGTTTGACTCAATTATTTTAAAATTAGACTTTAATAACTTAAAATTAAGATCTTAATAAGCCAAAATTGAAAATAAATTAAAAGATATCGGAACATGAGCTGGAACTTACGTGTAATTTTTTTTTGTTTTTGTTTTCCAATTGTTTCTCGCTCCTTGTATTCTGTATATCGTTACGTTCTGGTCTAACAATCGAATGTTCGCTTGTAAAGAAAGTGTAGGGGACTAACACGCGGTAGTTAGCGCATTGGAGGTTTAATTATTGCTATCAAACACTAAGCCGCTGTTCTATTATCATATGCATGATATATATTTGCGTTGACCATTGCGGAATCATATAAAAAAAGAAGCATATAGTTATAAATATCGTAGCGTGTAGTTTTACATATATTATACCCGTCACACGTGTAGAAGTCGCATTCCAACATCTAAGTTTTTAATGAAACAAATAAATTACTTTGGTCAAAAGGAGCTCGTTATTTGATCCTCGTGCTTCTGGCTCGATCGCTCATGATTCTCTATGCTTTAAATTAGAATTTGTTATTTATAATATTCCTAGGAAATGTGTAAACACATCCATTTTGTGTAATCGCATCTGTCTTGCAGCTAAGACGATAAAACTGTAAGAAAGGAAACTGGCAGTCATTGCAAACTTGACACTGTATCAAATCTGTTTTCTAGGGATTAGTATCGTTGGACAAGTTTATCGGGCGCAATGTGAATCTATCATAAAAAAATCTAACCGGAAGTTGACAATTTATGATTTGAAGAGAGACAAGTATTTTAGAAGCCTTCATCCTAATTAAAGATGATACAAATTTATTCTATTCACATTTCTCTTAAATCGAGAAGATAAATCATATCGATGCATATACTTTCACTCAGGTTTACGGTAAAAATGTAAGAAATGTCCTAAAAAAAACATTTTTAAAACATCCTAAAAAAGACGTTTGTTTTTGTTTTAAATTTCTTTAACGATTTAAAATTTTGCAACAAAACACTTTCCAAAAATAAAAAAAAAGACGTTATTCATATATTTTACGAGCATTCTAATACTGTTTGACATAGCCTAAAAGCGGAAATAAGGAAGTAGAAAGGTTACGGTTATCCGGATCCGGTAAAATGGAACGACTCAAAACGCTCCACTTTACTGGGATTTTGAAATATTATTAACAGGAGCGCATGATGATATAAGAGGTGGCACGAAAGTAGCGCCTCTTTCGGCCAGCTGTTGCGATACGACGATACCATTGATGGTAAGTATGCTGATGGTAAGTGTACCGACGGTAAGTGTACCGATGGTAAGTGCTCTTGTCGTTGCAATAGTTGACCGAAAGAGGCGCTACTTTCGTGCCACCTCCTATATCATCATGTGCTCCTGTTAACAATTCTTAAAATCTCGAATAAAATGGAGCTCACATGTATATACACGGCTTGCGCATGTGTGCGGTATTCCCTTCCTCACGCTGCTTGCTGCTTGCGTCTGAAATCTGGCGTCACTGATCAGTACGCGTACTGATCTGGCGTGATTCCAAGTGATTTAGAGATTCGCATATTCGCACGGTCTCCGTTACACTTGACTAATGCTATTCGTCGTAGCCTCTAGTAGGTAGACCGGGCTGGACCGGGCGCGTTTACATTCGGGGGAACAGGATGCAGTAGTTACGGTACGACAAAGTAATTCGGATAACGTTGCACTACCGCTGCAGCCGAAGTCGTTTCACGACTTCTTTTCACGAACGCAGCAAGGTTAAACACGGTGCGCTGGGCACCACTGGACGACAGCAGAAATTAATTGTGAGATGGACGGCAAGGTGGACGACGAGAACCAGCGTAGCGTCAACGACGGCGACTGGGTCTGCCCTGATTCTCAGTAAGCGTAGTTTTACTCCGATGATTTTTACGTTCGATTACGTTCCCTGTTACCTTCTTTTATCTTATATCTGATTAATTAGAATGATAATAATCGTTGTTTTCTTTTTTTCTAGATGTGCCAATATAAACTTTGCCAGACGAAACTCCTGCAATCGCTGTGGGAAAGGTATGCAGCCATGTGGAAGTAAAACAATAATGTTAACACAAGAAGATTTTGAATTTTTTATTATAGAAACATTTATGCTAAACATTGAATGTAATTTGTAGACAAAAAGCATGCATCAAGCAATACTATTCTGAATTTTTTTACATACATACAATTTTCTGATACAGATAGAGGAGAGTGTCCAAAGAAGAAAAAATTGGGTCAAGAAATTGGAAAAGCAGCTGCAGAGAAAAGCAGAGGACTGTTTAGGTAACGTTATGTTTTGTTTGAAGCTATTTCTCATCACTGATAAACGGTATATAAAAATTATGTGTAAAATTATACACCTAAATTTATTACATGGCTAATCAAATAAAATTTAGCTTATATACCAAAGCAAAATTAAGTACAAAACGTTTGAAAGTAGAGCTGTCATTTTTATCTGCGTATCGTTGAATTATTTATTAAAATCTAATAATATATATCAGACTATTAGAATGAATTTTGAATCTTAAACATGTACAAAAACTTTGAGATTAAAAATTTTAGATTATTTATACAGATGGGATATTAGATAATAAAAACTTTATTGCAGCGCGGATGACTGGCAATGCAGTAAGTGTGGTAATGTAAACTGGGCTCGCCGGCAACAATGTAATATGTGTAATGCACCAAAGTTTGGTGAAATAGAAGAACGTACGGGATATGGAGGTGGATATAACGATCGAGGAGTTGTAGAATATAAAGAAAGGCGGGAGGATGACGACGAGTACGATGAATTTGGGCGGCGCAAGAAAAAACGAAAACTAGAGAAAAACTCGTCTGATGATGATTCAAAAGATTCCAAATACAGCAGTCCACCGCGTAAATCTAGAGACAAGGAAGAAAAAGAGAAGGAAGCAGACGAAGAGCAAGAAGAAAACGTAATTTTATTTATTTAAAATAGCGTGAATGTAGAAAAATCTGGCACCAAGATTGATAAATTATATTCCTCAATTGCATCAATTGAATTAAAATGCTTTATATATTTAATCGGTAAATTGCAGGAGGACGAAGAGGAAGATGACGAGGATGATGGTGATTTATCTAAATACGATCTTAGCGAATGGGATGACTTTGCACCAGTGAAAAAAAGGTAATTGCATATACAAATCCGTTATCTGTCGTAAATATTAACATGAATTTTCATCTTTTCAGCACAAACGGAAGTAGTACATCACCGGAAGCACAACGGTCAAGGTAATTAATAGCGGTAATGCAGTGCAATATATATCCATTATTTGCAAAATTGCTCTGATCATTAATTAACATATAATTAACAATGTCTTTTTACGTGAAATAAACGATAACTATATCAAAAACGTTTATTATAAAACATGAAACTTCTTTACAGAAACGGAGATGATCGGCGTGATTCAGGCACATCCAACCAATGAAAGGCTGTACAGAAGGACAGGTTTGACTTGGGTTTCGGGTATAAAATTGATTAAGATGATGAGTTGCAGACAGCATACAGTGTGATGAATTACTAAATAATGTATAGTCCCAGATCCTTAAGACTTAAAGTATAGCTTGCTTTTATTGCGATTGTATCTTGGTATATCGCATAAAGACATCGAGTAGAGATTAGCATTAACTTAGCAAATCTCTCAAAGGTGCAAGCATGCTTCTCATTCGATGTATGACTTTTTACAGGTGAACCGAAGACCTTGAAAGAGAACGCAACCAGCTCTCGGCAACTAAGAAGTATACACAACGCAACAAGTTTTAGTAATTTAGTATGCACCTTTGGATATAAAGTGGCCGATAATACGTGACTTATTACAAAGGGAAGTCGATTAACAATATAAGCTTTACATTTATAATTGAGCTCATAGCTTCGTTGATCCTAAGGAAGCGAAATGTAGGTCTCCTATTTGCGCGGGTATATCGTTGTTCTAACGACTTTGTAGAATTTACGAAAAACGGCGCAAGTAGTATGTTTCGCTAGCGAAATACAAGATTGATAATACCAACATGAATCTATAGAAGAAATTATACACAGCTCGTTTTACAAGCTAAGTATATGAGATGTAGAAAAAGATCTTAATTCCTATGTAATAGATGGTGTCAACGCTCTGCGCAAGAAGCCCCGACGTCGCAGTGTTCTAAGATTTCTATTACTTTATCACAAAACGTAAACTATGTCGATGTAGCCGTGTCACTGCTTCGTATTGCTCAAGCTGCCTGAAGTAATCTAATTCATTTCTTTTTTTACCCCTTGTCTCTCTTTACGTCACTCGACGGTAACATTCGGATAAAATAAATCGTGAAGTATATTAAAGAATCATTCCCCACAAGATATGTATTGATGTCGTTTCGAAGAGACGGAAAGGAAAAAAGGATACGTTTATTTTTCTTGGACTATCACAGTTTCCGAGTAAATTTCAAACAGCCTGCTCACTTCGGAATCGTAGCGCGTTTTAAAGTTAGTCGTGTTCCGCATTGTGATGACGCTGGATTTGTCAGTTTTGTAATAAACGGAATTGAATTCCGACGGCCGTTCTTGTACCGCAAAACGATTATCGATCAAATATTGTATTGACTTCTTGTAAATATCTTTATTTTTCATTTATAATAAAAATCATTCATCAACAACATAATTGTTCTTAATCAATTACTTCTCTTCTTATGTCATAAACTACAAGGTAGGGCGGGTCATGATTATGCACAGAGTTGGTCATAAGGAGAATCGATGAAGGAGCAAAGGGACGGGCGATAATGAAGGATTTATGTTGCAACAGTTATATATATATATATATATATAATATATATATAATATGTATAATATATATATGGTATATATGTACAATAATAAATTTGAGCTTGTTTGACTATGTTTTAAGTATATGATAAGGGAAGGATGAATACGGCACCGGTGTACCAAAATCCTCTCGTTCGTCGTCATATAATTACGCATATTATTCTGCGCACGATTACTTTTATCTAAGTAACCGTTTATGAACAAAGCGCAAAAGAAGAGAGGAGATCTACTTTTTTCTTCCCTCCTCTCTCCTTCTTTTTACACATTTGAGTTATAATAACATACTCCTTAATCTAGCGATGTGCTCCTCAATCGATGAAATAACGATTTCTACAAAAAGAACGAAAAAAAAATCAGATTGTACATCGATATTTACACGAACGCGTAGCTGAGTACATACGCATCTCCGTTAACGTTTAGAATTTACAGATAGAGTCCCGGGAGATTTCGGTGTGAAACGATATTTCCAAGATATCGGGATAACAGATTCGGAGACACGAAACTCGATGTCGTGCGGTCCAAAATTAAAAAAAAATAAAAACTAAAAACTTGGCATACATAAACAACGTCATATACAAATCAAGAGCAAAACGAACAATTAGAATTTTTTATCGGAGACCATCTTATGGCCTCGCAATGCTCCATCAATAATCCATCATTAATCCTCTCTCTTTGTCCTTTTACCTTAACACTTGTCGTTTTACTTAGCACAACTTACATCTCCAGAATTATCTCGCGTGATTAATAGAAACATCCCTGAATAGACGAAAGATAGATAGATGGGGTAAAGAGAGATAGAAAGAGAGCGAAGGAGATACTGAGAAAGAGAGAAAAAGAGGGACGCTAAAAGGCCACCGTAGTTAATCATCGTCGCAGCGATATGGATCAGCTTTTTACTTCGGCAAGAAAAATTGCTGATGCGAGTGCGAGTTCGGCGGTGGGTGCAGATTAGGATGCGGCGGCCCGCTGCCCCTGGTGCCGGTGGCGTAAAGCTGCTGTTGGAAGTTGTGAAACTGTTGAGCGTAATTCGGATCGGACATGCTGGGCCCGCTGCCGACGAACGGACTGTTCTTGAAGTTACCGGTCGCGCCGCCCATGCTCGGCGGTAGGGGCTG